>NC_136430.1:228649943-231434943 GCF_052849685.1 Lactuca virosa | reverse complement strand
TATTTTAAATTAAGGCAAAACTTCATAAATGGTCCCTGTGGTTGTGAAATGACATAAATGCCCTTCACTTAACGGCTAAATGTTAACGGAGTTAGCGAAAAGGATCATTTGTTAAAAGTTTTGAAACCACAGTGACCATCTGTGAGGTTTTTTGAACTTAGGGACTAAACTTGATATTTTCGAAAACCACAGGGACCATTTTTGAAGTTTTGTCAATTATTTAAAAACCGGAATATTTCAAAAAAAAAAAACTATAATTTTTTAACCAAAAAAATTAACATTTCAGGTGCATATATGCATATTTTTTCAAGTGCATAATTTTATATTTATTATACTATAATGTTTGTAAGTAAACCATAAAATATCTATTTTTATTTACTAATATATAAACACGGTATTCCAGATATTTTCCCAATACAAAATAAAATATAAAAAACAAAAAATACTACAAAGATTCAAAGTGTTATCATTTCTTCGTGTCAAGATTTCCATATTTTCTTCAATTTATATCACTTTTCACATTTTCAATATTTTCCACAAATTTTTCCAAATCTACAAGAAAATTAAAAAAAAATGATTAATGCAAAACACTCACAAAAATGCATATGTATATTTATAATGTAAGATTCACATGTGATTATATCATGTAAGATTCACATGAGATTATATAATGTAAGATTCGCATGTGATTATATAATGTGATATTAACATGTGATTGCATCTTTTAATATTTAAATGTGAAATTCATAAGAAAATTTTTTAAAATAATTGACGAAGAACACTTACACAAAATGCATGTGTGCATATAGATGTAATTCATATGTGATTCATTTGAGATTTAAATGTGAATCACATGTAATTCATATTTGATTTACTTGTGATTTACATGTGAATTACATGCTATTTATATGTGAATTGCATGTGAATCACATGTAATTCACTTATGATTGTAATTCACTTATGATTTACATGTGAATTACATATGATTCATATGTAAATTACATGTGATTTACATATGAATTACATGCGATTCACATGTAATTAACATATGAATTACATTTAAATCACGAGTGAATCACATATGAATTACATTTCATTTGATTTGTTTCAAACCAACAAGATGAAAATATAAAGGAAGACAAATACAAAAGAAATAATCTAAATTATAGAGTATTGCTTACATATTGTTTTAATATGCCTTTTACTAGAAGTTATAGTAGACAAATGAATCACAAGTACAAAAGCAATATTCCTTTGATACCGCAAGATGATATTTTTTTACGAAAGACCGATTTGAATGTGTACAAAACGTATTAGAGCTAGGTACATGTGACAATAAAGAGCATGCTAGTCTTGTGTTTTATTATTGGCACTATCTACAAAATATTTCAAACACTTACATTATACCAGAGGCAAATTATCAACGTGTTTTTTCATTGTTCTTTTAATCTTTGCTATCATATCTGCAGCTGACACTATGATCCTTTTTCATAATCATATTAGAGGGTTCAACAGAATCAAGAGAAACATAGTTTTGTACATGTAAGAAAAAGGAAAAGATGATGAATAAACAATGCCTAAAAATAAATTTTCATCTCATAAACCATATCAATCGGAATATGAGAAACACAATAACAACCATTTGCACCATAATCAGCAAACAGGAAGAACTGTAATGTAACACTCAGTTTCGAATCGTTTCCCATTTCGAGGTGTTGATCAAGGATTGGGTATTAGCAGACTTAGGACCCCTAAAGAATTGAGATTTGGACTCATTTGGGGGTGGATGATGTAAGTTGGATGATCCCTGTATTCGGTTTGTGCTTTGGAGCCAAAGGGTATTTTGGTAATCTGTCAGCTCGGGCTTCTATGGGAAATTGATGTTTGTTCGGGATATGGTAAGGCATATATGAGTTGCTTGAAGTGTAGATCTTTTCGTTACCTTTTCATGGATATAAGGATCGTCGGAATCGGATTTATAACGAAGAAGGTATGGCCTTCGGTGTGTTTAAGAGTTTAAGGGGAAACCCTAGTACGCGGGGCGTATTTAGGGAGTACGCGCAGCATACTGATGCAAAGGGCATTATGTTGGGCATAATGTGGTGTATTCTTACCGTACTGCGAGGATTGGATCGGGGGTGCGAGACCTCGTACGTTGGTCGTACGAGGAGTATGCGGGGCGTACGAGGGGTAAAGTGAAAACCCTAATTTGGATGTTGTACCCTATATAAGCATATTAAGTCTTTTTGGTTGGCTTATTTACCAGCCTCAAAGTCCCAAAACCCTAGAAATCGTCCCTTAGCCTCCATGGTGGTGTTTTTGAGCTCATTATGTGCCTCTTTGTGATTTTGGGTCATTTCCAAGAATAGGGAGTTTGGTGCAAGGTTGTGGATCAAGGAAGAGCTTGTGGATCTTTATTATGTGCTTCATTTCTAGCTTGTTTGAGGTAAAAAGTTATGATCTTGTTCATTAATGGCTTATATCTATTATGTATGAGTTTTGGTTCATTTTGGTCTCAAGAAATGAGATCTAGTGGTTTGGTACCCTTCCAGGAGCTACGAGTTGTCACTCTTGGTGTTTCTGAGGTTCTAGATTCATAAAGTTGTATCCATTAGGGTATGAGATTGTGTCCATTTGGTGAAAGTATAATGCTTTTATCTTGAAGTTTGGTTCTTTTGGGCATGCAAAGTCATCAAGTCAATGACTTTATTGTTCTAGACGTTCATTAAGAAGTAGAAATGTGGTTTAGACTCCTGTCTTGCGCATTAAGAGCTTAAGAAGGGTTTTGGCTTAATGGATGAGTACGTTGGGCGTACAAGTCTATACACACAGTGTACAAGCCAAATAGTGAGTACGCTTAGCGTACAGCTGAGTACGCCCCGCGTACTCAGTCAGGAGGGATTTTGCATGTTGGGCTTCAGTTTGGGCCATCTTTTGTGCTTAGTTGTCTTGGGCCCAGTTGGGCCATCATGTTTTGAGCTGATAATTATTTTGTGAAGGCCTACAATGGGTTTGGGTCCGATTTGAAAAATTGGGCCATAGATTGGGCCTTGGGTGGTTTTTGTTATTTGGGCCTTGTAGATTATATGGTTTGGTCATTTACCCTAGTAATGGATTCATGATTATGGTTAGGGACCCAAATGTTGATTGGATGTTGTTTCTATTTTTGATAGTTCGGGGTTCAGTCAGCCAGCAGCCAGAGATTTATCCGCAGGATTCAGCAGTGCGAGGTGAGTCTCCTCACTATGTTTAGAGGATCGAAGGCACCAATGTCAGCCCATGGTTTGTTATTCTTAGTATGGTTGTTGTCTGTGTGACTCTTGCATGTGTCATGTGTTTTATATTTATCGAGCGGGGTTTGATGTCGGGCGGGGCCCGATACTAGGCAGGGCCTGATGAGTATATTTTATGCTAGTTATTTGTATGTGTTTTTATGTTACCGGGTACGACCAGATGACGGGCGGGGCCCAGTATATGTATGTATGCTATTTATCTTTGTGATTATGGAATGTATTGTGTGTGTATATGTTGACATGTTTATATGTTTATATGTTTGTGTTTACATGTTTATATGTTTATGTTTACATGTTTATATGTTTACATGTTTACATGTTTATATGTTTATATGTTTACATGTTTATATGCTTATACAGGGCAAGGCCCGACGCCAGACGGGTCCTGATGACTGACAGATCTGTTTATCGAGCGGGGCCTGATGAAGGGCGGGGCCCATTATGTGATCTTATGTATGTGTGGTATGAGGTATCTTTGGGAACTCACTAAGATTTATGCTTACGGTTTTCAGTTTATATTTTAGGTACTTCGTTTTTTAAATGGAAGAGCTCGGGATGATTGCAGAGCACACACCACACGATTTTCACACTCTATGAATTACTTTGATTTATTGATGTTTTGCTAAATCTAAATTACCTTGGTTTTATGGAAATGATATATATTAGAGATATATTAATCTAAAAATGAAAATTTTTGTGTCATTATTTTTGTGACGTTATATGTAAGTCATAGACTAGTTTGTAAAATCCATTATGCTTGAGATGAAGAGAAAATGTAAAGTATTTTGGTTTACTAATTCAACATTCAAAGAAACCTTCTGTAACATAATTTTATTGATTAACAAGATTGTCGTGGTTATCATTTTCATGGATTACTCAAGCAAAAAGAAGTTAAAGTATCAAATCCTACACATATCGAAGTTTTAACTAAGTTAAAGCATAGTTAATTGCAAGAAAATCTACTCCAACAGATTGTTTTTTGTCTTCTAGAACTATAAACCATAAATCACTGAAACAACACTAGTGAAAACACAACATTTAAATACGATAAAAGCGGAAACAACAAGAAGAAACGAAATTGGGGTAACCGACTTACTCGTGTGCCAAAATTTATCTTAGATTCAGCTGAGGCCAAAACCCTAGCTCCATTACTGCTGCTAGATTCAAAATTGGAAGGCTGAGATGATACGATCAGACAGATTGGCTGGAAGTCATAGCTAGGTTGGATCTCATCCGCCTTATCACTGCCACCAACGATGATGTCTTGATGTTAGTCCTCGCGAGGAGGTTGATTGTTCATATCCATGAAATCTTTATATGCGTTATTTTATTTTGCAAACTCGATAGATCCATGGTCTGCTTGTCCTTGTCCATAAATGGTGATGTATTCATTTACTAATGTTTTCACTGATTGAAACCTGGATTGTTGGAGGAATTCAGATTTTACATCGATTGACGATAGCTACGATGATATCTGGATCGATTGTAGATCCAGATCTCGAGGCGGAAAAGATACACCAAGGAAGAATATGAGTCAGGATGCGATGTAATGGTGTGAGGAAGGAAGGATAGATCTCAATCACCGTTGTGTGGATGACAGATGTGGCCATGAATTCTGGTCGGTGGTGTTTTCTGGAGGAACGATCGAAGGTTTGTCCAACTCCATAGAGAAAAGACAAAAAAAAAGTTTTCTAAAATAATTGCTACCATTTTTTACCCCTATGGTTATTAATAAAAAACCTAACATACCATTAACGTTAATCATTTTTATATATATATTCTTTACTATTTGTTTTAACTCCATTTTAATAAAAGCATATAATGATTTCTATACGGTTAGGGTTTAACCATCAAATTTTTGCTTTGTTTTTATATCTGTTTAAATTTGTTCAAAGACACACAAAATAAAATATTTTTATATTTTGATCTTCTAATATATGTTTTATTAAATATAATAGTTATTTATAAATAAATAATGAGGATAATAGTTAGAAAATTATTAGGCATTCTAGTTTAGGAGTTTACTCTAATACTTTTATGTTAATGTGGGCGAGGGAAGTAGTGCGGGAGCTCTTCCGGCTCGTCGGAACACCCCATCGTCGGTGCGAGAATGGTGGTGCGGGGAGGAGGTGGGGGGAGGGGTTTCCGCACCCTCTCTTTTAACTCATTTCTTCATACTCTCTCCAAAAAAACACTAACACACAATGTCATCATCTTCATCATCTGAAGACTTATCGGTTCCGTCATGGCGAAGACCGTTGCATACTTACAAAACCTACGAGGCCAAACATCACGTCCACGACCTGAAATAAGAAAATTGTTTTTGCGTAGAAATCGTGAAGCCGGAGACAATCGTCTTATAGAAGACTACCTTGCAGATGACGTCGTGTACACTGAAAAGTTTCGACGCCGGTTCCGGATGAGGAAGGAGCTATTCTTACGTATTGTTGGCGATTTGGAAGGTCGTTTTCCATATTTTAAATGGAAACTGGATGCGAGAAGGAAAAAAAGGTTTCTCTCCAATTCAAAAATACACGGCCGCAATTCGTTAGTTAGCATACATCATGGGCACAAACAAATGAGACGAGTATTTTAGGATGTCTGAGTGTACCGTGCAGGACTGTGTGTACAAGTTCTACAAAGCTATTACTTGGGTTTACGGGAAACGATATTTGTGCAGACCAACTATCAACGATGTCCACCAATTGTACACGGTGCATGAAGGCAAGCATGGGTTCCCATGAATGCTTGGTAGTATCGATTGCATGCATTGGGGTTGGTCATTATGACCCTACGCATGGCATGGTCAGTACATGTGAGGCGACCACAGAGAGCCGATGATCGTTCTAGAGGCAATCGCATCACATGATCTTTGGATATGGCATGCATTCTTTGGTCCAACCGGTGCAAACAACGACATCAATGTTCTAGACTAGTCGTCGGTATTCAACGATATCTACCATGGAAAGTCGCATGATGTACCTTTTCAAGAAAATTGGGTAGCATATAAGTGTGAGTACTATCTTACTGACGGTATATATCCCCCCTTATCTTTTTTTTTTTTTGAAATCGTTTACATGTCCTAACGAAGAAAAAAGAAATAAGTTTAAAGAGGCGCAAGAATCAACTAGGAAGGATGTGGAGCGAACATCTGGTGTACTTAAGAGGCGCTTACATGTACTTGCAGTCAGGGCACGATCATATGAAGTGAGAAGGTTGCAACACGTAATGTATGCATGCATCATATTGCATAATATGATTCTTGAAGACGAAGGAAGTGCGATATGTCGATACAACGAAAACGAAGTTTTGCCAAATGTCGAAGGAGTAGCCGTTGGTATGCAAGAGTATAGGGAAAATAGAAGAGAATTATACAATCATGACAATCATCATGCCCTTCGTGCTGATTTGGTGGAGCACGTTTACAGGGATCATATGCAACCGCCGACACAGTATTGGCACGATGATTTGTTTGACGAATCAAATGATGATTCGAATATGTTCGTCGAGAGCGAGGATTCCGATGACGAGAATGACGTTAATGAGAACGACGATGACGATGAGGTTGATGCCGAGGACGGTGATTCCGAATTACATATTTTGGTTTTTTTTAATTTAGATATTAATTATGTTTTCTAGGTTGTGGTTTTTTAATATTTGTTGTTTTCTAGTAGTTTTCTTTTTAATTTTTAATATTGCTATGTATCTTTTAATGTTATTTTTAATTAATGAATTGGTTTTTATTTTTAATTAAATTTTATGTTTAATTATTCATTTAAAAAAAATTATAAATCATCAAAATCAATTAATTTTATTAAAAAAACAAAAAGTGAAGGAAGTTTCCCGTACGCTCTCTGACTTTTGGTGAGTGAAAGGAAAGTGGAGGAAATGATGACGTGACAGAGAAAAAATGAGAGGAGTTTCCCACATGCACCCTCCGATCTTAGCTGCACTTCTTTCCTTAATAGTTGAATAATTGAATATATATGCATATCAATAATTATTAGGTATTTTAGTTGTTAACAAATCGAAGGAATTGGTGAACATCTATTGAAGGTTTTCTTTACCACATATCACACTCTCATTCAATATGTCAAATGTCATTTTGTGGTTATTTTGAATTAATTTTTTTCCACATGTCATTTTATGGGTTTTTCTATTTTAATAAATTCCACATAATACTTTAATGTGATAGTTACAAAAAATATAGTAATATTTGAATATCAATTTGGACTTACCTTTTTATTTCAAAATTTTCAAATTAAAGCTCATTAATTTATTTTGTTTATTTATTTAAATTTAAAAGATAAAAAACCAATTTTAATAATTCATTATTTTTCTTATTTTCTTATAAATCAAAAGTATAAAATATTTAGACCTTTATATTTAATTTTTTTATAAATTAACCCATGTAATACATGGATCTTACACCTAGTTACGAAATAAATTAACCCACTTTTAACTGTTTTTTTCCTTTTACCTTGCAGATCAAGGAGAAACATAGGGACCTTTGTAGCTTAGTCATGCAGTTCATTCCACCTGTAACACCTTCTCAGCAACCTGGCTTTGTTTTCAAAACATTTTTATAGAATATTATTTTGAGAAACAGAGGAGCAGATAAGAATATACCACCTCCCAAAGTCTCAAGCAATTCGGTTCATGTTATAACTGATTTCAGTATTCAAATTGCTCAAATTTACTCATTGAACAATTTATATTAGATTTTATTCATAGAATCTACATGATTAGCAAGGGCTTCAGTTCCACATTGATGCTACAATAGCATAATATGATAACAACCACCAAAATTACACCATACCAAAAGAAACAACCTTACAAGCTTTAAACACCATAATCCATCTTCAGTCTTCACTTCGAGAAAACCCTAGAAAAGAAACAAGTTGTAGATCTAGAAAAAAAGAGTTATGGAAGCTATTCCAGTTCTTCTTCCTGTTCTTGGCACTTGTATTTGCATCCCAGGTTCAGTCCACTCTGCTCCACTGTGTATGTGAGGTGCATCAATGGGTTCAAGTATCAGAGGAAGTGCTATAAATTGACACTTGGGTTAGCCGCTAGGAGACTCATGCGGATTAGGATGAAGGTGAGCAATAGTGACAGTGTAGTGACCGAAGGTGGTGAAATCTTCGATCAAAATCCGATCAAACGACGAGATAAACTTTAGATCCAGATGCAGGTTTCGGATGGGGATTTCTTAATGATATATATCGCCTCTGTCGCCTCCAATGTGTGTGTGGGAAGTTTTTCCTTCAAGTGCAATTTTGTTGGTGTGTTTGTGTGTTTTCCTTTAATTGTAGGTTAAGAACAAGGGGCAGAGAAAAAGAGATGGCCACCTGCAGATCTAAAATGGAAATAGAAGTGGAAACGAGAGAGAGAGAGAGAGAGAGAGCCCTTTGCATATTATTTCATTTTTTCATTTATTTAAATAAGAGAAAACATCATAAATGGTCCCTTGTGGTAGTGAAATGACGAAAATGACCTTTAGTTAACGGAAAAACTTAACGGAGTTAGCAATAAGGACTAATCGTCAAAAGTTTTGAAAGCACATGGACCATCTATGATGTTTTTAAACCACGGGGACTAAACTTCAAATCTGGAATTTTTTTTAAACCACACGGACCATTTATGATGTTTTTTTTCTAATTTTTTTTTGACGTTTTATTCTAATACATTTATTAATATTTCTTATGACTTTTTGCTTGAATAATCCTTTTTGAAGTTTTGTTAAAATATATATTTTTAATGATTTTTTTTACATTTTGTTTGTTTATAATTGTTAAAGCTTTCATGGTCACTATAGTCATAATTTGTAACGTAATTCGCTTACAATAATATTTTTCTGTTTTTTCATTCTTTTAATATATATATGGTTATAATTTTTTTTAAATTCAAATTTATAACTATTTAACACATATAGGGTTGTATACTTATTATTTTTATAAAGCTTTTTATAAACATTTTCTCTCTATATATAAAAAAATATGTTAAATTGAATATGATTAATATAGATAGACTAATCGGAACATATAGGCTAATTGAAAACAATGTCTAAAAGAAATAAATAACTTGCAAACAAAAAAGTTAATTCCAATGTATTCGAAAAAAATGTCAAAAAATTAGAAAAAATTATACGAACAAAATATAAAAAAATTTAGCGAAAAATATAAAAAAAACATTAAATAATATATTCGAACAATACGTCAAAAAAATCTAAATCATAGTAATATAGATAAATTAAATAAAAATAATAATCAATTTTAGATGACGTTACATAAATGGTCCGTGTGGCTGGAACAAAGTACATAAACGGTCCCTATGGTAGGAAGAGCAAATATGTCATTTACAATGGACTTAACTGAAAAAGTTAATATTGTTAGCCAAAAAGGATTATATTTGCATGATTTTGAAACTACAAAGACCATATATGTACAAAATTTGTACATAAGGACCAAAGTTGATCAATTGTGTCAACCACAAGGACTATTTATGTAATTTCGCCTTTTATATATATATATATATATATATATATATATATATATATATATATATATATATATATATATATATATACTAGTGAAGTTTTTAGGCCGTGCTAAGCACGGCCCAAGAGTATATTTGAAGGGGAGGAAAAAAACAAAGGTTCTATGTTATAATTGGACAGGTTTCAGAGTAGAATGCCTTGATAGGTACATGATTAAGTTAACTTCATATTAAGTAAGAAGAAATTCACCATTAATACATAAAACGCATATAAAATGATGTTCACATTTTCAGAAGCCTAGACAACGAAATTGTAACTTGCAGTGCATGCTAGCAACTTGAACCTGATGAACATTGAACATATGATTTACTGTTGTGCAAGGATCCTGAATCTACAATGCAATTTTTAGTTGGAAACGTTGTATGCTTCGTATGCTTCTCTATTGGTGTTCCCTGAAAATAAAATAGACAACGATTTATACCACAATGTTTTTGAAGAAAAAAACTTGGTAGATAGAAAAAAAAACCCAACACCACTCTGAGTTCCCAGGGTCATATGTGTAGAGTGTTGATCGATCTAAAGTGGTATAAAAAGATGGGTTAAATGATTAGAATGATGAAAAGGTAATAAAAAAATAAGTCGAACGCATTTTATACATTTACCATTTGGTTCAAACTCCCATAGGTGTCATTTGCCTTACTATCTGATGGTCGAACAGGGAGGACCAATACCCAGATTTTCAAATCAGTGGATCGTTGATTGCAAGTTGTAATTCAAGATAAAAATCACCACAAAACTAAAAGTTTACATGGATTGGAATAAAAAAATTAAGGGATTAATTTGTAATGTACTACATCTATGACATGAATCAAAGCATGAATATAAACACAATGACAACAAAAGTATTAAGTATTTGAGATTTAACTATTCCCCCCTCTTACCATTACCAAGACTCATTTTCACTTTATCCTATGGGAGTTTCAAAAAATCTATTTCATGAAAGATTGATATGATTATAAGAATCTTAAAATAAGAATGTTATTCATCAACTAATAAAAATACGTTACTTTTTTAATAAGAATTTCCAATTTTTATTACACATTGTTCGTTCTTGTTTGATTCTATTATCTATTACAGTTGTTCTATCAAATAAATCTCCATCAGAGAATGTTAAAAACTTAAAAATAAAGAGAAAATGAATGAATTTTAAAACTGTGTACATAACATGAAATTGGCTACAATCTGACCAAATTCCAGTTTTTTTGCAAATCTTTTGGACGGATGTCATCCAATCTCTCGTCTCATATAAATCATTACACAAACATAGACACAGTAATTAAAATTAGTAAACGTTAATTAAGAATGAGTATTTAAAAAAATTATTAAAAAGGGAAGTTCCTAACTTACATCTTAATTTTGTGATTTTTGTACGAGTAGCTCGTTTTTCCTATCTCATAAAGTTGTTTCTTCATAAGTCCTCTACTCCCCTTTCTGAAATAGTTGCCTAAGTAAATGTGCATGAGTAATAACATTTGTTGGTGCCAAATGTATGTCATTGTTACTCTGCTCTAAAGTTGGTCGCTTGCAGATGGGTTTTTTGTATACATATAAATACAAAATATTATCGACATATACATGTTTATAGAAACCCTAGAATCGCCAACATCGTTGTTTTCTCCTCTATCCTCTGGCTGGCATCCATTGTTATGCCAAAAATTGGGGTATGTCCTTTACACAAGCAGTGCAGAGCCATTTGAGATAGTTACATTTTGTTTGGTTTCCTTAGACAACTGAATTTCAAGTTTTAGCGTGTACAGATGAATCCTTTGATTCCTCTCAATCTCAGCAAACTGACACATCATACAATATTATTATTGATGTCAAAAATACGTAAAACAAATAATTAAGTATTAATATTTTTTTTTACTTAATGACTCTGGCAACCAACCCAAAGTTGGTTGTTAATTTTCAATGCGTTCTCTGAGCTCAACTTCCAATAAGTGATTTGTATTTGATTATATGGCATCCATCTACTAAACACTTGCAATCCAATCTTGTACATCCATATCCAACTCTGTGTTGAAAGAAGTGAAAAGGGTAAGCAATAAAATTGTATACATAACGGAGCTTCAGCTTGATCCTGTACTACTGCCATTAGAGCTACTGAAGTCGATTAATGATCCTATAAATTATGCATACATCAACATAACTTTTAGTTGCAAAGTAATCATCATTTTTGTAAACGTATTAGTTGAATTCAAATTTCTTCCATAAATTTTTTTTAATTCCTCTAAAATTATGCATCTCCTGTTAAAATTATGTAATTTCTTTGTTGCTAAGCCCTTGTATATATTAGTGATTTGGCTTTTAAACTTTGAACTGTATAAAAATGCTTAATTGTACAATCTCATCATCATCCGAATCATCAGGCTATCTGTTGCTATAAATATAATGGGTATTTTTCCTTGACAATATCTTGTAAAAGATTGCATTTTAAATAGAACAGAGAAACATAACCAATGATAGAAATAATTTTTTCATTTGATTTCTATTTAAAGTAACCACGAGTTATCTAAAGATCAAGGATTGAATATGAGGTATTGAAATTAAATTCGAGTAGGGAGGTCAAGTTAACTCACAATAAGTTCTAATAAAGTGTCACAACTCACAACTTTATAACATGCTCATGTAGAACCATATTCAATTAATTATGCGCTTCGAAAGAAAATAAAGAACTAAAAAACTTGTTAAGTTTGATAAATCATAACGATCTTGATCAATTTAGCAATGATTTTGTTTAAATAAGACCGAACAAGGCCATAGTACATACCTCTACTTCTATGTATGTGGAGCAACAAACCACACTTGACATCCCTCTACAAACTGTTTCAACTTGTTAACTTCACGAAGTGAAAAAAGCTAAGCAACCACAATCTCTATAGTAATTTAAGTACAATTAGAAGCTTAATTGGTCATCTGATCCATCAGGCGAAGTTCTCTTCAAATATATTTTTGTTCTTAAAAGATTTTGAGAATCACATCATATAAGGTAGTATCTGGTCTTAATAGGAAACACAAGAGACCCTGTAAGTCTGTAACTATCTAGCTACTCTTTTCAAATATGAGGTATTTATTAGATTAGGATTTTTGCAAATTTTGATATGAGTTTCAAATTAATATCTATGAAAAACACAAGGGACTGAATTGGAAACAAATTAAATCAATTTCATGGAGAACGGTAGGAATTTGAGAGAGGAGATGACCAAAAGAAAACAGGGGAGACTGAGACAATAGAAAATCAAAATAACTCAAAAGCAAAAGAAAAGAAAGACCAAATAATATCAAAATTGAGATATAAGAGAACCTGGGGGAGATCTTCATGGAGATCGATGTGTGTCTGGATGAAATGGAGGTAGAACACACAACACCAGTATATGGATCAGTTGTTATACCTACACCCTTTAATTTGACCTCAATACATGGCTCCTGTTCTTGCAACTTTTTCCTAAACCTAGAAACCGAATTTAAATGAGTTAAGACAAAAAAAAGTAATAGAAAGTATACATTTCTTCGAGTGCCAATAACCAAAAAAAACACTAAACCAAACCCTGATGATAGCCATCCTTGAATGCCTTCTCTTCAAGAAGGTTTGAGGCGGCAAAGGACACTGTCCGTGATAACAACCATAGTGAAGCAAAAGAGGAAGCTGGAGGCATCAGCGGACCCTGACGATAGCCATGAGGAACCCTTCAAACAAAGAAGGAGATACTTCACCAGAAATTTAGGGTTAACGATGGACGGTAATTGAACCAAAAAATAACAAGACCTTGAATTTCATAAAGGTGGGTAGCTAGGAGGTCTCGTGTCTCACCCATGTGTAAGACGCGTGCCATAAAGAGATAAATTGAGAAGGTGAATTAGCCTAAATGAAGGAGGGGTGGCGAGAAACGGGGATCCAGAGGTGGCAAGCAGCTTTGGGGGAAACGTTGCCGCCAAGAAGGAAAACCCACCATGAAGTCTTCTGCGACAACGTGAGGTCAGGATGACCAGAAGCAAGCAGCTAGGCAGCGCCGAACGACGCCGTTTTTTTGAACCCAAGTGTGGTATATCGATGTAGAGCTAACGGGAGTTTAAGCAGGCTGTCAGGTAGCTTACCTTCGGATGACAGAAGAGTGATTAAGGAGGCAAGTAACCAGCTTACCCTTTTCTTCGATGGACGACCTGTGGGGTAGCAATTAATATTCCCGAAATAGAAGAAAAAAACCTTTTAACTCTGTATTGTGTTCCTCTTGAGACGGCGTTTCTTTTTCTTCTGATTTTTCGGCCAAGCAAAGTCAGATGACCAGTAGTAAGGGGAATCCAAACTCGTATTTACAGGTGAGTAAGCTATTTAAGGGAAAACAGAAATGAGTCGGCTATTTGAGGCGGCAAAGAGGAGGTAGGTGAAGAGTGAAGCTTTTAATAAAGGGTGACTTGACAAATGGAATTAGAGGGAGTAAGGCATGTTGCATAGGCGCTTCAAATTATATACGTGGTGGCAAGCTGCTTTGGGGGAAACGTGACCGTCAAGAAAAAAATTAACCTTCAAGTCACCAGAAGTAAGCAGGCAGACACCTCTCATCAGGAAACGGTGTCGTTTATTGGACTCTAGGTGTGTAGTCACCCTGATGTACCATTGAGGGAAGCTTGAAGAAGACAAGCAAGCAGGTGACGAGAAGAAGCTCCTGAATGACGTGCATAGTGTTACAATTCTAAAAAGGGTCTCGCGTATAGGTGCATGGCTCCTGTTCTTGCAACTTTTTCCTAAACCTAGAAACCGAATTTAAATGAGTTAAGACAAAAAAAAAAGTAATAGAAAGTATACATTTATTCGAGTGCCAATAACCAAAAAAAAACTAAACCAAACCCTGATGATAGCCATCCTTGAATGCCTTCTCTTTAAGAAGGTTTGAGGCGGCAAAGGACACTGACCGTGATAACAACCATAGTGAAGCAAAATAGGAAGCTGGAGGCATCAGCGTACCCTGACGATAGCCATGAGGAACCCTTCAAACAAAGAAGGAGATACTTCGCCAGAAAATTATGGTTAACGATGGACCGGTCATTGAACAAAAAGATAACAAGACCTTGAATTTTATAAAGGTAGGTAGCTGGGAAGTCTCGTGTCTCACCCATGTGTAAGACGCGTGCCATTAAGAGTTAACTGGAGCAGGTGAATTAGCATAAATGAAGGAGAGGTGGCGAGAAACGGGGATCTAGAGGTGGCAAGCAGCTTTGGGGGAAACGTTGCCGCCAAGAAGGAAAACCCAGCATGAAGTCTTCTGCGACAACATGAGGTCAGGATGACCGGAAGCAAGCAGCCAGGCAGCGCCGAACGAAGCCGTTTTTTTGAACCCAAGTGTGGTATATCGATGTAGAGCTAACGGGAGTTTAAGTAGGCTATCAGGTAGCTTACCTTCGGATGAAGGAAGAGTGATTAAGGAGGCAAGCAACCAGCTTACCCTTTTCTTCGATGGACGACCTGTGGGGTAGCAATTAATATGCCCGAAATAGAAGAAAAAAAACCTTTTAACTCTGTATTGTGTTCCTCTTGAGCCGGCGTTTCTTTTTCTTCTGATTTTTCGGCCAAGAAAAGTCATATGACCAGTAGTAGGGGGAATTCAAACTCGTATTTACAGGTGAGTAAGCTATTTAAGGGAAAACAGAAATGAATCGGCTATTTGAGGCGACAAAGAGGAGGTAGGTGAAGAGTGGAGCTTTTAATAGAGGGTGACATGAGAAATGGAATTAGAGGGAGTAAGGCACGTTGCATAGGCGCTTCAAATTATATACGTGGTGGCAAGCTGCTTTGGGAGAAACGAGACCGTCAAGAAAAAAATTAACCTTCAAGTCACCAGAAGTAAGCAGGGAGACACCTCTCATCAGGAAACGGTGTCGTTTCTTGGACTCCAGGTGTGTAGTCACCCTGATGTACCATTGAGGGAAGCTTGAAGAAGACAAGCAAGCAGGTGACGAGAAGAAGCTCCTGAATGACGTGCATATTGTTACCATTCAAAAAAGGGTCTCACGTATAGGTGCATGGCTCCTGTTCTTGCAACTTTTTCCTAAACCTAGAACCCGAATTTAAATGAATTAAGACAAAAAAAAAATAATAGAAAGTATACATTTCTTCGAGTGCCAATAACCAAAAAAAACACTAAACCAAACCCTGATGATAGCCATCCTTGAATGCCTTCTCTTCAAGAAGGTTTGAGGCGGCAAAGGACACTGGGCGTGATAACAGCCATAGTGAAGAAAAAGAGGAAGCTGGAGGCATCAGCGGACCCTGATGATAGCCATGAGGAACCCTTCAAACAAAGAAGGAGATATTTCACCAGAAATTTAGGGTTAACGACGGACCGGTAATTGAACCAAAAAATAACAAGACCTTGAATTTTATAAAGGTAGGTAGCTGGGAAGTCTCGTGTCTCACCCATGTGTAAGACGCGTGCCATTAAGAGATAACTGGAGAAGGTGAATTAGCGTAAATGAAGGAGAGGTGGCGAGAAATGGGGATCTAGAGGTGGCAAACAGCTTTGGGGGAAACGTTGCCGCCAAGAAAGAAAACCCACCATGAAGTCTTCTGCGACAACGTGAGGTCAGGATGACCGGAAGCAAGCAGCCAGGCAGCGCCGAACGACGCCGTTTTTTTGAGCCCAAGTGTGGTATATCAATGTAGAGCTAACGGGAGTTTAAGTAGGCTATCAGGTAGCTTAGCTTCGTATTACGGAAGAGTGATTAAGGAGGCAAGCAACCAGCTTACCCTTTTCTTCGATGGACGACCTGTGGGGTAGCAATTAATATGCCCGAAATAGAAGAAAAAAAACCTTTTAACTCTGTATTGTGTTCCTCTTGAGACGGCGTTTCTTTTTCTTCTGATTTTTCGGCCAAGAAAAGTCAGATGGCCAGTAGTAGGGGGAATCCAAACTCGTATTTACAGGTGAGTAAGCTATTTAAGGGAAAACAGAAATGAATCGGCTATTTGAGGCGGCAAAGAGGAGGTAGGTGAAGAGTGGAGCTTTTAATAGAGGGTGACTTGACAAATGGAATTAGAGGGAGTAAGGCACGTTGCATAGGCGCTTCAAATTATATACGTGGTGGCAAGCTGCTTTGGGGGAAACGTGACCGTCAAGAAAAAAATTAACCTTCAAGTCACCAGAAGTAAGCAGGCAGACACCTCTCATCAGGAAACGGTGTCGTTTCTTGGACTCCAGGTGTGTAGTCACCCTGATGTACCATTGAGGGAAGCTTGAAGAAGACAAGCAATCAGGTGACAAGAAGACGCTCCTGAATGATGTGCATAGTGTTACCATTCAAAAAAGGGTCTCGCATATAGGTGCATGGCTCCTGTTCTTGCAACTTTTTCCTAAACCTAGAAACCGAATTTAAATGAGTTAAGACAAAAAAAAGTAATAGAAAGTATACATTTCTTCGAGTACCAATAACCAAAAAAAACACTAAACCAAACCCTGATGATAGCCATCCTTGAATGCCTTCTCTTCAATAAGGTTTGAGGCGGCAAAGGACACTGACCGTGAAAACAGCCATAGTGAAGCAAAAGAGTAAGCTGGAGGCATCAGCGGACCCTGACGATAGCCATGAGGAACCCTTCAAAAAAAGAAGGAGATACTTCACCAGAAAATTATGGTTAACGATGGACCGGTAATCGATCCAAAAAATAATAAGACCTTGAATTTTATAAAGGTAGGTAGCTGGGAAGTCTCGTGTCTCACCCATGTGTAAGACGCGTGCCATTAAGAGATAACTGGAGCAGGTGAATTAGCCTAAATGAAGGAAAGGTGGCGAGAAACGGGGATCCAGAGGTGGCAAGCAGCTTTGGGGGAAACGTTGCCGCCAAGAAGGAAAGCCCAGCATGAAGTCTTCTGCAACAACGTGAGGTCAGGATGACCGGAAGCAAGCAGCCAGGCAGCGCCGAACGAGGCCGTTTTTTTTAACCCAAGTGTGGTATATCGATGTAGAGCTAACGGGAGTTTAAGTAGGCTATCAGGTAGCTTACCTTCGGATGACGGAAGAGTGATTAAGGAGGCAAGCAACCAGCTTTACCTTTTCTTCGATGGACGACCTGTGGGGTAGCAATTAATATGCCCGAAATAGAAGAAAAAAAACCTTTTAACTCTGTATTATGTTCCTCTTGAGACGGCGTTTCATTTTCTTCTGATTTTTCGGCCAAGCAAAGTCAGATGACCAGTAGTAGGGGGAATCCAAATTCGTATTTACAGGTGAGTAAGCTATTTAAGGGAAAACAGAAATGAGTCGGCTCTTTGAGGCGGCAAAGAGGAGGTAGGTTAATAGTGGAGCTTTTAATAGAGGGTGACTTGACAAATGGAATTAGAGGGAGTAAGGCACGTTGCATAGGCGCATCAAATTATATACGTGGTGGCAAGCTGCTTTGGGGGAAACGTGACCGTCAAGAAAAAAAAATAACCTTCAAGTCACCAGAAGTAAGCAGGCAGACACCTCTCATCAGGAAACGGTGTTGTTTCTTGGACTCCAGGTGTGTAGTCACCCTGATGTACCATTGAGGGAAGCTTGAAGAAGACAAGCAAGCAGGTGATGACAAGAAGCTCCTGAATGACATGCATAGTGTTACCATTCAAAAAAGGGTCTCGCATATAGGTGTATGGCTCTTGTTCTTACATTTCTTCGAGTACCAATAACCAAAAAAAACACTAAACCAAACCCTGACGATAGCCATCCTTGAATGCCTTCTCTTCAATAAGGTTTGAGGCGGCAAAGGACACTGACTGTGATAACAACCATAGTGAAGCAAAAGAGGAAGCTGGAGGCATCAGCGGACCCTGACGATAGCCATGAGGAACCTTTCAAACAAAGAAGGAGATACTTCACCAGAAAATTATGGTTAACGATGGACCGGTCATTGAACCAAAAAATAACAAGACCTTGAATTTTATAAAGGTAGGTAGCTGGGAAGTCTCGTGTCTCACCCATGTGTAAGACGCGTGCCATTAAGAGATAACTGGAGCAGGTGAATTAGCCTAAATGAAGGAGAGGTGGCGAGAAACGGGGATCCAGAGGTGGCAAGCAGCTTTGGGGGAAACGTTGCCACCAAGAAGGAAAACCCAGCATGAAGTCTTCTGCGACAACATGAGGTCAGGATGACCGGAAGCAAGCAGCCAGGCAGCGCCGAACGAAGCCGTTTTTTTGAACCCAAGTGTGGTATATCGATGTAGAGCTAACGGGAGTTTAAGTAGGCTATCAGGTAGCTTACATTCGGATGACGGAAGAGTGATTAAGGAGGCAAGCAACCAACTTACCCTTTTCTTCGATGGACGACCTGTGGGGTAGCAATTAATATGCCCGAAATAGAAGAAAAAAAACCTTTTAACTCTGTATTGTGTTCCTCTTGAGCCGGCGTTTCTTTTTCTTCTGATTTTTCGGCCAAGAAAAGTCATATGACCAGTAGTAGGGGGAATCCAAACTCGTATTTACAGGTGAGTAAGCTATTTAAGGGAAAACAGAAATGAATCGGCTATTTGAGGCGGCAAAGAGGAGGTAGGTGAAGAGTGGAGCTTTTAATAGAGGGTGACTTGACAAATGGAATTAGAGGGAGTAAGGCACGTTGCATAGGCGCTTCAAATTATATACGTGGTGGCAAGCTGCTTTGGGGGAAACGTGACCGTCAAGAAAAAAATTAACCTTCAAGTCACCAGAAGTAAGCAGGCAGACACCTCTCATCAGGAAACGGTGTCGTTTCTTGGACTCCAGGTGTGTAGTCACCCTGATGTACCATTGAGGGAAGCTTGAAGAAGACAAGCAATCAGGTGACAAGAAGACGCTCCTGAATGATGTGCATAGTGTTACCATTCAAAAAAGGGTCTCGCATATAGGTGCATGGCTCCTGTTCTTGCAACTTTTTCCTAAACCTAGAAACCGAATTTAAATGAGTTAAGACAAAAAAAAAAGTAATAGAAAGTATACATTTATTCGAGTGCCAATAACCAAAAAAAAACTAAACCAAACCCTGATGATAGCCATCCTTGAATGCCTTCTCTTTAAGAAGGTTTGAGGCGGCAAAGGACACTGACCGTGATAACAACCATAGTGAAGCAAAATAGGAAGCTGGAGGCATCAGCGTACCCTGACGATAGCCATGAGGAACCCTTCAAACAAAGAAGGAGATACTTCGCCAGAAAATTATGGTTAACGATGGACCGGTCATTGAACAAAAAAATAACAAGACCTTGAATTTTATAAAGGTAGGTAGCTGGGAAGTCTCGTGTCTCACCCATGTGTAAGACGCGTGCCATTAAGAGTTAACTGGAGCAGGTGAATTAGCATAAATGAAGGAGAGGTGGCGAGAAACGGGGATCTAGAGGTGGCAAGCAGCTTTGGGGGAAACGTTGCCGCCAAGAAGGAAAACCCAGCATGAAGTCTTCTGCGACAACATGAGGTCAGGATGACCGGAAGCAAGCAGCCAGGCAGCGCCGAACGAAGCCGTTTTTTTGAACCCAAGTGTGGTATATCGATGTAGAGCTAACGGGAGTTTAAGTAGGCTATCAGGTAGCTTACCTTCGGATGAAGGAAGAGTGATTAAGGAGGCAAGCAACCCGCTTACCCTTTTCTTCGATGGACGACCTGTGGGGTAGCAATTAATATGCCCGAAATAGAAGAAAAAAAACCTTTTAACTCTGTATTGTGTTCCTCTTGAGCCGGCGTTTCTTTTTCTTCTGATTTTTCGGCCAAGAAAAGTCATATGACCAGTAGTAGGGGGAATTCAAACTCGTATTTACAGGTGAGTAAGCTATTTAAGGGAAAACAGAAATGAGTCGGCTCTTTGAGGCGGCAAAGAGGAGGTAGGTTAATAGTGGAGCTTTTAATAGAGGGTGACTTGACAAATGGAATTAGAGGGAGTAAGGCACGTTGCATAGGCGCATCAAATTATATACGTGGTGGCAAGCTGCTTTGGGGGAAACGTGACCGTCAAGAAAAAAAATAACCTTCAAGTCACCAGAAGTAAGCAGGCAGACACCTCTCATCAGGAAACGGTGTTGTTTCTTGGACTCCAGGTGTGTAGTCACCCTGATGTACCATTGAGGGAAGCTTGAAGAAGACAAGCAAGCAGGTGATGACAAGAAGCTCCTGAATGACATGCATAGTGTTACCATTCAAAAAAGGGTCTCGCATATAGGTGTATGGCTCTTGTTCTTACATTTCTTCGAGTACCAATAACCAAAAAAAACACTAAACCAAACCCTGACGATAGCCATCCTTGAATGCCTTCTCTTCAATAAGGTTTGAGGCGGCAAAGGACACTGACTGTGATAACAACCATAGTGAAGCAAAAGAGGAAGCTGGAGGCATCAGCGGACCCTGACGATAGCCATGAGGAACCTTTCAAACAAAGAAGGAGATACTTCACCAGAAAATTATGGTTAACGATGGACCGGTCATTGAACCAAAAAATAACAAGACCTTGAATTTTATAAAGGTAGGTAGCTGGGAAGTCTCGTGTCTCACCCATGTGTAAGACGCGTGCCATTAAGAGATAACTGGAGCAGGTGAATTAGCCTAAATGAAGGAGAGGTGGCGAGAAACGGGGATCCAGAGGTGGCAAGCAGCTTTGGGGGAAACGTTGCCACCAAGAAGGAAAACCCAGCATGAAGTCTTCTGCGACAACATGAGGTCAGGATGACCGGAAGCAAGCAGCCAGGCAGCGCCGAACGAAGCCGTTTTTTTGAACCCAAGTGTGGTATATCGATGTAGAGCTAACGGGAGTTTAAGTAGGCTATCAGGTAGCTTACATTCGGATGACGGAAGAGTGATTAAGGAGGCAAGCAACCAGCTTACCCTTTTCTTCGATGGACGACCTGTGGGGTAGCAATTAATATGCCCGAAATAGAAGAAAAAAAACCTTTTAACTCTGTATTGTGTTCCTCTTGAGCCGGCGTTTCTTTTTCTTCTGATTTTTCGGCCAAGAAAAGTCATATGACCAGTAGTAGGGGGAATCCAAACTCGTATTTACAGGTGAGTAAGCTATTTAAGGGAAAACAGAAATGAATCGGCTATTTGAGGCGACAAAGAGGAGGTAGGTGAAGAGTGGAGCTTTTAATAGAGGGTGACATGAGAAATGGAATTAGAGGGAGTAAGGCACGTTGCATAGGCGCTTCAAATTATATACGTGGTGGCAAGCTGCTTTGGGAGAAACGAGACCGTCAAGAAAAAAATTAACCTTCAAGTCACCAGAAGTAAGCAGGGAAACACCTCTCATCAGGAAACGGTGTCGTTTCTTGGACTCCAGGTGTGTAGTCACCCTGATGTACCATTGAGGGAAGCTTGAAGAAGACAAGCTAGCAGGTGACGAGAAGAAGCTCCTGAATGACGTGCATATTGTTACCATTCAAAAAAGGGTCTCACGTATAGGTGCATGGCTCCTGTTCTTGCAACTTTTTCCTAAACCTAGAACCCGAATTTAAATGAATTAAGACAAAAAAAATAATAGAAAGTATACATTTCTTCGAGTGCCAATAACCAAAAAAAACACTAAACCAAACCCTGATGATAGCCATCCTTGAATGCCTTCTCTTCAAGAAGGTTTGAGGCGGCAAAGGACACTGGGCGTGATAACAGCCATAGTGAAGAAAAAGAGGAAGCTGGAGGCATCAGCGGACCCTGATGATAGCCATGAGGAACCCTTCAAACAAAGAAGGAGATATTTCACCAGAAATTTAGGGTTAACGACGGACCGGTAATTGAACCAAAAAATAACAAGACCTTGAATTTTATAAAGGTAGGTAGCTGGGAAGTCTCGTGTCTCACCCATGTGTAAGACGCGTGCCATTAAGAGATAACTGGAGAAGGTGAATTAGCGTAAATGAAGGAGAGGTGGCGAGAAATGGGGATCTAGAGGTGGCAAACAGCTTTGGGGGAAACATTGCCGCCAAGAAAGAAAACCCACCATGAAGTCTTCTGCGACAACGTGAGGTCAGGATGACCGGAAGCAAGCAGCCAGGCAGCGCCGAACGACGCCGTTTTTTTGAACCCAAGTGTGGTATATCGATGTAGAGCTAACGGGAGTTTAAGTAGGCTATCAGGTAGCTTAGCTTCGTATTACGGAAGAGTGATTAAGGAGGCAAGCAACCAGCTTACCCTTTTCTTCGATGGACGACCTGTGGGGTAGCAATTAATATGCCCGAAATAGAAGAAAAAAAACCTTTTAACTCTGTATTGTGTTCCTCTTGAGACGGCGTTTCTTTTTCTTCTGATTTTTCGGCCAAGAAAAGTCAGATGACCAGTAGTAGGGGGAATCCAAACTCGTATTTACAGGTGAGTAAGCTATTTAAGGGAAAACAGAAATGAATCGGCTATTTGAGGCGGCAAAGAGGAGGTAGGTGAAGAGTGGAGCTTTTAATAGAGGGTGACTTGACAAATGGAATTAGAGGGAGTAAGGCACGTTGCATAGGCGCTTCAAATTATATACGTGGTGGCAAGCTGCTTTGGGGGAAACGTGACCGTCAAGAAAAAAATTAACCTTCAAGTCACCAGAAGTAAGCAGGCAGACACCTCTCATCAGGAAACGGTGTCGTTTCTTGGACTCCAGGTGTGTAGTCACCCTGATGTACCATTGAGGGAAGCTTGAAGAAGACAAGCAATCAGGTGACAAGAAGACGCTCCTGAATGATGTGCATAGTGTTACCATTCAAAAAAGGGTCTCGCATATAGGTGCATGGCTCCTGTTCTTGCAACTTTTTCCTAAACCTAGAAACCGAATTTAAATGAGTTAAGACAAAAAAAAGTAATAGAAAGTATACATTTCTTCGAGTACCAATAACCAAAAAAAACACTAAATTAAACCCTGATGATAGCCATCCTTGAATGCCTTCTCTTCAATAAGGTTTGAGGCGGCAAAGGACACTGACCGTGAAAACAGCCATAGTGAAGCAAAAGAGTAAGCTGGAGGCATCAGCGGACCCTGACGATAGCCATGAGGAACCCTTCAAAAAAAGAAGGAGATACTTCACCAGAAAATTATGGTTAACGATGCACCGGTAATCGATCCAAAAAATAATAAGACCTTGAATTTTATAAAGGTAGGTAGCTGGGAAGTCTCGTGTCTCACCCATGTGTAAGACGCGTGCCATTAAGAGATAACTGGAGCAGGTGAATTAGCCTAAATGAAGGAAAGGTGGCGAGAAACGGGGATCCAGAGGTGGCAAGCAGCTTTGGGGGAAACGTTGCCGCCAAGAAGGAAAACCCAGCATGAAGTCTTCTGCAACAACGTGAGGTCAGGATGACCGGAAGCAAGCAGCCAGGCAGCGCCGAACGAGGCCGTTTTTTTAACCCAAGTGTGGTATATCGATGTAGAGCTAACGGGAGTTTAAGTAGGCTATCAGGTAGCTTACCTTCGGATGACGGAAGAGTGATTAAGGAGGCAAGCAACCAGCTTTACCTTTTCTTCGATGGACGACCTGTGGGGTAGCAATTAATATGCCCGAAATAGAAGAAAAAAAACCTTTTAACTCTGTATTATGTTCCTCTTGAGACGGCGTTTCATTTTCTTCTGATTTTTCGGCCAAGCAAAGTCAGATGACCAGTAGTAGGGGGAATCCAAACTCGTATTTACAGGTGAGTAAGCTATTTAAGGGAAAACAGAAATGAATCGGCTATTTGAGGCGGCAAAGAGGAGGTAGGTGAAGAGTGGAGCTTTTAATAGAGGGTGACTTGACAAATGGAATTAGAGGGAGTAAGGCACGTTGCATAGGCGCTTCAAATTATATACGTGGTGGCAAGCTGCTTTGGGGGAAACGTGACCGTCAAGAAAAAAATTAACCTTCAAGTCACCAGAAGTAAGCAGGCAGACACCTCTCATCAGGAAACGGTGTCGTTTCTTGGACTCCAGGTGTGTAGTCACCCTGATCTACCATTGAGGGAAGCTTGAAGAAGACAAGCAATCAGGTGACAAGAAGACGCTCCTGAATGATGTGCATAGTGTTACCATTCAAAAAAGGGTCTCGCATATAGGTGCATGGCTCCTGTTCTTGCAACTTTTTCCTAAACCTAGAAACCGAATTTAAATGAGTTAAGACAAAAAAAAGTAATAGAAAGTATACATTTCTTCGAGTACCAATAACCAAAAAAAACACTAAACCAAACCCTGATGATAGCCATCCTTGAATGCCTTCTCTTCAATAAGGTTTGAGGCGGCAAAGGACACTGACCGTGAAAACAGCCATAGTGAAGCAAAAGAGTAAGCTGGAGGCATCAGCGGACCCTGACGATAGCCATGAGGAACCCTTCAAAAAAAGAAGGAGATACTTCACCAGAAAATTATGGTTAACGATGGACCGGTAATCGATCCAAAAAATAATAAGACCTTGAATTTTATAAAGGTAGGTAGCTGGGAAGTCTCGTGTCTCACCCATGTGTAAGACGCGTGCCATTAAGAGATAACTGGAGCAGGTGAATTAGCCTAAATGAAGGAAAGGTGGCGAGAAACGGGGATCCAGAGGTGGCAAGCAGCTTTGGGGGAAACGTTGCCGCCAAGAAGGAAAACCCAGCATGAAGTCTTCTGCAACAACGTGAGGTCAGGATGACCGGAAGCAAGCAGCCAGGCAGCGCCGAACGAGGCCGTTTTTTTGAACCCAAGTGTGGTATATCGATGTAGAGCTAACGGGAGTTTAAGTAGGCTATCAGGTAGCTTACCTTCGGATGACGGAAGAGTGATTAAGGAGGCAAGCAACCAGCTTTACCTTTTCTTCGATGGACGACCTGTGGGGTAGCAATTAATATGCCCGAAATAGAAGAAAAAAAACCTTTTAACTCTGTATTATGTTCCTCTTGAGACGGCGTTTCATTTTCTTCTGATTTTTCGGCCAAGCAAAGTCAGATGACCAGTAGTAGGGGGAATCCAAATTCGTATTTACAGGTGAGTAAGCTATTTAAGGGAAAACAGAAATGAGTCGGCTCTTTGAGGCGGCAAAGAGGAGGTAGGTGAATAGTGGAGCTTTTAATAGAGGGTGACTTGACAAATGGAATTAGAGGGAGTAAGGCATGTTGCATAGGCGCATCAAATTATATACGTGGTGGCAAGCTGCTTTGGGGGAAACGTGACCGTCAAGAAAAAATTAACCTTCAAGTCACCAGAGGTAAGCAGGCAGACACCTCTCATCAGGAAACGGTGTTGTTTCTTGGATTCCAGGTGTGTAGTCACCCTGATGTACCATTGAGGGAAGCTTGAAGAAGACAAGCAAGCAGGTGATGACAAGAAGCTCCTGAATGACGTGCATAGTGTTACCATTCAAAAAAGGGTCTCGCATATAGGTGCATGGCTCTTGTTCTTACAATTCTTCGAGTACCAATAACCAAAAAAAACACTAAACCAAACCCTGACGATAGCCATCCTTGAATGCCTTCTCTTCAATAAGGTTTGAGGCGGCAAAGGACACTGACTGTGATAACAACCATAGTGAAGCAAAAGAGGAAGCTGGAGGCATCAGCGGACCCTGACGATAGCCATGAGGAACCTTTCAAACAAAGAAGGAGATACTTCACCAGAAAATTATGGTTAACGATGGACCGGTCATTGAACCAAAAAATAACAAGACCTTGAATTTTATAAAGGTAGGTAGCTGGGAAGTCTCGTGTCTCACCCATGTTTAAGACGCGTGCCATTAAGAGATAACTGGAGCAGGTGAATTAGCCTAAATGAAGGAGAGGTGGCGAGAAACGGGGATCCAGAGGTGGCAAGCAGCTTTGGGGGAAACGTTGCCGCCAAGAAGGAAAACCCAGCATGAAGTCTTCTGTGACAACGTGAGGTCAGGATGACCGGAAGCAAGCAGCCAGGCAGCGCCGAACGACGCCTTTTTTTTTAACCCAAGTATGGTATATCGATGTAGAGCTAACGGGAGTTTAAGTAAGCTATCAGGTAGCTTACCTTCGGATAACGGAAGAGTGATTAAGGAGGCAAGCAACCAGCTTACCCTTTTCTTCGACGGACGACCTGTGGGGTAGCAATTAATATGCCGAAATAGAAGAAAAAAATCTTTTAACTCTGTATTGTGTTCCTCTTGAGACGGCGTTTCTTTTTCTTCTGATTTTTCGGCCAAGAAAAGTCAGATGACCAGTAGTAGGGGGAATCCACACTCGTATTTACAGGTGAGTAAGCTATTTAAGGGAAAACAGAAATGAATCGGCTATTTGAGGCGGCAAAGTGGAGGTAGGTGAAGAGTGGAGCTTTTAATAGAGGGTGACTTGACAAATGGAATTAGAGGGAGTAAAGAACGTTGCATAGGCGCTTCAAATTATATACGTGGTGGCAAACTGCTTTAGGGGAAACGTGACCGTCAAGAAAAAAATTAACCTTCAAGTCACCAGAAGTAAGCAGGGAGACACCTCTCATCAGGAAACGGTGTCGTTTCTTGGACTCCAGGTGTGTAGTCACCCTGATGTACCATTGAGGGAAGCTTGAAGAAGACAAGCAAGCAGGTGACGAGAAGAAGCTCCTGAATGACGTGCATATTGTTACCATTCAAAAAAAGGTCTCACGTATAGGTGCATGGCTCCTGTTCTTGCAACTTTTTCCTAAACCTAGAACCCGAATTTAAATGAATTAAGACAAAACAAAAAGTAATAGAAAGTATACATTTCTTCGAGTGCCAATAACCAAAAAAAACACTAAACGAAACCCTGATGATAGCCATCCTTGAATGCCTTCTCTTCAAGAAGGTTTGAGGCAGCAAAGGACACTGGGCGTGATAACAGCCATAGTGAAGAAAAAGAGGAAGTTGGAGGCATCAGCGGACCCTGATGATAGCCATGAAGAACCCTTCAAACAAAGAAGGAGATATTTCACCAGAAATTTAGGGTTAACGATGGACCGCTAATTGAAAAAAAAAATAACAAGACCTTGAATTTTATAAAGGTAGGTAGCTGGGAAGTCTCGTGTCTCACCCATGTGTAAGACGCGTGCCATTAAGAGATAACTGGAGAAGGTGAATTAGCCTAAATGAAGGAGAGGTGGCGAGAAATGGGGATCCAGAGGTGGCAAACAGCTTTGGGGGAAACGTTGCCGCCAAGAAAGAAAACCCACCATGAAGTCTTCTGCGACAACGTGAGGTCAGGATGACCGGAAGCAAGCAGCCAGGCAGCGCCGAACGACGCCGTTTTTTTGAACCCAAGTGTGGTATATCGATGTAGAGCTAACGGGAGTTTAAGTAGGCTATCAGGTAGCTTACCTTCGGATTACGGAAGAGTGATTAAGGAGGCAAGCAACCAGCTTACCCTTTTCTTCGATGGACGACCTGTGAGGTAGCAATTAATATGCCCGAAATAGAAGAAAAAAAACCTTTTAACTCTGTATTGTGTTCCTCTTGAGACGACGTTTCTTTTTCTTCTGATTTTTCGGCCAAGAAAAGTCAGATAACCAGTAGTAGGGGGAATCCAAACTCGTATTTACAGGTGAGTAAGCTATTTAAGGGAAAACAGAAATGAATCGGCTATTTGAGGCGGCAAAGAGGAGGTAGGTGAAGAGTGGAGCTTTTAATAGAGGGTGACTTGACAAATGGAATTAGAGGGAGTAAGGCACGTTGCATAGGCGCTTCAAATTATATACGTGGTGGCAAGCTGCTTTGGGGGAAACGTGACCGTCAAGAAAAAAATTAACCTTCAAGTCACCAGAAGTAAGCAGGTAGACACCTGTCATCAGGAAACGGTGTCGTTTCTTGGACTCCAGGTGTGTAGTCACCCTGATGTACCATTGAGGGAAGCTTGAAGAAGACAAGCAAGCAGGTGACAAGAAGAAGCTCCTGAATGATGTGCATAGTGTTACCATTCAAAAAAGGGTCAGGCATATAGGTGCATGGCTCCTGTTCTTGCAACTTTTTCCTAAACCTAGAAACCGAATTTAAATGAGTTAAGACAAAAAAAAGTAATAGAAAGTATACATTTCTTCGAGTACCAATAATGAAAAAAAAAACACTAAACCAAACCCTGATGATAGCCATCCTTGAATGCCTTCACTTTAATAAGGTTTGAGGCGGCAAAGGACACTGACCGTGATAACAGCCATAGTGAAGCAAAAGAGTAAGCTGGAGGCATCAGCGGACCCTGACGATAGCCATGAGGAACCCTTCAAAAAAAGAAGGAGATACTTCACCAGAAAATTATGGTTAACGATGGACTGGTAATCGAACCAAAAAATAACAAGACCTTGAATTTTATAAAGGTCGGTAGCTGGGAAGTCTCGTGTCTCACCCATGTGTAAGACGCGTGCCATTAAGAGATAACCGGAGCAGGTGAATTAGCCTAAATGAAGGAAAGGTGGCGAGAAACGGGGATCCATAGGTGGCAAGCAGCTTTGGGGGAAACGTTGGCACCAAGAAGGAAAACCCCGCATGAAGTCTTCTGCGACAACGTGAGGTCAGGATGACCGGAAGCAAGCAGCCAGGCAGTGCTAACGACGCCGTTTTTTTGAACCCAAGTGTGGTATATCGATGTAGAGCTAACGGGAGTTTAAGTAGGCTATCAAGTAGCTTACCTTCGGATGACGGAAGAGTGATTAAGGAGGCAAGCAACCAGCTTACCCTTTTCTTCGATGGACGACCTATGGGGTAGCAATTAATATGCCCGAAATAGAAGAAAAAAAACCTTTTAACTCTGTATTGTGTTCCTCTTGAGACGGCGTTTCTTTTTCTTCTGATTTTTCGTCCAAGCAAAGTCATATGACCAGTAGTAGGGGGAATCCAAAATCGTATTTACAGGTGAGTAAGCTATTTAAGGGAAAACAGAAATGAGTTGGCTCTTTGAGGCGGCAAAGAGGAGGTAGGTGAAGAGTGGAGCTTTTAATAAAGGGTGACTTGACAAATGGAATTAGAGGGAGTAAGGCACGTTGCATAGGCACATCAAATTATATACGTGGTGGCAAGCTGCTTTGGGGGAAACGTGACCGTCAAGAAAAAAATTAACCTTCAAGTCACCAGAAGTAAGCAGGCAGACACCTCTCATCAGGAAACGGTGTCGTTTCTTGGACTCCAGGTGTGTAGTCACCCTGATGTACCATTGAGGGAAGCTTGAAGAAGACAAGCAAGCAGGTGACGACAAGAAGCTCCTGAATGACGTGCATAGTGTTACCTTTCAAAAAAGGGTCTCGCATATAGGTGCATGGCTCCTGTTCTTGCAACTTTTTCCTAAACCTAGAAACCGAATTTAAATGAGTTAAGACAAAAAAAAGTAATAGAAAGTATACATTTCTTCGAGTACCAATAACCAAAAAAAACACTAAACCAAACCCTGATGATAGCCATCCTTGAATGCCTTCTCTTCAATAAGGTTTGAGGCGGCAAAGGACACTGACCGTGATAACAACCATAGTGAAGCAAAAGAGGAAGCTGGAGGCATCAGCGGACCCTGACGATAGCCATGAGGAACCATTCAAACAAAGAAGGAGATACTTCACCAGAAAATTATGGTTAACGATGGACCGGTCATTGAACCAAAAAATAACAAGACCTTGAATTTTATAAAGGTAGGTAGCTGGGAAGTCTCGTGTCTCACCCATGTGTAAGACGCGTGTCATTAAGAGATAACTGGAGCAGGTGAATTAGCCTAAATGAAGGAGAGGTGGCGAGAAACGGGGATCCAGAGGTGGCAAGCAGCTTTGGGGGAAACGTTGCCGCCGAGAAGGAAAACCCAGCATGAAGTCTTCTGTGACAATGTGAGGTCAGGATGACCGGAAGCAAGCAGCCAGGCAGCGCCGAACGACGCCGTTTTTTTGAACCCAAGTGTGGTATATCGATGTAGAGCTAACGAGAGTTTAAGCAGGCTATCAGGTAGCTTACCTTCGGATGACAGAAGAGAGATTAAGAAGGCAAGCAACCAGCTTACCCTTTTCTTCGATGGACGACCTGTGGGGTAGCAATTAATATGCCCGAAATAGAAGAAAAAAAACCTTTTAACTCTGTATTGTGTTCCTCTTGAGACGGCGTTTCTTTTTCTTCTGATTTTTCGGCCAAGAAAAGTCAGATGACCAGTAGTAGGGGGAATCCAAACTCGTATTTACAGGTGAGTAAGCTATTTAAGGGAAAACAGAAATGAATCGACTATTTGAGGCGGCTAAGAGGAGGTAGGTGAAGAGTGGAGCTTTTAATAGAGGGTGACTGGACAAATGGAATTAGAGGGAGTAAGGCACGTTGCATAGGCGCTTCAAATTATATACGTGGTGGCAAGCTGCTTTGGGAGAAACGTGACCGTCAAGAAAAAAATTAACCTTCAAGTCACCAGAAGTAAGTAGGCAGACACCTCTCATCAGGAAACGGTGTCGTTTCTTGGACTCCAGGTGTGTAGTCACCCTGATGTACCATTGAGGGAAGGTTGAAGAAGAAAAGCAAGCAGGTGACGAGAAGAAGCTCCTGAATGACGTTCATAGTGTTACCATTCAAAAAAGCGTCTCGCGTATAGGTGCATGGCTCCTGTTCTTGCAACTTTTTCCTAAACCTAGAACCCGAATTTAAATGAGTTAAGACAAAAAAAAGTAATAGAAAGTATACATTTCTTCGAGTGCCAATAACCAAAAAAAACACCAAACCAAACCCTGATGATAGCCATCCTTGAATGCCTTCTCTTCAAGAAGGTTTGAGGCGGCAAAGGACACTGGCCGTGATAACAGCCATAGTGAAGCAAAAGAGGAAGCTGGAGGCATCAGTGGACCTTGACGATAGCCATGAGGAACCCTTCAAACAAAGAAGGAGATACTTCACCAGAAATTTAGGGTTAACGATGGACCGGTAATTGAACCAAAAAATAACAAGACCTTGAATTTTATAAAGGTAGGTAGCTGGGAAGTCTCGTGTCTCACCCATGTGTAAGACGCGTGCCATTAAGAGATAACTGGAGAAGGTGAATTAGCCTAAATGAAGGAGAGGTGGCGAGAAACGGGGATCCAGAGTTGGCAAGCAGCTTTGGGGAAAACGTTGCCGCCAAGAAAGAAAACCCACCATGAAGTCTTCTGCGACAACGTGAGGTCAGGATGACCGGAAGCAAGCAGCCAGGCAGCGCCGAACGACGCCGTTTTTTTGAAACCAAGTGTGGTATATCGATGTAGAGCTAACGGGAGTTTAAGCTGGCTATCTGCTAGCTTACCTTCGGATTACGGAAGAGTGATTAAGGAGGCAAGCAACCAGCTTACCCTTTTCTTCGATGGACGACCTGTGGGGTAGCAATTAATATGCCCGAAATAGAAGAAAAAAACCTTTTAACTCTGTATTGTGTGCCTCTTGAGACGGCGTTTCTTTTTCTTCTGATTTTTCGGCCAAGAAAAGTCAAATGACCAGTAGTACGGGGAATCCAAACTCGTATTTACAGGTGAGTAAGCTATTTAAGGGAAAACAGAAATGAATCGGCTATTTGAGGCGGCAAAGAGGAGGTAGGTGAAGGGTGGAGCTTTTAATAGAGGGTGACTTGAAAAATGGAATTAGAGGGAGTAAGGCACGTTGCATCGGCGCTTCAAATTATATACGTGGTGGCAAGCTGCTTTGGGGGAAACGTGACCGTCCAGAAAAAAATTAACCTTCAAGTCACCAGAAGTAAGCAGGCAGACACCTCTCATCAGGAAACGGTGTCGTTTCTTGGACTCCAGGTGTGTAGTCACCCTGATGTACCATTGAGGGAAGCTTGAACAAGACAAGCAAGCAGGTGACGAGAAGGAGCTCCTGAATGACATGCATAGTGTTACTATTCAAAAAAGGGTCTCGCATATAGGTGCATGGCTCCTGTTCTTGCAACTTTTTCCTAAACCTAGAAACCGAATTTAAATGAGTTAAGATAAAAAAAGTAATAGAAATTATACATTTCTTCGAGTGCCAATAACCAAAAAAACACTAAACCAAACCCTGATGATAGCCATCCTTGAATGCCTTCTCTTCAAGAAGGTTTGAGGCGACAAAGGACACTGACCGTGATAACAGCCATAGTGAAGCAAAAGAGGAAGCTGGAGGCATCAGCGGACCCTGACGATAGCCATGAGGAACCCTTCAAACAAAGAAGGAGATACTTCACCAGAATATTAGGGTTAACGATGGACCGGTAATTGAACCAAAAAATAACAAGACCTTGAATTTTATAATGGTAGGTAGTTAAGAAGTCTCGTGTCTCACCCATGTGTAAGACGCGTGCCATTAAGAGATAACTGGAGAAGATGAATTAGCCTACATGAAGGAGAGGTGGCGAGAAACGTGGATCTAGAGGTGGCAAGCAGGTTTGGGGGAAACGTTGCCGCCAAGAAAGAAAACCCACCATGAAGTCTTCTGCGACAACGTGAGGTCAGGATGACCGGAAGCAAGCAGCCAGGCAGCGCCGAACGACGCCGTTTTTTTGAACCCAAGTGTGGTATATCGATGTAGACCTAACAGGAGTTTAAGCAGGCTATCAGGTAGCTTACCTTCGGATGACGGAAGAGTGATTAAGGAGGCAAGCAACCAGCTTACCCTTTTCTTCGATGGACGACCTGTGGGGTAGCAATTAATATGCCCGAAATAGAAGAAGAAAAACCTTTTAACTCTGTATTGTGTTCCTCTTGAGACGGCGTTTTTTTTTCTTCTGATTTTTCGGCCAAGAAAAGTCAGATGACCAGTAGGGGGAATCCAAACTCGTATTTACAGGTGAGTAAGCTATTTAAGGGAAAATAGAAATGAATCGGCTATTTGAGGCGGCAAAGAGGAGGTAGGTGAATAGTGAAGCTTTTAATAGAGGGTGACTTGACAAATGGAATTAGAGGGAGTAAGGCACGTTGCATAGGCGCTTCAAGTTATATACGTGGTGGCAAGCTGCTTTGGGGGAAACGTGACCGTCAAGAAAAAAATTAACCTTCAAGTCACCAGAAGTAAGCAGGCAGACACCTCTTATCAGGAAACGGTGTCGTTTCTTGGACTCCAGGTGTGTAGTCACCCTGATGTACCATTGAGGGAAGCTTGAAGAAGACAAGCAAGCAGGTGACGAGAAGAAGCTCTTGAATGACGTGCATAGTGTTACCATTCAAAAAAGGATCTCGCGTATAGGTGCATGGCTCCTGTTCTTGCAACTTTTTCCTAAACCTAGAACCCAAATTTAAATGAGTTAAGACAAAAAAAGTAATAGAAAGTATAAATTTCTTCGAGTACCAATAACCAAAAAAAACACTAAACCAAACCCTAATGATAGCCATCCTTGAATTCCTTCTCTTCAAGAAGGTTTGAAGCGGCAAAGGACATTGACCGTGATAATAGTCATAGTGAAGCAAAAAAGGAAGCTGGAGGCATCAGCGGACCCTGACGATAGCCATGAGCAACCCTTCAAACAAAGAAGGAGATACTTCACCAGAAAATTAGGGTTAACGATGGACCGGTAATTGAACCAAAAAATAACAAGACCTTGAATTTGATAAAGGTAGGTAGTTGGGAAGTCTCGTGTCTCACCCATGTGTAAGATGCGTGCCATTAAGAGATAACGGGAGAAGGTGAATTAGCCTAAATGAAGGAGAGGTGGCGAGAAACGCGGATCCAGAGGTGGCAAGCAGCTTTGGGGGAAACATTGCCGCCAAGAAGGGAAACCCACCATGAATTCTTCTGCGACAACGTGAGGTCAGGATGACCGGAAGCAAGCAGCCAGGCAGCGCCGAACGACGCCTTTTTTTTGAACCCAAGTGTGGTATATCGATGTAGAGATAACGAGAGTTTAAGCAGGCTATCAGGTAGCTTACCTTCGGATGACAGAAGAGAGATTAAGGAGGCAAGCAACCAGCTTACCCTTTTCTTCGATGGACGACCTGTGGGGTAGCAATTAATATGCCCAAAATAGAAGAAAAAAAACCTTTTAACTCTGTATTGTGTTCCTCTTGAGACGACGTTTCTTTTTCTTCTGATTTTTCGCCCAAGAAAAGTCAGATGACCAGTAGTAGGGGGAATCCAAACTCGTATTTACAGGTGAGTAAGCTATTTAAGGGAAAACAGAAATGAATCGGCTATTTGAGGCGGCAAAGAGGAGGTAGGTGAAGAGTGGAGCTTTTAATAGAGGGTGACATGACAAATGGAATTAGAGGGAGTAAGGCACGTTGCATAGGCGCTTCAAATTATATACGTGGTGGCAAGCTGCTTTGGGGGAAACGTGACCGTCAAGAAAAAAATTAACCTTCAAGTCACCAGAAGTAAGCATGCAGACACCTCTCATCAGGAAACGGTGTCGTTTCTTGGACTCCAGGTGTGTAGTCACCCTGATGTACCATTGAGGGAAGCTTGAAGAAGACAAGCAAGCAGGTGACGAGAAGAAGCTCCTGAATGACGTGCATAGTGTTACCATTAAAAAAAGGGTCTCCCGTATAGGTTCATGGCTCCTGTTCTTGCAACTTTTTCCTAAACCTAGAACCCGAATTTAAATGAGTTAAGACAAAAAAAGTAATAGAAAGTATACATTTCTTCGAGTGCCAATAACAAAAAAAAACACTAAACCAAACCCTGATGATAGCCATCCTTGAATGCCTTCTCTTCAAGAAGGTTTGAGGCGGCAAAGGACACTGGCCGTGATAACAGCCATAGTGAAGCAAAAGAGGAAGCCGGAGGCATCAGCGGACCCTGATGATAGCCATGAGGAACCCTTCAAACAAAGAAGGAGATACTTCACCAGAAATTTAGGGTTAACGATGGACCGGTAATTGAACCAAAAAATAACAAGACCTTGAATTTTATAAAGGTAGGTAGCTGGGAAGTCTCGTGTCTCACCCATGTGTAAGACGCGTGCCATTAAGAGATAACTGGATAAGGTGAATTAGCCTAAATGAAGGAGAGGTGGCGAGAAACGGGGATCCAGAGGTGGCAAGCAGCTTTGGGGGAAACGTTGCCGCCAAGAAAGAAAACCCACCATGAAGTCTTCTACGACAACGTGAGGTCAGGATGACCGGAAGCAAGCAGCCAGGCAGCGCCGAACGACGCCGTTTTTTTGAACCCAAGTGTGGTATATCGATGTAGACCTAACAGGAGTTTAAGCAGGCTATCAGGTAGCTTACCTTCGGATGACGGAAGAGTGATTAAGGAGGCAAGCAACCAGCTTACCCTTTTCTTCGATGGACGACCTGTGGGGTAGCAATTAATATGCCCGAAATAGAAGAAGAAAAACCTTTTAACTCTGTATTGTGTTCCTCTTGAGACGGCGTTTTTTTTTCTTCTGATTTTTCGGCCAAGAAAAGTCAGATGACCAGTAGGGGGAATCCAAACTCGTATTTACAGGTGAGTAAGCTATTTAAGGGAAAATAGAAATGAATCGGCTATTTGAGGCGGCAAAGAGGAGGTAGGTGAATAGTGAAGCTTTTAATAGAGGGTGACTTGACAAATGGAATTAGAGGGAGTAAGGCACGTTGCATAGGCGCTTCAAATTATATACGTGGTGGCAAGCTGCTTTGGGGGAAACGTGATCGTCAAGAAAAAAATTAACCTTCAAGTCACCAGAAGTAAGCAGGCAGACACCTCTTATCAGGAAACGGTGTCGTTTCTTGGACTCCAGGTGTGTAGTCACCCTGATGTACCATTGAGGGAAGCTTGAAGAAGACAAGCAAGCAGGTGACGAGAAGAAGCTCCTGAATGACGTGCATAGTGTTACTATTCAAAAAAGGGTCTCGCGTATATGTAAATGATATATATATATATATATATATATATATATATATATATATATATATATATATATATATATATATATATATATATATATATATATGAAAATAAGTTGTTAAATTGTTAGAGTTTGATTAAATCCGCATCAGAGTTATATATCACATAAGATTAAATTACAATATGAAATGAGGTAAACGAACAAATAGCTAGGAACACAATATTAGTTAATATATTAGAATAAAATGTCAAAAACTAAAATAAAAATAAAAATAAATAAAATTAAATAAATCAAAATAATAATAAATAATAAGATATGTTATATAAATTAAATAATTAAATTAGAAAATAAAAAGAAATCTATAATTATATTATTATAAAAAGAAATATATATGATTGATGAGAGTGAAACGAAAAAAAAATAAAAAAATTAAAGGGTTTTTCTACGTTATCCTTTAAAATTTCATTCAAAATATAAAGTACTAAAACATACAAGATTATTAGTGTTTGCATAAAAAATATTTAATCCTTAAATATTAAACTATTAGACAAATTTGCTCCAGTTAAAGTTTAAAATAGTTTATATAAAACATTGATATGTTTATTTTGATCTGCAAAATGATATATATATATATATATATATATATATATATATATATATATATATATATATATATATATATATATATATATATATATATATATATATATATATATAAGTTCAATAGAGAACAATAATTATTGGTTATTAAAGAACCAAATTTTTTTTCAATTTCTAGAACTTATTCTTTATTGAAAAAAAAATCTAAAAATATCTAAATCCATATATTAACATTGTGAATGTGAAAAATATTTTTCGGATTCACTGTGTGAATCCGGATTCACATTGTAAATTTTCAAATATTCACATTGTGAATTTGACGTAAAAAAAAATTCGAATTTGATATCATTAGAAAAAGGATAAAATGTTATGAATTTTTGTATTTTTAGTTTTTTTTTTGATAAAAAATAAGTTCTAAAAGTTGAAAAAAAGATTGGTTCTTTGGTTCCTTGGTTGATTATAGATCTCTATTGAATCTCACCCTATATATATATATATATATATATATATATATATATATATATATTAGTTGTGAGACCCATGTATTACACGGGTTAATTTAAAAAAAAGTTAAATATAAAGGATAAAATATGTGAGAATTCTGGATTTATAAGAAAATAAGAAAAATAATGATTTATTATAATGGAAATGTTTTTTAATAATCATTTATTACTATATTTATTGTAATTTTTATATTAAAATATTATGTAAAATTTAATAAATAGATAAACTTATAAAATTACATGTGGAAAAAAAGTTAATTCAAAATAACCATAAAATGACATTTGACAAATTGAATGAGAGGATAACAAGTGGCAAAAAAAAAACATTTGTTTATTAGAAAGGATTTATCTCAATCCAACATATATATCACATATGATGTATTTTTGAACTCTAATAATGACAACTTATTTTCATACTTCATAACATTGAATAAATTATATGAAAGTTCAAATCCATAAGAATTTAATAAATTTATATCATTTTCCATTAAACATGACACCATAAATATCATCCCATTTTAAACAATTTATACCGATATATTAGTCTCAATAAGTTTTTCTTAATTTATCATTACATAAAATATCACCAAAATAAGAAACTCGACCAATTTTTCATTTATTCATATAAAATACTAAATGACCTTATATAAGCTAATTAAATAATCGCATGCTTATAATTATGTCTCCAACATATATTTTAATAAAATTATGTAAAATCATTTCAAAACTATGTTAGTATTTTTTTTTTATTAAATCATTTTTAAGGTTCCTTCTACATAGTACGTACTACGTAGTACAACCAAGTAGAATTACAAAAACATTATAACTAACCATTCAAATAATCATGTGGGTGAAATTTAAGAAGTGTAGGTATCTTCCTCATAATTCAAATAATCATGTTAATCATGTGGATGAAATTTAAGTAGTGAAGATATCTTCCTTATACATAAATACTATGTTTGTCCCATAGTCAGGTGGCGTGTTTGAAATTATTATATATATTAAATAAAAGTGGTAATTATTATATATATTAAATAAAAGTGGTTAGGAATAGTATACTTTCTTAGTTTTGGAGTTTTACAACAAAGTTTTTTTTGTTTTAAAACTTTGCCATACAGATTTTTTTTTATTTTTTTTTTATTATAGTAAAGTCCATGTAATGTACAATCCATGAAGTTTTTTTTTTTACAAAATAGTCTATATGTTTAAAATTTCTGTATGTTGGCAAGTTTGATCTCTATGTATAAAATAAATTAAAAAAATTATCCTCGTAATTTATAGAAAAGGTCGTTATCTTTTTTTTTTTTACAGAAACTATCCATGTGTTTAAAAAGTTACAAAAATAGTCTCTACCTAACAAAAAATTTACAAATTAAGCCCCTGTAATATATTGTCATATTTCTATAATATATTGTCATATTTCGTCCTTAGAAAAATGATCACTACATAATAAAAAGTTTATAGATTGTGCTACCCGTAAAGAAGACATAGGTAGTATTATCTTAGGATTAGTTAAATGGTTTTTATATGATGCTAATATTTGTATTTTTTTTTATTACTTGTATTCTCTTTTGATTAGTTAAATCAACCAATGAATTTTTTAATTTTATATATTTAATTTTATTTATAGCATCCCTTTATTAGTTATTGCGTGCCTTTTTGATTTTTTTTTTCTTTTTGTTGTTTTTTTTGTCTTTTATTGTCATTATTATATTTAATTTGATCGGATTTATTTAACAAGTTATTGTCTCACACTGAGGCATACTTGTTGATTTATGAAGACTATTTAAACAACAAAAGTCATTCCCTGAGTTATGTTAGATCGGATTTTGTGGTAACCAAATATTTACTTATTATGTCGAACATTGTTTTTTTCATTGCAGATAGGCATTGTCTTACCGATAATTTAAAAGCAAACACGGTAAGTCAATATGCTTCCCGCTAAGTGTTGGTCGGCAAAACATTGCAAATCATGTAGCTATTGTTATTGTCACACCCCTGCCTGTTGGCGGAAACGTCGGGCTGTGCGACGATAGGATGTTGGATCATATATACAAAATACATTAAACAATACAAATATTAAGCAAACACTACATTTTATTCATTAAATAATATAGGTTACACAGTTGTTCAAGGTACAAGAACGTTACGAAAACAGAGTACAATAACAAAACACAAAAGCTTCCAGCGACATCTATGGGATCTCGCCCATCCCCTTCCGGACTCATTCTCCTGAGAATACATGTGGTTTGAAAGGTCAACATAATGTTAGTGAGTTTATAGGTTTTGTTTACTTTAAAATGTTTCATAGTATTTGTTATGTCAGCGTTGTCGTATATCTGAGTTTATGCTTTATCTCTACTTTCTTAGGTTTATTTCCTAGTAGTAGTTTTTAGACAGATTAGTTCAACAATATTACGATGAGTTCCTATAATTGAGCTCTGACTAGTGTAGAATAATCCCTAGAAACCACGACGCTTTATCAGACCTGCCGTCGGATTGTAGCTAGCAACCATAGGTGGGAGTCTCAATCCCGCATAGTTCCATACATATCTTTCCCGCTCACTTAAGATTTAATGATTATAGGCTAGGGCTAGCTAAATGTTATTTACCTAGGTGGTGAATCGTGCATCATCTACCACTTGTTTGTGGGAGCCTCCCCTAGTTGATCGCGTTGTTGTTCCTTTATGAGTTACTTATTATATATATATATATATATATATATATATATATATATATATATATATATATATATATATGTATATATATAGTATTCAGTTTAGTCGATAATTTGGGCAGTGTAACCAGTAGGTATAAAGTTAGCCAAAGTGTGGTTATAGATTGGCTAGCGTAACTGCTAGGTATAGTGTTGTCGTTCCTTGTTGAGTTTATACAAGATGCTTATTATTTATAAATATATAAAATCTTTTACTTATATATAACAACGTTAGAGTATTTCGCATAGCCTGGTATTTTGGCAGAGTAACCACTAGGTACTAAGCTTTATCCAAAGGTTGGCTATAGTAACGACTAGGTACGAGCATTTACTGGAAAATTGGCCAACGTAAGAACTAGGTAAAATGTTCCCCTGAAGGTTTTACCAGTATAACTAAGTAGTTATGCATGGTTTCTAAGTGTTTGACTTAGCATAACATCTAGGCATAATATTATCCAAAAAAGTTGGGCAGAGTATCTACTAGGCATAATATTATCCTAATGTCCTAAACATAATTATATCACTAGTGCTATACAGTTAGTAATAATCTACTCTAATAAATAAAGATCCTTTTGTCACATGTCACATTCTTATTCATTTTGCCACATGTAATTTTATGGTTATTTTAAATTAATATTTATTCCACATGTCATTTTATGGTTTTTCTATTTTATTAAATTCCACATATTATTTAAATCAAATAATAAGTGCATATCAATTTCATTAATGAACTTTCCGTCTAATTTCAAAATTACTAAATTAAAGTTTCATTAATTTCCTTTATTTATTTATCTAAATTATTTGTTTAAATTTAAAAGAGAAAATAAAAACACTTTAATTTTTATAATTCAATATTTTTCTCAATTTTCTTATATTTAAATTTTCTTTTAAATAAACTCATGTAATACATGAGTCTCACACATAGTTATAAAAATAGTTGTAATATCTATGCGGGATTGAGACTCCCACCTATCAAGATTCATATAAGGAAGATATGAATTTTATAAAAGATTTAGGGGTTCACACCAAAGTGCGCGTCATGCCTGTCGTGCACGCCTGACACCCAGATTCGTCGAAGATTAAGGAGACATGGACCATCAGAAGTGTGACACGTGGCAAGCTCTAGATGGAGCCACGAAGGGAGTGCACGCCGCACATGAAGTGTGCCACGTGCACAACCAGTATAAATAGAGGTGCTCACTTTTTGATTTTCTCATCCCAAAACACTCTTCCAAAAACTCTCTCTATACCTGTAACACTTGGATTTGGGTATGTTCTTTTTAGCCCCTTTGTATTTAATTATTGCAATTTGGTCCTTGGGGTTAGTACGCGGGGTGTACTGGCTGAGAAGCTAATACGCGGGGTGTACCACATGATACGCTTATCGTAGTAATTGGTATTTGATCGCGGGACCGAGACCTTATACGTTGGGTGTACGAGGATTACGCTGGGCGTACGAGGGTTTAATGAAACCTTAATTTTGGGGTGTTGCACCTTATATAAGCTCCTTAAGTCCATGGGGCTAGGCTCTTTACCAGCTTCTATACCTCCTAAACCCTAAATTTCGACTCTTAGCCATCATTTTGTGTCTTTGAGCTTTTGAGAAGAAGTTGGTGCTTATTTTGCTCATTTTGAAGGAATAGAAAAAGGTTGAAGGTGCATTGCTTAGTGTGAAGCTTATAGATCCAGATCATCACTCCTTTTGCAAGTCTTTTGGGATATAAATTCATACCTTTTCTACTCTTTGCTTAGACCTCTTCATGTTATAGTTTTATGCTTCTTTGTCCCTTTTTGGTTGCTCTTGATGGGTTAAGGCCGTTTTAGAAGCTAAATCTTGTAGATCTGGTTGTTTGGAAGGTTCCTTATGCTTAAAGGTGCAAACCTTATGGTGTTTATGGCCTCATGCATGCATTAAGTCATTTATTAAGATCTTTTGAGCTCTAAGAGCCAAGCCATGCATGCACATAAAGTTGGCAACTTTACGGGATAACCCATCTTAAGGAAGTCAGATATGGTTCGGATGGAGATCTGAATCGATTAAGAGCTGGAAAGTGAAAGTAGACCATATGGGAGGAGTACGTTGGGCGTACAAGCAGGTACACTTAGCGTACAAGCCCTAAAGCCAGTACGATGCACGTACATGCTGAGTACGCCCCATGTGCTCAGCAGATTGGGCTTCGGATGCTTGGGCTTTGGTTTGGGCCATTTTTGGACTTAAATGCTTAGGGAATTGTTGGGCCATCAGGTTTTGGGCTGATGCTTGTTTGGGTTTGTTTGAAAAAGGCCCATGAAAGAGATTTGGGTCTAATTTCTAAAATTGGGCCATAATTGGGCTTGGAATGATTATTATGGAATTTTGGGCTATTGAACATTTTGGATTGGGCTTGGGCCTTGGGAAAAACATAGGCAAAGGTAAAAAGGTATTTTACCCTAGTTTAGACGCTTTGTGTGAGTTGGGATCTAATTATTGATTAAATGATTATTTTGTAATTGATAGCACGGGGATTTTAGCATGCCAGCAGCCAGAGTGTAACATCCCGAGTCCAGGTATACTTCGTAAACCTTGATCATTTGAGTAATTGGCCATTTTAGTCCCTTTATGAGAAAAGGTGGTGGATGAGTACGCGGGGCGTACGCGAGTGTACGCTCAGCGTACTCATATGCATGCATTTGACGTGGAAGCCACCTAGTACGCTGGGCGTACCAGAGGGTACGTTGGGCGTACTAGGCCCATAGTGAAAACCCTAATTTAGGGTGAGTCCCCTATTTAAAGGATATGATGGCCTCATTCCTGGCCACCATTCTCAGACACCAACCCTCCTAAACCCTAGTTTTCGTTCTTAGAGATTGTGAGTGCATTTGAGAGCCTTGAGAGTATTCTTGAGTTTCTTTGGAGTGAAGAAGGAGTCTTGAAGAAGAAAGGGTGGGATTCCAGGCCTTGGATCTGAGCTTATCTGAGTGTGGAGCTTCACTTTGAGGTATAAAGCTCAAAGCTTTTTCACTCTTTTGGTTTTTGCATCATATTAGGGTATTTTAGGGTTTTGTCCCAAAAGATGGAGACTTTATGTGATATTATACTCCAGAGACTATGATCCACCCCCTTTGAGTGTATTTTGTGGTGTAATGCCATAAAAATCCAATCTTGGTCGTTGATATCAAGCCATGCAAGAGCTATGAGCTTGTTGAGAAAAGAGAGTGAGTGTTTTGTGTGTTTGTGACCATTCCAGCCATGCAAAGGCTTAAAGTCACTAACTTTATGGAGTAAGAGCTATTAGGGAGTCCAGATATGTGATATGAGCCAATGTCTTAACTGATTAAGACCAAATGAGTGAGTAGGGTGAAACTGGGACGCACGCAAGGCGTAATCCCAGTACGCACAGCGTTGGGGTCGAGCATCCCCGATGCCTGCATGGCAGCCGAGTACGCCCAGCGTAGAGAGTTAGTACGCGCAACATACTCCCTGCCGTTAACTTTTGGTTGACTTTTAGGGTTTGGTCAATTTGTGGACTATTAAGGCCATAGAGGGGTAAAATGGTCTTTTTCCCTTCTGTGAGTTTGTAGAAGGGTTAGTTTACCTTCAGTGAGAGCCTTTTTTTAATTAGGGATTATTGTCGTTGTGTTAGGCGGAGGCTAGACCGGTGATTCGAGTTCGAGATTATCCGAGTTCTTACGAGGTGAGTCTTCTCACTATACTTACCTTGAGTGGTAACCTATGTGTGACCAGAGGGTCTTATGTGCATATACTGTGTATTGAGATATCCTGCTCTTTGTCTTTGTGATATGTATGTTGTGTATTATATTGAGTTGCTGAGTTGAGGGAGCGGAGGGTCCATCTGAGTTGTGGGACCAGAGGGTCCCACTGAGACACATTTGACCAGAGGGTCTTATCTGAGTATAGCCATGAGAGGCTGATGAGATATGAGTGGTATTCTGGGGAACTCACTAAGCTTTATGCTTACCGTGTTATGTGTTATGTGTTTCAGGTACTTCTCAGTATCACGGGAAGGTGCCGGCTTGATTGTACACACATCATAGATTTGAGTCATGTTTTGAGAGGATCCTGGATTTGCTATATATACAGTTTTTGGACATGTGTTTCGATGATTTGATATTATGACACTTTGAGATGTTTGAATTGAGAAAAAATATGTTTTAAATTTGAAAATTTTGGTTTGAAAATTTACGTTGTTACACAAAGATTCTTTCTGTGAGATTCGATAGTGCGAGGTGAGTTTCCTCACTATGTTTAGCGGATCGAAGGAACCAATGCCGGCCCATGATTTTGTTATTTTAGGATGATAGATGTATGCATGACTCTTGCATGTGTTATGCACTCTTATGCTTACCGGGCAGGGCCCGATGACCATATTGTATGTTATGTATCTTTGTGATTATTTCATGTCTATGTGTTTATATGTTATATGTTTATACGTATGCCAGATGGGGCCCAATCTGTATACTGAGCGGGGCTCGATGTCAGGCGGGCCCGATGACCGACGGGGCCTATTCTGTGTCTAATATGTATGGTATGTTGTATCTTGGGGAACTCACTATGCTTTGAGTTTATGGTTTTCAGTTTATGTTTCAGGTACTTCCAGTTCCAAAGGGAAGAGCTCAGGATGATTGCAGAGCACACATCACATGTTTCCGCATTTTGTGATTTACTCTGATATTGATGATGTATCGATACATTTTGATAATCTTAGTTTTATGACAATGATATGGTGTGATGTTTTATTAATATAAAAATGAAAAATTTTATGGTCTTATTTTTGGGATGTTTCAATACCTCTTAAGCTGTTTCGGAGACCCTCTTGATGGCGCGAAGCTTCGGATGAAATGACTTGGATGCTTCAGAATATGATACTAGAGTGAGTTTGCGGCCCCTATTTCACTATTTTAATGTTTTACCGGGGGGGGGGATACATGCTTATCAAATTGTTTTATCAAAATATATTTATGTTTATAAATATCAAATCATTTTAAAGCTTAAAGCCTTAGGATAATGTAACTATAGATACTATGCCTAGTTATAAGCTATGATATTATGCCTAAGAGTTATGATTCCCAATAGTCTAGGAAGAGATAATACCTAGATGATATAATGGCCAAATCCCTAGGATAACGTAGTACCTAGAGGTTATGCTGGTCAAATATAGGGATATGCACCGTACTTAGTTGTTACTTTACCCAAATATCTTGTTTTCAAATAACCATAATTAAGGTATATATATGAGTACTTATATATACAAAATAATTATGAGATCAAAAGTTATAATTATAAAATATAAGATAAAAGATTTATATTGTGATAGTTATAAGAAATCCCTAGGAAGGATAAAGATAAAAGATAAATACCTAAGGTCAATGCATTAGCGAGCTGTTAATGTTCATCCAAAGGCCTTGATTAAATTTGGCATCCAGTGGTACCTATAATCATTAATATTGCAAGAGCTAGAAAGATATGTATAGATCTCTACGGGGTTTGACAACCCCACTTGCGATTGCTAGCTACAATCCCGAAAAGATAACTTTCTTATTATTGACTATTCGACGTCCGATAAGGCGTCGTGGCAGGGCAAATTATTAGTCAAACAACGTCGATTATGGGGGCTCATGGTAATATATTAAAACGCCTTAGAGATCTGATGACCATTAGGGATGCCTAAGAGTGGTAAATAAAATACGTTAGGATTAGTTAAGCATCCTACAAAGATAGTAAATTAGGATTAATAAAACATCCTAAAATATAATAAGATGGGATTGGTATATATCCTCGAAGATAATATGGTAGGATCGACAGATAGCCTAAAAGATAATAAGATGGAATCGTTAGATATCCCACAAAGATTGTAAAGTAGGATTAACAAAATATCCAAAGAGATAGTAATCTAGGATGTGATATAATAAAACATAGAAAGATAGTAAGCTATGAATCATAAAGAATTCCAAAAAGTTTTTAGAAGAGTTTATTATACCTCAAAACTTGTGAACTCACCAACATCAAGTTGACGTTTTAAATAATCGCATGTGTTCCTAGGATGGAGTAAAGATCAAGTCAAGAAAAAGTTATCAGCTTGAATAAATATAGGGTTAAGTAGATAGTTATGATTGGCACTCTGTGATTTGGGAAATCTTTATACCATCACCACTCAGCATTTTCTGCCATCGGCCGCGGAGGGTATGACAAAGGTTTGACTGAATTGTCAATGTAAGTGCTTTTACTCTGTGAGGCTTAGCTTGTTCTTTTTTGCTTAGGGCATCGACTACCACGTTTGCCTTAACTGGATGGTATAAGATTTCACACTCCTAGTCATTCAACAGCTCTAGTGATCTTCATTGTCTCATATTGAGTTCTTTTTAATTAAAGATATGTTGAAGACTCTTGTGATTAGTGTATATGGTACATTGTGTGCCATATAAGTAACGCCGTCAGATTTTAAGGGGAAAATTACTGCTCCCAATTCTAAATCATGGATGATGTAATTACTCTCGTGTACCTTTAGTTGACGTGAAGCATATGCATTGACCTTGTCTCTCGACATAGAACATATCCCATGCCTTGGTGTGAGGTGTTGCAATATAAGACAAAGTCCTCGGTTGCTTTTAGGAGTGAAACAATTGGCGCACTACATAGCATGTGTTTGAATTTCTGATATGCATATTCTTGTTTTTTTTCCTATTTGAACTCTGTGTCCTGCATTAGTGCCTTGAGGTGTTTAATGATTTTTGAACAATTCACGATAAATCTCCAATAATATCCTGTCAATCCAAGGAATTGGCATACCTCAGTTGGCATCGCAGGCGCTTCCCAATTCTTGATTTCATTTATTTTGTAAGGGTCCACGTGAATTCCCTTGTTGTTGAAAACGTGCCCAAGAAAATGTACTTCTCTGATCGAAAATTCACATTTTGAGAATTTAGGGTACAATTTCTCTTTTCATAGCAACTCCATAATGATTCGTTGGTGTTGGTCGTGCTATTCTTCTGTTCGTGAGTATATTAATATGCCATATGCCATTGATGAATACGATCATGAATTAGTATAGGTAGGGTTTTCAAACGCAATTTATCAGATCCGTTAAGACTGTTGGGGCGTTGGTTAGTATGAAAGGCATAACAAGAAACTTGTAGTGGCCATAGCGAGGTCTGAACACTGTCTTCGGAATGTCTTCCTCTTGTACCCAAATTTGATGGCACCCTGACCTTAAATCAATCTTCCAATATAAGTTGGATCATTGCAACTAATCAAATAGATCGTGAATCTTTGGAAGTGGATATCTATTCTTGACCGTTAGCTTGTTTAGCTCTTGATAATCGATGCACATCCTGAAGGTTTTGTCCTTCTTCTTAATGAATAGCATCGGGGATCCCTTAGGTGAGAAACTTGGTCTTATGAAACCCTTATCAGGAAGCTCTTAGAGTTGTCTAAATAGTTCTTGCATTTTTGAGGGGGCTAACTTGTAGGGAGATTTTGCTATTGGAGCTACCCATGGGATCGTGTCAATTCGGAACTCTACTTCATGAATTAGCGGTAATCCTGGTAAATCTTCCAAAAATACATTAGGGAAATCACATACTTGGGGTATGTCTTTGATTTCTTTACTCTCTCTCCTTTTATCTACCATGTGAGCCAAGAAATCATAGTACTTCTTTTGAAGTTACTTTCTTGCTTTTATGTAGAAAATGATCTGAAGGCTTCTGTTGGGCTTGTCTCCATAGATAACTAGAGATTCTCCGTTAGGTAGGGATAGTAGTACTCCTTTCTCATAGCATAGAATTTCAACTCGATGCGAGGCTAACCAGTCCATGCCAATGATGACATCGAAACTCCCGATGGTCATAGGCACGGGGTTGACGTGAAATGTGTGGTCGTTTAGAGTTAGAAGATAGTTTTCTAAAATTTCGTGTGTACTGTCGGATTCTCCATTATCGATATCTACTATGTGAGGCTCGTCTAATTTTCTATACTTATGGCTTAATAGTTTTCTAAAACTAGATGTGATAAAGATTTTCTCAACACCCCAATCAAAAAGTATAGTTGCGTATAAACCATTAACAGGAAACGTACCCGTTACGGCGGTTGGATCTTGAAAGCATCCTTGGAGCCAATCACGAATGCCCTACCTCTAGGATTCCTTCCTTCATTTTTAACCTTGGGAAATCTCTCTTAATGTGCCCAATAATCCCACATTCATAGCAAGCTCGATTCTCAGTCGTGGCAGCAATCCCTAGGTTTGTCGCTGCAGCAGGCACCGCTGCTGGTTTTCGGCAAAACATGATACTATGCCCCCTCCTATTGCTGCCAATACAAATCATGTAGTTGATAGAGTGATGGAAATGGCATAGGTTTCATTTTGGGTGTTTACGCACATATTGTCCTTAAGGTGTGGGGGCTGCTACCGGGGCTGGAGCTAGAGTGGCAGCATAGACTTTGACAATATCCTGCATCTTGTTCAGGGTTAGCTGGGAGTTTTCCTTGAATCTATTTCCATACTTTCACTTTTTTTCTCCGTATTTTGGGTTTTCTCCTCTCTGAACCAAAGTGCACGCCTGATCTCTTGGTTGGTTAGGCTGAAAGCTAACCGTTTTGCACTATCATACGTGGTTGGGCGAGAAGTCACGACCATTCCCTGGATGGTTTGAACCAATCCCCAAATATATCGCTTCATATTTTTTTGCTCAGGGGTAACAAAAATGGGACATCGGGTTGCCAATTCATTAAATCGATTGGTGTAGGATATGATATCGTTGTCGGTCATGGTGAGGTTCCATAATTCCTACTCTAATTTCTGCATTTCTTCTTGAGGGAAATACTCCTTGATTAATATTAGCTTAACCTCTATCCATGACAGGGAGTTTGCATTGGCTATTACCAGAGTCTTGGTGTGGCCATTCCACGAAGACAATTTCGTATCCATAAAGGTACAAGCAGTGGACTGCACTTTGTTTTCCTTAGTGCACATACTAATGTGAAAAATAGACATGGTTTTCTCAATCCACCTGCTGAGTTCTACGACTCCTTCGTTTCCTAAAACGTCTTATGCTTGCAATTCATAAAGTCCTTATACATACAAGCCTTCAGAAGACCACTGTTTTCTCCTTGTGAGCTTTCACCTCCGACTCTTAGTCCAAATATTGTGTTGCGTTTTGCTTCGAAAGCTATCATATCATCAACGACTCGTTGTGCTACCAAGGCCTCTATGGTTGCTAAGTCCATATAAGGTTTTTTTAGTAGACTCAACATCTTTGTGTGGACAGGGTCCGGAGTTACACATGTGAATCTTGGTGGTGCCATTTCTTAGTCCTAAAGTTAGTATCGATACTTGAGTTAGTTGTTTGCATTTCATATACGTGTTTCCTTCGAGGGAGTGGTTATGACTGTTTTGGTCAAAAATTACACAAGTGAAACTCAACCAAATTGAACGAGAGGCTGTGGTGTTTTAATTGATGTAAGCATAAAATTGTAATCAAGACAACACGAGGGTTTACAAGGAAAGCCCTTGATCCTTGCTAGGATCTCCTGCACAAAACCTTGGCAGGTGATAATGATCACCTGCCTTGATGATTTTATTGATTAAAAATGTTGATTACAGAGATGAATGTGTAAATGTAAGTAAAAGTATCGTAGATGAGCTAATCGTGTGTATAGTGTGTGTAATACAAATGTTATTTATAGTATAAACTAAGCAACAAGAAGTCCAATATTCCCGTGATCCTCTGAGATCAGCATAGGAACATTTGTTTGACTTGGTATTCTGGGTCTTAAGCTTTGTTGTGACGATTCTCCTTTGAGAGCAAGTCTTTCATTGACTAATTCTGCACACGTGTCAATAAGAAATGATATTATAACCGTTATAGGTGTTAGTAAATAATGGTAATAATAATAGTCGGGATCTTGAAGTGGCTTAGGATCCTGAATTGTCTTTGAGGCTCTGGATCCTTAGAGGATTGAGGATCTCGCCCCTAACAATGACGTAGTGAGTTATTGTTAGAGTTAGTCAAGCAATAGCGTAGTAGCATAGAAATACAGATTTTATACAACCTTAGTATTTTACATGCATCGTATTGTGTTTACAACGAACCACCAAAATATGTGGTTAGTGTAGGAAAAGCTTGATTTTTTACAAAAGAGCAAGTCGATTATATCTTGCTAGCTTTTCCAAGTACACTAACCCCAAAAAAATATGTGTCCAACCTAGCCAATCATGTTAGAGAAAGCTACAACCAACTATATACAATCAAGAGTGCAATAAGCTGCACTATCTGTCTATACACAAAATCCAACCAAGTGTCTGAAAAAGAGATCATCGCCTTAGCCCTATCAAGCTACTGCTCCAATGTATCAGTGTGAATCACAACCTCCTCTATCAACTGTTTCTGAAACTGCACCTCATCACGAGCCTCCTATAGCTGATCCTATACTAGTAGGATCTGCATCCCAGGTATTTCTCACTCCTCCTCCAAGTATTCCACCCACTCAGTCAATTGGCTCAATGCCATCCGTAATATAAAGATCGTAGAGTCCTGGGGATCCTATGTGGTCGGAGTTTTGAGCAGTCCAGGGTACCAGGAATGATACAACTGTTAGGGACAAGATCCTCAACCGTATTTAGTATCCCAGATCTTCAAGATCTTATAGGATCACGATTCTTTCTCAGAATCCTGACCATTGTTATTTTTAATTCCTAACACTCCTTATGATCATATTTCTATTACTCTTTCTCACATGTATAGAAATGGTCAATATGAGACTCATTCTCAATGATCAATCATTTCAACCAGGCTTCAGACGCGAGAATACCAAGTCAAACAACGTACATATGCTCATTCAAGAGGATCCCGTAATTATCAGACTTTTGTTATTTAGTCTAGACTATAAATAGATCTGTAATACACACATTACAGACACAATTAACTCTACTACTATATTTGTACTCTTATTATCTTCATCATTTCTATAATCTCACATTCAAATCAATAAAATCAACAAGGCAGGTGATCATTATCACCTCTCAAGGTTTTATACCGGAGATCCTATAAAGGGTCAAGGTCTTTCCTTGTAATTCACTTGTCTCACATTGATCACTATTTGATATTTGCATTACCTTAAACACCATAGCCTCTCATACAATTTGGTTATATACTACTTGATCACATTTCGACCAAAACAATTTGGCATCCACCATGGGGCCATGGTGTTCACAATCGTTCGAGAATCATGTCTACCCAACCGACCTTATCCTCTTCCTCTATTCCTCCCATTTCCTCTAAAAACCTTCCACCACCTCCAAGCAGAGCTCCTAAGAAGACTCCTGAGGCATCAAAGAAAAACACCTCTCCGGTCACTACCTAAGGATTTCAGGATGCATTTGTAGTGATTTCCAATAACGAGCTCTTTGCTATGATGAAGAGACTGGAACGACAAGTTACTCAACAACAGGAGGACAACAAGATGGTGTTACAAGAAATAAAGAGAATGAAGACGGAGATACATAAACTGATGGGTTTTGAGCATTCTAACACTCCTAAGTGTACATGCAACCCTAAATACCTTGGATCTATGTTTTCTCTATTATACATGCAAATATGATTATCCAAGGTATTATCCTAACTAGCATACCAAAACATTGATACTAGGATAATAAAATAGATAGAATACATACCTTGTTGTTGTTGCTTGACTCCATGAAGCTTGAGAGCCTAGTGCCCCAAGTGTGACACCTCAAATGGTTCACACAACATCATGAACTCTTGCAATAACCATGAGAAGAAGACATACATGTTCAAATCGGCTAGCCCTCAAAATATGTATCACTAGTGCCAATTTCTTGAACTAAAGGGGTTCTTATATAGTGTGGCTATTAGGGTTACACCATGTAACTCATGAATTTACCCATTCCTTATGCTCCATGGGTTTTAACCTCCATGGAGTATACATGGATCACCACATGGGTTAAACCCAACATAAAGGAATCTTGGATCATAAGCCACATATATAAGAATGAATGATTTACACAATCAATCCCCATATATTTAATTAGTCTCTCTTTTTGATCACTAAATTAAGTCCAAATTAATTCTTGATCAATACTAATTAAATAACATGATTTCATATTAATATATTAGAACTTATAATATATTAATATGTCACAAAATGTCTTTTCCTCATAAACGGTCTATCCAAATGTTCCGATGCCATGCAACCCAAATGGACCATGCCGAGTCGGGTCAAGTCTTACCAATTATAGTTATGGACTTAGACACTAATCCAACAGTCTCCCACTTGGATAAGTCTAAAACTATTATTGCGTATGACTTCAGGAACCAACTGGCAATCGTAGCTCTCAAAAGCCGCTGTCGAACTCTGACCTTGTAGATGAACTATAACCTTTGTCAATGACTTGTCCATTAGATAAGGGATCATATATTCCTCCATTCTAGATATCATATGGACTGAGACATGGATTATAATCATTCTCTCTGTCCATTTGTTGTTTCCCGATTTCCGATTTATGACGATTGACTAATTGAACAAATCAAATCAGTCCAGGCCCGGCCGAGCACTTACATTTGTCATCATCAAATCATCGAGGGGCCCACAGATATCGTTTTTATCCCGAAGGTAAAAGGAATGGATAAACTTAGACTCATATGGCTTGTTCTACTACTTGTTGAATCATACACAAAGGCACATTTTATAACACCGAGTTACCGAATGCGTTTTCGTGCAATCAATGTACAACCAACTCATAGTAACAACTCATATCTCTAGGTTTGAAGAATATAAGATATTATCGTCTCATGATCACTCGTGATAAAATCCATGAAGTGATTCCAATGAGCGCGGGTTGAATCCAATACTCAGAACTTATGAGCACTCATGAGTGTTATAGCCCCTTGTCCAACATCTTAGACCTCTACAAGCCAACCCATGACAGTCTTGATTCATATCTACTTCCAACATATGACCGACTGTGGATAGTTTGAATAACTTAGTCAATCAGGAAGAACGACCTAGTTATTCTGGAAGTCAAAACATGCAAAATGAAACACAATAATAATAGAATCTAATGTGGTATCAAAACCTATGAACATAAATAAAACACCTTTTATTTATCACCATATGATTACACATTATTCATTGTATACTGTTTCAGCTATCAACTTTATTCTTGAATTTAAGACAATAGTTGTCCCATGCTCCAAGCATGTACACTATGTTTTCTAAACACTAGTCATGCCATACACCAAGTATGCATACTATGTTTGTCTATGATCTTCACTTTGTGAATTAGATCAATTGAACATAACTCCAATGATCCTCTTTCACAGTCCCAAATCCTTACTGCAAATGCAAGAATTCCAAATTCATGCCATTTACTGAAATCTGTTAGATTCTAAACTTATATGCATTGATCCTCCTGTAATGATTATGCACAGAGTTAGAAAGACTTGAAAACAACCATTACAGAGCATTCCAAAGGAGATCAGCTCCTTGGAAACATCCTTCTTGCATTAAGTTTCCTAATCTTACACAGATTGAATAATTTCCAACTTTGAAACATTTCCATATTCCATTTTGACTATCACTTCTGAACAAGAGTTGCCTCCTTACAGATTATGTCAATATGGTCCTTCCAGAATTAACACTATACTTCCAACTGTCCTTGAGCAACCAATCTTTGGTAAACCTTAGATTGTCCTCGACAATTGCTTAATCCTTGTAGTCATATCCAATTCTAGACCTTTTCCCTTCTTAATGCCCCAGGCATTTGGAAAATTTAGAAAGGATGAATATAACACATGAAATCGATCCTATATCCGAAGCATATAGGACACGAGTCATGATGTCTCACATAAAGACTAAACCAGTCTTTTGCTATAACATTTCCATTTCTATTTGCCAAGTTCTCATAATTCAGATTATGAAAAGGGATGCCGTAATCATAATCGAATTTTAGAACGCAAATAATGGACCCATATATAGAATTTCCTTATGTTGAGCCATTCCAACATGAAATTCATATATATATATATATATATATATATATATATATATATATATATATATATATATATATATATATATATCCTTGACTAAATACGATTAAAATCTCAATCTAAGCTTTTAGAATTGAAATGAAGTATAATTTTCTCTCCCTTAATTATAGTAAAACAACTTTTTCAACCCCTGCAGCCTCACGAATTGAAACTTTTGTTTTCTATAATTAACATTGCTAACTTGCAACCTTTATCATAATTATCATGCTCCCACTAACATGATGATTATTAGCATAACACTTATGCTCCCACTAGCTTTGACATGTAATCAGAAATCAGCTGGACTTCTAGAAATCAATACTTTATTGACTTTCTTACCAAAGTTCAGATTTCTGATACTAGACTGCTTTTGATAAAACTTTATCAATATCATACACCTTATCTTAGATAGCTCACAGGTGTGTCTAAACAATTTTAAGAGCTATGAAAAGGGATTCCGTAATCATAGTCTCGATTGTTTAGACCTTTACCACTTCTCACAAGTCCATGTTAGTGTGCTGGTTAACCACACACACTCCACTAACGACTTTGAGAATGCAAATATCACAATTGCTATCTAGCTAAAATCTACTTAGTGAAAGTGTTTCCTCACCATCATTTTCATGAATCGGAGAGAAACCTTATGACACTTAGATTTTATGGTGTATGAGTTCCTATCCATATGAATTTTTGTCAAAACCATAATCACAAGACAAGGTTACTGACAAATCCACATTTATATGGATTAAACTTGTGCAATCTTAAATTCTTGCCATTTGGCAGCTCAAGGGCCTGCCATTGCTTCCAAGTAGCTGTGCAACCAATTGAGAACTCTCAGAACTCCTATGCAAAGCCAACTTGAATAGGCACAGACATGTCGACATGATAGGTTATAAACCTCAAGTCGTGTGCTACTGAAGAACTTCAGGTTTTAGTCTTGATTAGTTCTTGAGACTTTCAAGACCTTTAAGACTCCCACTGTCCTCTTGAAATATAAGACTTTCTTGTCAGATATTCAAGAGATAGTGTGGATTCTAATCAAGACAAACACTTCACACAATTGGCCTTAGTTGGTCTTTGTTTTATCCAAAACATCACAACTTACCAATTTCAAATGTACAAGAGTAGAAAACTTTTACTCTTACATTTGACAAGTGTTTTAAACCTTCTTTAAGACATGTCACTCAAGTTACAATCTTAGAGTATAACTCTAAGAATTGTTTTTGGAACGAAGTATAAATCATCTTCTTGATTTAACCACTTCAACAATTCATAGCTCCTCTTCTTAGCTACCAGAATGCACTTAGAGGATGAATTGTGATAAGGTCTCTTAATCATTAAGATGATTATATAACATGATACTAAAGTACTCTCCCATCTTTTCAGATTTGAGAAACTTTTATCTTTCTGCCTAAGTTGATTCTTCTTATTCGCTCTGGCATACATTGAAACCTTTTCCAATGTCTCAGAATTACACTTAAGCTTGTAAGTATAACCATATTTACTGAATTTTAGTAAATAATGATGAATAGTCTTAACGATTATTTGTGGTGGGCTTGATCAGTGCACAAGAATGTGTACTCGATCCTTTACTTGACTCACACATCCATGTGAACAAGTAGTTAGTCTTAATTTTTCCAATGCTTGAAAGTTCTTATTCATCATGCTATACAACTTGCATGATTCCAAGTTTCTATCCAACTGAAACTTAGGTGATGAGAATCTTTCCTTATTTGGTAAATTTAGACACTACCACAAAAAAATCAAATTCATATTTCCACTCTTGCTCTTAATGGAATCTTATAAGCAACAAAAGTTTTCACAAATGCCATTGTAAGGATATTTTAAAATAAATAAAATCAAAAAAAAAAAATTTCTTTTATTTTAAAACTTTGCAGAAAAACTATCCTTACAATGCAAAATCACATGAAAACTTTGTTGTTATCTAATCCTATGCAATATATCATAACTCCTAAGATGTAGCTTAAGAATCCGATCTTCAAACTATGCGATAGAAATCCATCTACGCGATCAGATTCAGCATAATCTTTCTTTAAGTTTCTTCACTTTTTCTTTGATTCTTAAAACATCAACATGTGACCCAGTCACATCATGTATCAAGAATCTCAGAATAGAAACTTAGCAGAGTTAGATAGTGGACTTTACCCGAAGTAGAGTCAAACTTATTGACTTTAATATCCTTAGGTAAATTTGGCAGCTTCGCAACTAATGCCCCTTTCTTTGGCAATGGACCCTTGATAATGGGACTATCTCAGACTTAGCCTCTCTCTTTACCATTTGGTCAACCGAGTTGACTATGGCCGATCCCTTTCCATTGGGAAGAGAGAGCTTTACTGGATATCCAATGTCATCATTGTCAATGTCCATAAAGTTTTAGGAAGTTGATCTTAGCAAATAGATAAGATCATTAAGGGTCTTGTCATAGTCTGTTTCATAGGAGTCCCAAAGGAACTCACTGTGTGACTTAGAAAATAGTTGAGTCACCAACTTTCTCAAGACTTTGACACCCAACTCTCCCGGCTTGTCAATATCTGACTACATCTCCAAGATGTGATCACATATAGACCTTTGTTTGCCAATAGGGGTTGAGTGACCTTAAACTTTTCAGGAACTTGTGGGTTAGGGAGAATAATTGGAGGAGGTGGAAGAAGTATGATTTCCATGGGACATCATCTTCATTTAGGAAAGCTTGTTTCAAGAGATTTGGGAAGATCATCTTTTGGGAGATATTCAAGAGAGTTGATTAAAAGTCCTTAATATAACACCCAATATGAAATAATAAGGCTAGGACCCAACAACCTATTTATAACTGGAAGAGGGATGCCGTAATCCAAGTTATAAAATAGTTGAAGGTAGGTAAATGACGATTTACCAATTTCCACCATGAAAAAACGAAATATAATTAAGTTTTAATTGGATTTGAAACTCCTAGATCTTTTGAGATACATTGAACTTTCAATGGCATGTTTGAATCTCGATTGTGCCCTCTCAAGTTTGTGACTGGGATGCCGAGGATCACAAACAAGGTGTGAATAACCATGCAAATTGACTTGGTACCCTTAACTTTATCACCCAATCGATGTGCCGGTTAACCACACACGCTCCACCGATCTATAATAGAGTCAAGTTACCCTTTGCCACTCTTACTAGTCCTTATTAGTGTGTCGGTTAACCACACACGCTCCACTAATGACTTGGTAAGGTACAAAGTGTAATTTCATGGGTTAGCACCTTTTCACATTTTCCTTAAGTAACTAAGATTGGGAATGTATAAGTGTTTAGTTACTTAGTATTTATCATTAATACTTTTAATGAAGGGAGAATTATAGTCCTTTCCTACCCGTTCGGCTAACGACCCTCCACCAGTCAAGGAAGCGGTGGGTGAGAGTGGACACCCATTAAACTGCCATTTTATAGGCAGTAACCTTATATCCCCCTTATAGACCGGCTTCGTGAATGAGGCCTACTAACGGTAAGATTGACTTTATCTTATACATATCTATATAATTAAAATTATAATAATAGTATAAGGGTTTGAATTTTAACTTTTAAAATTCTAAGGGCTAACTTGGAATTAAAGTATTCATAAGTGAAACTTTTCAAATTCCAAAACTTGAGGGCAAGTTTTGAAACTATTCAAAACTAATTAATTCCATAACTTATGTGTTTAAATTAGTTTTAATTAAAAAACTCTTCAAGTTCCATAACTTGAGGACAAGTTATGGAAGACTTTAAACTAATAAAAGAATGTAACTTTTCTTTATTTTGTAATTTATGGAATTAATTAAGGTTACACATTTTATTACTTAATGAAGTGACTCTTGAACCTCCATAACTTGAGGACAAGACTCTTCATTTTTGTAACCATTACCAACTTTTATGAGTTTTATGAAACTTAAATGTGACTTTTCATATAACTTGAGGACAAGTTACAAAAACACATTTTAGAATCAACTCTTAGATTAAAATGGATTGAAAACACATAATCAATTAACTTTTCTATTAATCTAAGCAACTCATAAGAACAAGATAATTCAAATCAAACTTTTTCATGTAATTAGCCTAATCACTAAACTAATACAAAACATGAATCTATTGACAATTATCTTTGAAATTGGATTAGTATGAACATTACCACATCAAAAACAAGTTTATAAGTTCAAAAACAGCTTATGGTAATGTTCCTAGTCCATTTCTAGCCAAAAAAACTCGAAGATATGCTGTCAGGGGCTCCTACTCGTCGAGTGTATCAACCTAATCGCCGAGTAGGATGATTTTCTTCATGGACTCGGCGAGTTCATCAGTGGACTCGGCGAGTCCAGTGCCCAGAATGCCCGAAATTCGACTTTTTCAGCATTTTTTAGCAATTTGCATCAAGTATAATTGAAAACAAGCGTAGGCTCTGATACCACTGATGGGTTTTGAGCATTCTAACACTCCTAAGTGTACATGCAACCCTAAATACCTTGGATCTATGTTTTCTCTATTATACATGCAAATATGATTATCCAAGGTATTATCCTAACTAGCATACCAAAACATTGATACTAGGATAATAAAATAGATAGAATACATACCTTGTTGTTGTTGCTTGACTCCATGAAGCTTGAGAGCCTAGTGCCCCAAGTGTGACACCTCAAATGGTTCACACAACATCATGAACTCTTGGAATAACCATGAGAAGAAAGGGTTCTTGAACTAAAGGGTAGCCCTCAAAATATTTATCACTAGTGCCAATTTCTTGAACTAAAGGGGTTCTTATATAGTGTGGCTATTAGGGTTACACCATGTAACTCATGACTTTACCCATTCCTTATGCTCCATGGGTTTTAACCTCCATGGAGTATCCATGGATCACCACATGGGTTAAACCCAACATAAAGGAATCTTGGATCATAAGCCCACATATATAAGAATGAATGATTTACACAATCAATCCCCATATATTTAATTAGTCTCTCTTTTTGATCACTAAATTAAGTCCAAATTAATTCTTGATCAATACTAATTAAATAACATGATTTCATATTAATATATTAGAACTTATAATATATTAATATGTCACAAAATGTCTTTTCCTCATAAATGGTCTATCCAAATGTTCTGATGCCATGCAACCCAAATGGACCATGCCGAGTCGGGTCAAGTCTTACCAATTATAGTTATGGACTTAGACACTAATCCAACATAAACCCCAAGAAGGATCACCCTCGATCTTGAAACCTAAGATCCTGAACTTTGACAATACATGATCCTTAGGAAACCACCGGGAGATAGGATCCTCAGCACCAACACCTGCTCCTACTTGGGGTGCAACTCCAAACGAGTGAGCCCATATGATCTCGGATCCCGGCGAAACCTTCTTCACTCCCAATAACAAGGGTTTTGGTAACTTCGTGAATAGTAATACCTTTAATACTAACTCTATGGACCGTGATGTAGGAATGAGCCCGATCATGGTCAAGGAACTTTATTAGTTAATGCAGATAATCTCAAGTGTGCTACGAGTGGTCCAACTAATACCAGAAGTATCCCCCACGAGCCACAATATTTTGAGATTTGCTCCTGCGATAGCTGATTCTGAAGTCCCAAAGAGTTTCCAAACTCCCAGCAGGAAACCTTATGATGGAACCGCAGATCCTGAAGAACATGTGGCACAATACAGGGAAAGAATGGAGATCATTCCCATTCCCACACATTTGAAGGAAGCTTGTCTATACAAGAGTTTCAGTTCAAGACTCATAGGATTAGCCTTAAAATACCTTCTTAGCGTTCCTCCTTACTCTATTACTTCATTTTCTCACTTAGTTTATCTTTTTAACAATCAATTTTCTTGTAGCAAACTCATAGGATAACGCTAATAGGAAGGCCGACTCCTCGATCCAAAGATCCTATAAGTCCGAACCATATTCCAAACCTGATCATCATAGGGTTAATGACCGTGAAGATGAAGGGGAGGAAGAAGAATTTCTCAAGCTCATTGACTATTGCTTTTCTGTGGATGTTTTAGGTTTAATATTTGCTATGTAGGATATTGGCGACAAAGCGAGATGGCTAAGAAAGGGAGAAAAGTCCACCACCTGGAAAGATAAGTCCAAATGATGTGCATACCATGAGGACTTTGGTCACGTTACAGAAGATTGCATAACCCTCAGGAAGGAGATCAGTTACTTACTCAGCAAGGGATACCTCAAAGAGATCCTTGGAAGAAGAAAAAAAAGATCCTAAGAAAAGAATCAGGATCCTCATAAGATCCTAGAGAAACTAGGACACCCTCCTGAGGATTCCAAGGTAATAAATTTTATCTCTGTAGGTTCTGACATTTTTGGTACCTCTTATTCTACAACAAAAAGGCATGCCAAAGTGTCGATGTGAGAACAAAAGATTTGATGCACAGGGACAAGGTTTGAAAACTCAAACCTTGAGTTAATGCTTAAGATCAATTTCTGCTTGCTAAGGAATGTTCCAGTCAAGTCTGGCAAGATCAATCAAGTCTGAGTTAATGCATTCAACAAAGTGTTCAAGATATAAATGAAGAGATAAGATAATGATCAAGGTAAAGACAATAAATGAAGAACAAGAAGAATGTTTAGAGAATAACTTGAAAAGTGAAGTAAACTAGAATAATGCTATATTTGTTTGAACAATCCGTCACTTGATTTGTCATAGAAAACTCCTATAAATAGGAGAACACAATACATCATACAAACTGATTACATACATAGGACCAGGCAATAGAGTTACTCCTAACACTCTTATTATCGAAGTTTGACAAATATATTTAGTCCTATGATATGTTACATCAAGCTAAGTGACAAATACAATTAATACAAATGGATAAAACACTAATTCAGACATGTTAACATTCCGAACACAACATCCATTCCGGAATGCCTTCATTTTGGTTCGGCACACAAACTCATAATATTCTCTTCCGGAATCAAGCTTTACTTCGGACTGCAACCTGATTTTGCACCATCTTCTGTTTCGAAACTGAGACTGATTTCAAAACTTCAAAAGGTTAGATATTGCTAGAGGTCCACTTTCAGGTTCCAACAATCTCCCCCTAAGTGAACTTAACAATCGGGTCAGCTCAGTTTGCTTCTTCCTTGATGAACGTGTAAGCTCTAAACAACCAATCTCTGACTTCGATATACCACCACAATTGACTCACAAACTTGGCTTTGACATGTTCAGGAGCATCAGACCTGGATGCGCGACTGATGAACTTTTGAAGAGCCCTAGTAGGAACTAGGTGTTTGTCAAGGACTCGAATAAAGTCCTTCTTGTTTATCTTTCTTGTTTTGTAAACAAACCCTAGAACCGGCTCATCAATGTGTCCTTCAGATAGCAGCTCGACTTCTGGTAGAATGTAGTCGATTTTGGCAAGATAGTTTTCGGTTCGGAACAGGTGTGCCAGCTCATAGTCGCATCGACAAAATTCAGCAACATAATCCTTAAGGAAACTTAAGGCAGCATGATAAGCACCCATACTGAGATCATCATTTTGAAGACTTCGAAGGTGTGCAACAATGTTCAGAACGTCGTTCAGATTGATTGAATGGAAATCAGCATCAGTAATGGTGCGATAGGTTGGTTTATTTCGGAGGATGTGATACCAGAACAGTACGCAATTAAGTTCATATTTTGTCAAGATCTTCCTTCCAAACCAGGAGATCTTTGTTATCCTCTTCCTCGACCACACTTCCTTTTGAGGTCGTGTATTCTTGGAGTAGAAGGTTTTCAGTCTTTCACGCTCAGTCCGGATGATCAGCTCCGGATTATCATTGGGATGGAGAGGAGAAAACTTGATCTAGAACTTGTTGTATGGAGAGGGAGGCAGATCGAGTTGTTCTGAATCATTTGTAGGAATGTCATAGTACATGAAGGGTACTATGTCCAAGTCATGGAGGATTCCTTCTCGGCATAGAGGAGAGATACCCCTCATCAGATTGGGATTATCTTTGAGCGCCTGAATCCGAATGCTTTCCTCTAACGCTTGATTGATTTCCTCCTGAGACCATCCTGATTTAAGCATTGGTGGAGGTCCGGAGTAGTGAGCTTTATAGCTTTCAGTGATGGTCTTCTTACCCTTGTCTTTGCTGAGTGCCGAGATGATATGTTTCATGTTTTCATCAATGGTGAATTCTGGAGGAGAAGTTTGAAGAGGTTCTTCCGGAATGTCGTCTGGAGTCCGGAAGGGAGAACCTTCATCAATCAGAACAATTCTTGGAGCAAGAATTAGTGGCAGCATGGATGAAGTGGCCCGGAAGGCATTAACCGTTAATTTGGTTTTAACCTTAGCCATTTGAATACTCCTTTTGAGGACTTCGGGCAGTGTAGTTAGCCAAGAGACTACGGACCAAACTCTTTGCTCTTCCTCCGTAAGCACCTTTGCTGGGAACTTCCTTGGAGCTAGGAGACCTATTATGGCGTTGGTGACATACTCCACTTCTTCTTCATCACTTCCATCATCATCATCATCATTTCCTAGAAGTCCGGAAAGCACTTGGAGCTAGGAGACCTATTATGGCATATAGAGTCGCGTCTTTTATACTTTTGTTACACTTTTGCTGTTATACAAACTATGTATCGAACATATGTAAATATCGTATATATATATTCAATGTAATGATTGTTTTTACTTTGGTTACTATGATGCAATTCTTGTGATACTGTACATGACGTCCTCCGCCCACGAACGTTTCCGCCGTTCTGGTTTGGGGGTGTGAGACCATTAGATAACGGATCATATATTCCTCCATTCTAGATATCATATGGACATGAGACATGGATTATAATCATTCTCTCTGTCCATCTGTTGTTTCCCGATTTCCGATTTATGACGACCGACTAATTAAAGAAATCAAATCAGTCCAGGCTTGACCAAGCGCTTAGGGTTGTCATCACTAAATCATCGAGGGGCCCACATATATCGCTTTTATCCACATGGGGTAAAAGGAATGGATAAACCTCGAGTCAAATGCTTCCTTGTACTTACTCATCAAATCACACACAACAATATGTTTTATAACACCAAGTTACTGGTGCGTTTACATATGTCAATGCGCAACCGACTTGTAAACTACAACTCACATGTCTTTGTTTCAAGAATATAAGATATTATCGTCTCACAATCACTCGTAATAAAATCCATGAAGTGATTCAGATGAGCGTGTGTTTAATCCAATACTCGAATCTTATTCCAAGAGTACTCATGAGCACTGCAACAAACTTGTGCTGTGTCTAAAACACCTAGACAATCTACAGTCAGATTCATGACAGTCTTGCCTCAATACCTACTTCCAAAGTATGATCGACTGTGGATAGTTTGAATAACCTAGTTATTCGGGAAGTGAAAACATGCAAAGTGAAACACAAGAATAATTGAATCCAATATGGTCTCAGAACTTATGAATATAAATAAAACACCTTTTTATTTAATCACCATATTGATTATACATTATTCATTGTATAATGTTTCGATTAATCAACTTAATACTTGAATTAAAACAATAGTTATCCCATGCTCCAAGCATGCACACTATGTTTACCTATGGTCCTTTCTTTGTGAAATAGATCAATTGAAAGCATTTCAATGACACTTATGTCACAATTCCAAATCCTTATCGTAAATGTAAGAATACCAAATCCTTGCCATTCACGATAATTTGTTATATTTTAAACTTATATGCAATGATCCTCTTGTAATGACTATGCACAAAGTCACAGAGATTTGGCAACAGACATTTCAAAGTATTCCAATGGAGACCAATTCCATGGAAACGAAGTCTCACATTCAAAGTACATTCCTTTAAACATCCTTTTTGCATTAAGTTTCCTAATCTTACACAAATTTAAAGAATAACTTCCACTTATGGAAACATTTCCATATTCCCATTTTGACTATCACTTTTGAACAAGAATTACCACTTCTCAGAGTATGCCAACATGGTCCTTCCAAAATTTACATTATACTTCCAACTGTCCATAAGCAACCAATCTTTGGTAAACCTCAGATTGTCCTCGACAATTGCTTAACCACTTTAGTCATATACGATTCTATTCCTTTTTTTCCTCTTAATGCCCTAGACATTTGGAAAAATTAGAACACGAGAATATTATAGCATATGCAATCGATCCTATACCCGAAGCATATGAGACACGATTCATAATGTCTTACATAAAGACATGATACTTGATCAGTCTTTTGCTATAATATTTCTATTTGCCATGTTCTCACAATTCGAACTATGAAGAGGGATGTCGTAATCATAATCGAATTTGAGAACGGAATTAACATTTCGATATATATAGAATTTCCTTATGTTGAACATAGCATTCATATATATATATATATATATATATATATATATATATATATATATATATATATATATATATATATATATATATACTAGACGTTTACCCGCGCTAAGCGACGGATGCGAATAATTTCTTTCAAAAATTTGTTTCTAGAGGCGATTAGTTTTTCGCGCTTATAGCTTACTACATCTAAAGAATTATCAATAAGAATCATTCTAGCAAATAAGAAATCAGTAAGAATAGAAAATGAAGAGTTAAGATTGTTTACAAATGTATACGAACACATGATTAATTGTACATTATTAATCGTGCAACATTTCTTTATAGGCCACACACTCTATCATTAAATATCATCTATCAATAAAATATATCTATATTGTACGTTGTTATTTTGTATAAAAAATAGTATTTTGTTGGTTACAATAAAAAAAATAAAACTACATTATTGGTTTTTCGTTAAAAGTAAGCTTTTATATTGTTTTGAATTAAAAATAAAATTATGTTGATGTTTTACGTTTAAGATGTTCTTTATATTTGGTGATGAATCTGAAAGAAAAAAAAAGTGGTCGGTTGGTGGTGAAGATGGTTTGGATAAATGTTACGTTAAGTTGCTTTATTGGGTTAAAAATACATGTACTGGTAATTTTTTTTGTTTAAAAATGTAAGTATGTTTCTTATTAGGGTAAATGGAAAGTACGTCATAATTTTCGGTAAAAAAAAACATGTTGCTTTTTTAGGTTAAAAACATAAATACGTTGATCTTTTAGTTTAAAAATATAAGTATGTTATTATTTTCGATTAAAAATAAATATACTTTGCTGGTTTGGATTAAAATTAAATATGTTATGTTTTGTTAAAGATACAAGTATATTGTTGTCTTGGTTTGTCTTTAATCAGAAAACACTAAAAATGATAAATTTTATGTCGAAGGCCAAATACCCTGGATACATGAGTAATGAACTTTTCAGTCAACTAACAACATACTTTTTTACAATTAACAAATACTCAAAGTACACGATTTTATCAGTCATTTCTTATCTTTTCAAAATGATGCTCTCACGTTGATGAAATTGTAGACTTACCTTATTGTTTTAGAGCTTAATGTAAAATGTTTTGTGCAAGTTTTAGTTAAAAACTTAATTTATTTTAAAGCTAACAGTTTTTTAATAGAATAATAAGTATTGTTAAAAGATGCTAACGGAGATGGTATCAAAAGATGCAATTTGAAGTTAAAGATGTAATCTATTAAACTTATTTTTTATTTCTTGTTATATACTTTTAATAAAATGTAACTGTAAAAAAATTAAAAGTAAAAATTACATAGCAACAAAAGTTTAAAAACAAAAATAATCAAATTTAAAACAAAAATCATGTGGAGAAAAATGAGAATCTCGTTTGTGTTTTACTATGGGTCATAGTAAAAAATTCATGACTAAATTGCGACACTTCTCAAATGTAAAAAACCTTTTGATTCAAAAGAACTTATCAGAATAACCATTATTTTACATTAGCCAAACAATAAGCATTTCAAAACTATAAGTAAAATAGGTACTGAATGAAAAACATAAATCAAAAACACTACCCCTGTATCTTTTAGCAAAAGGCTAATCAAAGAAAACGGAACATAAAGGCAAATTGTTGCATCGTTTAGCAAACGGATGATAAATCATAAAACTGGAAAAAGAAAATGAAATTTCTAGCAGGGGAGGGAGGAGCATTTATGGGGTGTCCACCGATAACTCTATTATGTCATGTTGATACTGCTAGGGGGTAAACATCATAGAATTCTGCAGCTCATATTAGCTTCCCCAATCAAATCAAGATCATCGTTATTGAAATTAAAGGTCCAAACTTGAATAGGAAAAAAAAACATAAATTTAGCATGCAAACCCCAGATACATGCCAAGACCATTAATGTAAACATGAACAAATAAGATAGGTAGAAGAAATAGAAGTTGGAACTCATGGTGGACTTTGCAATCCACAAAACTTATACTACAAAAGATCAAATATATTTCAAGATATTCTTGTATAGCAAAGTAGGATGTACAAATAGTAAATACATGGAAGTCAAACAAGGTTTCTGGTGGTACTGAAAATTGAAAAATCTGCACTTCCATGGAAAAGTGCAACATGAGGTAATGGAGAAACATCATTCCCAACACTTAAATCCTCAATCAAGATTTCAAGACAAAAATGTTGCAAAGATTCATCCCCGTCCATCATACTGTCACCACATGCCAATATGTTAGTTACCAAAATAAACCAATTAAAAAAGCATTCAGGTCAAATAAATATTATTTAATACCATAAAAATATAGAGTGACGGAGGCCTCGCCTAAAAAAATGTCCATATAAAACCCCATCTACAGTTGCAAGGTCGTTTCAGAAATTGGGGATTGTTTTTCTTTCTCATGGACTCTACTCTAGTTACAACCAAAATGCATAATGCCTTTCCTTACATATTATCAAAAAAGACCATAATGCCCTTTTCTTATCCCCACACTCCATCTCTTGTTAACAAATTGCAACCCAATGGTAAAACCCCAACAACAAACCAAATTGGTCAAACCATTAGTTATTGTACCTAAGAATAATAAGACGAAAATACCCTTTCCCCTTATTGAACTTTTGACAGCACATCCTTCCATGGTAAACCCCCAACAACATTTTTCAACTGTTCAACCTCCTATAAAAGGAACTGAAAGTAGGGTAAAATAATAGACCAAAATGAAAAACAAAAAAATATTATAATTTAATAAAGTGACTGAGGTATGATGCTGTGATACAAAAAAAAAATGAAAAACATTTCATTTCTCCCATTCAAAAAGACCAATTAGAAATTTAAATAAGATAAAATCCAACATTGAATAATGAGAACTCTTTATATATCTATGTTTCCAAAGGCACTTATGTAAACTAAGTTTATTTGCCATAAACACATCCAACGACATATTTTAGCTATTGAACACCCTGCACTAATCTATTGTCATTTACATTGAGTTGAGGGGGAAAAACTAAAAGATATTTTCCCAACAGAGAATTCCCAAATGGTGACTACATTGTGGCAAAATAATAAGGAAACTAAGTTGTTAGTTATTACATACATGTCTACAGAAAGGAATGCAAAGACATTTTTTTAGCTTTATTACGGCTACATTAAACATTGATGGTTGATCTATTTCCAGATACTATTTTCTTCCAATCTATGTCTTAAAATCTTCATGGATGACTTTTCACAAACAATTAATAGACAAATTTAAAGACCATGATTTAAAGATGAACAAATTTGTAACAATGAATCCAAAACGAATCAGATGCAAAAGATGAAAAATGAACATATTCCAAATAATTGAAATAGAAGTTGTTGAATCAGAGATCTTACCTAGATCTAGGCAGATAAGGCGAATCTGTCGAAATAGAAGCTTAGGAAGTCAAAAAAAACATGTGAAATCACAGGTAAGAATAAAAAAAACACACGTATGAGCAAAAAATAAGCACTAAAATGAAGAAAAAAAATACCTAATCGCATGTTGGTTTAGGGTTTGATCAAACTTTTTTCGAATCGATACTTTTTCCCCGAAATCACCATGAATGAATGACACTGTCCCCCTTTTTCTCCAATCGATACCCTTTTCCAATCGATACTCTTTTACATACCTACATGATGGTGAGAAAGTGATAGAGACGGAGTGGTGGTGGTAGTGATGGTGGTGTAGCTGCTCAACTTTTCCATCTAAGGTACTCAAATGGATATGCAGAGTAGGAAGACAGTTGTAAGGAAGAAGATAAAGGGGGAAAGAAAAAAACCTGACTTACCAGTAGTGTAGTTGTGACGACGACAAAGGTGGTGGTTGGAAGACTTTGCGATCGTTGAATTAATAGGGGTACTTGGTAGCGGAGAAGTTGAAGTATCTAGGGTTTATGGTGATTTTTTTTACAGAAGATGAGGGATGGCAGCGTGGTGATGGATTTTAGGGTTTTTTAGAGAGCGATGGTGACGGTGAGAGGTTGAAGGCAACACCATCTTAACCGAATTGAGAGAGGAGATGCCTTATAAATTGTATTTTTGTTGACCGATTCAATCGGCTGAACATAAGGAAATACAAATTCAATTTGACTGATTCTGTTTTAGAAGAGTAGAGATGACCCGCCTATAGTTATTGACTTTTTGATTTTATTGACCAAATAAGATTTGAATGCTTAAAGTTATTGTACATAATGTAGTAATAGCTTGTACCTCTTAAAATTCAGCATTTTGGGCTAAATGCTTATTAAGTAATAAAGATATATATATATATATATATATATATATATATATATATATATATATATATATATATATATATCCTTTGACTAAATTTGATTAAAGAATCTCAATCTAAGCTTTTAGAATTGAAATGAAGTATGAATTCCTCTCCCTTAGTTATAGCAAAACAACTTTTCAACCCCTGCATCTTTGCAAATTGAAACCTTTTGTTTTTCTATAATTAATATTGCTAACTTGCAACACTTACCATAATAATTATGCTCCCACTAGCATAATAATTACATTCTTATTAGCATAACACTTATGCTCCCACTAGCTTTGACATGTACTCAGAAATCAGCTGAACTTCCAAAAATCAATACTAATTGACTTTCTTACCAAAGTTCAGATTTCTGATACGAGATGCTTCGATAAGACTTTATCTAGGCTTCTCAAAATCATACACCTTTCCTTAGATAGCTCACATGTGTGTCTTAACAATTTTAGAACTTACAGGAATAAGTCTCAAACGTTTAGAACTTTGTCATTTCTCACAATTCGAACTATGAAGAGGGATGCCGTAATCATAATCGATTTTGAGAATGCAAATATCACAATTGCTATCTCCTTAAAATCTACTTAGTGAAAGCGTTTCCTCGCAATCATTTTCATGAATTGGAGAGAAAACTTATGACACTTAGATTTTATGGTATATATGTTCCTGTCCATGTGAATTTGTCAAAACCATAATCACAAGACAAGGTTAGTGACAAATCCAAACTCATATGGACTGAACTTGTTCATTCTTAATTTTTTGCCACTTGGCAGTACAAGGGCCTACCATTGCTTCTAAGTAGTTATGCAAACAACTGAGAACTCATAGAACTCACGTGCATAGTCAACTTTAATTGGAATGGGCATAGAAACAAGAATATGTCAACACGATAGGTTACCAACCTCAAGTCGTGTGCTAGTGATTAACGATAGGTTTACTCTTGATTAGTTCTTGAAACTATTCAAGATCATTAAGACTCCCACTGACTTCTTGACATATAAGATTCACTTTGTCAAGGAATATTACTTGACAAACAAATAATCAAGAGTTAGTGCGGTCTCTTATCAAGACAAACACTTCACACAATTGCCCTTAGTTGGTCTTTGTTTTATCCAAAACATCAGAACTTATCAATTTCAAATGTACAAGAGTAGAAAACATTTTACTCTACATTTGGTGTTATAAACATTTCTTAAGATTATGTCACTCAAGGCTCAGTCTTGGAGTGTGACTCTAATATTTGATTTTGAAATGAAGTATGATTCATCTTTTGATTTAACCATTTCAACAATTCACGATTCCTCTTCTTAGCCATACAAATGCACTAAGATGTCCTTAGAGGATCAATTATGATATGGTTTCATAATCACTAAGATGATCATAAAACATGATACTCAAGTACTCTCCCATCCTTTCAGATTGGAGAAACTTTTATCATTCTGCCTAATTTGATTCTTCTTAGTCGTCCTGCCATACATTGAAACTTTTCCAATGTTCAGAATTATACTTAAACTTGTAAGCATAACCATATTTACTAAACTTTAGTAAATCATGACAAATAGTCTTATCATTCTTTATGGTGGACCAGACCAGCGCACACCCAGTGTACCCGATCCCTTAGTCCTTCACTTGACTCACATATTCATGTGAACAAAGAATTAGTCTTAATTTCCCAAAGACGAAAATTCTCATTCATCATACAATACCAGTTGCATGATTCCAAGTTTCTGTCCAATTGAAACCCGGGTGATGAGAATCTTTCCTTATTTGGTAAATTTTGACACTACCACAAACGAAAGAATCAAATCCATTTTCCCAATATTGCTAGAAACATACAAACATAAATTTTTTCACAAATGCCATTGTAAGGAGATATAATATAAGATAAAATCAACAAAATTTTTATTTATTTATAAAATGCGGAAAAAACCTTTCCTTACAATGCAATTACATATGAAAACTATGTTGTTATCTATTCCTAAACAATCTATCATAACTCTTAAGCAACAGCTCAAAATTTTGATCATCGAATCAGGCGATCAAAATCCATCTCTTCGCGATCAGATTCAGCTTACTCTTCCTTTAAGCTTCCTTTTGTTTCTTCGATCCTACAAAACATCAAAATGCAACCTTGTCACATCATGTATTAAGAATCAACAATTAGGAAATTAATAGAGTTAGATAGTGGAATTACCTGAAGTAGAGTCAAACCTTTTTGACTTTACCTTGTCTTAGATCCTTCAGGTAGTCAGGGTAGCTTCACTTCCAATTTCCCTTCAAATGGCAGCAGAAACAAGTGGACTCTTTGGCATTTGCACATGGAACTATCTCAGAACTGGCTTTTATCTTATGGTCAAATCTTTTGACCATAGCCAATTCCCTTCCCATAGGAGAAGGGATCTTTTCTGGACTATCTATGTCATTGCCTATGTCCATGGCAGCTTGAGAAGTAGATCCTCCAATCAACATTTCTTGACCATTGCACCAAATCATTGCTAATTCAGCAGCAATAAGCAAATATGCAAGACAGATAAGGGTCATGTCGTGATCTGTCATATAGTAGTCTTTTACAAACTGACTATACGACTCGGGAAGTGACTGAAGAACCCAGTCAACAGCCAACTTCCTCGGGAAGACGACGCCCAACATTCCCAGCCTGTTAATGTGTGACTTCATATCCAAGACATGTGCACACACGGACCTTCCATCTTGGTGTTTGCTAGCCAATAGGGCTTGAGTGACCTTGAACTTTTCAAGTCTTCGAACTTGTGGGTCAGGGAGAATTATTGGAGGAGGTGGAGGAAGTGAAGTATGATATTGTGGAATATTATTATCATGTGGAAAGCTTTTTCCAAAAGATTTTGGGAAGACCATAGTTGTCTAAACTAGACATCTACAAGGGAGAAATTCAAGTTAGTTGATTTAAGTCCTTAATATAACACCCAAATGAAATATTAAGGCTAGGACCCAACACAATATTTTACAATTCAGAAGAGGGATGCCGTAATCCAATTGCAAAATATTTGAAGGGAGGTAAAAGACGATTTACCAATTTCCACCATGAAAAACGAAATTGATTATTAAGTTTTAATCGGATTGAAATTCCTAGATCCTTTGAGGTTCATTGAACTTTTCAATGACATGTTTAAATCTTGATTGTGACCTTCAAGTTTGTGACTGGGATACCGAGGATCACAAACAAGGTGTGAATAACCATGCAAATTAGCTTTGTACACCCAATGCTACAAATCACCTAATCAATGTGTCGGTTAACCACACACGCTCCATTGATCTATGATTAACATTAAGCTACCCTTTGCCACACACTGTCAGTCCCAGATTAGTGTGTCGGTTAACCACACACGCTCCACTAACGACGTAACAAGGTGCAAAGTGCAATTTCGTGGGATATCACCATATTCACGTTTTCCTAAAGTAACTAAGTTGGGAATTTAATAAAAGTTTATTTACTTTATAATTATCACTATACTTTTAATGAAAATTATGTCCTATGCAACTCGTTCGGCTAACGACCGCCCACCAGTCAAGGAAGCGGTGGGTGAGAGTGGACACCCATTAAATTGCCATTTTATAGGCAGTAACCTTATACCCCCCTTAGAGACTGACTTCGTGAATGAGGCCTACTAATGGTAAGACTGACTTGTTATACATATATATATATATATATATATATATATATATATATATATATATATATATATATATATATATACATCTTAGGTTATTCTAGTCAAAGTAATTATTGTGTTATTGTATGCATAAATGTGAACCATTAAATTTTACTTATTTTAAGAAAGTGAATAATACATATTATTAAATTAAAGATAATTAGAAAATACCATCTAATTTCATTTTAAGGGTATTTTAGTCAATTAACATAAATTTAAAAAAGGAAAATTGCATATTTTAAGGGATAATAGAGTCTATTAATTTTAAAAATCTGATTGTAGTGATAATAATTCTCGGATATTCTGACAGAATATATTTATCAAAAATAAAAATATTCTTGAACTATAAAATAATAAAAATATTTTTTGAACCTATTTCTTGATCATAACTTTAAAAACTTCTTGGAGAATAACAAATCATTGAACCATCAATTGAAGAATAAAAACAAAAATTACATTAATTCTGATAGAATACGGGTAACAATTGCTAAGAATTACATTTATTGTTAAAGAATAAAACTAAAAACACTTTCAAATAGGGAAAAAAACATCAAAATCTAACAAAGACACTAATACATTCTAAAAGAATAATGTTGCTAAGAATCACTCTCAATTTCATGGTTCATTCTTCAAGCATCAGCTGCTTCTGTGGAAACAAATCCAATGCATAAATCAGTGAGAAAATATCCATATTCCATTCTAACAGAATTGGAATTCGTGATTCCATTCTGATAGAATTGGAATTCAAGATTCAGTTACGGTATGCATTCTGTTGGAAAAATATCCAAAGTAAAAAACAATTTAATGAGAATGATATTGCATCTCTCACATCAACAAGTCTATAAATTCCATCTGGAAATATTTCCTTTCCTACATATTATAAAGATTTGAGCATGCACTAAATTAATTATACAAATCCGATGAATTGATTTTTAGTTGTAGTAGACAATTACCAGTTACAATCAATCCTATAACCCACTCAGAAGTGGTGTTGAGAGTTGGCTGTAAGAGAGGACCAATGACAAACCCAGGATTTATAACCACCAATCTGATGAAACCGAAAGCAATACATAAGGCTTTTGTTATCGAGTACCTGTCATCAATGAAAACAAGATTGACATCTGGTGATTTCATTGTTAAGGCTTAACAAAAAAGACTGGAATGTTGGGTAACAGGGTTAGCTTTTTAAGAAGAAGGTCATTTGTATCTGCATAATATTGGTCTATTGTACATATTTAGCAACTTGCTTGAGATGTAACAAATATTTTATCAAGTACAATTGAGTAATTAGATCAGTATTATCAACAGTAACAGAAGTATTTAACTGGTGGATTTAAAGAATGATGGTTAATTGGTTAGTAATTAACAGCACAGACATCCTGATTGCTAACCCTAGATTACGTTGCAAATCAACAGTCCAGTTCGTCTTGCTATCAATTTGCGTGTGTTGTTGGGTTGTTGATCCCTAAATTCATTACGTGATCCTATTTGATCTAATATCTAAATCTAAAGTAACTAAATCAGTTGATCGCTGAGTTAATATTGCAATTGAAATCAGGAATTAGAAAATCGAATTTAGAGTAGAAACAGTAATTACCAAAACTTAAACTCGGGAAGACGACGAAAAAAAGGGCAAAACTCGTCGGAGCTCCGAGAGGGAAGAGTAGGGCCATCGAAAAGGTCTTGGAATTCCGGATCAACCTGAGGAGATAGAAATCCTATGAGGAGATTAAGGATGTATATCCCGAGTGCACTGAAGAATGTCAAAACGAAAGCAATGCAGAAGAATCGAGGATTTATAACCAACATCTGGAAATATTTCCTTTCCTACATATTATAAACATTTTGTTGATGAACAATCTGATTAATTACTTACAAAATTAACCGACTACTCAGATTACCAGGTAAATGGGGCGAAGGAGAAGAAGGAGGGGTTTCTAGCACCCTGTCTTGAAGGGAAAGAAGAAGATCGAGATCATCACCGTGTGTTGACATGATGGATTCAATGGATTGTCTGATTCATCTGGTTCAAACGAAGAAGGCACTGGTAGCAGCAATAGCGTCGCAGCAGGTAACAGAGGCGGGCACTCATCGAGCCCGGAAGGAAAACGTCAACGAATGATCTTGTTCACTTTAGGTGGTTTTAAAAAGCCGATGGATGGAGAAAACCTAGGTATGGTTGCCATAATTATAGGATATTATTTGTGGAAACTAATTATCAAATTACCTATTTACCCATATTTATTTATTTAATTATTTGTTTTTGTTTTAAATTTTAATTGTCCCACATTTATGCATACAATAACACAATACTTACTTTAAACAAATGAACCTATCACTCTCTCTCTCTCTCTCTCTCTCTCTATATATATATATATATATATATATATATATATATATATATATAATTATTAAACTTATAATAATATAATAGTATAAGGGTTGAATTTTAACTTTTAAAACTCTAGAGTTTGGAATTAAAGTATTAAAAAAATGAGACTTTACAAATTCCAAAAACTTGAGGGCAAGTTTTGAAACTTGTCAAAACTTTTGGTTTCCATAACTTATGAGTTTAATGTCGTTTTTATTAAAAATTTTACAAGTTCCATAACTTGAGGACAAGTTATGGAAGACTTTAAAACCATTTAAGATCACTTTTAAAAATGAGACTTTTCATTTTCCATAACTTGAGGACAAGTTATGGATTTCATTAAAATCATTTAGATCAAATATTCTAACTAACAAAATCAAACAATTTGTCTATGATCTAGTTAAACTCATAAGTTAAGATAGTTCATATCAACAATTTACAAGAAGATTAGCTTATCATTTAAGCTCATAATTCTCTTAAAATTTTGACAATTATCTTTTCATTGGATGAGAATCATCATTACCATATCAACAAAATCAAATTTTATGAACTAAAACATTTTGATGTAATGATCCTAATCCAAAACAGGCCAAAAAAAACTCGAAATTTTGCATACAGGGGCACCAACTCGGCGAGTACATGAACTGGACTCGTTGAGTTGGTCCGTTACTGGTTGGACTCGTCGAGTCAGCCAGTGGACTCGGCGAGTTCACCAGTCAGAATGCAGAAAAACGATTTTTCCAACTTTGAAAATTAAGCCATGCAACAAATATAATAGAAAACAATCCTAGGCTCTGATACCACTGTTGGGTTTTGTATACTACAACATCCTATGGTGGACATACAACCCTAAATGCTTTGGATCTATGTTTTCTCTAATTTTACATGCAATACTGTTTCCAAAGCATTAAGCCTACAACTAGCTTACAATTGACATAAACAACATAAAATACTAGTTAGGAGTTTACCTCTTTATGTAGCTTGTAGAACTTGTTGTATTTGGCCTTTAAGAACTTAGTGCCCCAAAATGTTGCACCTCAAATGGTTCACAACACACCTTAGACAAAGGATGACTTTTGAGAGAGTTTATGCACACTAAAATCGGTTATGACTCTCCAAGAACACTCTACCAAAACTTGTGCAACCAATTTTAGGCTATAGGGTGTCATATATATAGTGTAGGAATCCAAGAGTCATGGGTAAATCCTAATCCATACACTTGGGCTTATTATCCATGATCCATGATTCAAGTGGGCTAACTCTTTATGGATTCATCCATAAACTTAGTCCATCATGTATCATAAGCCCAAACCATATATATATATATATATATATATATATATATATATATATATATATATATATATATATATATATATATATATATATATAACTAATTTACATAATTAGCCCCTATTAATTTAATTAGTCTCTTTTGATCACTACATTAATTCCAAATTAATTCTTGATCAATACTAATTAAATCATATGATTTCATATTAATATATTAGAACTTATAATATATTAATAAATCATAACTAACCTCTTCTCAAAAGTCCATCCTATCAAATTGTCGTGGTGATATGCAACCCAAATGGACCATGCTACTCTCGGGTCAAGTACATACCAATTATAGTCATGGGCTTAGACACCTAATCCAACAACTGTCTTGTGTCAATTATTTACTATTGTTTCATTTTGAATGTTTTGAATTCCTAAATAATAAGATTATTTAAACTATCCACATTCGATCATACGTTGGAAGTAAGTATGAATGAAGACTGTCATGAATTGGCTTGTAGATTGTCTAAGCGTTTAGACATAGCAAAGGTTTGATGCAACGTTCATGAGTGCTCCTGAAATATGATTTGAGTATTGGATTAAACCCCCGCTCACATGAATCACTTCATGGAATTTAATCACGAGTGATTGTGAGACGATAATATCATATAGTCTATAAACCTAGGTATATGAGTTGTCGTTTTCGAGTTGGTTGTGCATTGATAATGCGTAAACACATCAGTAAATTGATGTTATAAAACGTATTGTTGTGTACAATTTGATGAGTAAATAGTACAAGAATATAAGTCTAAGTTTATCTATTCCTTTTATCCTACGAGGTTAAAAGCGATATCTTGGGCCCCTCGATGATTTTGTTTTCACTTATGTGACGGGCCCAGTCAGGACTAAGTTGATGTGCTCAATTAAGTTCTATGTCAGACAAATCAGATATCGAGAAACAAACTACTAGACAATAAGTATGACTATGTTCCATGTATTTGTCCACACGATATATTGAGAACGGAGGACTATACGATCCCTTATCTAAAGGACGTGTCAAACTTCGACAGCGGCTTTTGAGAGTTACGATTGCTAATCAGATTTTGAAGTCGTACTTGCATTTATATTTATTAGACTTATATAAGTGGGAGACTGTTGGATTAGGTGTCTAAGCCCATAACTATATTTGGTATGCACTTAACTCGGTTGCAACATGATCCTTTTGGGTTGCCTTCACCAAAGCAACTTGACTGGAAGAATAATGGAGAAAGAGGATAAAATTGATTTATTAATATATTATATGAATAATATATTAAAAGAGAAATCATATTATTTAATTAACATTTGTCAAGAATTAATTTAGAATTAATTTTGTGGTTAAAAGAGCTTAATTGAGTTAAGGGGACTAATATTGTAATTATCAGATAATTGCAAAATGGCATGAGGATCCCTAAAGATAGGGGTGGAAGAAATCTTCTGGACAGCCCATAAGAATTCGACCAAGGCTAGGGTTCTGGAAGATTCCTATGGGCTGCTTGGAGCCTAAGCAACCGGATTAGGTCTGTGACTGAAACCCTAATACCTCACCTATATAAAGACCCCCTAGCATCACATTTTTGGCTACCACAACCCTAGAAGGATTCCTAGAGCCGAAAATAGCCTTTCCCCTCTCTCTAATATTCTCCAATTTATGTGGTGTTTGTGATCTATTAGAGGCATCGCATTTGAGGTGCTAGGTTCTCAAAATCTCAAGGTTATCATGGTACAATCAAAGGTAACATTCTTACTTGTTATTTATGTTGATTTCGATTTTGGTATGCTAGATTTAGGGTTTACTAGCTTTGGATGATTATTGCATGTACAATTAGAAAAACCCAGATCCAAAGCTTTAGGGTTTGCATGTGCACCATAAGATTGATGTTTTGCTCATAACCCAACACTTACTTCTCCTATCTCTATCTCTCTTCAATCCCCTCATGTACTCCTTAATCTTAATCCCTCATGGATTATCTCTAAGTTCTTACAAAGAACTCTCTTATCTTGTTCCTCTTAAGGAACCTTGTCTCTATCTTTTATAATCATACTCAATTTCGATTCCAACAGGAACCATCTATTTACATCCACACAAGAATAATCATCTATCTACATCCCAAAAGCGATCATCATCTTTTCCCCTCAGGGATATAATCCCATTACCGAAGGAATCATACTCTTGTCCATGAAGGAACCTCTATCTCATTCCCGAAGGATTCACCTATCTAATAGCTCTATCTCTATTATGTGACTCATCACAAAATATTTGTCACATGGACAATCTATCTCTTTATCTCATTAAGAGATCTTCTAGTTCTCATCTAGTACTTAACTCATTAAGTACTTAATCTTTATCCATGGCTAATAACATATAGTTATTCTATAAAATACCATTAATGTCTAGACATACATATATACTCTTATGATTATACTACAAATAATCGTCTTCTCCCACTTTCTACTATCTATTAGGTATTAGCAAATACCCTTTCTCATCTACTTAACATACTCGAGGTATATTTACATGCTCTACTACATGTTTCTAACATATACGTCATACATACTCTAAATATACGTACATGCTCTGATACATGCTCTTACATGTATAATCATCATCTATCTTTATCTTATCACTTGGGAACATTCACTTAGTGCCCAAAGATTCAACACACATGCACATACACACACATGTATATATATATATATATATATATATATATATATATATATATATATATATATATATAGGGAAATGATCAAATGAGAACACCTAAAAGGTTGAGAACGCGAGAACTAGTATATTCATTTGTGATTACATGTATTCATTTGTGGAGAAATGATAATTTTTTACGCACAATCAACATGAATATGCTTTTTCTCTTCAATTGAAATTAAAGGCGTAAAAATTTATCATTTCTCCACAAATGAATACATGGAATCACAAATGAATATACTTTGTTCTCGCGTTCTCAACCTTTTTGGTGTTCTCATTTGATCCTATTCCTATACATATATATATATATATAATTTAAAGAGAGCGTGTGAGAAATATAACTCACCTTATCAGTTAATAAAGAATAATTGTCCCACTTTCTTCAATTTTGTCATTAATGCACCATATCAATGTTCTTTGTGTTGGATTAGGTGTCTAAGCCCATAACTATTTTTGGTATGTACTTGATTTGATTATAAGCATGGTCCTTTTGGGTTGCCTTCACTCATGCAACTTGATAGGATGACAAGAGGAGAGAGAGTAGGATTTATTATATGAATAATAAATTAATACTCAAAATGGTTTTATTAATATATATTACAAGATTAATATATTATTTGGAAATCATATTATTTAATTAGTATTGATCATAAATTAATTTGGAATTAATTTAGTGGTCAAAAGAGACTGATTAAATAATTAGGGGACTGTTATGCAAATCATTGATAGTTGCATAATTGGGCTGATTGACTCCATAGAGTGCAGTGGACGAAATTTATGGGGAAGCCCATAAGATTCCATCCATGGGCTCTAAGGAAGGAGTTCATGGGCTGCTTGTTGCCTAAGTTAGGTATTAGGGTTTCCACCTGAAAACCCTAGCAGCCACAACTATATATAGGACCCCACACAAGGGGATTTTCGGCCTAAGCATTCAAGAAAGAAACCCTAGCTAAAATCCTTCTCTCCTAAGTCATCCTCCTTGCATTGGGTGTTTGTGACTCCATTAAAGGTGCAACGGGGCACTAGGCTTTCATAAGTCAAGATCAAGAAGGATTAAACTTGTTATTGCTACATAACAAGAGAGGTAAAGTTCCTAACCCTAATCATATGTCAATTTCGAAACATGTATGCTAGTCATAGGGTTGTTGCTTTGGTATTTATAGTTGTATGTTCAAATTAGAAAAACCTAGATCCTAAGCAATTAGGGTTACATGTACACCATAGGAATGATGTTATGCTCATAACCGAACAGTAGTAATAGAGCTCAGGTCTTTTTTCTATTGAATAGATGCAAAAGTGAACTGCCAAAAGATCAAAAAATCAAAAATTTTACTGTCTGGCTGAAGAACTCGCCGAGTTCATGTATGGACTCGACGAGTTGCTTGAACTCGACGAGTTCCATTGTGAACTCGACGAGTTGAGTGATCTGTTGCCGGATCTGTCGATTTTTTGACCAGATTTTGATTAGGATAATTACCAAAACTCGTTTTTCTTGCCTAAAATCGATTTTTATGATTGGTATGTGATATCCTTATCAAAATTGATGGATTTTGTTAAATATGGACAATATAGGATTATTTTGATTCAAATATTTAACCTAGTAATTTTAAAAAAGTTTTAAATTACACTTTTTAGGTTTTATAGTTTAAATTTGAAATTAAAAGTTTTAGTTTTTGAAATTTAAATTTTTAAACCCTAATATTTTGAAAAAGTTTCAAATTTGTCCTCAAGTTTTGGAATTTAATATTTAATTGAAAGGTATTAATTTTGAAATATTAAATTTTAAAACCCTAGTATTTTGAAAAGTTCAAATTACACCCTTATGGATTTTATTAAATTAATTAAGTGTTTAATTAAAAGAGAGAATTAATAAATCCATAATAATATGGTTTAAATTTAATAAAATTAAAACTATAATTTATTAATAGATTAAACCACTTAGTATTTTAAATATATAAAATACACCCTTATACTATATAAAATTAAAACTTTAATATATTACATGTATGAGTAAAAGGTCAGTCTTACCGTTAGTAGGCCTCATTCACGAAACTGGTCTATAACGGGTGTTTAAGGAAGCGACCTGTAAAATGACCACCATTGGGTATCCACTCTTACCCACCGCACCCTTGACTAGGAAAAAATGTAACTAAACGCTTTTATAAATTCCCAAATCTTAGTTACATTAGGAAAAAATGTGAATTTGATTCTAATCCATAAAATTGTACATTGTACCTTGTTGGTTGTTAGTGGAGCGTGTATGGTTAACCGACACACTAATATGGGATTAATGAAGGATGGAAATGGGTAGCTCGTAGATTATCATAGATCAATGGAGCGTGTGTCGTTAACCGACACATTTATTAGGTGATAAACGTCTTCGAGAGTACCAAGCTAACTTGAATGGTTATTCACACTTTGTTTGTGATCCTCGGCATCCCAGTCACAAACTTGAAGGGCATAATCGAGATTAAACATCCCATTGAAAAGTTCAATGAATCTCAAAAGATCTAGGAATTTCAATTCATTTAAAACCAAATATTCATTTTTGTTTTTCATGGTGGAAATTGGTAAATCGTCATTTACATACCTTCAAATATTTTGCAATTGGATTACGGCATCCCTCTTCCGAATTGTAGAATATTGTGTTGGGTCCTAGCCTTAATATTTCATTTTGGGTGTCATATTAAAGACTTAAATCAACTAACTTGAATTTCTCCCGATTTGTAGATGTTAAATTCTATCAACTATGGTCTTCTCGAAACCTTTGGAAAAAGCTTTCCACATGAAGATGATGTTCCATGATTGGATCGTGGAAATGGAAATCATGCTTCACTTCCTCCACCTCCTCCAATAATTCTCCCTAACCCACATGTCAAAGACTTGAAAAGTCCAAGGTCACTCAAGCCATGTTGGCAAGCAAACATGAAGATGGAAGGTCTGTGTGTGCACACGTCTTGGAGATGAAGTCACACATTGACAAGTTGGGAATGTTGGGTATTGTCACACCCCCAAACCAGAAAGCGGAAACGTCCGGGGGTGGAGGACTTCATTTGTAGTATCACAACACATGCATTATAGTAATCAGAGTACAAACCACCACTGTATTTAAAAAGTATAAGTATTTACATGTGTTTCATCATAGTATACTGAAACCAAATAGTTATACAAAAGAAGAAGACAAGACATAAATAGCTCCATCTTCTCAAAAGACCGGGGAGTACCTGTCTACTGGTTCCCTGAGAATACAAGTAATTTGAAAAGAGAGTATCAACATAAAGTTGAGTGAGTGCATAAGTATTTATGTTTGAAAGAATGTTTTCTGTTTCTTGAATATGTAAATTGTTCTAGAAAATCCTATATTTTCTACTGTATATGAAAAGTAGTTTTAGTTACATAAAACTGTTCTATTTGTAAACCAATGTTCTGTATTTCTGATCCTTTTGTAAACTTGTATCTGAGAGTGTGCCTGATTTCATCAACTGTTATTGTAAACTGTAATGTGATACTGTAAACTGTATCTTGTAAACTAGTACTTTGAAAATGTACTTAGGTTTAGTTAATTATACACTAACGTATTGTTAATATCTTTTATATGAGTTATTATAACCATACTGACTAGATGGCCTGACCCAACGCTATGAATGCGCTGAAAACTGTTGATAACAATTGTCACTCACAGGCGTGTATGCCTGACTGTAGCTACCAGTCCGAGTGCGGGGTTGTCAATCCCAATATAGATCTATACACACAGTGTTTCGATCCCTAGCTGGAGATTCTGGTTATAATGTTAGGACTTTACTATATGGTTTAAATGAATTAAAGAACCTGTATCACTTGACTCATAAAAAGCAAAATAAACGTTACATGTATAATAGTTATGAAAAACCCAATCATTATGAAATAAATGACTGACTATATGTTCTTGAATTGGTATGCTTAACATGTATCTGAAAGATGTATACTCTTGATTAGTTTTGAATCAAACCTTTGTTCTTGTAAAACAATGTACTTTAGTATACTTGAATCGTGAATTAATGTTCTGTGAATCATAAATTATACCTATTATAATTTATATGTACTTTCTGAACTGATACTGAGTATTCATGAATGCAACCCTTTGCTCAACATGTTACAAAGGGTAATTGAACTTAATAAACTAACTTTTATACTTGTATACATATACAAATATATATATAAGTAAAATTTAAATGACACTCAGACGAACAACTGATACTTGTAATCCCACATCCAAACAAGGAAAAGGAACCAAAGTGGGTTATGAGTCCTAAGCCTTTTAAATCTTATATATATATATATATATATATATATATATATATACTAGTATGATTTTTGGGAGAAATATAAGTTTATAAAAACATTTAAAAGAAGTTTGATATTTTGAAATTCATTTTGGTGACTTGATGTCATTTTGATACAATCATTGAAAACCATTTGATTTGATGATAACTGAAATCCATTTTGATAAGATATTTGAAACCATTTGTTTATAACACAAAATTTTTGTGTTAGACTTGTATTCCCCCCCTTAAAACAGTAAAAACTGTGAAAATACGGGGGTATGAACTCACCTGTAGTGAGTAATTCGAGTGAAAGGTCGAGGTAGGATGCTAAGTGTCAACTAAAGTCTTGAACACAAACGGATCCTATTAAGCATATAATGATACGTATATGGATATAATTAGTGTATATAACAACTAATTATGATAGGAAACCACTTTAGGGACTAGAAAACACTTGAATTGAAGTGTTACAATCACATGTGATTGCATTAAAGGGGTTTATGGTCACTTAAGGGAGTGTACGGCCATGATGTATACGGCCCATGTAGTGTACGGCCATGGAGTGTACGGCCATACACTCATTGAAGAAACATGCAAAAATGGGTGTTTATGGCCCTAACTAGCTTCCATTAAGTGTTCATGGTCTTATGTTGAAACATGGGGTGAGTTTGAGGCCTATACATGCATTAAACAAGGGTTTACGGCCATATGAAGTGTGTACGACCGTACACCCATGGTGTTCATGCATTAGATGATGAATTAAGGCTAGGAATCAAGTGTTTCTCAAGCTTAACAAGCTGATAGAAGAGATACTCACACTTTTGAAGGCTTCTAAGGAGTTCAAGGCTCAAGAAGAAGTAGGTGTTCTTGGTGTTCTTGGTGAAAGTGAAGAAGATTTGAAGATCTAACCAAAAGAGAAGATTTCATGGATGAAAACATGGATATTCACTAGATAAAGCCATGTATCAACAATTCAATGGAATGAATACTTACAGTTTTGAAGATTAGATGAAGTGTTCTTGATTTGTAGTTGAGAGAGAATGGAGGTTCTTGAGGTGAAAGTGTGAGAAAATGAGAAAGAATGAAGGAAAAGTGTGTGTATATATATATATATATATATATATATATATATATATGTTTGGGTTCACGGCCACCTTGGGTGTACGGCCGTACACCCATGTGTACGGCCGTACACTCCTCTTTATGGAGTGTTTGGCCCGAATGCAATACGATGAACTTAACTTAACTCATCCCTAAACCCAAACCTTGAATGTACTAGGCTTAGAACACTCAAACAGACCCTGAACAATGCTAAAAGATAGCAGAAATGAGTCTGACTGTGATTGAATTTGAAAGACTGTACAAGATAGAAATTTCGGGGTGTCACATTATCCCCCTGTTAGAGAGAATTTCGTCTCGAAATTGGAGTTTAAGCAATTAAGCAATTACAAAATAACTAATAAAAAAGATGAGGATATTTCAGTTCCATTTGATCCTCGCACTCCCAAGTGAATTCAGGTCCCCGTTTGGCGTTCCAGCGAACCTTCATTATAGAAATATGGCTTTGCTTTGTTTCCTTGACCTCTCGGTCCATGATCTCTACTGTTTCTTCCACGAAGTTGAGGCTCATGTCGATCTCGATTTCGTCGAGTGGGATAACAAGAGTTTCGTCGGACAGGCACTTTTTCAAGTTCGAGACGTGGAAAACAGGATGTATGTTACTTAGTTCTTGAGGTAGTCGGAGTTTGTAAGCTACTGGACCGATTTTAGCAAGAATCTTGAATGGTCCTATGGACCTTGGATTCAGCTTGTCACGCTTTCCAAAGTGTATCATGCCCTTCCAGGGTGAGACCTTTAACATGACGCGGTCACCAACCTGGAATTCCAAAGGTTTTCTTCTTTTGTCAGCGTAGCTTTTCTGTCTATCTCTGGAAGCTTTAAGTCGCTCTCGGATTTGTACAATTTTCTCCGTAGTTTCGCGAATGATTTCCGGACCAGTGAGAGTACCGTCAGGAACTTGAGTTCTAGCTAGCTGCGTGTCACCCACTTCAGCCCAGCACAGAGGTGATCTGCACTTGCGGCCATAGAGAGCTTTGAAAGGAGCAGCCTTTATGCTAGTGTGATAACTATTGTTGTAAGGGAATTCGACAAGAGGTAAATGAGTATCCGATGCCTTACCAAAGTCTATCACGCAAGCTCGCAACATATCTTCTAGAGTTTGAATCGTCCTCTCACTTTGTCCGTCAGTTTGTGGATGGTAGGCTGTACTCATGTCTAGCCTAGTTCCCAAAGATTTTTATAAAGACTGCCAAAAACGAGAAGTGAATCCACTATCTCGGTCAGAAATAATAGATATTGGCACACCATGAAGTCTAACGATTTCCTTGAGGTAAGTTCTTGTTAGTTTCTCCATCTTGTCGGTCTCTTTAATTGGTAAGAAGTGTACAGATTTGGTTAATCTATCGACGATTACTGTCACAACTAGGAATTCTGATACGTTGTAGGCACTTAACAAAGAATGACATTGTACCTAAAGCTAGAAAACATGTATTGTGTTAAATCAATGACAAGAAAATTCCTATACAAGCATTCAAATAGTCAACAAAGATTGGAAACCCGAGAAATCCCGGTTTAAGTCCATTATGGACTAGGATTTCCTTATTAGGCTTAATGGACCAATAAGCTTTTAATTGGACTATTTTGGGCTTGGGACCCTTAAATGGACCCTAATTGGACCCACTTTCTTTTATTTTAACATTTTGGGCCATAATGGGCCTAGAATGAAATAAAATACCCTAATGGGCCATAACTAATCTAAATAGCCCTAATGGGCCATAAAACTCATTCCTTGATTTATTTTGGGCCGTGAGCCATCTCCAAAGACAAATTGGGCCGAAAATCATCTAAATGGCCCATAATATGGGCTTATGCACAAAAAGGCCCAAATTCTTTTCTTTCTTCCCTCTCTCCTTCTAACTCATGAAAGTTCATAATCATGCCTCTTAGAACACATCTAAGCCAAAGATCTTCCAAGAAGGCTTGCTAGGACCAATTTTTCTTCATTTCTTCCTTCAAAACCGTGAGCAACTAGAGAATGTGAGTTCATACCCCTCTCTTTTCGGTTTTCACAAGTTTTATGGGGGAGAATACAAGTAAAATGTGTAGATCTATGTGTATGTGTATGCTATGTATGATTTCATGCATGTATGTGTGATTATATGTGTTTATGTGGTAAATATGTAACAAAAAGAGAAGAAATCACGAAATCTATGGCACAAGAAGGAAAACAAACATGAACTAAGATATATTACACTAAACAAGTCAAGAAAAATACCCTCTAAGATTAAAATAAACATATTGCAAAATAAAACCCATTTTTGGGCTTAAATTGTCAAATAAACAAAAGTTGGGTTAAAATTGCCATTCACAATTTTTCTTAAGGATCAAAAGGGTCAAAACAATTAAAATAAAAGATCTTATGAATATTATACTCTTCAAAGGACTAGAAATGTAAATTGTAGTTTAATGGGCCAATTTTTGGGCTTTTCGGCCCATTGAGCCCAAAATTGTGAAAAACCAAAATTTTAAGGGATTGAATGATAAACTTCACAAAACAGGAGGTAAAAAGGGTAAACAAAACCAATTCAAGGGTTAGAATGATTTATTTTCCAAACAAGGATCAAACATATAAACTTTTTTGGATTTTGGGCCAAAATTGTAAAAGTTGCGAAAAGTTTGGGTTTTAACTGAAAAATTCCTTACTGGAAGGGCTGAAACTGCCAAAGAGAAATTTTTTAACTAAAAACATCACTTAAACAAGTCTATGGGTCAAAAATGCCAAGAAAATGGTTTAAGGGCCTAAAATGTTCTTTTTTCAAAATAAGGGACTAAAATTGTTATTTTTATTAAAGAAGGGCTGAAAAGGTCAAACCAACATTTTGAAGCAATTATTTTGTTTTTAAGATATTTGAGTCAAAAATACCAAACTACAACTCATGAAAATAGAAAGATGAATATACGTATAATTCCAAATATCGTTATAAACAATCGACCGGCCTCGTGCTGATACGAAGATAACAATCGTTCAATCAAACTTTCCAACAATTATACTATACCTAAAACAAGTAAATATCCAAATAGTTGGGCTTGAAAGATTCTAATCATACTTATTGGACCTTCGTGGCCCATTGACATGACTTTTGGGCCTAACACTAATAATAAATGTTTATTGGGCCTCCAGTGACCCAATTACATGTTTAAGGGACCCTCAATGGCATATATATGCTATTGGGCCTTGGTGGCCCATTAGCATTGCTAGTAAGGTCCAAATTTAATCAAATATGAAATGGGCCAATGTGTCCTTCGTATAACCAACAGCCTTAAATAACACGCGTAATTAGCAGGACCTTGTATTCCTCTTCTCCGTGTCTGTTAGGCTTATTTGAAATCAAAGTAAACAAACCCAGGTCGTTAATCAACAGTAATCAATTTTGTTTGGATTAAGTGAGTAATAACGTGCGACACCTCTAAGGGTCGTTTGTAGTGTGTAGTTATAATCAAAGTCTCCTGGAAGGAGAGCGAGAGTTTGTGTATAGATCTATACGGGGGTGACTCCCCCACACCTCAGCTGTTCGCTACAGTTAGACTCGGCCAGTCTAGGGTGACAAAATCTTAAGATCAATCCCAGCATACATTAGGATGCCAAGACAGACGAACTAGTCATTATTATGCATGGTTATAACGACTCACATAATTAAATAAATCCAATACCATCCGAGTAATCAAGGAAGAGTAATCAAAAATCATTTGTTGCGGCGGTATATCAATTTGAAAACAATTATATTTTATGTTATCAAAAAACATCGGGTTTTTCGAGGAAATCAGCACCACTCGCTTGTATTTTTCTATAACTATAATACAAAACTTCCCATTTATACACGTTTTGAAATCATTCATGCATCAACTTATGGATCTTCACATTTTGGTAAACAATTGTCTTTTCAGAAAATATTGGATTTTCTGGGTTTTATAAACTACACAAATCATTTTTATCACAACCCTGCTTATGAACTCACCAACATTTCATATGTTGACGTTTTTCAAAATAACTTGTATTCTCAGGTAACAGGTAAGCTGCAGGGTAATATCAAGTATGTTAGGAAGCAATGTTTTGAAAACTCTTAAACAATTTATGTTATGGATGTGTAATATTTAAAACAATGTACTGGATGTGAACAATATCAGTTGTAATGTATTCATGCATGGTGATGTTTATGTTATGATTTATTTATATCCATTGTGATGATATTCAATTTAAGTCACGCGAGCCCTCGGACATTTCCGCCGTCTGGTTCGGGGGTGTGACAATTACCCAAATAGTATCCTAACCACCCGATGTCTTGGGTAACTTGGTTATGAAATCCATTGTAATCCGCTCCCACTTCCATTCAGGGATTTCAGGTTGTTGCAATAAACCTGAAGGTTTCTGGTATTCTACCTTGACTTTGGCACAAGTAAGGCACTTGCCCACAAAGGTAGCAATTTCGGCCTTCATGTTTGGCGACCAGTATAGTTTCTTGAGGTCCAGGTACATTTTGTCTGAACCTGGATGAATGGAGTACCGGGTTGTGTGTGCTTCATTCATAACCACGTCTCTGTAACCACCAAACTTTAGCGTCCATATCCGGTTCATGAAACAATAGACTCCATCATCCCTGACTTTGAAGTTTTTATCCATTCCTCTCAAAGTTTCACCTGCCACATTTTCAGGTTTTAAGGCCTAGAGTAGAGCGTCTCTGATCTGTGTGGACAGATGTGAATGGATTGTAAGTGTCAACAACTTTACTCGGCGTCCCGAGTATTCTTTTCTGCTAAGGGCGTTAGCTACTACGTTAGCTTTACCAAGGTGATAAAGAATTTCACAATCGTAGTCGTTCAGTAGCTCCACCCACCGTCGTTGTCTCATGTTTAGCTCTTTCTGATCGAAGATATTCTCGAGACTTTTATGGTCCGTGAATACTGTGCATTTCGTGCCATATAAGTAATGTCTCAGAGCAAATACCACTGCTCCTAGTTCAAGGTCATGTGCTGTATAGTTGACTTCATGTGTCTTTAGCTGTCTTGAGGCATAGGATATAACCTTTCCTCTTGCATAAGAACACATCCAAGCCCTTGATTAGAAGCATCATAGTACACTACGAAATCCTCTGTCCCTTCAGGAAGAGACAGGATCGGTGCACTACACAAAGCTCGTTTTAGCGTTTGGAATGCTGTTTCTTGCTTTTCTCCCCAACTAAAAGTTACACCCTTTTGCGTCAAGGTGGTAAGAGGCTTAGCTATTCGAGAGAAATTCTGGATGAATCTGCGATAATAGCTAGCAAGACCTAAGAATTGACGGATTTCTGTAGGTGTTTTGGGTGCTGACCAGTTTTCAATTGCCTTTATTTTCGAAGGGTCGACGTGTATTCCTTCTGAACTGACCACATGACCTAGGAAATCAACCTTCCTGATCCAAAATTCACACTTTCAAAACTTCGCATAGAGTTTCTCTGATCTAAGAATTTGCAATACTTGACAAAGATGTTGGTCATGTTCCTCTTCACTTCTTGAGTAGATAAGGATGTCGTTAATGAAGACTATGACGAATTTGTCCAGGAATGGACGACACACTCTGTTCATTAGATCCATGAACACAACAGGTGCATTCATCAATCCGAATGACATCATTGCGAACTCATAATGACCATAACGAGTTCTAAACGCGGTTTTGGGAATGTCATCCTCCAAAATCCGTAACTGGTGATACCCGGATCTTAAGTCTATTTTTGAGAAGTAGCTCACACCTTGAAGTTGGTCGAACAGATCATCAATGCGAGACAGAGGGTATCGATTCTTAATGGTAAGTTTATTCAGCTCGCGGTAGTCTATGCACATACGGAATGATCCATCCTTCTTCTTCACGAACAAAAACGGTGCTCCCCAGGGTGAGAAGCTTGGTGTTATGAAACCTTTGTTAAGGAGTTCGTTAAGCTGGATGGATAATTCCTGCATTTCAGAAGGTGCAAGACGATAGGGGGATTTGGCTACAGGGGTAGCCCCAGGGATTAAGTCGATTCTGAACTCGACTTGTCTTCGGGACGTACTCCTGGAAGATCATCAGGAAAAATGTCGGGAAAGTTGCAGACTTCAGGAATGCTCGCGATGTCTTTCACTTCTTGCTTTTTGTTTACTACGTGAGCTAAGAAAGCACAATATTCTTTGCGAAGGTACTTCAGTGCCTTGATGCAAGAAATGATCTGGAGGTTCATTCCGGGTTTTTCGTCGTAAATAACAAGAGTTTCGTTAGTTGGCAAGTTCAGACGAATGGCTCTTTCATAGCATAGGATGTCAGCATGGTTAGAACACAACCAATCCATACCTATTATGACGTCGGAACTTTTGATAGAGACCGGCAAAAGGTCTATTGGGAACAAAAAGTTATTCAAGGTAAGAGTACATCCTATGTATATATCGTTGGTGGATTCGGATTTCCCGTTAGCCATTTCGACTGTGAATGTTTCTTTTAATGGTTCGGAGTTTTGATTTAGCAAGTGTTTGAAGTTATGGCTCACAAATCTCTTCTCAACACCACAATCAAATAGAATGCATGCATAAGTGTTGTTGAGAAGGAACGTACCCGTGACCACTGCAGGGTCTGCTACCGCTTCTTCGTAACCCAAGGCTAAAATTCTCCCAACTCCACCAGCATTTCCAGCTTTAGGACAATCTTTCTTGAAATGCCCCACTTCACCACATTGGTAGCATGCTTGATCTACTCCAGCAGCAGGTACTTGGTTAAATGGTTGAGGTGGTGCTCTACAGAATTGGGCAGTATGCCCTCTTCTGTTGCAGTTACGACACTGCATTTCCCGACAATTTCCATTATGGTGATAATTGCACTTGTTGCACTTGGGGAGGTTACCAGCATAAGGCTTAGCTGGTGCAGGGTTAGCAGGAACAACAACATGTAAAGTAGCAGCATTAACTGCAACTAGCCGTTTCTTCTTTGAGGATTCCTGTGAAAACTTGCCCTTCCTCTTGTTTCGACCCTTCTTCTTTTTGTTGTTGTTGTTATTGTTGTTGTTGTTGTTGTTTCCCTTCGGTTCTTCTGGTACAACAACCACTGAGTTTTGACGGGCTCCGTGGTCGATAAGAGATTGTGCCAGCTCTTTGGCATTGTCAAAAGTAACAGGCCTCGAAGCTAAAACACTTGACTGAATTTGGGGCGACAGACCCCAAATACATCTCTCAATCTTTTTGCTCTCCAGAGCAACCATATCCGGACAAAGAATTGCCAGATCACAGAATCTACTGGTATAGGTTGACATGTCAGAACCAACCATTGTAAGACCCCAGCGCTCCTGCTCTAGTTTCTGAACTTACCCTCGCGGACAGTATTCCCGCATTAGCATTGCTTTAAAGTTCTCCCAGCTTATCGAGTTAGCCACTACCAGAGTCAGTGACTTAATATGGCCATTCCACCACGTTAAAGCTCTATCCGAAAAAGTATAAGCAGTGAATTTGACTTTGCTGCTCTCTGGATAGGAGCAGATTTCGAAAATCGCTTCTGTCTTCTCTATCCACTGTCTTAATGCCATAACTCCCCCAGTCCCGTTAAAGGTCCTGGGTTTGACATTGGAAAAATCTTTATAAGTGCACTCTCGTGAATGTCCATGACTCTCGCCATGGTTAGAAGGATGTGCAACAACTCCCGACCCACTAGCACCAGGAGTATTGATATGAGACATGGCAGCAGCTACAGCCGCCGTGACCGCCGCTTGGAACATAGCAGCGTCGAACTACGGAGGTGGTGGCGGAGGTGGCGTCGGTGCTTCATTAACAGTGTTACGTGATGGATTTCTACGAGGAGTCATCTTTTTCTATAAAAGTTAAAAGATACAAATATGGTAAGATATCAAGAGTGAATATGAATTTTGATATCTCTGAACTAAAACATATAGTTCAACATGAATCTTGTAATGAATTGGAAATAGAAGTCTACGACAAGTACGACTTGTAACAGAATGATATGAAATTGAATGGTTATTTTTCAAAGAGTATGAAAATGCATGTCGATTTAAATTGGCATATTGAATACATAAAGTCTGGAAAACTTGACCCTAAACAGGTCTACAATATACCAAATTATGGGAAAACATCGACATCATACTGACCTACCGAAAATGAAATTTTCGCAGTCGTACTGAAAAACATGAAAAATAACGCTAGAACATATCCGTAGACTTAAACTATAACCAAAAGAGTGAACAGGAAACGAGTAGAGCATCTCCTACTGGCAACAGGTATCACTTGGACGAAACCTCAACTCAGCCAGTTGACGCTCCACAGCAAGCAGATGTCTTTCATACACTGTTAGGCGTGCTCGAAGTTCTATGACTTCAGCTCGAGTTACATCTAACTCTTGCAGTAAGGCTTCATTGTCTCTCATTGCTCTCTCACGAGCATCTTCAAGACGACAAATGCGGACTGTATTAACTCCCGCATTGGCATCAACTTCCATGATTGGGTTGATGGCTGTCCTACCCTGTATTTCATTTCGAGCAACCATGCGGACCAAAATTGGCAGGACTCTGTCTGCTGAGCCTCCTTTGCTCAGGTTGTAGAAGCTTCTGTCTCCGTTGTATGGCATAATTTTACCCTGCTCTTGACTCCATGTTTCCAAGCTTTCCGCCCACAGAGGCGTCGGGCCTTGAAAATCCGGACGGGGGTTAGGATTTTGAGCAACTGGTGGTGGATTATAGGCTTCTGATTCAAAATTATTGTCTTCAGGAAAATTTTCTGCAAAATCATCATCTAAGGGAATTTCATGATTTTATTCTGGCTCTACATATTGTCCTTGACCGGGGAAGTACGGGTCTCCGCGTAAGTGAAATCCAGCCATTGTTATCTAAGCGAGAATAGGGATAAGAGATACAAAATATAGTTAGTAACGATTGATTAAGGATACAAGTTTCTACGAAAGAGACATACAGTTAATAAGTAATGTATTCTGTATGACTTGTTCTAGGTATTACTATAACTATAAAGTGTATACTAATTATATATAACTTGAGTATAATCGACCTGCGATTAGATGACCCGGCTCTAAATCCACAACCAAACAAGGAACAGGAAATGAAGCTAGATCACATATTCTAAGTCTATATAACTTTAATTATATATAATTGTAATATAACCTTAATATTTATAGTTCTACCCTCAATTGTTCTTTTGTTTTCACATGTTTGTTATTAGTATATAGTTCCTAAAATACCCCTATAGTATTTTAATCTTTATGTTCTGTTCTAGAGTTCTTCTGAATATGTATGGTTGGTAAGTTTTAGACATGTCGCAACACCACTATGACTCCCAGACACATGTTGGTCATATCTCAAATCAATATAGTTGATCAGGCTATATTAATCCCATATATGATTACATAACTGCCCAGGTTTGACTATAATGTTCAACATCCAAATACTTTTAAGTTCTTATGACTATAATACTGTACTTGTAGGTATGAGTGTTAGTATACTTCTAGTAAAAATACTTAAATTCCTAAAAGTAAACTTGTAGTCAGAGCTCTTAGCCCCAAATGTATTTATAGTTTGTATATCTTTTATGGATTGATATATTGAGTTCACTATAAACAATGCTCTGATACCAATCTGTCACACCCCCAAACCAGAAGGCGGAAACGTCCGGGGGTGGAGCACTTCATTTGTAGTATCACAACACATGCATTATAGTAATCAGAGTACAAACAACCACTGTGTTTAAAAAGTATAAGTATTTACATGTGTTTCATCATAGTATACTGAAACCAAATAGTTATACAAAAGAAGAAGACAAGACATAAATAGCTCCATCTTCTCAAAAGCTCGGGGAGTACCTGTCTACTGGTTCCCTGAGAATACAAGTAATTTGAAAAGAGAGTATCAACATAAAGTTGAGTGAGTACATAAGTATTTATGTTTGAAATAATGTTTTCTGTTTCTTGAATATGTAAACTGTTCCCGAAAATCCTATATTTTCTGTTGTATATGAAAAGTAGTTTTAGTTACATAAAACTGTTCTATTTGTAAACCAATGTTCTGTATTTCTAATCCTTTTGTGAACTTGTATCTGAGAGTGTGCCTGATTTCATCAACTGTTATTGTAAACTGTAATGTAATACCGTAAACTGTATCTTGTAAACTAGTACTTTGAAAATGTACTTATGTTTAGTTAATTATACACTAACGTATTGTTAATATCTTTTATATGAGTTATTATAACCATACTGACTAGATGGCCTGACCGAACGCTATGAATGCGCTGAAAACTGTTGATAACAATTGTCACTCATAGGCGTGTATGCCTGACTGTAGCTAGTAGTTCGAGTGCGGGGTTGTCAATTCCAATATAGATCTATACAAACATTGTTTCGATCCCCGGCTGGAGATTCTGGTTTTAATGTCAGGACTTTACTATATTGTTTAAATTAGTTAAACAACCTGTATCACTTGACTCATACAAAACATATAAACGTTACATGTATAATAGTTATGAAAAACCCAATCATTTTGAAAATAAATGACTGACTGTATGTTCTTGAATTGGTATGCTTAACATGTATCTGAAAGATGTATACACTTGATTAGTTTTGAATCAAACCTTTGTTCTAGTAAAACAATGTACTTTAGTATACTTGAATCGTGAATTAATGTTCTGTGAATCATAAATTATACCTATTATAATTTATATGTACTTTCTGAACTGATACTGAGTATTCATGAATGCAACCCCTTGCTCAACATGTTACAAAGGGTAATTGAACTTAATGAACTAACTTTTATACTTGTATACATATACAAATATATATAAGTAAAATTTAAATGACACTGGGACAAACAACTGATACTTGTAATCCCACATCCAAACAAGGAAAATGAATCAAAGTGGGTTATCAGTCCTAAGCCTTTTAAATCTTATTTATATATATATATATATATATATATATATATATATATATATATATATATATATATATATATATATATTACTATGATTTTTGGGAGAAATATAAGTTTATAAAAACATTTAAAAGAAGTTTGATATTTTGAAATTCATTTTGGTGACTTGATGTCATTTTGATACAATCATTGAAAACCATTTTATTTGATGATAACTGAAATCCATTTTGATAAGATATTTGAAACCATTTGCTTATAACACAAAAATTTTTTGTTAGACTTGTATTCCCCCCTTAAAACAGTAAAAACTATGAAAATACGGGGGGTATGAACTCACCTGTAGTGAGTGATTCGAGTGAAAGGTCGAGGTAGGATGCTAAGTGTCAAGTGAAGTCTTGAACACAAACAGATCCTATTAAGCATATAATGATACGTATATGGATATAATTAGTGTATATAACAACTAATTATGATAGGAAACCACTTTAGGGACTAGAAAACACTTGAATTGAAGTGTTACAATCACATGTGATTGCATTAAAGGGGTTTATGGTCACTTAAGGGAGTGTACGACCATGATGTATACGGCCCATGTAGTGTACGACCATGAAGTCTACGACCATGGAGTGTATGGTCGTACACTCATTGATGAAACATGCAAAAATGGGTGTTTATGGCCCTAACTAGCATCCGTTAAGTGTTCATGGTCTTATGTTGAAACATGGGGTGAGTTTGAGGCCTATACATGCATTAAACAAGGGTTTACGGCCATATGAAGTGTGTACGGCCGTACACCCATTGGTGTTCATGCATTAGATGATGAATTAAGGCTAGGAATCAAGTGTTTCTCAAGCTTAACAAGCTGATAGAAGAGATACTCACACTTTTGAAGGCTTCTAAGGAGTTCAAGGCTCAAGAAGAAGTAGGTGTTCTTGGTGTTCTTGGTGAAAGTGAAGAAGATTTGAAGATCTAACCAAAAGAGAAGATTTCATGGATGAAAACATGGATATTCACTAGATAAAGCCATGTATCAACAATTCAATGGAATGAATACTTACAGTTTTGAAGATTAGATGAAGTGTTCTTGATTTGTAGTTGAGAGAGAATGGAGGTTCTTGAGGTGAAAGTGTGAGAAAATGAGAAAGAATGAAGGAAAAGTATATATATATATATATATATATATATATATATATATGTTTGGGTTCACGGCCACCTTGGGTGTACGACCGTACACGTACACTCCTCTTGATGGAGTGTTTGGCCCGAATACAATACGATGAACTTAAGTTAACTCATCCCTAAACCCAAACCTTGAATGTACTAGGCTTAGAACACTCAAACAGACCCTGAACAATGCTAAAAGATAGCAGAAATGAGTTTGACTGTTATTGAATTTGAAAGACTATACAAGATAGATCAACCTCATTGATCTTACCTATTTGCTTATTGCTGCTGAATCAACAATGGTTTGGCACACTGGTCAAGCAAATTTGACTGGTAGATCAACCTCCCAAACTATTATGGACTTTGACAATGGCAACATTGGAAGTCTAGAAAAACTTAGTCTTCCCAATGGAAAGGGATTGGCCATGGTCAAACCATTTGAGCGGTTGGTAAAGCGAAAGGCTGAATCTGAGATTGTCCCCTGTGCTATTCCAAAAGAGTCTGTTTGCTTCTACTGCCAAGAGAAGGGGCATTGGTTATGAAGCTAGCATATCTAACTAAAGGATCGAAAGGGTGGGAGAGTCAAGATGTATGAGTCTGCTTCAAGTAAGTCCACTATCTAACTCTATTAAGTTCCTATTAGTATATTCTTACTACATGATGTGATAAGATTGCATTTTGATGTTTTATAGGATCGAATAAAAGGAAGGAAGCTTAAAGAAGAAGCAAGCTGAATTCGACCGTGAAGAAATGGATTTCAATCACATGGTTCGATGATCGGATTTTTTGATCTGCTACTTAAGAGTTATGATAGATTGCTTAGGAATATTAGTAATATAGTTTTCATATGTATTTGCATTGTAAGGACAAGTTTTTCCGCAATTTTATAAATAAAGAAAATTTTGATTTATTTATATTTCCTTGCAATGACATTTGTGAAAATTGGTGTTTATATATTTTTAGCAATATTGAAAATGGATTTGATTCTTAGTAATATCGTTTGTGGTAGTGTCAGAAATTTACCAAATAAGGAATGATTCTCATCGCCCAAGTTTGAATTGGACAGGAACTTGGAATCATGCAACTGGTATTGTATGATGAATGAGAACCTTCGTATTTGGGAAATTAAGACTAATTCCTTGTTCACATAAGTATGTGAGTCAAGTGAAGGACTAGGGGATCTAGTTCGAATTGTTGTGCACTGGTCAAGTCAGCCACAAAGAACGATAAGACTATTCGTCATGATTTACGGAAAGTTTAGTAAACATGGTCATACTTACAAGATTAAGTGTAATCCTAAATCATTGGAAAAGTTTCAATGTATGGCAGAACGAATAAGAAGAATCATTTAGGCAGAAAGATAAAAGTTTCTCCAATCTAAAATGAAAGGAGAGTACTTAAGTATCGTGTTTTATGATCGTCTTAGTGATTATGAATCGGAAATTGTGACTTGAGTGACACATCTTGAGTGACACATCTCTAAGGACATCTTAGTGCATTAGTATGGCTAAGAAGAGGAATTGGAAATTGTTGAAATGGTTAAATCAAAAAGATGAATCATACTTCGTTCCAAAATCGAGTCTTAGAGTCATACTCCAAGATTGTGACTTGAGTGACACATCTTAAGAAGGTTTATAACACTCATCAAATGTGGAGTAGAAAAGTTTCTTACTCCTGCACATTTGAAATTGGTAAATTGTGATGTCTTGGATAAGACAAAGACCAACTAAGACCAATTGTGTGAAGTGTTTGTCTCCGTACTAACTCTTGAATATTTGTTTGTCAAGGAATGTTTCTTGACAACAGAATCGTATATTTTAAGAGGTCAGTGGGAGTCTTAATGGTCTTGAATAGCTTCAGGAACTAATCAAGAATAAACCTATTGTCTATCACTAGCACACGACTTGAGGTTTATAACCTATCGTGTTGACATATTCTTGTTTCTGTGCCATTCCAGTTAAGTTAACTATGCATGTGAGTCCTAAGAGTTCTCAATTGATTGCATAAGGCAAAGCACCTCGATTGGTGAAGGTTCATTGATATGTATGGGTGAGCTGCTTGACTACTAGGAAGACATGGTAGGCCCTTGTGCTGCCAGGTGGCAAGAAATTAAGATTGAACAAGTTCAGTCCATATGAGTTTGGATTTTTCACAAACATTGTCTTGTGTTATTGGTTATGACAAACTCGCATGGATAGGAACACATACACCATAAAATCTAAGTGACAAGGTTTCTCTCCGCTTCATGAAAATGATTGTGAGGAAATGCTTTCACTAAGAAGATTTTAAGGAGATAGCAATTGTGTAAATTGCATTCTCAAATTCGATTATGATTACGGAATCTCTCTTCATATTTCGAATTGTGAGAAATGGCAAAAGGTTTATACATTTGGGACATACTGCTATAAGCTCTAAAATTGTTTAGACACACATATGAGCTTTCTAAAAGGTGTATGAGCTTAGATAAAAGCTTATCGAAGCGTCTCATATCATAAATATGAACTTTTGTTAAGGAAATCAATAAGTATTGATTTCTAGAAGTCCAACTGATTTCTGAATACATGTAAAAGCTAGTGGGAGCATAAGTGTTATGCTGATAAGGATATAATTATCATGTTAGTGGGAGCATGATTATTATGTTAAATTTTGTAGGTTAGCAATATTAATAATAGAAAACAAAAGATTCAATTCGCAAAGTTGCAGAGGTTGAAAAGTTGTTTTCCTATAATTAAAGGAGAGGAACTTATACTTCATTTCAAATCTAAAAGCTTAGATCGAGAAATTTTAAACAAATTTAGTCAAAATACATATATGAATGTTATGTTGAAAAGGTTCAACATAAGGAAATTCTATATATGGCAATATTATAGCAGGAGACTAGTAAAGTATCATGTCTTTATGTAAGACATTATTGTATCCCATACGCTTCGGGTATAGTATCAATTACGTATGTTGTAATATTCGACCGTTCTGTCTATTCCAAATTCCTAGGGCGTTAAGAGGGAAAAGGACAAGAATCGGATACGACTAAAGTAAGTTAAACAACTGTCAAGTACAATCTAAGGTTCGCCAAGGATTGGTCACTTGCGGGCAGTTGGAAGTATAGTAATGGATGGATCATATTGACACTATTATGAATAGATAGGATTCTATTTAGAATGAGTTGTCATATGACAAATATGGAAATGTTTTCGTAATGGGAGTTGGATATTAAGAATCTATGTAGATTAGAAACTTTTAAGCAAGAAGGATGTTCAAAGGAATGTGCTTTGAATTTGAGACTTCGCTTTCGTGGAATTGTCTTGTAACAATATCCAATAGAGCACTTTGTAATTTCATTGGCAAAGTCTTGGTGAATTTGGTGCTATGACACTACAAAAGGATCATTGCGTAAAAAATGTTAAAATCTAATATATTCTTACAGTGGCAAGAATTTGGTATTCTTACACTTGTGATAAGGATTGGGAATTGTGAAATGAGCATCATTAGAAATGTGTTCAATTGATCTACTTCACAAAGTAAGGACCATATGTAAACATAGTGTTCATGCTTGGAGCATGGGATGACAATTGTTTCAATTCAAGTATTAAGTTTATTACTCGAAACATTATACAATGAATAATGTGTAATCAATATGGTGATTAAATAAAAGGTGTTTTATTTATACTCAAAAGTGTTGAGGCCATATTGGATTCGATTATTCTTGTGTTTCATTTCGCATGTTTTGACTTCCCGAATAATAAGATTATTCAAACATCCACAGTCGATCATACGTTGGAAGTAGGTATTGAGGCAAGACTGTCATGAATTAGCTTGTAGACTGTCTAAAGCGTTTAGACATAGCAATAGTTTGCTGCAACTTTCATGAGTGCTCCTAAAATAAGATTTGAGTATTGGAATAAACCCACGCTCACGTGAATCACTTCATGGATTTTATCATGAGATATTGTGAGACGATAATATCTTATATTCTTGAAACGGAGAGATATGAGTTGTTGTTTACAAGTCGGTTGCACATTGATAATGCGTAAACGCATCAGTAACTTGATGTTATAAAACATATTGTTGTGTGTGATTTGATGAGTAAATAGTGCAAGCATATGAGTCAACGTTTATCCGAGTCCATTTACCCAATGTGGGATAAAAGCGATATTTGTGGGCCCCTCGATGATTTAGTGATGACACCTAAGCGCTTGGCCAAGCCTAGACTAGGTTGATGTGTTCAACTGAATTCTATTGTCAGTCGTCTTAAATCGGAAATCGGGAAACAACACATAGACAGAGAGAATGATTATAATCCATGTCTCATGTCTATACGATATCTTGAGAATGGAGGAATATATGATCCCTTATCTAAAGGACGCATTACTGATAAGATCAGAGTTCGACAGCGGCTTTTGAAAGCTACGATTGCTAATCAGATTCTGAAGTCGTACTTGCAATAATAGTTATTAGACTTGTCCTAGTGGGAGACTGTTGGATTAGGTGTCTAAGCCCATAAATATTTTTGGTATGTACTTTATTTGATTATAAGCATGGTCCTTTTAGGTTGCCTTCACTCATGCAACTTGATAGGATGACAAGAGGAGAGAGAGTAGGATTTATTATATGAATAATAAATTAGTACTCAAAATGGTTTTATTAATATATATTACAAGATTAATATATTATTTGGAAATCATATTATTTAATTAGTATTGATCAGAAATTAATTTGGAATTAATTTAGTGGTCAAAAGAGACTGATTAAATAATTGGGGGACTGTTATGCAAATCATTGATAGTTGCATAATTGGGCTGATTGACTCCATAGAGTGGAGTGGAAAAAATTTATGGGGAAGCACATAAGATTTCGTCCATGGGCTCTAAGGAAGGAGTTCATGGGCTGCTTGTTGCCTAAGTTAGGTATTAGGGTTTCCACCTGAAAACCGTAGCAGCCACAACTATATATAGGACCCCATACAAGGGGATTTTTGGCCTAAGCATTAAAGAAAGAAACCCTAGCTGAAATCCTTCTCTCCTAAGTCATCCTCCTTGCATTGGGTGTTTGTGACTCCATTAGAGGTGCAACACTTGGGGCACTAGGCTTTCAGAAGTCAAGATCAAGAAGGATTAAACTTGTTATTGCTACATAACAAGAGAGGTAAAGTTCCTAACCCTAATCACACGTCAATTTCGAAACATGTATGCTAGTCATCGGGTTATTGCTTTGGTATTCATAGTTGTATGTTCAAATTAGAAAACCCTAGATCCAAAGCAATTAGGGTTGCATGTACACCATAGGAATGATGTTATGCTCATAACCCAACACTTTGATCTTAGGCCTATTCATACACATATACAAGCATATTCATACTTGTCTTATCCTATTAAGAATGTACTGAATCTTTAAGTCAAAATAACCATTTAATGGATCATAATTCTATCTTTTCATTCTCTATCTCTTATTCCAATAAAATCAATGAACTAGGCATCCCATACTACCTAATTTATTAAAATCTACTCATCAATTCAACATAATCACTAGTTAGGGTTTTAAACCCTAACTCTCATTGGATTAATTCCACCATGGGAATCACTTTCTAAGCCTGATTAAAGCATCTAAAAACTTCCATCTACATCATAATCATGTTATAGGTTGATAAATTCAACCAATATACACTAACTAACAATTTCACCAAAAGTGTATAAATCTTACCTTGATATGGAGAGGATGAAAATCCTAAAAACCCACCATCTCTAGCTTCTCTTGGCACCATTTGAGAAGTAAAATCTCCACTTTTACGCTCCCAGTCAATTTCCCCTTTGGAATGATGAAAATGAGCTCTAACAGGGCTGAAACCTGACTTAACTCCTCAACACCTTGTCACGATGGGTGTTTCTACCATGTCATGGTGACCAGTTAACCCGTGATCAACGGAAACCACTTGTTTTCCACGTTGTGGCATTTTACTCGCCATGATGTGGTGCTCTTTCTCAATCTCATCCTACTTTGGCCGCCACGTCGTTGTGCCCGTACATCACATTGTAGGGGAAAAGTACATTTCATTTCTCTCTTATGAAGAAGAACTACGTATGCATTCCTTTCTCCACTCACCATGCCATGGTGAGCTACTCACCATGTCGAGGTAACTACTTAACAACAGTTCTTAGTTGATTCCATTACAACTTTGGGACAGTTTTTATCCCAACTTCTAACGCGCATAACTTCTTCATTTTGAATCTGTTTTCTATGATCTGTATATCCACACGAAGGCAGGAACATACTTTAACTATATGTTAAGTCATTTCTCACTCACTTATTACAAGTCTTAATATATTAAGCCACAAACTTTGCCAAAAAAGTATAAAATACCCATTTTACCCTTTTGACCTAGATGCATCTTCTCACACATTAATTATCTTAAACTTACTCATCTAACCTATTCTAAGTATCTTGGCTATTTTCATGAAGTTACAACTTCATATTCTAATTTTTTTCTCATAATTGACCATTTTGCCGTTTTTGTTAATATTTGACTAAAAGTCAACTTTCTCCAAATTTCAGGTTCTTACATAAAGTGTCGTTGTAGAAAGTTAGGAGAGGCAATGTTGGGTCTAAAATTTGGTTTATACTTTGCTTTTCTAAGCATTTATTGTTTTCGGTCTAGGATCGAAAACCGTCTTGGGTTTTGTTGTAGCTTGGACCGAAAACTCATGTGTTTTTGGTCAAGCAATTGGGTTTTCGGTTTGGGCCTTGTACTTTGGGTCCATACCTATATATAGAAGTAAGGGTGAGGAGTGTGGTGGTTGGCCATATTGAAAAGGGGGGAAGCGATATAAGTGGAGGAGCATTTCATTCATATCTAGGAGTTCTAGAGAGAGAAAGTAGAGAGAAGTGTGTGGATATTGTATATTGTTCATCATTCTAATCATTGAATACATTGAAGATTCATCTAGTTCTTCTTCTTCTTCTTCTCCTTTATATCTTGCATCATCCACTTGATTGGGATTCCACACCATCAAGTGGATCGGATTGATACGTCAAGTGAATTTGGGGACTTACAGTTGGTATCAGAGCTTGGATCGTATCAATTAAATTGGCAAAATTTTGAACGCTTTTGATCTTTTTCTTGAAGGATTTTGCATTTTTGATTAGTTTTGGTCAAAATATTGGGTGTTTGTTCTTCGTGTTCTTCATAAAATTGAGTTTTAGATCGAGTTTTGCTTCAAAAAGTGTAAAAAACGTGTTTTTTGGTCGGAATCTGCGAGGGCGAGGGATCTATTCCAAGGAGTTTTTGGCCGGAAGCTCGTTTGCGGTCGGAAACAGTTGTCGGTGGAGCGTGTCTGAAGAGTTTACGGTGGAGCGTCCGGAGGCCGAAATCTGTTTTCGGGTGCGAGGTCTCGCACGTGTTCGGTCTGGAGCCTTGTTTTCGGTCAGCCTTTGTGCGAGAGTTCTCGGTCTGACCAAGAAGCCTCGCGATTTCGGTCCAAGTTTTAGATTTTTGACATTTTTGGCCCAAAAATAATTTTTTTGCATTTTAAAGTCTTGTTTTTCGTCTAAGGTTTTGACTTTCGATTGTTGACTTTTGACTATAAATTTTGAACTTTGACTTTAAAAATTGTCTTTGACTTTCAAGTTTGACCTTTGACTTTAAACTTTGACTTTCTCGTTTAACTTTAAAGTTTTCATGTTTGGCTTTTCGGTTTGACTTTTTAAGTTTGTCTTTTTCGGTTTGATTTTCAAGTTTGACTTTTAAGTTTAATTTTTTTAATTTGACTTTTAAAGTTTGACTTTTTAAATTTGAATTTTATGTTTGACTTTTTAAATTTGACTTTGAAGTTTGATTTTTTATATTTGACTTTTGAGGTTTATAGTTTAAGGGCGTTTTTGGTAATCAATTAGTTCCTCAAACACCAAGGTCAAGGAAGTTTCATGTTCTCAATCTTGTAAAGCTACAATCAAGTTTCTTCGTGATCAAATCGATATATTAAAAAGAGAAAATGAGGACCTTAAATATGAAGGATATACACTTAGGAAGGCCCAAAAACCCTTAAAAGCACAACTAGACGCTGAAATCAAGGACTTCCGAAAACTTCAAGAAGAGTATAACAATAAATGTGAAAACTATAGCTATTTTAAGAGACAGCTTGCCAGTTTGACTGCCAAGCTTGACACATTGAAAAATAAATTTGAAAATGCAGATTTTACCTTTAAGAAATTTGATGTGTCAAGTGAGAATATAACCCACCCCTAGAAACAAATGAGGAATAAATACCTACTCATTTTGACCAATCCCCTATGCCCGCTTCAGTTAAGTCTAAACAATCTGGACCAACTGAGAATATTGAGGTGAAGGATACTAATGATTATACTTCATGTGCAGGTAAAGTAGTGGAAGAGGAGGACAAGGAGAAGATAATTAATTCCAATTCTGTTGATTATGTTGACTGTTAAACAAATGTCTCCTTGAACTCTGAATCTTGTGCTTCTAACTCAGTTACTTCTAATCAACCGGCTGTTGGTAAATACAGGCCACCAAAACAAGCGAAGCAGACTGCTTGCTGCAAGTTTGCTTGTGGGAACAATCAAAGACAAGGCAAGTACATGCCACCAGGGGCAGGCAGAAACAATTACTATGTCAAGAAAAAAACATGTTTTCACTGTGGAACACCTGGACACATTGCCATAAATTGTCCAAATCGTGCATATGTTCCCTGTTATGCACAAGGATGGCAGAATGCGACAAGAGGGAGATTTTCCAAAAGAAACTCTTTGAGGCCACATTCAAACAATGGAGACTAGAACGCCAAAAAGACCAAGAATCAAACTCCTAAGAATAAGAATGGAATGTCTGCCAAGAAGTGTAATTCAAGAGATGCTCCAATGAAACCAAGACCAATTAGGTCAAAGTTATCTCAGCGATCAACTTCAAGTTCCAGAGCAAGCGATAAGACACCCAACCGATCGAACAAGAAATGGGTTAAACCCGACTACATATGGGTTCCTAAGGTTCACACTCCCAAATCAACTAATGATTCTAACATTTCTTCATCTTCTGTTTGTGATATGCAGGATATGTCATGGGAGAGAGTACCTTGCGTTGATGACAATGGTCAACCCAGTTTCAAAATGGATTGGGTTCCAAAGAGCAACTAATTTCGCACTCTGTGCTGGAACAGCTATAGAGGCATATCATCAGACTTCGGTTTATTGATAGTGGCTGTTCCAAGCACATGGTAGGGAACATCTCTCAACTATACAACACTCAGATTTAAGTGCAGGTATGTGTCCTTTGCGGGAAAGGAAGAAAGGAAAGGATCACACATAGGGTTTGTGCTTAACCGTGTGAAGAATTTTCGGATCTGTTCTGAGATTGAAATATGTGTGCTGTTCTCAGATCATCTGGATGAAAATTCATTGGTGACTTACGGTTTGAGTTTTCTTCTCGATACTCCTCAGTCTTGTTAAAATGATTTGTTTCAAAGACAAAAAAATTTTATTTTGCGCATTTATTTTATTTCTTCCCCATGCCCAAATTAAGCAGGAGAAATCAAAATACAAAAAATTAAAATAAAAAATATGTACTTATAGTTTTTTTGTTTGTAGGCACTATTTGGGAAGTGATATGAAGTATAGTGCTAAAGGGCAATCTGAAATTCGTGTAATGCACTAAAGCTGAATTGTCTAGACTATGTGTTCAATGTGCTGGTAGGCACGAAGGATTCAAAAGGACTAGACATAGATTGACAATGAAAGGACTTGACTGTGTAAACTCATCTAGACTTAGATAGTTTCATTTAGACTGACCATACGACGCTCGGATAGATTGAGCAGTGAGATAAACAAGGGAGCCTGCGAGATACATTAAAGTAATATGTATCCAGAACTGTGGCTTGACATTTCCTCGATGTATGGATCTATTTCCTTAATTCCAGTACTGATAGGGCGATTGGGGGGTTCTGATAAAGTAGGTCTGTAGGAAATTATTTTCTTGCTTTCTATCTGTCAGTCATATGTTTCCTCCTTTGCGTGATTGGAACATATCCGACCTGGAATGCAACATATGCAACTCTATTTCTATGCATCTTCTTATGTATGCAATTCTTTCTATCTGTTAGCCATATGTTGTCCCCTCTGCGTGATCGGAAGATCCGTCCTGGGACACAGCATATGCACCCTACTATCTCTCTAACCCTCTATTTGTGTAAGTCATATGGTGTTCCCTCTGCATGATTGGAAGACATCCGACCTGGGATACAACATATGCATATCTATATCTGATCTCTCTCTTAATGATTGATACTCACCTTAAGTAAGGAGTTCTTTGGAAGTTCTGTATTACCTGGGTATGTCGGGAAGTGGGGAACACATTCTAGTGCATCTAAAATTGAACCCTTTAATAGGTTATCTGTAGATATTGCTGCTAAATTTAAGTGCACAAAAATATCCTTGGTCGTCGTCAGCTAAATGGTCCATTTAGGAATATAGATCACAATGACTTGTCACTTATAATCTGCCCAATTTGTCAAATATCCTTTGTGTTTAAGTGGATCACAATACCGGTGATTGACCAGATCTAAACATGCAGGTGTGTGCTGATAAACGATATTGAATTGTTTGACAACTTTGATCCAAAATCAGTCTTAAAGTTAGCTATTATTTTGTTTTTGTTAAATTTGTTCATAGTTTTCCTCTATGCACAAATTTAGGGGGGGGGGGAATTAAAATTTTAAAATCAAACAAAAATCAGAAAATTAAAAATCCAAAACTAGTGTTATTTCTGTTTTATTTATTATTTTTTTTCAAAAAAAATCAAAAATCAAAAAATATTTTTGTTTCTGTTTTATTTTTTCATAAAATATGAAAAATCCAAAAATATTGTGTGCTAAGTTTGTTTTTAGTTTTGTTTTTATTTCATGGTTTCGTTTGTCTTGAAAAGCGAATCAGGGAACTCAAAGGGAGAAGAGACTCAAGGAGACTGTATTCAAATTTTCTAAGCCAATGTTACATCCTTGAAACAATTGTGGCGCAACAGTGATCATTAAAGAATTCTCATTCGAAGGAACAAGAAATGAAGATTATTTTTCAACATTTAATCTTTCAACCCTAGAAGCAAGGTGAAGCTGTACTTGAAGATTATGTGACAGATTGCCTTGAAGCCTCCTCAATCAATTTGTTGCTATCCAGAAGATTCTTTCTCTGTTATTCTCTCTGAAGATTCTCAAGCTCAAAGTGCAGATTTTCGAGAATCTTTTCAAGAAGCCTCCACACCCAACGTGCGTTCAAAGTCAAATTTTGAAGAAAAGCCCAATTATTCAAGATGAAGTCATTCACACGGAAGATTCATATGTTCATCTTGAAGGTTGTGAAGAAATCGAAGATTAACGCTAAAGCCAAGCACAAAGTGAAGATTGACAAGAAATGCAAGCTACAAACCTAGGGGTAGTTTGTTAGGTCAAAATAAAAGAAAGCTATAAACCAAGGGGGGGATTGTTGGGTCTAAAATTTGGTTTATACTTTGCTTTTCTAAGCATTTATTGTTTTCGGTCTAGGACCAAAAACCGTCTTGGGTTTTGTTGTAGCTTGGACCGAAAACTCATGTGTTTGGTCAAGCAATTGGGTTTTCAGTTTGGGCCTTGTAGTTTGGGTCCATACCTATATATAGAAGTAAGGGTGAGGAGTGTGGGGGTTGGCCATATTGAAAAGGGGGGGAGCTATATAAGTGGTGGAGCATTTCATTCATATCTAGGAGTTCTAGAGAGAGAAAGTAGAGAGAAATGTGTGGATCTTGTATATTGTTCATCATTCTAATCATTGAATACATTGAAGATTCATCTAGTTCTTTTTCTTCTTCTTCTCCTTTACATCTTGCATCATCCACTTGATTGCGATTCCGCACCATCAAGTGGATCGGATTGATACGTCAAGCGAATTTGGGGACTTACAGGCAATCATCGCACCATTTCATCGACGACATGATTGTTGATGTATCGAAGTTTAAGATGAGCAAGTTTCTGATGTCATAGCCAACCAACCTTGGAAACTACTCTCGACAGAAAACACAGTTTTTGTTTTCCAATGAGTAGAGAAATTTACAAAGCAAACATCGTATCTACAACTTTCAGTTTAACAAGTCATCTTTCTCTATCCTTTGTCATGATGTAGTTGTATTCATTATCAAATTATATGTGATGACTAGCCTTGTATAGTTGCCCAACACTTATCAAGTTTTTCTTTGATCCTTCCACATAGGCAACCATTTTAATTGAGAAATTCCCATTTGTAAGAACATCATAGCCCCGTATCTTTCTTTTTGAATTGTTTTCAAAAGTTACATATCCACCACTTGTGACTGCCTTGTAGTCACAAAGGTATTCCAACCTTCTAGTCATGTACAAGGAACAAACACTATCAATTAACCATTAAATTTCATGATCTTCCTCGTACATTGTCTGCATAATCATTCAATTAATTTGGGCACCCAAACTTATTTGGGCCCCGCAACAACACACAAAGATTTCCTAATGAATCTTTGATAAGAATATGTGGTTTTGGGTATTGTTGTGGTGTGTGTGCTTTTAGATTCTGATATGATGTTGTTCTTGGCCTTCTTGACTCTATATACTTTGGAATTCTTAACCATATTTGACTTGGCTTCTAAAGGTTTTTCTTTTCCTCTGCGTTTTAGTCTATAAGGATTTTTATTCGCAATCGGATAGAAACCAAAATTTAGATTATGTTCATTGATCTACATGTCATATGAAGTACGATTCTTTTTGGATGTTTTAACAATAGTTGTGGTCATTGGCTTTTCGATTATGGATTTCAGTCATGGGTACATGATCAATGAATATTGCACGATCATTGTTTTTAGATTATATAGAAATTTTGACATTATTTTGAGGAGTAACAATTGCGGTGTTTTCATCCTCATTTGACTTGGGATATGATTTGTTTTGTTTTGAGACAACTATTTGAGATGTTTTTTCTTGCGAAGAGATTTCTAAAACATTTTTATTTCTTGCATATTTGGACCTTTTGTTCTAAATGGATTTGGGATTGGACTCTCTATGCGAGATTTGAAATAGGTCTAGGAGATGAGTCATCTGAACTATAACGTTCATGACATCTGGAACATTGTCCAGATTCAAAGTTGTCCATTTTTACTACTTCTAGAAGAACTCCAATGCTACCATTTGATACAAATGTGACTTTATCCTTGACAAAGGACTTATAGGAGAATTTCGTCATGGATGAAGGATATGACACTACAATGGGTGTACATGTCACATGTTCCACAACTGAAACAACTTTGGGGACAAGTCTGTACTTTCTAAGACAATTTCCTCGCCATATTTTTCCCCTGATACAGTCCAAAGAGATCTAGTGATTGGTATTGAGTGACTATTTTCAAAGATTCCCAAAGTTTCTGGTATAATCTCCTCAATCACATAATTGTTGCGTAAGTCATGTAATTTAACAAACTGAAATTAAATGTATTTTGGGTATGTCTTTTCATTGACAGGAAAAAGGAAATGTATGTCTGTTGGGACATAGGGATGGTCGGCATCAAATCTTAATGAAAAGTTATTTCATGCGGTGAAGTCAGTAGACCAACACCATTTGTAAGTGTTGTTTGTGGATCCACTATTAAAAACATTTTTGATTGCTTCGCTTTCAGTGAACAGCTTTTCTATGAATACATTCAAACGTACTTTTTCAGCTTGGGGTAAATCTTGTTGTTTGAAAGCAACATCAAAATTAGTTTCATTAAGCAACCTAACATCTTTCTCTAACAACAAATCCCTTTCTAACACAGTTACCTTAAGCTTCTTGTCTTTTAGGCGACCTCTCAAATGATATAGCTCTTGGGTCACTATGTTCTTTTCATCTAAGGCTTTGTTATATTCAGAATGGGCGTCAGCACATGTTTGATTAATCTTATCTATTTTTTGTTTACAAACTTTCAGATTATAATGATTAGATGAGATCATCTGTCTTACCTGCTAAATGATGTTGATGCTTCCTCCACATGCCTTGAAGCAGTAGTTCTTTTTAAGCTTTGGTGATCCATCTTCTGAATCTCATTTCTTCCTCGCACTAAAGCACATTTTTCCTTGCTTCCTCTTGTTATCATATTCATCATCTTCATCTCTAGACGACCAAACTTTGTGGTATCTTCACACATGAGTAACAAAATGTCTTCTCTTTTTCCTTATAATATGCTTTACACATGAGTATCATATATCTTCTCTTCAGATAGAATGCCTTGTCTTTCACCACGTTCGCTTTCCAATCCTTGCAAAGTGGTTTTTTTGTGACACCTGTGACATGAGAAAACCTTATTTATTCTCTTCTGCAGTGACCAAAGTTTATGAGGGTTTGTCATCATGTCATACATTGGTGGAGTTTATGAGAATTAAAGGTGTTTTTTGAGTCTGGGGTGGATAAGGTGAATTTCTTGGGTGTCTAGTGGGTTGAGTGAAGTGATCAGGTGACTTTTTTGTGGATTGTAGTTTCTGTTGAAGGGAGGGCGTGCACAAAGTATGGTGGTTAGTTGACAATCTGCGGTGAATGAGCAACTAGTGTTAGTGGTCTACCAAGGTCTATACAGTCTTTCTATATTGTGGACTCTTCAGCTTGAAGTTCACCACATAGCTTGTACAGAGAGAGGGAGAGAGAGAGAGAGAGAGAGAGAGAGACAGAGAGAGAGAGAGAAAAAGAAAGAGATAGATAGAGAGAGAGTTTTGATTTTGTGGTCACCTTAAATAATCATCTTCTCCATTATCCACTATCTTCCTAGATCATTTAGAAATTGAATATCAGTTTCCTGATTTCTTCGAATGGTACATGCATTTAAGAGTCTCGTGACCATGAGGTCAAATCTTTTGAAGGAATCATCAAGAGTTTCTCTAGGAAGAGATTTAAAGTTGTTGAATTCATTTAATAGTGTGGTCAGCTTCTTGTCTTGAGCTTGTTCTGTTCCTCTTATGGATTTTTGAGAATATATCATATTTCTTTCGCTGATTTAAAGTTGATGATAAGATTATGAGTATCAGGTGGAACACCATAATATATTTCATGAAAAGCGATCTCATCCTTTTCCATTTTTTTCAATATCACTTACAATGGGTCTGGACATGGTGGCTCTACTACCAAGTATGATTCGATTTGCATCAGGTATATGTGTGAGAACTACAACATGAGGCCCTTCCTCATCAGATCTCCAAACATCTTTACTAAGTCTTCTGAAATGCCTTTCCACCAGTCTTGGTACTCACTTGAAACGAGTATTTGAGCTCGATTAGAGCCTCCAACATTGTTAGATATGTTTAAACACTAATGTTGCGCCTTATTTCCGTAAGTTTTGAAAAAAGATGAGCTAAGTGGTATAGAAGGCCTTTTAAATTAGATATTTTTGTAAAAAGATTTTAGTGTTTTTCAAAAAAATTAAAAAGCAGCGACTATGGCTCTGATACTAATTGTTGAGAGAAGAACTTGTTTAAAGATTATGTTTGCGGAATAAGTTAAACTCGATGATCTTTAATAGCTCAACAATAAATAAAAGTGTGGAATATATAATACGAAGATATAAGAACAACATAAACTAAATAAACATAAGATAAGTAATAAATCGTAACTAAGCTCGCTTGCAAGCTTTAAGTTAGAGAGACATGAACAACAAAAGTGTGAATGGATGAAAGGAGACTTGTATTTCAGACAATATTTCGATTACAATACATAAGATTTTCATACACTCTTTTGAACATACAATATTACCCTGTATTTATAGATAAATTAGTGCAATCTATTGGCTGGTCATAACTAAGGTATGGTGTATATCTAACCATGCCTCACGCATGGTCTGACAAAATTTTCCAAAAGATATCTCTGATAAAAGTAGCTTGTACTTTCTTCTTCGATGCACATTGTCACACCCCCAAACCAGGACGGCAGAAACGTTCGGGGGCGGAGGACGTCATGTACAGTATCACAACAATGCATAATAGTAAAACAAGAAACAACATCATTCATTGCATTAATAATATAATTTTAATACAAGTATGTTCTGTAGTTTATAAGACACCAAAATATAAATTCGAAAATAAAAGACGAGTCTTGAACGTGCTCCGTCTTCTCAAAACCTGGTCATCGGTACCTGTCTATTGGTGACCTGAGAATACAAGTTATTTTGAAAGTGTAGATCATCATTAAAGCTGGTGAGTTCATAAGTATTTTAATGTCATTGTTTGTAAATGTTTGAATACTTCCTAGAAAATCCTATATTTTCTACTAAAGTAGTCTTCTACCAAGACTCTACTGTTTTGTAAGTTTGTCCTTTTGTGAAAGTGATTGTTTTCCCAAAGTATGACTATCATTACCAAAATATAGTTTTCATTACCGTTTATGTGAGAAGATCACAATATGAATGAAAAGGGAAAATAAAGTTGTACCGTAGTTTTATCTAAGTAACTACCAATGTACTAACTACCTTAAACCTATTTGTTTAATTAAGGTAAAATGTGATAAGATTATAACCATACTTGATCGACTAGTAAGACACGACGTTCGAGACGCAGAAATGGTATGACATTCGTCACCCGTAGACCTGCATGTCCCACTGTAGCTAGCAGTACGGTGTAGGATGGTCAATCTCGTATAGATCTATACACAAATTCACGCTCTCCCTCTAGGAGACTCTGGTTACAAAACGTGACACGACAGTATATTGCCGCGCCATGAAGTAGTATCTCACATAGATGTTATCTTGTTATTGTATTAGTGTAGTATGTTCTCTCTGTCTCTAGTATATAATATGTTCTCTCTGTTCTACTATATAGTATGTTCTCTCTGTTTCTCATTATAGTATGTTTGAACTGACTCATGTATGAACTGACTCTTGTATGTTTCATTGTTCTAGAAATAGTAAGTAGTGACTTCCTAAACTATACCTATTATAGTTTACTAGTAAAGTTGTTTGAATGACTGTTTATGTTTGAACATCTTTGCTACCCAAAGGTATTGAACTTGAAAGAAAGAACTTTTATATCAATATACATATACATAATATATAACTAAGATTCAAACGACATTCAGACAAGCAACCGATACCCTAAGTCCACAACCAAACAAGGAACGGGAAATAAGGCGAGTTATCAGTCCTAAGCCCTTTCAATCCTACTTATATAACTATATCCATATAGACATGAGTTGAACAATATATGAGTTTAAAAGAGTTTAAATAAAGAATTTAACATGTAAAAGAGTTTATAAAACGATTTGAAGCAGTTTGTTTGATAACACAGTTTTGAAATATAAGAAATCCACTTGTTTGATAGTTATTAATCACATGTGATTGATATAATAACTATAATGTTTCTACTTGTATCCCCCACATAAAAGCATTTAAAATAATTTAAAATATAAGTTAAGGGGTATGAACTCACCTGAAGTGAGTGATACGAATGTATGTTCGATAAAGGATGCTAAGTGTCAAGTGAAGCCTCGAGCACAAACGGATCCTAATAAGCATATAATGATATATATATATATATATATATATATATATATATATATATATATATATATATATATATATATATATATATATATGGATATATTTAGTGTTTATTCAACTAATTATGTAAGGAAAACACCCTAGGGACTAGGAAACACTTAGATTGAAGTGTTAAAAGTACAAAGGATTGCATAAAATGGGTGTACGACCACACTAGTGTGTGTATGGCCAAGTGGTGTACGGCCACTTCTGTGTACGGGCACATGTGTGTACGACCATGGAGTGTACGGCCGTACACTCCTTGAAAAACATGCCCAAAAAGGTGGTCTAAGGCTCTACCTAGCATCCTCTAAGTGTCCATGATCTTGTGTTGGAATATAACATGAGTTTGAGGCCAAACATGCACTAAACAAGGGGTGTACGGCCATATGAAGGGTGTACGGCCGTAGACTCTTTTTGTTCATGCATTTATGATGTTTTAAGGCCAGAAAGAAAGTGATTCACAAGCCTAACTAGAAGATAGAAGAGAAACTTACACTATTGAAGGCTTCTATTGAGTTCACGGCCCAAGAACAAGTAGGTGTTCTTGGTGTTCTTGGTGAATACTTGAAGATCTAACCAAAAGACGAATTTCATGGATGAAATCAAAGGGGTGATGCTTGATCAAGCTATGTATCAAGTAATCCACGGAAGAAATACTTACACTCTTTGAAGATCGGGATGAAAAGTTGATGCTAGTTGAGAGAGAAAATCGATTTCTTGGCTTGAATGTGTGAAAAGTGTTTAAAAATGGCTAAATGTCACTTATATATGTGAGAGTGTACGACCATGAGGGGGTGTACGGCCGTACACTCCTCTTGAAGGAGTGTTTGGCCCGAATTTAAAACTATGAACTTTATCAACTCATTCCTATGCCCTATTCTTGAATGTATAAGACTTAGAACACTCCAACAGACTCTAAACAATGCTAATAGATAGCAGAAACGAGTCTGACATGGATTGAATTGAATGACTGCACAAGATAGTAATTTCGGGTTGTCACACACATCAAGATAAAAGGGGCTTCACACTTCGCATTATCTCATCATCCAGTTCTTTGTATAACACTTCTTTAGACTTTGCATCTCCAGAAACAAAATCTTACTTTGCATATCAGAACACTTAACCACAAAATCCTTAGCTATAGAGTCTCACTTCATGTATCAACATAGTGAACAATTTTTCTATTAATACATTCAAGCGTACATTTTCTGCTCAAGCTAAATCTTTTTGACTAAAAGCAACATCTAATTAAGTTTAATTAAGCAACCTAACATCTTTTTTCTAACAGAAAACCCTTCTCCGAAGCAGTGACCTTAAGCTTCTTCTCTTCAAGTCAGCCTCTCAAGTGATACAGCTCCTAGGTCACTATGTTCTTTTAGTCTAAGACTTTATTATAATCTAAAAGGACATCAACACACGTTTGAGTAATTATTTCTAAATGAGGATTGCAATCTCTCAGGTTGTAATGATTAGATGAGACCATGAATTTTACCTACTCCATGATGCTTTTGCGTCAATCTCTAATCATGAAGCAATAGTTCTTTTTCAGCTTCAAGGATCCATCGTTGTTGTCTTCTTCCTTTTTTGTAATAAGACACAGCTTTCCACGCTTCCTTTTGTTCTATGTCTCATCATCTTCATCCCCCGAAGACCAAACTTGGTGGTCTATTTTCACATGAGAAAATAATGCTTTCTCCTTCTCCTTCTCATCTACAACCTGAGCCATTCTTAAGTAGAATGCCTTGTCTTTCACTACGTTTTCTTTGTAATCTCTTTGAAAAGGGATTTTTTAATGGAATTTGTGAAAAATAAGAACACTAACTTTCTTTTCTTCAGTAGTGACAGAAGTTTTTGAAGGGTTTTCGTCATTAAATGCTTCAGTGGAGTTTGTAAGCATCATTAGTTGTATTGGCTGAGGCTGAGGTTAATAATGTGAAGTTCTTGGATATATAGTAGGTTGAGTGAAATAATGAGGTGGGTTGTTTTGTGGGTTTTCATTTATGTTGAAAGGTGGTCGAGTGAACTATTGATTCCTTTAGTAGGTTGGAGGAGGTAGTTGGTTGAACTACTAACTCATGAGGGCTAGAGCATTTTGGAAGGCTTCTTTATCATCCATGTACATACCTTGCTCATATGAATGTTGAGAGTTTTCATACAAAGGTTGATACGAGGGTTGATATGAGGATTCACTAATATGAGTGTATTGTGATGGTCTACTAGATGGTTGCAGAGAGTGGGCAACCAAGGCTAGTGGTCCTCTAATATCCATGCAGATTTTCAACACTGTGGACTCTTGAGATTGAAGTTCACCATACATTTTGTACAAAGAAAGAATTTTGATTTTTACATCGCCTTGAATGATCATCTTTGCCATCGTCCACCGTCTTCCTAGACCATTAAGAAACTGAAAAACAAATTATGATTATTGCAAATGGTACCTGCATTTGACAGAATCTGGTTTTTATTAGGTTGAATCTTTTGAAGGAATCGTCAAGACTTTCTCGAAGAAGAGCGTTCAAGTTATTGAAACCGTTCAGCGCAGTTTTTAGCTTCTTTTCATGTGCTTGTTTGGTCCCTTTGAACATGTTTTTAAAAGTCATCTAAATATTTTTCACATATAGGTAGTTGATGATGAGATCGTATATAAGGTGGAACACCAAAATATACTTCATGAAAAAGCGATCTCATCATTTTCCATTTTCGAGATATCAATGGTAGTAGTTCAAGACAAGGTGGCACCTCCACAAAGCCTGATTTGATTTTCATCAGCGATGGGAGTGAGGATCTGAACATGAGATCCTTCCTCAACAGATCTCCAAATGTCATTGATAGGTTTTTTTAAATACCTTTCCATTTTTTGAGACAAGTGATGGTACTCACTTGAAACAAGTATTGGACCTCGATTAGAACCTTGAACATTGTTAGAGATGTTTAAAGAGTAATGGTGTGCCATATTTACGTAGATTTTTTAAAAACTGAGATTAGTGAAATAGAAGGCTTTTTAAATCAGAGATTTTTCTAAAAAGATAAGATTAACGTTATCAGAAAAATTAAAACGCAACCAATATGGCTCTGATACCAATTTTTGAGAGATTAACTTAATGATGAAAGAGTGTGTTTTGGAATATAAGTTAATCTTAATGAATCTTTAAACGGCTCAATAATAAATTGAGGTATAAAATATTATCATAGTTTATATGGAAATATACGAACAACAATTACAAGATAAACATAAGACAAGTAATAAGATACTTAATTGAATCTTAACCATGCTTGCTTGCAAGCTTGATGTTAATAAATTATGAACAACATAAGCAAGAATGGATAAAAGAGACTTGTATTATTGATAAAGATTTCGAGTGCAATACATATATTTGATCATCATTAAAGCCCTCTATTTACAGGAAAGTAAAGTATTGCATACAGACCGGACCATGCTAAGGTATTGCGTATAGACGGCCATACCAGTCATGCTTTGATTGACACAATCTACTCAAAAGATATGGTATGATAAAGTAACAAAAGGTACTTTCTTCTTCAGTGAACAAAGCAACAAAGGGCTTAGAAACTTGACATCATTGCTTGAATTTATCGTCGTATCACATCTTCTCTACTAACTTCTCATCATAATACACGTCTCCTATCCTAATAAAAAGTATCTTCATTGCCACGTAGTAGTTGCTGAGCACCCTTTCATCGGATTTTTCCCGCTCAAAATACCAAAGTGAATTTCCTGCTTTACCCTTCTCTGATTTTATATTTGTTGCGCCTATATACTATCCTTTTAAATCGGTTTCAATTAAATGAAATCATCAATCTGTCCCACAAAATCAGGGACTATATGTAACTGATGATGATACAAGGGATCAAATTCTATGTGATTATGGCTCTATAGCGTAATAACGGCTTTGGACACAATGTTAAAATTTTACCCACCTTTAAGTTGATTTTCATGCTGAAAATAAGATCCCAAAATTGCTTACTCATCTTCAAACTTATTGTTGAATGTATGGATGATTGTAGGATAAGTGGACTGAAGGGTTCCTATCATTAAATGCAACACCATCTCCCTAATCATCACTCGGTATCCTCCATAAATCCATATGATGAGTTCTTCTATTGGATTTACCAAACTTTGTTCTTGAATCAATTAACCCCTGTGGGCTTATTGCAAATTCATGCGTGAATGGAAATTTGTTGCTTCCGCTCACCACCCATTCGATGAAATGCCTCAGAGGTCTCAAGAACGGGTGTAAGTGCATCAATGACAGAAATTTGATTATCTCATAAGCAAAGTTTTTTGTACGAATAATAAATTACATTGTAAGCTACTTATCTCAGTCCTTCTTCTACTTTTCGTTTTTTTTTGTTATTTCTGATTGTAGATTATCTAGACAGTGAATCCTTTCACAATAATGATGAATGTTGGACAAAATGTAGTGTTTTTTTGCCACCCTTGCAAAGAAATCAAAGAGTTTTCAAGCTACTTATCTCACTCCTTTCTTCTATTTCACTAAACATGTAATGGTTCATGCAGGAGATGATTACATGATCAAAGTATGGAACTATAAACTCCATATATGTTTTTCACACTTCTTGGGCATCTTGATTACATTTGGACACATTTAGAATTTTTAGACTTCATAAAACAATATACTTAAAAATATTACTTTGTGTAGTTGTGATTTAATCGAGTAGTGAAACGATCTCAGAAAAACAAACAAAATTAAGAACACTCAGAGTAAATATAATCTTGTTTCAACTCGTATTATGCTTTTCAGATACAAAGAGAGTTAGACAGAAGTGTTGCAAAACTTCTATCTAGTTTAAGTATCCTTCCCTATTTATAGGAAAAAGAATGCACACAAAAAATACAAAGGACTAGACAATACAGTTTCGAAAACAACAATGCCTTTGTAAATAACATTACATTACATCACGAACATTCCAAAACTTTCGACACCTTACAACAAACTTCGACTCTTACACTCTCCCCCTTTATAAGCAGTGTCGAAATCAAGTTATCAAAACTTGAGCAGCCATATGTAATTTTCTTCGAATCTCCGCATACCGGTTCATGGCCTTCTTCGGCTCAGATTTATCAGCATTATTGTTCTTCTTACAACTATTCATACGCATAATTAAGTTTGTATATTGAGCAGTTGTATATCTTTCAACATCACTTGATTGAAATAAGAACTTCGTTTGCTTTCCCTTCTTGCTCTTTCCAACAAAAACGACTCCAAATGGTTTCAGACATATCTCTCCATCAACATACATCTTTAAATCAGCTTGACTTTTCAACACTGATTGAGGAACTGTGATTTCTTTTCCCACTGACAATGCTAACTCAACATCAGTCAATGCTAGACAATCATAGTAATTGTCTATGAAAAGCTTGATATGGCCCAATACCAGATGTAGCACTTCTTTACTTGTTCCCTGAAGTTTCAAAGTATCCATGTCTTTGAGTATGTTCGCAACTTGAATTAGATCATTCAAGTTCATCAGAGGAAAATTAGCAATTGAGAAGTCAAGAGCAACATTGTTTGCCCTCACAACATGGTATCGAAAATTTTGCAACATGTTCTCGTACAACACATCCTTTGTTATACATAGCACTCGAACAATCTTCACGAGTGACCATACCTCTTCTTGATCCTTTCCCAACACAGCGTGAAATCTCAGCTTCATATGGATAAAGTCATCTTTATCCTTGAATTGATTAACATTCTTGTACTAGGCTGTGAGAAACATCATTTCATTGATAGGAAAATCGAGTTGATTCTTGTCAGAATTCTCGATAGCATAACTTTTCCTTGGCTTCTTCTCGAACTGAAACATCTCATTGTAAGCAACTCTAGCTTCAGTATTTTCATAACTATACAGCTTTCTTGGATCTCCTTTGTTCAAAGTAGGAGGTTCATTTTGTCGAAGCCTCAAAATACTCTGAATTTGACGCTATTTCTCTATTTTTGCATCTATCTCAGCCTTTCTTTCTTCCTTTGACTTCTCAACTATAACCCATTTTCCTCGATCTTGATGTGTTGTAGTTTGCTTGGGTTTCGAAGCACTCCCTTCACCAGTTGACCCAATTACAATGCCTTTAGCAATTGGCCTTGTAGTTGTGACAGTTGCTATCACTGGATCAGCCTTCAAGATTATCGGTTTAGATGTAGGAACAATTGTTGTAAACACTTTACCAACAACTTTTGTTTCTTCATTCGTTATCCCCGAAGCACCTTCTCCTTTACCAACATTTTTGCTTTTTCCCCCTTGCACCCCTGTGATAACAGGTGGGGCATTTGTTGGTAAGAGATTGATTAGCTGAGACAGTGGGGCTAACTCCTTCTGAATTGCAGTTTCAAACAAACGAAACTTATGAGTTAAGAATTGAGGAGTTAAAAGAGAGGATGACCCAGATTTCGAAACTAGCTCTTTTAGTTCACGAAGCATGACATCAAGCTTTCCAAAATTGCTAAGATCATCAGTTGGATTTTCATCAAACTTGGGAAGAAGAGATTGATACCATTCCACCACTTTCGTTATAGCCCCAACAATAATGCCTACTTTCGAAAGTAGAGAAGAGTAGTTTGTATTCAACTCACTTAATTCTTTAGCCACATCAACCTTCAATTCTTCAAGTATACGATCGACATCTTCCCTCACAGTCTTCACATCCTTAACGGACATAACATGTCGTTCCTTCGCAACCATCCGTAGCTCCTTGATTTCATTATTGAATGTATCAGACTGAGCTTTGACTCAAATTTCATTATTCTTATCCAAAACATCCAGCTTATGTTGAAGTCGAAGCTCCTGAGCCTTGAGCATGACATCAACTTCAATTCCAGATACTGAGTGTTTGCTGCCAGCATCTGCTTGTGATTGTAACAAAGAATTAAGCTTTCTGTTTAAGATCTTGAACTGTTTCCCCAACATAAGCATGTGATCTGGAATGTCTTCTTCTTCAGGATCAAATTCGAGATCAGCAAATGATCCTCCAAATCCTCCATCAATAGTGTCATCATCATTTACAGGTTTAGGTGGATCAGTGGATTGAGACGGGAAAAGAGAAGTGATGTGTTGATTCATAACTTGATCAAAATTTGTCGAATGTGTGGTTGTATAAACAGTGGTGACAAACGGTGGTAAAGAAGTATTGGTAGTGATGATAGAGGTTTCGAAAATACCTTGAGTAGACACTAGATTTTCTTTGTTCGAGACTCCTTCACCCATGTTGATACTTACATTCATATCAGATACGTGTGTAGAGATGCATGAAGTTCGAACCTCCTCATGAGATGACTTGGTTAACGAAACCTCGGGTGGTATGACCGAAGTCTGCTCAGGAGTCGATACTTTGGTTGAATCACCAAGAATAGTAGTTGTGTCCACTATAGAAGTTTTCACAGAGCTACTTGAAAATCCTATCTCCTCGAAATTCGATTTGACATGAGATTTCTTCTTGAATGAAACATCACCCTCTGGAGTTTCAGGAACTTCTTCTTCTTCCATAGAGTCTTCCTGAAGGATCAATTTTCTCTTCTTCGTCTTCTTTGAAATATGCTTTGCAACATCCTCAGACCTTCGCTTCTGTGAAGATGGAGAAACTGGTACAGGAACGTCTCGAATGATGAGACATTTCCGTGTAACATGTGGCTTTAGAACCATTGAAGGATAAAAGCTAGAAGACCTTTCAGGAGGATTTCGTGACCTATGAGCTTTCTTTTTGAAACGCTTGAATACACCAGTTTTCGAAGGAACGATTTCCTTTGTAGGCTCAACAGGTTCAGGCTCAACAAACTTGTCGGATTTCTTCGAAACTTTGACCACAACTGCAGTCTTTCGCTTGGGTGACTTAGTGACTTTTGCCTCTTGAACAGGTTTCTCAGGAGTAGTTTCATCAACTTTCTTTGGCTTTCGAGATTTCTTCGAAGAACCTTCATTATGCCTTGGCAGTAAAACACCAGTTTCGTCATTAGGGTTAATTGTTTGTAAATACACCATCAACACTGGATTCGATGGATCAACTTTCTTGAGCATTCCATCTGGAATTCGAGCAACTGAAGGAAATACACTCACATCATCTTCAATTGTTTTTGGGTAATGATACTTCACAAATTCAGCTGTTGGTTCATCATCTCGAACCAGAATACCTTCTTTATCATAGGCATATCGAAGAATCAAACTCCAGTACCTCGCACAAGAAACCCCATCCACTGCATTTGTATTTTCCACACTTTTCAAAAATTCTTTCCACATCGGTGTAACATAATCCACTGCAAGATCGTAGTAGATTCCGACTAACATAGCATACACCTCCATTCTCCCTTTATCCAAGCCAACAGTTCGACCTGTGAGACATCACAGGTAAATGCCAAAAAGAAAATTCCAGATACTTGGAAGGTCGGACTTCTTGAACTCGCTTATCTTGATTAGAGTGGGTTGATAACCCATCTCATTGAACATGTGTAGAACTTGTTCATTAGTAACTTTGTAGAAAGGTGGAGAATTAAGGATTTCGAGAATCTTGGCAAATAGCTTCTTAGAAAGACAAAACTTCTTATCATTCACAAGATTGAAGGTCACAGTATCCATAGTCTTACTGTATGAGGCAGTAGAACCAGCAATTGAGAGCCAAGACAGTTGAACATCAAAGGAACTATAATCACAGTAGATAAGACTGAATGTTTTAAGGCGACTATCAACATCTTGAGTTCGTCTGGGTACACTGTAACATCACCATCAACTTGATAGTTGGTATTCTGAATCTTCATGATGGGTTCAGAAGATACGTCTTCAGTGGTGTTGGATTGAAGAGCAGCCATTACTAGGGTTTTCTTGAAAGCTTTGAAGAACAGAGGTATAAAGAGGGAACAAATCGTCGTTGATTTGGAAAGCGTAAAGTTAGAATGAATACGCAATTGCCTTTTTATATGAATCCCAAATTTGAATCTCAAACGGTTACCATCAATAAAGATAACACGTTTTCCTTGAAAATCGCACCATTAGCCGTCATATAAGCCATGTCAGAAAAAGTGATGATAACAGTTCCCTAGAAATGCGCACAGTTACCAAACTGTCACATCAAAAGTCTCTTTGTGAGTACATAATAGATAAGGACCAAAACCTTCAGAATGGAGGTTGGGCTCTTTCGCTTTTGGGTTTGAAAACGAAGTCACGTGCCAGACTTTCGAAATCATTAGCCTGAGTTGGTAATACTCAGATCCTCCAGGATTTCGTGAGTGTTGTGTGCCAAATAATAAGATAAGAAGCAAAAATAAAAAAAATTTGGATATGTGATGTCGAAAATATAATTTCGACATGAAAGTAGATAAATCCCGGGCAAAGATTTCTTCATTAATCATCAAGAGAGATGATCAATTGCTTGTGTTGTTTCCCGTGAATTACAATCAAATACTTGATAAGAAGTATCGAAGGGCTTCTTTTAGCATGGCTTTGAAGGTGGCTTAAAATTTCGTTAGAATGCACAACTTAACATAAGAGTGACAAGTTGTAAACGAAAGTACCTGTTTGACCAGTGTAGTCAGTGACAAGTAGGATTTGGAAAAGATATAAAGTGATGAAGGTAGAATAATACTCAGACAGAAATCATATTCTTGAAAACAAAATTAGTCCTAAATCTTGTTGGGAAACAAACGTCGTGGGTTTCGAACATTTGATCAAGATTGTTGTGAAAGAAAGAATATGATTTTGAGTATCGAAAATAGGTACTGAAACAAAGGTTTCATGAGTTCTGGAACAAAGTTCCCCGTCAATTCTTTAAGTTGGTTCGACATTTTGGATTTCACTTTCATCACGGTCTCATGATGTTAGATCATTAATACATAATTTTGATATGTCTAGATCCTGATTGGTTTTTACCAGAGATCTCTTGGACATATGTTATTGTGTGTGAATGTGTAAGAATTTTAGGATGAAAAAGATTGGGTAAAAGAAACGAATGTACCTCTGCTTTGATTTGACCACGTAGTAAACTCTTAACTCATATGAGAAGAGTAAGGTAGCTCATGAATGAATGAGAAGATAGCCTAATTGGGAAGGAATTCTCAGTTTGAGAAAACCATTAAGGCTTCAAAGCTCATAGCATTATCGAGGCTTTGGTCAACATGTTGCAGCATGCTTCTAGGGACATCTTAACTAATACATAGTTTTCGAATGTATACCTTCCCTTAAAGCAGCAAGCAAGTATCACGAAAACTTTCCAATCTTCATGATGTTGAGTATAAACTTCACGACATCTACACAGTGAGTGTAAAAATATACAAGAGAAAGAAAATATTTTTGGATTTTTGTTTTATAAAAAGAAAATAACAAAAACAAGAAAATCTTTTTGATATTTTTGAATTTTTCAAAATGGAAAAACAAAAAAATAAAAATATTTTTGGTATTTTTGGATTTTTCGACATAAAAGTAACAAAAGATAAAACACAAATATTTTTGTTGTTTTCGATTTTTCGACATAAAAGAAACGAAAAAAAAAATTGTACAAAACTAACAAAAATTTGTGATTAATTGGTTTGTACACGATGTCGAAATCGAAGCATGTCGAAGCGCTGAACGTGGACAATAACCTCTGAATGACAAGCTGTCTCCTCTAAATGAACACTCAGCACCTCTGAATCGACACTTTTGCACCTTTTTCTCTTGTCATTCTTTCGAAATAATTCCACGAACTGAATTCCTTCGATCATTCCTAGACCCCCAAAAATTCTCACAAATGACTTTTCACCTATGGCTTTGTGAAAATATCAGCAAGTTGATCAGTGGTTTTTACAAAGTGAACTTCGATATTGTCATCCTCAACATGATCTTTTATAAAGTGATAACGTAGAGCAATGTGCTTGGTTTTCAACTATTGTACAGGATTATGAAAAATGCGTATAGCACTTTGTGAATCACAATACAATGGAATTTTCTTCATGTTGATTGCATAATCACGCAGTTGGCTTTGAATCCATATGATTTGTGAAGTGCAAGCTGCAGCAGCAACATACTCTGCTTCTGCTGTGGAAATCAAAACACATGTTTTCTTTTTCGATTGCCAGCTTACTAACTTCTCATCCAGTAGTTGACATCCGCCACTTGTGCTGTTTCTATCAAGATTGCAACCCCCTAAATCAGCATCTGAAAATGCTTGTATGAAGAAGCCAGTTTTCGAAGGATACCATAATCCTAACGAAATTGTGCCTTTGAGATATCGAAAAATATTCTTCACTGTTCTTAAGTGTGGTTCTCTGGGATTCAATTGATATCTAGCACAATTACAAACAGAAAACATAATGTCAGGTCGACTTGTCGTAAGATAAAGTAACGAACCTATCATGCTTCTGTATAAAGTAATATCAATAGCATGTTTATCTAACGAAGGAGAGAGCCTTGCAACCGCCATTGGTACTCGTAATTTCGTGCTATTCGTCAACCCAAATTTTTCAAGAAGATTCTTTGTGTATTTTTCTTAATTGATAAAAATTCCTTCTCTGCTTTGACGAATATTCAATCCAAAAAAGTTGTTTATTTTTCCCATCATGCTCATCTCAAATTGGCTTTTCATCAGATTTTCGAAATCTCTAGACAAAGCAGGGTCAGTAGAGCCAAAAATAATATCATCGATATATATTTGAACAAGCATAAGATGATCCCCAACTTTCTTTCGAAAGAGTGTAGGATCAACTGAACATTGTTTAAATTTCGATTGTTTTAAGAAAGAGGTAAGAGTTGCATACCATGCTCTTGGTGCTTGTTTTAACCCATATGCAGCTTTATCTAAGATATAACAATGATTAGGAAATTCTTCGTTAATAAAACCTGGAAGTTGTTCAACATACACTGTTTCTTCAAGTTCTCCATTGAGTGAAGCACATTTGACATCCATTTGATAAACATCAAAATCTTTGTGTGCTGCATAGCCCAAAAATATTCGAACAACCTCGAGTCTTGCGACAGGAGCGAAGGTTTCCTCATAAGCTATACCTTTTTGTTGCGAATAACCTTTAACTACAAGCCTAGCTTTGTTTCGAACAACATTGCCATCTTTATCAGTTTTATTTTTAAAAATCCACTTTAAACCCACAATTGAAACATCTTTTGGTTTGGAAATTAAACACCAAACTTTGTTGCGTTCAAATTCAGCAAGTTCAGATTGCATGGAAACAACCCAGTCAGGATGTTCGATAGCAGCCTTGACTGATTTTGGTTTAATTTTCGGAATAAAGACATTGAACATACAAAATTCTTGATGAGTATTGAGTACCTCATTTTTAGCACGAAGTTGAGCTCTTGTTTGAACTCCATCTTGAGGATCACCAAGAACTTGTTCCTTTGGATGATTTTTTGTCCATTTGTCCAATGGTGGATATGTTAAATCAAAATCCAATGGTGCATCTTCGAACATTTCATCATTCTCTGAACCTGCAACAAAATTATTATCATTTAGATCATGAAAAGTTTCATATTGATTATTATTCGACATATTTAGCTCCCCTCGACAGTTTCATTTTCAGGTTGCTCCCCCTCAAATTCATCATTCATTCTCCTATTCTCCCCCTCGAAAGAATGCTCCCCCTCAACATGAGAATTCGAATTCAAGTGCTCCCCCTCCACTTGATCATTTTGCATACCTTCGCTGTTTCCAGGAGAACGTGATGTCGAGTTTAAATAAACAGCACCTTGAGTAAGTGTCGAATAGTCAGAATGCTTTGATGATTCAGGAAGTTGATTATCCGAAGCATTGACTTCAGCATCAGCAGCCCTATCTTGAACACCAAAAATTAAATCATAATCAAAATCAGACGAATTTAAGCTATCATATTCATCTGTCGATTCATTAATAATTGGTTTTTGTTCGAAACACGTTTCAACTTGTTTGATATAATAACCATCGAAAGTGAGATTGAATGTTTATTCAATTTTCCGAGTTCGTCTATTCAACACTCGATATGCAACCTAATTATGAGAATAACCCAAGAAAATTCCTTCGTCGGCTTTGGACTGAAATTTCGAAAGATTATCCTTGAGATTCATGATAAAACACCTGCAACCAAAAACGTGAAAGAATTTGACATTAGGTTTTCGGTTTTTGATAATTTCATAAGGAGTAATGTTTTATCTTCGATGAATAAAGGATCTATTTTGTGTAAAACATGCAGTAGAGACTGCTTTTGCCCAAAGATATTGAGGAAGATTCGCACATGTGAGCATCATTCTTGCAGCTTCACAAAGAGAACGATTTCGCCTTTCAACAACCCCATTCTGCTGAGGTGTATAGGGTGAAAAAAAATTATGCGAAATTCCTTTTTCTATCAAAAATGAATCAAGAACATTGTTCTTAAATTCGGAACCATTGTCACTTTTGATTTTTCGAACTTTCTTCTTCAAACTTGTTTCAATCTTCTTGATAAAGTCAATCATTACTTGAGCAACTTCAGATTTTAACCTAGGAAAATAAACCCAAGTAAATCGAGAAAAATCATCAACGGTGACTAAAATGTATCGTTTCTTGTTGAGAGTTTAAAAAGTCGATGGTCCACAAAGATCAATATGAAGAAGTTCCAATGGTTCAATATTTTTCGAATCGATGACAATTGGATGTCCTTGACGATGTTGTTTCCCTTGTTCACAGGCTGCACACAAAGTATCATTATCAAATTTTAATACAGGTAAGCCTCGGACAAGATCATTTACCACCAATTTGTTAAGATTTCGAAAGTTCAGGTGAGAAAGACGTCGATGCCAAAGCCAGCTAACATCTGATGAAGCTTTCGAAAGTAAACATACAGATGGAACACCAACAATTGGCTTTATGTCAAGAGTGAACATGTCTCCTTTTCTTTTGGATTTGAGCAAAACTTCGTTTGTATTGACATTCGAAATAATGCTTCCTTCTTCATTAAACACCACTTGATTTCCAGTGCCCAAAACAAGTTTCGAAACACTAATCAAATCATGTTGAAGACCTTCGACGTATGCAACTCGATTAACAGTAAACTTCCCATTTGTTACTTTACCATATCCCTTGACTTGACACTTTTGATTATTTCCAAACTTGATAACCCCAGCATTTTCCAAATTTCGATAATCATGTAAATTCTCCTTTCTTCCTGTCATGTGATGAGAACAACCACTGTCGATATACCATTGCTCATCATATTGTTCGTCACACAAAACCTGCAATAAGTGGAAGAATTTAGGTACCCAAGGTTGTTTGGGTCCTTTATGATTAGTTTGAAACACATTATGAAATGAAGATCCTAAAATCCAATTACGAACTTTAGATTTGACACTATCAATTAAATCCACTTCATTTGGTAAAGGCTTAGAAATATAACATTTCGAAAGTTTAGGACTTTCACTGACTTTCACCTTTTTCTTCTCAAATTGTGACTTTGTCGCCTTTTCTTTCGAAACTTTCGATGATGACTGAAGATGTCGAATCTTTCGATGATGAACTGACATTCGACATTTCGTTCAAATACTTTTCATAAGCATTTTTTATTTGTTGTTGAGAGTATTTTCCTGTTTGATAAGACTTCCCTTTGCCTCAAGCCAGTGATCTATGTTTTTCACATTTGATTGACCTTTGACATACGAAACTTTGAGAGGTTGTTTCGCTGGAGGATTAGGAAAATTTGGTTTTTGAGGCGTGAATTTGACATTTCTTTTTGAATGAAATTGATCAAACTTTTGTTTTTCAACCTTTGACTCAAAACGTTGTTGTGTAAGATGTCGATGTTGAAAACATGATGAGTTGTTCTTTGATGGAAATGATTTTGAAAAACCATTATTGGAAAACCTTGTTTGATTAGTAGAATGAAACTTCTTCAAAGATTGTGGATTTGAAAACTTCTTTTCATGAGATGTTTGATTATGATTTTGCGACGAAAACTTTGTTTCTTGATTTTTGATTTTTGAAACGTCATTTGGTGAAGTTGACTGAGACAAATTCTTTTTAGACAGAGCGGGATTTTTAATATGAACTGAACTTGATGAAGACATTGGCTTAACCTTTTCAGACATTGTCTTTTTAGTCTTTTGCTTTTTCAAATCATTTTGCTTCTTTCGAGACTCAACAATCTGCCAAAAGACTTTCTTTCGAGCTTGTCTCTTTGAAATTCCATTTTATTTCGAAAAATTGTCAATTTGATCATTAAATTCTTGTGAATTTATTTTCACATTTTGTGACTTAACTTCCGATTGCGTTTCAACTTCTTTTGAAAATTTGGATTTTTCTACCCACGTTCGTTGAGGTTTTTGTCTTTGAAAAGTATATGAATTCTTTGTTAGATTATTTTCTACAGTACTTTGATTAGAGAAAAAACCTTCATTCGATGTTTGCTTATTATCTTCTTCTACCAATTTGTTAAATTCAGGCTTGATGTTATCAACATTCCCAGTAGTAACAAATACTTGATCTGGAAAGATGACATCATCTGAGCATTTGAAATTTGGATATACTACTGTGTTTGTTTCAAGATAATGAACACCTTTTTCTTCCAACATTTTGTCGAATTTTTCTGTTTCACCATACACCTGATCAACAACAACTCTTGTAATTTCATTTTCTTTCAAAACATCATTTGTTGTGGTTGTTACTTTCGAAATTTCATCAGCATCCTCCTCATTATCACTACTGTCAGTTTGACTATCTCTGACACTTACATGATCGAAATCACAAACTTTCAAAGTTGAGGCTTGATCATTGTCAGTCTTAACCAATGAATCATTATATTTTTCTTTGCCTTTAGTCAAAGATGTGACATTAATGATAGACAACTGAGAACAATCAATAAATTCTTCTTCCTCAATTTCACTAAGTTCGCTAATATTATCAGAATTATCTTCGATATCAGCAAAATTAGATTGAGAATCAGATGTCGAATTCTTAGTTCTTTTCAAAATCTTTATTTGTTCATTCTTGGTTAAGGTTTCATTCACAATGTCAACTAATTCATTAGCATCCAAATATTCATCTATTTTCACAATTCCATAAGCAAACCTATTATCAGGAACTTTATCAAATTCAGCTATAGTCTTTTCACAATCATAGGACACACAATCAATCTTTTCTCTTTCAAAAGATAAGAATGGTAATAACTTCCTATGTTGCTCTTTATTTATATCAGAAGAGTGATGTAAAGCAGTGAACTTTGCATATAGTCTCTTAGCTGAATTACAATAAATGTTTCGTTGAGCTAATAACATTTGAACCTCTTTATTCAAATTGTCCCTATCACACATGAGATTAGTAATTTGCAAATCAAGATATTCTACTCTCATTTTCTTGGAATCCAACTGCTTCTGTGTCTCTAGTAATTGTGTACTAGATTTCTTAGTCTCATTGCTAGCAGAGATAACCAAATTATCGAAATAAGCAACAGTATCATCAAAAGCAGTTAATTCAGAATCGTAAGCATTCAAAGGAATATAAAAGATTGAAGTATAGAACGTACCTTTGTGGTTACTGGAGATTTGTCTGCACTCTTCGTCATAAAACATCGACCAATTACATTCTCTCCATCTCCTTCCTCAAACTTTGCATACAGTGCCCCATGCGTAGGATTACGCATTTCGTCATCGTCAGAACCTGATGACCACACTTGATACTTTCCTTCATCATCATCCTCTCTTCTTGCCACCAAAGAAAACCCTTTTGCTTTTGCTCTCACTTCCTCCATTCGTTCGACATAATATGCTTCGTCTTTGATCTTACTTTTCTTCTCCTCTTTCTTTCGAAGCATACAGTCACTTGCCATGTGATTTGCGCCATGACAATAGTGACAGTCGAAACCAGAATCGCCTTTGAGCTTCTTTTCCACTTTCGAATCTTCAAACTTTGATTCCTTCTTTTCAAACTTCTTCTCCTCATTCACTTTTCCAGCAAAACTCACTTTTGCTTCACCAGTCCTTACTTTCGAACCAAATGGCTTTTTATAAAATTTCTTCACTTTGTTATTAGAGTAAAAAGCAATGGCTTCATCATCCGAGTTAACTATCAAGCCTTCATCATCAGAACTCTCTTTTTCATTTGCTTCTTTCTCAGAGACTTTCGATACTAAAGCAAGTGGTCCACCTAAGCTTATCTTCGATCCTTCTGCCATCTCAAGAACTTCTGACTCATGAGTTTTCAGCAAGCTGTAAAGATCATTCAGAGTTGATATATCAAAGCTCTGTTGAGTCTTTACCATTAGACTCATATTTCGCCATTCTTTTCGTAATCCCATAACAAAAGTGAGATTAAACTCCATGGTTGACCTGGTTATTCCATTGCGATTGCATTTGTACATGAGTTCGTTCAAGCAATCATAGTAAAGTTAAATAGATTAACCTTCCTTTTGTTTGAACTCTTTCAATTCCACCAAACAATGCTTCACATAATTGATTTTCGTCTTTTCACTCCCTTGAAACTTCTCCTTGAGAGTATTCCAGATTTCTTTTGCAGATTTGCAACTACAAACGTAGTTATAGACAACCAGAGGAAGAGCACCACGAAGCTCTCTAATACACCTCTTCTCATTCTTCTTCAGTCTTGTTGTTTGCTCATTAACACTTTGAGTTGTAATACACGAACCAATTGCTTGAACATTTACTGGAGGAAGAACATTTCCAGTAATACAATCCCAAAGCTATTCATCTAGTCCATTCAGATAATCTTCCATGCGCTCGACCCATTGATCATAATACTCTGGAATAAGCATAGGAATCTTTGTTGAAGATCCTAGCAAATAAGAAAAAGACGTCATCATGTTCATATTGAAATTCGCCATTGATGTACGGACGAATTCTCAGAAAAACTTCAGAAATTTGAGAATTAATGGATAAATTGAATAGAAAAATCAAGCAGAACACTCGATTAAACAAACTAGTTGCAGAATTGAATCACAACTGAAGATCAAAGATGATTTTCAGTATCAAAGGTGCGGAAACTTTTGAATCCAAGACGAGACTCAAAATACGATTGATACATAATGAAAATCAGATCATCACAGTATGATTCCTGCTCTGATACCAAATGTAGTTGTGATTTAATCGAGTAGTGAAACGATCTCAGAAAAACAAACAGAATTAAGAACACCCAGAGTAAATATAATCTTGTTTCAACTCGTATGATGCTTTTCAGATACTGAAACAAGATTATATTTACTCTCGATGTTCTTACTTCTTATCAATATTGATCTCGTTTCATTACTCGATAAATCAAACCACTACACCCGCTACATCGGGCCCCGCCCGGCATCGGACCGAAGTCTGACATCGGCCCAAGCAATCCATGTTTAAGTCTAAAAATTCTCAAAATTCCTAGTTCACTTAAAGTAATTCTCTAAAAATTTTGAAGTAACTTAATATTTTAATATACTAGGGTTTATCACTACCCAATACCCCACTTAAATCTTTCCTATGGTTATTAGAGTCGTGAAAAGAGTATTAATTAGAGATATTTATCCTATGTGTTTGGCGGAGGCTAATTAGGGATTCGTGTACAAGGTCATTGTTTTGCTTGCTGCTTATGAGGTGAGTCTTCTCACTATACTTTACCAGGTTTTGAGAAGACGAAGCATGTTCAAGACTCGTCTTTTATTTTTGATTCATATTTTGGTGTCTTTCAAACTATACAGAACACACTTGTATTAAATTATATTATTAATGAAATGGATGATGTTGTTGCTTGTTTTACTATTGTGGTGAACGTCTAACAACATTTCACTGCCCCCAATAACACATGACGAAGAATGTCATTCATCAACATCCAATTCCCAGAATCCTAAAGCTTTAATTGATGTATTAAGGTAAGTTTATCAGTTATTCCTTTGTGCCTCATCTCCTGTTCCTTGTTTGGTTGTGGATCTAGGGCAGACCCATTATATTCAACGGTTTATTCAACTTAAATTTTATATAACTTATATACACTGGGCGATTATAGAGGGAATCTATGGCTCCCTCTAGGGTTCATTATCACATAACATAGAAGGATAAACAAGAAATTGCCTTCCAAACGCTAAAGCAAGCTCTGTGCAACGCTCCAATCTTGTCTCTCCCAGAAGGGACCGAAGACTTTGTGGTCTACTGCGATGCGTCCATACAGGGCCTAGGATGCGTGCTCAACTCTTTATCAGACTCATATGTGGGATCGGGTTCCACTTCTGCCCTCAAAGCACATAATTGGTTGTCGTTGGGTATATAAAATCAAAGCAAAGTTTGATGGATCCATTGAGCATTATAAATCAAGACTTGTTTAGAAAGGATACCTTACAACAAACTTCGACTCTTACACTTTGCATGTTTCAGATACAAAAGATTTGGAAGAGGTCACGTTAAATTCAGAGGATAAAAGCATAAGAGTTTGGGATGCTACAAAAAGGACATGTCTTCAAACATTTCGTAGGGAGCATGATATATTTTGGATTATTGGGTGTCAGCCTGAAATAAGTCTTCTTGCAGCAGGGCACGATAGTGGCGTGATAGTTTTAAAATTAGAAAGAGAACGCCCTACTTTTTATGTTAGTGGTGATTCTTTTTTCTTCATCAAAAATTGTTTTATTCGTTTCTATGAGTACTCAACACAAAAAGAAAATCAAATCCTACCAATCTGAAGGCCAAGATCAGTCAGTTTAATTTAGGGCCTACAAACCCTTTCTTATAGCCCTAGAGAAAATGCAGTCTTAATATGTTTAGAAGCAGATAGTGGGTCATACAAAGTCTACATTGTCCTTAAAGATAGCTTCACAAGAGGCCATATAGTTCTAGAAGGAAAAATAAGAGTTGATGGCTCTGCAATCTTCATTGCACACAATAGATTTGTTGTTCTTGAAAAGAGCAACAATCAAGTGTTTCTAAAAACTTGAAAAATGAAATTGTGAAAAAGAGTGCTCTCCCAGCTGCTACTGATGCTATACAGGTAATTTACTAAGTCTTTGTCATAAACTAAAAGAAAAACAAACGTGGAGAAGATGATAAGGTTGTGTCTAATCCAAATTTAGGTGCCACTCTTAAGAATTAATATGTTGTTTTAATGGAGGAAATTGATGAGCACATCTAAATGTTTGTTATTTTTATTGTTTAAAATCTGAAAGACTAATATGAAATCATATTGTATTGGAATTGAATACTTATCATTCTAAATATATTTTGTTGTTGTGAGTAGTTTATTTGTATGAGTATTTTAGTGTAATTTGGTAGTGATATATTAGTTTGTTTTCTCTAATTTCTATTTAAAATAACGGCGAACACTTAAAAAACAGATAGCTTTCATATCTTGGAATTTTTTTTATCAATATTAAATTCATTATATGTTTACCAATGTAAAATGTAAAAAAACAAAACAAAAATAAATATATATATAAATTGAATGTTGTTTTAATAATAATTCATGATTTAAAAGAATATATTTATCTTCTAATAGTAATTTAAATTATTATAAAATATGTGTCGTGAATAGTTAAAACTCGAATTGTAATATATAAATTTAAACCTTGAAATGCTAAAACTAAAATCATATAAAACAAGTAATTTAAAACTATAATATGAAAGAAGAAAATTAAAAAGGTTAAAAAACAAAACAATTAAAAGACTACAAGCTTAGGGATCTATTTTGTAAATGTATACTTTTATTTAGCAGTTGACATTTTGTCATCACATCTCTGTTTTGTATGTAATGAGGCTTGGATTTGATCCTCCAGTCTTATTATTAGCATATGTTTCAAGTGGATCCAACTTTAGTTGTCCTTATTGTGGTTACAAAGATGGTTGGGGCAAATGATGGCTGCTTTATAAGATTACATGGTTCTGGTGTTATTTACAGTAGTTATGGTTCTGCCATCCTTGCACTGTGCTATATCGAAAGCATGCTCCTGATGTTGTTCACTTTATCTATGTTTTTTCCATGCTTATGTCTTGGCACTGCTCAAATTCTATGACTTCATTAAGTTTTTTCCAAGTGTATGATGTATTTGTTTATTCGGTCATTAGGAGTTGTCCTTTATTTGAAAGTGGACTGTTATTTTTAAGATGGCTTCTTAAGTTGGTTACTATTTTCTGAGATGGTTAGTGTGTTGGTTTCTTTATTGAGTTTGGTTTGGAGGTTTCTACTTATGCTTCTTTGATCGACTGGTATGTTTGTTCTAAGTGGTTGAAGTTTTGGATTTGGCTATTTTGCCCTTGTTGGCTCCTCTTGCTGCTCTTTTTTTGTGGTGATTTTCATGTTAGTCGATGTGGACATTATTACCCTTGGTGATTTAATTTGCATTTTTTTTCAGCATTGTAGATTGAAACTGTATGTATTTCACCAATCTACTTTGATTTTTTTTTTCCATTTTAACATTATACTTCCAAATCTTTTTCTTATTTTGAGTTGTAATTAATTTTGTATCTCAACCGTGGTTTCCATGGGTTTAAACCTAGTTCTTCATAAAAACACTTAGCCAATTTCTCATTATCTGTTGAGGATCACTTCATGCTTCAATAGTTTTTGTTGTGTTTATGGTTTATAGTAGTCACCAAGATGATTCAACAGGAGTTTGGTAGGCGAACATCAGAGATATAGATAACGATATAAGTTGTAGATAATGGATTGGTAAATTCTTCGTCAACGCATTAATGTGGGAAGCAGGGTAAGCTCTATAACAAAATTACTGCAACATAATCATTTAATAAAGAAGTTCCAAGTTAAAGAAAAGATATCAAACTCATTGACTAATACAAACCACAGAGGCCATTTGTGTAATAATAATAATAATAATAATAATAATAATAATAATAAAGATAAAAAAAATAAAAAAAATACAAAATATCAAATCTTCAACTAACAATCAAGGGGTATGAATAGACTCATTATTTTTTTATTATTAAATTATATTATTCTCTCTTTTAATATCTTCTTATATTATTTTATTATTTTATAAAAATATATAATGAGTAATTAAGTTAAAAACGCAAAAATATATTAATAGTTATTTTATTCAAGGTTCTAAATAGTGTTGGACATGATTTGGTGACAATGTTAACCAAAGCTTTTACGAGTTGTGGCTAGCCACGTCATTTGTAGAGGATGATTTAATTGACAATTATGTATATTATATATCTTTTATTATTATTTATTTTTATACACATATATGCTTTAAAGCGACATTTTGTTAAAGCATAACGTTAAAAACAAGTCTTGTAGTCATGAATAAGTCGTAATAAGTTTTTTTAGAACCTTTTCTATATTGCCCTTAATAATTGTTTTTATTTTATTAAATTTTTTTTATTGTTCTAGTTATTATTAAATAAATTAAACTATTAATATATTATTATAAAAATGACACACCCCACATCAATCCTCTAATAACTGCTTCCACCACCTCTGGTTACCATCTCCGGTAACAGATCCGTCCCCGGCATATGCTCCGATCATCATTACCACCTATATATCAAATACTGTAGAAATCAATCAAAACTCAACACAAAGCTACCTAATCGTAAATAAAAAATCTAAAAATACATCTAAAACCAACCTCTAACACATATGCAAAACCCAAATAAAATCTGAAAATCAAATCTTAAAAAAATGTAACGTACAATGCAAATCAAAATCCAAAATCAGAAGATGTAATTGAAATTAAATCCAGTCAACTCCCATATCCATAAAGCATCCCCCATTTCGTCGGTAGCAGAAGAACAACCCTTTGATGGTACTCACATATCCCTAAAGCATCCCCCATTTCATCGGTAGCATTAGAACAACCCTTTGATGGTACTGATGGTGAGGGGTCGAATGGTTTCCGACTTCGATGCTGCATTACCACCCACGACCAAATGAACTCTCTAATCTCGTGGGAAATCGAAACTTCACCCCCTCTATTGGTTTATCGGTTTGTGGATAAAAAACTCATAAGTAACCAAACCCCAACCTATCATTCCTCTCTTTTCTCACAGGAAACATCTCCAGAAAACTCATCGGTTTCCATTATTCTCTCGTCGGAACTCTAGCTGACGCCTTATTTAAGTTGTGGTTCGAAATCGGAAAATCAATCTGCATTCTAAATCTAATGTACAAGACCGGTTTTTGAAAATAGATTCCGATAGGTCACTAAAGATTTCTTATTCGTTTACTGTCTCAACTTCGACAACAACTCTCTATGGATCGGAAAATTAGGGATGTAGGGGACAAAGGCAACAAATGAGATGCGGTACTCTTGATGTTTTGTTATAAATTATAAGTGTATTTGATTTTCTTATAAATTAAATGGAATAAAAAAAAGAGTTAACAAAATAAGAATAGTTCTAACGACAAAATAGACTTTTTAAGAGTGGTTGGGACCAAGTGTGCAACAAAAATATAAAATACGGACAATCCGAGTTAGAAAAAATTATAAGGAACAAAACACACAGATTACCCTAAACTACATGGACCATCCGTATAATTTATCCTTCACATTATTATACGCAACACGTTTTGTATTTATAAAGATCATTCTTATCACACATATAAAAAGTATTTTATATTTAAATATAAAAAAAAACATTAAGTATTTTGAAACAGGTTTTTTTGCAAATGTCTTTTTCAACATAAAAGCTTTGCAAGCGATGTAATATATATATATATATATATATATATATATATATATATAAAGTAACATCACTAGAAAATGCATAAATTTAATTCTAAAAACCTTAAAATTATATAAAAAATACTTTGAGATATCTACTCTTTTTTTTTTACTTTAGAAACTTAAAAATCGAAACATTTATTCAAAAACGCTGTAGTATATATATATATATATATATATATATATTACATTTAATATATATGTGCTTGCAAATCTTTTAAGTTGAAAAAGACATGTAAAAAAGAACATTTTGTAAAATTGTTATTGTTTTTGTTTACATGTAAATATAAAATACTTTTTAGATGAATGATGTTTATAATAAGATATAAAGAGAAAATGGTTATATATATATATATATATATATATATATATATATATATATATATATATATATATATATCCTTTAAAATAATATAGACTATATCATTACACCATATTCATTTGAAACTTCCATAACATTTTAAATTTTTAATGACAATTATTCAATAGTTTTTTTTTTAACTTATATCTTATAATTATTAAGTATTCAAACTTCAACTTATTTTTTAAATACTACAACTACAATGACTTTTTCGGTTATGATGAAACTTGAAGCATTTCGAATACCGACTCATGAAACCCTATATAACATAACTTATTACCAATGCAACACAAACTTTCCTATAGATCATATTCTTAAACCATATTTATTTGAAACTTCCACAACCTTTTAACATTCAACCGGTTAATTACAACTATTTAACAATTTTTCTTTTTTAATTTATTTCTTATAATTATTAAAATACTCAAAATTCAACTTATCTTTTAAATACTACACATCCAAAGACTTTTTCACTTATGATGAAACTTAAGCATTTTGAATACTAACTCATGAAAGTCTATATAGCATAATTTATTACCGTTGCAACATCAACATTTTTTCTTACATTTAGGTGTTACTATTTTTTATACTTAATGGAATTAACAAGTTAACTACAAAGGAAAGATGAATTGTTGTTCAATCAAAACTCACATGCGGACTTTACGTAAGTCATTGTTATTTTTATATTTTTTGAGTTTAAATTCTTTATCATTGATGTCAAATTGTCAAGGACCACTAAATTTCACTCGTAAATTTCCCTCGTAATAAAGATTATGCACAAAAAACAAGCTCGTTAGCGTGGACGTGGGGGTGGTATTCATCACTCATTAAAAATTTTAATAGTTATTAAATTACAATATGTTTCTTTCATGATACTAGAAAGCCAAGGAACACATTCTAAACATGTTTGAAAAAATTTAAATAATAATATTTGCTTTTTTAACTCACCATAGATATCAAATGAAAAAAGACATACTTTTTTTTGTCTATATAAAAAGTTGGTTTTTTAGCTTTTAAAGGATCACCTAAAACAAAAAATTTGCCTCATTAAACAACAAAACCACAAAATAACTTGAAACATGGAAAAATGAGGCAACATTCAAAATATAACTAAATAAATTAAACTATTATATCACATCGCATATTAACAGAAGGTATAACTTTCAATTTGTATTATAAATTACAAATATCAAACAACTTATAGGTGCATTTTGCATAGTAAAGGCCATGAATATTACATAAGTCATAAGTGTGCAACATCTAACCTTCTTTCTTGATATCCTCCGACTGAAAGTAATATGTTTGTAATTTTAATAAAAACACTAATTTTCTAAACATGTGTAACTTTTGAATGAATAAAAAATTAATTGGTTCCTCTCCCATGAAGTACCTTGCGAAAGCATATCGGCACAATAACGTTTCTCATTTCATATAAAGATTTAAAAATTTTAAAGTTGTAAAGTTGTAATATCTGATTTCGAGAAGTTTCTTATTTCAAGATTGAGGACAATAAATTGATCAAATAAAGGCATTGAGCTTTAAGGGAGTAGGGTTTAGAACTCATTGGATGTTGATCATATTGGTTATGTGATCTAAGCCTTGGTTTTGTGTTTTGGAGTCAAAGGGGAAAGAGGGAAAAGTGATGTTCTGGGCTTCCTTTATGGATTATGGTTTTTAGTTCGGCATGTGTTAAACCAAAATTAACTAGATTGAAGTGTGGGGCTCGTCAATACCTTTCCGTGGATATAAGGATCGTCGAAAACGGAGTTGAAAAGAAGAAGTTGTGATTGTTTGAAGCTGGAAAGGATTTGGGCGAAAACTGTAACCACGGAGTGGTGAGACGGGACAACGAGGTGTTTGTCACCACGGAGTGGTGAGTCGGACCACGAGGTGTTGGTCACCATGGAGTGGTGAGTCGAGACCACGAGGTGGTGATCTGTCAGACCCAAGCTCATGATTTTAGGGTTTTCAATGTATTTTAAGTTTAATGTTCCACATTTTTTGGCATTTTATTAGCCTCCACCACCTCTAAGACCCCTTGGGAGAAAGCCTAGCCTCCACCTTCAAGATTTGAGCCCCTCCTCTCTCATCTCTCTAGTTTTGGATGCTTTTTATGATATTTTGATGAATCACAAATATTAAGGAAGTTATTTTGGTTGCAAGGAATGATGATTCACACTTGGATCCATCAAAGGCACGACATTTTGGAATATTGTAAGTATAAAGTTCCAATCTTGCTCTTTAGTTTTTTAGATCTCTTCATATATGGTTTTTGGCACTTTTTGTCCATTTTATGAGTGATCTTGGAGTTGAGTGGACTCTAACACCTTTTGATCAGTTTAGAGTGTTTTCTTAGACCTCGTGGATTAGGAAAGTTATGATCTTTTTCCTCGTGGATTAGGAAAGTTTTCTTAGCATGCAAGTTATCTTGGTTCTTTAGGTCATTTTGGTGTAATACAGTTTAGATCTTGAAGGATTGTGGCATTATTATGGATAAAGTTGGAAACTTTATCCATCTATACATCTTTTTGATTCAGATCTGAATGTGAGAGACTTGTGCTGGGTTTTCTACTGGGCTTTTAGACCATGAAGAAAACTCAATTATTTAGCCCATGTATATATATGTGTTACATGCCCTAATTTCACTAACACACAAAAATTCTCAGCCACCAAGAGCAATAGAGAGAAAACAAGGGTTTCTTCAATTTCCGTTTTTCTGGATACACCTTCAGTGTTCCTTCGTTTTCTGGAGATCCAACGGTCTGTTTTTTTTTATTTTTGGATAGCGGCTTCCTAACACCGAGGCCTTCATATCCAACGGTTGAATTTTCGAGATCAGCTCCATAGGTTCGGTAATCGTTGCTTCTGTTTCCTGCTGGAAATTAGCAACGTTTTTTGTGATCTTCTTCTTTTCTCCTTGTTATTTGATTCCATATGCTTGATGTGATTTAGTTCCAAGTACATGATGATTATTGTATGCCTCTAGTACATCTAGAGAAGATTTTGTATTGCTCAAATATTGTTGATAGTGGATTTGAAGCGGCTCTAGTAGTCCCGTGGTTTTACTCTCTTTTCTTGAGAGGTTTCCACGCAAAAATTTCGGTGTCTCGTATTGATTGATTACTTACTGTTTTTGAGTTGATTATGTTGGTCATATAACTTGCATTGGGGTTGTTTTTGTTGCAAGTGAAAATACCCTATTTGTTTTCATCCTAAAAGGTTCATTCAAGACGGGAATAGTTTAGTCAAACGAAGTATTATTCCGCATTGTTATTTACCGTTGTGGCTGCGTTTTTCCCATCAACTTGGACTTAATGGATTAAGTTGAATAAGATGCATTTTTGGGTCCCTTTAAGACTTAAAGTCTGGATCATGGTGGTTTGGACCATCTTAATGGATAAAGTTGGAAACTTTATCATTATGAAGCCATTAGGAATCAGGTCTGATGTTTTAGCTATGGTCCTTATGAATTAAGCTCCTTTTGAAGAAAAGCCTTTCAGAATGAGGACCACAACGTGGCCAAGGAAGGCCACGGTGTGGTGGTTGGACTTATCGCGTTTGTTTTGTCTGGGCGTGCCCACGGCGTGGTGGCATGTCCGCCACAACGTGATAGTAGATTTTGATCGGACTGGATTGAGTGGCCACGGTGTGGCCATGGGTTGGCCACAACGTGGGTGTCAACTGGATTGACTTTGATCGTTGACTTTTTAACCTGTTGACTTTTGGTCAACCTTGGGTAGCATGGAGTATATGACTAAGGTCTGGTATCGGTTTGGCTTTAGGAAGCTTGGGTTAGTTGATTTGTTGTTGAGGTATTTGTGAGCTTCTGTTGAGTAGTTCATGTGAGTCTCCTCACATTACTTGCGGGTCGAAGGCACCAATGCCGACCCATTTGAATATATTATAGTATACTAGCTGTTTTTGTGACTATTTCATGTATTGTATGTGTTTGTATGAATACTGAGCGGGGCCTAATGAGTGTGTCGTATGCTAGCTGTCTTTGTCACTCTTATTGAGGTTCGAAGGTTGTGAGATGTCGAAATTATCTTTGTTACTTGTAATGTCGAATTTTGGATTGTATTTTTATTTTAAGGACTAGTTTTGTAATGAAGCTTAGATGTCGAAGTCCTTATATTTTTTGTGCTTTCAGTTTTCCCTATAAATATGGGAAGGATACTTTGGAGGTTAAGAACTTTCCTGATTGTAATCGTATTCTCTTTCAACCTCTTGTATTCAAACTGATCAAGCAATACAACGTGCCAAACATATTATATTTAGATCTCTTGTTCTAAATCTTTTCTAACTCTGATTTTGTTTGATTACTCGATTCAATCGTAACTACATTTGGTATCAGAGCGGGAATGAAACTGTTTTGATCTGATATTCTTCTATTTCAAAAGCTTTTTGAATCTCATTTTAGATTCAAAAGTTTCCGCACTTTTGATCCTGAAAATCTTTGTAGATCTTCAGTTCTGATTTGATTCTGCATTTCGATTGATAAATCGAGTGTTCGATGTTCATTTGTTGTTTGATTTGTCTTGTTAATCTCAAATTTCTCAAGCTTTTATCTAAAATTGTCCGTACATCAATGGCGAACTTCAACATGAATACTATGACATCTTTCTCACATTTGCTAGGATCTTCAACTAAGATTCCTTCGCTTATTCCAGAGTATTACGATCAATGGGCAGATCGAATAGAGGATTACTTGAACTGAGTAGATGAAGAGCTATGGAAATGCATTACTGATGATGTTCATCCACCTTCATCCGTTCAAAGCATTGGGAATTCTGCATCAACTCAAAGTGTTACTGAACAAACTGAAAGGCTACAGAAGAATGCGAAAAGATGCATGAGAGAGCTTTGTGGTGCTCTTCCTCCTGTGGTGTATAATTACGTTCGAACCTGTAAAACCTCAAAACAAATTTGGAATACACTGAAGGAAAAGTACCAGGATAGTGAGAAGACCAAAATCAGTTCAGTCAAGCAATGTCTAATTGAATTAAGGGAGCTTAAGCAAAAAGATGGTGAATCGATCGAATTATACTATGATCGTCTGAACGAGCTCATCTACAAGTGTAATGTGAGTTTGATGATGAAGACACAACAAACCTTCGATTTTTTAACTCTTAGGTGTTGTTTATTTTTTCTGAGGTCAAATGTCTACAATCTGCGGACCACATCTGTAGACCTCTGCAGCAAAAGAGGTGGACCAAACGTCTACAGTCTGAAAAAAGAAGACTGTTTGTTTTTTTAACACCTGCAGGCTACTAAAATAAACTAAAATCTAAATAAACTGGTTTTTTTAAACTACAAAGTGATTTTTTAATATATTTATGATTTTGTTATAAATAATTAACAAATCTAAATCAACTTTTATGTATTATTATATAAAAAGTGAAATTAAAAATGGTACAAATTTACGTATATATTTGATAAAAACCAACAATTTTGATCGCAAAGTTATGCCTAAACATTGTAATTAGGAATCAAAGAATTTGATATATAAATGAATGGAAATAAACTTCGATTTTTTCAATTAAATCAATTAAAAACGTGACATAAATATTTTATCTAAGAAATTGACGATGCTTTATTAAATAATGTTTTATAAAATTTGACACAAAAAATATAAGAATATATATATTTTTTTCATTTTTATATAAATAATTTCAACGACCAATATTGTAATAAACTTTTATTTAAAAAATTTGTCAAAAATATCATGTTTGTGTCGTCGAACTTTTTTTTAAGTATTGTAACTTTTTTTTTCAAATTGTTTATCACTAATAAAGTTGGAATAAATATAAATTCAAAAAAACTAAAAAAAAAGTATATGTGTTTTTTTAAGCTAGAAGATGTCTGAAGATGTTAGAAGACTCTGGTCTACATCTGCGCCAAGAAGAGGGCACACAGACATTTTTAGGTCTGTAGTCTTTAAACAAACGAATAGTCTGCGAAGGCTAATGTCTGTGCGTGGTCTGCGTCGTGCAGACAGAAGAGGTCAGGAAGATCTGCGGACAAAAAACAAACACCACCTTAATGATCTTTACAATCTTCTAAAAGCTCATGGAATTGAAGTAAATGAAATAGCTGAAGAGTCAAAGATCAATCTGGGAGGTCCATTAGCATTGGTTTCGAAAGTATCAGGAAGAATAGGTGAGATGGAAGCTACTGAGAAGGAAAGCCCTGAAGACAAAGCTCTTATCGTCAACTCTGATGACGAAGCTGTGGCTTTTTACTCCAACAACAGAGTAAAGAAGTTTTATAAGAAGCCATTCAATGGAAAGTTGAAAGTTAGTGAAATGAAGGGAAGTAACACTGGAAAAGTTAGTGATGAGAAGAAGTTTGAGAAGAAAGAGGTTAAGAGTGAAGATTCGAAACAAGAGAAAACGTTAAAAGGTGATTCAAGAATTGATTGCCACTATTGTCATGGAGGAAATCACATGGCCAATGACTGCATGCTAAAAAAGAAAGAAGAAAAAATGAAAAGAGTTAAGGATGAGGCATACTATTCCGAAAAGCTGGAAGAAGTGAGGGCAAAGTCGAAAGGGATATCACTGGTTGCGAGAGGAGAAGATGAGGATGAGGGCAAATATCAATTATGGTCTTCTGGTTGGGATGATGAAGATATGAGCAATCCAACACATGGAGCCATGTTTGCAAAGTTTGAGGAGGATGAAGAAGAGAAGATTACTGGTCGTTGTGTTTTTCGAAATCAGCAGACAAATCACCAATGACTTCGAAGGTACGTTCTCTACTTCAGTCCTTTAATATTCCTTCAAGTGCTTATAATTCTATTTTAACTGAGTTTAATGATGTTGTTACTTATGTCAATAATCTAGTGATCTCTGCTAGTAATGAGGCTAAAAAATCTAGTACTCTGTTAAACATAAAGGATGTTGGAGGCGAAGAATGCTAAAATAGATCATCTAGAGTTGCAAATAACGAATATTATGATAGATAGAGATAGTTAGAATGCAGATAATAGGATTTTGTTGAAACAAAGGAATATTTACTGTAATTCTGCTAAAAGACTCTATTGTAAACTGACTAAATTGCATCACTCTAGTGACATAAGTAAAGAACAACATAGGAAGCTTCTACCATTCTTATATTTCGAAAGGGAAAAAGTTGATGCAACTTCTTATGATTGTGAGATGACTATTTCTGACTTTGATAAAGTCCCCGATAATAGATATCCCTATGGAATAGTGAAAATTGATGAACATCTAGATGCTAATGATCTTGTTGATATAGTTAGTAAGACTTTGACTGTAAATGAACAAATCAAGATTTTGAAAAAGACTGAGAATTCGACTTCTGATTCTCAAAACAACTTTGCTGATATCGAAGATGACAGTACCAGTGAAATTGAAGCAGAGGAAGTTTTTGACTGTTCTCAGTTATCTGTCATTAATGTCACATCATTAGCTAAAGGTAAAGAAAAATGTCATGATTCGAATATTAAAGTTGACAAAGACCAACCCTCTACTCCGAAAGTTTTTGACCCTGGCCATGTGACTGTCGAAGATAGTCAGACTGACAGTGATGATGATGATGATGTTTCGAAGGAAACAATAGATCCAAATGTTTCGAAAGAAACATAAATTCCTCGAATTGTTGAAGATTAGGTGTATGAAGAAACAAATAAATTTGACAAAATCATGAAAGAAAAAGGTTCTCGTTATCTTGAACCTAATTTTGTGGTTTATCCAAACTTCAAGTGCACTGATAATGTTGTCTTTCCAAACCAAGTTTTTGTCACAAAGGATAATGGAGATAGTGTGAAACCAGAGATAAACAAATTGGTTGAAGATGACAATAACAAAGCATCAAATGAAGGATTTTTCTCAAATCAAAGCACCATTGAGAACAATATTACCAAAAACTCATACACTTTTCAAAGACAAAAGCCAAGTCGAACTTGGGTGGTTAAAATTGAATCGTCAAAGGTTGAGAAACAAACAAACGATAAAGTTTTTGAAAAACCAATTAATAAAATTCAGAGCCAATAAGAAAAGATTCAAAAGATTTCACAAGAAAATGAGATTTCAATGAATAAGGCACGAAACAAAGATTATTGGAATAATTATCTGTCTAAAAAGAAACAACATAATTTTTCTTCCAAGAAGTCTGAAAAGAAAAAGTCTGAATCTGTTAAGACAAAATCACAAAATTCATTCTCTGGTGAAAAGAAATCGATGTCAAAACCTTCGAAATCACAAAAAGATTTTTCTAAAGACAAGGAACATGTTTCGAAACCAAATCAAAAATCAAATGTTCAAACTTCTTATCATGAGAATTATGTGAAAAGTTAACAAAAAGGTTTTGTTAAGAATTCTAACAATCCAAGGTTTTCACAAAATAATTTTCAGAGAAGTGATTTTCAATCAAACAAACAAAAGACTTATCATCGTGTTCCTTATCAAATCAGTTTTCAAATTCACAAACAGTTTTTCCAAAGAATAATGTTGGTTATCAAAACCGATTTCAGAATCGTTATAATCCTCATGTTTTGACAAGAAAGCCAACAAGACACTTTGAGAAATTAAAAGTTCAAGGGAGAAGAAATGAATCTTTCAAGCCTGACCAACCTCAATTTCAAAACCCACTTTCGAAACAAACCACAAAAGCTACATTTGTGAAAGGAAACACAGATGTGCAAAATATCAATCATTGGTTGGAAGGAAAGGGAAAGAATTTTCAATCTGGGGAATTCTCTCAAGAACAGATTAAGGATGCATATGGGAAGTATCTGGATGAATCCTCAAATGGAAGTTCTGTGACAACCCGAAAACTTTTAAATTTTTGCCTTGCAAAGCTCAGCCAGTCACGTCAACTAGATGTCAGACTCATTTCTGATATCATTTAGCCTCGTTTGGAGTCCGTTTAAAGGTCCAAAGGTCAGTACATTCAAGCATTGAGCATAGAAATGGATCGCGTACACTTCTAGCATCAAATCCGGGCCTTACACTCCAACATCAGGAGTGTACAGCCGCACACCCCTATGTACGGCCGCACACCCCCTCTCCTGGCCGTACACCCACCTCCATATATAGGAGGAGACCCCCTTCACTTATTCCTTTCATTTGGCTGCACTTTACTTTCTCTCTCTACTTTCTCTCTCTAAAAACTTCATCCAAGAACACTCTAAGGGCCTCAAAACATGAATTTCTCCAACATTCAGCTTGATATACTGGTAAGACACCTTGATCTAAGCTTAAAACTCGTCATGTTCTTCGTTTTCTTCATCACTTGAAGGTGTACGGCTGCACACCTTCATAAGGTGGCCGTACACACCTCAAAGACTCTCCAAGGTGAAGAGTTTGGCCTTCATTTGCTAGTTGGACTTGGTATTGGCCTTGAAACACCCGAAAAATCGACATTTTGAGCATGAATGAAGGGTGTACGGCCGCACACCCCTATGTACGGCCGCACACTCCCTTGTACGACCGCACACGCCCTCTGTACGGCCGCACACTCCTGTGTGCAACCGCACACACATGCTGGCCGCACACCCATGGCCGCACACTCCTCAAAGTGGCTGTACACTCCCATTTAGTGAATCACATGTGATTCCAACACTTGGACAAAGTGTTTCCTAGTCCCGTAAGGTGTTTCCTTGCATTTGGTTGCTTCTAAACACTATATTTATGTCAATTTATGCCATTATATGTCTTTTAGGACTTGTTGTGTCTCGGGACATCATTCGTGGAACTTCTCATCCTTACACGCATATTCGTTGAATCACCCACATCAGGTGAGTTCATACCCCATAATGAATCTTTTAACTGTTTTAAATGTTTTAAGGGGGGGGAATACAAGTTGAACACAATGCTAATTGTGTAATTGTTTGCTTTAAATATTAAAAGGACTACTTATGTCATTTATATGTCGTCAAAACATTTCAAAGACTCTTTTCAAGTTACGTGACTTTATAGTGTAACAAAACTCCGTTTTTTTTAAAGTACTGGCATAACTTGGTAGATAAAAGAGTCTTCTCAATAACAGTTCAAGAAAAACATTAGTAAACTATAATAGGTATAGTTTAGGAAAAACACTATTCATTTCCTTCTAATACAATAAAGCATACAAGGAGTCAGTTCAAGTACATTAATAGTAAACTATAATAGGTATAGTTTAGAAATCCAGTTCATACTATATATAATACACGATAATATAAAGAGAACCCACTATAAAGAGAAACAGAGAGGAATACACCATATTAAGTACCGGGAAAAATCACGTTAATATATCTTGCCGAGTTTGCATTGACACTGGTACGATTTCACGTACCAGGACTAGCAGGCACGAGGTGATAAACCTAGTAATATATCTTGCCGAGTTTGCATTGACACTGGTACGATTTCACGTACCAGGACTAGCAGGCACGAGGTGATAAACCTAGTAATATATCTTGCCGAGTTTGCATTGACACTGGTACGATTTCACGTACCAGGACTATCAGACATGAGGTGATAAAACTAATAATATATCTTGCCGGGTTTGCATTGACACTGGTACGATTTCACGTACCAGGACTAGCAGGCACGAGGTGATAAACCTAGTAATATATCTTGCCGAGTTTGCATTGACACTGGTACGATTTCACGTACCAGAACTAGCAGGCACGAGGTGATAAAACTATCATAATATATCTTCCTAGTTACATACTAGTTCACATTAAACCTTTAATTAACCGACTTAGGACTAAAGGCTACTTTAGACTCCCCGAGGTGTATCGTTCATTTAATACTACCTGGAGTCTGTATTTTATTACTTTATAACCAGCAGTGTCATTGCTGAGGTAAAACATTATTTTCCCTATTACATTTACTTGTGATCTTCTCACATATTCATTAATGTATAAACTATATTTAGTTAAAGATAGTATCACTTGGGAAAATACCTACTAATACAAGGAACGAACACCCATAACATTTGATGCCTTGGTAGAAGGCTACGTTTAGTAGAAATGACCATAATGCTAACCTTATCATTCCCTAATGTATACATCAAAGGATACATATATATCAATAGGATCCGACAGGTAATAGGATGTGTGCTTTCCGCTTCATTTCATGTTCCTTGTTTGGTTGTGGGCTTGGAACAGATTCACCCAGTCTAATATCTATCCGATTCTAGATATATATGTCCAGTATACATTGAGTCATCATGACGGTACCAGGTATAGGTCAAGTCATAGGGCACAAAGTCAATGCATAGTTTTCTAGTACCGAACATACTTTCCAAATCAGAACTTTGGGTATGTAAAACTAGAAACTTACCAGTTAAGGGTTTAATCCATTTTATTAATCAATTCATGAGGAGTTTCGAACCTCAGGCATCACTGCAAACGTATCTGATACGGGTGCAAATGTCAACAAGGGTGATGGAGTTTCGACACATGAACCTCAGGCATCACTGCAAACCCTTCTCTTGTAGTATCATCTACTTTCGAAACCTCCAATATTATACTTCTGTTTTGTTACCACCATTTCTTGTTCCCAATACATCTCATATTCCTTCTTCTACTCATTCTCCTACTTTCGATACAATTATGCATCAACCCATTACTTCCTTATTCCCATCACAATCTATCGAATAACCCAGAACAGTTCTTGATGATGAAACTGATGATGGTGGGTTTGTTGGTTCTTTTGCTGACATCAAGTTTGATCCTGAAGAGGAGAAAATTCCCGACAACATGCTCTTGTCTGGGAAGCAGTTCAAGATTTTAAATCGTAAGCTCAATTCTCTACTACAATTTCAAGCTGATGCAGGGGGCAAACATTCAGTGTCGGGTATTGAAGTGGATGTTATGTTAAAAGCTTAAGAGCATCGTCTTCTCAACAAAATCGATCAATATGACAAGAACAACGAATTACGAGTCAAGGCGTAATCTGAGACATTCAATAGTGAACTGAAGGAATTCAAAAACAGTTGCCAAACAACGACATGTTCTGTTTGTTCAGGATGTCAAAACTATTCGAGAAGATGTCAATCGAAAGCTTGAAGAGTTAAGATCAGACATGGCAAAGAAATTACAGGAAGTGACAAATAGCTACTCTTCAACTCTTGAGAAGGTGGATATTATTGTTGGGGTTGTAACTAAAATAGCTCAATCTTACAGTTCTATGCTTCCGAAGATGGATTCACAGACTAAGTTGGAGACGAAACATTTTGGAAATATTGATGCGTTGCTGGGTGAATTGAAGACCATGGTGTCGAATTCAAGTTCTTCTTCTCTATTCACTCCTGAGTTTTTAACTCAGAAGTTTCGTCTGCTTGAGTCAACAATTCATTCTGAATTGTCTCCAATTTCGAAACTGTTGAACTTACTTACAACAGATCCCCCACCTGTTGTTACAAGGGTGCAAGGGGAGAAAGAAAGGTGGTTGGAGTAAGGAAAGGCGAAGGAGCTTCTGGGAAGTCAAGTGGAGATGTTAGTGGTGATGCAAAAATTGTCGGAAAAGTCCTGACAACTCAAATTCATACAACTCTACCAATGAAGACTAATCTAATAATTTCGACAACAACAACAACAAGAAGACCTTTGGCAAAAGGAATTGTTATTGGTGATTCAAGTTCATCTTCGAAGCCCACACCCACTGAAGCAGATAAAGGGAAAGTAAAAATAGTTGTTGTTGAAAAGACAAAGGAAGAGAGAAAAGCATAGATTGAAGCTGAAATGGAGAAGCAACGCCATATTCAAAGTATTGTCAGGCTTCTTCAAAATGATCCTCCAACTCTGAACAAAGGTGATCCAAGGAAACTACATAGCTATGAAAATATTGAAGCTATGGTAGTTCATGGAGAAATGCATGATTTCGAAAAGAAGCCAAAGAAGAGTTATGCTACTGAGAACTTGGGTTTGAATCGGCTTGACTTTCCCAACAATAAGATGATGTTTGTTACGTTGCAATATCAGATTGTAGACAAGTTCGAAGACAAGGAAGAATTCAAGAAGTTAAAACTTCGTTTTCATTAAGTACTTGGGAAAGAAGAAGAAGAAGTTTGGTCGCTAATCAAGATTGTTCGAATTTTGAGTATATCCAAAGATGTTCTATTTGAGGGTGTACTTAAAAATTTTCGATATCAAGTCGTCAGAGCAAACAATACAACTTTCTCCTTTACTTTTGCTGACTTTCCTCTTATGAATCTGAATGACTTGATCTTAGTCGCGAACATTCTTAAGGTCAACAATGAAACGAAACTTCAAAGTACAAGCAAAGAAGATTATTTGTTGGGTCTTGCTCATATCAAGGTTTTCACAGACAATTATTTCTATTGTTTAGCCTTGACAGATGTTGAACTAGCTTTGAAAATGGGCAAAGAGATAAATGTTCAATCAATCTAGAAGAGTAAAGTTGATTTGCAGCCTTATGATGATGGAGAGATTTGTCTAAAGCCACTTAGAATAGTTATTGTTGGAAGAAGCAAGAATGGAAGAAAGAAGAAGTATTTGTTTCAAGCTTGTGATGTCGAAAGATATATTTCAGCTCATTATATGAACCTGATGGTTCGTATGAATAACTGTAAGAAGAAAAATGATAACGATAAGGCTGATTTGAAGATGGTGATGAATTGGTATGCAGCGATTAGAAGTTTGATGCATCAAGCAATCCAGATGTTAATGACTAAGATTCGACACTTCTCACAAAGGGGGAGAATGTTGGGGTTCGAAGGTTGTGAGATGTCGAAATTATCTTTGTTACTTGTAATGTCGAATTTTGGATAGTATTTTTATTTTAAGGACTACTTTTGTAATGAAGCATAGATGTCGAAGTCCTTATATTTTTTGTGCTTTCAGTTTTCCCTATAAATATGGGAAGGATACTTTAGAGGTTAAGAACTTTCCTGATTGTAATCGTATTCTCTTTCAACCTCTTGTATTCAAACTGATCAAGCAATACAACGTGCCAAACAGATTATATTTAGATATCTTGTTCTAAATCTGTTCTAACTCTGATTTTGTTTGATTACTCAATTCAATCGGAACTACAACTCTCACATGTATTGTATGTGTTTGTATGTATACCAAGCGAGGCCTGACGAGTGTGTTGGGCGGGGTCTATCGCATGTTACCGACATATTCGTTCCGGGTAAGGCCTGATGGTTGTCGGGCAAGGCCCATCGTATGTATGGTATGTGGTATTTTGGGAACTCACTAAGCTTTGTGCTTACGGTTTTATGTTTATGGTTTTAGGTACTTCCGGTACGAAAGGGAAGGGCCGACATGACTGCACCACATCCACTAGAGTTTTCCACATTGGTAATTTTCAATATTTACTCTGATGTTTAAATAGTATGTTCACTTTCATTGGTTTTGGAACAACTCGTTTGCATGGTTTATTGTTTTAAAAATGAAAATTTTACTATGAACTTTTGGGACGTTACAAGTTGGTATCATAGCCTTGGTTTGAGGGATTCTGGGACACTCTCAGGTGTGTCTGAACTCAAACTGAGGATTTCTAAAATCTTTTAAAAGAAAATGATTTTCTAAAGGTCTCTACGATGAAAGGGGTGCGATGCGTGCAATTAGCCGAGCTCAAGTAAGTATTTTCCAAAATACCGATACACGTTCTACGTTTGATGCTGATATGAGTATATGAGAAATGCATACTAGATTAAGCTAAGGGTCTGCTCAGGATTTCTTGATAGTATGCTATGAGAGATGCTTGTATATGGCTATTGATTGAGCTTTTGGAACTGTATGCTAGTATGGATTCATATAGTGGATAGAATGGCCTGATTAGGTTATGCTCTGGTTTTGATAACTCGATGCTCGAATGTTACTTGCTTTGTGCTTTTAGAGACCTCCACTAATATCAACTAACTATTAAAAGAATACTTAGGGTGACATGTACAGGGATTAGATAATTTTATAAAATTATGTTTAACTCTATTTCACAGCTCTAGTATGAGTCCAACCGTTGTAGGGTGAGACCATGTAGTCGAAGAATTATCTAGTTCCTGTAGCACGTAATTGTAGTCATGAGGTAGTGAGTAGGTAATAGAGGGAGTTTCTTTTAGAGCTGATGGTAGAGAGAGGTGAAGGGAATCCTACGAAATCCTAGGCAGTATCTTTAGCTCGATGCTTGCGCTGTTTAGCGGTGTGTATTCATTTGACAACGGGTGTATGGGATTGGATAGGATGAATGTGGATAGCAGTAGTTACTTAGACGACCCGAGATGATTCTTGAGGAAAGTATGGATAGGTGTGGAAGGTAGTATTGGGCCCATACTACTGGAAGTACAAGATCCGTACTCGACTCGAGGAACATTTTGGGGATTCTAAAGAACTGGTTAAGAGAAGAGGGCATGGTTTGGCACCAAGATTCGTTGCAGTGTGTTTTCATCTTTATCGGTGTATCAGTTATGTTCATTCATGCCTAGGATGGGTTTAGTGATTGTTTGGGCCTTAGTTGCCATGTCTGTTTGGGTTTCAATGGTGTATTCCCATGTGAGTTAGTTGATTTCGAGGTCTGGAGGGCCTTGCTCAAAGTAGTGACAGTTGAGTTGCGAGACTCAAGAAGGACACGATTGTGATGACTGGCTCGAGGATTGCAGCCGGCGGCTAAGTTATTGGCAGATGGATTGGGATGTCACTATTTTTAACAGAGGTTGTGTTCTTCTAGCTTTCCATGTTTGGAGGAAAGAGAAAATAGCCATGTGATTTTCAGAGTTGGGGTGTAGACCGGCCATGGGGCTAGATACTATGGTTTTTGGTGGCAAGTGTGGCAGTATGGGAATGCACAAGAGGATTTTTGTGGTATTGTTGCCATGCGATGAGATTAAGGATCTGCTTTATTCAGACATAGTAGGGTCAGGTGTTAACCGTTTGTTTCAGGAACCATGGGAAGTGAATCGGTAACGACAAATTCTGTTGCCTTTGATGTATCTAGATTATGAGGATGATTCCTCTTATACTTATGAAAGGTTCTCACAATTAATTGATGGATAGGGACTAGTAGGCTAGGTGTGTGGTATTTCCTTCATTTCCAGATCAAGGACCAGTGCAATGAATGGATTGTCAGACTTATTGCTTATACACATACATGAGATTCTTGATGTTAGAAGCGGTTTTGATTAGGAAGTTTCTGAGGTCTCCATTTGAGATTCAAAATACATTTGAGTTTCCTTGGTCTTTATCTGGAAGACCATCTTGCTTTGTATACATTCCATGGGTCAGGGATGTTATGTGGGCGAGCCGATTTGAGTTTATTCTGTTTGCAATGTCAGATGGTGGTGGTTCAAACCCTAATTTGGGGAGAGCTGGATACTTTGTTTAAAGGATTAGTGATCTGTTTAAGGTATGGTTTCAGAAGAATGGGTCAAAGGGATTTTTGGTTCGGGTATGCAAAACGTTTGTTCAGGATTGGTCAAGACGGGAGTGCAGGGCAAGTTGACATCAGATGTATGTGCTCAGGAATGCATGAGTTGTCCTCATGACAGGAAGCTATTGAACAATGAGCTCTTTGTATCTAGTGGTTTCTTTCGGGATCGTCGATGCAAGGTCATGAGGCGTTTGTGTCGCTCAGCTTGAGTATCGGTTGTTAAGGGATTTTCCAGCTCGTTGTATAGATATCTATCTATATTCTAGGATGGGCATTTGTTGATCGGTAAATCAACTTTAGAGTTCGGCATGTGTAGCTCCTCATGGGATTTGTTCAGAAGTGTATTGGATTAGTGGATTGGTTGTCAATTCATTCTAGATCGTTTTTCATTTTTTTCATCGTCAATAGTTGAGGTTCTTTGAAGGTTTCGAGATGTATCATTTGAAGTTCAATGGATGCGTCAACCTATTACCCAGTTTTGTACGTTGTATATTTTGGTTTCTGGGTATGGGTACCCTCAATTATTGGTTTTAGGGGTATTGTTCATAGCGGGCTCAGGTATAGCAGCTGTCCTTGATTACTAGGAGTTCGGATGTCGGAGCAACGTTGTTCAGTTTCTTAGGTGTGGCTTTGGATCTATGTGGATTCCAATATTGACATGTTGCAGCGACAGGGTTGGTATCTGGATTGATCCGACCATATATTTCACAGCATTTCTGAATAATTTTGGAAGTTTTATCGAGTTAATTACGTATTTATGGAATCTGTTCATTTTCAATCAAGATGTGGGATCTTGTTTCAATCGTTCATGTGGATGTTGTTGTTAGCGGTTGAGGTTCTTCACTTTTTCCTATTTAATGGTACTTCACCCTTTAGGTAAGGTTGTGAAGAAGGAATATGGTGGATCTAGGGTTGGCTACGTGTTTCCCCTTGGGGTGTACATTGTGGTAGTTCATCAAGTATTGTCATTAGGGGTCTATGTAGACTGAATAAGATAGCAAGATAACACTTGGTTGAAATTATTGGCATGGTTCTTATTTGTTTTACAGCCTTTGAATTGGGGCAAGAGTACAACCACCTATCTCATTTGTGGGTTGTGTGTGACTATGTATTCGTCTGATTTTGCATTAGTAGCACCCTATACTATGAAAGGAATTGTGCGTTATAGAAAGGTTTGGCTCATGTTATGTTTTGGTTAGTATTGAGAAGGATGTTGTTGGGTTCCTTCAAGTAGGTGGGTTGATGATTGAGTACCTTTAGGCCCCTATGTTTCTGGTCGCATCTCTTCAAGACAATAATTGAATGACGGCAAGATCGGCGTACTACCGTGAGTTTTTCATTCTAATGGTTAGAGGGTGTCACAATGTATCGTGAACTGGTGGTTATATGACTCATATGGGCGGGACTCGGTAGTTATTTGATTAAGAATCTTAGGTCATAGATCGTTGGTCGTATTGGCATGTTTGGGTGTTAGCGCCTTATTGGGAGTCAGAAGACTTAGTGACCAGCTGGTTGGGATCATGTGGATAGTAAAAGGTTGATGGGAGTATTAATTGTGCATCAGAAGCCTTTTGATGAATTGTTTGCATTATGAACCATTTTTTCTTGTGGGATGTTTATTAGGATTTTTGTTACTAGTGTTGGGTATCGTTTCTGAAATCTCGAGTCATTGAGTTCGTTGTAAACGTCTCGAGTGATTTGTCAGGTCGATGTACACTTGAACTGATGAGGGATTTGGAAGCAACATGATAATTCTTGGATTTAACATCATTATGCTTGTGGGAGTTGTGGGTTGGTGATGGCTTATCAGGTAGTCGAGTATGTATTTAAGGATTTTGGGCATAATTTCTGGATTCAGGGCTGGTTGAAATTCATGATCGATATGTTTTGAGTATCCTTTTTGCATGGTTTAGTGGTATTCCTGATCGGGGCTAGGGGTAGGTACGACGAATGGATAATCATAACTCTTAGGGTATGGTTCGGGAGATTAGACTGATGCTTTCCCGGTTTTGGGGGGGGGGGTATGTTGATGTTGTTGGTTGTGGTTGTAGTTTGAAGAATTCCCAGTTTGAGTGGTTTTTTTCACTGGAAGTTTTGTATTCAACTAGGAAGAGAAGATAGTTGTTGCGGTTGATTATTTTTAAGTTATTGGGTTGTTTGTTGGCAATTGTGGGATACCGAATGGTCTCTCGATTTTTCTTTATAAGATTCCTTGATTTCGAAGTGGCCAGAGGAAGCTTATACGATATGTTGGCGTTCTTTTTAGAGATTCTAACAAAGACGGATTTCGAGGATGAAATCTAGTTTAAGTGGGGGAGAGTTGTAACATCCGGTTTCGAGAAGTTTCTTATTTCAGGATTGTGGACAATAAATGGCTCAAGTAAAGGACTTGGGCTTTAAGGGAATACAGTTTAGAACCCATTGGATGTTGATAATATTGGTTGTGTGATCTAATCATTGGTTTTTTGTTTTGGAGTCAAAGGGGAAAGAGGGAAAATGATGTTTCGGACTTCCTTTACGGATTATGCTTTTTAGTTCGGCATGTGTTAAGCAAAATTAACTAGAGAGAATTGTGGAGATCATCAATACCTTTATGTGGATATAAGGATCGCTGAAAACGAAGTTGAAACAAAGAAATTATGATTGTTTGAAGATGGAAAGGATTTGGGCGAAAACCATCACTACATAGTGGTGAGATGGGACCACGAGGTGATGGTCACCACGAAGTGGTGAGTCAGACCACGAGGTGGTGGTCAGCACGGAGTGGTGAGTCGGGACCACGAGGTGGTGATATGTCAGGCCCAAGCCCATGATTTTAGGGTTTTCAATGTATTTAAGCTTAATCTTCAACATTTTTGGGCGTTTTCTTGCTCCTCCACCACCTCAAAGACCCCTTGGGAGAAACCCTAGCCTCCGCCTTCAAGATTTAAGCCCCTCCTCTCTCCTCTCTCCTCTTTTGGATGCTTTTTATGAGATTTTGATAAAGCACAAAGATTCAGGAAGTTCATTTGTTTGCAAGGAATGATGCTTCAAGCTTGGATCCATCAAAGGCATAACATTTCTGAAATATTATAAGGATAAAGTTCCAATATTGCGCTTTAGTTCTTTAGATCTCTTCATATGTGGTTTTTGGCACTTTTGGCCCATTTTATGAGTGATCATGAAGTTGAGTGGACTCCAACACCTCTTGATTAGTTTGGAGTGTTTCTTGGACCTCATGGACTAGGAAACTTATGATCTTTTGCCTTCCCTTTTAGCCATGCAAGTTATCTTGGTCCTTTAGGTCATTTTGGTGCAATAAAGTTTAGATCTTGAAGGATTGTGGCATTATTATGGATAAAGTTGGAAACTTTATCCATCTAGACATCTTTTTGATTCATATATGAAAGTGAGAGACTTGGACTTAATGGATTAAGTTGAGAAAGATGCATTTTTTGGTCCCTTTAAGACTTAAAGTCTAAATCTTTATGGTGTCAACCATCTTAATGGATAAATTTGGAAATTTTATCCTTTGTCTGAAAGGATTTTCTTCAAAAACAACTTTATTCATAAGGACCAAAGCTAAAACATCATATCTAATTCCTAATGGCTTCATAATGGATAAAGTTGGTCGTAGAAGGCCATGGCGTGGTGGCAGGACTAGTCGCGTTTGTTTTTTATGGACGTGTGCACGGCGTGGTGGCATGTCTGCCACGACGTGGTAGCAGATTTTGATCGGGACTGGATTGAGTGGACACGACATGGCAGTGGGTTGGCCACGGTGTGGGAGAAAGCTGGATTAACGTTGATCATTTACTTTTTGACCAGTTGACTTTTCGTCAACCTTGGGTAGCATGAAGTGTTTGACTAAGGTCTGGTGCCGATTTGGCTTTAGCAATCTTGGGTTGGTTGATCTATTTTTTGAGGTAACTGTGAGCTTCTCTTGAGTAGTTCAGGTGAGTCTCCTCGCAGTACTTGTGGGTCGAATTCACCAATGCCAACCCATTGGATTATGTCATAGTATGCTAGCAGTTTTTGTGACTCTTACATGCATTGTATGTGTTTGTATGTATATCGGGTGGGGCCTGATGAGTGTGTTGTATGCTAGTTGTCTTTGTGACTCTCGCATGTATTATATGTGTTTGTATGTATGCTAGTTGTCTTTGTGACTCTCGCATGTATTATATGTGTTCGTGTGTATGGGATGTGGTATGTTGGGGAACTCACTAAGCTTTGTGCTTATAGTTTTATGTTTATGGTTTCAGGTACTTCCGGTATGAAATGGAACGATCTGGCATGACTGAACCGCATCCACCAGATTTTTTCGCATTGACAATATCTACTCTGATGTTTAAATAGTATATTCACTTTCATCGGTTTTGGAACAACTTGTTTGCATGGTTTATTGTTTTAAAAATAAAAATTTTACTATGAATTTTTGGGATGTTACATGTAAAGAAATTTAAAATAACAATAGTTAAAGATATTATGTAAGACTCGGTTCCAGGTATGAAATTATTTTGATTTCATGTGATATTTATTTTGAGGGCCACGATGTGGTGAAGCTTCACCACGACGTGGCAATGAGTTTTGGTCCGCGGAGGTTTAATGAACCACCACGACGTGGTGATTTTGCCATGACATGGTGGTGGCTGTTTGGGAAAAACCCTATAGTTACGGGCTAAGCTCTATTTAAAGATCCTTAACCCCTCCTAGCATCTCTCCCATCAGGCACCATCTCTCCAAATTCTCCCTTGCAAACCCTAGATCCCTTGTGTGAGTTTTTGGCCTTAAAGAGTGTGGTTTTGGTGCTTGTGAAGGAAGATGGTGGTGGAAGATGACTTAGCGAGTTCAAAGCAAAGAAGATCCAGGAGTTTGCCTTCCTCTAGCATCTCAAGGAGGTATAAAAGTCTTCACCTTATTGAGTTAATGGAAAGATCTATGGATTTTGCCCACTTTTCTCTATGTTTTGTTTCCTTGGATGGTTGAACTTCATAAAGTTTGCAACTATAAGAATCTTCAGGCGGAGCATTTGACTCTTGGAATCCTGCTTAGAATCGATTTTTGAGGCCATGCATGGAATATTGGCCTTTTTGCCCTATTTTGACATAATAAGAGTTTAAGACATGCATTGGACATGCATGACTGAAAAGCACCAATTTTTATGTTGTGTTTGATGTTAGAGACTCTTTTGAAGCTTTTGGTTGAGTAACCTCTTGGATTGGATGATTATTGCTTAAGACATGAAGTGTTTTGGATCTTAAAGTTGAGATCTAAACATTTCGGAGGGTTCTATTTGATAAAGTTGGAAACTTTATCCCTCTAGACCCTATTTTAGACCAGATCTGAGTTGGAGACCCTTTGGAATTGAAGAAAGTGGATGAATGCATTAAGCTACTAAAAATCCCGTTACCATGACATGGCAAGGCCCCACGACATGGTAGAGGGGGGATCGCGACTGTTTTGTCGTATTCGACACTACGACGTGGTACAAGGGTACCACGACGTGGCGGCCAGCTGTGTTGACTTTTATTAACCTTTTGACTGTCTAACTTAGTTTGACCCATAAGGGGTATTTTAGGTATTCTGGATTATATTTGAGAATTTGTCTTTGATGGTTAGGAGTCAGTAAGAGCTGAGTTTTGGAGTCGGGATCTCATCTGCTATTATTCAGATTGTAAGTTGAGTTTCTCACTGTATCAATGGGTTGAAGGCACCAAAGCCGACCCATCCTTTGCGTTACAGTATGCGAATTAATTGTGTGAAATATGTATGAAAGACCAGGATGTCACCCTTGACAATTGTATGGAAGACTAGGATCTGGCCCCTGGAAAATGTATTAAAGACGAGGATCTGGCCCCTAGCACATGTATGTGAGACCGGAATTTAGCCCTCGGCAATAATTGTAAAACTATGATTTGGCCCATAGCATTAATTGTTTATTGGTATGTAGTACTTGTTGGATTAATGTCTAAGTCCATAACTATATTTGGTATGTACTTGACCCGACCCGGCATGGTCCATTTGGGTTGCACTTCACCGGCACAATTTATATCGATAGTCTTTTGAGAATAGTATATTTATGATTTATATTAATATATTATAAGTTCTAATATATTAATATGGAATCATATTATTTAATTAGTATTGATCAAGAATTAATTTAGAATTAATTAAGTGATCAAAAAGAACTAATTAAATATGGACTCTTATATATATGGAATGGGCCAAGTTCATTTAGGTTGGGCTAAGCTTTCATGGATGGTCCATGGAGCTTTTAACCCATGGATCCTATGTAAATGAAAGGTCATGGGTATTAGGGTTTACATGGATGTAACCCTAATCCTCCATAATATATAAAGGGGTCCTTGGCTCACAAAATTGGCACAAGTGTGTGAAAATAAGAGTGGGCCGATTTTAGTGTGCATAATTATTCTCTCAAGTTCTTCCAAGGTGTTTTGGTGATTTGTGATTCCATTTGAGGCTTCCACACTATTAGGGCTAAGCTCTTAAAGCTTGAAGACATCAAGCTACATCAAAAGGTATGTCATCTAACTAGAACTTTGTAGTATAGGTGCTTCATAATATGCTAGTTAGGATGAAACCTTGGAATAGTTAATATTTGCATGTATAATAGAGAAAACATAGATCCAAGGTTTATAGGTTTGCATGTACATCATAGGAGTGTTAGAATGCTCAAAACCCAACAGTGGTATCAGAGCCATGGGTTGTTTTCTGTTATATTGATGCAAATGTTTTATTTTCAAGTTGAAAAAAAAAAGAAAAAAAACATGACGTTTGTCAAATTTTAAGATAATTACTTGTTTTGTGAAAAGCGAATTATTTGTAAAATTTGAATCATTTGTTATATGAGTTGAATTAGGTCAAATTTAGTAAAAGATAAAATGATATGATTATTTTATTAGTTTTAAAAGTTTCATCTAAATGTTTTAAGGAGTTACATATTTTGTCATAAATTTTGGAGCTCAAAAGTTTTTTTTAAAGTTGTGATCTTAAGGGTTTTTGAAACTTCCATAAGTTATGGATATGAATGTTTTTTTAAAAAAAAAAATTTGATTCAAAGTTTTTATGGAGTTACAAAATTTGGTATTAATGTTTTAAAGAATTTCATAACTTGTTCTTAAGTTATGGAACATGGAAAGTTTCATCATAAAACACCATTAATTCCATAAGTTATGGAATCCAAAGGTTTTCAAGAATTACAAAACTTGCCCTCAAGTTTTGGAATTTGAGAAAAGTTTTTTATGAAAAAAAGAATTGAATTCTAAAACTCTTGGGTTCATAACTTAAACATTTAATTAAATGGTTTTAATTTTGAGTTTAATAATTGGAATTATGATGTTTTGTTGAATAGTTCAAATTAACTCTTATGGACTTTATTAATAGTTAATTAAAGCGTTTAATTAAAAGAGTATTATTAAATCCATAAATATATGGTTTGAGTTTAATTAAATTAAAAGTCTAGTTTAATTAATAGATTAAACCACCAAGTATTTTAAATGTCTAAAATACACCCTTATATTATTATAATATTAAAAGTTTAATATATTATATGTATAAGAGCAAGTCGTCTTACCATTAGTAGGCCTCATTCACGAAGCCGGTCTATAAGGGGGGTATAAGGTTACTGCCTATAAAATGACAGTTTAATGGGTGTCCACTCTCACTCACCGCTTCCTTGACCGGTGGAGGGTCGTTAGCCGAACAGGTAGGACAAGGACTATAATTTTCCCTTCATTATAAGTATAATGATAAATACTAAGTAACTAAACACTTATAAATTCCCAATCTTAGTTACTTAGGAAAATGTGAATAAGGTGCTAATCCATGAAATTACACTTTGCACTTTGTTTAAGCTGTTAGTGGAGCGTGTGTGGTTAACCGGCACACTAACCTGGACTTAACAAGGTAGGCAAAGGGTAACTTAATGTTTATCATAGTATCGTTGGAGCGTGTGTGGTTAACCGGCACATCGATTGAGGGGTAAATATTAAGGGTACCAAGTATATTTGCATGGTTACTTCACACCTTGTTTTGTGATCCTCGGCATCCCAGTCACAAAACCTGAAGGGTACACTCGAGATTGAAACATGCCATTGAAAAGTTCAATGAATCTCAAAATAATCTAGGAGTTTCAAAACCAATTAAAACCTAATAATACATTTCGTTTATCTTGGTGGAAATTGGTGAATCGTCATTCACCTACCTTCAAATATTTTATAGCTTGGATTACGGCATCCCTCTTCCAAGTTATAAAATAGTTGGTTGGGTCCTAGCCTTAATATATCATATTCGGTGTTATATTAAGGACTTAAATCAACTTTACGTGAATTTATCCCATTGTTGATGTCTGGTTTAGACAACAATGATCTTCCCAAACCAAGCTTTCCTAATGAATATGACTTCCCGAGTTTGGCTCATGGAAGTCATACTTCTCTTCCTCCACCTCCTCCAATTATTCTCCCTGACCCACAAGCTTAAAGACTTGAAAAGTTCAAGATCACTCAATCCCTACTCACAATAAAACATCAAATTGGAAGTCCTGTGTGCACTCATGTCTTAGGACTGAAGTCACACAGTGACAGGTTAAGAATGTTGGGTGTCGTTGTCCCAAAGAAGTTGGCTATTAACTGGGTGTTTCAGTCACTTCCTGAGTCATATAGAAAGACTACTATGTGACAGATCACGACATGACCCTAATGGATCTTTCTTATTTTCTTATTGCTGCTGAATCAGAAATGATTTGGTGCAATAGTCAAGCAAATATGGATGGAAGGTCTATTTCTCAAACTTCCATGGACATGGACAATGGTAACATTGGAAGTCCAGAAAAGCTTTCTCTTCCCAATGGAAAGGGCTCGGCCTTGGTCAACCCGGTTGACCGGAAGGTAAAGTGAAAGTCTAAGTCTGGAATAGCCTTTTGTACCATTCCCAAAGAGTCTATATGTTTTCAGTGTGAAGAAAAGGGGCATTGGAAGCGAAGCTGCCCAAGCTACCTGAAAGAAAGAAGAATCAACAGTTTGACTCTGCTTCAGGTAGGTCCACTATCTAACTCTATTAAGTTACCAGTTGATGATTCTTAATACAAAATGTGACTCGGTTGCATTTTGATATTTAGTAGGATCAAGCAAAGGGAAGGAAACTTAAAGAAAAGAGTATGCTGAATCTGATCGCGAATATGGATTTCTATCGCTTGGTTGAAGATCGGATTCTTGAGCTACTTCTTAAGAGTTATGATAGATTGCTAGGAAACATGTAATAGCATAGTTTTCATTTCAAGTTGCATTATAAGGAAAAGTTTTTCCGCATTTTTATAAATAAATAAAAGTTTTACTTTATTTTATATATCCTTGCAATGGCATTTATGAAAACTTGATGTTTGTATGTTTCTAGCAACATTGGAAAAATGAATTTGATTCTTTCATTTGTGGTAGTGTCTAAATTTACCAAGTAAGGAAAGATTCTCATCACCCAAGTTTCAATTGGACCGAAACTTGGAATCATGCAAGTTGTATAGTATGATGAATGAGAAGTTTCATTTTTGGAAAAATTTAAGACTAGTTCCTTGTTCACATGTATATATGAGTCAAGTGAAGGACTAAGGGATCAAGTACACATCCTTGTGCACTGATCAGAGTCCACCACAAAAGATCGATAAGACTACTCGTCATGATTTACTAAATTTTAGTAAATATGGTTATACTTACAAGGTTAAGTATAAGTCTGAGACATTGGAAAAGTTCCAATGTATAGCAGAACGGATAAGAAGAATCAAATTAGGCAGAAGGATAAAAGTTTCTCAAATCTGAAAAGATGGGAGAGTACTTTAGTATCATGTTTAATGGTCATCTTAAAGATTATGAGACCATATCACAATTCATCCTCTAAGTGCATTCTGATAGCTAAGAAGAAAAGTCATGAATTGTTGAAGTGGTCAGATCAAGAAGATGAGTCATACTTCGTTCCAAAACAAATCTTAGAGACATACTCCAAGATTGTAATTTGAGTGACACATCTTAAAGAAGGTTTATAACACTTGTCAAATGTAAGAGTAAAAGTTTTCTACTCTTGTACATTTGAAATTGGTAAGTTGTGATGTTTTGGATAAAACAAAGACCAACTAAGGCCAATTGTGTGAAGTGTTTGTCTTGATTAAGAATCCACACTACTTCTTGAATATTTGGCAAGAAAGTCTTATTGGTCAAGAAGACAGTGGGAGTGTAAAAGATCCTGAAATGGTTTCACGAACTAATCAAGAATAAAACCTGTATTTCATCACTAGCACACAACTAGAGGTTTATAACATATCGTGTTGACATTTCTGTGCCCATTCCATTTAAGTTGGTATAACATTTGAGTTCTACATGTTCTCAATTGTTTGCATAACTACTTGGAAGCAATGGCAGACCCTTGTGCTGCCAGGTGGCAAGAGGTTAAGATTGCACAAGTTCAATCCATATGAGTTAGGATTTGTCACTAACCTAGTCTTGTGATTATGGTTTTGACAAATTCACGTGGATAAGAACACATACACCATAAAATCTAAGGGTCATAAGGTTTCTCTCCGATTCATGAAAATGATGGTGAGGAAACACTTCCACCAAGTAGATTTTAAGTAAGATAGCAATTGTAATCTTTTCATTCTCAAAGTCGTTAAGTGGAGCGTGCATGGTTATCCGGCACACTAACATGGACTTATGAGAAATGGCAAAAATATAAACAATTGAGACTATGATTACGACATCCCTTTTCATAGTTCTGAAATTGTTTAGACACACCTGTGAGCTGTCTAAAATAAGGTTTATGATTTTGATAAAGTCTTATCAAAGCAATCTAGAATCAGAAATCTGAACTTTGGTAAGAAAGTCAATAAAGTATTGACTTCTAGAAGTCCAGCTGTTTTCTGGATACATGTCAAAGCTAGTGGGAGCATGAGTGTTATGCTAATAATCATCATGTTAGTGGGAGCATGACAATTATGATAAGTATTGCAAGTTAGCAATGTTAATTATAGAAAACAAAAGTTTCAATTCGTGAGGTTGCAGGGGTTGAAAAAGTTGTTTTGCTATAATTAAGGGAGAGGATATTATACTTCATGTCAATTCTAAAAGGCTTAGAGTGAGATTTTAAGCTTAGATTGAGATTTTAATCATCTTTAGTCAAGAATATATATATGAATTTCATGTTGGATTGGTTCAACTTAAGGAAATTCTATATATTGCGTTCTCAAAAAATCGATTATGATTACGGCATCCCTGTTCATAGTCAAATCTTGAGAACATGGCAAATAAAAAATATTGTAGCAAAAGACTGGTCTAGAATCATGTCTTTGTGTGAGACATCATGAATCGTGTCCCATTTGCTTTGGGTACAGGAACGATTGCATGTGCTATAATATTCATCCTTTCTAAATTTTCCAAATGCCCGGGGGCATTAAGAGGAAAATATCTAGAATTGGATATGACAAAAGTGATTAAGAAATTGTCGAGGACAATCTAAGGCTTTACCAAAGATTGGTTGCTCAAGGACAGTTGGAAGTATAGTGTTAACTTTGGAAGGACCATATTGACCTAATCTGAAAAGAGGCAACTCTTGTTCAGAAGGGGTAGTCAAAATGGGAATATGGAGTTGTCTCCATAGGTGGAAGTTATCTGTGTAAGATTAGAAAAACTTAATGCAAGAAGCATGTTCAAAGCTATGTACTTTGAATATGATACTTAATTTCCATGAAGTTGATATTTATTGGAATGCCCTGTAATGACTGTTGACAAGTTTTGTGACTTTGTACACATTCATTACAAGAGGGTCAGTGCATATAAGTTTAAAATCTAAACAGATTTCGATAAATGATAGGAATTTGGAATTCTTACATTTTTTCGATAACGATTTGGGAGTGTGAAAAGAGAATCATTGAAATTATGTTCAATCGATCTAGTTCACAAAGTAAGGATCATAGACAAACATAGAGTGCATTCTTGGTGTATGGCAAAGCTATTGTTTAAGAAAAACATAGTGTACATGCTTGGAGCATGGGACAACTAGTGTTTTTAATTCAAGTATAAAGTTGATAAAACCGAAACAATGAATAATGAGTAATCAGTATGGTGATAAATAAAAGTGTTTATTTATATTCATAGGGTTTGATAGCATATTTGATTCATTTATTCTTGTGTTTCACTTTGCATGTTTTGACTTCCAGAATAACTAAGTCGCTCTTCCTGAATGATTAAGTTATTCAAACCATCCACAGTCGGTCATATGTTGGAAGTAGATATGAATCAAGACTGTCATGGGTTGGTTTGTAGAGGTCCAAGTTGGTGGACAAAGTGGTGCTACAACACTCATGAGTGCTCATAAGTTCTGAGTATTGGATTCAACCCGCACTCATTTGAATCACTTCATGGATTTTATCACGAGTGATCATGAGACGATAATATCTTATATTCTTCAAACCTAGAGATATGAGTTGTTACTATGAGTTGGTTATACATTGATTGCACGAAAACGCATTTGGTAACTCGATGTTATAAAACGTGCCTTTGTGTATGATTCAACAAGTAATAGAACAAGCCATATGAGTCGAAGTTTATCCATTCCTTTTACCTTCGGGATAAAAGCGATATCTGTGGGCCCCTCGATGATTTAGCGATGACACATGTGAGTGCTTGGCCAAGCCAGGACTGATTTGATTTGTTCAATCAGTCAGTCATCATAAATCGAAAATCGGGAAACAAAAAATGGACAGAGAGAATGATTATAATCCATGTCTCAGTCCATATGATATCTAGAATGAAGGAATATATGATCCCTTATCTAATGGACAAGTCATTGACAAGGTCAGAGTTCGACAGCGGCTTTAAGAGCTACGATTGCCAGTTAGGTTTTGAAGTCATACTCAATAATAGTTTTAGACTTATCCAAGTGGGAGACTGTTGGATTAATGTCTAAGTCCATAACTATATTTGGTATGTACTTGACCCGACCCGGCATGGTCCATTTGGGTTGCACTTCACCGGCACAATTTATATGGATAGTCTTTTGAGAATAGTATATTTATGATTTATATTAATATATTATAAGTTCTAATATATTATATGGAATCATATTATTTAATTAGTATTGATCAAGAATTAATTTAGAATTAATTAAGTGATCAAAAAGAACTAATTAAATATGGACTCTTATATATATGGAATGGGCCAAGTTCATTTAGGTTGGGCTAAGCTTTCATGGATGGTCCATGGAGCTTTTAACCCATGGATCCTATGTAAATGAAAGGTCATGGGTATTAGGGTTTACATGGATGTAACCCTAATCCTCCATAATATATAAAGGGGTCCTTGGCTCACAAAATTGGCACAAGTGTGTGAAAATAAGAGTGGGCCGATTTTAGTGTGCATACATATTCTCTCAAGTTCTTCCAAGGTGTTTTGGTGATTTGTGATTCCATTTGAGGCTTCCACACTATTGGGGCTAAGCTCTTAAAGCTTGAAGACATCAAGCTACATCAAAAGGTATGTCATCTAACTAGAACTTTGTAGTATAGGTGCTTCATAATATGCTAGTTAGGATGAAACCTTGGAATAGTTAATATTTGCATGTATAATAGAGAAAACATAGATCCAAGGTTTATAGGGTTGCATGTACACCATAGGAGTGTTAGAATGCTCAAAACCCAACAAAAGGGGCTGCAGTGTTCATGAGTACTCCTGGAATAGTGATTCGAGTATTGGATTCAACCCACGCTCACTTGTATCACTTCATGAAATTTATCTCGAGTGATCGTGAGACGGTAGTATCATATAAGTCTTCAAACCTAGAGATATGAGTTGTTGACTATGAGTTGGTTATACATTGGTTGTAAGAAAACGCATTGGTAACTCGATGTTATAAAACGTACATTTGTGTATGATTCAACAATTAGTAGAACACGCATATGAGTCGAAGTTTATCTGTTCCTTTTAGTCCTTGGAGGATTAAAAGCGATATCTGGGCCCCTCGATGATTTTGTTTTGACCTATGTACCGGGCCCAGTCAGAACTAAATTGATGTGTTCGATTAAGTTCTATGTCAAAAAAATCAGAAATTGGGAAACAAACTGCTGGACAATAAGTACGACATTGTTCCATGTATTTGTCCGGCTGTTATCTTGAGAGCAGAGGATTATATGATCACTTATCTTAAATGTCACGTCATCTTAGTTCCGCGAGACTTTGAAAGAGCTATGATTGCTGATCGGTTCCTGAAGTCATACTTGCAGTTATAGTTATTAGACTTATCCAAGTGGGAGACAGTTGGATAAGGTGTCCAAGTCCATAACTATTTCTGGTATGTACTTGAACCGGTTGGTGTGGTCAATTTGGGTTGCATGGCATCATGACACTTGGATAGACAGAATGAGAAAAGGACACTTATGGTTTATTAATATATTATAAGTTCTAATATATTAATAATATTATTTAATTAGTATTGATCAAGAATTAATTTGGAATTAATTTTGTGTTCAAAAGGAGACTAACTAAATATATGGGGTTGATTGTGTAAATCATCCATTCTTATATAGTGGGCTAATACTCTATGGTTTATTGAATTGGGTTAAAACCCAGAGGATGCTCCATGGATGGTCCATGGAGGTTAAAAGCCTTAGATCATGGAGGAAATGAAAAGCCATGTCAATTAGGGTTTACATGGTGTAACCCTACTTGTGACACAACTATAAAAGGACCCCATGGGCTACCAAAATCGGCACTAAGAGGAGAACTAGAGGGATAGCCGATTTTGAGTGTATGTGTACTTCTCTCAAAGTTATTCCAAGAGTTGTGGTGTTGTGTGAAACACTTGAGGCATCACATTTGGGGTGTTAGGCTCACAAAGTTCTCAAGGAATCCAAGCAACAAGAAATGTATGTTCTTCTACTAGCTTTTATTTTTCAAGTTCCCCATGCCATGCTAGTTAGGTTAAGAACCTTGGAAAAAATCGAATCTTCATGTATCTTAGTAAAACATAGATCCAAGGTTTCTAGGGTTGCATGTACACCTTAGGAGTGTTAGAATGCTCAAAACCCTTTAGACCATAGTGACTCCGCTTTTGGAGCAGATTCAGGAGGCTCAACAGGAGGGTATGAAGGAGGAACACCGGAAGAGTGAGCGTATCGTGGGTCAGATTTCCTCCTTCGACTATGATAGCCGCGACCTATTGACACTCCATCATAGAGTGTGGGTTCCGTACACGGGCGGTGTGCGCCAAATCCTGATGGAGGAGGCACACAAATCTAGATTTTCCATCAATCCCGTGGTGACGAAGATGTATAGAGATCTCCGTCCTGATTACTGGTGGCCCTGCATGAAGCGGGATGTAGCCTGGTACGTCGAGAGGTGCTTGACCTGCAGGAAGGTTAAGGCCGAACACCAGAGACCTCACGACAAGACGCAACCGTTGGATATCCCTGTGTGGAAATGGGAGGATATTACCATGGACTTCATTACGAAGTTACCTCGGACGGTGCGCGGAGTCAACGCGAGATGTGTCATCATGGATCGATTGAAAAAGAGCGCCCATTTCATACCGATTCAGGAGAATTTCGGCCAAGAAGCTAGCAGAAATCTACATCATAGAGGTAGTAGCTCGACACGGAGTGTCAGTTTCTGTGATTTATGACAGGGATGTGCGGTTCACTTATAGATTTTGGAAGAAATTTCATGACAAGTTGGGTACTCGTCTGCACTTCAGCACGAGTTTCCACCCGCATACAGATGGTCAGAGCGAGCAGACCATCCAAACGTTGGAAGATATGCTGTGGGCGTGCGTTCTAGACTTCGGTGGTAGCTGGGATACCTACCTTCCCTTGGCATAATTTTCCTATAATAATAGCTACCACGCCAGTATCGACCGCCCTCCCTTCGAGATGTTTTACGGGAGGAAGTGTAGGACCCCAATACAATGGGGTGAGGTTGGTCAGAGGGTCATGGGGAGTACCGAGGTGGTAGATCCAGGAGTTTAGCATCTTTTCTGACTCATTTGAGGTATCAAGCTTCAAAGTTGACCATTTCATGCTTAATTGTAGTTTTGGTGTGTTTTATGTGACATTTTGACTCCATAGTTGAGATTTCTTGTGTCCTGGTAGTTCCAGCCCATAAGAGTTGTGCTTTTGAGCTCTTGGAAGCTTTTAGAGTCATAAAAATCGGGCCTTGATGGTTAAGCCACAACCATGCAAGTGTTAGATGGTCACAAAGTGTGTTTACGGACTTAAATTATGTCTTAACCCCCATCCATGTATGCAAGGACATAAAGTTTATAACTTTATGGAAATAAATTATTGAAATAAAAACTTTTTAAATTAATTAACAATAGTTAATGAAAATTGGAAAATAAATTAAAATAAATTTATATCGAATTAATAATTATCTTTACCTGAAAATAATAAATAGTATTTGTAAAAACCATCACTATCAAAATTTTAAAATGACCAAATGAGTTGTTTTAAAATTGATTTTGTATAAAATTATACATAATTGTTTTATGTGTAACCTTTGGATATAAACGACTATAATCATACAGTTTAAGATAAATATTTATTTTATACCATGTTGATTTGAATTTTATTTTGTGATATTATATTTAACAATTATAATGACTACAACTTATCATATATGTCTGTCTTATCTTAGGACTCAAGATAATAATCATTATATTTAATGCCAAATTTTTAATTTAATATAAAGATTTTTATTTTTTTAGACATTGATAATAAGTTAGTTGTTTATAATAACATATATTTATATATACGTTAACAATATAGTTCAATTTTACACAATGTTAATACACGCTACAACAAAACGAACCTAAGACAACATGGGTAAAATGTTGCATTAAGCTCTAAAAAAGTGGTGTTATGCCTAAAGCAACCCTTTACAAACGGCAGCATCAGGTGAAGTACATTAGACCTCAGGCAACTCTGTTAGTAGAAAATGCAATAATTTATCAAAAATTTGCATGTGTTATAATAAATACAACCTTTTTATGATACAACCTTGTTTATATGCTAAGGCAAATTTTGTGTACGATAATGCAACCTTTTCTATACTTAAATGCAACATTTACTATTCTTTTAGTTACAAAAATGCATCCTTTAGCACACTCAAATGCCACCTTCATTGTATTTTTATTTAAAATAATGCAACCTATTTTACACTAAATGCAAGTATGCAACCTTTATTACGATTTTAGTCCCATCAAACACAACCTTTTGTATAAACAAATGCAACCTTGTTATTCTGGTATTTAAAAATAAAGGCAACATTTTCTTCAATCTAAAGAGACCTTTTTAAATTTTCTAATGTTAAAACAACCTTTTTATAGATCAAAGCAACACTTTAAGACATGTTTTTATGACAATGGTATCATCATTATTTCACACATTATAATTTCTATTATCATGCACTTGGTTACACCATAATATATATATATATATATATATATATATATATATATATATATATATAGGTAGGTTAAATCGAGAACGTTTGAAAGATTGACAACGCAAGAAGAAATCATAACCATAAAGATTTTCAGATCAAAGGTTAGTATTAATGTACAATTTGTTTAAATTATAAAAGCTAATAGGATTAATTTGTAACTCTTAATTAGGCAAAAGGATAGCAAAGGAATTTCATGTGGTTTCCATATGAGTATCTGCCAATCTCTCATCCTCTCTCTATCTCTCTCATTAAGAACTAGTGTAATACCCGTTCGGTGAACGGGATAACGGATAAGTAAATTATTATTTATTGTTTATATAATATCAAGTTTAAAACTGAAACTAATATGGATTGGTTAAAAATACAACTAAGCTCATACTATTGGCTAAAGAAAATAAGCATGTTGTTATTATCGGCAAAAAAGGTAAGTATGTTGCTATTATTGGTGAAAAAGATAAGTATGTTGCTATAATTGGTTAAAAGGGGAAATATGTTTCTTTTATTTGACGAAAATATAAATATGTTGTTATTATTGGTTAAAAAGTTAACTATGTTGCTTTTATTAGTTAGAAAGATAAGTCAAACACTCATATAAGGTCATGCCATTTTTTAACTCATAAATAAACTCAGTTATCAACTAAGGAATATGTTAAGCCATATCATAGTTAAATTTCTTCCGTCTTATTTATTTCACGAATAGCATTGCATATTATAACCACTTGTGAACTGACTCCTATATATATAATGGATGGCTAGAGATCTTAGGATCTATTATTCGTTAAGAAAATAAATATGTTGCTAAAACAATGCACCTAAAAGGTCAAATGAAAATATCAACCTATTAATTTTAAAAATATAAAAATCAAGAAATATGAAACCACAATGACATATGACAACCTGCTCGAAGGGATATAACTATATTTTTATTTCTTATGACAACAATGCATGTGATGCTTTATTATTATCTTGAAACACATTTCTATTAAAGTTTTTCAACATGAATCAATGTTTTGTTTCCTATAAGACATTGCATTGCATCCAATCTTGATAGAAACCATGAATTTTCATCATATCAATGGTCACTACCATGAAATATGTTTATTTTCATAAATAAATTATACCTGGAAAAGAAACAAAATGGTAAATAATACCAAGGGTGGTTTCGAAGTGTATTAAAAAATTAAGAACAATATATTTTTTAAAACAGAACCTCAATGATTCATGAGAAGATATATACCAAAATTAGGAAATAGAAAACCAAACCTACAAAATTCATGAAATTTGGAAATAAAAAACTAAACCACCAAAAACCTGGTGATGTAAATCCCATAAATCTAAATTTATAATAGAATGGATAAGACCTACAAACTAAATATTTCAGAAGAATTGTCCATGTCTAGCCTAGAAGGAAAAACATCAAGAAAATTTAGGCCACATAAAGGCTTTGTGGTTCCTCCAAACTCGAGCACTTAGTACATAAATACACATCATTAGAGTTCGCCCTTCACTACCAATGGTTGCAATTCAATTTCAGCAAATTCAAGAGACAAATTTGGCATCTTTAAATTAAATTAAGAATTTTTCTTCTTCAAATAAGTACATATAAAGGATAATATGATTTAAAGCCTAAATACTTGGACTTGAAATTAAATATTTGTTTGTTTAATTCAAAACAGAAAAAGCCAAAGCTATTGCTCTAAGAGGTTATCCGGGTCTTTGAAGGTGCTAACAATTGCATTTGCATAGTATCATGCTTATAAGAGATCAAAAAGGGAAATTAATACATTAATTAGTGCTTCATGGATGATAATTAAGGCCAAATATATTAAAAATTATATGAAATAATATCCCATTATCTTTGACAACTCGTGCAAAACAGTCAAAAAGATTCATGCAGATCCCACCATGGTTGTAACATCTTGTATTTCTAGGGTGAGCTAGTTATATTATAACCGTTAGTGCTCCAACTGCAAGACAAATGTAAAAATGTAAAATGATTAAAATGACTTTTTCTCATCCCTGATTTATAAAATTTAAATACTCATCGATAAGGGTTAGATGATTATAAGACGAATTAGCAACACTTAACCACTAACTTATTCAATTCAATCTGAGAAACCTTATCAACATCCTTAAGAAAAATGTACAAATATAGAAAATTAGGGGTTTATGATTAACACAATGAAAAGTTCAACTAATGAACTTGTTGTTTGATAAAAACTCATAAATATTGAAATGTGTTTGTGTATATTAATCAATAAGTTACCTCCATAACCAAGGAACGATGTCCTCTTACTTAGAATGCTAAAAAATCCAATTCTAGTAGAAGAATCCTATAATGAAGCTGATGTTGTTGAACTTGGAATCAGAAAAAGTAAAAAAAAAAAAAGTATCAGGTATGGAAGGAATTGAATGGAATAGTTGATTCCATTCCGACGACAACCCTTCCACAAACAAATTTATATATTAAAACTGATTTATATATTAAAACTGCTTAAAGAATTTATAGGTTGTACATGTTTAAGACCGGGAAATTACTTCAAAAACTATGAAGTGGTTTCATTGTAGGGATTTCTTTATGGAAAAAGGCTACAAACCAAACAACTAAATTATCGTATTTGAAACAGTCAAATATATATTTTTAGGGAAAAGGGTAAAACCAACCAACTATTAAAAAGTCTCGGATTTGAACCGAATTGAATAATTTTTTTTATATAAAAAGGTTTCAAATCAAACAACTAAAATTTTCGGGATTGAAACGGCCAAATACTTTTTTTTCAGAAAAAGAAAGGTAAAACCAAACGACTAAATTTCTCGAATTTGAACCGAAACGTTTTGAACCATAGAAAATGGAGAATTCTACCCAAAAAAAACACTTCAAAAGGTAAAAACCTTATGAAAATCGGGATAAAATCGAAAAGCATTGCAATTGTATAAGGAAAAATGCTAGATCAAAACTGATTGGTTACTTTTGATTCCCAACTTCGATAAATATAATAATTGCATTTGAACACCTTCCATATATGATAATTTCCAAACTGCTCTTTAGTTAAGTAGGAGAGAAAAAACTAATTCTTAACTTCCAAAATCCAAGGGTCAAACTTGTTGCTTTTTAAGAAAGAATAGTCTTCAAGATTTGTGATTAAAAACCCCACAAATAATCTTACTACATTTCCATTCAAAATTCTTTTTTTTTAATTTTTTTTACTTTTCCTTTTACGAATGATAATCCATAAGAATAAGAGAACAAAAAAAACCCATGAAATCTACAAAAATGAATAAATATAAATAAAAATAAAAATAAATCCTCCTCTGCAAATGAAAACCGAATTGGAGAGATACCAACTTCCAGAAAAAAAAAAAAAAACATTCCTTCCATAATTTTCCTTTCTTGAAATAAATACCCTTCAATCAAAATTTCAATATACCATCTCCTGAAGAAATCGATTAATTTATAGATGCAATTGCTAGACTAAGACATATCTATGCCATTCAAACTCCAAGTATTCAAGAAAAAAATGTTTGAAAGTCAACCAAAACAGATTTTGACTAAATTGCCCCTTCATCCTTAAAATAAAGACTCGATTGTGATTAAGCTCCAAACATTCAAATTTCACTTTAGAGAATTTATTAGAGTAGTACCCATTATCAACCAAAGATAAAAGTAACCAATTGATCTTTTGCCAATCCCTTCGCTAATACCAGTAGCATAACTCAAATTCCAATTGCCAAAAGAACGCCATGTGGCAGCTAAGAATCCAGCAAATTGAAGACAATTTCAGTAGCATTGCATGTTATCTAATTGATTTCCTGAACTCTTATATTTTTAATAAAAAATTAACTTCTCAGATAAAGCAAAGGAAACATGGAGGCATTAATAGAAACGGTTGGCATGCTTACCTATAACAAATTTAAAAAAAAAAATCTTAACAGTTCTTATACGAATGCTTTTCATTTTTTGGTTCATTATCGAAACATAACACTATTACAATAAAAAAAATATAAACATACTTGTAACTAAAATTGCATCATAATAAATTAAAGAAGACAATGTTACCAGGTTAATAAGCTTTTTGACTGCTGAACTTTGGCACTATATGACTCCTCTATCTCTTCCTGAAAAAGCAGTGAATTCAGCATTTTTAGTATCTTTACAATATGCAAAAACTTTGATAAAAAGGAAATAAGTTGTTGCTTTTGATGTTATTCATAAGCTTGCAAGATTTCATCAAAGGCTGCAAGAATGATTCCCTTAAGTATCCGATGGACTTTCCCATAGAGGTTCTTTCTCATATTGCCATTAATCAATTAATAAATATTTTAAATAGGATATATAAAATAATAAATATCCATAATAATAAGAAATTTATGTGAAAAATACTCACAATGATATACATCAAGTGGTATTAGCATACCTTTATCACCTTGTACCAATAAGTAACTCAACTGTAATAATATTAAACTCTCTAACTATGAATGTATGAAAATTTGTAACAAACTATGCCATATTTGAATTTCATAACTAATTATATTCTAATGATACACTTAGCAGCCATGAAGAATTCACACAATATGGACTATAGATCCACCACTTACCACAAAAAATAAAATTAAGTTTGATTTAGCATATAAAATTGTTCTAAGTTTTCCATTAACTTGAGAATGATTTAGCATATAAAATTGTTCTAAGTTTTCCATTGCTTAAAAGTTCTAAGTTCTTTCCTATGAGAGTGTCATTTACTTGATCAGCATGTCTCTATAAATCAAGAATCAACAAAAAAGATTATCAAATATACATCATTCTTATTGTTTAATAGAAACAATATAGAAGGCAAGCATATAGACTTGTATATTTTTTATAAGGTTTACCCTCTTTTATACTCAGATGATAGAATACATTAATTAAAATTCTTTTAAACTTCTTTAAATCAATGTCAAGCATAAATTAGAGCACCATCAGGGTCCAAAGTAAAGGGACTATTTTTTTTAGAAGATCAAAGAATGGAAAAGTACTCTGAGGATTGTCGACTTCCACCCTCTTTTCGTTAATGCATCCATATCTGATAACCTAGAAAATAATGATCAACAACAACAAAATCAATAACCGAAAACAAAACCAACCACATCAAATAGGAAGGAAACAAATCCCTAAATTGAGGAATCTAATAACGTAAATCAGTTTTAAGAGTAGGTTATATTTCGGATGAAATAGAAGTAAAATAATAACTCCATGAACACCAGAAAAGAGAAATCGAAATGTAAACATAATCTATTGTGGGGAGGACCTAAAGACGGAACGTTGAGGAAGTAATGTAACACCCTGTTTTGAGTCGTTTCATAATTTAGGGTCGTGACCTGAAGATCAAGTATCATAAGGCTTTAGGATTTAGGAAATATAGGTTTAGACCCATTTGGATGTGGGTAATGTAGATTATGTGATCCAAGAGCTCAGTTTGTGCTTTGGAGTCAAAGGGTAAAATGGGAAAGTGGTGTTTCAGACTTCTTTTATGAATTAAGGATTTTAGTTCAATGTGTTTTAAGTCAAAAGTATATAGATAGGGTCGTAGAGCTCCTCAATACCTTTCTGTGGATATAAATATCATTGAAAACGGAGTTGGAACGAAAACGTTATGACCATTAGAAGTTAGAAAGGTTTTAGACTTAGTCTAGTACGTTGGGCGTACTAGGGCATCCCTAGTACGATGGGCGTACCAGGAGTACGTTGGGCATATGCGATCATTGCCCAAACCCTATTTTCATGGTTTGAACTCTATTTAAGCTCCTTAACTTCCGCAAACCCATTCCATTCTCAGCCTCTACCTCTCCAACACCTCTCTTGAAAACCCTAACCCTAGTTTAAGCCTTTTGAGCAAAAACAAATGTGATCTTGAGTGCTTTGGAGTGTTCTTAGTGCGTCTTGGAGAAGAAGGAGCTCTTTGAGAAGTGTTGGTTGCATTGGAGCTTGTAGATCCAGACTTTTTTCACTTTGATCTTTCTTCTAGATGTATAAAGCTTGGATCTTGATGATGTATTTGTTAGATCTATCTAGTTTTGGGTGTTATGAGGTTTTGGTCACTTTAGTGCATAAAGATTAGATCATGAAAGTTTGTGACCTTGTTATGGATATAGTTGGAAACTTTATCCATATAAACATCATATTTCTTCAGATCTAAAGGTTGGAGACTTGGACTTAATGGATTAAGTTGAAAAAGATATACTTTTGGTCCTTTTGAGACTTAAAGACTAGATCTTGGTTGTTTGGATCATTCTAATGGATAAAGTTTCAAACTTTATCCATTATGGAGTTATTAGGAATAATAAAAATGTAATCTTGGACCTTAGTTTCCTTCCATGCATGAGCTAGGATGTCTTAAAGAGTTAAGACTTTAGGATATTTGGTATTGAGCACTTAATATCCATGCAAGATCATAAAGTTGGAAACTTTATGATTAAGAACATCATTTGAGGGCTAGATGTGGATTTTTAGATGAAAGAGCTTAAGGATTAAGCTCTTAATGGGAAGAAAGGGTGGAAGCCGCGTACGTTGGGCTTACCAAAGCGTACGTTGCACGTACGTTGTCAGCCCCTTGACTCTAGTCAAACGTGTGGTAAGCCCCGCTACCTATTGTGTACACCCAGTGTACTCACCGAGTTGACCTGGTTGACTTGGTTGACTTTGACTATGACTTTGACAAAGTTTGACCTAGGGGTATTTTGGGTACATTGATTATAAGTTAAGTTTGGTCATGTTCCAATGAATAGGTGACCGATAGAGTTGATATTCGGAGCAGTGCCCTGTTTAGCGATCTTTGCGATGGAAAGGTGAGTCTCATCACTATACATGTGGGTCGAAGGTACCAATACCGACCCACTAGGATCTATTATGCTAGTTGTCTTTGTGACTCTTGCATGGTATGTTGGGCTAGGCCCATTATATGACGGGCTAGGCCCATTTGTATGATGGGCTGAGCCCATGAATCAGGAAGGGCTAGGCCTATTGTATGTTATGTAGGGTAGTATCTGGAAGGGCTAGGCCTATTGAAATAAAATAAGTTTCTAAAAAGATTTTTTAAGAGAAAATAAGTTTCTAAAAATATTTTTTAAAGAAAAAAGGGGTGTCATGCGTGCAATCGGTCGAGCTCAAGTAAATGTTTCCTAGAATAACAATACATGTTGATATGTTATATGATATGAATGTTTGCATGCTAGGATAAGGCTAAGGATACTTTTAGGAATTCCATATTGTGATGCCTTGTAGCCTAGGAAGCATTGGATGTTATGCTAGATTGGAAATATGTATTGGTAACAGAAATTGCTAAGTATATGCTATAAAAATTGTATACGATTAGGATCATATAACCCTAGAATGACTGCTTTAGCCTTATTTCCTGTTCCTCGTTTGGTTGTGGTCCTAGGGTAGAGTCTTTTATTCGAAAGTCTATTTGATCCCGTATTGTGTATAATTTGCATCCATAGGGAAACCGACAGTGAGAGTGGAAGTTCCTAGCATGGGTGATAGTAAGTGAGTTTGGGAGGTTCTTTGTTTGTTCTGTAGATTGGAGTGTTACTGCATGAATGTTGCTTGCTTTGTGCTTTGTGGAACTTTTAGTTATGTGAGTTAATTATGAAGTGAATATGTTAAGTCACATGTTGCAAAGGGTAAATAATCTTAGAGTGATGGATTTGACTCTATTGCGCAACTCTCGTTTGAGTCTAATCGTTGTAGTGTTGAGTCGTTTACTCGAAGGATTATCTAAGCTTTATGGCATGTGATTATATTCATGAAGTAGTTAACTGACATTAGTGAGAGTTCTTCAGTAGTTGATGGCAGGGTGAGGAGGAAGAACCTAGGAGAGCCTAGGAAGTGTTCTAGTGGGTTTGGTCGCGTTGTTTAGCGAGTACTTGGAGTACCGATTTGATAAGGTGACTTAGAGGATTCAAGATAAATCTTGAGGAAAGTATGGATAGGTTTGGAAGGTAGAATTGCTCCTATACTACTGAAAGCACAGGATCCATACTCGAATCAAGGGAAGTCACGAAGAATCTAGGAAGCCTGTGGGATGAAGATTCCTTGAGTATGTTCTGATCATTGTGTGATGCTTTTCATAATGGTTATGAGCACGCGTGGAGGAGGTCCAGTTACTGGTTCAGGCTCAGGTGCAAGTCTTGAGCCGATTGATGAGTAGAAGCGGGAGTTCATCTCGTCGGAGATCATTCACAGTATTTTCGAGCAGACTCCTATGATCTTCGGTTCGGTCAAAGTGGGGATCATTGAGATTTTGGATGAGCAGTCGGGCACATTCCGCACTGAGATTATAGCTATTGTGGGAGCCTTCATGTGAAAACAATAAATGATCTGTGCGGACAAGGTTTGAAAACTCAAACCTTGAATTAACTTAAGATCAATGTATGCTGCTAATAACGATCTAGCCAAGTTTGGTAAACCAGTTTTGTCTCGAAATAGAAATATTCAACAAAGTATTCAAGATATTGAAATGATTAAGTATGACCAAAGTAAAGTAACTTAAGATTGATAAGAATGTAGAAGAGAGTGATTTGACTGAAGGATTCTTGGTATTGATATAATTGAGAATGATGCATTTATATATATGTAAACAATCTATCTTGCAACTCCTTAAATTGGAAAGGAGTAAGACAAATAACACAAATTTGCAAAAGTGTATGAACCAAAACACAACCGAAGATCAACAGACTGACACAACCGCTTCTGTTGATCTTGTCCCATGTACTATACAATAAAACAACTACTAATAGACAAACTAGTACTAGGAACATTCAATGCGCATTACAGACTTATCAATCAAATAACAAAGGGATGTATCTCGGACAGGCCTTCTCTTCGGGATAGACATCATCTCAGAATTCTTCTATCTCTGAAAAAGACTTCACTTCAGATTGCTAAGGGATTACTTTTCATGTATCAACAATCTCCCCCTAAGTACCCTTAGCGATCATTTGACTCATTCACTTAGCTTCATCAAATACAAATAGACAAGCCTTTTGAATCCAACTTCGGACCTCAATGTACCATCTGAGATGCTCAATAAATTTATTTTTCACATGTTCGGAAGAATCACTCTTGGCCGCATTGGAGATGAACTTTTGGAGGATCTTGGTTGGAACAAGATGTTTGTCTAACACTTGGAAAATCCTTTTTATTGGACTTACTTTTGAGGTAGATGTAACCAAGTTCTGGTTCTTTGATGGGTCCTTCGGCCAAAATATGAGCTTCAGGAAGATCGGTAGATATTTTTGGCTAAGAGTTTTTCTGTTCTAAAGAGGTGAGAAAACTCCACATCTGATCGACAGAATTTCGCGATGTAGTCCTTTAGGAAGCAGGTAGCTTAGTTGTAGGCTTTGATTCTTGAATCATTTGATTAACAGTCTCGGAGGTGAGCAACAATGATAAGAATGTCATTAGAATTTATCGAAGGAAAATCAGCTTCTGAGATTGTGATGGTATATTCTTTGTTCCAAGAAATGAAATATGTGTATAAGATACAATCAAGATCAAACTTGCTCTGGACTTTTCTACCATGACCAACTATCTTGGTGATTCTATTTCGGGGCCACACTTCCTTTTGGGGTCATGCGTTGGTAGAATAAAAGGTGCTCAATGTCTCACGCTCAGTTCGGATGATAGTTTGAGGATCATCATTTGGATGCAGATGTGTGAACTTGATGTAGAAGCATCCATGTGGAGAGATTGGCAAGTCCAGTTGATCAGCATCTTGAGTTGGTAGATCAAAATACATAAAGGGCTTGAAATGTATGTCATGAATGATTCCTTCTCGGAAAAGAGGAGAAATGTCTAGCATCGGATTTGGGTTGTCTTTGAGCGCTTGAATCTGGTTGCTTTCTTCCAATGCTTAATCAATTTGTTCCTGAGCCCAGCCCTCGGAATTTCTAAACGTCTTCACTGGGCTATCCAAATCTGTAGCAATCTTTTTGACTTTATCTTGGGGATTATCACCTTTTCCAAAAATGAAGGAGATGATTTTACGACCATATTCAGTGATGAATATTTTGGATGGAAGAGGAATCAGAGGCTCTTCAGGAATATCATCTAGTTTTTGGGTGGGAGAACCTTCATCAATTTAAGTGATCCTCGGAGCAGGAATTGGAGGAAGCATAGACTGAGTGGCTTGGTTGTCAGTTTGGTTTTGAGCTTGATTTGTCATGTCTTGACTCCGTTTGAACACATCTGCTAAGGATGATGGCCAAGAGACTGATGACCATTTTCTCTTCTCTTCTTCCGAAAGAACTTTCACAGGTTGTTCCCTAATGGCCTGAATTCCTAAGATCATATTTTCAGCTAAGTATTCATCTTCTTCAACCTTTTCAGATTCGATAGCTTCCATCACCATCGCTTCTTCATTAGAAGATTCATCTCGGAGCAAAAAATTTGAGATTGGTTTCCATTGAATTGTTTTTCTTTCTCTTTCTCCCCTTATTGCATGGGACGACCCTGACTCCGATGTAAGTACAGACTCTGACTTGAGTTCCTCCAATCATTCAAAAACTCGTTATAAACTTGTATTGAGCTACTTGGTGAGAGCGTCGTATGACTCGACCCTGCTTAAGCTTTGAGGTGGGAAAATGTTTCATCAAGAATGACAGGCATCTCATCGAATTTGTTGTTCGGAAAATCCACAATAATCCAAGTTGAGCGAATGAGGTTGATGACCTCATGCATGACCATGTTCATGGAATCTTTTTGACGGATCTCTTTTTCAAGTAGTTGAATTTGTTTCTCATGAAGAACATAGGTCTGCTTGATGAGTTCATTGGTAGGATTAATCATGTCGTCATGGATTTTAAGCATGATGGTGGTGGTGGAGATGTGATGATCGAGACTGTCATTGTAATTTTCCTCAACTTCTTCGATAGTGCGTTTGAGACGAAGGGAAATAAGTTAGTCGAGCTGGTTGGCTCGGTTAAGTTCCAAGGGAGCAGCAGCTTGGATCTCAGAAAGAAATTTGAGGATGAGCTTGAGCTTGGAATCCAGACCGGTGACTTCTGATCAAGCTTCAAATCAACGTCTGTGACTTTTTGATCAAGTGAATTGACTTTGGAGTTACCGGAGGCAATATTATCTTGAAGTTCCAATAGGGAAAAGGGATCTCCAATGTTTTCATCTAAGGATCCTGTGTCCGAGGTGGAACTTTCTGATTTCTTATCATCTTCATTTTCATCACAATTTGTTTTGGAAGGCTTGGAATCGTCAACAGGAGTATCTTGAGCTTCGTTATCTTGAATATCATTCATGGTGCATTCAGTGGGGAGGAGATGAGTGCTTGTTCCCTTCAAGATTTTCTTCTTTAGATTCCTCGGATGAGGAGAGACCAAAATCAAAGTGTGGTTTCGAGGAAGATGGCTTATGCAGAAGATCGAAAGTAGTGGGGATCGGAAGAGCACCGACGGAAGTTTTGTCATCTTCAAATATGACCTCCTCGGAAAGATCATCTTCATCATTTTGCTCAAGACCTTCTGCACATGTAAATGTTGGTGGAGCATCTTCACTGTTGTCAGGAATTAGAGCCTCGAAGCTCGGAGTATTCTACAAAGCGTTGATGAATGGTTGAAGTTCCTGATCCATTTCTTCATTTGATGGGAAGGTGAAAGGAAGAAAAATTTAGAGAGCTCGTTGACGCATCAAGATGAGCGTATATTCAACTTGTTCTCTAGCAATCTTCGGATGCCGCGTATGAGCCCTGTCTACCAAATCTTACTACTTATTGTCAAAAATACCCGATCGTCTTATACCTGAACCAGGTATCAAACCGGTTGTAGCTTTCGAAGAAGGAGGGACTACTCCAGCTTTGGAAAGCTTGGAATCAGAGGCAAGGGCCCCTGAATGTGCTTGTGAAGAAAAGAGAGGGATTTTCGAAATGACTCGTGAATGTGTCCCAGGGGGCTTCAAGGGACTTTGTTCACTACCAGCACCATCTTTTTAGAAGATAGGATAGATTATGAGTAGACTCCCCGTGAGTGTGTGCAAGTGATTTTGAAGCTCCAAATGGTGCTTCAGTAGAGTGGCCAGGTTGGGTAGGCAGAGATCCACAGTCAGATCGAATGCCAATTTTTGAATCCTTTTGAGAGTATTCACTGGCTTTGGTTCTCTTTTTGGTTTGGACTTTAGAAGGTGATGCCTTACGCTTGGTAATCTGTTTGATTCGTCCTCCAGAAGTGGTGGATTTGTTCTCATCTGAGGGGATTTCATCTGAGATCGGGGTAGGTTATGTTGGGAAAAACACGACCGAGATATCAAGATGATGTTTGAGATGTGGTGAGCCGGATGGAACCATGGACAAGATATGCTCAGGTAAACGTCTAATAGGCTGAAAGCAGATTTAATCGGTAACCTATAAGTCTTAATAGTTTTGAAATTGCAGTATACCTCTTGGATGTCCGACTTGAGAGGAATTGCTTCAAGTCTTTCGGAGTAGAGCTGTTGTAGCGTTAGAGCCCAGAATCTCGTACTCTAAATCTCTTTCGGCTTCCTCTTGACTGCGAACTACCGAAAATCTTTCCATAGTACCTCAGGCAGGTCGACGGTGTTAGTTCTTCCAATGAAGATGTTGTTTACGACGTAGAGACGGTGTTTGCTCATGGTATCTGTACCACCATGTTTTCTAGATAAACCTTGAAGAATCAGGTGCATCAGAATAGTCTAAAGGCCAGGAACGGCTGATTTCTTGAATTCTTTTGCCTTGAACTCGCCATTATAACCAATTTGGGTCAAGAACGCCATTATAACCAATTGGGGTTTTCTATAATTCATATGGCCTTGAGGAAGGTAGCTTTGTGAACCGGTACACTTTTTTCGTTTGTGATCTTCGTTTCAAGAACGTCTTTGTCGATCTTTACTTGTTCAAAAGCTTTGTGCAGAAGTCGTAGAGGAAAATTAGGGTTAAGGATTTTTTTGAGAGCAACGACAATGGGATGGCGGGAGATGAACTCGATCATGATGCGTATGGATTCATCATAATCCACAGGATCGAGAGAAAACAATTTGGTTTTTTCTCTGAGTATGAACTAAGTGGATGAGGACAAAGTGGATCCCATGGATCATTTCTTCTTATTTGTAGGTTTGGAAGCTTTGGATTCCATTTGACTGAATTTGGACGCCATTGAAGGATTTTGGAATAGCTTTGAAGAACAGAGTACGGAAGAAATCGTTCTAGGAAGAAGATATCCAAAGCGAAAAGTGAGAACGGTTAGGATTTAAAATCCTTATATAGGTTGGATGTTTTGGGTCGGGTCGAAGAATGAAATGATGACACCCAAAAAACCGAAACATGTTGCATTTAATGTATAGCCCAAAAGGGCTTCCTAAGTGACAGTTGCAAACAAAAGATGGGACGTTTGTTTGTTCAAAAGGGGTAAGCGTCAATTTAGTTTAGAAAAACACTTAGTACTTTATTGGAATGTGTACCAAAGCGTGTTTATTGAGATTAAGAGGATAATCATAAAGGTAATTACTGTTAATATATCTATAAAAACGTTTTAGAATAAAACCTTTAATGATAACCTTAAAATTCATTTTTTGTAGAGAACCTTGGAATAACTAGATTCCGAGATAAGAAGTCATAAGATACTTCAGAAGAAATATGAACATATCATTAGTACATTAAATAGAATTATAGATGGCACAATCTCAAACTGAATATTAGAGGTAAAAATGCATGAAGATCTTAGAGGACAAGTTTTGAAAGAGAGTGGAAATTCCGAGAGATGAAGGAACAGAGATTGGAGAGTGATAAGTGACTAAATCACATCACCATTTCATATTTGAATTCCGAGGTGTACTTTAGAGATATCATTCCGAGGTGAGATATTTAAGGATTTACGATGTAACTATATCGAACCAAACTTCACATGATGAGGATGGCTGAAAAACGTGAGACTAGAGGAAAGGTTAGACAAAAAAGACATATAATGATCCTTTATTTTCCAAGAAGAAGCAATTCTGAGGTGAAAATGTTTTAGTTCGGAATTAGTGAACTTTTTAATGTTACCATTAGAGAGTGCAAACTTCTTGGAAGAATTGAGGACCAGGCATCATCATTCCCATTTTTTTCAGAAACCCATTAAATTTGGTTTCGTCTAATGCCTTAGTAAAGACATCAGCAACTTCGTCATCAGATTGGACAAAAATGAGCTCAATGTTACCTTTTAGAACATAATCTTTAATAAAATGGTACCGAATATCAATGTGCTTGGTCACAGGGTGCCAAATTGGATTGTGAGAGATCGCAATTGCACTTTGAGAGTCACAATAGATAGGAATTTATTGAAATCGATAACCATAATCCAAAAGCTAAGATTTAATCTAAAGAACTTGCGAGGTGCAGCTTGCAGCAACTATGTATTTCGCTTCAGCTGTTGAAAGAGCAATACGGTTCTGTTTCTTGGATGACCAGCTAACCAATCTTCCACCAAAAAATTGAAAGCCACCATAAGTGCTTTTCCTATCAAGTTGAAGTCCTCTATAGTTTGAGTAGGAATAGGATTGAACAAGGAAACTTTCATTTGCAGGGTACTAAGGATGAGAGTGGGTCCAAACCCGGGCCGGTAGACCCGGACCCAGAAAACCCGGGAAGCGGTTAACGGGATTTTGTAGGACCGAAAACCGGACCGGTATATAGGAACCGCTTCCGATTCGGTTCCGGGTAAGGTACCGGGTAAACTGGGTCTAGAACCGGAAAACCCAGAAACATTAAAGTGGGTCGGGTGGAATCGGTTAAAGTGGGTCTAAAACCGGAAAACCCGGGAAATCCGGAATTTTTTGGTAATTATTTAGTGGTTAAATTTCGAAAATTTTCAACTTTGATATCCCAACTTCGGGGGACTGTAAGTCATTGAATATTAAACCAAAAATGAAAAAATTATAGTCTAAAATCATGTTCAAACTCTAAAATACACGTTGCAAAAAACCTCATGATAATCCGACTTCAAACGAATTAGGTATAATTTTTAAAATTTCACAAAATATAAAAATAATGCTGAAAAACAGAAAATTCACAGCATTGATATCCCGACTTTGGGCGACTGTAAGTCAATGAATATTAAAACAAAAATGAAAAAATTATAGTCTAAAATCATGTACAAACTCTAAACTACACGTTGCAAAAACCCTCATGATAATCCGACTAGAACGAATTAGATATGCATTTTTAAAATTTCACAAAATATAAAAATAAAGTTGAAAAATAGAAAATTCACAGCTTTGATATCCCGACTTTGGGGGACTGTAAGTCAATGAAAATGAAACAAAAAATAACAAAATTATAGTCTCAAATCATGTACATACTTTAGACTACACTTTGGAAAAAACCGTATGCTATTCGGACTCCAAACGAATTAGATATGCACGTTTTAAAAAATTCACATAATACAAAAAATAACTGAAAAACATACAATGTCTAACTTTGATATCTCGACTTTAAGGAACTGTAAGTCGATGAATATTAACTAAAAAATGACAAAATTATAGTCTAAAATCATGTACAAACTATAAACTACACTCTGGAAAAAACCTCATGCCAATCCGACTTCAAACGAATGAGATATGAATGTTTTAAACTTTTCATAGAAACCGGTTCCGGCCCCTAAAACCGGTTCCGGTTCTTAAACCCGATTTACCCGGACCCGAAGGACCCGAAACCCGGATTACCCAGAACCCAGATAAAGCCATTCTTTAAACCCGGGACTCGGACCGATTCTACATATTCCAGTTCTAACGGTTCCGGTTCCGGTCCGGTTTTCCGGTTCTAAATCTCATCCCTACAGGGTACCAAATTTTGAGGTGCTTAGTTCCTTTGAGATATCAGAAGATTTTCTTGACGGCCAGAAGATGAGACATCTTTGGATTAACATGAAATATATCACACAGATATGTAGAGAACATGATGTTTGGATGACTTGCAGTGAGGTAAAGTAGTGATACAATCATTCCCCTATACTTCTTCCGATCAACAGCAACACCTGATGGGTCCGAGAAGATCTTGTGTCTAAAACCCATTGGTACCTTTGATGAATGAAGATTCCCCTGTTGGTCTGTTTAACTTGCACTCCGAGGAACATGCTCAATTCACAATTCATACTCATCTAGAGTCGACTAACCATTAGCTTTGCAAAATCAGGAACCTGTTGGATTAATGTCTAAGTCCATAACTATATTTGGTATGTACTTGACCCGACCCGGCATGATCCATTTGGGTTGCACTTCACCGGCACAATTTATATGGATAGTCTTTTGAGAATAGTATATTTATGATTTATATTAATATATTATAAGTTCTAATATATTAATATGGAATCATATTATTTAATTAGTATTGATCAAGAATTAATTTAGAATTAATTAAGTGATCAAAAAGAACTAATTAAATATGGACTCTTATATATATGGAATGGGCCAAGTTCATTTAGGTTGGGCTAAGCTTTCATGGATGGTCCATGGAGCTTTTAACCCATGGATCCTATGTAAATGAAAGGTCATGGGTATTAGGGTTTACATGGATGTAACCCTAATCCTCCATAATATATAAAGGGGTCCTTGGCTCACAAAATTGGCACAAGTGTGTGAAAAGAAGAGTGGGCCGATTTTAGTGTGCATACATATTCTCTCAAGTTCTTCCAAGGTGTTTTGGTGATTTGTGATTCCATTTGAGGCTTCCACACTATTGGGGCTAAGCTCTTAAAGCTTGAAGACATCAAGCTACATCAAAAGGTATGTCATCTAACTAGAACTTTGTAGTATAGGTGCTTCATAATATGCTAGTTAGGATGAAACCTTGGAATAGTTAATATTTGCATGTATAATAGAGAAAACATAGATCCAAGGTTTATAGGTTTGCATGTACATCATAGGAGTGTTAGAATGCTCAAAACCCAACAGTGGTATCAGAGCCATGAGTTGTTTTCTGTTATATTGATGCAAATGTTTTATTTTCAAGTTGAAAAAAAAAAGAAAAAAAGCATGACGTTTGTCAAATTGTAAGATAATTACTTGTTTTTGTGAAAAACTAATTATTTGTAAAATTTGAATCATTTGCTATATGAGTTGAATTAGGTCAAATTTAGTAAAAGATAAAATGATATGATTATTTTAGTAGTTTTAAAAGTTTGATCTAAAGAGTTTTTTGAAACCTCCATAAGTTATGGATATGAATAGGTTTTTAAAAAAATTGATTCAAAGCTTTTATGGAGTTACAAAACTTGGTCTTAATGTTTTAAAGAATTCCATAACTTGTTCTTAAGTTATGGAACATGAAAAGTGTCATCATAAACCAAGTATTTAACTCCATAAGTTATGGAATCCAAAAGTTTTCGAGAGTTACAAAACTTGCCCTCAAGTTTTGGAATTTGGAAAAAGTTTTTTATGATAAAAAAAAGAATTGAATTCTAAAACTCTTGGGTTCATAACTTAAACAATTAATTAAATGGTTTTAATTTTGAATTTAATAATTGGAATTATGATGTTTTTATTGAATAATTCAATTAACTCTTATGGACTTTATTAATAGATAATTAAAGTGTTTAATTAAAAGAGAATTAATAATTCCATAATGACATGGTTTAAATTTAATTAAATTAAGAGTATAGTTTAATTAATAGATTAAACCACCAAGTATTTTAAATATCTAAAATACACCCTTATACTATTATAATATTAAAAGTTTAATATATTATATGTATAAGAGCAAGTCGTCTTACCATTAGTAGGCCTCATTCACGAAGCCGGTCTATAAGGGGGGTATAAGGTTACTGCCTATAAAATGGCAGTTTAATGGGTGTCCACTCTCACCCACCGCTTCCTTGACTGTTGGAGGGTCGTTAGCCGAACAGGTAGGACAAGGACTATAATTCTCCCTTCATTATAAGTATAATGATAAATACTAAGTAACTAAACACTTATAAATTCCCAATCTTAGTTACTTAGGAAAATGTGAATAAGGTGCTAATCCATGAAATTACACTTTGCACTTTGTTTAAGCTGTTACTGGAGCGTGTGTGGTTAACCGGCACACTAACCTGGACTTAACAAGGTAGGCAAATGGTAACTTAATGTTTATCATAGTATCGTTGTAGCGTGTGTGGTTAACTGGCACATCGATTGAGGGGTAAATATTAAGGGTACCAAGTATATTTGCATGGTTACTTCACACCTTGTTTTGTGATCCTCGACATCCCAGTCACAAAGCCTGAAGGGCACACTCGAGATTGAAACATTCCATTGAAAAGTTCAATGAATCTCAAAAGAATCTAGGTGTTTCAAAACCAATTAAAACCTAATAATACATTTCGTTTATCTTGGTGGAAATTGGTGAATCGTCATTCACCTACCTTCAAATATTTTATAGCTTGGATTACGGCATCCCTCTTCCAAGTTATAAAATAGGTTGTTGGGTCCTAGCCTTAATATATCATATTGGGTGTTATATTAAGGACTTAAATCAACTTTACGTGAATTTCTCCCATTGTTGATGTCTGGTTTAAACAACAATGATCTTCCCAAACCAAGCTTTCCTAATGAATATGACTTCCCGAATTTGGCTCATGGAAGTCATACTTCTCTTCCTCCACCTCCTCCAATTATTCTCCCTAACCCACAAGTTCAAGGTCACTCAAGCCCTAATGGCAAGCAAGGTCTATGTGTGATCACATCTTATAGATGAAGTCACATATTGACAAGCCGGGAGATTTGGGTGTCAAAGTCTTGAGAAAGTTGGATGTTCAATCACTTTCTAAGTCACATAGTGAGTTCCTTTGGGACTACTATGAAACAGACTATGACATGAACCTTAATGATCATATCTATTTGCTTGGTGCTGCTGAATCAGCAATGATTTGGAACGATAGTAAAGCAAATTTGATTAGAAGATCAACTTCCCAAAAACTTTATGGAGAGTGACAATGGTGACATTGGAAATCCAGAAAAAGCATTCTCTTCTCAATGAAAAGGGATTGGCCATAGTCAACCCGGTTGACCAAATGGTAAAGAGAAAGGCTAAGTCTGAGATAGTCCCATTACCAAAGGGTCCACATGTTTATTTTGCCAAAGGAAGGGGCGTTGATTGCAAAGCTGCCAAATTTACCTAAGGATGTTAAAGTCAATAAGTTTGACTCTACATCAGGTAGAGCCCATTATCTAACTCTGTTAAGTTCTATTTTGAGATCATCATTACATGATGTGACTGGGTCACATGTTGATGTTTTAAGAATCAAAGAATAGAGAGAAATCTTAAAGGAAGTATATGTTGATTCTGATTGTGAAGGTGGATTTCGATCGCATCAGAATTTTGAGCAGTTGCTTAAGAAGTTATCATATATTGCTAAGGAATAGATAACAACAATTTTCCATGTGGATTGTAAGGATAAGTTTTTCCGCAAAGTTTTAAAATAAAAGAAAATTGTTTAATTTTATTTATTTGAAGTATCCTTACAATGGCATTTGTGGAAAATTGTTGCTTATATGATTCCACTGACAACAATATTGGAAAATGGATTTGATTCTTTCATTTGTGGTAGTGTCTAAATTTACCAAATCAGGAAAGTTCCTCATCGCCCAAGTTTCAATTGGACCGAAACTTGGAATCATGCAAGTTGAATAGTATGATGAATGAGAACTTTCAAGCATTGGAAAATCAAGACTAATTACTTGTTCACATGGATGTGTGAGTCAAGTGAAGGACTAAAGGGATCGAGTACACATTCTTGTGCATTGGTCATGTCCACCACAAAGCTCGTTAAGACTATTTGATTTACTAAAGTTTAGTAAATATGGTTATACTTACAAGTTTAAGTATAATTCTGAAACACTGGAAAAGTCTCAATGTATGGCAGAACGAATGGGAAGAATCAAATTAGGCAGAAAGATAAAAGTTTCTCAAATCTGAAAAGATGGGAGAGTACTTTAGTGTCATGTTTGTGATCATCTTAATGATTTAGAAATCATATCACAATTAGTCCTCTAAAGGTCATCTTGGTGCATTCTTATGACTAAGAAGAGGAGTCATGAATTGTTGAAATGGTTAGATCAGGAAGATGAGTCATACTTCGTTCCAAAACAATTCTCAGAGTCATACTCCAAGATTGTAACTTGAGTGACATATCTTAAAGAAAGGTTTAAAACACTTGTCAAATGTAAGAGTAAAAGTGTCCTACTCTTGTACATTTGAAATTGGTAAGTTGTGATGTTTTGGATAAAACAAAGACCAACTAAGGCCAATTGTGTGAAGTGTTTGTCTTGATAAAGAATCCGCACTATCTCTTGAATATTTGGCAAGATATTCTTATATGTCAAGAGGATAGTGGGAGTCTTAAAGATCCTAAAAAGAATTTCAAGAACTAATCAAGAATAAAACCTGGGGTTCTTCACTAGCACACGACTTGAGGTTTATAACCTATCGTGTTGACATATTCTGTGCCCATTCTAGTTAAAGTTGGCTTTGCATAGGAGTTCTGAAAGTTCTCAATTGGTTGCATAACAACTTGAAAGCAATGGCAGGCCCTGTACTGCCAGGTGGCAAGAAGTTAGGATTGCATAAGTTCAGTCCATATGAGTTTGGATTTGTCATTATCCTTGTCTTGTGACTATGGTTTTGACGATTCATATGGATATGAACACATACACCATAAAATCTAAGGGTCATAAGGTTTCTCTCCGATTCATGAAAATGATGGTGAGGAAACACTTCCACCAAGTAGATTTGAAGCAGATGGCAAAAGGTCTAAACAACTGAGACTATGATTACGACATCCCTTTTCATAGTTCTGAAATTGTTTAGACACACATGCATGCTATCTAAGGAAAGGTGTATGATTTTGATAAAGTTTTATCAAAGCATCTCGTATCAGAAATCTAAACTTTGGTAAGAAAGTCAATAAAGTATTGATTTCTAGAAGTCCAGTTGATTTCTGAGTACATGTCAAAGCTAGTGGGAGCATAAGTGTTATGCTAATAATCATCATGTTAGTGGGAGCATGATAATTATTGTTAGTGTTGCAAGTTAGCAATGTTAATTATAGAAAACAAAAGTTTCAATTCGTGAGGCTGCAGGGATTGAAAAAGTTGTTTTGCTATAATTAAGGGAGAGGATATACTTCATTTCAGTTCTAAAGGCTTAGATTGAGACCTTAATCATCTTTAGTCAAGAATATATATATGAATTTCATGTTGGATTGGTTCAACTTAAGGAAATTCTATATATTGCGTTCTCAAAATTCGATTATGATTACGGCATCCCTCTTCATAGTCAAATTTTGAAAACATGGCAAATAAAAATATTGTAGCAAAAGACTGGTCTAGAATCATGTCTTTATGTGAGACATCATGAATCGTGTACCATTTGCTTTGGGTACAGGATCGATTGCATGTGCTATAATATTTGTCATTTCTAAATTTTTCCAAATGCCCTAGAGGCATTAAGAAGGGAAAAGGTCTAGAATTGGATATGACTAAAATGATTAAGCAATTGTCGAGGATAATATGAGGTTTACCAAATATTGGTTGCTCAGGGACAGTTGGAAGTATAGTGCTAATTTTGGAAGGACCATATTGACATATTCTGAAAAGAGGCATCTCTTATTCAGAAGTGATAGGCAAAATGAGAATATGGAGTTGTCTCCATAGGTGGAAGTTATCTGTGTAAGATTAGAAAACTTAATGCAAGAAGCATGTCCACAGCAATGTACTTTGAATATGAGACTTAGTTTCCATGGAGTTGATCTCCATTGGAATACCTTATAATGACTGTTGACAAGTCTTTGTGACTTTGTACATATTCATTACAGGAGGGTCAGTGCATATAAGTTTAAAATCTAAACAGATTTCGATAAATGATAGGAATTTGAAATTCTCACATTTTTCGATAAGGATTTGGGAGTGTGAAATTAGAATCATTGAAATTATGTTCAATTGGTTTATTTCACAAAGTAAGGATCATAGACAAACATAGAGTGCATACTTGGTGTATGGCAAAGCTATTGTTTAAGAAAAACATAATGTACATGCTTGGAGCATGGGACAACTAGTGTTTTTAATTCAAGTATAAAGTTGATAAAACCGAAACAATGAATAATGAGTAATCAGTATGGTGATAAATAAAAGTGTTTATTTATATTCATAGGGTTTGATACCATATTTGATTCATTTATTCTTATGTTTCACTTTGCATGTTTTGACTTCCAGAATAACTAAGTCGCTCTTCCTGAATGATTAAGTTATTCAAACCATCCACAGTCGGTCATATGTTGGAAGTAGATATGAATCAAGATTGTCATGGGTTGGTTTGTAGAGGTCCAAGTTGGTGGACAAAGTGGTGCTACAACACTCATGAGTGCTCATAAGTTCTGAGTATTGGATTCAACCCGCGCTCATTTGAATCACTTCATGGATTTTATCACGAGTGATCATGAGACGATAATATCTTATATTCTTCAAACCTAGAGATATGAGTTGTTACTATGAGTTGGTTATACATTGATTGCACAAAAACGCATTTGGTAACTCGATGTTATAAAACGTGCCTTTGTGTATGATTCAACAAGTAGCAGAACAAGCCATATGAGTCGAAGTTTATCCATTCCTTTTACCTTTGGGATAAAAGCGATATCTGTGGGCCCCTCGATGATTTAGCGATGACACATGTGAGTGCTTGGCCAAGCCAGGACTGATTTGATTTGTTCAATCAGTCAGTCATCATAAATCGAAAATCAGGAAACAACAAATGGACAGAGAGAATGATTATAATCCATGTCTCAGTCCATATGATATCTAGAATGGAGGAATATATGATCCCTTATCTAATGGACAAGTCATTGACAAGGTCAGAGTTCGACAGCCGCTTTAAGAGCTACGATTGCCAGTTAGGTTTTGAAGTCATACTCAATAATAGTTTTAGACTTATGCAAGTGGGAGACTGTTGTATTAATGTCTAAGTCCATAACTATATTTGGTATGTACTTGACCCGACCCGGCATGATCCATTTGGGTTGCACTTCACCGGCACAATTTATATGGATAGTCTTTTGAGAATAGTATATTTATGATTTATATTAATATATTATAAGTTCTAATATATTAATATGGAATCATATTATTTAATTAGTATTGATCAAGAATTAATTTAGAATTAATTAAGTGATCAAAAAGAACTAATTAAATATGGACTCTTATATATATGGAATGGGCCAAGTTCATTTAGGTTTGGCTAAGCTTTCATGGATGGTCCATGGAGCTTTTAACCCATGGATCCTATGTAAATGAAAGGTCATGGGTATTAGGGTTTACATGGATGTAACCCTAATCCTCCATAATATATAAAGGGGTCCTTGGCTCACAAAATTGGCACAAGTGTGTGAAAAGAAGAGTGGGCCGATTTTACTGTGCATACATATTCTCTCAAGTTCTTCCAAGGTGTTTTGGTGATTTGTGATTCCATTTGAGGCTTCCACACTATTGGGGCTAAGCTCTTAAAGCTTGAAGACATCAAGCTACATCAAAAGGTATGTCATCTAACTAGAACTTTGTAGTATAGGTGCTTCATAATATGCTAGTTAGGATGAAACCTTGGAATAGTTAATATTTGCATGTATAATAGAGAAAACATAGATCCAAGGTTTATAGGGTTGCATGTACACCATAGGAGTGTTAGAATGCTCAAAACCCAACACAACCATCGTTGGATCCGTTGATCCAAAAGTTATGTCGTCAACATATATTTGAACTAACATGAGATGGTTTCCATTCGATCTTCGGAATAATGTAGTATCAAGAATTCCTCCTTGAAAACGGGAATGCTTTACAAAATCACTGAGTATCTCGTACCTGGCGCGTGGAGCTTGCTTGAGGCCATAAACAGTTTTTTGAACTTTGTAACAGTAGTTCAAATACGAAAGATTTACAAACCCAAAAGGTTGTTGAAGCTACACTTCAGAGTCAAGTTCACCATTGAGAAAGGCTCTCCTGACGTCTATTTGGTAATCTTTGAAGCCTGTCAGCGGCGTAAGCGAGAAAGATTCAGATAGCTTCAAGATGAGCTACATGGGCAAAGGTCTCGTCATAGTTGAGTCCTTCGATTTGAGTAAATCCTTTTGCTACCAATCTCTCATTGTTTCTTATTAGAACTACGGCGTCATCGAGTTCATTTCAGAATACCCATCTTGTACCAACAATAGGGTAATCCTGAGGAATTTTCTGAGGATTCTTTGATGGATTTGGGTTCAACAATTGACATGAATGCCGAGATGTGATACTCATTTTGAATGTTGACAGCAGAACAAGTTTGAACTCTAGCATTAATGATTTCCAATAACTTGATTCGGAGGATGATCCTTTGTCCAGATATGCAATCTCGAAACTTCTTGTACAACAGATGATCTGATATCAACGACGGGGTTGTGTTGCTCCCCGTGAACAATTTGAATTTGAGGATAATGCTCGCCCTAAACTTTTGAACCGAATATGTCAACGTCATCATCTTTCTGAAATTCAAAGAAGTTTGCATCATCTTCAATATTGTTCGGAATCGGATCAAACTCAGCGAATTGATCTGTTGCATTTTGTCACACCCCCGAACCAGACGGCGGAAACGTCCGAGGGCTCGCGTGACTTAAATTGAAATATCATCTCAATGAATATACATAAAACATAACATAAACATCACCATGCATTAATACATTACAACTGACCTTGTTCACATCAAGTACATTGTCTAAATATTACATATCCATATCATAAATTGTTTGAGAGTTTTCAAAGCATAACATCCTAACACACTTGGTATTGTTCTTCAGCTTATCTATTACCTGAGAATACAAGTTATTTTGAAAATGGTCAACATATATAATGTTGGTGAGTTCATAAGCAGGTTTGACATGAAAATGTTTTGTATTGTTTGTAAAACCCAGAAATTCCGATATTTTCTGAAACGGCAATTGTTTATACAAAAGATGTGATGATCCATAAGTATAGGCGTGAATGATTTCAAAACGTGTAAAAATGATATGTTTCCCCATGATAAATTCTTGCATTATAGTTATTTAAAGCACAAGTGGACAATGTTGTTTCCCAGGAAAACCCGATGTTTTCCGATAAAATAGTATGATCGTTTTGTATTATTGTATCGTCACAACGAATGAATATGATTTCCCATGATTACTTAGATGGTATTGGATCTCTATGTGAGTCGTTATAACCATGCATGATAATGACTAGTTCGTCTGTCTTGGCATTCTAGTGAACGCCGGAATTGATCTTAAGATTTTGTCACCCTAGACTGGCCGAGTCTAACTGTAGCGAACAGCTTAGGTGTGGGGGAGTCACCCCCGTATAGATCTATACACAAACTCTCGCTCTCCCTCCAGGAGACTTTGATTATAACTACAGACTACGACCGACACTTATTGGTGTCGCCCGTTATTACTCACTTAATCCAAATGAATTTGAATAACCTTGATTAACGACCTGATTTTTGTTTACTTGAATAGAAGGTAAGCCTAACAGACGAAGAGAAGAGGACTACGAGGCCCTATTATTCACGTATGTTATTTAAGGCTGTCGAGTACACGAAGGACACGTTAGCCTATTTCGCATATGTTTTATTTGGACCTTACTAGCAATGCTAATGGGCCACTAAGGCCCAATAGCATGTAAAAGCCATTGATGGTCCCTTAGGCATGTAATTGGGTCACAGGAGGCCCAATAAACATGTGTGAATATATCGGGCCCAAATAAACATGATATTGGGCCACAAGGGCCCAATAGCACGTATAGAAGGTATTTGAGCCCAACTTTCGAATCGTTTATGTTTTATCGAGTTTAAGTTCGTATTGTTGGTATTCGTGGTATGTTAAATGTTTATTCGCAATAACGAAACATTTTAACGTTTGATTTATAACGAATTATATATATATATATATATATATATATATATTTAAAACTATGCGTTATAAACTTGATATTTTTACCCTCAAAAGTTATAGTAGTTCAATTTGCCCAAAAACATTTAGTTTAACCATTGTGACACCTTTTTCTATAAAAATGACAATTTTTACCCCTTTTTATGAAAAGTGACATTTTAGGTCCTTAGATTATGTTTCTTGACATTTTCGGCCCAAACACTCATTTAAATAATGTTTTAAGCCCGAAATTTAATTTTGAACAGTTTCAGCCCTTAGTTAAAAGATTTGCATTTAAATCCACACTTTTCGCAATTTTTTCAATTTTGACCCAAATTCCAAAATCTTTGCATTTTTAGTCCTTTTTGTTAAATAAGGCCATTTTAACCCCTGAAATAGGTTCATTTACGTTTATAGCCCCTGTTTTTAGAAAGACTTTCCATTTCAGCCCCCTTAAATTTGATTTTTCGCATATTTGGGCCTAAATAGCCGAAAAGCCCAAATTTTAGCCCATTAGGCTAAAATTTACATTTTTAGTCCTTTAGAAAGCATAATATTTATAAAAAATCTTATTTGAGCTATTTTGACCTTTTGATCCTTGTAGAAATCGTGAATGACATCTTTTTCCCCATCTTTTGTTTATTTACCAAAAATAGTCCAATAACAAATTTTATGTTGTAGTATGCTTATTTTAAACCTTGTATGGTAGTTAATCTTGACATGTTAAGTGAAAGATATCCTAAATCACGTATTTTTCCTTCTTGAACTATAGATCTCGAAATATCTTTCATTTTTAGCACATATTCACCACATAAACACAAGAAATCACACATAACATACAAATACACATAGATCTACACATTTTACTTGTATTCTCCCCCATAAATCATATGAAAACCGAAAATAGAGGGGTATGAACTCACCTTTCTTAGTTGTTTCGGTTTTGAAGAAAGAAATGGAAGAGTTTGATCCTCTTCTTGGGTGGATCTCGAACTTAGAGTTTTCTAGGATGATGATCATGAGTTTGTGTGAGTTTAGAAGAGATTCTTGATGAAATAAATAGACTAGATTATGGATCCAAGCATCAACTTACCTAGGATGATGATTCTTGTGGAAGAACCTCCTTGAAATGTTCCAAGATCTCGAAAAATTGAATGGAGAAGAGGATGTGCTTGAGAGTGTTTGGGATGAGAGTTTGAAGATGTGTGTGTATGTTTGGTGATCCTCGGCCGAGAGTAGAAGAAGGAGAAGAGAGAGAGAGAGGGTGAGGTGACCATTATAGATACATGTTGGTCCATGCATGGGTACATGGTGTGCAATAAGGTGGTGGTACCTCCCTAAGTCAACCCTCCACATTTTTACATCTTTCTTTTTCTTTTTTTTCTTTTTTTTCCTACTTGGGCCGAGAGAGAGAGAAGGAAGAGAATGGCTTGGGCCTTTTGTGCTTTAGTCCATAATATGAGGCCCAATTTGATGGTTTTCGGCCCATTGGGCCTTTAGAGTAGTTCACGGCCCAAATCTTGCATAAAAGAATGGATTTGAGTCCATTAAGGCTAATTGGATTTGTAATGGCCCAATAAGGCCCATTAAAGGTAAACTAGTCCATTTTAGACTTATAAGGCCCAAAAAGGTTATGTCTCATAAGAGTGGGTCCAATGAGAGCCCATTTAAGAGTTCTAAGCCCAAAATAGTCAAATTGGAAGTTTATTGGCCCATTAGGCCCAATAAGGAAATCCTAGTCCATATTGGACTTAAACCGGGATTTCTAGGCTTTCTAACCTTTTGTTGACTATTTGAGTGTTTGTATAGAGTGTTTGATGGAATTTTGCTGTCATTGAATAAGCATCATACATGCTTTCAAGTTTTAGTTACAATGTTATCCTTGTTAAATGTTTACAAAGCATTAGAATTCCTAGTTGTGACATCATCCCCCCGTTAGAGGGAATTTCGTCCCGAAATTCTTTTTGAAGCTAGATTTGAGAATGCGAGAATAGGTGAGGGTACTTTTGCTTCATCTGGTCTTTGCGTTCCCATGTGAATTCCGGTCCACGTTTCACGTTCCACCGAACTTTCATAATCGGAATGCGACTTTGCTTAGTACGCTTCACTTCCCTATCCATGATTTCAACTGGTTCCTCGATGAACAGGAGATTCTCGTTGATTTCGATTTCTTCCAATGGGATGACGAGAGTTTCGTCGGATAAGCACTTCTTCAAATTGGAAACATGGAACACGGGGTGTACACTGCTGAGTTCAGCAGGTAGTTGCAGTCTATAAGCCACTGGACCGATTCGGGCAAGAATCTCGAATGGTCCAATGTACCGTGGGTTTAGTTTTCCCCGTTTCCCAAAACGAATCACCCCTTTCCAGGGAGAGACTTTTAACAATACCCGATCCCCGACTCGGAATTCCAAGGGCTTTTGCCGTTTATCAGCGTAGCTCTTCTGTCGGTCTCGTGATGCTCGAAGTCGAGCTTTGATTTGAACTATCTTCTCTGTCGTTTCGCGTATGATTTCTGGTCCTGTTAATGCATTGCTTGGTGTCTGTTCTCTTGCTAGCTGAGTGTCACCTACCTCAGCCCAACACAACGGTGATCTACATTTACGCCCATATAAGGCTTCAAAAGGAGCTTCCAAAGTCTATCACGCATGCGCGAAGCATATCTTCAAGCGTTTGAATGGTTCGCTCACTTTGACCATCGGTTTGTGGATGGTAGGCAGTGCTCATGTCGAGTTGTGTTCCCATAGCTTTCTGGAGCGATTGCCAAAAGCGTGAAGTGAATCTACTATCTCGATCTGAGATGATAGATATTGGTACTCCATGGAGTCTCACGATTTCCTTGATGTAGATTCTCGTCAATCGTTCCATCTTGTATGACTCCTTTATTAGCAGGAAATGAGCAGATTTTGTCAACCTGTCGAATATTACCCATATGGTATCCAATCCATCTGTTGTCTTGGGTAATTTGGTCACAAAGTCCATAGTAATCCTTTCCCATTTCCACTCGGCTATTACCGGTTGTTGTAATAGTCCCTAGGGCTTCTGATATTCTACCTTCACTTTAGTACAAGTGAGGCACTTGCTAACGTAAGTGGTAATTTCTGCCTTCGTGTTAGGCCACCAATATTGTTGCTTGATATCCAAGTACATTTTATCTGAACCCGGATGGATGGAGTATCGTGTCCTATGGGCTTCATTCATGACTACCTCTCTGAATCCCCCAAGTTTAGGGATCCAAATTCGGTTCATGAAATAATATGCTCCGTCCTCTTTGACTTCGAAGTTCTTTTCCATTCCACGTAACGCTTCGCTTGTTCTGTTTTCTATCTTCATGGCATCGAACTGGACTGCTTTGATTTGTGAGGACAGATGGGATTGAATGGTTATTGAAAGACTCTTCACACGACGATTTGAGTATTCTTTCCGACTTAAGGCATCAGCTACCACATTAGCCTTGTCTGGGTGGTACTTGAGTTCGCACTCATAATCGTTTAGTAGCTCAACCCATCTTCGCTGCCTCATGTTTAACTCCTTTTGATTTAAAATGTGTTGGAGACTCTTGTGGTCGGTGAAAATGGTACACTTTGTACCATAAAGGTAGTGCCTCCATATCTTCAAGGCGAAGACCACAACTCCTAATTCGAGATCATGGGTGGTATAATTCACCTCATGTGTCTTTAGTTTTCGGGATGCATAAGCTATCACTTTTCCACGCTGCATGAGTACACAGCCTAAACCCTGATTCGAAGCATCGTAGTAAACTACGAAGTCCTCTGTTCCCTCTGGTATTGATAGTACTGGTGCACTACAGAGAGCTCGCTTCAGAGTTCGGAAGGCAACCTCCTGCTTTTCTGTCCATTCAAATGGCACGCCCTTTTGTGTAAGCATGGTAAGTGGCTTGGCTGTTTTGGAGAAGTTCTGAATGAATCTCCTGTAATAGCCTGCGAGACCTAAAAATTGACGAATTTCAGTGGGTGCCGTTGGGACTGCCCATCCTTCAATGGCTTTGATCTTAGAAGGGTCCACATGTATCCCTTCTTGACTGAACACATGACCTAAAAAGTTTACGCTACGGAGCCAGAACTCACACTTAGAGAGTTTTGCGTATAACCTTTCGGTTCGTAGGGTTTCCAAGATTTGCCGGAGATGTCGGCTATGCTCCTCTTCGCTTCGAGAATAGACTAGGATATCGTCGATGAAAACAATGACAAATTTTTCGAGGAATGGTCGGCAGACTCGATTCATCAGGTCCATGAATGTGGCACGGGCATTCGTTAGACCAAAGGGCATTACAACAAATTCATAATGTCCATAGCGAGTTCGGAAAGCGGTTTTGGGGATATCCTCTTCCTGGACTTTGAGTTGGTGGTATCCGGATCGCAGATCTATCTTAGAGAAGTAACTTCCTCCTTGAAGCTAGTCGAAGAGATCGTCGATTCGCGGAAGTGGGTAGCGATTTTTGATAGTGAGCTTATTTAGTTCTCTGTAATCAATACACATCCTAAAGGATCCGTCCTTTTTCTTAACAAAGAGGACCGGAGCTCCCCAGGGTGAGAAGCTAGGTCGGATGAATCCTTTGCTCAAGAGTTCGCTAAGTTGGCTTAACAGTTCTTGCATCTCCGCAGGAGCCAACCTATAGGGTGATTTGGCAATGGGCGTAGCTCCCGGCACCAGGTCAATTCGGAACTCGACTTGTCTTTCTGGGGGTATCCCCGGAAGATCTTCAGGAAAGACATATGGGAAATCGCAAGCCACTGGGATGTCTCGAATATTGATCTCTTCCTTGGACTTATCCACCATGTGAGCCAGAAACGCCAAGTCCTTCTTTTGTAGATACTTCTGTGCCTTAATGCATGAGATAAGACGAAGGTTCGTACTGGGTTTGTCCCCGTATATAATTAGGGTTTCGTGGTTAGGGAGATGAAGGCGAACGGCCTTCTCGCAACACATAATTTCGGCATGATGGGGGCTCAACCAATCCATGCCGATAATCACATCAAAACTCCTAATAGTTACAGGCATCAAGTTTATTTGAAAGGCGTGGTGATTTAAGGTTAGGGTACATCCTACGTAGATTTCCCCAGTTGATTCTGTTTTCCCATTAGCCATTTCCACTGTAAAGGTTTCATTAAGCTTTTGGGGTTGTTGTTTTAGCAAATGTTTGAATTTATTACTCACAAAGCTTCGCTCTGCCCCGGTATCAAACAGGATGCATGCATATGAGTGGTTAAGGAGAAATGTACCAGTGACAACAATGGGATCCTGAACCGCTTCTCCTTGACCCATGGTCAGCACTCTCCCTGCTCCTTCATTCCCTTGGTTGTTGACATTGGGGCAGTTTCGACGGAAATGCCTAGTCTTTCCACATCCATAGCAGGTGTGGTTTGCCCCAGTGTTGTTGTCGCTGTTGTTGGTGTTGTTGTTGTTGTAATTGTGGTTGTTGTTGTTGTTGTTGTTTCCCTGCTGCTGGTTCTGGGGAGGATAGGTCCTACAGTATTTTTCCGTGTGACCCTTTCGGTTGCAAATGGTACAATGCATCTCCCTGCATTCGCCATTGTGATGGAGATTGCACTTGTTGCACTTTGGGAGATTCCCAGAATACTTCTTAGGGGCACTTGGAGTGGATGAGACTGGAGCATGTGGTGTGGAGGGAACTTGGGTGGTTGCAGCATTAACTGTCACTGTTTATTGTTTCTTTGACGACTCTGAGCCTTGTCGTCCCTTCCTCTTGTTATTCCTTCCTTTCTTGTTGTCACTCTCCTTCTTGTTTTCAGTTTCTCTTGACTTCTCGTCCTTCTTGGTGTTGTGGTCGTATAACCTCTTGGCCAACCTCTTGGCACTGTCAAAAGTTTCGGGATTCACAACAATCATGTTTCCTTGAATTGGGGAGGTTAATCCCCAGATGAATCTTTCGATTTTCTTCCCTTCAGAAGTAATCATGCCAGGGCACAACAGAGACAGTTTGCTAAACCTTGTTATGTAGGCATCGATGTCGGAGTTTCGGACAGTGAGATTCCATAGCTCTTGCTCCATTTTCTGAATTTCGCCACGCGGGCAGTATTCAGCCATTAGCATTTCCTTTAGTTCCGTCCATGGCATGGCATTAGTCACTGGAAGAGTCATAGCCTCCACATGTCCATTCCACCAGGTGATAGCATGATCAACAAATGTACATGCTGCAAACTTCACCTTGACTTCATCCGGGCATCCGCATATCTCGAACACTGATTCCACCTTTTCAATCCATCTTTTCAGGGTTATTACTCCCCCTGTGCCATTAAAGGTTTGTGGCTTAGCGTTGGTGAAGTCTTTGTAAGAGCATGTCTTGGTAGGTCCTTGATTTATCCCGTTGTTTGAACTTCCAGCACCCTGCCCGTTTCCTCCGCCATTGTTCCCATTGTGGATTTGCGCCATGGCGGCTGTGACTGCAGCAGATACAGCTGCTTGAAACGCAGCTGAGTCGATTTCCGGTGGTGTCGGTGGTTGGTTATTTCTGCGGTTTGGTCTTTGCGGCATCTTGTTGTTACGGAACAAAAAGATGTTGAGTATGTATTGTTTTTAAGTTGGGAATTTCGTGAATCGATTTGCGCGTCTAAGTGTTTCCATAATTCACACTAAGTAATATGAATATAAAACACATAACAGATAACAACATCACGAATAAATACATAATATTTTCCACTAATATTATCCGTACTTTGATACATGAAAATTTGCTCGAAAGAGCATACATAAAGGTACAAAGTTCGACAACATAACGACTCTATGGGTAGTGTAATCACTTAAACATGGAGTCGGTAGTACATAATATAGCAAACATAAGAGAACATAGCACTAGTAGGGTAAAGTTGGTCCTAACACACTAGGAAGCGCCCAACAGTGGCAGCGAGATCATATACCGAAGTGTTGTGCCAACAACTGGGCCATCTCAGTCATCTCTCCAATGACTTCACCTATTTCCAGTTCAGCCTGCACCGCTCGTGCTTCCATGGCGAATAGTTGTTGCCGTAGTGCGGCAGCCACAGCCTCCGGAGAACGATTCTTTCTCACGGGATTTCCTGGTGGGGCAGGGTGGTCCTGCTGTGTCTCGCTGGTAGGTGGTGTGATGGAGGCTTCGTCTGTGCCTCTTTCTTCCTCCATGTCGTCATCGGTCCCATCAAACTCGTAGTCTGTGTCCGTGTATTCGTCGGGCCCAACGCTGTGTGCTCCCCCTTGTCCTTCCTCGGGGTCGTCCTCAATCATTCCGTGGGCCACTAAGACCTGATGAAACTGAATGCCCTGATGCTCCTCTTCCATGGTGACTGTGAGGGGGAACACGTAAGGAGGTATATAAATAAACTATTATTACTCCTAAGATTTGTTATTTATATATGAAAAGTTCAGTTGATGCGCTCTTCTTGCTTAACAATAGGGTATGCCTCAGGTTAACTGACCATCGCGATCGTCCCAGGGCATGTGATAGTTGTACTACGAAGAAATGTAGTTGATCAGGCTACATGCATCCCTAATACAACTGTGAACAATCCTGGCTCAACCGGGATGTCAGGTTCTCCCAATCATCTTCTTTGATTTGTTATTATGTTCATTTTTCTAAGTCGCACAAGTAAGGGTGTTTATTAGTATATTTTATTTGTTTTGTTCAGAGTTATTTAGTCCCTTGCTGGGTTTATAGTTGCATATCAATGTGTGGTTAGATATGCTAGTTCACTATAAACAGAGCTCTGATACCAACCTATCACACCCCTGAACCAGACGGCGGAAACGTTCGAGGGCTCGTGTGACTTAAATTGAAATATCATCACAATGAATATACATAAAACATAACATAAACATCACCATGCATTAATACATTACAACTGACCTTGTTCACATCAAGTACATTGTCTAAATATTACATATCCATATCATAAATTGTTTGAAAGTTTTCAAAGCATAACATCCTAACACACTTGGTATTGTTCTTCAGCTTATCTGTTACCTGAGAATACAAGTTATTTTGAAAACGGTCAACATATATAATGTTGGTGAGTTCATAAGCAGGTTTGACATGAAAATGTTTTGTATTGTTTGTAAAACCCAGAAATTCCGATATTTTCTGAAACGGCAATTGTTTATACAAAAGGTGTGATGATCCATAAGTATATACGTGAATGATTTCAAAACATGTAAAAATGATATGTTTCCCCATGATAAATTCTTGCATTATAGTTATTGAAAGCACAAGTGGATAATGTTGTTTCCCCGGAAAACTCGATGTTTTCCGATAAAATAGTATGATCGTTTTGTATTATTGTATCGTCACAATGAATGAATATGATTTCCCATGATTACTTAGATGGTATTGGATCTCTATGTGAGTCGTTATAACCATGCATGATAATGACTAGTTCGTCTATTTTGGCATTCTAGTGAACGCCGGAATTGATCTTAAGATTTTGTCACCCTAGACTGGCCGAGTCTAACTGTAGCGAACAGCTTAGGTGTGGGGGAGTCACCCCCGTACAGATCTATACACAAACTCTCGCTCTCCCTCCAGGAGACTTTGATTATAACTACAGACTACGACCGACACTTATTGGTGTCGCCCGTTATTACTCACTTAATCCAAATGAATTTGAATAACCTTGATTAATGACATGATTTTTGTTTACTTGAATAGAAGGTAAGCCTAACAGACGAAGAGAAGAGGACTACGAGGCCCTACTAATCACGTATGTTATTTAAGGCTGTCGAGTACATGAAGGACGCGTTAACCTATTTCGCATATGTTTTATTTGGACCTTACTAGCAATGCTAATGGGCCACTGAGGCCCAATAGCATGTAAAAGCCATATAGGGTCCTTAGGCATGTAATTGGGTCACAGGAGGCCCAATAAACATGCGTGAATATATCGGGCCCAAATAAACATGATATTGGGCCACAAGGGCCCAATAGCACGTATAGAAGGTATTTGAGCCCAACTTTCGAATCGTTTATGTTTTATTGAGTTTAAGTTCGTATTGTTGGTATTCGTGGTATGTTAAATGTTTATTCGCAATAACGAAACATTTTAACGTTTGATTTATAACGAAGTTTTTTGTTATATATATATATATATATATATATATATATATATATATATATATATATATATATATATATATATATATATATATATATATGTATATTTTTAAAACTATGCGTTATAAACTTGATATTTTTACCCTCAAAAGTTATAGTAGTTCAATTTGCCCAAAAACATTTAGTTTAACCATTGTGACACCTTTTTCTATAAAAATGACAAATTTTACCCCTTTTTATGAAAAGTGACATTTTAGGTCCTTAGATTATGTTTCTTGACATTTTCGGCCCAAACACTCATTTAAATAATGTTTTAAGCCCGAAATTTAATTTTGGACAGTTTCAGCCCCTTAGTTAAAAGATTTGCATTTAAATCCACACTTTTCGCAATTTTTGCAATTTTGACCCAAATTCCAAAATCTTTGCATTTTTAGTCCTTTTTGTTAAATAAGGCCATTTTAACCCCTGAAATAGGTTCATTTACGTTTATAGCCCCTGTTTTTAGAAAGACTTTCCATTTCAGCACCTTTAAATTTGATTTTTCGCATATTTGGGCCTAAATAGCCTAAAAGCCCAAATTTTAGCCCATTAGGCTAAAATTTACATTTTTAGTCCTTTAGAAAGCATAATATTTATAAAAACTCTTATTTTTGCTGTTTTGACCTTTTGATCCTTGTAGAAACCGTGAATGACATCTTTTTCCCCATCTTTTGTTTATTTACCAAAAATAGTCCAATAACAAATTTTATGTTGTAGTATGCTTATTTTAAACCTTGTATAGTAGTTTATCTTGACATGTTAAGTGAAAGATATCCTAAATCACGTATTTTTCCTTCTTGAACTATAGATCTCGAAATATCTTTCATTTTTAGCACATATTCGCCACATAAACACAAGAAATCACACATAACATACAAATACACATAGATCTACACATTTTACTTGTATTCTCCCCCATAAATCATATGAAAACCGAAAATAGAGGGGTATGAACTCACCTTTCTTAGTTGTTTCGGTTTTGAAGAAAGAAATGGAAGAGTTTGATCCTAGCAAGCCTTCTTGGGTGGATCTCGAACTTAGAGTTTTCTAGGATGATGATCATGAGTTTGTGTGAGTTTAGAAGAGATTCTTGATGAAATAAAGAGACTAGATTATGGATCCAAGCATCAACTTACCTAGGATGATAATTCTTGTGGAAGAACCTCCTTGAAATGTTCCAAGATCTCGAAAATTTGAATGGAGAAGAGGATGTGCTTGAGAGTGTTTGGGATGAGAGTTTGAAGATGTGTGTGTGTGTGTGTGTTTGGTGATCCTCGGCCGAGAGTAGAAGAAGGAGAAGAGAGAGAGAGAGAGAGGGTGAGGTGACCATTATAGATGCATGTTGGTCCATGCATGGGTACATGGTGTGCAATAAGGAGGTGGCACCTCCCTAAGTCAACCCTCCACATTTTTACGTCTTTCTTTTTCTTTTTTTCTTTTTTTTTCCTACTTGGGCCGAGAGAGAGAGAAGGAAGAGAATGGCTTGGGGCTTTTGTGCTTGAGTCCATAATATGAGGCCCAATTTGATGGTTTTCGGCCCATTGGGCCTTTAGAATAGTTCACGGCCCAAATCTTGCATAAAAGAATGGATTTCAGTCCATTAAGGCTAATTGGATTTGTTATGGCCCAATAAGGCCCATTAAAGGTAAACTAGTCCATTTTAGACTTATAAGGCCCAAAAAGGTTAAGTCTCATAAGAGTGGGTCCAATGAGAGCCCATTTAAGAGTTCTAAGCCCAAAATAGTCAAATTGGAAGTTTATTGGCCCATTAGGCCCAATAAGGAAATCCTAGTCCATATTGGACTTAAACTGGGATTTCTAGGGTTTCCAACCTTTTGTTGACTATTTGAGTGTTTGTATAGAGTGTTTGATGGAATTTTGCTGTCATTGAATAAGCATCATACATGCTTTCAAGTTTTAGTTACAATGTTATCCTTGTTAAATGTTTACAAAGCATTAGAATTCCTAGTTGTGACACATTTAGAAATCCGTCAACATTTAATTTAAGGGTTGGATGACTATTCTCCCCCTGGACCTGAGAAGGTTGAAATGGATCGGAATCAAATGGAGGAAAGGATGGGGTTGGACCAGAAACATTTTGAGAAACCGGAACGGCTGATTAGAACGGTCTTGATAGAGATTCCAAATCAAGAGCAATTTCTATTGGTCCGAACAAGCTTTCAAAATCAACTTCATGCATAATTTGATGATTCAGAGATCCAAAAGATGGAGCATTAGACTCTATGATATGAATTGTAACATGATTGGGATTTGAGTTCCGAACAAAATTCTCATCAAAAGTGATGTCAAAACGTTCTTCAATCACACGAGTTCTACGATTCAGAACACTATAAGCTTTAGACTTGGATGAGTATCCCAAAGAGATGGCTTCATCGGATTTTGGTGGAAACTTGGTGAGTTGATCATGGTTGTTTTTGATAAAGCATCTACATTGAAAAATGTGTAAGAATGAGATACTCAACTTTCGACCATTCATTGCTTTATACAGCGTCATGTTGAGACGATGCTTAATGATGCTTCGATTTTGAGTGAAGCATACAGTAGATACGACTTCAGTCCAAAGATAGTGAGGAAGGTTTGCGAAGTTCAACATCGATCGAGCGGCTTCAATAAGAGTTCAATTTCTTCTTCCAACCACACCATTTTGTTGAGGAGTGTAGGGAGCAGAGAAATTATGATCAATGCCTTTGTCAGGGAGAAACTTCTGAATGGTGGCATTTGTGAACTTCGATCCGTTGTCACTTCGGATTCTCCAAACAAGAATTTTGACAAGCACTTCAATTCCTTTGATGAAATTTATAAGTTCAGAGGTTGTTTTGGACTTTAGCCTAAGGAAGAAAACCCAAGTAAACCTTGTGTAGTCATCAACAATCACGAGAATATATTTTTTGTGATGTAGACTTTCTACTGTAGATGGTCCACAGAGATCGATATAAAGAATTTCCAGTGGTTCCGAAATGGACTTTTCAATGATCACAAGATGACCTTTCTTTTGTTGCTTCTCACATTCACAAGAAGCGCAGAGATGATCGTTATCAAATTTGAGGAGTGGGAGACCTTGAACCATCTCACCATAAACCAAATCATTCATGTATCAGAAATTAAGATGAGCGACCCTCTGATGCCATAGCCAACTTATGTCAAGAACGGCCTTTGAAAGAAGACAAAGTTGAGGCTTTTCGATGATCATATTAATGTCTAAAAGATACATATTTTTGATGTGATCTGGTTTGATAAGACATTCTTTTCGGTCTTCTGTTATAACATAGTTATGCTTCTCGCAGAATTCAACTCTCCGGTTAGTATCAGTGAGTTGAGCCACACTAATCAAATAGTGCTTGAGATCAACAATGTAAGGGTCGAATTGTTGTAATTAGTCGAAGTATGTTTTGTACTCTTCGAATGTTTTGTAATGTATTTTACTAGGCCGCTTTTATTCGAAGCTTAAGTGTCTATGCCTTAGTATATTTTTTGTACGCTTTGTGTTCCCTATAAATAGGGATATTTACTAAAGTTAGATAAGAACTTTTACAGACTTGTCTATTGTACTCTGTAAAGAATTCGAAAGCGTAATAGAACTGAAACAAGATCATATTTACATTCTGTGTTCAATCTCGCATTTATACTTGAATTCATACTCTGATTATCTCAATACTCGATTCTTTGTTTCATCAATTGGTATCAGATCAGGAATCATATCTGTGATCTGATTTTCATCCATTCAAAAAGTTTTTGAATCAAATTTTTGGTTCAAAAGTTTCCACACTTTTTGATCGTGAAAAATTTGTCTAGATTTCAGTTTGTGATTTGATTCTGCATTTGAATTGTTGAATCGAGTGTTTTTCTTTCAATTCCGATTTGAATCAACTAGTTTGTTTTCAAATTTTCATTTCTTCTTTAAAAAATCTCAAATTCAGCTTCCGTACAACAATGGCGAGTTTCAATCTCAATTCGATGACCTCGTTTTCTCATTTGTTAGGATCATCAACCAAAATTCTAATGCTAATCCTTGAATATTATGATCAGTGGGCTGATCGTATGCAGGATTATCTGAATGGTCTTGATGAAGAATTATGGTCATGTATCACTGGAAATGTCAATGTTCCAGTGAATGTTCAACCAATCGGATCATCTTCTACAAGTTCTGGTGTTGTAATCAAACTGATCGTCTGAAGAAACTGGAGAAGAGATGTATGAGGGAACTGCGAGGTGCTTTACCTCCAGTTGTGTACAATTACGTTAGGAGTTGTACAACTGCAAAGGAGGTCTGGAACAATCTGAAAGATAAGTTTCAAGGAAGTGAGAAGACGAAAATCAATTTAGTCAAACAGTGTTTGGTGGAGCTGAAAGATTTCAGACAAAAAGAAGGTGAAACAATCGAAGTCTACTATGATCGACTGAACGAGTTAATCTATCGTTGTAATCGCTATGGAATTACCAGGACTTCAATGGAATTCAATCTCATCTTTGTGATGGGTCTTAGAAAAGAATGGAGAAGCATAAGTATGATGGTGAAGAATCAGCAAAGTTTTGATACATCAACTCTCAATGATTTGTACAATCAGTTGAAAACACACGAAACTGAGGTAAATGAAATTGCTGAAGAGACGAAGCTAAATTTGGGAGGTCCATTGGCACTCGTGTCATAGATATCTGAGAAAGAAGTAGAAAATGATAATTCTGAGGAAGAAGAAGGATTCATCATGAATTCGGATGATGAGGCTATAGCTTTTTACTCGAATAATCGTGTTAAGAAGTTTTTCAAGAAGCCGTTCAATCCGAAAACTAAGCCTGCTGAGGTAAAAGGAAGTGTTGTGAGTAAAACTGCTGATGAAGAGAAAAAGAAAGTTGAGAAGAAAGATTCGAAAATGTCTGAAGGAAAGATTGAGAAAAAGCTTAAAGGTGATGCAGGAATAGATTGTCATTATTGCAACGGTGCTAATCATCTTGCGAATGACTGTATGCTTCGGAAGAAGGATGAGAGGAAGAATAAAGTTAAAGATGAGGCGTATTATGCAGAGAAGCTTGAGGTGGTTCGTGCGAAAGCCAAGAATTTGTCATTGGTTGCAAAGGGTGAACATGATGATGAAGATGGAACCTATCAAATCTGGTCATCTGGATCAGACGATGAAGAAATGAGAAATCCAACACATGGAGCGATGTATGAGAAAATGGAGGACTCAGATGATGAGGAATTCGAAGTGAAAGGACGATGCTTCGTATCCAAAACGGCAGACAAATCTCCAATGACAACAAAGGTACGTAAAATTCTCGAATCTTTTAATATTCCTACACATGCTTATGATTCTGAACTAATATCTTTTAATGAGACGGTTACTTATTTTGATTCAATTGTTGTGTCTGCTAGCAATGAGGCCAACAAATTGTCCATGGAGTTATTAGAGACCAAAAAGAGATTAGATTTGAAAATAAGCAAAATAGAATGTTTGGAATTACAAATAACAAATATTATGTGTGATAGGGATACTTTAACGAGTGAAGTCAAACTTTTGCTTGCACAAAGAAACATTTATTGTAATTCTGCTAAAAGACTGTATGGCAAATTAACTGATTTACATCATTCATGTGACATAAGTAAAGAGCAACATAGAAAATTACTACATTTTCTAGCATTCGAAAGAGCTAAGGTAGATAATATTTCATATGATTGTGAGCAAATAATAGCTGATTTTGACAAAGTTCCTGATGATAGATATAAATATGGAATTGTCAAAATTGATGAATGTCTTGATGCGAATGAATTAGTTAACATCGTGAATGATACTTTGACTAAATCTGAACAAATTCAAATTTTGAAAAAGACTGAGAATTCAACATCTGATTCTCAATCTAATTTTGCTGATATTGAAGATAATTCTGACAATATTAGTGAAATTAGTGAACTTGAAGATGTTGATTGTTCACAGTTGTCTGTTGTTAATGTTGCATCAACATCTAAAGGGAAAGAAAAAGTTAAGGATTTGATGGTTGAAAATGAAACTGATATACCCTCAACTTCGAAAGTTTGTGATATGAACTTCGTGGATCTCAAAGACAGTCAAACTGATGATAGTGATGATGAAGATGAAGAGAAAATTTCGAAGGAAAAGAAATCTTCAAAGGAAGAAGAAACTCCTCGAATAGTGGTTGATCAAGTGTATGGTGATACACAAAAGTTCAAAAAAGTAATGAATGAAAAAGGTGAACACTATCTTGAAACGAATACTGTGGTTTATCCAAATTTCAAATGTACAGATGATGTCATTTTTCCAAATCAAGTTTTCGTAACTACTGGAAATGTTGAGAATATCAAACCAGAATTAAAGAAGTTAGTTGAGGAGGATAATTCAAAAACAACTGAAGAAGGTTTTTTCGCAAATCAAAGCACAGTTGAAAACAACTTAACAAAGAATTCGTATGTGTTCCAACGTCAAAAACCACAAAGACAATGGGTTGAAAAATCAAATATTGAAAAAGAGTTTTCTAAACAAGTTGTAAAGGAAAATGAAAAAGTTTTCAAACTAAACTCTAAGGAATTTAAAGATCAAATTGACAAATTTTCGAAGGAACACAACATTTCAAAAAGACAAGCAAGAAAGAAAATATTTTGGCAAAATGTTGAGTCTCAAAAGATGTCTGAATCACAATCACCCAAAATTGTTTTCAAAGTTAAAAATTCCTCTTTTTCAACAAAACCTCAACATTCATCTCAATCAAATCATTCAAAGTCTGAAGTGAATAAAAAATCAAGGTTTTCGAAAGTTTCAGAAGCTAACAATTCAAGAACATTTTCAAATAAAACAAATCCAAATCAAAAATTCTTTCAACGTCAAAATTTTAAATCAACAGTTGATACATCATATGCTCAATCTTTTCTAACAAATCCAAAAGTTGATTTTGTTCCTCAAAAGCCAAATTTTCCTAATCAAACGAAGAAAGAAACTTTGAAAATTTCACGAGAAAAAGGAATGACTTCAAGAAAGAACATTTATCATTGGCTTGAAGGCAAAGGAAAGATGTATCAGTCGAATACATTTTCAAAAGAGAAAATTCACGAAGCATATGAGAAGTATGTGAATACTTCATCAAACGATAGTTCATCTTCTAAGGATTCGAACATATCAGTCAAAGCTTGGAAACCAGTTTTAAAAGCAAAGAATGTTCATTCACAAACTCAGAATTCGAAGGGTAATGTCAGTGAATATTCGAAACCATCAAAAACTTTTGTTTCAGTTCCTTTAAATGAAGAAGTAAACATAATTGATAGTCTCAAAACCAAAGTTTGTGATTGGGTTAAAAGTTCATCATTACATTCGAAATTGAAATCTAATTTCCAAGGACCCAAAAAGCCTTGGGTACCTAAATTTTTCCACTGATTATAGGTACTATGTGACGAGCAATATGATAACAAGTGGTACATTGATAGTGGTTGCTCTCGTCATATGACTGGGAAGAAGGAGAATTTACGTGATTTTCGAAGTCTCAAAAACGCTGGAGTAGTGAAGTTTGGGAACAATCAAAAATGTCAAGTCAAAGGATATGGGAAGATCACGAATGGACAATTCATAGTGAATCGTGTTGCATATGTTGAAGGTCTTCAACATAACTTGATAAGTGTTTCTCAACTTGTTATGGGCACTAGCAATCAAGTTCTTTTTAATGAAGAAGGCAGTGTTATTTCGAATGTCAACACAAAAGAAGTGTTACTGAAATCCAAAAGGAAAGGTGACATGTTCACTTTGGATATCAATCCGATAGTAGGGAAACCTGCTATATGTCTTCTTTCGAAAGCAACAGCAGACTTAAGTTGGCTATGGCATCGAAGACTTTCTCATCTCAATTTTCGAAACATCAATAAACTTGTGGTAAAAGATCTGGTAAGAGGTTTACCTGTACTTAAATTTGACAATGATTCTTTATGTGCAGCTTGTGAAGTTGGTAAGCAACATAAACAAGGTCATCTAATAACGATAGATTCGAAAATTGTTGCACCTCTGGAGCTTTTACATATTGATTTGTGTGGTCCTTCGACCGTTTCAACTCTCAACAAGAAACGGTACATTTTAGTTATTGTTGATGATTTTTCCAAATTTACGTGGGTTTATTTTCTCAGGCTTAAATCCGAAGTTGCACAAATCATGATTGACTTTATCAAAAAGATGGAAACAACATTGAAGAAGATTGTTCGAAAAATTAAGAGTGATCATGGAACTGAATTTAAGAACAATGTTCTTGATTCATTTTTGGTGGACAAAGGGATTTCGCATAATTTTTCATCTCCATACACACCACAACAAAATGGTGTTGTTGAATGAAGAAATAGGTCTCTATGCGAAGCGGCAAGGACTATGTTGGCATATGCGAATCTTCCACAATACCTTTGGGCTGAAGCAGTATCAACCGCATGTTTCACTCAAAACAGATCTTACATTCATCGTCGTTTTAACATTAATCCTTATGAAATTCTCAACAATCGAAAACCTAACGTCAATTTTTTTCATGTTTTCGGATGCAGGTGCTTCATTATGAATCTCAAGGATAATCTTACGAAATTTCAAGCAAAAGCAGATGAAGGGATTTTATTGGGATATTCGTATAATTCAGTCGCATATCGTGTGTTGAATAAAAGAACACGAAAAGTTGAAGAAACTTTTAATCTTACATTTGATGATTACTACATTAAACAAACAACCTCACAGTTTGAAAATCATCCTATTCTGAAAAACATACAAGATGAATCAGAATCCTCACAAACCTTAGATATTGATTATGATTTAATTTTTGGAATTTCAGATCATGATGTTGATGCTGAAATAAAAGCAAATGATAATCATCTCTCTGAACTAACGAAGCTTACTGATGATTCAACATCAACTTCTCCAGAGAAAGGCGAAAGTATGCAAAACAATCCAGTGGAGGGGGAGCACTTGGATTCGAATACTTTAGATGAGGAAGAGCATTCTTTCGAGGGGGAGAAAGAAAGATTGAATGATGATGTTGAGGGGGAGCATTTAGAAAATATTGAGAATAATAATAATTTTGATGATGCTTGTTCGATTGCAGGTTCAGAGAATGATGATATGTACGAAGATGCACCTTTGGAATTTGATCCAGCATATCCGCCAATGGAAAAGTGGACAAGAGATCATCCGAAGGATCAAGTAATTGGGAATCCACAAGAGGGAGTTTTAACAGGAGCTCAATTTCGTGCAAAGAATGAGGTATTGAATACTCATCAAGAATTTTGCATGTTTAATGTTTTCATCTCTAAAATTGAACCAAAAACAGTTAAGATTGCAATGGAACACTCAGATTGGGTTGTTGCAATGCAATATGAATTGTCTGAATTCGAACGAAACAAGGTTTGGAGATTAATTCCTAAGCCTGAAAATGTTTCGATTGTCGGGTTAAAATGGATTTTCAAAAATAAAACCGACAAAGATGGAAATATTGTTCGAAACAAAGTTAGACTTGTTGTCAAAGGATATTCACAACAAGAAGGAATCGACTATGAAGAAACTTTTGCCCCTGTCGCAAGACTCGAGGCGGTTCGTACATTTCTAGCTTATGCAGCTCACAAAGATTTTGATGTTTATCAAATGGACGTGAAGTGTGCATTTCTAAATGGAGAGCTTGAAAAAACTGTTTATGTGGAACAACCCCCAGGTTTTATTAACGAAGAATTTCCAAATCATGTTTATATTTTAGATAAGGCAGTTTATGGTTTGAAACAAGCATCACGAGCATGGTATGCAACTCTAACCTCATTTTTGAAACAATCTAAATTTAAACAAGGATCTGTTGACCCCACATTGTTTCGAAAGAAAGTTGGGAATCATCTAATGCTTGTTCAAATTTATGTTGATGATATAATTTTTGGCTCAACTGACCCTGCCTTGTCTAGAGAATTCGAAGATCTGATGAAAAGCAAGTTTTAAATGAGCATGATGGGAAAAATCAATAATTTTCTTGGATTGAATATTCGTCAAAGCAGAGAAGGAATTTTTATTAATCAGGAAAAATATACGAAGAATCTGCTATAAAAGTTTGGATTGACGAATAACACAAAGTTACGAGTTCCAATGGCAACGGGCATAAAGTTAACACCTTCGTTAGATAAACCTGCAGTTGACATGACTCTATATAGGAGCATGATTGGTTCATTACTTTATCTTACAGCAAGTAGACATGATATCATGTTTTCTGTGTGCAATTGTGCTAGGTATCAGTCTAATCCACGAGAACCACATCTCCTTGCTGTGAAGAATATCTTTCATTATCTTAAAGGAACAATTTCGTTAAGATTGTGGTATCCTTCGAAAACTGGGTTCTTTGTTCAAGCATATTCGGATGCAGACTTGGGTGGATGTAATCTTGATAGAAAAAGCACAAGTGGTGGATGTCAATTTCTCGATGGCAAATTGGTGAGCTGGCAGTCGAAAAAGCAAACATGCGTATCAATTTCAACAGCTGAAGCAGAATATGTGGCTGCTGCTGCTTGCACTTCACAAATTATATGGATCCAAAGTCAATTGCGTGATTATGCAATAAATATGAAAAAGATTCCATTATATTGTGATTCTCAAAGTGCGATAAGAATTTGTCATAATCATGTGCAGCATTCGAAGACTAAACATATACCACTCCGTTATCATTTCATCAAATATCACGTGGAGAATGGAAATATTGAAGTACATTTCGTGAAAACAACTGATCAGTTAGCTGATATTTTCACGAAACCTTTAGATAAAAAATCTCTTGTGAAAATTATAGAAGGGCTTGGAATGATCGATGGAAATTCTGTTCCATGCGAAAAAGGAGAATGATGGTTGACCAGGAATGAATCAGAGGCGTTGAATAAAAGACAAGGCAAAGTCATTCAGCATTCAGAGGTTAGTTTTCATAGTCAACGCTTCGACCCCTTCGAATTCGTAAATTTGTTACTTGCTTTAAGGGTTGATTCAGAGGTTACTGTTCATAGTCAACGCTTCGACCCCTTCGAATTCGTACATTTGTCACTTATCAGGGGGTGATAAAATTTCGTGTTTTTGCAACAAGTACCGTATATTTTCATTTTCGAAAATTCAAAAATTCAAAAATTCAAAAATTCAAGAAGATTTTCTTTTGTTTTGTCATTTCATTTTCGAAAATTTAAAAATCCAAAAAGATTTTCGTTTGTTTTGTCATTTAATTTTCAAAAATTCAAAAATCCAAAAAGATTTTCATTTGCTTATGTCTTGTCATTTAATTTTCAAAAATTCAAAAATCCAAAAAGATTTTCGTGTGTTCTGTCTTTTCTTTCGAAAAATCCAAACAACAAAAATATTTTGATTCTTATTTCTTTTTAGTATTTTGTTGCAGCTAATCATGAAGATACAGAGTGGATTATGCTTGCAGTTCTAGGGTCAGGTACATTTTTCATATGAATCGATAAATTTTTCATCATTTGAACTAGTTAAGTTGTCCCTAGAAGCATGCTGCTGCATGTTGTCCAAAAGCCTCCAATGACTCAATGTGTGTGTATGAAAGCCTTAATGAAATTATTCATACGAAATTTTCTTCCCAATCAGGCTTATATTCACATTAGTCTCTGAGCTACCTGACTCTTTTCAAAATGAGTTAAGAGTTTACTGTTTGGTCCAAATATAACAGAGGTACTTTTCGTGTCTTACATTAATCTTTTTCATCAATAAAGTTCTTACACGATCACACATGAAGACATATGTCCGAGAGGTCTCTGATCAAACCCATCGAGACTTAGACATATAAAAATTATGTGTTTATGATCTGACATCATGAGACCGTGATGAAAGTGAAACCCAATTTTCACCACATTTTTAAGGAATTGACAGGGAACAATGTTCCAGATTTTCACGAAACTTTTGTTTCTATACCAATATTCGAAACACCAAATCATATTCCTTTCGAATGAGTGGTCTTGATCAAACATTCGAAACCCATGATGTTTGTTACCCAACAAGATCCAGCACAAATTTTTGTTCTTGAATATGATTTCCGTGTGAGTTTCATTCGAATGTCCAAGTCATTTCAAATTTATCAATGCAAACTTGTCACTGAATACACTGGTCAAACAAGTAATTTCGGTTACAATTTATCACCTTATGTTTAGGTTGACATGTAACGGAATTTTTGAACTACCCACGAAGCTTAATAAAAGAAGCCCTTCGATACTTATCAACAAGTATTCGATTGTAATTCACGGGAACCTACACAAGCTATTGACCATTTCTCTTAATGATTAATAAAGTAATCTTTGCCCGGGATTTAATTTGCTTTTGTGTCAATTGTTTGACATCACAATATCCCAAATTTTTCTTATCTTTGTTTCTCGTCTACATTCTTTGGAACACTGCACTCACGAAATCCTTGAGGCTCTGAGTAATACCAACTCAGGCTGATGATTTCAAATTTCTGGCGTATGACTTCGCTTTTCATCCCAAAAGTGAAAGAGCCTTGCTTCCATTCGAAGGGTTTTGACAGTTACAATATTCTTGGGGATAACAAGACAGGCTGTTTATAAATGACGTATGGTATTCTGTCCGGTTTTCAAGGTGATGTGACAGCTACCTTTTGACGCATGGCTACTTTTCCGCAATGATGGTCCGATTTTCAAGGTGCCACGTCGGATATCATTAAATACATATCCCGCTTCAAATTCAAACATAAGGGTTACATATAAAAGGGGATTCAAGGGTTCATTGTCAGTTTACGCAATCAAAAAGCAAAAATTTCCCCAAATTCTCTGATCTTCAAAATCTTCAAACCCTAATCATGGCAACTTCTGCTCATGTTGATTCTCATACCACTGAAGATGCCTCTTCATTACCAATAATGAAGATTCAAGCAACAAACTATTACTTGGAGGGTGAAGTTTCTCAGTACCCGGAAGAATTGAAGATGCTAATCGTTGCCTTGAAGAACTCTGTTTTGTCTAAGGCGATGTTCAATTCTTTCTCTGTTCCACTGTCCTGGCTTTCTCAAGCAGGATCAACTGCTACTTACAACAAAGCTTCTGATACGATTACTTTTCATCTGGTGAACGACAAAAAGGTCAGGCTATCCAACAAACTCTTTTGCCAAATTCTTGACATTCTGAATTCGCCTCCATATGTTGCTTTCACATTCCCTCAAATCGTTCACATGTTTAATGAGATGGGATATCAGCCTCCACTGTCCAAGATTAGTGATTTTAAGAAGTCTGGTCTTCCACGAATCTGGAATTTCTTATTTGGTATTTTTCTATGATGTTTAACTGGGAGATCAGCTGGTCTTGATAAAGGAAGAATGGAGGTTTATTCCATGGTTGCTGGCATCTATTATGATCTTCAAGTGGATTATTCTACACAATTATGGAAGGAATTCCAAAAGGGTGTAGAACACACGAATGTTATTCATGGTATTTCGTGTGCAAGATACTGGAGCTTGATTTTGCAATACTTTTACAACAAGGAAGGGATTTTGGTACCCAATGATGAAGAAAAAGCCGTTTTTCAATCATACCACTATCCGAAGGATGTCACAGATAGTGCTGAAGTTTTTCCATCAGTTGCTCGTATTCCCGATGCAATTCTTAAAAGAGTTGATCCTTCGAATTCTGTTTTGGTGGCATATTTGAAGACTATTGATTCTATAATTGAAACTGGCATACTATTGGGTAGAGATGATAAGAAATCCAAGAAGACGAAGAAGAATGAAACTGAGTCAAAATCTTCGAAATCTCCAAAGAAGAAGCCTGAAACCGTTGAAGTGTCTGTTGTTGAGACTCAAGTGATTGAGCCTATTCTTGAAGAAACACAAGAGAATGTAATCATTCCTTCGAAGACTGGTATATTTCGAAGAATCAAAATGAAGTCAACCCATAAAAGTAAGTCTCCTACACATAAAGTGGTTCGAAAACCTCAAATCACACATCAAAGTGTGTTAATTAGAGAAGTGTCAGCACCTGTTTCTCCGGTGTCAAAGAAACGAAGGGTTGAGGATATGGCAAAACATTTGTCAAAGAAGAAGAAGAAGAAGACCCGAAAACTCGTGATTTCTACTGAGTCAACAGAAGATGATGATGAAACAATTCCAGAAACCCCAGAGTTAAATCCCAACGCAGGAAGTTCAACTCCTGAACAGACAGTCATCATACCACCCGAAGATTCGGTTGCCAAATCAGTTTCTGAGGCGGTATGAACTTCAGGCATCCCTGCAAACGTATCTGATACGGATGCAAATGTCAATATGGGTGATGGAGGTTCGAAAAATGATGATCAAGATAAATCTACTTCTGCTCCTTTCGAAAGTATTGTTTCTTTATCACAATCCACTATTCCCATTACATCAACCACTGATTCACCTACATTCGAACACATTATCAATCAACCATTCACTTCTATTTTTTCTTCTCAATCCACTGACACACCCAAACCGACTTCGAATGTTAAAGAACCTATTTTTATGGAGACAGAAACTGATATTGAGGGGTTTGGAGGCACGTTTGACGAATTGGAATTTCATGATGAAGAAGAGCAGTTTCCAGATCATATGTTGATGACCATGAAGCAATTTAAAATTATGAATCAAAAGTTGAATTCGATAATTCAATCTCAAGCTGATCTGGGGGGTAGTTCATCTGTTTCAAGTTTGGAGGTTGATTCATTGTTGATAATGCTCGAAGCTAGAGTTGTGAGCAAAGTATCTGGAATGATTACTGATTCTGAATCTCGAATTTTGGAGAAGGTTGATTATAATCATCAAAATAATGAACTTCGGATCAAATCTCAAAATTCAATGTTTACTACTGATGTGAAAAACTTAAAGAATGTCACAAAGGAAAGGCATGTTCTTTTTGTGCAAGAAGTGAAGAAAGTAAGGGAGGATGTAAATTTGCAAATTCACGAACTTCGTGAAGACATGCAAAAAGAAGTTGCTATTGTTCAACACGATTATGCATCCTTGAATCAGAAGGTTGATATCATTTGTGACGCAGTCACACGATTTGTTAAATTGTATGAAAATTTGAGTCCACAAATAACTCAACTTTCAACATCCGAAAGTGCAAACTTTGAGGAAGTGATTACTTTGCTCAAGGAGTTAAAAGAAATTTCTGACAGGCCGGTTTCTTCTTCCCTGATTACTCCTGAATTCTTATCACAGAAGTTTATCTAATTTGAAGCCATTCTCAACAAGCAACTTGCTCCTCTCTTTCGCATATCAAGCCTTCTTCCAACAACATATGCCCCACCTGTTTTCACAGGGGTGCAAGGGGGAGAAAGAAAAACTGGTGAATCGAAGGCTAGTGGTGAAGGTGCGAAAGTTGTAGGAACGGTATTTTCTTCAAAAATCCCAACAACAAAACCAGTTATAGTTTCTACTGGACTGGTTACTTCAACAATTGTAACAACGATGCCAATTGCAAAACCAATTTCGAAAGGAATTGTGATTGGTAAATCTACGGAAACTGGTAGAAGTGGTTCGAAACCAAAAGAGACAGTTGACAATCCAGCTTTGAAAGATAAAGGGAAATCGATTGTGGTGGAAAAGTCGAAAGAAGAAAAGAAGGCTGAAGCAGAAGCTGAAATTGAAAAACTAAGGTTGATTCAAAGCATTATGGCTCAGCGTGCTGGTGATCCGAAAGGAATGGACAAAGGTGATCCATCAAAACATTACAATTACGAAACTATTGAGGCCAAGGTAGCATTTAATCACATGTATTCGTTTGAGAAGAAACCAAAACAAAGTTATTTGGTCACGAATACTGATGCAACCCAGCTAGATTTTCCAATAAACGAAATGATGTTCATCATGCCTCAGTTCAAAGCAGAAGGAATTTTTAAAGAAGAGGATGAAGGTGATCAGTATGAAAAAGGATGTGGTATTCGAAAGCCCCTGAGGAAGTATGGTCATTGATTAAAATCAAGAAAGTGATCAGTATGAAAAAGGATGTGGTATTCGAAAACACAGTCCAGAACGTTAAGTATGTGGTTGCCAGGGCAAATGGAAACATTTGTGAATTTACGATTGCTGATTTTCCATTAATGAACTTGTATGATCTTATACAAGTTGCATTGCTTTTGAAAGATAAATCATCTTCGTTCCTTCAAAACACTGAACCAGATGAATTCAAGCTTGGAGTTGCTCACATCAAGATTTTTATCGAAAACTATTATGAGTGCTTGGCACTAACAGATGTGGAATTAGCTACTGCCAAAGGAATGGAAATAAAATCACCTATGGCTCTTACGAAGACTCAGGCGGAATTGAAGAAGTATGTTGATGGTGAAATTTTCCTGAAGCCTTTTGGAATGGTCTTCGCAGGAAAAGACAAAGCTGGAAAAGCTAAACGATTCTTATTCCAGGCAAGCGAAGTGGAGAGATATTCAATGTCTCAGTATACAAATTTAATTGTTCGTATGAATCATTGCAAGAAGAACAATGAAGGAGATAAGAAAGAGCTGAAGAAGATTATCTCCTGGTACACGGAGATTCGAAGAGTGTTGCTGTATTCCATCACACTTCTTACAAATTGAAGACTTCGACTATGATTACAAAGGAGGAGATTGTAAGGGTCGAATTGTTGTAATTAGTCGAAGTATGTTTTGTACTCTTCGAATGTTTTGTAATGTATTTTACTATGGCGCTTTTATTCGAAGCTTAAGTGTCTATGCCTTAGTATATTTTTTGTACGCTTTGTGTTCCCTATAAATAGGGATATTTACTAGAGTTAGATAAGAACTTTTACAGACTTGTCTATTGTACTCTGTAAAGAATTCGAAAGCGTAATAGAACTGAAACAAGATCATATTTACATTCTGTGTTCAATCTCGCATTTATACTTGAATTCATACTCTGATTAATTCAATACTCGATTCTTTGTTTCATCAAACAACATACACCACATTATAGATACAAAACTTTCCATTGGTCAAGATGTCATAACCTCAATTTTGAGAATTTTAATTGTTGCCATAAGTAACATAACCATCATTAGGAGTGAGCTTCAGATCACGCAGAAAGTCTTTATGCCCAGTCATGTGCATGGAACAAACATTATCAATATCCCATATTGTATCTTATTCCAAAGCACAGAATGCCTGCAAAATCAGTGATTTTTGGAGTTTTTAGGCTCCAAGTTAGATTTAGGGACTTTAGCCTGGCTTTACACTTGGTTTGTGATTTCTGAGCAGCTGGTATCTCGGAATGTAACGTCCTGTTCCGAATCGCTTCCTAATGCGGGGTGGTGACCCGAAGACCGAATATCATCATGCGTAGGGCCTTTAAGGAAAATAGATTTAGACCCATTTGAGTGTGGGTAGGGTAATTAGGGTGATCCAGGAAGTTCGGTTTGTGTTTTGGAGCCAAGGGGTATTTCGGTAAAGTGTCAGTTCGGGCTTTTATGGAATTTGGATTTTTGTTCGATAGGTTTTAAGGCATGTATGATTTGATAGAAGTGTAGAGCTTCTCGTTACCTTTTCGTGGATATAAGGATCGTAAACAGACTTAGAACGAAGAAGTTCTGGTCTTCGGAAGTTTTAGAAGTTTTAGGGTGAAATCGGGTACGTGGGGCATACACAAGTGTACGCAGGGTGTACTAGTGCTAAGGCCAGTACGTGGAGCGTACAATGGCGTACGCTGGGCGTACTGAGCAGAATGATCGTGGATGCTCTAAGGAGTACGTTGGGCGTACCAGAAGTACGTTGCGCGTACTCCAATCAGACCAAGCCCTATTTTAGGGTCTTGGACCCTATTTAAGCTCCTTATCTCATCACCTAACCCTAATATCTTTAGCCTCCATCCCTCTAAACCCTAGAATCGAAACCCTAGCCCCCATTTGAGTGGTTTTTGAGCTTTTGGTAGTATGTCAAGCTTTTTGGTGTTCATAGAAGAAGAAGGAACTTCATGGAGAAGTGTGGGATGACTAGAAGATTTTGGATCCATGATTGTTGCATCTTGATCTACATTTTGTAGGTATAAAGTTCCTATCTTGATGATCTTATATGTTAGATCTAGTTCATGGAGTATTTTGTGCTTTTTGGAGTCTTTTCTGATAAAGATGGGTTTTTGATCTATTCCAAAAGCAATGGGTGCTAGATATTAGCTCCATTCGGTCCCAAGGTTCATAAAAATGCAAGCTTTATGATGTATTTGATAGGTTTTAGGTAAAACAAATAAACTAGAAAACCAATTCCTAAGTTCACATGCAACCTACTTTGGATCTATGTTTTAACTATTGAACATATAACTATGAATTGGAAAAACAAGAACCCTATAGAGAGAGGCTATTTTCGAAATTAACCAACTAGTGTTTTAGAGTTACATACCTTTCAGTTGTTATAGCAAACAATTGGTAATCCTTTGATCTTGATCTTCTTGGAAGCCTACACCACAATTGTAATGCCTCTAATGGAATCACACCCAAGAGCTAGCAAAAAGGAAACTTGTGAGGAGAGAGGTTAGGGCATGAAATTTCGGCCTAGGGTTTCTTCAAGAGAAGGAGTGCCAATTTTAGGAGCCAGGAGGCTCCTTATATAGCTGAGGTATATAGGGTTTAACGAAAACCCAAATGTTCCTTTGCATAGGGCCTAAGCTAATCCAAAGGCCTTATCCAAGCCCCTTGGACAAAATCATTAGGGTTTCCCCTATATATTTCGTCCACCCCCTTCCAAGGAGGTTCTGGAACCTTCCACTCAACTATTTGATAGTTGCAAACTAGTCCCTGCACTTTATAATTAATACAATTAACCCAAAAATCAATTCTAATTAATTTCTGACTAACTATTAATTAAACATTATGATTTCTAATTACTATATTAACCTTTTAACATATTAATAAATCATTTATATTAATTTATTAATCTTATAATAAATCAATATCTCTCCTTTCATATTTTCCTTGTCCAGTTGCTAGGTTTGAGGGCAACCCAAAAGGACTATGTTGCTATCAATTCAAGTATATACCAATTATAGTTATGGGCTTAGACACCTAATCCAACAGTATTGTGGTCCATGCAAGCATAAAGTCACTTGTTAAGTCCTCTTTAAGCTTAAGAGCTTCATTTAGCCATGCATGAACGTAAAGTTAGCAACTTTACGTGACAATCTAGTTCAAGGAAGTTAGATCTATGTTTTAAAGCTATTTCTTAAGTGATTAAGTGATGGAATTAAGTTTTGGGTTTAATGGGTGTGTACATTGCACGTACAAGCAAGTACGCTTAGCGTACAAGCCCTCAAGCGAGTATGCTATGCGTACGTGCTGGGTACACCCCGTGTACTCAGGCCGGTGGGATTCGCATGTTTGGGCCTCAGATTTGGGCTCTGTATGCATGTTGTTTGCGGTTATTATTATGATATTGTGATGTGATGGTATTTTGGGGGAACTCACTAAGCTTTAGGCTTACAGTATTGGGTTATGTTTTAGGTACCTCAGATGATCGCGGGAAGGCGAAGGCGTGATCATGCACATCCTCATGTTATGTTTTAAGATTTTGGGAAAACTCTGATATTGAACATGTTTTGAAAACTATTTTATAAAAAATGATGATTTATGGGTTGGTTTTAAAATTTTAAATTTTTTATGAATTTTATGGATGTTAAAAGTTGGTATCTCATCCTTGGTTTGACTGAATTGGAGGAACACTCGTGTGAATCCAGTCTCAAACTAAGGAAATAATTTTAAAAATAATTTTCAAATGGTTTTCAAAATAACCCAGGAGGATGCGGTGTGTACGATCAGCCGGAGCCAGTAAGTAGACCCCAAATTACCACACAATTAATTTAGATTATGTTATGATATGTTAGAACTGCATGCTAGTAGCAGGATACGTATCTTTAGGAATTGCATGATTGGGTTACCTGATATATGATGCCTTATCTCTTGTAGAGTACTTGATTGAATGTTGTATGACTCTTTCGCGTGTGAACTGACTATTAAGTGAATATGCTAAGTGACATGCTACATGGGTTAAATGATCTTAGGATAAGGGATTTGGTCCTGCTGCACAACTCTTGTCTGAGTCCAACCATTTTAGGATGTAATCTTTTAGTCTAAGATTGTTTAAGCTGCGCGACATGTGATTGTATTCATGCAGTAGTTATCTGGCATCAGTGGAGAGTCGTATGGCAGTTAGTGGTAGGAGAAGTTGTGTGGGCTCAGTCGGCCACTCTCGAGATGTGTAGTCTTCCTCTAGGATGTGAGGATTTCGTATGTGCCTATTCTAGCATGTATTGTTATGGTTGTTGTGATGATCCTTGAGACAAATATGTGTAGGTTTGGAAGATAGTATGTGCCTGTACTACTAAAAGCACAGGACCCATACGCGTAACAAGGAAGTCACAACTCCTAGGTCCTTGTTGGGAGTTGGCTCCCCTATTATGATCTGTGTGTTATCTGATATCTCCCTGGTTATGTTTAGTATGGTGAGGGCGAGACGATTGGAGGCAGGATCCAGATCAGGATCGGGAGCTAGTGGCCAAGATTGGTCGGTGTTGTCTGTTGATCAGATGCGGGAGGTGATTTTCGTGGAGGTTTTTCAGATTTTTCAAGATGAATTGCCCAGTGTCGTAGATCGGATCACTGACAGGGTTAATGCCTAGGCTCGAGGAGCAAATCGCAGCTTTGCAGTCTGTTGGAGGTGTTGCTAATGGGATGGCTGTTGGGGGAGATATGGTTGTGGGAACATAACTAGGGAAGAGGAAGAGGAATCTCTTAGTATAGAACAAGGAGACTGAGGTTACTGACCTGGGTAGTGGAAGTCAGGAGAATAATGAGGTGTGCGGCAAGTGTGGGGAACTCACGGATTTGCTTGTGACAAGTTTAAGTGTTTCGGGTGTCGGGAAAGAGGGCATGTGTATCAGGAATGTAAGAAGGATCACTTATGCTTTCACTGTCACCAGCTAGGTCAGTTCCGGTCCTACTGTCTTGCTTTGGGGACGGAGGGAGTCCCGGTTCCAACGCTTATCGTTCCTCAGGATGTCAAAGTCGAGCCGCAAGAAATCTCTGGTATGTAATTTGAATCCCAATTCTGTAATGATATTATGGTTAAATTATGCTTGATCGCTATTGTATTTGCCTTGGAATCTGGCTGGGTATGGGTAAGTGGTATCATCGGGTTAGTTCTCTATTTTGCTTGATTTATGTATTGTGAATCTTCACATGCCATTTTGCATGCTATGAGTTATAGGTGGGTCGTATGTTGATGGGCGTGGTTCAGTGGTTCAACGGTTTGTTTCGGTTCCTTTGGTGGATCCAGTTCAGGGGTATGGATTGGAAGATATATGGTCAAGTAGCAGGAATAGTTCATCAGTGAAGTCAGAGTTCAGGCGTGATAGCATTCATTCAGGCAGGACTGGAAGTTGTCCATGAGAGAAACTTTAGGTTCAATCATTATCGTTTCTAGGGAAGGAGCGGTAGCAAGGAGATGGTGGTCCCATTCGCATGAGTCGTTAGGTCATTGGAAGTGTCGGGGGGAATTTTATTACCACCAAGGATTTTAGATGGTTGGAATTCAGGGATTCATTTGAGGATTAAAAGTTAGGGTAAAGATTCTCCAATTCAGAGCAAGGGTTATGGTTTAATTCTCCAGTGTTAGGGGCTTAAGGATTTGGTGCAGTATCCTAAGAAGTGATCGAGATTAGCGGACTTGCTAGGATTTTGAGAAGCATTCTTCGGGAATTCAAGATTTGGGCAATCATCGAGATCGGCTAGTAATGGAATATTGTTATTGGAAGATGCAGGTTGTAGTTGGTTCATGAGGATAACATGGGTTGGGAACCTATTAGATTAGTTATTAGTTATTGGATTATTTTTCTAAGCCCATAACTATAATTGGTATGTACTTGACCCGATAGTAGCATGGTCCATTTTGGGTTGCATTCATTGGAACAATTTGATAGGATAGATATTTGAGAAAGAGGTTATTTATGATTTACTAATATATTATAAGTATAATATATTAATTGAGAAATCATATTATTTAATTAGTATTGATCAAGAATTAATTTGGAATTATTTTAGTGATAAAAAGAGACTAATTAAATTAACGGGGACTAATTATGTAAATTAGTTTGGGCTATTGATCCATGATGGGCTAAGTTTATGTGAGAGTGCATAAATAGTTAGTCCATATGAGTTATGGATCATAAGACTAAGTGTAAGAATTAGGGTTACATATGACTCTTGGAATTCTACACTATAAATGTAACCCCTAAACCTTAAATCGGCACCTGTACATTCCAAGAAGAGTATAGCCTATTTTTGGTGTCTCCAAGCTCTCTCTCATTATTCTCCAATTGTGGGTGGTGTTTTGTGAACCATTTGAGGCATCACACTTGAGGTGCCAAGCTCTTAAAGGCCAAATTCTACATGCTATAACTAAGAGGTATTCTTCTAACTAGTTTTTTATGTTTCAAGTATCCAAGTTGTATGCTAGTTATAGGGTTCATGCATTGGATAATTTTTGTTGCATGTATAACTAGAGAAAACTTATATCCAAAGCATTAGGGTTGTATGTGCACCATAAGATTGTTATAGTACATAAAACCCAACACTGGTATCAGAGCCATGGGTATTTTTTGTTATATAGATGCATTGGTTAAATTTTCAAAGCTGAAAAAGTCTCATTTCTGGCCTCTGACTTATGGACTCGACGAGTCCAATGATCTGACTCGACGAGTTCACTCATAGACTGGCAAATTGACGAGTTCAGTTCATGCACTCGACGAGTAGGATGTTCTGCTTGCAGATTTTCGTGTTTTTTGGCCAGAATTAGATTAGGATCATTACCACAAACTCTTTTGTATCATAAAATTCGTTTTTTCTGATATGGTGATGATTATCCTCATCCAATTAAAAGACAATTATCAAATTTTAAGATAATAAGTTGATTATTTGTATTATTTGATTTGAATTGCCTTGCTATGTGAGTTAGATTATGTCAATTTGGTAAATAATAAATTATATGATAATTTTATTAGTTATATTTGATCTAAATGGTTCTTGAAGAGTTTCATAACTTGTCCTCAAGTTATGAAATATGAAAAGTCTCATTAATGAACATTAACTCCTTAAGTTATGGAATTCAAGAGGTTTTGAAGAGTTTCAAAACTTGTCCTCATTCAAATTACACCCTTATGGTTTTAATAAATTAATTAAGTTTTTAATTAAAAGGGAGAATTAATAAATCCATAATGACATGGTTTAAGTTTAATTAAATTAAAAGTTTAATTTATTAATAGATTAAACCATTTAGTATATTAAATGTGTAAAACACACCCTTATACTATATAAAATTAAAAGTCTAATATATTATATATGTATAAGTTAAAAGTCAGTCTTACTGTTAGTATGCCTCATTCACAAAGTTGGTATATAAGGGGTGTTTAAGGAAGCAGTCTGTAAAATGACCGCCATTGGGTATCCATTCTTACCCACCGCACTCTTGACTAGTGGAGGGTCGTTAACCGAACGGGTTTGATAGGACATTTAAATCCTCATTAAAAGTATAATGAAATATAAAGTAACTAAACCTTTTATAAATTCCCAATCTTAGTTACTTTAGGAAAAATGTGAATTTGATGCTAACCCATGAAATTGCACATTGCACCTTATTGGTCAGTTAGTGGAGCGTGTGTGGTTAACCGGCACACTAATGTGAACTAATGAAGGATGGAAATGGGTTTCTCGTGAATTATTCTTGATCAATGGAGCGTGTGTGGTTCACCGGCACATTAATTAGGTGATAAATGACTTCGAGAGTACCAAGCTAATTTGCATGGTTAGTCACACCTTGTTTGTGATCCTAGGTATCCCATTCACGAACTTGAAGGGCATAATCGAGATTAAACATGTCATTGAAAATTTTTATGAATCTCAAAATATCTAGGAGTTTCATTTAAAACTTAATTTGTTTAAAAGTTTTGTTTTCATGGTCGAATTGGTAAATCGTCATTTACCTACCAACAAATAGTTTACAATTGGATTACGACATCCCTCTTCCGAATTGTGAACTATTTGTTGGGCTTTACGTACTATAACACTCCTATGGTGCACATACAACCCTAATGCTTTGGATCTAAGTTTTCTCTAGTTATAAATGCAACAAAATTATCGAAAGCATGAGGCTTACAACTAGCATACAATTTAATACATGAATCATAAAACTAGTTAGAAGAATACCTCTTTATTGTAGCTTGTAGAATTTAGCCTTTCAAGAGCTTAGCACCTCAAGTGTGATGCCTCAAAAAAGTCACAAACACCATGAACAAATGGTGTACTTTTGAGAGAGAGGCTAGAACCACCGAAATCGGCTAGGGTTCTCTTAGAACCCTCGGGGTAGTGAATTTGGAGCTAAGGGGTTGCTTTTATAGTGTGGAATTCCTAGGGTTTCAACTTGTAAACCCTAATTCATTCCTTGGGCCTTTAATCCAATAATCCATATGATAAGCCTTATGGACTAACACTTCATGGACTCTCACATAAACTTAGTCGATCACTAATCAATCATGGATCATTGGCCCAAACTATATGTATTACTGATTTACTTAATTAGTCCCCTTAATTTAATTAATCTCTTTTGATCACTAAGTTAATTCCAAATTAACTCTTGACCAATATTAATTAAATAACATGATTTCTATATTAATATATTATACTTATAATATATTAATAATTCACAAATAACCTCTTTCTCAATTATCCATCCTATCAGATTGTTCTGGTGAAGGCAACCCGAAATGGATCATGCTACTCTCGGGTCAAGTAAATACCAATTATAGTTATGGGCTTAGACACCTAATCCAACAGTCTGCCACTTGGATAACTCTAATAACTATTATTTCAAGTAGGACTCCAAAACCCGACTAGCAATCGTAGCTCTCAAAAGTTGTTGTTGAACTATGATCTTATCAGCAACGCCTCCATTACATAAGGGATCATATATTCCTCCATTCTAGATATCGTATGAACTGAGATATGGATTATAATCATTCTCTCTGTTCATGTGTTGTTTCCCGATTTCCGATTTATGACGACCGACTAATTGAACAAATCAAATCAGTCCAGGCTTGGCCAAGCACTTAGGGTTGTCATCACTAAATCATCGAGGGGTCCACATATATCGCTTTTATCCCTCTTAGGTAAAAAGGAATGGATAAACTTCGACTCATATGCTTGTACTATTTACTCATCAAATCACACACAACAATACGTTTTATAACCCCAAGTTACTGGTGCGTTTTCACATCATCAATGTGCAACCGACTTGCAAACTACAACTCATATGTCTCTGTTTCAAGAATTTAAGATATTATCGTCTCACAATCACTCGTGATAAAATCCATGAAGTGATTCAGATGAGCGTGGATTTAATCCAATACTCAAATCTTATTACAGGAGTACTCATGAATACTGCAACAAACTTGTGTTATGTCTAACACTTAGACAATCTACAGACAGATTCATGACAGTCTTGCCTCAATACCACTTCCAAAGTATGATCGGCTGTGGATGGTTTGAATAATCTTATTATTCGGGAAGTCAAAACATGCGAAATTGAAACACAAGAATAATCAAATACAATATGGTCTCAAAACTTTTGAATATAAATAAAACACATTTTATTTAATCACCATATTTATTACACATTATCCATCGTATAATGTTTTGATTAATCAACTTAATACTTGAATTAAAACAATAGTTATCCCATGCTCCAAGCATGCACACTATGTTTACCTATGGTCTTTACTTTGTGAAATAGATCAATTGTAAACATTTCCAATGACACTCATTTCACAATTCCAAATCCTTATCATAAGTGTAAGAATACCAAGTCCTTTCCACTTACTATAATCTGTTAGATTCTAAGCTTATATGCAGTGATCCTTTTGTAACGACTATGTACACAAGTCACAGAGACTTTTCCAATTACAATACTTTCCATTGGAAATTGTTACAAGACAATTCCATAGATACGAAGTCTCATATTCAAAGCACATTCCTTTGAACATCCTTCTTGCAAAGAAGTTTCTAACTTACTCATAGATTCTTGATATCCAACTCCCATTATGGAAACTCTTCCATAATTGCCATATGACAACTCATTATTAATAGAATCCTGTCTATACATAATAATGTCAATATGGTCCATCCATTACTATACTTCTAACTGTCCTTAAGCAACCAATCCTTAGCGAACCTCAGATCGTCCTTGACAGTTTTTTAATAACTTTAGTTATATCCGGTTCTAGTCCTTTTTCCCTCTTAATGCCCTAGGCATTTGTAAAATTAGAAGACGTGAATATTATAGCATATGCAATCGATCTTATATCTGAATCATATGGGACACGATTCATAATGTCTTACATAAAGACATGATACTTGACCAGTCTTTTGCTATAATATTTCCATATATAAAATTTCCAATGTTGAAATATTTTAACATGGTATTCATATATATCCATGACTAAGTTTGATTAATACTTCAATCTAAACTTTTAGATTCAAAATAAAGTATAAGTATCCTCTCCCTTATTATAGCGAAACAACTTTTCAAATTTTGCAACTTTACAAATTTGTAACCTTTGTTTCCTATAACTAGTATTTCTAACTTGCAACACTTCACATAATAATCATGCTTCCACTTGCATCACAATTATTTTGTTACTAGCGTAACATTTATGCTCCCACTAGCTTTAACATATACTCAGAAATCAGCTGGACTTATAGAAATCAATACTTATTGACTTTCTTACCAAAGTTTAGAGATCTGATATAAGATGCTTCGATAAGACTTTATCTAGGCTTCTCAAAATCATACACCTTACCTTAGATAGCTCATATGTGTGTCTAAACTATTTCAGAACTTACAACAGTAAGTCCCGAATGTTCAAACTATTTTCCTTTTCTCACAATTCGAACTATGAAGAGGGATTCCGTAATCATAATCGAATTTGAGAACACAATTAACACAACTGCTATCTCCTTAAAATCTAATGAGAGAAACCTTCTGACACTTAGATTTAATGGTGTATGTGTTCCTATCCATGTGAACCTGTCATTTTCAACCATTATCATTAGATAAGGTCTATGGCAGATTCAAACTCATATGGACTGAACTTGTTCGATTTAAATTTCTTGCCACTTGGCAGTACAAGGGCCTGCCATGTCTTCCAAGTTGTTAAGTAGCTCACCCTTACTGATTAATGAACTTTCACTAATCAAGGTGCTTTGCCTTATGCAAACAATTGAGAACTCATAGAACTCACATGCATAGTCAACTTTAACTGGAATGGGCACAGAAACAAGAATATGTCAACACGATAGGTTACAAACCTCAAGTCGAATGCTAGTGATTAACAATAGGTTTACTCTTTATTAGTTCTTGAAACTATTCAAGATCTTTTAAGACTCCCACTGACCTCTTGACATATAAGATTCTCTTGTCAAGAAACATTCCTTGACAAACAAATATTCAATAATTAGTGTGTTTTCTTATCAAGGAAAAAACACTTCATATAATTGTTCTCGGTTGGTCTTTGTCTTATTCAAGACATAACAAGTACCAATCTCAAACATGCATGAGTAAGAAAACTTTTTCTACTCCACATTCTATGATGTGTTATAAACCTACTTAGATAGTGTCACTCAAGACACAATCTTGGAGTATAACTCTAAGACTTGACTTTGGAATGAAGTATGATTCACCTTTTTGATTTAACCATTTCAACAATTCCCGATTCCTCTTCTTAGCAATAAAAGTGCACTAAGGTGTTCATAGAGGATCAATTGTGATATGGTTTTCATAATCATTAAGATGATCATAAAACACGATACTAAAGTACTCTCCTTTCCATTCAGATTGGAGAAACTTTTATTTTTCTGCCTAATTGATTCTTCTTATTCGTTCTGCTATACATTGAAACTTTTTCAATGATTCAGAATTATACTTAATCTTGTAAGCATAACCATATTTACTAAACTTTTAGTAAATCATGACGAATATTCTTATCGTTCTTTTTGGTGGATCCGACCAGTGCACAACAATGTGTACTTGATCCTCTAGTCCTTCACTTGAATCACATATATATGTGAACATGGAATTAGTCTTAATTTCCCAAAGATGAAGGTTCTTATTAATCATACAATACAAGTTGCATGATTCCAAGTTTCCATCCAATTGAAACTTGTTGATGAGAATCTTTCCTTATTTGGTAAATTTAGACACTACCACAAACGAAAGAATCAAATCCATATTGCTAAAAATAGAAACATACAAAAATCAATTTTCACAAATGTCATTGCAAGGAAATATAAAATAAGATAAAATCAAAATTTCTCTTTATTTATAAAATGCGGAAAACCTTTCCTTACAATGCAAGTACATATGAAAACTATGTTTCTAAATATTCCTAAGCACCCTATCATAACTCTTAAGTAGCAGCTCACAATTCTGATCATCAAATCATGCGATCGAAATCCATCTCTTCGTGATCAGACTCAGCTTGCTCTTTCTTTAAGCTTCCTTTCTCTTCTTCGATCCTACAAAACATCAAAATGTAATCTTATCACATCATGTATTAAGAATCTAGAAATAGGAACTTAATAGATTTAGATAGTGGACTTCCCTGAAGCAGAGTCAAACACTTTGACTTTACCATCCTTGTGATCCTTCAGGTGGATACGGCAGCTTCGCATCCAATGCCCCTTCTCTTGGCAGAAGAAACAAATAGACTCTTTCAGAATGGCACACGAGACAATCTCAGACTTAGCCTTTCTCTTTTCTATTTGGTCAAACGGTTTGACCTTGGCCTTTCCATTGGGAAGAGAAATTTTTTCTGGACTTCCAATGTTTCCATTGTCAATGTTCATGGAAGTTTGGGAGATTGATCTTCTAATCAAATTTGCTTGACCAGTGCGCCAAATCATTGCCGATTCAGCAGCAATTAGCAAATGGGTAAAGATCGATAAGGGCCACGTCGTGATCTGTCACATAGTAGTCTTTAACAAACTCATGATATGACTTAGGAAGTGATTGAAGAACCAAGTCAACAACCAACTTCCTCGACACAACGACTCCTAACATTCCCAGCCTGTCAATGTGTGACTTCATCTCTAAGACATGTATACACATAGACTTTCCATCTTGGTGTTTGCTTGCCAATAGGGTTTGAGTGACCTTGAACTTTTCAAGTCGACGAACATGTGGGTCAGGGAGAATTATTGGAGGAGGTGGGGGAAGTGAAGTATGATATTGTGGAATATCATCTTCATGTGGAAAGCTTTTTCCAACAGGATAAGGCAAACCATAGTTGTCTGACCTAGACATCTATAAGGGGAGAAATTGAAGTTAGTTGATTTAAGTCCTTAATATAACACCAAAAATGAAAAATTAAGGCTAGGACCCAACACAATATTCTACAATTCGGAAGAGGGATGCCGTAATCCAATTGTAAAATATTTGAAGGTAGGTAAATGACGATTTACCAATTTCCACCATGAAAAACGAAAAAGAGCATTAGGTTTTAAATGAATTGAAATTCCTAGATTCTTTGAGATTAATTGAACTTTTTCAATGGCATGTTTAATCTCGATTATGCCCTTCAAGTTTGTGACTGGGATGCCGAGGATCACAAACAAGGTGTGAATAACCATGTAAATTAGATTGTTACTCTCGAAGTCATTTATCACCTAATCAGTGTGTCGGTTAACCACACACGCTCCATTGATATATGACAAACTACGAGATACCCATTTCCATCCTTCATTAGTCACATATTAGTGTGTCGGTTAACCACACACGCTCCACTAACGAATAATAAGGTGCAATGTGCAATTTCATGGGTTAGCATCAAATTCACATTTTTCCTAAGTAACTAAGATTGAGAATTTATAAAAGGTTTAGTTACTTTATATTTCATTATACTTTTAATGAGGATTTAAATGTCCTATCAAACCCGTTCGGCTAACGACCCTCCACTAGTTAAGAGTGCGGTGGGTAAGAGTGGATACCCATTCAATCGTCATTTTATAGGCAATTTCGTTAAACAACCCTCATAGACCAGCTTTGTAAATGAGGCCTACTAACGGTAAGACTAACTTTTAACTTATACATATTAAATATATTAAAATTTTAATGTTATATAGTATAAGGGTGTATTTTACACATTTAAAATACTTGGTGGTTTAATCTATTAATAAATTATACTCTTAATTTAATTAACTTGAAACCATATGGTTATGGATTTATTAATTCTTTTTTAATTAAACACTTTAATCAATTTAATAAAGTCCATAAGGTGTAATTCAACTATTCAAAGCATCAAGGTTATAAAAATTCAAAATTAAAAACTATTTAATTAATTTTTAAGTTATGAACCCAAGAGTTGCACCTTTTTGAAACCTTTCAATTACTAGATGTTTTAGAATTCAATATTTCAAATTAAAACTTTTTTAATTAAACTTTTCAAATTCCAAAACTTGAGGGCAAGTTTTGAAACTCTTCAAAACTTTTGGATTCCATAACTTATGGAGTTAATGAATGAGACTTTCCAAGTTCCATAACTTGAGGACAAGTTATGAACCTCTTCAAGACCTTTGCAATTCCATAACTTAAAGAGTTTAAAGTTTCATGAATGATACTTTTCATATTTCATAATTTGAGGACAGGTTATGAATCTCTTCATGAAACACTTAGATCAAAATATAAACTAATACAATTATCATATAACTTATCATTTACCAATTTGACCTAATTTAACTCTTATTGCAAGACAATTCTAATCAAACAATACAAATAATCAAATTATCATATAATCAAAACATTATCTTAAAATTGATAATTGTCTTTTTAATTTTGGATGATGGAAATCATTACCTTATCACAAAAATAATTTTTAATAGTCAAAACAGTTTGTGGTAATGATTCGAATCCAAAACTTGGCCAAAAAACTGAAAAAATTGTCCATTGAACAGTCACCACGTTGTGGCAACTTTGACCACGTCGTGGTGATCATGCAAATTCCAAAAAAAATGATTTTTCTTGCTTTGAACAATTAACCAATGCATCAATATAACAGAAAACACCCATGGCTCTGATACCACTGTTGGGTTTTATGTACTATAACACTCCTATGGTGCACATACAACCCTAATTCTTTGGATCTATGTTTTCTCTAGTTATACATGCAACAAAATTATCCAAAGCGTGAAGCCTACAACTAGCATACAATTTGATACATGAATTATAAAACTAGTAAGAAGAATACATCTTTATTGTAGCTTGTAGAATTTGGCCTTTCAAGAACTTAGCACCTCAAGTGTGATGCCTCAAACAAGTCACAAACACCATGAACAAATAAAGGACTTTTGAGAGAGAGGCTAGAACCACCGAAATCGGCTAGGGTTCTCTTAGAACCCTTGTGGTAGTGAATTTAGAGCTAAGGAGTTACTTTTATAGTGTGAAATTCCTAGGGTTTCAACTTGTAAACCCTAATTCATTCCTTGGGCCTTTAATCCAATAATCCATATGATAAGCCTTATGGACTAACACTTCATGGACTCTCACATAAACTTAGTCCATCACTAATCCATCATGGATCATTGGCACAAACTATATGTATTACTGATTTACTTAATTAGTCCCCTTAATTTAATTAATCTCTTTTGATCCCTAAATTAATTCCAAATTAACTCTTGACCAATATTAACTAAATAACATGATTTCTCAATTAATATATTATACTTATAATATATTAATAATTCACAAATAACCTTTTTCTCAATTATCCATATGATCATATTGTTCTGGTGAAGGAAACCTGAAATGGACCATGCTACTCTCGGGTCAAGTATATACCAATTATAGTTATGGGCTTAGACACCTAATCTAACACTATTGTTTTGGGTCCTAGCCTTAATATTTCATTTGGGTGTTATATAGAGGACTTAAATCAATCTAACTTGAATTTCTCCCTTGTAGATGTCTAGTTCTGACAACTATGGTCTTCCCGAATCTTTTGGAAAAAGCTTTCCTCATGAAGATGATGTTCCCAGAAATCATACTTCACTTCCTCTACCTCCTCCAATAATTCTCCCTGACCCACATGTTCGTCGACTTGAAAAGTTCAAGGTCGCTCAAACCCTATTGGCAAGCAAACACAAAGATGGAAGGTTTGTATGTGTACATGTCTTGGAGATGAAGTCACACATTGACAGGCTGGGAATGTTAGGAGTCGTTGTCTCGAGGAAGTTGGCTGTTGACTTGGTTCTTCAATCACTTCCTAAGTCATATAGTGAGCTCATTAAAGAATACTATATGACAGACTGCGATATGACCCTTGTCGATCTTGCATATTTGTTGATTGCTGCTGAATCAGAAATGATTTGGCGCACTGGTAATGCAAATTTGATTGGAAGATCCACTTCCCAAACTTCCATGGACATTGACAATGGAAACTTTGGAAGTCCAGAAAAGTCTTCTCTTCCCAATGGAAAGGGATCGACCATGGTCGAACCATTAGACTAAATGGTAAAGAGAAAGGCTAAGTCTGAGATTGTCCCGCGTACCATTCCAAGAAAGTCTGTTTGTTTCTACTGCCAAGAGAAGGGGCATTGGTTGCGAAGCTGCCATATTTACCTAAAAGATCGCAAGGATGGTAAAGTAAAAATGTATGACTTTGTTTCAGATAAGTGCACTTTCTAACTCTATTAAGTTCCTCTTTCTAGATTCTTAATACATGATGTGACAAGATTACAGAATCGAAGAAGAGATATGAAGCTTAAAGAAAGAGCAGGTTGAGTCTGATCACGAAGAGATGGATTTCGATCGCATGATCATAATTTTGAGCTGCTGCTTAGGAGTTATGATAGATTGCTTAGGACTATTTAGAAACATAGTTTTCATATGTACTTGCATTGTAAGGAAAGGTTTTCCGCATTTTATAAATAATGAAAATTTTTGATTTTATCTTATATTTCCTTGCAATGGCATTTGTGAAAATTGATGTTTGTATATTTCTATTTTTAGCAATATGGATTTGATTCTTTCGTTTGTTGTAGTGTCTAAATTTACCAAATAAGGAAAGATTCTCATCAACAAGTTTCAATCGGATGGAAACTTGGAATCATGCAACTTGTATTGTATGATTAATGAGAACCTTCATCTTTGGGAAATTAAGACTAATTCCTTATTCACATATAGATGTTAGTCAAGTGAAGGACTAGGGGATCAAGGACACATTGTTGTGCACTGGTCGATTCCACCACAAAGAACGATAAGACTATTCGTCATGATTTACTAAAATCTTAGTGAATATGATTATGCTTACAAGATTAAGTATAATTCTGAATCATTGAAAAAGTTTCAATGTATAGCAGGACGAATAAGAAGAATCAAATAGGCAGAAAGATGAAAGATTCTCCAATCTGAAAGGAAAGGAGAATACTTTACTATCATGTTTTATGATCATCTTAATGATTATGAAAACCATATCATAATTGATCCTCTAAGGACATCTTAGTGCATTTGTATGGCTAAGAAGAGGAATTGGGAATTGTTAAAACGGTTAAAATCAAAAGTATGAGTCATAGTTCGTTCCAAAATTGAGTCTTAGAATTATGAGTGACATATTCTAAGTAGGTTTATAACACATCATAAAATGTGGAGTAGAAAAGTTTTCTTACTCATGCACATTTGATATTGGTAGTTGTGATGTATTAGATAAAAGAAAGACCAACCGAGACCAATTATATGAAGTGTCATTCTTGATAAGAATCCGCACTAACTCTTGGATATTTGTTTGTCAAGGACTGGTTCTTGACAAGAGAATCTTATATGTAAAGAGGTCAGTGGGAGTCTTAAAGACCTTAAAAAGCTTCAAGAAATAATCAAGAATAAACCTATCATTTATCACTAGCACACGACTTGAGGTTTGTAACCTATCGTGTTGACATATTCTTGTTTCTGTGCTCATTCTAGTTAAAGTTGACTATGCATGTGAGTTTTATGAGTTCTCAATTGTTTGCATAAGGCAAAGCACCTAGATCAGTGAAAGTTCATTGATCAGTATGGGTGAGCTGCTCAACAACTTGGAATACATGGTAGGCCCTTGTGCTACCACATGGCAAGAAATTAAGATTGAACAAGTTCAGTCCATGTGAGTCTGGATTTGTCACAAACCTTTTCTTGTGATTATGGTTATGACAAATTCACATGGATAGGAATGCATACACCATAAAATCTAAGTGACATAAGGTTTCTCTCCACTTCATGAAAATGATTGTGTGGAAACACTTTCACTAAATAGATTTAAAGAGTTAGCAGTTGTGTTAATTGCATTCTCAAATTCGAGTATGATTACGGCATCCCTCTTCATAGTTCGAATTGTGAGAAATGGCAAATAGTCTGAACATTCGGGACTTATTGTTGTAAGTTCTAAAATAGTTTAGACACACATATGAGCTTTCTTATAAAAGCTGTATGAGCTTAGATAAAGGCTTATCGAAGCATCTCGTATCGGAAATCTGAACTTTGGATAGAAATTCAATAAATATTGATTTCTAGAAATCCAGCTGATTTATGGGTACATGTCAAAGCTAGTGGGAGCATAAGTGTTATGCTGGTAAGAATATAATATCATGATAGTTGGAGCATAATTATTATGTGAAGTGTTTCAAGTTAGCAATACTGGTTATAGGAAACAAAGATCTAATTTGCAGAGTTGCAAAGTTTGAAAATTGTTTTGCTATAGTAAGGGAGAGGATACTTATACTTTAATTTGAATCTAAAAGTTTATATTGAAGTGTTAATCAGACTTAGTCATGAGCGTATAAGAATATCATATTGAAATATTTCAACATTGAAAATTCTATATATGGAAATATTATAGCAAAAGACTGGTCAAGTATCATATCTTTATGTAAGACATTATGAATCGTATCCCATATGCTTCGGGTATAGGATCGATTGCATATGCTATAATATTCATGTGTTCTCTTCTTCCAAATGCCTAGGGCATTAAGAGGGAAAAGGATTAGAACCGGGCATGACTAAGGTAGTTAAACAACTGTCAAGGACGATCTAAGGTTCGTTAAGGATTGGTTGCTTAAGGACAGTTGGAAGTATATTAATGGATGGACCATACTGACATTATTATGAATAGACATGATTCTATTAATAATGAGTTGTCATATGGAAAATATGAAAATGTATCCATAATGGGAGGTGGATATTAAGAATCTATGTGTAGGTTAGAAACTTTTGTGTAAGAAGGATGTTCGAAGGAGTGTACTTTGAATTTGAGACTTCGCTTCCTTGGAATTGTTTTGTTATCAATCTCCAGTGGAAAGTTTTGTAATATCATTGGCAAAGTCTCTGTGACTTTGATACCATGACATTACAAAAGGAATCATTGCATGATAGTTTAGAATTTAACACACTCTTATAGTGGTAAGAATTAGGTGTTCTTACACTAAGTAATAAGATTTTGGATTTGTGAAATGGGCATCATTGAAATGTTTTCAACTGATCTATTTCACAAAGTAAGGACCATAGGTAAACATAGTATGCATGCTTGGAGCATGGGATAACTATTGTTTTAATTCAAGTATTAATTTGATTAATCGAAACATTATACAATGAATAATGTGTAGTTAATATGGTGATTAAATAATAAGTGTTTTGTTTATACTCAAAAGTTTTGAGACCATATTAGATTAGATTATTCTTGTGTTTCACTTCGCATGTTTTGACTTCCCGAATAATATGATTATTCAAACATCTATAGTCAATCATACTTTGGAAGTTGGTAATGAGGTAAGACTATCATGAATCCGACTGTAGATTGTCTAAGTGCTTAGACATAGCAAATGTTTGTTGCAGTGTTCATGAGTACTCCTGTAATAAGATTTGAGTATTGGATTAAACCCACGCTCATCTGAATCACTTCATGGATTTTATCACGAGTGATTGTGAGACGATAATATCTTATATTCTTGAAATGGAGACATATAGTTGTAGTTTACAAGTCGGTTGCACATTGATGATATGTAAACGCACTAGTAACTTGGTGTTATAAAACATATTGTTGTGTGTGATTTGATGAGTAAATAGAGAAAGCATGTGAATCGAATTTTATCCGTTCCTTTTACCCTAATAGAGATAAAAGCGATATTTGTGGTCCCCTCGATGATTTGGTGATGACACCCTAAGTGCTTGGCCAAGCCTGGACTGATTTGACTTGTTCAATTAGTCGGTCGTCATATATCGGAAATCAAGAAACAACACATGAACATAGAGAATGATTATAATCCATGTCTCATGTCCATACGATATCTAGAATGGAAGAATATTTTATCCCTTATTTAATGGAGGCGTCAGAGTTCGACAGCGGATTTTGAGAGCTACGATTGCTAATCGGATTCTAAATTCATACTTGCAATAATAGTTATTAGACTTATCCAAGTGGGAGACTATTGGATTAGTTTTCTAAGCTCATAACTATAATTGGTATGTACTTGACCCGATAGTAGCATGGTCCATTTTGGGTTGCATTCATTGGAACAATTTGATAGGATGGATATTTGAGAAAGAGGTTATTTATGATTTACTAATATATTATAAGTATAATATATTAATTGAGAAATCATATTATTTAATTAGTATTGATCAAGAATTAATTTGGAATTATTTTAGTGATCAAAAAAGACTAATTAAATTAACGGGGACTAATTATGTAAATTAATTTGGGCTATTGATCCATGATGGGCTAAGTTTATGTGAGAGTCCATAAAGAGTTAGTCCATATGAGTTATGGATCATAAGCCTAAGTGTAAGAATTAGGGTTACATACGACTCTTGGAATTCTACACTATAAATGTAATTCCTAAACCCTAAAATCAGCACATGTACATTCCAAGAAGAGTATAGTCGATTTTTGGTGTCTCCAAGCTCTCTCTCATTATTCTCCAATTGTTGGTGGTGTTTTATGAATCATTTGAGGCATCACACTTGAGGTGCTAAGCTCTTAAAGGCCAAATTCTACATGCTACAACTAATAGGTATTCTTCTAACTAGTTTTTTATGTTTCAAGTATCCAAGTTGTATGCTAGTTATAGGTTTCATGCTTTGGATAATTTTTGTTGCATATATAACTAGAGAAAACTTAGATCCACAGCATTAGGGTTGTATGTGCAATATAGGATTGTTATAGTACATAAAACCCAACACTTGGATCTCAAGTTATGGATTAAATACCGAGATGGTTCTTGGTGGGAACTCGCATTGGGAATCGCGAGTGTTTGTGTGCAACGTTTTCATTTCAATTGGGTATGAATTAAGGAATATGTATGCCAAGGATATCTGTTGGAGGGTTCAGGGTTAAAGTATGGTTTCATTTTGGATGGCAGATCAGATTCATGTGGTTGTGGCTTGGTTTGGTTCTATTTGTGTGGGTGTCAGATAAGTATGGGGTTTCAGAATTTTCAGCAGCGATATGTTGATTCGAGAGTTTAAGGAAGCAATGTCTTGTTCGGCACTAGAAAGATCATCTCCCAGTTTGTCTCCTATTGTTCGTTATTCCTAGGAAATGGTTGACAACAGGATGAACTTTCCACTCGAAGGAATATTTGTTCCTTTGGTCAAGTGAAAGTTTGTCAGCAGCAATTTATGGTCTGTGAATCTATTTTCTAGTGGGAACTCCGGTTATCAGAAGTTGAGTAATCAGTTGGGGGATAAGTAGAATGGAACTAGCAACGGTACAGTATGAGCGGTCTGTCATGGAGTCAGACCAATTTGAGACATCATATTCCAGGTTGAGTAGACGTAGTTACTTAGCATGGGACTGTTTGAGGCTGAGAAATATTCGTCCAACTTCGGGTTGGAAATCCTTGCTAGGGTTGGTTTCGGTTACCTTGGGAAAGTTGTGGTATGCTCGGGGTTGTGGCTGTGTTGCACAGGTTGTTTGGTGTGTCGGGGATGATAAGGAATGATTTCGAGGAAGAAATCTAATTTAAGTGGCGAAGAGTTGCAATGCCCTATTCTGAATTGCTTCCTAATGCGGGGTGGTGACCCGAAGACCAAGTATCATCAAGTGTAGGGCCTTTTAGGAAACGTTATAAGACCCATTTGAGTGTGGGTAGGGTAATTGGAGTGATCCAGGAAGTTTGGTCTATGTTTTGGAGACAAGGGGTATTTCGGTAAAGTGTCCGTTCGAGCTTTTATGGAATTTAGATTTTTGTTCGATAGGTTTTAAGGCATGTATGAGTTTATAGAAGTGCAGAGCTTCTCGTTACCTTTTCGTGGATATAAGGATCGTAGGAAACGGACTTAGAACGAAGAAGTTATGGTCTTCGGAAGTTTTAGTAGTTTTAGCGGGTATGTGGGGCGTACACAAGTGTACGTGGGCGTACTAGTGCTAAGGCCAGTACGCGGGGCATACAATGGCGTACGTTGGGCATTCTCAGTAGAATGATCACGGATGCCCTAAGGAGTACGTTGGGCGTACTCCAATCAGACCCAAAGCCTATTTTAGTGTCTTGGACCCTTTTTGGTGTTCATAGAAGAAGAAGGAACTTCATGGAGAAGTGTGGGATGGCTAGAAGATTTTGGATCCATGATTGTTGCATCTTTATCTACATTTTGTAGGTATAAAGTTCCTATCCTGATGATCTTATATGTTAGATCTAGTTCATGGAGTATTTTGTGCTTTTTGGAGTCTTTTGTGATAAAGATGGGTTTTTGATCTACTCCAAAAGCAATGGGTGCTAGATTTTAGCTCCATTCAGTCCCAAGGTTCATAAAAATACAAGATTTATGATGTATTGTGGTCCATGCAAGAATAAAGTCACTTGTTAAGTCCTCTTTAAGCTTAAGATCTTCATTTAGCCATGCATGAACTTAAAGTTAGCAACTTTACATGATAATCATGTTCATGGAAGTCGGATCTGTGTTTTGAATCTATGTCTTAAGGGATTAAGTGATGGAATTAAGTTTTGGGCTGAATGGGTGAGTACATTACGAGTACAAGCAGGTACACTTAGGTAGTGTTTGTTTTTTGTCTGCAGATCTGCGTGACCTCTTCTGTCTGTGCCGCGCAGATATTAGCCTTCGCAGACTGTTTGTTTTTTTGAAGACTACATACCTAAAAATGTATGTGCGCCCTCTTCTTGGTGCAGATGTGGACCAGAGTCTTTTAACATCTTCAGACATCTTCTAGCCTAAAAAAACATATATATCTTTATTTTTTTTAAGTTTTTTTTTATTTATATTTTTTTCCAACTTTATTAATGACAAACAATTTGAAAAAAAAAATTACAAAACTTAAAAAAAAAACGTTCGACGATACAAACATGATATTTTTGACAAATTTATAAATAAAGATTTATTACAATAATAGTCGTTGAAGTTGTTTATATAAATATGAAAAAAAATCATAATATATTCTTATATTTTTTTGCCAAATTTTGTAAAACATTATTTAATACAGTATCATCAATTTCTCGAGAAAAAATATTTATGGTACGTTTTTAATGGATTTAATTGAAAAAATCGAAGTTTATTTCCATCCATTTATGTATCAAATTCTTTGATCACTAATTATAATGTTTAGTAATAACTTTGCAACCAAAGTTGTTGGTTTTTATCAAATATATACGTTAATTCATACCATTTTTATTTTTATTTTTTATACAATAATACATAAAAGTTGATCTAGATTCGTTAATTATTTATAACAAAGTCATAAAAATATTAAAAAATCACTTTGAAGTTTAAAAAAATCAGTTTATTTAGATTTCAGTTTATTTTAGTAGCCCGCAGATGTTAAAAAAACAAACAGTCTTATTTTTTCAGACTGCACACGTTTGGTCCACCTCTTCTACTGCAGAGGTCTACAGATGTGGTCCGCAGACTGCAGACATTTTGCCTCAGAAAAAACAAACAGCACCTTAGCGTACAAGCCCTCAAGCGAGTATGCTACGCGTATGTGTTGGGTACACCCCGCGTACTCAGGCTGGTGGGCTTCGCATGTTTGGGCCTCAGATTCAGGCTATTCTTTGGGCTTTATGGCTTGGGGCTTTGTTGGGACACTTGAATGCAAGAGTTTGGAGTAGAGAAAATTAGTGGGCCTTAAGGTAAGGCCCATGTAAGGGTTTATGCCCAATTTAGAAAATTAGGCCATGTATGGGCCTTGAGTGTTTATTGGATCTTTGGACCTTTGGATTGTTGGTTTGGACCTAGGTTGGGTCATGCTGAGTAAAGGATAAAAAAGGTCTTTTACCCCAGTTTGGGCAATTAGTATGGATCAGATCCAATTATTGATGGATGATTATTATGGTGATTTGTAGCGCGAGGATTTTAATGAGGTAACGGCCACCGATTCTTTCTGTGAGATTTGGCAGTGCGAGGTGAGTTTTCCTCACTGTACTTTTGAGTCGAAGGCATCAATGTCTGCCCTTTAAATTGTTATTTTGGTTTATCGTATGATTGTATGTGAAGTGATCTGTTATATCTGTATCCTGGTATATAGGATGATGCTATGTGTAGTGATATGTTAGATCTGTATCCTGGTATATAGGATGATGCTATGTGTAGTGATCTGTTAGATCTGTATCCTGGTATATAGGATGATGTTATGATTAGTGATCTGTTAGATCTGTATGATTGTCTGTACATGCTAGCTAGTGTTTGATATGGTATATGTTGATATATGATGGTGGGTTGGGTTGGGTTGAGGCGGTCCTGCTTTGTGCTAAAGGTCAACAGACCCAAGGCCTCCCGGATAGACTGAAGGCCAGTGGGACGTACCAGTCGGGCCGAAGGCCCGGAGAACATTCCAGATAGGTTGAAGGCTCGGTGTGGCGTACCAGTCATATTGAAGGTTCTGTGAGCGTACCAGGTAGACTGCAGGTCGGTAGGTCGTTCCAGTCAGACTAAAGGCTCTATATGTATGATGTTTGCATTTATTTGAATGATATTGTGATGTGATGGTATTTTGGGGGAACTTACTAAGCTTTGGGCTTACATTTTTGGGTTATGTTTCAGGTACCTCAGAGGATCGCGCGAAGGCGAAGGCGCGATCGTGCACCTCCTCGTGTTATGTTTTAAGATTTTGCGAAAACTCTGATATTGAACATATTTTGAAAACTATTTTGTAAACAATGATGATTTATGGGTTGGTTTTAAAAGCTTCAATTTTTCTTGAATTTTATGGATGTTACACAGACGGCTTTTTCTGAGAATCTTTTGGGAAGATGCAGAATGTCAAGGTCTTTTCATTTATTCAAAAGTCATATTCAATTGATTGTTGTTTGGACCCTGCTTTCCACGAAAGAACAGTTTTCCAAGATGTTGTTGGCGGAATCGTTTTCATAGGTGTTTTAGTTGCGTTTTCAGAAATTTTGACTTTCCATTCACACTTTTTTTTAAACCTTTAGAAGGTTTCCAAGCAACAGCGTTCTGATCATCTTTTCCTTTGTTTGTTGCAATCGACGGTACATTAGGTTTTGAAAGTTGCTAAGGTTTAAAAAATGTGTCATTCGAGGTAGCAATAAGCACAAAAGAAGAAGAAGAAGAAACTGTCAAAGGAGAGCTGGTTTTCTTCGATGATGTCTCAACAGTTACACTTTTAACGCAAGTGACAGATGTGTTCCATACATCTGAGCTAAAAGGATTAGACGGCCTCTTAAGGATCCTAATAGCCATGAAAGTATTATGATTTCTAGTAGTTGGACTAACTGTTTGAGACACTTTCTTTTCGGATTTCTCAAGAAACTTAGAACATTGCCTAGACCTAGTTTCTTTTTCAAGAGATTTTCTAGCTTCGGTCTTTGGATGAACAATGTCTTTCCAGTTCAGCCAAGGTTTCTTCCGAGAGTCATATGATGACTTGGAAGTTCGTCCAATCGATGGATTGTTGAAACGAGGCTTAACACCTTGGAATTGGAGGAACGGGAGTCAGGCGAGATATCAACATCACTATTAAGAGACGCCCAAAATGAATCGGATTGGTCCGAGTCATGTCCATTTGTCTCGGGAATGATTTCCTAAATAACAAAATTGTTCGGAGGACTAGAGTTTGGAAAATGAACTCCAGTACAACATTTGTTAGGTAAGGATTCCGGACTAATTCCAGTCCAGGGATATCAGATGCAGAAGAGGTGTGGAATCAAGACATTTAATAGTGATAGGTTTGAACTCAAGAATCAGAGATTGACATTTTTCCGAAGTTTAAGGAAGGGACGACTGCTGTAACACCGTAAAATTTAAAACCAATTTTTCATTTCAAAACACAAATAAACATATGTCACATTTCCTCAAAATCACTAGTAACAAATTATCAACACATTTTTATTTAAAAAATTTTATCACAAATCCAGGATCCTCCAAACATAACTCTTTTTCTCGTGTGTACAATCGAGCCGGTGCCTTCCCGATATCATGACAAGTACCTGAAACACATATCACATAACACGATAAGCACGAAGCTTAGTGAGTTCCCCAAAATACCACACACATCTCAGTAGCCTCTCATGGCTATACTCAGATAAGACCCTCCGGTCAATGTGTCTCAGTGGGACCCTCCGGTCCCATAACTCGGGTGGACCCTCCGGTCCTACCTCAGGAAGCTCATAATAATACTACTCATCATAAATCACAAAGACATAATGTAGAATATCACAATACACAGATAAGCACATAAGACATCTCAGTCGCACAAAGATACCACACATGGTAAGTATAGTGAGAAGACTCACCTCGAAAGCTTAACAAGTAATAATCTCGCACACGGAAATCTCGAACTAGCCTCCGCCTATCACGTAGGATAAATATCTCTAATTAATACTCTATTCTAACTCAATACCAAAAGGTTTCCCTCTCTTTCTCTTTCTAACTCTTGGATTGGGTAAAAGACCATTCTACCCCTCCATGGTCTCCATTACTAATGTATGACCAAACCGTAAAGTCAACCGAAGTCAAACTCGAGTCAACAATCCATGTTTGACCCGACTCGCCAAGTGCATCTATGTGACTCGTCGAGTCCCCTTGTTTCTTCTGTCATATCGCGAAAGTCCACCTTGACTCGTCGAGTTGTCTCGCCAACTCGCTGATTCACCCATTTCCAGACTCATCGGGGAAAAACCCCAGCGCACTCGTCGAGTCAGCTCATAGACTCGGCGAGTCCCTTCAAATATGATTTCTCATTCAGACGATTCAAAGCAGCTCTACTAATCCAAACACTAGATCTAGCATCCCAAGACTCCATTGTCACGTAAAGCTTCAATCTTTACGTTCATGCATGGTAGTTTTGCTCCAACATACCAAAACATGCTCTCACAATGTGTTAAGCACAATATCCTTCATATGGATGAATAAAGTTGGGACCTTTGGACTCTAGGGACCTCACAAGGTCCGGATCTGAAGTCTAAACCTCAAGACAACTTTGTAAGCTCGAAATCCCAAATAAAGGTGGCATAAACCCTAACCTTCCAAAATTAAGAGATCTAACCATAAGAATGATAAAGGCATGAACTTTTCACCTTTTACAGAAGGTGTTGGATGACAATCAATAGATCTAACAGCCTCTTCTCGTTCCTTGCTCGAATTCCTTCTCTTCCCCTCCTAGGATGCACCAAAATACTCAATATAAGCTCAACATTCTCTCTTTTAGCTCAAAAAGGTGACTAGGGTTTTTCTCAGTGAAGTTGGGCAACTCATGAGCCGAAAATGAGGCTATAAGTCCCCTTATATAGGCCCCAAACCCGGGGATTTAGGGTTTCACTACACAGCACCTACTCGGCGAGTCGGCTCTCCGACTCGTTGAGCCCGCTCATTAAATCCATGCAGTCAACTCGACTTTACTCGACGAGTTGGACTCACAACTCGTCGAGTCACTCAATAAACCCCAAAATAAACACACCATTAATATACCTAGGATTCCGGATGTTACAATTTTCCCCCACTTGAATTAGATTTTGCCCTCGAAATCGCTCCTTAGCAACACATAGATCAAACCCAATAACCCGCGAAACACCACCGAAAGGATCTCATACCACACAACTATCTTCCTCCAAGGACACCTGAACCCAAACAGGAGCTCCCAATCCCGAATAAGCACAGACTCCTCTGCCGCTACGACACCCAATCTGACTCTCCAAAACCTGGAAAACTCTAGTGGTTTGTCTCCCTGCCAGACCGCTCTCTCACGATTTCACCATGCTTATCGCTCCTAGAATAACAGATCATATAACTCACTGCCCCTCTGATTCTCTTGCTGCGACTGATAGAATCGAGTCATTGGCCAATAATTGGCTACCAATCACTCAGACCAGATATACTAATCAATCTAGCCATACTCCAAAGGAACGAAAGGGGTCACATTCCACCAGGGACTTATCCACTACACTGCAATCAGAACCCATCTGAAAAATGAACTCTCAACACCCTGTCCTCAGACACAAGAAAAATGATCATGCTCACTCGGAAGTATCCTTTGATATCTATAATCATAAGCCCTAGCTTCCTTTCAAATATTCCATTCAACACTTGAGCACCAGGTCAACTCTCGACCCAACATTTGAACCTTCAAAGGTTACCCAAAGCATACCCAGAACATCTCACTGGCTTCCTTCTCCCAATAACTATCTCGGCCCACTCTGTCACACGAGTTATGAAGTCCGCTTTACCCCAAGCGAATACTAAAATCCCAACTGAAATCGTCTCATCCTCGACCTCTGACGTCTACTACTCATTAGTTCCATGCGTCTCTCAGTCCTTCCCATACCAACGAACTGACCCACTCAGGCCTAAGACGTCAAATGACAAACAATACCCCTCCAAAATGAGACCCATCTCTGAATCTGGAATCTCATTTCGCCTACTCAATACACCGTTAGAGTCAAACTCAAACCCCAGAGTCTGATCCGACATAGAATTGGAACCACTCGTCCCAATGAAGCACTCAACCCATGACCCATGATCCGCTATCCACGCGTACATCACTTCTCCAATTCCTCCCAATTGCGATAACCACGCCTTAACTCAACCTATAACGATTCCCGACCAATATGGAGACCCAGTCTCGCCCCTGGTCCGACCACCATGTTCCCGAAAACTCAAATAATAAGGCTACCCAAGCCTAAAACTCTTATGCTTCATGCTCTGACTAGCGAATAAGATGGCTCCCCGTAGTATCACAACATTCCCTCTCACTAACCCGAGAAGGCTACGGCTCCCCGCAGGCCTACGTCACTCTCTCACTGACTCATGAATACTACTGCTCCTCGCAGTATCACAACACTCTCTCGCTGACCGGTGAATACTACGGCGCCCCGCAGTATCACAACACTCTCTCGCTGACGCACAATGGGCTCACTCCATCGTTTTTCCCTGATAATCCAAAGTGATTACTCCCACTCGGATCCACTCACCCTCTTATCACCCCATAATCTCATTCTCGAGTCATCACCCAACTGAGTTCACTATCGAATACTCCACGATCCAACATGGATAGGTACACACACCCACCCGGGTTAAGCATCACCACTCCTGACGACAACCATCGTGACCAAACACTTTTCTCGCTGTAATTTACACTCTTGGATACTCCCGTTTGATGACAATAGCTGAAGGGCTCCCGCTGGAACCATAGTCACTTGATGCTCCACTTTCCATCTCATAACTCAAGTCTCGAAATGATCCAAAATTCAGGGTATCATACTCGGATACCTCGGTACACCATCACAGAACCTCACGATGTCTAGCCTCAACCACTGACCTCCCACTTACGACACCATACTCAGATACCGCAATGCATCCCTTTCAGAATCTCACAACAGATCTTCCTCTCACACAACTCGTAACTTCGAAATATTCCAACTCTCAATTTGAAATAAGGAGGAATCGTCAATGACTCAGAACATTTTAACGACAACCCGAGACTCCCTCCTCTATTGCTCAAAACCCATGCAAAAATACTCATACCGACCCTGAAGTTGGTTGCCCAATCAACTTCTGCCCTTTCCAAAGTGCATATAACAACCCATACATTGAGCCCGAAGTTCTCAACCGCCGAAACTATCCTTTCGAACCAACCACCTCGACCAGCCTCCCATCACGGGAAATTATAAAAGCAAGAGACCTCACTCTCACAGCCGATACACAACATAGACAACGAGGGCCACCTCCCCGATGTACTCCTCTTGATCACCTGGAACTGCTGCTAAAAACATGCCCCACACACAAAGGCACCTTTCTAGTCTCTCCCATATTAGTCTCACTAGTGACTCTCTCATGGTATAAGAAATACCTCGCATCAACATACTGCCAAAATACTCTGACGGAAAGGTTGTAACCCTGTGCTACCCCACGGGGCTTGCCTCCAAACTCTGAAACTGGAACTCGCTACCTCTTTTGCTTCTCCCACGAAACGAGGACAACGCAACTTTTGTCACAGAAGGTGATGCCTCATCTATCGGTCGAGTGCTCAACTCAGACCGCGATCCTCTAATAAGCATCATCTCTACTCATCCCTGAGTCTTGCAACTCTAATTGGCACCTCCAAATATCTCTCGGAAACTAACTCGATTTCCCTCTCAAGGTATGCTCCATTGAAACTCGTTCGACTTTGCCCTCTGGCTCCACACTCTATCATATATGCTCTCAGACTGATCAATCACAACGGAATAACTGATAAACTCTGAAGCACTAATCGCCATGAACCATAGTACTTGAACCATGCTATCATCTCTCGATCTGCTACGAATCATGGTACCCGAACCATGTTATCACCTCTCAATCTTCCACGAATCATGGTACCCGAACCATGTTATCACCTCTCAATATGCCACGAATCATGGTACCTGAACCATGTTATCACCTCTCAATTCGCTACTTAGAACCTCTGGAATTCTCCCTATTTCGAGTACGAGTCCTCTGCTTTCAGTAGTACGGGCCCATACTACCTGCCACATCTACCCATACTTTCCACACGGATCGTCCCAGATTTCCTAAGTAGTAGCTCAACCATTCTCGATCACCAATCCCGATATACTCGATCGCTACCTAGCGAATACTCTCCTCTATCAGCATACTCTTCTAACTAGAGACACTCCCTAGGATCTCCCTAGGTTCTTACACTTCTCTGTCATCAGCTGCTGAAGAACTCCTTATGATGCCAGCCATCTACCTCCTGAATATCGTCATATTCACTTAGTAGCTGACTCCCATCATGAAGAGTTCCACAAAGCACCAAGCAAACAGCATTCGGGCATCGAATAATCTCCACCATCACGTAAAACCACTCTAGGTTACAACTCTATTTGCTCTACTTGCTCTCAAAAGGCATCACTGAACTCACGATACCTCACCTCTCATGGTATATAATTACTCTTCTCAGCAGACTCCTCAATGCTCATCTAGGTATCTCTCCTAGATTATCTCTCGACTCAGAACTCCCTCTCTAAGTGATTCCTGCTAGATACTCTCACTCAGCACATACTCAAGGCACAAACCAGATAACGACAATCCCTAGGCTAAGGCATCAGAAATCAGGCAACTCTAGCCCTAATATATGAAATACCTAACCTATCTTCTAGTATGCATCACAAATATCTCAATAATAACTCATAACACAAATAAATAAGTAAGGGTATTTTGGACCGTTCGGGCTCTGGCTGATTGTACACACTGCTTCTTCTCGTTTTTCTCATAGAACCCTTACTCGTTTCAGGAAATCTTATCTTTTGAAAACTTTTCTCAAATCCTCAGTTTGATTCCATACACACCCGAAGGTGCATCCGAATCTCTCAAACCAAGGCTCTGATACCAACTTGTAACACCGTAAAATTTAAAACTAATTTTTCATTTCAAAACACAAATAAACATATGTCACATTTCCTCAAAATCACTAGTAACAAATTATCAACATATTTTTATTTAAAATTGTTTATCACAAATCCAGGATCCTCCAAACATAACTCTTTCTCTCGTGTGTACAATCGAGCCGGCGCCTTCCCGATATCATGAAAAGTACCTGAAACACATATCACATAACACGATAAGCACGAAGCTTAGTGAGTTCCGCAAAATACCACACACATCTCAGTAGCCTTTCATGGCTATACTCAGATAAGACCCTCCGGTCAATGTGTCTCAGTGGGACCCTGCGGTCCCATAACTCGGGTGGACCCTCCGGTCTAAATCAGGAAGCTCATAATAATACTACTCATCATAAATCACAAAGACATAATGTAGAATATCACAATACACAGATAAGCACATAATACATCTCAATCGCATAAAGATACCACACATGGTAAGTATAGTGAGAAGACTCACCTCGAAAGCTTAACAAGTAATAATCTCGCACACGAAAATCTCGAACTAGCCTCCGCCTATCACATAGGATAAATATCTCTAATTAATACTCTATTCTAACTTAATACCAAAAAGGTTGCCCTCTCTTTCTCTTTATAACTCTTGGATTGGTTAAAAGACCATTTTACCCCTCCATGGTCTCCATTACTCATGTATGACCAAACCCTAAAGTCAACCGAAGTCAAACTCAAGTCAACAGTCCATGTTTGACCCGACTCGCCGAGTGCATCTATGTGACTCGTCGAGTCCCCTTGTTTCTTCTGTTATATCGCGAAAGTCCACCTTTACTCGTCGAGTTGTCTCGCCAACTCGCCGATTCACCCATTTCCAGACTCATCGAGGAAAGACCCCAGCGCACTCGTCGAGTCAGCTCATAGACTCGGCGAGTCCCTTCAAATATGATTTCTCATTCAGACGATTCAAAGCAGCTCTACTAATCCAAACACTAGATCTAGCATCCCAAGACTCCATTGTCACGTAAAGCTTCAATCTTTACGTTCATGCATGGTAGTTTTGCTCCAACATACCAAAACATGCTCTCACAATGTGTTAAGCACAATATCCTTCATATGGGTGAATAAAGTTGGGACCTTTGGACTCTAGGGACCTCACAAGGTCCGGATCTGAAGTCTAAACCTCAAGACAACTTTGTAAGCTCGAAATCCCAAATAAAGGTGGCATAAACCCTAACCTTCCAAAATCAAGAGATCTAACCATAAGAATGATAAAGGCATGAACTTTTCACCTTTACAGAAGGTGTTGGATGACAATCAATAGATCTAACAGCCTCTTCTCGTTCCTTGCTCGAATTCCTTCTCTTCCCCTCCAAGGATGCACCAAAATACTCAATATAAGCTAAACATTCTCTCTTTTAGCTCAAAAAGGCGACTAGGGTTTCTCTCAATGAAGTTGGGCAACTCATGAGCCGCAAATTAGGCTATAAGTCCCCTTATATAGGCCCCAAACCCGGGAATTAAGGGTTTCACTACACAACACCTACTCGGCGAGATGGCTCTCCGACTCGTCGAGTCCGCTCATTAAACCCACGCAGTCAACTCGACTTTACTTGACGAGTTGGACTCACAACTCGTAGAGTCACTCAATAAACACACCATTAATATACCTAGGATTCCAGATGTTACATCTGGTGAGACAGGGGTATTCGAATAAGTATGGTTCGGAATGTCTCCCATAAACGTTAGGATTTGAAGATCCTTCAGGGGACGAACAACAGATTTCGTAAACTCACTTCTGAGACATGGTCCTTTGGACCAAGGGTAACGAAAGTTATGTGTCATCCGTTCTTTAGCTTCAAAAACATCAATAGAGTTATGCAAAGCATCAATTTTGGCATTAAGACGTTGATTATTGGTAACTAATATGTTTCTTTCACTAAAAGTAATTTCACATTTTTCTTTAAAAATAATACATTCATCTTTCACCATTACAAGATCCCTCTCTAATTATTCAATCTTAAGTTTGCGGTCTTCAAAAGGTTATCTAAGACGAGTCAACTCTCTATCCAGCTTTTCACTAACTTCAATGGAAGACTCATAGGCTCTATGAATAACTATCATATCTGATTGAATTTAAGTTAGATAAGGTTCACAAACAGTCAAATCAAAGTTATTATCTGTGATCATGGATTTTACCTGCTGGATGATGCTTCCACAAGGTGGATCGTTTGTTACCATGTAGCAGTAGTTTGGCTCAGCATCGTCATTATCATCTTCCAAACCAGAAGACCAATACCCTTCATCACATTCAACTGATTTACTGGCCACTAGACACTGATTCCTTGTAGATTTTTCTTCACCCTCATCCCCAGACAACCAATACCAATCAACATTCCTTGAAATAATGGTAACAAAAGCTTTTTTACTTTCAACAAGTTCTTGTGCTCTACGCGCATAATAGGCAAAGTCTTTCACTTTTGATTTTTGAGGAATATCAGCCAAACAGTCTTCTGCAAAGTGGTTTCTGAGACCACATTGGTGACACAAAATCTTGGGTTTGACTAATTTCGGAACTTCCTGAGGTTTCGAGGGGTGAGTTGGAATATTGGGTTGATAAGCAGGTGGATTTTCATTGGGTTTGGGGTAAGGTTGAGGATTGATGTGATGAGGAGCTCGAAATCGATTCTGAAGAGGTTTTTTATTGGGATTCCAAGGAAGTTTGTACTTCATAGAAAGAAGTGAAAATTCTTGCTAGAAACGAAGTTCGGAATCATCTGCTTCTGGATCAGGTACTACGTCGTACAGATAGTTCGGAATCGAAGTAATAGGTGCAACCGGTTGAGTGAGTCGAATAGGTTGAAAAGATGGAACAGGTGGGATGACTCCAAAAGGATCCGAAACAGATGGGTTCAGAATCAGTGGATTGATATAACTTACTAAAGCGAGAGGATCTCCTGATAGTTCTCTCAATGTTTGAGCAACGTTGGATCATGACCTTGAAGTTTGTCAAACAACTGATAGAGATTCAGTTTCTTCAAAGATCTATTACTCTGAATACAAGACTTAACGTTTCCCCATCCTTTTCCAAGGTTGTTGATGAACTTGAGATTGTATTCGAGTGGAGTTCAAACTACTCCATGTGTTTTCATGTTGTTCACAACGATCCTGTACCGATTCGATGCAGAGGCTACAGATTCACCAGGAGCTGTAGTGAAGGTGTCAATGTCGTTTATGACTGATGTCAAACGCTTATCTTTCATGTTCTCATATCTGTCAAACAAGTCTTGAAGTGTATCCCAAATCTCTTTGGCAGATTTGCACATTTTTATGTGCTCAATGAGAGGAGGAACACTAAACACCATTTCTAAGAAAGCAATTTGATATGCATGGAACTTCTCAAGATCTGATGCAGTTAGAGGTGCTGGATGGAGCTCTTCTTGACCCATGAGTGTAGCAATAGCATATCTGACCATTTGTCTAACATGAACATGAGGACCTTCTTTTACAAACCTCCATATCTCTTCACCTTTCTCTTTACCAAGCAAAAATCGTTTCATTCTAACTTTCCAGTGATCATACTCTTCAACAACTAGCAATGGGGCACACGTTGGGCAACCCACGCTATTTGTTATTTGCATTGAATACATTTTATGAGTTTGATTAGAAGCAACCATTGAGGTTAAGATTTTAGAGTTGAATTGGTATGTAGAAGAACTTTTATCCTGAACACAGAAATGATTAAGATACCAAGACAATCTTTAATCGACTATAATTTGTTCTTGTGGATTCAAAGGACAACCACTTAAGCTCTGATACCAATTGTAAAAAAACAAGAAACCATATGCGCAGACAAGGTTTGAAAACTAAAACCTTGAATTAACTTAAGATCAATGCCTGCAGCTAATAACGATCCATTCAAGTGTGGTAAACCAGTCTTGTCTCGAAATAAAAATATTCAATAAAGTATTCAAGATATTAAAATGATTAAATATAAGCAAAGTAAAGTAACATAAGAACAATAAGTACGTAAAAGAGACTGATTTGACTGAATGATTCTTGGTATTGATATAATAGAGAATGTTGCATTCATGTGTATGTAACCAATCTATCATACAACTCCTTAAATAGGCAAGGAGCAAGACAAATAAGACAAATCTACAAAACTGCATGAACAAAAAGACAACTAAAGATCAAGAGACCGACACAAAACCATCTGTTGATCTTGTCTCATGTACTAAACAATAAAACAACTACTAAGAGACAAAGTAGTACTAGAAATATTCAATTCACATTACAGACTTATAAATCAAATAACAAAAGGATGTGTCTTGGACATGTCTTCTCTTTATAATAGACATCATCTCGGAATTCTTCTACCTCGGAAAAGGCTTCACTTCGGATTGCTAAGGGATCACTTTTCATGTATTAACATTGCACTTTTTCCTTCCGCGAGTTTCGTGCTTGTGGAGCTCCCGAGTTCTTTGGGGAGAAGGACCCCATTGCTAGTAGGAGGTGGTTAGCAGATATCTGTCACACCCCCGAACCAGACGGCGGAAATGTCTGGGGGCTTGTGTGTGACTTCATCCTTGTAGTATCATCACATAGTATATAATTGAAACATAGCGTCATCATCATCACACATGTAATATAACAACATGCATTGTTTACATCGAGTATTGTGTTTGAATATTACATGCCAAAATAATTAAAGTATGATGAAACAAAATATAACAAAACATCCATTAGTTTGTTTAGCCCAACCTACTTCAACGGTTTCCTGAGAATACAAGTTAATTTAAAAATGTCAACATAAAAATGTTGGTGAGTTCATAAGCATGTTTGAAAAATGATTTGTATAACTTTGTAATCACAAGAAAATCCTATATTTTCTTAAAATAGTTTAGTATGTTTGTATCCGATCTTGTATTAATGCATGTGTGTTATTGTTTAATAGAATGCCAAAAGTGAATGAAGAGAATGTAAAGAGAATGTAAAGAGAATGCCCCCAGACAACCCTATGTTGCCTGTAAAAGAGAATGCGGGTATATCAACCCCCGAGGTTGAGTATCGCGCGAGTATGTTCTCGAGTAATCCAAAGAGAAAAGAGAATGGTCTCCCGTAAATTTCATAATGTTAATTCCTCTAAGTGAGTCGTTATAACCATACTAGATAATGACAATTTCGCCTGTCTTGGCGTTTATGGACGCCGACGGAATAGAATAAGGTTTTCATCACCCTAGACTAGTTTAGTCTAACTGTAGCGAACAGCTCAGGTGTGGGGTGTCATCCCCGTATAGATCTATACACAAACCCCCGCTCTCCCTCCAAGAGACTCTGGTTATAACTACAGGCTACGATCGTACACTCAATAGGTGTCAACCGACACGTCTCACTAGATCCTTAATCGAATTTACGCGAAGAGAAACATATAAAACACATTCCAGGCCCAATGAACCATGTAAGTGAACAACTAAGGCTCACTAAACATGTAAGTCATTTCCAGGCCCGAAAGGAATGAGATTAGATAACATGGGCCCAAAATATATGTAAAAGGACAACTAAGGCCCATTTCACATGTAAGGTATTTATAGGCCAAAATTGCACGCAAAGAGTATCCAAGGTCCGTCGAGCATGTTATGGGGTCAATGAGGCCCAATAAACATATAAAGAGTATTCAGGACCTATCAAGCATATAAATGGGCCACTAACGCCCAATAACATGAGAGAGGCAAAAATTGCCCATTTGTTACATTTATGCTTGTTTTAGTTCAAATATTTACCAAAATGGCATAAACGGCCCACTTTTTGTAAAAATGACATTCTTGGCCCATTAAGCCAAAAATTTACAATTAAGGCCCAATTTTAGTAAAAATAACATTTTAGGCCACTTTTTGGACAAAACTTGCATTTAAGGCTAGATTTTGTAAAAATAACATTTTTAGCTCACTTTTGTCAAAAATATCATTTTTGGCTTGATTTTTATAAAAAGTATATATTTTCGGCCTATTATAGATAATTTCATCTTTTTGGCCCAAATTTTTATAATTTCACAACTTTGACCCTTCTTATAAAAAAATTACATTTTTGGCACAACTTTCTTGAAAATGACATTTAAGCCCACAAAAGATCAAAAATTACAATTTTTGGGCCCAAAACCGTGAGAAGCCCAAATAAGGCCCATTTATGAAAATGTTTACATTTTTAGTCCTTGTAAGGTCTCAAATGTCGAGATTAGCCATGTTTAGCAAAAATTCCCTTTTGAACCCCTTACTAGCTGTGAGTTACATAAATAACCCATATTTTTGTCATTTTGTCGACTTTATCCCCTTTTATGAAGTTTTTCTTAGCTTCAAATAACCTAAATGTATTTTAAACCTTTTTCTTGTAAGATGAGTTGAAATGAGTGTTATGTCATACCAATATCATCATCTTTTAGTAGATATTTAAGTTTATGAAGTTTATAACACATAAACACATATATAACTAGAAAAACACACAAAATCATGCATACACACATAGATCTACACAAAACAACTTGTATTCTCCCCTAAAACAAAGTAAAAATCGAAAATAGGGGGTATGAACTCCCTTTGCTTTGAATTTTTCAGTTTGTGGTGAGGAAATGAGAAGTTCTCGGCCCTTGATGTGTTCTTGAAAAGATTTTCGAACTTAGGAAGTTATAGGAAGCATGATTCACGAAAAAACATGTTTTTAGGAGGAGTGATTGAGCTTAAAATGAAGTATATCAACTTGAGTTTGTATGATCTTACCACAATGTGAAGCTTGAAGTGATCTTCTTGAAAGCACACCTAATACTCATGAATTTCTTGAGAGATAGAGGGTGGAAGAGTGTTGAAGGTTGAGAGAAAAGGTGTTGAACTTGAAATGGTGAGTGAGGTTGGAGAGGGAGAGAGGCCGAGAGTTAGAGAGGGGTGAGAGAATAGGGGTTGACTTGTGAAGAGGTTGACAAGATACTTACTTGGATACATGCAACTTTGCATGGATATCCACTACGCTAAAGTGAGGTGTCAAACTCTACTTCCCTCCCGTTTGTTTTTCTTTTTTTTGTTATTGGGCCGAGTATATGGGAAAGGAAGAGAGAATGAAAGAGTTTGGGCCCTTTCTTGATTTAGTTCGAATTTATGAGGCCCAAGATGAAGGTTTCCGGCCCATTGGGCCCTTATGGGGGGTTCACGGCCCAATAGTGATAAGGAAGAGGGTTTACAGCCCAATGAAGCCCAAGAAGATAGTTTACGGCCCATTAGGGCTTATGAAACCATTTACGGCCCATCACGGCCCATGAGAAATAAGATGAGTCATTCTAGGCCCACATGACCCAAAATACTTTAGTTTCATGAATGTGGTAATTAGAGGCCAAATAGGGTTCCTTGGCCCAAAATAGCCAAATTGAAAGTTTACTGGTCCATTAGGCCCAATAAGAGGATCCTACTCCATAATAAATTCGAACCGGAATTTTTAGGGTTTTCAACCCGTAGTTGAATATATGAGATGTATTGTATTAGGTTTTGAACTTCACTCAGGAGTTTGGATTCAAATGGATGATTTCATTTTAGCGTATAGCATTATATTCACTTAGAGTACAAGTCTTACAATAGTTGATATTTACATGAAAATAGAATCTCCTAGCTAAAAATCCTAGTTGTGACATCATCCCCCTGTTAGAGGGAATTTCGTCCCAAATTATTTTGAAAGGTAGGATCATGAATGAGAGAATAAGTGAGGGTACTTCTGCTTCATCTGGTCTTCGCGTTCCCATGTGAATTCCGGTCCTCGCTTAGCGTTCCATCGAACCTTCACAATCGGAATGTGGCTCTGTTTCGTACACTTCACTTCCCTATCCATTATCTCAACTGGTTCTTCGACGAACAGGAGATTCTCGTTTATTTCGATCTCTTCTAGAGGAATGACAAGGGTTTCATCTGATAAGCACTTCTTCAAATTCGAGACGTGGAACACGGGGTGTACGTTGCTGAGCTCCGAAGGTAGCTGCAGCTTATAAGCTACCGGACCAATTCGGTCAAGAATCTCGAACGGTCCGATGTATCGTGGGTTTAATTTTCCTCGTTTCCCAAAACGAATCATCCCTTTCCAGGGAGATACCTTTAATAGCAATAGATCTCTGATTTAGAATTCCGGAGGTTTTCGTCGTTTGTCAGCGTAACTCTTTTGTCGATCACGCGACGCTTCGAGTCGGGTTTTTATTTGGATTATCTTCTCTGTAGTCTCTCAAATGATTTCTGTTCCTGTAAGGGTGTTGTCCGGTGATTGCCCTTTTTCCAGCTGGGTGTCACCCAACTCAGCCCAGCAGAGAGGCGATCTGCATTTGCGACCATATAAGGCCTCAAAATGAGCAACCCTTATGCTTGTGTGATAGCTGTTGTTGTACGAGAATGTTGGGTTTTAGCATACTACAACATCCTATGGTGCACATACAACCCTAAATACCTTGGATCTATGTTTTCTCTATTATACATGCAAATATGAAGTTTCCAAGATATTACCCTATACTAGCATACAAATATCATATACTTGGGTAATAAAATAGATAGAATACATACCTTTTTTTTATGTAACTTGTCTTCATGAAGCTTGAGTGCCTAGTGCCCCAAGTGTGACACCTCAAATGGTTCACACAACACCATGAACACTTGGAATAACCTTGAGAATAAGGATACTTTGGTTCTCTCTAGTGAAATTGGCCTTGCCCTTTTATATACACACACTAGTGCCCATTTCACCAACCAAGGACATCTTTATATAGTGTGGAGATTAGGGTTAAACCCTAATACCCATGACCTTTCATTTCATATGATCCATGGGTTAAACACTCCATGGACTATCCATGAAAGCTTAGCCCAACCTAAATGAACTTGGCCCATCACACACATATATCTTAGAGTCCATATTTAATTAGTTCCTTTTGATCACTTAATTAATTATAAATTAATTCTTGATCAATACTAATTAAATAATATGATTATATATTAATATATTAGAACTTATAATATATTAATATAAATCACTAGTATCCTTTTTCCTCATCTTGTCTATCCAATTATCCCGATGCCATGCAACCCAAATGGACCATGTCGGGTCGGGTCAAGTCTTACCAATTATAGTTATGGACTTAGACATTAATCCAACAGTCTCCCACTTGGATAAGTCTAAAACTATTATTGAGTATGACTTCAAAAACCAACTGGCAATCGTAGCTCTCAAAAGCTTCTGTCGAACTCTGACCTTGCCGACGAACTCTGACCTTTGTCAATGACTTGTCCATTAGATAAGGGATCATATATTCCTCCATTCTATATATCATATGGACTGAGACATGGATTATCAATCATTCTCTCTGTCCATTTGTTGTTTCCTGATTTCCGATTTATGATGACTGACTAATTGAACAAATCAAATCAGTCCTGGCTTGGCCAAGCACTCACATGTGTCATCGCTAAATCATCGAGGGGCCCACAGATATCGCTTTTATCCCGAAGGTAAAAGGAATGGATAAACTTCGACTCATATGGCTTGTTCTACTACTTGTTGAATCATACACAAAGGCACGTTTTATAACATCGAGTTACCAATGCGTTTTCGTGCAAACAATGTATAACCAACTCATAGTAACAACTCATATCTCTAGGTTTTAAGAATATAAGATATTATCGTCTCATGATCACTCGTGATAAAATCCATGAAGTGATTCAAATGAGCGTGGGTTGAATCCAATACTCAGAACTTATGAGCACTCATGAGTGTTGTAGCACCGCTTTGTCCAACATCTTAGACCTCTACAAGCCAACCCATGACAGTCTTGATTCATATCTACTTCCAACATATGACCGACTGTGGATAGTTTGAATAACTTAGTCATTCAGGAAGAATGACCTAGTCTATTCTGGAAGTCAAAACATGCAAAATGAAACACAAGAATAAATGAATCAAATATGGTATCAAACCCTATGAATATAAATAGACCACTTTTATTTATCACCATACTGATTACTCATTATTTCATTGTTTCGGTTTTATCAACTTTATACCTGAATTAAAAACACTAGTTGTCCCATGCTCTAAGCATGTACACTATGTTTTTCTAAACAATAGCTTTGCCATACACCAAGTATGCACTCTATGTTTGTCTATGATCCTTACTTTGTGAAATAAACCAATTGAACATAATTTCAATGATTCTAATTTCACACTCCCAAATCCTTATCGAAAAATGTGAGAATTTCAAATTCCTATCATTTATCGAAATCTGTTTAGATTTTAAACTTATATGCACTAACCCTCCTGTAATGAATATGTACAAAGTCACAAAGACTTGTCAACAGTCATTATAAGGTATTCCAATGGAGATCAACTCCAAGGAAACTAAGTCTCATATTCAAAGTACATTGCTTTGGACATGCTTCTTGCATTAAGTTTTCTAATCTTACACATATAACTTCCACCTATGGAGACAACTCCATATTCTCATTTTGACTATCACTTCTGAACAATAGATGCCTCTTTTCAGAATATGTCAATATAGTCCTTCCAAAATTAGCACTATACTTCCAACTGTCCCCGAGCAACCAATCTTTGGTAAACCTCAGATTGTCCTCGACAATTGCTTAATCATTTTAGTCATATCCAATTCTAGACCTTTTCCCTTCTTAATGCCTCTGGGCATTTGGAAAAATTTATAAATGACAAATATTATAGCACATGCAATCGATCCTGTACCCAAAGCAAATGGTACACGATTCATGATGTCTCACATAAAGACATGATTCTAGACCAGTCTTTTGCTACAATATTTTTATTTGCCATGTTTTCAAAATTTGACTATGAAGAGGGATCCCGTAATCATAATCGAGTTTTGAGAACGCAATATATAGAATTTCCTTAAGTTGAACCAATCCAACATGAAATTCATATATATTTTCTTGACTAAAGATGATTAAGGTCTCAATCTAAGCCTTTAGAATTGAAATGAAGTATATCCTCTCCCTTAATTATAGCAAAACAACTTTTTCAATCCCTGCAGCCTCACAAATTGAAACTTTTGTTTTCTATAATTAACATTGCTAACTTGCAACACTAACAATAATTATCATGCTCCCACTAACATGATGATTATTAGCATAACACTTATGCTCCCACTAGCTTTGACATGTACTCAGAAATCAGCTGGACTTCTAGAAATCAATACTTTATTGACTTTCTTACCAAAGTTCAGATTTCTGATACGAGATGCTTTGATAAAACTTTATCAAAATCATACACCTTTCCTTAGATAGCATGCATGTGTGTCTAAATAATTTCAGAACTATGAAAAGGGATGTCGTAATCGTAGTCTCAATTGTTTAGACCTTTTGCCATCTGCTTCCAATCTACTTGGTGGAAGTGTTTCCTCACCATCATTTTCATGAATCGGAGAGAAACCTTATGACCCTTAGATTTTATGGTGTATGTTTTTCTTATCCATGTGAATCGTCAAAACCATAGTCACAAGACAAGGATAATGACAAATCCAAACTCATATGGACTGAACTTATGCAATCTTAACTTCTTGCCACCTGGCAGTACAGGGCCTGCCATTGCTTCCAAGTTGTTATTCAACCAATTGAGAATTTTCAGAACTCCTATGCAAAGCCAACTTTAACTGGAATGGGCACAGAATATGTCAACACGATAGGTTATAAACCTCAAGTCGTGTGCTAGTGAAGAACCTCAGGTTTTATTCTTGATTAGTTCTTGAAATTCTTTTTAGGATCTTTAAGACTCCCACTGTCCTCTTGACATATAAGACTATCTTGCCAAATATTCAAGAGATAGTGCGGATTCTTTATCAAGACAAACACTTCACACAATTGGCCTTAGTTGGTCTTTGTTTTATCCAAAACATCACAACTTACCAATTTCAAATGTACAAGAGTAGGACACTTTTACTCTTACATTTGACAAGTGTTTTAAACCTTTCTTTAAGATATGTCACTCAACTTATAGTCTTGGAGTATGACTCTAAGACTTGTTTTGAAACGATGTATGACTCATCTTCTTGATTTATCCATTTCAACAATTCATGACTCCTCTTCTTAGTCATAAGAATGCACTAAGATGTCCTTAGAAGACCAATTGTGATGTGGTTCTTAAATCATTAAGATGATCACAAAACATGATACTAAAGTACTCTCCCATCTTTTCAGATTTGAGAAACTTTTATCTTTCTGCCTAATTTGATTCTTCTCATTCGTTCTGCCATACATCAAGACTTTTCCAATGCTTCAGAATTACACTTAAGCCTGTAAGTATAACCATATTTACTAAACTTTAGTAAATCATGACGAATAGTCTTATCGATCTTTGTGGTGGACTTGACCAGTGCACAAGAATGTGTACTCGATCCCTTTAGTCATTTACTTGACTCACATATACATGTGAACAAGGAATTAGTCTTAATTTTCGAAAGCTGAAAGTTCTCATTCATCATACTATACAACTTGCATGATTCCAAGTTTCGGTCCAATTGAAACTTGGGTGATGAGAAACTTTCCTTATTTGGTAAATTTAGACAGTACCACAAATGAAAGAATCAAATCCATTTTCCAATATTGCTATCAATGGAAACATGTAAACAACAATTTTTCACAAATGCCATTATAAGGATACTTAAAATAAATAAATCAAAACTGTTTTTTTTTTATTTTAAAACTTCCGGAAAAACTTATCCTTACAATGCAAATGCATATGAAAAACTTGTTGTTATCTATTCCTAAGCAATATATCATAACTCCTAAGCAACAGCTCAAAATTCTGATCACCGAACCATGCGATCAAAAACCATCTTCGCGATCAGAATCAGCATATACTTCCTTTAAGTTTCTTCACTTTGCTTTGATTCTTAAAACATCAACATGTGACCAAGTCACATCATGTAATAAGAATCTCAGAATAGAAACTTAACAGAGTTAGATAGTGAACTTTACCTGAAGCAGAGTCAAACTTCTTGACTTGATCAACCTTATGATCTTTCAGGTAAATAGGCAGCTTCGCAATCAATGCCCCTTCCTTTGGCAAGAGAAACATATGGACTCACTGGGAATGGTACATGGGACTATCGCAGACTTAGCCTTTCTCTTTACCATTTGGTCAACCTAGTTGACTATGGTCAAACCCTTTCTTTGGGATGAAAAGGCTTTTCTAGATATCCAATGTTACCATTGTCAATGTCCATTGGGAAGTTGATCTCCTAATCAATTTTCTTTCCTAGTCCTCAAATCATTGCTGACCAAGCAAATAGATAAGATCATTAAGGGTCATGTCATAGTCTGTTTCATAGTAGTCCCAAAGGAACTCACTAAGTGACTTAGAAAGTGATTGAACATCCAACCTTCTTAAGACTTTGACACCCAACTCTCCCGGCTTGTCAATATGTGACTTCATCTCCAAGATGCGATCACACATAGACCTTGCTTGCCAATAGGGATTGAGTGACCTTTGAACTTGTGGGTTAGGGAGAATAATTGGAGGAGGTGGAGGAAGTAAAGTTCCAAGAGATTTGGGAAGATCATAGATGTCTGAGCTAGACATCTTTTGGGAGATATTCAAGATAATTGATTTAAAGTCCTTAATATAACACCCAACATGAAATATTAAGGCTAGGATCCAACAACCTATTTATAACTGGAAGAGGGATGTCGTAATCCGAGTTATAAAATAGTTGAAGGTAGGTAAATGACGATTTACCAATTTCCACCATGAAAAACGAAATATAATTAAGTTTTAATTGGATTTTGAAACTCCTAGATCTTTTGAGATTCATTGAACTTTTCAATGGCATGTTTCAATCTCGAGTGTGCCCTTCAGGTTTTGTGACTGGGATGCCGAGGATCACAAAACAAGGTGTGAAGTAACCATGCAAATATACTTGGTACCCTTAATATTTACCCCTCAATCGATGTGCCGGTTAACCACACGAGTTCCACCGATACTATGATAAATATTAAGTTACCCTTTGCCTACTTTGTTAAATCCAGGTTAGTGTGCCCGTTAACCACACACGCTCCACTAACGGTTTAAACAAAGTGCAAAGTGTAATTTCATGGATTAGCACCTTATTCACATTTTCCTAAGTAACTAAGATTGGGAATTAATAAAAGGTTTAGTTACTTAGTATTTATCATTAATACTTTTAATGAAGGGAGAATTATAGTCCTTGTCCTACCTGTTCGGCTAACGACCCTCCACCAGTCAAGGAAGCGGTGGGTGAGAGTGGACACCCATTAAGCTGCCATTTTATAGGCAACAACCTTATACCCCCCTTATAGACCGGCTTCGTGAATGAGGCCTACTAATGGTAAGACTGACTTGCTCTTATACACACACACACACACACACACACACACACACACACACATATATATATATATATATATATATATATATATATATATATATATATATTATTAACTTATAATATTATAAAGTATAAGGGTTGAATTTTAACTTTTAAAATTCTAAGGGCTTAACTTGGAATTAAAGTATTTATTAGAGGAAACTTTTCAAATTCCAAAACTTGAGGTCATGTTTTGAAACTATTCAAAACTCTTGGATTTTCTTAACTTATGAGTTTTAAGTAAAGTTTTAAAACTTTTAATGAAGAGACTCTTGGACATCCATAACTTGAGGACAAGTTATGGAGCCATAAAAACTATTTATAAGAAAAGACTCTTCATTTTTTTTTGTAACCTAAGGCATATTTATGAGTTTTTTAAGATTCATAAATGTGACTTTTCATATAACTTGAGGATAAGTTACAAAAAAACACATTTTATGAACAACTTTTAGATTAATTAGGATTGAAAACAACTAAAACACAAATTTTTTTTCCATTAATCTAAACAAACTCATAAATCAAGGAAACATAGAACTTTTGGTAATCCATAACTTATGAAGTTAAATGCTTGTTTTATGATGAAACTTTTCATGTTCCATAACTTAAAAATAAGTTATGGAATTCTTTAAAACATTAACAACAAATTTTGTAACTCCATAAAAACAATTTTTTTTAAAACCTTTTCATATCCATAACTTATGGAGGTTTCAAAACACATAAGATCACAACTTTAAAAAAAACTTTTTGAGCTCCAAAATTTTATGACAAAATTTGTAACTCCTTAAAACATTTAGATCAAACTTTTAAAACTAATAAAATAATCATATCATTTTATCTTTTACTAAATTTGACCTAATTCAACTCATATAGCAAATGATTCAAATTTTACAAATAATTAGTTTTTCACAAAACAAGTAATTATCTTGAAATTTGACAAACTTCATGTTTTTTTTTTCTTTTTTTTTCAACTTTGAAAATCAAACATTTGCATGAATATAACAGAAAATAACCCATGGCTCTGATACCACTGTTGGGTTTTAGTATACTACAACATCCTATGGTGCACATACAACCCTAAATACCTTGGATCTATGTTTTCTCTATTATACATGCAAATATGAAGTTTCCAAGATATTACCCTATACTAGCATACAAATATCATATACTTGGGTAATAAAATAGATAGAATACATACCTTTTTTTATGTAACTTGTCTTCATGAAGCTTGAGTGCCTAGTGCCCCAAGTGTGACACCTCAAATGGTTCACACAACACCATGAACACTTGGAATAACCTTGAGAATAAGGATACTTTGGTTCTCTCTAGTGAAATTGGCATTGCCCTTTTATGTACACACACTAGTGCCCATTTCACCAACCAAGGACATATTTATATAGTGTGGAGATTAGGGTTAAACCCTAATACCCATGACCTTTCATTTCATATGATCCATGGGTTAAACACTCCATGGACTATCCATGAAAGCTTAGCCCAACCTAAATGAACTTGGCCCATCACACACATATATCTTAGAGTCCATATTTAATTAGTTCCTTTTGATCACTTAATTAATTATAAATTAATTCTTGATCAATACTAATTAAATAATATGATTATATATTAATATATTAGAACTTATAATATATTAATATAAATCACTAGTATCCTTTTTCCTCATCTTGTCTATCCAATTGTCTCGATGCCATGCAACCCAAATGGACCATGTCGGGTCAGGTCAAGTCTTACCAATTATAGTTATGGACTTAGACATTAATCCAACAGAGAATTCAATCAAGGGCAAGTGGGTATCCCATGACTTTCCAAATTCAATCACATATGCTCGGAGCATGTCTTGAGTGTTTGGATGGTTCGTTCGCTTTGGCCATCGGTTTGAGGGTGGTAAGCAGTGCTCATGTCTAGTTGTGTTCCCATAGCCTTCTGGAGTGACTGCCAAAATGGTGAGGTAAATCTATTATCCTGATCCGAGATTATAGATACTGGCACTCCATGGAGTCTCACGATCTCTTTGATATAGATTCGTGTTAATCTTTCCATCTTGTACGATTCTTTTATTGGCAGGAAATGAGCGGATTTAGTTAACCTATCGATAATCACCCAAATAGCTTCCAATCCGTATGTCGTCTTAGGTAATTTGGTTACAAAGTCCATAGTAATCCTTTCCCATTTCCACTCGGGTATTACTGGCTGTTGTAATAGTCCCGATGGCTTTTGGTACTCCACTTTCACCTTAGCGCAAGTGAGACACTTGCCCACGTAAGTGGCGATCTCTGCCTTCATATTCGGCCACCATTAAATGTTGCTTAATGTCCAGATGCATCTTATCCGAACCTGGATGGACGGAATATCGTGTTTTATGGGCCTCGTTCATGATTATTTCTCTGAATCCCCCAAGTTTAGGGACCCAGATTCTATTCATGAAGTAGTAAGTTCCGTCCTTCCTGGCTTCAAAGTTCTTATCCAGACCACGCAGTGTTTCATTCGTGATGTTCTCCAGCTTCAATGCATCCGATTGGGCTTCCTTGATTTGCGAGGTTAGGTGGCACTGGATGGTTATTGATAGGGTTTTCACCCGACGACCGGAGTATTCTTTTCTGCTCAAGGCATCGGCTACCACGTTAGCCTTGCATGTGTGGTACTTGATCTCGCATTCATAATCATTTAGCAGCTCAACCCACCTTCACTGCCTCATGTTTAGCTCCTTTTGGTTTAGAATGTGCTGGAGGCTTTTGTGATCGGTGAAGATGGTGCACTTTGTACCGTAGAGGTAGTGCCTCAAAATTTTTAGGGCGAAGACCACAGCTCCCAGCTTGAGATCATGAGTGGTGTAATTTACTTCATGTGTCTTCAATTGCCTGGATGCGTAAGCTATCACCTTTCCACGCTGCATGAGGACACAGCCTAACCCTTTATTTGAAGCATCGCAGTAGACTATGAAATCTTTGGTTCCCTCCGGTAAGGATAGCACTGGTGCACTACAGAGGGCTCGTTTCAAGGTTTGGAAGGCGACTTCTTGCTTTTCCGTCCAGTTGAAAGACACACCCTTTTGTGTCAAGGTGGTGAGGGGTTTGGCTATCTTGGAAAAATTCTGGATAAACCTTCGTTAGTAGCCTGCAAGACCCAAGAATTGTCGAATTTCTGTTGGTGTTTTCGGTATCGCCCAACCTTCAATGGCCTTTATCTTGGAAGGATCTACGTGAATCCCCTCCTTGCTGACTACGTGACCCAAAAAGTTTACATTGCGGATCCAGAACTCGCATTTGGAGAGCTTCGCATATAATCTTTCAGCTCTTAGGGTTTCCAATATTTGACGGAGATGTTGACCATGCTATTCTTTGTTTCGAGAGTATATAAGAATATCATCGATGAAGACAATCACGAAATTATCAAGGAATGGGCGGCAAACTCGATTCATGAGGTCCATAAATGCAGCGGGGGCATTTGTTAGACCGAAGGGCATCACAACGAATTCGTAATGACCGTATCGAGTTCGAAAGGCAGGTTTTGGAATGTCCTCTTCTCGGACTCGAAGTTGATGATAACCGGATCTTAGGTCTATTTTGGAGAAGTAACTAGCTCCTTGAAGCTGGTCAAATAGATCGTCGATCCGAGGGAGTGGGTATCGGTTTTTAACAGTGAGCTTGTTTAATTCCCTATAATCGATGCACATTCTGAAAGATCTATCCTTTTTCTTGACAAACAAGACCGGAGCTCCCCATGGTGAGAAGCTTGGTCGGATGAATCCTTTGCTCAACAACTCGCTTAGTTGGTTGGATAACTCCTGCATTTCGGCGGGAGCTAACCTTTTTGGTGATTTGGCAATTGATGTGGCTCCTGGTATTAGGTCGATTCGAAATTCGACCTGTCTTTCTGGGGGTATTCCCCGAAGGTCTTCTGGAAATACATCCGGCAAGTCACATGCCACTGGGATGTCTTTAATGTTTACTTCTTCTTTGGATTTATCCAAAACATGAGCGAGGAATGCGTAGTTTTTCTTGTGCAAGCACTTTTGTGCCTTGATGCACGAGATAAGACGAAGATTGGCTTCAGGTTTATCACCATAGATTATTAGGGTTTCGTGATTGGGGAGATGAAGGCGAACGGCCTTCTCGCGATACATAATATCGGCGTGGTGGGGGTTTAACCAATCCATGCCGATTATCACATCAAAACTCCTAATATTTACTGGCATCAAATCTATTTGAAAAGAGTGATTGTTTAGTGTTAATGTGCACCCTATGTAAACATCTTTGGTTGTTTCGGTTTTCCCATTAGCCATTTCCACCGTGAAGACTTCGTTGAGCTTCTAGGGTCGTTGATTTAGTAAGTGTTTGAATTTGTTACTAACGAAGCTTCGCTCGGCTCCACTATCGAATAAAATGCATGCGTAAGTGTTGTTAAGTAGGAACGTACCAGTCACAACTGTCGGGTCCTGAACTGCTTCACCTTAACCCATTGTCAATCCTTTCGTGACACTCCTGCCCCCTGGTTGTTGGCTTTGTGGCAGTCGCGTTTGAAATGACCAGTTCCTCCACACCCATAACAAGTGTAGATGTACCCAGCATTGTTGTTGTTATTGTTGTTGCGATTGTTGTTGTTGTTGTTGTTACTGGACTGCTGGTTCTGTGGAGGCTGAGTTCTACAGTATCTTGTGGTATGACTCTTTCGATTGCAACTCGTGCAATGCATCTCCTTGCATTCTCCATGGTGGTGAAAATTGCATTTTCTACACTTGGGTAGGGTCCCTGAGTATTGTTTGGTAGTAGTTGATGTAGATGAGGCTGGAGCATGTGGTGTTGTGGTGACTTGGGCAATAGCAGCGTGGACAGCTACTGTTTGTTGCTTCTTTGATGACTCTGAGTTTTGTCGCCCTTTTCACTTGTTTTTCTTGCCTTTCTTGTTATCACTTTCCTTTTTAACTTCCGCTTCTCCTGCTTTGGCACCCTTCTCGTTTCCATGGTCGTATAACTTCTTGGCTAGCCTTTTGGCACTGTCATACGTTCCAGGGTTTGCTGCGATTACATTTCCTTGAAGTGGAGAGGTCAATCCCCAAATAAATCTTTCAATCTTTTTCCCTTCAGACGTGATCATCCCTGGACACAAGAGTGACAACTCACCGAACCTTGAGATGTATGCATCAATGTCAGAGTTTTGGACTGTGAGATTCCACAGTTCTTGCTCCAACTTCTGGATTTCTCCCCTTGGACAGTACTCGGCCATCATTATTTCCTTTAACTCCTCCTATGGCATAGCATTTGCCACAGGGAGTGTCATGGCCTCCACGTGATCATTCCACCAAGAAAGAGCTTGATCGACGAATGTGCAAGCCGCAAACTTCACCTTGCACTCCTCGGGACATCCGCAGATCTTGAACACCGATTCCACTTTTTCTAACCACCTTTTCAGAGTTATCACGCCACCCGTCCCGTTGAAGTTTCGAGGCTTGGCGTTTGCGAAGTCTTTGTAGGTACAGGTTCTGGTAGGTCCTTGGTTCATCCCATGGTTTGAGCTTCCGGCCCCTTGCCCATTACCTCTATTGTTGTTCCCGTTGTGGATATGAGCCAGCTTTGTTGTAACTTGTAACATACACGTTTTGAGATCGTGTTTTATATAAATAATATTATGAAATATTATGTGATATTGAGTACTGAGTTCTGACATATAGTTTTACTAGAAATAAGGTAAAACTATGTTTAGAATCACTCATAAATTATTGGAAGTCTTATGAGATTCCAATTAAAAGCTAAATAGTGAAATTTAGCGAAAATATAAAACTTAAAATAAGTAAAATTTTATTGTTGAAATTTGTAGATAATCTCGTTAGAAACACGTAGGCGAAAACCTCGTCGAAATCCGAGTTATAACGAAGAAGTTATGACCAATCGAAGATCCGCGATAAAACCGGCACGGTGCCGAATGACGTAAAAAGTGAGTTTTTGATAAACTACTTTTTACCCTTAGTGATCTAAATGAAAGTCATAGTATTCATTAAACCGAGAAGTTCGATAAAAAGAACGCCAAAATCTGACATCGTATGAGGAAGTTATGATTTTTACAAGCTTCAGCTTAGCAGTAGACAGCTAAAAACTCGAATTTTAGATCGAGTGATTTTTTAGCCGACACAACCTAAACGAGAATCGAAGGTCTCGTCATTAGTAGTACGACGGTAAAAAGTCTGACGAAAACGGACGTCGGATGAAGAAGTTATGAATTTTTAACGGATTTACCAGTCCCGGTCTGTTAAAAATAATAATATAAAAAAAATAAAGTCAAAATTTTCCGACGAAGTCTAAACAAAAGTTGTAGAGCATAATTTTCTCTACGCGTGCATATAAAGAACGTCAAAAACGGAGTCCGTATGAGAAAGTTATGGATTTTACAAGATTAGGCACATTTTTCGAGAAATTTCGCATGAATAGTGATTGCCACGTCACCCTCGCTCGGAGTTGGCCACGTGTCCGAAGCTGCTGCGTGGCATGTCCGAGAAGCGACGCGTGTCGCACAGGTGTCCGAAGAAGCACGTGATCCTCGCATGCCACACGTGATCCGACTCTCGTGTCCTCCTCCCATTGGACCGAAGCAGCCGACCCAATCCGAAGCAGCCAGCTCTCCGGCCGAAGCTTTGCCCTGCTGCCGCGTGTTCCGAGCCTCGCACACATACCCTCCTCTCCTCGCTTCGGATCCAAGGCTCGCACCTATATAAAGGGTGCGAGACCTCCCGGTTACATGTTTGAATTTTGGTCTTTTTCACCCCTTTCCAACATTTTCTTGCATTCCGACTTCCCCCGAAGCCCCGGTACTTATTCCAAAGCCCGAAGTGCGCCCCGAGATTTCCGAGAAGCCCGAAAAATTTATCTTTTCGGTTTCGAAGCTCTACCTTCGCAGAGCCCGGTTTTCAAGAAAACTCCCGGTTTTCAACGAAGAAAGTCATATTTAAAGCCAAAGTGCTGCCCAAATTACTATTTTGACCCCCGGTTATTTCTCGGTGAGTTTAATATATAGGAACAATTGTATGTTGTGTGTTATATGTGCTATGTACTTTTCCATGTTATCATCTCGAGTTGTTGTATCTGCTATTTTATAGCAAGGTTGTACCTCTGACTTGAAGTGTGTGACATAAGCATCACTTGGGTATTGGTATGAACCGTTGACCATGAAGTGTATGACATAGGCATCACTTTGGCTTCGGTAGTATGCTAAGATAAGGCTGAAAGCCTAAATATGCTAGCAAAATGATATTCCTGAGTATTTACTGTGTCATTTGTGCTGAAACTTTATTGATTTTATATCAAGTATGGAATTTGTTATGTCTCATTGATTAATATGGAAAGCTTTTCGCATTATGCCTTTGTTGTTCCTTGTTCCTCTTTGCTTCTGGCATATTACAGTATATATATCGCATAACGTTATATTGTATCTATTATTGAACTCACTATGCGTCACTGCTTACCCCTCTCAATGTTTAACTAATTCGCAGGAGATAAGCACCCAGTATAGTGATATACTGGTAGAAGATTTTTGAATAGTTTGAAACTACTGTTTTGATAGAAGATTTTCAAATAGTTTGAAACTATTGTATTTTGCACTCCCATATGTATAAAACTATAGTATCCTGGGGAGTTATGTAATATATAACACTATGAAACAGTGGGTTTGTATCCAGTAGTTTGTAACCGTTTTATCAATATAAAATATTGGTTTATGAATATGCATGTAGGATGTTTCGGAATAACAATTGTCAAATATGAAAATTTGGGTCTTTCATAAATATGAAAGTATAGAAAGGGGTTCTTTCAATCATGGTATAAGAGCATTGGTTTAAGTGAACTAAATTCCACGGATTGGTATTTAGACTTAAACTATTGGAAGTTCAATATATGAACTTAATTATTGTAAGTATAGGGATACAAACCATAGGAAATATATATATAAAAGTATTAGGTAATAGTAAACCCTAATATTCTAAAATACAATATTACTCCCTATTTCAGAGCAATGGCTGAACAGGTTAGTAGCCATACCCCCGAGGTTGGTGAAGGTCCTCAACCTGAGGAAGTGAATACTCCAGTATCTCCTCGTGAGGAGCGACTCTTGGGTAAACTTACCGGTGTTATTCGACAGACTCTCGAAGAACACAAAAAGAGTGGTGATAAAGGAAAAGAGAAAGCCACTGGAGAATCTTCGAGAGGAGAGGTGAAGCGTCCCTCGTTTAAAGATTTCAAGAGTAGCGGTGCTACAGAGTTTTCTGGTGTTCTTAATCCAATTGTTGTTCTTACTTGGATCCAGAACACAGAAAAAGTGTTTCGTATTTCTCATGTAGATGCTAAAGACAAGGCTAACTATACTTCTGCAATGCTCATCGGAGAAGCCTTGGTCTGGTGGGAAGCAACCTATGAAGCTCTCAGCAAGTTTGACCAGGAGAATTTATCCTGGGAAATGTTCAAAACTCGTGTGCTAGAGAAGTACTGTCCTCTAGACATGAGGAGGAGGTTGGAGAAGGAATTCCTCGAGCTTAAACAGGGGAGGAATGACTGTGAATGAGTATAAAACTCAGTTCAATCAAAAAGCACGGTTTGCCGTAAAGTATATTCCAACTGAAGATGAGAAAATTCAGTTATTCTTAGAAGGACTACGGCACGAAATTCACGATTTTGTTGCCAATCGGGAAGTACTGTCGTTTGATAAAGCTGTTGAGTATGCTCGAAAGCGTGAGCATGACTTAGAAATACGTGGTGCCACTCTTACTGTTCCGAAACATCCACGTACTGAAAGGACTGCTCCTACTTCCCCTATTCCACCAACTCAATCCGTTCGATCTGAACCTAGCAAGCAAGTACAATCTCAGAGTGCTTTTCGTGGCCGCGGCAGGTCATAATCTTTTTCTCTTCAGTCGCCAGCTTGTTGAAATTGTGGAAAGAATCATCCGGGCGAATGCGGACTAGAGGAAAGAACCGTGTTCTGTTTTGGATGTGGAGAAGTAGGACACAAGAGGCCCGTGTGTCCAATGAAAGGTGTTACATGCTTTGCATGTGGTGTTACTGGCCACAGGAAGCGTTTTTGCCCCACTCTTACTAGTCAGATGACGGGAAGTCAAGCTTCCGTTCAACAACCGGCGAAAAGTCAAGCTTTCGTTCAACAACCGGCGAAAAGTCAAGCTTTTGTTCAACAACCGGCGAAAAGTCAAGCTCCTGTTCAACAATCAAGGGGTACTCCAACTAAAAAGGAGGAGGTTCCAAAAGCTAAGGATCGTGCATTCCAGATCACCACAGAAGAGGCACGCGAGGACCCGAATGTTGTGACGGGTACATTTCTTGTTAACTCTAGACCTGCTCACATCTTATTTGATTCTGGTGCCTCAGATTCTTTTGTGTCTTATGAATTTGCGCATTCTTTTCAAATTGCTTGCTATGCACTCGCGCAACCCTTTCACGTAGAGACTGCTGGAAGTATATCATTACTTGCCGATAAAGTCTATAGGAATTGTGTTATAGAAATTGAAGGCTACAATTTTCTTGCTAATCTAATTCCTATCTCCTTGTCCAACTTTGACATTATTCTCGGCATGGATTGGTTGTCAAAGAACCACGCAGACCTCTTGTGTTATGAAAAGATAGTACGTATTCCCATTGAAGGGGAGAATCCTATCTATGTCTATGGTGAACAAGGAACCTTAAAAATAATATCTTTCCTCAAAGCCCGTAAATTCATATCGAAAGGGTGTTCTATCTATCTGGCCTACACAGTCGATGTCTCGAAAGAAGATAAGAAAACGGTGAATGATGTTCCCATTGCTAAGGAATATCCAGATGTTTTTCCTGAAGAATTGTCTGGTCTTCCTCCGAACAGGCAAGTAGAATTCTGAATTGACCTTGTGCCTGGTGCTGCTCCGATTGCTAAGACTCCTTATCGTCTTGCGCCAGCTGAGATGAAAGAAATGATGATCCAACTGCAGGAATTACTTGACAAAGGCTTTATCCGACCAAGTACTTCTCCCTGGGGTGCTCCGGTATTGTTTGTCAAGAAGAAGGACGGATCGATGCGGATGTGCATTGATTATCGTGAGCTGAATAAGGTGACTATCAAGAACAAATACACACTACCTCGCATTGACGATTTATTTGATCAACTTCAGGGTGTTAGCTATTTCTCCAAGATTGATCTAAGATCTGGCTATCATCAGTTGAAAGTTCACGAGCAGGATGTACCGAAGACTGCTTTTCGTACTCGATATGGGCATTACGAATTCCTTGTTATGCCGTTTGGTTTAACGAATGCTCCTGCTGTATTCATGGATATGATGAATCGGGTATGCCGCCCAATGCTCGATAAATCTGTCATTGTATTCATAGACGATATTCTAATCTATTCCAAGACTGAAGCTAATCATGCCATTCATATTCGTGCGGTGTTAGAACTTCTTCGAAAGGAGAAGCTTTATGCTAAATTCTCGCAATGTGAATTTTGGCTTCGCCAAGTTCAATTTCTCGGCCATGTTATTTCTGGTGACGGTGTATCCGTAGATCCTACTAAAATTGAAGCTATTCAAAATTGGGAAGTGCCCCGTAATGCTTCCGAAATTTGTAGTTTCTTGGGTCTCGCGGGATATTACCGGAGATTTATTAAAGACTTTTCTCGTATAGTCGTACCTCTCACGAGTCTTACACGAAAGGAAGTGAAGTTCGAATGGGGTGATGCCCAAGAAAAAGCTTTCTCCACTTTAAAAGATCTTTTGACTCATGCTCCAATCTTATCACTTCCAGAAGGTGATGATGATTTCTCTGTATATAGCGATGCTTCAAGATTAGGACTCGGTTGTGTGTTGATGCAACGTGGTAAAGTGATAGCCTATGCCTCAAGACAACTGAAAGATTATGAAAAGATTTATCCCACTCATGATCTCGAACTCGCTGCAATGTTATTTGCCCTAAAACTTTGGAGACATTACCTCTTTGGTACAAAATGTCAATTGTATACCGATCACAAGAGTCTCAAGTATATATCCAGTCAGCAAACTCTGAATATGAGACAACAACGAGCCATGGAGCTGATCAAAGACTATGACTGTGAAATCCTATATCATCCTGGAAAGGCTAATGTAGTTGCCGATGCACTTACCAGAAAGGTTTATCGTAATAGTATGTGTTATGCTATTACTCACACCACAGTAAAGTTCACTATCCTAGATGAACTAGAGAAATGGCAAGTAGAAGCCCTAAAGCCAGAAATTGTGAAGAAAGAAGGGATGGTACATTACAGCGATGTTTTACTTGATGATCCCCAAGAACTAAAGGTATTCAAGAATCGGCTGTGGATTCCGAAGATTGGTGGATTAAGAAAGAAGATTTTAGATGAAGCCCATAAGTCTAAACTATCAATACATCCTGGTACAAGTAAAATGTACTACGATGTAAGAGCTGATTATTGGTGTCCTGGATTAAAGAGAGACATTGGAAGATATGTACAAGAATGCTTAGTATGCTTACAAGTCAAAACAGAGCACCAAAAGCCTTACGGAACCCCAGAAAGCCTTAGTGTACCTGTATGGAAATGGGAAGAACTGTCCATGGATTTTATTACCAAATTGCCAAAGACTGCTAGACAGCATGATAGCATTTGGGTAATCGTCGACCGCCTGACTAAAAGCGCTCATTTTCTTGCCATGCGTGAAACGGCTCCAATGGAGAAATACGCACAAGTATACTTGGATGAAATTGTTGCAAGACATGGTGTGCCACTAAAGATCGTTTCCGATCGTGATACTCGCTTCATTTCTCACTTTTGGGCGAGTATGCAACGTGTATTGGGATCTCGAGTTGCTCTCAGCACAGCCTATCATCCCCAGACAGATGGTCAGACGGAGAGAACAATCCAAACTGTAGAAGATATGCTTCGTGCATGTGTCTTGGAGTTCGGTGGTAACTGGGATAAATACTTACCTCTTGTCGAATTCTCGTATAATAACAGTTACCACGCTTCAATCAAAATGCCGCCATATGAGGCATTATATGGTCGCAAGTGTCATACTCCATTATGTTGGCATGAAATAGGACAGAAAATCCTTGGAGGCCCTGAAATGATTCAAGACACCACCGACAAGATTCAAATTGTACGAGAAAGAATGAAAGCCGCCCAGGATCGACAAAAGTCCTATACGGAAAAGAGGAGGCGACCAATACAATTCCAGGTGGGGGATTTCGTAATGTTGAAGGTATCCCCATGGAAAGGTCTTATGCGATTTGGAAAGAAAGGAAAACTAAGTCCTAGATTTGTTGGTCCTTTCAAAATCCTCCAGAGGATTGGTAAACAAGCATACTGCTTGGAATTGCCTGAAGATTTGGCAGGTATTCATGATGTCTTCCATGTGAGTTATCTGCGCAAATGCTTGAGCATCTATAATGAAGCAGTTCCATTATCCGAGGTGAAACTGGATAATAAGTTAACTTATGTAGAAGAGCCTGAAGAGATCGTAAACGAAAGAACGACTAAGCTACGTAATAAAGAAGTAGAGTTGGTTCTTGTCAAGTGGAAACACCATCGAGGCCCAAACTATACTTGGGAGAATAAGAATGAGATAATAGCGAAATATCCCCATTTATTTTAATCGATGTAATTTCGGGGACAAAATTCTCAAAAGGAGGAGGTATTTGTAACATACACGTTTTGAGATCGTGTTTTATATAAATATTATTATGAAACATTATGTGATATTGAGTACTGAGTTCTAACAGATAGTTTTTACTAGAAATAAGGTAAAACTATGTTTCGAATCACTCATAAATTATTGGAAGTCTTATGAGATTCCAATTAAAAGCTAAATAGTGAAATTTAGCGAAAATATAAAACTTGAAATAAGTAAAATTTTATTGTTGAAAGTTGTAGATAATCTCGTTAGAAACACGTAGGCGAAAACCTCGTCGAAATCCGAGTTATGACGAAGAAGTTATGACCAATCGAAGATCCGCGATAAAACCGGCACGGTGCCGAATGACGTAAAAAGTGAGTTTTTGATAAACTACTTTTTAGCCTTAGTAATCTAAATGAAAGTCGTAGTATTCGTTAAACCGAGAAGTTCGATAAAAAGAACGCCAAAATCTGACTTCGTATGAGGAAGTTATGATTTTTACAAGTTTCAGCTTAGCAGAAGACAGCTAAAAACTTGAATTTTAGATCGAGTGATTTTTTAGCCGACACAACCTAAACGAGAATCGAAGGTCTCCTCATTAGTAGTACAACGGTAAAAAGTCTGACGAAAACGGACGTCGGATGAAGAAGTTATGAATTTTTAATGGATTTACGAGTCCCGGTCTGTTAAAAATAATAATATAAAAAAAAATAAAGTCAAAATTTTCCGACGAAGTCTAAACGAAGGTTGTAGAGCATAATTTTCTCTACGCGTGCATATAAAGAACGTCAAAAACGGAGTCCGTATGAGAAAGTTATGGATTTTACAAGATTGGGCACATTTTTCGAGAAATTTCGCATGAATAGTGATTGCCACGTCACCCTCGCTCGGATTTGGCCACGTGTCCGAAGCTGCTGCGTGGCATGTCCGAGAAGCGACGCGTGTCGCACAGGTGTCCGAAGAAGCACGTGATCCTCGCATGCCACACGTGATCCGACCCTCGTGTCCTCCTCCCATTGGACCGAAGCAGCCGACCCAATCCGAAGCAGCCAGCTCTCCGGCCGAAGCTTCGCCCTGCTGCCGCGTGTTCCAAGCCTCGCACACATGCCCTCCTCTCCTCGCTTCGGATCTGAGGCTCGCACCTATATAAAGGGTGCGAGACCTCCCGGTTACATGTTTGAATTTTGGTCTTTTTCACCCCTTTCCAACATTTTCTTGCATTCCGACTTCCCCCGAAGCCCCGGTACTTATTCCAAAGCCCGAAACGCGCCCCGAGATTTCCGAGAAACCCGAAAAATTTATCTTTTCGGTTTCGAAGCTCTACCTTCGCAGAGCCCGGTTTTCAACGAAGAAAGTCATATTTAAAGCCGAAGTGCTGCCCAAATTACTATTTTGACCCCCGGTTATTTCTCGGTGAGTTTAATATATAGGAACAATTGTATGTTATGTGTTATATGTGCTACGTACTTTTCCATGTTATCATCTCGAGTTGTTGTATCTGCTATTTTATAGCAAGGCTGTACCTCTGACTTGAAGTGTATGACATAAGCATCACTTGGGTATTGGTATGAACCGTTGACCATGAAGTGTATGACATAGGCATCACTTTGGCTTCGGTAGTATGCTAAGATAAGGATCAAAGCCTAAATATTCTAGCAAAATGATATTCCTGAGTATTTACTGTGCCATTTGTGCTGAAACTTTATTGATTTTATATCAAGTATGGAATTTGTTATGTCTCATTGATTAATATGGAAAGCTTTTCGCATTATGCCTTTGTTTTTCTTTGTTCCTCTTTGCTTCTGGCATATTACAGTATATATATGGCATAACGTTATATTGTATCTATTATTGAACTCACTAAGCGTCACCGCTTACCCCTCTCAATGTTTAACTAATTCGCAGGAGATAAGCACCCAGTATAGTGATATACTGGTAGAAGATTTTTGAATAGTTTGAAACTACTGTTTTGATAGAAGATTTTCGAATAGTTTGAAACTATTGTATTTTGCACTCCCATATGTATAAAACTATAGTATCCTGGGGAGTTATGTAATATATAACACTATGAAATAGTGGGTTTGTATCCAGTAGTTTGTAACCGTTTTGTCAATATAAAATATTGTTTTATGAATGTGCATGTAGCATGTTTCGGAATAACAATTGTCAAATATGAAATTTTGGGTCTTTCATAAATATGAAAGTATAGAAAGGGGTTCTTTCATAACTGCAGCTGAAACTGTTGCTTGAAATGTAGCTGAGTTCATTTCTGGTGGAGGCTGTGGTGGTGGTGTTGCTTTGTGGTTCCCGCATGTCTGTCTTCGAGGCATCTTTCTGTCATCGAACGGAAAAATGTTGAGTATCCAGTGTATTTTAGTTTCACGATTTCTTGATTATAGAATAGTGTCAGTGATTCGGTTATGTAAGTATGTGAGTGCATACAATCAACATGTAATAATAGTAATAGAACACATAGCAGGTCAGAACATCATAAGAAAAAAATATAGCCGTTTTCATTAATGATAAACTTTTGAGTACATGAAAACTTGCCTACATAAGGCATACAATACATGAAATGATATAAAATCGGACAGAGTAACGACTCCATGAGTAGTGTAATCACTTAATAATGTAGTCGATAGTACATAGAGTAGTACATAAAGTAAAATCATAGCGGTAGTAGGTGAACGGGTACTAGCTGCGACGAGAGGGGTCTGGTGGTGCTGACGACGAGGTAGATGCACCCTGGAGTCTGGCCAGGTGCTACTCGACGGCTCGAATCCGGGCTTCCAATGCTGTCTGTCGAGCCTGGTAGTCTCTGACTGTTGCATTAGTGTCTAAGTCCACAACTATATTTGGTATGTACTTGACCCGATTGGCATGGTCCATTTGGGTTGCATGGCATCATGCATTTGGATAGACTAAAATGAGAGAAATAACACTTAAGGTTTGCTAATATATTATAAGTTCTAATATATTAATAAGATTATTTAATTAATACTGATCAAGAATTAATTTGGAATTAATTAAGTGATCAAAAGGAGACTAATTAAATATATGGGTTGATTGTGTAAATCATCAATACTTGTATAGTGGGCTAATGCTCCATGGATTATCAAGTTGGGCTAAAACCCATAGGATGCTCCATGGTGTTTTTGTACCCATGGATCATGGAAATGAAAGGCCATGACAATTAGGGTTTACATGGTGTAACCCTAATTGTGACACACTATATAAGAATCCTATTCTTGTCAAAATCGGCCACCATGAGAGACTAGTGATACATATATGAGGGCTAGCCGATTTGAGCATGAGTGTCTTCTTCTCATGGTTATTCCATGTGTTGGTGATGTTGTGTGAACCATTTGAGGTGTCACACTTGGGGCACTAGGCTCTCGAGCTTCATGGAGTCAAGCTACATCAACAAGGTATGTATTGCTATCTAGTTTATTACCCAAGTATCAAAGATTGTATGCTAGTTAGGGTAATACCTTGGAATATTCATATTTGCATGTATAATAAAGAAAACATAGATCCAAGGTATTTAGGGTTGCATGTACTCTTAGGAGTGTTAGAATGCTCAAAACCCAACAGTGGTATTAGAGCCAAGGCTTGTTTTCTTGTTATACTTGCAAAATCTGCTTAAAAATCAAAGTTTTTTGCTGTCTGGGCAACTGACTCGGCGAGTCCATCAGGTGACTCGACGATTCCATGCCTTAAAAGTGTTCAAAACGATCAAACTCGTCGATTTGGTTCATGCACTCGACGAGTTGGACCCAAGACAGCATATCTTCGACTGTTTTGGCTGGAATTGGACTAGGAACATTACCCCAAGCTGTTTTTCAACTTATAAACATGTTTTTGATGTGGTAATGTTCATGCTAATCCAATTTCAAAGATAATTGTCAATAGATTCATGTTTTGTATTAGTTTAATGGTTAGGCTAATTACATGAAAAATTTTGATTGAATTATCTTGTTCTTATGAGTTGCTTAGATTAATAGGAAAGTTATGTGAAATTGTTGTTTTCAATCCAAATTAATCTAAGAGTTGGTTCTAAAATGTGTTTTTTGTAACTTGTCCTCAAGTTATATGAAAAGTCACATTTAAGATTCATAAAACTCATAAATATTTCCATAGGTTATGAATAAAGAAAAGTCATATTCTTTTAATAGTTTAAAGTCTTTCATAACGTGTCCTCAAGTTATGGAACTTGAAGAGTTTTTTGAATTAAAACTACTTTAAACACATAAGTTATGAAATTAAATAGTTTTGAATAGTTTCAAAACTTGCCCTCAAGTTTTGGAATTTGTAAAGTTTTCCCTTATTAATACTTTAATTCCAAATTAAGCCCTTAGAATTTTAAAAGTTAAAATTCAACCCTTATACTTTAGAGTATTATTAGTTAATAATATATATATATATATATATATATATATATATATATATATATATATGTATAAGAGCAAGTCAGTCTTACCGTTAGTAGGCCTCATTCACGAAGTCAGTCTATAAGGGGGGTATAAGGTTGTTGCCCATAAAATGACAGCTTAATGGGTGTCCACTCTCACCCACCGCTTCCTTGACTGGTGGAGGGTCGTTAGCCGAACAGGTAGGACAAGGACTATAATTCTCCCTTCATTAAAAGTATTAATGATAAATACTAAGTAACTAAACTTTTATAAATTCCCAATCTTAGTTACTTAGGAAAATGTGAATTTGGTGCTAACCCATGAAATTACACTTTGCACTTTGCTTAAGTCGTTAGTGGAGCGCGTGTGGGTAACCGGCACACTAACCTGGATTTAACAAGGTAGGCAAAGGGTAACTTAATGTTTATCATAGTATCGGTGGAGCGCGTGTGGTTAACCGGCACATCGATTGAGGGGTAAATATTAAGGGTACCAAGTATATTTGCATGGTTATTCACACCTTGTTTTGTGATCCTCGGCATCCCAGTCACAAAATCTGAGAGGGCACAATCGAGATTGAAACATGTCATTGAACAGTTCAATGAATCTCAAAAGATCTAGGAGTTTCAAATCCAAGTAAAACCTAATTAAATTATTTTGTTTTCATGGTGGAAATTGGTGAATCATCATTCGCCTACCTTCAAATATTCTATAGCTTGGATTACGGCATCCCTCTTCCAAGTTATAAAATATTGTGTTGGGTCCTAGCCTTAATATTTCATATTGGGTGTTATATTAAGGACTTTAGATCAACTATCTTGAATATTTCCCAAAATATGTCTAGTTCAGACATCTATGATCTTCCCAAATCTCTTGGAACTTCACTTCCTCCACCTCCTCTAATTATTCTCCCTAACCTACAAGTTCAAGGTCACTCAAGCCCTGTTGGCAAGCAAGGTCTATGTGTGATCGCATCTTGGAGATGAAGTCACATATTGACAAGTCGGGAGAGTTGGGTGTAAAAGTCTTAAGAAAGTTGGATGTCCAATCACTTTCTAAGTCATATAGTGAGTTCCTTTGGGACCACTATGAAACATACTATGACATGACCCTTAATGATCTTATCTATTTGCTTGGTGCTGCTAAATCAGCAATGATTTGAGGACTAGTAAAGCAATTCTGATTAGAAGATCAACTTCCCAAACTTCCAATGGACATTGACAATGGTAACATTGGATATCCAGTAAAAGCCTTCTCTTCCCAATGGAAAGGGGTTCGGCCATTGTCAACTCGGTTGACCAAATGGTAAAGAGAAAGGCTAAGTCTGAGATAGTCATGTGTACCATTCCCAAAGAGTCCATATTGCCAAAGGAAGGGGCATTGGTTGCAAAGCTACCTATTTACCTGAAAGATCATAAGGTTGATCAAGTCAAGAAGTTTGACTCTACTTCAGGAAAAGTCCATTATCTAACTTTGTTAAGTTTCTATTCTGAGGTTCTTATTACATGATGTGATTGGGTCACATGTTGATGTTTTAAGAATCAAAGAAAAGTGAAGAAACTTAAAGGAAGCATATGTTGATTCTGATTGCGAAGATGGATTTCGATTGCATGGTTCGGTGATCAGAATTTTGAGTTGTTGCTTAGGAGTTATGATAGATTGCTTAGGAATAGATAACAACATAGTTTTCATATGCATTTGCATTGTAAGGATAACTTTTTCCGCAAGTTTTAAATAAAAGAAAAAATTTTCTTTTATTTATTTTAAGTATCCTTACAATGGCATTTGTGAAAAATTGTTGTTTATATGATTCCATTGATAGCAACATTGGGAAAAATGGATTTGATTCTGTCGGTTGTGGTAGTGTCATAATTTACCAAATAAGAAAAGATTCTCATCAACCAAGTTTCAGTTGGATAGAAACTTGGAATTATGCAAGTTGTATTGTATGGTGAATGAGAATTTTCATCTTTGGAAAATTAAGACTAGTTCCTTGTTCACATGTATATGTGAGTCAAGTGAAGGACTAAGGGATCGAGTACAAATTCTTGTACACTGGTCAAGTCCACCACAAAAGATCGATAAGACTATTCGTCATGATTTACTAAAGCCTAGTAAATATGGTTATACTTACAAGTTTAAGTATAATTCTGAAGCATTGGAAAAGTTTCGATGTATGGCAGAACGAATAAGAAGAATCAAATTAGGCAGAAAGATAAAAGTTTCTCAAATCTGAAAAGATGGGAGAGTACTTTAGTATCATGTTTTGTGGTCATCTCAATGATTAATAAACCATATCACAATTGGTTCTCTAAGTACATCTTAGTGCATTCCTATGGCTAAGAAGAGGAATCGTAAATTGTTGAAATTGTTAAATCAAGAAGATGAGTCATACTTCGTTCCAAAACAAGTCTTAGAGTCATACTCCAAGATTGTAACTTGAGTGACACATCTTAAAGAAGGTTTATAACACTTGTCAAATGTAAGAGTAAAATGTTTTCTACTCTTGTACATTTGAAATTGGTAAGTTGTGATGTTTTGGATAAAACAAAGACCAATTAAGGCCAATTGTGTGAAGTGTTTGTCTTGATAAAGAATCCGCACTATCTCTTGAATATTTGGCAAGATAGTCTTATATGTCAAGAGGACAGTGGGAGTCTTAAAGATCCTGAAAGAATTTCAAGATCTAATCAAGAATAAAAACCTATAGTTTGATACTAGCACACGATGTGAGGTTTATAACCTATCGTGTTGACATATTTCTATTTCTGTGCCCATTCCAGTTAAAGTTGGCTTTGCATATGAGTTCTGAGAGTTCTCAATTGGTTGCATAACAACTTGGAAGCAATAGCAGGCCCTTGTGCTGCCAGGTGGCAAGAAATTAATATTGAGTTCAGTCCATATGATTTTGGATTTGTCATTATCCTTGTCTTGTGATTATGGTTTTGACAAATTCACATGGATAAGAACACATACACCATAAAATCTAAGTGTCATAAGGTTTCTCTCTGATTCATGAAAATGATGGTGAGGAAACACTTTCACTAAGTAGATTTTAAGTAGATAACAGTTGTGATATTTGCATTCTCAAAGTCGTTAGTGGAGCGTGTGTGGTTAACCGGCACACTAACATAGACTTGTCAGAAATGGCGAAGGTCTAAACAATTGAGACTATGATTACGGCATCCCTTTTCATAGTTCTAAAAATTGTTTAGACACATATGTGTGCTATCTTAAGAAATGAGTATGATTTTGATAAAGTTTTATCAAAGCATCTCGTATCAGAAATTTGAACTTTGGTAAGAAAGTCAATAAAGTATTGGTTTCTAGAAGTTCAGCTGATTTCTGAGTACATGTCAAAGCTAGTGGGAGCATAAGTGTTATGCTGATAATCATCATGTTAGTGGGAGCATGATAATTATTATTAGTATTGCAAGATAGCAATGTTAATTATAGAAAACAAAAGTTTCAATTCTTGAAGTTGCAGGGGTTGAAAAGTTGTTTTGCTATAATTAAGGGAGAGGAAATTATACTTTATTTCAATTCTAAAAGCTTAGATTGAGGTTTTAATCATCTTTTAGTCAAGAATATATACATATATATATATATATATATATATATATATATATATATATATATATATATATATATATATATGAATTTCATGTTGGATTGGTTCAACTTAAGGAAATTCTATATATTGCGTTCTCAAAATTCGATTATGATTACGGCATCCCTCTTCATAGTCAAATTTTGAAAACATAGCAAATAAAAATATTGTAGCAAAAGACTGGTCTAGAATCATGTCTTTATGTGAGACATCATGAATCGTGTACCATTTGCTTTGGGTACAGGATCGATTGCATGTGTTATAATATTTGTCATTTCTAAATTTTTCCAAATGCCCAGAGGCATTAAGAAGGGAAAAGGTCTAGAATTGGATATGACTAAAATGATTAAAGCAATTGTCGAGGACAATCTGAGTTTTACCAAAGATTGGTTGCTCAGGGACAGTTGGAAGTATAGTGCTAATTTTGGAAGGACCATATTGACATATTCTGAAAAGAGGCATCTCTTATTCAGAAGTGATAGTCAAAATGAGAATATGGAGTTGTCTCCATAAGTGGAAGTTATCTGTGTAAGATTAGAAAACTTAATGCAAGAAGCATGTCCAAAGCAATGTACTTTGAATATGAGACTTAGTTTCCATGGAGTTGATCTCCATTGGAATACCTTATAATGACTGTTGACAAGTCTTTGTGACTTTGTACATATTCATTACAGGAGGGTCAGTGCATATAAGTTTAAAATCTAAACAGATTTCGATAAATGATAGGAATTTGAAATTCTCACATTTTTCGATAAGGATTTGGGAGTGTGAAATTAGAATCATTGAAATTATGTTCAATTGGTTTATTTCACAAAGTAAGGATCATAGACAAACATAGAGTGCATACTTGGTGTATGGCAAAGCTATTGTTTAAGAAAAACATAGTGTACATGCTTGGAGCATGGGACAACTAGTGTTTTTAATTCAAGTATAAAGTTGATAAAACCGAAACAATGAATAATGAGTAATCAGTATGGTGATAAATAAAAGTGTTTATTTATATTCATAGGGTTTGATACCATATTTGATTCATTTATTCTTGTGTTTCACTTTGAATGTTTTGACTTCCAGAATAACTAAGTCGCTCTTCCTGAATGATTAAGTTATTCAAACCATCCACAGTCGGTCATATGTTGGAAGTAGATATGAATCAAGACTGTCATGGGTTGGTTTATAGAGGTCCAAGTTGGTGGACAAAGTGGTGCTACAACACTCATGAGTGCTCATAAGTTCTGAGTATTGGATTCAACCCGCGCTCATTTGAATCACTTCATGGATTTTATCACGAGTGATCATGAGACGATAATATCTTATATTCTTCAAACCTAGAGATATGAGTTGTTACTATGAGTTGGTTATACATTGATTGCACGAAAACGCATTTGGTAACTCGATGTTATAAAACATGCCTTTGTGTATGATTCAACAAGTAGCAGAACAAGCCATATGAGTCGAAGTTTATCCATTCCTTTTACCTTCGGGATAAAAGCGATATATGTGGGCCCCTCGATGATTTAGTGATGACACATGTGAGTGCTTGGCCAAGCCAGGACTGATTTGATTTGTTCAATCAGTCAGTCATCATAAATCAGAAATCGGGAAACAACTAATGGACAGAGAGAATGATTATAATCCATGTCTCAGTCCATATGATATCTAGAATGGAGGAATATATGATCCCTTATCTAATGGACAAGTCATTGACAAATGTCAGAGTTCGTGGACAAGATCAGAGTTCGACAGCGGCTTTAAGAGCTACGATTGCCAGTTAGGTTTTGAAGTCATACTCAATAATAGTTTTAGACTTATCCAAGTGGGAGACTGTTGGATTAATGTCTAAGTCCATAACTATATTTGGTATGTACTTGACCCGACCCGGCATGGTCCATTTGGGTTGCACTTCACCGGCACAATTTATATGGATAGTCTTTTGAGAATAGTATATTTATGATTTATATTAATATATTATAAGTTCTAATATATTAATATGGAATCATATTATTTAATTAGTATTGATCAAGAATTAATTTAGAATTAATTAAGTGATCAAAAAGAACTAATTAAATATGGACTCTTATATATATGGAATGGGCCAAGTTCATTTAGGTTGGGCTAAGCTTTCATGGATGGTCCATGGAGCTTTTAACCCATGGATCCTATGTAAATGAAAGGTCATGGGTATTAGGGTTTACATGGATGTAACCCTAATCCTCCATAATATATAAAGGGGTCCTTAGCTCACAAAATTGGCAGAAGTGTGTGAAAATAAGAGTGGGCCGATTTTAGTGTGCATACATATTCTCTCAAGTTCTTCCAAGGTGTTTTGGTGATTTGTGATTCCATTTGAGGCTTCCACACTATTGGGGCTAAGCTCTTAAAGCTTGAAGACATCAAGCTACATCAAAAGGTATGTCATTTAACTAGAACTTTGTAGTATAGGTGCTTCATAATATACTAGTTAGGATGAAACCTTGGAATAGTTAATATTTGCATGTATAATAGAGAAAACATAGATCCAAGGTTTATAGGGTTGCATGTACACCATAGGAGTGTTAGAATGCTCAAAACCCATCAGTATCAAAGATTGTATGATAGTTAGGGTAATACCTTGGAATATTCATATTTGCATGTATAATAGAGAAAACGTAGATCCAAGGTATTTAGGGTTGCATGTACAATTAGGAGTGTTAGAATGCTCAAAACCCAACACTGACTACCTCATGTGTCATCCTTTCCGCGCGCTCAACCGCAGCTCTCATGGAAACCATTTGGATGGTGGTTGCCTATGTCTGCTCGCCAATGTCGTGTGTCCTCCTTACCTTTACAGGCAGGGCTCGGTCTGCAGGTCCACCATGACTCAGGTCGTAGTAGTCCTGGTTCATACCAAATGGAGGTCGTACCCCTTGCTGGCGGCTCCACCTCCAAATATCGTGCGCCCATGGGGGCGTAGGACCATTGGGGCCCATCCTGTATAGGGGCACCTTAGCCATGTAGGGCGGATCGATGACTTCGGACTCCGCGTCCGAGTCATTTGCGTCGCTGCCATCATCCTCCTCCTCATCTGAGTCAGTTCCCAGTTATGCCGGTCCTCCTATTGGCTCTTCCTCGGGATCTTCCTCTGGCTCTTCCTCTGGTTCTTCCTCTAGCTCCAACCATCCACCATTTCCCTGGTTGGGGAAATAGGGATCTCCTGGATGGTGGAATCCGGCCATAGTGTTTGCACGAAGGGTGAGAAATGTGTAAAGAGAGTATGTGTAAATAGGTTTCCAAAATACTCCTATAGTATTTTAATTGTTTAAGTTTGAGTTCCCTAAAGCTTTTGGATACGAGGTAAGTTTCTAAATTCAAATCCCAACATGATCAGTCTCGAACACATGTTGGTCGTATCTTGAACAAATATAGTTGATCAGGCTATATTTATCCCCAATACAACTACATAATTGTTCGGGTTTAACCACGGTGTTCAATTTCCTCTAGAGACTTTTAGTGTTATAGTTTTAATGCATGCTTAGGTATTATCTTATTCAGAGTGTTTTAGTCCCATTGTATTTATAGTTGCATATCCTGTATGATTAGATATGTCAGTTCACTATAAACAATGCTCTGATACCAATCTGTCACATCCCCGAACCAAACGGCGGAAACGTCCGGGGGCTTGTGTGTGACTTCATCCTTGTAGTATCATCACATAGTATATAATTGAAACATAACATCATCATCATCACACATGTAATATAACAACATGCATTGTTTACATCGAGTATTGTGTTTGAATATTACATGCCAAAATAATTGAAGTATGATGAAACAAAATATAACAAAACATCCATTAGTTTGTTCAGCCCAACCTGCTTCAACGGTTTCCTGAGAATACAAGTTAATTTAAAAAGGTCAACATAAAAATGTTGGTGAGTTCATAAGCATGTTTGAGAAAATGATTTCTATAACTTTGTAATCACAAGAAAATCCTACATTTTCTTAAAATAGCTTAGTATGTTTGTGTCCGATCTTGTATTAATGCATGTGTGTTATTGTTTAACAGAATGCCAAAAGTGAATGAAGAGAATGTAAAGAGAATGCCCCCAGACAACCCTATGGTGTCTATAAAAGAGAATGCTGGTATATCAACCCCCGAGGTTGAGTACCGGCGCGAGTATGTTCCCGAGTAATCCAAAGAGAAAAGAGAATGGTCTCCCGTAAATTTCATAATGTTAATTCCTCTAAGTGAGTCGTTATAACCATACTAGATAATGACAATTTCGCTTGTCTTGGCGTTTATGGACGCCGACGGAATAGAATAAGGTTTTCGTCACCCTAGACTGGTTTAGTCTAACTGTAGCGAACAGCTCAGGTGTGGGGTGTCATCCCCGTATAGATCTATACACAAACCCCCGCTCTCCTTCCAAGAGACTCTGGTTATAACTACAGGCTACGATCGTACACTCAATAGGTGTCAACTGACACGTCTCACTAGATCCTTAATCGAATTTACGCGAAGAGAAACATATAAAACACATTCCATGCCCAATGAACCATGTAAGTGAACAACTAAGGCTCATTAAATATGTAAGTCATTTCCAGGCCCGAAAGGAATGAGATTATATAACATGGGCCCAAAATATATGTAAAAGGACAACTAAGGCCATTTCACATGTAAGGTATTTACCGGCCCAAATAGCACGCAAAGAGTATCCAAGGTCTGTCGAGCATGTTAATGGGTCAATGAGGCCCAATAAACATATAAAGAGTATTCAGGACCTATCAAGCATATAAATGGGCCACTAAGGCCCAATAACATGAGAGAGGCAAAAATTTGCCCATTTGTTACATTATTGCTTGTTTTAGTTCAAATATTTACCAAAATGGCATAAAAGGCCCACTTTTTGTAAAAATGACATTATTAGCCCATTAAGCCAAAAATTTACAATTAAGGCCCAATTTCAGTAAAAATAACATTTTAGGCCCCTTTTTGGACAAAACTTGCATTTAAGGCTAGATTTTGTAAAAATAACATTTTTAGCTCACTTTTGTCAAAAATATCATTTTTGGTTTGATTTTTATAAAAAAAGTATATATTTTCGGCCCATTATAGATAATTTCATCTTTTTGGCCCAAATTTTTATAATTTCACAACTTTAACACTTTTTATCAAAAATTTACATTTTTGGCACAACTTTATTGAAAATGACACTTAAGCCCACAAAAGATCAAAAATTACAATTTTTGGGCCCAAAACCGTGAGAAGCCCATAAAGGCCCATTTATGAAAATGTTTACATTTTTAGTCCTTGTAAGGTCTCAAATGTCGAGATTAGCCATGTTTAGCAAAAATTCCCTTTTGAACCCCTTACTAGCCGTGAGTTACATAAATAACCCATATTTTTGTCATTTTGTCGATTTTAGCCCCTTTTATGAAGTTTTTCTTAGCTTCAAGTAACCTAAATGTATTTTAAACCTTTTTCTTGTAAGATGAGTTGAAATGAGTGGTATGTCATACCAATATCATCATCTTTTAGTAGATCTTTAAGTTCATGAAGTTTATAACACATAAACACACACACACACACACACACATATATATATATATATAACTAGAAAAACACACAAAATCATGCATACACACATAGATCTACACAAAACAACTTGTATTCTCCCCCAAAACAAAGTAAAAATCGAAAATAGGGGGTATGAACTCACTTTGCTTTGAAGTTTTCGGTTTGTGGTGAGGAAATGAGAAGTTCTTGGCCCTTGATGTGTTCTTGAGAAGATTTTCAAACTTTGGAAGTTCTAGGAAGCATGATTCACGAAAAACATGTGTTTAGGAGGAGTGATTGAGCTTAAAATGAAGTATATCAACTTGAGTTTGTATGACCTTACCACAATGTGAAGCTTGAAGTGATCTTGAAAACATCAAATACTCACGAATTTCTTGAGAGATAGAGGGTGGAAGAGAGTTGAAGGTTGAGAGAAAAGGTGTTGAATTTGAAATGGTGAGTGAGGTTGGAGAGGGAGAGAGGTCGAGAGTTAGAGAGGAGTGAGAGAATAGGGGTTGACTTGTGAAGAGGTTGACAATATACTTACTTAGATACATGCAACTTTGCATGGATATCCACTAGGCTAAAGTGAGGTGTCAAACTCTACTTCCCTCCCATTTGTTTTTTTTGTTGGGCCGAGTATAAGGGAAAGGAAGAGAGAATGAAAGAGTTTGGGCCCTTTCTTGATTTAGTTCGAATTTATGAGGCCCAAGATGAAGGTTTTCGGCCCATTGGGCCCTTATGGGGGGTTCACGGCCCAATAGTGATAAGGAAGAGGGTTTACGACCCAATGAAGCCCAAGAAGATAGTTTACGGCCCATTACGGCTTATGAAACCATTTATGGCCCATCATGGCCCATGAGAAATAAGATGAGTCATTCTAGGCCCACATGACCCAAAATACTTTAGTTTCATGAATGTGGGTCCAATTAGAGCCCAAATAGGGTTCCTTGGCCCAAAATAGCCAAATTGAAAGTTTACTGGTCCATTAGGCCCAATAAGAGGATCCTTGTCCATAATAAATTCGAACCGGAATTTTTAGGGTTTTCAACCTGTAGTTGAATATATGAGATGTATTGTATTAGGTTTTGAACTTCACTCAGGAGTTTGGATTCAAATGGATGATTTCATTTTAGCATATAGCATGATATTCACTTAGAGTACAAGTCTTACAATAGCTGATGTTTACATGAAAATAAAATCTCCTAGCTAAAAATGCTAGTTGTGACAATATCGTGAATGATTTTCGAACGAGTTTCTACCTCGATGGGTCGAAAGTTAGATTTACTTCCTATATTCTGAAAGGTAAAGCTCGAGATTAGTGGAAGGAGGTAGATTTCTCTTTGGAAGGCGAAGCCATTAAGGCGATGACTTGGGATGAGTTTGTTACCCGATTTAGGGCGGAGTTTGCGCCAGCCATTGAGGTGCAGCAGTTGGCGAGGGAGTTTCGGGACCTTTTCCAGACGACTGAGACTGTGGTGGAGATCACCACCAAGTTTAGGGAGATGGCTCTTTTGGTTCTGGAGTATGCCGCAGACGAGGAGATGAAGAAGACAAGGTACCATGATATGTTGCGAGACGATATCAGGGAGTTTGTTAGCTTTTCATCTTGACGGACTTTAGAGGACATGATAGCTAGAGCCCGAGAGCAGGAGATTGGTTTGGAGCACCTCGAGCTACAATGTTAGTTTAAATTAGTAATTCAAATTTGAGATGGTTGAGAGCAGTAAGGGATTGGTCAGAACACAAGTACAGGATGAGTAATTACCAAATTAATGCCTTCAAGAATGTAAGTGTGGTACTCGCATTAGAAGATTTTAGGAAAAGATCTCGTGGAAGTTGGTTGTCACCATCAGGGACAACGAAGTCAGTATTCAAGAGTGCTTGTATCGCTCAGGATAGATGTCAGTTGATTTTTGACATGCTTTAAACCAATTGCTACTGTTAGTAGGGCAACAGCAGTAGTGAACCATCACTCCAGAGTGTGAGTGATGAATTGACAGCATGGATTTGTTCAGATGTTGGTATTGTTAAAGACGATTTAAATGGGATTTGTTATAGATGGTTAGAATGCATAGATCCTTCGGTAAGTGGGATATCAGGTAGGTGATATGTTAGTTCCATCAAGGGGATTCATCATTTGTTGTTTCAGTAAGTTTGGTAGGGTGTAGCTAAATCCAAATGGGGGAGAACTGTTTGGATTTCCTAGGATAGAATCAGGTACGGAAACAGGGAGAGTTCCACATCCTAGTCGATAGGGAAATCAATTCAAGTGGCAGTCTGGATAGAGGTTGTGCAACGATGGGGGTTCAGATACTTTCAAAGACAGATGTGCACATTCATAGTAATGCATAGCATACATGTGGTCAGATCCAGGTTGAGGGTTGTGTTAGAACCTTTCTTCCTGTTCTTGTCTGATGGAAGGCTTTAGGTTCGAAGCATAACCCAAAAACCTTATTAGGGCATCGTCGGATGCGGGTTCGACTCATGAGGATTATGGTGGGTATGGTACATGGACGGTAAGACCATGGGTTGGGTCCATGGCAGTACGGAAGTGTTGTAAGACTATGGGGCATCCGTATCATACACAAGGATGATAGGTTGTTAGGGAAGTGTTATAAGTCTGTGAGTTAGTTGTAGCATTCACAAAAATGAATTAGGGAATGGTAGGAGTGGTCGTTGGGATGAAAGAGGAACAACACACGCCTGGGTTGAGGTGGACAGTTTTGTCGGAGGATTTCTCCTTGTTTAGTATGTGGATCGTCTTAATAGAGGCAATGTTGGGCATGTACAGCACTCGATTGGGTGAGACTTATGGGTGAGGACCACTCAATTGTGCAGATTGGGTGAGACCTGTGGGCGAGGCCTATTTGGTTGTGATAGAGTGGGTGAGACCTGATGGAAATTGGATGGAGCAAGGTATTGGATCACGTCAGAGTGGGATGACTCTGTGGTCAGCGATTGGTATCTGTGTGATGTGTAGGCTAGGGTGGCTCTTATTAGTTAGACTCTTAGTAAAAGCCTGGTGGTAGGACCAGGTGTGAGATTGTCAGTATAGGATCTCATTTGAACGATATTGGTTGCGGATTAAAAGGATCTTGTGCTTTAACGATAACAAAAATATAAATGAAGAACATAAGATGAGTAATCGAATGTATTACCAGAAAGAGAGGTTATAATATGAAGAACGAAGAACACCTCGGTGGGAGAGATCCCAACCGATAGTTTCTCTCTCTCTAAAACAAAAGACTACATATTTGGTACACATGAAATAAAATGACCATCCTTCTTTATTTATAGAGAGAGAGAGAGAGAGAGAACTTGCAATACAATAAAGCGTAATAAAATAACCTAACTTATCACTCATAAGTTGTATAGAATTTCCATGCTCCAACAATCTCTCCCTAAACTCTCGCAAATAATGAGGGATACAAATACAGTGATAAAAAGGCTAAAATACATAGTAACCAACTAGAAAATAGTAACCAGCTAGCAAATGCGGTAACAAAATGATACATAATGAGAACCAAATTTTGAAATGTCTCTGAAACTCTGAAGTGTCTGTGATGTCTAAAAGAGGGCGTTGAAATCTCTATATTCAAAGTCTTCTAAGCAACGAAGTCCAACATCTCCAGTGTTGAAGAGTGAGATTCCAATGTACATATGTGATCAGTAAACCAAGCTAATCAACTTCAAAAGTGTACCAATAACTCTTGAACTGAACGTCCCGTAATCAAGTCACACTTTGGCTTCAAAAAACTAAAACATCTCTAGTTCTCGAATCATAATATACCCAAAATTCTTCAAAAGAATAACCTTCTAAAAACATGAAAACATCCTATGTTAGAGTTGGAATAATAAACAAGTCTGGATCAATGAATAGAAGCTGCAGTGATCCGCCCAAAGATTAGACTTCAAACTTCAATCAGAACTATCATCATGGCATCAGCTTGACTAAACAAGTAGATGATAAGCCAAGATCAATTACCAAACCGCATACTAAATAATCTATTTTTCCCATATATCTTCAAAATCCACACTGTGTAAAACATAACCAATAATCTGGATGTTCATAATACTCTCTCCCTATTTTTGATAATCAATGCCAGGATATCAAAAATAAAAAATCAATTAAGATGGAGAGTGTCGGATACCAAGAGCTTTGCATGCTCTCCCTAGATGTATGAAGGGTCTCGATAAAACACAAGACGGAAAGTATATTAATACTTCCAAGGTCATTAGTAGTTGATTGATTTTGTTGCTGAAAACTGCTCGAACAAGTACCGTAGTAACAAATAAGAACTCTACATGAAAAATATGCTCTGCTGAAAAGTGTTGATGTACCAAAACTGTGGTGCTGGAACTCCTAAAGTGGTCTTCAATAAATAAAGTCAACTTGCTCAATGGTTCGTCAACCGAAGATCAAGAGCGACAAGTCATAAAAGGTCTTCGTAAAGCAAAGATTGCAAAACAGTTTTGTTGATTAGGCGCAACTGTGGTGCCAACTTCGCAAAGAGAAATATGATGTCTCACTGCGGTATAGAGGATAACTGATCATAAGACACTAATCCAAGGAATGCTGGTTGACAGACCTTGATTAAAGAGCAATCCTCATGGAAAGAATAATAAAATTCTTCCAATATAATCAGCAAGATGTAATCCATCGTAACGACCAAAGCTTGAATAAATATCCAATAATAATATCTTTTGCGAAGACAGTAAATCGAGTTTTGTAAAAATTATTATTCACAAAAGTGCTTCAGATCATGGGTTGCAGTGGTAAAAATTGGTATTAACAAAAATAATTGGTTTTTTTTTTAAAACTTTTTAATTGGTACTAATAAAAATAATTGGCGTTTAAAAAAATAATAAGTAAAAAAGAGTATTAAAAAGTGATAATGGGTTTTAAAAAAATTAATGAGTGTAAAAAAAATAAAAAGGCTGAAAAAAAATTGTGGAAGAAAAAAATAAATGAGAAAAAGAATTGGCAAAAAAATAAGGTTGAATTTTTTTTTTTTTTTGGCTGGGGAGGGCTGATGAGAGGAGATAGATAAGGTAAGGGTTGTTGAATGAGAGGGTATACTGAGGAGGGTTTGGGTGAGAGGAGTTGATGGCGAGGAGGGAAGGCTACCGAGGACTAGGGTCTCCGGTGGGAAGGTCTGCAGTGAAGGTTTAGATGGATAGGCGGGTTTTAGGAAACTGGGGAGGAGATGAAGTAGCGAGGAGTGAGGGAGTTGCGAGGATGGGGTAGTGAGGAGTAAAGGCGAAGAACAGGAGGGTGAGAAGGTCTTCGGTGAAGGTTAAAGGTTTGGTAGCGAGGAGCGGAGGAAGGGGTATGTGGTACGCTTTAGTCTTAGGTACACGGAAGTAGCCGACTGCAGAGTAATTCTTCAATGCGAAGTCTCCACTCGGCAGTGTCTCGGATTGAGAAGGACCGCAGAGGCTGCCTATGCGAGGATCTATCAGTAGATTTTGATATAGAGCATTTCTCCTCGGTAGAGCATAATTCTTCAGTCAGATCTTTGTCCTCGGTGCTAAGCTTCGAGGATGAGCATGCTGACAACGAAAAATGCCATTTTTTCATGAAAATTGATACCATAGAGGTTATAGCTTCATGTTAATTCGTGAAAATGATTTCTAAAGCATATGGGGATAAGGTGGGGTGTTGGAAAGAGGAAAATTGGCAGAAAGTATGAGAGAGAAAGGCAAAAAGTAAGGATAAGGTGTGGGTTTCAAGTAAAAGGTTGCTTTATCACATGGAAATGTCAAGAAAGTATGGGAAGACTTTATGGTGAAGTAATCTTTCATTAAAAATGAGTAAAAGGATGTAGCTTTCAAAGTCCTTCAAGATATTTATCAACAAATCAGCTTCAAGTATAGGAACAAGAACATCATACCTTTTATGAATGAGGATCATGAGTTCTAAAGAATAAGCTGATGAAGTCTTCAAGAAAAATCTTCTCCGTCGTCATAATACCCAAGATATTGTGTCTTTTCCATAACATAAAAATGCATGGAGCAGAATCTTCACATGTTTTAGACCACAAATAACTTCTTCCTTCTTCTTTTTCTTCAACAGCAAGATAAAAGGCTTCATAAACTCGGATTTTAAGCAGAAATATGAACAAAACAGCAGCAAAGTTTATTCTTGAAAGCTTGAAAAAAAATTGAATCAACACTTCAAAAATCGAAAACTCATAATAAAATATTTCCGGTTGCGAACCCAGAAATTCTTGTATGAAAATCGAAAAATACAAGATGAAAGTAGTCGATCGGGAGTCGTTCCATTGAAATAATCCTTTAGATCTTCAATGTATGGCTCTAATACCAATTGTAGGATCCCATTTGAATGGTCGAACGGTTGCAGAATAAAAGGATCTTGTGATTTAACGATAACAAAATTATAAATGAAGAACATAAGATAAGTAATCGAATGATATTACTAGAAAGAGAGGTTACAATATGAAGAACGTAGAACACCTTGGTGGGAAAGATCCCAACCGAGATTTTCTCTCTCTCTAAAACAAAATACTACATATTTGGTGCACATGAAATAAAATGACCATCCTTCTCTATTTGTAGAGAGAGAGAGAGAGAGAGAGAGAGAGACAACTTACAATACAATAAAGGGTAATAAAATAACCTAATTTATCACTCGTAATTTGTAGAGCATTTCCATGCTCCAACAGTCAGTCTCAGCGGTGGATTGGGGATTTGATATCTTGGTTTAGTGGAAGGTCTCCATGGAATCGAAAGATTTCGGTTAGAGTGCAATGTAAATCTTTGGATTTCGGGAGGTGAGTTATGTTTCGGGATGGCAAATGGATGAGACTCACGCTAGGAGTCGCCTTTGTTTATATGAAAGATCTTTTCATCAGCAAGGTATGGTCAAGTATTTTTCCTGCCAAGAGTATCAGTTGGATAATTCAGGATCGAAAGAAGGTCTTTCAGTTCAGACTGTAGTGAGAGGTCCTAGTGATTGTGTTTCGGAATGATCCTGCCTGTGTGGAGGTTAGTTAAAGTTTTATGGGTTTCAGAGTTAGCAATGAAGTGTTGGTTTTTGTGACATCCCCATTTTCACGGCCAAAAAAGACCGATTTGTTTATGCTTTATTTTCAAATCAGAGTAACTTTTTAAAGAAAAGTGTTGCGGAATTTGTTTCTAGAAAAATATGATAAATATGTTATCAAAGCATTTCTGAAGAAATGTATTTTGTTCATTTTAAAACTTTGGGATGTCATCATCAATACAGAAACATAAGAATAAACAGAACTTACATTTATTTACACTAGTGATCTACATCTCTTTAATCTCTCGGTGTAGTGTAGCTTTATATCAACACCTGTGATACAAATAAACTGAGTGGGTCAGGTTGGGAAATCTGGTGAGTACATAGGGATTTCAATCCCACAATGTTATATCAAATATATATTTTAGAACTCACAAAATATACAATTTCACCATATATAAGCAACTTTACCCTACCCCGTCGATCCTCATAACGAGACGATCCATACTCTAAAATTAAGCTCTTTACCTAATCCATACTCCCAGATCTAAAATTTACCTCTTTACCTAATCCATACTCTCAGATCTAAAATGTACCTCTTTACCTAATCCATACTCCCGGATCTAAAAGTTACCTCTTTACCTAATCCATGCTCCCGAATCTAAAAGTTGCCTCTTTACCTAATCCATGCCCCCGGATCGGGTATGTCTGATCCATACTCCCAGATCTAAAATTTACCTCTTTACCTAATCCATACTCCCAGATCTAAAATGTACCTCTTTACCTAATCCATACTCCCGCATCTAAAAGTTACCTCTTTACCTAATCCATGCTCCCGGATCGGGTATGTCTGATCCATACTCCCGGATCTAAAATTTACCTCCTTACCTAATCCATACTTCCGGATCGGGTATATCTGATCCATACCCCCGGATTTAAATTTTACCTCTTTACCTAATCCATACTCCCTGATCGGGTATGTCTGATCCATACTCCCGCTTCTAAAAACAAGTAACTATGTCCTAACCATACTCTCGGACTAAGGACAACTGACTAAGTCTAACCATCAGTAAGGATAAATGACAAGTTTTAAAGTTATTCCCTCCGTGTATATCTCACTTGTATTCACAATGAGATACTACCCAATATCCCTCTTAATTTATTTAGGTCTACTATGTATCTTAAATCATCATATATTTATCAAATATGCTCTTAACACATATTTCAAGCAGTATCATCTATTTCATCTAGCCATGTAATACCCAACATATTCGCAGAAATAAAATACATATACAGTTCAGATCTGAAGAAAAAGTTTAGATCTGAAAAAAAAAATACATACACGGTTCAGATCTGAAGAAAAAGGTCTAGATCTGAAAAACAAAGTTTAAATCTTTCATCCAGCAACGATCTCAAGTATAAAATACATATACGGTTTAGATTTGAAAAAGAAAAGTTTAGATCTGAAAAGAAAAAGTTTAGATCTGAAGAGAGAAGTTTAGATCTTTCATCCAGCACAGATCTCAAGTAAACAGATAATATGCACACATAGCACGTAATTTATATAAAATACTTCATATCTATGTGTAAGTAACTATGCACTCACACATAAACTCTTTAACAAATATCTAACTCTTTAACAGATATTTAATACTTGTATTAAAATCATGTTCATGAAAGGGACTATGCACTCACCTGATAAAGTGGTGATTCCAACTTGGACAGCGCTTCGCTTCTTAAAAATATGGTTTTCGTTGACGAAACCGGGTGGTTTGCTTAAAAACTGGGCTCTGCGGGGACAGAGTTTCTAAACTGAAAACTCTTTTTCTCAGAGCTCTCGGGCGCTCCGGGGCTTTCTTCTAGTGCTAGGGAGGTTTCTTAGGCTTTGGGAGTGTTTGGGAGGTTTAGAGAGAGAAAGAAAGAGTGAAAGATGTGAAAAAATCGGTTGACCTCGCACCTCCTTATATAGGTCGAAGCCTCGGTCTACGCAAGGCGTTCTTGCGGAGGTACGATGGGCGTTCCTCGGTACGCAGGGCGTAGGAGCGGGGGCGGTATCCGATGTTCGTACATACGTGTCATCCTTCGGCTGGAGCGATGTGGCCGAACAGAGGCCTAGCATCCGAACGTTGCGCGTTCCTTCCTCTATGCGGGGCGTTCCTCCTCGGACAGTTTCGCAGATTGCATCCCCAACTTCTAAAATTCATAACTTTCTCATACGAGCTCCGTATTCGACGTTCTTTATATGTACGGAACCCTTGTGACATATACTACAACTTAGTTAAGAATATTTATTTTAAATAACCTTATATAAAAAAGTCATTTTCGCCGCTTATTGTGTCTTAATTGACTAGCCCGGCTGCGCGCATTACATACCAGCACTAATGCACCGGATCCCATAAGAACTTTGCGGTTAAGCGTGCTCGGGCAGGAGTAGTACCAGGATAGGTGGCCCCATGGGAAGTCCTCATGTCGAGTGGCCCAAAGCGGACAATATTGTGATACGTTCCAGAGGGGGATGTTACAAATGGTATCAGAGTTGGGGCATGGGTCGATGTGTTCGACGGGGACGTCCAACCCTATAATGGGGGGTAAAGGCGGGCAGGCTAACTGCACCTAATCCCACATCGGCTGGGAAGGAGAACTAAACATTCCATATAAGGGGTGTGGATACCTTCCCTGACACAACGCGTTTTAAAGCCGTGAGGGCAGCAGATCCCATATGAACTCTGCAGTTAAGCGTGCCCGGGCGAGAGCAATCCAGGGATGGGTGACCTCCTAGGAAGTTTTAGTGCCTGGAGCCCAAAGCGGACAATATTGTGATATGTGCCAGAGGGGGATGTTACATTTTTTCCATTAGTAGATCAATAAATTGTTCTCTATTATGGTGTATAAGTCCTGTTAAGGTTGGCTTGCGGTGGTAGCATTGGAAGGTCGCTATGAGTATGAGTCAACCTCTTCGGAAAATCGGGAATCAATTGGAATTCGTCAGAATTGTCTAGTTGCCTGGAAAGTAGCAAGGAGTGATTTCGAGGACGAAAACTAATTTAAGTGGGGGAGAGTTGTAACACCTTGTTTCTAGTCGTTTCATAATTTGAGGCTGTGACCCGAAGATCAAGTATCATAAGGCTTTAGGCTTTGGGAAAGAGAGGTTAAGACCCATTTTCACATGGGTAATGTAGATTATGTGATCCAAGAGTTCGGTTTGGGCTTTGCAGTCAAAGGGTAAAATGGGAAAAGTGGTGTTTCGGACTTCTTTTATGAATTAAGGATTTTAGTTCGATGTGTTTTAAGTCAAAAGTAATTAGATAAGGTTGTAGAGCTCCTCAATAAATTTTTGTGGATATAAATATCGTCGAAAAACAAAGTTCGAACAAAGATGTTATGACCGTTAGAAGTTAGGAAGGTTTTGGACTTAGTCTAGTACGTTGGGGTACTAGGGCATCCATGGTACGTTGGGCATACCAGGAGTACGTTGGGCATACGCGATCAGTGCCTAAACCTATTTTCATGGTTTGAGCCCTATTTAAGCTCCTTAACTTTGCCAAACCCATTCCATTCTCAGCCTCCACCTCTCCAACACCCTCCCTTGAAAACCCTAACCCTAGTTTGAGCTTTTTGAGCAAAAAAAGGTGATATTGAGTGCTTTGGAGTGCTCTTAGTGCATCTTAGAGAAGAAGGAGCTCTTTGGAGAAGTGTTGGTTGCATTGGAGCTTGTAGATCCATACTTTGTTTACCTTGATCTTTCTTCTAGAGGTATAAAGCTTTAATATTGATGATGCATTTGTTAGATCTAGCTAGTTTTGGGTGTTATGAGCTTTTTGTTACTTTAGTGCATAAATTTTAGATCTTGAAAGTTTGTGACCTTGTTATGGATAAAGTTGGAAACTTTATCCACCTAAAAGCATATTGATTCAGATCTAAAGGTTGGAGACGTGGACTTAATGGATTAAGTTGAAAAAGATGCACTTTTAGTCCCTTTGAGACATAAAGACTAGATCTTGGTTGTTTGGATCATTCTAATGGATAAAGTTGGAAACTTTATCCATTATGGAGTTATTAGGAACAATAAAAATGTAATCTTGGACCTTAGTTTCCTTCCATGCATGAGCTAGGATGTCTTAAAGAGTTAAGAAGTTAGGATATTTGGCATTGAGCACTTAATAGCCATGCAAGACCATAAAGTTGGAAACTTTATGATTGAGAACATCATTTGAGGGATAGATCTGGATTTTTGGACGAAAGAGCTTAAGGATTAAGCAATTAATGGAGCTATGGATCAGGAAGGGCTAGGCCCATTGTATGCTTGGCTGGAGCTATGGATCAGGAAGGACTAGGCCCATTGTATGTTATGTAGGGTGCTAGCTGTCTCTGTGACTCTTGTATTTGTATGTCGAGCTGGACCCATTTATTTAGAAGGGCTAGGCCCATTATGGTGGGTTAGGCCCAATGTGTGGGCTAGGGCCAATGATATGTATGGTATGTGGTATTTTGGAGATACTCACTAAGCTTTGTGCTTACGGTTTTATGGTTATGATTTCAGGTACTTCCGGTTCGAAAGGGAATGGTCTGGTTTGATCGCAGCACATCCACCTATGTTTCCGCAACTTCATAATTTTGGGATTGTACTCTAATAACTATTTTACTCTGATATACTTTTGAATGTTTTAAAGGTATAAATGATATTTATGGTTAAATTAAAAATGAAATTTTTACCTTATAATTTTTGGGACGTTACAAGTAACCTCCAAGAAGAACTGTCCTAACTTTTAGCAATCGATGTTGGTGATGAAATCATCTTGGCAGCAAGATTGATTTATATAGGCATCAAAAACCTAACTTTTAGTAATCGACAATCGAAATTTAGGGCTCGCGGGGAAGCGGAATGGTGACGCTCAATGGATTCAACTGCTAGGAGGTTCACATCGATGTTGATGGAGGTTGAAGAACATGGGAAGGAATAGATTGGAGATTGAAGAACGTGGGAAGGAGATGATGCTCGGAACCGTAAAAAACCTGTAAATAGGCAATTAGAGTGGCTAAGATTGAAAGTACAAAAAATCGTATGGCTAAAAATCTAACAGCGATTATCGAGGTACTGCTATTAGTCATAATAATAATTAGGGCTTCACTCCATTTAACGCAGCCACTGCCATCTCCTTCTTCACGATGTAGCCAACACCAATGTCATCTCCATCATCCCCGGCGCCTAACCTCCGAACAACGACCAACACCATAGATACCTTCGTTTACCTTTGTCTCACCACTAGTACCCCTTCTCCACCACTCCGTCGACCTTTAGAACCATACAAGCATCCCATTTCTCTCTTTCTCCATCGCACCCCCTCCCCTACAACAACCACCCTCGTGAAACCATCACCACCACAGCCTCATGTATCATTTTTCCCTTTCTCTCTTTCTCTCCAACCTATATATGTCGATGCTATGAATCTGAGTTCAAGGTTTGGAAGGTATGCTTTCTTCTTTTTTTTCTTTTCTCGTTTATGAATTGTTTTATTGCAGGTTCATTGAAATGAAGAAATTTGAAGTTTGATTTCTTGGGTAGCTTTGATTGGCCAGGGCAATTTTGATGTTTGCAAGGTACAATTCTTATGCAAATTCTTTCTTGATTCTTATGTGATTCTCTGTAATTTCATTGCTATAAAATTTGGAAGTAACAGTTATCTGGGTTGTTGAGTGCTTATACATCCCATGTTGATTAAAATCATATATACTTACGGTTTTAAAAAGCTCGCCATAGCTCCAAGGCTTGCACATGCCGCTAAGCTTTACCAAAACGCCGCATTAACTCATTTATATGTATAAAATAGAATAATAGTTGAAAATACATATAAAAATATTAATTATATATAAAATTGCCGTCTTAAATCACGTCTTACAAACGACGTGGCTCGTCAATGATCGGAAAAGTTTGAGGTTTGACATTGCCGACAAATCACGCCCTACATTCTTTAGAAGCTTGTATATACAACACACTCGATCTCAAGATAAAAACAAAAGCTTTATTTCTTTTAATTGTTGTTTGATAAAATTTGAAAGTAAAATCACCAAATACTACCTTTTGGCTTTACGATGGTGCTCGTTTTTAAAAAAATTGTAACCCCACATAAGCTACTTTGACTTTCCAGTGTTGTTTATTGACATATCTCTAACGCAATTGCTACTCCCATGTATGTTTAGTTTTGATAGTTTATAAATTGATTGTATGTTTAGTTTGACAAAATTATGCATTTTTACTTTTGACTGTTTATAAACTTTATAAGTCGATTGTAAGTTTAGTTTTAACAAAAATTATGTATGTTAGTTTTTATAATTTATAAGTTCTTGTGAAATGGTTGAATCGTTATTATATATATATTAAAGTTGTGGAAGAAAAGAATAGTAAACTTGGGATACTTTGTCCATGTTTGGTCCATTGATTTAGATATCCGGTCCATGTACTTCTTTAACTAATTTATTCATGTCCTTTTGTTTGTGTTCCATTCAACTTCCCATTTTTTTGGCAGAATTGGTCCCTGTATTATTGTTGGAAGTTAGGAATACTAAATTTGGATGTTTTTTGGCAACTTTGCTCATTATTCTTTACCCATTTTGACACTTTTGGTCCTTCCAATCAATATTTTTACACTTTTTTGGAACCTTTTAATATTTAAATTTTGGCCACAAAACTTTAACGGTTTGACAACTTTGATCCCTTTTCTAAAAAGTTGCTAATTCCTACCCCTTTAATTCTTTAGCCATTTTCACACTTCTGGTCCTTGCAGTCAAAACTTTTACATTTTTTGTCCGGGGCAAATCCCGGACTTTTCATCATTGCACTTTCTATGTCTGTCATATTTATCAATTCGGAAACAACATTGAAAGCTTCTGGCCCCCGCGTAGCGGGGGTAACCTTTCTAGTATATATTAAAGTTGTGGAAGAAAGGAATACTAAAGTTAGGATACTTTTTCCAAGTTTGGTCCCTTGATTTACATATTCGGTCCCTGTACTTCTTTAATTAATTTATTAATGTCCTTTTGTTTGTGTTCCATTCAACTTCCCATTTTTTTGGAAGAATTGGTCCCTGTATTATTGTTGGAAGTTAGGAATACTAAATTTGGATGTTTTTTGGCAACTTTGATCATTATTTTTTACCCATTTTCACACTTTTGGTCCTTGCAATCAATATTTTTACACTTTTTTGAAACCTTTTAATATTTAAAGTTTGGCCACAAAACTTTAACGGTTTGACAACTTTGATCCCTTTTCTAAAAAGTTGCTAATTCCTACTCCTTTAATTCTTTAGCCATTTTCACACTTCTGGTCCTTGCAGTCAAAACTTTTACATTTTTTGTCCGGGGCAAAGCCCGGACTTTTCATCCTTGCACTTTCTATGTCTGTCATATTTATCAATTCGGAAACAACATTGAAAGCTTCTGGCCCCCGCGTAGCGGGGGTAACCTTTCTAGTTTATAAATATAATTGTTATTCGTTAATGAATAGGACAAAGATTGCAAAAGAGTATATAGAAAAATAGTTTTAATCATTTATAAATATAACTTTTCTCCTCTTAACCGATGAACATGAGTTTCTGGAACCACCACCTTGATATTCGTTTATGATTATAGTTTTAACCATTAATGAATAAATGTTGTAGTATAATAGAATAATAGATTTGAGCAAGTTGCCACTTGCCCCCTAAATTAAAAGTCATGTGAAAATGATTCACCTGGTCAATTGTTTATGTAATTGGTGGGAGCTTGACTTTGAGTCTAAAACTTGTTAATATTATAAGGTGGGGTTCTTGTTTCTAATTTACTATTTTTTTCTAATTTACTATTTTGTTTTCCTTTTTTAGATAATTGGGCTAAAGGATAAAAATGTATTATGCGTGGCAAATTTGAAAGTTGCAGTTTACAGACCGAAGACTTCAAGAATCCGACAACAAAGAAAAATCAAAGACAAAATTGCAAAAATGGTCCCTGTGGTTGGCAAAATTATGTGATTTTGGTCCAAAACGAAACGTTGGTGCACCACTGGTCCAAAATTGGATTTTCTATCATTTTTGGTCCTTATGGTTGGCATTATTGTGTGGTTTTGGTCCATACCCTACCTAAAATGACAAAAATGCTCTTAATTAAATTTTTTTTAATTTCTTGCTATTAATTTCTTATTATTTCAATTAAAAACCAAAAAAAATGCCAATTACCCACCCCACCCCTCCTAATTTCTTTTTAATATTTGGAACCACCACCACCTGGTCACCACCTCCGACGGACCGCCCTCCTCCTCATCGGAACACCACTGTTCTCCTTTGACACCCAATATAATACATTTACAGGAACCTCCGTAAACCACCCTTATACCGTTACCAACAGCTACTTACATCACGTACGACCACCTACACCACACCAGCCGAACAACCCCCTACAACCTCCACTTATTTTGAACATTTTATTCCAGCCATCTGTATCATCACCACCAAGATGAACCCTAATGTAAAGATGACAATTTATTCAAGTATATGGTGTCTAGGTTTGTGTACCCTAGATTTGGCGAATGCATTGGTGAATCGACAACCTGGAAATGTTTCCAAGTCCATAACCTTCCCTTTCCAAGATCTAGAAATCGAAAATTGTTATAGAAATCATATCACCTGTCAAAATCAGAGGAAGGGAGAAGTATAGAGGGACTGTAGGTGGGTCAATCAACGTTTGGATGAACACAATTTTCAAATGGAGAACTAAATGAGCGGTGATGGTCTTTTATCGCAATACAGGTGGTGGTAGTTGATGATAGTTGTCACCCTTCTGCACCACCGACGTTCATCTCCATTAACTTTGTTTATGCACAGATCTGGTAATGGTAACAACATAAGAGACAGAAAAGAGAGACGGAGAACTTCTCAATCCAGATTGTATCTCGATTTAGATGAACTCCGGTAGGTGGCGATGTTGAATGTTGACGGCGAGAATGGAGGTTGTGGAAGACCAGATTTGTAGCAGAGAAGTGGTGGCGGTGGTGAACCGGATACCGCCCATCGAGCACGTTTTTCCGGCGATTATGGTGGCCGACTATGAAAGGGGAGGTGGCAGCATCTGGCGGTGGGCGGCGATAGTGACTTCCCGGTGTGGAGGCTGAAAACAAATTGCTGAAATCACTTTTAGGTTTAAGTGGTGGTGGGGTTTTTTTTTTGAATAAAAATAGATAATAAAAAATGGAAAAACAAACTCTAAGGGCATAATGGTCTTTTTAAGTAGATAGGGACCAAAAACGATAGAAAGATTCAATTTTGGACCAGTGGTACACCAACGTTTCATTTTGAACCAAAAGCACATAATTTTGCCAACCACAGGGACCATTTTTGCAATTTTGTCAAAATCAAAACATGAGCATCATTGGACACGCCACAATACAATTTCTACGTTATAATGTTTTTGTGTCTTATTCATTTAAGATTAATGAAAAATACCTAAATTATACATTGTAATTTTTTTTTTGTTTTGTGTTATTCATTTGTAATTAGAGATATATTATAATTATTTATATAAAATATTTTATTTATTTGTAGTTAGAATTTTATTTGATTTTTACTTAAATATTATGTTTTATTCATGTTTGATTAATAGTTTGTTTTTTTAATCAGTTTTTTGGTATATTTATGTATTGTTAATAGTTTACCTTTTACTTATTCAGGAATTAAAATCGTATGAATCAGATACCACATTTTTTTTTAACTTTGAAAGAAATATTGATAAATATTTTTTTAATCTTATATTAATAAAATAGAAAAAAAAATCATTTAATTATGGTTTTAAGTATTCAATAAGAATCCAATGAAGTTTTTTTTCTCAGTACATTTAATATTTGATCGATAAAAATAAAAATAAAAATAAAAATAAATTTTTAAAATTATAATGTTAAATGATAATTTTATAACTTTTTGTTTATTAAAAAATAGAATATTTATTTAATAAATGATATCTATAATTTTGTAAACCGAAAGTTACATTGGAATCCATTAATAACATATAACGTAAATTTTCTATTATGTCATTAACCAACGATTGGTCCACAATCACTCTCGCGTTCTCAACTTTATCGTGTTCTCAATATGTTATCTAAGGACTTCGTTTTCTTCTTTGAATATTCTTGTAAGAAAATGTTAGTAATAAACGCAATGGCTGAGGCTCGAGTTGGACTCAATTCTCTTAAACAGATTCGCCGTCTGTTCCCAGGGTACAACAACCTTAACAGTGTGTACTGTCGGATATATCCACTTGCCTGAAAGAATCGTCGGAAGTAGGTGTATAGAGAAGTAGGAGGAAGAAAGAGTATTTTCATTCGTGCGTTGAATGAGACAGTAGATGTCTCCTTTTATATTTGAACTAGGCGAATCCCCGCGCGTTGCGCGCACATTTAATTATTTAATTAAAATAATAACTTTTAACAAACTTTAATTTATTATTTATATATGAAAAACCAATGTTAGTAGCAAAACAAAACATATAGTTACCCTGTTCGTTTTATGAACAACCATGGTTTTATGTCATTGGTTATTTCTACTATAAATTGATAATTTTATAAACCGTTTTAAGTTGTATAAATTTTATATCAAACGTATTAAGTTGTGTAGCTTGTATAAAAAAGCATGCTAATATCTAATATAACGAATAATAAATAGTATGAAAAAAAATACAACTTTTAATTATATAAAACCTCTCCAACATCTACTATAACATTTATATCAACAAAACTTATTAAACTCTTATAAATCATACAAAAATATATAGAAATCAACATACATTTGATATACATAAACATTATTATCCCCTAAAACAAATCGTGTTGTAATAACCATTGATGCGATAAAACTCATTTTTTCAACACTTCATATTTAAAATCACAAATCTCTTCAAACACATGATTTTTTCTATCACAACTTACTTGTATACCACTAATATAGTTATAATGTGTATAGGTAAGAGGAAAATAAAAAGACATTACATATTAATAACCATATGTTAAAAACTCTTGAATGTGTAAATATTTAAATAATAAGATGCAAAAGTCTAATCTTTATATTCAATTATAATAGCTCAAAATAATAATAAAAACATGTTATAAATGTGATGTGACAAATGTCTTATATATATATATATATATATATATATATATATATATATATATATATATATATATATACACACACACAAACATTTTAGTTACCAATAACTTAGATAACCCATCTTCACGAAGTCTTCCTTACCTATTTTGCTTCTTGTCTTGATCATTTTGGAAAAGAGAAAGAAATCCATCTTAAGTTATTTTCCAAACATAATGAAATAGTCTTCAGTTATTGTGCTCGGATTTGTTCATCATCGGTTAGTTGTCATACAATGAAGAAAATTATCTTCCGCTTACTTTTTTCATATATAAGACAATATTACCTGTAAAAGAAAAATCATGTTAAAATGTTAAATAAAACAAATCAATGTTTTTGTTCGAAAGACGAACATGCATAATATAAAAATAAACCTTGAAAAAAAAAATTGTTTTCTTCACATAAATCATTTTGTTTGATGCTTCCAATCTACCATACAATCACCCAAAAAATTATAAATCCTACCAAAATAATCTACCAATGTGAACTATATATATACCAAGATTAATCAATTAGCATCATAAGTACCATTAAGTATAAAACTCTTAAATGGTAATTAAAAATAATTATTACAAAGAAATATGAAAAGACATAAGTTTCAAATCAATGTAGTGCTTAGAAAAATGTCTATATTATAAGATATATGAGGTGTTGAACTTATAGAGTGTGTGATTTTTTTGGAATAGGATTATGTGTGATTAATTACTTTGAAGGTGAAAGGGTGTGGGGGTTTCAAATGCATGAGGTGTTGGCAAATTTTTATGGGGGTTTCAAATGCATGAGATTCAAGAAAAAATGATAGCTTTATAAGTATGTATGACAAGTAACAGCAACAAATCAATAGTCATTAAGGAATTGATTGAGGCATTAAATGCCATTAAATACATAATTAATGCATCAGTCACAAAATTTAAAATAGGGACCAAAACTGTTAAGTTTAGCAAAAACGAGGGTTGCAGGAGCCCGAGTTTTCGGAGCTGCATTCGTGTTCACAGGTCACGCTCATGCGCAAGTTCGGTGATTTTGATCTACAAAATCCAAGATTTGGACACCCCCTATGCACGGGTAGGTCTTGAAGTAAAACCATATACACAAGCTTGTAAGCCTTACATGCATTCAAGCTTATAAACCTAGTTGAGTTTGGTCTTTCTACCAATGTGGGACTCATTCCCATATTCATCTCTTTTGCTAACTTTATTCTCAATTACCCATCTTTGAGTATCGATATCTCATTCATATATACTACATTTCGGATATATAATATATCGTTTCGAAGTTCTCACGGAAGAGAACACAATCCCACTTAGAGTTAATTATATATACAACATATGCATATATTTATATATGTCCAAAGTTAGTAAAAATTAAATATTTACACTAAATTTTTCCAACAATCCCCCACATGAATGGAGATCAATCTTTGCACATCAATTTCCAAACGAAATTTTCAACAGTTGAACCTTGCATAGGATGGATAGGTATTACCCTTTGAACCCTCCCTTAAGAATTACACTTAATCTCCTAGCAGTAACTAGATCTCGATGTCATTGAACTGAGTTGTCATTTGTGTAGATGACAATATAATTCTCATAAGACTCTCCCTGAAAAAGTAATATCCTCATAGACGTGTTCGTTTTAGTCATGAACACTAACCTGGTTCTGCAAGAGCATTAGGAATTGTGCCCCCATAATTCCCATCAAAGCGACCCCACTTATCTCTCACATAAGTGAATCCAAGAATCATTAAAAACCATATGTTTAGCCTAATTTTGTCACTACATATAGGAATGGACTAGGAAGTAATGTTAACTCCCCCTATAATGAACTACCTCACTCATACAACTAGGTTGTCCTTTTGAACCCAGGTCATGTGATCTCCATTCTTCTAGGTAAGTTTCCTTCGTATGAATTTATTCATTCAAGGGCTTTAGTCCCATTCCTCTTGATGACTTATAAACTACATCTCTACTCAAGTCTTTTATAAGCGGATCCGCAATGTTATCCTTTGACTTAACCCAGTCAATTGTGATAACCCCCGTTGAGATTAGTTATCATATCATTTTATGTCTACGTCTAATGTGCCTTGATTTCCCATTATACATTGTACTTTGTGATGGTGTTTTGAGCATTATAACACTCCTATGGTGTACATGCAACCCTATAAACCTTGGATCTATGTTTTCTCTATTATACATGCAAATATTTAATATTCCAAGGTTTTATCCTAACTAGCATAATATGAAGTAACTATACTACAAAAGCCTAGTTAGATAACATACCTTTTGGTGTAGCTTGAAGTCTTGAACTTTAAGAGCTTAGCCCCAATAATGTGGAAGCCTCAAGTGGAATCAAAAATCACCAAAAACACCTTGGAAAACTTGAGAGAATAGCTAGCACTTCTAGAAATCGGCCCACCCTTTGTTCTCACACACTAGTGCCAATTTCAAGTGCCAAGGACCTCTTTATATAGTATGGAGGATTAGGGTTACATTCATGTAAACCCTAATACCCATGACCTTTCATTTCCATAGGATCCATGGGTTAAAAACTCCATGGACTATCCATGCAAGCTTAGCCCAACCTAAATGAACTTGGCCCATTCCAAATATAAACAATAGTCCATATTTAATTAATTCCTTTTGATCACTAAATTAATTCTTGATCAATACTAATTAAATAATATGATCCCATATTAATATATTAGAACTTATAATATATTAATATAAATCATAAACATACTATTCTCAAAAGACTATCCATATAAATTGTTCCGGTGAAGTGCAACCCAAATGGACCATGCCAAGTCGGGTCAAGTACATACCAATTATACTTATGGGCTTAGACACTAATCCAACAGTCTCCCACTTGGATAAGTCTAAAACTATTATTGCGTATGACTCCAAAACCCAACTAGCAATCGTAGCTCTTAAAGCCGCTGTCGAACTCTAAACTTAGTCATTGACTTGTCCATTAGATAAGGGATCATATATTCCTCCATTCTAGATATCATATGGACTGAGACATGGATTATCATCATTCTCTTTGTCCATTTGTTGTTTCCTGATTTCCGATTTATGACGACCGACTAATTGAACAAATCAAATCAGTCCAGGCTTGGCCAAGCACTTCGGGGTATCATCACTAAATCATCGAGGGGCCCACATATATCGCTTTTATCCCTTTAAGGGTAAAAGGAATGGATAAACTTTGACTCATATGCTTGTTCTACTACTTGTTGAATCATACACAAAGGCACGTTTTATAACATCGAGTTACCAATGCGTTTTCGTACAATCAATGTATAACCAACTCATAGGCAACAACTCATATCTCTAGGTTTGAAGAATATAAGATATTATCGTCTCATGATCACTCATGATAAAATCCATGAAGTGAGTCAAATGAGTGTGGGTTTAATCCAATACTCAGAACTTATGAGCACTCACGAATGTTGTAGCAACTCTTGCTATGTCCACTACCTTGGACATCTACAAACCAACTTCATGACAGTCTTGCCTTAATACCTACTTCCAACGTATTATCGACTGTGGATGGTTTGAATAACTTAGTCATTCAGGAAGAACGACCTAGTTATTCGAGAAGTCAAAACATGCAAAGTGAAACACAAGAATAATCGAATCCAATATGGTCTCAGAACTTATGAATATAAATAGAACACCTTTTATTTATCACCATATTGATTACACATTATTCATTGCATACTGTTTCAAATTATCAACTTTATACTTGAATCAAAACAATAGTCATGCCATGCTCCAAGCATGCACACTATGTTTATCCAAACAATAGTCATGCCATACACTAAATATGCACACTATGTTTGTCCAAACATTAGTTATGCCATACACCAAGTATGCACACTAAGTTTGTCTATGATCTTTTACTTTGTGAAATAGATCGATTGAACATAATTCCAATGATTCTCATTTCACAATCCCAAATCCTTACCGCAAATGCAAGAATTCCAAATTCCTGCCATTTACCAAAATCTGTTAGATTTTAAACTTATATGCACCGATCCTCTTTGTAATGATTATGCACAAAGTCACAAAGACTTGTCAACAGTCATTACAGAGTATTCCAATGGAGAACATTCCATGGAAACAAAGTCTCAAATTCAAAGTACATTGCTTTGAACATCCTTCTTGCATTAAGTTTCCTAATCATACACAGATTTAATGAATAACTTCCACCTATGGGAATATTTCCATATTCTCATTCTGACTATCACTTCTGAACACGAGTTGCCTCTTTTCAGAATATGTCAATATGGTCCTCTCTAAAATTAACACTATACTTCCAACTGTCCCTGAGCAACCAATCGTTGGTAAACCTTAGATTGTCCTCGACAATTGCTTAATCATTTTAGTCATATCCAATTCTAGACTTTTCCCCTCTTAATGCCCTGAGCATTTGGAAAATTTAAAAAAGATGAATATTATAGCACATGCAATCGATCCTATATCTGAAGCATATGGGACACGATTCATGATGTCTCACATAAAGACATGATACTAGACCAGTCTTTTTGCTATAATATTTCTATTTCTATTTGCCATGTTCTCACAATTCAGATTATGAAAAGGGATGCTGTAATCATAATCGAATTTTAGAACGCAAATAATGTTCCCATATATAGAATTTCCTTATGTTGAACCATTCCAACATAACATTCATATATATACTTGATTAAATTTGATTAACATCTCAATCTAAGCTTTTAGAATTGAAATGAAGTATAATTTCCTCTCCCTTAATTATAGCAAAACAAATTTTCCCAATTGAAACTTTTGTTTTCTATAATTAACATTGCTAACTTGCAACACTTATCATAATTATCATGCTCCCACTAACATGACGATTATTCGCATAACACTTATGCTCCCACTAGCTTTAACATGTACTCAGAAATCAGCTGGACTTCTAGAAATCAATACTTTATTGACTTTCTTACCAAAGTTCAGATTTGTGATACGAGATGCTTTGATAAAACTTTATCAAAATCATACACCTTTCCTTAGATAGCACACATGTGTGTCTAAATAATTTCAGAACTATGAAAAGGGATGTCGTAATCATAGTCTCAATTGTTTAGACCTTTTCCACTTCTCACAAGTCCATGTTAGTGTGCCGATTAACCACACACGCTCCACTAACGACTTTGAGAATGCAAATATCACAATTGCTATCTACTTAAAATCTACTTAGTGAAAGCATTTCTTCACCATCATTTTCATTAATTGGAGAGAAACCTTATGACACTTAGATTTTATGGTGTATGTGTTCCTTTCCATGTGAATTTGTCAAAAACATAATCACAAGACACGGTTAGTGACAAATTCATATGGACTGAACTTGTGCAATCTTAACTTCTTGCCACCTGGCAGCACAAAGGCCTGCCATTGCTTCCAAGTTGTTATGGAATCAATTGAGAACTCTCAGAACACATATGCAAATCCAACTTTAACTAGAATGGGCACAGAAATAGGAATATGTCAACACGATAGGTTATAAACCTCAAGTTGTGTGCTAGTGATAAACTACAGGTTTTATTCTTGATTAGACTCTTTCAAGATCTTTTAGACTCCCACTGTCCTCTTGACATATAAGACTCTCTTGCCAAGACCCATTCCTTGACAAACAAATATTCAAGAGATAGTGCGGATTCTTATCAAGACAAACACTTCACACAATTGGCCTAAGTTGGTCTCTTTTTATCCAAAACATCACAACTTACCAATTTCAAATGTACAAGAGTAGGGCACATTTTACTCTTACATTTGACAAGTGTTAATAAACCTTCCTAAAGATGTATCACTCAAATTACAATCTTGGAGTATGACTCTAAGACTTGTTTTGGAGCTTAAGTATGATTCATCTTTTGATTTAACCAATCCAACAATTCACGATTCCTCTTCTTAGTCAAACAAATGCACTAAGATGTCCTTAGAGAATCAATTGTGATATAGTTTTATAATCATTAAGATGATCATAAACATGATACTAAAGTACTCTCCCATCTTTTTAGATTTGAGAAACTTTTTATCTTTCTGCCTAATTTGATTCTTCTTATTCGTTCTGCCATACACTGAAACTTTTTCCAATGTTACAGAATTATACTTCAACTTGTAAGTATAACCATATTTACTAAACTTTAGTAAATCATGACGAATAGTCTTATTGATCTTTGTGGTGGACTTTACCAGTGCACAAGAATGTGAACTCGATCCCTTTGTCCTTCACTTGACTCACATATACATGTGAACAAGGAACTAGTCTTAATTTTCCAAAGATGAAAATTTCTCATTCACCATACAATACAACTTGCATAATTCCAAGTTTCTATCCAACTGAAACTTGGTTGATGAGAATCTTTCCTTATTTGGTAAATTGTGACACTACCACAAATGACATAATCAAATCCATTTTCCAATGTTGCTATCAATGGAATCATATAAACAAGAATTTTTCACAAATGCCATTGTAAGGATACTTAAAATAAATAAAATCAAAAATTTTCTTTTATTTTAAAACTTGCGGAAAAACTTATCCTTACAATGCAAATGCATATGAAAACTATGTTGTTATCTATTCCTATGCAATCTATCACAACTCTTAAGCAGCAGCTCAAAAATTCTGATCACCGAACCATGCGATCGAAATCCATTTTCGCGATCAGAATCAGCTTACTCTTCTTTAAGCTTCCTCTCTTTTCTTTGATTCTTAAAACTTCAACATGTGACCCAGTCACATCATGTAATAAGAATCTCCAAATAGGAACTTAATAGAGTTAGATAGTGAACTTACCTGAAGTAGAGTCAAACTTTTTGACTTGACCAACCTTATGATCTTTCAAGTAAATAGGGCAGCTTTGCAACCAATGCCCCTTCCTTTGGCAATATATGCATATGGACTCTTTGGGAATGGTACACGAGACTGTCTCAGACTTAGCCTTTCTCTTTACCATTTGGTCAACCGAGTTGACTATGGTCGATCCCTTTCCATTGGGAAGAGAAAGCTTTTCTGGATTTTCAATGTTACCATTGTCAATATCCGTGGAAGTTTGGGAAGTTGATCTTCTAATCAAATTTTCTTTACCAGTGCTCCAAATCATTGCTGATTCAGCAGCACCTAGCAAATAGATAAGATCATTAAGGGTCATGTCATAGTCTGTTTCATAGTAGTCCCAAAGGAAACTCACTATGTGACTTAGAAAGTGATTGAACAACCAACTTTCTCAAGACTTTGACACCAAACTCTCCCGGCTTGTCAATATGTGACTTTATCTCCAAGATGTGAGCACATACATACCTTGCTTGCCAATAAGGCTTGAGTGACCTTAAACTATTCAAGAACTTGTGGGTTAAGGAGAATAATTAGAGGAGGTGGAGGAAGTGAAGTATGATTTCCATGAGCCAACCACGGGACATCATCTTCATTAGGAAAGCTTGTTCCATGAGATTTGGGAAGATCATAGTTGTCTGAACCAGACATTTACAATGGGAGAAATTCAAGTTAGTTGATTTAAAGTCCTTAATATAACACCCGATATGAAATATTAAGGCTAGGACCCAACACAATACTTTTATAACTTGGAAGAGGGATGCTATAATCCAAGCTATAAAATATTTGAAGGTAGGCGAATGACGATTCACCAGTTTCCACCATGAAAAACAAAATAGAAATATTAGGTTTTAATTGGATTTGAAACTCCTAGATCTTTTGAGATTCATTAAACTTTTCAATGGCATGTTTCAATCTCGATTGTGCCCTCTCAAGTTTTGTGACTGGGATGACGAGGATCACAAAACAAGGTGTGAATAACCATGCAAATATACTTGGTACCCTTAATATTTATCACTTAATCGATGTGCCGGTTAACCACACGCACTCCACCGATCCTATGATAAACATTAAGTTACCCTTTGCCTACCTTGTTAAATCCAGGTTAGTGTGCCGGTTAACCACACGCACTCCACTAACGACTTAAGCAAAGTGCAAAGTGTAATTTCATGGGTTAGCACCAAATTCACATTTTCCTAAAGTAACTAAGATTGGGAATTTATAAAAGGTTTAGTTACTTTATATTATCATTATACTTATAATGAAATTTATAGTCCTTGTCCTACCCATTCGGCTAACGACCCTCCAACAGTCAAGGAAGCGGTGGGTGAGAGTGTACACCCATTAAACTGCCATTTTATAGGCAGTAACCTTATACCCCCCTTATAGAACGGCTTCGTGAATGAGGCCTACTAACGGTAAGACTGACTTGCTCTTATACATATATATATATATATATATATATATATATATATATATATATATATATATATTATTAACTTATAATACCATAAAGTATAAGGGTTGAATTTTAACTTTTAAAACTCTAGGGTTTGGAATTAAAGTGTGTGTGAGACTTTACAAATTCCAAAACTTGATTTTGAACTATTCAAAAACTTTTGGATTTTCATAACTTATGAGTTTAATTAAGGTTTTTAAAAAACTTTAATGAAGAGACTCTTGAACATCCATAACTTGAGGACAAGTTATGGAGTTCATAAAACAAAAAGACTCTTCAATTTTGTAACATATGCATTTTAATGGATCTTTAAAAGAAATGACTTTTGGTAATCCATAACTTGAGGACAAATTATGGACTCCATTAAAATACATTTAGATCAAGAATTAACTAACAAACAATTTTTGCAAATAATTCCTATGATCTACCAAAACTCATAAGTGTATGAACAATCATATCAACAATTTCAAGAATTACATAAACACACATAAAGCTTGAAATTTTGATAACAACTTTGAAATTGGTTTACCATAATCATTACCACATCAAAAACGGGTTTTATAAGTCCAAAACAGTTTAAGGTAATGATTCTAGACCAATTCCAGCCTTAAAACTCGAAGATATGCTGTCAGGGGGTCCAACTCGTCGAGTGCATGAACCAACTCGACGAGTTGGATGAACTTAGGCATGGACTCGGCGAGTCAGCTGACCAGACAGCATACAAACTTCGATTTTCAGCAATTTGCATCAAGTATAAAAGAAAACAAGCCTAGGCTCTGATACCACTGATGGTGTTTTGAGCATTCTAACACTCCTATGGTGTACATGCAACCCTATAAACCTTGGATCTATGTTTTCTCTATTATACATGCAAATATTCAATATTCCAAGGTTTTATCCTAACTAGCATAATATGAAGTAACTATACTACAAAAGCCTAGTTAGATAACATACCTTTTGGTGTAGCTTGAAGTCTTGAACTTTAAGAGCTTAGCCCCAATAATGTGGAAGCCTCAAGTGGAATCACAAATCACCAAAAACACCTTGGAAAACTTGAGAGAATAGCTAGCACTTCTAGAAATCGGCCCACCCTTTGTTCTCACACACTAGTTCCAATTTCAAGTGCCAGGCACCTCTTTATATAGTATGGAGGATTAGGGTTACATTCATGTAAACCCTAATACCCATGACCTTTCATTTTCATAGGATCCATGGGTTAAAAACTCCATGGACTATCCATGCAAGCTTAGCCCAACCTAAATGAACTTGGCCCATTCCATATATATACAAGAGTCCATATTTAATTAGTTCCTTTTGATCACTAAATTAATTCTAAATTAATTCTTGATAAATACTAATTAAATAATATGATTCCATATTAATATATTAAAACTTATAATATATTAATATAAATCATAAACATACTATTCTCAAAAGACTATCCATATAAATTGTTCTGGTGAAGTGCAACCCAAATGGACCATGCCAAGTCGGGTCAAGTACATACCAATTATAGTTATGGGCTTAGACACTAATCCACCACTTTGAGCTCTACCAATTGTCGATTGGTTATCAAAATGTATACATATGCCTGTTACCAACTTAGGCCATTCGAGAATGTCCTCTACAAATTCACGTAGCTACTCCGCCTCTTTAGCAAAAATATCTAAGGCGATAAATTCATATTATGTTGTAGATTTGGATATAACTGTTTTCTTGGACGATTTCCAAGCTACAGCAGCACCTCCAAGTGTAAACACATATCCACTTGTAGATCTGGAATCTTTTATGTCAAATATCCAATTTGCATCAGTGTTTCCTTCGATAACTATTGGATTTCTACCATAATGATGTCCATATTCCCGCGTGTATCTCACATACCTTAGCAGCCTAGTAATACTCTTCCAATGTTCAAAACTGGGTTTACTAGTATATCTACTTAGTCTTCTCACAGTATATGCTAAGTCAGGTCTGGTACAACTCATTAGATACATCAGACTGCCTATGATTCTTGAATATTCCACTTGATTAACACTATCACCTCTATTTTTACGTAGATATTTACTAGTCTCAATTGGAGTTCTAGTTATGTTGTTATCTCCCTTAGAAAATTTTTCAAGAATCTTATCCATATAGTGTGTTTGACTTAAAATCAAACCATTATGGGTTCTTGTGATCTTGAATCCAAGAATCGCATCCGCTATTTCATGTCGAACTTTGATTTCAACATATCCTTCGTGGATCTTATCATCTTGTCATCACTACCAATGATAAGCATATCATCAACATATAAACACAAGATGACATAACCATGAGTGGTGTTTTCCACATATATACACTTATCACATTCATTGATTCTAAAACCACTTTCCATCATGACTTGATCAAATTTTTGATGCCATTGTTTCGGAGCTTGTTTTAATCCATATAGAGACTTAACAAGTTTACAATCCTTGTTCACCTGTCTCGAGGCAACGAATCCCTCAGGTTGCTCCATATAAATTTCTTCTTCAAACTCCCCATTTAGAAAAACAGTTTTTACATCCATTTGATGAACTTGCAGGTTTTTAATAGCTGCAATGGCAAGAACTAATCTAATGGATGTTATTCGCGTTACCAGCGAATACGTATCAAAGCAATCTAGACCATCCTTTTGTCTATAACCATTGATTTCTAGCCTTGCCTTGTATTTATCAATACTGCCATCAGGTTTCATTTTTCTCTTAAAAATCCAACAATAGCCAAGTAGCTTGCTACCTGGAGGTAGATCCACTAGCTCCCACATATGATTTTGTAAGATAGATTTTACCTCATTTTAATGACTTCTTTCCATTAAGGTCCCTCATAAGAAGTAACCGCCTCTTGGTAGGTTTTAGGTTCAGTTTCCACCACATGGGTGTAAAAATCATCACCAACTGATTTTTCAACTCTATCCCTCTTACTTCTTATGAGTTCTATCTATTCTTTCTCGAATTGAGCTTGTTCGTCCTCTCGAACAACTTCGTTGTTTAGTAAAGATGGGCTTTCAACCTTCTTGTTCAAACAAGGAAATACATCTTCAAAGAATGAAGCATTCCTTGATTCCATTATTGTATTCTTGTATATCTAAGGATTCTTAGAATCATGCACAAGAAATCGATAGGCACTACTACTTTGTGCATATCCAATGAATACATAATCCACTATTTTAGGACCTAACTTTTGTACCTTAGGATGTGGTACAACAAATTTGTCTAGGCACACCCACACTCATAAGTACTTAAGAGATGGCTTTCTTCCCATCCAAAGTTCATATGGTGTTTCATCCTTTTCTTTGTGAGGTATCTTATTTAGAAGATAGTTAGCCGAAAAAATAGCCTCCCCCCACATTGAGTGGTTTACACCAGAACTAATTAATATGGCATTAACCATCTCTTTCAAGGTACAATTCTTTTTTTTAGCAGTGCCATTAGATTGAGGTGAATATGGTGACGTGAATTCATGACGAATTCCATTTTGAGCACAAAATTCGACATATGGAGAAACGTATTCTCCACCCTATCACTTCTAACTACTTTGATTTTCTTCTTAAGTTGATTCTCAACTTCCTTTTTGTACAAGACAAACTTGTCCATTTCTTAATCTTTACTCTTATTTAAAATATGTAGCAATATTTCATGCTATCATCGATGAACGTAATGAAGTATTTGTTCCCACCTAAAGTAGGAATTGATTTCAAATCACACACATCAGTGTGAATTAAATCAAGAGTTTCGGTGTTTCTTTTGATTGTTTGGAAAGATAATCTAGTTTGTTTGGCTTCAACACATGTGGGACAATTGTGATTTGAGTCGTTATTAAATTTTGGTATGTAGTCTATTTTAATTAATCGTTTAATAAAATTGTAATTTACATGTCCTAAAGCAACTATGCCAAACATTTTAACACTCAAGCAAATAAGCAGAACTGGAACTTGTTTTATTCATTTTGTTTGTCACCATTACATTCAATTTGAACATGCCATTCAAGGCATATCCTTTCCCTATAAACATACCATTCTTGGACAAAAAAAACTTGTCCGGCTCAAACACAAGCTTAAAACCAAACTGATTCAACAAACCACCCAACACTAGATTCTTACGAAGTTTAGGAACATACAAAACATCCCTAAGTTTCATATCTTTCCCCGAAGTCATTTTCAGAACGACATCACCAACACCTTTGATATCTGCGGTAACTGTATTTCCCTGTGGAGATTTTCACCAACTTCAACTTCCTTGTAGGTATTGAAAATACTCTTATCATGACACACATGACGAGTAGCCCCCGTGTCAATCCACCATTCCTTTGAATTTGTATTCATGAGATTCACCTCAGAGACCATAGCCGTGAGATCAGTTATCATGGACACCAACTTCATGTTATCATTCACTATGTTTTCTTGATGGTTTTCCCACTTAGGGTACGGTCACTCCGAATCCTTGTGACCCGGTTAGCCATAATTGTAGCACTTGGACTTCTTCTTGAAAGTTCATGCCTTCGGGCCTAAGTTTTTTCCTTGTGCTTTCCCATTATAAGGTCCCTTGCCTTTGCTCTTGGAAGTTTGACCAGTTTCCACCATATGAACCTTAAAAGGTTCAACTTCACTACCTTTCTTCAAATCCTTTCGATTGTCTTCTTCAATGCGAAGACGCACCACCAGTTCCTCCACGGACATCTCCTTTCACTTCTGCTTAAGGTAGTTTTTGAAGTCTATCCCACCGGGAGGAAGCTTTTCAACCATTAATGCAACTTGTAAAGACTCATTAAGGTCCATCCATTCTGCATTGTTATCATGTATAATGACCTGAAGGTCTTAGACTTGACTCATAACAAATTTTGAGTCAACCATTTTGTATTCCAAGAACTTAGCAACAACATGCTTCTTGGTACCAACATCTTCTGTCTTATACTTCCTTTCCAAAGACTCCCATAGTTCCTTATGTTGGATTAGTGTCTAAGCCCATAACTATATTTGGTATGTACTTGACCCGGTTGTAGCATGGTTATTTTGGGTTGCCTTCACCGAAGCAACTTGACTGGATGAATAATGGAGAAAGAGGTTATTATGGTTTATTAATATATTATATGAGTTATATATTAAAAGTTAAATCATATTGTTTAATTAATATTAATCAAGAATTAATTAAGAATTAATTTTGTGGTCAAAAATATATTAATTGAACTAAGGGGACTGGAATTGTAATTATAAGATAATTGGAATTTGGGTTGTGGATCCCTTAAGCAAGGGATGGATGAAATCTTATGGGAGCCCATAAGGATTTCGTCTAAGGTCTTGATTCTGGAAGATTCCTACCGGCTGCTTAGGGCTTAAGCAACCAGGTTAGGGATTTGACTGAAACCCTAAGTTTGCAGCTATATAAGGACCCCTTGGGATACTGAAATCGGCCACTTGAAACCCTAGAAGAGTTCCAACCGATTTTGAGCCTCCATTCCCCTTTCTCCATCATTCTCCAATTGCCTTGGTGTTTGTGATCGATTAGAGGTATTACACTTGTGATACTAAAGCTCTCAAAGATTAAAGATTCTTGCTACAATTGAAAGGTAATCATCTAAACTTGTTTTAGTTATTGATTTCGGGTTTTGTATGCTAGATTAGGGTTTGCAAGCCTTGGATAATTATTACATGTACAACTAGAAAAACTAGATTCAAGCATTAGGGTTTGCATGTACACCATAGGATTGATGTATTGCTCATAACCCAACAGTGGTATCAAAGCCTAGATCGTTTTTCTTTTGTATATGATGCTTTGTTTAATTGTTCAAAGGCTGAAAATCAAAAAATCTAGCTTCTGCCTGATGAACTCGTCGAGTCACCTGATGAACTCGACGAGTCAGGGCAACTCGGCGAGTCCATTCTCTGACTCGGCGATTCGGGCAATCTGGTGGCTGATTTTTTGGGATTTTGACTGAAATTGAATTAGGATAATTACCAAAAACGTTTTTGGATGTTAAAATCCGATTTTTACAATATGGTATGGATTATCCTAATGCAATTCAAGATAATTGTTATAAATAAGATAATTACTTGTTTTATATGATAAATATTAATTATTTGTATTTTGATTTGAATTATCTTGTCAAGGAAATATATTAGGTCAAATTATGTGATAAATATTAATAATATGATTAATTAATTATTTTTCAAATTTGAACTAAAAGATGTTTTGAAAAGTTTCAAAACTTGCCCTTAAGTTTTGGGATTTAAATTTTTAATTAAAAGTTTTAATTTTGAATTATTTAAATTCCAAACCCTAGAATTTTATAAGTTTAAAATTCAACCCTTATACTATTATAATATTATAAGATTAATAATTATATATATGTATAAGATTAAGCTAGTCTTACCGTTAGTAGGCCTCATTCATGAAGCCGGTCTATAAGAGGGGTATAAGGTTGTTGCCTATAAAATGGCAGTTTAATAGGTGTCCACTCTCACCCACCGCTTCCTTGATTGGTGGAGGGTCGTTAGCCGAATGGGTAGGATAGGGAAACTAATGCCTCATTAAAAGTATAATGATTAATAAAGTAACTAAATATTTTTTTATAAAATTCCTAATCTTAGTTAATTTAGGAAAAATATGAAATGATGTTATTCCATGAAATTACACTTTGCACCCTGCCAAGTCGTTAGTGGAGCGTGCGTGGATAACCGGCACACTAATTTGGGACTAGCTATGGTTGCAAAGGGTGGATCAATGTTTATCATAGATCAATGGAGCGTGTGTGGTTAACCGGCACATTGATTAGGTGGTAAATGACATCGAGAGCACCAAGTACATTTGCATGGTTATTCACACCTTGTATGTGATCCTCGGTATCCCAGTCACAAACTTGAAGGGCATATCGAGATTTAAACATGCCATTGAAAAGTTCAATAAATCTCAAAAGATCTAGGAATTTCAATACATTTAAAACTTAATTGTCTTTTCGTTTTTCATGGTGGAAATTGGTAAATCGTCATTTACCTACCTTCAATTTATATGCAATTAGATTACGGCATCCCTCTTCTGAATTGTAAATAATTTTGTTGGGTCCTAGCCCTAATTTTTCATTTGGGTGTTTAATTGGGGATTCTTATCTAATCTAAACTGTGTTCCTTTTCTATTTCAGATGTCTACTTCGAACAACAACAACGCTGCTGGCTCAACCCCTTCCGGCTCATTCTCACTTATGAACTTGTGTGGAAGGGTGATATTAGATGGGTCCAACTTCAATGATTGGATCTGCAACATTCGCATGGTCACCCGTTACGAGGACAAAGAGTATGTTCTCGACAAGGAGCTGAAAGAGGTCAATGTGAACACTGCCACTCCCGAAGAAATCGTTGCTTACGAAACTCATGAGCGAGATGCTACGAAGGTTCATTGCATCATGCTCGCAATGATGACTGCAGAACTCCAAAAGTCCTACGAGATGCACCAAGGTTTGATGGAAAGGTACCATCAAAGTGCTAGGCAGGAACGGTATGAGATCATCACTGCGATGATCACTACCAAAATGAAGGATGGAGAGTCCATCACGGCCCACTTGCAGAAAATGCAGAGATATGTGGACCGCTTGCTAAAGTTAAATGTTAACTTCGATGAGGAGCTGGCCATAGATATTATTCTACACTCCTTTCCTCCTTGCTACGACTAGTTTCGTATGACCTACCACATGAACAAGGAGGAGTTCACTCTAAGCAAGCTTCAAGGCCTGCTAAGGACGGCTGAGAGTAGTCTGAAAGACAAATCTCTTGCATCAACTCCTACTACTGCTACCCCTGTCTTGGCTATTGGGAAACGAAAAGGAAAGAAGAGGAAGGCTCCTTCTAAGAGCCACAAGGGAAAGTCTCACGATGGTACCTCTTCTAGTGGAACCAAAGCTGGTCCTGCTGCCTCTTCCAACCCAAAGGATGCAGAGTGCTTCTACAGCCATGACAAAGGGCATTGGAAACAAAGCTGCCCGAAGTACCTATAGGACATCAAGGATGGGAAGATAAAGCCCTCCTTCGCAGGTATTTATACCATTCAATCTAATAACTCATCACATGCTATGTCTTGGCTTCCTCGATACAGGATGTGGTTTTCACATTTGTTCTAATTTGCAGGGTCTAAGAAGAAGTAGGGATGTGGAGCATGGGAAGATAAACTTGATCATGGGGAATAGGAAAGTGTCGCCTGTCACCAAGATTGGAGTTTACTCTTTAGTGCTTAGTAGTGGGTTAGGTCTAGATTTGAATAATTGTTGCTATTCGTCAGAAATGACACGAAACATTATTTCTTTTCATGGTTTGTATAGACAAGGTTTTAGATTTTCATTTAATAATGAAAATGGTTTTAATGCTTTCTTTAATGGTACTTTCTATTTTGAAGCATTTCCTTGTAATGGAATATATGAAATTGTGATGGTTGTAGACAACTTAGGAAATGATGTGTTGCATATCGATTATTCCAATGGTTTGGACAAAGCATGCTTGTGGCATTGTCGCCTTGGACATGTCAACAAAAAGCGCATAGACCAACTCCAAAAGGATGGAGTGTTGGAGTCATTCGACCTTAGGGACGATGACATGTGTGAGTCTTGTTTACTTGGAAAGATGACCAAGTCACCCTTCACTGGTACTTGTGAAAGGGGTGAGGGTTTATTGGATCTCATACATACCGATGTATGTGGGCCCTTTAGATCCACCACAAGGTATGCAAACCGTTTCTATGTGATTTTCACTGATGATTATACAAAATATGGGTATATCTACTTAATCAAGCACAAGTCAGAAACCTTTGAAAAGTTCAAAGAGTTTAAGCAAGAAGTGGAGAATCAGCTGGGCAGGAAAATTAAGATGCTCCGATCCGATCGAGGAGGTGAGTACCTTGGTATGGAATTCCACGACTACCTCAAGGAATGCGAAATTATTTCGCAATTGACGCCACCTAGGACACCGCAGTTGAACGGTGTGGATGAGAGGCGCAATCGAACCTTGTTGGACATGGTTCGTTCCATGATGAGTCGGCCTTCGTTACCTATCTCATTTTGGGGGTATGCCTTAGAGACTACCGCCCATATCCTTAATCTAGTCCCAACTAAGAAGGTTTCCAAAACACCTCACGAGATGTGGACAGGGAAAGCTCCCTCGTTGGCACATATCAAGGTTTGGGGTTGCGAGGTTTTCGTAAGACGAGAGACTCACGACAAGCTCGAGCCTCATAATGAGCGGTGTATTTTCATCGGCTATCCGTAGAAGTCCTTTGGATATGTCACACCCCCAAACCTGAATGGAAGAAACATTCGGGGGCGGAGGACGTCATGTATAGTATCATAACAAAATAATAGTAAAGAAAGTAAACACGACCATCATATATATAATTAAAAGTTTACATGATTGTTGTATTACATGTTTCAAAAGCTTAATTACAAAATGATGTCCAAAAGATTTCACTAACGCCAGAGCGTTAATCTTCAAAAGTAGTTGCTACCTGGTTTAGTGATTCCCTGAGAATACAAGTTATTTCAAAGAAAAAGTGTCAACATTTAAGTTGGTGAGCTCATAAGTAGTCATTTGATTAAATGTATGCCATTCGAAAGTTCACGTTTGTTTTCCAGAAAATCCGATATTTTCTTATAAAAAGAGTTATGAATTGTTATTGTATAAAATGAATGTATTGAACCAGGAAAATCCTATATTTTCCTAAAAGTTGAAAAGCAGTCTTAAAGCCCTAAGAATGTAACTTGTAAGTAAATATGTCATACTTATATTGATAATGTATAGTTTTATTTGTGAACAAAACTATATGAAAGCTTGTAGTTTCACGCAAAAGTAATTGTAATACTACTTTTCCACGTAAAACATAATACCATAATAATTGTCTATCTCGTGAGTTTTCATAACATACTATGATGGGTTTGCCTGCGGCGACGTTCTTCAGGCGTCGAAGCGTTATGATATTTGTCACCCCGCGGACTGTAGCTAACAGTCAGGGCGCAGGATCATCAGTCCCGTATAGATCTATACACACTTATCACGTTCTCACAACAGAGATTCTGGTTATAAAACAGGGCTTTCTAGTGGTACCTTGACAGGTATAGTGAAGACGAATGACTCACAGATTCTCAACTAAGTCACGTATTCTTGAAAATGAATGTGTTTATGTCCGAAATGATTTTCCTTTTTACTATGTTGATAAAGGCATAACAATAAGTTGTGTTTTCTTACATAAACAAAATGTTATAGTTGAAATGGTTACCCTTGTCATGATGTGTTATGTAAACATATAAATAATGCATGTTATTATTTATTAACATATTTCATCCCGTGAGGGTAAAGTGGTATTGTAAGATCTTTTGCATGCTAACATTTTCGTATGATAGTTAAAACAACTGCATGAAAAGTATAGCAAAAGATTGATGTTTTCACCCGATTTTAGTCGTGTGTTTACTTGTATTCTCCCCCTAAAAGTGTTTAAAAAGCATTTACAAAGAATTTAAAAGTGTTGTGATAGGGGTATGAACTCACTTGGTAGAAGTGACGGGTTGATGAAAATGATGCTTTACTCGGATAGCATTTCGACTGGAAAGAATGTTTTTCTTGGAGACTTCGGGGCGTCGGGACTTGCGTCGCGTGTTAGGGGTGTTACCGGGGCTTCGGGGGTACTTCAAGACAGCTAGAGAGGGTATAGGGAGTGAGAGAGTAAAGGAATTAGCAACCTAAATCAGCAGCCTTCGGTTTCTATTTATAGGGCTGAAATTTCAGATTTCATGTCGTGAACCATCATTTCACGTCGTGAACTTGGACGTCATCAGGTACTTAGTCGCGATGTTTAGTCTGTCAAGCTCCAGAAGACGCCAGCACCGAGTTCACGTCGTGAACCCCTTTTTCACGTCGTGAACTCTGACACAGGGTTGGGCTTCGTGCCCCGAACTTCAGAAATTGATATCTTTTACATCCGAGCTCCGTTTTCGACGTTCTTTACATCCACGCGTAGGTGAGATTATGCTCTACAACTCTCGTGTAGACTCCATCGGCTAATTTTGACTTTAATTTTTATTATATTATTTTTAGTAGGTCGGGACATGAAAACTCCATCATAAATCCATAACTTCTTCATCTGACGTCCGTTTTCGTCCTTCCTTTTACCGTTGTACTACTATTGTCGAGATCTTCGATTCTTATTCAGATTGCGTTGGCTAAAAGTCGCTCGAACTCTATTTCGAGTTTTTAGTTGTCTACTGCTATATTTTAAACTTAGAAAAATCATAACTTCCTCATACGAAGTCAGATTTGGACGTTCTTTTTATATATGTTTACGGTTTAAATATATCTACGACTTTCATTTAGATACCTAAGGCTAAAAAGTATTTTATTGAAATTTCGCGTTTTACGCTTAACAGTGTTTTACAATATTTGTCACGAATCTTTGATTGGTCATAACTTCTTCGTTATAACTCGGATTTTAGTGTTCTTTATATTTTTGAAAACCTTGATACGATATCTACCGCTTTATCTACACCAATTGAGGTTTGAGAACATTTCATTTTTGACGCTATTTTTATTATCTCAAAATAGGTTACAATACTTGACTTTAGGTCATTACATTGACTTGAAATATCGGGTTGTTACAGGATATCTCTTCTATAGACCGAGTGACAATGTTGTCTTTGTTGTGAGGAGAGGGGTTTTCCGAGAGCGAGAACTCATATGCCAAGAGGACAGTGGGAGGAAAATTGATCTTGAAGATCTTCGAGAATCAAACGATGAAGGAACCTATAACACTGGCGCTCAACCCTATGAGGAAACTCATGTTGAACCGATTGACGAGTCCTTACCTCTTAGACGTTCTAGTAGAGTTAGTGTTCCACCCGTATTATATGGATTCCATATAACTGTTGAGGGTGATACGTTTATTAGTGATAGTACACTGATAAATTTGGATGAACCTAACACCTACAAGGAAGCCATGGCAGGCCCGGAGTCTGCGAAATGGAAAGAGGCTATGGACAGCGAGATTCAATCCATGTATGACAATCAATTATGGAACTTGGTTGACAATGTACCAGGTCGTAAGACGGTCTGGTGCAAGTGGATCTTCAAGAAGAAGACCGACATGGATGGGAAAGTACACACATATAAGGCGGGATTGGCTGCGAAGGGCTTTACTCAAACTCCCGGAGTTGACTATGATGAGACCTTCTCACCAGTTGAGAAGATTAAATCTATTAGGGTTATGCTAGCCATAGTTGCGTTTCATGATTATGAAATATGGCAGATGGATGTCAAAACTGCTTTCCTAAATGGAAAGTTGGCTGAAGATGTTTACATGAGTTAGCCAGAGGGTTTTGTCAATGCAGAGCACCCTAATAGAGTGTGTAAGCTTGAGAAATCCATTTATGGATTGAAACAAGCATCTCGCAGATGGAATCTTTGTTTCGATGAGAAAGTCAAAGAGTTTGGTTTTTTCAAGAAGCGAGGATGAATCATGTGTATATGTCAAAGCTAGTGGGAATATATTTAGCTTTCTCGTATTGTATGTGGATGACATACTACTCATAGGAAACGACGTCCCAACCCTGCAGGAGGTTAAGTCCTGGCTTGGGAAGTGCTTCGCTATGAAGGACCTCGGAGAAGCTGCTTATATTCTTGGGATAAGGATTTTGAGAAATAGGAGTAAAATACTAATAGGAGTTAGTCAAAGTACTTACTTGGATAAAGTGTTAAAAAGTTTTAGCATGGAAAATTCCAAGAAAGGGGAGTTACCAATCCAAAGCAATGCCAAGTTGAGTAAGACTCAAAGCCCGAGTACCGATGTCGAGATAGCAGAGATGAGCAGAGTACCTTATGCTTCCACAGTTGGCTCAAACATGTATGTTATGACATGTACTCGCCCTGATGTGGCCTTCGCTTTAAGCATGGTCAGCAGATATCAAGGGAACCCTGGTAGAGCACATTGGACCGCAGTAAAGAATATTCTCAAGTACCTTCGGAGGACTAAGGAATGGTTTCTTATCCTCGGTGGGAGTGATGACTTGAGAGTGCGAGGATATAGTGACACTAGTTTTCAGACTGACCGGGATAATTTCGCTCGCAGTCAGGCTGGGTCTTTACCCTGAATGGAGGAGCAGTAACTTGGAAAAGTTCCAAGCAGGAGACCGTAGCTGATTCAACGTGTGAATCAGAGTACATAGCAGCAAGCAAAGCGTCAAAGGAGGCAATATGGCTAAAGAACTTCATCGGAGACCTTGGAGTTGTACCGTCCATAAAGGAGCCTATGGAGATTTTCTGCGATAATGAAGGTGCGGTTGCCTTAACCAAGGAACCGAGGGATCATGGCAGATCCAGGCATATCGACAGGAAATATCATTTTATTAGACATCGGGTAGAAGAGGGACTCCTCGTAGTAAAGAGGGTATCGTCAGAAGAGAACCCAGCAGATCCCCTTACGAAGGGACTGAGTAGGTTTAAACACTTGCAGCACGCTAGGAGCATTGGGCTGAAGGACGATATTAGTTTAAGTGATTAGATAGCCTTAGAAACTTGTATTAGATAAATTGTAATTGACATTTTTATGATTAAATAAAGGTGTTTTATTTATAAGTAATGTTATTGTCTTATGTCAATTATTTACTATTGTTTCATTTTGCATGTTTTGACTTCCTAAATAATGATATTATTTAAACCATCCACAGTCGATCATACGTTGGAAGTAAGTATGAAAGAAGATTGTCATGAATTGGCTTGTAGTTTGTCTAAGCGTTTAGACATAGCAAAAGTTTTTTGCAACGTTCATGAGTGCTTATGAAATATGATTTGAGTATTGGATTAAACCCACACTCACATGAATCACTTCATGGAATTTAATCATGAGTGATTGTGAGATGATAATATCATATAGTCTTTAAACCTAGATATATGAGTTGTTGTTTACGAGTCGGTTGTGCATTGATAATGTGTAAACGCATCAGTAACTTGATGTTATAAAACGCATTGTTGTGTACGATTTGATAAGTAAATAGTACAAGCATATAAGTCGAAGTTTATCTATTCCTTTTATCCTATGAGGGTAAAAGAGATATCTTGGGCCCCTCGATGATTATTTTTGACTTATGTGCCGGGCCCGGTCAGGACTAAGTTGATGTGTTCAATTTAGTTCTATGTCAGACAAATCAGAGATCGAGAAACAAACTGTTGGACAATAAGTATGACTATGTTCCATGTAATTGTCCACACGATATCTTGAGAACGGAGGAATATACGATCCCTTATCTAAAGGACATGTCAGAGTTCGACAGCAGCTTTTGAGAGCTACGATTGCTAATCGGATCTTGAAGTCGTATTTACATTTATAGTTATTAGACTTATCCAAGTGGGAGACTGTTGGATTAGTGTCTAAGCCCATAACTATATTTGGTATGTACTTGACCCGGTTGTAGCATGGTCCTTTTGGGTTGCCTTCACCGAAGCAACTTGACTGGATGAATAATGGAGAAAGAGGTTATTATGGTTTATTAATATATTATATGAGTTATATTTTAAAAGAGAAATCATATTGTTTAATTAATATTGATCAAGAATTAATTAAGAATTAATTTTGTGGTCAAAAATATATTAATTGAACTAAGGGGACTGGAATTGTAATTATAAGATAATTGGAATTTGGACTGTGGATCCCTAAAGCAAGGGATGGACGAAATCTTATGGGAGCCCATAAGGATTTCGTCCAAGGGCTTGATTCTGGAAGATTCATATGGGCTGCTTAGGGCTTAAGCAACCAAGTTAGGGATTTGACTGAAACCCTAATTTTGAAGCTATATAAGGACCCCTTGGGATAGTGAAACCGGCCACTTGAAACCCTAGAAGAGTTCCAGCCGATTTTGAGCCCCCATTCCCCTCTCTCCATCATTCTCCAATTGCCTTGGTGTTTATGATCGATTAGAGGTATTACACTTGTGATACTAAGGCTCTCAAAGATTGAAGATTCTTGCTAAAATTGAAAGGTAATCATCTAAACTTGTTTTAGTTATTGATTTCGGGTTTTGTATGCTAGATTAGGTTTTGCAAGCCTTGGATAATTATTGCATGTACAACTAGAAAAACTAGATCTAAGCATTAGGGTTTGCATGTACACCATAGGATTGATGTATTGCTCATAACCCAACACCTTAGCAGTCACAACTTTACAATAAACATTATAAGGTGAATCAGTTAGCCCATTCAACACATAGTTGCGGCACAGAAATTCAGAATGCTTCCAAGCATCCACTGCATTCACAGATTGAACATCAGTCTGTCCCTCAGCAATTATGGGAACAGTTTCTATTAGGAAATGAGCCAAGTTCAAGGTGGTCAAGTAGAATAACATCTTCTGCTTCCACCTCTTGAAGTTCAGACCAAAAAAAAATTCAGGTCGTTCAACATGATTAACCATGATGTTTGGAACAGGTGCATTTGGGTTCACAGCAGGGTTACCAGCAGCAATAGGAGATCCATTATTAACAGGAGTTCCATTCATTCTAAAAGGATCGCAATGACAATTAAATCGATTACAGGAAAAATCGACAAACAATCCATTTAAAATAAAAAGAACAGAAAACGAAATATAAAGAACAAAGAAATTATGCTTAAGACCGTTATCTAAGGGCTTCGTTTTCTTCTTTGAATATTCATGTAAGAGCATGTTAGTAATACACGCAGTGGATGAGGCTCGAGTTGGACTAGATTCCCTTAAACATATTCATCGTCTGTTCCCAAGGTACAACAACCTTAACAGTATGTACTGCCGGATATATCCACTTGCCCGAAAGAATCGTCGAAAGTATGTGTACAGAAAAGGAGGAGAAAGCAAAGTATTTTCATTCGTATGTTGAATGAGACAGTGGAGGTCTCCTTTTATATTTGAACAAATAACAGCAACAAATCAATCTTCATTAAGGAATTGATTGAGGCACTAAATGTCATTAAATACATAATTAATGCATCAGTTACAAAATTCAACTAGGGACCAAAACTATCAAGTTTAGCAAAAATGAGGGTTATGCGAGCCCGAGTTTTCGAAGCTGCATTCGTATCCGCAGGTCGCGCCCATGTGCGAGTTCGGTGGTTTTGGTCTACGAAATCCAAGATTTGCACCCTCCCTACATGCGGGTAGATCTTGAAGTAAAACCATAGACACAAGCTTGTAAGTCTTTCATGCATTCAAGCTTATAAACCTAGTTGAGTTTGGCCTTTCTACCAATGTGGGACTCATTCACACATTCATCTTTTTTTCTAACTTTATTCTCAAATACCTATTTTGAATATCGATATCTCATTCACATATACTCCATTTCGGACATATAATATATCGTTTCGAAGTTCTCACGGATGAGAACACAAACTCACTTAAAGTTAATTATATATACAACATATGTATATATGTATATATGTTCAAAGTTAGTAAAAGTTAAATATTTATATTAAAATTTTCCAACACAATATAAACTCTCCCTATATATATATATATATATATATATATATATATATATATATATATATATATATATATATATATATATATATATATATATATATATATATATATATATATATATATATATATATATATATATATATAAAGGAAGGCTCGTGCGAAAACGTATTTATGTGAAAATTAAAAGAACCTATCATATTCAACACATAATCCTTACATGAGATCTAAATTTATAATTTAAATTGAGACTTTAAGGGCATATATGTAATTCACTAAACTAATTGGATTTCGACTTCGACAAACGGTTTTCTTCTAATTTGAAACCACTTTATCTCATACAACCGTCAATGCTTTTTTTTTAACCGATCGATATTATAAAACCATAGCTTAACAAGAAGAAAGGTTGGGCAAAAAGGAAACAAACAACAACTTACAAAATGTCAAAAGGAGAACAACACCAATTTTTCCATTTACAGTTACCAAAATTTTCCCTATGTTTTAACCAACTAAAAACCATAGACAAAATATTATGTGCCAGTTTGAAGTGAATTGTAAGTACCTTGTTGAGCTCTGCATCATTTATGGCCTTCCAAGCTTTCCACAGGAATCCATAGTAGATTGCAATGAAAATTTTCCTCTTTTTGGGAGAATTCCCTCAAGATGCCCCAAAGTTAACGAAATTAGAAACTGTATCGAACCGTTGGAAAGGGATACCGTACCAATTAAAAATCCACTACAGGGCATTAGAAGTGAGAGGGCATCCTAGAAGAAAATAGTATGCATCATCCACCCTATTAGATCACATACGACATGAACTAGAAGTTAGATTTACGCCTCTCCTAGATGGGGCCATCGCCGATGGGATGCGACCCAAACAAGCATGCCACATGAAACAAATGCATTTAAGATAAACCAGGTGAATCCAAACCGTGGAGTTGTAGATCAGAGTGGTCACCTTACAGTAGATTATAACCCTTGAATCCGAATGTAAAAAATTTCATCTCCCGATATCCTAGATCTCCAAGAATCACAGCCACTGCCTCTCACAAAGCGACTAATCATATCTTCAAGTGTACCCAGATCCAACAATTTACTAGGGTTACTTGGCTACCTCCTCCAATCCCACAAAACTTGTCTCCAACCTATCTCTTTGAAACGGAACAAGTCTTCTGCGGTTCCGCCTATCTAAAGCAAAAAGAGACAGAAATTTGTTGGTAATATTTTCGTCCCCCAGCCGAACATCTAACCAGAACAATGGTTGTGATCCATCTCCTACATGAAAATCGAAAACTAAAGAAAAGTTGATGTTTATATCGCCAAGTACATTTATAGTTTTCACAATCTTATTCCACGTTCCTGGTAATGATTTTTTGCCCATGCGACAGCCAGCTTCCGGTAACAATTGTGAATACCTAAGATAACGCGCCTCCATAAGTTATATTTTTCCTTCTCGAATCTCCACATCCATTTAGAAAGGAGAGCTAGATTCAGAGATAAGAGAACCCACCCGTAGACCTCCTTTTTCTTTCGGTCTAAGGACAACCTTCCATGCAACCTAACTTATATTGCACTTTTCATCATTTCCGCCCCATAAAAAGCACCTCCTTAATTTTTCCAATTCCTCAATAATAAATATGGGGGCCTTGAAGAGGGAAAAATAAAAAAGAGGGAGGCTTCCCTCGTACCGACGCGACGATGAAATGTAATATTCATATGTGAATATAAACCACCACCACTGCAACCAACACTAGACCTCATTTGTTTTTTTGCCGCAAAACCCTCCAGCATATCGGTGCAACAGAGGAATGTATTATTTATACATGAATATAAAGTTAAGTATATTCTCATGTTTACCACCCCCCCTACCGCAACCACCACTGCCACAACCACCGCCACCACCTCCGCCACCAACAGCCATATTCATATATGAACAATCACTTGAGAATAGACACATACTTGTTTATATATGAATATATTAATATACTTATTTATATATGAATATATCAATTCAAATATGAATAAGTATATGCGTATTCACATATAAATTTATGTCATCGTCACCAACACCTCCCCCACCGCCAATGTCACCACCGCCGCCGTTGCCACCACCACCTCCGCCACCAACCACCATATTCATATATGAATAATCATGTGTGAATAGACACAGACTTATTCATATATATATATATATATATATATATATATATATATATATATATATATATATATACGGTTAGGTTATTGTGTTCTAACTATCTATTGTGTGCATGTAGGATTGATTGTGAACCAATCATTTTAGTTATTTTAAGAAAGTAATTAATGCATATTACATGTTGAATATATAATGAGTATTAATTAAATGTTCAACATTTAATATGCATTAATTATTTTATTAAAATAATTGGTTTAGAATCAATCCTACGTGCACACAATAGATAGTATAAACATTTGAACGTAACTATATATATATATATATATATATATATATATATATATTATTTGTTCCGTCCTCCCGGTACGCTGTAGCACTTAAACGGCAGATTTGAAATATGTGTTCCAGATTTGTTTTCGCATTCCCGATTTTATAATTGTTCTCTCTCTCTATATATATATAAATATATCTCCATACTTAATAAAAACCTCCCTTAAACGCCACTTGTCATTTTTTACACTCTATTTTGCCAGGTGTCATTTTTCTGTTTACGGGCTATTGTATTTTCCCGCTCATATATATCTCCTTAATTAAAAAGCAATCTCCAAATCGGGGCTATTGTATTTTCCCGCTCATATATATCTCCTTAATTAAAAAGCAATCTCCAAATCAGATCCCGTGAAACGTGCAATCAAAAATTTGAAATTCTTAATTATCTGCTCCAAGTTACCAAATGTGAGCTTCAATTGCCTAAATCTCGCTCTTCACATATATCTCCATCTACAGATTTTTAGGGTTTATTCAACTGCATTTTGTTGCAAATGGGTTAAATCTAATTTCTATTATCTTATTGGAAGTTTGAATAATTTCAACGTACTCAAAATTACACATCTCCATCTATTAATTTGTTGATAAACCCTAATTTATCCTCTATCTCGATCCACTCCTTCTTTTTTGGAATTCTTAACAAAGTAAAGGTTCATTGGTATATTCGTCTTCTTTACTGAAGTCAAATCATAGATTTTCGACTATGGGGTATTTGTGTTTCTTTTTTGTATTTCAGTTTTGGATTTAAATTTGTCTATACGTGATTTTAGGGTTGTTCGACTTCATTATGATCCCTGGTTATCACAGAACAATATATTGTCTATATGTTGTTCTTTTTGGTGTTGTTGAAGGATAACGAAGAAAGGACATGTTGATAAGAGTGCGACCATCCGCTTTATCTTGAGATCAGAGTTGGTCTGAAGTGGCTTCCATGTATAGAGCTAGAAGATGCAGTCGCCTCGGTTACACCACCACTCCCCCACACAAATCTTATCGTATCTTGCTTTCTTTCATTTATCTATCATCCTACTTCTGTTCTTTCTGTTTCACAAATTGTCTATACACAATTTGTAAAGCCTCTGTCTTTTGTTTCAGATAGCTTTCAAAAGAAGTAGATCATATATTGAAGATAATGATAAAAACATACAAGGTAAGGTACAGAGCCGACTTCTTTTAATTGTCCTTTTCAATTGTTGCTGGTTTTTGTGTTTTCTTTTTCTTATTTTTTTAATTAATTTTGTGATGTTTGTTGAAGAAGCAGATAAGTAAAATGGTATCTCTCATTGTTTGGGCTTTAGGCCACGAATACTTAATTTGGGTTAAGGATAATCTCATAAACTCATGACATATGAATTAATAAATTATGATCATCTTAAAACGTGTACAATGTTGTTCATCAGAAGATGATGGTGCAATCTGGATATAGTGTATATACTATAGAAGCTAATTAATGTTGTATTTTTGTGAATTAAAAAACATTATTGTATTTGTAGCAATTGCAGTTGGCTTTTCTGGCAAATTTTTTTATTAATGTTGAGATGAAAAGTAACATGTAGCTTGACATTCATTATCAAAATGGAGTACTTTGTTGACCACAAATACAACAAAACTCTAGAACTGAGATGTAATTTTTCATTTAGTTGTTACAATTTCTTCGTTCAAAGGTGTTGCTATTTCTGGTTTGAGATTACATGATTAGAACTAATGTTAAGTTTAGATGAACATAATGAGATGTAATAGTCATTTTGTTGGATGCTATTTATCGAGTCAAAGATGAAAGTTTATTGCTATTTCTGCATACTTTCCTAAAGTTTAATGTTTTTTGTGGGTGCTGTTGTGCAATTCTATCTCTATATCTTTATTTCTTATCGCGATGTGTTAAGTATGGACATCATGAAAAGACAAGCAAGAATCCCACAACTCAATGTTTGGATCCAAGCGAAACATCAACATCTAAAAGAAGGAACAAGGGTATGCGATAGGTTGTCATTTTTATATGTTTTGTTTGGTTGAACTATTTTTTTCGATATAAAATAAGGATCAAGTATCCAGTATTTAGACTATATTCTTTTGTTAGAACGTGGCCTTAATCTTTTGATATAGTTTTCTTTTTATGTATTTGCATTTGCTGTCTAATTGGTATATATGATGACTTATAAGGACCCTTTATGCATAAATGTTTTCTATATAGGGACTATTACTATAATTTATACAGTGACCATTATTTTCTATCATGGTGACTTATAAGGACCATTTCTGTAAAAAGATTTTTGAACATCGACTGTTTTTGACTTTTAGGGCTCATTTCTGCAAAAATGTCTTCTTCACAGGGACTAATGTTGTAATTTACACATTGAACATTACTTTCAGTAATGGCAATTAACACAACAAAGGCCACTTTTGTAAAATGTTTTTCTGAACAGGAGTCGTTTAACTTATAGGGACCATTTTTGCAAAAACTTTTTCTTTACAAGGACTATTACTATAATTTATACATGGACATTTACTCTCTGTAATGGTGACATAAAGGTACTTCAATTGGTTGAATGAAAGTGGTAATGAGGTCTGGGCTTCTTGCAAACAACAACGAAGGTTTTGGAGTTTGTATTTGTGTGCGTGATCAGGGTTAATGTGATAAAGGTCAGGGAAACCAGGTCAATTTATTTAATGGTTTTCATATTTAAGGGTAATATGATAAATCTATTATGTATTTTTAAATTATATGATTTTAAAATCTATAAATTTATTATAAATTCTTAAATAACATTTATAAAATATATTTTGGTAAATATAATATTTTAAAGGTTAAAAAGGATAAATACAATATTTAGATAAACGTATGTTCCTATTTCTTGCTTTTAAAATTTTGTTTTTCATAATATCTTACATTGAAAGGACCATTCATGTGATCTTTTAGACAAACACCATCCCTCTAATATGTTTTTAGCACTGGATTATGATAACTTACATTGCATTACATAATTATTAATTTGCATTATAATATAATACTATATTTTCTTGCAAATAACTTTTTTTGGCATTGTACTTTGGTAAATTACATTGCATTAGCTAATTATAGCATTGTACTTTCCAAGTACAAGGCAATATTTCAAAAAAAAAATAACAGGAGTCTTTCATGCAAATGTTTAATTACATGGTTAGCACAGTAGCATCTATTGGTTATATTTATTTTTTCTCGGTCATTGTGGTTCACTATCAGATGGCATATATTAGTTGCAAATTAAAATCACAACTACTTTATGTAATACCGCAACATACATTCTAATATGTTTTAGAAATAACAATGCAGTTTACAAACTTTTCGAGAAATACCATTGTAAGCTCTATTATTATTATTATTATTATTATTATTTTTTTTGGGGGGGGGGGGGGTGGGGGGATAGCAATATGGTTGTTTTATTTTATAATCAATTTATATTTTATAAAATAATATCATTATTTGTTTTTATTAATTTACACATAAATAATTTCTCATTGTATCTTAAAAAATAATTTCACATGTTAATTTGAATCAACTATTATTAAGTTACTTGACAATCACATAACTCTTTTATTGAATAACTTTTTGAAAATAATTGGTTAATAATTATGATTTTTAACTATAAAAATTCGTTTAATTTTATAATCGTGGTTACCACGGGTTATAACCTAGTATATATATATATATATATATATATATATATATATATATATATATATATATATATATATATGTCCTCCTACTTAATAAAAGAGTAGTTTATATGCCACTTGTCATTTTTTTAGAATTTTCAATATTTTTGTTAGGTCTTCTAGAAAATTACACGTGTCTTCAATTGTTTCTATCCCGCTGCATTTTCTTTATCTATCTCAAATTTTCAAATTTGAAATCACAAATTACATAAATCACGGTCCCTTCCAAAATCGAATTGATTTTGAAATACCGAAATCTTAGCAACCCTAAATGTCGGTCATATATCCGCCATACTCACCGTTTCTTACTTCTACTACAAAGACACAGCACATTGATGGAACGATGGTGGCTAAAGAGAGTGGAATCGGATTCAAAATAATGAAATCGGCCATATAATAGTCTAAAGATAGTAAAATCATCGCCTTTCTTCTTAAACCTAAGGTATCAACATTCTCTCCCCTTTTGTCTATGGGTTTGATCAATGAGATGATGTGAACACTTTGAATTCTTATCTGAATCATTATAGTCTAAAGATTGCACTCAAGGTGTTTGATGGAATGCCTCAGTCAAATAGATAGTTTTACTTTTTGTAAATGTCTTATATGTACTCTTTAATCTTTTAAGCCATTTCGTGTCATATGTAGATGGCTAGCGTTCAGCCTACACTGATGGAGATTAATGGGGTTTTGATCTTGGTTATCCTATTTCTCAGGTTTAATTTCTGCCAACAATGTGCTGAAACAAAACACTTAGGTTTAAACATTTTGTTTATGTGAATTAAATATCTATTAGGTTAAACAATGGTGAGTTTTGTAGTTTTGGGTGTTTATTTGTTTGTATGGATTAGACTCTATTTTATGAAAAAAGTACTCCGTTTTCATAAAATTTTACATGCCTATAAATTCTATTACATTGAATATCTTAACAAACTTAGATAAAGTTTCATTAGTGTTTAAAGTTTGATAATTATCTCCCTTTGATTTAGATGTGAAGTACAATATGTGGTGAACAAATACTACACATGTTAAAAAAAAACAGTTGTCTGGGATTGGGGTGCTTGAAGAAGTAGAAATTCACATATTCAACAGGAAATAGATGGTTACAGTATTGAGAAACATGAAAAAGGAAGGGTTGTTGTCCAAAGCAGATGAGCTTGGGTTCACATTGAACAGGTTCTGGTGAAATCTTTTCTATCTTGTAGTCATTCGGTCGATGATTAATTCACAAGCAAAACAAAAGATTGCAGGTCTTTGTCACCGCCTACTCTTATGAAGCTTGTGATTGACAAAGAAAAAAGGAAAACAGAAGATTGTAGGTCTTTGCCATGGAAAGACCTTCAATTTCTCCTCTCAAGATTATACCCACATGGTTCTATTCTTTTTTTCTTCATTAATTATGATTATATATCTTCATAGATTTTTATTAGGCTAGATCTACAATCTTAAAATTGATGTTTATTTTGTAGATTGTTACGTAACAATATGTTTCTTCCTTTTCGGATACCATTATGCTAATGAGATAAAAGAACAAAACCATTCTTGGTTGCTACTATTTCATTTGTATTCAACATACATAAACCCTTTACATTATTTATTATCATAATACTATAATAGATTTTTATTAGAAGTACAACCTTTAAATTCAAATGAAACAGTAGCAAACAATATTTGCATTGAAATGAAACAGTAACAAACAAGATATGAAGCTAGCAATATAATATATGTATTTATAATTGCATATCTTTCTTGCAACTGTTTATTTTTATTCAATATGACCATATATGTTTTTATTATAAAAATAATACAATGATCCAATTTATAACTGTATGGTTTTCGTGTCCAATATTTAATGTCTATTCAAAAAATTGAGTTGCTAATCATGGTGATATTATATATGGTTATCAATAAAACAACCATTTGTTTAAATCACTCAAATTCAACTTAGGCAAAAAAAAAAATTCTCGATTGTTGTTATTATTTACGCGATATATATATATATATATATATATATATATATATATATATATATATATATATATATATATATATATATATATATATAGAGAGAGAGAGAGAGAGAGAGAGAGAGAGAGAGAGACTATACAAATGAATATCCCTTAAAATAAGATAGATCACTACATCATATTTATTTGAAACTTTCATGACTTTTTAATATTTAAGCGAATGACAATTATTCAATAGTTTTTTTAGCTTATATATTATAATTATTAAGTATTCAAAGTTCTAACTTGTTTTTTAAATACTACAACTCTAACTTATGATGGAACTTCAAACATTCGGAATACTAACTCATGAAAGCCTATATAATGTAACTTATTACCATTGCAACACAAACTTTATGATTCAACTTCTTAAACCATATTTATTTGAAACTTTCACAATCTCTCAACATTCAACCGGTTAATCACAACTATTTAATAGTTTTTTTTTTAATTTATTTCGTATCCTTATTAAGCAATCAAAATTCAATGTATCTTTTAAATACTACAACTCCAAAGACTTTTTCACTTATGATGAAACTTGAAGTATTTTAAGTACTAACTCATGAAAGCCTATATAACGTAATTTATTACCATTGCAGCACAAACATTTTTTTTTCTTACCTTTAGGTGTTACTATGTTTTTATATTTAGTGGAATTAACAAGTTAACTACAAAGGAAATATGAATTGTTGTTCAATCAAAACTCACATGCCGACTTTACGTAAATCATTGTTATTTTTATATTTTTTGAGTTTAAATTCTTTATCATTGATGTCAAATTGTCAAGGACCACTAAATTTCCCTCCGTAATAAAGATTATGCACATAAAACCAGCTCATTAGCGTGGACGTGGGGGTGTTGTTCATCACTCATTAAAAATTTTAATAATTACTCCCTCCGTCCCAAAATTATAGTCCATCTTTCCTTTTTGGTTTGTCCCAAAATAATAGTCCACTTCTAAAAATAAATATCATTTTTACCAAAATACCCCCTCATTATTGCTTAACCAACTAAGCATTTAATAGAACATTAAATGCAAAGTAAGGACAAAACTGTCATTTTATTAAATAAAGTTAGTGGTAATTAATGTTTTTCTTAATATGTGTGTTTTTTTTGTCTGTGGACAATAATATTGGGACGGAGGGAGTATTAAATAACAATATGTTTCTTTCATGATATTAGAAAGCCAAGAAACACATTCTAAACAAGTTTGAAAAAAATTAAATAATAATATTATTTGCTTTATTTTAACTCACCATAGATATGAAATGAAAATAGAAATACTTTTTATGTCTATATAAAAAAGTTGGTTTTTTAGCTTTTAAAGGATCACCTAAAACAAAAAATTTGCCTCGTTAAACAACAAAACCACAAAATAACTTGAAACATGGATCAATGGGGCAACATTCAAATATACCTAAATAAATTAAACTATTATATCACATCGCATATTAGCAAAAGGTATATATAACTTTCAATTTACATTAAAAATGACAAATATCAAAAAACTTATAGGTGCATTTTGCATTGTAAAGGCCATGAATATATTACATAAGTCATAAGTGTGCAACATCTAACCTTCTTTCTTGATATCCTCCAAACTGAAAGTAATGTGTTTGTAATTTTATTAAAATCACTAATTTTCTAAACATGTGTAACTTTTGAATGAATAAAAAAAATAATTGGTTCCTCTCCCATGAAGTACCTTCCGAGAGCATATCGGCACAATAACGTTTCATAATTGATATAAAGATTTAAAAATTTTAAAGTTGTAAATAAATTTAAAATAACAATACTTAATGATATTATGAAACTATAAATTATGCATAATATTATTAATGTCATTTGGGCATTTGAGATGTCAAACAAACTAGAAAAATATCTAAAAATTAGTTTTTTAAGTATTTAAAATAATCGAAATAAAAACTTTTTAAATTAATTAACAACTAATGTAGTATCACATGCACTGTATGGGTTAGATGGGTGTTTGTTACCTGTCGGTTTTTTGTCACAAGGGATTTTGTAGCCAAAGAAACATAAAAGTGGCTTCCATAAAATGTAGCCATGTTAGGCCGGAGGGTGTGGCCGCGGTTTGGGCCACCTCAGCCGCGCACACCGCCCCCAGATTGCGGTTTTGTGTGGTTTTGGCCGCACTACGGCTGGAGAATACCGCGAATCGTGATTGGTTGTTGAGTGTTTTGACCGTTGAACGGTCTTTGCAATAAATTTTAATTTTTTTTTCCTTTTTGCCTTTCTTTCCTAAATATATACAAACACTTCATTTTTTTCACACAATACAAACCTTTCTCTCTCAACTTTTAAAAAAAATTACCAATCTCTCTAAAAAAATGTCATCTTCTTCATCTTCTGAAGAATTTAAGACTATTTTTGATGCCACTGTTGCGTGTGCTCAAATGGCGGAACAAACATACGATGCTTTATGCAATAACGCAGCTGCAAGTTCTCAACGGAGAACACGAAGATATATTTTCAGAAATCGTGAAGAAACCAACCAACGTTTGGTACAAGACTATTTTCAAGAGAATACCACTTATCAAGGGTATTATTTTCGTAGGCGCTTCAGAATGTCCAAAGGTTTATACGAACGTATAGTTGAAGATGTAACGAGGGAGTGCAGTTTTTTTCAACAACGCTACGATGCTAGAGGTACACCCGGTTCCACTCCCTTACAAAAATGCACGGCCGCACTTCGTTAGTTAGCATATGGCATTCTGCATGATGCGTTAGACGAAAGTTTTAGGATGTCTGCTAGGATCGCACGAGACAGTCTCCACTTTTTCTGCCAAACTATGATTCAGTTTTATGGTCCAAAATATTTACGTAAGCCTACACGTAATGACATCTTGCAATTGCAAGCTCATCATGCTAGTGTGCATGGGTTTCCTGGAATGCTAGGAAGCTTAGATTGTCTCCATTGGGCATGGGAAAATTGCCCTACGTCATATCATGGGCAATTTACCCGAGGTGATCATGGTCACCCAACGGTCATACTTGAAGCAGTTGCATCACAAGATCTGTGGATTTGGCATGCTTTTTTTGGTTCTCCTGGTTCGATTAACGACATCAACGTTCTTAATCGTTCACCTATATTTAACAACATATACGATGGATCCGCACCTGATTCTTCTTTTGAAGTGCATGGAACGCCATATAAGTATGGTTATTATCTAGTCGATGGAATCTATCCTGAGTATGCTGTGTTTGTTAAATCGTTTACGTGTCCACATGGTTCTAGACGAAAACAATTCAAGAGAGCTCAAAAAAGAGCTAGGAAGGATGTTGAGCGTGCTTTTGGAGCTCTGAAGAAATGATGGTTCATATTGAAAAAACCAGCAGTTCATTTAGGCGAGGAAAAACTTCAAGAAATCATGTATACATGTCTCATATTGCATAACATGATTATTGAAGACGAAGGAAGAGCGATATGTGCGTTTGACGAGGAAGAAACCATACCAGAGACACAACCAATAGAAATTGGTGGCGAATAGTATATGAACAGGAGAGCAGAGATACGTTGTACTGAAACATTTCACAATCTTCGCAATGACTTTGTGGAACACATTTACGGGGTTCAAAACATTAACCTTAATTTGGATTCCACCGGATGACTCCGAAGACGAGTTCTCGGAGAACGATTTTATGTAGTTTGCTTTAGTTATTTTATTTGTGTTTTTTTAAGTTTTTAGGATTATTTTAATGTCATGTGTGTGGTTTTCGTTGTTTTTTTTTTTTTTTTGTGTAATGCAATGTAATGTTTTTTGAATTTTCAATGTAATGTTTTTTTTAATTTTCAAGTAATGAAAAATTATGTTTTTTATTAAAAAAGAAGTTTTAATTAAAATAGCTAAAAAAAACAAAAAATAAATAAATAAATAAACTAAAAATGTGCCACCACTCCCTTGGTGTGGCAAGAAACCACACTTGAGTGGTAAAAAATGACATGGCGCTTATGTGGCGGTGGAGGGAGTGCGGTTTCGGTGGCACCACTCCCTCCAGCCTAATTGAATATAATTTCAAAACTGCCCACTACACACACATAGTGTTTGACCTTTATTGCCTCTAAAACATATTGAATCCCAATAATGTCCTTTGTTCATATGGTGTTGCTATACAAAGACATGCCCTTCACTCCTAATATGGTGTCCAATGAGAAATATTTACATATATGTGAATTCCATGGAGTCTAAATAAAGCATATAACGACAACTTTATGCATCTTTATTTTCTTCCGTGTTTGGGGCACATAGTTGTTTCATCCAAAAGTACATATGGTTCAATTAGTTTAGCCTTGAATCTTCTTCTCTCTGTCCTTGGAAAAACAAAATGATAATAAGCTCTAAAAGGACTAAAACTTAAAACATAAAAGTTCAAAAAATGTCAATTAAACTGTTATTCCAAGCACTTCCATTGTTGAAGAGAAACAAATCTTGTGATTAGTTACTCTTCCATTGATTAGACGACGCTTCTCTGCTTATTTCACCTCAATAAAACATGTGATCCGGAAAAAAATGTGCCACGAGAACACACACAAAAAAAAAAAAATTAAAATACCGATCAATAAATAAAACCAAAATGAAATAAGTATACTTTAATTTAATAATTAAATCATATCAGAGATGCAATTACAGGAAGAAGAGCAGTTTGGTGGAATGATAATTTGATGGTTTAGTTGGTTTGCATAGCATGTATATGTCCACTTGTTTATGTCTGGGATCTCTACAACTTAATCTGTTCAAATTAAAGCAATAATTTAAGCTAATTTCATTATTTGATGAAATGATGATCAAAAGATAATTTAGAATTACAATAATATGGTATAACAATTAGTACTAACAGACCACACAGCTCCATGGATTAGGCCCTTTTCAAAATCTGATCCATGTACTGGTCCCTAGTAATCACAAATTCACAACTAAACCCAATCATCATTAAACCTCTTCTTTTATGTGTTGTAAAGCATCCATCAATATCGTACTTCAACAAAAGTGTTACTTTTAGTCAAATGCTAAAATACCCTTCAATAAAATGAAAGTAAAAATCTTTTGTAATTAATAAGAATAGTTATTATTGAGTAACATAAGGTTTACAGATTAAAATATGCAATTGGCAATGACATGAGGTGCTATTGATCCTAATAATAAATAAAATACTAATACTATAAACTTTACAAAATCTTAAAACAATTTCTGAAGAATTAAAGCATCTTAGTTTTATATAATACCTGAACAAGCAATTTCATATCGTTACGTTTACAAATAATGAAATGAAAAAAGAATATAGATATTTCATATCGTTACGTTTACAAATAATAGCATGATTAGTACTTTAACGTGGTGATATATATTTTTAACAAATTAACCTTTTCGAATAGTTTTTATAAGTGTACCTGATAATTGGAAATGATTCCCTATTTGTATTCGGTGTGCCTCTTGACCTATTGAATGTGACGAAAAAGAAGATTAGCTATTGAAATAGACTTTAACATATAAACTTCAAGTTCATTGATCATGAAAACTGGTATATTAAGAAAGATTTTCTTATCTAGGATATGAAATCTGAATTATTGTAAGTTATTGAAGTCATATGAAGAAATTGGTACCTAACAAATGTAATCCTCCACCTTTTAACATAGAATTGAATACAATCCCTCAATACACAAACATTTCTTAACTTTATGTCTAAAGAAGTAGTAAAGCCAATGGTGTGTACTACAAATAAACATTACCCAAAATGGAGAGGATTTTACTGAAATAAGGCATGAGTATAGCTCTAGACTTCTGAAGTATTTTTTTCCCCCAATTTTCATGCCACTGGTAGAAATCTGTACATAGAGGAAAGTGATTTGTCACAAAAAAAAAAAAAAAAAAAAAAAAAAAAAAAAAAAACACGAAAGGAAATTTATGCAAAAATAGTCTGGTTACAATACCTCACTATCATTTTTAATGCTAACAATGGTGGTATATCTCGATAAAAAATACACAAGAAATACAAGTTTCTCTTAAGCATTTCATCGAGCAGGTGGTAGACAAACCTTGAAGTAGAAACTATGATAAAAAATATCACCTATAATGTAATTTGTGTATAAGAGCATCACACAAAGATATCACTGAAGCACAGAAATTTAAAAAGAAATGAGTATTTTGTTTTCAATTAGGAAAAGTCGATTTGAAACAGCATGTGTGCAATGGTCATGAAGAGTACAACAATTATTTCCTAATAGGAAACTGTCGGATAGTAACTTTGGTACCTGTCAAGTGCGTGTCTTGTTTGATTGCAATTAATTTTTTGATAAAAATGCGACATACCAGAAAAGGGTTTCTTGAGAGAAGCTAGGGTTATAAGAGGAGCATCATTGTTGAGGTAATTTTTGGTTACATGTGAAGCAGAACAACGCCCTTCTCCTCCAATAATATCCTCGACTGAAGAACAAAATTGAAATGACCTCGTGTTTGGCTTACCTTTTGAAAGGCAAAAAGTCACTTTTGTAAAAGTTGGACAAGTCACGATTACGTGACTTTTCAAAAAAACGTCATTTCCTCTATTGTAAAAGTTGGAAAAGTCACTGTTACCAAACTTCTTTTTAACTTTTAGAAAAAGATAAAAGTTAAAAGTTACTTTAAAAGCTATGTCAAACACCCTCTAAACAACAGCAAACATTGATAAATGAATCGATTAATCCCAAAATTGAAATCAACAAAGCACGGTGAAGGAGGTAATATTATGTTGAACCGATTGCAGAGGTAGGGTTCATCGTCACCGTCAGAACTTACCATGTTCCTCTTCAGTATGCGCAGTAGACGCAAGAACAGCGATTGTAGGTTTTCTGGGTTATTCTGGAAGTAATGGGTTTTGGATTTGGAAGAATCGAGCCAAGCATACCCACCGACCCACCGACATCGTCAACATCAATGGACACCTGCCAATACCTAAATCGAACCTTAGCACCCATCAACCGAGGCTTTTGAATCATAAAGACGGTGGGCATATGAAACACAAAGAGTAAGATGAGCGGTGGTGAACTAATCTGCAATTCCACCGCAAAAAAATGGGAGCGATGGAAGGATGTAAAGCACCTACTAAGGACAAAGCACTACCGTAACAAGTAAAAAGAAAAAAGAAATGAATTTTTTTTTACAGATGACACTGTTATAAAGAGACACTGTCCTTCAGTTATATGTTTAATAGTTAAAGAAAATCGGAAAATAAGTTAAAATAAATTTATATGGAATTAAAAATTATGTTTACCTAAAAATAATAAATTGTATTTGTAAAAACCATCATGATCGAAATTTTAAAATTACCAAATGAGTTATTTTAAAATTGACTTTGTATAAAATTATACATAATTTTGTTCATGTGTAACCTTCGGATATAAACAATTATAATCATACAGTTCAAGATAAATATTTATTTTATACCATGTTGATTTGAATTTTATTTTGTGATATTATCTTCAACCATTATAACAACCACAACTTATTGTTTTCATATATATGTATATATGTATGTCTTATTTTAGGACTCAAGATAATAATCATTATGTTTTATGTCAAAATTTTAATTTTATATAAAAAAAATTGATTTTTTAGACAATAAATTAGTTATTTATAATAACATATATTTATATATACTTTAACAACATAGTTCTATTTTTACACAATGTTAACACATACTACAACAAAATGAACCTAAGGCAATTCTGGTAAAATGTTTTATTAAGCTCTAAAAAGGTAGTGTTATGCCTAAAGCAACCCTTTACCAATGATTGCATCAGGTGAAGTGCATTAGACCTAAGGCGACTCTTTTATTAGAAAATGCAACCGTTTATGAAAAAGTTGCATGTGTTATACAAATGCAACCTTTTTATAATACAACCTTGTTTATATACTAAGGCAACTTTTGTATACTCTAAGCAACCTTTTCTATACTTAAATGCAACCTTTACTAATGACATTTAGTGGCACAGATAAAATGTCATTAAAACCAAAAAAATGTCACTAAAGGCTATCTCGGTAATCAACGGCACAAAAAAAATGTCACTAGAAAAGGTGTCACTAAAGACTTTTAGTGGCACTTTTTATTTGTGTCGCTGCAGCGATTTAGGTTTTAGTGACACTTATTTTATGCCACTAAAATAATTTTTCATTATAATGATACTTTTTTATGTCACTATAATATAAAAGCCATTACCTTGCTTTTAACAGTAAATTTTTTTACCACAAAAAAGTCCGTATTTAAAAATTAGATCCATTATTTTATTGCAATATAAACTAAGGAAAATACAATTAAGATAATAAATGAAAAACTAAATATTATTACTTAAAATAAAAGTTAAAAATATAATTAGAATATAAATCCGATCAATATATGATCTATTACACCATTATACTCTATTCCCACACATCTAAATGTATTACAATACCCCCAACCCCCAAGTACTCTATTCTAATATTGTCTTTAGACAAACAATCTTCCACTCTTCCACAAACATCACAAAGAAGTATAAAAAACACCTGCAAATTGTTATATAAATAAGAGACGAGAGTTAAATGTTATATTTAATCAAATCATAAGTTTAAATTAAGGTTCTCTTTCAAAAAAAAGTTTAAATTAAGGTTAAAAGATCCAATTTAAAAGATTATGCAGAGAATCAACTATGAATTAAAACAAGCATACACGTAGGGATACAAAATAAGGCACGTACCTGTTTTCAACAAAGAAATTGTAACATCCCTATTTCACGGCCAAAAATTTTCATTTTTATTTAAATTCAAACTCCTCAATTATAAAAAACCATTATAAGAAAAAACATTTATTCTTTATTACAATTAATGAAATCAGAGTATTACGATGAACGAGAAATCATCATTGGTGTTGATGAGTGTGTACAGTCCCGCCTTCACCTTCCCATAATCACCGATGATACCTGAAACCATAAACAACTGGGTAAGAAATAAGTTTAGTGAGTTTCCCCCAAAATACCCCATACGATAAACATATAAACATGCATAATGGCCCATAACCTCCCGGTTGGAATGCCCATGCCCAATCAGTCCTCGGACTGGAAAGCCAAGATGCAACGTGTCCAATTAGCCATCGGGCTAGAATACCCAAGGTTTGTTGGTCTGCCCCCTCAACCCAATCGCTCTTCCAGAGCCTCCGTGCCTACGGCTTACAACCGGCCTGCACCGGGTATCTTGGCCTACAGCATAAAGCGGGACCGCCTCAACCCACCACTACCATATGTCGACATATAAACAAACAAGGATCAAGTAGGCACATAATACAGGCAAACATCAAACATACAACTCACTACCGCCTAAAAGTCATCTCACAACATACAGTCTTGCTACCAGCCATCCTTCATGAAATGCGTAACCATAAGTAACCAGAGGTGAGATAGCCACAACCAAACAAGGAACATGCAAGAAAGCCTAGATCAAGAGTTCTCAAGCTATCCTACGTGACCACAAACAGTCCCTAGGGCACTCCACCAGAGGATAACCAGCAAGTACAAATAACATATGGTTCTACAGATCACTATGGCAACGCAATATACTTGATACCAGGATACAGATTTAACAGATCACTACATCATAATAGCATACTCGATACCAGGATACAGATCTAACAGATCACTACAGCATAACAACATACTCGATACCATGATACAGATCTAACAGATCACTACAACATAACAACATACTAAGTATCAAAATCCAAGGAATGCATGACCGTATATATTCATAGGTGAGATAGCCACCGGACAGGTGGTCCTACTCTAGAACCACAACCAAACAAGGAATAGGTAAGAGAGCCTAGACCAAGAGTCCTCGATCTATCCTACATGACTATATACAGTCCCTAAGGCATCCTTCTACTAACAGATAACCAAAACTAATGGGTCTTCATTGGTGCCTTCGACCCACAATATAAGGAGGCAAAACTCACCTAAAATGAAGAAACCCGAGAACACCGTGATACACTCCCTGCTACACTGCTTTCTCCCGCGGATCCACTAACATTAGAACCAATAAAATCTTAATCACCAATCGAAACCCTCAAGTTTGACCTAAAGTCAAACTTGGTCAAAAAGTCAATGGTCAACGGAGTCAACAAAAGTCAACATTTCTCCACACTGCGGGGTACGCCCAACGTACCATAGGAGTACACCCAGTGTACTCTGATGTTTGACCAAGAAATGGGGCGCTGACCGCGTATACGCAGCATACCTCCAAGTACGCCCAACGTATGTTGCCCAGTCCCAAAATGTCATTAAGAGCTTATTCCATTACGCTCTTCCTCCCAAAACTCAGATCTACGCCCAAAATGATGTCCTAAGTCCTAAAGTTTCCAACTCAGCTACCCAAGGCCAACGCTGTCATTTACTAGCCTAGGAGAATTTTAAATACAAAGCAGAAGAATCGGTCGGTTGCCCCAGTAAAAACCGTCTGCATAGCCGACCCCGTCATATCAGTAGACGCCAAGACCATCCCTGTCGAACACGTGCCTTGATCTTAGCTAGAACAACTCAGCTACCCAAGGCCAACGCTGACATTTACTAGCCTATGGGACTTGTTAACGTATCCCTCTAGGAACACATCAAAGACAACGAGACAATTATTTAAAGGACGGCCTAGCTAACGGTCGTTACCCCGGCATAAGTGTTAGGCTCGGGCCATCGCCCTTGCAGCCTAGCAGTTAGGCCCCGACATTCTAATGCCAAGGTCCATAACATGCCAAAATAGTACCAACCGCTCCACGAAATGACAAGTGTAGCGCTCAGAACACTGCTTCCCAGTGACTCTACACCAATAGAAGATAACCACTAGTGGAGTATGACCCACCAATAGGACGCCTCCACGTCCTAACAGTCCAAAAGAGACAAAAGGTGTTGTCGTGGACATGCTCCCCAGGCGACATGTATAAAAGGACCCTCCTTCTCTAAAAGAAGGGACCACATCTCTCTCTATCTCAAACTAAACCCTAATTCCCTCACACAACTACTGACTAGACCGTCGGAGTCTCGTTCTGGGACCCCCCCCCTCCCGGACGACGACTAACGTCGGCTCTTTCTTTGTTGTGATTCTCAAGCTTAATTCAGGCAAAACCACTACTGACGACGTTAAGCTCAAAAACATATCACAAAAAGGACAGTACGACTTTTTGGACACTTATTTTTGCGCCTATGAGCCGATTTATTCATATATGCAAGAGTATACTCAATCATATTTATTTATAAAATGGAATATTACATTGATACTCTATTACATTTAATTGTCTATGCTAATTTCTAACGATGGTCAATGACAAAGTTTTCCCAGTTTTCACAGCAGGAGTCCAAGCCATGATTCAGGCTATGTTAGGTCAACAAAAGGAGGAAACAAGACGACTTCTACAAGAAGATAAAAGAGAACTCACTACTCTGATTGATGAACCGGTTATGAATGATGGTCAATCGGAAAAAGGAAACTATAGCAGGACCGTCGATCGAGAAGAACCACAAGTAGTCATGAGGAATAACCCATATAGGGATTGTTAGAGATGGTTTCCTAGACAAAGACTTCAAGGCCTCCAAGCCACCAAGTTTTTCTGGGAATCCAAAACTAGTAGATGTGATGGATTGGATCTCTGAGACGGAAAAGGTGTTTGAGAGTTGCGACTGTAGTGACAGACGGAAGACCGTCTTCGTGGTCAGACAACTAAAGACTAGATTGTTAAGTTGGTGGAAGTTGTCGGGTGACATTATGCCAAAAGGTGAATCAATCAAGATGTCATGGGAAAAATTCCTACAACAGTTGTAGAAGGAGTATTAGTTGGAAAGAGACCTCCTGGAAATCAATAACAAATTTCATAATCTGAAAAAGGGGAAGATGAGCGTCAACGAGCATGCTGCAACTTTTCCTGAGAAGATGAAATTAGTTCCTTACTTGGTCCCTACAGACTTATCAAATATTGAGAAGTTTGCTAACGAACTACCAGCAGATTATGGTCCAACCGTGAAGCTAGCAACTACCTTAAAAGCAACCATTTGGGCGGCTAAGAATGTGGAAATCCAAATAAGAGATAAGAGTATGGAAAAAGCTGAAATTGGGGAAAAGATGAAGTTTGATGGATCTTTAAGGTCCAATAAGAAAAGCAGATTTTCAAAGCCTAACCTCACCAACAATAAGCCTAGGGGTAGCAGTGAAGCGAAGTGGTGTGACAAGTGTCCGCACCTGAACAAGTACACACCTCTAACCCTCCTAGTTTCTCTCTGTGGGATTTCTCTTACACAAGTGCCCATACTTGCATATTCTCACATTCTTCCTAGGTCACTAGGAATTCCTACCTCACACTGCTCTCAGCCGCAAAGGAAACATCTACCAATGTCAACTAACTACCTTACGAATGCAATCACGTGCAATAAAAATTAAATAATCTTTCGACTGAATGATCATGCACTACAACGATTGGACTCAGACAAGAGTTGTGTAATAGAGCCAAATCAAACACTTTAAAACTATTTAATCTTTGTGGCATGCAACCTAACGTATTCGCTTAATAGTTAGTTAACATCAATATAAGCCTCACATAGCACAAAGGAAGAAGCATTCAAGCAGCAACTCCAACACACAACATAACATCATAAAGATCAGGCAATTCTAACACGTAATTGCTAAAGATCCTTAGCCTACACACTATCATGCATCTCTAATAGTTCACATTTCAGTCACAAAAGGAATCTTGCCTAAGCATGCATTCTAGCATGCAACCTTGAGCAGATCCTTATTCTAACTTCTAGCATGCATATCATATTATGACACATATCATATCAAAATGTATGGGTATTCTGGGAATCACTTATTTGAGCTCTGACTGATTGCACGCATCGCATCTTGTTTTTTTTTTTCGTAAAAACTTTTAAGAAAATGTTTTTGTAAAAATAAATTATTTAGTCCTCGGTTTGAGTTCAAACATACTATAGAGTGCGCCCGAATCCCTCAAACTAAGACTCTGATACCAACTTGTAACGTCCCAAATTTCAAACCAATTTTTTTCATTTAAAATTAAAATCATTTATTCCAATTACAACTTCAAAGATCTTAATAAAACCATTTGGTTTAAAAACATTTATCAGAGTATAGACAAAAATTATTTAGTGCGGAAATCTCCAATGGATGTGATGCAATCATGTTGTGCCCTTTCTTCAATACGAGGAAACCCGAAACAATTTAAACTTAAAACCGTAAGCACAAAGCTTAGTGAGTTCCCCAAGACACCACATACCATACATATCAGTAAAGAACGTGTGAATGATATGGTCCTCCCACAGTCTCATAGTCACCCACTGATGCAGTTACAAGTGCCATGGTTCTCCCATGGTCTTTCATACAAGTGACACGGTCCTCCTATGGTGTTCCATGCAATAGTCACAAAGACAGCTAGCATCTTACATATCATAGTGAGAAGACTCACCTGACACAATTCACACAGAATAAAACCACTGGAGCGGTCAAATGGTTGTCCAACCCCTTGAGCACCTACATCCATATTCATAATCTCTACTTAGCTCGCACCACGTGTATCACTTTATAATGCTTCATAATATTCTTCTTATTCATTGTTTTTATTTTTATAATAATCGACTCATACCTAATTATGTGTTTCAATCATTAGGTTAAGCCTATCTTACTCTTAACCATCCAAATAATCTAGCTTTCAGATATGGTACATTACTTACAATTAACCAACTTGTTGAATAATAAAATTTATGATACATTATCTAGTATTACCCAATAGCTACCAGATATTTATAATTTTTACCGTAATTAGTTCGTAAAATCATCTTATAAATAAGTAACCCAAAACATATTTTCATAAATATTTTCCAACTTATTTAAATCATACTAACCATCTCTTAAAATTTAATTAGACTAGTACTTTCTTAACTAATATATAGAATAAGCCTACCATTTGTTAGAATTTGTTAGAAGTCCAATTGTTTTAAAACAAAAGTTCATCAGCCCATTTACATAAGATTTTTAAGTCCAAAATCCAAACCTAAAAGTCAAATTCGGTCAAAGAATGTACCTCTTCGACTGTAATTGGGAAATGACCACCGGGGGCTCCAAACACGATTACTCCACCGGAAATGATTTAGGTTGCAGGAGACCCCTTCTTCTCCGATCACCACTATCTCGGTCTCATTCACTTCATTTTTAGTTGCGGGAGACCAGAACCTCGCTTTCTTCCCCACTAAGGCTGGGCGGAGTGGAAGTGCCAAAGAAACTCGCCATCGATCGCCAACCATTTGGAACACCGCCCCCTAGCTCTCGCTAGGGGGCTCGCCAACCATGAGTCACCAATGCCTTAGCGTGATGAAAGAGAAGGGAACTTTTGCTTGTAATTGGATGCATGTTACTTGAATCGTATTTCACATTCTTAAATTCAATAAATCACTTTACAAACTTACATTTTACCCCATTTTGAATTAAGAAAATATATCACCTTTTCAATAAATCATTTTACAAACTTACATTTAAAAAAAAAACATTTTTAATATATATATATATATATATATATATATATATATATATATATATCAAACCATACTCTCAACAAATATATTTCTTAAAATATAGTAATTAAAATAAATTAGAAAAAAGAAAATATAAAAAATTGAGTGCTAAGAGTGTTACCACTCCTTAGAAAATGTTAAGTGTAGGTGTTAAAAGGAGAAAAATTATATGGAATTTAAAATGCTTATGTGGCAAGGTGCCAAGAGTGTCACCACTCCTCTTAGCCTAATAATGTTGTCAAAGGTTCAAAACAGTAGCTGGAAAACATGTCGCCAAGGAAAACGGGGTCAAAACCCATCAAATGATCTCTCTCTGACTTCGACGTCGCCAGAGAGTAACTACGTCAGATTTGGAGGTGCGAGACATTGGAGAACTTCACCGAGAGCTCACTGAATCTCCCTTTCCTCTCGAGCTCTCTCTCCAAATGGCACATAGCTTTCCCCAAACCCTAAAGTCTCAATTAGAATGTATAAATATGTGAAATTTAGGTTAATAATCGATCGCTTTTGGGAAGAATCGGAAGTTGCAGGCTCCAAAACGAGGACCTCTCGCTGCAGTGTTTCTAGAGGAAGGAGATAAGGTGATTTCTGAAAATGGCAAAATTGGTCCCTAGAGTTTGTATTTTGTCGCTTTCTACCCAAATTCGGGATTTACATGACAAAAATAGTTTTAGGAATTACAATCTAACCCCTGGACTTAAATATCCTACACATACTAAATAAAATTGATTTATTTTAATTAATGTTGTTATCTTAATATTATTATTATCATATTATTATTATCACAACCTTTTAACTTTTATTATTAATTTAACCTTTTACATCCATATAATGCCTTTTATTTAATTAATTAATTTGCCAAACTTATAAAACTTAGTCTCTAATTACATAATTTCTCGCTATAACTTATCAATCCTAATTCGAAATCATTAAATGGAAACGGGCGTTCATCGATGATATTCAAATATACTCAAAGAGTACGCAAGAATATGGCAAGCATTTGCGCTAGATATTAGAAGTTTTAAAGAAGGAGAAGTTGTATGCAAAGTTCTTCAAATGTGATTTTTGGATCCGAGAGGTTCAATTCTCGGGTCATGTAGTTAACCAAGAAGGCATAATGGTTGACCCAACAAAGATTGAAGTTGTTATGAAGTGGGAAAGACAAAAAAGTCCCACTACGATTCATAATATTTTGGGATTAGCTGGATATTACCGAAGGTTTATCCAAAGTTTGTGTAATTGTATTTTGGGTGTTAGAATATGGAGGAGACATTCTTGTTTTTTTTGTGAATTTCTATAAAAAAAAGTCAACTTTTTATAAAAACTTGGTATCTTACAAAAAAAAATACGGTATCAATGATGTATAAATATTTAATTTGAATCATAAAAATTCAAATTATTTAAAAAATTTATTATTATCAAAAATAATAATGCGTTACATGAAAGTTAGGTTGATTCCTAAATTTTGTCCGTTAAAAATTTGGTGTTTAGGTCGGGTATAGAATCTGTCGCATTTGGTGACGAATTCACCAAAAATCTGTATTTGTAGCCTTTGTTATGAATTTGTCATGTAGTATAAGGTTTATGAACTCAACTACATTGTGTTACGGATATTATTTATACCTAAATAATATATAATTGAATTATCGAATCCTTATGTTACTAACCCTAATTAGGGTTTAGACTCAATAATTGGCAATAAGAGAGATACTTTGTATTATAACTTGTCAGTAGTACATTAGAAACATTAGGGAATATCACATTTTTCCTAAAATTCTAATTCAAGTTGAGTTGACCTGGTTGACTTTTGTTGACCTTGTTTGACCCAAAATTGACTGTTGTTACACATAGTTACTTTTATCTTACACATAAATACGGGTATCTAACTTCTTAAATGTTATACGTGTTTTATCTGTATTTATGATATTTGTGCTAGACGTGATGATACTTGAATTAAATCATATTTTGTTAAAATATCGATGTACTTATTTTATCGTACTTAACTTATATTGGATAGATAAAGGATGTGAAAAATGAAATAATGATGAGAGGCCGCGACTATTATAGTACCTTTGTACTACCTTTGTACTGATGAAAAGGTTATCTAGCAGATTATAGATAACGGCCACATACTATTCTAGACAGTCCAGTAGAACATTGACAGACTCACAATTTATAGGTGTTATGAACCGTACGTTCATTTGATGTACTCTACCCCCCCCCCCCCCCTTATTGTTGCCTTATTGACATATATTGTTACGAAACCCCTGAAGCAGTATTGTCTACTCGTTGCTTACAGTGATCCTTTAGGATAGATCCCTTGAGATTATCATTTTAGAATCAGGGAGTGAGAATAACGGGAATTAGTAATCAGGTTAATTATTTGATGTGAAATATATATTTAAAAGATTTTAATTATATTATTGTGGGTTGAAAGACCTATGTGCTGACTAGACTCCCAAGCTGACCCACTCAGTTTATTTGTATCACAGGCAGCGATAAGAAGACTATGAAATAAATGATGATATTTGCTGAGAGATTTAATGAGTTTATGGCTATAGTATAATAAACAGTTGTAAGGCATGTAACAAACTAGCTTATGCTTAACTTTCTGTATCAGTGATTGACATCCAAGGTTTTTAATAGTAAAACATTTCTTAAAAATGTTTGACTCTGATTTATATTTATAGAAAATATTTTGGGACAAATTTCACATTATTATATTCTACAAAAGGATACTCTGTTTTAAATAAGCAAAAAGAAAAAGTTTTATTTGGCCGTGAAAACTGAGTATGTCACAGATTCAGCTGCACCAAAACGATAAGTAAAACGTTTCTTAAAAATGTTTGACTCTGATTTATATTTATAGAAAATATGTTGGGACGAATTTCCCAATATTATATTCTACAAAAGGATGCTCTGTTTTAAATAAGCATAAAGAAAAAGTTTTATTTGGCCGTGAAAACTGAGGATGTCACAGATTCAGCTGCACCAAAACGATAAGCAATATTCAATTTTGTTATGTACAAGGACACTGATGGGTCCCTTATCTCCATCACATTCGATGAACGCCAGCAACGTCAATCGGTGAAACCAAATTATATACATATTAATATGAGTGTTATTTAGGAACATTATACTTTCTGCTGTTCAAAATTTTTCCATGGTATTTTATGGAGGTTGGCAATTTTAGTCACTGCCCTTCCTCCAAGCCTTACATGGCGGAAGATATCTTCCAATGGAAAGTGAAAGAGATGTTGATATTGCCATATTTATACATATTTTTAGGCAATATTTAATTACATTTTGATTTATATTTTGGTTATTTGCTTAGATAAATGGTACTTGTAAGGTTAAATTATATTTTGCAGCTAAAAGAAGACATTTTGAAGAAAAGGGACTGAAAGCGTTAAAGATCGGAACTTTGGAGGATAAAGGTTTGAAAGATGAAAAATCCAGCAAAACACGTATTCACGACGTGAGTATTAAAAGCTCACAACGTGATCTAGGACCTTCTAGAAGATAAACATCACGGAGCAAGAATCCGTGTTGGATACAGATAATAACTGGACTCACGACGTGAGACTTCTCTTCTCACGACGTGGGTGAGGATATTTCGAAAATTATATATATCCTTGAACCCTTCAACTTTGAGGAGGTTGGCTGGCTGAGAAAAGGTTTCAGAAGTCGAATTCATAGAAAGATAAGGCTAGGAAATTGTTTTTAATACCAAGGAAGAAGGAGAACTACATAATAAACTTTCTAGTTTGGTACATTTATGATGCTTTCAACTATGACTTGTTTGAGTTTATTTGTTAGTATGAGTAGCTAAATCCAACTGCTTCTGTTGGCTAGATGAAGCTGGAACTCATGGTTTGCTTATAATAACTTAGATTTTCCTTGTTGGTTAATGTCTTGTGTTTAATTGATTACACCTAGCATTCTTAATTTGATAACTAGATTGCTTTAGAATCTTATTCTGTGTAGTTAGTGACCATTAATCTGCATGAATTTGATTACCTAGTAATTTAGTGAACATTAGATTATTAGATTATTAGAAAAGTAATTGAATTATTGAATTTGGTTGTGCTAGAGAACTCATATTATGAACATAATTGTGTTTGTCAACTCAATCTTACATAACTCCAATTCTATTTAATAATTGATTGTGTGTTAAAATATGTGTGACTATGCATAGATCTACATGAATTAATTCAACATTAGTTAATTTGGAATTGAATTGCTAATAACACATTAATTGGTAACCAACGGGAATTGTCATAATTAATAGTTAAACCATTGAGGGAAAGTGGATTCAACCTCACAGAGTGTTTTTGTTATTTGATTGAATTGTGTTAAGAAGTTAAGTTCATCTAAACTTGCAAAATTAGATAAAAACCATTACTTTGCTAGAAATTTAGGTTAATTTAATAGTAGGTAAATTAATTAGTTAAAATTGTTCCCTGTGATCGACACCCGACTTACCTAAACTATTATATAATTTGACTAGGTACACTGCCTAGGTGAATTTTAGTTAGTTAAGTCAGTTAGGTTATAAATCTAAAATTAGGTGTAGCTACTTGCACGCATCAAGTTTTTGGCGTCGTTGTCGGGGAACGGCTATTTTAGTTGTTAATTTATTTGCTTTAGTTAATCGATCTTTTTTGTGGGGTAAAACCTGCAAAAAGTTAGTTTTTAAGCTTAGTTTTTGTTTCAGTACCAAACTCACGACGTGAGCCTTAAGCTCACAATGTGAGTTCAGTAGTTTTTCATTTTTCTTCGTTTTTCTTTTTTGTTTAGACTTTCTGCGACAACACGTGGTGGTGACTTTTACCACGTCGTGGTGACCACTCAGTAGACTATTTCTAGTTAGTTTTTGTTCAGTTTTACGTTTTTGTTTTTGCTTTATTGCAGTAGTTCATGACCAGAGGTTCCAACACGCCTTTGGTGCCACCACTTGAAGATCCAGAGTCGGCCTTTCACAAAAAGACGGATAAGAACGCAGGAGTGAACGAAACACCAAAGAAGTCACCTTTCAAGGATCTCAAATCAGTCTTTGGAAAGAAGACAGGAAAGAAAGTGGGAGAGTCAAGTACATCATCAGAGGACAAAAGCAAGGTAGAAATCTTTGATCAAATAACTAACCCACAAGAATCCGAATACGAATCCGAGCCTGAATTCGAATTAGAAAAAGAGTGAACCCGAAGACGAACCAGAAAACGATATGGCGAATATTGTGGATATGTCTATGGGAGCATACAAAAAGCGGATAAGAGACGATGTTGGTCCTGGTTTAGTACAACCTACAATTCATGCAACTGCCACATTGGAGTTGAAAGGACACATCCTTACTGCACTTAAGGATGTACTATTTTCTAGAAAGGATCACGAGGATGCTTACAAGCATCTAGATGAGGTCAATGACATTGCAGACTATTTCAATGTCCCAAATGTTCCTAGAGAGACAGTCTTGCTAAGGATGATGTCGGTCACTTTTAAAGGAGCTACAAAAGACTGGATGAAGGCACTACCACCTGGTGCAATCACTACTTCGGCATAGATGCACGAGCAATTTCTAGAATAATTCTGCCCACCATCCAAGATATCTAAACTCAAGAAGACAATAGCCAATTTTGAGCAACAACCGGGTGAGTCGCGTTATGAGGCATGGGAGCGCTATAAAGGATTACTGAGAAATTACCCTCAAAATGACCTCAACATACAACAAGAAGTGTCTATATTTTATGATGGGGTAAATGTCATGACAAGGCAACTCCTTGCTTCCCAATGACCACTAACTAAGAAAAATCTGGGCGAAGTAAAGGAATTAATTGAAGAATTCTCAAAGCATTCTCGTGAATATCATAATCCGAGGCATTATGGAACAAAGGGAATTAGTAGTGGAAATTCAGAAGACATGGCTGTTGTGTTTGCAATGCTTGCCACCATGGACAGAAGAATGACAAAGATGGACTAATCAATTCATGCTATTCGAGTTGGATGTGAAAGATGCAATGGTCCACACTTGACCAAGGACTGCCACTTAGATGATAATGGGAACAAAAAGGCTCAAGTTTGCTATGCTAGTGGAGACAAATATGATGAGGACTGGAGAAAACCAAAGAAGGAGTGGTTGCCATATGAAGAGTACAAGAAGCAAAAAGAAGAGAAATATAGGCAAACATGACGAGGCGTCTACCAAAAAGAGCAACCACCAGCTGAGAAGAAAGTTGACTTAGAGACCATGCTTACTCGTTTTATGGAGGCTTCAGAAAAACGACATGATGAGACAGATGCAACTATAAAATATCAAAGATTGATGATGAAGGATCAACAAGCCATGATGAAAGATCAACAAGCTATGATGATTGACCAGCAAGCTTTATTAAGAAATCATCAAGCATCGATCCACAATCTCGAAGCCCAACTTGGTCAACTAACAACTTTGGTAAACGAAAAATTATCTCCACAATTTCCCGAAAAGAAGACTCAATCACATGTAATGGTAATTGAAACTGAAGAAGAGGCTATTTCTGAGTTCTTAGAAGCACTAGAAGTGGAGACAAAGCAGCCCGAACCAAAGCCGAAAAAGTCGAAAATCGATGAGAAATATTCTGCTGAACAGCCAAACTCACGATGCGAGCCTTCAAAGCTCACGACGTGGGCTGAGTCTGAATAGAATAATTCAGCAAATGTTCCAGCTTATCGTCCTCCTTTACCGTTTTCGTCCCGAGCTAATATTCATCTACTGGAACAGGATCATTAGGAATTTATGAAGCAAGTAAAAGGTATTTCAATAAATACTCCTTTTATTGAGTCGTTATCTAAGGTTCCTGAATACGCGAAGTTCTTACAAGACTTAATAGATACTCGCCAGCATTTAAAGAAAAATTCCAAGGTGATTCTTAGTGAGCAGAGTGTTGGGTTTTGAGCATTATAACACTTCCTAAGTGCACATGCAACCCTAAATGCTTTGGATCTAAGTTTTCTCTAATTATACATGCATTTTCTTTTTCCAAAGTATTCACCCTAGCTAGCATACATTTGAAGCTATATAATATAAAACTTAGTTAGGATGCTAACCTCTTGAGTATGGTAGAGTTATTGACCTTTGAAAGCTTGAGAACCTCAAGTGTGATGCCTCTATTGGTTCACAAACACCAAGTTGCAAAAGGAGGATTCTAGAGAATAAGTTACTTGTCCCAATCTATGGTGTAACCGATTTTGGTGCATGGAGGAGGCTTTTTATAGTTGTGGCAAGTGCTAGGTTACACTTTGTAAACCCTAATGATCCATGACTTTTCACATCCTCATGATCCATGGGTTTAACCTCCATGAACTATCCATGGACAATTTTATTGGTTTAGCCCAAGTTGCATAATTATGGATCATTAGCCCACACTTATAGAATCATTGATTTACATAATCAATCCCCCCATATTTAATTAGTCTCTTTTGACCACAAAATTAGTTCTTAATTAATTCTTGGACAATACCAATTAAATAACCATATTAATATATTATACTTATAATATATTAATAATTCATAAATAACCTTATTCTCTAAAGTCCATCCTATCAAGTTGCATTGGTGAAGGCAACCCAAAAAGGGACCATGCTACAATCGGGTCAAGTATATCCCAGTTATAGTTATGGGCTTAGACACCAAATTCAACAGTCTCCCACTTGGTTAAGTCTAATAACTATAACTACCAATATACTTTCCGGATCCGACTTAGCAATCATAAGCTTTCAAAAGCCATCGTCAACTCTGACCCAGTCAGTGCGCGTCCTTTTAGATAAGGGGTCATATATTCCTCTGTTCTCAAGATATCAGTCGGACAAATACATGGAACAATGTCATTCTTATTGTCTAGCAGTTTGTTTCCCGATTTCCGATTCGTCTGCACATAGAACATAACTGAACACATCAATTTAGTTCTGGCCGGGCCCGACACATAAGTCAAAACAGAATCATCGAGGGGCCCAAATATCGCTTTTAATCTTCTTAGGATAAAAAGGGAACAGATAAACTTCGACATTATATGTTTGTACCAAGTATTCATTAAATCATGCACAACGACACGTTTTATAACATCAAGTTACTGATGCGTTTTCGTGCCATCAATGCACAACCAACTCATAGTCAACAACTCATATATCTGTTGGATAAGGTGTCTAAGTCCATAACTATATTTGAGATGTACTTGACCCGACCCGGCATGGTCCATTTGGGTTGCACTTCACCCAAACAATTTATATGGATAATCTTTTGAGAATAGTATAAGTTATGATTTATTAATATATTATAAGTTCTAATATATTAATATGAAATAATATTATTTAATTAGTATTGATCTAAAATTAATTTAGAATTAATTTGGTGATCAAAAGTGTGACTAATTAAATATGGACTCTTGTATTTATAAAGTGTGGGCTAATGCTTATTTAGAATGGGCTAGGCTTGCATGGTAAGTCCATGGATAGTTCATGGAGCTTTAACCCATGGATATCATGGAAATGAAAGGTCATGGGTATTAGGGTTTACATGGATGTAACCCTAATCCACCACACTATATAAAGGAGTCCTTGGCACTTGAAATTGCACTAGTTTTTGTGTGAGAACTAAGGGTGGCCGATTTCTAGAAGTGTTCTACTATTCTCTCAAGTTTCCAAGGTTTGTGGTGATTTGTGACTTCCATTTGAGGCATCCACATTATTGGTGCTAGGCTCTCAAACTCCAAGCAATCAACCACTACTAAAAGGTAACTCTACTAGCTTATTATGTTTCAAAGTTCCCCATGCCATGCTAGTTAGGTTAAGAACCTTGGAAAAACAAATTTGCATGTATCTTAGTAAAACATAGATCCAAGGTTTCTAGGGTTGCATGTACACCATAGGAGTGTTAGAATGCTCAAAGCCCAACAGTGGTATCAGATCATAGGCTTGTTTTCTTGATACTTGATGCAAATTGTTGAAAAAAGTCGAAAATTATGCATTCTGCTGAATGAACTCGCAGAGTCCATGGGGGGAATCGACGAGTCCATGTGTAAAATCATCCTACTCGTCGAGTAGGTTCATGCACTCGACGAGTAGAATGCCCAGAGTGCAGTTTTTCGAGTTTTGCTGCTGGAAATGGACTAGAAACATTACCCTAAACTGTTTTGGTCTTATAAAACTTGTTTTAGATGGTGTAATGATTATGCTAATCCATTTTCAATAGATATTATCAAAATTTCAAGTCTTATATGTGTTTTTATGATTCTTGAAATTGTTGATATGAATGTTCATACACTATGAGTTTAGAAGATCATAGGAATATTTAAAACTTGCTTGTTAGTTTAATTCTTGATCATTATGTGTTTTAATGGAATCCATAATTTGTCCTCAAGTTATGGATTACCAAAAGTCATTCTTTTAAAGTCCATTAATAAACACATAGGTTTCATAAAATGAAAAATCTCTCATTTTAATAAACCATTAACTCATAAGTTATGAAAGATGAAAAGTTTTGAAAGTTACAAAACTTACCCTCAAGTTTTGGAACATGTAAAGTCTCACACACTTTGGTAAAACTTTAGTTCCAACCACTAGAATTTTAAAAGTTAAAATTCAACCTTTATAATTTATAATATTATAAGTTTAATAATAATTATATATGTATAAGAACAAGTCGTTTTACCGTTAGTAGGTCTCATTCACGAAGCCGGTCTATAAGGGGGTATAAGGTTGTTGCCTATAAAATGGCAGCTTAATGGGTGTCCACTCTCACCCACCGCTTCCTTGACTGGTGGAGGGTCGTTAGCCGAATGGGTAGGAGAATGACTTTAATCCTCATTAAAATTATGATGATTATAAAGTAACTAAATGTTTTATAAATTACCAATCTTAGTTACTTTAGGAAAATGTGAATAAGGTGCTAACCCATGAAATTACACTTTGCACTTTGTTTAAGTCGTTAGTGGAGCGTGTGTGGTTAACCGGAGCGTGTGTGGTTAACCGGCACACTAACCTGGACTTAACAAGGTAGGCAAAGGGTGGCTTAAGGTTTATCATAGGTCGGTGGAGCGTGTGTGGTTAACCGACACATCGATTGAGTGATAAACATTAAGAGTACCAAGTAATTTGCATGGTTACTTCACACCTTGTTTTGTGATCCTCGGCATCCCAGTCACAAAACTTGAAGGGCACACTTGAGATTGAAACATGCCATTGAAAAGTTCAATGAATCTCAAAGAATCTAGGAGTTTCAAAACCAATTAAAACCTAATAATTTATTTCGTTTTTCATGGTGGAAATTGGTGAATCGTCATTCACCTACCTTCAAATATTTTATAGCTTGGATTACGGCATCGCTCTTCTAAGTTATAAAATATTGTGTTGGGTCCTAGCCTTAATATTACATTTGGGTGTCTTATTAAGGACTATTTTTATATCTAATCTAAACTTGTCTTTTTTCTTTTCAAATGTCTTCCAACAATGTTGCTTCTGGCTCAAACCCTACCGACTCCTTCTCTCTCATGAACCTTTGTGGGAGAGTCATCTTCGATGAATCCAACTTTATGGATTGGATCAGGAACATCAGGATGGTCACTCGGTATGAGGACAAGGAATATGTCCTCGACAAGGAGCTTAAGGAACTTGATGAGTCGTCTGCTACTCCTGAGGAGATCGCTGAATACCAGGCATAAGAGAGAGATGCCACTAAGGTGGCATGTATCATGTTGGCCACAATGACAGCCGAGCTCCAAAAGTTCTATGAGGACTATTACCCTTTTGAGATGCACCAAGACTTGGATTACGACATCCCTCTTCTAAGTTATAAAATATTGTGTTGGGTCCTAGCCTTAATATTACATTTGGGTGTCTTATTAAGTACTATTTTTATATCTAATCTAAACTTGTCTTTCTTCTTTTCAAATGTCTTCCAACAATGTTGCTTCTGGCTCAAACCCTACCGGCTCCTTCTCTCTCATGAACCTTTGTGGGAGAGTCATCTTCGATGGATCCAACTTTATGGATTGGATCAGGAACATCAGGATGGTCACTCGGTATGAGGACAAGGAATATGTCCTCGACAAGGAGCTTAAGGAACTTGATGAGTCGTCTGCTACTCCTGAGGAGATCGCTGAATACCAGGCATAAGAGAGAGATGCCACTAAGGTGGCATGTATCATGTTGGCCACAATGACAGCCGAGCTCCAAAAGTTCTATGAGGACTATTACCCTTTTGAGATGCACCAAGACTTGATGGACCACTACCATCAGAGTGCTCGTCAAGAGTGGTATGAAATCATTTCCTCCATGATAACAACACGGATGAAGGATGGTGAACCCATCACGGGCCACATGCAGAAAATGCAAAGGTATGTGGACCGTTTGCTGAAACTGAATGTGAACTTCCCAGAGGAGTTGGCAATTGATATCATTTTGCACTCCTTACCTTCGTGTTATGATCAATTCCGAATGACATACCACATGAACAAGGAGGAAGTTACACTCAACAAGCTTCAAGGACTTTTGAAGACCGCAGAAAGTGGTCTTAAAGGTAAGTCGGTTGTTACTTCTCCTACTCCTACCGCGGCCCCTGTCTTGGCAATCGGGCAAGGCAAAGGAAAGAAGAGGAAGAGCCCTTCGAAGGGTACCAAGGGAAAGTCCCTTGATGGCTCCTCTTTAAGTGGAACCAAGAAAGGTTTTTGTCACTCCTTCTGCTAACCCTAAAGAGGCTGAATGCTTCTATTGCCATGAAAAGTTGCACTAGAAGCGAAACTGCCCGAAGTACCTGCAAGATGTTAAGGATGGGAAAGTAAAACCCAACCATGCAGGTATTTACACTATATTGTCTAATAACTCACCCCATTCTAATTCTTGGATCCTTGATATAGTTTGTGGTATTCACATATGTTCTGATTTGCAGGGACTAAGAAGAAGTGAGAGTGTGGAGCATGGGAAGATAAAATTGATCATGGGGAATAGGAAAGTTACACATGTCACCAAGATTGGAGTTTATTCTTTGTTGCTAAGTAGTGGGTTAACATTAGATTTGAATAAATGTTGTTACTCGTCTGAAATGGCGAGAAATATTATTTCCTTTCATGGTTTGTACAAACAAGGTTTTACCTTTTCGTTTGATAATAAATGTGGTGGTACTAATGCTTTCTTTAATAATATTCTTTATTTTAAAGCATTACCTTGTGATGGTGTGTATGAAACTGTGTTGGTTGTAGATAACCTAGGAAATAACGTGTTGTGTATCGATTCTTCCTCTAGCTTGGATAAAGCATCATTATAGCAATGTCGTCTTGGACATGTAAGCAAGAAACGCATAGGCCAACTCCAAAAGGATGGAGTCTTGGAGTCATTTGACCTAAATTTAGATGATAGTTGTGAATCTTGTTTACTTGGGAAAATGACAAAGTCACCCTTCACTGGTACTTGTGCTAGGGGTGAAGGTTTGTTGGATCTTGTACACACAGATGTGTGTGGACCCTTCAGAACCGCCACAAGGGATGCTAACCGCTTCTATGTGACTTTTACTGATGATTATAGTAGATATGGATATGTCTACTTAATCAAGCATAAGTCAGAAACCTTTGAAAAGTTCAAGGAGTTTAAACAGGAAGTGGAGAATCAGTTGGGCAGGAACATTAAGATGCTTCGATCCGATCGAGGTGGTAAGTATCTTAGTACAGAGTTCCTTGACTATCTTAAGGAATGTGGGAATGTCTCACAATTGACACCTCCCAGGACACCACAGCTTAATGGTGTGGCTGAGAGGCGTAATCGAACCTTGTTGGATATGGTTCGTTCCATGATGAGTCGAGGTTCGCTACCAATCTCATTTTGGGGGTATGCCTTAGAGACTGCCGCCCATATCCTTAATCTAGTCCCTACCAAAAAGATTTCCAAAACACCTCATGAGATGTGGACTGGAAAAGTTCCCAATTTATACCACATCAAGATCTGGGGTTGTGAGGCTTTCGTGAGGCGCGAGACTCACGATAAGCTCGAACCTCGAAGTGAGAGGTGTATTTTCATCGGCTACCCATAGAGATCCTTTGGTTACCTCTTCTACAGACCCAGTGATAATGTGGTCTTTGTAGCAAGGAGAGGAGTCTTTCGCGAGAGAGAGTTCATAAGCGAAGGAAACAGTAGGAGGCAAATTAACCTTGAAGAAAATCAAGAGTCAAGTGGTGAAGGAACCTCAAACCCTAGCAATCAACCTGAGGAAGAAACTCCTGTTGATCCGACAGATGAGTCTGTACCTCTGAGGCGTTCCACGAGAGTTAGGAATGCACCTGAGCATTACTATGGTTTCCATATTACTGCGGAAGGTGATACACTTATCAGTGATAGCTCACTGGTAAGCCTGGATGAACCTAACAGCTACACGGAAGCCATGGCAGGCCCTGAGGCTGCTAAATGGAAAGAGGCTATGGACAGCGAGATACAGTCCATGTATGGCAATCAAGTTTGGAACTTGGTTGACAATGTACCAGGTCGTAAGACAGTCGGGTGCAAATGGATCTTCAAGAAGAAGACCGACATGGATGGTAATGTACACACTTATAAGGCGCGACTGGTTGTAAAGGGCTTTTCTCAAACTCCGGGAGTTGATTATGATGAGACCTTTTCACCAGTAGCAAAGATTAAGTCTATTAGGGTTATGCTAGCCATTGCTGCATTTCATGACTATGAAATATGGCAAATAGATGTCAAAACCGCTTTCCCTAATGGAAAGTTGGCTGAAGATGTTTACATGAGTCAGCCAGAGGATTTTGTCAGTGCAGAGTACCCTAATAGAGTGTGTAAGCTTGAGAAATCCATCTATGGATTGAAACAAGCACCTCACAGATGGAATCTTTGTTTCGATGAGAAAGTCAAGGATTTTGGCTTTTCGAGGAGCGAAGATGAGTCCTGTGTATATGTCAAGGCTAGTGGGAGTATAGTTAGCTTTTTGGTATTGTATATTTATGACATACTACTCATAGGAAATGACATCCCAACTCTGCAGGAAGTGAAGTCCTGGCTTGGGAAGTGTTTCGCTATGAAGGACCTTGGTGAAGCTGCCTATATCCTAGGGATAAGAATTTTTTTAGAGACAGGAGTAAATGACTAATTGGACTTAGTCAGAGTACCTACTTGGATAAGGTGCTGAACAGGTTCAGCATGCAGAATTCCAAGAAAGGAGAGTTACCGATCCATAGTAACGTCAGATTGAGTAAGACTCAGAGCCCGAGTACAGAGGCTAAGATAGCTGAGATGATTCGAGTACCGTATGCTTCCGCTGTAGGCTCGATCATGTATGCTATGACTTGTACTCGTCCTGATGTGGCCTTTGCGTTGAGCATGGTCAGCAGATATCACGGAAACCCTGTCAAGGATCACTGGATTGTGGTAAAGAACATTCTCAAGTACCTGCGGAGGACTAAGGACTGGGTCCTTACCCTTGGTGGGAGTGATGAATTGAGATTAGTAGGGTATAGTGATGCTAGCTTTCAGACTGATAGGGATAATTTCCGCTCTCAGTCAGGCTGGGTCTTTACCTTAAACGGAGGCGCAATTTCTTGGAAAAGTTCCAAGCAGGAGACCGTGGCTGATTCAACTTGCGAATCAGAGTACATAGCGGCAAGCGAGGCAGCAAAGGAGGCTATATGGCTAAAGAACTTCATTGGATACCTTGGGGTTGTAACAGCTATAAAGGAGCCTATGGAGATTTTCTGTGACAACAATAGTGCGGTTGCCTTAGCCAAGGAACCAAGAGATCATGGCAGATCCAGACACATTGACAAAAAATATCACTTCATCAGACATCGAATAGAAGAAGGACTCCTTGTGGAAAAGAGGGTATCATCGGATGAGAACCCAGCAGATCCCCTCACGAAGGGACTGCGTAGGGTTAAGCATCTTCAGCATGCAAGGCGCATAGGGCTAAAGGATGATATTAGTTTTGGAAATTAGATAGTTTTTGAAATTTGTAAAGTGTAATTGACATTTTATGATGAATAAAAGTTGTTGTTTATTTATGAGTAAAGTGTTGCTATCTTTTGTCAATCGTTTACTATCATTTCATTTTGCATGTTTTGACTTCCAGAATAATTATGTTATGGTATATCATATTATTCAAACTCTCCACAGTCGGTCATATGTTGGAAGTAGATATGAATCAAGACTGTCATGAGTTGGCTTGTAGATGTCTAAGATGTTGGACATAGCAAGAGTTGCTACAACACTCATGAGTGCTCATAACTTCTGAGTATTGGATTCAACCCACGCTCACTTGTATCACTTCATGGAATTTATCTCGAGTGATCGTGAGACGGTAATATCATATAAGTCTTCAAACCTAGAGATATGAGTTGTTGACTATGAGTTGGTTATACATTGATTGTATGAAAAAATGCATTGGTAACTCGATGTTATAAAACGTGCCTTTGTGTATGATTCAACAAGTAGTAGAACAAGCATATGAGTCAAAGTTTATCTGTTCCTTCTTGGATTAGAAGCGATATCTGGGCCCCTCGATGATTTTGTGTTGACCCATGTACCGGGCCCGGTCAGAACTAAATTGATGTGTTCAATTAAGTTCTATGTCAAACAAATCGGAAATCGGGAAACAAACTATTGGACAATAAGTAAGACATTGTTCCATGTATTTCTCCGACTGATATCTAGAACAGAGGATTATATGATCCCTTATCTAAAATGGCGCTTCATAGTTCAACAGAGTTTTAAGAGCTACGATTGTTGGTCGGTTCCTGAAGTCATAATTGCAACTATAGTTATTAGACTTATCCAAGTGGGAGACTATTGGATAAGGTGTCTAAGTCCATACTATATTTGAGATGTACTTGACCCGACCCGGCATGGTCCATTTGGGTTGCACTTCATCCGAACAATTTATATGGATAATCTTTTGAGAATAGTATAAGTTATGATTTATTAATATATTATAAGTTCTAATATATTAATATGAAATCATATTATTTAATTAGTATTGATCTAAAATTAATTTGGTGATCAAAAGTGTGACTAATTAAATATGGACTCTTGTATTTATATAGTGTGGGCTAATTCTTATTTAGAATGGGCTAGGCTTGCATGGTAAGTCCATGGATAGTCCATGGAGCTTTAACCCATGGATCTCATGGAAATGAAAGGCCATGGGTATTAGGGTTTACATGGATGTAACCCTAATCCACCACACTATACAAAGGAGTCCTTGGCACTTGAAATTGCACTAGTTTTTGTGTGAGAACTAAGGGTGGCCGATTTCTAGAAGTGTTCTACTATTCTCTCAAGTTTCCAAGGTTTGTAGTGATTTGTGACTTCCATTTGAGGCATCCACATTATTGGTGCTAGGCTCTCAAACTCCAAACAATCAACCACTACTAAAAGGTATGTAACTCTACTAGCTTATTATGTTTCAAAGTTCCCCATGTCATGCTAGTTAGGTTAAGAACCTTGGAAAAACAAATTTGCATGTATCTTAGTAAAACATAGATCCAAGGTTTCTAGGGTTGCATGTACACCATAGGAGTGTTAGAATGCTCAAAACCCAACAATATCTTGGTTTGAAGATTATATGATATTATCATCTCACAATCACTCGTGATAAATTCCATGAAGTGATTCAGGTGAGTGTGGGTTGAATCCAATACTCAAATCTTATTTCAGAAGCACTCATGAATGGTGTAGCAAACTTGTTGTTATGCCTAACTCCTTAGACAATCATACAAGCCAACTCATGACAGTCTTGATTCATACCTACTTCCAATGTATGATCGATTGTGGATAGTTTGAATAATAATAATAATAATTATTATTATTATTTTATTATTCTGGAAGTCAAAACATGCAAAGTGAAACACAAGAATAATACTAATCCTATATGGCCCCAAAACTTTTGAGTGTAAACAAAACACCTTTTATTTAATCACCATATTGATTACTCATAATTCATTGTATAATGTTTCGATTTATCAACTTAATACTTGAATTAAAACTATAGTTATCCCATGCTCCAATCATGCACACTATGTTTACCTACGGTCCTTACTTTGTGAAATAGATCAATTGTAAACATTTCCAACGATACTCATTTCATAATTCCAAATCCTTATTGTAAGTGTGAGAATACCAAGTCCTTGACACTTGCTGTAATCTTGTTAGATTCTAAATTTATATGCAGTGATCCTTTTGTAATGACAAGGTACAAGATGCCACAGAGACTTGACCAACGATATTACAAAACTTTCCACTGGAAATTGTTACAAGACAATTCCAAGGAAGCGAAGTCTCAAATTCACAAGTACATTCCTTTAAACATCCTTCTTGCATAAAAGTTTCTAACTTACTCATATATTCTAAATCTCCAACTCCCATTATGGAAACTTTTCCATAATTGCCATATGACTATTCATTCTTAACAGAATCTTATCTATTCAGAGTTATATCAATATGGTCCATTCATTATTATACTTCTAACTATCCATAAGCAACCAATCCTTAGCGAACCTTATATTGTCCTTGACAGTTGTTTAACCACTTTAGTCAGATTTAGTTCTAGTCCTTTTTCCCTCTTAATGCCCTAGGCATTTGGAAAACTAGAACACGAGAATATTATAGCATATGCAATCGATCCTATACCCGAATCATATGGGACATGATTCATAATGTCTTACATAAAGACATGATACTTGATCATTCTTTTGCTATAATTCTTCTATTTGCCATGTTCTCACAATTCGAACTATGAAGAGGGATGTCGTAATCATAATCGAATTTGAGAATGCAATCAACATTTTCATATAGAATTTCCTTATGTCGAGTCTTTTCAACATAACATTCATATGTGTCCTTGAATAAATTTGATTAAAAAATCTCAATCTAATCTTTTAGAATTGAAATGAAGTATAAATTCTTCTCCCTTAATTATAGCAAAACAACTTTTCAAACCCTGCAACTTTGCGAATTGAAACTTTTGTTTTCTATAATTAACATTGCTAACCTGCAACAGGTACCATAATAATTATGCTCCCACTAGCATAATAATTATTATCTTACTAGAACAACACTTATGCTCCCACTAGCTTTGACATGTATCCAAAATCAGTTGGACTTCTAGAAATCAATACTTTATCGACTTTCTTACCAAAGTTCAGATTTCTGATACGAGATGCTTTGATAAGACTTTATCTAGGCTTCTCAAAATCATACACCTTTCCTTAGATAGCTTGCATGTGTGTCTTAACAATTTTAGAACTTACAACAATAAGTCTCAAATGTTTAGACCTTTTGCCATTTCTCATAATTCGAACTATGAAGAGAGATGTCGTAATCATAATCGAATTTGAGAATGCAAATATCACAACTGCTATCTCCTAAAATCTACTTAGTGAAAGAGTTTCCTCACAATCATTTTCATGAATTGGAGAGAAACCTTATGATACTTAGATTTTATGGTGTATATGTTCCTATCCATGTGAATTTGTCATAACCATAATCACAAGACAAGGTTAGTGACGAATCCAAACTCTTGTGGACTGAAGTTGTTCAATCTTAATTTCTTGCCATCTGGCAGCACAAGGGCCTACCATTGCTTCCAGGTTGTAATGCAAACAATTGAGAACTCATAGAACTCACATGCATAGTCAGTTTTAACTGGAATGGGCACATAAACAAGAATATGTCAACACGATAGGTTATAAACCTCAAGTCGTGTGCTAGTGATAAACGATAGGTTTTATTCTTGATTACTTCTTTAAATTTTTCAAGATCTTTAAGACTCCCACTAACCTCTTGACATATAAGTTTCTCTCTACTTGACAAACAAATATCCAAGAGTTAGTGCGGTTTCTTATCAAGACAAACACTTCAGATAATTGGTCTTAGTTGGTCTTTATCCTATCCAAGACATCACAACTTACCAATTTCAAATGTACAAGAGTAGAAAACATTTTACTCTACATTTGCTGATATGTCACTCAATATACAATCTTGGAGTATGACTCTAAGATTTGATTTTGGAATGAAGTATGATTCATCTTAATTGATTTAACCATTTTTCAACAATTCCTGATTCCTCTTCTTAGCCAAACAAATGCACTAAGACGTCCTTAGAGGATCAAATTGTGATATGGTTTTCATAATCATTAAGATGATCATAAAACACGATATTCTAGTACTCTCCCATCTTTTCAGATTGGAGAAACTTTTATCTTTCTGCCGACTTTGATTCTTCTTATTCGTTCTGCTATATATTGAGACTTTTCAATGACTCATAATTATACTTAATCTTGTAAGCATAACCATATTTACTAAGCTTTAGTAAATCATGACGAATAGTCTTATCGTTCTTTGTGGTGGACCGGGGTCAGTGCACAACCAAGTGTACCTGAACCCCTAGTCCTTCACTTGACTCTCATATACATGTGAACAAGGAATTAGTCTTAATTTACCAAAGATGAAGGCTCTCATTCATCATACAATGCAAGTTGCATGATTCCAAGTTTCTATCCAATTGATACTTGGGTGATGAGAATCTTTCCTTATTTGGTAAATTTAGACACTACCACAAATGAAAGAATCAAATCCATATTGCTAAAAATACAAACATCAATTTTCACATATGCCATTGTAAGGAAATATAAAATAAAACAAAAAATTCAAAATTTTATTTATTTATAAAAGGTGCGGAAAACTTTTCCTTGCAATGCAATTAAAAATGAAAACTATGCTATTACAAATTTCAAAGCAATCTATCATAACTCCTAAGCAGCAGCTCAAAAATCCGGTCATCGAACCATGCGATTGAAATCCATATTTTCACGATCAGATTCAGCTTGCTCTTCCTTTAAGCATCCTTTCTTTTCTTCGATCCTACAAAACACCAAATGTAATCTTATCACATCATGTATTAAGAATCTACAAATAGGAACTTAATAGAGTTAGAAAGTGAACTTACCTGAAGTAGAAGCAAACTTTTTGATTTTACCATCTCTTAGATCTCTCAGGTAGTCAGAGCAGCTTCGCAACCAGTGCACCTTCTCTTGGCAATAGAAACATATGGACTCTTTGGGAATGGTACACGGGACTACCTCAGACTTAGCCTTTCTCTTTACCATTTGGTCAATTGACTTGACCATAGCTGATCCCTTTCCATTGGGAAGAGAAAGTTTTTATGGACTTCCAATGTTACCATTTTCAATATCCATGGAAGTTTAGGGAGTAGATCTTCCAATCAAGTTTTCTTTACCATTGCGCTAAATCATTGTTGATTCAGCCGCAATTAGCAAATAGGTAAGATCGATAAGGGTCACGTCGCGGTCTGTCATATAGTAATCTTTAATGAACTCACTATATGACTCAGGAAGTGACTGAAGAACCAAGTCAATAGCCAACTTCCTTGGAAACACGACACCCAACATTCCCAGCCTGTCAATATGCAGCTTCATGTCGAAGACATGAGCACATATAAACCTTCCATCTTGATGTTCCATTGCAAGTAGGGTTTGAATGACCTTGAACTTTTCAAGTCTTTAAACTTGTGGGTTAGGGGGAATTATTGGAGGAGGTGGAGGAAGTGAAGTTCCACTACAACACAAAGAAAGGATTAATCTTTCACCTTGATCATCTTGTGGAATATCATCTTTATAAGGAAAGCTTTTTCCTTAGGATTCGGGAAGACCATAGTTGTCTGAACTAGACTTCTACAAGGGAGAAATTATAGTTTAGTTGATTTAAGTCCTTAATATAACATCCAACATGAAATATTAAGGCTAGGACCCAACACAACATTTTACAATTGCGAAGAGGGATGTCGTAATCCAATTGTAAAATATTTGAAGGTAGGTAAATGACGATTTACCAATTTCCACCATGAAAAATGAAATAAATTATTAAGTTTTAATTGGTTTGAAACTCCTAGATCTTTGAGATAATTGAACTTTTCAATGGCATGTTTAAATCTCGAATGTGCCCTTCAAGTTTGTGACTGGGATGCCGAGGATCACAAACAAGGAGTGAATAACCATGAAAATTAGCTTGGTACACCCAATGTTACATATCACCTAATCAATGTGTTGGTTAACCACACACGCTCCATTGATCTATGATTAACATCAACCTACCCTTTGCCACGCACTGTCAGTCCCAGATTAGTGTGTCGGTTAACCACACACGCTCCACTAACGAATTAACAGGGTGCAAAGTGCAATTTCATGGATTAGCATCATTTTCACATTTTCCTAAAGTAACTAAGATTGGGAATTTAATAAAAGTTTAGTTACTTTATAATTATCACTCTACTTTTAACGAGAATTAATGTCTTATCCCACCCGTTCGGCTAACGACCCTCCTCCAGTCAAGGAAGCGGTGGTGAGAGTGGACACCCATTAAACTGTCATTTTATAGGCAGTAACCTTATACCCCCCTTATAGACCGACTTCGTGAATGAGGCCTACTAATGGTAAAACCGACTTTGTCTTTTATATATATATATATATATATATATATATATATATATATATATATATATATAAGTATTAACCTTTAATATTATAATAGTATAAGGGTTGAATTTTAACTTTTAAAACTCTAGGGTTTGGAATTAAAGTTTCATTAATGTAACTTTTCAAGTTCCAAAACTTGAGGGAAAGTTTTGTAACTTGTCAAGACTTTTTGAAATTCATAACTTATGGATTTTAAAGTTGCATAAATGAGACCTTTCTACTTCCATAACTTGAGGACAAGTTATGAACTTCTCATGACTCTTGGTATTTCATAACTTATGAAAATTAATGTTTCACAAATGGTGTGATTTTTCACATTCCATAACTTGAGGACAAGTTATGGAACTATTCAAGAAATAATTATAAATCAAATTAACTAATCAAATTATGATAGGATGATCATTTACCAATTAGACCTAATTTGATTCATATTTCATGATACCTTCAAATTGTACAAATAACTAGTATTTCATAAAACAAGTAGTTATCTTAGAATTTGACAAATATCATGTTATTGGATGGGGATTAACATTACCATATCATTAAAAAACAATTTTATGAACCAAAAACAGTTTGTGGTAATGTTCATAATCCAAAACAGGCCAAAAACCCAAAAAACTGTTGTCTGTTCATCCAACTCGTCGAGCCCATTATTGGACTTGTCGACTCCAAGACAAAACACATCAACTCGGCGAGTTGATTCATGCACTCATCGAGTTGTGCTGTCAGACAACATTTTCTGCTTTGAAAAATCACATTCCAGCAACAATATAATAGAAAACAATCCTAGACTCAGATACCACTGTTGGGTTTTGAGCACTATAACACTTCCTAAGTGCACATGCAACCCTAAATGCTTTGGATCTAAGTTTTGTCTAATTATACATGCATTTTCTTTTTCCAAAGCATTCACCCTAGCTAGCATACATTTGAAGCTATATAATATAAAACTTAGTTAGGATGCTAACCTCTTGAGTATGGTAGAATTCTTGACCTTTGAAAGCTTGAGCACCTCAAGTGTGATGCCCCTATTAGTTCACAAACACCAAGTTGAAATAGGAGGATTCTAGAGAATAAGTTACTTGTGCCAATGTATGGTGTAACCAATTTTGGTGCATGGAGGAGGCTTTTATAGTTGTGGCAAGTGCTAGGGTTACACTTTGTAAACCCTAATGATCCATGAGTTTTCACATCCTCATGCTCCATGGGTTTAACCTCCATGGACTATCCATGGACCATTTTATTGGTTTAGCCCAAGTTGCATAATTATGGATCATTAGCCCACACTTATAGAATCATTGATTTACATAATCAATCCCTCCATATTTAATTAGTATATTTTGACCACAAAATTAATTCTTGGACAATACCAATTAAATAACCATATTAATATATTATACTTATAATATATTAATAATTCATAAATAACCTTATTCTCTAAAGTCCATCCTATCAAGTTGCACTGGTGAAGGCAACCCAAAAAGGGACCATGCTACAATCGGGTCAAGTATATCCCAGTTATAGTTATGGGCTTAGACACCAAATCCAACACAGAGTTCAAAGGTTGTATTGGGGGAGTTACCAAAGAAGATGGGAGATCCTGGACGCCTCACTCTTCCGTGTGAATTTGGGAATAATTTGAAGGCTTATGCTTTAGCTGATTCTGGAGCTCGCAAAAATTTAATGCCTTATTCATTTTATCAAAAGCTCAATATTCCAAAGTTGAAGGCTACAAGAATGACAATTCACATGGTTAACCGTTCAGTGAAACATCTTGGGGGCATTGTGGAAGACATCTTAGTAAAAATTGGGAAATTCGTTTTTCCAATTGACTTTGTGGTTATGGACATGAAAGAAGATGCTAATGTTCCAATTATTCTTGGTCGCCCTCTATTAAATACTGCTCGAGCCTTGGTTGACATTCGCGAATCTAAGCTAACTTTGAGAGTTGGAGATGAAGAAGTTACTTTTGGAGTAGAAGATGGCATTCAAGGGAATGATGTTCAAGGAGAAGTCTTCAATATTGATGAAGAAGATGAACTTGAAGAGTTTGAGAAGCTAGTGGAAGAAGAACTTGAGACAATTCAACAAGTCAAATACACCAAACCAAGAGCATCCGTTCCACTTGTGTTTGAAGTAATTGCTTATAAGAATCCAACTTCTTGGGTGAGTGGGGAAAGTGAAGATTTATTAAGTGACGAGGACGAGGTTACTTCCGAGGAAAAGAGTTCAGCTACGGATGAAAATATGGTTCCCGAAAAGCTAAAGAATGAAGAAAAAATGGAGAATAAAGGGACTAAATGAAAGCTCTAAGTAAACGAGGTAAAAGTTAAAAAAGAAAACTCCAAAAAGCTGTATATTCGACGAGTTCAAGCATACAAAAGGAGATGGAAGGAGCAAAAGATTCAAATGGTGATGGACACTCCGGATAATTCAACGTGAGGCGGCACGGAGTACGGTTCATGACTCCAAGAAAAAGAAGCGCTTCTCGGGAGGCAACCCGAGCTCGGTTTGAATTTCTTTTCGTTTTTGCATTTAGTCTAGTTTTTGCATTTTTAGTTTTTAGGATAATTGATCATCTAATCATCTAATAATCTTATGAATTGGTAAAAAATTTAATGTGGGGTAATTTAAATTTAAATGGTAAAATAAAAAATGGGTTTTTAATAAAAAATTGGAATTGATAATGGGACCAATTTTACGCTCAGACATAACTCACAACGTGAGCCCATAGAGCTCATGCCGTGAATCCATAATATATCCCGAATGGGCTAGTTTCATGATCTCAATTTTTATGGCCCAACTTGTGCTAGAATAAATTGGCCCAACTGTTAAGCCCAGACAGACTCACGACGTGAGCCATAAAAGCTCACGACGAGAACTTTAAAATCACGGGACCACTGATTAAAATAATCAGAAACACTTTGACTCCCATTTTACCATACTCACGAAGTGAAGCCGATTCTTGGTCCCCCCCCCCCAACATACGATTTCGGCTATATCCACCACAATCAACCTTTTTGCTTACATAATCTTCAACTTACAGTAAACAACTCCTACTTTTGATGTTTTATTTTGACTAATTTGTTTGATTTATAGGTTAGGGTTTAACATTTTGTTTGAATGAGAAATTATTGCCTTAAAAATACGATTCATCTACTGCATGTTGCTTAAATGTGTTTGGAATCGACTTAGGAGTAAACCCCAACATAGATTAAGGCCTGATTTTCATTCTACCATGACCGATTTTCGCTGTAAACTGCGAATTCACGACGTGAGCTTCAGGCTCACGACGTGAATCCTGGGTATTAAGCCTACTGTTTTTTTACCTGCCTAATATTTGGAATGCTTTGTTTGGTTTGTCTTGTTTATTTGATTTTGCAGAAAAATGGCACCAGGGCGAGATGTTCAAGATGCTCAATAAGGGTTTGCAAATTTACACCCATTTTATACGTTTCCACCAAACATATCTCGGGATGTGCTTACTAGATACAACAACAGATTGGGGTGGCTTCACAACCAGGAATTTGCGATAGCTCCAACTGTTAACTAGCACAAACTTAGGGAGGTCGGACTCCTTGACTGGTTAAACCCATTTCTCACTAAAACTTTTGTGTGAAACGGGATTTCTTTCATGTGCAAGGGATGGAGTAACTTGTTTTCCATTCAAGAAAAAATATATAAGGAGCTTTGTGTAGAGTTCTTTTCCACAATGATGTTTCAAGAAAATGTTCAAGACCCGAACTTCCCGCATGCATTGGTTTTCCGGTTGGGAGGAGAGTACTGGGAGTGTAGCTTGGTGGAGTTTGCTTGGAGGATGGGCCTATATGAGGCCCATGAAGCCTTGACTCCCGATTTTTCTGAATTCTTGCGAGAGGTTGTCCGTACTTATTCCGAGGGAATGTCGGGACACGAGTTTCAGAACCATATTGCTTTTCGTACTTTTAACTCGGGCGTGTCTCCGAAAAGTAACATCAAGTCACCAATCCATCGGTTGATCCATAGACTCATCACTTTCTCCATCCATCACAAAAGGATTGGGGATAAAGTCACCAAGATCAACTTATTTTTCTTGTGGACTATTTTACAGCGGGGGGTTTGTTGCAATATCCCCTATTTCTTGGCCTGTTATTTAGCGGAGTATGCGGTGAGTTCCCGACCCGGGAGCCCAATTTGTGGTGGCCACTTTGTCACCCGCCTTGCCCGATCTTATGGTGTGATCATCCCCGCCATTACAAGGACACTTACTTGTAAAGAAGGGAATGAGTTCTCTTTAGGCTATCTTGAGACAATGAGGGTTGTGGCTAATTATGGGTCACATTAGGGCATTTCGAACAGTGATGATGAGGGTGTTGAACAACCATCCGAGGAACCCGAACAACAACCTCGGCCTAGGAGAAGAAATGTTAGAGCTCGAGGAGACATGGGACGAGCACAACAACCCCTTCAACAATTTGAGGGTGGAATACCTACCGAGCCGTTTCAAAATCAGGTAGGTACATACTTGGAAAATCTTCGTGGGGGTGTGACTTACAACACCCAACTTCTCGAGGCTATGTTTTTCCACATGAATGTGGTGAGACCTCCTACGATGCCTTCCCAAGGCCCGTACATGCCGACTTAGGAGGAGCTATGGATGACGAGAGGAGACGGAGCCGTGACGAGTGGAGCAAATGAAGATGATTAATCCTTTTTAGTTTATTTTGTTTCTTTTATTTATTTTTAGTTGGTTTGTTTGTTTTTAATTATTTTGGATTGTAAAACTTTGAAGTTATTATGTTCTTGTTTACTTCCGTTGGTTGTTATTTTCAGATTTGGCTAGAGAAAACGCGGGAAGGGATGTCGAGATATAAGTGCGTATAAGTTTAGCCGGGTGTTTAGAGTCGAGAGTTGAGACCCACAATCAAAAATAAGTGTGGGGTTAATGAAGAGAGGAGAGAGTTCAAGTTAGAGAGAAGAGTCATAAAAATAATAGAGTTAGAAGAGTCTTAATGTGTTAAGACAATTGGTTGAAGTGCACACATTAAAAGAAGAATTGGCGATATTACCTTCTGTGCGCCCAGTTCTCACGACGTGAGCTCTTAATACTCACGTCATGAGCCCGTTACTAATGGTTTTCCAGAATGCGCGTTTTTGCGACTTCACGTCGTGACTTCTACTACCTCACGTCGTGAATATTAAATTTTCACAAATTTGAAGACCATTGTTCCATATTTGTTACATGGGTCACCACCATCCTTCTTGGAATTGTTACGAAGATACTTATGGCTCAATTTCTCAACCATGCAATGTGGCGTATGCTTTCCCACATTATTCTTTATGCTTTGGAGATTTTTCTACACCACATTTGTTGAAGACTGAAGGCTCGATTCCTAATTTTTGTCGGCACATTTACATATCTCACGTGTTGAAGATCTAAGTTCCATATTAGAAGAAGTCCATATTCAAGATGCACAAGAATCCACACTTTTGGAATTCGATCTCGCCATTACTATCCCAGGGGAGTTTGTTCCTTTTTCTCCCTTTTATTGCTTTTAAATTATTTTATGCATACAATGAGGGCAATGAGAGGTCAAATGTTTCTAGAAAAAGTAAATTTCTAGAAAATTTAGAAAATTAGTAAATTAAAAAAAAAATTAGAAAAATATTTAAAATAATAATCTAATAATGAATCTAGTAATAATTTGAACTTAAGTTGCTAGTGTTATATGGGATGATCCAATGAGAGGTCAAATGTTTAACCGAGCCAATATATGTTATAGTATATTTGTGGCTTCCCAAATCCTAGTGAAAAGTCATGAGTTATGAAAAGGTAATCTGGTAGTTTATATGGCATAATAAGCTTTGCAGCTTGTACCTAAAATCTATCCAGGAGAGCTTATGTAGTCATTGCACATAGACTAATACCTTTAACCAATAAAGATTGTAGTTAAACTCCCTTGCTTAAGCATGTAGGAATTGAGCGAAAAAGTGAGATATACATATAAAAAGAAAAAAAAAAAGAGAAATTATCAAAAAGTTGAAGAATTTTGGAGCTATCAAGTATGAAGATCAAAAGATCAAAATTCTAAAGATTCAAAATTTGAAGATACCAAAAATCAAACAAAAAGGTCGTGAATTCAAAGAAATCAAAGACCAATTATTCAAAGAAGTGAAGAATTCCAAGAGCTCCATTATGGTATCTAAAGTTGTAATTTTTCTAGATTATGTATGCTTGGGTAGCTTAACCAAAAATACCTTGAGGTTAAGAAAGATTTCTGAGGATTGATTCGGAGGGTTGCATAAATGAGTATCATATAAGCTAAGGGGTGATGGTTCATAAGGATTGTGAGTATTTAGGATTGGGAGGTTATTAGGAGTTAGACACAAATATGCGCATTGAGGTCTTGGTATAATGGCTAAGTTCAAAATGGATTGTTCTATGTAACGCTAGTGATGAAGGTTTGAAATTAAAAATAATTAGATTTGCTTGAGGGCAAGCAAATGATAAGTGTGGGGTATTTTGATATTGTCTTATTTATACATATTTTTAGGCAATATTTAATTACATTTTGATTTATATTTTGGTTATTTGCTTAGATAAATGGTACTTATAAGGTTAAATTATATTTTGCAGCTAAAAGAAGACATTTTGAAGAAAAGGGACTGAAAGCGTTAAAAATCGGAACTTTAGAGGATAAAGGGTTGAAAGATGAAAAATCCACCAAAACACGTATTCACGACGTGAGTATTAAAAGCTCACGACGTGAGCTAGGACCTTCTAGAAGATAAACATAGCGGAGCAATAATCTGTGTTGGATACGAATAATAACTGGACTCTCGACGTGAGTGGGGATATTTCGAAAATTATATATATCCTTGAACCCTACGACTTTGAGGAGGTTGGCTGGCTGAAAAAAGGTTTCAGAAGTCGAATTCAGAGAAAGAGAAGGCTAGGAAATTGTTTTTAATACCAATGAAGAAGGAGAACTACATAATAAACTTTCTAGTTTGGTACATTTATGATGCTTTCAACTATGACTTGTTTGAGTTTATTTGTTAGTATGAGTAGCTAAATCCAACTGCTTCTGTTGGCTAGATGAAGCTGGAACTCATGGTTTGCTTATAATAACTTAGATTTTCCTTGTTGTTTAATGTATTGTGTTTGATTGATTACACCTAGCATGCTTAATTTGATAACTAGATTGCTTTAGATTCTTATTTTGTGTAGTTAGTGACCATTAATCTGCATGAATTTGATTACCTAGTAATTTAGTGAACATTAGATTATTAGAGCTAAGATCGAACCAATCTTAGAAAAGTAATTGAATTATTGAATTTGGCTGTGCTAGAGAACTCATATTATGAACATAATTGTGTTTGTCAACTCAATCTTACATAGCTCCAATTTTATTTAATAATTGATTATGTGTTAAAATATGTGTGACTATGCATAGATCTAAATGAATTAATTCAACATTAGTTAATTTGGAATTGAATTGCTAATAACACATTAATTGGTAACCAACGAGAATTGTCATAATTAATAGTTAAACCATTGAGGGAAAGTAGATTCAACCTAACAGAAGTGTTTTTGTTATTTGATTGAATTGTGTTAAGAAGTTAAGTTCATCTAAACTTGCAAAATTAGATAAAAACCATTACTTTGCTAGAAATTTAGGTTAATTTAATAGTAGGTAAATTAATTAGTTAAAACCGTTCCCTGTGATCGACACCATTTTAGTTAGTTAAGTTAGTTAGTTTATAAACCTAAAATTAGGTGTAACTACTTGCACGCATCAGATGTGGTGACAGTCCAATATCCTTTGCGCATTGTTGATTTGATGGAGGAATAAAAGAATAAACAGGAAGTAGACAGAGGTGGGTGGTGAATGGAAACGATCTATTGGACGATAATGGCGGTGACCATATTTATCTTCCGACACGTAAGGCATGGAGGAAGGACATGGACTAAAATTGCCAACCTACATAAAATATTGTGGCAAAATTCTGAACAACAGAAAGTATGTGTCACACCCCCAAACCAGACGGCGGAAACGTCTGGGGGCTCGTGTGACTAACAATTGAATAATCATCACAATTAATATACATGAAACATAACACATTCATCACCAACATTACATAATACAATTGACATTGTTCACATCAAGTACATTGTTAAACTATATAAGTTGAAATTGTTAAAAGTAAGCTAAGTGCTATTACATAAACGAAACCATACATACTTGTAAATCTCCCGACTTAACGATTACCTGAGAATACAAGTTATTTTGAAAACGGTCAACATATATAATGTTGATGAGTTCATAAGTATATTTGAGTAAAAGTCTTTGTATCTTTCATAAAAACCCGGAAAATCCGATATTTTCTGTAAAATATTTGAAAATGATGTGAAATCGAGTATAAATGCATGTGTGAATTTAATAGATAAAACTTGTATGAGTGTAGTTTAGATTCATTGTATTTTGAATAAATGATAATTGTATATGAATAATTTCCCCAGAAAATCCGATATTTTCTGTTTTATAACATCGTTTAGATTCTTGTATCGTTAAATAAGTCGTTGTGCATTGAATCCCTATATGAGTCGTTATAACCATGCATGATAATGACTAGGTCGCCCTTCTTGGTATTTTTCTAAATACCGGTCTTGCTAAGGATGTTGTCGCCCTAGACTGGCCTAGTCTAGCTGTAGCGAACAGCTAAGGCGTGGGGGATCACCCCGTATAGATCTATACACAAACTCCCGTTTTCCTACCAGGAAACTCTGATTATAACTATAGGCTACGATTGTACACTCAGAGGTGCCAACCAACATGTCTCACTAGATTCTTAACCCCTTGTTACTTTGTTTAATGTTTACGTAATTGTGGTATGTTTTTGTATTCAAAAGTTACATATATAAGTATACGACGTTTAATGATTTCGCAAAGGTATAGTTACGGCCTATTAACATGTGAAATTTCCATTCCAAGCCCTATTAGCATGTAGTTAGACCACAAAGGCCCAATAACATGTAAGAGGGTAACTTAGGCCCAATAGGCATGTAAATGGGCCACAAAAGCCCAATAAACATGTAATCCATAACCTAGGCCCAAATTAACATGTAAGTGGGTCATAAGACCCAATAAACACGTCATGGAAACATTGGGCTTAATATGCACTTAATTGGGCCCTTAGGGTCCAATGGCCAAATCACGTGTATATTAGGCCCAATAAATAGTTATCGACGTATTCCGTTCGTTTGTTTTATTTCGTTGTTTGTTTTAGCTCGAAGTTTAATAGATTGATGATAAAAAAAATCATCTTTTTGTAAAAACAACGTTTTTAGCCAATAACCTCCAATTTTTAATTAAGGCCCAAAGTTTTGTAAAAATGACACTTTAGTCCATAATTTATAAAAATTTGCCATTTTGTCCCAAATGTCTAAAAACTTACGGTTTTAGCCCAAAAAGTTATATTTTCGCATTTAGAACCCTGTTTTGCAGAAAAATACATTTTCAGCCCCTTATTTGTAAAAGTTTACACTTTCGGCCCCATTTTTGGAAAACTTTACATTTTTGGTCCAATTTGAAAATAAATGATATTTTCACCTCTAAATTTGGTTTATTTACATTTATGACTCAAACTTTGGCCAAATAACATTTTTAACCCCAAAACTTCATTTTTTCTCAAATTGGGCCTAAAGCCGTGAGGCCCAAAAGTTTTGGCCCATTAAGCTAAATTTTGCATTTTTGGCCCTTTTAAAAGTATGTTTAGCATAAAAATACCTTTTTATACATGTAGGACCTGTTTGGCCCCTTTAAAAACATAATTTTTACTTTTTACCCTTATCTTTTGTTTTCTTGACAATTTTGACCTTTAACAAGGTTTTTGTTGAATTCTTTTGCATCTTAAACATGTATTCACTTTTGTCTTGATAATGTAATGTATATCATATCATAGTTCATAGATCTTTGTTAAATAATACTTAAAATTTCGAGATTTGCTAAGATCTAACCCATTATTACCAAACAAACTAAGAATTCACACAAAACATGCATATAACACATAGATCTACACATTTTACTTGCATTCTCCCCCAAAAATCATATGAAAACCGAAAACAAGGGGGTATGAACTCACCTTTGCTTTGATGTTTCGGTTTTGAAGAAGAAATGAAGAAGATTTTGGCCCTAGCAGGCTTTCTTGAGTAGATTTCGAATTTTAAAAAAGAAGTTCTAGGAAGCAAAATCACCAAAAACTTTGCTTAAAAGAGTGATCTAACATGAGAATGGAGTTATAAACTTGGATATGTAAAGACTTACCAAGAAGTGATGATTATCTTGTGAAAACCTTCTTGAAACACAAGCAATTTTTGAGATTTTTGATGGAAGGAGTAGGATGATCCTTGAGAGTGTTTGAGAGAATTTGGTGTAGTGTGTATGTGTGTGTTGTCTTCGGCCGAGAGTAGAAGAGGAGAGGGGAGAGAGAGGGGTGAGGTGACTAGTATGGATACATGTTGGTCCTTGCATGGATATATGATGTGTAAAATGGAGGTGGCACCTCCCAAAGTCAACCCTCCCCATTTCACTTCTTTTCCTTTTTTTGTTTTATACATGGGCCGAGATTTTGGGCCAAGAAGAAAGGGTGGAGTAGATTGGGCCCATTAACTCTAGCTAAGATTTTTGGACCCTAAACATAAGATTTTTCGGCCCATTGGGCTCTTGGAAGCATTCACGGCCCAAATAGAATAAAAGAATGGGCTTATGGCTCACTAAGGTAAAATGGATTAGTTATGGCCCAATAAGGCCCATTAGGGTTAGAATGAATCATTCTAGACCCAAATGGTCCAAAATGTTTTAGATTTATGAATTGGGTCCAATTAGGATCCAATTAGGGCTTCTAAGTCCAATAAAGTTGAATTGGGTGCTTATTGGTCCATTAGGCCCAATAAGGAAACCCTAGTCCAATATGGACTCAAACCTTGGTTTTTAGGGCTTCAGACTCTTTGAGGAACATAATTGATGAAACTAAATGAGCATTGAGTGAGATTTACTTAGAGTATATGTTTTACAGTAGTTGAATGGTTACACAGGAATAGAATTTTTAGCTAAAATGCTGGTTGTGACAGTATGGATGAAAGTGGGTCCAAACCCAGACCTGCTTACCTGGAATCGAAAAACCCAGAAACCGAAATTAATGATTTATAAGAATCGAGAACCAGACCGGTATACGGGAAATGGTTTCGGTTCGGTTCCGGGTATAAAACTGGTTGAATGGGTATGGAACTAGTTGGAACCGTAAATTGATAATTGGAACCAGATTCGTGTATTAAACCCGAAAATATCCGAAAACCTAGAAATGTATCGGAAACCCGAAAATAGAACCGGAAACCCGAAAGTTTGGAACAAACGAAAAATGCAATATGTTGGAAAAAAAAAGAATCAAAATGTACATTTGGTTAACAATAATATACATTTTGCGACAAAAGAAAAAAACAATCCGTTAACATTATTTTACTTGTTACTAACATGACATTCTTTTTATAGTGGATCGATTTTGAGTTTTCGACAAACCTCCAAAATTGGAGAAATTGGAATTTGGTAGATGTGATTAAATGAAAATAATTAATATAATTGAAACTGATTTAGAACTGGTTTAGTATCGTGTGAACCGGTTTGGAACCGATGTAGAACCGATGGAACTGATGGAACCAGTTTAAATAGGTTCGAATATTTTTATGAATGAACCGGTTTGAACCGGTTTAGGGCCGAACCGATCTTGCTATTCTAGAAACGGAACCGAACTGGTTTAAAGAACCAATGTGGTTTGAAAAAAAAACGGTTTGTGCACCTCTAGGCGTATCTTATTGTTTAGCCCTTCAAATTCCCGTTCAAGGCCCACTAAATCGGTTCCGGTTTTTTTACAAATTCGGTTCCAAAACCCGGAATACTCGGACCCATTTGACCCGAACCCGAATTACCCAGAACCTGAATAAGTCTAATTTTTAAACCTAATATCCAGATTGTTTAATCATTTTTCGGTTATACCGATTCCGGTTCCAGTTCAGTTTTCAGATTTTATAACTCATCCAAGATATAAAATATACATTTACTAAACAACACTAGTCCTCTCGAATAAATGAAGGTTTTTTTTGCCACTTGTCACACTCTCATTCAATTTGCCAAATGTCATATTGTGGTTATTTTGAATTAATTTTTTTTCCACATGTCATTTTATGAGTTTTTCTATTTTTATTAAATTCCACATAATATTTTAATATAATAATTACAATAAATGTGGAAATAAATAGATGTCAATTTCATTAATGAATTTACCTTTTAGTTTCAAAATTCTCAAAATTAAAACTTATTAGTTTCTTTTAGACAAAATTGCAAAAATGGTCCCTGTGGTATGCATTTTTTTGGGGTTTCACTCCAAACCTCGACTTTTTTGGATTCAAGGTCCTTTTGGCCTAGTTTGTACATATAATTGGTCCCCCGACTTAACTTCCGTTAAGTTATTGTTGTTAACCCCTTCATGTGCCTCCCACATGAGGGTATATTTGTCTTTTCACTTATAAGGGACAATTTTTGCACCTAAAAAAATATATCCCCTTTTTAAAAAAAAAAATTAATACCTATTTATTTATTTTAATAATTAAAAAATAAAAGAGGTCTCTCTCTTTCTATCTCCACCCAAAACACAGTCAAGAACATATACATACATACTCCATTTTTTTTCTTGATGATGGTCCCTAGAATCGATTTGTGTGTGGGTTTTGTTTCTACAAATCGATTTATGGGTGTATATTCATCTACAATTTCGATTTGTGTCTGTGTGTATGTGAATCTGAATCATCGTAGACACACCACCATCTTCTTAACAACATAATCACCATTATCTTTCCCCTATCATCACCTCATTCCAGCAAAATTATCACCACACCTTCGTCTTTACTGGAATATTCAATAGCCCACCTGCAACATCCAATAGCCCACCTGCAACACTGAACACAAAAATATTCTTGTTGAGCGATTCCTTCCAGCAATATAAGGTGTGGATGAATCAGTTAGCTGCGATCACTAGTCTTTCTTTAGCAATATAAGGTATGGATGAATCAGTTGAAGAAATCGATACCCCTCTTCTCTTGGACCGGCAAGTATGTATCCATCACATCTCTATCTAATCTATATAAATGCACTCCAACTGTTTGTGTAAATGCCAATGTCAGTATTTGTGACAACCCGAAATTTCTATTTTGTACAACCATTCACTTCAATAGGAGTCAAAACTGTTTCTGCTAATTTTCAAGCTTTTTGGAATAAGTTTGAGTATTTTAAGATTAGTACTTCAGGAGATAACAGGAGAGAGGATGCCCTAGGGTTTATTGTGCAACAATATTATTCCAAAACTCCAAGAGTTTGGAGTTTACGGCCTAAAAAGGTGTTTACGGCCGTAAACCCTAAAAGAGGGTATAAATATGACACTTAGTCATTATTTATCACTTTGCACAATTTCAAGATCCAAAACTCAATTCTCTCTCAAGTATCATCGACTTTTCTTCTTAATCTTCAACATTGTAAGTGTTTCTAGCCCTAAAAGTTGATATCTTACTTAATCTAGTGATCTAACATGATTCCATCCGTGAAATCATTCCAAAAGTGTAGATCTTCAAGTTTCACCAAGAACACCAAGAACACACACTAGTGTTCTTGGACTTTTAGCACCTTTTCAAGCTTCTACCTAGTAAGTACTTCTATCCTAGAGTATTATAGAGCTTGTTACACTTCTAAATATCAAGAAAACACCCAAGAAACCAAGGATCAAAGGTGTTTACGGTCCAAGGTGTTCTTGGACCGTAAACCCCAAAAAGGGTGCCAAAGTGTGCCCTAGTCCCTTCTAAGCCTTGGAAACTAGCCTAGATCCCTTCCTTGATGTGCTTAGTACTTGAAAACATCAAAAGACCACAAACCATTTGGGTTTACGGCCGTAAACCCAAAGGGAAATGGTCCAGGGACCGTAAACTCCTAAAAGGAGTGAAATGGTGCCCTAATCTCTTCCTAAGGCTTAAACATGAAGTAGGAATGCTTCTTGTGATCTTTAAGGCTTCAAAACACAAAATGGTCAAGAAACATGAGTTTACGGCCGTAAACTCATGGGTTTACTACCGTAAACTCAATGAATTATGGTCACAAAACCGTAAACTCAAATAAAGGGTTCCCTTGAACCCTAAACTCAATAGCAATGTCCTACAACACTTAGATGCAATCCTTAGGACTTATAGCACTTAAATAAGGTGTTTTTACATGTCCTAGGATGTCTTAACTTTGTTAATTAGTTGTTTAAAGACTAATTGGATACATATATGTGATATTATATGTTAACTAGGATCATCGTGTGTGTACAAGTCCTCACTTGACACCTAGCATCCTATACATTCCGTTCATCCAAACCACTCACTACAGGTGAGTTCATACCCCTTAATTAACCTTTTAAATGTTTTTAAATGCTTTTATGGGGGGGGGGGGAATACAAGTTGAACTATTATAGTTATTATATCAATCACATGTGATTAATAACTACCAAACAAGTGGATTTCTTACTTTTCAAACTGTGTTACCAAACTGTTTTACTTCAAACTGTCTTACAAACTCTTTTACATACCAAATGCTTTTATCAAACTCTTTTACATGTTAAATACTTTTACTTAAACTCTTTTAACTTATATTTTGTGTATCTATATAGATATAGTTATATAAGTAGGATTGAAAGGACTTAGGACTGATAGCTCACCTTACTTCCTGTTCCTTGTTTGGTTGTGGACTTAGGGTATTCAGGTTATTTGTCCGAAGGTCGTTTGAATCCTAGTTATATATCATGTATATGTGTGTAGATATAAAAGGTTACTTCTTTCATTCAGTTCAATGCCTTTGGGTAGCAAAGGTATACAAACATGTTCATATACACAAACAACATTACTACAAACAACATGCCATTGAACAGTTCAATGAATCTCAAAAGAATCTAGGAGTTTCAAAACCAATTAAAACCTAATAATACATTTCGTTTATCTTGGTGGAAATTGGTGAATCGTCATTCACCTACCTTCAAATATTTTATAGCTTGGATTACGGCATCCCTCTTCCAAGTTATAAAAGTATTGTGTTGGGTCCTAGCCTTAATATTTCATATTGGTTGTTATATTAAGGACTTTAAATCAACTATCTTGAATATCTCCCAAAAGATGATCTTCCCAAATCTCTTGAAACAAGTTTTCCTAAAATGAAGATGATGTCCCATGGAAATCATACTTCTTTCACCTCCTCCAATTATTCTCCCTAACCCACAAGTTCAAGGTCACTCAAGCCCTAATGGCAAGCAAGGTCTATGTGTGATCACATCTTGGAGATGGAGTCACATATTGACAAGCCGGGAGAGTTGGGTGTCAAAGTCTTGAGAAAGTTGGTGGTTCAATCACTTTCTAAGTCACATAGTGAGTTCCTTTGGGACTCCTATGAAACAGACTATGACAAGACCCTTAATGATCTTATCTATTTGCTTGGTACTGCTGAATCAGCAATGATTTGGAAGGCTAGTAAAGCAAATTTGATTAGAAGATCGACTTACCAAAACTTTATGGACATTGACAATGATAACACTGGAAATCCAGAAAAAGCATTCTCTTCCCAATGGAAAGGGATCGGCCATAGTCAACTCGGTTGACCAAATGGTAAAGAGAAAAGCTAAGTCTATGATAGTCCCATGTACCATTACCAAAGGGTCCATTTGTTAAAAGCCAAAGGAAGGGGCACTGTTTGCGAAGCTGCCAAAATTACCTAAGGATGTTAAAGTGAATAAGTTTGACTCTACTTCAGGTAAAGTCCATTGTCTAACTCTGTTAAGCTCTTATTTGGAGATTCTTATTACATAATGTGACTGAGTCACATGGTGATGTTATAAGAATCAAAGAAAAAGAGAGAAAACTTAAAGGAAGTATATGTTGCTTCTGATCGCGAAGATGGATTTCGATCGCATCAGAATTTTGAAGCTGTTACTTAGGAGTTATGACACCTTGCTTAGGAATATATAACAACAAGGTTTTCATATGGATTGTAAGGATAAGTTTTTCCGCAAAGTTTTTAAAATAAAAGAAAAATTTTGATTTTATTTATTTTAAGTATCCTTACAATGGCATTTGTGAAAAAAAAATTGTTGTTTATATGATTCCATTGCTAGTAATATAGGAAATTGGTTTTGATTCTTTCATTTGTGGTAGTGTCTAAATTTACCAAATAAGGAAAGTTTCTCATCACCCAAGTTTCAATTGGACCAAAACTTGGAATCATGCAAGTTGTATTGTATGATGAATGAGAACTTTCAAGCATTGGAAAATTAAGACTTATTCACATGGATGTGTGAATAAAGTGAAGGACTAAAGGGATCGAGTACACATTCTTGTGCACTGGTCATGTCCACCACAAAGCTCGTTAAGACTATTCGCCATGATTTACTAAAGTTTAGTAAATATGGTTATACTTACAAGTTTACGTATAATTCTGAGACATTGGAAAAATCTCAATGTATGGCAGAACGAATGAGAAGAATCAAATGAGGCAGAAAGATAAAAGTTTCTCAAATCTGAAAAGATGGGAGAGTACTTTAGTATCATGTTTGTGATCATCTTAATGATTTAGAAATCATATCACAATTAGTCCTCTAAGGTCATCTTAGTGCATTCTTATGACTAAGAAGAGGAGTCATGAATTGTTGAAATGGTTAAATCAAGAAGATGAGTCATACTTCGTTCCAAAACAATTCTTAGAGTCATACTCCAAGGTTGTAACTTGAGTGACACATCTTAAAGAAGGTTTATTAACACTAGTCAAATGTAAGAGTAAAAAGTTTTCTACTCTTGTACATTTGAAGTTGGTAAGTTGTGATGTTTTGGATAAAACAAAGACCAACTAAGGCCAATTGTGTGAAGTGTTTTGTCTTGATAAAGAATCTGCACTATCCCTTGAATATTTGACAAGAGAGTCTTATATGTCAAGAGGACAGTGGGAGTCTTAAAAGATCTTGAGATAGTTTCAAGAACTAATCAAGAATGAAACCTATTGTTTAATCACTAGCACACGACGTGAGGTTTATAACCTATCGTGTTGACATTTCTGTGCGCATTCCAGTAAAGTTGGCTATACATTTGAGTTCTACATGTTCTCAATTGTTTGCATAACAACATGGAAGCAATGACAGGCCCTTGTGCTGCCAGGTGGCAAGAGGTTAAGATTGCACAAGTTCAATCCATATGAGTTAGGATTTGTCACTAACCTAGTCTTGTGATTATGGTTTTGACAAATTCACGTGGATAAGAACACATACACCATAAAATCTAAAGGTCATAAGGTTTCTCTCCGATTCATAAAAATGAGGGTAAGGAAACACTTCCACCAAGTAGATTTTAAGTAAGATAGCAATTGTAATCTTTGCATTCTCAAAGTCATTAGTGGAGCGTGCGTGGTTAACCGACACACTAACAGAGACTTATGAGAAATAGCAAAGATCTAAACAATTGAGACTATGATTACGACATCCCTTTTCATAGTTCTGAAATTGTTTAGACACACCTGTAAGCTATCTAAGAGAAGGTGTATGATTTTGATAAAGTCTTATCAAAGCAATCTAGTATCAGAAATCTGAACTTTGGTAAGGGAGTCAATACAGTGCTGATTTCTAGAAGTCCAGCTGTTTTCTGGATACCTGTCAAAGCTAGTGGGAGCATAAGTATTATGATAATAATCATCATGTTAGTGGGAGCATGATAATTATGATAAGTATTGCAAGTTAGCAATGTTAATTATAGAAAACAAAAGACTTTCAAATCGTGAAGTTGCAAGGGTTGGAAGAGTTGTTTTTCTATAATTAAGGGAGAGGAAATTATACTTCATTTCAATTCTAAAAGGCTTAGATTGAGATTTTAATCGTCTTTAGTCAAGAATATATATATGAATTTTATGTTGGTTTGGTTCAACTTAAGAAAATTCTATATATTGTGTTCTCAAAATTCGATTATGATTACGGCATCCCTCTTCATAGTCAAATTTTGAAAACATGGCAAATAAAAATATTGTAGCAAAAGACTAGTCTAGAATCATGTCTTTATGTAAGACATCATGAATCGTGTCCCATATGCTTCGGGTATAGGGTCGATTACATGTGCTATAATATTTATCCTTTCTAAATTTTCCAAATGTCTGGGGCATTAAGAAGGGAAAAGGTCTAGAATTGGATATGACTAAAGTGATTAAGCAATTGTCGAGGACATTCTAAGGTTTACCAAAGATTGGTTGCTCAGGGGTAGTTGGAAGTATAGTGTTAATTTTTGGAAGGACCATATTGACATATTCTGAAAAGAGGCAACTCTTGTTCAGGAGTGATAGTCAAAATGGGAATACGGAGTTGTCTCTATAGATGGAAGCAATCTGTGTAAGATTAGAAAAACTTAATGCAAGAAGCATGTTCAAAGCAATGTACCTTGAATATGAGACTTTGTTTCCATGGAGTAGATCTTCATTGGAATACCCTGTAATGATTGTTGACAAGTCTTTGTGACTCTGTACATAGTCATTACAAGTGGGTCTGTGCATATAAGTTTAAAATCTAACAGATTTCGATAAATGATAGGAATTTGGAATTCTTACATTTTCAATAAGGATTTGGGAGTGTGAAATTAGAATCATTAAAATGATGTTCAGTTGGTTTATTTCACAAAGAAAAAGGATCATAGACAAACATAGAGTTCATACTTGGTGTATGACAAAGCTATTGTTTAGAAAACATAGTGTACATGCTTAGAGCATGGGACACCTAGTGTTTTAATTCAAGTATAAAGTTGATAAAACCGAAACAATGAATAATGAGTAATCAGTATGGTGATAAATAAAAGTGGTCTATTTATATTCATATGGTTTGATACCATATTTGATTCATTTATTCTTGTGTTTCACTTTGCATGTTTTGACTTCCATAATAACTACGTTATTCTTCCGGAATGACTAAGTTATTCAAACCATCCACAGTCGGTCATATGTTGGAAGTAGATATGAATCAAGACTGTCATGAGTTGGCTTGTAGAGGTCCAAGTTGGTGGACAAAGTGGTGCTACAACACTCATGAGTGCTCATAAGTTCTGAGTATTGGATTCAACCCGCGCTCATTTGAATCACTTCATGGATTTTATCACGAGTGATCATGAGACGATAATATCTTATATTCTTCAAACCTAGAGATATGAGTTGTTACTATGAGTTGGTTATACATTGATAGCACGAAAACGCATTTGGTAACTCGATGTTATAAAACGTGCCTTTGTGTATGATTCAACAAGTAGCAGAACAAGCTATATGAGTCGAAGTTTATCCATTCCTTTTACCTTCGGGATAAAAGCGATATCTGTGGGCCCCTCGATGATTTAGTGATGACACATGTGAGTGCTTGGCCAAGCCAGGACTGATTTGATTTGTTCAATCAGTCAGTCATCATAAATCGAAAATCGGGAAACAACAAATGGACAGAGAGAATGATTATAATCCATGTCTCAGTCCATATGATATCTAGAATGGAGGAATATATGATCCCTTATCTAATGGACAAGTCATTGACAAGGTCAGAGTTCGACAGCGGCTTTAAGAGCTACGATTGCCAGTTAGGTTTTGAAGTCATACTCAATAATAGTTTTAGACTTATCCAAGTGGGAGACTGTTGGATTAATGTCTAAGTCCATAACTATATCTGGTATGTACTTGACCCGACCCGGCATGGTCCATTTGGGTTGCACTTCACCGACACAATTTATATGGATAGTCTTTTGAGAATAGTATATTTATGATTTATATTAATATATTATAAGTTCTAATATATTAATATGGAATCATATTATTTAATTAGTATTGATCAAGAATTAATTTAGAATTAATTAAGTGATCAAAAGGAACTAATTAAATATGGACTCTTATATATATATATATATATATATATATATATATATATATATATATATATATATATATATGGAATGGGCCAAGTTCATTTAGGTTGGGCTACGTTTTCATGGATGGTCCATGGAGCTTTTAACCCATGGATCCTATGTAAATGAAAGGTCATGGGTATTAGGGTTTACATGGATGTAACCCTAATCCTCCATAATATATAAAGGGGTCCTTGGCTCACAAAATTGGCACAAGTGTGTGAAAATAAGAGTGGGCCGATTTTAGTGTGCATACATATTCTCTCAAGTTCTTCCAAGGTGTTTTGGTGATTTGTGATTCCATTTGAGGCTTCCACACTATTGGGGCTAAGCTCTTAAAGCTTGAAGACATCAAGCTACATCAAAAGGTATGTCATCTAACTAGAACTTTGTAGTATAGGTGCTTCATAATATGCTAGTTAGGATGAAACCTTGGAATAGTTAATATTTGCATGTATAATAGAGAAAACATAGATCCAAGGTTTATAGGGTTGCATGTACACCATAGGAGTGTTAGAATGCTCAAAACCCAACAAATACATACTCTTACAAGAGACACACACACAGACAGTAGATGCCTTGGTAGAAGGCTACTTTTAGTAGGAAACATAGGGTTTTCTAGGAGAGTTCAAACAATTACAAAATTTTACAAAACTTATACATTACAGACTTACAAACACTTTCATACAAATACAGACACTAATATACTTATGATCTCACCAGCTTTAAAGCTGATAAACTCTTTCAAAATAACTTGTATTCTCAGGTCACCAGTAGACAGGTACCGGTGCCAGGTTCTGAGAAGATGGAGCTCGTTCAAGACTCATCTTTAATTTTGATGTATATTTTTGGTGTCTATATAACTTGACAGAACACACTTGTATGAAATTATATTATTAATGTAATGGATGATGTTGTTGCTTGTTTACTACTTTGCAATATTGTGATACTGAACATGACGTCCTCCACCCCCGAACGTTTCAGCCGTTCCGGTTTTGGGGTGTGACAGATTGGTATCAGAGCATTGTTTATAGTGAATCGAGTGTATCAACCCATAAAAGATATACGAACTATAAACACAGCGGGATTAAAATACTCTGATAAAGAGTTTATACTTTTAAATAATAAAATATTTAACCAAGTATACATACCTGCATTCATACTAAAATCAGTGTCACTAGGACAGAACAAAAGTATTACGATTGTTGGACAGCACAAGTAGACTTAGAGACATATGGTCAACCCTAGGAAGATGTAGCCTGATCAACTACATTATCCGAGGAGTGATTAGCATGTGCCTAAGTGTGGTTGTGAGGTTGCAACAAGTCTAAAAACTTACCAACACTACTACAACGAGAACAGTAGAACAGAACATAAACTTAAAATACTATAGGAGTATTTTGTGTGACTATTAATTTCTTATCTGAGAACTAAAAAGGTCTTTATTGGTATGTCAATAGTTGCGGGGTGGATACATTAAGGTTATAGGTAACTAGGATGGCATAGACTTAGAATTTGTGATATTTGCTCTACTTCCTGTTCCTTGTTTGGTTGTGGGCTTAGAGTTAGGGTCACTTATTCGAAGGTCTATCCTGTCTAGGTTACCTATGACTGGTATGCACTACGCAAATGTTGGAGTAACTGATAAAGATCATCTTAAAATTATCTAGTTAGTTCGTCTATTAATTAATTCCTTATCCCTTTTCTCGCGTAGATATAATGGTTGGATTCCATCTTCCCGGAGACCCGTACTATCCCAACCACGGCAATGCAGGATGGCTGGGAGAAGAGCCAGAAGATGATCAGTCAATCCCTTTGGATGATCACGAAGGTGAAGGCTTTTCTGATGGTTCGGACTCAGAGCCCGAAGTCAACAACCTACCCCCAGCTGCTCAAGACCCAAACTTGAACCCTCGTCCAGCATTTCAAGGACCCACACCTCTGTGGGCCACAAACTTGAACAGATGGAGTCGGGAACAGGGTCAACCTTTTCCCTACAATGGAGACAGAAGTTTCTACAACCTCACCGAGGGAGGTTCAGCTGACAGGGTCCTACCCATCATGGTTCGTAGGATTGCTCGGAACACTGAGCAAGGTCGAGCAGCTATCGACCGAGTCGTGGAGATTGACGCCAACTCTGGCGTTAACACAGTCCGCATTCGCCAACTAGAGTCTGCTCATGAAAGGACTCAGGTCCGCAATGCAGTTCTAGAGAGGGAACTTGCTGAAACCCAAGCTGAAGTCAGGGAACTTCGAGCTCAGCAAGCAAGGTCTGAAAGGCGTATGAGGGACATAGAACGTCTACTGTCGGATTCAAGAACTCACTCTAGTAGTTCTCGTCGCCGTTAGAGTCTCATCGACTTCTCTTTTCGATGTAACCTAGTTAGTGTAAAGACTCTAGTCTAATTTCCTATCTTTGTAAATCTTAGACCCATTAGGTCTTGATTTGGTAGTAGTCTGTCAAAATTTTCCATCTTGGTTGATGTAAGACCTACTTCTAGGTCATTTTTCCCGAACTCATTACATCTATAATCCCAGTATTTTTGACAGATATCTAATCTCATGGAAATTATATCCAAATGCTTTCGTTTGCAATCAATCGTGTTATTCATTTGTGCTGTTGGACTATGGAGAGTTAGTCCATGAGTCATTCTTATCTACTTCCTTTTAAATTCTTATCAATATCTTCGTCTTTGTAAACTTATAGTTGAAAGATGCCTCCACGTCGATCGACAAGACGCGATCCTCCTGTACCAACACCACCAGCTCCTCAATTCGATACGGCAGCTCTAAATGCTGCTGTAGTTGCGGCTGTGGCTACAGCCATGGCACAATATCATTCTTCTGGTTCCACTGGAGGAGGAACCCCTGTCCTATCTACTCATGGTGAAATTCATGTGCGCTCCAGAGAGTGCTCCTACAAGGACTTCACAAACTGCAAACCATTGTCCTTTAAAGGGACTGGCGGGGTCATTGCCCTATCGCAATGGTTCGAGAAGACCGAATCGGTTTTCGAGATCTGCTCCTATCCAGAAGGGAGCAAGGTCAAGTTTGCTGCTTGCACCTTTGAGTCAAAAGCCCTAACATGGTGGAATAGCCATGTCAAGTCACTATCCCTTATAGTGGCAAATGCTATGGGCTGGGAAGCTCTGAGAGAACTAATGGTTGAAGAGTACTGCCCGAGGGGCAAAATCCAAAAGCTAGAGGAAGAACTGTGGAGCCTAACCATGAAGGGCTCCAACATAGTCTCCTATACCGCCAGGTTCTGTGAACTGGTGGCCCTCTGTCCCAACATGGTTCATACAGAGGGGAAGAAGATTGAAAGATACATATGGGGGCTGGTGCCTCCATTCCAGGGAAATGTTTTGGCTTCAAACCCCACTACATTTGATAGTGCCAAGCGATTAGCACAGCGGCTCATAGACCATGGGGTTCGTACCCCGGCCGCAACAACAACCCTGGCCATCTCAGAACCTGTCAGAACCGTTGATTACAAGCGGAAGTTTTGGGATGACAAGAGAAAGACAAAGGCTGCCAAAAAGCAGCAGATCGTGGCAGTTCATAGTGCGATAACACCTGCCACTGCTGCTGCTCCAGTAAAGCAGTACGCTGGAAGTTTGCCCAAGTGCAACTTCCACCACGTAGGAGCCTGCCGGAAAATGCAGTGTTTGAACTGCAACAGGAAGGGGCATACTGCCCGTTTCTGCAAAGCTCCGGCGAGGCCAATCACCCAAGTCCCCGGCGCTGGTGTGAGCCAAACTTGCTACGGTTGTGGCGAGGTGGGCCACTACAAAAGGAACTGCCCGAAGGCAGGGAATGCCGGTGGAGTGGCAAGAGTTCTGGCCATAGGCCACGAGGAAGCGGTTACCGACACCACAGTGGTCACTGGTACGTTTCTCCTCGATAACTCTTATGCATGCATTCTGTTTGATAGTGGAGCGGAGAGGAGTTTTGTGAATAAAAAATTTGCTCATTTACTTAAGCAAAAATCACGAGCACTTAAACAACCGTTCACTGTAGAAATGGCTAATGGAAAGATAGAGAGCACTAGCAATATATTCATAGGGTGTACCCTAACACTTGATAGCTATTCATTTTCGATCGACCTCATGCCGGTTTCTATTAAAAGTTTCGACGTCATTATCCAGTTGGGTTTTGAGCATTCTAACACTCCTATGGTGTACATGCAACCCTATAAACCTTGGATCTATGTTTTCTCTATTATACATGCAAATATTAACTATTCCAAGGTTTCATCCTAACTAGCATATTATGAAGCACCTATACTACAAAGTTCTAGTTAGATGACATACCTTTTGATGTAGCTTGATGTCTTCAAGCTTTAAGAGCTTAGCCCCAATAGTGTGGAAGCCTCAAATGGAATCACAAATCACCAAAACACCTTGGAAGAACTTGAGAGAATATGTATGCACACTAAAATCGGCCCACTCTTATTTTCACACACTTGTGCCAATTTTGTGAGCCAAGGACCCCTTTATATATTATGGAGGATTAGGGTTACATCCATGTAAACCCTAATACCCATGACCTTTCATTTACATAGGATCCATGGGTTAAAAGCTCCATGGACCATCCATGAAAGCGTAGCCCAACCTAAATGAACTTGGCCCATTCCATATATATAAGAGTCCATATTTAATTAGTTCTTTTTGATCACTTAATTAATTCTAAATTAATTCTTGATCAATACTAATTAAATAATATGATTCCATATTAATATATTAGAACTTATAATATATTAATATAAATCATAAATATACTATTCTCAAAAGACTATCCATATAAATTGTGTCGGTGAAGTGCAACCCAAATGGACCATGCCGGGTCGGGTCAAGTCAATACCAAATATAGTTATGGACTTAGACATTAATCCAACAGTCTCCCACTTGGATAAGTCTAAAACTATTATTGAGTATGACTTCAAAACCTAACTGGCAATCGTAGCTCTTAAAGCCGCTGTCGAACTCTGACCTTGTCAATGACTTGTCCATTAGATAAGGGATCATATATTCCTCCATTCTAGATATCATATGGACTGAGACATGGATTATAATCATTCTCTCTGTCCATTTGTTGTTTCCCGATTTTCGATTTATGATGACTGACTGATTGAACAAATCAAATCAGTCCTGGCTTGGCCAAGCACTCACATGTGTCATCGCTAAATCATTGAGGGGCCCACAGATATCGCTTTTATCCCGAAGGTAAAAGGAATGGATAAACTTCGACTCATATGGCTTGTTCTACTACTTGTTGAATCATACACAAAGGCACGTTTTATAACATCGAGTTACCAAATGCGTTTTCGTGCTATCAATGTATAACCAACTCATAGTAACAACTCATATCTCTAGGTTTGAAGAATATAAGATATTATCGTCTCATGATCACTCGTGATAAAATCCATGAAGTGATTCAAATGAGCGCGGGTTGAATCCAATACTCAGAACTTATGAGCACTCATGAGTGTTGTAGCACCACTTTGTCCACCAACTTGGACCTCTACAAACCAACCCATGACAGTCTTGATTCATATCTACTTCCAACATATGACCGACTGTGGATGGTTTGAATAACTTAATCATTCAGGAAGAGCGACTTAGTTATTCTGGAAGTCAAAACATGCAAAGTGAAACACAAGAATAAATGAATCAAATATGGTATCAAACCCTATGAATATAAATAAACACTTTTATTTATCACCATACTGATTACTCATTATTCATTGTTTCGGTTTTATCAACTTTATACTTGAATTAAAAACACTAGTTGTCCCATGCTCCAAGCATGTACACTATGTTTTTCTTAAACAATAGCTTTGCCATACACCAAGTATGCACTCTATGTTTGTCTATGATCCTTACTTTGTGAAATAAACCAATTGAACATAATTTCAATGATTATAATTTCACACTCCCAAATCCTTATCGAAAAATGTGAGAATTTCAAATTCCTATCATTTATCGAAATCTGTTTAGATTTTAAACTTATATGCACTGACCCTCCTGTAATGAATATGTACAAAGTCACAAAGACTTGTCAACAGTCATTATAAGGTATTCCAATGGAGATCAACTCCATGGAAACTAAGTCTCATATTCAAAGTACATTGCTTTGGACATGCTTCTTGCATTAAGTTTTCTAATCTTACACAGATAACTTCCACCTATGGAAACAACTCCATATTCTCATTTTGACTATCACTTCTGAATAAGAGATGCCTCTTTTCAGAATATGTCAATATGGTCCTTCCAAAATTAGCACTATACTTCCAACTGTCCCTGAGCAACCAATCTTTGGTAAACCTCAGATTGTCCTCGACAATTGCTTTAATCATTTTAGTCATATCCAATTCTAGACCTTTTCCCTTCTTAATGCCTCTGGGCATTTGGAAAAATTTAGAAATGACAAATATTATAGCACATGCAATCGATCCTGTACCCAAAGCAAATGGTACACGATTCATGATGTCTCACATAAAGACATGATTCTAGACCAGTCTTTTGCTACAATATTTTTATTTGCCATGTTTTTAAAATTTGAATATGAAGAGGGATGCCGTAATCATAATCGAATTTTGAGAGCGCAATATATAGAATTTCCTTAAGTTGAACCAATCCAACATGAAATTCATATATATATTCTTTACTAAAGATGATTAAGGTCTCAATCTAAGCCTTTAGAACTGAAATGAAGTATATCCTCTCCCTTAATTATAGCAAAACAACTTTTTCAATCCCTGCAGCCTTATGAATTGAAACTTTTGTTTCTATAATTAACATTGCTAACTTGCAACACTAACAATAATTATCATGCTCCCACTAACATGATGATTATTAGCATAACACTTATGCTCCCACTAGCTTTGACATGTACTCAGAAATCAGCTGGACTTCTAGAAATCAATACTTTATTGACTTTCTTACCAAAGTTCAGATTTCTGATACGAGATGTTTTGATAAAACTTTATCAAAATCATACACCTTTCCTTAAGTAGCATGCATGTGTGTCTAAACAATTTCAGAACTATGAAAAGGGATGCCGTAATCATAGTCTCAATTGTTTAGAACTTTTGCCATCTGCTTCAAATCTACTTGGTGGAAGTGTTTCCTCACCATCATTTTCATGAATCGGAGAGAAACCTTATGACCCTTAGATTTTATGGTGTATGTGTTCTTATCCATGTGAATCGTCAAAACCATAGTCACAAGACAAGGATAATGACAAATCCAAACTCATATGAACTGAACTTATGCAATCTTAACTTCTTGCCACCTGGCAGTACAGGGCCTGCCATTGCTTCCAAGTTGTTATGCAACCAATTGAGAACTTTCAGAACTCCTATGCAAAGCCAACTTTAACTGGAATGGGCACAGAATATGTCAAGGAAGCGGTGGGTGAGAGTGGACACCCATTAAACTGCCATTTTATAGGCAGTAACCTTATACCCTCCTTATAGACCGGCTTCGTGAATGAGGCCTACTAATGGTAAGACGACTTGCTCTTATACATATAATATATTAAACTTTTAATATTATAATAGTATAAGGGTGTATTTTATACATTTAAAATACTTGGTGGTTTAATCTATTAATTAAACTATACTCTTAATTTAATTAAATTTAAACCATGTCATTATGGAATTATTAATTCTCTTTTAATTAAACACTTTAATTATCTATTAATAAAGTCCATAAGAGTTAATTGAATTATTCAATAAAAACATCATAATTCCAATTATTAAATTCAAAATTAAAACCATTTAATTAATTGTTTAAGTTATGAACCCAAGAGTTTTAGAATTCAATTCTTTTTTTTTTTATCATAAAAAAACTTTTTCCAAATTCCAAAACTTGAGGGCAAGTTTTGTAACTCTTGAAAACTTTTGGATTCCATAACTTATGGAGTTAAATACTTGTTTTATGATGAAACTTTTCATGTTCCATAACTTAAGAACAAGTTATGGAATTCTTTAAAACATTAAGACCAAGTTTTGTAACTCCATAAAAAACTTTGAATCAATTTTTTTTAAAAACCTTTTCATATCCATAACTTATGGAGGTTTCAAAAAACTCTTTAGATCAAACTTTTAAAACTAATAAAATAATCATATCATTTTATCTTTTACTAAATTTGACCTAATTCAACTCAGATAGCAAATGATTCAAATTTTACAAATAATTAGTTTTTCACAAAAACAAGTAATTATCTTAAAATTTGACAAACGTCATGTTTTTTTTTCCTTTTTTTTTCAACTTGAAAATAAAACATTTGCATCAATATAACAGAAAACAACCTGGCTCTGATACCACTGATGAGTTTTGAGCATTCTAACACTCCTATGGTGTACATGCAACCCTATAAACCTTGGATCTATGTTTTCTCTATTATACATGCAAATATTAACTATTCCAAGGTTTCATCCTAACTAGCATATTATGAAGCACCTATACTACAAAGTTCTAGTTAGATGACATACCTTTTGATGTAGCTTGATGTCTTCAAGCTTTAAGAGCTTAGCCCCAATAGTGTGGAAGCCTCAAATGGAATCACAAATCACCAAAACACCTTGGAAGAACTTGAGAGAATATGTATGCACACTAAAATCGGCCCACTCTTATTTTCACACACTTGTGCCAATTTTGTGAGCCAAGGACCCCTTTATATATTATGGAGGATTAGGGTTACATCCATGTAAACCCTAATACCCATGACCTTTCATTTACATAGGATCCATGGGTTAAAAGCTCCATGGACCATCCATGAAAGCACCTGCAGGATTACCTCCGCAACGTCAAGTCGAGTTTCGAATCGACTTAGTTCTAGGGGTTACTCCCGTAGCTAAATCGCCCTATCGTCTAGCACCTGCAGAGATGCAAAAACTGTCCTGTTAACTTAACGAACTGCTCAGCAAGGGCTTTATAAGACCAAGCTTCTCACCCTGGGGAGCTCCAGTCTTGTTCGTCAAGAAGAAAGACGGATCGTTTCGTATGTGCATCGACTACAGGGAGCTCAACAAACTGACCGTCAAGAATCGTTATCCTTTGCCTCGTATTGACGATTTATTTGACCAACTTCAAGGGGTGAACTTCTTTTCAAAAATCGACTTAAGGTCCGGATATCACCAACTACGATTGCTAGGGGAGGATGTTCCGAAGACAGCCTTCCGAACTCGTTATGGGTACTACGAATTTGTAGTGATGCCGTTCGGATTAACAAACGCACCTACAATATTCATGGACTTAATGAATAGGGTGTGTCGTCCTTACTTGGATCAGTTCGTCATCGTCTTCATCGATGACATACTTATCTACTCTCGTAGTAAGGAGGAGCATAGTCAACATCTGCGACTAGTCTTAGAAACCCTTCGTTCGGAGAAGCTCTATGCGAAGTTCTCGAAATGCGAATTTTGGATCCGACAAGTCGAATTCTTAGGGCACGTGGTTAGCGAAGAAGGAATACACGTGGACCCTTCCAAAATTAAAGCCATTGAGAACTGGTCAGCACCGAAGACGCCTACAGAAATTCGTCAATTTCTAGGTCTCGCTGGCTACTATCGCAGGTTCATTCAGAACTTCTCCCGCATTGCGAAACCTCTTACGACACTGACCCAGAAGGGCGTGGGCTTTGACTGGGAAGAGAAGGAGGAGAGAGCGTTACAAACGCTCAAAAGAGCCTTGTGCACCGCACCAATACTATCCCTCCCCGAAGGGATAGAAGACTTCGTTTTCTATTGCGATGCGTCAAATCAAGGACTCGGATGTGTTCTGATGCAACGAGGTAAGGTCATCGCATATACCTCGAGACAGCTAAAGACACATGAGGTCAACTACACTACCCACGATCTTGAACTAGGAGCAGTTGTGTTTGCCCTGAAGATCTGGAGACACTACCTGTACGGTACAAAGAGCACAATCTTTACAGACCACAAGAGCCTACAACATATATTCGACCAGAAAGAGCTCAACATGAGACAACGACGGTGGGTCAAGCTACTCAGTGATTACGAATGCGAAATTCGTTATCATCCGGGTAAAGCCAACGTAGTAGCTGACGCCCTAAGTCGAAAGGAATATTCTGGTCGTAGAGTCAAATCATTTCCTATGACTATCCATTCACACTTGTCCACGCAAATTAAGGAGGATCAGCTCGACGCTTTGAAACCTGAAAATATGGCGGGTGAATCCCTGAGAGGGATGGATAAGAACTTGGAGGTTAAGGGTGGCGGAGCTTATTTTCTCATGGATCGGATCTGGACCCCGAAACTTAGTGATTTAAGAGACTTGATCATGAACGAGGCGCACAACACTCGTTATTCCGTCCACCCGGGTTCAGATAAGATGTATCTGGATCTTAAAAAGTTATACTGGTGGCCTAACATGAAAGCAGAGATTGCTACCTTCGTGAGTAAATGCCTTACTTGCGCAAAGGTCAAGGTCGAATACCAGAAACCCTCCGGTCTACTACAACAGCCAGAGATACCGGAATGGAAGTGGGAGCGGATCACTATGGATTTCATAACCAAGTTGCCCAAGACAACGGGTGGACTTGATACCATATGGGTCATCGTCGACAGACTGACCAAGTCCGCACACTTCCTGCCTATCAAGGAAACAGACAAGATGGAGAAGCTTACAAGAACTTACATTAGGGAGATTATACGACTGCACGGTGTTCCCATATCCATTATCTCAGACAGAGATAGTAGATTCACTTCGAGGTTCTGGCAGTTTCTACAAAGTTCCCTAGGAACTAGGTTGGACATGAGTACAGCCTACCATCCACAGACAGACGGGCAAAGTGAGAGGACTATCCAAACCTTGGAAGATATGCTGCGAGCCTGTGTGATCAACATTGGGAAAGCATGGGATACTCATTTACCCCTTGTCGAATTTTCCTACAACAACAGTTATCACACGAGCATAAAGGCTGCTCCATTCGAGGCCCTCTATGGCCGAAAGTGCAGATCCCCTCTGTGCTGGGCTGAGGTGGGTGATACCCAGTTAGCTAAAGGACGAGTTCCTGAAAGCACTCTCATGGGTCCGGAGATCATACGGGAAACGACAGAGAAGATCGTTCAGATTCGTGAACGATTGAAAGCCTCTAGAGACCGACAGAAAAGCTACGCTGATAAACGAAGGAAACCGTTGGAATTCCAGGTGGGCGACCGTGTTCTATTGAAGGTCTCACCCTGGAAGGGCTTGATACGCTTCGGAAAGCGTGGAAAGCTAAATCCAAGGTACATAGGGCTTTTCGAGATTCTCGCAAGAATCGGCCCTGTAGCTTACAAACTTAACTTACCGCGCGAACTCAGTAACGTACATTCTACTTTCCACGTCTCGAACTTGAAAAAGTGTCTGTCCGACGAGACTCTTGTAATCCCACTCGACGAGATCGAGATCAACGAGAGCCTCAACTTCGTGGAAGAACCAGTAGAGATCATGGACCGGGAGGTCAAGCAAACGAAACAAAGCCGTATCCCGATAGTGAAGGTTCGCTGGAACGCCAAGCGAGGACCTGAATTCACTTGGGAGCGAGAGGATCAGATGAAACTGAAATATCCTCATCTTTTTACTTAGTTATTTGTAACTACTTATTTGCTTAAATTCTAATTTCGGGACGAAATTCCTTCTAACGGGGGGATGATGTGACAACCCGAAATTTCTATTATGTACAACCATTCACTTCAATAGGAGTCAAAACTGTTTCTGCTAATTTTCAAGCTTTTTGGAATAAGTTTGAGTATTTTAAGATTAGTACTTCAGGAGATAACAGGAGAGAGGATGCCCTAGGGTTTATTGTGCAACAATATTATTCCAAAACTCCAAGAGTTTGGAGTTTACGGCCTAAACAAAGGTGTTTACGGCCGTAAACCCTAAAAGAGGGTATAAATATGACACTTAGTCATTATTTATCACTTTTCACAATTTCAAGATCCAAAACTCAATTCTCTCTCAAGTATCATCGACTTTTCTTCTTGATCTTCAACATTGTAAGTGTTTCTAGCCCTAAAAAGTTGATATCTTACTTAATCTAGTGATCTAACATGATTCCATCCGTGAAATCATTCCAAAAGTGTAGATCTTCAAGTTTCACCAAGAACACCAAGAACACACACTAGTGTTCTTGGACTTTTAGCACCTTTTCAAGCTTCTACCTAGTAAGTACTTCTATCCTAGAGTATTATAGAGCTTGTTACACTTCTAAACATCAAGAAAACACCCAAGAAACCAAGGATCAAAGGTGTTTACGGTCCAAGGTGTTCTTGGACCGTAAACCCCAAAAAGGGTGCCAAAGTGTGCCCTAGTCCCTTCTAAGCCTTGGAAACTAGCCTAGATCCCTTCCTTGATGTGCTTAGTACTTGAAAACATCAAAAGACCACAAACCATTTGGGTTTACGGCCGTAAACCCAAAGGGAAATGGTCCAGGGACCGTAAACTCCTAAAAGGAGTGAAATGGTGCCCTAATCTCTTCATAAGGCTTAAACATGAAGTAGGAATGCTTCTTGTGATCTTTAAGGCTTCAAAACACAAAATGGTCAAGAAACATGAGTTTACGGCCGTAAACTCATGGGTTTACGACCGTAAACTCAATGAGTTATGGTCACAAAACCGTAAACTCAAATAAAGGGTTCCCTTGAACCCTAAACTCAATAGCAATGTCCTACAACACTAAGATGCAATCCTTATGACTTATAGCACTTAAATAAGGTGTTTTTACATGTCCTAGGATGTCTTAAATTTGTTAATTAGTTGTTTAAAGACTAATTGGATACATAAATGTGATATTATATGTTAACTAGGATCATCGTGTGTGTACAAGTCCTCACTTGACACCTAGCATCCTATACATTCCGTTCATCCAAACCACTCACTACAGGTGAGTTCATACCCCTTAATTAACCTTTTAAATGTTTTTAAATGCTTTTATGGGGGGGTGGGGGGGAATACAAGTTGAACTATTATAGTTATTATATCAATCACATGTGATTAATAACTACCAAACAAATGGATTTCTTACTTTTCAAACTGTGTTACCAAACTGTTTTACTTCAAACTGTCTTACAAACTCTTTTACATACCAAATGCTTTTATCAAACTCTTTTACATGTTAAATACTTTTACTTAAACTCTTTTAACTTATATTTTGTGTATCTATATAGATATAGTTATATAAGTAGGATTGAAAGGACTTAGGACTGATAACTCACCTTACTTCCTGTTCCTTGTTTGGTTGTGGACTTAGGGTATTCAGGTTATTTGTCCGAAGGTCGTTTGAATCCTAGTTATATATCATGTATATGTGTGTAGATATAAAAGGTTACTTCTTTCATTCAGTTCAATGCCTTTGGGTAGCAAAGGTATACAAACATGTTCATATACACAAACAACATTACTAGTAAACTATAATAGGTATAGTTTAGGAAGATACTATTACTAGAACAATGAAACATACAATGAGTCAGTTCATTCATGAGTAATACATAGTGATGAGAAATAAACATAATACCTAGTGATGAGAAACAAACATAATACATAGTGATGAGAAACAAACATAATACACATTGATGAGAAACAAACATAATACATAGTGATGAGAAACAAACATAATACATAGTGATGAGAAACAAACATAATACACAGTGATGAGAAACAAAACATACAAGCTAGACAGAGAAAGAACACACAATACAGCTAGCACATACATATACATATACATATACATTACTTACAGTTATGTGAGCCAGTTAACGGGGGCATGACACTACCTGTCATGACCCGTTTTGTATCCAGAATCTCCTTAAATGGGGAGCGTATGAGTTTGTGTATAGATCTATACTGGATTGACTATCCTACACCTTGTTGCTCGCTACAGTGGGACTTGCAAGTCTACGGGTGCCAAACGTCATTTTTTTTACGACGTCTTACATCGTCGTTTTACTATAGAGTCGGTAGCAGGATACAGGCCGATCACATAACAAATAGTTTAAAGTAATTAGTACAGCAGTAGTTACTTAATACAACACTACAATACTATTTCATTTTCCCTTTACATTTACTTTGTGATATTCACACAATAAACAATAATGTAAAAACTATATTTTTGGTTAATAATAGTCAGATTTGGGAAAATACATACTCTTACAAGAGACACACACACAGACAGTAGATGCCTTGGTAGAAGGCTACTTTTAGTAGGAAACATAGGGTTTTCTAGGAGAGTTCAAACAATTACAAACTTTTACAAAACTTATACATTACAGACTTACAAACACTTTCATACAAATACAGACACTAATATACTTATGATCTCACCAGCTTTAAAGCTGATAAACTCTTTCAAAATAACTTGTATTCTCAGGTCACCAGTAGACAGGTACCGGTGCCAGGTTCTGAGAAGATGGAGCTCGTTCAAGACTCATCTTTAATTTTGATGTATATTTTTGGTGTCTATATAACTTGACAGAACACACTTGTATGAAATTATATTATTAATGCAATGGATGATGTTGTTGCTTGTTTACTACTTTGCATTGTTGTGATACTGAACATGACGTCCTCCACCCCCGAACGTTTCCGCCGTTCCGGTTTTGGGGTGTGACAGTATTTTGTTATTAACACATCTTTATCCTTCTCCACTTTTATCCCACCAGACCAGTGACTCATAATTTGGATAATAATATCATATTGGTATGTGGACTGGGTTAGCTTTCTTTCTAGTTACATGCATGGGGGAGGGTCGATGGCGAGGGGTTTGTTTGAAGGAGATGAAAATCCCAACGATATCATTCGGTTGGGTCTCGTTCAAATCAGCTCTCCTTCAACCTTCTAGAATCATGGATCAAGAACAATCCTGAATCAATTGTATTAAAAAACGATAATCATTAATATATTCACTCTTGAAGAAACTTGCCTTCTTCCAAATGGTTTTAGAATCACCGAATCAACCCTCAAAGAGGAATACGAACAAGCACAAATGAATAACCTGAATATGAAGGGTGTTCTAGTCACAAACCCATCGAACCCACTAACGACACCACTGAGCTTGCATAAGCTCAACCTTCTCGTTGATACCCAACGACGTCATTTGTCTTTCTATATATATACAGATTAATGGGGGGTTTTCTCTTTCTCTCTCTAAAAGTATATGTAGGTACCTGTGTTTATATGTGAAGTTAATCTGATGAGAGAGAGAGAGAAAGTCGTCTTTTATTTTTTAATTATTAAAATAAATAAATAAATATTTTTTTTTTAAAAAAGGGGGATATATTTTTTCAGGGTCCCTTATGAGTGAAAAGACAAATATACCCTCATGTGGATGACACATGAGGGGGTCAACAACAACAACTTAACGGAAGTTAAGTCGGGGGACTAATTCTACGTACAAACTAGGCCAAAAGGACCATGAATCTAAAAAAGTCGAGGTTTTGACTGAAACCCCCAAAAAATGCATACCATAGGGACCATTTTTGCAATTTTGTATTTCTTCTTTTATTTATTTAAATTATCTGTTTAAATTTAAAAGATAAAAAACATTTATATCATAATAATTCATTATTTTTCTTATTTTCTTATAAATTCAAAGTTTTCAAATATTTTGACATTTATATTTAATTTTTTTTTTTAAATTAACTTATGTAATATATGTTCTCACAGCTAAGGACTATTAGTATTAACTAAAAGAAATTTCAAATTTTTTGTTATTTAATTGTTTTTTGGTTTTGTTTATGCTTTGGTTAGGTTGGCTCGGCTTAAGGTTGAACGTAGGGTTTTCGCTATCAAAATATTGACTGTAGGGTTTTATTCCTTCCCCTTCCCCTGAGAGCACACTGTTTCGCCATCGGCGCTTGTTTCTCCCATTGGACGCCAACGTAAGAGGTTCCATCTCTTTCAGCCTGTAATTGTTTTCGTATAGGAATTCAATTCTATATATCACACTTGGTTTCCTTTTTCTGTTATAAATGTTCAGCAAATCTATATATGTAAAACATTCATCGGAAAGGAAGAATTACTCTGCAATACTAATTCGATATATAATCAACTTATTTTCTGCTTTTAAATATAATTTTTGGTTTTGAAAACCTAACATAACCCTGATTTGGATTTTATTATACAGCTCCTAAGGTTTGGAACGTGCAACGATAGTAGCCACGATGGCATACCAAGGAGGGAACCTGAAGTCGACCTCCATAAATGGAGTGAAGATGTACACAGTAGCAGGACAACACAAGTCACTGGCCACTTGGCTTGCGCCAAAGAAGATTAGAGCTCTTCGCAAAGACAAAAGTAGGGATTTTATGCATTACCCTTCTTTTCTTCACAACTTTGCATTTGAATTGCATCTGTACCATTTGTCACTAGTCTGTTCATATTCTTCTTTGTTACCATTAACAACTTCATTTTCCTGTATATAGATTATCTGGAAAGGGTGGATTTGATACAAGATTTAAGATTTGAAACTGCAACAACTAGAATTAAAGCTACCCCAGATGGCGAATTTCTCATTGCTTCAGGTTATTGGAAACTTGTGATATAGTATTTTTGTACTTTATACAGCTATGTGCTTGACATATTTAGTAGAATTGTCCTATATACTTTGCTGACTATCAAGAGTTGTAGGTATTTACCCTCCTCAAGTCAAAGTATACGAGTTAAGGGAACTATCATTGAAGTTCGAAAGGCATCTTATATCAGAAATAATCAATTTTCAGGTACCTTTTTTCTTAAGCATTGAATTGGATTATATAAAAAATTTGCAACATACTTTCATCTATTTATTTATTATAACATCTATTTGAAAAACAGGTGTTGAGTGATGACTATTCAAAGCTAGCTTTCCTATGTGCTGATCGTTCTATTTGTCTACATGCTAAATATGGAAGCCATTACAGTTTACGGATCCCAAGGTACTTAACATTTTCTCTTATGATATTATTTTATGAAATTAAATGTTACTTTTTCTTTAATTATATGTACATATATATCTGACTCTGATCTTTTCTTTTATGAGCAGAATGGGGAGGGATATTATATATGATAACTGGTCATGTGACTTAATATGTGCAGCCTCATCTCCAGATTTATACAGAATTAACTTAGAACAGGTTTGTTAAAAAAATTGCAATTTTTCTCCCTTCATGTCTTTTACGGTTTTACCCTTAGTGTCTTTTTTAACTTTTTGATTCTACAATTTTGTTGGTGTCAAAAACAGAACTTTCTTGTTACCTGAAACATTATAAAAATAAAAACTCTGTTTCATATATCTAAGAAATGTTGTTACTTTTTATGTTTTATGGTTGGAGTTAATTTTTATTTATTTATTTATTTTTTATTTATTCAGGGACGTTTCCTATCGTCTCTTACAACACAATCTCCAGCATTAAATGTAGTCTCTAGAAGGTTAGTTTGACTTCATTCATAAACTTACTCCTTTTTTTTGTTTACATTTAATTTATGGTTAAATGTAAGAAAAGATAGAAGTATATTAATATTTATATTATTTATTTATTTTTTAATGAAAATTCAGCAAGTATCATGGGCTAGTTGCTGGTGGTGGTGAGGATGGTGCTGTTGAATGCTTTGACATGAGAACAAGATCTTCCATTGCAAGGCTTAACGCAGTGACACCTGTCAATGATGGTGATCAGGTTATTTATTTATTTTTTTACAAGTTATAATAATAAAAAACTTTATGGATCTTATAAAGATTTAATTAAATCACACAATTATTTGATTGTATTATTTAGGAGGTTACTGCTATAGAGTTTGATGGAGATGGAGGCTATCACATGGCTGTTGGAAGTAGTGGTGGAAAGGTATGTTTTATAAAGTCAAACCGATTTTTTTTTTCTTTTTTTTTTCTGATGATTTAGTTTCTTTTATCAATTTAATTAAATGATAAGGTTTATTTCCATAAACTTTCAGGTTATGATTTATGATTTGCGTTCATCTTCTCCTATTCGAGTAAAAGATCACATGTAAGTTACCAATTTATATATTATAATATATAAAAAATAAATCTTGATATCTGACAATATTTTATAGGTATGGAAGCCCTATATTAAACATCAAATGGCATCAAACTTTGAACTCAGAGAAACCAAAACTAATTACTACTGATAAGCATATTGTCCGAATTTGGGATCCAGAAACAGTAAGATCCTTTTTTTCTTTTTTTTTCCCTTAAAAATTACTTAACAAAGTTTTATATAATAAAAAGTTCAATAACCAAAAATGGGTTGTATTGAAAATTTTCATTCCATTCCATGAATCACAATTTCACATTACTTCAAGAATGATTCATTCAATTCCAACAAACAAAAGATGGAATAAACAAGATGGAATAAACAATTCCATTCCTTGGATTCAATCATATACCAAAATTACTGATTTTGATTCCATTCAGGGGGAAGGAATGACAAGTATTGAGCCAACAGGTGGAGAAATTAATGACATGTGTGTATTTGATGAAAGTGGATTAATGCTATTGGCTCTAGACACAAGTCAAATCCCTTCTTATTTTTTACCAGCCCTGGGGCCCGCTCCAAAGTGGTGTTCATACATGGAGAATTTAACAGTATGTCTTACAAACATTATTTACTAATTTTGCATATTTGCATAATTGCATCAATTCTCATTGATTTCTTTATTATATTTCTTCCTAAATTTTATGCCTTTGTATATATGTAGGAAGAGATGGAGGAAGATGCTGAAACTACTATTTATGATGATTACAAATTTTTGACACAAGATGATCTTGAAAAATTGAACTTGACAAATTTAATTGGCACAAATCTTCTAAGAGCTTACATGCATGGGTACTTTATTGATTTTCGTCTTTATAAAAAGGTAATTTCCTATTTCAGTGATTTGATTTTACTTTTTTTGATTAAAACAAATTTGTTATTGTATGTTTAAAATGTGTTTTTCAGGCACATGCAGCAGCTAATCCTGTTGTTTATGAAGAGTATTTAGAGAAGAGGAAAAAGGAGAAGGATGAGGAGGAGCGTAGCACGCGTATTACGGTTAGTATTTAAAGAAGGGCAAATTAGGAAATACAGAAAAATAAAACAACATAATTTTTTTTTTATAATTCTGTTGCAGATTAAGAAGAAACTGCCTAAGGTTAATAGGGTTCTTGCAAAACGTCTTCTTGAAGATGAAGAATTAGAAGCCATAAAAAAAGATACAACAGATGTTGCTGTTGATGTTGATGTTGATGTTGACACCACTAAAAAACCATCAAAGAAAAGGAAAGGGCTCACTTCTGATGTTCTTCAAGATGAACGTTTCACTTCTCTTTTCAAAAATGAGGTATCATTATCATTATCTTTTTTTGATTACATTTTTTCATTTTTGTAGCTCATGTTTTTTTTTTTTATTTTTTTTTTTTATAAAAATGTTATCAGGATTTCGAAGTGGATGAAAACTCTTTGGAGTATCGTGCATTGCATCCTTTAGCTACACCAGTGCAGCCTTCATTAGTGAAGGAACACTTTGAGCCTTTTAATGAAGAAGATGAATTTGATTCTGATGAAGATTCTCAGCCTTCTGATGATGAAACTAAAGATGGAAAGAAAACTCGAGCTCCAAGGTAAAAAATTATTATTTATTATTTGCTTTGAGACTTTGGCCACATTAGTTTTTGAGTCTGAGACTTTGGCCACAACACTTTTGTATGTTTCATACTTTTGGCCACAAGATTTTCATATATTGGCAGATTTGGTCCTTAGACTTTTTGGGTTTCAGTATTTGGCCACAAGACTTTTATAAATTCGCAGGCTTGGTCCCTAGACTTTTGGGTTTCAGAATTTGGCCACAAGACTTTTATTAATTCGCAGGTTTGGTCACTAGACTTTTGATTTTCAGAATTTGGCCACAAGACTTTTATAAATTCGCAGGTTTGGTCCCTAGACTTTTGAGTTTCAGAATTTGGCCACAAGACTTTTATAAATTCGCAAGTTTGGTCCCTAGACTTTTGAGTTTCAGAATTTGGCCACAAGACTTTTATAAATTTGCAGGTTTGGTCCCTAGACTTTTGTATATTGGCAGGTTTTGTCCCTAGACTTTTGGGTTTCAGAATTTGGCCACAAGACTTTTATAAATTTGCAGGTTTGGTCCCTAGACTTTTGTATATTGGTAGATTTGGTCCCTAGACTTTTTGGGTTTCAGAGTTTGGCCACAAGACTTTTATAACTTGGCAGGTTTGGTCCATAGACTTTCGTATATTAATAGATTTGGTCACTAGACTTTTTGGGTTTCAGACTTTTGTATATTGTCAGGTTTGGTCCCTAAACTTTCGTATGTTGATAGGTTCCATTTGGTTTGCGGGGTAATATCACTCTAGTTAAGTCATTATTGTCATGAAAACAACTTTTTCAAGAAGGATTATTTATTTTATAATTTTTTATAAAAAAAATGCAGATTGTATGAAGTGAAGGATGAGAGGCATGCAGAAGCATTTGGAAACAGGAGGTCACTTGCTAAAGAAGATGCTTTGCCATTAGAAGAGAGAATAAAAGCTCTAACAAATAGAAATCAAGGTTCAAACGCCTTAAACAAGATTAAATCTGGACCAGGTGGATCAAGGGAGATTTCATTCATATCTAGAAGCAAAGGGAAGTATAAGGAAGATGAGTTTGATGATCATGATGATGATGATGGTTTCAATCATCGTGAAAAGAGAAGGGGAGTGCATTCACTGGGGTTGAAGTCTGATAGAGGAGGATTTCAGGGTCGGGGACGTGGTGGTAGAGGGCGGGGAGGTGGCGGCAGAGGGAGGGGAGGTGGTGGAGGAAGGGGGAGAGGAAGAGGTGGTGGTGGAGGAGGTGGAGGGAGAGGAAGAGGAAGGGGTAGGCGGTGAAATGCAGCCTCTGAGATTAAATTCAGGAAGTGTCCGGTGGTTTAATGTGTTTTTATAAAAAAATTAGTAATGATTTTAAATATAATTTAGATAGAAGAAAAGATGAGTGAACACTGAAGATGCCTTTTTTATAGGGTTTAGATGAGGCGATTTTGATATGTATTTTTTGTGTCGATGATTATTGAAATTGTGTTTATGGTAATATGATTCTGTGATATAATAGTGACTCAACTTATTTTTATTGCATTGTTACATTTTTACCTTTATTTTTATTTTATTAACAATTTGATCAAAATGGTCATGATTTTTGCAAAAATCTCTACCATATCCGTTCATTGTTTTTTATTTAATTTAGTTTTTGTACGTTCACAACTTGATATCACAGGTGAAAAAAAACACAACGTCCAAATTACTTTCTATTTATTTGCTTAAAGTCATGTTTGCATGTAATGTTAGATTACTAATATTATCTTATTATTCCTGTGTACAACTTTTAGTGTGTAAAACACACCACAAAGCATGAGGTATTATCTGCAGCTTGCTAATTTCCAAAGACCAAAGTCATAATGTGTACAACTTTTAGTAGATTTGGTATTAAACTATATCCATAATAACCCATAACACAAAAGAGAGAAAGAAAGAAAAGTTGATTTGAAACATGAACTCATAATCCACAAAAATTATAGTTCCCCCAGTAACAGTATTTAGAGTAAAAGGCCTCAAGATAATTAAGGATTTGAAAAACATGGAAACCTTTTCAAGCAATAAATTAAAGTTAACAAAATCACTACTCCTACATACAATAAAACAAGCCTTAAAACTTTTTCATTTGATGATTGCAGGTCTATTTGCTTTTCGTTTTGGTCTTGATCCACCTACTTTTTTCAATGTGTCTGTGGTCAATGCATACATCCTCACAGCAAATAACTCGTCTGGAAATCCCTTCTGATCCTGATGCACAAGGGTAAATTAGTAATTTCACTCTACCTTTAAAAGCATAATGAGACACAATAGGAATTACCTTTAACTTGTAGATATTGAGGCCACACTGAGTAAAGAGTTCCTTGAAGTATACATCTGACCTTGTAATACTCTTATCTTCATTATCCAACACAAATCCTATATCCATATATATACTTTGGATAAATAATGATGTATAAAAAGTATTTGGGAAAATAAATAAGTCTCATTTTCCTGACTTTTTCTCTATTAAGTCATTCTTTCTGTATTAAGTAAAGAGAGACTTGCTACCTGATTTTGCAAGGTTTTCTTTCAAAACAAAAAATCCACCAGGTTTAAGGCCAGCCTACATATAAACAAATGTGGGCAAATTTGTAAAAAGTTACAACTTAAAAAGAATACCCAACTATTTTTTTTCTTATTACAACACTTTACTTTAAAAATCTACTCAGTTATAGCAATGAAAAGTGGTGACATTGTTGTCATTGTGTAGATTTTTAAAATACATTGATGTTATAGGAAGAAAGGAAAGTGGGATGATATAATAAAAAAATCAATGAAAGTATTTATAAAACTACATATTGTTACCTTTGCTCTCTTGAAGAATGACACAAAGTCATCATCAGCAAGATGCCCAATGCACCATTGGACCCATATCACATCATACCTTTGTGTATCTGGAGTGAATTCCTGAAAGTAAAAATTCAAACAACAAAAAAAATTGTCATTAAAGTAAACCAATGTAGTGTTTCGTATGATGGAATCAAAGAACACAAGCCAATAAAACATCATGATGGAATGTTGGAATGTAATGACTCATTCCATTCCTTTGTTATTCCATTCTATCCAACTAAACAGTATATTTTATGATTTTACATTAATAATTACCTGTAGTGGAGTACAGTAAAAGTTGGAAGCTTTGTGCTCCTCTGAGACTGATAGATTTTCAGGAGCCAAATTTTCACGAGCAGCCTCCAAGAAATGTGACACGGGTTCAAGAAGGTCAACCTAGAAACAATCAAGCAATTAATTTTACAAGTAATTAATGACAAAATGTGCTAAACATAAAGTCAAAAATCCAAGAAAGATCCAGAAACTAGAGATGATAATATATCTTTTGAGCAAAACATAAATACATAATGTACCTAAGTTATGTATATAAGGTACCAAGTGTTGAAAGTTATTACCTCATTAAAGTATCTTATGAGAAGATTCTTAGTCACCCTTCCAATTCCAGAACCACAATCTGCACAAGTTTTAGTCAACAAGGAATCTTCATACACAACAAATTCTAAATGGAATTTGATGGGTGACATAAGTTCATCAAAATTTTGATGGTTTTAGCAACGACTTTAGTTGCTATATGTTGCAATATGCCCATCAAGTAATTAGAATCTTCAGTAGAAAATTAAGTAGCAAGTGTACTTGAAGAAGAAGAAGAAAGGGAGAAAGAGAGGTAACCAAGAGCTACAAGATGCTGGTTTCTTCCGCCATTAGGAACAAGTTCAGTCAAAAGGGTATTGAGAAAAGCCTCACTGGCTTTGATATCAGGCTCATTCACATGTGCATATCCACCCAGAACTCCATCGACTGATGCATCCACACCCTTTTGACCACGAAAAAAAAAAACAATTCTTTAGGGTTTATACGGATTTGTTATGTGAAACGAAAAGGAGGGTTAAACCTACTTGCCAGTAGCCAACACCATTGCGATACCAATCGAGCTTCTTTTGTGAATCGCCAACTTCTTCTCGCCACATCTCATCGGCGCTCTTGAATTCCCGGCCGTTGCTATCTAATCCACCGATCTCCATCTCGATTCGGGTGGTCGCTCTGACCCTCACTCGGCACTTGTCGCGCGCTTGATGAGTTGCAGTTGCAGACAAGTAAGAATTCAAACACAAGTTGCTGTTTGCACCAAGCATATGTGTTTTTGGGGTTTCGACTCTCTCGTATTTCAATATTTCATACCCGGCAAGACGGCATTGCCCTGTGAATGATTTTTTTCTTTCTAAATTTAGTACTATTTTAATTTGTAATTGACAAAATTGCAAAAATGGTCCCTGTAGTATGCATTTTTTTTGAGGTTTTAGTCCAAACCCCGACTTTTTTGGATTTGTGGTCCTTTTGGCCATTTTGTACGTAAATTTGGTCCCTCGTAAAATTGAAATGACTATAATGCCCTTCTGATATATTTTTTATATTTTTTCTATTTAATTTAAATGAAAAAGAAAATAAATAAATAATTTGGGCCTACATCTCTCTCTCTCTCTCTCTCTCTCTCTCTCTCTCCCTGGTTTCTTGGATTAACCAGTTGGAGATTTCATAAACCTCGATCCCCAAATTCACAATTTACAACTCTCTTAGATTAACAAATCTCAAACCTAAACTCCCTTCATCTCTCATCTTCAAATCGCAGACACCAAAACCACTTACCCTAAAACCCAACCGAAGAAACCAGATAGCATCCCTCTTCATCGGAATCGTGGAAGAAATGGGAAAAGTTAGGGAACTAGGTTTCGACGAATCCGGCGAATCATTCGACATGGTAATCCATTCGCCGATCGTCCTCGAAGACTTCAACCTCGGCGACGACAACATAGCGGTAAATGACACTTGTTTAACAGTCACAGAATTCAACTCCGAGCGATTGGAATTCAAAGTCGGGTTGGCTCCTGAAACATTCGTTAATCGAATTGGAAAAAGGTTCGGTTGTTAATTTGGAGATAGCTGTGAAACCATCAACACGAATGGGTGGACATTTCGTGCAGGGGCATGTGGATGGAACAAGGGAGATTGTTTCAATGGAGGTGGAAGGGGATTCGTTGTGGATTAAGGTGAAGACGTCGCCGGAGATTTTAAATTTTATAGTGGCGAAGGGGTTCATTGCGGTGGATGGAACTAGTTTGACGGTGGTGGATGTGTTTGATGAAGAGGAGTGTTTTAATTTCCTGTTGGTGGAGTATACACAGCAGAAAGTTGTGATTCCACTGAAGAAAATTGGGCAGAAGGTGAATCTTGAAGTGGATATATTGGGGAAATATGTAGAGAGGCTTCTTAGCAGTGGATTTGTAGAGAGTATAGAATCAAGATGATCAGGTGCTCCATTTTTTGTCCAGGTTGTAGTTTGAGCATAATATGCAATGTTTGTTTTGTGTAACAAGTGTGTGAGTTTCATTCAATAGAATTATATTGTGTTTGTCGGACCTCCAAGTGTATGATAATTTAGGAGAGAGAGAGTGTGTGTGGGCCCCTTGTTATTTTTTTAATTATTAAAATAAATAAATTAGTATTAGATTTAAAAAGAAATGAAAGAAAAATGGAAAATAAATATCCCAAGGGTATTACAGTCATTTCACTATTCAGAGGGACCAAAAACGCAATAAAACTAGCTCAAAAGGACCACTAATCCAAAAAAGTCGGAGTTTGGACTAAAACCCCAAAAAAATGAATACCATAGGGACCATTTTTGCAATTTTGTCTTTGTAATTCTATAAATCTATGAAATTATTTCTATTTTGTGATATAAATGTAAATGAGTTGATCTGTACATACATATCCTTCTTCTTCATCTTTCCTTTTAAATGATTTAAGTTAAAGCAAAAAGAAAAGAAAAGGACAAAAAGATAAAGAAAATGCTTGAAATATGAAGAAAATGGTAATATAAACTGTAACAACCGGATTTCCAGGGACATGATTGTGTATGTTAATCTTGAGATTTGAGGAGGGACTCGACGAGTTGAGGGACCAACTCGCCGAGTCGAGTCGAGATTGCCGCGTAGATTTAATGAGCGGACTCGACGAGTCCAAGGATGGACTCGTCGAGTAGGTACTGGGCAGAGAAAACCCTAAGTTCCGGGGTTGGAGTCTATTTAAAGGAACTTATGACCTTGGGTGCGCCTCATATCTCCTGTGAGAAACCCTAAATCGCCATTTGAGCCAATGAAGAGCTCTTGTGATGAAATCAAGTAATTTTGGTGTGGTTTTTCAAATGAAGTGAAGGGATTCAGCTTGAAGGACCAAAGAAGGTTGTTATTCTGAGACATCTAAGCAAGGATCTCCATTTGAGGTAGTATTTCGCCCCTTCCTTCTGTTTTTGTGTAAAATCCTTGAATCTAGGGTTTTCTTTACCCTTCTTAGATAGTATATGATGCATATGAGGTCCCAATGTGGAGAAAGTCTTAGATCTGGACCTTAAGAGGTCCACAGAGTCCCAATCATTCGGCTTTATGTTGTTCCTTTCGAGATATGAGCCTAGGTTGCCATTTTAGAAGCTATTTCACCAAAAGAAGCCTTATGTGTGTTGCATGAGTATAAAGATTGGACCTTTACGTGATTATTGAGCATTGGGAAGTCAGATCTATAGGTTAGAGAAACAGATCTGACCTCAGAAGGTCTTTTGGGTGTTGCCATGGAGGAAACTCGCCGAGTCCATAAGGGGACTCGACGAGTCGAGTCGGGTTGCCCCGCGATTCGTGACCCGTGGTAACCCGTCGAGTGAAGGGTTAACTCGACGAGCTGAGAGAGGCCATAGGAGGATTCAGAGGACACGCTTGGAATCGCCGAGTCACCCATGTGTACTCGACGAGTCTGGTGAAAAGTTTGACCGTTGACTAGAGTTGACTTCAGTTGACCTTGGGGTTTTGGTCAAGCTAATTCAAGAGAGGTCAGAGAGGGGTAGAATGGTCTTCTACCCATTATTAGGGATGAGAACATGAGAGGATTTTTGATTAGAGATGTTATCATTTTGATAGGAGGAGGCTAGGTCAGATTATCGAGCACGAGAGGGTATCCGACATCATGCGAGGTGAGTCTTCTCACTATACTTTACCTTGAATGGTAATAGAGTTATGTGACAGAGTATCTTGTATGCCATGTATGTGATGCGTTGCACTACATTATTTCTATGTGATTTATGCTGTGTGTATTCCTGAGTTTACAGAGTTAGGACCGGAAGGTCCACAGAGTTAGGACCAGAGGGTCCACAGAGTTAGGGCCAATGGGCCCACAGAGTTATAGCCTCGAGTGGCTAATATGTGTTATATGTGGTATTTTGGGGAACTCACTAAGCTTCGTGCTTACCGTGTTATGTGTTATGTGTTTCAGGTGTTCTCAGTATCTCGGGACGGCACCGGCTTGATTGTACACACCAGTGAAAGAATTATGTTTCGAAGATCCTGGATAATTAATGAAGTTGTGCTTGTGATTTAAATAAACGAGATTTCTACACAATATGTTATGAAAAGTATGCGATTTTAAAATGAAAAATCTGTTTGAAAAATTACGGTGTTACAAGTTGGTATCAGAGCCTTGGTTTGAGGGATTCGGATGCACCTTCGGGTATATCTGGACTCAAACTGAGTAATTGAGGGAAATTTTCAAAATAAATGATTTTTCTAAAATGAGCAAGAGTTTATATGAGAAAACGAGACAGAGCAGTGTGTACAATCAGCCAGATGCCGAACGGTGATTTCCCAAAATACCCTTACTTTATGTGTTATGAGATATTATGAGATATTATGCATGCTAGAGATAGGCTAGGTATTTCATATTTTAGGACTAGAGTGACCTGATTTGTGATGCCTTAGCCTAGGAGTTGCTGTTATCTGTGTTGCGCTTTCGAGTATGTACTGAGTAAGAGTATCCAGCGGGAATCCTTGTAGAGAGGGGAATTGAGTAGAGGAGTAATCTAGGAGAGATACCTAGATAAGCACTTAAGGAGTCTACTGAGGGAGTAGTCAGATGCCCGCGTGGGGTATAGTTGCTTGGGTTCGGTGGTATCCTTTGAGTATGAGGAGAGCAAGTGGGTAATGACCTAGAGTGGTTTTGCGTGTTGGTAGAGATTATTCGATGCCCGAATGCTGCTTGCTTCGTGCTTTGTAGAACTCTTGATGATGAGAGTCAGCTACTAAGTGAATATGACGATATTCAGGAGGTGGATGGCTGGCATCATAAGGAGTTCTTCAGCAGCTGATGGCGGAGAAGTGTGAGAACCTAGGAAGAGCCTAGGAAAGGGTTACCCTAGTCGGATGAGTACGCTGACAGAGTAGGATATTTCACAGAGGAGCGAACACGCATGACGGGGTTGGTGATTGAGAAGGTCAAGTAGCTACTTAGGAACTCGGGGATGGTCCGTGTGGAAAGTATGGGTAGATGTGGTAGGTAGTATGGGCCCGTACTACTGAAAGCAGAGGACCCATACTCGATACAGGGAACATTTCGGAGGTTTTAAGTAGCAGATCGAGAGGTGATTTCATGGTTCATGTACCATGATTTGTAGCAGATCGAGAGGTGATTTCATGGTTCGTGTACCATGATTTGTAGCAGATCGAGAGGTGATTTCATGGTTCGTGTGCCATGATTTGTAGCAGATCGAGAGGTGATTTCATGGTTCGTGTGCCATGATTTGTAGCAGATCGAGAGGTGATTTCATGGTTCGTGTACCATGATTTGTAGCAGATCGAGAGGTGATTTCATGGTTCATGTACCATGATTTGTAGCAGATCGAGAGGTGATTTCATGGTTCGTGTACCATGATTTGTAGCAGATCGAGAGGTGATGTCATGGTTCGAGTACCATGATTCGTAGCAGATTGAGAAGAGATAACATGGTTCGGGTACCATGATTCATAGCAGATCGAGATGTGGCCACATGGTTCGAGTACCATGACCCGTGGCAGTTAGTGTTATTGGTTCTACCAGTTATTCCGTGGTGATTGGTTAGACCGAGATCAGAGGTGAAAGAGTATGGGGCTAGAGGGCCATGATGAACGAGTTTTAGTGAAGCATCCCTTAAAAGGGAAATCGAGTTAGCTCCGAGGGATTATTGGGAGATGCCAATTAGAGTCGCAAGACTCAAGAATGAGTAGAGATGGCGGTTATGGAGGATTACGACATGAGTTGAGCAATCAGCCGATGGTGGAGATGTCATTTTCTGTGACCTGAGCGGTGTTATTTCTGTTCCTATGGGAAACATGAGAGGTGTTGAGATTTTCGGTTTCCAAGGTTGGGGGTGAGCCCTGTGGGGTAGCTTTGGTTACGATCTTTCATCAGAGTACTTGGGCAGTATGTCTGCCGAGAGGTAATGTTAGAGCATGAGCAGGTTGTCAGCGGGGACTAAGATGATTAAGGACAAGGATACACCCTATTTGAGCATAGTAGGGCATGTATTAGCTGCAACGGCAGACGATCAAGAAGAGGGTATTGGGGCGGTGACTCTTATTGTTTATGATGAGTATCGAGTGTGGTAATGAGGACTCCACTCTTATTACAACCCACGTGATGAAATGTTGGTTGAAGAGTCGAGAATGAGGAATATGATAGTTCGTTATTTTCAGACTGAGAGTCAGAGCTACGACTGGACAGTTGAGATGTCCGGTAGTGGGATGGAACGAGATTATGAAGGACTAGAGGTAGTCATGATGAGAAGTTTCTGAGGATTTCATCGGAGATTCGGGGTATTTGAAATTGCTTGACCTCCATCGGGGAGATCATCGAGCATTGCGTATCACCTTCCGAGAGTAGGTGCGATGTTATTGGTAAAAACAGTCTGTGGGTTAGATTGTTGGCGAATCAATTGATGATGGTTCGAACCCTGAGTGGGGGAGAACCTAGTACTTTTGAGGAGATCCGATATTTGTTCAGAGCGGTTAGAGAACTGGATAGAGAGGTCTGCGGTGCGGATTCCTGAGACTAGGGTTTTTGGTGGTCAAGGAGAGGTGCAGAGTGAAATAGTGCATGTGGCACGTGTTTGAGAAAGGATGAGTGTCTCCACGACAAGTGGCCATTGGTCGGAGACCTTATGGTGGTTAGGAATCCTTCAAGGTTAAAATGGTGAATTCGAGGTGGTTGGCTTGTGAGGATAGTTCGGCGGTTGAGAATTTCTGGTTAGAGTATGGGCTATTATATGTAGTATGGGAAGGGAAGAAGTTGATTGGGCAACCAACTTCAGGGTCGTTATGAGTATTCTTGCATGGGTTTTGAGCAATAGAGAAGGAAGTTTCGGATTGTCAACTTCGTGTTCGGAGTCGTTGGCAATTTCTCCGTGTTTTAAATTGGGGGATGTAGTATTCCGGGGTTACAAGTGGCACGAGAGAAAGACCGGTTACGAGGTTTCGAGGAAGCAATGCGGTATCTGAGTATGATGCCATGAGTATGAGATCAGTGGTAGAGTCAAGACACTGCGAGGCGTTGTGATGGTATTCCGGGGTATCCGAGTTTAATGCCCTAAAATCTCGGATTATTTTGAGTTGAGTTGAGATGTCGAGGGGTGTACCAAGTGTCTATGGTTCCGGTGGGGGCCCTTCAGCTAATTGACATAAAATGGATTTATTTGAGAATGTGAATTGCAGCGAGAAAAAGAGGTTTTGTCACGACGGTGGTCGTCCGAAGTAGTGATGATTAGCCGGATGGGTGTGTGGGTACCTATCTATGCTGGGCCGCAGAGCAGGAGTTAATGATCACAGGGTGGTGTCAACCTGATGATGAGATTATGAAGTGGTAAGAGTAAGTGTGGTAAGACTGCGGGGAGCTGCAGTTTCAATGAGTCAGTGCAGAGAGGTTGTGGTGATGCTACGGGGAGCCGTAGTACTCACTATTCAGTGAGAGGTTGTGGTGATGCTACGGGGAGCCATAGTACTCACTATTCAGTGAGGGGTGTGGTGATGCTACGGGGAGCCGTAGTACTCACTATTCAGTGAGAGGTTGTTGTGATGCTACGGGGAGCCGTATTACTCACTATTCAGTGAGGGGTGTGGTGATGCTACGAGGAGCCGTAGTACTCACTATTCAGTAAGAGATTGTTGTGATACTACAGGGAGCCGTAGTACCCACTAGTCAGCGAGAGAATGTTGTGATGAAGTGCTCTCTGATCAGAGCTTGACGCAGAAGAGTTTTAGGCTTGGGTAGCCCTAATATTTGAGTGTGTGGAAGCTTGGGGTCGAACCAGGGGCGAGACTGGGGTCTCCAAAATTGTCGGGAGTCGTTATATTCTGAATTGAGTAGTGGTTTTCGCAACCAAAGGGAAGTGGATAAGTGAGGAACGCATGGGTTGCAGGTCATGAGTCATGAGTTGAGTGGTTCGTTGGGACGAGTGGTTCCAACTCTGTGCCGGATCAGACTCTCGAGTTGAGTTCGATTCTAGTGGTGTATTGAGTAGGCAGAATGAGATGCCGGATACAGAAATGAATTTCGTTTGGAAGGGGGTATTGGTTTCATCTGGTGTCTAAGACCTGAGTGGGTCAATTCGTTGGTATGAGAAAACCGCGAAACGCATGGAACTAATGAGTAGTAGACGACAGAGGTCGAGAGTGAGTCGAATTCCGTATTCGCTTGAGGTGAAGCGAACTTCGTGACTTGTGTGTCACACAAGGAAGAGATAGTTGCATTGATAAGGAAGTCAGTGAGGCATTTTGGTACACGCAATGGGTAACCTTTGGAGGTTCAATTGCTGGATCGGGAGATGACCTGGTGCTCAGTCTTGAAAGGGATATTGAGAAGGGAGCTGAGGTTTATGGTTGTCAGATGTCGGGGGACGCTTTTGAACAAGCATAGTCATTGTTCGTGTCTGAGGACAGGGTGTTGAGAGTTCGTTGTTCAGAGGGGTTGTGATTGCAGTATAGTGGATGAGTCCCTGGTGTGATGTGATCCTTCCACTCCTTGTTATATGATCTGGATTGTTTATCATGTCTGGGACGAGTGATCGGTAGCCAGTTTTGGGCATGGACTTGTTTTATCGGTTTACACTAGAGAATCAGAGGGGCAGTGAGCTATCGGGGTTTGTTATTCGAGGAGCGAATAACGTGGTGACATCTGGAGAGGGCGGTCTAGCTGTGTATCAGGCTACTAGAGTTCCAGATTCTTGAGAGTCAGAAGGGGTAGCATAGTGGCAGATGGGTCTGTCCTTTTCCAGGGAGGAGTTCCTGTTTGGATTCAGGTGTCCAGAGAGGAAGATAGTTGTGTGGTATGAGACCCTTTCGATGGTGCTGTTTGGTTATTGAATTAGATCTTTATGTGGTGGAGGAGCGATTTCGAGGGCGAAATCTAATTCAAGTGGGGGAGAATTGTAACAACCGGATTTCCAGGGACATGATTGTGTATTTTAATCTTGAGATTTGAGGAGGGACTCGACGAGTTGAGGGACCAACTCGCCGAGTCGAGTCGAGATTGCCGTGTAGATTTAATGAGCGGACTCGACGAGTCCAAGGATGGACTCGCCGAGTAGGTACTGGGCAGAGAAAACCCTAAGTTCCGGGGTTGGAGCCTATTTAAAGGAACTTATGACCTTGGGTGCGCCTCATATCTCCTGTGAGAAACCCTAAATCGCCATTTGAGCCAATGAAGAGCTCTTGTGATGAAATCAAGTAATTTTGGTGTGGTTTTTCAAATGAAGTGAAGGGATTCAGCTTAAAGGACAAAAGGAGGTTGTTATTCTGAGACATCTAAGCAAGGATCTCCATTTGAGGTAGTATTTCGCCCCTTCCTTCTGTTTTTGTGTAAAATCCTTGAATCTAGGGTTTTCTTTACCCTTCTTAGATAGTATATGATGCATATGAGGTCCCAATGTGGAGAAAGTCTTAGATCTGGACCTTAAGAGGTCCAGAGAGTCCCAATCATTCGGCTTTAGGATGTTCCTTTGGAGATATGAGCCTAGGTTGCCATTTTAGAAGCTATTTCACCAAAAGAAGCCTTATGTGTGTTGCATGAGTATAAAGATTGGACCTTTACGTGATTATTGAGCATTGGGAAGTCAGATCTATAGGTTAGAGAAACAGATCTGACCTCAGAAGGTCTTTTGGGTGTTGCCATGGAGGAAACTCGCTGAGTCCATAAGGGGACTCGACGAGTCGAGTCGGGTTGCCCCACCATAGGAGGATTCAGAGGACACGCTTGGAATCGCCGAGTCACCCATGTGCACTCGACGAGTCTGGTCAAAAGTTTGACCGTTGACTAGAGTTGACTTCAGTTGACCTTGGGGTTTTGGTCAAGCTGATTCAAGAGAGGTGAGAGAGGGGTAGAATGGTCTTCTACCCATTATTAGGGATGAGAACATGAGAGGATTTTTGATTAGAGATGTTATCATTTTGATAGGAGGAGGCTAGGTCAGATTATCGAGCACGAGAGGGTATCCGGCATCATGCGAGGTGAGTCTTCTCACTATACTTTACCTTGAGTGGTAATAGAGTTATGTGACAGAGTATCTTGTATGCCATGTATGTGATGCGTTGCACTACATTATTTCTATGTGATTTTGTTGGATTAATGTCTAATTCCATAACTATAATTGGTAAGACTTGACCCGACCCGGCATGGTCCATTTGGGTTGCATGGCATCATGCATTTGGATAGACTATAATGAGAGAAATAACACTTAAGGTTGGTTAATATATTATAAGTTCTAATATATTAATAAGGTTATTTAATTAGTATTGATCAAGAATTAATTTGGAATTAATTAAGTGATCAAAAGGAGACTAATTAAATATATGGGTTGATTGTGTAAATCATTCATTCTTATATATGTGGGCTTGTGATCCAAGATTCCTTATGTTGGACTAAGTCCATGGGGCGACCCATGGATACTCCATGGAGGTTAAAATCCATGGAGCATAAGGAATGGGTAAAGTTATGAGTTACATGGTGTAACCCTAATAGCCACCATATAAAAGAATCCCATGGCTCAAGAAATCGTGCACTAATGTGTGAATATGAGGGCTAGACGATTTCAAGGAGTGTTCCATTTCTCTCAAGTCATTCCATGTGCATTTGGTGTTGTGTGAACCATTTGAGGTGTCACACTTGGGGCACTAGGCACTCAAGCTTCATGGAGACAAGCTACATCAAACAAAGGTATGTATTCTATCCATTTGATTACCCAAGTATCAAGTATTGTATGCTAGATAGGGTAATACCTTGGAAAATTCATAATTGCATGTATAATAGAGAAAACATAGATCCAAGGTATTTAGGGTTGCATGTACACTTAGGAGTGTTAGAATGCTCAAAACCCATCAGTGGTATCAGAGCCAGGTTTGTTTTCTTGTTATACTTGCAAAATTAGCTGAAAATCGAATTGTATTAGTTTAAAAGTTATGCTAATTACTTGAAAAAAAATTTGATGTGAATTATCTTTGTTCATATGAGTTTATTAGATTAATAGAAAAGTTAATTGATTATGTGTTTTCAATCCATTTTAATCTAAGAGTTGATTCTAAAATGTGTTTTTGTAACTTGTCCTCAAGTTATATGAAAAGTCACATTTAAGTTTCATAAAACTCATAAAAAGTTGGCAATGGTTACAAAAATGAAGAGTCTTGTCCTCATTAAATGGTTTTATGACTCCATAACTTGTCCTCAAGTTATGGAGGTTCAATAGTCACTTCATTAAATGATAAAATGTGTAACCTTAATTAGTTCCATAAGTTACAAAAATAATGAAAAGTTACATTCTTTTATTAGTTTAAAGTCTTCCATAACTTGTCCTCAAGTTATGGAACTTGAAGAGTTTTTTTTTAATTAAAACTACTTTAAACACATAAGTTATGGAATTAATTAGTTTTGAATATTTTCAAAACTTGCCCTCAAGTTTTGGAATTTGTAAAGTTTTCCCCATGAATACTTTAATTCCAAGTTAGCCCTTAGAATTTTAAAAGTTAAAATTCAACCCTTATACTTTATAGTATTATAAGTTAATAATAAATATATGTATAAGAGCAAGTCAGTCTTACCGTTAGTAGGCCTCATTCACGAAGCCGGTCTATAAGGGGGGTATAAGGTTACTGCCTTTAAAATGGCAGTTTAATGGGTGTCCACTCTCACCCACCGCTTCCTTGACTGGTGGAGGGTCGTTAGCCGAATGGGTAGGACAAGGACTATAATTATCCCTTCATTAAAAGTATTAATGATAAATACTAAGTAACTAAACACTTATAAATTCCCAATCTTAGTTACTTAGGAAAATGTGAATAAGGTGCTAATCCATGAAATTACACTTTGCACTTTGTTTAAACTGTTAGTGGAGCGTGTGTGGTTAACCGGCACACTAACCTGGATTTAACAAAGTAGGCAAAGGGTAACTTAATATTTATCATAGTATCGGTGGAGCTCGTGTGGTTAACCGGCACATCGATTGAGGGGTAAATATTAAGGGTACCAAGTATATTTGCATGGTTACTTCACACCTTGTTTTGTGATCCTCGGCATCCCAGTCACAAAACCTGAAGGGCACACTCGAGATTGAAACATGCCATTGAAAAGTTCAATGAATCTCAAAAGATCTAGGAGTTTCAAATCCAATTAAAAACCTAATTACATTATTTCGTTTTTCATGGTGGAAATTGGTAAATCGTCATTTACCTACCTTCAACTATTTTATAACTCGGATTACGGCATCCCTCTTCCAGTTATAAATAGGTTGTTGGATCCTAGCCTTAATATTTCATATTGGGTGTTATATTAAGGACTTTAGATCAACTATCTTGAATATCTCCCAAAAGATGTCTAGTTCAGACATCTATGATCTTCCCAAATCTCTTGGAACTTTACTTCCTCCACCTCCTCCAATTATTCTCCCTAACCCACAAGTTCAAGGTCACTCAAGCCCTAATGGCAAGCAAGGTCTATGTGTGATCACATCTTAGAGATGAAGTCACATATTGACAAGCTGGGAGAGTTGGGTGTCAAAGTCTTGAGAAAGTTGGATGTTCAATCACTTTCTAAGTCACATAGTGAATTCCTTTGGGACTACTATGAAACAGACTATGACATGACCCTTAATGATCTTATCTATTTGCTTGGTGCTGCTGAATCATCAATAATTTGGAGCACTGGGAGAGCAAATTTGATTAGTAGATCAACTTCCCAAACTACCATGGACATTGACAATGGTAACGGATATCTAGAAAAGCCTTCTCTTCCCAAGTAAAGGGATTGACCATAGTCAACTAGGTTGACCAAATGGTAAAGAGAAAGGCTAAGTCTGCGATAGTCCCACGTACCATTCCCAAAGAGTCCCTACGTTTCTCTTGCCAAAGGAAGGGGCATTGATTGCGAAGCGGCCTATTTACCTGAAAGATCATAAGGTTGATCAAGTCAAGAAGATTGACTCTACTTCAGGTAAAGTCCACTATCTAACTCTGTTAAGTTTCTATTCTGAGATTCTTGTTACATGATGTGACTGGGTCACATGTTGATGTTTTAAGAATCAAAGAAAAGTGAAGAAACTTAAAGGAAGTATATGCTGATTCTGATTGCGAAGATGGATCTCGATCGCATGGTTCTGTGATCAGAATTTTGAGCTGTTGCTTAGGAGTTATGATATATTGCTTAGGAATAGATAACAACAAAGTTTTTCATGTGCTTTTACACTGTAAGGATAATTTTTCCGCAAAGTTTTTAAAATAAAAGGAAAATTTTTTTTTTTGATTTTATTTATTTTAAAATATCCTTACAATGGCATTTGTGAAAAGGAAAAAAAAATTTGTTGCTTATATGATTCCATTAATAGCAAGAGTGGAAATATGAATTTGATTCTTTCATTTGTGGTAGTGTCTAAATTTTCCAAATAAGGAAAGATTCTCATCACCCAAGTTTCAGTTGATAGAAACTTGGAATCATGCAAGTTGTATGGTATGATGAATGAGAACTTTCAAGCATTGGAAAATTAAGACTAATTACTTGTTCACATGGATGTGTGAGTAAAGTAAAGGACTAAGGGATCGAGTACACATTCTTGTGCACTGATCAAGCCCACCACAAATGTAACTTGAGTGACATATCTTAAAGAAGGTTTATTAACACTAGTGAAATGTAAGAGTAAAAGGTTTTCTACTCTTGTACATTTGAATTTGGTAAGTTGTGATGTTTTGGATAAAACAGAGACCAACTTAGGCCAATTGTGTTAAGTGTTTGTATTGATTAGAATCCACACTATCTCTTAAATATTTGGCAAGAAAGTCTTATAGGTCAAGGAGACAGTGGGAGTCTAAAAGATCCTGAAAGGGTTTCAAGAAGTAATCAAGAATAAAACCTGTATTTCATCACTAGCACACAACTAGAGGTTTATAACCTATCGTGTTGACATTTCTGTGCCCATTCCAGTTAAGTTGGCTATACATTTGAGTTCTACATGTTCTCAATTGTTTGCATAGCTACTTGGAAGCAATGGCAGGCCCTTGAGCTGCCAGGTGGCAAGAAGTTAAGATTGCACAAGTTCAATCCATATGAGTTAGGATTTGTCACTAACCTAGTTTTGTGATTATGGTTTGACAAATTCACATGGATAAGAACACATACACCATAAAATCTAAGGGTCATAAGGTTTCTCTCCGATTCATGAAAATGATGGTGAGGAAACACTTCCACCAAGTAGATTTGAAGCAGATGGCAAAATGTCTAAACAATTGAGACTATGATTACGGCATCCCTTTTCATAGTTCTGAAATTGTTTAGACACACATGCATGCTATCTAAGGAAAGGTGTATGATTTTGATAAAGTTTTATCAAAGCATCTCGTATCAGAAATCTGAACTTTGGTAAGGAAGTCAATAAAGTATTGATTTCTAGAAGTCCAGCTGATTTCTGAGTACATGTCAAAGCTAGTGGGAGCATAAGTGTTATGCTAATAATCATCATGTTAGTGGGAGCATGATAATTATTGTTAGTGTTGCAAGTTAGCAATGTTAATTATAGAAAACAAAAGTTTCAATTCGTGAGGCTGCAGGGATTGAAAAAGTTGTTTTGCTATAATTAAGGGAGAGGATATACTTCATTTCAGTTCTAAAGGCTTAGATTGAGACCTTAATCATCTTTAGTCAAGAATATATATATGAATTTCATGTTGGATTGGTTCAACTTAAGGAAATTCTATATATTGCGTTTTCAAAATTCAATTATGATTACGGCATCCCTCTTCATAGTCAAATTTTGAAAACATGGCAAATAAAAATATTGTAGCAAAAGACTGGTCTAGAATCATGTCTTTATGTGAGACATCATGAATCGTGTACCATTTGCTTTGGGTACAGGATCGATTGCATGTGCTATAATATTTGTCATTTCTAAATTTTTCCAAATGCCCAGAGGCATTAAGAAGGGAAAAGGTCTAGAATTGGATATGACTAAAATGATTAAGCAATTGTCGTGGACAATCTGAGGTTTACCAAAGATTGGTTGCTCAGGGACAGTTGGAAGTATAGTGCTAATTTTGGAAGGACCATATTGACATATTCTGAAAAGAGGCATCTCTTATTCAGAAGTGATAGTCAAAATGAGAATATGGAGTTGTCTCCATAGGTGGAAGTTATCTGTGTAAGATTAGAAAACTTAATGCAAGAAGCATGTCCAAAGCAATGTACTTTGAATATGAGACTTAGTTTCCATGGAGTTGATCTCCATTGGAATACCTTATAATGACTGTTGACAAGTCTTTGTGACTTTGTACATATTCATTACAAGAGGGTCAGTGCATATAAGTTTAAAATCTAAACAGATTTCGATAAATGATAGGAATTTGAAATTCTCACATTTTTCGATAAGGATTTGGGAGTGTGAAATTAGAATCATTGAAATTATGTTCAATTGGTTTATTTCACAAAGTAAGGATCATAGACAAACATAGAGTGCATACTTGGTGTATGGCAAAGCTATTGTTTAGAAAAACATAGTGTACATGCTTAGAGCATGGGACAACTAGTGTTTTTAATTCAGGTATAAAGTTGATAAAACCGAAACAATGAAATAATGAGTAATCAGTATGGTGATAAATAAAAGTGGTCTATTTATATTCATAGGGTTTGATACCATATTTGATTCATTTATTCTTGTGTTTCATTTTGCATGTTTTGACTTCCAGAATAGACTAGGTCATTCTTCCTGAATGACTAAGTTATTCAAACCATCCACAGTCGGTCATATGTTGGAAGTAGATATGAATCAAGACTGTCATGGGTTGGCTTGTAGAGGTCCAAGTTGGTGGACAAAGTGATGCTACAACACTCATGAGTGCTCATAAGTTCTGAGTATTGGATTCAACCCGCGCTCATTTGAATCACTTCATGGATTTTATCACGAGTGATCATGAGACGATAATATCTTATATTCTTCAAACCTAGAGATATGAGTTGTTACTATGAGTTGGTTGTACATTGATTGCACAAAAACGCATTCGGTAACTCGATGTTATAAAACGTGTCTTTGTGTATGATTCAACAAGTAGTAGAACAAGCCATATGAGTCGAAGTTTATCCATTCCTTTTACCTTCGGGATAAAAGCGATATCTGTGGGCCCCTCGATGATTTAAAGATGATACATGTGAGTGCTTGGCCAAGACAGGACTGATTTGATTTGTTCAATCAGTCAGTCATCATGAATCGGAAACCGGGAAACAACAAATGGACAGAGAGAATGATTGATAATCCATGTCTCAGTCCATATGATATCTAGAATGGAGGAATATATGATCCCTTATCTAATGGACAAGTCATTGACAAAGGTCAGAGTTCATCGACAAGGTCAGAGTTCGACAGAAGCTTTTGAGAGCTACGATTGCTGATCGGTTCCTGAAGTCATACGCAATAATAGTTTTAGACTTATCCAAGTGGGAGACTGTTGGATTAATGTCTAAGTCCATAACTATAATTGGTAAGACTTGACCCGACCCGGCATGGTCCATTTGGGTTGCATGGCATCATGCATTTGGATAGACTATAATGAGAGAAATAACACTTAAGGTTGGTTAATATATTATAAGTTCTAATATATTAATAAGGTTATTTAACTAGTATTGATCAAGAATTAATTAAGTGATCAAAAGGAGACTAATTAAATATATGGGTTGATTGTGTAAATCATTCATTCTTATATATGTGGGCTTGTGATCCAAGATTCCTTATGTTGGACTAAGTCCATGGGGTGACCCATGGATACTCCATGGAGGTTAAAATCCATGGAGCATAAGGAATGGGTAAAGTTATGAGTTACATGGTGTAACCCTAATAGCCACCATATAAAAGAATCCCATGGCTCAAGAAATCGTGCACTAATGTGTGAATATGAGGGCTAGACGATTTCAAGGAGTGTTCCATTTCTCTCAAGTCATTCCATGTGCATTTGGTGTTGTGTGAACCATTTGAGGTGTCACACTTGGGGCACTAGGCACTCAAGCTTTATGGAGACAAGCTACATCAAACAAAGGTATGTATTCTATCCATTTGATTACCCAAGTATCAAGTATTGTATGCTAGACAGGGTAATACCTTGGAAAGTTCATAATTGCATGTATAATAGAGAAAACATAGATCCAAGGTATTTAGGGTTGCATGTACACTTAGGAGTGTTAGAATGCTCAAAACCCATCAGATTTATGCTGTGTGTATTCCAGAGTTTATAGAGTTAGGACCGGAAGGTCCACAGAGTTAGGACCAGAGGGTCCACAGAGTTAGGGCCAATGGGCCCACAGAATTATAGCCTCAAGTGGCTAATATGTGTTATATGTGGTATTTTGGGGAACTCACTAAGCTTCGTGTGCTTACTGTGTTATGTGTTATGTGTTTCAGGTGTTCTCAGTATCTCGGGACGGCACCGGCTTGATTGTACACACCAGTGAAAGAATTATGTTTCGAAGATCCTGGATAATTAATGAAGTTGTGCTTGTAATTTAAATAAACGAGATTTCTACACAATATGTTATGAAAAGTATACGATTTTAAAATGAAAAATCTGTTTGAAAAATTACGGTGTTACATAAACATTTGTTTAAACAACATTACACTAGTACTTTTGACCAAACAAGACATTTTCTAAATGCCAAAGTGAACTAAGAATAAAATGACTTAGGTTACACATTATTTTTCAATAACTGGTGTTAGGGGTGAACAAAAATCTCACGGGTACCAAACTGACATAGTTTATGTTAATATTAGACGATATTCGGTACTCTAAAATCACGAAATTTGGGATTCAGTATAGTGGATATCAGTAACCGGTACCATACCCGGTACATGTACTGTTAACTTTCGTTCGGTTCGGTACTCGATATCATTCTTTCATCCATTTCAGATATTCTCTGGTTGGTACCGATTCGGTACCATGCTTGTCCATAACTGTTTTACACATTATTATATAGATTCTCAAAATATAATGACTTAGTGCAACAAAAAAACAACAATAATAATACATTGGTCCCATACAAAATGGGGTTGGCAACCTCTACCATTAGTCATTACAAAGAAAAACTGTATTCATAAAAGGCATCTGACAAAAGGAAGGGATATAAAGATAATAATAATAATAATATTACAAATTGTGTATCTTTGCATATGATCCCTATATATAAAAAGGTTAGATGTCTCCGTAAGGAAACATTAGTTAACAATGAAAAAAACACTAATGCATCTTTAAATAAAGAACCAATAAAATAAAGCAAATATGGAGGTAGAAAAGATAAGAAAAACATGAATGAACACACAAGTAGTGATAGTCTGATAGATACGATAAATAATTTGAAAAGTCAATACTAACCACACATGTTGGAAGTATAGGTAACCTAGGTAAGTAGGTGTCATAAAATACAATGATGTAGTAAAATAAAACATTAAAAACAATTATAAGGTAGCGTTTGGTATGCAGTAAGCAAAAAGGGATGAAATGTAGTATTATGAATAAAAAAATCATGATTGGTTGCCACAAAGGAATGAAATGGAGCATTCCTTACCAATTATGAGTCATTCTTTTGGGATGATTTTCATTCCGTGGGAGGAGGGTTTTTTTTTCTTCCGTTCCTTTTAGGAATAGAATGATATAAATATTATTCATGTAATTTTAAATAAATATTAATCTTTTTAAAAATTTCAAAACATATTTTCAAAAGATAAATAGAAGTATTTCATTGTAATTATATTTTAAAATTTTATCGTATCTAGTTTTTTTTTTATTTTGTAACATTTCTTTAGATTATAGATAATTTTCTTTAACTATTTGTAATACAAAAAATCTGTATTTTAAATGAAATAAAATATTTTATATGCAATTTATTTAACAATTTATAATTACTCAATTAATATGTTTATAAAATAAAATTCTTACCTTTACTTATCAACTTTTACTTTATTTAGTTTTTATTCGTTAATAATAAACAACTGAATAATGATTCATTCTAAGCATTGTAGCCAATCAAACATGATAATGGAATCTAATGATTATTTCTATTACCTTGCTAATTTCATTATGTTGCCAATTTAATTCCTTCGTACCAAATTCCTTCATACGAAACAGACATTTTACATTGTAATTTCTTGCATTTTGCCTAAATTATTGGCTAAAGATACTATAGAAATTTATGTAATAACTACATAGTTACATACACAATATATTATCTAGTCAAGCATCACAATGTTTAAAATAAAATTCCATACAATTAAAAAAACCTAAAATCACTAGACCATGTTTGGTCCTTATTACAACATTCTTATTTACTAAGAGCTTTTTAATCTACTTGTGCTTAAAACCAAGAATCTCTTTATTGCCAAAAACAGTACCCATGTGCTCTTTGTGATCTTTTCCTTTATCATTAAAAGCAATGCTGAACTTAAAACAGTCTTTAGAATTTGGGCTCTTAACCCTTTGAAGAACCCTAGAAATCCTTCCTTATTCCATATAGCATGTAATGCCCCAGATACCGTTTTTCTTGATTCCATTTCTGATTCCTCTTCTCTATCTTCACTTGATTCTGCAGCTTGAATCATTACCTTACATCTGTAACATAATTCATATCAACTTTGAATTATGTTAGTGACATGGTTTGTTATTCATAACAACATGTTTGAATGACTCATTCCATTCCTTCGAGTCAACCAAACATGACAACGGAATGGAATAATCCATTCCATTCCTTTGTGATTCCATTCCATTACTTATTTAGAATTTACCTGATGGCAGGGTAAGTCAAGCAGGTAGCCACACATTTTGATGCTGCCCCTAACAGAAAAGCCGAAAGGGCAGAAAGGGATTGTGGATTTCCCAACTTACCCTCCAGTAATCTTTCTTTCAGTTGATCAAATGCAGTGTACTACAAAAATAAAAAAGTAAAATAATTTAAAAATTACCTCATCATCATTTGTGTTTTCATGGTGTTATCTTAAGATAGAACAGTTTGTACAAAAGACGTAAATGCCCTGGCCTCCACATACTCATCATTTGACAAAATTACCTGAATTGCTGGATTTAAAGTAAGCAGAATTGATATGCCAAGTCCATCAAATGCCTCTCCCAAAGTTCCCTCTGAGAGGGTCTTTATTAGACCTTTGGACTTCCCAAAGTCACTTGTTTGCATCCTTGATGCAGCTGTATCCAAAGGCTGAAAAAAAAAAACATCTCACATTTATATAGTTTTTTTGTTATTATTAGGATTAAATGCAATAAATAGCCACACACTTTCATAATTCCTTGACTTGTTCATTATAGCATCTCAATTTTCACCCCTATAACTAGATAAACTTTTCAAAGTACAATGTTGTGATAGAAAGAAAAGAAAGTAGGATGCTATAATACATAAATAAAATGAATGTACATTGGTATTTCTTGTGTTTATAATTGAGGGCTAACCATGGTTATTGCAACTGTACAAGCACCAGCAACAGCAGCTATAATCAAGTTAGCTTTTGTTCCAACAGATTTAAATCCAGAACGTTCCATATGCAGCTTCCTAAAGAAGCTATATCCATAAAAGTATATGAATGATGAAATGAACGATTGCAGATTCTTTGTCCCAAGGCCTTGATACAAAGAAAGAACTTGACGTTTACGAATTGCTTCCCAGAGAACATCTGAAAGGTTCCTGTAGCAAATATGTATAATAAGCAACATTTGCATAGTAGGAATATCCACCAATAACATTTCTTTTAGGGTTTGTTATATATAATTAAGAAACATAATTCAATTCATAGCTCCATACTTTCGTCAATAAACCAGTCAATCTATTCAAAATCGCGAGAAACTCAAAACCATCAACCGTTCGCATAAAATACAAGTCAAAATCGAGATCACTGATGAAAGAAAGAATCAACGAAAGCGTATGAGGATGAAACTGGGAAGTAAAAGGAAAACCTGTATTTTCGGAGATTAGGGGTACGTAGTTCAGCTTGGTACTTGGTTTTGCAGGTATCTAAAGGGTATAAGATAGTAGTGCTAGCGAGAGATCCAATAGCCCCTGCTGTTGCATCCACCAACGATTCCATATCAAAGCCACCCATTAATCTTCGGTTTTTGTGGAAATTGATTGAAGAAATCTTCCAAAGTAGTTGGGATATTTTATCTTGAGAAAGATGAGATGGCGAATTAATTTATATACAGGGAGAGAAAGAGGTATGGAGACCGGAGAGTGATGTTGAGGCGATTGGTAACGTGGGAGAATGGGGCTCTGGACACAGTAGAAACGAGTCAATTGACCCTTGCAGTCAACCAAGCTTTTGTAAATGTCAAATTGCATTAAACTTATATAATTTTCACTTGGACCATCTTCATCCTGCTTTTGTTTTTTTCTCAAAAAAAATAGAGTTTTTTCTCAAAAAAAATAGAGTAAAAAATAAGATAAATAGTGTTTCATCTTCGATTCTATTCCATTTTTTATCCTATTTTTGCCTAAAAAAATAAATTTTATTTTTCTAATTTATATAAATTATTAAACACACACCTACCATTAATTTGGTTTTAACAAATATATAATCTATATTTTTTTCATTACAATAATATTAAATAAATACGATTATATTTATAATATGTAATTATAAGCTTTGTAAAATACGTTATTGTGTTTTAAAATTTCAATATGTATTTAAATTTTAATATGAAATTTTTTAAACAAAAAATAAACTTTATATTTATAATTAATATATAACATAATACTATAAGTATTAAATATTCAATTTAAATAATAATTAGTAGATAAAAAAACTAGAAATGTATAAATATATAAAACAAGGGAGTAAAACCGACAATTCAAAGTTCATCTCCATTTTGGGGGAAATAAATAGTATAACACAAAATATGATGTTATATCATTTATTCCCCCCAAAATGGGAAAATAAATGAAGTAGGGTTGGAGAGGAATGTGGGAAGAAATATGAGAAATAATGGAGAATGTGAGTGAGTTGGAGATGCTTTTAGAAAACTAGCATTAACTTTATAAATTATATAAGATTGTGAATTTGTAGTTTTATATCATCTAAGATAATTGATTCTTGATTTTTCTGTTTGGATTGATGACTATTATATAAGATAATTGTTTCCAAGTCAATAAAATGTATGGACTATATGCTAGTTCCAATTCAATGAAAGATCCTACGCCTCTTTAACTCAAAAGGTCACAACTATACAAGTCCCCACATTGCCGTGAAACAAGTTAGATATTTGTTTTTTCAGAGGCAAAATGTATGCAGTCTGCAGACTACATCTGCAGACCTTTGCAGTAAAAGAGATATACCAAACGTTTGCAGTCTGCAAGAAGAATACTGTTTGTTTTTTAAAGTCTGCAAAATGCTAAAAAATAAATGATTTTTTAAACTTAAAAAGACTTGGAAAAAAGATTAATAAACAAAATTTAACAATTTTCATTATATTATCGAGCAATAAAAATGATCATTTCGAAGACACTAATAAACAATTTTAACATATAATAAATCAAAATAACCATAATACATTACATTACAGAATTATCCTAAATTATCCAAACATCATACTCCATGCTCTGAATCACATTCTTCATATGTGAAATAGTCATCACTTTACATTGCAAACCCATAACACAATAGGCAGAGATAGCTCTTTGGTAACATGCACATTCTCAACTAGTAATATCTCTTTTCTTTCTTGTAGAAGTAATCACTTGTAACACCTCAAATTTTAGACCAAAATTTTCATTTTTCAAACTTCCAAAAACATAGTTCACAACCAAATATCAAGTACAAGTCAATACCAAAACCACAAGTGTCATAGTTATCAGAGTACATAAAAGATCATATCCCAGTAATAAAATCCCAGTGCGTGTGAACAATCAGACATTCACCTTCCCGCGGTCCTGCGAAGTACCTGCCACATAAAAATCAATAACTGTAAGCACAAAGCTTAGTGAGTTCCCCAAGATACCACATATAACTTAGCGTGAATAAACAACTATGATCTGCAACCCTAGGACTATCAGCAGTCCCGGTGAGCTAACAATATACTCGGGAGGTTATCAGCAAACCCCAATTGGCTAACAGCAGCCCCAGCTAAACAAATATTATATTAACACATAACATAACATAACATAACACAACATAACAGCTAGACCCAACTGGTCATAATGTTACAACTATCCTACCACACATGTAAGAGTAAGTGAGGAGACTCACCTGATACTGATGACACAAAAACCTAACACCCGAACTGTCGGATCTAGACTCTGGCTATTCAACCAAATAGATTACCCTTAATTTATAATTAAGGCCCATAACCATATCACGAGTCCAAGTCCACAGCTAAGCCCACTAAGGGCAAAAAGGACCATATTGCCCCTCCCTAGGTCCATACCCTAAACTTTGACCTAAAAGTCAAAATCAGCAAAGGTAAACAAAAGTCAACCGAAGTCAACACCCAGCGAGTACGTTGGGCGTACTGCTGGCCATGCATGCGATGGGGATCTTTAGCTCTACGTTGCGCGTAGATGGGAGTATGCACGACATACTCCTCAGACTTCCATTCTTTACTTCTTTTGGTCTTAATACATTAAGACAAGTACTCAAACTATAGATCTGAGCTAAACAAGGTCTCTTATTCCATAAAGTCGTGGGCTTTAAGCCTTTGCATGGCCATGGGAAGCTAGAACATCATTTCACCCTTTTCAAACTACTTTACTCATGCATGGGACACAAAGGAAGATCAAGCAAGCATTTTTATCCATCTAGATGCCCTAAAATGCATGAAAGGACAACCTAAACTCTCTAGAGAGTCACAAACTCGACAAGGTCTAAACTTGAGGACTTAAACTCATAAATTTTGCACCGAAAGAGATCTAATAGAACACTAGCCAAGGTACAAGCTTTATACTTGGAAATGATGCACAAAGATGGATGGTTTCTGGATCATTAAGCTAGATGGCACCTTTTTCTTCTTCTTCTTCTTCTTCTTCTTCTTATTCTAACTTCAATCTTTCACTACAAGGGTCAAGAATCTCTTTAAGCTTTCAAAATCACACCCATAAGCACACACTCGAGATTTAGGGTTTAGGAAAGGTTGGAGGATGATAAAGTTGGCTAGAAATGAGGCCATCATATTATTTAAATAGGGACACAAGAAATATTAGGGTTTGCATACTGAGCCTAGTACGCCCAGTGTACTAGGTAGCCTCCGCGATCTTGCTTAGTGCATGAGTACGTTGCGCATATTCATGCATACGCCCCGCGTACTCACTTACCACCTTTTACAAAATAAGGACTAATTTTGACATAATAAAGAAAGGTTAAGGAAATATAATTATACATCGATTCGGGATGTTACATTTCTCCCCCACTAGGATCAGACTTTGCCCTCGAAGTCGTCCTCCAGAAACAACTTAGGATACTGCTCACACATCTCGGACTCCGGTTCCTACATCCACTCCGAACCTCTACGATGCTGCCACTGAACTTTGACCAAGTTCACTACCTTGTTCCTCAAGGTCTTCAATTTATGATCCAAGATGGCTACAGGCTTCTCCACATAATTCAGGCGATCATCGACCTGAATATCCTCTAAGGGAACCACAGCCGCCTCATCGGCTATACTCTTTTGACGGCTCTGCACAGTCAAAAGCCGTTTCCGAACTTGTTGTATGAGCTTTGTCGTCTTGAGCACGACTTCCATGCTCCCCATGACCCTCTGTCCCACTTCGCCCCAACAATTAGGAGTTCGGAACCTCTGACCATAAAGGAGCTCGAATGGGGGCATACCGATACTAGCATGATGACTATTATTATATGAGAACTCAGCCAAAGGAAGGTAGGAGTCCCAACTCCCACCATAATCAATAACACACGTGCACAACATATCCTCGAGCGTCTGAATCATCCGCTCGCTCTGCCCATTCTTCTGCGGATGGTACGCGGTGCTAAAATGTAGCCGGGTACCCAACTCCTTATGGAACCTCTTCCAGAATCTAGAAGTAAAACGCACATCCCGGTCAGACACGATAGATGTCAACAACCTACACCGAACCACCAACTTACAAACATAAATCTCGGCCAACTTCTCTGCAGATTAGTTCTCACTTATAGCTAAGAAGTGAGCACTCTTCGTCAAACGATCCACTATAACCCAGATAGTGTCAACATCCTTCGCATTCCTCGGCAACTTAGTAATGAAATCCATAGTAATCTGTTCCCACTTCCATAGGGGAACCTCCATAGGCTGCAACTTGCCATGAGGGCGCTGGTGCTCTGCCTTGACCTTTGGGTAGGTCAAACATCTCTTTACAAACCATGCCACATCTCTCTTCATGCAGGACCACCGATAATTATGCTTCAGATCAAGATACATCTTTGTGGCCCTCGGGTGGATAGAAAACCTCGACTTGTGGGCCTCGTCCACCAAAATATGCCTGGTTTCACTCGCATATGGCACCTATACTCGCCCATAGAGAGTCAAAATCCCTCTAATTTCTATTTCAAATTCCGAAACCTGCCTGATCACCCACTCACTCTTACGGTTTTCTTATTTTATAGCCTCCGCCTGGGCCTCCTTGATGATATCTAAGACTGGAGTCATCATTGTCATCCTCATAAATGCATCTCGTATCGGGGCACTCGCTGCTCTATGACTCAGGGCATCGGCCACCACATTAGCCTTACTTGGATGATACAAGATCTCACAATCGTAGTCCTTTACTACGTCTGAACACCTCCTTTGCCTCATATTCGGGTTGGGCTGATCCATAAGGTACCTCACGCTCTTATGGTCCATGTAAATGGTACGCCGGACACCATAAAGATAATTATGCCAAATATTGAAGGCGAATACCACTGCCCCCAGCTCCAAATCATGGGTGAGATATGTCGTCTTGTGAGGCTTCAGCTGCCTCGATGCATATGCTATCACATGCCCTCTCTGCATCAACCCAACACCCAAACCTGCAATGGATACATCATAATAGACCACAAAATCCTCCACTCCCTCCGGGAGGGCAAGCAATGGAGCCTCACACAATCTCTGGCGAAGAGTATCAAATGATGCATGCTGCTCACGCCCCCAAATAAAAGCAACATCCTTCCTGGTCAACTTGGTGAGAGGAACAACAATCTTGGAGAAATATCTGATAATAACCCGCCAGACCAAGGAAACTCCAAATCTCGGATGGAGATCTGGGCACCTCCCACTGCATTACCGCCTCAATTTTGGCTAGGTCACCCAAAATACCATTCTGATTGACGAGGTGTCCAAAGAACCGGACCTCTTGTAACCAGAAATCACACTTGGAGAATTTGGCATAAAGCATCTCCACCCTCAACACCCCAAGAATCTCCCGAAGATGCTCCTCATGTCGTTCCCTAGTCTTCGAATATACTAGAATATCATTAATAAAAACGATCATCGATCGATCCAACATGGGCCTACACACACGGTTTATGAGGTCCATGAACGTTGCCGGTGCGTTGGTGAGCCCGAAAGGCATCACCACAAACTCGTAATACCCATAACGAGTTCGAAAATCCGTCTTCTGAATATCCTCCTCCCCAACCCTCATCTGATGATAGTCGGACCTCAAATCAATCTTGGAAAACTAAGACGCCCCCTGTAGCTAGTCAAATAGATCATCAGTCCTCGGTAAAGGGTAACGGTTTTTCACTGTCAGCTTCTTCAACTCTTGATATCAATGCACATACGGTGCGAACCGTCCTTCTTCTTGACGAAAAGGATCGGAGCACCCCACAGAGAACTGCTCAGTCTAATGAACCCTTTTCCTAACAGCTCCTACAGCTGAGAGGATAACTCCTGCATCTCGGGAGGTGCAAGACGGTACGATGCCTTGGCGAGCGGCGCCGCACCCGGAATCAGATCAATCCGGTACTCCACCTGCCTCTCAGGAGGCACACCCGGTAACTACTCGGGAAAAACATCAGGAAAATCACATACCATCGAAACATCGGAAACAGAAGTTGACCCCTTCTCCACAACCCGAGTATCCACCACATATGCCAGAAAACCCATACACCCATGCTGCAAACTCTGTCTTTCCCTGGCGGCAGAACATAAGGTTGATCCCAATCTAGTACCGTCGCTATAGATAGTCAGCACTCCCCCACTAGGATCCCAGACTGTCACTAACTGGCGCTCACAGTCGATAAGAGCCCCAAACTGGCTCAACTAATCCATGCCCACGATCACACAAACATCGCCCATTGGGATAGGAATGATATCAATCGGATATCCTACACCGAAAATCTCCAGCAAACAACCCCGATAAACATCCGTAGCTGAGACTGGACGCTCATCTGGTATCAAGACCCTCAAGCGCCTACTCAAGGCCTCACATGGAATGCTAAAACTGCGACTGAAGGACGATGACACAAAAACTCGCACCCGAGTCAAATAACACAAACGCAGGCACAATATTCACAAGGAATGTACCTACACAATTGACAATATAAGCATCATAAATAAATAAACTGAATATAAGAAATACATACCAGCTACGATATCTGGAGCTGCATGGGCCTCCTCTTCTGTCCACCGATAGGCTCTCCCCTGAGCCCTCAGTGCCTCGACATTCCCCTGGCGGCCATCAGTGATATGCAATGTCGCTGGGGAGGGAATCTGAATCGCCCTCGATGCAAGCTGTGGACAATCAGCCTTCACGTGGTCCATCTGATTGCAACTGAAACAAAATCGAAATCCCTTGGGGCATTCCCTAGCCAAATGCCCCTCCTTGCCACACATGTAGCAAGCCGTACCAGACCGACATGGCCCCTCATGGACCTTGCTGCACTTCCCTCAAGTGCGGCCCTTCTGGCCTCCAGATCTCTGATTTGCGGGCTTAGCCTGCTTAGTCGCCAGCTGCTACTGCACTGGCCTCCTATCCCTACCCTGGGCCTCCCTCTCCTCCTAGCCCGAGTCTCCAACTCGATCTCTCTCCTCCTGGTATTGGTCTGCAGCTCAACCAATGTCCTATACGTGGTGTTCTCCACAAAATCTCTGATATCCCTCCTCATAACACTCAAATAACGGGCCACACGAGCTTGCTCCGTCGATACCTGCTCAGGGCACAACAAAGCCCTCTCATGAAACATCCTGGTGATCTACGTCACTATCTCTGTCTTCTGCTTGAGAGACAGGAACACCTGGGCTAACCTTTCCCGCTCAAACGTGGGCACAAACTCATCCCTGAACATCACAGTGAACCTCTCCCAAGTCATCGCAACATGCTCTGCAGGCGTGTAGTCAGCAGGTTCAAAGCGAACCGAACCCTCAGATTCTCCGGACAGAAGCAGGTATAGAAACATCCCTCGACATCGGAGATCTATCTCATAGCGGCAATCAGATCCTGGGTCCCATCAAACTCGGGTGGCTTTGTGTTGGTGAACTCCCGGTACCATAACGAAACACCCCCCTGTGGTCTGGCAACAGTGAGAGCTACGACAGAAACAACCTCAGAAACAGTGGCATAACGCTCATCAAAGGTCTCAATCAACGTGGTCTTGATAGACCCAAACATCTATGGAATAGCCTCTCGAATTGTTGCGGCCTCCTCCACTGCAATCATCCTGCGAATCTCATCATCATCGACACTCGACCTCCCAGGGTCGCTGGAGCCTGAACATCGGGTAACCACCATACTGAAAAGCATAAGAAAACATTAGCACAAGATAAACACATATAACAACTCTTACACCCCTACAGGCTCCCTAGTCCCTTAAGGTTATTTCCAAATCCACGTAAAGATCTTATGTTTTCAGTAGTACGGGTCCAATACTACATTCCACACCAATCCGTATTCGGCTTGGGTCGCACCCTCGAGACCCCAAGAACTCTACCTCTTCATAACAGCTATGGACTCATCCCACTTGTTCCTGAGAACCTCAACATACGTCTAGATACTAGTTCTAGACCACTCCCACCACTGTTCTACCTCACGGGATCTCCGCTGCCCTAGTCATTTTCCTCGCGTATGCCAATTGTACATATTACGAGACTCGATAAACATTCGCATAAATGATCCCACCTCAAATCCACAACCAAACAAGGAACAGGAAGAAAGGCCAAATCAAGCATTCTAAGGCTATAAAGTCCTAACTATGTACAACTATAAGACACACGCCACACAAATAATTAAGGCAGATTCGATCTCAAAAGGAATGAATTCCTAGGCTAAGACATTATTAATCAGACAACATACATACTATTTCAGTGAGATTCCTTAGCCTACACCTAGCTAGCATGCAATTCTAACTGCTCATAATACAACACTCCTGCATAGAAAAAATAACAACGAGGTATTTTGGGAAACTACCGCTTGAGCGCTGGTCGATTGTACACACTGCTTCTCTAGGTTTTTCCTTTTGTAAAAGTCTTCATTTCTTGTTAAGTTCTTAAAAATGTTCAAACCATCAGTTTGAGTTTGGAATCACCCAAAGGTTCATCCAAATCCCTCAAACCAGGGCTCTGATACCAAATTGTAACACCTCAAATTTTAGACCAAATTTTTCATTTTTAAAACTTCCAAAAACATACTTCACAACCAAATATAAAGTACAAGTCAATCCCAAAACCACAAGTGTCATAGTAATCAGAGAACATAAAATATCATATCCTAGTATTAAAATCCCAGTACGTGTGTACAAGCAGACCTTCTCCTTCCCGCGGTCCTGCGAAGTACCTGCCACATAAAAATCAACAACTGTAAGCACAAAGCTTAGTGACTTCCCCAAGATACCACATATAACTCAACGTAAATAAACAACTATCGGTTATTTGCAACCCTGGGACTATCAGCAGTCCCGGTGAGCTAACAGCATGCTCGGGAGGTTATCAGCAACCCCCGGTTGGCTAACAGCAGCCCCAACTAAACAAATATCATATCAGCACATAACATAACATAACATAACATAACATAACATAACATAACATAACATAACATAACATAACATAACATAACATAACATAACATAACATAACATAACATAACATAACATTGATGGGTTTTGAGCATTACATCAATCCTATGGTGCACATGCAACCCTAAAGCTTTGGATCTAGGTTTTCTCTAATTATACATGCAATAATCATCCAAAGTTATAACCCTAATCTAGCATGCATAAATCGAAATTTATATCTATAACAAAGTTAGAATCTTACCTTTCAATTGTAGCTAGCTTAATCTTCAACATTTGAGAACTTAGCTCCTCAAATGTGATGCCTCTAATAGATCACAAACACCACAAGCAATGGAATAATATTAGAGAGAGAGGGAGTGGAATAAAATCGGCTCAAGATCCTTCTAGGGTTTATAGTGTTTCTAATGGCCGATTTCTGCATGCCCAAGGGTTCCTTATATAGTTGAGCAACTAGGGTTTCAGTCAAAACCCTAATCCAGTTGCTTAGTCCTTAAGCAGCCCATATGATCTTTCTAGAAAGCCCTTATGGACGAAATCTATATGGGCTATCCATAAGATTTCGTCCATCCCTTTCCTTAAGGACCCTAAGCCCAAATTTGTAATTATCTTATAATTACAATACCAGTCCCCTTAATTCAATTAATCTCTTTTGACCACAAAATCAATTCTAAATTAATTCTTGACCAATATTAATTAAATAATATGATTTCTCTTTTAATATATTATTCCTATAATATATTAATAAATCATGATTAACCTCTTTCTCCATAATTCATCCAGTCAAGTTGCTATGGTGAAGGCAACCCAAAAGGACCATGCTACTATCGGGTCAAGTACATACCAAATATAATTATCGGCTTAGACACCTAATCCAACAGTATCCCACTTGGATAAGTCTAATAACTATAAATGCAAGTACGACTTCAAAATCCGATTAGCAATCGTAGCTCTCAAAAGCTGTTGTCTAACCTTGACACGTCCTATAGATAATGGATCATGTAGTCCTCCGTTCTCAAGATATCATGTGGAAAAATACATGGAACATAGTCATACTTATTGTCCAAAAGTTTGTTTCCCGATTTCTGATTTGTATGACATAGAACTTAATTGAACACATAAACTTAGTCCTGACCGGGCCCGACACATAAGTCAACACAAAATCATTGAGGGGCCCAAGATATCGCTTTTAACCTCTTAGGATAAAAGGAACAAATAAACTTTGACTTATATGCTTGTACTATTTACTCATCAAATCATACACAACACTACGTTTTATAACATCAAGTTACTGATGCTTTTACGCATTATCAATGCACAACCAACTTGTAAACAACAACTCATATATCTCGGTTTAAAGACTATATGATATTATCATCTCACAATCACTCGTGATTAATTCCATGAAGTGATTCATGTGAACGCGAGTTTAATCCAATACTCAAATATTATTTCAGGAACACTCATGAACGTTGCAGCAAACCTTTGCTATGTCTAAACGCTTAGAAAATCTACAAGAAAATTCATGATAGTCTTGCCTCAATACCTACTTCCAAAGTATGATCGATTATGGATTGTGTGAATAATCATATTATTCTAGAAGTCAAAACATGCAAAATGAAACAATAGTAAACAATTGACACAAGACAGTAACATTACTTATAAATAAAACTCCTTTATTTAATCATCAAATGTCAATTACATTTTATCTATTACAAGTTTCTAAATAGCAATCTAATCACTAAAACTAATATCGTCCTTCAGTCCAATACTCCTAGCATGCTGCAGGTGCTTAACCCTACTCAGTCCCTTCGTAAGAGGATCTGTTGGGTTCTCCTCTGACGATACCCTCTTCACTACGAGGAGTCCCTCTTCTACTCGATGTCTGATGAAGTGATATTTTCTGTCGATGTGCCTGGATCTACCATGATCCCTCGGTCCCTTGGTTAAGGCGACCGCGCCCTCGTTGTCACAGAAAATTTCCATAAGCTCCTTTATGGCCGGTACAACTCCAAGGTCTTCAATGAAGTTCTTCAGCCATATTGCCTCCTTCGACGCTTCGCTCGCTGATATGTACTCTGATTCAAACGTAGAATCAGCTACGGTCTCCTGCTTGGAACTTTTCCAAGTTACTGCTCCTCCATTTAGGGTAAACACCCAACCCGTCTGAGAGCGAAAATTATCTCGGTCGGTCTGAAAACTGGCGTCACTATACCCTCGCACTCTCAAGTCATCACCATCACCGAGGATAAGAACCCAGTCCTTAGTCCTCCGTAGGTACTTAAGAATGTTCTTTACCGCAATCCAATGAGCTCTACCAGGGTTCCCTTGCTATCGACTAACCATGCTCAATGTGAAAGCCACATCAGGGCGAATACACGTCATAGCATACATGATTGAGCCAACGGTGGAAGCATATGGTACTCGACACATTTCTGCTAGTAATCAAAGTAACAACAACCATTGCGTTAATATTAAAGTGTTTACAATGTATTCGATTCACAAAAGATTGACTCCAAAAGTAAATAACAAAACAAAGACATGAAGCTACTATGCTCCATCTTCTGAATCCCTGTGCGCGTACCTGTCTACTAGTTTCCTGAGAATACAAGTTATTTTGAAAGAGTAGATCAACATTTAAGCTGGTGAGTTCATAAGTATTTTAGTTATAAAAAGTATACTCTAAGTTCTTTAGAAAAGTTGGCCTGTTCCTCTAGAAAATCCTATATTTTTTATGTGATAAAATGATAAGTAAAAATGACTCTACAATTCCTTCTATGAGTACTTAATGAATACAAGTTATATAAAATCTAGATCAAACAGACAATTGATTGTGTGAATCTGCCCTAAGACCACAACCAAACAAGGAACAGTAAATGAAGCGGAAGTCACACATCCCATTTTTTGTTAGATCCCTATTGTATATAACCCTATCGTATTCACCAGGTGCTTACAGAGTTAACTGTAATAGTTCTATTATATCTGAAGAAAACATTCCTTAAGAAAATCATATATTTTCTTTAGTAAAATGGTAACCACAATAGTTCATTCTATAATCACTTAGTTTATACTAGATATATATATAATCTGATATCGAACGGACAGTTAAATGTATGAATCTGCCCTAAGCCCACAACCAAACAAGGAACATGAAGTAAGGCGGAAAACACACATTCAACTGCCTATCAGATATTAATTATATATAACCCTGATGTATAAACTAAGGTATTATAGAATTAACCATTTAAGGTCCTTTATGTTATACTAGTTTAATAAGAAGTATTAAACATTTTATAAATAAGTTTCTAGTTTTTCCTACTTAATGTTCCATCCGAAAAGTATGTTTTTGTACTAGAAAGTGGTATATTGAATTTGTATGTTATGACCTGACCCATACCTGTTCTTGGTGTATACGGGTTATATATATATATATATATATATATATATATATATATATATATATATATATATATATATATATATATATATATATAAAAGATCGAATAGATAGTAGGCTGTGTGAATCTGCTCTAAGCCCACAACCAAACAAGGAACAAGAAATGAAGCGGAAAGCACACATCCTACTGCCTGTCGGATCTGATTAATATATAACCCTAATGTATCTACCGAGGAATCATAAAGTTAGCATTATAGGCCCCTTTCAACTGTATGTTCATGTTACTAGGAAAGTTATGTGGCGCAGTTCTATTGTTTAGGAAGACCACTAGAAGTTATGAAATCCCATACTCTAAACGCCTTAGTCGATACTGTTGTGAGTTTTATATGTTGCTATGTTTTATTTATTATTAACCAGTACTTTGTAGATGTACCCTTTTAAATAAAACCCGATACTTTGCAGATGTACCCCATATATAACCCGATACTTTGTAGATGTACCCCATATATAACCCGGTACTTTGTAGATGTACCCCATATATAACCCGATACTTTGAAGATGTACCGCATATATATATATATATATATATATATATATATATATATATATATATATATATATATATATATATATATATATGTAACCATATACTAAGTGTATTATCATATTTTGTTTTAAAAAAATGAATTAATGATACATTCATTTCCTAGTTTACTGGGAGTGTAAAGTATATGTACGTGAATCATGTATTGTTCCTCTGTTCTAGAATATAATATGCATTGAATCCCTAAACTATACCTATTATAGTTTACTAGTATGTTTGTTTGAATTGTTACTGATTTGTAGAAAAGACTCAATTATCAACTGAGTGAAGCATGTACTTTTAAAAAAATGGGGTTTTATAAACAACAATCTAACATATTTTAAAAGAGTTTTTGAATTGATTTAATAACTTATAAAAGCATAAGAATGCCTTTAATGTGATGGTTATCACAGGTAAATATTAACACAATTTTATTGTGTTCAACTTGTATTCCCCCCCCCCCCCCCCCCTTAAAAGCATTTAAAATCATTTAAAAGGTAGATTATAGGGGTATAAACTCACCTTATGTGGGTGATTCAACTGAAGATTCAAATAAGGATGATAAGTTCCACGAATGAAGTCCCGAACAAAAATGAGTCCTAAATAGCATGAAATGATACATATAGGCATGAAATTAGTGAATCTAACTACAAAGGCGATTAGGAAACAACCTAGGATGCAAGAATAACTCACCAAAGGAGTGTTAGAAGCAAGTTAGGAGGCTGGAAGAGAGTTCACGGATGGGCTTGATGTGTTCACGACCCTAAGGAGTGATTACGACCCAAGAACACATGAGTGTTCACGGCCCAAGTCGAAGGGTTCACGGCCCTATGAAGGGTTCACGGTCGTGAACTCTGAAGATCTTGAAGAGGAGTGTTGAATCAAGGATGGAATAAAAGGGTTTCACATGAACAACAAGCAAGGGATGAACTTCTTACAATTTGGAGGAGAAAGGAGGGTTCAAGGTTGATGATACTTGAGAGAGAATGGGATGATTGCGGCCAAGAGAAGAAGAAGTGAAGGAAAAAATGAACCAAACTTATATATAGGGACTAGTTCACGGCCTAAGGAGGGTTCACGGCCGTGAACATGGTTTGTGGCCGTGAACCTCACTTGATGAGGTTTTATGGCTCGAATGTTGATCTAGGCTCTCGGTTCTTACGTGGTTCACTTCCTAACACGCAACCCTTACGTATACTCAGTCTAGAAACCTATAAGTTTGACCTTAAGTTGATGTGTTTGACCTTACAAGATAGAAATTTTCAGGTTGTGACAGTACTCGGACTCTGAGTATTACTCAGTTTGGTATTGCTTTGGATGGGTAACTCCCCTTTCTTGGAATTCTCCATGCTAAAACGTTTCAACACTTTATCCAGGTATGTACTTTGACTAAGTCATATTAGTCTTTTACTCCTATTTCTCAATATCCTTATCCCCAGAATATAAGCAGCTTCTCTGAGGTCCTTCATAGCGAAGCACTTCCCAAGTCAGGACTTAACCTCCTGCAAGGTTGGGATGTCGTTTCCTATGAGAAGTATGTCATCCACATACAAAACGAGAAAACTAACTATACTCCCACTGTCTTTGACATATACATAGGACTCATCCTCGCTTCTCGAAAAACCAAACTATTTGACTTTCTCATCAAAACAAATATTCCATCTGCGAGACGCTTGTTCTAATCCATAGATGGATTTATCAAGCTTACACACTCTGTTAGGGTGCTTCACATCGACAAAACCCTCTGGCTGACTCATGTAAACATCTTCAGCCAACTTCCCATTTAGGAAAGCGGTTTTGACATCCATCTTCCGTGCGTATTTCATAATCATGAAACACAGCTATGGCTAGCATAACCCTTATAGATTTAATCTTTGCTACTAGTGAGAAGATCTCATCATAGTTAACTCTGAGAGTTTGAGTAAAGCCCTTCGCAACCAATCGTGCCTTATATGTGTGTACTTTCCCATCCATGTCGGTCTTCTTCTTGAATATCCATTTGCACCCGACCGTCTTACGACTTGGCACATTGTCAACCAAGTTCCAAACTTGATTGTCATACATGGACTGAATCTCCTTTCCATAGCCTCTTTCCATTTCGCATACTCCGGGCCTGCCATGGCTTCCTTGTAGTTGTTAGGTTCATCCATATTTATTAGTGTACTATTACTAATAACCGTATCACCCTCAACAGTTATATGGAAACCATATAATACGGGTGGAACACTAACTCTACTGGAACGTCTAAGAGGTAATGACCCGTCAATCGGTTCAACAGGAGTTTCCTCCTCGGGTTGAGCGCCAGTTTTAGAGGTTCTTTCATCACTTGATTCTTGAAGCTCTTCAAGATCAACTTGCCTCCCACCGCCCTCTTGGCATATGAGTTCTCTCTCTCGGAAAACCCCTCTCCTCGCAACGAAGACAACATTGTCACTCGGTCTATAGAAGAGATATCCAAAGGACTTCTTCGGGTAGCCGATGAAAAACATCGCTCACTACGAGGTTCAATTTTGTAGTGAGTCTCTCATCTTACGAAAGCCTCGCAACCCCAAACCTTGATATGTCCCAACGAGGGAACCTTCCCTGTCCACATCTCATGAGGTGTTTTGGCAACCTTCTTAGTTGGGACTAAATTAAGGATATGGGCGGCAGTCTCTAAGGCATACCCCCAGAATGAGATAGGTAACGAAGCTCGACTCATCATAGAACGAACCATGTCCAACAAGGTTCGATTGCGCCTCTCAGCCACACCATTCAACTGCGGTGTCCTAGGCGGCGTCAATTGCGAAACGATTCCACATTCCTTGAGATAGTCGTGGAACTCGATACTGAGATACTCACCACCTCGATCGGATCAGAGCATCTTTATCTTCCTGCCCATCTGATTCTCCACTTCTTGCTTAAACTCCTTGAACTTTTCAAAGGTTTCTGACTTGTGCTTGATTAAGTAGATATACCCGTATCTTCTATAATCATCGGTAAAAGTCACATAGAAGCGGTTCGCATCCCTTGTGGTGGATCTAAAGGGTCCACATACATCCGTATGTATGAGATCCAATAAACCCTCACCCCTTTCACAAGTACCAGTGAAGGGTGACTTGGTCATCTTTCCAAGCAAACAAGATTTGCACGTGTCATCGGACCTAAGGTCAAACGACTCCAAGACTCCATCCTTTTGGAGTTGGGCTATGCGCTTCTTGTTGACATGTCCAAGACGACAATGCCACAAGCATGCTTTGTCCAAACCATTGGACGAATCGATATGCAACACATTATTTCCTAAGTTGTCTACAACCATCACAATTTCATATATACCATTACAAGGCAATGCTTCAAAATAGAAAGTACCATTCAAGAAAGCATTAATAGAACCAATTTCGTTGTTAAACGAAAATCTGAAACCTTGTTTATACAAACCATGAAAAGAAATAATGTTTCGTGTCATTTCTGACGAGTAGCAAAATTTATTTAACTCTAAACCTAACCCACTACTAATCACTAAAGAATAAACTCCAATCTTGGTAACAGGCGACACTTTCCTATTCCCCATGATCAAGTTCATCTTCCCATGCTCCACATCCCTACTTCTTCTTAGACCCTGCAAATCAGAACAAATGTGAAAACCACATCCTGTATCAAGGACCCAAGAAATAGCATGTGATGAGTTATTAGATTGAATAGTATAAATACCTGCGAAGGTGGGATTTATCTTCCCATCCTTGATGTCTCGCATGATACTTCGGGCAGCTTCGTTTCCAATGCCCTTTGTCGTGACAGTAGAAGCACTCTGCATCCTTCAGATTGGAAGAGGGAGCAGCAGGACCACCTTTGGTTCCACTAGAAGAGGATCCATCATGGGACTTTCCCTTGTGGCTCTTAGAAGGAGCCTTCCTCTTCTTCCCTTTCCCTTGTCCAATTGCCAAGACATGGGCAGCAGTAGTAGGAGTAGATGCAACAGATTTTCCTTTCAAACTACTCTCAGCAGTTCGTAGAAGGCCTTGGAGCTTTCTTAGAGTGACCTCCTCCTTGTTCATATGATAAGTCATACAAAACTGATCATAACAAGGAGGCAAAGAGTGTAGAATAATATATATTGCAAACTCTTCGTCGAAGTTGACATTCAACTTTAGCAAACGGTCCACAAATCTCTGCATCTTTTGTAAGTGGGTCATGATGGACTCTCCATCCTTCATTTTCGTAGTGATCATGGAGGCGATGATCTCGTACCTTTCCTGCCTCGCACTTTGATGGTACCTTTCCATCAAATCTTGGTGCATCTCATAAGGATAGTAGTCCTCGTAGGACTTTTGGAGTTCGACAGTCATGGTCGCAAGCATGATACACGACACCTTTGTTGTGTCCCTCTCATGAGCATCATATTGAGCGATTTGCTCAGGAGTAGCAGTGTTATGGTCAATCTCCTTTAGCTACTTGTCGAGAACATATTCCTTGTCCTCGTAGCGGGTGACCATGCGAATGTTGCAAATCCAATCGTTAAAATTGGATCCATCAAAGATCACCTTCCCACATTAGTTTATGAGGGAGAAAGAGCCAGAAGGGTTGGAGTTAGCAATGTTGTTTGAAGTCGACATCTGAAAAAGAAAAGAGACAAAGTTTAGATTAGATAAGAATCCCTAATTTAACACCCAAATGAAAAATTAAGGCTAGGACCCAACACAATTAATTACAATGCAGAAAAGGGATGCCGTAATCTAATTGCAAATAATTTGAAGGTAGGTAAATGACGATTTACCAATTTCCACCATGAAAAACGAAAAGATATATTAAGTTTTAAATGAATTGAAATTCCTAGATTTTTTTGAGATTCATTGAACTTTTCAATGGCATGTTTAAATCTCGATTATGCTCTTCTAGTTTGTGACTGGGATACCGAGGATCACAAACAAGGTGTGAATAACCATGCAAATGTGCTTGGTACTCTCGATATCATTTATCACTTAATCAATGTGCCGGTTAACCACACACGCTTCATTGATCTATGATAAACATCGAGCTACCCTTTGCCACCCTCGCTAGTCCCAAATTAGTGTGCCGGTTAGCCACACACGCTCCACTAACGACTTGGCAAGGTGCAAAGTGCAATTTCATGGAATAGCATCATTTTCACATTTTTCCTAAAGTAACTAATATTGGGAATTTATGAAAACATTTAGTTACTTTATAAGTCATTATACTTATTAATGAGGAATTAGTTTGTCCTATCCTACACGTTCGGCTAACGACCCTCCACCAATCAAGGAAACGGTGGGTGAGAGTGGACACCCATTCAACCTCCATTTTATAGGCAGTTTCCTTATACCCCCTTATAGATCGGCTTCGTGAATGCGGCCTACTAACGGTAAGATTGACTCGTCTTATACATATATATAATTATTAATCTTTTAATGTTATAATAGTATAAGGGTAGAATTTTTAACTTTTAAAACTCTAGGGATTAGAATTTAAATATTTCAAAATTAAAACCTTTTAATCAAAATTTAAATTCCAAAACTTGAGGGCAAGTTTTGAAACTTTTCAAAATCTTATAGATCAAATTAAAATATAATGTAATTAATCAAATAATTTTTCATTATCTAAATTAGACCTAATTCAATTTATGGCAATATAATTCGCATCAAATAATACAAATAATTATCTTTATCATACAAATTAATAATTATCTTATAGTTTGAAAATTATCTTCTAATTGGATGAAGATAATCATTATCATATAATAAAATTCGAATTTTATCAATCAAAAACGTTTTTGGTAATTATCCTAATTCAATTCTGGTCAAAATCCCGAAAAATCTGCCAACTGACGAGCCGACTCGCCAAGTAAAACTTTGGACTCGTCGAGTAGCCCTGACTCGTCGAGTTCATCAGAGGACCCGACAAGTTCATCATCATATTGTAGAGTTTCGACTTTTTCAGCTAAGAACAATTAAGCAATGCATCAAATACAATAGAAAAACGACCTAGGCTCTGATACCACTGATGGGTTTTGAGCATTACATCAATCCTATGGTGCACATGCAACCCTAAAGCTTTGGATCTAGGTTTTCTCTAATTGTACATGCAATAATCATCCAAAGCTATAACCCTAATCTAGCATGCATAAATCGAAATTTATATCTAAAAAAAAGTTAGAATCTTACCTTTCAATTGTAGCTTGCTTGATCTTCAACATTTGAGAACTTAGCTCCTCAAATGTGATGCCTCTAATAGATCACAAACACCACAAGCAATGGAATAATATTAGAGAGAGAGGGAGTGGAATAAAATCGGCTCAAGATCCTTCTAGGGTTTCTAGTGTTTCTAGTGGCCGATTTCTGCATGCCCAAGGGTTCCTTATATAGTTGAGCAACTAGGGTTTCAGTCAAAACCCTAATCCAGTTGCTTAGTCCTCAAGCAGCCCATATGATCTTTCTAGAAAGCCCTTATGGACGAAATCTATATGGGTTATCCATAAGATTTCGTCCATCCCTTTCCTTTGGGACCCTAAGCCCAACGTTGTTACTATCTTATAATTACAGTACCAGTCCCCTTAATTCAATTAATCTCTTTTGACCACAAAATCAATTCTAAATTAATTCTTGACCAATATTAATTAAATAATATGATTTCTCTTTTAATATATTATTCCTCTAATATATTAATAAATCATGATTAACCTCTTTCTCCATAATTCATCCAGTCAAGTTGCTATGGTGAAGGCAACCCAAAAGACCCATGCTACTATCGGGTCAAGTACATACCAAATATAGTTATGGCCTTAGACACCTAATCCAACAAACATAACATAACATAACATAACATGACATGACATGACATGACATGACATGACATGACATGACATGACATGACATGACATGACATGACATGACATGACATAACATGACATGACATGACATGAAATGACATAACATGACATGACATGACATAACATAACATAACATAACATAACATAACATAACATAACATAACATAACATAACATAACATAACATAACATAACATAACATAACATAACATTACATTACATAACATAACATAACATAACATAATAGCTAGACCCATCTGATCATAATGTTACACCTATCCTACCACACAAGTAAGAGTAAGTGAGGAGACTCACCTGATACCGATGACACGAAAACCTAGCACCCGAACTGCAGTATCTAGACCCCGCCTATTCAACCAAATAAATTACCCTTAATTAGTAATTAAGGCCCATAACCATATCACGAGTCCAAGTCCACAGCTATGTCGACTAAGGGCAAAAGGAGCATATTGCCCCTCCCTAGGTCCATACCCTAAATTTTGACCTAAAAGTCAAAATCAGCAAAGGTCAACAAAAGTCAACCGAAGTCGACACCCAGCGAGTACGCTGGGCGTACAACTCCTTATGCTGGGCGTACTGCTGGCCATGCATGCGATGGGGGTCTTCAGCTCTACGTTGCGCGTAGATGGGAGTACACACGACGTACTCCTCAGACTTCCATTCTTCACTTCTTTTGGTATTAATCCATTAAGACAAGTACGCCAACTATAGATCTGATCTAAATAAGGTCTCTTATTCCATAAAGTCACGGGCTTTAAGCCTTTGCATGGCTATGGAAGCTAGAACATCATTTCACCTTTTTCAAACTACTTTACTCAAGCATGGGACACAAAGGAAGATCAAGCAAGCATTTTTATCCATCTAGATGCCCTAAAATGCATGAAAGGACAACCTAAACTCTCTGGAAAGTCACAAACTCGAAAAGGTGTAAACTTGAGGACATAAACACATAAATCTTGCACAAAAAGAGATCTAAGAGAATACTAGCCAAGGTACAAGCTTTATACCTGGAAATGAAGCACAAAGATGGATGGGTTCTGGATCTCTAAGCTGGATGGCACCTTCTTCTTCTTCTTTTAACTTCACTCTTTAACTACAAGGGTTAAGAATCTCTTAAGCTTTCAAAATCATACCCTTAAGCACACACTTGAGATTTAGGGTGTAGGAAAGGTTGGAGGCTGATAAAGGTGGCTAGAAATGAGGCCATTATATTCCTTAAATAGGGACACAAGAAATATTAGGGTTGCATACTGAGCCTAGCACTCCTAGTGTACCCTTTGGTACGACCAATGTACTAGGTCATCTGAGTAGAAACAAACTGTCTGATATCCGTCTTGATCATGCTCAAGTAATGGGTCATCTGAGCCTGCTCGGATGCAGCAAACTCAGGACAGAACATAGCCCTCTCCATAAACATTATGGTGATCTCCGTCACCGTCTCAGAACCCTGCCTCAAGTCTAAATACTCCTGGGCCAACCTCTCTCGCTCTACCAGCGACACATATCGGGAGTGGAACGTCTCAGAGAGCTGCTCCCAAGTCACAACAGCTTTCTGCTCGGCGGAATAGGAACTGGTAGCGAGTCTCCACCAATCCTTCGCTCCAGTCCTGAGAAGGTTTCAGAGCACACCTGACCTTCTGGTCAGCTAGACATAAACAAGTGAAGAAACATCCCTCTACATCAGATAACCACCTCATGGAAATGATCAGGTCCTGCACTCCATCGAAAGTTAGGGGCTTCATATTGTCGAAGTCCCGATACTAAAAAGCCAGTCCCGATCCAACCCCTATAGCTGCAACGGCCGCAGTAGCTGCTGCAGCAGCAGTCTCCGACAACATATCATAAAGTTCATCAAAGTTCTCAACCATGATGGTCTTGATAGACCCAAACATCTCTGGGAACTGAGCTCCGAATCAAGCAACAAACTCCTCCTGCATGATCTCCCTGATCCTATCGTCCAACGCAGCTGACTCACCCTGACGGCCAACTCCTGATCCCGATCCAGATCCTGCCTCAACTCTACGCGTAGTCACCATACTGAAAAATAAACCAGGAGGATATCAGATAACACGCATATCATAACGGGGTACCAACTCCCAACAAAGCCTTTGGGGTTGTGACTTCCCTGTTACGCGTACAGGTCCTATGCTTTCAGTAGTACAAGCCCATACTACCTTCCACACCTACCCCTAGTTGTCTCAGAGAGTCATCACAACACCCTAACAATACTGTTGGGTTTAAAGGGTTGCTCCATTGGGCCTTAGTAGTTCGGTCCATTTTGTATTCTCGGTTTGGGCCTTTCCAACCGTGATTATCTTTCTAGGGTTTAGTATATAAGGTGCATGCATGCAATCTTATCATTAATGCTTTCATTATTATTTTATCAAGTGTACTATAAACCCTAGCACATCTCTACAGTGGAAGTTCTTAATCGAGCTTTGCTGAGGTGTGACTACATTTTAATCATTCGACATACGGATTGATTCATTGTGTGTTCCAGTAATTATTGTTCTTGCTTATTTACCTGTTAAAGATCTATCGATCTAAAGAGTTTTTAACTCATCAATTGGTATCAGAGTAGGAGACTGTGTAATCTATACCCATCTCTTCTGTCGAAGAAGGTTTCAGGGCTTTCCGCTAATATTGATCTCTGTTAGAAGCCGTCATCTTGTTTTTGACGTATTTCTTGGATTTCGATTTTACGCTGACTTTGTTTACAAGTCTGATCTTGAACAAGTTTTTTGCAATATCATCATGTCACTCGACGATTCCAACGCAAACCCTATCAATATCTCCAACAACATTGGATCCACAACTAGGATTCCCATTCTATATACTCAGGATTACGAAGTATGGACGCATCACTTTGAAGATTATGTGATCGGTTCTGAAGACAATGGGTATTTAATCTGGGAAGCGATCACTGTAGGTCCGTTCGCTCACACTGGCACAAACCGAATCATAAAGACTCAAAAGGAGTACAACCAACTTGTGGTTGATGTTAAAGATATTCCTCAAGATGAAAAGGAGAAGTTTGTATGCAATATTAAAGCGCTAAGAATGATCAGATTTGCCCTACAGTCTGACACCTTTCGGTTGGTTAACTCATGCACGACGACGAAAGAGGTTTGGGACAGGTTGAAAGAGCTGTATTCTACCGATGAGGATCTTGAGCATTCGATCCAAACTCTATTGCTTTAAGAGTTTGGAGACTTCAAGCAGAAACTTGAAGAGAAGCTTATCCAAGCCTTTGATCGCTTTAATCATCTTCTTAGCAAAATGATAAAGCATGGCATAGAGAGGAAAGTTATTGAGCAGAAGGTCACATTCATGAATGGCCTAAGATCCGAATGGATGGCTGTAGTGTCTACTGTAAAGGCCCATGAACAATTCAAGGCTTACTCTTTGGCGAAACTAGTGGGTATACTAAAGTCACATGAAGGTGCAGTGACTAAAGAAACGAATGTGGTTTCTAGCATGGGTTCTTTGGCCCTAATTTCCAAAGGAAAAAAATGCAGTTGAAGAAGAAGAAAATTTAGATCTCTCTGAATTTGATCTGACCAATGAAGAATATGCTTTGATGGTTTCAAACCCAAAGAAGTTTATTCGTAGAAAGTTTGCCACCAATAAGAACCGAAACTGGCAAGGAAACTACAGTTCAGAAAAGGCAAAGGAGGAACCGAAGATCACTCCCCAGCAAGAAGAACCGAAGAAGGAGAGCAAGATGTCAAGTGACTCGGGATTTAATTTTCACTTTTGTGGAGGCAAAAACCACTTTGCCAAGGACTGTTTGTTGAGGAAGATGACTGAGAAGAATGAGAGTGAAGACGATGAAGCATACCACCTGCGAAAGCTGGAAGAGATTAAGAGGAAGAAAGCTGCTGCAAATAACACTATGAATGTTCTTATTGTGCAGGAAAATGTTGCAGATGATGAATTTGGTGGTGTTGAAGTCTGGTCTACTGACTCAGAGGATGAAGAGGTGAGAAGGCCTACACATGGCAGAGCTTTCGTGGCGAAAGAGGATGAGTATGCTGCTGAAGGAAAGTGCTTAATGGTGACAGCTGGAGTGTCACAGATGAGGGGTTACACCACTGATGGGGGAGAAAATGAAGCGAAGGAATGAGAAGAGAGGTGCTTCGCTACCAAGCCTGTTGGCGAGCAAATCAATGAGTGCGACCAGTTGATCAAAAAGGTACAATCTATTCTCGAATCATTAAAAGTCCCTGTCACAAACTATGAAAAGGAATTGAACGGTTTAAAATCTAAATTTTCTAGTTTAAGTGGTAGTTTAACCCAAAACCGCCTCTCAAATTCTAACCTCACTGATCAACTCAGCAGGGTGTCTTTGAAGAGCGAGGATAGGCGAATGTGGATTGAGCAAAAGGAGAAAGAGTTAATTAAAATTAAGGATGAGACAATTTATTTGCAAAGGGATAATTTGAAGCTTTTAAAACAGAGAAATGTTTTTTGTTTAATTGCTAAACGTTTATATTCCAATATCACTCAATTGCATCTGGATTGTGAAATAGGCAGGAAAATTCACAGTATGATTCTTCCTTTCCTTGAATTAAAGGAGGACGTAATTGATGCTGATGCTTATAATTGTGAAGTTGTAGTCTCGTCTGAGGAAGTTTCTCTTGGATATAAAATTGGTCTTGACAAAATTGAATCTTTTATCTAGTCCAAAGACCACAAAGACATGCTTAAGAATTTATTGGACGAAAATGATAAATTGAAAATTAAAACCGAAACTATGCAGAAATTTGATTCGTTGAATGCCAAATTGAGTTTAGAAACAAAAATTAATGCTGAAAATACTTCTGAATTTGATGAGGATGATGATCTGAGTGAAATATCTGTAGAAGATGTGGTAGACTGTTCTGAATTTGTCAAGAGCGAACCCGAACCCACCAAAAATCTCATTTCTGAAAACTCGGTTGAATTCGCTCGTTTGTCCCAAAATAAGTCCAAAGTTATGAAAGAAAAGGCTATGGTGTATCAGAAGGTCCAAACCACGCCAAATCAAGTTTATGCAGTTACCGGCGTTCCACAAAAGCAAACAGCCGAACTCACAACATTAGTGAACGAAGATAATGCTGATGGATGTGATGAATTTTTCTGGTCGGAACCAATAGACAATGCTGATGAAACGGTCGGTCTATCTGAGAAAACATCATGGAGGGTTAAAGGCAGATATGTAGCAGAACCACTCAACAAGCCTACACATTTTGATATGCCATCAACCAGTGGTGCCAAAAAGATTCCAAGTGAATCAGTTAAGGTGACAAGCGAAACCTCCTCGTTAAAGAGCGAAACTACAGATAAAAGATCGAAACAGAAGACCAACATCCATAAAACTCCCAAACAGGTGTCTGAAAAGAAACATCAATGTAACAGGAGATACAAGAAAAATCTCACTGAAAGGAAACAGTTTTGGCGGTACCAAAACCCAAATTACGTTCAATCAGACAAGAGTTCAACCGCTAAGGATAAAGAAGTGTTAAAGAATCAAGCTACTTCTTGTACTCAATGCTCTCCCTGTAGCCAAGCAAACCGAAAGAGAAGTTTCGGTCCCCAAAATAGAAGCGAAAGAAACCGAAATAGTGGTTTCGACTCTCAACCCAACAACCGAAGGGGTAGTTTCGGTTCCTCATCCACAAGCGAAAGGACCCGAAAGCAAGAGTTCGCTTCTAAAACACATCCCTCTCACTCAAAGCACAATCCTAAAGAAGATGTGAAGGGAAAAGGGAAGATCGTCTCAGGAGATGAAAAGAAGATGAATACTAACTTAAGGAAACAAAACCAAAAGTTAGAAAACAATAAAGATCCAATTTCTAGACCTAAGTTTGAAGCGTCGAAAGATAATAAAATCAAAGTTTTTACAATCAAAAGAAAAGATGAAACAACCCTAATCAAACGAACTTACTTGGTTGATTCTTCTATTGTTATATCCTGTTCTGTAAAAGGCTCACATGGACCCAAGAAACTTTGGGTTCCTAAATCTGCTTGATTTTTGCAGGTTATGCGTGACGAGCAGTTCGACGATGAATGGTACATTGATAGTGGCTGCTCACGTCACATGACAGGGAGAAAGGAAGAGCTTCGGGAGTTTCGAGCTATTAAGGATGGTGGATGTGTCAAATATAGCAACAACTCATTTGGCATAATAAAAGGCTATGGAATGATCAAAAATGGTGAATTCTCGATCCGAAAAGTAGCATACGTCGAGGGTTTACAACACAATCTCATCAACGTTTCACAACTGGTGGTGGGAACTGGACTGAAGGTTTCGTTTGATGATGAGGGGTCTGAAATAGTAGAGAAGAAGACCAAATCAGTTCTATTAAAATCCAAAAGAAAAGGCGAAATGTACCCACTGAATCTCAATCCCATTCGAGGGAAGCCAGGCGTGTGTCTGCTAACGAAAGCACACTCAGACGAAAGTTGGTTATGGCACCGAAGGCTCTCGCACCTCAACTTCAAAGACATCAACAAGCTAGTTCTTGGTGATCATGTGCGAGGACTTCCAATACTCAAGTTTGATAAAGAACATCTGTGTGCCGCATGTGAAATGGGAAAGCAAAGCAGGAAAAGTCATCCAACACGTGTCAACACGAAGATCATCGAACCACTTGAGCTTCTGCATATAGATTTATGTGGACCTTCGGCTATTGAAAGCATTGGTGGTAACAAATATATACTAGTAATAGTAGATGACTTTTCTCGTTTCACCTGGGTTTTTTTTTTCTTAAACAGAAATCAGAGGCTACACCAAAGCTCAAGGTTTTCATCAAGCAAATAGAGCTTCAACTGAGAAAGCTGGTAAGAAATATTCGAAGTGACAATGGGCTGGAGTTCAAAAACAATGAATTTGAAGACTTTCTTGCTGAAAAAGGAGTATCTCACAACTTTTCTGCTCCCTACACTCAACAACAAAATGGTGTCGTTGAAAGGTGAAACCGCTCGTTGTGTGAAGCAGCCCGAACCATTCTCAGTTTCGCCTCATTGCCTTTATATTTCTGGGCTGATGCTATTGCTGCTGCCTGCTACACACATAACAAATCTCTTCTCAACAAGCGCTTTTCTATTACTCCATATGAGATCTTGAACAATCGTAAGCCAAATATCAAGTTCTTCCATGTGTTCGGTTCCAGATGATTTATTTTCAATTCAAAGGAGCACCGAAACAAGTTTGATGTCAAAGCTGACGAAGGGATTTTTCTAGGCTACTCCTTAAACTCCAAGGAATATAGGGTTCTGAACAAATGTTCCAAGAAAATCGAAGAAACCTATTATGTCACCTTCGATGACAACTACGTCAAAAAGCTTCAAACAACCGAAGGTTCAATGGAGGAAATCTTTCCAACGTCTGGTCAAGTTACTGTTTCCATTTCGAATTTATTTGAGCAATATATGTCATTGTTCGATGAACCAGAGAAAGCCATTCACTCTGAAGCAAAGGCTGCTGACAATAATATTGATTCCTTGAAGCAAATCATTGATGATGCAGCGAAGGATATGGAAAAAGAACAACCAGGAACTACCGAACCGCTTAGTCCAAGCGAACCTCCAAAAGAAAATTCTACATTTCAGGGGGAGGGTTCATCTTCATCCGATAACCCTGAATTATAATTCCAGGGGGAGAACCCATCAACTACCATGTCAACCGAACGTCGAGTTGAGGGGGAGAATTTAATGCCTGAAGGCGAAACTGTCTCATCATCTGAGGGGGAGAATGCAAATACAAATGATGATGATACTCAGTCAGAATTCGAAGAAGTAAATGCTGAGTTGGATACCTCCTATGATCCAAATTACCCACCTCTCACCAAATGGACAAAAGATCATCCAAAAACCCAAATCATTGGTGATTCATTAGAAAGAGTTCTTACTCGTTCTCAACTGAAAAGCGAAGCAAACTGCATTATTCTCTCAAGTGGAATTTTGCATGTTTAATTCGTTTGTCTCCAAAATTGAACCGAAGAATGTCAACACTGCACTCGATCACTAGATTGGGTACAGGCAATGCAAGACGAACTCAACGAGTTTGAGCGAAACAAGGTATGGAGACTGATTCCTACACCAAAGGATGTATCTGTGGTTGGACTGAAATGGGTATTTCAAAACAAAATGGACAAAGAAGGGAATGTAATTCGTAACAAAGCAAGACTGGTTGTGAAGGGATACTGTCAAGAAGAAGGGATATACTACGAAGAGACCTTCGCTCCAGTAGCCAGGTTAGAATCAGTAAGAATCTTTCTGGCCTATGCTGCTCACAAGAACTTTGAAGTATATCAAATGGACGTCAAGTGTGCATTTCTAAATGGAGAATTAGAAGAAACGGTGTATGTAGAGAAACCACCAGGTTTTGTGAACGAGAAGTATCCATATCACTGCTACATTCTGGACAAGGCGGTTTATGGTCTGAAGCAAGCTCCAAGAGCATGGTATGAAACATTAACTCGATTTCTAAAAATGTCGAAGCTTAAACAAGGTTCGGTTGACCCAACCTTCTTTCGTAAGAAAGAGGGTGACCACCTTATGATCGTTCAAATTTATGTTGATGATATCATCTTCGGCTCCACGAATCCTTGCTTAACAACAAAATTCAGGAAGTTGATGGAGACTAAGTTTGAAATGAGCTCAATGGGTCCAATTAACTTTTTCCTTGGCTTAAATATTAGACAGGGACCCGAAGGCATTTTTATTAATCAAGAGGCTTACACGAAGACCTTGCTTGCCAAGTTTGGTATGATGGGAGACTCAAAAGTGAAGGTTCCTATGGCGTTTGGCACGAAGTTAACACCTTCTCTGGAAAAACCGGCTGTTGACATGACCCTCTATCGACAAATGATAGGGTCCTTAATGTATCTGACAGCTAGTCGACCAGATATAATGTTTTCTGTCTGTTATTGTGCCAATGTTGAAGCTAATCCACGCGAACCTCACATGATGGCTGTGAAGAATATTTTTCGGTATCTGAATCGAACCTCGTCTCTCGGTCTCTGGTATCCTGCAAAATCCGGCTTCTTCGTTCAAGCCTTCTCTGACGTTGATCTTGGTGGATGTGGTCTGGACCGAAAGAGCACTACTGGAGGGTGCTAATTTCTTGATGGTAAACTCGTCAGTTGGCAATCAAAGAAACAAACTTGCGTGTCTCTTTCTACAGCCGAAGCTGAGTATATCGCTGCAGCATCCTGTACTTCACAAGTTGTATGGATTCAAAGCCAACTTAGGGATTATGGCCTAAGCATGAAGAAGATTCCCCTCTATTGTGACTCTGAAAGCGCGATTAGAATATGTCACAATCCAGTGCAACACTCCAAGACAAAACATATTACACTAAGATACCATTTTATCAAGGATCATGTTGAAGATGGTAATATCGAAGTCCATTTCATTAGATCTGCTGATCAACTGGCTGATATATTCACCAAGGTCTTACCTGAAGCAAGCTTTAATAAGATACTCCAAGGCTTGGGAATGATGGAAGCCGAGTCTGTACCGAAACCCCTTTCTTCTAATTAAAACTGTACAAGCGAAATAGAGCAAACGCTCGGTCTATTTTGGCTCTTGAATTTTTCGGGAACCGAAATGAACCGAACGCTCAGTCTATTTCGGCTCTAGAGTTTTTCGGGAACCGAAATGAACCGAACGCTCGATCTATTTCGGCTCTAGAATTTTTCAGGAACCAAAATGAACCGAACACTCGGTCTATTTCGGCTCTAGATTTTTTCGGGAACCGAAATGAACCGAACGCTCTGTCTATTTCAGCTCTGGAATTTTTAGGAACCGAATTGACCCCAACGCTCAGTCCATTTCGCTTCATCTTATCTCAGGATTGGGTTCGGTTGTATATTCTTGTATATCTTGTTTATCCTTTCGCTTGCTTTACTATGGTATTTGATTTTCTGTTTTTATTATTTTTCAGAAATTACAAAAATCCAAAAATATTTTATTTTCTGTTTTTACTATTTTTCAGAAATTACAAAAATCCAAAAATATTTTAGTTTTTTTTATTTTTTATTTTATTTTATTTTTCAGAATTTCTAAAAATCCAAAATTACAAAAATATTTTTATTTGTTTTAATATTCTCTCTCTATTCTTATCTTGTTTCAAGTTCACAGATGCGACGCAAATGATGTTGGGGCAGGTATAACTTTCTTATCTTGGTACTAAGCTAGGTGTCCCTAGAAGCATGCTGCTGCATGTAGACCGAAGCCTCCAAAACTATGAGTGAAGCCTTAATGATTCGATAAACACCAATCGTCTCTTCCCAATCAGGATGCTAAAATCACTCAAGTCATGAGCTACCTTACTCTTCTCATATTGAGTAAAGAGTTGTCTGCTTTTTCATTTTCATATAGCAGAGGTACTTTCGGTTCCTTAACCACCTCCACTCATTTCTCCATTTACTTTCGGTTCATCAACGTAACCCTTGAGACTCTCAGATATTACCATTGAGGTTTATGGTTACACAACTTCTGTGTTCATGATCTTAGTTTCGTTCTACCTCGAGCTGAGTGAAACCCAAAATCCAACACAACTAATGAATTGACAGTGAACAATCAAACGTTCTAGCTCTCACCCATGATTTAACGAAACCACTCTTGTGGAATGTCACCTGAAATCTCTTTTTCTTTTTGAGTGATCTTTATGAAATTGTCTAAACGCCAAGACGTTTTCTTCCCATAAGATCCAGTTTTATTTTTCTTGAGATTTCTAAAATACATCAAGTCACTTAATATTTCATCAAACCTACTTGTTTAACAGGCTACATCGGTCTCACAAGTACTTCGTCCACTTTCGGTATTATGTCAAGAACCAAAGCATGGATTGAAGCTAAACCACCATCAATAGCCTTATAATCAAAATATGCCTTTCAATGCTTCTTAACAAGTATTTGATCGTATTTTCACGGGGAGCCACACAAGCACTTCGAAGTCTCTCTTGACTTTGAAGGAAGAGATTCGTGCCCGGGATCAACTGCTTCATGTCTTGATTGACATCACTAATATCCCACATAAATTTTGCTTTATTTCTTTATCTTTCACACTATCTTGCACGAAATTCTTTACAATTTTTCCAAACTCTTGTTCGGTTGCTAATAAGCTATTTTCAGACATATAGCTTCGGTTCTTTATGGTGGCGTTGATTTATTTAAATAATAAAAATAAAATAAGGGTGAGTCAGCATGAATTTGAAACGGTTCAAAATTTGAACATGAGATAAGGATGAAAAGGCGCGTGAATTTGAAACGGCATCTAATATCACGCCTGATGACGTCTTCTTCGGAAAACCCAACTGTCAAATCACGCTTTTTTAGGCGTCGATTCAGAAGATAGTCGAATCATTACTGTGGATTTTCTCTCTCCTGGAGATGGTATAAACGATTTTCTCACATCTATTGGGTTACTTTATCAATTCTCCACCCTCTCAAGAACAAATCGGCGATTTTCTACTGTTCATCTTTGTCACACCCCAAAACCAAGAACGGCGGAAACGTTCTGGGGTGGAGGACGTCATGTACAGTATCACAACAATGCATAATAGTAAAGACAAGCAACAACATCCATTACATTAATATAATAATTGTAATACAAGCGTGTTCTGTATAGTTTGTAAGATACCAAAAGTATAATCAAAATAAAAGATGAGTCTTGTATGTGCTCCATCTTCTCAAAAGCTTCATTTGTACCTGTCTACTGATGACCTGAGAATACAAGTTATTTTGAAAGAGTTTATCAGCATAAAGCTGGTGAGTTCATAAATATTTAGTGTCATTGCTTGTATAAAAATGCTTGTAGTAATATAATGTAGTAACTGTTATCAAATGTTTGTAAATAGTATACTCCCTAGAAAAACCTATATTTTCTAGTAAAAAGTAGTCTTTTACCAAGACCCGATTGTTTGTATGTTTGTTCTTTCGTAAATGCAAGGGTTTCCCCGAGTGAAACTATTGTTATGAAAATATAGTTTACTTTAACAAGTATGTGACAGAGTCACAAAGTAATGAAATACAGACTCCAGGTAGTACTAAGTGTACAGTACGCCTCGGAGAGTCTAAAATAGTAACATGTAGACTCCAGGTGGTATTAAATGAATAATACGCCTCGAAAAGTCTATTTTTGCCTTTAATTCTTAATTGGTTAATTAAAGGTTTGAATGTGAACTCGTATGTAACCATGCTAATCGACGGCTGAACATCTGATGACCCTCCAGGTCATATGTAGTGAGGTAACATTCTGTCACCCCTTGGCCTTTCGGCTCGGACTGTAGCTAACAATCGGGATGTGGGAGTGTCTGTCCCGTATAGATCAATAAACACAATGCCCGCTCTCCCTCCAGGAGACTCTGGTTACACGGTGATACCACTGTGAAGTGTCGTATCAAGAAGTAGTATGTCACATTTTAATTATAGAAATTAAAGGTTTGTATAGTATGCCATAGTGTAGTTATGTTTTCTTGTAGTAGTATATAGTGTATTCTCTTGTATATAGTATAGCATGTTTTCTTGTATAATGTATAGAGTGTTCTCTTGTAGAATATAAAGTGAGTATTGACTCATAACTGTACTGACTCTGGTAGGTGTCATTGTAATAGTAGTAGTGAGTAGTAGTCCTTAACTATACCTATTATAGTTACATAGTAATGTTGGTTGCATGCCTTTGTTACACAAAGGTACTGAACTGAAGTGAAAACTATTATATCCAACACATATATATATATATATATATATATATATATATATATATATATATATATATATATATATATATATATATATATATATATGATATATAACTAAGAATTCAACGATATTCGGACAAATAACAGAATACCCTAAGTCCACAACCAAACAAGGAACAGGAAATAAGGTGAGCTATCAGTCCTAAGTCCTTCAAGCCTTACTTATATAAATATATTGGTGTAGATATGGGTTTGAAAATAATGTAAGTTAAAAGAGTTCGAAAACAGTTTTAGCATCTAAAGAGTTTAATAAAAGGTTTGAAACACTTGAAAATCCATATGTTTGATAGTAATTTAAAAGCAATAGAAAATCTTTCTGTTTATTCTAGTTATTAATCACATGTGATTAAAGTAATAACTAGAAATGTTCAACTTGTATTCCCCCCCCCCATAAAAGCATTTAAAATCATTTCAAAGGTTAATTAAGGGGTATGAACTCACCTGCAGTGAGTGGTTTGGATGGAAGTGTCGGATAGGATGCTAAGTGTCAAGTGAGGACTTGAACACACACACGGATCCTATATAACATATAATTACACATATATGAATACATTAATGTATATAACCACTAATGGTGATAGGGACATGCCTTAAGGACATAAAAACACTTAGAATTTAGTGTTACCAACTCATATGGTTGCACATAAGGGGTGTATGGCCCTATATTGGAGTGTAAGACCCCAAAAGCATGGGTTTTGTGTGTGTGCGGCCAGAGTGTGCGGCCAAACCTGTGTGCGGTCAGGTGTGTGCGGCCAGGCCTGTGTACGGTCAGGTGTGTGCGGCCAGGCCTGTGTGCGGTTGTACACTCCCATACAAATGTATGCAAATCGATTTTCCAAGGCTTTGTGATGATCCTAAGAAGGTGTTTTGGTCGATGCTATGCTTGGATGAGTGTTTAAGCCCATTTTAGGACCAAAAGATGTGTGTGCGGTCACACATGATGTGTGTGCGGCCGTACACACATGAAGATCATCTGGAATGATGATTTCATGGATCAAACTCGAGGAAAAGGCTTTCAAACGTGTTGTAGTAGTGATCTAAGGGTGTTTACTTACTTGTTTTGATGATTGGAGAGGAAAACTTGAAGATCTCTTGAGAGAGAATGTTCCAGCTTTGAAGGAGTGTGAAAAGAGGTGTAAGGTTGACTTAGGGTTCTTTATATAGGCTAGAGTGTGAGGCTGGGAGGGTGTGCGGTCGGCTGTGTGCGGCTGGCTGGCCGCACACTCGGGTGTGCGGCCGCACACACCTTGCTGGGTGTGTTTGGCCTGATTTAGTGATGCTACACACATTCTCACCCTTCCTATGACTCATATCATGGTTATATTAAGCCTAAAACATCCATAAAGACCCAAAACTTCATTACAAAATAGCAAAAACGAGGCTAACTTTGATAAAAATGAAGAATGTACAAGTTAGAAATTTCGGGTTGTCACATCATCCCCCCGTTAGAGGGAATTTCGTCCCGAAATTAGAGTTCAAGCAACTAAGTTATTACAAATAACTAAGTAAAAAAAGATGAGGATATTTAAGCTTCATTTGATCCTCGCGCTCCCAAGTGAATTCCGGTCCTCGCTTGGCGTTCCAGCGAACCTTCACAATTGGGATACAGCTTTGTTTGGTTCGTTTGACCTCTCGGTCCATGATCTCTACTGGTTCTTCCACGAAGTTGAGGCTCTCGTTGATCTCGATCTCGTCGAGTGGGATTACAAGAGTCTCGTCGGACAGACACTTTTTCAAGTTCGAGACGTGGAAGGTAGGATGTACGTTACTAAGTTCGCCGGGTAAGTTGAGTTTGTAAGCTACGGGGCCGATTCTAGCGAGAATCTCGAAAGGCCCTATGTATCTTGGATTTAGCTTTCCATGCTTCCCGAAGCGTATCAAGCCCTTCCAGGGTGAGACTTTCAAAAGGACTCGGTCTCCCACCTGGAATTCCAAAGGTTTCCTTTGTTTGTCTGCGTAGCTTTTCTGTCGGTCTCTAGAGGCTTTCAATCATTCACGAATCTGAACGATCTTCTCTGTCGTTTCCCGAACGATCTCCGAACCCGTGAGAGTGGTGTCAGGAACTCGTCCTTTAGCTAACTGGGTGTCTCCCACCTCGACCCAGCACAGAGGGGATCTGCACTTCCGGCCATAGAGGGCTTCAAATGGAGCAGCCTTTATGCTCGTGTGATAACTGTTGTTGTAGGAGAATTCAACAAGGGGTAAGTGGGTATCCCATGCCTTCCCAAAGTCGATCACACAGGCTCACAACATATCTTCTAATGTTTGAATAGTTCTCTCACTTTGTCCGTCGGTCTGTGGGTGGTAGGCTGTACTCATGTCCAACCTCGTTCCTAAGGAGCTTTGTAATGACTGCCAGAACCTCGAAGTGAATCTACTATCTCTATCGGAGATAATGGATATAGGAACACCATGCAGTCGTACTATCTCCCTAATGTAGATTCTAGTAAGCTTCTCCATCTTGTCTGTTTCTTTGATAGGCAGGAAGTGTGCGGACTTGGTCAATCTGTCGACGATGACCCATATGGTATCAAGTCCACCTGTTGTCTTGGGTAGCTTGGTTATGAAGTCCATAGTGATCTGCTCCCACTTCCATTCAGGTATCTCCGGTTGCTGAAGTAAACCTGATGGTTTCTGGTATTCGACCTTAACCTTTGCGCAAGTAAGGCATTTACACACGAAGGTAGCAATTTCTGCTTTCATGTTAGGCCACCATTATGACTTTTTGAGATCCAGATACATCTTATCTGAACCTGGGTGGACGGAATATCGAGTGTTGTGTGCTTCCTTCATGACCAAGTCTCTGAAGCCACCGTGTCGCGGTGTCCATATCCGGTCCATGAGATATAAGGCTCCGTCACTCTTGGCTTCTAAGTTCTTATCCATTCCTCGCAGGGATTCTCCCGTCACATTTTCAGGTTTTAAGGCTTCGAGCTGAGCCTCCTTAATTTGTGCGGATAGATGCGAATGGATAGTCATTGTTAATGACTTGACTCTTCGACCAGAATATTCTTTCCGACTTAGGGCGTCTGCTACTACGTTGGCTTTACCCGGATGATAACGAATTTCGCATTCGTAGTCATTGAGTAGTTCGACCCACCGTCGTTGTCTCATATTGAGCTCCTTCTGGTTGAATATGTGTTGTAGGCTTTTGTGGTCTGTGAAGATGGTGCTCTTTGTACCATACAGGTAGCGCCTCCAGATATTCAGGGCAAACACCACTGCTCCTAATTCGAGATCGTGTGTGGTGTAGTTGACCTCGTGTGTCTTTAGCTGTCTTGAGGCGTAGGCGATGACCTTACCTCGTTGCATCAGAACACAGCCGAGCCCCTGATTGGATGCATCGCAGTATACTACGAAGTCTTCTATCCCTTCAGGGATGGATAGTATCAGTGTGATGCATAAGGCTCGTTTCAGCATTTGGAACGCCTTCTCTTGCTTCTCTTCCCAGTCAAAGGCCACACCCTTCTGGGTCAATGTCGTAAGAGGTTTCGCAATTCGAGAGAAGTTTTGAATGAACCTTCGGTAGTAGCCAGCGAGGCCTAGAAATTGACGAATTTCCGTAGGCGTCTTCGGTGCTGACCAGTTCTCAATGGCCTTAATTTTGGATGGATCCACGTGGATTCCCTCTTCGCTAACCACGTGTCCTAAGAATTCGACTCTTCGGATCCAAAATTTGCACTTAGAGATCTTCGCATAAAGTTTCTCTGATTGTAAGGTTCCTAGGACTTGTCGCAAATGATCGCTATGCTCCTCCTTACTTCGAGAGTAGATAAGTATATCATCAATGAAGACGATGACGAACTGATCCAAGTAAGGACGGCATACTCTATTCATTAAGTCCATGAATACTGTGGGCGCATTGGTTAATCCGAATGGCATCACTACGAACTCGTAGTGTCCGTAACGAGTTCGGAAGACTGTCTTCGGAACATCCTCCTCAAGCACTCGTAACTGGTGATACCCGTACCTCAGATCAATCTTGGAAAAGTAACTCGCCCCTTGCAGTTGGTCGAATAAATCTTCTATGCGCGGAAGAGGGTAACGATTTTTGACTGTAAGCTTGTTAACTTCCCTGTAATCGATGCACATCCGGAACGATCCGTCTTTCTTCTTCATGAACAAGACTGGTGCTCCCCAGGGTGAGAAGCTTGGTCTTATGAAGCCCTTGCTGAGCAGTTCGTTAAGTTGACCAGACAGTTCTTGCATCTCGGCAGGTGCTAGACAATAGGGCAATTTGGCTACGGGGGTCGCTCCTGGAATTAAGTCGATTCAGAACTCGACTTGACGTTGCGGGGGTAATCCTGGGAGTTCTTCCGGAAAGACGTCAGGAAAATCGCGTACTATGGGGAGGTCTTTTAGGTCTTTTGTTTTCTGGCTCGTATCGACAACGTGCGCCAGGAATGCACGATATTCCTTACGCAAGTACTTTTGGGCTTGAATACTTGAGATAATACGAAGGCTCGTACTGGGTTTGTCTCCGTAGATCATCAAGGTTTCGTTATTTGGTAGGTTTAGACGGATGGCTTTGTCAAAACACAGGATATCGGTACGATGGAGACTCAACCAGTCCATGCCCACGATGACATCGAAGATCTTGATTGCTACTGGTATGAGATCGATTGGAAATGAGTGGTTACCTAGCGTGAGGGTACAACCTATGTATATCTCGTTAGAACTCTCTGTCTTTCCGTTAGCCATTTCTACGACGAAGGTTTCTTTTAGTACTTGTGGTGGTTGTTTAAGTAAATGCTTAAATTTTTGGTTTACGAAGCTTCTTTCTGCCCCACTATCGAATAGGATACAAGCATAAGAGTTATCAAGAAGGAACGTACTCGTGACTACTGTGGGGTCTGCCACGGCTTCGTTGTGGCCAATAGCGAGTAGTCTTCCTGCTCCTCCCGCATTCCCAGTTTTCGAACAGTTTCTTTTGAAGTGCCCTGTCTCGCCGCACTCGTAGCAGGCTTGACTCACTCCGGTACTGGGAACCTGATTGATGGGTTTGGGTTGAGATTTGCAAAACCGGGCGGTATGGCCCTTCCGGTCGCAGTTAGTGCAGTGCATTTCACGGCAGGGGCCGTTGTGATGGAAAGAGCACTTGGTGCACTTGGGTAGGCTCCCTGCATATGTTTTGGCTGGTACAGGGGCAGCAGGAGTAGTGGCAGCATGGACAGCCACAGTCTGTTGGTTCTTGGAAGAGGATTGGGCTGATTTGCCCTTCTTCCGGTCCCAACGCTTCCTCTTGTTGTCAGCCGTTTTGGTTGATGCGGGGGTAGTCGTTGTAGTTGTTGATGGAGTAGAAGGAACCTCATGATCGATGAGCCTTTGGGCCAATTCTTTGGCACTATTGAAGGTCGCAGGGTGTGATGCTAGAACGTTCCCTCGATATGGGGGTACCAGACCCTAGATGTATCTTTCGATCTTTTTGTTTTCGGTAGGAACGATGTTAGGGCATAGAGCCACCAGGTCGCAGAACCTGGTTGTATAAGCCACTATGTCGGAACCCTGCATTTTGAGGTTCCAGAGTTCCTCCTCGAGCTTCTGAATTTCGCCCCTCGGGCAGTACTCTCTTGTCATGAGGTCCTTCAGTGTATCCCAGCCCATGACATTAGCTGTTACCAGTGAGAGTGATTTGACATGGCCATTCCACCACGTCAGGGCCCTTTCGATGAAGGTGCAAGCAGCGAACTTAATCTTGCTTCCCTTAGGGCATGAGCACATCTCGAAGATTGCTTTTGTTCTCTCGATCCATTGGGACAGTGCAATGATCCCTCCGGTTCCGTTGAAGTATGTAGGTTTGCAGCTGATGAAATCTTTATAAGTACACTTCCGTGCACGTGAATGGATTTCACCATGGCTAGAGTTAGTGCCAGTCCCCGTTCCACTAATACCACCCGAGTTTACTTGGGCCATGGCTGCGGTCACAACTGCGGTCACAGCTGCCTGAAATACCATCGCATCGAACTGCGGAGGGGGTGGTGGTGGTGGAGTTTGATTTGCAGGCGTATTTATGGTCGGGCGCTTTCGAGGCGGCATCTTTAACTGAAAGTTCATAAAGATGACGATAGTAGTAAGAATCGATTGCAAGTATGATGAGTGTGTTTCATGGACTAAATCGCCATAGTCCAACTATCAGATAGAGTCATAACAATAGAGTATGGAACACAAGAGTACAGACTTTCCCATAGATTAGACAACTACCAATATTACTGGTATTAATGATGTAAAATGAGTTCAGGATGACCTAACAGTAGGTCTCACATCAAACCATAAGGGAAAAGGTTGGCAGCTTAGGAGTCTAGTTTAGAGTACTTTCAAAGTTAGGAATGTTTACAGACAAGTGAACAGAGATACTGAAAAGAAAGGCTATTCTTTTAAGAAGAGAAAGGATGAGCAGATAATTCTCTACTGGCGACGGGCATCCTTGGGGCGAACCCTTAAGTCAGCCATGGTATCTACGCGAGAATGGGGAAAGAATAGTTAATAGACGTACTAATCTAAGATAATTATAAGATGATCGTTATTAGTTGATCCAATACTTGCATAGTGCATACAAATTACATGCAATCAAAACAGGATAGACCTTCGAATAAGTGACCCTAACTCTAAATCCACAACCAAACAAGGAACAGGAAATAAAGCAAAGATCACAGATTTTAAGTCTATAGCGCCTTAGTCCCATGTAACCTTAGAGTATCCACTTAGCAACTATTGCCCTACTAGTAACGACCCTTTTAGTTCTCACATATGTAATTTATAGTAACGCAGAATACTCCCATAGTATTTTGTTCTAATGTTCTTGTTGTGGTAGTGTTGGTAAGTTTTTAGACTTGTTGCAACATTACAATCATTCTTAGGCACATGCTAGTCACTCCTCAGAAAATATAGTTGATCAGGCTATATCCCATTAGGTTTGACTATATTTCTCTAAGCCTAATTGTGATGTTCAACAATCATAATACATTTGTTATGTTCTAGTATGATACTGACCTTGGTACAAATAGATGTATGCATATACTTAGTTAAATATTTTATTATTTAAAAGTATATATTCATGGTCAGAGTGTTTTAATCCCGATGTGTTTATAGTTCGTATATCTTTTATGGGTTGATATACTTGATTCACTATAAACAGTGCTCTGATACCAATCTGTCACACCCCAAAACCAAGAACGACGGAAACGTTCTGGGGTGGAGGACGTCATGTACAGTATCACAACAATGCATAATAGTAAAGACAAGCAACAACATCCATTGCATTAATATAATAATTGTAATACAAGCGTGTTCTGTATAGTTTGTAAGACACCAAAAGTATAATCAAAATAAAAGATGAGTCTTGTATGTGCTCCATCTTCTCAAAAGCTTCATCTGTACCTGTCTACTGATGACCTGAGAATACAAGTTATTTTGAAAGAGTTTATCAGCATAAAGCTGGTGAGTTCATAAATATTTAGTGTCATTGATTGTATAAAAATGCTTGTAGTAATGTAATGTAGTAACTGTTACCAAATGTTTGTAAATAGTATACTCCCTAGAAAAACCTATATTTTCTAGTAAAAAGTAGTCTTTTACCAAGACCCGATTGTTTGTATGTTTGTTCTTTCGTAAATGCAAGGGTTTCCCCCAGTGAAACTATCGTTATGAAAATATAGTTTACTTTAACGAGTATGTGACAGAGTCACAAAGTAATGAAATACAGACTCCAGGTAGTACTAAGTGTACAGTACGCCTCGGAGAGTCTAAAATAGTAACATGTAGACTCCAGGTGGTATTAAATGAATAATACGCCTCGAAAAGTCTATGTTTGCCTTTAATTCTTAATTGGTTAATTAAAGGTTTGAATGTGAACTCGTATGTAACCATGCTAATCGACGGCTGAACATCTGATGACCCTCCAGGTCATATGTAGTGAGGTAACATTCTGTCACCCCTTGGCCTTTCGGCTCGGACTGTAGCTAACAGTCGGGATGTGGGAGTGTCTGTCCCGTATAGATCAATAAACACAATGCCCGCTCTCCCTCCAGGAGACTCTGGTTACACGGTGATACCACTGTGAAGTGTCGTATCAAGAAGTAGTATGTCACATTTTAATTATAGAAATTAAAGGTTTGTATAGTATGCCATAGTGTAGTTATGTTTTCTTGTAGTAGTATATAGTGTATTCTCTTGTATATAGTATAGCATGTTTTCTTGTATAATGTATAGAGTGTTCTCTTGTAGAATATAAAGTGAGTATTGACTCATAACTGTACTGACTCTGGTAGGTGTCATTGTAATAGTAGTAGTGAGTAGTAGTCCTTAACTATACCTATTATAGTTACATAGTAATGTTGGTTGCATGCCTTTGTTACACAAAGGTACTGAACTGAAGTGAAAACTATTATATCCAACACATATATATATATATATATATATATATATATATGATATATAACTAAGAATTCAACGATATTCGGACAAATAACAGAATACCCTAAGTCCACAACCAAACAAGGAACAGGAAATAAGGTGAGCTATCAGTCCTAAGTCCTTCAAGCCTTACTTATATAAATATATTGGTGTAGATATGGGTTTGAAAATAATGTAAGTTAAAAGAGTTCGAAAACAGTTTTAGCATCTAAAGAGTTTAATAAAAGGTTTGAAACACTTGAAAATCCATATGTTTGATAGTAATTTAAAAGCAATAGAAAATCTTTCTGTTTATTCTAGTTATTAATCACATGTGATTAAAGTAATAACTAGAAATGTTCAACTTGTATTCCCCCCCCCCCCCCATAAAAGCATTTAAAATCATTTCAAAGGTTAATTAAGGGGTATGAACTCACCTGCAGTGAGTGGTTTGGATGGAAGTGTCGGATAGGATGCTAAGTGTCAAGTGAGGACTTGAACACACACACGGATCCTATATAACATATAATTACACATATATGAATACATTAATGTATATAACCACTAATGGTGATAGGGACATGCCTTAAGGACATAAAAACACTTAGAATTTAGTGTTACCAACTCATATGGTTGCACATAAGGGGTGTATGGCCCTATATTGGAGTGTAAGACCCCAAAAGCATGGGTTTTGTGTGTGTGCGGCCAGAGTGTGCGGCCAAACCTGTGTGCGGTCAGGTGTGTGCGGCCAGGCCTGTGTACGGTCAGGTGTGTGCGGCCAGGCCTGTGTGCGGTTGTACACTCCCATACAAATGTATGCAAATCGATTTTCCAAGGCTTTGTGATGATCCTAAGAAGGTGTTTTGGTCGATGCTATGCTTGGATGAGTGTTTAAGCCCATTTTAGGACCAAAAGATGTGTGTGCGGTCACACATGATGTGTGTGCGGCCGTACACACATGAAGATCATCTGGAATGATGATTTCATGGATCAAACTCGAGGAAAAGGCTTTCAAACGTGTTGTAGTAGTGATCTAAGGGTGTTTACTTACTTGTTTTGATGATTGGAGAGGAAAACTTGAAGATCTCTTGAGAGAGAATGTTCCAGCTTTGAAGGAGTGTGAAAAGAGGTGTAAGGTTGACTTAGGGTTCTTTATATAGGCTAGAGTGTGAGGCTGGGAGGGTGTGCGGTCGGCTGTGTGCGGCTGGCTGGCCGCACACTCGGGTGTGCGGCCGCACACACCTTGCTGGGTGTGTTTGGCCTGATTTAGTGATGCTACACACATTCTCACCCTTCCTATGACTCATATCATGGTTATATTAAGCCTAAAACATCCATAAAGACCCAAAACTTCATTACAAAATAGCAAAAACGAGGCTAACTTTGATAAAAATGAAGAATGTACAAGTTAGAAATTTCGGGTTGTCACATCATCCCCCCGTTAGAGGGAATTTCGTCCCGAAATTAGAGTTCAAGCAACTAAGTTATTACAAATAACTAAGTAAAAAAAGATGAGGATATTTAAGCTTCATTTGATCCTCGCGCTCCCAAGTGAATTCCGGTCCTCGCTTGGCGTTCCAGCGAACCTTCACAATTGGGATACAGCTTTGTTTGGTTCGTTTGACCTCTCGGTCCATGATCTCTATTGGTTCTTCCACGAAGTTGAGGCTCTCGTTGATCTCGATCTCGTCGAGTGGGATTACAAGAGTCTCGTCGGACAGACACTTTTTCAAGTTCGAGACGTGGAAGGTAGGATGTACGTTACTAAGTTCGCCGGGTAAGTTGAGTTTGTAAGCTACGGGGCCGATTCTAGCGAGAATCTCGAAAGGCCCTATGTATCTTGGATTTAGCTTTCCATGCTTCCCGAAGCGTATCAAGCCCTTCCAGGGTGAGACTTTCAAAAGGACTCGGTCTCCCACCTGGAATTCCAAAGGTTTCCTTTGTTTGTCTGCGTAGCTTTTCTGTCGGTCTCTAGAGGCTTTCAATCATTCACGAATCTGAACGATCTTCTCTGTCGTTTCCCGAACGATCTCCGAACCCGTGAGAGTGGTGTCAGGAACTCGTCCTTTAGCTAACTGGGTGTCTCCCACCTCGACCCAGCACAGAGGGGATCTGCACTTCCGGCCATAGAGGGCTTCAAATGGAGCAGCCTTTATGCTCGTGTGATAACTGTTGTTGTAGGAGAATTCAACAAGGGGTAAGTGGGTATCCCATGCCTTCCCAAAGTCGATCACACAGGCTCACAACATATCTTCTAATGTTTGAATAGTTCTCTCACTTTGTCCGTCGGTCTGTGGGTGGTAGGCTGTACTCATGTCCAACCTCGTTCCTAAGGAGCTTTGTAATGACTGCCAGAACCTCGAAGTGAATCTACTATCTCTATCGGAGATAATGGATATAGGAACACCATGCAGTCGTACTATCTCCCTAATGTAGATTCTAGTAAGCTTCTCCATCTTGTCTGTTTCTTTGATAGGCAGGAAGTGTGCGGACTTGGTCAATCTGTCGACGATGACCCATATGGTATCAAGTCCACCTGTTGTCTTGGGTAGCTTGGTTATGAAGTCCATAGTGATCTGCTCCCACTTCCATTCAGGTATCTCCGGTTGCTGAAGTAAACCTGATGGTTTCTGGTATTCGACCTTAACCTTTGCGCAAGTAAGGCATTTACACACGAAGGTAGCAATTTCTGCTTTCATGTTAGGCCACCATTATGACTTTTTGAGATCCAGATACATCTTATCTGAACCTGGGTGGACGGAATATCGAGTGTTGTGTGCTTCCTTCATGACCAAGTCTCTGAAGCCACCGTGTCGCGGTGTCCATATCCGGTCCATGAGATATAAGGCTCCGTCACTCTTGGCTTCTAAGTTCTTATCCATTCCTCGCAGGGATTCTCCCGTCACATTTTCAGGTTTTAAGGCTTCGAGCTGAGCCTCCTTAATTTGTGCGGATAGATGCGAATGGATAGTCATTGTTAATGACTTGACTCTTCGACCAGAATATTCTTTCCGACTTAGGGCGTCTGCTACTACGTTGGCTTTACCCGGATGATAACGAATTTCGCATTCGTAGTCATTGAGTAGTTCGACCCACCGTCGTTGTCTCATATTGAGCTCCTTCTGGTTGAATATGTGTTGTAGGCTTTTGTGGTCTGTGAAGATGGTGCTCTTTGTACCATACAGGTAGCGCCTCCAGATATTCAGGGCAAACACCACTGCTCCTAATTCGAGATCGTGTGTGGTGTAGTTGACCTCGTGTGTCTTTAGCTGTCTTGAGGCGTAGGCGATGACCTTACCTCGTTGCATCAGAACACAGCCGAGCCCCTGATTGGATGCATCGCAGTATACTACGAAGTCTTCTATCCCTTCAGGGATGGATAGTATCAGTGTGATGCATAAGGCTCGTTTCAGCATTTGGAACGCCTTCTCTTGCTTCTCTTCCCAGTCAAAGGCCACACCCTTCTGGGTCAATGTCGTAAGAGGTTTCGCAATTCGAGAGAAGTTTTGAATGAACCTTCGGTAGTAGCCAGCGAGGCCTAGAAATTGACGAATTTCCGTAGGCGTCTTCGGTGCTGACCAGTTCTCAATGGCCTTAATTTTGGATGGATCCACGTGGATTCCCTCTTCGCTAACCACGTGTCCTAAGAATTCGACTCTTCGGATCCAAAATTTGCACTTAGAGATCTTCGCATAAAGTTTCTCTGATTGTAAGGTTCCTAGGACTTGTCGAAAATGATCGCTATGCTCCTCCTTACTTCGAGAGTAGATAAGTATATCATCAATGAAGACGATGACGAACTGATCCAAGTAAGGACGGCATAATCTATTCATTAAGTCCATGAATACTGTGGGCGCATTGGTTAATCCGAATGGCATCACTACGAACTCGTAGTGTCCGTAACGAGTTCGGAAGACTGTCTTCGGAACATCCTCCTCAAGCACTCGTAACTGGTGATACCCGTACCTCAGATCAATCTTGGAAAAGTAACTCGCCCCTTGCAGTTGGTCGAATAAATCTTCTATGCGCGGAAGAGGGTAACGATTTTTGACTGTAAGCTTGTTAACTTCCCTGTAATCGATGCACATCCGGAACGATCCGTCTTTCTTCTTCACGAACAAGACTGGTGCTCCCCAGGGTGAGAAGCTTGGTCTTATGAAGCCCTTGCTGAGCAGTTCGTTAAGTTGACCAGACAGTTCTTGCATCTCGGCAGGTGCTAGACAATAGGGCAATTTGGCTACGGGGGTCGCTCCTGGAATTAAGTCGATTCAGAACTCGACTTGACGTTGCGGGGGTAATCCTGGGAGTTCTTCCGGAAAGACGTCAGGAAAATCGCGTACTATGGGGAGGTCTTTTAGGTCTTTTGTTTTCTGGCTCATATCGACAACGTGCGCCAGGAATGCACGATATTCCTTACGCAAGTACTTTTGGGCTTGAATACTTGAGATAATACGAAGGCTCGTACTGGGTTTGTCTCCGTAGATCATCAAGGTTTCGTTATTTGGTAGGTTTAGACGGATGGCTTTGTCAAAACACAGGATATCGGTACGATGGAGACTCAACCAGTCCATGCCCACGATGACATCGAAGATCTTGATTGCTACTGGTATGAGATCGATTGGAAATGAGTGGTTACCTAGCGTGAGGGTACAACCTATGTATATCTCGTTAGAACTCTCTGTCTTTCCGTTAGCCATTTCTACGACGAAGGTTTCTTTTAGTACTTGTGGTGGTTGTTTAAGTAAATGCTTAAATTTTTGGTTTACGAAGCTTCTTTCTGCCCCACTATCGAATAGGATACAAGCATAAGAGTTATCAAGAAGGAACGTACTCGTGACTACTGTGGGGTCTGCCACGGCTTCGTTGTGGCCAATAGCGAGTAGTCTTCCTGCTCCTCCCGCATTCCCAGTTTTCGAACAGTTTCTTTTGAAGTGCCCTGTCTCGCCGCACTCGTAGCAGGCTTGACTCACTCCGGTACTGGGAACCTGATTGATGGGTTTGGGTTGAGATTTGCAAAACCGGGCGGTATGGCCCTTCCGGTCGCAGTTAGTGCAGTGCATTTCACGGCAGGGGCCGTTGTGATGGAAAGAGCACTTGGTGCACTTGGGTAGGCTCCCTGCATATGTTTTGGCTGGTACAGGGGCAGCAGGAGTAGTGGCAGCATGGACAGCCATAGTCTGTTGGTTCTTGGAAGAGGATTGGGCTGATTTGCCCTTCTTCCGGTCCCAACGCTTCCTCTTGTTGTCAGCCGTTTTGGTTGATGCGGGGGTAGTCGTTGTAGTTGTTGATGGAGTAGAAGGAACCTCATGATCGATGAGCCTTTGGGCCAATTCTTTGGCACTATTGAAGGTCGCAGGGTGTGATGCTAGAACGTTCCCTCGATATGGGGGTACCAGACCCTAGATGTATCTTTCGATCTTTTTGTTTTCGGTGGGAACGATGTTAGGGCATAGAGCCACCAGGTCGCAGAACCTGGTTGTATAAGCCACTATGTCGGAACCCTGCATTTTGAGGTTCCAGAGTTCCTCCTCGAGCTTCTGAATTTCGCCCCTCGGGCAGTACTCTCTTGTCATGAGGTCCTTCAGTGTATCCCAGCCCATGACATTAGCTGTTACCAGTGAGAGTGATTTGACATGGCCATTCCACCACGTCAGGGCCCTTTCGATGAAGGTGCAAGCAGCGAACTTAATCTTGCTTCCCTTAGGGCATGAGCACATCTCGAAGATTGCTTTTGTTCTCTCGATCCATTGGGACAGTGCAATGATCCCTCCGGTTCCGTTGAAGTATGTAGGTTTGCAGCTGATGAAATCTTTATAAGTACACTTCCGTGCACGTGAATGGATTTCACCATGGCTAGAGTTAGTGCCAGTCCCCGTTCCACTAATACCACCCGAGTTTACTTGGGCCATGGCTGCGGTCACAACTGCGGTCACAGCTGCCTGAAATACCATCGCATCGAACTGCGGAGGGGGTGGTGGTGGTGGAGTTTGATTTGCAGGCGTATTTATGGTCGGGCGCTTTCGAGGCGGCATCTTTAACTGAAAGTTCATAAAGATGACGATAGTAGTAAGAATCGATTGCAAGTATGATGAGTGTGTTTCATGGACTAAATCGCCATAGTCCAACTATCAGATAGAGTCATAACAATAGAGTATGGAACACAAGAGTACAGACTTTCCCATAGATTAGACAACTACCAATATTACTGGTATTAATGATGTAAAATGAGTTCAGGATGACCTAACAGTAGGTCTCACATCAAACCATAAGGGAAAAGGTTGGCAGCTTAGGAGTCTAGTTTAGAGTACTTTCAAAGTTAGGAATGTTTACAGACAAGTGAACAGAGATACTGAAAAGAAAGGCTATTCTTTTAAGAAGAGAAAGGATGAGCAGATAATTCTCTACTGGCGACGGGCATCCTTGGGGCGAACCCTTAAGTCAGCCATGGTATCTACGCGAGAATGGGGAAAGAATAGTTAATAGACGTACTAATCTAAGATAATTATAAGATGATCGTTATTAGTTGATCCAATACTTGCATAGTGCATACCAATTACATGCAACCAAAACAGGATAGACCTTCGAATAAGTGACCCTAACTCTAAATCCACAACCAAACAAGGAACAGGAAATAAAGCAAAGATCACAGATTTTAAGTCTATAGCGCCTTAGTCCCATGTAACCTTAGAGTATCCACTTAGCAACTATTGCCCTACTAGTAACGACCCTTTTAGTTCTCACATATGTAATTTATAGTAACGCAGAATACTCCCATAGTATTTTGTTCTAATGTTCTTGTTGTGGTAGTGTTGGTAAGTTTTTAGACTTGTTGCAACATTACAATCATTCTTAGGCACATGCTAGTCACTCCTCAGAAAATATAGTTGATCAGGATATATCCCATTAGGTTTGACTATATTTCTCTAAGCCTAATTGTGATGTTCAACAATCATAATACATTTGTTATGTTCTAGTATGATACTGACCTTGGTACAAATAGATGTATGCATATACTTAGTTAAATATTTTATTATTTAAAAGTATATATTCATGGTCAGAGTGTTTTAATCCCGATGTGTTTATAGTTCGTATATCTTTTATGGGTTGATATACTTGATTCACTATAAACAGTGCTCTGATACCAATCTGTCACACCCCAAAACCAAGAACGACGGAAACGTTCTGGGGTGGAGGACATCATGTACAGTATCACAACAATGCATAATAGTAAAGACAAGCAACAACATCCATTGCATTAATATAATAATTGTAATACAAGCGTGTTCTGTATAGTTTGTAAGACACCAAAAGTATAATCAAAATAAAAGATGAGTCTTGTATGTGCTCCATCTTCTCAAAAGCTTCATCTGTACCTGTCTACTGATGACCTGAGAATACAAGTTATTTTGAAAGAGTTTATCAGCATAAAGCTGGTGAGTTCATAAATATTTAGTGTCATTGATTGTATAAAAATGCTTGTAGTAATGTAATGTAGTAACTGTTACCAAATGTTTGTAAATAGTATACTCCCTAGAAAAACCTATATTTTCTAGTAAAAAGTAGTCTTTTACCAAGACCCGATTGTTTGTATGTTTGTTCTTTCGTAAATGCAAGGGTTTCCCCCAGTGAAACTATCGTTATGAAAATATAGTTTACTTTAACGAGTATGTGACAGAGTCACAAAGTAATGAAATACAGACTCCAGGTAGTACTAAGTGTACAGTACGCCTCGGAGAGTCTAAAATAGTAACATGTAGACTCCAGGTGGTATTAAATGAATAATACGCCTCGAAAAGTCTATGTTTGCCTTTAATTCTTAATTGGTTAATTAAAGGTTTGAATGTGAACTCGTATGTAACCATGCTAATCGACGGCTGAACATCTGATGACCCTCCAGGTCATATGTAGTGAGGTAACATTCTGTCACCCCTTGGCCTTTCGGCTCGGACTGTAGCTAACAGTCGGGATGTGGGAGTGTCTGTCCCGTATAGATCAATAAACACAATGCCCACTCTCCCTCCAGGAGACTCTGGTTACACGGTGATACCACTGTGAAGTGTCGTATCAAGAAGTAGTATGTCAAATTTTAATTATAGAAACTAAAGGTTTGTATAGTATGCCATAGTGTAGTGATGTTTTCTTGTAGTAGTATATAGTGTATTCTCTTGTATATAGTATAGCATGTTTTCTTGTATAATGTATAGAGTGTTCTCTTGTAGAATATAAAGTGAGTATTGACTCATAACTGTACTGACTCTGGTAGGTGTCATTGTAATAGTAGTAGTGAGTAGTAGTCCTTAACTATACCTATTATAGTTACATAGTAATGTTGGTTGCATGCCTTTGTTACACAAAGGTACTGAACTGAAGTGAAAACTATTATATCCAACACATATATATGATATATAACTAAGAATTCAACGATATTCGGACAAATAACAGAATACCCTAAGTCCACAACCAAACAAGGAACAGGAAATAAGGTGAGCTATCAGTCCTAAGTCCTTCAAGCCTTACTTATATAAATATATTGGTGTAGATATGGGTTTGAAAATAATGTAAGTTAAAAGAGTTCGAAAACAGTTTTAGCATCTAAAGAGTTTAATAAAAGGTTTGAAACACTTGAAAATCCATATGTTTGATAGTAATTTAAAAGCAATAGAAAATCTTTCTGTTTATTCTAGTTATTAATCACATGTGATTAAAGTAATAACTAGAAATGTTCAACTTGTATTCCCCCCCCCCCCCATAAAAGCATTTAAAATCATTTCAAAGGTTAATTAAGGGGTATGAACTCACCTGCAGTGAGTGGTTTGGATGGAAGTGCCGGATAGGATGCTAAGTGTCAAGTGAGGACTTGAACACACACACAGATCCTATTTAACATATAATTACACATATATGTGTACATTAATGTATATAACCACTAATGGTGATAGGGACATGCCTTAAGGACATAAAAACACTTAGAATTTAGTGTTACCAACTCATATGGTTGCACATAAGGGGTGTATGGCCCTATATTGGAGTGTAAGACCCCAAAAGCATGGGTTTTGTGTGTGTGCGGCCAAACCTGTGTGCGGTCAGGTGTGTGCGGCTAGGCCTGTGTGCGGTCAGGTGTGTGCGGCCAGGCCTTTGTGCGGCCGTACACTCCCATACAAACGTGTCCAAATCGATTTTCCAAGGCTTTGTGATGATCCTAAGAAGGTCTTTTGGTCGATGTTATGCTTGGATGAGTGTTTAAGCCCATTTTAGGACCAAAAGATGTGTGTGCGGTCACACATGATGTGTGTGCGGCCGTACACACATGAAGATCATCTAGAATGATGATTTCATGGATCAAACTCGAGGAAAAGGCTTTCAAACGTGTTGTAGTAGTGATCTAAGGGTGTTTACTTACTTGTTTTGATGATTGGAGAGGAAAACTTGAAGAGCTCTTGAGAGAGAATGTTCCAGCTTTGAAGGAGTGTGAAAAGAGGTGTAAGGTTGACTTAGGGTTCTTTATATAGGCTAGAGTGTGAGGCTGGGAGGGTGTGCGGTCGGCTGTGTGTGGCTGGCTGGCCGCACACTCGGGTGTACGGCTGCACACACCTTGCTGGGTGTGTTTGGCCCGATTTAGTGATGCTACACACATTCTCACCCTTCCTATGACTCATATCAAGGTTATATTAAGCCTAAAACATCCATAAAGACCCAAAACTTCATTACAAAATAGCAAAAACGAGGCTAACTTTGATAAAAATGAAGAATGTACAAGTTAGAAATTTCGGGTTGTCACAATCTTCTTCTTCACCCCTGCAACAATGGCTGAATCTTCCTCGGTTTACGAACAAACTGCTCAGTCATCTCTTTTGACCATCAAACCCAATCAGAATCTGATCATCGACCTGAACCCATTTGTCTATGATTCGTACATGCTACATCTGGTTGAATGTCTCAAGTATTCCCCGCTGGTGGTTGCTCTCACACAGGTTGTATGCGTTCCAATGTCGATGCTCTCTCATGTCTACTCAACTGCTTTCTACGATAAAGCTAAGGAGCGTATCTTCTTTGAGATCGTCAATCAAAAGACGTCGATTTCAAAAGCTAGGTTTTGTTTATTGCTACACCTTCCTGACGCCGATTCTATGATTAACCCTGATTCCATTACCACTACTCAGCTGTTCACAATGTTCTATGATATGGGGTACACTGAGCTTCTCACCACTGTCACCAAGTTCAAGAAATCTTGTCTTCCTCCTCAGTGGAACGGACTCTTTACTCTCCTCTCCAAGGGTTTATCGGAGAGGGTTGCAGGTTCAGATGGAATGAGCAGGGCGTTCATGACCCTTCTATATGGTTTGTATCATGGGGTTAACATGGATTATGGGTCAATCATATGGTCTCAACTGGTTCAGAGTATAAGTTCTTCTTCAAGGCACTCAGAAATTTCGTGTGCTCGGTTTTGGACTATAGTCACTAATTGGGCGATGGCAAAGTTTCATGTTCCAACAATGGCGGATTCACTCATGTCATCGATTACTACCTTCCACACGACGAAGATTCTTGTCTCAGATCCCTCCAAATTTCTCTTCATTGGTTCGATTCCGGAGTCAATGTACAGATGTGTTTCCCCTGAAAGCAAGGTAATCAATGAGTACAAGAACCTAACACCTACAGGGCCACGACAACTTACTCCAGAAATGCAAAGCTCGCTAGACGGTGCAGACAAACCAGTGAAAAGAGGGAAGAAGCCTGATAGAAAAGGGGAAAAGGACGGTTAATCCTCCAAAGTTTCTACTCCCAAGAAACACAAGTCTGAGTAAGAAGCGCCTACAGCTCCAAAGAAACGAAAGATCAAGATGAATGTTCAAAGACCAAAGTCTCCTTCCCCATCTTCCAGTGACTCTGAGTATGTTCCCTCTGACACACAGCACGACCCCGAGTCAACTGACGACGAAGTTACTCGAACCGAAAGTCCACCTAGAGGTAATTCGCCTCCACCCTCACCATCTCATGACAGTAACCGAAACTCACCTCCTCGTTCTCCTCCACACTCGGTTCCTATTACTATTGCCCCCTTTCCTCCTCCCATCTCATCCACCATTACTACCTCAATTCCAATTCCAACCCCTCTATTCACTACCGTTACTACCACTACTACTTCTCCAACCGAACCTCCTGTTCGTGTCAACGTATCTGATACGAGGGCATCTACTTTCGGTTCTGATCCCCCAATTACCTCAGCACCTTTATCTCCACCTCCTTCATATGAATCTGAACCTGTTCTTGGAGGTGACGACATGGAATTCGACTCTGTTTACTTCAGTCCTTATCGAGTACAGAGTGATGATGATGATGACGCTCCTGTTACGAAGAAGCATCTCAAGGCCATGAATGACAAACTTGACCAACTGCTCTCTTCCTCTTCTGGCAGTGCATATTCAGAAGCAGCAATCAAGGCTCTGTTGGCAACTGTTGTCAAAGAGCATGACACTTCCATCACTAATGTTGTTAAAGCCATTGAAGCCTCAACCTCCACCTGTCAGAAAGCTTCACTTGCAGTCGAAGCCTCCACCAAGGATTGTAAGCAGACGACCGCAAATGTCGAAAAACTAGTTTCGGATGCACAACTATTTCTTGATTCTCTCCAAGCTGCCGCTCAGAAGAATGCTCAAACAGTGAACGCTTCGGTTGATAATCTTACGCGCTCACTGGAAGCTGAAAAGAAACATTTTGAGGAAGCTCGCCAAGTAATTAAGGCTGCTAACTCTGAGCTTCACACTTCAGTTGATGCTCGTCTCACTCAACTCGAAGCTGAGCTTGCAGTCGAAAACAAGATTATGGATGAGCTGGATAAGCGCACTTCTCAGCTTAAACTTCAGAATCTCAAGCTCAAGGCTGCAAACAAGGAGATTTCAGAGTTAAAATCTGAGCGTGAAGTGATTAAAAGTTCGGTTGGTGATGTACATTCCATTCTCCTACACCTTCTGGAAGCCCATGACTTGATCCTTACCATCTCAATTCGACGCCACTTGGCTGAGAAGTTGAGACCTGCTCTGGATGTTTTGAGCAGAATTGAGGGTGTTCCGGAGCCAATTGTCCCTCTAAAACAAGGGGGAGAAAATGTTACTCAGGGCAAGGGTCAATCTCAACCACCTCCAAAACCGAAAGTCACTACTGAGCCGAAGGGTAATGAAGCTTCGGGCAGTATGAAGGGCAACCGAAAGAAGATGGTTGGTGATGATGATGATGATGAAAACGACGATGACACTGATACAGAAGGAAAAGCTTCTAAAAGCGAAGATCTTAAAGTTAAGCCTACTGAACGAGAAATTGAGGCGAAGATTCAAAAAGAAAAAGAAATTCTTGATAAGGAGAGGAAAGCGAACGAAATGCTAGAACAAAGGAAGTCTATGTTTCTTGAGTGGTCTATGGAAACGCTTCAGAGGGAGGTAATCGATGCACCAAGCACTCATTGGCTTGAACCGGTCCTTTCTTTTGGGCTTGAGAATTCCAAGGACTCACAATTTGATATGCCAATCACCCGAAAGGCATTCATTTTTCATTGTTTTGAGTCAACGGCTGGCATTCCTTCCCCAGACCCGAAGGTTGATCGGGATCTGCTTGAGTATTATCTTGAGTTTGCTCAGGAGCAATACCTGACCTGGAGTAATCAGAAAATCACAACGGTCAAGGTGTTGAAACCCACTTCAGCAGGGAAGTTTATCAACATCAAGTTCAAAGTGACCCGAGGCTCTGATAGCTCGGTTCATATGATTTCCCTGGCTGATCTGCTGAATCTGAATCCTCATGATTGGATTCTCCTGAACAACATTTTGGTGACTAACCAAAAGGAGTATGAGCCTATTATCGATCAGATCAAGCGAATGCTCGTATGCTATATTCATGAAGTCGCAAAGATGGATCAGGAAATCGCCTCTGCCATACATAAGAAGCCCACTATGAAGCCAATAGGGAGGGCAAGCGATGTCAACATGATGATTAAGGGTAAATTCGATCCCAAGTTTCATACGGTCATGTTCATTAGGGGCGAAGGTCAAAAATGCCTGTTCGCTCTTATTGACAAACACCTGTTCTCCACCGCCTGCCTGGAGCATATTCTGGATATTGTTCACGGGTGTAATCAGAACAGCGGAGCCGATAAAAATATGTTTACTGATATACTTCGGTGGTATATTCTTTTCCGTCAAACTCTTCTTGCCATCATCCCTAGGCTGTTCAAGATTGCGAGGAAGACTAAAGTTACTCAACCGAAGTAGTCTCTCGCCTCAATTGGCGCAAAGGGGGAGATTGTTGGGTTTAAAGGGCTGCGTCATTGGGCCTTAGTAGTTCGGTCCATTTTGTATTCTCAGTTTGGGCCTGTCCAATATCTTTCTAGGGTTTATTATATAAAGTGCATTCATGAAATCTTATCATTAACGCTTTCATTATTATTTTATCAAGTGTACTGTAAACCCTAGCGCATCTCTATATTGGAAGTTCTTAATCGAGCTCTGCTGAGGTGTGACTACATTTTAATCATTCGACATACGGATTGATTCATTGTGTGTTCCAGTATTTATTATTCTTGCTTATTTACCTGTTAAAGATCTATCGATCTAAAGAGTTTTTAACTCATCAAATACTTTCTAACATACTCATAAGCTCAATCCTCACACCCTAGAGGAATGCTATATATATCTCAAAACTGGCCGGCTGACCCCACACAACTCATCCATGAAACTTCCACCAACCCTGCAGCGCTTGTGTATGCTAGCCATACATCACAATGTACCCTATAGACATTCGAATATCTGATCCTACCCTAAGCCCTTCATCAAACAAGAACAGTAAATAAGGCTAAACCAAACATTCTTAGGCTATAAGATCTTAGTTATGTATAACCATGATGCATAGACTAAGCAACTACAGTAATTATGTCAATTCCATTAGAGAAGAACCATGGGCAGGCCCAGTTTTAAGCAGGGGCAAGGGGGCATATGCACAGGGACTACTTTTCTAGGGGGACCAATTTTTTTATAGTATATCCAACAATCAGTAATCGGCCAAATGCAAAGGAATGAAAGAAGTCCAGTCGTCCAGAATCCCTCGAATTGATTAGTCGTATGAGTTGACACACGAACGCAAAGCAGAAGGAAGATAGCAGAAGCGAATATAACCGAGCATTCAAGTTCAAGCGAGGGTCGAAGGGGGATTAATCGATTACAGAAAAACACTCCTGGCTCCTGAAGTACTGCTATTGCTAAGTAGTGCTATTGCTAATCAGGTAAATAAGTAAGCATCGATCATAAGTAAAGGGCTGTATTGGTTCCTTTAGAAAGAATTGAAATTGATGACCACACAAGAGGAAGAATTTTTTGTTGGTTTGATTCCTTAGTTTGGCAATCTTAAAGAGACCTTCCAAGTGTTTGATATAATGTCAAAAAGAAATTTTTGTGGTGCAAAATGTATGTATATGATGTGTTTGGTTGGATAACTGAGTGAATAATCAATAACCATAAAAACATCCTTTTTTACTGCCACATTCTTGTATTTATATTTGTTTTTTATTTTTGTGGTATTATTAGGAAAACGGGAACATACAGCCATCTAGAAAAAAATTCAGTTATAAAACTAAAGACATCTATTATTTGAAATCTTATCATTTTTGTGTATATGTTCATAGTGACATGTGCTTAGGCAAGTAAGATATCGTTTGGTTGTGCTTTTGTTTTGGAATTTTATATATGATTTTTAAATGTGTTATACTATAATTGTAATCTAGAAAGGATAACTTAGTTTGGAAACTGTTATCTTTAAAGAAAAGGAAAACTGGTTTACATAATTTTATCATTCCTAGTTGTTATTATAAACTTGATTTTAATATTTATACAATTTTCAAGATCCATTAATAACAAAATCATACATTAGTATATTAAGATTGATGCTCGAAACACATTTTGATTACAAATGGCTTCTATTTATACTTTAAGATTCCATCTTGACGACTTTTAACCTCTTTTTGCTTTTTTTTTCAGAGTTTGCGTGGATGGGATCCGCCAATCTTTACATCGGAAAATACTGAATTGGAAAGTTGCTTAGGTTTGACCGGGAATTGAAATTCAATATGATTCTATTCTAGTGTTTGGTATGCACCTGAATCCAGTTTACGTAAACCAAGGAGATAGAAGTCAAGCTTATACTGGATGGACTTGGAATGAAAGAGTAAGTATAAGGATAAACTGAATATAAGAAATAACAACATACTATTGTCTTTTTGGTATTATGGCATCATACTTTTCATTTTCTTTGAATTGCAACATTATAACTTCGATTTATATGTTATTCAACGCAATGTAATTTCATTTTATTACTCAAAATAGCAAAGTATTTTTATTTCTTTATTCAAATTACTATTTGTGGGCCATGCATAAGGGCCTTTTTTTCCCAGCTCGTCCCGGGCATTTGAATCCTCAGGACCGGCCCTGACCCTAGGCTATCAAACATCATATAATTAGTCAACTCTATCATGCAAAGCCTTAAGATCCCTAGCCTATGATTAGCATGTTGTTCTAACATATCACAATATCAGATAACAACATGGTATTTTGGGGTCTACTTGGCTACGGCTGATCGTACACATCGCGTCCTCCTTGATTATTTTGAAAACCATTTGAAAATCATTTTAAATATTTTTTTCCTTAGTTTGAGTCTAGATTCACACGAGTGTTCCTCCAGTTCACTCAAACCAAGGCTCTGATACCAACTTGTAACACCCATAAAATTCATGAAAAATTTAAACTTTTAAACAAACCCAAAAACATCATTGTTTACAAATTGTTTTCAAAATGAGTTCAATATCAAAGTAATCCTAAAATCATCAAAACAAAACACGAGGACGTGCATGATCATGCATTCGCCTTCCCGCGATCCTCTGAGGTACCTGAAAAATAATCCAAAACTGTAAGCCCAAAGCTTAGTGAGTTCCCCCAAAATACCAATACATAATAAAGAGCACAAATATAATAACAACATACTATAGGCCCAATCAACCATCAGGTTGGAATACCCCAGGCCCCTCAACCATCGGGTTGGAATGCCAACATACTATTGGTCCAATCAACCATTGGGTTGGAATACCCTAGGCCCCTCAACCATCGGGTTGGACTGCCAACATACTATGGGTCCAATCATCCCCGGGATGGAATACCCTAGGCCTTTGTGACAACCCGAAACTCCTATCTTGTACAACTATTCAATTCAATCAATGCTAGACCCGTTTCTGCTACCTTTTAGCACTGTTTAAGGTCTGTTTGAGTGTTCTAAGCTTAAGTACAATCAAGGTTGAGATTAGGGATGAGTTGACAAAGTTGTAAAGTAGCATTTCGAGCCATACACTCCTCCAGGAGGAGTGTACGACCGTACACCCCCTCATGGCCGCACACTCAAGGTGGTGGGTCACCCACCCCTATATATATGTGTAGACCTCACTTCCTTCATTTCTTTCTTCCCTTGGCTGCACACCACTCCATTTTCTCTCAATCTTCTTCAACCGTGAACCCTCCAAGGCTTCAAAAATGTAAGTATTCCATCCTTTAGCTTGTTATACTTGAAAGACCTCTATATTTAAGACTTGATTCTTCAAGTTTCAACATGTTCTTCATCCTTTGAAGGGAGTACGGCCGTACACCTTCATAAGGTTGGTCGTACACACCTTAAAGACCCTCCAAAGTGGGAGTTTAGCCCCTATCATCTAGTTGGACATGCTAAACCTTTGATCCTAGCCTTGATTCACCTTAAAACCGACCAATTTAGCATGAACATGAAGGGTGTATGGCCGCACACCCCCTTGTATGGCCGTACACACCTCATAGGGCCGTAAACCCTCTTTGATGATCATTGATGGCCTTCAACTTCCAATAAAGCTAAGCATGGGACCAAGAACACTTCCTTGATGCTTCTAAGGGCCTTAAAACACCTCAACATGCACACTTCTTCATGAGTGTACGGCCGTACACTCATGGGTCGTACACCCATGGCCGTACACACCCTTAGTGTGGCCGCACACCTCCCTCATTCAATCACATATGATTTTAACACTTAGTTCAAGTATTTCCAAGTCCCTAGAGTGGTTTCCTATCATGTATAGTAGTGAAATACCCTAATTTGATTCCTATATGTGTTATTACATGCTAAATAGGATCCATTTGTGTTGATACTCAGCACCTCATATCGGTCTTTCATACAAACCACTCACTCGAGGTGAGTTCATACCCCTACGTTTTTATGATTTTTAATGTTTCCAGGGGGGAATACAAGCCAAACACAAACGATTTTGTGAAACAAAAACAAAAGGATTTCAACGAGTTTAAAACTTATGCAATTGATACAGTTAAATCACGTTTTATGAAACATTTAGACATTTTATCCCTTTTGTATTATGTTGAACATAAGGAATGTTTTCAACTTGGAAACAAAATTTCATAGTTTTCAGAACAATTTACAAATCAAGAACAAAACATTTCAAGCAAACTATAGTGGGTATAGTTTGGGGATTTCAATACATAGCTTTTACCGATTCAGATTTCATTCATGGGTAAACATATAAACTATGACCGATTTAGTTTATGATATACACTGCTACAAGAGCACAACATTTAATAATTATTTAAGTATAATTATTACCGTATACAGTATTCAACAGGTTCAAATACAAGAGAACAATACAGAATTACATGTAAACTAGATTATACAGCATTTGGAGACTCTACTTCAAAAACCGTACCCTTAGGTGTACTGAATTAAATCATATCATAGTATAACCAGAGTCTCCTGGAGGGAGAGCATGAGATTTGTGAATATATCTATTCGAGATTGACAATCCCACACCTGAACTGCTAGCTACAGTTAGGCAGGCATGCCTGAGGTGACAAATGTCATTTAACCAACACTTGAAGAACGTTGTAAAGGTCACTAGGTCATATCAAGCATGGTTATACGACTCACAATAAGTATAAACTAACCTTTGTTTACAAGATTTCATTCTTCATTAGTTTTATTTAATTAATAGAACTATTATACACCACATTTGGGGATTTCAGAAATACAATACATGGCTTTATTTAATAAAACTACCATACATAATGGTGGTAGCCAGGAATTTCAAACAGAACATTCCACACAGTGGCTTTTCATAAAAAAATTCATCATACTATACACTCTAGTAGTAACCAAGCATACAGACTAATATGTTTTATACTACAAAGGATACCGTAACAAACATTCATAGAAGGAACTGGCAAGATCATGCTTTTACTAAAAGAAAATATTGGATTTTCTTGGAAACATACGAACATTTTTACAAGATTCATCAACAATTTTTCACTACAAAACATCGCTTATGAAATCACCAGCTTTATGCTGATATTCTTTCAAAACTGCTTGTATTCTCAGGAAATCAGTAGACAGGTACCACCTGGAGTTTTGAGAAGACGGTGCGTTTAGAGTCACGTCTTTATATTTTGCTTATACTTTTTAATGTATACAAAAAAGACTTAAACAGATGTAAAACTTTTCATATATGTATTCAATGTAATGGTTGTGTTTACCATGATTGCTATGATACAATTGTTGTGATACTACACATGACGTCATCCACCCCCGAACGTTTCCGCCGTTCTGGTTTGGGGGTGTGATAGATTGGTATCAGAGCTCTTGTTTATAGTGAACTAAGTATACCGAACCTTACATGGTATACAACTATAAACACTAAGGGGCTGAAGTGCTCTGAACTAAAAGTATACTTTTAAAATATAAGTATTTTATAAGAAGTATACAAGTATACATACGTACCAGAAACAATAACATAAGTAGAACAAAACAAAAGTATTTGGATGTTCGACACTGCGGTTAAACCTGGTCAGTTATGTAATCATGTCTAGGGTCAATATAGTCTGATCAACTATATTTATTCGAGACATGACCAACATGTGCTCGGGAGTGACTGTGGTGTTGCAGCAAGCCTAAAACTTGCCAAGTATATATACATCAGATATCGATAGGACAAAACATACAACTTAAAATACTATAGGAGTATTTTAGCTAGAGCCGAATACAGTATAGGGATTCATTCCAAGTGTTGCTACTTATTTCTTTCTAGCGATAGTTTACTTGTATTAGTAATCCTTTCCTGCTTACCGCTTAGTAGAACACTTTAATTATCAGGATGAGATATATCTTGTTTCATATATCTTGATTTAAAAATTTAGGGGACTTACCATCCACTTCTTCCTTATTGCTTCTAGAACAAGATGCCTCCCCGAAGGAGACCCAGCAGAAGGAACAATGACCCTCCGCCGCCACCACCTCCTCAGTTCGACCCAACTATGTTCCAGGCAGCAGTTACGACTGCTGTGGCTGCGACGATGTCGCAGATAAATCAGGGCAGCTCTGGTGGATCTGGAGGTGGACCTGATTCTCAAAGTCATGATGGAGGTCAGGGACATAAAAAAGTGTTCCTATAAAGACTTCATGAATGCTAAACCCAAGTCCTTCGACGACAATGGTGGGGTTATTGCCTTAACCCGATGGTTCGAGAAGATTGAATCCATCTTCGAAATTTGTGCCTGTTCCGAAGCCAAGAAGGTGAAGTTCGCCGCTTGCACTTTCACCGACAGAGCACTGACCTGGTAGAATGGTCGAGTCAAATCCCTAACCCTGCTGGTAGCGAATGCCATAGGTTGGGAGAGCCTGAAAGAACTCATGTTGGCCGAGTACTGCCCGAGGGGCGATATGCAAAAGTTAGAGCACGAGCTCTGGAACCTGAAGATGAAGGGTTCTGACATTGCTGCCTACTCAGCTAGATTCTGTGATCTGGCTCTCCTCTGTCCGGGAATGGTCACCCCTGAAAGCAAGAAAATTGAGAGGTATATCTGGGGACTGACGCCCCCAACCCAAGAAAATGTTTTGGCTGCTAGGCCCACTACATTTGACAGCGCCAAGTGCCTGGCGCAAACCTTGATAGATCATGGGGTCGATCTTGATGAGGTAGCAACCGCTCCTGAACCACCAAAGGCTAGTGGTGGAAAGAAAAAGTTCTGGAACAAACGAAAGGGCCAGTCTTCGCAGGAGCCCTCCAAGAAACAGCAAATAGTGGCAGTTCATGCTGCTACTACTCCAGCTGCTGTTCCAACCACCCAAGCACCTACCAGTAGATATGTTGGTACTCTTCCAAAGTGAAACAAGTGTAACTTTCATCATCACGGACCCTACCGTGATTTGCAATGCAACAGCTGTGGAAAGAAGGGACACACGGCTCGATACTCCAAGGCACCAGTCCAACCAACCAATCAGGCTCCTGGAGCGGGCGTTGGTCAAGCCTGTTATGGCTGTGGAGAGGTTGGGCACTTCAAAAGAAATTGCACCAAGGCAACAACAACTGGCAACACAGGGAGGGTACTAGCTATGGGCCAGGAGGAAATAGTCGCTGACCCTACCGTTGTTACGGGTACGTTCCTCCTTGACAAATCTTATGCATGCATTCTTTTCGATTCTGGTGCAGAGAGGAGCTTTGTTAGTCATGCATTCAAACATCTACTCAAATGTAAATCTCAACCTTTAACTGAAACATTTACCGTCGAGATGGATAACGAAAAGAAAGAGAACACTAACGACATATTCATAGGCTGTACTCTTACCCTGAACCATTATTCCTTTCCCATCGATCTTATGCCAGTATCCATAAAGAGCTTCGATGTCATAATCGGCATGGATTGGTTGAGCTCCAATCGTGCTGATATCCTTTGCTACGAGAAAGCTATCCGTCTCAATCTTCCCTCTGGCGAAGTCCTCACTATTTACGGTGATAAACTCAGTTCGAACCTTCGTATCATTTCATGCATCAAAGCCCAGAAGTATCTGTGGAGGGAATGCCATGCATTCCTAGCTCATGTTGTTTACGAAACGCAAAAAGTTAAAGACCTCGAGAGCATCCCCGAAGTCTGTAACTTTCCTGATGTCTTCCCCGAAGATCTTCCAGGAATCCCTCCCGAGCGCCAATTCGAGTTTTGTATCGACTTAATCCCCGGAGCTACTCCTGTAGCTAAATCTCCATATCGTCTAGCGCCGGCAGAAATGCAAGAGTTATCCAGCCATATCAATGAGCTGATCACCAAAGGATTCATAAGACCGAGTTCCTCACCTTGGGGAGCCTCGATCTTATTCATGAAAAAGAAAGATGGATCCTTTCGGATGTGCATTGATTACCGAGAACTGAACAAGCTTACCATCAAGAATCGTTATCCCTTACCCAGAATCGACGACCTCTTCGACCAACTTCAGGGAGCCAGTTATTTCTCGAAGATAGACCTTAGATCAGGGTACCACCAGCTGTGAGTTCATGAGAATGATGTTCCCAAGACAACATTCCGAATTCGCTATGGACACTATGAGTTTGTAGTAATGCCCTTCGGTCTAACCAACGGACCATCGATATTCATGGATCTGATGAATCAGGTGTGCTGCCCTTTCCTAGACAAGTTCGTGATCGTGTTCATTGACGATATACTTGTCTATTCTCGGAATGAGAATGATCATAGACAACACTTGAGGCTAGTGCTAGAAACGCTAAGGGCAGAAAAGCTCTATGCAAAATTCTCTAAGTGTGAATTCTGGATCAGGAAAGTAACATTCCTTGGTCACGTGGTCAGCGAGGAGGGCATACATGTGGACCCTTCCAAGATCAAAGCAATTGAGAATTGGTCAGCACCGAAGACGCCCACAGAAGTCCGTCAATTCTTGGGTCTCGCTGGCTATTATCGCAGGTTTATCCAAAACTTCTCCAAAATCGCTAAGCCTTTAACCACCCTGACACAGAAAGGTGTAACCTTTAGTTGGGGAGAAAAGCAAGACACTGCGTTTCAAACATTGAAGCAGGCCCTATGCAGCACACCTATCTTGTCCTTGCCCGAAGGGACGGAAGACTTCGTTGTCTACTGTGATGCATCCAATCAGGGCCTAGGCTGTATGCTCATGCAGCGAGGAAAGGTTATCGCCTATGCCTCGAGACAACTGAAAACACGCGAAGTCAATTACACAACTCACGATCTAGAGTTGGGAGCAGTGGTCTTCGCGTCAAAGATCTGGAGACATTATCTCTACGGAACCAAGTGCACTGTCTTCACCGACCATAAGAGCCTACAACATATCTTTGATCAGAAAGAGTTAAACATGAGACATCGGCGGTGGGTAGAGCTACTCAGTGATTACGAGTGTGAAGTACGTTACCATCCCGACAAAGCCAATGTGGTAGCGGATGCCCTCAGCCGAAAGGACTATTCCGGTCGTAGAGTGAAGGCACTGACCATGACCATCCATTCCCAATTATCCGCACAAATCAGAGAGGCTCAGCTGGAAGCCCTAAAACCAGAAAACATGTCGGATGAAGCCCTGAGAGGAATGGAAAAGAACTTAGAGGTCAAGGGAGACGGAGTTCACTATTTCATGAACCGAATCTGGACTCCAAAGTACGGTGGTTACAGGGAGGTTGTCATGAATGAGGCTCACAAGACTAGATACTCCGTTCACCCAGGTTCAGATAAGATGTATCTGGACCTCAAACGACTCTATTGGTGGCCGAACATGAAAGCAGAAATCACAACCTTCGTGGGAAAGTGCTTGACTTGCGCCAAGGTGAAGGTAGATACCAAAAGCCCTCAGGTCTGCTTCAGCAGCCATAAATACCTGAGTGGAAGTGGGAAAGGATTACAAAGGATTTTATCACTAAGTTACCCAGATCTCCGAGTGGGCACGACGCCATTTGGGTAATTGTCGATTGACTGACTAAATCCGCCCACTTCCTGCCAGTCAAAGAAAACTTAAAGATGGAAAGATTGACACGAATCTACATTCGAGAAATAGTTCGCCTTCATGGGGTGCCTGTATCCATTATCTTCGATCGAGATTGCATGTTTACCTCGAGATTTTGACAATCACTACAGAAGGCTCTTGGAACTAGGCTGGATATGAGCACAACTTACCATCCCCAGACAGATGGGCAGAGTGAGAGAACCATTCAGACATTGGAAGATATTTTGAGAGCATGCGTCATCGACTTTGGCATGTCGTGGGACACTCATTTGCCCTGGGTCGAATTTTCTTACAACAACAGCTACCATACCAGCATCAAGGCTTCACCGTTTGAAGCCCTCTATGGCCGTAAGTGCAGATCCCCTCTGTGCTGGGCGGAGGTGGGCAACACGCAGCTAGTAAAGGGTCAAGTCCCCGACAACACTCTCACGGGTCCTGAAATCATCCGAGAGACGACTGAAAAGATCGTACAAATCCGAGAACGACTAAAAGCATCAAGAGATAGACAAAAGAGCTATGCCGATAAGAGACGAAAACCCTTGGAGTTCCAGGTTGGTGACCGTGTTCTTTTGAAGGTCTCACCCTGGAAGGGCATGATACGCTTCGGAAAGCGTGGAAAGCTAAACCCAAGATACATTGGACCGTTCGAGATTCTCGCTCGGATCGGTCCCGTAGCGTACAAACTCCGCATACCCCGAGAACTTAGCAACGTACATCCCGTCTTCCACGTGTCGTACCTAAAGAAGTGTCTGTCCGATGAGACACTTGTGATTCCTCTCGATGAAATCGAATTAGACAAGAGCTTACACTTCGTGGAAGAACCTGTAGAAATCATGGATCGAGAAATCAAACGAACGAAACAAAGCCGTATCCCGATAGTGAAGGTTCGCTGGAATGCCAAGCGGGGACCTGAATTCACTTGGGAGCATGAAGATTTAATGAAACAGAAGTACCCTCATCTTTTTCCAAGTCCATGATTTGTATTTCTATTCTTGAATTTCGGGACGAAATTCCCTTTAACAGAGGGATGATATGACAACCCGAAACTCCTATCTTGTATAACTATTCTATTCAATTCAATCAATGCTAGACCCGTTTCTGCTACCTTTTAGCACTGTTTAAGGTCTGTTTGAGTGTTCTAAGCTTAATTACAATCAAGGTTGAGATTAGGGATGAGTTGACAAAGTCGTAAAGTAGCATTTCGATCCATACACTCCTCCAGGAGGAGTGTACGGCCGTACACCCCCTCATGGCCGCACACTCAAGGTGGTGGGTCACCCACCCCTATATATATGTGTAGACCTCACTTCCTTCATTTCTTTCTTCCCTTGGCTGCACACCACTCCATTTTCTCTCAATCTTCTTCAACCGTGAACCCTCCAAGGCTTCAAAAACGTAAGTATTCCATCCTTTAGCTTGTTATACTTGAAAGACCTCTTGATTTAAGCCTTGATTCTTCAAGTTTCAACATGTTCTTCATCCTTTGAAGGGAGTACGGACGTACACCTTCATAAGGTTGGTCGTACACACCTTAAAGACCCTCCAAAGTGGGAGTTTATCCCCTATCATCTAGTTGGACATGCTAAACCTTTGATCCTAGCCGTGATTCACCTTAAAATCGACCAACTTAGCATGAACATGAATGGTGTACGGCCGCACACCCCCTTGTACTGCCGTACACACCTCATAGGGCCGTAAACCCTCTTTGATGATCATTGATGGCCTTAAACTTCCAATAAAGCTAAGCATGTAACCAAGAACACTTCCTTGATGCTTCTTAGGGCCTTAAAACACCTCAACATGCACACTTCTTCATGAGTGTACGGCCGTACACTCATGGGTCGTACACCCATGGCCGTACACACCCTTAGTGTGGCCGCACACCTCCCTCATTCAATCACATATGATTTTAACACTTAGTTCAAGTATTTCCAAGTCCCTAGAGTGGTTTCCTATCATGTCTAGTAGTGAAATACCCTAATTTGATTCCCATATGTGTTATTACATGCTAAATAGGATCCATTTGTGTTCAAGACTTCACTTGACACTCAGCACCTCATATCGGTCTTTCATACAAACCACTCACTCGAGGTGAGTTCATACCCCTACGTTTTTATGATTTTTAATGTTTTCAGGGGGAATACAAGCCAAACACAAACGATTTTGTGAAACAAAAACAAAAGGATTTCAACGAGTTTAAAACTTATGTAATTGATACGGTTAAATGATTTCCCACGTTTGATGAAACATTTAGACATTTTATCCCTTTTGTATTATGTTGAGCATAATGGATGTTTTCAACTTGGAAAAAAAATTTCATAGTTTTCAGAACAATTTACAAATCAAGAACAAAACATTTCAAGCAAACTATAGTGGGTATAGTTAGGGGATTTCAATACATAGCTTTTACCGATTCAGATTTCATTCATGGTAAACATATAAACTATGACCGATTTAGTTTATGATATACACTACTACAAGAACACAACATTTAATAATTATTTAAGTATAATTATTACCGTATACAATATTCAACGGGTTCAAATACAAGAGAACAATATAGAATTACATGTAAACTAGATTATACAGTATTGTGAGACTCTACTTCAAAAACTGTACCCTTAGGTGTACTGAATTAAATCCTATCCAAGTATAACCAGAGTCTCCTGGAGGGAGAGCGTGAGATTTGTGAATAGATCTATTCGGGATTGACAATCCCACACCTGAACTGCTAGCTACAGTTAGGTAGACATGCCTTAGGTGAGAAATGTCATTTAACCAACACTTGAAGAACGTTGTAAAGGTCACTAGGTCATATCAAGCATGGTTATACGACTCACAATAAGAATAAACTAACCTTTGTTTACAAGATTTCATTCTTCATTAGTTTTATTTAATTAATAGAACTATTATACACCACATTTGAGGATTTCAGAAATAAAATACATGGCTTTATTTAATAAAACTACCATACATAATGGTGGTAGCCAGGGTTTTCAAACAGAACATTCCACACATTGGCTTTTCATATAGAATTCATCATACTATACACTCTAGTAGTAACCAAGCATACAGACTAATATGTTTTATACTACAAAGGATACCGTAACAAACATTCATAGAAGGGACTGGCAAGATCATGCTTTTACTAAAAGAAAATATTGGATTTTCTTGGAAACATACGAACATTTTTACAAGATTCATCAACAAGTTTTCTTTACAAAACATAGCTTATGAACTCACCAGCTTTATGCTGATACTCTTTCAAAACTGCTTGTATTCTCAGGAAATCAGTAGACAGGTACCACCTGGAGTTTTGAGAAGACGGAGCGTTTAGAGTCACGTCTTTATATTTTGCTTATACTTTTTAATGTATACAAACAAGACTTAAACAGATGTATAGCTTTTCATATATGTATTCAATGTAATGGTTGTGTTTACTTTGATTGCTATGATACAATTGTTGTGATACTACACATGACGTCATCCACCCCCGAACGTTTCCGCCGTTCCGGTTTGGGGGTGTGACAGCCTTTAACCATCGGGTTAGAATCGCCCATCCTGTTGGCTTACACATAAAGCAGTGAAGCCTCAGCCACCAACCAATCATGTGCACAAAATACATATAACCATACTATTAACCATCTAGCAAACAAGTAAACAGATCTTACAGATCACTAAGCATAGCATCATCCTATCTACTAGGATACTGATCTAACAGATCACTATATCATAACATACACAATAAGATATCAATCCAAGGGCCGACATTGGTGCCTTCGACCAGCAAGTACAGTGAGGAAAACTCACCGTACGAGCAGCACAGTACTGATAAGGCCTGACTTCGAATCTCAGCTCATAACTCAAATTCCTACAACCACCATGTGACCAATTCCATCAAAACCCAATAATACCCAAAATACCCTTAACAGTCAAACTTGGTCAAACTTAGTAAACTCAAGGTCAACTGGTCAAAATCCGTAAACCCACTCAGTCAACCCAGTCGAGTCAACCCAACCGAGTTAACTCAAAAATGGTTGAACCATGCGAGTACGTGGGGCGTACTCCGGAGGTACGCGCAATGTAAAGAAGCTTCGTATTTGACTGAAAAATGAGGACGTTGACCAAGTATGCGGGGTATACTCCCTTCTATGCGGGGCGTACCCTCGCAGAGTCCAAAACCTCAATAAGTGCTTAATGGCTTAAGCACTTTAGCCCAAACTTCAGATCCATGGTCCAAATGCACCTTAGAGTCATAAAGTCTCCAACTTTATGAATTTAGACTTCCAAAAAGTCCTTAATACATGGTCTTAATCCATTAAGACCTTCCATAAGAAGCATGGAGCCAAACTAGCTAGAGGGACCACATTTTTATGGCTTAGAACCCTTCCTAGGGTCTGAAAGGACAACCCAAAACGTCCAACACAAAAAATGAACAACAATGGAACTTTTTGGGACAAAAGAACATCATAAAGCTTCTAAGATGAGATCTAAGCAAACCAAGCATAAAGGTAGCAACTTTTCACCTTCTTGAGCTTCCTAAGAATATGATGATCCAAGATCCACAAGCTTGCTTTCCCTTCTAGACTCCTGGATGCACTTCCTTCTCTTTTAATCACACAAATAACACAGTTTAAGCTCAAAACACTCTCTTATGGGGGTTAGGGTTTGCCAAGGACTACTCAAAGGCTTGGAGGCTGAAAGGGTGAGGCTAAATGATCCATAAAGGTGTTTAAGTACTCCCCAAACCCTAAAAATTAGGGTTTCACACGAACATTAGTATGCCTAGCGTACATACGTGTACACCCTAGTACGCTTAGCGTACTCACATGTACGCCCAACGTACTACTCCTGCTCCCAAAATTACCATTTTGCCACTAGGGCTTCTTAGGGCTACATCTTTATAATCTAAGGACCCAAAATGACATACTTTAAAACCAAAGGAAGGATTTGAAAATACCTAAAACCCGGGATGTTATAACATACTTGGTTAAAGAGTCAACCACTACAAAATTTAGCGTAACTTCCTTGGAAGTCGGTAATTTGGTAATGAAATCCATGGTTACGTCATCCCATATGGCATTTAAGGTGGGTAACGGTTGTAGGTAACCCGTGGAGCTTGTGTAGAGTACTTAGTTTGTTGGCAAACCAAACACCAACCAACAATCTCGTCAATTGACTTTCGTATTCTCTTCCAATAAAATAACACATATTTATGCCGCTGGATGTACCCTTGTTCAATGGGTTGATCGTATGGAAAATTATCTTTCTAGCTTATATGAATATGTATGTTTTTCTACTTCAGAAGGTATTTTGATCCTAACATGCATATTCGTTTTGGTGTTGTTGAGAATAATAAAACAACTGTTTATGCTAACAAGAAAAAATTTAGGATGAAAAAAGGTGCCTTAGAGAGCTTCAGTGTGGTCTTCCTCTTAACATTTATGTGCATGTTCAAAACTCTAAGTCAACATAGGAATGGAATCGGTTGAAGGATTTGTATGAAGGGACAAAAAAGAAAAAAAGAGTGTTATCGCAAACATTCTATTGAGATTTCTTAATTTTAAGAAAAAAGAAGATGAATCATTAGGTTAAGTCTTCGAAAGGTTTAAGGGTTGTTTGATTTGTTCTGACTGGGTCCAGTCAGAAGGTTTTACTGACTCGGTCCATAATCAGAATGTTTGATAAAAGCATTGAGGCCCTTACTCGGTCCGTTTACCCCTGATTGGGTCCAAGGAAAAAACAGAGCTGACCGGGTCATTTTCTTTATTTTTTCCTTCGTGTCCTTTGAGGTTTTGATGCGTTCCTCTCGATCGGCTTGCTCCACTACTCCTCCCCTGTTTCTCCCTCTTCAACCTCTGTCTTAGCCGTAGTCTGTCATCGTCGTAGTCTGCAAAATACCCCATCTTTGAAGCCTTGAAATATCGAATGTAGCGCAGCAAGCCACCATCGTTAAAACTGTATATATCCCATCTTTGATTTATCAGTTTATTAGATTTTGATATCTTATTTCTGATTTTTCTTCGTGAATTCTGATTTTGTTTAGTGACTAGCCGATTATGCTTGTGTTTTTCAATGATCTTGAACAGAGAAATAATTAAATTTTGTTTTTAGATTTAAGTCGATTTTGCCCCATTTTAGATGGAAGTGATTTGGGTATATCATTATGTTCCGGTTATAATTTGATGGTTGAAAGTGAATGTAAAGTCAGTGTGTGAAATGAGGGACCATACTAAAATGAGATTGTAGTTATTGTTTCAAGAACAAAGTTATGATATAGAGAAAGAAATGGAGGTGAATTTGCATTGTAGTTTGACTGAAAGATAAGAGATATTCATAACTGTGACCTCATATCAAGGAATGTAAATATTTTAAGCTCAAAACTCTGATTTAGAAATTACACACTTGCATTGTGGGACTTGGTGTATTTTGGTATCAAAACTTGCGTTTGTTAGTTTGATTAAAAATCGGAATACTGCTTAAAGGTTCAATTTGTTTTAAATCCATTTGCCTCTCTTTCGGTTTATTATTTGATTGAATTACAAGTTAAAGGTGTCTAAATTGGTATAATATTTATAGGACAATTTTTAATAACAATCATAAAAAATATTGTCAGAGGGTAATATAGTCATTTTGCACTATTAGTCCGACACAAAATCAAACAACAAGTTTCAATCAGAAGTTCACTCAGTTATATTTTCTAACTCAGTCAGCTCTAACCCAGTTAGAAACTATCAAACGACCACTTAGTATAATGAGCTACAAGCTTGAAAGAAAGTATATTACCAAGGATCAACAAGAAATAAATGTTACTTTCATGCAAACTTTAAGTAACGAATGATAATTCATTATTGTAATGGTAAAAGGACAAGAACATATTTATCCTTATTTAATAACAAAATTGTATGGTGTGCTTAATTAAGATGAAGACAATATGATGGAAATAATTGTCGAAACTTTTTTTGGTGGTCCTTCAGCATTGGTGTTGAAAGATGATCAAGTGAAGTCGAAACAATCACATATAATATTTTTCCAGATAGAGAAGAAGTAGGAGAGAGTGAATAAGAGTGTGAATATGATGAAGATCGTGCTTTAATTGCAAATAATCAAGCCAAAAAGTTTTATTGAAAAATAAATTATGGATCTTCGAATTATATAAACAAATCAAACTTTTTAAAGAATCATGTTGGTGGTAGGAATATTGAAAGTTTAGGTTTAAATTGCACTTCTGAAACCATGTCTTTAGAAGGTTCAAAGTATGAAAATAAACTTTTAGGAGATTCGCGATTTGACCGCAACTTGATGGATCCCATATGAAATGACATGTGCGGAATAATAGTCAGAATCATGAATTAAACTATGAAATGAAAGTAATCTGGTCAAAGTTCTTGTATCTTATTAAATAAGAGTGAAACATACAAAAAACCTTGGGTTTTTCTCTACCAAATTGTTATTGATGCAGATTAGGAGTTTTTGGGAAACTTAAGCTAAAACTAAGTGTCACACCCCTGGCGGACGGCAAAAACACCGGACTGTGTGACGTAGTCATGGATAATAGTTATTGAACATACATTGAACAGTACAAAATCAATATGAAAATATAAACTTCTATTATTACCGAAATAGAGATTACATTGTTGTTTTCAATTATTACATTACCAAAATACAATACAAGCCACAGTTTGACATTTATGAAATATAATGCGATAAATAAAAGTTCCATAGGTCTTTAGTGTGTGTGTTCTTCTAGCTGCTGACGATCTTGAGAATACATGCGTTTTAAAGATATGTCAACAATAATGTTGTTGATTTCCATAAGTTTTGATTCTGTATACTGTCACAACTAGCAAATTAGGGTTAAGATTTATATCTTGTGCACAATAATTTCATTGTGTAATCTTGTAACCCTACGTTTGGTATAAATCAAACTTCAATGCTATACAAGTTTATACATCCAAAAATTGTGATTCAAGTCGAAACTTCCTCGTGAAAGCTCAAAACCTAACCCAATAAGCTATGTCCACTCAACTTTGGACCTTAGCCCAAGCCTTCTCGGCCCAAACCTCTATTAGGCCAAGACTCTCCTATTGGGCCCTAATGGGCCGATAACATCTCAAGTTGATCCTAGTGGGCCTAAAGCCTTATTTTTAGTATCAATGGGCTGCAATTCACTATTGGGCTTTCTAATAGGCCGAAAATTCTTATTTGACATAGTTTTAGGTCGTAAGACCCTTATTGGGCCTTATAGGGCTGTGAAGAATTATTTTTAAAGCTTAATGGGCCGAATACCTCTATTAAGAAATATTTTGGGCCAAAAACCCTCTAATGGGCCCTTTTGGGCCGAAAGCCTTCACTTAGAGTCTTATTAGACTAAAGACCATTCTTTAGGCCCTAATGGGCCAAAACTCTCTATTGGGCTCTCACTCTAAATCAAAAATCCTTATTGGACCCAACTCATTTCTTTTGGACCTATCATTGGGCCGAAACCATTTTGGGCTCAATCCAAGTCCAAAAACTTGTGCCAACCAAAAACACTATTGGGCCTAGGACGTTCTCGGTTGCCTTCAAGCCCAAAAATCCCTTTTTCCTCCTTCTCTTTTGGGCCGATCGGTCAGCCCATATATATAACAAAAAAAGTAAAAGGAAGGTGATTAATATGAGTGCCACCTCATTTTTTCATGGCAAATAACCATGCAATTACCTTCCATGTAACTAGCAACCTCACATCACTAGCCAAAAGTCAAACCCTATCACTCCCTCACCCTCCCCCCCCTCATCGGCCGAACCCCCTTATCCCCCATCCATTTTCACTTTCAAGTCTACTCTCTTATCTCATTCTCTCTCAAACTCAAGAAAACTCTTCCACTTTTCTTCTCTAAAATTCGTGAGGTGTGTATGTGGTTTCAAAGAAGACTTCTTCAAGCTTACAAACTTGGTAAGTTTTTGATAAACTCTATAGTTTTATTCCAAAGTTACATTAAAAATCCTTCCTCACACCACTTCACTTTAGTGATTATTCTCTTAGAACACCAAAACTTCACAAATCTCTTCAAGGAAGCAAGCTAGGGCCGAAAACCTCCTTCCTCTTCCTCTTCAAAACCGAAAAGCCCCAAGGTGAGCTTCATACCCCTATTTTTCGAGTTTTCTTTCTTTTGGGGGAGGATACAAGTCAAGGTCTTGTGTTAAATCTTTGTATACTTGCTTGCTTGTGTATGTTTTATGTGTTATGTGTGTTGAAATGTTGTGATCTCATGCTAAAGGTCCATAGACTCGAGATTTTATGCAAGTCTCAAGTTGTAATTCACTCAAACCGATTCCATTTATGGAGGGTGGGAAAACTCTTTCTTTTATCAGGATGAAAGGCACCTTTCTACAATTTCTAAGTAGTATCCCACCTTTGGGCTATCCTCTAGAAAAACAAAAGTTATCTTGTGGAGTTTGTTGTTATGCTTAAAAGGTTATCTTTGATATGTGATAAAATCACTATAAAGTCAAAGAAAATGTTAACTCAAAATTTTGTCATGAAAACTTGAAAAATGGAAAATATGGAAGTTACACTAAAAATGGTAACATTTTGGATAAATAAAATTGTTTTTACTAAAACTTGTAAAAATGGGCCATTTATAAACATTTTAGTAAAAATGGGCCTCTTATGGCAATTTGGGTAAAATTGGGCCTTATGCGACAATTTTATTTTAATTGGGCCTTTATTGACAATTTTAGTAAAATTGGGCATTTGTTGACAATTTTAGTGAAAATGGGCCTTATACGACAATTTTAGTAAAAATTGAGCCTTTTATGACAATTTGGGTAAAAATGGGCTATTTTTGACAACAATGGTAAAAACGTGTTATTTTGACACTTATAGTAAAAATGGCTATATTTTTATCACTTATGATTTGTAGTCGAAAATATACACTAGTAACATTATTTATAACGTTAAATAATGAAATTCAATATTCGCGTAAATTCCGTTAAGGCTCTTGTGAGACAATCCTTCACTCGTACCTACCTAGCGTACATCGTAAGTCCTATAGTTATAACTAGAGTCTCCTGGAGGGTGGACGGGATATTGTATATAGATCTATACGGGATTGACACCCCCACACCTGAGTTGTTCGCTACAGCTAGACATACTAGTCTAGGGTGACAATTATCTTTAGAAACCGAAGCTTGAAGAACGTCAAGACAGGCGCTCTCGTCACATCAGTATGGTTGTAACGACTCACATAGAAAATAACATTATCATTTTAAAATTTACACAAGACATACACTCTACACCTTTTACGAAGTACAAAACTACGTGCCACCTATTTTGCACTAATCCCATCACTTTGATCTTAGGGTTTTAAGACCACAATACTTAGTATAACAGAAAATATAGGATTTTCTGGAAAGACTCTCTATGAAATTTTCAAACAAAGTAAACAAAGTATACACATGCAAATACACACGATTTTAAACAAGACTCTCAACTATTTTTACAGAAAATATTGGATTTTCTGGAGTTTACAAACTATTACAAAGTTTTCTTACAAACATGCTTATGAACTCACCAACATTTTATATGTTGACGCTTTTCAAACGACTTGTATTCTCAGGAACGCATTGAGCAGATTTTCTCAGCCATGGACATTGGATTTTTTGTTGTATTTTTGGATTATCATACATTATGTTATTTTGGATGTATTTTCATGAACAAATTTAATGTTGTAAACAATACCTGTTGGTATCCTTAATGTATGATTGTGATTGCTATGTTTCATTCGTATTCAATTGTTATGATATTACAATATGAAGTCACCTGCCCCCGGACGTTTCCGCCGTCCCGGTTCGGGGGTGTACCAGATTGGTATCAGAGCATTGTTTATAGTGAAATAGCATATCTAACCATACAAGATATGCAACTATAAATACAATGAGACTAAAATAATCTGAAAAAAATAATATAATAAAATCCATACATCTGTGTATTAGGAGTATTGTTATAACAAGAAACAATTAAGAGTCTTTAGAAGAGTTGGACATCGCGATTAAACCCAGACAGTTATGTAGTCGTATTGGGGATAAATATAGTCTGATCAACTATATTTATTCTAAATACGACCAACGTGTGCTTGGGAGTGATCGTGGTGGGCAACGAATCTAAAACTTACCAATTTTGTATCCAAAAGTTTTAAGGAACCAAACCTAAACAATTAAAATACTATAGGAGTATTTTAGCATGCTATCTGTTTTCTTATACTTATGCATTCTCGTACAGACACTATGGATGGCTTTCATCCAGGCCCCTATGTTCCTAATCAGGGAAATGATGGATGGTTGGAGGCTGAACTAGAGGAAGACCCCGAAGAATTGGAAGTGGAACCTGAGGCGCCTGCGGTATATTTTGAGGAGGAAGAGCTTGATGTTAGTGACGAGGAAAACGAGGAGGATGACTCTGACGTGGAGTCCGAAGTCATCGATCCACCTTACATGGCTAGGGTGCCAGCACATAGGATGGGCCCCAATGGCCCTACGCCTCCGTGGGCTGACGACATATGGCGATGGAGGAGACATCAGGGGATGCATCCTCCGTTTGGCATGGACCGAGGATTTTTCGATCTTAGCCATGGAGGGCTTGCGGACTGCGCTGTAACACCCGCAGATTCGAGCTAGTCGATAATAAGAGTTAAAAATGATTTTTTTTGTTATCTAGGATAAATAATCTTAACCAAAGTAATAGTTATGGTCAACAATTCTAACCTATTTGACGTAATAAAGAAGAATTATTTGAATATAATATGATTCATGATTATTATAAAATAATAAAATAGGAAAAATCAGTCGAATCGTCCGTATATCGTAAAAATAAGTGCGCCAAAACACACACACACACACAAACACACACACACACACACACACACACATATATATATATATATATATATATATATATATATATATATATATATTATGTTTAGGAAGTACACGTCGTCCCGATCCCGAAAAAATAAATTTCGTCGAAATCCAAATTCGTATGATTTAGATATGACTTTTATAAGATATAAAAGTCAGTCGCGCACAACGAATGTATGATGTAAAAAGCTACGAAGAGAACGGTTAACTTTTAGCTAATGCGACCAAAATGAAAATCGTAGTACTCCTTAAAATAGGAACTTCGAGAAAAAGAATGCCAAAAACGGAGTTCGTACGAGAGAGTTATGATTTTAGCAAAATTATTTAATTTTATAAAAATATGGACAAAAATATAAATTCAAAACTAGCCGACGGAGTCTAAAAGAAAGTTGTATATCTCGTCAATAGCTACGCGTGGATATAAAGAACGTCAAAAACGGAGTTCGTATGAACGAGTTATAATTTTTAATAGCACATTTACGTATTAAAATAAAGTGTAAATCATATATACATATACATATATATACATATGTATATATCGTTAGAAAGGTATCGAAGATGTAGTCGTTATAAGACTAGTGTTGAGTACTTTCGACATTAGTTTAGTACAAATATCATTAAATCTATTTAAAATAGTATTATAAAGGGGTATTTAGTCATTTAAGTAAATATAGAGAATGGTTTTTGAAAATTCAATTACTATAAATAAGAGGCTCTAGGCTCTCATATTTCTTGCACCATTCTCTTGATTCAAGAGTCTTTCTCTTATTATCCCCCGAGCATTTTGGTCCCTCGTGATTCGACTTCTCTTTTTGTAGTTTTTAGTATAGTAAGGTGAGCGATGAAGCGCTACAAGAATCTTTCTTAGAAAGATTCAGCGACGAAGTTCTGCCCCTGCAGAGCCCGACTCCTAGCTAAGTAAGTTATGCTACCCTACTTTAAATATAGCTTATAATATCGTTATTATGAACCTATAAATAAAATTTATCAGTGATTCAAAGTCGTTGTACTGATTGAACTACTTACGGGAGAGGTGTCTAGAATGGTCACGTTGGGTTTGGTTGTTGGATTTCAGAAAAACTATATGACGAAATGGTCCTGCCTCTCAACTGTCCTGCCTGGCTGTTCCTTACTTGATAGATCATGAAGTAGACTCTGAGTTAATGATGAATCTAGACTAATAATTAGTCGCAATAAATATTAGACTAAAATCTAGTTGTAATAATACTAGGTTTCGTCGAAGGATATCATATTGTTAAGAAGCGAACCGCTGCTTGAATTTTGAGTCGTCACTTTCACAAGTGAGTGCATAGTTACTTTCATATTACACACAGATATGAAGTATTTAATATAAATTATGTGCTGTGAGTGCATAGTTACTTTCATCTTACACATAGATATGAAGTATTTTATATAAATTACGTGCTATGTGTGCATATTATTTGAATACTTGCTTTCTATGCTGGATGAACGATTTTATACATCTTTTAAATGATTTAAACTGTATATGTATTTTATATCTACGAATATGTTGGGTAAAACATGGGTAGATGAACGATGAGAGATGAAAGATGGTATGAGTAAACATTAACAGCTATAGACTTAGTGTCTAATAAATAACATCGGCAGCTATGGACTTAGTGCCTATTAGATAAACACTGGTAGCTATGGACTTAGTACCTGTTAGAGAAACGCTGGTAGCTATGGAGTTAGTACCTGTTAGATAAACGCTGGTAGCTATGGACTTAGTGCCCGATAAATGAAGATTAGCAGCTATGGATTTAGTGCTTTACGAACGAGCATTGGCAGCTATGGACTTAGTGCCTGTCATATGAACCCTGGAAGTGATGGACTTCGGAATGAACGAATGCAGGATAGATCATTCTTAGGGTAGACCCTTAAGAATAACGAAGATAATGGAGATGGGTAATTGGGTTAATTGTTTGATGATTAAACATAATAATTATATTATTGTGGGTTGAAAACCCTATGTACTCACCAGGTTTCCCAACCTGACCCACTCAGTTTATTTGTATCAGAGGTGTCGATATGAAGTTACATTACACTGAGAGAGTAAGGAGATATAAATCACTAGTGATAATGAATGTAAGTTTTGTTTATTCTTATGTTTCTGTAATGACGATGACATCCCAATGTTTTAAAATGAATAAAATACATTTCTTCGGAGATGCTTTGATAACTTATTTATCATGTTTTTCTGGGAACAAATTCCGTAACTCTTTTCTTTAAAAGGTTACTCTGATTTTCAAAATAAAGCATAAACAAATCAGTCTTTTCTGGCCGTGAAAATGGGGATTTCACACGCGCTCTCCCCGTTATGGTCAGGCGGACCCGGGATATCGGCAATCAGGCTCAGGCGACCGCCAACCAGATAGATGAGATGAGGGCTGCGGTGGAGTGCAGAGTGGCAGACCCGGGCCGTAGTAAGGGAGTACTAGGAGTGGCAGGCCACTCTAGAGGCGAGGATGCGAGTCACTGAGCGCCAGCTCGCTAGACTCCAAGGCACTTCTACATCATCGTTGGCACCACCAGATACCTCCCGAAGTGAGTAGGACCCATCCTACTCCCCACTGCTGTTGATGAGACTTCTTTTCTTATACTTTATGTATGTAGGATTGGCCCTAAGATTAAGTGATTACACTACTCGTGGGGTCGTCATGCTGTCTGACTTTCTATCCTCTATGTACTGTAGACCTTTCAAAGGTCAATTTTCATGCACTTATGTACTAGAATGTTATCATTTAATAAAAAAAATTATGTGTTTTTTATTGTGACATTGTTATCTGCTATGTTCTCTCTCTTTGTTTATATTTGATATAATGCAATTCAATTATAAGTACACTAGAACCACCTTAACCGCTAAAATAAGGATTTTCGTAAACTCATCATCGTTCCTGTCTCATAACAGGAAATGCCTAGAAAATACAATCGCAAAAACAATACAACGACGCCACCACCACCGCCGCCCCTACAAGAGATAAATTCTGCTGCATTCCAGGCGGCAGTCTCAGCTGCAGTCACTGCAGCATTAGCCCACATCAATCAGGGCACAAATGGAGGAGGTAACAGGAATGGGGCAGGAAGATCCAACCAAGGGGATAATCACGGGCACCAAAGAACATGCACCTACAAAGACTTCACCAATGATAAACCGAGGTCATTCAATGGAAGTGGGGGTGTAATAGCTCTCACCTGGTGGATCGAAAAGACAGAGTCTGTTTTTGAGATTTGCGGGTGTCCTGATGAAAGCAAAGTAAGATTTGTAGCTTGCACGTTTGCTGACAGGTCCCTTTCGTGGTGGAATGGCTACATCAAAGCCCTAACTCTCCAAGTCGCAAACGCTATGTCCTGGGAAGATCTCAAAACGATGATGCTGGAGGAGTACTGTCCCCGAGGCGAAATACAGAAACTTGAGCAAGAGCTGTGGAATCTTACCGTACAGAACTCCGACATTGAAGGATACATTACCCGGTTTAGTGAACTGGAACTTTTGTACCCTGGAATGATAACTTCTGAGGCCAAAAAGGTCAAACGCTTTATTTGGGGGTTAACTCCTCCAATTCAGGGGAACGTAATTACCGCTAACCCCTCGACCTTCGACAATACCAAACGTCTGGCACAAAAGTTGTATGACCACGGCGATGGAAAGGGCACGAAGAATTATGGCACTGAAACAAAGAAGGAGGACAACAACAAGAACAACCGGGGAAACAAAAGGAAGGGGCGACAGAATCAGGAATCATCAAAGAAGCAACAAACTGTAGCAGTTCACGCTGCTACTACTCAGACCGCACCAACACCAGTTGCACCAACAGAATCTTGGTGCTTGTTGTTACTTGTGAGGGAAGAAGAAGGCTTTGGAGGTCTTGTTAGCATTTTGGAAAGCTTTGGGACATCACTTGAGGATTCTATGGACCTTTGGTATGTGCCAAGATCCAAAATTTATGCTTCTATATTGCTAGATCTAAGGTTTTGTCCTATTTTCTTCTTGAATGAGCTTGTGAGAGTGGAAAGATTCCATAAAGTCAACAAATTTATGGATCTTTGAGGTCCCTCTTAGGTCATTTTTTGTAGATCTGTAATTTCTTGGAAGTTTGTAGCCCCATGCAAGTTTAAGTTCTTTTTCTCCAATGTTTTGACTTAAAAAGGGAAGACACATGCATTAGACATGCATGCCCATAAAGCACCAACTTTTATGGTCCTTTTGGGGTAGGAAAGCATTCTGGAAAATGTGGTTGAGTAATTTAAATAATTAAGAGCTTATTGGTTAAGTTATGCTTCATGATGTCTTAAAGGACCTAGGTTTAGAGTTTTCATATTGGTATGTATTAATGGATAAAGTTGGAAAATTTATCCATTAAGACCTTAAAAAGGACCAGATCTGAGCTTTGGAGCTCTTAAAAATGGAAGAAAATAGCTTAACCCGTTAAGCTGTTCCGACCCAGTTCCCACGCGTGGCGATTGGGGAATCATCGATTATTTTAGCATTTTGAGCACACGACGTGGCCAAAGGGAGGCCACGACGTGGAGGGTCGTTGTTGGCAATTTTGACCTTAGCTTTGACCATTGACTTTTGACTCGTTGACTTTTAGTCAAATTTCTAGTTTTAGAATGGTAGCCTAAGAGTTTACCTTGTATGGATTTCTAGGTGGCATTTAGCACATGTTCTAGGATTTTGGTAGCTATTGACTTTTTTCAGCACTGTGAGGTGAGTCTTTTCACTATATTATGTAGGATGCTAGCTGTGTTTGTGACTCTTGCATGTATATGTTGGGCTAGGCCCATTTATATGTATGTTGGGCAGGGCCCATTTGTTATATGTTGGGTTGGGTCCATTTGTTATATGTTGGGTTGGGCCCCTTGGTTATATGTTGGACAGATCCCATTTGTTATATGTTGTTTTGGGCCCATTTATTATTTGTTGGGCTATGCCTATTTATTACAAGATGGGCGGGGCCCATTAGTATGATATGTGGTATCTTGGGGAACTCACTAAGCGTTGTGTTTATGGTTTTGTGGTTTAACATTTTCAGGTACTTACAATTCTAAAGGGTAGGGCCTGGCTTGACTGTACATCATCTCTTTTATGATTTCTGCATCAATGTTTCTTATTTGACTCTGATGAATGTGATACATTTTTACTGTAATTGGTTTTGAAACATGTGATGTATTGATTTGATGGTTATAAAAACAAAATTTTTTATCTGTGTTGTTGGGACCTTACACTCAGAATCACCGGAGTCAAAGGAATTTTCGTGGTTAAATTTGAATTAGATGGTGCTTTGCCCAACTAAGATTTCATTCACCATTAATGGTTTATCTAGAATATTCCTCTTAGACCTGTCAATGGAGCGGGTTTGGAACGAATCGACATTGATCCACACCCTTTTAACAAATTTCAAAATCCAATCCAAACCCATAAGGTTTTGAATAATTAAACCCATAATCTTATCCACCGAATCAACATATCTCCAAACCCGGCCTGTAACCCGTATGTTTTTTTGAATAATCAAACACATTTTACTTAATTCTTAAAATAATATTTCTTAAATAAGAAATGTCTACTATAGCTTAATTTTTAAAATAACATTTCTCAAATAAAACAAATGTTGATTTAGAAAGCGCATTATGAACTCGAGGACTTTCGATTGTGTTGGGTTGTGAAGTGTTGCGTCATTGGGCCTTTCGTTTAGGTCTATGATGTTCTCGGTTATGGGCCTGTCCAGCCGTTTACATTTATTAGGGTTTAATTTATATAGTGCATGCATACATCTTAGAATGTACGCTTTGAAAAGTTTTCTTTTGATCGTATTGTAACCCTAGCATACCTCTACAGTAGCAATTCTTCATAGAGTTCTTCTAAGGTCGTGACTGATTAATCATTCGACACAAGCATTGATTTATCTGGTGTTATTATTTTCATTGTGTTCTTGATTTGTTTGTTTAAGAATCTTATCGATCTAATCTTTAATCTCATCAATTGGTATCAGAGCAGGAGGTTGTGTAAATCATACGCATCTCTTCTGTTTGAAGAATATTTTTAGGGTTTCCGCTTTTATTGAATCTGTTGAGCCATCATCTCTTCATTGACGTTGTTCATAGATCTCGATATTACCCTAATACCGCTTTGCAAGTATGATTCTTGACAGATAAACAAATCAAGTCATTATGTCTCACGACGAATCTCAAACCAATCCCATTAACATCTCCAACAGCATTGGATCGACTACAAGGATTCCAATCATGTATACTCAAGAGTATGAAGTCTGGGCTCTTCACTTTGAAGATTATGTCCTTGGTTCAGAGGACAACGGATATTTAATCTGGGAAGCAATCACCATTGGTCCTTTTTCTCATACTGGAACCGAAAGAATCATCAAGACTCAAAAGGAGTATAATCAGCTGATGATTGACGTGTAGTGACCAAGGAAACAAAAGTAGTTTCCGGAATGGGATCATTGGCTCTTATCTCAAAGGGTAAGAATTTGGTTGAAGAAGAAACTGAGTCTAACCTTTCTGAATGTGATCTGAAAGATGAAGAATATGTACTGATGGTATCCAATCCCAAGTGGTTTGCAAGAAAGAAGTTCCCATCCAAGAACCGAAACTGGCAGGAAAGCTATAGTTCGGAGAAGGCAAAAGAGGAGGTTAAAAGTGCTCCTCAGAAAGAAGAGGAAAAGAAAGAGAGCAAACTTGTGGGTGATTCGGGCTATGACTGCAATTATTGTCATGGAAAAAACCATTTCGCAAAGGAGTGCGTGTTAAGAAGGATGAAAGAGAAGAAAGAGAGTGAAGACGATGAAGCTTACCACACTCGTAAGCTTGAAGAAGCCAAAAAGAAGAAGTCTAACGATAAATCCATGCCTGTGTTACTTGTGCAGGAAAATGTTGAAGAAAATGAGTTCGGTGGAGTAGAGATTTGGTCTACTGATTCGGAGGACGAGGAAGTACGCAAGCCCACTCATGGCAGGGCATTTGTGGCAAAAGAAGAAGGTTCTGGTTTAGCAGGAAAGTGTCTGATGGTGACGGATGGAGTGTCACAAATGAGAGGTTACACTACAGATGGCGGGGATGATGAAGCGAAAGAGAGGGAGGATAAATGCTTCACAGCGAAACCAGTTGGAGAACAGATCAACGAATGTGATCAGTTGATCAAAAAGGTAAATTCTATCCTTGAAAAACTGAAAATACCCGTTTCTAACTATGAAAAGGAATTGAATGATTTAAAATCTAAATTTTCTAGTCTAAGTGGTAGCCTAAAACAAAATCGCCTCACAAATGCTAACCTAACTGATGAAATGAGCAGGGTGTCGTCCATGAGTGAGGAGCGAAGGATATGGATAGAGCAGAAGGAGTTAGAGTTGGTTAGGGCAAAAGACGAATTAGTATATTTGCAAAGAGACAATTTGAAATTTTTGAAACAAAGGAATATTTTTTGTTTAATTGCTAAGCGTCTTTATACAAATATTACTCAGTTGCATCTAAATTGTGATATTGGCAAAAAGATTCACAAAATGATTTTGCCTTTTCTTGAACTAAAGGAAGACGAAATAGATGCTGATTGCTATAACTGTGAATCAATTGTCTCGTCAGAAGAAACCACTGATGCCTATAGGATTGGTTTGGACAAAATTGAGTCCTTTATTAAGTCAAAAGACCACAAGGACATGCTTAAAAACCTATTGGACGAAAATGACAAGTTGAAAATTAAGACCGAAACTGTATAGATTGTTGATTCATTGAGTACCAAGTTAAGTTCAGAAAACAAGATTGATGCAAACAATACTTCTGAATTTGACGAGGACGATGATATGAGTGAAATTTATGTAGAGGACGTGGTTGACGGTTCTGAATTTGTTAAAACCGAACCCGAAACAGCAAAAGTCCTTATATCTGAAAACTCTATTGAGTTCACTCGATCGTCTAAAGATCAAAACAAAGTCATGAAAGAAAAGGCTGTGCTATACCGAAAGGTAAAAGCTGTACCGAATCAGGTGTACGCCACCACTGGAGTTACCAAGAAGCAAACAGTTGAGCTAACTTCCTTGGTAGATGAAGATAATGCTGATGGTTGTGATGAGTACTTTTGGTCTGCCCCGATTGATAATGCAGATGAAACGAAAGGATTATCAGAAAGAACCTCTTGTAGGGTGAAAGGCAGATATGTGGCTGAACCAATCAATAAGCCATCTAACTTCGCTAAAGCAAGTACAAGTGGTACAAAAGAGCCTCAAAGCGAGACCAAAAGGACAAGGGAAAATCAGTCTGTAAGGAGCGAAACTCATGCAAGGAAACCGAAACCGAATGTGAACATTCACAAATCATCCAAGCAACTTGCAGAGCAAAAGCGTCAACGAAACAGGAGATATCAGAAGAATCTCAATGAAAGGAAGCAGTTTTGGCAATCCCAGAACTCCAATTATGTGCATAAAGATAAGTCTTCCAATCAAAGAGCGAAAGCAAATTCGCAGGCGAAACCCAAACAGTGTTCTCACTGTCATTCCTATGCTTCACAGAAACATAAGGAACATGTCGCTCACAGGTCATCATAACCAAGAACGTTCACCGAGAAAAACAACCGACCTCACTCTCAACCGAACCAAACTCCTCTCAAGGATGTTAAAGGAAAAGGGAAGCTCGTCTCCGATTCAAAAGAGCAAATAAAGAAGACGACCTCTAACCCTAGGAAGGATTTGAAAGGAGTTGTTAAGAATCAACATAAAGAAAAACCAACCGATTCTAACAAAGCGAATAACAAAATCAAAGTTTTCACCATTAAAAGAAAAGACGAAACCACTTTAATAAAACGAATGTATATGGTTGATCTTTCTATTGCTTTTCCTTGTCCTGTAAAAGGCTCACCAGGACCCAAACAACTTTGGGTTCCTAAATCTACTTAATTTTTGCAGATTATACGTGACGAGAAGTTCGACGACGAATGGTATATTGATAGTGGCTGCTCGCGTCACATGACAGGAAGGAAGGAAGAGCTGAGGGAGTTTCGTGCTCTCAAGGATGGTGGATGTGTCAAATACGGAAACAACTCTTATGGCACGATAAAGGGCTACGGGATGATTACAAATGGAGATTTCTCAATCCGTAAAGTTGCCTATGTGGAAGGATTGCAACACAACCTAATCAATGTTTCACAATTGGTTGTCGGAACTAGTCTGAAGGTTTTGTTCGATGATTCAGAAATAATAGAGAAGAAAACGAAAACGGTTCTACTGAACTCGCAGCGAAAAGGCGAGATGTATCCACTTAATCTAAATCCGATACAAGGGAAGCCTGCAGTATGTCTACTAACTAAGGCTCATTCTGATGAAAGCTGGTTATGGCATCGAAGACTCTCGCACCTCAACTTTAAGGATATCAACAATCTCATTCTTGGTGATCATGTGAGAGGTCTTCCCCTCTTGAAGTTTGATAAGGAGCATCTATGCGCTGCATGTGAAATGGGAAAGCAAAGCAGAAAGAGTCATCCAACTCTAGTAAATACAAAGATCATCGAGCCTCTTGAGCTTCTTCATATTGATCTATGTGGACCATCTGCAATTGAAAGTATCGGCGGTAGTAAGTTTATACTTGTTATTGTTGATGATTTTTCCCGTTTCACTTGGGTATATTTTCTTAAACAGAAATCAGAGGCAACTCCAAGGCTGAAGAACTTCATAAAGCAAGTGGAAGTTCAGTTGCGAAAGCTAGTTCGCAACATCAGAAGCGACAACGGATTGGAACTCAAGAACAACGATTTTGAATAATTTCTAGCCGAAAAGCGAGTTACAAACAATTTCTCTGCTCCTTACACTCCACAGTAGAATGGAGTTGTTGAAAGACGCAACCGATCCTTGTGTGAAGCAACCCGGACCATGCTCAGCTTCGCTTCTCTTCCTCTATATTTCTGGACCGATGCTATGGCTACTGCTTGCTATACCCATAACCGATCCTTTCTCAATAAGCGATTTTCCGTCACTCCTTATGAAATCCTTAATAATCGCAAACCTAACGTAAAGTTTTTCCATGTCTTCGGTTCCAGATGTTTCATCTTCAACTCCAAAGAGAACCGAAACAAGTTTGATGTGAAAGCTGACGAAGGGATTTTCTTGGGGTACTCTCTAACCTCCAAGGCATATAGGGTTCTTAACAAAAGATCAAAGAAGTTAGAAGAAACCTATTATGTCACGTTTGATGACAATTACATGAAGAAATTCCAATCAAACGAAGGTTCCGTCGAGGAAATCTTTCCTGTTACTGGTAAAGTCACTGCACCGATATCCAACCTGTTTGAAGAGTACACGTTACTTTTTGACGAACCAGAAAAGGCTATCCACTCTGAAGCGAATGCAGCCGATAACAAAATCGATAACCTAAAGAAGAAAATCGATGATGCTGTAAAAGACATGGAAAGCGAACCCCAGAGTCCAAGCGAACCTCAAGCTTCTAGAACGCCAAATGATATCACTCCAAAAGACAGCACGCCACTGCAGGAGGAGGATTCGCCTTCATCAAGTAAACATGCTTCGCCTCTCTAGGGGGAGAAATCATCTCCAACCAAGGCCCATGAAAGTCCAATCAAGGGGGAGAATTCTGAACCTGATGTTGAAATCGTCTCATCATTCGAGGGGGAGAATCAGAATACAAATGATAATTCGAACGTTCAGTCATAATTCGAAGAAGAAGTGAATGTTGAACTAGATCATGCCTATGATCCGGATTACCCTCCACTCACTAAATGGACAAGAGATCATCCGAAAACACAAGTGATTGGTGAATCATCTGAGGGAGTCCTCACACGCTCTCAAATTAAAGCGAAACAAACTGCTTTATTCTCACAAGTTGAATATTACATGTTTAATTCGTTTGTCTCCAAGATAGAACCGAAAACAGTCTACACTGCACTCGATCATTCTGATTGGGTACAAGCTATGCAAGACAGACTCAACGAGTTTAAGAAAAACCGAGTCTGGAGACTGATTCCTACTCCAAAGGATGCGTCTGTAGTTGGCTTAAAATGGGTTTTCCGTAATAAGATGGATAAAGAAGGGAATGTGATACGGAACAAAGCGAGACTGGTAGTGAAATGATAGTGTCAGGAAGAGGGGATCGATTATGATGAAACCTTCACTCCAGTTGCTAGGTTAGAATCCGTGCGTATCTTTCTGGCATATGCAACACACAAGAATTTTGAAGTCTTTCAAATGGACGTTAAGTGTGCTTTCCTGAATGGGGAATTGGAAGAAACCGTATATGTTGAACAACCACCGGGTTTCGTGAATGAGAAGTATCCTGATCATTGCTACATTCTTGACAAAGCAGTTTACGGTCTAAAGCAAGCCCCCAAAGCCTGGTATGAAACTTTAACTCGTTTTCTGAAAATGTCTAAATTCAAACAAGGTTCGATTGACCCAACCTTCTTTCGCAAGAAAGAGGGTGACCACCTAATGATAGTCCAAATTTACGTCGATGACATCATCTTCGGTTCTATAAATCCAAGTTTAACAGCTGAATTCCGAAAATTGATGGAGACTAAATTTGAGATGAGCTCAATGGGTCCGATTAACTTTTTCCTTGTCCTGAACATAAGACAGGGACCAGAAGGCATTTTTATCAATCAGGAGGCTTACACAAAGACGTTACTAGCAAAATTTGGCATGATGGGAGATTCAAGAGTAAGGGTTCCAATGGCGTTCGGGACGAAGGTGACACCATCCCTGGATAAACCAGCTGCCGACATGACTCTCTATTGTCAAATAATCGGGTCTCTAATGTATCTTACAACTAGTAGACCAAATATCATGTTTTCGGTTTGTTATTGTGCCAGTTTTCAAGCCAATCCACACGAACCTCACATGGTGGCTGTCAAGAACATCCTCAGGCACTTGAAGCGAACCTCGTCTCTAGGGATATGGTATCCATCCAAATCAGGATTCTTTGTTCAAGCATTCTCTGATGCCGATCTTGGAGGATGTGGTCTAGACCGAAAGAGTACAACTGGAGGTTGTCAATTTCTTGATGGTAAACTCGTCAGCTGGCAGTCCAAGAAACAAACTTGTGTATCCCTATCTACTGCCGAAGCTGAATATATTGCAGTAGCATCTTGTACCTCACAGGTCGTCTAGATTCAAAGTCAACTAAGGGATTATGGATTGAATATGAAGAAGATTCCCTTATATTGTGACTCAGAAAGTGCAATCCGTATTTGTCACAACCCAGTGTAGCATTCCAAGACGAAACATATTGCCAGAAAAGACCGATTTTGTTTATGCTTTATAAAAATCAGAGTACCTCTTTTAATAAAAATGTTGCGGAATTTGTTCCCAGAAAAACATTATAAATACGTTATCAAATCATTTCTGAAGAAATGTATTTTTAATCATTTTAAAACATTGGGATGTCATTGTCAATACAGAAACATAAGCATAAAGAGAACTTACATTCATTATCACTAGTGATTTATATCTCCTTAATCTCTCAGTGTAATGTAACTTCATATCGACACCTGTGATTCAAATAAACTGAGTGGGTCAGGTTGGGAAACCTGGTGAGTACATAGGGTTTTCAACCCACAATAATATAATTATTATGTTTAAACATCAAACAATCAACCCAATTATCCATCCCCATTATCTTCTTTACTCTTAAGGATCTACCCTAAGAATCAGCTATTCCTCGTTCATTCATTCCTAAGGATTATCCTAAGGAATAGGCACGAAATCCATCGTTGCTAATGACACATCTGTCAAGCACAACTGCTAATATTATCACTTAGGCGCATCTGCCAGAATTGTGACATTGTTTATGGGGCGCATCTGTCGGTATAGTCCTTTAGGCGCATCTGTCGGGGTTATGAGGTTCTCTATTAGGCGCTTCTGCCGGTAGAGTCCTTTAGGCGCATCTGCCAGGGTTTTATTGACAGTATCGTTTTCGAGAATCCACTCGCGATACAGGTCAATGGGTTTTTAGAGTACACCGGTGAACACATCGTTCACAACACCTACAGGTTGCAAGCCTGCTAGTGTTCCACTGGACTGTCTAGAATAGTCTGTGGTTGTCATCCATACTCTGCTAGATGACGGGGCCAACATTTGGGTAAAAGGCTTCTCACACCATCCACCTCTCACCCTTACCTCATGGTCTATTCTACCTTTCATCTCATCATTCGACTCATATTTCATCTACCCATGTTTTACCCAACATATTTTGTAGATATAAAAATATATATACAGTTTAAATCATTTAAAACATGTATAAAATTGTTCATCCAGCATAGATAGCAAGTATACAGATAAGATGCACACATAGCACGTAATTTATATTAAATACTTCATATCTATGTGTAAGATGAAAGTAACTATTCACTCACCTGAAAGGTGGTGACTCTGTACTTGAACAGCGCTTCGTTATCTCAAAATAATTTTCCCTTGACAAAACCTAGTATCAATACCACTAGGGTTTAGTCTAACGTTAACCGCGACTAATTAATAGTCTAGCTATTATTACTATTATATAAGCGTTAAACAACACTCTTATATACCTCATAATAATAGCCCAAATAATTATTTTAAGGTCCTAATAACATTAGTATATTAAAACATAAGTTATACTAAAGATAGGTTAGACGTAGCTCACTTACAGCGGGTTTTTCTCAAAACCGGGCTCCGCTGGAGCAGCGTTCCCGAGCCGAAAGACTCTTCTTCTCGGAGCCTTCGGGCGCTTCGGGGCTTCCACCTCGTGCTAGGGAGGTTCCCTAGGCTTTTCGTGGGGTTTCGGGGGCTAGAGAGAGGTTCTAGAGAGAGGGGAAGAAGTAGGAAGGTGTGAGAATGAATGGAGGCCTCACCACTTATTTATAGGGTCTGGAGGAAGGTTCACATCGTGAATCTCTTGATGTTCACGTCATGAGTGAGCTTGGGCTCCAAGTCACAGCCTGGTGCTGACACGTGGCATCGCACACAGGGTGGAAATCAGCCGATTTTCAAAAATTCATAACTTTCGCATACGAGCTCCATTTTCGACGTTCTTTATATCCACGCGTAGCAAAAACAAGATCTACAACTTTCATTTAGACTCCGTTGGCTAATTCTTGACCGATCTTAAATTTAACAGTAGGAAGAGATTAGACTGTTAAATGACCGCGAAGAATTCATAACTCTTTCATACAGACTCCGTTTTCGTCTGTCTTTCTATAGTTGAGTTCCTATTAATGAGATCTTCAACTCTCATTTAGGCCGCGTCGGCCAAAAACCGCTCGAACTAAAATTCGAGTTTCGGGCCGTGCACTGCTATGCCAAATCTTAGAAAAATCATAACTTCCTCATACGAAGTCAGATTTGGGCGTTCTTTTTTTGTATGTTCTCGGTTTAACGTATAATACAACTTTTGTTTAGATCACTAAGGCTAAAAAGTCCTCTATCTTAAATTCACTACTTACGTCTCCCGGTGCCGTGCCGGTTTTGCCGAAAAACTTCGACGGGCCATAACTTCTTCGTTATAACTCGGATTTCGGCGTTCTTTATATGTACGGAACCCTTGAGACATATTCTACAACTTGGTTAAGATTATTTATTCTAAATAATCTATTGTCGAAAAGTCGTTTTCGACCTCTATTATCTCTAAATTGACTAGCCCGGATCTACGGGCGTTACAATTATCTCCCCCTTAGGATGAGTTTACGTAAAAGTATTTGACATGTCGAAAAGTGTAAAAGGGTTTACGTAAAAGTATTTGACATGTAAAACAGTTTGAAGTAAAACAGTTTGGTAAAACAGTTTGAAAAGGAAGAAATCCACTTGTTTGGTAGTTATTAATCACATGTGATTGATATAATAACTATAATAGATCAACTTGTATCCCCCCCCCATAAAAGCATTTAAAAACATTTAAAAAGTTAATTAAGGGGTATGAACTCACCTGTAGTGAGTGGTTTGGATGAACGGAATGTATAGGATGCTAGGTGTCAAGTGAAGACTTGTACACACATAAAGATCCTAGTTAACATATAATCACATATATATGTATCCAATTAGTCATAAAACAACTAATTAGCCAAATTTAAGACATCCTAAGACATGTAAAACACTTGATTTAAGTGCTATAAGTCCTAAGGATTGCATCTAAGGGTGGTAGGACCTTGTAATTGAGTTTAGGGTTCAAGGGTAAACTCCTTTGGAGTTTACGGTTTGGTGACCAACTCTTATTGAGTTTACGGTCGTAAACCCATTCTTATTGAGTTTACGGTCGTAAACCCATGAGTTTACGGCCGTAAACTCATGGTACTCGACCATTTTGTGTTTTGAAGCCATAAAGATCATAAGAAGCATTCCTACTTCATGTTTAAGCCTTGGGAAGAGATTAGGGCACCATTTCACTCCTTTAGGGAGTTTACGGTCCTTGGACCACTTCTCCTTGGGTTTACGGCCGTAAACCCAGATGGTCTATGGTCTTTTTGATGTTTTAAGTCCTAAGCACATCAAGGTTATGTTCTACACTAGTTTCCAAGGCTTGGTAAGGGACTAGGGCACACTTTGGTACCCTTATTAGGGTTTACGGTCCAAGGTGTTCTTGGACCGTAAACACCTTTGATCCTTTGACTCTTGGTGTTTTCTAGATGATTATGAAGTGTAACAAGCCTTATAACACACTAGGGTAAGAGTACTTACTAGGTAGAAGCTTGAAAAGGTGCTAAAAGTCCAAGAACACTAGTGTGTGTTCATGGTGTTCTTGGTGAAACTAAGAACACTTGAAGATCTACACAAATGGAATGATTTCATGGATGAAATCATGTAAGATCACTAGATTAGGGTAGATATCAACTAAACAAGGAATAAAACACTTACTTTCTTGAAGATTTTTGAAGAAATTTGGATGATACTTGAGAGAGAATTGGTTCTAGACTTGGAAGTGTGAAAAAAAGTTAAAAATAAACTAAGTGTCACTTATATAGTCATTAGGGTTTACGGCCCTAATACCATTTGGGCCGTAAACTCCAAACTCTTGGAGTTTTTGGAACTTTATTGATGCACAATAAACCCTAATGCATCCTCTCTCCTGTTATCTCCTAAAGTACTAACTTTAAAACACTCAAACTTATTCCAAAAGCTTGAAAGTTAGCAGAAACTGTTCTGACTTCTATTGAATTGAATGGTTGTACAGAATAGAAATTTCGGGTTGTCACAAATACACCTCCAACCCCACTCCTCACCTTACCTGCCCCATAATTTTTTCCTATTTAAATAATAGTCTTTTTAGGTAAGACAGAGACCAAACGCATAATAAAAACAAACAATATGGATGAAGCACGTAACAAAAACAAATAGTAGGGACACCCCGAGTTAAAAAATAAGTTAGAGACCAAACGCGTAAATTACCCCAAACCATAGGGCCATTCGTGTAATTTACTCTAATAAATAAGGACTTACACCCACGAAGTAATTGTGCAATTTGATTAAAAGTCTTTGAAGATATTGACAAAATCCCTTACAAGCAGGTGCCAATAGGTTTTAATGAACTTGAACATGAAACCATCGCGGTTAGGGATGTCAAAAACTTCTGTGGAACCTCGATTTTGTAAGGGATTAATTTTTAAAAAAAATTCGGGGGTGGGGGCGGGAGTGGGTATTTCCGTCCCGTACTCCGCGGGGGACCCGTTTGTATATTTATATAAAAAATATATATTTAATATAAAAATATATATAGACAATAACAATACATTATCTAATTTTAAGGTTTCTTGACTTCTTCCACTTCACAAAATACGACGATACGATAGTGAATTGGTCATATATATTTGGACATATCGTACTGTTTTTTTTAGTAATGTTGGATTTTTAATTTTTTAGTTGTTAAAAAACTAGATTTTAAGCTTTTAAAGTTATAAAAAAAATTTAGACAAAAATATAACAATTTTTTTAGCAAAAGGAGTCGATTTTAAGCCTATAAAATGGGGGATGGGGGCGGGATCGGGGGCTATGTAAACGGGGGATTCGGGGGCGGGGGCAATAATTGATTTCGGGGGCTGGGGCGGGGGCAGCTATTTCCGCTCTCTTTTGGTCCTGTTGACGTCTCTAATCGGGCTTAAGGCCTTATCGCTTCTATAACATCAATCTGCTTTTATATATTTAATCACAAAGGGAGAGTCAAGGGAGGAGCTTTTCTTCCTGATAGAGGGATTTGAAGAGACCACTCATGAGTTTCGGTATACTCTAGAGTTATTCTTCGAATTTAGAAAAGAATAATCTAAGTACTCCGTCCTTGATTGTGGTAGGATCCGAAGACCATAAGCAGTGATAATTAAACAATTCATCTTGCCTCGAGAGATATTGCTAATAATGAGTTTTTGGAAAAAATAAGGAAATGTTATCACCTTATATGACCCATTTTACATGAGATTTGCGTTTAAGGTTCAAAGTCTTGACAATTTCCAGATAAAACATGTTTTTTTCTCCAATATACTACTCCCTCCGTCCCAAAATTATTATCCACAGACAAAAAAAACACAGATTAAGGAAACATTAATTACCACTAACTTTATACAATAAAATGTTAGTTTTGTTTTTACTTTGCAATTTATGTTCCATTAAATGTTTAGTTGGTTAAGTAATAATGAGGAAATATTTTGGTAAAAATGTTATTTATTTTTAGAAGAGGACTATTATTTTGGGACAAACAAAAAAGGAAAGATGAACTATAATTTTGGGACGGAAGGAATATATGAGACAACTCTTAGTTCCTAAGGGGTCTAATTTCAACAGTACACTCAATGCCACTATAATTTTTCCAACAACTCATTTTGTTTTCTATCTTCCAGATCAACCTCAAATCGTCTCATAATTTTAATATCCGCCTTGCTTACTTTTGTTGAACCTTTATATAAAAAAAGTAACCTTATGAAATTTGTTCCACATTGAAAGCAAGAAGAAAACTTTTTTTCCCTTATAAGTCTTTATGCTAATACCAAACTAAAATGGATAAGACTTGGCCTAAAAGGATTGGACTCGAACTATGGTGATTATAAAAATTAAAAAGTGGTCATAATTAGGCTGTTAATAATATATATAATTAATGATCAAAGATAGGGTTTTGGGCCTTAGGCCTTGAGACCACTCTTTACTTAAGGCATTTTCATATATATTAAATCCAAATTTGACTTTTTATTAATAATTAAATTTGTTAAATTCGATTTTAAATTTTTTAACAATTTTTTTTTGGTTTTTAGTAGTTAATGCAGGAAAGATAGTTACTAACGGTCTATTGGCAACCTATATAAACTTCGCCAAAGACAAATTTGAGGGTTAGAGAAATACATATCACATGTTCTTCAAATTTTTGTATTTAGTAATCAAGATGGAAGCATAGAGAATCTCGTTAGATTCAATGTTAATTTTGGAATTGATAGTTGTATCTTCGAGGCAGATCATTGGCGTGAAATTTATGTCATAGGGCATTGCAATTGAAGATCTGTATCACTTCAATACATTTCATGTAAATTGATTCATTTTAATACATATTTTGATTTCAATAGTTTCTATTATTGTATACTTTTGTCATTATAACAACCTTCAAAATTTTGACCTTTTAGAGCCATATTCTTCTAAAAAAACGAAATATAACAAAATTTATAGTTTTATGCTCTAAAAATAGTATTCATCCGTATCTAATAAAAGAGTCCTTTTAAGCCACGTGTCCATTATACAACAATTATTTTTTGAAAATGTCAAATTACTGATATACCCTTCTTCCTTTCTGCCACTCGTAATCTTAACCTGCATTTGGAAATTGAATATACAATTACAAATGGAAATTAAGGTCCTCATAACTTGCTATTTTCAGCGAATTAATTACATTATGTATGATGATTATCAGGAAATCAGGAATTCCTAAATTACCGATTGTAGCTATCCCTAAAAATCAGTAAAATAGTTTGAATTCTATTAAATCAGGTGTCGCGATCAATTTCAAATTTAAATTCGATGGTTCATATATACCTCCATTTTTCTCCATTTTATTCTCTTCTCATAAAAAAAAATTAATAAAAGGCTCCAAGAAGTGCACAAGGTTAGTAATATACGATTTGGTTTTGGCTTTTTACCTATCGATTCAATGAAAGCTTTACTCCACTCAATCATGTGCAAGGTTTCTACACATTCATGTATAAAGTATTATGATGCTTTCTCTATACTGGAAAATAATATGTGAAATTTAATTTGTGTATTATTTGTATTGATTTGTGTTGAGTATGTGTTTTATATGTAATATGAAGATTCAACTGATTAGTGTTCTGGTTATTTCAAGGTTTGTAATTTTTGAAGTTCCTATTAATCTTCTTGATATCAATTATTTTTTCCTTGACTTTTACTTCCATATTTGAAGCTTGGTATTTGATGTTTAGATTGAAATAACTGAATGATAGTGTTAATAAGGAAAAAAACCAATGATATGTTGTTAAAATGTGACAAGTTTGATTATGCACACTAAGTGCTCGATAAAATGCTTGAATGAGATCTTATAGATTTTCTATCTATTATTGAATTAACAAAAAAAAAGTTAATGACCATAATAGTTATATAAGAACTGATTTCAACCTTAATTCTTATTATTAACGAGAAATCCTCATGAAAGTCCCTTTAAAATTTATATTTTCAAGCCCTATTGTCTCTATTTCCTTTAAATCCATCAGACCACTTTATTTGATTTTTGATTTCCTATTTTACATCATTAAACCTATTTCCAGTTTTTAATTTATAGCTGATAATATGAATTTCATTTTAGGTTGGTGATTAGCATGCCTTTTGATGAGATATATGCAGGTTACTGTCACAAAATGACTATTAATCATGTATATTGTAATATATGAAGAAGTTTGTATTATATTTTCAAATTTTGAAATATATGGAGACTTAAAAAATAAGTTTGTAGCTTTAAGTGATTTCATATTGAGCTCCTGTCAAATAAATAGTGAACTGGTAAAAAAAATGAAAAAAACTATTATTTGTTAAAAAGTTTCAATCGCAAGTGTTACATTTGTTTTATGTGAATACTTAACTTGGTCAGGTAATAACAAAACTATTTGGTTGTTTTATGAAATAAATGATAATCATCACTAACTGTTAAACATGTAACAATAGTCTATAGGTAGAGAATTGTTTTATTTATAAACACAGTTCTTGTCCCTAACTAATCAATAGTGGAAAATGATCCATATTAATTAAATTTTACAAAATGGATACATGTTAATTGATATATAGTAAATTGGTCACTATTTTAAAAATAAAGTGTCAGTGTACTTAACTTTTTTTTTTGAAATGGAACTTCCCTAACGAGGGTTTCGGGGCCAGTTTTTGTGTACCAACTAATTCCTCGCTCCAAACATGAGGTTATGCTTTATGCCCTGGAGTCACTGCATGCAAACCTCCATGCTTACAGGGACTGAATAGTACCATAATTTGAACATGAATCATTGTACTTGACTAATGAATGCATAGAAAAGTAAGATATTTTTTTTGCATTTGGCCATTGATTGGGAAAAATACAATAAATAGGATGTTGTTTTCCTATTTATATGTTTTTACTTATCTATATGTTTCTTAGTCAAATCCTTTTAATATGTAAGATGTTTTCGAATTTATATGTTTTTACTGATGTGACTGTCTTTGTTTGTGTTTGTGTATCTGAATGTGCCTCTACTTGTAATCAATATCATTTGTATGATTTTTTTATTTTTATTTTTATTTTTATTAATTTTTTTTATAAACATTCTATTCAAATTTATATTCATTCTATAAAATCATAATTCTATTAAATGTTTATACATACATAACGTATATCGGATATTCAAAGTAATATATATGGAAGATTTTAAATAATCAATATAAAAGTCTAAACAAAACTTATATTTTATTTACTTCATAAAATTTTATAAATCTTACGTTTTTCATTACCATTCTTAAATATCAATATTTTTTTTTATCTGTGGTTTCCACGGATTATAACCTAGTTTTTAATAAAATATTTCCTTTTTTTTGTTGATAGTAAAAATATCAATATTTTTTTTTGTCCCTATTATCATATTTATTTGAACAATTCTCTCTCTCTCTCTCTTGTGTGTCTATATATATATATATATATATATATATATATATATATATATATATATATATATATATATATATATATATATATATATTGAATTAAAATATTTGTTATTATTTATTTATAATTGACTTTATATATTGCTGACGCTCAATGCTATTACCATTAGCCAAGTTAGCGATGACTTCTAGCCGCATAACATATTCGTATGGTCTCGCGTTCTTCAATGGACGTTGAGAAACTGAAAAGTTGTGAAAAGTAATTCGAGTAACAACAAAAAAGTTGTGATTAAGGGTGCAGTGGCACTAACGTGGTAAATATCAAAACCCGGCGTGGAAATCTTGCTTTCAGTAATATAAACAATAATCTAATGAGCAATCAACAGTCTTAGTAGATAAAGGTTAACTACAACAACACTGACGTACTAATGCCAGCTTTTATCTTAAGGTTTGAATTTTTTATTCTGTAAACGAGATATATTTTATTATAATCTTTTTATATTGTAAGATTATATTTGGAAACGATTTTTTAGCTATAAGATAGTTTGGTCGTTTGATATAAAAAGTGGAAATGACAAGTGTTCAACATATGACAATAAATATGTTAGACACTAGGTGTGAGACCCGTGTGATACACGAGTTTTTTCTTTTTTTAAAAAATAATATATTTTATTAAGCATTACATGGATAATAATTTATAAAAGTGAATTTGGAAAGAATATCAATATTAGCCGTGAATGAACCAATTTTTGAAAGATTTTGTAAATTATCGTGAATTCAAAAGTGATTGGCCGAAAATTATGTTTTTCAATTACGATGGTTGATTTGAATTTAAATTGAATTTAATACATTAATAGATAAATTACGTCAGAATTTATAGAGACATTTAAGTTTCCTTATTTTCTTTATTATAGTTTTAGATTAAATTTTTTTTATTTTTATAATTTAATAACAAAGTAAAAAAAACCACAATTTGACAAGTGGATTTAATGAAATTTAAAAAATTTAAAAAATGTCATTTGACATATTGAATTAGGTGATGACATGTGGCAAAAAACTTTCATTTATTATTAGATAGGATTGTAATATAATTATTTTTAATAAAACCATCGTTCTAAAATATTGTTTTTAAGGAAAAATGAATAATAATAAATAGAAGTGAACATTTTAACACAAATTACTCTTGTGTTAACTTGTATTTTAGGAATTGAAATATTAGGTTATATATATATATATATATATATATATATATATATATATATATATATATCCTTGTGTTAAATGTAAAGATTTGAAATTTCCTAATAGATATCTCATATGGAACTTGTGCTCATTCTTCCTTATTGTGTTAACTCTTTATGATGGTCATGATTCATGAAACCAACTAATGAAAACATCTAAACATGACGTTAAACCTTTTTAGTTTTAACAAATATCTATGTCTTTTTTCCTTATACTTTAATTTTCTTTTTATTAAATCAAAAATAAAAAGAATAAATCATTATTTTTGGTAGTACGCACAATAAACACAATAAATTTTATATCCATTAAAAGTAAGATTGTACACAAAAAAACCCATACCCGATCATATAATTCGCTTCGGTTTGTGTGTATACAAATAAATTAGTACGTTTAAGTTGGGACTACATTAAGACATTGGTATGCTAAACTAAACCGGAGCTACCAAAAGGAATATGGGTATGTCCTAGTCATGGCTGCCAGATTTTGATGATATATTTACATATGAAAGAATTTTGAAGTAGTTGTCATTGTTTAGTTAATTGTTATGCTTGATATGTCATTATGATATTATGTTGAGATTAATGGAATAAGTACAGAGGCAATGGTCTAGAGAGCTGGGCGGACTGGAATGTGTCCCCTCTTTTATAGTTAATCTCTCTTCCTAAAAAAAAATGATAATCCTGTATTGTATTATCTCTTGGATGTTTTTGTATGCTTCCTATTTGTTCTTCACCTTTCATAGCTACTTGCTACTGATTGGTTTTTTATCTTTTATATAATTATTCGCTGGTTCCAAAAAAAAACCAAATGGTTCAAGGGTAGTGCTCGTGTGATGTCAATGAAGAATACGTACTAATGAGAATACTTATAAATGGGAATAAATGAGATTGGAACATGTAATTATGCTTATGCATCATGATGCACTTTAAGTGAGATACACGTACGGGTCATGTGAATGGGAATATATATACATATGCAACAGATGCATTAGCGCCAGTTGGTGAAGGCTTGAGAATCTCTTATGATGCACCTATAGACATCACTTTCCATACTTAATACTTATATAACATATTATTGTTGATAGGAATGTAAGACTAACGTTGTTGAAGTTTTATATTGAAATGCATATAAATATAATATGTTGCAACACAAGGAAATACAAGATTTTTGCACATTAAGTTTGAGTTACTAGTTTATCGTTGATCTCATGTATTACAAGTACAAGTATCGGTAACAATAAATTGGATTATTAGAATATTATATCTAGAGATGTGAAGAACAAGTAAATGGTGATAGAACTATCAAGACCATAACATCAAGCTTTTATATTAGAATAGAGTTTGTTGGGATTTAAGCACTTCAAAAAACGATTTCACACGGTATAATAATATAAACGAAACTAACAAAACAATATTTAACTCTAAGTTTAGTCTACCTAGCAGCTATTGGGTCAAAATGGTGAACCAGTCTCCACAAATTAACAATCTCCTACTTGGAGGTTGATCAACCGAACCGCTGTCATCTAATCTAGAACTTTGTAATACTACATCTCTCTTTTGTCTGTGTCTTCTCTTCAAGTACCTAGAAGGCTAGAAGCCATACACAAGTTTAACTTCTTTGTTGTCACCAACTTAGTAAACATGTATGTTGGATTCATTATTGTTGGATTAGGTGTCTAAGCCCATAACTATTTTGGTATGTACTTGACCCGATTGTAAGCATGGTCCTTTTGGGTTGCCTTCACCATAGTAACTGGTAGGATGAATTAAGGAGAAAGATGATTAATTATGATTTATTAATATATTATATGAATAATATATTAAAAGAGAAATCATATTGTTTAATTAATATTAGTCAAAAATTAATAAGAATTAATTTTGTGGCTAAATGAGATTAATTAAACTTGGGGGACTGATATTGTAATTATAAGATAGTTGCATAAATGGGCTAATGGACTCCATTGAAGTTGGAGTGGACGAAATCTATAGGGAAACCCATTAGAATTCGTCCAAGGCTTCTAAGGAAGGAGTCCATGGGCTGCTTAGGGACTAAGCAGTCAGATTAGGGTTTCCTGGTTGAAAACCCTAATAGCCTAAGTATAAAAGGAACCATTGGCAAACCAAAAACGTCCCTAACCTTCTAAGAGAAACCCTAGGATGTTTTTGGTGCCTCCTCCCTCTCTCCTTGTACATCTTGTTGCATATGGTGTTTGTGACTCCATTAGAGATGCAACATTTGAGGCACTAGGCTTTCAGAAGTCAATTACAATAAGCATTCAGATTGTTATTGCAACATAACAATCAAGGTAAGATCTAAACTCTATTCTTTTGTCAATTTCGATTATTGTATACTAGAATTAGGGTTTATGAGCTTTGGATGATTATTACATGTATATTAGACAAACTAGATCCAAAGCTTTAGGGTTTGCATGTACACCATAAGATTGATGTAGTGCTCAAAACCCATAAGTGGTATCAGAGCCTGGGCTGTTTGTTTGATGTATTTGATGTTTTACATGACCATTCATTGCTGAAAGTCGAAAATTCTGCCTTCTGGAGCCTGGACTCGCCGAGTCTATAGGTGCACTCGCCGAGTCCACTGGGAACTCGACGAGTCAGATGGTCAGAAGGAGGAATTTTCGGGATTTTGCCATATTTTGTTGTGGGATAATTACCAAAAACGTTTTTAATTGATAAAATCCGATTTTTATTGATTTGGAGTGATCATCCTTGCCAAAATAGAAGATAATTGTCAATTAATTACATAATCATTGCCTTATATGATAAACTTGATTTATTTGAATTATTTGATTGGATTATCTTTCCATAAAATTGAATTATGTCAAATTTAGATAATTACCAATTATTTGATTAATTAAATTATTTGTAATTTGATCTAGATAGTTTTGAAAAGTTTCAAAACTTGCCCTCAAGTTTTGGAATTTAATTTTTTTGATTAAAAAGTTTAATTTTGAAATGTTTAAATTCTAATCCCTAAGGTTTTGAAAAGTTTCTAAACTTGCCCTCAAGTTTTGGAATTTAAAATTTTGATTAAAAGTTTAATTTTGAAGTATTAAATTCTAAAACCCTAGTTTTTGAAAAGTTCAAATTACACCATTATGGTTTTATTAAGTTAGTTAAATGTATAATTAAAAGAGAGTTAATAAATCTATAATGATATGGTTTATATTTAATTAAATTAAAAGTATAATTTATTAAATTAGACCACCTAGTATTTTAAAAGTGTAAAATACACCCTTATACTATATATAAAATTAAAAGTCTAATATTATATATGTATGAGTAAAGAGTCAGTCTTACCGTTAGTAGGCCTCATTCACGAAGCTGGTCTCTAAAGGGTGTTTAAGGAAGCGGCCTGTAAAATGACCATCATTAGGTATCCACTCTTACCCACCGCACTCTTGACTAGTGGAGGGTCGTTAGCCGAACGGGTATGATAGGACACAACCTTCCATTATAAGTATAATGAAATACGAAGTAACTAAATGTTTTATAAATTCCCAAATCTTAGTTACTTTAGGAAAAATGTGGAGTTGGTGCTATTCCATGAGATTACACTTTGTACCCTTGCTAAGACGTTAGTGGAGCGTGTGTGGTTAACCGACACACTAATTGGGCTCTAAGCAAATGTGGCAAAGGGTGACTCGATGTTTGTCATAGATCGATGGAGCGTGTGTGGTTAACCGGCACGTCGATTAGGTGACTGTAACATTGGGGGCACCATGTATATTTGCATGGTTATCCACAACTTGTTTGTGATCCTCGGCATCCCAGTCACAAACGAAGGGCACAATCGAGATTTAAACATGCCATTGAAAAGTTCAATGAATCTCAAAGGATCTAGGAGTTTCAATTCATTTAAAACTTAAATTCCCTTTTTGTTTTTCATGGTGGAAATTGGTAAATCGTCATTTACCTACCTTCAAATGTTCTGCAATTTAGATTACGGCATCTCTCTTCCAAATTGTAGAATATTGTGTTGGGTCCTAGCCTTAATATCTCATTTGGGTGTTTTATTAAGGACTCAATCAACTAACTTGAATTTCTCATGTTTTTTAGATGTCAAAGTCTGACAACTATGGTCTTCCTGAATCCGTTGGAAAGAGTTTTCCACATGAAGATGATGTTCCACGATTGGATTGTGGAAATGGAAATCATGCTTCACTTCCTCCACCTCCTCCGATAATTCTCCCTGACCCACGTGTTCAAAGACTTGAAAAGTTCAAGGTCACTCAAGCCCTATTGGCAAAAAGACACAAATATGGAAAGTCTGTATGTGCTCATGTCTTGGATATGAAGTTGCATATTGATAAATTAGTAATGTTGGGTGTCGATGTCTCAAGGAAGTTGGCTATTGACTTGGTTCTTCAGTCACTTCCCGAATCATATAGTGAGTTCATTAGAGAGTACTATGTGATGGACCACGACGTAACCCTCATTGATTTGACTTATTTGCTTATTGCTGCTGAATCAGCGATGATTTGGCGCACTAGTCAAGCAAATTTGTCTGGTAAATCAATGTCCCATCCTTCTATGGGAAATGGCTACAGTGGAAGTCCAGAAAAGTTTTCTTTACGCAAGAGAAAGGCTGAGTCTGAGATAGTCCCGTGTACCATTCCAGAAGAATCCATATGTTTCTACTGCCAAAAAGAGGGGCATTGGTTACGAAGCTGCCCTGACTACCTGAGATATCTAAGAGATGGGAGAGTCAAGATGAATGACTTTGCTTCAGGTAAAATCCACTATCTAACTCTATTAAGTTTTCTATTTTATATTCTGAATACATGATGTGATATGATTGCATTTTGATGTGTTGTAGGATCGAAGAAAAGAGAGGAAGCTTAAAGGAAGAAGTGAGCTGAGTCTGATCGCGAAGAAATGGATTTCGATCGCATGATTTGATGATCGGATTTTTGGAGCTGCTACTTTTAGAGTTATGATAGATTGCTTAGGAATATGAAATAACATAGTTTTCATTTGAATTTGCGTTGTAAGGACAAGTTTTCCACACCTTTTTTTATAAATAAAATAAATTTTAAGTTTTGTCTTATTTATATTTCCTTGCAATGGCATGTATGAAAATTGATGCTTGTGTATTTCTATTTTTAGCAATGTTGAAATGGATGTGATTCTAAGTTATGTTATTTGTGGCAATATCGAGAATTTACCAAATAAGGAAAGATTCTTGTCGCATTTTGCCAAGTTTAATATGAACTATGATTCTCTTATTAGAAACCCTAATTGGGCTCTAATTAGACCCACAATTGTAAAACTTTAGCATTTTTGGCCATGTGGACCTAAAAGGGCTCTCTTACCCCAAATGGGCCTTGTTGGGCCATAAATGATTCCATTAGCCCTAATGGGCCGTAAAATACCTATTGGACTTCTATTGGGCCGTAAACCCCTCATAAGGGCCCGATGGGTCGAAAAATGATTTTGGGCTTCATAAATTTGAGCAAAGCCAATAGTGGGCCCAAAATCATTTTATCCTTATCTCTCTTGAGCCCAATTCTCGGCCCATTATGAATTTAATCAAAAAAAAAAAAAAAGAAATGAGGAATTATATACATAAGACACCTCATGTTTGCATGGTGGTCTTCCATGCAAACATCACTTCAATCTCTCTCCTCCCCTTAAAACTCTCTCCCTCCCACACAATAAATCATTCCAACTTCATCTTCACACTCCATTTCCTCTCAAATCTTCAAGAGTTTCTTCCATCTTTTACTCCAAAAATTTCGTGAGTATGCTACTATGTTCAAGTGTTCCTTATCAAAGATCCTAACTTGGTAAGTTACTTCATGATTAAGATGTTAAACTTCATCTTTATGCTAAGATCTTTCATCAAACATCATCCATCTCTTGTTCATGCCCCTAGAATCATATCATCTTCGAAGATCTCCTCAAGAAACAAACTAGGCCGAAAAACAACATCATTTCCTCTTATCTCTTCATCAAAACCGACTTCCACACCTCAAGGTGAGTTCATACCCCTTATTTTTGGTTTTTACTAAGTTTTGGGGGAGAATACAAGTTTCTTTGTGTAGATCTATGTGTATATGCATGAATGTGTGTTTTTCATGATTTATTTGGTGATTATGTGTTATTTACTTCATAAATCTAAAAATATGTTAAGAATATGAAGTTTATCACTTGGATCTACATGAAAACCTTGAGAAAAGTATGCGCTATCACATATAATACATGTAAACTTGTAGATCTGGGGTTTATACACTTAAAATAGCAAAATCAAGTGTTGTGTACAAACATGGATAACTTAAACTCAAAAATCAGCCCTTGACAGAAAAGTTTTGGTACAATATAGAACTGTTTTGACCATCTTAATGGTAATATTTTTCAAAACTGTTTTACATGCAAATAGTTCAGGTTTATACCTTTAAAATGACTACTCTCACGTTTTAATACGAGTTTTCTACAATTTTTGGCGAATTTTACAAAACTGCCTATCATATTTGAAATAATCTCGGACCAGCCTGTGAAGGTGAGAAATTTCACACTGGATAGAGGCCATTCAAAATTATGAGAAAAATTGTGAACAAAGTAGACAAAATTTCCAAGCTTCCAGAATTTACGGATCCAAATTTCAACTTACGATGATTTTTCTACAAGTTTTCCAACAACTAGGTCAGAAAAGCCCAAAACCAGAAAAATGTGTGTTTTCACAAAAATCAAGCCAAAGATGATATTTTTGACAGAAATGGGTTTAAAATGTTATTTTTACAACAAACTAGTCACCAACACAAGTGTTGAACAAAATGGAGACTAAAGTGTTATTCTTACAAAAATTGGGCCTTAATTGTAAATTTTTGGCTTATTGGGCCAAGAATGTCATTTTTACAAAAAGTGGGCTTTTATGCTATTTTAGTGAATAATTGAACCAAAACCAACGATAAACTAACAAACGGATTAATTTGATCATTTTCTAGGTTATTGGGCCTTAATGGCCAATTTATATGTTTGATACGTCATGTATACTATTTATATGTTTATTGGGCCTCATTGACCCATTAATGTCACACCCCCAAACTAGAATGACGGAAACATTCGGGGTGGATGACTTCATGTAGTATCATAACAATTGAGTATTTGTAAAGAAAGTAAACACAACCATCATAAATATAATTTAAAAGTTACATTGTTGAATACAATACATGTCTCAAAATAAATTACAATATGATGAGTTAATAAGTTTTTAGACTGACGACTTAGCGTCCCTTCTCCAAAAGCTGATGATCTACGTGTATTTACTGAATCCCTGAGAAATACAAGTAGTTTTGAAAAAGTGTCAACAATTAAGTTGGTGAGTTCATAAGCGATTTTGTTTAAGAATATAATCCTTTTTGGTGTAAAATAACTGAGTTTGTTCCTAGAAAATCCAATATTTTCCATATATGTGTGGTAGTTTGAAAAGGTTCCAAAGACTGAATGCATAAGTGTTTTCCATACTTGAATTAGTATAAGTAGATTTAACAGCCCCGTAAACCGAGATGTATTAATACCCCATGTGAGTTTTTATAACCGTGCTATTGACCCACACTGCCTATAACAACGTTCGTCAGGCGTTAGAATGATATGACGTTTGTCACCCCAGACCTGCCGGTCTAACTGTAGCTAACAGTTTAGGTGCGGGATTGTCAGTCCCATATAGATCTATACACAAATATCACACTCTCCCTACAAGAGATTATGGCTTATAAAACAGGACTTAATATGCGAACTGAACGGTTCGATGAATTCAGATATCTCACAAGACTTGGTATCAACAGGTTTACGTATGTAAAGTCCATTTTCTTTGTGAAAATAAGTATTTCCTCTTTTGTTTATAGTATGTAAAAATATCATGAATATCTCGTAACTATACCTATTATAGTTTTTAAAAAGGGGTGTTCCGTTAGGATGAAAAACCCTGGTGTATTACCAACCTTGCATGAAAAGTAATCTTCAACTTTAGTAGTTACATTATTTTATATATTTAACATTTATACACAAGATGTAGGTAAAACATTTGAGTTTATAAGTATTTCAACGTAAGTTTTTCTTGTGTGTCACTTGTATTCCCCCCCCCCCCCTAAAACATAGAAAATACGTGAAAATGTAGGGGTATGAACTCACCTGGAAAGTGTGGTGATTTGAAGAAAACGAGATTTTTCTCGGGCAACACTTCGACCGGAAAGTGGAAAAGTTCTCAGGAATCTCGGGGCTTCGAACTTCCGTCAGAGCTTGGATATGAAACCGGGATGTCGGGATAGTCTCGAGAGGGTAGAAGTATGAAATTTGGGAGAGAAGGTGGTAAATTTGCAACTAAAAGTCGGAACCCTCGCATCCTATTTATAGGATGGGAACCTGGCCTCGTATGCTGGGCGTACTCCGAAGTACGCGGGGCGTACCTCGTCCGCAGCTCGTACGCTGGGCGTACCCTCGTACGCGGGGCGTACATCAACGATGACGTCATCAGTCGCCGGTCTTCGGATGGGACGGGAGTAGAGGGCATAGGGGCGACATGGTCGATTCGAGGCCCTTCATCTGCGTACGCTGGGCGTACCCTCGTACGCGGGGCGTAATCCTTCGGATAAGCCTCGAAGTGTGTGCCCAAATCTTTGAAAATCCGTAACTTTCGCATACGAGCTCCGTTTTTGACGTTCTTTATATCCACGCGTAGGTGAGAATATACTCTACAACTTTCATTTAGACTTCGTCAGTAAATTTTGACTTTATTTTTAATTATATATTTTTAACAGGCCGGGACTGGAAAAGTCCGTTAGAAATCCATAACTTCTTCATTCGACGTCCGTTTTCATCTGTCTTTTTACCGTTGTACTACTATTGTCGAGATCTTTAATTCTCGTTTAGGTTGCGTCGGCTAAAAATCGTTCGATCTTTATTTCGAATTTTTAGCTGTCTACTACTGTTCTGAAACTTAGAAAAATCATAACTTCCTCATACGAAGTCAGATTTGGATGTTCTTTTTTTATGTACGCTCATGGTTTGTTATTATCTACGAATTTCGTTTAGATACTTAAGGCTAAAAAGTATTTTATTGAAATTTCGCGTTTTACGCTCAACAGTGTTTTACCGGTTTTGACACGAATCTTTGATTGGTCATAACTTATTCGTTATAACTCAGATTTGAGTTTTCTTTATATTTCTGTAAACCTTGTCATGATATCAATCATTTTATGTAACCCAACTGAGACTTTTGAACATTTCATTTTTGACGCTATTTCCATTATATCAAAATAGATTACAATTCTTAGCTTTTAGGTCATTACATTGATTCGAAATATCGGGTTGTCACATCATCCCCCTGTTAGAGGGAATTTCGTCCCGAAATTTTAGTCTAGGATAAGTAGTTATGGACTAGGGAAAAGATGCGGGTGTTTCTGTTCATCTGATCTTCGCGCTCACAGGTGTATTTAGGTCCTCGCTCTGCATTCTAGTGAACCTTCACAATGGGTATGCGACTTTGTTTTGTTCTTTTTATTTCCCTATCCATTATTTCTACCGGTTCTTCTACGAAGTGGAGACTCTCGTTGATTTCGATTTCGTCTAGAGGGACAACGAGGGTCTCATCGGATAAGCACTTCTTTAAGTTTGACACATGAAAGGTAGGATGTACGTTATTTAGTTCCTGCGGTAACCGAAGTTTGCATGTTACTGGGCTGATCCTGGCAATGGTCCGATATATCTTGGATTTAGTTTCCTATGTTTTTCCAAAATGTATTAATCCCTCCCAGGGTGAGACCTTCAACGGTACTCGGTCTCCAACCTGAAATTCCAAGGGCTTCCGTCTTTTGTCCGCATAACTCCTTTGTCTGTCCCTTGAAGCCTTTAGTCGTTCCCGGATTTGGACAATCTTCTCTGTCGTTTCCCTTATGATTTCTGGCCTGTGAGAGTGCTGTCAGGTATTTGTCCTCTAACTAGCTGTGTGTTACCCACTTCGGCCCAACACATAGGTGATCTGCACTTGCGGCCATAGAGGGCTTCGAATGGAGCAACCTTGATGTTAGTGTGATAGCTATTGTTGTACGAGAACTCGACTAGTGGTAAATGGATATCCCATGCTTTACCAAAATCGATCGTACAAGCTCTTAGCATATCTTCCATGGTTTGATTCGTTCTCTCACTTTGTCCGTCCGTTTGTGGATGGTAAGTTGTACTTATGTCCTAGCCTAGTTCCCAGAGATTTTTGTAACGATTGCCAGAAACGAGGGGGGGGGGGTGAATCTGCTATCTCGGACTGAGATAATAGATATTGGTACACCGTGTAGTCTAAAAATCTCTTTGAGGTAAGTTCTTGTAAGCTTCTCCATCTTGTCGGTTTATTTTATTGGTAGAAAGTGTGGATTTTGTCAATCTATTGACAATCACCCCAAATGGTATCATAACTACCTGTTGACTTGGGTAAAATAGTTACGAAAATCATTACATGGATTATGCCTGATTCATCTAATACAGTTCCGTGTATACGAGTCGTATATAGTTAAGATTGAAAAGGCAGTCGAATAAATGATTCATCTCTAAGCCCACATCCAAACAAGGAAAAGGAGTCAAAGTTGAATCATTAATTCTAAGCCTGTAGAATCTTAATTACGTACTACTCTTATGTATACATTTGATAGTATTAGATCAATCGCATAAATTTTGGGGGTCTTTGTTGGTGAACTCGACTTTCTGTGCGAGTAGTATTCCTGGAAACCCTGTTGGCAGTACTTGAGCAAAGTTATAGAAAATTTGGTGCTCCTTACGTGACTACTCCGTTGGAGGTTTTTGTTGGTTTCCTTGATTGTCATTAGGGTTCGAAGTGTCAACTCCGTTTTCATTTTCATTTGTGTTGTTAGGGTTGAGTTGCGCCGTGACAACTGCCACTGCAGCCGTTACATCGGCTTGGATCGTAGCGGAGTCTATGTGTAGGATCAGGGTTTCGTCGGTTGGTCGATCAAATCGGTTATCTATGCGAGGTAGTGGATAACTATTCTTAACGGTATGCTTATTCAGTTCTCGATAGTCGATGTACATACGAAACGATCTGTCTTTCTTCTTGACGAACAAGACCGGTGCTCCTTATGGGGAGAAGCTTGGTCTAATAAATCATTTACTGAGAGGTTCGTTAAGTTGACCGGAGCGTTCCTGCATTTCTTCTGGAGCTGGACGGTAAGACGATTTAGCTACAGGGGTAGTTCCTGGAATTAAGTCGATTCGAAACTCGACTTGACGTTGTGGTGGAAATCCTGATCGTTCTTCTAGAAGGTCGCGCATTCCTGGGATATTACTTGGTGTTCTTCGCTTTAAGTCTAAAAAGCATTGGGTAGGTTAGAAGGGAGTGGTACCCCTCTCATGGGTACTTCTGAAGGGTTTTGTGTTATGGGTCGGAAAAACTTCATCTGACGGTTGTTTAAGGGAAGAGTTCTTTTCATCTAGCACATAAACTTTGCATGGTAAGAACCAAGCCAAACTATGTCGGGTGATGATGTGGTAACTTCTTGATGATTTTAATATTATGTTGGTCTGGATGAAGAAATGATTACTAGGATGAAGAATTAACCTTGATCCCTATTATATCACAAATTACAAGTACAAAATAAACGAGGGTTCTAATAATTTGAAATAGTGAACCTTCGTGAAGTACTCCCTACTAGGTTTTTCTATTATCATCCGGTGTGTGCAAGAAGGTATAGTTATAACGTAACGTGTAAAATTCTGTAAAATTTCAGGGGTCTAATATTTGAGGTTTAGATACGCACCAGAACTTCTTAGTAGAGTTCATTGTTGCTTTTTCATGTTCTGTTGTTACACTCCCCCTGTCCCCCGTCATTCCTTTCCGTTGGGCAGTCCCTCTTGAAGTGTCCTATTTCACCACAAAGGTGGCATATTAGGCTGGCGCCCACATTGGTGGTTGAAGTGATGAGCTTGACCGAGGTCCTACAGAAACGGGCCGTGTGCCCCTTCCTATTGCATCTATTGCAATGCAGCACTCGACAGACTCCATAATGATGGTAGTTGCACTTACTGCAGAGTGGGAGGTTTCCTAGGTATGGTGTGGTCGGTGTTGGGATAGCAGGGTTGATGGGGATATTGACTGCCCCAACTTGATACTCTTCTGAAGGCCCTTGAGTTGAACTACTCCCTTGCCCGCTCTCGAACTTTCGTTTCAGGATATTAGGTTTGAGGTCTCGAGTGTCTTTACAAACAGGCACTCGTTGTTGTACTTGGTTATCACCGTGATTGGGGTTGTCGATAACATTTCCACAAACATTTGTGTTGTTAGCATTTAGGTGAGTCATGACAGCTGCTACGGCAGCTGTGACCGCAGCTTGAAAAGTAGCCAAATCTATCTGAAGAGTTGGTGCTTTGCCAGCGGTTTAGTTACGTTTCTTCGGAGGCATGATTCTGTTATATGATAAGAAAATGAGTTTGTGAGCGATTATGGTTGGCTCTAGATGTATTCTTATCATTCATGCGAATGTAAGTTTTTCATTTTGTTATACTGTTCTCGATGGTTCGACCTACATCCCTATGATGCAGTCCTGGTAAAGAGTAGGAGTAAGTTTCTAAAATGGTTACAAGACGAGTGTTTATCCAACTAAATCATCTTTGACTGGAGGTATAATGCTTTCCACCTTCGAAAAGATTTGAATGTGATACATGATGGAGTCTACACAAGGTAGACTTATGAGTTTGAGAATTATTCACTCTCGACTGGAATTCCGTGATCCGATATATTGCTATTAGCCATAACGGAAAGACGATAAGCTTAAAACCTAACGCGAGAAATGTAATCACTAAATCACTAGGTGGCATTAATAGTCATTACTATGACTAAGGGGTATTCAAGCACTCCGTATGGAACATGCGTGGTTTTTCCTTGGTTCTATGATTTAATCCGAGCGGAAATGGTTCATCCTCCCTTTGTATCTACATGGTGTCCTTCTCCTCTGTAGGTACATGGAATTTCTGTGTCGTCTTATTTCCGATTCTAACACTGATCCCCATTACTTCATAACGGAGAGTTCGAATCCCGAAAGTTTATGCGAACTTTTCCTCGGTGTTTTTAACAAGGTAACGACAGATTGTGGTTTCTATAGTTTCCTCTTGGTTGCGAGTACAGGCGGTGTTAATTTCAGAGGCAGCATCTATCAACTAAGTTTGCGAAGATGGAGATAATGATAAGAATTTCAAGAGTGAGAATAATGAAAGTGATCCGTGAACTCAATCACCATAGTTTAACCATTAAATGAGAGTGTGATTTTGGTAGAGTTCTAACAATAGAAGGATGAAAGTATTTGGACAAAGATTTCCCTAGGAGATTAGACGTTTGCCGATGTCGTTGGTAGCAAAGATGTGATAAGTTCAGAAAAAAATTGACCTTGGAGTAGGTCTTACATCACACCAGAATTGAGAAAATTTTGACAGTACATAGACCTAACCGACTGAAAGTTCAAGGTCTTAACATAAGCATGAAATTAATACTAGAGTCTATACATAGCCCTAATTTATATCCAAAAGAGAGAGTAGAGTACACTCTACTTGCGGCGAGAACCGCTCGAATGAGTCCTTGATTCTGCCAGACGACGCTCCATGTCCAACATGCGTCTTTCAAATGTTTCCTGATGACCTCGAAGATCCCTGACTTCAGCTTGGGTTGCAGTTAGTTCTCTCTGCAGGGTCATATTCTGGTTCAGGGTTCTTCCATGAGCAGTCTCTAGATGGCAAATGCGAACTGTATTAACTCCCGCATCGGCATCAACCTCCATGACCCGGTTGATGGCTGCCCTTCCCTGTTCCTCATTACGAGCAACCCTGCGAACCAGAACAGGCAGGATTTTGTCTGCTGAGCCTCCCTCGCTCAGATTGTAGAAGCTTCGGTCTCTGTTGTAGGGTAAGGGTTGACCTTACTCGTGACTCCATCTGTTCAAGTTTGCTGCCCACAGGGGTGTGGGGCCTTGAAATCCTGGTCGAGGGTTAGGATTTGGGATAGGAGCCATCAGGGGTAGATTATTGACTTCTGGCTCGGAGTCAGAATCTTCTGGGAAATTTTCTGCAAAATCGTCATCCAATGGAATTGCATGATTCTCTTCTGGCTCCGCATCAGTCCATCCACCATTATCTTGGTTGGGAAAGTATGGGTCGCCGGGGAGATGGGATCCAGTCATTAAATCTAAGCGAGGAAAGGGATGTAAGAAATATCTAATAGACGTATAACTTAGATAATTTTAGGATGATCCTTACTAGTTACTTCAATACTTGCGTAGTGCATACCAACCATATGTAACCAAGATAGAATAGGCCTTCGAATAAGTGACCCTAACTCTAAGTCCACAACCAAACAAGGAACAGGAAGTAAAGCAAAGATCACAAATTCTGAGTCTATGACACCCTAGTCACATATAACCTTAGCGTATCCAATCAGCAACTATTGACCTACTAATAAAGACCTTTTTGTTCTTAAATAAGTAATTATAGCAACACAAAATACTCCTATAGTATTTTAAATTTGTAAGTTTGATTCTAGTGTTTTATTTGGTAAGTTTTCGACTTGTTGCTTACTACGACCATTCCCCGACATACGTTGGTCATATCTCGGATAAATATAGTTGATCAGGCTATATTTATTCTCGATCTGATTACATACCCCGAGGCCTAATCGTAGCGTCTCAACTTGCCTTAATACTTTTGTAAAATTTTGGTTATGATACTAGACCGATGCATGCATGTACTTATACTTTTTATAAAACTGGTATTTTATTTTCTTAAAAGTATAGTTTGTGAAAACGTTTTTTCAGAGGGTTTTAGTCCCTTTGCATTTATAGTTTGTATATATTATGTGGTTCGATATACTTAGTTCACTATAAACAATGCTCTGATACCAATCTGTCACACCCCCAAACCAGAATGGCGGAAACATTCGGGGGTGGATGACTTCATGTAGTATCATAACAGTTGAGTATTTGTAAAGAAAGTAAACACAAACATCATAAATATAATTTAAAAGTTACATTGTTGAATCCAATACATGTCTCAAAATAAATTACAATATGATGAGTTAATAAGTTTTTAGACTGACGACTTAGCGTCCCTTCTCCAAAAGCTGATGATCTACCTGTATTACTGAATCCCTGAGAAATACAAGTAGTTTTGAAAAAGTGTCAACAATTAAGTTGGTGAGTTCATAAGCGATTTTGTTTAAGAATAGAATCCTTTTTGGTGTAAAATAACCGAGTTTTTTCCTAGAAAATCCAATATTTTCCATATATGTGTGGTAGTTTGAAAAGGTTCCAAAGACTGAATGCATAAGTGTTTTCCATACTTAAATTAGTATAAGTAGATTTATATAAGTATATATAATCACTAAGGTGTTTAACAGCCCCGCAAACCGAGATGTATTAATACCCCATGTGAGTTTTTATAACCGTGCTATTGACCCAGACTTCCTGTAACAACATTCGTCAGGCGTTGGAATGATATGACGTTTGTCACCCCAGACCTGCCGCTCTAACTGTAGCTAACAGTTTAGGTGTGGGATTGTCAGTCCCATATAGATCTACACACAAATATCACGCTCTCCCTACAAGAGATTATGGCTTATAAAACAGGACTTAATCTGCGAACTGAACGGTTCGATGAATTCAGATATCTCACAAAGACTTGGTATCAACAGGTTTACGTATGTAAAGTCCATTTTCTTTGTGAAAATAAGTATTTCCTCTTTTGTTTATAGTATGTAAAAATATCATGAATATCTCGTAACTATACCTATTATAGTTTTTAAAAAGGGGTGTTCCGTTAGGATGAAAAACCCTGTTGTGTTATTACCAACCTTGCATGAAAAGTAATCTTCAACTTTAGTAGTTACGTTATTTTATGTATTTAACATTTATACACAAGATGTAGGTAAAACATTTGAATTTATAAGTATTTCAACGTAAGTTTTTCTTGTGTTTCACTTGTATTCCCCCCCCCCCCCCTAAAACATAGAAAAGACGTGAAAATATAGGGGTATGAACTCACCTGGAAAGTGTGGTGATTTGAAGAAAACGAGATTTTTCTCGGGCAACACTTCGACCGGAAAGTGGAAAAGTTCTCGGGAATCTCGGGGCTTCGAACTTCCGTCGGAGCTTGGATATGAAACCGGGATGTCGGGATAGTCTCGAGAGGGTAGAAGTATGAAATTTGGGAGAGAAGGTGGTAACTTTGCAACTAAAAGTCAGAACCCTCGCATCCTATTTATAGGAGGGGAACCTGGCCTCGTACGCTGGGCGTACTCCGAAGTACGTGAGGCGTACCTCGTCCGCAGCTCGTACGCTGGGCGTACCCTCGTACGCGGGGCGTACGTCAACGATGACATCATCGGTCGCCGGTCTTCGGATGGGACGGGAGTAGACGGCATAGGGGCGACGTGGTCGATTCGAGGCCCTTCATCTGCGTACGTTGGGCGTACCCTCGTACGCGGGGCGTAATCCTTCGGATAAGCCTCGAAGTGTGTGCCCAAATCTTTGAAAATCCGTAACTTTCGCATACGAGCTCCGTTTTTGACGTTCTTTATATCCACGCGTAGGTGAGAATATACTCTACAACTTTCATTTAGACTTCGTCGGCGAATTTTGACTTTATTTTTAATTATATATTTTTAACAGGCCGGGACTGGAAAAGTCCGTTAGAAATCCATAACTTCTTCATCCGACGTCTGTTTTCGTCTGTCTTTTTACCGTTGTACTACTATTGTCGAGATCTTTAATTCTCATTTAGGTTGCGTCGGCTAAAAATTGTTCGATCTTTATTTCAAATTTTTAGCTGTCTACTGCTGTTCTGAAACTTAGAAAAATCATAACTTCCTCATACGAAGTCAGATTTGGACGTTCTTTTTTTATGTACGCTCATGGTTTGTTATTATCTACGACCTTCGTTTAGATACTTAAGGCTAAAAAGTATTTTATTGAAATTTCGCGTTTTACGCTCAACAGTGTTTTACCGGTTTTGACACGAATCTTTGATTGGTCATAACTTCTTCGTTATAACTCAGATTTGAGTTTTCTTTATATTTCTGTAAACCTTGTCATGATATCAATCATTTTATGTAACCCAAATGAGACTTTTGAACATTTCATTTATGACGCTATTTCCATTATATCAAAATAGATTACAATTCTTGGCTTTTAGGTCATTACATTGATTCGAAATATCGGGTTGTCACATCATCCCCCTGTTAGAGAGAACAGAGAGACAAACTGAGGAAGTGATCGGGACTCCCAAACGAGGCAGTTAGTTCGGGAGGCACGACTACGAGACACCGAGCAACAAGTAGCTCATCTTCAGGGTGCATCCACTTCATCAGAACCACCACCAGACACTTTCCGCCACGATTAGGATCAACTTCCCCCCGCCCCCCCCCCCCCCCCACTACCATTTGTTATGATTCTCTTTCGCGTGCTAAGATGGTACTTACTAATGAAGCAATAATGTGTTTTCCTTATTTCATGTTATTGCACGAATTCACTTATATGCACAACCGAAGCCCTGAAACCACTAGATACTCAAGGATCTCGAAACCAAAATAATCTATGAACTCTAGGGATAGACTTAATATTCATGCCAAATCCACGATTACCTACTACCATAAATACATCATAGGGATGTAGATTGAAACATTGTGAATCATGTGACAAGACGCGAAATTTATAGAGTACAACCAGGAATAACGATCACTACTTACCATCTGGCTTATCATCATGCAACATGAAGATGTCATCCCACAGAAATAACAACCACACCCACGAGACACCGCTCCTACAGATGGACTCTACTATATTCCAAGATGCTGTAACAACAGCAGTAACCGCTGCCATGGCACAACTCAACGCCAACAACACCAATAGAGGTGGAAACAGTATCGACAACTCCAGCCGAAGGAACGAGCATGGAAACCAACAAGTGACAACTTATCAAGGCACACTAAACCCCAAGCTTAAGAGCAGGAAGCGAAAGTCTGGAAGTAAGAGAAAGGGACAGCTAACTCAGGGGTTCTCAAAGAAGCAACATGTTGTTGCTGTTCATGCGACCATGACCCCTATTACACCAACATAAACGAGACCATATGCTGAAAGCCTTCCAAAATGCTACCAGTGCAATTTCCATCATAAGGGAGCCTGCCGGGAGCTGCATTGTAAGAAATGCAACCGAAAGAGTCACACCACCAAATACTGTAGAACTTATCCACGACAGAATTGTCAGCCAAACAAAAACAACAACCGCAACAACCTTAACAACAACACCAATGATGAGACCAGTCACACTTGCTATGGGTGTAGAGGAACCGGTCACTTCAGGCGCAATTGCCCCAAGGATAACAATCAAGGAGCAGAAGGATCAGGAAGGGTCCTGACCTTGGGTCAAGGCGAAGCAGTCCAAGACCCGACAGTTGTTACTGGTACGTTCCCACTTAACAAGTCTTTTGCTTGCATCTTACTCGATAGTGGAGCTGAGCGAAGCTTCGTTAATAACAAATTCGAGCACTTACTAAGACAACAACCCCAGAAGCTAAACGAAACCTTCACGGTGAAGATGGCTAATGGGAAAAACCAAATTAACCTAGGATATTTATGTGGAGTACACCTTAACACTAAACAACCATTCATTTCAAATAAAATTTAATGCCAGTAAATATTAGGAGTTTTGATGTGATAATCGGCATGGTTGGGTTAAGCCCCCACCGTGCTGATACTATGTGTCGCGAGAAGGCCGTTTGCCTTCACCTCCCTAATCACGAAACTTTAATAACCTATGGTGATAAACCTGGCGCCAATCCTCGTCGTAACTCGTGCATAAAGGCACAAAAGTGCCTGCACAAGAAGAACTATGTTTTCCTCGCTCACGTTGTGGACAAGGCCAAGGAAGAAGTAAGCATACAAGGTATTCCAGTAGCATGCGATTTTCCGGATGTATTTCCCGAAGAACTTCCGGGAATACCCCAGAGAGACAGGTCAAATTTCGAATCGACCTCATACCGGGAACCACATCAATTGCCAATTCACCCTACAGGTTAGCTCCCGCCGAAATTCAGAAGTTATCCAGTCAAACTAAGAGAATGGCTGAGCAAAGGATTCATCAGACCAAGCTTCTCACCCTAGGGAGCTCCAGTCTCGTTCTTCAAAAAAAAGACGAATCCTTCAGAATGTGCATCGATTTCAGGGAATTGAATAAGCTCACTATCAAAAACCGATACCCACTCCCTCGGATTGACGACCTATTTGGCCAGCTCCAAGGAGCTAGTTATTTCTCTAAAATAGATCTAAGAACCGGTTATCATCAACTTCGAGTCCGAGAAGAGGACATTCCAAAAAACTGCTTTTTCGAACTTGATACGCCCATTTCAAATTCGTTGTGATACCCTTCGGTCTATCGAATGCCCCCACGGTATTCATGTACCCCACGAACCGAGTTTTCCCAACCATTCCTAGTCAACCTTTTAATTATTTTCATCAATAGTATACTCGTCTGCTCACGAAACAAGAACAAACACTGTCAACACTTACGATCGGCTTTGGAGGCATCACGGCCGGAGAATATCGCGAAAGAAGCATTGCGTGGATTGGATAAAACTCTCAAAGTCAAAAGGACGAAGCTTATTATTACAAGAGTTGGATCAAGCACTAACTGGGTGATTGTCAATAGGTTAATCAAATCTGCTCATTTCCTGCCGATAAAAGAATTGAACAAGATGGAAAGATTAACACGGATCTATACCAAAGCGACCGTGAGACTCCAGGGAGTGCCAACGTCTATAATCTCGGATCGGGATAGTAGATTTATCCCATGATTCTTTGGCAGTCACTCCAGAAGGCCAGGGGAACATAACTAGTCATGAGCACTGCTTACCACCCTCAAACCGATGGCCAAAGCGAACGAACCATCCAAAACACTCAAAGACATGCTCCAGAATTTTGTGATTGATTTCGGCAAGTCATGGCATGCCCAAATACCCTTGATCGAATTCTCATACAATAACAACTATCACACAAGTATCAAGGTTGCTCCATTTGAGGCCTTATATGGTCGCAAATGCAGATCGCCTCTATGTTGGGCTGAGGTGGGTGACACCCAGCTGGCAAAAAGGGCAATCACCAAGCAGCACACTTACAGGACCAGAAACCATTCGCAAAACGACAGAGAATATAATCCAAATCAGAACTCGACTTCAAGCATCACGAGACAGACAGAAGAGTTATGCCGACAAATGACAAAAACCGCTGGAATTCCAAGTCGGAGATCGAGTGCTACTAAAAGTCTACCCCTGGAAAGGGATGATCCGTTTTGGGAAAAGGTGGAAAACTAAACCCGCGATATATTAGACCGTTCGAGATTCTTGCCCGAATTGGTCCACTAGCTTATAAGCTGCAGCTACCTTCGGAGCTCAGCAATGTACACCCCGTGTCCCACATCTCGAAATTAAAGAAATGCTTATTTGATGAAAATATTACCATTCCTCTAGAAGAAATCGAAATCAACTAGAATCTCCTGTTCGTCGAAGAACTAGTCGAGATAATGGATAGGGAAGTGAAGCGTACGAAGAAAAGTCGTATTCCAATTGTGAAGGTTCGATGGAACGCAAAGCGTAGACCAGAATTCACATGGGAACGCGAAGACCAGATGAAGCAGAAGTACCCTCACCTATTCCCTTATTCATGATCCTACCTTTCGAAAGAATTTTGGGACGAAATTCCCTCTAACGGGGGGATGATGTCACAACTAGCATTTTGCTAGGAAATTCTACTCTCATGCAATCATTCACCTAGTGTAATAACTTGTACTCTAAGTGAATACTATTCTCTATTCTCGTTCAAATACATCTCATATGTTCAAATAAGGGTTGGAAACCCTAAAAATTCCGATTCAAGTTTAATATCAACTATGATTCTCTTATTGGGCCTAATGGACCAATAAACCTTCAACTTGACTATCTTGGGCCTAGAAACCCTAATTGGCCTCAAATTAGACCCACACTTGTAAAACTTTAGCATTTTGGGCCATGTGGACCTAAAAGGGATCTCTTACCCCAAACAGGCCTTGTTGGGCCATAAATGATTCCATTAGCCCTAATGGGCCGTAAAATACCTATTGGACTTCTATTGGGCCGTAAACCCCTCATAAGGGCCAGATGGGCCGAAAAATAATTTTGGGCTTCATAAATTCGAGCAAAGCCAATAGTGGGCCCAAAATCATTTTATCCTTATCTCTCTTGAGCCCAATTCTCGGCCCATTATGCAATTAATCAAAAAAAAGAAGAAATGAGGAATTATGTACATAAGACACCTCATGTTTGCATGGTGGTCTTCCATGCAAACATCACTTCAATCTCTCTCCTCCCCTTAAAACTCTCTCCCTCCCACACAATAATTCATTCCAACTTCATCTTCACACTGCATTTCCTCTCAAATCTTCAAGAGTTTCTTCCATCTATTACTCCAAAAATTTCGTGAGTATGCTACTATGTTCAAGAGTTCCTCATCAAAGATCCTAACTTGGTAAGTTACTTCATGATTAAGATGTTAAACTTCATCTTTATGCTAAGATCTTTCATCAAACATCATCCATCTCTTGTTCATACCCCTAGAATCATATCATCTTCGAAGATCTCCTCAAGAAACAAACTAGGTCGAAAAACAACATCATTTCCTCTTATCTCTTCATCAAAACCGACTTCCACACCTCAAGGTGAGTTCATACCCCTTATTTCGGTTTTTACTAAGTTTTGGGGGAGAATACAAGTTGCTTTGTGTAGATCTATGTGTATATGCATGAATGTGTGTTTTTCATGATTTATTTGGTGATTATGTGTTATTTACTTCATAAATCTAAAAATATGTTAAGAATATGAAGTTTATCACTTGGATCTACATAAAACCTTTAGAAAAGTATGTGCTATCACATATAATACATGTAAACTTGTAGATCTGGGGTTTATACACTTAATATAGCAAAATCAAGTGTTGTGTACAAACATGGATAACTTAAACTCAAAAATCAGCCCTTGACAGAAAAGTTTTGGTCCAATATCGAACTGTTTTGACCACCTTAATGGTAATATTTTTCAAAACTGTTTTACATGCAAATAGTTCAGGTTTATACCTTTAAAATGACTACTCTCACGTTTTCATACGATTTTTCTACAATGTTTGGCGATTTTTACAAAACTGCCTATCATATTTGAAATAATCTCGGACCAGCCTGTGAAGGTGAGCAATTTCACACTGGATAGAGGCCATTAAAAATTATGAGAAACATTGTGAACAAAGTAGACAAAATTTCCAAACTTCAAGTATTTACGGATCCAAATTTCGACTTACGATGATTTTTCTACAAATTTTCCAACAACTAGGTCAGAAAAGCCCAAAACCAGAAAAATGTGTGTTTTCACAAAAATCAAGCCAAAAATGATATTTTTGACATAAATGGGTTTAAAATGTTATTTTTACCACAAACTAGTCATCAACACAAGTGTTGAACAAAATGGAGACTAAAGTGTTATTCTTACAAAAATTGGGCCTTAATTGTAAATTTTTGGCTTATTGGGCCAATAATGTCATTTTTACAAAAAGTGGGCTTTTATGCTATTTTAGTGAATACTTGAACCAAAACCAACGATAAACTAACAAACGGATTAATTTGATCATTTTCTAAGTTATTGGGCCTTAGTGGGCCATTTATATGTTTGATAGGTCCTGTATACTATTTATATGTTTATTGGGTCTCATTGACCCATTAACATGTGCGACGGACCTTGGATACTATTTGTATGCTATTTGGGCCTGTAAATACCTTACATGTGAAATGGGCCTTAGTTGTCCTTTCATATATATTTCGGGCCCATGTTATATAATCTCATTCCAATTGGGCCTTGAAATGATTTACATGTTTAGCGATGCCTTAGTGGTTCACTTACATGGTTCATTGGGTGTGGAATGAGTCTATACTTTTCTTCGCGTAAATTCGATTAAGGATCTAGTGAGTTTTGTCGGTTGGCACCCATTAAGTGTACGATCGTAGCCTGTAGTTATAACCAGAGTCTCTTGGAGGGAGAGCGGAGATTTGTGTATAGATCTATACGGGGATGACACCCCACACCTGAGCTGTTCGCTACAGTTAGACTAACTCAGTCTAGGGTGACGAAAACCTTATAATCAAAACCGGCGTCCAACAACGCCAAGACAGGCGAAATTGTCATTATTTAGTATGGTTATGACGGCTAACTTAGAGGAATTAACGTTATGAAGTTTACGGAAGACCATTCTCTTTTCTCTTGGATTACTCGGAAACATACTCGTACTGGTACTCAACCTCGGGGGTTGGTATGGCAGCTTTCTCTTTTACAGACAACATCGGGTTGTCTGGGAACATTCTCTTTACATGCTTTTTACATTCTCTCAACATTCTCTTTACCCTTTTAGTCAAATAAACAATAACATACATGCATTAATACAAGATCTGACACAAACATACTAAACAGTTTGCAGAAAATATAGGATTTTCTGGTGGTTTGAAAGTTATACAAATCATTTTCACAAACATGCTTATGAACTCACCAACATTTTTATGTTGACCTTTTTAAATTAACTTGTATTCTCAGGAAACCGTTGAAGCAGGATGAACAAAACAAACTAATGGATATTGTGTTATATTTTGTTTCACCATACTCTGACTATTTTGGCATGTAATATTCAAATACAATACTCGATGTATACAATGAATGTTGTTATATTACATGTGTGATGATGATGATGTTATGTTTCAATTATATACTCTGTAATGATACTACAATGTTGAAAGTCACACCAAGCCCCCGGACGTTTCCGCCGTCTGGTTCGGGGGTATGACAGGTGTGCACTGGTCAAGTCCACCACAAAGAACAATAAATTATTCGTCATGATTTACTAAAGCTTAGTAAATATGGTTATACTTATAAGATCAAGTGTAATTCTGAGTTGTTGAAAGAGTTTCAATGAATGGCAGAACGAATAAGAAGAATCAATAAGGCAGAAAGATAAAAGTTTCTCTAATCTGAAAAGATGGGAGAGTACTTCTGTATCGTGTTTTATGATCGTCTTAATGATTAAGAACCATATCACTATTTATCCTCTAAGGACAACTTAGTGCACTAGTATGGCTAAGAAGAGGAATCGGAAATTGTTGAAATGGTTAACTCAGAAAGGCATGAGTCATACTTCGTTCCAAAATCAAGTCTTAGAGTCATACTCCAAGATTGTGACTTGAGTGACACATCTTAAGAAGTTCTAACACACTCATCAAATGTGAAGTAGAAAATTGTTTTCTTACTCTTGCACGTTTGAAGTTGGTAAATTGTGATGTCTTGGATAAGACAAAGACCAACTAATACCAATTGTGTGTAGTGTTTGTCTTGATAAGAATCCACACTAACTCTTGAATATTTGTTTGTCAAGAAATGTTTCTTGACAAGAGAATCTTATATCTCAAGAGGTCAGTAGGAGTCTAAATGATCTTGAAAAGGTTCAAGAACTAATCAAGAGTAAAACTATTAGACACTAGCACACGACTTGAGGTTTGTAACCTATCGTGTTGACATATTCTTGTTTCTGTGCCATTCCAATAGAGTTACTTGTACATATGAGTTCTGCGAGTTCTCAATAGACTGCATAAATGCAAAGCACCTTGTTCAATGAAAGTACATTGACTAGTATAGGTGAGCTGCTAAATAACTTGGAAGCAATGGTAGGACCCTTGATGGCAAGAAATTAAGAATGAACAAGTTCTGTCCATAAGAGTTTAGATTTGTCGCAAACATGATCTTATGATTATAGTTATGACAAATTCACATGGATAGGAGCACATACACCATAAAATCTAAGTGACATAATTTTTCTCTCCTTCATGAAAATGATTGTGAGGAAACGCTTTCACTAGGAAGATTTAAGGAGTTAGCTGTTGTGTAAATTGCATTCTCAAATTCGATTATGATTACCGCATCCCTCTTCATAGTTCGAAATGTGAGATTTGGCAGTTAATTTAAACATTTAAGACTTATTGCTATAAGTACTGAAATTGTTTAGACACACATATAAGCTATCTAAGGAAAGGTGTATGAGGTTGAGAAGCTTAGATAAAGGCTTATCAAAGCATATCGTATTAGAAATATGAACTTTGGAAGACAATAAGTATTGCTTTATAAGAAGTCCAAATGTTTTCTGAATACGTGTCAAAGCTAGTGGGAGCATAAATGTTATGCTGGTATGGATATAATTATCATGTTAGTGGGAGCATGATTATTATTTTAAGTGTTGCATGTTAGCAATGTTAATTATAGAAAACAAAAGTTTCACTTTGCAAAGTTGCAGGGGTTGAAAAATTGTTTTGCTATAATTTAGGGAGAGAATATTATACTTCGTTTCAAAATCTAAAAGCTTAGATCGAGAAATTTTAATTAAAGTTAGTCAAAGGACATATATGGATGTTATGTTGAAAAGATTCAACATAAAGGAATTCTATATATAGTAATATTATAGCAAGAAATTGGTAAAGTATCACGTTTTCATTGTGAATCATATCCCATACGCTTCGGGTATGGGATTGATTGCATATGTTGTAATATTTGAACGTTCTAAATTTTCCAAATGCCTAGGGCATTAAGAGGGAAAAAGGACCAGAACCAGATATGACTAAAATAATTAAACAACTGTCAATGACAATCTAAGGTTCGTTGAGGATTGGTCGCTTGTGAGCAGTTGGATGTATAGTAAAGGATGGACCATATCGACATTATTATGAATAGATAGGATTCTATTAAGAATGAGTTGTTGTATGGAAAATATTGAAATGTTTCCATATTGGGAGTTGGATATTGAGAATCCATGTCTAGATTAGAAACTTTTATGCAAGAAGGATGTTCAAAAGAATGTACTTTGAATGTGAGACTTCATATCTATGGAATTGCCTTGTAGCAATCTCCAATAGATAACTTTTTAATTTCATTGGCAAAGTCTTGGTGACTTTTGTGCAATAAGATTACAAAAGGATAATTGCATAAAATGTTAGAATCTAACATATTTTAATAGTGGCAAGAATTTGGTATTCTTACACTAATGATAAGGATTGGGAATTGTGAAATGAGTATCATTGGAAATATGTTCAGTTGATCTGTTTCACAAAGTAAGGACCATAGGTAAACATAGTGTGCATGCTTGGAGCATGGGACAACTGTTGTTATAATTCAAGTAATAAGTTGATTACCCGAAACAACGAATAATGAGTAATCAATATGGTGATTAAATAAAGGTGTCTTATTTATACTCAAAAGTTTGGGGCCATATTGGATTCGATTATTCTTGTGTTTCACTTTGCATGTTTTGACTTCCTGAATAATAAGATTATTCGAACGTTCCACAGTCGCTCATACTTTGGGAGTAGGTATGAAAGAAGATTGTCATGAATTGGTTTGTAGATTGTCTAAAGTTTATTAGACATAGCAAAAAATTGCTGCAACGTTCATGAGTGCTTATGAATAAGATTTGAGCATTGGATTAAACCCACGCTCACTTGGATCGCTTGATGGATTTTATCACGAGTGATTGGTGAGATGATAATATCTTATATTCTTAAAACCAAGACGTGTGAGTTGTATTCTGCAAGTCGGTTGCACATTGATAATATGTAAACGCACCAGTAACTTGGTGTTATAAAACATATTATTGTGTGTGATTCGATGAGTAGGTACAAGTGAGCATTTGAGTCGAAGTTTATCCCTTCCTTTTACCCAAAGTGGGATAAAAGCGATATATGTGGGCCCCTCGATGATTTAGTGATGACACCCTAAGCGCTTGGCCAAGCCGTGACTAAGTTGATGTGTTCGGTTGTAGTCTGTTGTCAGTCGTCATAAATCGGAAATCGGGAAACAACACATGAACAGAGAGTATGATTAAAATCCATGTCTCAGTTCATACGATATCTAGAATGGAGGAATATATGATCCCTTATCTAAAGGACGCGTTACTGATAAGATCAGAGTTGACAGCAGCTTTTGAAAGCTATGATTGCTGATCAGGTTCCGAAGTCATATGCAAAATAGTTATTAGACTTATCCAAGTGGGAGACTGTTGGATTAGGTATCTAAGCCCATAACTATTTTGGTATGTATTTGACCCGATTGTGAGCATGGTCCTTTTGGGTTGCCTTCACCATAGTAACTGATAGGATGAATTAAGGAGAAAGAGGATTAATTATGATTTATTAATATATTATATGAATAATATATTAAAAGAGAAATCATATTGTTTAATTAATATTAGTCAAGAATTAATAAGAATTAATTTTGTGGCTAAATGAGATTGATTAAACTTGGAGGACTGATATTGTAATTATAAGATAGTTGCATAAATGGGCTAATGGACTCCATAGAAGTTGGAGTGGACGAAATCTATAGGGAAACCCATTAGAATTCGTCCAAGGCTTCTAAGGAGGGAGTCCATGGGCTGCTTATGGACTAATCAGTCAGATTAGGGTTTCCTGGTTGAAAACCCTAATAGCCTAAGTATAAAAGGAACCCATGGCAAGCCAAAAATGTCCCTAACCTTCTAAGAGAAACCCTAGGGCGTGTTTGGTGCCTCCTCCCTCTCTCCTTGTACATCTTGTTGCATATGGTGTTTGTGACTCCATTATAGGTGCAACATTTGAGGCACTAGGCTTTCAGAAGTCAATTACAAGAAGCATTCAGACTGTTATTGCAACATAACAATCAAGGTAAGATCTAAACTATATTCTTTTGTCAATTTCGATTATTGTATGCTAGAATTAGGGTTTATGAGCTTTGGATGATTATTACATGTATATTAGACAAACTAGATCCAAAGCTTTAGGGTTTGCATTTACACTATAGGATTGATGTAGTGCTCAAAACCCATCAATTATACCAAGGGTCTTCTTCAAGTTTAGAGTCTCATCACTTATCAGTTCACGTATAAAGTGCCACCTTATCTGAATGAGTTTCGTCCTACTGGGAAACACTTGATTCTTTTCCAACTAGAATGCACTTTGGTTGTCACAATCCAATACACAATATTCAAGTTGCATCTCAAGTTTTGATAGGAAGTTCTCAAATCATATAAGCTAGCTCGTTGCTTGCTTCTGCAATTGTCATGTAATTTGTTTTCGTGGTTGAAAGAGAAACACTCTTTTGTAACATTGACATCCAAATGATTGGTGTATCCGTGATTGTTAACACATAACCGATTGTGTTCATTCCTAAATCCATACAACCCCCTGTATTGATATCAACAAAAACTTCCAAGACTTCCATTTTTCTTTTGAAGCATAAGGTAGCCTTGAAAGTATATTTCTAGTAGCAAAGCAGCCACTTGACTCCTTCCTAATGCTTTCTTCATAGACATAAACTGGATCACTACTCCCACTCCATGATCAATATCTAGTGTGGTGCATACTGTAGCATACATCAAGCTACCAACTATCATGACATAAGAAGCTCTAGCCATCTCTTTTTTTCTTCTTCCTTCTTTGGAGATTGTTTCTTGGAGACTCAATTGACTTATCAAAGGTGTACTCCTAGGTTTTCCATGTGCCATGCTGAATTTCTTTAGAAATTTTTTGATGTACATTGCTTGAGAAAGTATCAAAGTACATGCAACTTTGTATCTGACTATGCTCCTGCCCAATTGTAACACTCATCGCCCATGTGGTTTTAAAATATCTTTTTAAAGACATATTTTTAGTTTTTAGGGTTAAAAAGTTTCAAAGTTAATAACATTTTTGAAATTAAATGGTCACAAAATATTTCAAGAGGTTTAGTTGTTTAAAAGTGTTAGGTTTGAATAGATATCATAAAAAAGGTTCCAGATCCCCATAAAAAAGGTTCAAGATCCCCATAAGTTAGGGTCTACTAAAATGCTCCACACCTTTAATCGCTTAAAATTTTCAATCTGAACATATATCAAAATAATTTTAGCAATGTATTTGCCTAGTTAATTACCCAAGATTGATTCTTTTTAAGTGAGAGGATGCCAAGCCAACATACTCGAATCAGACCTCCAAAAATAGAATTTAAACATTCTAAGATGGGCCGAACATTTGTTATCAAAAGAGTAATGAAACGACTAGGATAAGTAATAAAGGTATTTGAAGATATGAAATGCATGCAACTACACCTTCCTTTGTCTATCCCATAATGCTAACTCAGAAACTAAGGTCGTATATGTAAAGCTCATGTAAGATGAAACTATCAACGTTTTCCCTAATATCTACACGAGTCTTAGAGGTAAGATATGTAGAGCTCAAGATGGACGAAAGCACCAACTTTTTCCCTGATATCCACAAACTAGGCATTAGGTACTACCACTCTAACCTACACAATGGGTAGCTTGCATCTACTTGTGTACATGAGGAATATCTAGAAATCTACTCATAAAACTTACAACGAAGTTTAATTTGGGTAATCTCACAGTCACAACCCATCATAGCATGATATGCACAAGTAGGATGCTTAAATCATTTGTAAACAATATAAGTTTTTGCTTTTATAATCAAACCATCTCCAAAAATGTCATTTCATTAATTCTAAAGATAATAGGATTTAATCACAGAATGAATTCAATGAGGAGATGAACACACGAAGTAAATAATCTACTGAAGCTCTCTTATGTCTGGAAGCAATCTCAAGTACAAGTATGTTATGAATGAACTTGCGTACCTAATACTCATGACTATAGAACGATTTACAGGAGGTGGTGCTATCGACAAACAACAAAATATACAATGTGAATTCGACATCAAAGTACATAGAAAATATACACACTGAAATAAAAAGATATATCAAAGGCATGTAACGTTCATTATAGAGTACAACTCTTCTATACGAATATAACAAAGAAAAGATTGAGACTGGGTCTTCTACATTCCAACACAACATATCTTCTACATTCTCACCGTTTGTGTTGAATATGAAAATCTTCACTTCGAGCTCAGAGACCTAACTCACCAAAATATTGTTGATCTGCTGAGATGGAAATTTCTCCTTCAAATCGGTATATAACATGAACTTATTTTGTACATTATTCTGTCTCTTCGCAAAAAATATAATCCCCTTAGGTTTTAATACAATCTCACCATCTGCACATTGATCAATATTATCCATCTGAGTACTAGGTTTGCCAACCACCCTCTTAAACTCTTTGGCTAACTTAAAATATGTCAAAGCCATTTGTGTATAGTAACACACACGATACTCTCTAACATGTATGGAATCTGTGTTGTAGATTTTAGTGTTTGGCACTTCTTTCTCATTGAGCTTTTTCATAATTTGAACAAACATCACAAAGTCATGGGGATTCATAAGTCGAAAATATGCTATTATGAACTCATAGTTCTATTTATTACCCCATACAACTCTGAATCTATAATTTTGGAGTGCATTTTCGAATAACACATCCTTCGTGATGGAAAAGTTCTTGATAATATTTTTCGATAACCATACCTTCTCAGCATCTTGAGCCAAATTTGTGTGAAATATAATCTTCAAGTTCTTCTAAACAGAAGTTTCAGCAAAATCATGAAGAAGATTGAATTGTGGAAATTTGAACATGAGATAACATATTGTAGATCAAGTTGATTTACGCGGTATTTTCAAAAGAGTAACTTTCTTTGGGCTACTTTTCAAAATCCTGAATATCTCCAAATGCAATATCGTTAATAGTCTCGAAGTTCCAGAACTTATTAACATCACCCTTATTATGTGCATTTGCTCCTTCACTTTCTCTACTTCGAAGAATGTTTATCAATTGTCTCATTCTCCCTGCATCATCCTCTTGTCTTCGCTTTAATTCCTCATGTGAAAATACTTTTCATTTTCTTGTCCCTAAGCTAAATTGAACAAGTTGTTTCATTGGTGCATGCCCTCCAATAAAAACTCCTTTTGTAACATGAATTTTATTGAAGTTGAGCTCAATGGTTCTCTAAACATGAAATGATGTTGTAATGAAACATCCATAAAATTCATGTAAAATTTAAACTTTTAAAACAACCCATAAATCATCATTGTTTACAAAATAGTTTTCAAAACATTTCTAATATCAGAGTTTGCCCAAAATCACAAAACCGAACACGACGAGGTGCACGATCACGCCTTCGCCTTTTCGTGATCCTTTGAGATACCTGAAACATAATCCAAAAATGTAAGCCCAAAGCTTAGTGAGTTCCCGCAAAATACCAATACATAACAAATATCATATATATACAATAACAACATACAATGGGTCCACAACTAACAAAGTGGATTACCCCTGAGCCCACAGAATAATTCTGGCTTGCCCTTGGCCCATAGCTTATGTCTGGCTTGCTCCCCGGCCTGATCAGTCCTCGGACTGTATATCACTAAGCCCCCGGTACGTGTCTGGCATGCCCTTCCCGGCCTTCAGCTCGTATCTGGAATGATCGTGAGCCCTCAGTATGAGTCTGGCATGCCCTCCCCGACCCTCAACTCATATTCGACTTGCTCTAGGGTTTGTTGGCTACAACACGGAGCAGTACAACCTCAACCAAACCCATACAATATGTCGAGATATAACAGATTATAACATACAAAAATATACAGACAGTATCATAGGAATCCCTATAGATCTACCATACTAGCATATCAAAACTAGCATGCATATCTACTCCATACTAAAAAAATCAATGAATATTCGGTTATCAAACCAATGGGCCAGCCTTGGTTCCTTCAAACCGAAAGTATAGTGAGGAAAATTCACCTCACACTGCTGAATCACACTGAAAGTCTCTGGCTGCTGGCACACAAAAATCCCCACGCTATCATAACAAAATAATCTAACAATTAATAATTGGATTACAAACAAGGATAATAGTCCATCATTAGGGTAAAAGGCCACTTTACCCTTTCCTTAGTTGGGCTAAGACCCAGACCCAAAACTAAGCAATCACTCAAGGCCCATAATCGGCCCAATTTTCCAAATTGGGCCCAAACTCCTACTTGGGCCTTACCCTAAGTTCCATCTCTTCACTTAGCCCAAAACACCAATACTCAGATGGTCTAATAAGGGACCAAGCATCCAAAAAGGTAGCCCAAACTTGAAGCCCAAAATTCCTAAACCCAACACACTGAGTATGCAGGGCGTACCCATCTGTACGCTCAACGTATTCCACCTTGACCAAGAACGCACTGCTGACCACCTACACCCAGCGTACGCCTTGGTACACCCAGCAAACGTCCAGCAACTAGATCCAAGTCCAAGAAGGTGCTCTTAACCATAAAGTTTCCAACTTTATGGTTATGCATGCATCATTGAGACCCAAAACCAACTTCCTAGTTGGTCTTAACTGTTGGATTAGGTGTCTAAGCCCATAACTATAATTAGTATGTACTTGACCCGAGAGTAGCATGGTCCGTTTTGGGTTGCATTCACCAGAGCAATTTGATAGGAAAAATATTTGAGAAAGAGGTTATTTGTGGTTTATTAATATATTATACGTATAATATATTAATTAATAAACCATATTATTTAATTAGTATTGATCAAGAATTAATTTGAAATTAATTTAGCGATCAAAATAGACTAATTAAATTAACGGGGACCGATTAGATAAATAAGTGATATTTATAGTTTGGGCTAATGATCCATATTGATTAGGATGGACTAATTTTATGTGGGAGTCCAAGAAGAGTTAGTCCAAAGGGCTTATCATATGGATTATTGGATTAAAGGCCCGAGGAAGTGAATTACGGTTTAAAAGTTAGACCCTAGGAATTCCAAACTATAAAAGTAACCCCTAGACTCCAAAAAAAATCGGCACTTGTGATCATAGATGAAACCCTAGCCGAATTTTGAGCTTTATAACCTCTCTCTCATTATCCTCCATTTGTTCATGGTGCTTTGTGAACCATTTGAGGCATCACACTTGGGGTGCTAAGCTCTTGAAAGGCCAAAACTCTACAAGCTACAACAAAGAGGTAATAACTTAACTTGTTTTTATGTTGCAATATTAAATTTGTATGCTAGTTATAGGTTTCATTCTTTGGATGATTTTGTTGCATATATAACTAGAGAAAACTTAGATCCAAAGCATTAGGGTTGTATCTGCACCATAGGAGTGTTATAGTACATAAAACCCAACAGTGGTATCAGAGCCATGGGTGTTTTCTGTTATATAGATGCATTGGTTGATTGTTCAAAGTTGAAAAAAATGGAAATCTGCCTTCTGCCAGGGTGAACTCGACGAGTCCACTATGGAACTGGATGAGTTCATTGCTTGAACTCGACGAGTTGGACAGTCTGTTGGCAGATTTTCGGGTTTTTTGGCCAGAATTGGATTAGGATCATTACCATGAACTGTTTTATATCATAAAATCTATTTTTTCTGATATGGTAGTGATCAACCTCATCCAATTAAAAGATAAATGTCAAATATTAAGATAATTACAAGTTATATGATAAGCTAATTATTTGAATTATTTGATTTATCTTGCTACATGAATTATAATTAGGTTAAATTGGTTAAAGATAATATGATTATTTTATTGGTTAAAATTTGATCTAAATGTTTTTGAAGAATTACAAAACTTGTCATCAAGTTTTGGAACTCAAAAAGTTTTTTTAAAGGAGTTACAAAACTTGTCATCAAGTTTGGAATTCAAAAGGTTTTAAAGAGTTACAAAACTTGCCCCCAAGTTATGGAAATTGAAAAAGTATCATTTATGAAACATTGAATTCTAAAAATCTAGTAATTTGAAAAGGTGCAACTCTTGGGTTCATAACTTAAAAAAAATTAATTAAATAGTTTTAATTTTGAATTTTGTATTTAGAACCTTGATGTTTCCTTTGAATAGTTCAAATTACACTCTTATGGACTTTATTAAATTGATTAAATGTTTAATTAAAAGAGAAAGTTAATAAATCCATAATCATATGGTTTAAAGTTAATTAAATTAAAAGTTTAATTTATTAATAGATTAAACCACCTAGTATTTTAAAAGTGTAAAATACACCCTTATACTATATAAAATTAAAAGCTTAATATATTATATATGTATAAGTAAAAAGTCAGTCTTACCGTTAGTAGACATCATTCACGAAGCTGGTCTATAAGGGGTGTTTAAGGAAGCGGCCTGTAAAATGACCGCCATTAGGTATCCACTTTTACCCACCGCACCCTTGACCAGTGGAGGGTCGTTAGTCGAACGGGTTTGATAGGACACTTAAATCCTCATTAAAAGTATAATGAAATACAAAGTAACTAAACACTTTATAAATTCCCAATCTTAGTTACTTTAGAAAAAAATATGAATTTGATGCTAACCCATGAAATTGCACATTGCACCTTATTGGTCAGTTAGTGGAGTGTGTGTGGTTAACAGGCACACTAATGTGGACTAATGAAGGATGGCAATGGGTTTCTCGTAAATTATCATTGATCAATGGAGCGTGTGTGGTTAACCGACACATTGATTAGGCGATTAATGACATCGAGAGTACCAAGCTAATTTGCATGGTTATTCACAACTTGTTTGTGATCCTCGGTATCCCAGTCACAAACTTGAAGGGCATAATCGAGATTAAACATGCCATTGAATCTCAAAAGAATCTAGGAATTTCAATTTGTTTAAAACCTAATATTCATTTTCGTTTTTCATGGTGGAAATTGGTAAATCGTCATTTACCTACCTTCAAATATTTTGCAATTGGATTACGGCATCCCTCTTCCGAATTGCAGAATATTGTGTTGGGTCCTAGCCTTAATATTTAATTTGAGTGTTATATTAAGGACTTAAATCAATTAACTTGAATTTCTCCCTTGTAGATGTCTAATTCTAATAACTATGGTCTTCCCGAATCTTTTGAAAATAGCTTCCCTCACGAAGATGATCTTCCATGTTTCGATCATGAAAATAGAAATCATTCTTCACTTCCTCCACCTCCTCCAATTATTCTCCTTGACCCACATGTTCGTCAACTTGAAAAGTTCAAGATCACTCAAGCCCCATTGGCAAGCAAACATGAAGATGGAAAGTCTGTATGTGCTCACGTCTTGGACATAAAGCTGCATATTCACAAGGTGGGAATGTTGGGTGTCGTGTTCCCAAGGAAGATGGCTATTGACTTGGTTCTTCATTCGCTTTCTAAGTCATATAGTGAGTTTGTTAAATACTACTATATGACAGACCACGACGTGACCCTTATCGATCTTACTTATTTGCTTATTGCTGCTGAATCAGCAATGATTTGGCGCACTGGTAAAGCAAACTTGATTGGAAGATCTACTTCCCAAACTTCCATGGACATTGACAATGGCGACATTGGAAGTCCAGAAAAGCTTTCTCTTCCTAATGGAAAGGGATTGACCAAGGTCAAACCGTTTGACCTAATGGTAAAGAGAAAGGCTAAGTCTGTGATTGTCCCGTGTATCATTCCGAGAGAGTCTGTTTGTTTCTATTGCCAAGAGAAGGGGCATTGGTTGCGAAGCTGCCATGACTACCTGAGAGATCTAAGAGATGATAAAATCAAATTGTATGGCTCTACTTAAGGTAAGTTCACTATCTAACTCTATTAAGTTCCTACTTATAGTTCTTAATACATGATGTGATAAGATTGCATTTTGATGTTTTGTAGGATCAAAGAAGAGAAAGGAAGCTTGAAAGAAGAGTAAGCTGATTCTGATCGCGAAGAGATGGATTTCGATCGCATGGTTCGATGGTCAGATTTTTTGAGCTGCTGCTTAGAAGTTATGACAGATTGCTTAGGAATAGATGTCAACATAGTTTTCATTTGTATTTGCATTGTAAGGACAAGTTTTTCCGCACAGTTTATAAATAAAGAAAAAAAATTTATTTTGTCTTGTTTCATATTTCCTTGCAATGGCATTTGTGAAAATTGTTGTTTATATGTTTATATTAATAGAAATATTGAAAATGGTTTGATTCTTAGTTATATCAATTGTGGTAGTGTTGTAATTTTCTAAGTAAGGAAAAATTCTCATCGCCCAATTTTCAATTGGATAGAAACCTGGAATCATATGATGTATGAAAATCTTGGTACTTAGGAAATTAAGACTAATTCCTTGTATACATATGCATGTAAGTGTAGTGGAAGATGAAAGGATCCAGTACGCATTGATGTGTACTGGTCAGGTCCACCATAAAGGATGATAAAGGCTATTCGTCATGATTTACTAATGGTTCAGTAAATATGGTTATGCTTACAAGTTTAAGTATAATTCTAATACCTTGAAAGTTTCAATGTATAGCAAAACGAATAAGAAGAATCAATTAGCCAGAAAGATAAAAGTTTCTCCAATCTGAAAGTAAAGGAGAGTACTTTAGTATCATGTTTTATGATCATCCTTATGATTATGGAACCATGTCTCAATTGATCCTATAAGGATACCTTAGTTCATTTATATGACTAAGGAGAGGTATCAGGAATTGTTAAAGTGGTTAAAATCAAAAGGATGATTCATAATTCGTTCTAGTATCAAGTCTTAGAGTCATACTCCAAGATTATGCCTTGTGTGACATATATTAAGTAGGTTTATAGCACATTTGTAATTGGTAGTTGTGATAAAGCAAAGACCAACTAAGACCAATTGTGTGAAGTGTTTGTCTTGATAGGAATCCACACTAACTCTTGGATATTAGTTAGTCAAGGAATGTTTCTTGACAAGAGAAACTTATATGTCAAGTAGTCGGTGGGAGTCTTAAAGATCTTAAAAAGTTTCAGGAACTAATCAAGAATAAACCTATTGTTCATCGCTAGCACACGACTTAAGGTTTGTAACCTATCGTGTTGACATATTCTTGTTTCTGTGCCCATTCCAGTTAAAGTTGACTATGCATGTGAGTTCTATGAGTTCTCATCTGTTTCCATAAGGCAAAGCATCTTGATCAGTGAAAGTTCATTTATCAGTAAGGGTGAGTTGCTGAACAACCTGGAAGCAATGGTAGGCTCTTGGGCTACTAAATGGCAAGAAATTAAGATTGAACAAGTTCAGTCCATATGAGTTTGAATTTGTCATAGACCTTGTCTTATGATAATGGTTGGAAATGACAGATTCACATGGATAGGAACACATACACCATAAAATCTAAGTGACATAAGGTTTCTCTCAAATTCATGAAAATGATTGTGAGGAAACGCTTTCACTAAGTAGATTTAATGAGTTAGCATTTGTGTTAATTGCATTCTTAAATTCAAATATGATTACGGAATCCCTCTTCATAGTTCGAATTGTGAGAAATGGAAAAAAGTTTTAACATTTGGGACTTACTGCTGTAAGTTCTTAAATTGTTTAAGACACACATATGAGCTTTCTAATGAAAGGTGTATGAGCTCGTGAAGTCTAGATAAATATTTTTCGAAGCACCACATATCGGGAATCTAAACTTTGGTAAGAAAGTCAATAAGTATTGATTTATAGAAGTCCAGCTGATTTCTGGGTACATGTCAAAGCTAGTGGGAGCATAAGTGTTATGCTAGTAAGAATGTAATTATTATGCTAGTGGGAGCACAATTATTATGATAAGTGTTGCGAGTTAGCAATGGTAATTATAGAAAACAAAGATTAAATTCGCAAAGTTGCAGAGTTTGAAAAGTTGTTTTGCTATAATTAAGGGAGAAGAACTCATACTTCATTTCAAATCTAAAAGCTTAGATTGAGATTTTAATAGAATTTAGTCATGAACATATATGAATGTTATGATAAAATGATTCAACATAAGGAAATTCTATATATGGAAATGTTATAGCAAGAGACTAGTAAAGTATCATGTCTTTATGTAAGACATTATGAATCGTGTCACATATGCTTCGGGTATAGGATCGATTGCACATGCTATAATATTTGTGTGTTCTGAATTTTCCAAATGCCTAGGGCATTAATAAGGAAAATGGACCAGAACCGTATATGGATAAAGTAGTTAAACAACTGTCAATGACGATCTAAGGTTCGCTGAAGATTGGTCAGTTGTGGGCAGTTAGAAGTATAGTAATGTATGGACCATATTGACATTATTATGAATAATGAGTTGTCACATGGAAAATTTGGAAAATGTTTCCATAATGGGAGTTGGATATTAAGAATCTATGTGTAAGTTAGAAACTTTCATGCAAGAAGGACGTTCAAAGGAATGTACTTTGAATGTGAGACTTCGTATCTGTGGAATTGTCTTGTAACAATCTCCAGTAGAGTACTTTGTAATATCATTGTCGAAGTCTCTGTGACTTTGGTGCATTGACATTACAAAAGGATCATTGCATGATAGTTTAGAATCTAAGAAATTCTAATAGTGGCAAGAATTGGTATTCTTACACTTGTGATAAGGATTTGGATTTGTGACATGAGAGTCATTGGAAATGTTTACAATTGATCTATTTCACAAAGTAAGGACCATAGGTAAACATAGTGTGCATGCTTGGAGCATGGGATAACTATCGTTTTAATTCAAGTATTAAGTTGATTAGTCGAAACATTATACAATGAATAATGTGTAATCAATATGGTGATTAAATAATAAGTGTGTTTTATTTATATTTAAAAGTTTTGAAACCATATTAGATTCGATTATTCTTGTGTTTCACTTTGCATGTTTTACTTGCCGAATAACTAGGTTATTCAAACATCCACAGTCGTTCATACTTTGGAAGTAAGTAATGAAGTAAGACTGTCATGAATTAGTCTGTAGATTGTCTAAGTATTTAGACATAGCAAAAGTTTGTTGCAGTGTTCATGAGTACTCCTGTAATAAGATTTGAGTATTGGATTAAACCCACGCTCACATGAATCACTTCATGGATTTTATCACGAGTGATTAGTGAGACGATAATATCTTATATTCTTCAAACGGAATATAGTTGCAGTTTACAAGTCAGTTGCACATTGATGATATGTAAACGCACCAGTAACTTGGTTTATAAAACGTATCATTGTGTGTGATTTGATGAGTAAATAGAGCAAGCATATGAGTCGAAGTTTATCCGTTCCTTTTACCCTAAGAGGGATAAAAGCGATATCTGTGGGCCCCTCGATGATTTAATGATGAAACCCTAAGCGCTTGGCCAAGCCTGGACTGATTTGATTTGTTTAATTAGTCTTTCATCATCAATCGGAAATCGGGAAACAACACATGAACAGAGAGAATGATTATAATCCATGTCTCAGTTCATACGATATCTTGTAGAATGTAGGAATATATGATCCCTTATCTAATGGACGCGTTAGAGTTCGACAACGGCTTTTGAGAGCTACGATTGCTAGTCGGTTTTTGAAGCCATACTTGCAGTTATAGTTATTAGACTTATCCAAGTGGGAGACTGTTGGATTAGGTGTCTAAGCCCATAACTATAATTGGTATGTACTTGACCCGAGAGTAGCATGGTCCATTTTGGGTTGCATTCACCAGAGCAATTTGATAGGAATGATATTTGAGAAAGATGTTATTTGTGGTTTATTAATATATTATAAGTATACTATATTAATTGATAAATCATACTTTTTAAATAGTATTGATGAAGAATTAATTTAGTGATCAAAAGAGATTAATTAAATTAACGGGGACTGATTAGATAAATCAGTGATATTTATAGTTTTGGCTAATGATACATATTGATTAGGATGGACTAATTCTATGTGGGAGTCCATGACGAGTTAGTCCAAACGGCTTATCATATGGATTATTGGATTAAAGGCCCGAGGAAGTGAATTATGGTTTACAAGTTAGACCCTAGGAATTCCAAACTATAAAAGTAACCCCTAGACTCCAAAAAAAAATCGGCACTTGTGATCATAGATGAAACCCTAGCCGAATGTGGAGCTTCATAAACTCTCTCTCATTATCCTCCGTTTGTTCATGGTGCTTTGTGAACCATTTGAGGCATCACACTTGGGGTGCTAAGCTCTTGAAAGGCCAAAACTCTATAAGCTACAACAAAGAGGTAATAACTTAACTTGTTTTTATGTTGCAATATTAAATTTGTATGCTAGTTATAGGTTTCATGATTTGGATGATTTTGTTGCATATATAACTAGAGAAAACTTAGATCCAAAACATTAGGGTTGTATGTTGATATGTGCATATTTAGCTATATATTTAGTATAGATTTTCATTAATTGTTAGCTAATTATTTACATATTAATGGACAAAAGGTACTTAATAGTGTTCAAATTGTATTTTCAGTTCAAAAGAGAAGCTCAGAGGTAAAAGGAAGCAGGAGATACAATCGAAAGCTCGGGAACTGAAGAAAGAAGAAAAATGCTAAATCCTGAAGCTACTCGGCGAGTAGGGACGTGTAACACCGTAAATTTTCATACAAAATTTTCATTTTTAAAATCACATAAATATCATCAACACATATCACAAAATCTCAATATTTCAATTATCAAAAACACGGGTTCATAATTATTTAAATAAAATCCAGGATCCTCGAACACAACTCCATCTCGCGTGTACAATCAAGCCGTCGCCTTCCCGTGATCCTGAGAAGTACCTGAAACACATAACATATAACACGGTAAGCATGAAGCTTAGTGAGTTCCCCAAAATACCACATATAACATATATTAGCCACTCGAGGCTATAACTCTGTGGGCCCACTGGCCCTAACTCTGTGGACCCTCTGGTCCTAACTCTGTGGACCTTCCGGTCCTAACTCTGTAAACTCTGGAATACACACAGCATAAATCACATAGAAATAATGCAGTGCAACACATCACATACATAGCATACAAGATACTCTGTCACATAACTTTACTTACCACTGAAGGTAAAGTATAGTGAGAAGACTCACCTCGGGTGGCGAACAGATCCTATAAATGCTGCTGCTACACTCCGGCTTCTATCACTAAGCCAAACCCACAAATAACCCCATTAGGATCTAAGACCATCCTTCACATTATTAGGTCTAAACATGGTCCACCAACCTCGTCCATAAATAACTCAAGTCCATTGGGCCCACCAAGGCCCAACCATGGCCCAATTTTCCAAATTGGGCCCAAACTCTCATATGGGCCTTACCCTAAAGCCAATCTAAATATTCTAGTCCACATGACTGCTCTTGGATGGCCCATCAATGGCCTAAATACTAAAGCCCAATAGGAAGGCCCAACACAAGGCCCAAGCAAAAATTAGGGTTTTCACATAAAATGACGATTAGGGTTAAGTATTTCTCACTTAACCCATTAAGTCCATTATTCCACTAATATACCATATAATAAAATTGTCATGAGTTTTATCTTCAGTCCACTGGTCCAAACGCGGGTCCCAATAGGCCCAAATCAACAAACCCAAAATTAGGGTTTTCTAAACCCTAATTAGGGTTTCTAGCCCAATAATGATACAGTCCAGCCCAAGGTTAGTGTTTAGGTCCTTTTGGGTTCCGTCAGGCCAGGCACCACCCATTGCCACCTCGGGCGGTGGTGATCGGCGGCGGCTCAAAGCGGCAGACGGCGGCATCCACCATTTCCAATGGTGGTGGTGATGGTCGCTGTCCAAAAAGCACATAAATGACCTCACACATAGAATACACACATCCACAGCCACCACCCACGGTGGCTGGTGGCGGCCAATGGTGGCAGAAAACGAAATGGGTGGCAGCCACCACCTTGAAGTGGTGGTGGTGGATTCCGGCTCTAAATAGTACAAACAACACCAAAAACAGATTATAGCATAACAAATACTCGAGCATCTAACGTCCAGCTGCCTTATACATGGCTGTTGTCGCCGGAAATGACGACCACAACACCCCAAAAGCTACCGGCGACAATAACAAAGCAAACAACTTCAGCCGGGTAGAGAGAAGACGGAGAGGAGAAAAAAACCGATCTTACCGAGTGTTTCCGGTTATTCACGACGCCACGCAACGATGAACGCCACCAGGTTCTCGATCTTCAGTGGTCTTCTCGGCTGCCACGGTAGTACCACCTCACCTTGACTTCGCCGGCGACAAGAGCGACAGCAGAGGTATTCGACGACCATGCGACGAGGAGGTGTCGATCTATGGAGTGTGAGGGCACAAGGGTGGCGGCTGGTCTTCCAGCATGGCGGCTGTATCACAATGTTAGGGTTAGGGTTGCTGGAGCATCTTTACACGGAATGAACTGCTGAGTCCATATCCCATGATCTAATCAAACTTGCCTTCCATTTTTCCAATTTCGGCCCTTCCTCCACAAATCCTTTGAAAATTAATCCGTCATTTACACTTTTGCCCCTAATTCCATAATTTCATTACATAATAAGCCCAAATTACCAAGCAGCCCCTTATCTATAAATTATTTACAATTGCAGCCCCCGCCTTCATGAATATTCACAAAACCAATTCGGACTTACGCTTTTAACCCCCAAATTCTAAAATTATGACGGTTAACTCCCCAAAACCAACACCTTATTAAATTATTAATTATTTTAGGGTTTCTACTCATATTAACCCTTATCTATTTATTTATTTAATATTCGGGATGTTACAACTCTCCCCCACTTAAGTTAGATTTCGTCCTCGAAATCATTCCTTACCATCCCTTACACGCCCGACATCTTGAACGGCATGGCCACAAGTCCGAGCATAACCCCAGCCGTTCAATCCAACAGAGCTATCTCGACCAACCACATTGTACATGCAACCACTAAGTTCGCTTTACTCCAAACCGTATTACAACCGATCTGTAGTCGCACATCATTTCCGACCTTAGTCGTCTAACACCCACTAACTCCATATATGTTGCGGTCCTTCTCAAACTAACCGAACCGACCCTCCCAGGTCTAGAACATCAGATGTAAACCATACCACTCAAAATGAAATCCATTAGGGATCTAAAATCTCAACTTATCTATTCTTTACACAGATAGGGCCAAACTCAAACTCGAGAGTCCGGTTCAACAGCAGAGTTGGAATCACTCGTCTCCAATCAGATACTCGACTCACGACCCGTGATCTGCGAATCTACGCATACATTACTCTCCAATTCCTTCCGATTTATGACAACCTCTTCCTAATTCGAGGTATAATGGATCCCAATCGTCATGGAGACCCCAGTCTCGCCCCTGGTTCGGCCACTAGGTTCCTAAGGACTCACTCGTCAAGGCTACCTAAGCCTAAGAACTCCTCTGTGTCATGCTCTAACCAGGGAATACTACGGATTCCCGCAGGTTGATATCACTTACTCACTCACCCGTAAATGCTACGGCTCCCCGCAGGCTTACATCACTTACTCACTCACTTGTGAATGCTACGGCTCCCCACAGGCTTACATCACTTACTCACTCACTCGTGAACGCTAAGGCTCCCCGCAAGCTTACATCACTCACTCACTCGCCATGGGCTCTCCCCATGGTTTTTCCCTGATTTTACAAAGTGATTACTCCCACTTAGATCCTTCCAATCTCTTACTACCCCACAATCTCATCATTAAGCCATCACCATATTGCGCTCATTGAACTCATGCTCCGTGATCCATCATGGACAGGTGAACCCACCCTCCCAGACTGAGCATCACTACTCCTGACACCCATTGTAGCAACAATGCACTTTCTCTCGATACAATTCACATTCTTGGACAATCCCCATCCGATCAATCAGTTGATGGGTTCCCACTGGAACAATAATTATTCGATACTCCACTTATCATATCATAAACTCGACTCTCAAAGTAACCCAACCACTTAGGGCATCATACTCGGATACCCCGGTACACCATCATCGAATCTCACAATGTCTTGCTACGACCATTGATCTTCTTCTCGCACAACTCATAACCTAGAAAAACTCCACTCACAATTTGAAACACGGAGAAATCGTCAAGGACTGAGATCACGTTAACGATCATCCGAAACCCCATCCTATTACTGATCAAAACCCATGCGAAGCTACTCATAATAACTCTGAAACTAGTTGACAAATCAAATGTTGCTCCTCCCGGAGTATATATACAATCTATACATTAAACTATCGAATCTTAACAATCGAAACTGGACCTCGACAAACCAACCGCCTCGAACTTGACCATTACAACCCTAGAGAGTCCCTGACCACAATAATATCCCTGACCAACGGCTACTCGCCGTGGATACACTCACTCTTTCCTGGACACGTATAATATGCATAATCGCGCTTTGCGCCTTGCCTCATTCACTGCTAAACCCAAATCTCATATGACCGTACCGCAGGTTCCTGACATCCAATCCTCTAACCTCAAATTGAACGGAATGATGATCCTGCCAACAAAATACCACGTTCTCCCCCACTTAGGGTTTGAACCATCGCCCAAATGTTCACCAACAATCTATCCCACAGACTGTTTTTACCAGTAACACCGCACCTACTCTTGGAAGGTGATACGCAATGCTCAATGATATCCCCGATGGAGATCGAGCAACTCCAATTACCCGAATCTCAGATGAAATCCTCAGAAACTTCTCATCATGACTACTCCTAGTCATTCAGAATCTCGTATCATCCCACTACCGGACATCTCAACTGTCCAGTAGTAACTCTGACTCTTAACCTGAAATAATGAACTATCATACTCCTCATCCTTGACTCTTCAATCAACATTCCATCACGTGGATTGTAATAAGAGTGGAGTCCTCATTACCATACTCGATACTCCTCATAGACAATAAGAGCCACCGCCCCAATATCCTCTTCTTGATCGTCTGTCGTTGCAGCTAATACATGCCCTACTATGCTCAAATAGGGTGTATCCTTGTCCTTAACCATCTCAGTCCCCGCTGACAATCTGCTCATGCTCTAACATTACCTCTCGGCAGACATACTGCCCTAATACTCTGATGGAAGGGCGCCATCAATGCTAACCTGCAGGGTTCTACCCCCAAGCTCGGAAACCGAATTCTCAACACCTCTTATGTTTCCCATAGGAAACGGAAATAATACCATCCATGTCACAGAAGGTGACATCTTCACTATCGGCTGATTGCTCAACTCATGCCGCCATCCTCCATAACCGTCATCTCTACTCATCCTTGAGCCTTGCGACTTCATCTGCCATCTTACCAAAAATCTCTCGGAGCTAACTCGATTCCCCTCTCAAGGAATGCTCCACTAAAACTCATTCATCATGGCCCTCTGGCCCCATACTCTTTCACATCTGATCTCAGTCTAACCAATCACCACAGAATAACTGGTAGCACCAGTAACACTAACCGCCACGGGTCATGGTACTCGAACCATGTGGCCACCCCTCGATCTGCTAATAATCATGGTACCTGAACCATGTTATCTCTTCTCAATCCGCTACGAATCATGGTACTCGACCCATGACATCACCTCTCGATCTGCTACGAATCATGGTACTCAAACCATGAAATCACCTCTCGATCTGCTACAAATCATGGTACTCGAACCATGAAATCACCTCTCGATCTGCTACAAATCATGGTACTCGGACCATGAAATCACCTCTCGATCTGCTACTTAGAACCTCCAGAATGTTCTCTGTATCGAGTATGGGTCCTCTGCTTTCAGTAGTACGGGCCCATACTACCTGCCACATCTACCCATACTTTCCACACGGACCATCCCCGAGTCCCTAAGTAGCTGCTCGACCTTCTCACTCACCAACCCCGTCATGCGTGTTCGCTCCTCTGCGAAATATCCAACTCTGTCAGTGTACTCATCTGACTAGGGTCACCCTTTCCTAGCCTCTTCCTAGGTGCTCACACTTCTCCGCCATCAGCTGCTGAAGAACTCCTAATGATGTCAGCCGTCTACCTCCTGAATATCATCATATTCACTTAGTAGTTGACTCCCATCACCGAGAGTTCCACAAAGCACGAAGCAAGCAGCATTCGGGCTTCAAATAATCTCTATCAACACGTATCACCACTCTAGGTTACAACTCCGCTTGCTACACTCGTACTCAAAAGATATCACCGAGCTCAAGCAACTCCACCCCTCGCGGGTATACGACTACCTTCTCAGTAAGCTCCTCAAATGTTCATCTAGGTATCTCTCCTAGATTACTCCTCTACTCAGATCCGTCTCTAAAAAACAATTCCTGCTGGATACTCATATTCCGCACATACTCAAAGCACATTACAGATAACAACAACTACTAGGCTAAGGCATCACAAATCAGGCAACTCTAGCCCTAATATATGAAATACGTAGCCGATCTTCTAACATGCATCACTAATATCTCAATAATAACTCATAACACAAATAAGTAAGGGTATTTTGGGAAATCACCGTTCGGGCTCTGGCTGATTGTACACACTGCTCTTTCTCGTTTTTTTTCTTTTAGAAACTCTTTCTCGTCTTAGAAAATCATTTCTTTGAAAACTTCTCTCAAATCCTCAGTTTGAGTCCAGACATACCCGAAGGTGCATCTAAATCCCTCAAACCAAGGCTCTGATACCAACTTGTAACACCGTAAATTTTCATACAATATTTTCATTTTTAAAATCACATAAATATCATCAACACATATCACAAAATCTCAATATTTCAATTATCAAAAACACGGGTTCATAATTATTTAAATAAAATCCAGGATCCTCGAACACAACTCCATCTCGTGTGTACAATCAAGTCGTCGCCTTCCCGTGATCCTGAGAAGTACCTGAAACACATAACATATAACATGGTAAGCACGAAGCTTAGTGAGTTACCCAAAATACCACATATAACACATATTAGCCACTCGAGGCTATAACTCTGTGGGCCCACTGGCCCTAACTCTGTGGATCCTCTGGTCCTAACTCTGTAAACTCTGGAATACACACAGCATAAATCACATAGAAATAATGCAGTGCAACACATCACGTACATAGCATACAAGATACTCTGTCACATAACTCTACTTACCACTCAAGGTAAAGTATAGTGAGAAGACTCACATCGGGTGGCGAACAGATCCTATAAATGCTGCTGCTACACTCCGGCTTCTATCACTAAGCCAAACCCACAAATAACCCCATTAGGATCTAAGACCATCCTTCACATTATTAGGTCTAAACATGGTCCACCAACCTCGTCCATAAATAAATCAAGTCCATTGGGCCCACCAAGGCCCAACTATGGCCCAATTTTCCAAATTGGGCCCAAACCCTCATATGGGCCTTACCCTAAAGCCCATCTAAATATTCTAGTCCACATGACTGCTCTTGGATGGCCCATCAATGGCCCAAATACTAAAGCCCACTAGGAAGGCCCAACACAAGGCCCAAGCAAAAATTAGGGTTTTCACATAAAATGACGATTAGGGTTAAGTATTTCTCACTTAACCCATTAAGTCCATTATTCCACTAATATACCATATAATAAAATTGTCATGAGTTTTATCTTCAGTCCACTGGTCCAAACGCGGGTCCCAATAGGCCCAAATCAACAAACCCAAAATTAGGGTTTTCTAAACCCTAATTAGGGTTTCTAGCCCAATAATGATACAGTCCAGCCGAAGGTTAGTGTTTAGGTCCTTTTGGGTTCCGTCAGGCCAGGCACCACCCACTGCCACCTCGGGCGGTGGTGATCGGCGGCGGCTCAAAGCGGCAGACGGCGGCATCCACCATTTCCAATGGTGGTGGTGATGGTCGCTGTCCAAAAAGCACATAAATGACCTCACACATAGAATACAGACATCCACAGCCACCACCCACGGTGGCTGGTGGCGGCCAATGGTGGCAGAAAACGAAATGGGTGGCAGCCACCACCTTGAAGTGGTGGTGGTGGATTCCGGCTCTAAATAGTACAAACAACACCAAAAACAGATTATAGCATAACAAATACTCGAGCATCTAACGTCCAGCTGCCTTATACATGGCTGTTGTCGCCGGAAATGACGACCACAACACCCCAAAAGCTACCGGCGACAATAACAAAGCAAACAACTTCAGCCGGGTAGAGAGAAGACGGAGAGGAGAAAAAAACCGATCTTACCGAGTGTTTCCGGTTATTCACGACGCCACGCAAGGATGAACGCCACCAGGTTCTCGATCTTCAGTGGTCTTCTCGGCTGCCACGGTAGTACCACCTCACCTTGACTTCGCCGGCGACAAGAGCGACAGCAGAGGTATTCGACGACCATGCGACGAGGAGGTGTCGATCTATGGAGTGTGAGGGCACAAGGGTGGCGGCTGGTCTTCAAGCATGGCGGCTGTATCACAATGTTAGGGTTAGGGTTGCTGGAGCATCTTTACACGGAATGAACTGCCGAGTCCATATCCCATGATCTAATCAAACTTGCCTTCCATTTTTCCAATTTCGGCCCTTCCTCCACATATCCTTTCAAAATTAATCCGTCATTTACACTTTTGCCCCTAATTCCATAATTTCATTACATAATAAGCCCAAATTACCAAGCAGCCCCTTATATATAAATTATTTACAATTGCAGCCCACGCCTTCATGAATATTCACAAAACCAATTCGGACTTATGCTTTTAACCCCCAAATTCTAAAATTATGACGGTTAACTCCCCAAAACCAACACCTTATTAAATTATTAATTATTTTAGGGTTTCTACTCATATTAACCCTGTTTTGAGAAATCTATAAATAGAAGCAACAAACCCGAATTGAGGCTCTCTCTGGCTTTTGGGAAGATTACTTGGCAACTAAGGAGACTGCTGGAGATCTGAAGAACGTGAGAAGAACCCTAATCCTCAATTCTAAGAAGTTTAAGGCAACTTAGGTTTAATTTTCCACTTTACCTTTGAATAGAACTATGTTAAACTTGTTTGAATTTGTTTTTAGTTTTTTATCTACTGCAATTATGAACTAATTTCGTTAGTTTCTATTTAGGGTAGACAAGTTTGCTCCTATGGATTAATTTACTCTTTTGATTAATTCTTATGTGGTGAATCTTGTTAAATTAAGCTTGTTAAAGATCCTTATGCATTAACCATAACTATTTTCTGTTAATTGCTAAGTAATTAAGTTGCATGAACATCTCTTAATTGCTTATCTCATATGATTTATGTGAACACATTGCTATATCCCTAGGATTACTGAATATGAAACTAGGATTAACTAGAGAATGGGTAAATTAATGTGTGAGCTTGTGTGATACACCATCAACAAGAGGTTAATTGAATCACCAATTTAATTAGCTAATTACAAGTCTTATTTAACCCGAATAATTAAACTAGGGAATTTATTAGTTTAACCACTTGATCACTGCTTAAATTAATCTATTTTCTATGGATCGGTAATAACGAATGTGAATCTAATCACTTTAGTCGGTAACCAATAACAATTAATCCCATACATTACTATAAAAATTAACCATAGGAGTAAATGAGTTGAACCTAAACAAAAACCCTTTTGATCATTGAATTTAGTTGGTTTTTACGTGTTTTCAACTGTTAGTTGATTAGTTAAGTTTTAGTTAAGTTTCTAGTCTTGCAAAACTAGAGAAAACCCCTCTATTTTACTAATTGTTTTAGATAATTCTAGTAATTAGATTAATTCCCGTTCCCTGAGTTCGATACCCTACTTGCTAATTCATATTACCATTGACAGGTCCACTGCCTTTTGTGTGTCAAATTCATAAATTAAAAGTAGGAAAAAAACTAGTTAGTTCAACACACATCAAGTTTTTGGCGCCGTTGCCGGGAAACGGTTCAAAAATTAACACTAATTTCTAGTTTTATCGATCCTTTGTGTGAGAATTATCTTGCACAAAGTTAAGTTTTTTTAGTAAATTAGTCATTAGTTTAAGTTTTAATAGTTTTCTGTTTTTAGGATTTTTATTAAAAATTTTCTGTTTAAGCCGTGAACTCGCCGAGTGCATTCGAACCTACTCGGCGAGTCCATAGCTGATTTCCAGTTTCGTTTTTATTTTATTTTTTGTTCTTTTTACGTGTTTTTCTTTTCTGTTTGCAGTTCGTTTATGACCAGAGGAGGAGGTACACCTTTGGTTCCACCACTTGAAGACCCGGAAGCAACTTTGAAGAAAAACAAAGGCTAAACCGTAGGAGAAACCGCAACATCGAAGAATTCTCCTTTAAAGAATCTCAAGTCTGTATTTAGTAAGAAAAAGAGCAAGAAAGAAGGGGAATCCAGCTTCTCTTCAGTAGCAGACGAAGACCCAAGGAAGGAAGAGACCGAGTACGAATCTGAAAGGGAAGAAACCGACTCCGAAGAAGGAAGCGATTTAGAAGGCGAACTAGCTGACCCCATGGCTAACATCGATGAAGTTCCCATGGGTGAATGGAAGAAAAGGATGCGTGACGACACCGGCCCGGGACTCGTGCAACCCGCGATTACCGCAACTGCCACCTTTGAACTTAAAGGCCACATACTTGCTCAACTTAAGGAGATTCCATTCTACGGGAAGGATCATGAAGACGCATACAAGCATCTTGACGAAGTCAATGACATAGCCAACTACTTCAATGTCCCTAATGTGGATCGCGACACTGTCTTGCTTCGTATGCTACTTGTCACATTCAAGGGAGCTGCAAAGGATTGGCTGAAATCACTTCCCCCAGGATCCATCACTACATGGGCTAAAATAAAAGAAGAATTCATAGACCAGTTTTGCCCTCCTTCAAAAATAACCAAGTTAAAGAAAGCCATAGCTAATTTTGAACAAAAATCTGGAGAGTCACTATATGAGGCGTGGGAAAGGTACAAAGGCTTGCTAAGGAATTGCCTGCATCACGATCTAAACAGCTAACAAGAAGTCTCCATTTTCTATGCTGGAGTAAATATGACAACTAGGCAACTCCTTGATTCGCAAGGACCACTCACAAAGAAAGCACCCCCAGTGATAAAGGCCCTAATTGAAGAATTCTCTAAACACTCTAGAGAATATCATAACCCAAGAAATGACTTGACTCGAGGGGCGGTGAACTCTATTACTGATGACATGGCAGCAATGATAGCAAAATTGGAAAGCATGGATCGAAGAATGACTAACATGGACCAATCCATCCACGCCATTAGAGTGGGTTGTGAAAACTGTAGAGGACCTCATCTAACTAAAGATTGTGATCTTGACGAGAACGGGAATCGGAAGGCGCAAGTGTGCTATTCAAGTGGTCATAGGTTTGAAGACAATTGGCGAAAACCAAAGAAAGAATGGTTACCTTATGATGAGTACAAAAAGACAAGGGAGGAAAAGTATAAGCAAAAGGAGAGAGGCTTTTATCAAAAGGAGGAACCGGTGCCTGAAAAGAAATCAGATTTGGAAGACATGCTTACAAGATTCGTGGCCGCATCCGAGAAAAGACATAATGATGCCGATGCTACACTCAAAGATCAACAAAATATGTTGAGAGAACACCAACTTATGATGAAAGATCAACAATCCTTGCTTAGGAATCAGCAAGCATCTATTCTCAACATAGAAAAGCAGCTGGGGCAGCTTGCTCAACAAGTGAATGAGAGAAGACCAGGTGAACTTCCTAGTAATACCGAAAGTAACCCGAAAGGTGCACATATAAATATCGTGACAACTAGGAGTGGGAAGATTATAACTCCTCTGACCCCTATTCAGCAAGAAGATCCTAAGCTTGTGCAAGAGGATAAAAAAGATCTTGAAGAATCACAGAATCCCGATCCGACTCGCCGAGTCGACGTTACGGACTCGACGAGTCCCCCACCTAAACAGAAAAGCCAGTCTCCTGTTAAGCCATATCAGCCTCCACTTCCCTTTCCGGCTCGAGCTAGACAAGAAAAAAATGAAGTTGACTACCAGAAGTTTCCGGAAGACATAAAGGCTCTGCAGATTAATATACCATTCATAGAGGTGGTTGCACAAATGCCGAAATATGCCAAATTCCTCAAGGAGCTCCTAACTAATAGAAAGAAGATGGAAGAGGTGAAGAAAGTGGTCCTAAATGAGAATTGTTCAGCTGCCATGTTGAACAAACTACCTAAGAATAAAGGTGATCCGAGAAGCTTAACATTGCCTTGCCAATTTGGAAACTTAGCTACCATTTATGCATTGGCTGATTCAGGGGCAAGTTTAAATCTCATGCCATACTCATTTTTCAAGAAATTAGATCTTCCGGATCCAAGGCCAATTTGAATGGCGATTCACCTAGCAAATAAAACGGTCACATTTCCGAGAGGAATATGTGAAGATCTATTGGTGAAGGTTGATAAGTTCGTGTTTCCCGCGGACTTTATAGTTTTAGACATGGAAGCGGATCCTCAAGTCCCGATAATACTTGGAAGACCTTTTCTTAACAACGCAAGTGCTATAGTTGACATGCGAGATTCTAAACTTACCCTTTGGGTAGGAGATGAATCAGTCACTTTTGGGGTTGATCAAGCCATGAAACATCCTAGGAATAGCGATGACACAACATTTTCGGTTGACATGTTGGAAGAGTTAATGGAGGAATGGAACGAAGATGAGCCAAACAAGTCCACCGTAACACATGAAGAAGAATTTGATGCGGAAAGAGACCTGCTGGAATTAGAAAGACTGCTCGAGGAAGCTGAGTATAATGATTTAATCAGAAGTGCAGAACACACGACTCGCCGAGTCGCCTCGTAAGACTCGACGAGCCCATCCGAAGAAACCCGATCAGTTGCGGATTTTACGAAGGACTCGACGAGTCCCCTCACTAGACTCGACGTGTTCAACATTCAGAACACGAAAACTGAACTTAAGGCACTACCAGATCACTTGGAGTACGTGTTTCTTGAAGATGGCCAACAAAAACCTGTAATTATAGCTGTTGATCTGGCCAAACATGAGAAATAAAGTCTTGTGGGTGTATTGAGGAAGAGGCAAGGTGCTATAGCATGGAAAATAACCGACATAAAAGGAATTAGTACAGCTTATTGTTCTCACAAGATTAACTTAGAAGATGGAGCTAAAGCTGTAGTACAACGCCAACGAAGACTTAACCCGAACATGCAAGAGGTTGTGAAAAAGGAGGTGGTTAAACTACTAAATGCCGAAATCATTTACTCAATCTCCAATAGCCCATGGGTGAGTCCGGTGCAAGTGGTACCAAAGAAAGGAGGAATGACGGCGGTGGCCAATGAAAATAACAAGTTAATTCCAACAAGAACAGCAACCGGGTGGCGTGTTTGCATTGACTACAGGAAATTGAATGATGCCACATGCAAGGATCACTTTCCATTGCCATTCATCGATCAAATGCTCGAAAGACTCTCCGGCCATTTATATTATTGTTTTCTTGATGGGTTTTCGGGGTATTTTCAAATTCCAATAGACCCACAAGACCAAGAGAATACCACTTTTACATGCCCAAGTGGAACATTTGCATATAGACGCATGCCTTTTGGGTTATGCAATGCACCGGCTACTTTCCAAAGGTGCATGATGGCCATTTTTCATGATATGATCGAGAAGTTTATGGAGGTCTTCATGGATGATTTCTCGGTATTCGGGTCATCTTTTGAAGATTGCTTATCTAATTTGGACTTGATGCTAGCTAGATGTGAGAAGACAAACCTTGTCCTTAATTGGGAAAAGTGTCACTTCATGGTGAAAGAAGGAATTGTATTGGGTCACAAAGTTTAAAGGAAAGGGATAGAAGTGGATAGAGCAAAAGTGGACACAATAGCTAAGCTACCCCCTCCAACTAATGTAAAAGGGGTAAGGAGTTTTCTTGGCCATGCGGGATTTTATCGTCGCTTCATTAAAGATTTTTCGAAGATTACTAGGCCTTTAACTCAATTACTCTTGAAGGATGCCCCATTTGATTTTTCCAAGGAATGTCATGAAGCATTTCATTTGTTAAAGGAAAGATTAACCACTACTCCTATCATGATAGCACCAAATTGGAATCTTCCTTTCGAGCTAATGTGTGATGCTAGTGACTATGCGGTGTGAGCTGTTTTGGGACAAAGAGTTGACAAGCATTTTCAGCCGATCTACTATGCATGCAAACCTTGATACCAACTCAAGAGAACTATACTACTACAGAGAATAAGCTAATAGTTGTGGCATACGCTTTTGATAAGTTCCGCCCTTATTTGGTATTATCTAAGACCATAGTTTTTACCGACCATTCGGCCTTAAAGTATCTTTTTGCTAAACAAGATGCTAAGCCCCGATTGATACGTTGGGTCTTACTTTTGCAAGAGTTTGAAATTGAAATACGCGATAAAAAGGGAATGGAAAACGTAGCTGCTGTAACGCCCGTAGATCCAGGCTAGTCAATTTAGAGACGATAAGCATCAAAAACGACTTTTTGATGGAAGATTATTTATAAGGATTAATCTTAACCAAGTTGTAGTATATGTCTCAAGGTTTCCGGATATATAAAGAATGCCGAAATCCGAGTTATAACGAAGAAGTTATGACCTGTCGAAGTTTCGCGACAAACCGACACGGTGCCGAATGTCGTAAAAAGTGAGTTTTTGATAAACTACTTTTTAGCCTTAGTGATCTAAACGAAACTCGTAGTATTCGTTAAACTGAGAAGTTCGATAAATAAAACGCCCAAATCTGACTTCGTATGAGTAAGTTATGATTTTTCGAAGTTTCAGTTTAACAGTAGACAGCTAAAAACTCGAATTTTAGATCGAGTGATTTTTAGCCGACACGACGTAAATGAGAATCGAAGGTCTCGTCATTTGTAGTACAACGGTAAAAAGTCTGATGAAAACGGACGTCGGATGAAGAAGTTATGAAATTTTAACGGATTTCCTGTCCCGGTTTGTTAAAAATAATAATATAAAAATTAAAGTCAAAATTAGCCGACGAAGTCTAAATGAAAGTTGTAGAGCGTAATGTTTCCTACGCGTGCATATAAAGAACTTCAAAAACGGAGCTCGTATGCGAAAGTTATGGATTTTAGAAGTTTTGACGCAGAAACCGAGAAATTTCGCATAGGTGACTTCGGCCATGTCACCCTTCGCATGCAGCCTCCACGTGGCATCTTCTGATTGGACCGCAGCCTCGCGTGGCAACCGCTGATTGGTCCGAAGTCGTCACCCTTCTTCCCCATTGGACCGAAGTCCGGTCCACTAAGAGGCCTCCAGCTATCCGAGCCGAAGCCATGTCTCGCCATCTGTCCGAACCGAGGCCTCGCAGCCTGCCGCGTGTCCGAACCCTCGCATACATGTCCTTCTTCCGCGGCTGCCACGTGCCTCGCTGACTCACCTCTTCTCGGCCGACCTTCAGATCTCACTCCTATCAATAGGAGCCTTGCAAACCCTCCCGGGTAAAAATGGGATTTTGCCATTTTTGACTCCTTTTTCCATATTTTTACTATCCCGACATCCCCCGAAGCCCCGATACTTATTCCAAAGCCCAAAACACGCCCCGAGATTCCCGAGAAGCCCTACCTTTTGCAGAGCCCGGTTTCTCAATAAAACTCCCGGTTTTATTAGAAACGATCGTTTTAGGAAACGAATTGCTGCCCGATTTTCATTAAATCAGGTGAGTGTGTAGTCACTTTCATCTTACACATAGATATGAAGTATTTTATATAAAATACGTGCTATGTGTATATATGTTGTTTGTTTATTTGAGATGGATGTTGAATGAATGTTTTATACATGTTTAAAATGATTTAAAATGTATGAATATTTTATCTTCAAATATGTTGGGTAAAACATGGGTAGATAAAGTAGGAGGGATAAAAGTACAGTATAGATGTACGTTGGTAGCTATGAATTTAGTACAATATAGATGTACATTGGTAGCTACGGATTTAGTATGTTGGCAGCTATGGACTTAATGCCTGTTGTAAAAACCTTGGCGATGATGTGACTTCGTGCCTATTAAATAAACCCTGGCAACGATGTGACTTCGTTCCTATTAGATAAACCATGGCGACTATGAGACGTAGCGCCTATTGTATAAACCCTGACGACTATGAGACGTAGTGCCTATTAGATAAACCCTGGGAACGATGTGACTTCGTGCCTATTAGATAAACCCTGGCGATGATGTGACTTCGTGCCGATTAGATAAACCCTGGCGACTATGAGACGTAGTGCCTATTAGATAAACCCTGGTGACTATGAGACGTAGTGCCTATTAGATAAACCCTGACGACTATGAGACGTAGTGCCTATTGTATAAACCTTGGCGACTATGAGACGTAGTGCCTATTGTATAGACCTTGGCAACTATGAGACGTAGTGCCTATTGTATAAACCCTGGCGACTATGTGACGTAGTGCCTGTGTATGAACCTTGGTAGCAATGGAATTTGGATAAATTCCTTAGGTTAATCCTGAGGAATGATTGGATGAAGGATAGTCGATTCTTGATCGACGTTTGTTAGTGCTTGTAGTATAAACCTTGGGCAGCGATGGACTTCGTGCCTATTCCTTAGGATGAATCCTTAGGAATGAGTGAGATTTGATTCTTAGGGTAAATCCTTAAGTTAAATAAGATAATGGGGATGTCACAGTTGGTATCAGAGCATTAGTTTAAGCAAATTAGGAATTTGTAGGATTTCTAGACTTAAACTTAGAATGCTAAGTGATGATTGTGAGATGAGTGTCTACCATATTTTAGACACGAGCACTAGTTTATTTTAGGAAAGATGCCTAAAATGCCCTTATGTGCTAAATGTTATATGTTTGCCATAGATGCCATTATTTGTTCGGATCTATGGTCTGTTGCCGACCGGATCTGGAAACTTTATGTGTGTAGGATTCTAAGCGTATGATTACGAGATTAGAACTAACATGTAAATGTTTCGGAGTGATAAGGAGATTTATACGTCTATCGTAAATAAAGCTTTCTTATCTTAAATTCTCGCCCAGTACACCGAATGTCTGCTTGGGTGTACAAAACATTATGGTGAAGACTCGTAGAGAATTGAGTAGATGGAGGAAATGAAAAGCTTATGATAGTGAATGATACCTATCAGAAGATATCATAAGAGTGGTATCTTGCCTTTAGAATATGTCTAATAAAATAACGAAACGTTTAGAGGGGTACGGTACGTCTGAAGTACACCTCCGATTGGCAGGATGATGAATGGTTGGTGTAATTCTTGAAGTTGTCCCATTGTCTGGAATTTCCATCACCAACCAAGTTGAAGTAGAATTGATTGAAGATACTCGTGGAAGAAGTCCTAGTAGAGTCTAGGAAAATTTTATGATTAATTGGACACATTCGTATGTGTTAAATTGTTTTGTGATTTTAGGACTTGGGGACTGCGAGACAGTACTTGGGACGAGTATGAGTAGGTGTGAATAGTAGTAGAGATCTATACTACTGGAAGCACAGGACTCACGCTTGGATCAGGGAAAGTCACAAGGTTACCAAGAAACTAGTGATTGATTCCGTTTTATTCGGATATGTCATTACCCTTGTTTCGGTAATGACTAGTAAGTTGGTTGTTATTCCGACCCTAGTGGTCATATCAAATTGAGTCCGACAACGATGAGTTTGTTACATGGTTCGGAGGACCAAGTTCGATGTAGCATCTAACTAAAGCCAGAAGGTTGAAATTAATGCGATCGATAGCATCGCGCTCGTTGTTAATAAAGCTTGTAGCCGGAAATGCTATACGCTAAAATGTGATTATATCACATTAAGATACGAACGAAGGTATATTCCATTCTGGAATTTGACTCAAAGAGACTTGAGTCTAGACGTTGCATCATCCGATGAAGGTCATTAGAACATGACCCGTCGATCTGTTACAATAGATAAGGGGAAGTACTTATCCTAAGAAGAAGAAGGAGTCCTCAGTAAGGATTTATTTTGTAACTTGTAGGTTACGATTGAAAGTCCAACCTAGTACGAAGAGTAGGTGTAAGATTGAGCATCATGGTTATTACTTAGGATGGAAAAATAACGTATTGAATCATTATACAAGTCCAATTTTCGTTGATGATTCCGGGACGTAATCATCCTAAGGGGGAGATAATTGTAACGCCCGTAGATCCGGGCTAGTCAATCTAGAGACGATAAGAATCAAAAACGACTTTTTGATGGAAGATTATTTAGAAGGATTAATCTTAACCAAGTTATAGTATATGTCTCAAGGTTTCCGGATATATAAAGAATACCGAAATCCGAGTTATAACGAAGAAGTTATGACCTGTCGAGGTTTCGCGACAAACCGGCACGGTGCCGAATGTCGTAAAAAGTGAGTTCTTGATAAACTACTTTTTAGCCTTAGTGATCTAAACGAAACTCGTAGTATTCGTTAAACCGAGAAGTTCGATAAAAAGAACGCCTAAATCTGACTTCGTATGAGGAAGTTATGATTTTTCGAAGTTTCAGTTTAGCAGTAGACAGCTAAAAACTCGAATTTTAGATCGAGTGATTTTTATCCGACACGACCTAAACGAGAATCGAAGGTCTCGTCATTTGTAGTACAACTGTAAAAAGTCTAACGAAAACGGACGTCGGATGAAGTAGTTATGAATTTTTAACGGATTTCCTGTCCCGGTCTGTTAAAATAAATAATATAAAAATTAAATTCAAAATTAGCCGACGAAGTCTAAATGAAAGTTGTAGAGCGTAATTTTACCTACACGTTCATATAAAGAACGTCAAAAACGGAGCTCGTATGTGAAAGTTATGGATTTTAGAAGTTTTGGCGCGAAAACCGAGAAATTTCGCATAGGTGGCTTCGGCCACGTCACCCTTCGCATGCAGCCTCCACGTGGCATCTTCTGATTGGACCGCAACCTCGCGTGGCAACCGCTGATTGGTCCGAAGTCGTCACCCTTCTTCCCCATTGGACCGAAGTCCGGTCCACTAAGAGGCCTCCAGCTATCCGAGCCGAAGCCCTGTCTCGCCATCTGTCCGAACCGAGGCCTCGCAGCCTGCCGCGTGTCCGAATCCTCACATACGTGTCCTTCTTCCGCGGCTGCCACGTGCCTCACTGACTCACCTCTTCTCGACCGACCTTCGGATCTCACTCCTATAAGTAGGAGCCTTGCGAACCCTCCCGGGTAAAAATGGGATTTTGCCATTTTTAACCCCTTTTTCCATATTTTTACTATCCCGACATCCCCTGAAGCCCCGGTACTTATTCCAAAGCCCGAAACACGCCCCGAGATTCCCGAGAAGCCCGAAAAATTTATCTTTTCGGTTTTGAAGCCCGACCTTTCGCAGAGCCCGGTTTCTCAATAAAACTCTCGGTTTTATTAGAAACGATCGTTTTAGGAAACGAATTGCTGCCCGATTTTCATTAAATCAGGTGAGTGTGTAGTCACTTTCATCTTACACATAGATATGAAGTATTTTATATAAAATACGTGCTATGTGTATATATGTTGTTTGTTTATTTGAGATGGATGTTGAATGAATGTTTTATACATGTTTAAAATGATTTAAAATGTATGAATATTTTATCTTCAAATATGTTGGGTAAAACATGGGTAGATAAAGTAGGAGGGATAAAAGTACAGTATAGATGTACGTTGGTAGCTATGAATTTAGTACAATATAGATGTACATTGGTAGCTACGGATTTAGTATGTTGGCAGCTATGGACTTAATGCCTGTTGTATAAACCTTGGCGACGATGTGACTTCGTGCCTATTAAATAAACCCTGGCGACGATGTGACTTCGTGCCTATTAGATAAACCCTGGCGACTATGAGACGTAGTGCCTATTGTATAAACCCTGGCGACTATGAGACGTAGTGCCTATTAGATAAACCCTGGCGACGATGTGACTTCGTGCCTATTAGATAAACCCTGGCGACGATGTGACTTCGTGCCTATTAGATAAACCCTGGCGACTATGAGACGTAGTGCCTATTAGATAAACCCTGGCGACTATGAGACGTAGTGCCTATTAGATAAACCCTAGCGACTATGAGACATAGTGCCTATTGTATAAACCTTGGCGACTATGAGACGTAGTGCCTATTGTATAGACCTTGGCGACTATGAGACGTAGTGCCTATTGTATAAACCCTGGCGACTATGTGACGTAGTGCCTGTTGTATGAACCTTGGTAGCAACGGACTTTGGATAAATTTCTTAGGTCAATCCTGAGGAATGATTGGATGAAGGATAGTCGATTCTTGATCGACGTTTGTTAGTGCTTGTAGTATAAACCTTGGGCAGCGATGGACTTCGTGCCTATTCCTTAGGATGAATCCTTAGGAATGAGTGAGATTTGATTCTTAGGGTAAATCCTTAAGAAATAAATAAGATAATGGGGATTGGGTAATTGGGTTGATTGTTTGATGTTTAAGCATAATAAATTATTTATTGTTGGTTGAAAACCCTATATGCTCACCAGGCTCCCAAGCCTGACCCACTCAGTTTGTTTGTATCACAGGTATCGATACGAAGTTAATTTACACTGAGAGATTAAAAGAGATGTAGATCACTAGTGTAAGTGAGTGTAAGTTCTGTTTATGCTTATGTTTCTGTATTGACGATGACATCCCAATGGTTTAAGTGAATAAAATACATTTCTTCGGAAATGATTTGATAATATAATTATCATGTTTTTATGGGAGCAAATTCCGCAACACCCTTTTTAAAAGGATTACTCTTATTTTTATTTTAAAAAGCATAAACGAAATCGGTCTTTTCTGGCCGAGAAATTAGGGGATGTCACAGCTTCCGACCATTTGTCAAGATTAGAGAACCCGCATTTGCAGGAGTTGGAAGAAAACAAGATTGGAGACGATTTTCTCGATGAATATCTTTTAGTAGTATCCGGAGAAATGTCATGGTTTGCGGATATAGCTAACTACTTAGCAACCAAATACATTCCAAAAGACTTAACCCGCCAACAGAAGAAGAAATTCTTTTCAGAAATCAAGTACTACTTTTGGGATGAGTCGTATCTCTTCCGAAGCTGCGCAGACGGAATGATAAGAAGATGTGTATTCGGGAAAGAAAGTCGAGAAATCTTGGCACACTGTCATAGCGGGCCCGCTGGGGGACATCATGGAGCACACTACACGGCTAGTAAGATTTTTGATATTGGGTTTTATTGGCCCACAATTTTTAAAGATGCTGCTCAATTTGTCAAAGAATGTGATTCGTGCCAACGAGCGGGGAATATATCACCCCGAAATGAAATGCTCCAACATAGTATTCAAATTTGTGAAATATTTGATGTGTGGGGGATTGACTTTATGGGACCTTTCCCAATGTCCAAAGGGAATAAATATATCTTGGTGGCGGTTGATTACGTGTCTAAGTGGGCGGAGGCACAAGCATTACCAACTAATGATGCTCGGGTGGTGGTACGATTTCTAAAGAAGCTATTCTCAAGATTTGGAGTTCCTAAAGCTCTTATTAGTGACCGGGGCACTCACTTTGCAAATGATCAATTAGCCAAAGTGTTAAAAAAATATGGGGTACATCATAGGTTCTCCACATCTTATCATCCACAAACTAGTGGGCAAACTGAAGTGACGAATAAGGCGTTAAAAAGGATTTTAGAAAGATCGGTTGGAGGAAATCGAAAGGAATGGTCGGATAAATTAGATGATGCACTTTGGGCCTTTCGAACAGCTTTCAAGACACCTATTGGTACTACACCATATAGGTTAGTATATGGAAAAAATTGTCATTTACCGGTAGAAATAGAGCATAAAGCTTTTTGGGCTCTGAAGATGTGCAATTTTGATTTGGTTGAACTTCGAACCAACCGGTTGATGCAAATGAATGCCCTTGAAAAGCTTAGAAATGAGGCCTACACTAGTTCATTGATTTACAAAGAAAAGACAAAGAATTGGCATGACAAAAGATTAAAGGGTAATAAGGCCTTTCATGAAGGACAAAAGGTGCTACTCTTCAATTCAAGGTTCAAACTTTTCCCGGGAAAGCTAAAGACACGATAGGATGGTCCATTTATAGTGAAGCAAGTTTTTCCTCATGGAGCTATTGAGCTTATATCGAGAGACGGAACTCCTTTCAAGGTTAATGGACATGGAGTGAAGAGATATGAAGAAGGAATTCCAAGAGATGAAGGTCTTGAAGAAGGGCTGCTTCTAGGAGGAACTACAGAAACTTAAAGCGGGAAGGAGTCCAGCTAATGACTCCTTAAAAAGAAGCGCTTCCGGGAGGCAACCCGAGTTTAGAGTTTGCTTTCTTTTTCCTTTATTTTTCATTTTTCTTTTAGTTTTTCTTAAGATCTCTTTTTATCAATCTTCTTCTGAGCTTATGATGATTGCTTGAGGGCAAGTAATGCTTAAGTGTGGGGTTGGTGGCATACAATTTAAAAAACTCAAATTCTTATCAAACAGGATGAAAGAGTCGTCGAGTCCTTAAACCTACTCGACGAGTCCATTTAAGAAATCCCGATTAAACGCGGAATCGCGATACTACTCGGCGAGTAGGTCCTTCTACTCGGCGAGTCCACGTATTTACTCGAAAAAAAAAATTATTTTTTTGACATTCTGTAAAAGGGGTTTTTACCCTAATTGTAAAACACTTCAACATTTCACACAGCCGCCACCCATACACGACGAGCAAGGTTCATTTGTAGAATCGAATGGTTAATTTCACCCGACTGGATTGGACTCGCACAGTTCGTCCTGCTCGCCGAGTCGGTTCGTGGACTCGGCGAGTCCGGGTCACAGATGCTCAGAAATTTTGATTTTCTTAACTACTTTGTGTTTTGTTTGTGGTTTTCTTGATTCTGTCTTGCAGGAATTATGTCTAGGCGGGGACAAAGTTCAAGGGGAGGCGGTTATGGGGACCTCCCATGGTTAACTTTTCCACAAATAACCTCCAAGCCTTCACTTGCTCGCGTAAAAAACAAGCTGGAAGCGTTGAGGGGCAAGGAAATATATGTCCCCAATGATATTGACTGGCCTTGGATTGGTCAAACTGGTTTGGAGGAAGAGTTGATCCCTTATTTGGTCAAGTCTTTCAACAATGATGGGACGACAATAATTTGTGATGGTTGGAGCTGACTCTTTAAGATTTAAGAGCTTGTTTATCAGGAATTGTGCTGGGAGTTCTTTGCTACCATCTCCTTCCGAGGTGGTAGTGACTACTACAATCCAAACACTATTACTTTCTGTCTTGGAGGGGAGCTTCTAGTGGTGTTGATTATGAGGGCATGTGCAGAATTAAGAATGATTTAGTGAATCATCAAGTAAAATCAAGAACACGAGGAGTAAATAAATCTGTGTAAGCTCATATTAGATCTATAAAGGATATACAAATGGGTTTGTACAAAGTTTCTCTCTCTAGTCTAACACTCCAAATAGTTCCTTACATAATGGGAGTCACTCACTTCCTATTTATAGGAAAGAATCAACCTATTTACACATACAAGAGGGTAAGCCTAAAACACTACATCCAAGAGTGACTTTGCACCCTAACATTCCCCCCCTCAAAGTTAGGATTGGATGTCCCGGATTCAGTCTCCAACGAGCTAGCGCGATCAAGACCAAACCCCTCTCGAAGTAACACCGGTCTTCAAATCCGCAAATGAATATTCGACAAACCCGAGAAGCTTCGAATACCCATCATTCTCCCCCTTTTTATAATCAAAAAATGATTATAAAACCCATTAAGGGTGAGAAGCGCCCGAGGAATAGACTTCACAATACTCCCCCTTGATGTGTACCAAAAATGAAACACCAAAAATCTTGCACGGAAAAACAATCACGAAAAGCCTCAAAAAATTTCCAATTTGTGAAAAGTTTTGACTTTTTGACTTTCGACACTTTCTGAAACTTGCAGGGACCCGTTGTGCCAAAACCAGCCAAATATGCGAAATTCTCCCCCATTTGTGAAACTGGGTAGAAAATGTAAATTCTCACAAACTGCAGGGACTGAACATGAAACTTCTGCATTCCTCACAATTTTTGCTCAATGTTCGAAACTGGACTATTTCTGCCACTTCTTCGAAATTTCAGGGGTAAGTTTCAAAACATTTGTGTTTTCTTCCCCAATTTGTTATACAGGGACGAAGGGACGAAGACGTGAACTAACAAAACTTTCACAACATCATTTCTAACGAAAAATTTTCTCCTTCCCCTTCGTTAGATTCAAAGCAACCCTTCGTTAGATTCAATCACCCCTTCGTTAGATTCAATAACCACCCTTCGTTAGAAACAACCATCACCCTTCGTTAGAAATCTATAACACCCTTCGTTAATTTTCTTCCCTATTTTCGTTAGTTTCATCCAATCACCAAAAACCAAATCGAGTTCAATTCCAAGCACAGGGACCCTTCGCTTTTTCCAAATCACCTTTGCAAAAGCAAGCAAACATAGTCTTCGTTCTTTGATCAACCCCAATCTTGTGTATGGACTGTCAACAACAAATTCCATCAACCCTAAGCCTTCGAAATCAAAATCAATCAACCATCCGCTTTCAAAGTCTTCGTTAACAAAAACCTTTGATTCCAAACCCAGGTTATCCTTCTAACCAATCCTTCGCCTTTTCAATTCATTAGCTTTCAAAACTCATTTTGACGAGAAATTACAGTCTTCGTTAGTTGATATTGATTTCTAAATCCTAGACTATCGACTTCATGTTCAATCATTCTTCGCTTTTATTCACCAATCTAAAACACGATTTTGACTGCCTTCGTTCCTTATACATCAATCATCGACATTGAGTTCCATTCACGATTCCAAAATCTTTAATCGACTTCCAATACTTTCGAAATCGATTTCCATATAGCATTTTGAACCACTAATGAAAATCGTTCGTTCCCTATGCATTGAGCGACCTTCGAAATCAATCCATTAGCCAAAAATAATATTCGATTTCCAAATCATCTCACAGGTGACGAACATCACAGTCTTCATCATCAAGAACACTCCACATCCATGTTCGAAATTAAACCTAAATTAAACTTGATTTCGACACTCATAGCCTCAAAACCACTTGTATGAACTAATTTCTTCTACCAATTCAGCGATTCACCTCTTAAAAATCGGGTTTGATTTTTTTTTCCTGTGTTTGACTTTTCGATGTCAAAGATGAACAAACATCAAATTGATGATTCAAACACCAAATTTTGGATCAAAACGTGATTATCCAACAGTTCATCATCATATTCATGTGTTCTTTGTACAAGTTCATCAAAATCAAGCATTAATTTTGACGATTTTTTCACTTGAACTTGTAAGAAATCGATATCATCATGTTCCAAATCATATGAAATCGAATCTCATTTTTAGATTAGCAATCGACATCGATCGATAAAAAACAATGAGAAAACTAGATTAAGAACTCAAGAACAATCGATTATCAAGATACATGAGCCGATGGTACAACCAAAAGATGCGTGTGAACATGTCAACTGACGAACAACAACGTGATGAAAATCCACTATATCTGATCAAAGTGATCGAATTAATTGGGCTTAAAAGGAAAAATTGCGATCGGATTATCATTTTGAATACAATGAATGGATCATGAACAATACCAATCCATTGAAATTGGGCTAATTTTGAATCGATGAACAGTATCGAATTAATCAATGTATAGGCTCACGAAAAAAAATTGATTAAATCTTTTGGATTGGGCTTGATCTAAAAAAATTGTTGGATCACCAATGGGGTTCAAACGGATTAGATCCAACGAAGCAAATCGATCAAAAATGAAAAACGTAAACTACGAATCGAAATCATATACGTTTTGGAATCCATTTGACAATTTGAGATACCTTTTTGACGAATCGAGATCCATTTGCAACGAACGAATCAAACTTAGAAGATCTTGGTTCTTTTGTTGGAACGAGAAAATCTCCAATTTGAACATTGTACCACCCACTATGCGAGATGTACAACTCGTTCTTCGTGTTCTTCATGTTCTTCATCAAACCAAGAACATCTTCAAAAGAACCACCAACACTTTTGGGTTTTGACTTCAAATTCAATGCAACACTTGGAGATTGTTGCTTTGGAACCCAAATTTGCTTCACGAATTTTGGATTCACAACAACATTTCACGATCTTTGTGAATAAACCCGCTTGTTCTTCCTTTAATCTTCTTCTTCTTTTTCTTTCTCATCTTTTTGCATCTTGAAGACTTGACTCCATGAACAAACCCACTTTCCACAACATGAACATTTTGAGTTTGAATCAAATCTTTTGGAGTTTGATAGTTGTGATTTTCTTGGATCACCGGCTTCCGATAAGGAATCATTCCTTCAAACGAATCACAAGAACACAAAATATCATCGGTTTGAACTCCAATCGAGCAAAAAACTTTTTCATCATGAGAATCAACTTGAACTCCTTTTTCTTGAACATCAAGAACATCACATTGAACTCCATTGTCAAGAACTTCAACAAACTTAAGAGCACGAAGATCATTTGGATCTTCAATAAGAGAAACATATTTATTTTTGAACAAATATTTTTCTTCTCCAATCTTATCGCTACTACGTGTTGATATGGACCATGTAATATCAGCCAATCATTTGATCTCACAAAGCGGTTGAAATATCAAGCTTCCATGATCATCCTTCAATCCTCCATAAGAAACCATAGTTTCCCAATATATCAACTTGTTTAACACCAACCCATAATATTGATCTTTATTGACTTTGTATTTGATATCTTCAATGATCACAATCCAAGAATTGTAAGGCAAATTCACCATGATCATAAAAACTTGAAGATTTCTAGAGAGAGAAAGTGGTACAAACAAGTATTCTAGAGAGAGAAAGTCGAATTATGGATCAAATCAAAGAAAAATTCGACTTCTAGAACACACAACACTCTCTAATCACGAAGATCAATAAGAACATGAAGAATCACCAAATCAAGATAGCTATCAAGGATCAATTCTTGATCAAATCAAGAACACCCGCTTTGATACCAATTGTAGTGGGTTTGATTATGATGGCATGTGCGGAATTAAGAATGATTTAGTGAATCATCAAGTAAAATCAAGAACACGAGGAGTAAATAAATCTGTGTAAGCTCATATTAGTTCTAGAAAGGATATACAAATGGGTTTGTACAAAGTTTCTCTCTCTAGTCTAACACTCCAAATAGTTCCTTACATAATGGGAGTCACTCACTTCCTATTTATAGGAAAGACTCAACCCATTTACATATACAAGAGGGTAAGCCTAAAACACTACATCCAAGAGTGACTTTGCACCCTAACAGAGCTGCGTCAATGCATCATTGAAGAGCTCGCATGGAGGATAGGGATTTATGATCAAGATGTGATTATGTCTGAAAATTTTAAAACATTCCTAGAACATTGTCACAAAGACTTGCCCGAGGAAGTGGTTGCATCGACTTGGTGGAACATAATCGCCAACCGGGTCTACATTCCATCATCTGATCTAGAAGGGAGTATCCGTTCCCCAATTCACCGCTTGATATATCGTCTGATCGCAAGTACTATTAACATGCGAAAGGATGACGATAAGGTCCCTACTCTTGACATTTTCTACATGTGGAGCATTATCACTCACGATGTTTTCTGCAATCTGCCATATTGCTTGGCGAAATATTTAGCAGAGGGGGCGGTAAAGGAGCGGATCACTTCAAAAATTAACGGGGGAATGTTTGTTACGAAGCTTGCAAGAACATATGGTATCTTGGACCAAGGGGCAGCTCGGATGTTGACCATGATTCCTACTCCTCCTTTCAGCACCACTTTGTTTAGGAGGGCAAGAATCCTGGAGGATTTTGGTGGGGGGCATTTTAGCATTCCTAATGCGGATGAGGTGTTGGTACCGGAGGAGCCGGGAAGAAGGGTAAGGCAAAGGAGGGAGCAAGCTCGGGAAGACCCACCGGTCATTCCGGTGGATGAAGAGTTACCCGTGGATTGGTACAACATTGAAGCAAGAAAGTACCAAGATGACCTTGGGAGAAGCATGAACTATAACAACGAGTCATTTGTTTATTTATTTGAACAAATGAATATCGCACCAAGGCCCGGAACCGGATTCCCCTATGTGCCAAGTTGGGAGGAAAGGGTGCAAGCAAGGAGGAACCAAGCTAGTGGGAGTGGAGCAGGAGGAAATGAGGAGGAAGATGAAGAATGATATTTTTATGGTTTTATTTGGTTGTTTGAAGACAATTTTTATTTGTTTTGTGTTTTGAATTTTTTATTTGCTTTTAGGACCATAAAGTAGGAATTTGTTTTTATCACTTGTGGTTGCTCTTATCTTTTCAGATTGAGGCTAGGATGCATGCAAGAGTCTCAAATGTCAAGGCTAGAGTAAGGGTCGGGTCTAGAAGAGAATGTGTAATTTTTTGAGTTTAAGGTCGAGTCTGTTATCAAAGAGGGTTTAAGAGTGTTTCTTATTAAAGGAAAATAAAGGAAAGACACTAAATTATCATACCCAACCACATCAGGAACGGACTCAAAAGCAGAAGATTTATTTATCACTCAATGATGTACTCGTCGAGTGCATATCTTGGGCTCGGCGAGTCCGCTTACGAAACCACATTTTTCTTCTAAAAGCCCTTCTGCTCGTCGAGCAGCCGTATTCACTCGGCGAGTCAGTCAATATTCCACTTTTAAAATTTGGATTCTGACTACATATGATACGGGTTTACTTATATTCTTCAAAAGGTTAATTCCCAAAGATTTTTCGAGACTATTTTCCTGCATATTTAGAGCTGTGCCACACGAGATTTGACACCCAAGACATGGATGAGCTGTTCCCATGTTTAAAGTCAATTGAAGATGAAGCTTTCAAAGAAGAAAATCAACCTCGCGACTACTATCCCAGGGGAGTTTGTTCCAATTCTCTCTTTACTTTTATGTTTTTTTCATGCATAGTATGCAATGGGGACATTGCATAAATTAAGTGTGGGGTAGGGGGTTGGTTACGTTAGTTAAAATTTTAGTTACATTAGTTGAAATTTTAGTTGAAAATTTTGAAATTTTTGCATAAATGAAAATTGCTAGGACTTAATTTAGAAAATTTGGTAAAAAGCAATTAGGAATCATGCTAGTGTTATGTTTGATGATTGCATGAAGACCCAAATGTTTAGTTGAGCCTATACACGTTATAGTGTATTTGTGGCCCCCTTTATTCTAGTGAAATCATGGGACAAAAACATAACCTCGCTTAGTTTGAGGGATGCAATAAGTTTAGCATCGTGTACCAGAAATGTATCCAGGAAAATTTTTATCTTTAATCAATAAAGGTTGAAGTTGAGCGCCCCTGCTTAAGCATGTAGGTATTGAGTGAAAAAAAAAGAGTGAGATACATGTAAAAAAAAGAGAGAGGGAATTACAAGAGAAGTTGTAAGAATTTTGGAGCAATTAAAGTGAAGATCAAAAGATCAAAGTTCAAAAGTGGAAGATATCAAAAACAAAAAGTTGGTGAATTCAAAGAAATAAAGATCAAGTTATCAAGGAAGTGAAGAATTCTTAAAATAGCTCCATATTGGTATTGAAAAATTTGTAATTTTCTAGTTATGTATGCTTGGGTTGCTCAACCAAAAACACCTTGAGGCTAGGAGGTTTTCTGTGGATGGATTCAGAGGGATGCATAAAATGAGCATTGTTCAAAAGAAGTGGACGAGTGTTTATGAGGATTGTGAGTATTTAGAATTGAGGGGGGTCCTTAGGAAAAACTTTAGACACAAATGCATGCGTTGCGGTCTTGACATAATGGCTGGGTTTGATTGGGATTGTCTTATGTAATATTAGTGTGCTAAAATTTAGTTTTGCTTGGGGGCAAGCAAAAGTCACGTGTGGGGTAATTTTGATATGTGCATATTTAGCTATATATTTAGTATAGATTTTCATTAATTGTTAGCTAATTATTTACATATTATTGGACAAAAGGTACTTAATAGTGTTCAAATTGTATTTTCAGTTCAAAAGAGAAGCTCGGAGGTAAAAGGAAGCAGGAGATACGATCAAAAGCTCGGGAACTGAAGAAAGAAGAAAAATGCTAAATCCTGAAGCTACTCAGCGAGTAGGGACGTCTACTCGACGAGTACATACGAAGATTCGCGAAGCAATACGTAAAGTCCTTGCCGTATACAGATTCTTCAAGGGGACTCGGCGAGTCAGTTGTCTACTCGACGAGTAGACCCTGTTTTGAGAAATCTATAAATAGAAGCAACAAACCCGAATTGAGGCTCTCTCTGGCTTTTGGAAAGATTACTTGGCAACTAAGGAGACTGCTGGAGATCTGAAGAATGTGAGAAGAACCCTAATCCTCAATTCTAAGAAGTTTAAGGCAACTTAGGTTTAATTTTCCACTTTACCTTTGAATAGAACTATGTTAAACTTGTTTGAATTCGTTTTTAGTTTTTTATCTACTGCAATTATGAACTAATTTTGTTAGTTTCTGTTTAGGGTAGACAAGTTTGCTCCTATGGATTAATTTACTCTTTTGATTAATTGTTATGTGGTGAATCTTGTTAAATTAAGCTTGTTAAAGATCCTTATGCATTAACCATAACTATTTTATGTTAATTGCTAAGTAATTAAGTTGCATGAACATCTTTTAATTGCTTATCTCATATGATTTATGTGAACACATTGCTATATCCCTAGGATTACTGAATATGAAACTAGGATTAACTAGAGAATGGGTAAATTAATGTGTGAGCTTGTGTGATACACCATCAACAAGAGGTTAATTGAATCACCAATTTAATTAGCTAATTACAAGTCTTATTTAACCCGAATAATTAAACTAGGGAATTTATTAGTTTAACCACTTGATCACTACTTAAATTAATCTATTTTCTAAGGATTGGTAATAACGAATGTGAACCTAATCACTTTAGTCGGTAACCAATAACAATTAATCCATTACATTACTATAAAAATTAACCATAGGAGTAAATGAGTTGAACCTAAACAAAAACCCTTTTGATCATTGAATTTAGTTGGTTTTTACGTGTTTTCAACTGTTAGTTGATTAGTTAAGTTTTAGTTAAGTTTCTAGTCTTGCAAAACTAGAGAAAACCCCTCTATTTTACTAATTGTTTTAGATAATTCTAGTAATTAGATTAATTCCCGTTCCCTGAGTTCGATACCCTACTTGCTAATTCATATTACCAATTGACATGTCCACTGCCTTTTGTGTGTCAAATTCATAAATTAAAAGTAGGAAAAAAACTAGTTAGTTCAACACACATCATATGTGCACCATAGGAGTGTTATAGTACATAAAACTCATCATTAACCACTAAGGACCTCCACTCTTTGCATGCAAGCACTAAATGAGTCAAGAAAGTATTTTTATGACTTAACACAACTCAAATCTTCTGTAAAGGTAGCTACTTTGGTCTTAGAGTAGCATTTACTCATTAAGTCCAAGAAAAGGGGACAAAACTCATAAAACTCCATATGGCTACATCTCTAAGGAATACAAGTAAAGTTCAATACTTTATACCTTCTGGAGCTTCCCAAAGAGATGATGATCTCAGATCTACAAGCTTAAATCCCACACCAAAGCTTCTCAAAGAATCCTTTCTTATTTCTTTAACACTAAACACACACACACACACACACACACACTCAAGCTCAACACACACAAGGACTAGGGCTTGGAAAATCGACTCAAAGAGGGTGGAGGCTGAAAGGGTGAGGGAAATGAGGTTATAAGGGAGATTATATAGGGCTCAACCCTAAAAATCAGGGTTTTCAATGTCTGATGAATATGCCCCGCGTACATAGACGTACGCCCCGCATACTAGGGCTCACCCTAGTATGCTAAGCGTACACACATATACATGTCGTACTCTCCTTCCTTCCAAATAGACTTCGACCTTGAAGTCTGCTGTAGTGAACAACTCGGGATAATGCTCTTGTATCTCAGCCTCTGGCTCCCAAGTCCACTCGGAGCCCCTCCGATGTTGCCACCTTACCTTTACTGAAGGTATTTCCTTGCTATGTAAAACCTTTACCTTCCTTTCCAGGATAGCTACCGACCTCTCAACATAGTTCAAGCACTCATCAACTTGAATATCATCCAAGGAAACCACCACATCCTCATCCAAGACGCACTTCCACAACTACGAAACATGGAAAGTGCTATGAGTCTGACTGAGCTCCTCATGAAGATCCAATCTGTAAGCGACCTTGCCAACCCTAGTGATCACTCGAAATTCCCCAATATACCAGGAGTCCCAACTCCCACCAAAATCGATAACACAGGACCTCAATATATCCTCAAGGGTCTGTATCGTCTGTTCACTCTCGCCGTCGGTCTGCGGATGATAAGCAATGCTGAAGTGCAACCTCATGCCCAGTTCCTCATGGAACTTCTGCCAAAAATAGGAAGTGAACCTAACATCACGGTCTGAAACAATGGATACCGGAACCCCATGGCGAGCAACGATCTCCCGAATATACACATCAGCTAACTTCTCGGCCAAAGAACTCTCCCGAATCGCCAGAAAGTGGGCACTCTTGGTCTATTGATCCACGATGACCCAAATAACATCAAAACCCTTTGCCTTCTTTGGAAACTTGGTGATGAAGTCCATCAATCTGCTCCCATTTCCACATGGGAACCTCCAGAGGCTGCAACTTTCCATGCGGCCTCTGATGCACAGCCTTGACCATCCTACAGGTCATGCATCTCTCCACGTACCAGGCTATCTCCCTCTTCATACACGGTCACCAATAGCTCAATCTCAGGTCCCGGTACATCTTGGTGGCCCCCGGATGGATAGAAAAACGAGACTTATAAGAATACTCCAATATAATCTTTCTGACCCACCAGACATCGGAACCCAGACCCGACCACATTGGGTCAACAACCCACGACCATCCGAAAAAAATCTGGTAATCTCACCCCTGATCCTCTCTTTCTTTCAATTCTCTTCCTGAAAACCCTCGACTTGAGCCTCCCTAATCTATCCCAAAAGTGGGGAATCCACCGATATCATCATACACGATACCCCAACTGAAGACCCAGCCGACTTGCGGCTCAAGGCATCCGCCACCACATTTGCTTTACCCGGATGGTAAAGTATCTTGCAGTCATAATCGTTGACTACATCCAGCCACCTATGCTACCTCATGTTCAGGTTCGGCTGATCCATAATATGCCACAGACTCTTGTGAACCGTGTAGATAGTACAACGGACCCCATAAAGATAGTGCCTCCAAATCTTGAAGGGAACAACCATTGCCCCCAACTCCAAATCATGCATGGGATATCGCGTGTAGTGAAGCATTAGCTGCCGCGAAGCATAAGCTATCACCCGTCCTCTCTGCATGAGGACCGCCCCCAAACCAGTGATGGATGCATCACTGAATACCAAAAAATACTCAATTCCCTCTTGGAGGGTGAAAACCGGGGCCTCACATAATCTCTGCCAAAGGGTCTCAAATGCCGATTGCTGCTCAGGGCCCCATCGAAAATCCACCCCCTTCCTCGTCAGATGAGTGAGGGGTACTACAATCTTGGAGAAATCCTGAATGAATCTTCGACAGTACCCTGCCAAACCCAAGAAACTCCTGATATTTGAGAGAGATTTCGGATCCTCCCACTGCATCACGACCTCGATCTTGGCCGGATCGACCAATATCCCATCCTGGTTAAGGAGGTGTCCAAGGAACTGGACCTCTCATAACCAAAACTCTCACTTCGAGAACTTAGCATAAAGCCATTCTCGCCTCAAAACTCCCAGAAGGTCATGAAGATGCTCCCCGTGCTGCTCTCTGGTCTTGGAATACACCAAGATATCATCAATGAACACAATAACCGAATGATTAAGCATCGGCCTGTTGGGTTTTGAGCATTCTACAACATCCTATGGTGCACATACAACCCTAAATACCTTGGATCTATGTTTTCTCTATTATACATGCAATTATGAACTTTCCAAGGTATTACCCTATCTAGCATATAATACTTGATACTTGGGTAATCAAATGGATAGAATACATACCTTTGTTTGATGTAGCTTTTCTCCAGGAAGCTTGTGTGCCTAGTGCCCCAAGTGTGACACCTCAAATGGTTCACACAACACCAAATGCACATGGAATGACTTGAGAGAAATGGAACACTCCTTGAAATCGTCTAGCCCTCATATTCACACATTAGTGCCCGATTTCTTGAGCCATGGGATTCTTTTATATGGTGGCTATTAGGGTTACACCATGTAACTCATAACTTTACCCATTCCTTATGCTCCATGGATTTTAACCTCCATGGAGTATCCATGGGTCACCCCATGGACTTAGTCCAACATAAGGAATCTTGGATCACAAGCCCACATATATAAGAATGAATTATTTACACAATCAACCCATATATTTAATTAGTCTCCTTTTGATCACTTAATTAATTCCAAATTAATTCTTGATCAATACTAATTAAATAACCTTATTAATATATTAGAACTTATAATATATTAACCAACCTTAAGTGTTATTTCTTTCATTATAGTCTATCCAAATGCATGATGCCATGCAACCCAAATGGACCATGCCGGATCGGGTCAAGTCTTACCAATTATAGTTATGGACTTAGAAATTAATCCAACAGTCTCCCACTTGGATAAGTCTAAAACTATTATTGCGTATGACTTCAGGAACCGATCAGCAATCGTAGCTCTCAAAAGCTTCTGTCGAACACTGACCTTGTCGATGAACTCTGACCTTTGTCAATGACTTGTCCATTAGATAAGGGATCATATATTCCTCCATTCTAGATATCATATGGACTGAGACATGGATTATGAATCATTCTCTCTATCCATTTGTTGTTTCCCGATTTCCGATTCATGATGACTGACTGATTGAACAAATCAAATCAGTCCTGGCTTGGCCAAGCACTCACATGTATCATCTTTAAATCATCGAGGGGGCCACAGATATCGCTTTTATCCCGAAGGTAAAAGGAATGGATAAACTTCGACTCATATGGCTTGTTCTACTACTTGTTGAATCATACACAAAGGCACGTTTTATAACATCGAGTTACCGAATGCGTTTTCGTGCAATCAATGTACAACCAACTCATAGTAACAACTCATATCTCTAGGTTTGAAGAATATAAGATATTATCGTCTCATGATCACTCATGATAAAATCCATGAAGTGATTCAAATGAGCGCGGGTTGAATCCAATACTCAGAACTTATGAGCACTCATGAGTGTTGTAGCACCACTTTGTCCACCAACTTGGACCTCTACAAAGCAACCCATGACAGTCTTGATTCATATCTACTTCCAACATATGACCGACTGTGGATGGTTTGAATAACTTAATCATTCAGGAAGAGCGACTTAGTTATTCTGGAAGTCAAAACATGCAAAGTGAAACACAAGAATAAATGAATCAAATATGGTATCAAACCCTATGAATATAAATAAACACTTTAATTTATCACCATACTGATTACTCATTATTCATTCTTTCGGTTTTATCAACTTTATACTTGAATTAAAAACACTAGTTGTCCCATGCTCCAAGCATGTACACTATGTTTTTCTTAAACAATAGCTTTGCCATACACCAAGTATGCACTCTATGTTTGTCTATGATCCTTACTTTGTGAAATAAACCAATTGAACATAATTTCAATTATTCTAATTTCACACTCCCAAATCCTTATCGAAAAATGTGAGAATTTCAAATTCCTATCATTTATCGAAATCTGTTTAGATTTTAAACTTATATGCACTGACCCTCCTGTAATGAATATGTACAAAGTCATAAAGACCTGTCAACAGTCATTATAAGGTATTCCAATGGAGATCAACTCCATGGAAACTAAGTCTCATATTCAAAGTACATTGCTTTGGACATGCTTCTTGCATTAAGTTTTCTAATCTTACACAGATAACTTCCACCTATGGAGACAACTCCATATTCTCATTTTGACTATCACTTCTGAATAAGAGATGCCTCTTTTCAGAATATGTCAATATGGTCCTTCCAAAATTAGCACTATACTTCCAACTGTCCCTGAGCAACCAATCTTTGGTAAACCTTAGATTGTCCTCGACAATTGCTTAATCATTTTAGTCATATCCAATTCTAGACCTTTTCCCTTCGTAATGCCTCTGGGCATTTGGAAAACTTTAGAAATGACAAATATTATAGCACATGCAATCGATCCTGTACCCAAAGCAAATGGTACACGATTCATGATGTCTCACATAAATACATGATTCTAGATCAGTCTTTTGCTACAATATTTTTATTTGCCATGTTTTCAAAATTTGACTATGAAGAGGGATTCCGTAATCATAATCGAATTTTGAGAAAACAATATATAGAATTTCCTTAAGTTGAACCAATCCAAAATGAAATTCATATATATATTCTTGACTAAAGATGATTAAGGTCTCAATCTAAGCCTTTAGAACTGAAATGAAGTATATACTCTCCCTTAATTATAGCAAAACAACTTTTTCAATCCCTGCAGCCTCACGAATTGAAACTTTTGTTTTCTATAATTAACATTGCTAACTTGCAACACTAACAATAATTATCATGCTCCCACTAACATGATGATTATTAGCATAACACTTATGCTCCCACTAGCTTTGACATGTACTCAGAAATCAGCTGATCTTCTAGAAATCAATACTTTATTGACTTTCTTACCAAAGTTCAGACTTCGGATACGAGATTGCTTTGATAAAACTTTATCAAAATCATACACCTTTCCTTAGATAGCATGTATGTGTGTCTAAACAATTTCAGAACTATGAAAAGGGATGCCGTAATCATAGTCTCAATTGTTTAGACCTTTTGTCATCTGCTTCAAATCTACTTGGTGGAAGTGTTTCCTCACCATCATTTTCATGAATCGGAGAGAAACCTTATGACCCTTAGATTTTATGGTTTATGTGTTCTTATCCATGAGAATCGTCAAAACCATAGTCACAAGACACGGTTAATGACAAATCCAAACTCATATGGACTAAACTCAATCTTAACTTCTTGCCACCTGCCAGTACAGGGCCTGCCATTGCTTCCAAGTTGTTATGCAACCAATTGAGAACTCTAAGAACTCATATGAAAAGCCAACTTTAACTGCAATGGGCACAGAAATAGAATTATGTCAACACGATAGGTTATAAACCTCACGTCGTGTGCTAGTGAAGAACCTCAGGTTTTATTCTTGATTAGTTCTTGAGACTTTCAAGACCTTTAAGACTCCCACTGTCCACTTGACATATAAGACTCTCTTGTCAAATATTCAAGGGATAGTGCGGATTCTTTATCAAGACAAACACTTCACACAATTGGCTTTAGTTGGTCTTTATTTAATCCAAAACATCACAACTTACCAACTTCAAATGTACAAGAGTAGGACACTTTTACTCTTACATTTGACAAGTATTATAAACCTTTCTTTAAGATATGTCACTCAAGTTACAATCTTGGAGTATGACTCTAAGAATTGTTTTGGAACGAAGTATGACTCATCTTCCTGATCTAACCATTTCAACAATTCATGAATCCTCTTCTTAGTCATAAGAATGCACTAAGATGACCTTTAGAGGACTAATTGTGATATGATTTCTAAATCATTAAGATGATCACAAACATGATACTAAAGTACTCTCCCATCTTTTCAGATTTGAGAAACTTTTATCTGTCTGCCTAATTTGATTCTTCCCATTCGTTCTGCCATACATTGAGACTTTTCCAATGTTTCAGAATTATACTTAAACTTGTAAGTATAACCATATTTACTAAAATTTAGTAAATCATGACGAATAGTCTTAACGAGCTTTGTGGTGGACTTGACCAGTGCACAAGAATGTGTACTCGATCCCTTTAGTCCTTAACTTGACTCACACATCCATGTGAACAAGTCTTAATTTTCCAATGCTTGAAAGTTCTCATTCATCATACTATTCAACTTGCATGATTCCAAGTTTCTATCCAACTGAAGCCTTGGGAATGAGAATCTTTCCTTATTTGGTAAACTATGACACTACCACAAACGAAAGAATCAAGTCTATTTTTTTTCAAATATTGCTATCAATGGAATCATATAAACAACCATTTTTCACAAATGCCACTTGTAAGGATATTTAAAATAAATATAAAATTAAAAACTTTTATTTTATTTCAAAACTTTGCGGAAAAAACTTATCCTTATAGTGCAAATGTATACGGAAAAACTTGTTGTTATCTATTCCTAAGCAATATATCATAACTCCTAAGTAACAGCTTCAAAATTCTGATGCAATCGAAATCCACCTACGCGATCAGAATCAGCATATACTTCCTTTAAGCTTTCTCTCTATTCTTTGATTCTTAAAACATCAACATGTGACCCAGTCACATCATGTAATGATGATCTTAGAATAGAAACTTAACAGAGTTAGATAATGGGCTCTACCTGATGTAGAGTCAAACTTATTGACTTTAACATCCTTAGGTAAATTTGGCAGCTTTGCAATCAACGCCCCTTCCTTTGGCAAAATAAACATATGGACCCTTTGGTAATGGGACTATCTCAGACTTAGCCTTTCTCTTTACCATTTGGTCAACCGGGTTGACTATGGCCAATCCCTTTCCATTGGGAAGAGAATGCTTTTTCTGGATTTCCAGTGTCACCATTGTCACTGTCCATAAAGTTTTTTTGGGAAGTTGATCTTCTAATCAAATTTGCTTCACTATCGTTCCAAATCATTGTTGATTCAGCAGCACCAAGCAAATAGATATGATCATTAAGGTTCATGTCATAGTCTGTATCATAGCAGTCCCAAAGGAACTCACTATGTGACTTAGAAAGTGATTGAACATCCAACTTTCTCAAGACTTTGAAACCCAACTCTCCCGGCTTGTCAATATGTGACTTCATCTCTAAGATGTGATCACACATAGACCTTGCTTGCCATTAGGGCTTGAGTGACCTTGAACTTGTGGGTTAGGGAGAATAATTGGACAAGGTGGAGGAAGTAAAGTTCCAAGAGATTTGGGAAGATCATAGATGTCTGAACTCGACATCTTTTAGGAGATATTCAAGATAGTTGATTTAAAGTCCTTAATATAACACCCAATATGAAATATTAAGGCTAGGATCCAACAACCTATTTATAACTGGAAGAGGGATGCCGTAATCCGAGTTATAAAATAGTTGAAGGTAGGTAAATGACGATTTACCAATTTCCACCATGAAAAACGAAATAATTTAATTAGGTTTTTTACTTGGATTTGAAACTCCTAGATCTTTTGAGATTCATTGAACTTTTCAATGGCATGTTTCAATCTCGAGTGTGCCCTTCAGGTTTTGTGACTGGGATGCCAAGGATCATAAAACAAGGTGTGAAGTAACCATGAAAATATACTTGGTACCCTTAATATTTACCCCTCAATCGATGTGCCGGTTAACCACACGAGCTCCACCGATACTATGATAAATATTAAGTTACCCTTTGCCTACTTTGTTAAATCCAGGTTAGTGTGCCGGTTAACCACACACGCTCCACTAACGGTTTAAACAAAGTGCAAAGTGTAATTTCATGGATTAGCACCTTATTCACATTTTCCTAAGTAACTAAGATTGGGAATTAATAAAAGGTTTAGTTACTTAGACCGGCTTCGTGAATGAGGCCTACTAACGGTAAGACTGACTTGCTCTTATACATATATTTATTATTAACTTATAATACTATAAAGTATAAGGGTTGAATTTTAACTTTTAAAATTCTAAGGGCTAAGTTGGAATTAAAGTATTCATGGGGAAAACTTTACAAATTCCAAAACTTGAGGGCAAGTTTTGAAAATATTCAAAACTAATTAATTCCATAACTTATGTGTTTAAAGTAGTTTTAATTTTAAAAAAAACTCTTCAAGTTCCATAACTTGAGGACAAGTTATGGAAGACTTTAAACTAATAAAAAATGTAACTTTTCTTTATTTTTGTAACTTATGGAACTAATTAAGGTTACACATTTTATCATTTAATGAAGTGACTCTTGAACCTCCATAACTTGAGGACAAGTTAAGGAGTCATAAAACCATTTAATGAGGACAAGACTCTTCATTTTTGTAACCATTGCCAACTTTTTATGAGTTTTATGAAACTTAAATGTGACTTTTCATATAACTTGAGGACAAGTTACAAAAACACATTTTAGAATCAACTCTTAGATTAAAATGGATTGAAAACACATAATCAATTAACTTTTCTATTAATCTAATAAACTCATATGAACAAAGATAATTCACATCAAATTTTTTTCAAGTAATTAGCATAACTTTTAAACTAATACAATTCGATTTTTCAGCTAATTTTGCAAGTATAACAAGAAAACAAGCCTTGGCTCTGACACCACTGTTGAGTTTTGATCATTCTACAACATCCTATGGTGCACATACAACCCTAAATACCTTGGATCTATGTTTTCTCTATTATACATGCAATTATGAACTTTCCAAGGTATTACCCTATCTAGCATACAATACTTGATACTTGGGTAATCAAATGGATAGAATACATACCTTTGTTTGATGTAGCTTGTCTCCAAGAAGCTTGAGTGCCTAGTGCCCCAAGTGTGACACCTCAAATGGTTCACACAACACCAAATGCACATGGAATGACTTGAGAGAAATGGAACACTCCTTGAAATCGTCTAGCCCTCATATTCACACATTAGTGCCCGATTTCTTGAGCCATGGGATTCTTTTATATGGTGGCTATTAGGGTTACACCATGTAACTCATAACTTTACCCATTCCTTATGCTCCATGGATTTTAACCTCCATGGAGTATCCATGGGTCACCCCATGGACTTAGTCCAACATAAGGAATCTTGGATCACAAGCCCACATATATAAGAATGAATGATTTACACAATCAACCCATATATTTAATTAGACTCCTTTTGATCACTTAATTAATTCCAAATTAATTCTTGATCAATACTAATTAAATAACCTTATTAATATATTAGAACTTATAATATATTAACCAACCTTAAGTGTTATTTCTCTCATTATAGTCTATCCAAATGCATGATGCCATGCAACCCAAATGGACCATGTCAGGTCGGGTCAAGTCTTACCAATTATAGTTATGGACTTAGACATTAATCCAACACGGCCTGCATACTCGATTCATCAAATCCATGAATACTATAGGCACATTAGTGAGCCCAAATGGCATCACCACGAGCTCGTAATGCCCATAACGAGTCCGGAACGCGGTCTTCCACGTCCTCCTCACTCACCATGACCTGATGATACCCGAACCTCAAATCTATCTTGGAGAACCAAGATGCACCCTGCAACTGATAAAAAAGGTCATTAATCCACGGAAGGGGATAATGGTTCTTCACCGTTAACTTGTTCAACTCCCGGTAATCAATGCACATCTGGTGTTAACCATCCTTCTTCTTGACAAACAAAATCGACGCTCCCCACGGAGAACTGCTCGGTCTAATGAACTGCTTGCGTAGCAGCTCCTGCAGCTGAGATGAAAACTCATGCATCTCATGCGGTACCAAGCAGTACGATACCTTGGCAATCGGGGCCGCACTTGGCACAAGGTCAATCTTGAACTCGACCTGCCTCTCAGGAGGCACACCGGGTAACTTGTCCGGAAACACATCGACATACTCCCTGACAACTAGGACCTCTGAAACTGAAACCTGGATCCCCAACACATGTATCCACCACATAAGCCAAGTAACCCGCACACGCATGCTGAATATACTGTTGACCCCTGGATGGAGAACAAAACCCTAAACCCATCCCGGTGCCCTCTCCATATATAACTAGTTCTCCCCCACTTGGGGTTCAAACTATCACGTGGTGGCCCTCACACTCAATCATAGCACCGAAACGGCTCAGCCAATCCATACCCATAATCACACAAACATCCCCCATGGGGATAAGGATCAAATCGATCGGATAAGGCACTTTGAAGATCACCAAAACACAACCCTGATACATTGATGATGCAGAAACCCCATGTTCGCTAGCGATAGAAACTCGCAACGGACACTCGAACTCCCCAATGGGCATATCTGATGGTTTTTGAGCATTCTAACACTCATATGTTGTACATGCAACCCTAGATTCTTTAGATCTATGTTTTCTCTAATATACATGCAAACTTTGTTTTTCCAAAGCATCATCTTAAGTAGCATACAATGGAGTATCTATACTACAAGATTCTAATTAGATGACATACCTTTTGTTGTAGCTTGCTATCCTTGATGTATTTGGCCTTTAAGAACTTAACACCAATAGTGTGAATGCCTCAAATGGAATCACAACACACCTAGGACAAAGGATAACTTTTGAGAGAGTATGGTGCACAAAAGAAATCGGCTCTATGGCTCTCCAAGAACCCTCTAGTCTCTCTAGCACCAATTTCACAAACCAAGGGGTTTCTTATATAGTGTGGCACAACTAGGGTTAGACCATGCAAACCCTAATGTGCATGACTTTCCACATTCCTTAGGCTCCATGGGTTTTAACCTCCATGGAGTACCCATGGGTCACCACATGGGTTTAGCCCAACATAAAGAACTATGGATAATAAGCCCACTTTATAAGAATGAATGATTTACACAATCAATCCTCATATATTTAATTAGTCTCTTTTGATCACATAATTAATTCCAAACTAATTTTTGATCAATACTAATTAAATAATATGATTTCATATTAATATATTAGAACTTATAATATATTAATAAATCATAAATAACATCTTCTCAAAAGTCCATCCTATCAAATTGTCTTGGTGATATACAACCCAAATGGACCATACTACTCTCGGGTCAAGTACATACCAATTATAGTTATGGACTTAGACATTAATCCAACAGTCTCCCACTTGGATAAGTCTAATAACTATTATTGCAAGTACGACTCCATAACCCGACTAGCAATCTGTTGGGTTTTGAGCATTCTAACACTCCTATGGTGTACATGCAACCCTATAAACCTTGGATCTATGTTTTCTCTATTATACATGCAAATATTAACTATTCCAAGGTTTCATCCTAACTAGCATATTATGAAGCACCTATACTACAAAGTTCTAGTTAGATGACATACCTTTTGATGTAGCTTGATGTCTTCAAGCTTTAAGAGCTTAGCCCCAATAGTGTGGAAGCCTCAAATGGAATCACAAATCACCAAAACACCTTGGAAGAACTTGAGAGAATATGTATGCACACTAAAATCGGCCCACTCTTATTTTCACACACTTGTTCCAATTTTGTGAGCCAAGGACCCCTTTATATATTATGGAGGATTAGGGTTACATCCATGTAAACCCTAATACCCATGACCTTTCATTTACATAGGATCCATGGGTTAAAAGCTCCATGGACCATCCATGAAAGCTTAGCCCAACCTAAATGAACTTGGCCCATTCCATATATATAAGAGTCCATATTTAATTAGTTCTTTTTGATCACTTAATTAATTCTAAATTAATTCTTGATCAATACTAATTAAATAATATGATTCCATATTAATATATTAGGACTTATAATATATTAATATAAATCATAAATATACTATTCTCAAAAGACTATCCATATAAATTGTGCCGGTGAAGTGCAACCCAAATGGACCATGCCGGGTCGGGTCAAGTACATACCAAATATAGTTATGGACTTAGACATTAATCCAATAGTCTCCCACTTGGATAAGTCTAAAACTATTATTGAGTATGACTTCAAAACCTAACTGCCAATCGTAGCTCTTAAAGCCGCTGTCGAACTCTGACCTTGTCAATGACTTGTCCATTAGATAAGGGATCATATATTCCTCCATTCTTGATATCATATGGAATGAGACATGGATTATAATCATTCTCTCTGTCCATTTGCTGTTTCCTGATTTTCGATTTATGATGACTGATTGATTGAACAAATCAAATCAGTCCTGGCTTGGCCAAGCACTCACATGTGTCATTGCTAAATCATCGAGGGGCCCACAAATATCGCTTTTATCCCGAAGGTAAAAGGAATGGATAAACTTCGACTCATATGGCTTGTTCTACTACTTGTTGAATCATACACACAGGCACGTTTTATAACATCGAGTTACCAATGCGTTTTCGTGCAATCAATGTATAACCAACTCATAGTAACAACTCATATCTCTAGGTTTTAAGAATATAAGATATTATCGTCTCATGATCACTCGTGATAAAATCCATGAAGTGATTCAAATGAGCGTGGGTTGAATCCAATACTCAGAACTTATGAGCACTCATGAGTGTTGTAGCACCACTTTGTCCACCAACTTGGACCTCTACAAAGCAACCCATGACAGTCTTGATTCATATCTACTTCCAACATATGACCGACTGTGGATGGTTTGAATAACTTAATCATTCAGGAAGAGCGACTTAGTTATTCTGGAAGTCAAAACATGCAAAGTGAAACACAAGAATAAATGAATCAAATATGGTATCAAACCCTATGAATATAAATAAACAATTTTATTTATCACCATACTGATTACTCATTATTCATTGTTTCGGTTTTATCAACTTTATACTTAAATTAAAAACACTAGTTGTCCCATGCTCCAAGCATGTACACTACGTTTTTCTTAAACAATAGCTTTGCCATACACCAACTATGCACTCTATGTTTGTCTATGATCCTTACTTTGTGAAATAAACCAATTGAACATAATTTCAATGATTCTAATTTCACACTCCCAAATCCTTATCGAAAAATGTGACAATTTCAAATTCCTATCATTTATCGAAATCTGTTTAGATTTTAAACTTATATGCACTGACCCTCTTGTAATGAATATGCACAAAGTCACAAAGACTTGTCAACAGTCATTATAAGGTATTCCAATGGAGATCAACTCCATGGAAACTAAGTCTCATATTCAAAGTACATTGCTTTGGACATGCTTCTTGCATTAAGTTTTCTAATCTTACACAGATAACTTCCACCTATGGAGACAACTCCATATTCTCATTTTGACTTTCACTTCTGAATAAGAGATGCCTCTTTTCAGAATATGTCAATATGGTCCTTCCAAAATTAGCACTATACTTCCAACTGTCCCTGAGCAACCAATCTTTGGTAACCTCAGATTGTCCTCGACAATTGCTTAATCATTTTAGTCATATCCAATTCTAGACCTTTTCCCTTCTTAATGCCTCTGGGCATTTGGAAAAATTTAGAAATGACAAATATTATAGCACATGCAATCGATCCTGTACCCAAAGCAAATGGTACACGATTCATGATGTCTCACATAAAGACATGATTCTAGACCAGTCTTTTGCTACAATATTTTTATTTGCCGTGTTTTCAAAATTTGACTATGAAGAGGGATGTCGTAATCATAATCGAATTTTGAGAACGCAATATATAGAATTTCCTTAAGTTGAACCAATCCAACATGAAATTCATATATATATTCTTGACTAAAGATGATTAAGATCTCAATCTAAGCCTTTAGAACTGAAATGAAGTATATCCTCTCCCTTAATTATAGCAAAACAACTTTTTCAATCCCTGCAGCCTCACGAATTGAAACTTTTGTTTTCTATAATTAACATTGCTAACTTGCAACACTAACAATAATTATCATGCTCCCACTTACATGATGATTATTAGCATAACACTTATGCTCCCACTAGCTTTGACATGTACTCAGAAATCAGCTGGACTTCTAGAAATCAATACTTTATTGTCTTTCTTACCAAAGTTCAGATTTCTGATACGAGATGCTTTGATAAAACTTTATCAAAATTATACACCTTTCCTTAGATAGCATGCATGTGTGTCTAAACAATTTCAGAACTATGAAAAGGGATGCCGTAATCGTAGTCTCAATTGTTTAGACCTTTTGCCATCTACTTCAAATCTACTTGGTAGAAGTGTTTCCTCACCATCATTTTCATGAATCGGAGAGAAACCTTATGACCCTTAGATTTTATGGTGTATGTGTTCTTATCCATGTGAATCGTCAAAACCATAGTCACAAGACAAGGATAATGACAAATCCAAACTCATATGGACTGAACTTATGCAATCTTAACTTCTTGCCACCTGGCAGTACAGGGCCTGCCATTGCTTCCAAGTTGTTATGCAACCAATTGAGAACTTTCAGAACTCCTATGCAAAGCCAACTTTAACTGGAATGGGCACAGAATATGTCAACACGATAGGTTATAAACCTCAAGTCGTGTGCTAGTGAAGTACCTCTGGTTTTATTCTTGATTATTTCTTGAAATTCTTTTTAGGATCTTTAAGACTCCCACTATCCTCTTGACATATAAGACTATCCTGCCAAATATTCAAGAGATAGTGCAGATTCTTTATCAAGACAAACACTTCACACAATTGGCCTTAGTTGGTCTTTGTTTTATCCAAAACATCACAACTTACCAATTTCAAATGTACAAGAGTAGGACACTTTTACTCTTACATTTGACAAGTGTTTTAAACCTTTCTTTAAGATATGTTACTCAAGTTACAATCTTTGAGTATGACTCTAAGAATTGTTTTGGAACGAAGTATGACTCATCTTCCTGATCTAACCACTTCAACAATTCATGACTCCTCTTCTTAGTCATAAGAATGCACTAAGAAGACCTTTAGAGGACTAATTATGATATGATTTCTAAATCATTAAGATGATCACAAACATGATACTAAAGTACTCTCCCATCTTTTCAGATTTGAGAAACTTTTATCTTTCTGCCTAATTTGATTCTTCCCATTCGTTCTGCCATACATTGAGACTTTTCCAATGTTTCAGAATTATACTTAAACTTGTAAGTATAACCATATTTACTAAACTTTAGTAAATCAAATAGTCTTAACGAGCTTTGTGGTGGACATGACCAGTACACAAGAATGTGTACTCGATCCCTTTAGTCCTTCACTTGACTCACACATCCATGTGAACAAGTAATTAGTCTTGATTTTCCAATGCTTGAAAGTTCTCATTCATCATACTATTCAACTTGCATGATTCCAACTTTCGGTCCAATTGAAACTTGGGTGATGAGGAACTTTCCTGATTTGGTAAATTTAGACACTACCACAAATGAAAGAATCAAATCCATTTTCCAATATTGCTGTCAGTGGAATCATGTAAGCAACAATTTTCCACAAATGCCATTGTAAGGATACTTCAAATAAACAAAATTAAACAATTTTCTTTTATTTTAAAACTTTGCGGAAAAACTTATCCTTACAATCCACATGGAAAAGTGTTGTTATCTATTCCTTAGCAATATATCATAACTTCTTAAGCAACTGCTCAAAATTCTGATGCGATCGAAATCCACCTTAGCGATCAGAATCAGCATATACTTCCTTTAAGATTTCTCTCTATTCTTTGATTCTTAAAACATCAACATGTGACCCAGTCACATCATGTAATGAGGATCTCAGAATAGAACTTAACAGAGTTAGATAATGGGCTCTACCTGATGTAGAGTCAAACTTATTGACTATAACATCCTTAGGTAAATTTGGCAGCTTTGCAATCAACGCCCCTTCCTTTGGCAAAATAAACATATGGACCCTTTGGTAATGGGACTATCTCAGACTTAGCTTTTCTCTTTACCATTTGGTCAACCGGGTTGACTATGGCCAATCCCTTTCCATTGGGAAGAGAATGCTTTTTCTGGATTTCCAGTGTCACCATTGTCACTGTCCATAAAGTTTTTGGGAAGTTGATCTTCTAATCAAATTTGCTTCACTATCGTTCCAAATCATTGTTGATTCAGCAGCACCAAGCAAATAGATATGATCATTAAGGTTCATGTCATAGTCTGTATCATAGCAGTCCCAAAGGAACTCACTATGTGACTTAGAAAGTGATTGAACATCCAACTTTCTCAAGACTTTGAAACCCAACTCTCCCGGCTTGTCAATATGTGACTTCATCTCTAAGATGTGATCACACATAGACCTTGCTTGCCATTAGGGCTTGAGTGACCTTGAACTTGTGGGTTAGGGAGAATAATTGGACAAGGTGGAGGAAGTAAAGTTCCAAGAGATTTGGGAAGATCATAGATGTCTGAACTCGACATCTTTTGGGAGATATTCAAGATAGTTGATTTAAAGTCCTTAATATAACACCCAATATGAAATATTAAGGCTAGGATCCAACAACCTATTTATAACTGGAAGAGGGATGCCGTAATCCGAGTTATAAAATAGTTGAAGGTAGGTAAATGACGATTTACCAATTTCCACCATGAAAAACGAAATAATTTAATTAGGTTTTTTACTTGGATTTGAAACTCCTAGATCTTTTGAGATTCATTGAACTTTTCAATGGCATGTTTCAATCTCGAGTGTGCCCTTCAGGTTTTGTGACTGGGATGCCGAGGATCATAAAACAAGGTGTGAAGTAACCATGCAAATATACTTGGTACCCTTAATATTTACCCCTCAATCGATGTGCCGGTTAACCACACGAGCTCCACCGATACTATGATAAATATTAAGTTACCCTTTGCCTACTTTGTTAAATCCAGGTTAGTGTGCCGGTTAACCACACACGCTCCACTAACGGTTTAAACAAAGTTCAAAGTGTAATTTCATGGATTAGCACCTTATTCACATTTTCCTAAGTAACTAAGATTGGGAATTAATAAAAGGTTTAGTTACTTAGTATTTATCATTAATACTTTTAATGAAGGGAGAATTATAGTCCTTGTCCTACCTGTTCGGCTAACGACCCTCCACCGGTCAAGGAAGCGGTGAGTGAGAGTGGACACCCATTAAACTGTCATTTTATAGGCAGTAACCTTATACCCCCCCTTATAGACCGGCTTCGTGAATGAGGTCATCTAATGGTAAGACGACTTGCTCTTATACATATAATATATTAAACTTTTAATATTATAATAGTATAAGGGTGTATTTTAGACATTTAAAATACTTGGTGGTTTAATCTATTAATTAAACTAGACTTTTAATTTAATTAAACTCAAACCATATATTTATGGATTAATAATACTCTTTTAATTAAACGCTTTAATTAACTATTAATAAAGTCCATAAGAGTTAATTTGAACTATTCAACAAAACATCATAATTCCAATTATTAAACTCAAAATTAAAACCATTTAATTAATTGTTTAAGTTATGAACCCAAGAGTTTTAGAATTCAATTCTTTTTTTCATAAAAAACTTTTCTCAAATTCCAAAACTTGAGGGCAAGTTTTGTAATTCTTGAAAACCTTTGGATTCCATAACTTATGGAATTAATGGTGTTTTATGATGAAACTTTCCATGTTCCATAACTTAAGAACAAGTTATGGAATTCTTTAAAACATTAACACCAAATTTTGTAACTCCATAAAAACTTTGAATCAATTTTTTTTTTTAAAAAAACTTTCATATCCATAACTTATGGAAGTTTCAAAAACCCTTAAGATCACAACTTTAAAAAAAAACTTTTGAGCTCCAAAATTTCATGACAAAATTTGTAACTTCTTAAAACATTTAGATCAAACTTTTAAAACTTATAAAATAATCATATCATTTTATCTTTTACTAAATTTGACCTAATTCAACTCATATAACAAATGATTCAAATTTTACAAATAATTCGTTTTTCACAAAACAAGTAATTATCTTAAAATTTGACAAACGTCATGTTTTTTTTTTCCTTTTTTTTCCAACTTGAAAATAAAACATTTGCATCAATATAACAGAAAACAACCCATGGCTCTGATATCACTGTTGGGTTTTGAGCATTCTAACACTCCTATGGTGTACATGCAAACCTATAAACCTTGGATCTATGTTTTCTCTATTATACATGCAAATATTAACTATTCCAAGGTTTCATCCTAACTAGCATATTATGAAGCACCTATACTACAAAGGTCTAGTTAGATGACATACCTTTTGATGTAGCTTGATGTCTTCAAGCTTTAAGAGCTTAGCCCCAATAGTGTGGAAGCCTCAAATGGAATCACAAATCACCAAAACACCTTGGAAGAACTTGAGAGAATATGTATGCACACTAAAATCGGCCCACTCTTATTTTCACACACTTGTTCCAATTTTATGAGCCAAGGACCCCTTTATATATTATGGAGGATTAGGTTTACATCCATGTAAACCCTAATACCCATGACCTTTCATTTACATAGGATCCATGGGTTAAAAGCTCCATGGACCATCCATGAAAGCTTAGCCCAACCTAAATGAACTTGGCCCATTCTATATATATAAGAGTCCATATTTAATTAGTTCTTTTTGATCACTTAATTAATTCTAAATTAATTCTTGATCAATACTAATTAAATAATATGATTCCAAATTAATATATTAGAACTTATAATATATTAATATAAATCATAAATATACTATTCTCAAAAGACTATCCATATAAATTGTGCAGGTGAAGTGCAACCCAAATGGACCATGCCGGGTCGGGTCAAGTACATACCAAATATAGTTATGGACTTAGACATTAATCCAACACAATCATAGCTCTTAAATGTCGTTGTCGAACTCTGACCTTGTCAATGACTTGTCCATTAGATAAGGGGTCATATATTCCTCCATTCTAGATATCATATTGACTGAGATATGGATTGTAATCATTCTCTATGTCCATCTGTTGTTTCCCGATTTCCGATTTATGACGACTGACTAATTGAAAAAATCAAATCACTCCAGGCTTGGCCAAGCACTTCGGGTGTCATCACTAAATCATCGAGGGGACCACAAATATCGCTTTTATCCACATAGGTTAAAAGGAACGGATAAACTTTAACTCAAATGCTCGCTTGTACTTACTCATCAAATTACACACAACGATATGTTTTATAACACCAAGTTACTGGTGCGTTTACATATGTCAATGTGCAACCGACTTGCAACTACAACTCACACGTCTTGGTTTCAAGAATATAAGATATTATCGTCACACAATCACTCATGATAAAATCCATGAACTGATTCAAATGAGCGTGGGTTGAATACAATACTCGAATCTTATTCCAGGAGCACTCATGAACACTGCAGCTATGTCTTAGACAAACTACAGACCCATTCATGACAGTCTTGTCTCAATACCTACTTCCAAAGTATGATCGGATGTGGATGGCTTGAATAACCTAGTTATTAGGGAATTCAAAACATGCGAAGTGAAACACAAGAATAACACTAATCCTATATAGCCCAAAAACTTTTGAGTCATATTGATTACTCATTATTCATTGTATAATTTTTCGAATAATCAACTTAATACTTGAATTAAAACAATAGTCATGCCATGCTGCAAGCAGGCACACTATGTTTGTCTAAACAATAGCTATGCCATGCTCAAGCATGCACACTATGTTTTTCTATGGTCCTTACTTTGTGAAATAGATCAATTGACAATATTTCAATGATGCTCATTTCACAATCCCAAATCCTTACCATAAATGTAAGAATATCAAATTCTTGCCATTTACTGTAATCTGTTAGATTTTAAACTTATATGCAATGATCCTCTTGTAATGACTATGCACAAAAGTCACAGAGACTTGGCAATAGACATTACAAAGTATTCCAATGGAGATTGACAACAAAACAATTCCAAGGAAGCGAAGTCTCAAATTCAAAGTACATACCTTTGAACATCCTTCTTGCATTAAGTTTTCTAATATTACACATATTTAAGGAATGACTTCCACCTATGGAAACATATTCATATTCCCGTTTTGACTATCACTTCTGAACAACAGTTGCCTCTTTACAGAATATGTCAATATGGTCCATCCATTTTTATACTTCCAACTACAAGCGACCAATCCTTGGCGAACCCTAGATTGTCCTTAATAATTGTTTAACCACTTTATTCATATTCGGTTCTATTCCTTTTTCCCTTTTAATGTCGTAGGCATTTGGAAAATTTTAGAACGGATAAATATTATAGCACATGTAATCGATCATATACCCGAAGCATATTGGACACGATTCATAAAGACATGATACCTAACCAGTCTTTTGCTACAATATTTCTATTTGCCATGTTCTCATAATTCGAATTATGAAAACGGATGCTGTAATCATAATCGAAATTTGAGAATGCAATTAACACAGTAATTACTAAATTTGTCTAAAATCTCACAATCTAAGCTTTTATATTTGAAATGAAGTATAATTTCCTCTCCCTTAATTATAGCAAAACAACTTTTCAAACTCTGCAACTTGCAAATTAACACTTTTGTTTTCTATAATTAACATTGCTAACTTGCAACATTCATCATAATCGATTATACTCCCACTAGGATAATAATCATTACTTTACTAGCATAGCACTTATGCTCCCATTAGCTTTGACATGTATTCAGAAATTAGTCGGACTCCTAGAAATGAATACTTCATTGACTTTTACCAAAGTTCAGATTTCTGACAGACTGAGTATTCGGGGCATACCCAGCTGTACGCTCAGCGTACTCCGCCTTGACCAGGGACGCGCTGCTGACCACCTATGCCCAACGTACGCCCAGGTACGCGTAACTTACATGGTGGCCATGCAAAACTTTGAATATGAGCTTATTTCCATTCAACCCAAACATCCAGTAACTAAATCCAAGTCTAAGAAGGTGCTCTTAACCATAAAGTTTCCAACTTTATGGTTATGCATGCATCATTAAGACCTAAAACCAACTTCCTATTTGGTCTTTACCACTAAGGATCTCCACACTTTGCATGCAAGCACTAAATGAGTCAAGAAAGCATTTTTATGACTTAACACAACTCAAATCTTCTGTAAAGGTAGCTCCTTTGGTCTTAGAGTAGCATTTACTCATTAAGTCCAAGAAAAGGGGACAAAACTAATACAACTCCATATGGCTAGATCTCTAAGGAATACAAGTAAGTTCAAGACTTTATACCTTCTGGAGCTTCCCAAAGAGATGAAGATCTCAGATCTACAAGCTTGAAGCCCACACCAAAGCTTCTCAAAGAATCATTTCTTCTTTCTTCAACACTAAACACACACACACACACATACAAGGACTAGGGCTTGCAAAATCGACTCAAAGAGGGTGGAGGCTGAAAGGGTGAGGGAAATGAGGTTATAAGGGGGATTATATACGACTCAACCCTAAAAATTAGTGTTTTCAATGTCTGATGAGTACACCCCGGGTACTAGGGCATGCCTTACTACGCTTGGCGTACTCTCATTCCTTCCAAATTAAGATTTTGCCATTTGGGCTTCTCATGGCTACTTCCTTCTATTACAGGGACCAAAATGACAAAAATTAAATTCATAAGGATGAATTTAAAAGTACCTGAATACCGGGGTGTTACATGTAATGACATAAGACTACTATGGAGTTAAGATGTTTGTATTGAAATCTTTTTCAACAACACCTGATCACAATCATGAACCACCCTTTTCTCCCCCTTGTGACACGATTTGCAGAGAGAATCGTGTAGCACTCATAGGTAGTCATTTAAAAATATTGATGAATGGGGCTATTGATAATTCAATATTCTTATGACTTTTGCAGGTGTAGTAGTAACTTGATATAGATTCACTGATTAGATTTTCTTTTCTAATCCAACTAAACTTGATTTTATGTCTGCAACAACCATCGAGTAGCTCTCATCAGTCTTTGATAATGTCTCTGTATAATCTTCATTGAAAGCCCTGACATCTTCAATACCAGTTTCAACATCAAGGATAAGCTTATCAACAAAAGGCTTGAGCCTTGTATTCTCCTCACCATGTGTTTTAAGATCACGAGCTATCTTCAATACAACCGTATTTAACTTTGTCCAAAAGATTTGGAGATGACCAGCCTACAACTTCAATATAGTACACAATAAAAGATCATACGTTGTCTTCAATACCTCTTGACCATCAGTTAACTACATTGAAAAAGTGGTAATTGCAGTAGCAACCCCATCCATTGCCCCATAGCCCATTTTCAACATAAGCTTTACACGCCCCTACAAATAATTTCTCAAATGATTCCTGCATGACTGAGGTAGAGGTCAAAGATTTCACGGAATAAGAACCAGTAATAAAATATAATAATATGTTTAACTTGTTATTAAGAATTTTATACTGATACCAAACATGATAGCATCATCAGGCACATATTCAAATACTTTATTGAACAAAATATGACCAAAGTCGAAATCGTTGATAGTTTGATCCATATTACTCAATTCGGTAAACTCATCATTAACACGATTAGTAGATTAAGAAGAAATAGTTGGATCCTACAAAATTATTGAAGGATTCCAGCAAATATAGGTGAGGTCAAAGTGGTAGAAATCGGTTAAGAAACTGGTAGAGGTGGATGAATGGTTGCACATGGGATTATAGTGGAAGTAGGAATAGATGTCGAAGGTGGAGGTTGTGGAATAGTAACATACATTTCTACTGAAAATGTAGTAGTATGATATAATGAAACTGGAGTTTTGCAATTATTTTCACCAACATTGATGTTTATTTCCACATTAGATGTGTCAGCATTGACATCCAGAGGATGTTCCTCCTCTATATGAGATTCAGAAGAGGTCCTCATAGGTGGTGACTTAGAAGGTAAATGAATTAAAGTCGAGACTAGACCTTTGCTCACCTTGGGAGGTATATCTTCATGATGTTCAAGAGAAGTATGTCGAAGAGGAGAGGTTTGCATGTCAACATCAGTTAAAGTTTCCTCATCATCCTCTTCTTCGACCTTAATTTTTTTCTTTGGTTTCGCCCTCATTCTCCTTCTTTTTTAATTACTTTGATAATTTAATATTTTTACTAGGAATATCAGTAACATGCTCATCTATTACAACACCCTTCGAACACTTAATCGATACTACCTTCTCCTTGATCACCTTTTGTTTCATAAGTGTAACTGCAAAATCATCGAAAAATGGTCGAACAGGTGGAGGAATAATCATTTTCGATTTAAAGGCTACCAAATACTTGTTGTCCGTCAAAGTACATTCAAGCATTGATGCTGAAATATTACCTACAAATGAAAATTATGCACTCTGATCAAGAATTACTTTTGGAATTTGTAAAGTAGAAATAGAAACTTGAACTTCATCATCAACAATAGCAATTCCTGCTTGCTCGTATGCCTTAACAAACACCAATGTCCAAAAACAAGCACCCACCACTTCATATGCTTTCTTAGAATGATTCACATGAGACACACACTCTTCTCAAAAAATCAACGCATAATCAACTGGTTCGTGATGATAAATCCCATGAAAAACTTGCATTAATCGTTGTTTAACATTATCAAGAGAAAATTACGACCTGTTAAGCATCTAACCACCACTCCAAAAAGAAAAATCCAAATAAATGGCAAATTAGATTTCATTAACTCGCTGATCATAGTCATGTAAGGCATATGACCCATGTCATTGAGCATATCAATAATTTACTTTGTAGTTGGATTAACTGGCTCATTAGTAAGATCAATATGCATCAATTGTGCAAAATGTTGATTAGTCAGATTATGTTTTCCCTTCGAGCTGATTTTAAATGTAATAGCATCCTTCTTCTGATTGTACGTAAAGGAAGAATAAGCTACTGCCAACCATTTCATAAGGACTGGTTGAACATCCTTCAAAGCAAAATTCAGAACTGAGTCGAATAAGCATTGAACCATCATTTGTAACCCTAAGGGGTACTGCGCCAGATTTGTATTTGTACAGAAATTATTTGATTGAATCTTCGGTTGAGGAATGCAAGATTCCTCATCTACTATAGAAAGTTTGTCAATGACTGCCATGATTGATTAAGTGAAGAAAGCAATAAAGATAGAAGAACAAAGAGAAAATCAGTGAGGGCAGTTCTGAAAGTGTAAAGAGAATGAGCCACCAAATACGTATATAATGTTAATAAAAATACGTTCTCTCAGAAACATGAATCGATGCCAAATAAGATGATTCCACGTGTAAATAGTCTTTATAATACCACCGTTGGAAGAGTTACAAGTGTGTTAGTTGTTCCCGACAACGAACACACTTTCCTCAAGAAGTACGATTGTCTTGTCAACTAAGATAAAATAAAATCGAAGGTGGCTTGAACACGAAAAATTCACTTTCTCTCTCCAAAATATATTCGATAAAGAAAGCATATATTGAACATATATCTTTGATAATGCAAACATACATATATCTACCTTCGACCTTTGAGAAATCATTGAATAATCCATTAGTTTGATTCCAAAAATCGAACTAGAATAAGGTAAAGTTATCTGTGTTTCACTACAATTATGGTGCCAAAAATTATGATCAAAAACACATAATTATAAAACCATATTTTCAAGATGGTTTAATCTCAAAATTTTAACAGTTTTAGTGAAAATAGAAAGAGAAATAGAAGCAAAAATGTTTGTAATGCTTGAATCTCGGTAAGTTCCTCTTTTGACCTTGCATTATTAATTTGTCCCATTTTGACCCTTGAGTTGTATGCAGGGCGTACAATGAAGTACACTTAGCGTACAAGTGATGAAGCGAGTACGCGGGGCGTACCAAGTGGTACGCTTAGCGCATTCATGTGAGGGAGTGGTCGGGGTCCCCGGATGTGTATGCGGGGCGTACAACTTCGTATGCGGAGCGTATGCAATGATTAATGAAAACCCTAATTTTAGGGGTTGGCCACTATACAAGCATCCTTATGGACTTCATACCCTAATTTCACCAGCCTCCTTTTCCCCTTTACCCTACATTCGAACCCTAATCCCATCTTGTCTAATTTTGTAACTTAGAAGGCCATTTGGAAGAGTATTTTGGTGCTTTGAAGGAAGGTGTCCATTCTTAAAGCTTCATTGAAGGAGTGAAGGCTTATAGATCCAGAACCTTATCATCTTTTGGCACTCATTTGAGGTATAAAGTCTTGAGCTTGATGCTTATTATCTTAGATCTCTTTTGGTTTGGGTTTATGGATCATTTTGGTCCCATTGATGAGATCTTATGAGTGCACATCGTTTTTGAAGCTTAGTGTTGCCACACTTGGTGTTGTTTGGGTCCTTGAGTCATAAAGTTGTTATTTTTGAGGTTTAGATCCGTCCATGCATGAGTTAGGGCCATTTTCATGGAAGTAGAATGTTATATTTTGAGTTTGGGTTCATTTGGGGCATGCAAAGTCACCAAGTCAGTGACTTCATGGATCTAGACATTGATTAGGACTCATATATGTGGTTTGGACCTTTGGGATAAGTATAAAGTGCTTAATGTCAAAAAGTGGCTTAATAGAGGAGTATGTTGGGTGTACAAGTCTGTACGCGCAATGTACAAGCCATCAAGCTAGTATGCGTTGCGTACAGCTGAATACTCACTGCGTACTCAGTTAGAGTGGGCTTCGTATAATTGGGCCTTGGTTTGGGCCATTTCTTGGATCTTTTTGCTTTGGACCTTTGTGGGTCATCTGAAATCAGACTTTTGCGCTATGGATATGATTGGGCTTTAGGGTAAGGCACATTAGAGGGTTTGGGGCCCAATTTCAAAAATTAGGCCATTAGTAGGCCACTAGTGGGCCTTGGGAGATTATTTAGCGTTGGGCCTTTTATATGGTAGATCTGGGCCTTAGTCATGGATCAAATTAGGCCAGGGGTAAAATGATCATTTTACCCTATGTATGGATTATTGGATATTAATTGAAACCCAAGTATTGATTGGGTGTTATTTTGTACTGATAGCTCGAGGAGTCGTCATGGCAGCAGCTAGGGATTTCTTTCTATGAGATTCAACATTTGAGGTGAGTTTCCACACAAGGTTTTAGCGGGTCTAAGGCAACAATGTTGGCCCTTATTGATTATGTTAGGATGCTAGGAGTCTGCGTGACCCTTGTATGTGTTATGTGCTGCTATGTATACCGGGCGGGGCTCAATGTCATGCAAGGCCTGAGGACTGGAACATATGCTAGTGTTTATGATCATTATGTGTATTACCATGATTATGTGATATTGATTGTATGTGTATAGCGGGCGAGGCCAGTGACAGGCGAGGCTTGAGAATAACAGATCTGTAAACCGAGCGGGGCGAGGCCCGATGTCGGGCGGGGGCCTAGTATGTTATTTATTATGTATTGTATGGGGTAGTTTGGGGAACTCACTAACCTTTGTGCTTATTGTTTTCAATTTATGTTTCAGGTACTTCTGGTTGCAAAGGGAAGAGCTCGGGTTGACTGAATTGCACACACCATTGGAATTCCGCATATGATATTTTACTCTGATTTTTATGACATTTGATACATTGGTTATTTTGAGATGTATGGATGATATTTGGAAATACTATTTTATCTATTTTAAAAATGAAATTTTTGGGACCATGTTTTGGGATGTTACAAGTTGGTATCAGAGTCTTGGTTTGAGGGATTCGGGCGTACTCCCGGGTGTGCCTGAACTCAAACTAAGGATTTGGTATAATTTTCAAGAGAAAAACATTTTATAAAAAGGATTTCTAAAAAGAGATGAAGGGTGTGGTGCATGTAATCGACCGAGCTCAAGTATGTTTTACCAAATTTCCCATACATATTATTGATATGCTTGAATATGTGAATTTGTGAATCGCATGCTAGCTAGGGCTAAGGATATGCTTAGTTTTGCATGATAGAATGCTAGGAGAGATGCCTTTGTATGCCTGTTGTATGAGCTTGTATACTTGCATGCTAGTACTGATCAGTCAGTGATAGGATACCCTGATTAGGTTATGCTTGATTTTGATACTTGATGCTCGAATGTTGCTTGCTTTGTGCTTTTAGGAGTTCTAACTAGCTTCAGCTAACTAATAAACGAATATGATAAGTTACATATCATGGGAACTAAATAATTTCAGAAGGTTAGGTTTTAACTCTATTGCGCAGCTCTTGTATGAGTCCAACCGTTGTAGTGTGAGACTTTTCATTCGAAGAATTATCTAGTTTTAGTGATATATGATAGTATTCCCGAGTTAGTTAGAAGGAGATGGCAGGAATTCCTTTTGCAGCTGATAGCAGAGAGTGGTGTGGAGTTGCCCTAGGAAAACCTAGGAGAAGATCTAGTGTTAGGAGCCTTATCTGTGAGGGATGGATAGATGGATTTAGAGTGACCTGGTGGAGTCAAAGCACTTCTTGAGGAAAGTACGGATAAATGTGGAAGGTAATATGGGCCCGTAGTACTGGAAGCAGAGGATCCATACTCGATTAAAGGAGGGTTGTGATAAAATAAGGAAGCTTTTAGGATTGTGATGCCCCGGTATATCTTGATGCATATTTTGATAGTTTTTGTGGTCTAATTTCAATATCGTGGTATTGCGAGGCAGACCAGTCGGCAGTTCTGGTGCCGGGGAGGGTTCAGGCTCAGGATCTGGAGTCGGGCAGCTTGATGAGTAGACTGGGGAGTTTCTCTTGTCAGAGATTACTCGTTTCATTCTCGATCAGACTCCTGTAATCTTCATCTCGGTTAAGGAGGGTATCTTGGAGGTTTTGGAGGAGCGATTGAGCTCGTTTCGTTCTGAGATGATGGCTATTGCAAGAGCTCGATCTTTGACATTCTGGGAGTTTAGGGCGCAACGTACAAGCCAACAAGTGAGTACACGCCGCATATAGTTGAGTACGCCCTGTGTACTCAGTCAGAGTGGGTTCGCATAATTAGGGCTCAATTTAGGCCATTTCTTGGATCTTGTTGCTTTGGGCCTTAGTGGGCCATCTGAAATCAGACTTTTGGGCTAAGGATATGATTGGGCTTTAAGGTTAGGCCCATTAGAGGGATTTTGGCCCAATTTGGAAATTTAGGCCATAAGTTGGCCACTAGTGGGCCTTGGAAGATTATTTAGTGTTGGGCCTTTTATATGGTGGATTTGGGCCAGTGTTGCAAAACTCAGCCTACTCGGCCGAGTACTCGAAATCGACCCTCCACCGAGGTGATTTTTTAGAAACTCGGCAAAAAAAACTCGGATTAAGTCAAAATCGGTCAAAAATATGTCAACCTCGGTCAAAACTCGGTCAATATCTCTCTAACTCGGGCCTACTCGGCCAACAAAGTCAAACTCGGCCAACTCGGTCAAAGGGTCAAAATTGTCATAATAATGAAAAAAATCAAGAATTTCAAGATTAATATGTATAATGCACTTAAGGATTTGTTATTTAACACACACATGTGATTATTACTACATATATATATCTTAAAATTTAAATAATTATTCACGAAGTGAGACAATTGTGTGTATTTCAGGTTTTATGTATTCACATGCATCTAATTTTGTTATATATTTCAATCAAATTATGATTTTAACGTATGATTTTGACATATATAATTTTCCTAAAAATATTTCTACATGAATTACCAAATCCGAGTACTCCCCGATTACTCTCGAGTACTCGCTACTCGGCAGTCGGCCGAGCAGGTACCGAGTAACGAGTTCTACAACCTTGATTTGGGCCTTAGTCATGGATCAAATTAGGCCAGGGGTAAAATGGTCATTTTACCACAACTATGGATTATTGGATATTAATTGAAACCCAAGTATTGATTGGGTGTTAGGTTGTACTGATAGCTCGAGGAGTTGTCAGGGCAGCAGCTAGGGATTTCTTTCTGTGAGATTCAACATTTGAGGTGAGTTTCCTCACTGGGCTTTAGCGGGTCTAAGGCACCAATGTCGGCCCCTATTGATTATGTTAGGATGCTAGGAGACTGCATGATCCTTGCATGTGTGATGTGCTGCTATGTATACCAAGTAGGGGTGTTCGTTTGGATGGATCGGTTTGATCCGATCCAATCAAGTGAATCCAAATTGATTTTTGTTTTCAAAACATGGATCCGAATAGTGCAAACTAAATTCAATTCCAATCCGATCCAATCCAATTACAATTCGGTTGGATCGGTATTTATAATTCGGTTTTCAAAAACCGAAACATTTTAAAACGAAATATAATTATAATATTACACAACTTTACACAAGAAGCGAAAACAAATTATTTAGTTGTGATTTGAAATTTATAAACAATTACTAAGAAGATATATTATAGTTAAATATTTTATAGATAGAAAACTTTTGAGAGAAAATGCATATTAATGTTTTTTTTATGAGGTGAAACTGTTGGAGCATGGAAATGCTCTACAAATAATGAGTGATAGTTAGGTTATTTATTTCCCTTTATTGTATTTTAGGTGTATTTTCTCTCCCTCCTATATAAAGGGAGAGGTGGTCACTTTTCTATGAGTGCACTCCATGTAGTTCTAGAGAGAGAGAGAAAGTGGTGGGTTCTCTCCCACCAAGGGAGAGTTTATCTCTCCCAAACCTCCTTCTTCATGTATCATCTTTTATCTTTTTTTTCTAGTGATTATGGAATTGTTCATCATATGTTCTTCATTTCTATATTTTTATATTCGTTAAATCTCGAGATATTATTCTTCCGCATCCACCGATCGTTCAAAATGGGTTCTAACAATTGGTATCAGAGTCGTACCTTGAAGGTTCAAGCGACTAGTTCAAGGGAACGACTCCCGTTCGGTGTTTATCTTGAAGATTTTTTAGATTTTTGTAAGAATTTTCGGGTCCAAACCGGAAATTTTTGATGAGTTTTATATTTTCTGGTGTTGATTCTTGCTTAGATGAATAAATTTGTTGCTGATGCTCATTCAAATTTTCTGATGGAAATCATGTTCTTAATGTTCTTATTATTTTGCTGTTGAAGAAATGAAGAAAAATGGGAGAAGAAATTAATTTTGTGGTCTTAAAAATGTTGAAGATTTGCTCCAAGAGAAGTTTTTATTCTTGGAAGAAAAGACACAAATTAATGGGCTTATTATTCTTAAAGAAAGTGGAGAATTTTTATTGAAAATTTACCCAGCATCTCTTGATCTTCATGAGGTATGAAGCATTTATTCCTCAAACTTTTGTTGTTGTGAATCTTAAAATTGAAATGTTTGGACGTGCTTTGTGTTTGCAAAAAGCACAATGTCCTTATTGCTCTTTTGGGTAAAGTGTATTCCACTCATATTTGCCTTCCCAAGTAAAACCATGTGACTTTGACCCTTCCCATCACCTTTTGTCCCCTTAAAACCCCCCTGCATACTCCTCTTTTTGCTTTCCCAGTACTACTTTTTGACCCAAAATGCTTAAAAAGATTCCCCTTATTAAAATATGAATAAATGGCCTTTTTGGCATCATTTTTTCATAAAAAATAACATTTTTCATCATCTGTTCTACCCTTCTCGGACCCTCGATCCGCAGCCAAAAACTACATACCGGAGTCTCCTAAGAAGCCTCCCCGCAGCCCCTCTCAGGCCTTGGTCTGCAGCCTTCCCTTCCATGCTGACCGAATTCTGCTGACCGCAATCTAGCCTGCCCACTACCGAAGTCCTGACTCCTTACTGCAACTTCGGATTTGCCCTCGGACCGGAGCCTCGGACCGCAGTCTCGGTCCGCAGACATTCCCTTCTTCAGTCCTCGCCTACCCTAGTTACACTTTACTTCAGATCGCATTCTCGACTGCAGTCACGGACAACAGCGGATTCTAGTCTCGCACCGCAACTGCAATCCGCAGCTCGGACCATAGCTACTACTCGTCTGCACCCAATCACTTCATCCGCCTTTCCACCCATCTCCTTCTCCATCCACAGCCATCTCCCTAACCCGCAACCTCCCTGATCTGCAATCCTCCTTCTTAACTTCGGCCATTCCCTTCTTCAGCCCCTCCCCTCTCTTCTTCCCTCCTCCCCTTTCCTCCTTCCTCCTCCCCCCCCCCCTTCTTTCCTCCTTATTTCTTCCCTCCTTCCCTCTCATCAGCCCTCTTTTTTAAACAAGCCTTCTTATTTATTTTAACTCCATTTTTTTTACACCAAATATATTTTTTTCCAGCCAATTTTTTTTAATTATTTTTTTAACACCAATTTTTTTTATTTAGCCAAGTATTTTTTTTAACACCAATTTTTTTTATTTAGCCAATTTTTTTTAACACCAATTTTTTTCTTTAGCCATTTTTTTTAAAACCAATTATTTTTTTAATACCAATTTTTGCCACAACCTTGGTTAGTCACATTGGTTCATTCATGCCGATTATTTTGGAAGACTTCTATTCTTTCCATGAAGATTACTCCATACCGCAGTCGGACTTCATATTATCCTTTGTGATGCTTGCACCGCAACGGCGATTGATCAACAAAGTTGTTTCATATTCTTCACTTTATGGGAATTTAATGACTTGTCGCTTTTGATCTATGGTTGACGAACCATGTATCTTAAGCATGTAGACTTTATTATCTATTGAAGACCACTTCGAGAGTTCTGACACCGCAGTTTGGGTATATCGGTATCTTTTCGGCACAACAGAGATTATTTTTTCATGCAGAGTTATTCTCGTTTCTATGGTATTTGTTCGAGCAATTTTCAGCGACTGAATCACCCAGCTACAGATGACCGCAGAGTATTTCTTTTACTCTCTTTCTTGTGTCTTATCGAGACCCTTCATACATTTAGGGAGAGCCTTCTTAGCTCTTGGTATCCGACACTCTCCATCCTGATGATATATTTATTTTTGATATCCGGTCATGGGTTATCAAAAATAGGGAGAGAAGATTATGATATCATCCGAATATGGTTTTTATGATTGTTTGAGTTTGAATTTTTGAAGACTTCTGAAGATGATGATTTATTTAGTGATGCGATGTAGCACTTATTTTTGGTCATCACAGATCAAATTTTTGGCATTACTAGATGTTTCCCGGTTCCAGATTATTTATTATTTGGACTCCATGATAGGATGATTCTTTGTGTTTTCATCCGGTTCAGATTTTATGATTTCTCGAGTTTGGATTTGTGATATTTTGAAGACGAATATTATTTTGGCGATGTGACGTAACACTTATTTTTGATCTTTGATCAAATTTTTGACATTGATGGACCATGTCTTTGGACTCACATTATTTATTATCCGGACTTCATTTTTTGGATGCTTCACATTTTTAGCAGGTTATTCTTTGAAGAATTGTGGTGTATTATGATTCGAGAACTCGAGATATTTTCAGACTTTTTGAAGCCGAATTGTTTCTTTTATTGGATCTTCTACTTGATCATGGTGATCTTCTACTTGCTCATGGCGCTTATGACTAGTTTGAAGATTTGGATCTTACTTTTTTGCTTCATTGGTGGTGCTTTGAAGCCGAAGACCTTCATTGTTTAGAGATTCATGACAAGTTTCAGACTCCACAGACACTTCAGAGTTTCAGAGACATTTCAGCATTTGGTTCTCATTATGCTTCATTTTATTTCCGCACTTGCTAGTCGGATTACTGTATTATAGCCTTGTATCACTTATTGTATCTCTCATCATTTGTAAGCATTTAGGGAGAGAATGTTGGAGCATGGAAATGCTCTACAAATAATGAGTGATAGTTAGGTTATTTATTTCCCTTTATTGTATTTTAGGTGTATTTTCTTTCCTTCCTACATATAGAGAGAGGTGGTCACTTTTCTATGAGTGCACTCCATGTAGTTCTAGAGAGAGAGAAAGTAGTGGGTTCTCTCCCACCAAGGGAGAGTTTATCTCTCCCAAACCTCCTTCTTCATGTATAATCTTTTATCTCTTTTCTAGTGATTATGGAATTTCTCATCATATGTTCTTCATTTCTATATTTTTATATTCATTAAATCTCGAGATATTATTCTTCCGCATCCACCGATCGTTCAAAATGGGTTCTAACAGAAACGTTTTGAACCTATTTGAAAAAATAAATTACAAAATTAATAAATAACTGTAGATATATATTATAAATAAATAAATAATAAATGTTTATTCGGTTTTTTTGGACTATTCGGTTCTTATTCTATAAACCAAAATCAATCCGAAATCTAAAATAATAATTCGGTTTTGTTGAAAACCAATCCAAAATTCTGAATATCCGAACCAAATAGTCCAATCCAAATTGTCCAATTGGACAATTGGATTATATCCAAATAGTGAACAACCCTATCTATCTCTTTCCTAGGATTACCATCACCAAGTTCAATGTCGTCCGTTAGCTCTTCTTTTGGTTTAGGAGGCGGTTCTGTTGCCTCGGTGTCCATCCCCTCCGACAGGTACAAAGCGTCATCATCGGGGATAGTAATCAAAACGTCATGTTCCCCCATCAAGAAGTCTACATTGCGTCTCTTGAGAAGACGTTTGCCAATGGTACTGGTATCAATGCCTCTGGCAAGTAGGGAGTCCACCCAAGCTATCCGTCGCTTGGTAGTTTCTCGGCCGCCACCAACCGCCACCTCTTTCGCTGACTCATCTTCAGAGTTCTGAGGCATAGGGTCATCGTGAGAAACACCCTCAATGAATGCATCCACCAATGTCAGATCAACTGAAGGACTAGGCCCTCCATTACCAACAAGAAGGGCTGCCCCAAGCGCGAGGGCTTGATCAGCACTAACGGGCGGTGGGAGGATCTCCACCAAGGGTGCCTCACAGTATTGGAGATTGCCCTTATATTTGCCCCACAGAACCATTTTAAAGGGAAAAATCCTTTCATGGCCTACAAAGAAAAATAGTAAACGAAATGGGTACACCTATTTTCTAAAAAAAACTTCTTTTGGGTGGGTGTAGGGAGAAGAGTATTTACCATCCTTCTCCACAATGTATTGGGGCATCATCCCTCGAGCCCTCCAGACGGAACTCATCCCCACCGTAGCTAGGATGTGAACTTCCCAGTCCTACCCCATTAAAGCAGATACCCCTCAGCGCTTGTGCCACTGTTAGGCTAGAACCCCATTGTTGAGGCGTCCGGTCAGAGAAGATGGTCACCTGGGGGTAGTCGTAACCAACCAGGTTGCAATTCACCCAAAGCTACTTGTCCTACCAGTTTTTCTTGGGTGCTTTCTGGTTAACAATGAACACATGAATGCCTCGCCTCTGAGAAAAAGTATGGACGCCAAATTGGGTGGAAGAGTTGAAATAGGCTTCGAAAGCCCAAAACTAAGGTAACACTCCAAGGGCTCCACATGCTAGTTCGAAACCCACAATCTTGTTGATGGCTTTGGGGGTTAGATCATCCATGGAGAAGCCATATTTACGCATGATCTCGTCAAAAAAATCGGTCGCCGACAGCCTCAAACCTGTCATGAAGATCGCAATGGGTACTTCGACCTTGTCCCCTAGTGGTCGAGAAATGTTCGCCCCCTTCCTCGGATATTGCACCCCATGTTCTGGCATAAAACTGAACTGGGTTGGAAGAGCTTTGAACTCGCTTGGGGTTGACTCGATTCCAGTTAGTTGTGTCGCCATCTTTCTCTTAGAGCAAGAGAAGAAAGGATAGGAGGATAAGCAAAAAAAAGATAGAAGCAGTTGAAGAACGGGAAGTGTAAAGAGTAAAACAGTTCATGATAAGGGACGTTTTAAATGCAAAGCGGGAATATTGAATAATTACCTTGATGAAACCATCTACGCAGACAACTCCATCACATCAGCAGACGTCAGGGCCATCCTCGCCGAACACGTGTCTTGATCTAAGCTAGAACAACTCAGCTACGCCAGGCAAACATTGACGTCTACTATCCTAGAGGACTTGTTAAGGTATCCCATTCGGAATACGTTAAAGATAACAGGGTTACTATATTTAGGACGACCTAGCTAACATTCAGAATTCGGCCTAGCGCCATACCCGGGCCCTCGCCCTCGCGCTAGGACCCTCATCCTTGGCGCCCTCGCACCCAGGTCCAACCCCTGATGACAATCTTCGGTCTATAATAAGACAAAAAAACAGTTGGTTGCTTCCTAGAGTGACACGTGTAACGCCCATGGCGTTGTCCTCTCTTTATTCTTCACCAATAGCAGATGACCACTAGTGGTGCACAATCCACCAATAGGACTCCTCCACGTCCTGTCGGCCCAGATGGGACAAAGGAAATTGTTAGGATCATATACAATGAACAATAACTATAAAAGGACCCTTCTTCTCTAAAAGAAGGGATCGTCTTCTCTCTATCAAAAACCCTATCTACCTTATTCTCAAACATACACTAACTAGACCGTCAGAGCTTCGTCCCAGGACCACCTCCTAGACATTGACTGACGTTATCTGTTCACTGTTGTGATTACACAACTCTACCTAGCCGAAATCGTCAAGTAATGGTGTCATATCAGAACAGTATCTTGTGCTTCCAGTAGTATGGGCCCATACTACCTTCCACACCTATACGTACTTGTCCTAAGAGTTTCCATAAAGTTTATAGTTTTCCCTTTACAGTCACTACATGACATTCTATCATATAAGTATATGCCAACACGTACATACTATTAATCTTCCTAGACTCTCTCGGATTTTGCTCCCCCACCATTTCATATGAGATCTACATTAATAACAATGAGTCACCTTATGAATGCACAGTGGAACATGGTTAATAATGAGATATACATTCAAACATGAAATAAGGATAAATCAAGAATTCAAAGGCCGTCTGTTTCTAATTGTGTACAACCCTAAGTCATCCACTTAACAACCCATCAATATTAACATAGACTTAAAGTAGCACATAGTAACCAACACATAGTGCAAATAAGGCGTCTCTCTTAAGCATGAAATCTAGCATGCAAATCCTGAACAGATCCTTATCTTACATTCTATCATGTATATCAATCAAATATATAAATAACGTACAAAATAAATATGGGTATATTGGGTATCACTTTCCTTTTCGAACTTCGATTGACTATACGTATCACTTCTTTCCTTCTATACACTTAAGTTAAGTCATAGAAAAATGTTTCTAATCCCGAAGCAACAATCAAACAAGAACATGTATTGAGACTAAGTCCACGTTCCTGACCCAATTGTTTACTTTCAAAACTTGTCCTTTGAAAACTTACATAAATTATTTTAGATTTTTAAAACTTGTCCCATTTTAAAGGAAATTTCATAACATAAGCCTTAGTTTGAGTTTAAACATACATAAATGTATGTGTAAATCCATCAAACCATGCTCTGATACCAACTTGTAACGTCCTAAATTTTCAACCAAAATTTTCTTTATAAAATAAAATTTAAACATTCAAAACCTTTTTCTTAAAAGTAACATAAATATAGATAGGGTTCACGTTGCTCCCTTCCCTTTCTTACTAGAACAACCTGAAAAACATTTAAATTTAATGAGTAAGCATAAAGCTTAGTGTGTTCCCTAGTATAACACATATTTCACCACACATACAATGCATATGCTTACGAATGCTATAGTCCAACCATAGTCTTACATCGACATACAAATGTTGTGAAGATAACTAGAAGGCTGAAACTTCTCCGTATCTTGCTTCTCTTGCATCACAAATGCAATCTCCTTCTTCAAGTAATACACAGAAGGACGCTAGGGTTTCAAGCTCTAAGGTTTTTGTAGTGATGGAGGCTGATAAAAAAAGAAAACCCTAGAAGTTAGAGTCTTTAAATATGGTCCAAAACCTAAGACCTGGGGTTTTGAGTTGTGGCGGTGATGCGTCACGACCCACTTAATGTTGTTCGCGACTTATCTTGCTGGCACGCGCTGCAACCCACACATGGTCGCGTCGCAAAGTTTCTTCTCCCTTTCTTATTTTCAAAAAATGAATAACTTGGAGACTTAAAATATACTTAGAAAACAAGCGTTACATCACTCTTATCATTAGGCACAGAAATTCAGAGGTTCCAACCAAATAACACATTTTCATAAATTCGGAGCTCTTAAAAATTCCTGCCAAATAGCCTCTAACAACAATGGTCTGACACATACCTTTTTAATTGATAAGAAACATTTATTACGATTTATCACATATCTTCTACAAATCCAACCTTCCATATCCAAGAAGTATACAAGTGACATACTTAAATTATATTTTAACACATATACAGTACACCTACTTACGTTTATCAACCTGAATATCAGGTGGATGAACAATAGTTTTTTATATTATTTTAATAAAGTTGCATTTAGCTCAATAGTAAGAAACATGCTTCTTGAATCAACATACCTAGGTTCGAATCCCTCTTTCACTCTTCTAGGAAGCTTTGATGAGCTGCTCCAAACAATATTTATTTTTCAATATTTTCATGTTTGACCCTATTTTTTATATTTGTTACAATTGCTTCTTTCAAATTGCGTATCGTTTAATTTTTGTCCAAACTTTTACCTTTTATAACAGTTTTGGTCCCAAAAAATTAATTTTGTCATATTTTATTTCCAAATTTTATTTACATATTCGGTTTCATGCCTAATAGTTGTTAAAAAACATCTAAAATTTCATTTTTACATATTCATCTTTTATTTTCAACTTCTTTTTAAATTTTCTTTTAAATATTTGGTTTTATGCTTTATGGAGGTTAAAAACATATAAAATTTCATCATTTACGTATTTATCTTTACAAACCAAAAGTCCATTATAATTAAATTTAACTAGGAAAGAGCCCATGCTTCGTATGGGTTGTAAATAATTTAAAGTTTCCTAAAAAAAATTAGTTGGAAATAATTTAAAGTTTTCTTAAAAAAATTGGCATAAAAGTGACAATTGTCAAAGTTTAGTGGCGGTAGTGTAAAGAATCATCAAACTTTAATGGCAAGAGTGTAAATAAGTAGAAGTGAAAGTTTTGTGGCAAAAATGTAAATAAATAAAAGTAAAGTCACAAAAATATGAATTAAAAAAGGTTACTGTTAAGGCAAAAATGTAAAGAAATAAAACTAAAGTGGTGTTAAGGCAAAAATGTAAAGAAATAAAACTAAAGTGGTAAAAGTATGAATTGGAAAAGGTTAAGGCAAAAATGTAAAGAAATAAAACTAAAATGGTAAAAGTATGAATTGGAAAAGGTTAAGGCATGTGCTTTAATATATATATATATATATATATATATATATATATATATATATATATATATATATATATATATATATATATATATATATAATTCTATTATAAGTTATACCATACCTATTATACATATACACACCTAATAATTTGATTAAATAATCTTCCATCATTTATAAATTTCCCCTGGATAGAACAAAATGTGTTGTAATATATGATGCTAAAATAAACAAACTGATGAAGAATTAAATTTTAATATTTTTTTTAATAAGACATCATACTTTGAAAACTCTATTTAAATTTTGCTTAGTTTTGGATGACATTCATATATTTGTGTAGAGTTTTTTATGCATTATGAAAAAAAAATTCTATAATGATAAAATTAACCAAAATACCTTGCTATGTTTTCCTAAAAATTATTTTATGGTTAAACCTAGTTAATTATATATTTTATAGTCCAATCTAATTTTATATTTAGACTACGCTCCTTGAACCATTGTCCCTGGGTACATGAAACATGAAACTCAGCGGTGCATCTTATAAGGGGCCAGGAGGGCTTATGGCCCCCCTTGGTTGTTTTATTAGAAGTGTAAGAAACTTATTTATTTTTATGCATATTAGGACTAGATATTTAAGAATTGGTTGTGCCCCCTCCCCCCCCCCCCCCCCCCCCCCCCGCCTTTCCAATAGTCTATACCAAAGTCCAAAAATCAAGCAATCATCTGTCGTCGCATGTCACCTTAGTGATCAGTGATCCACTGATCACTGCTCCTCTCCAAGTCTGAAGTCTCCCGTTTGGAAGCCTAGAATCAATCCGCAATTGACTCTCGACAAAAACTCAATTACGTCAGTTTTGTTTTCTCAAAAATCAGAATCTCGGTTCTCTCTATTACTCTCTTCTCTCTTCTCCTGTTCAAGCGTTCAATGAAAGTGAATCAGTGTTTTCAGTTTTCTCATAAAACTGTTAGATAATTGATTTCTGATTTCTGATTGTTAGGACTTAGGAGCATTGTTACTTTGTTAGTTAATTGATTTCTCATAAATAAGATTTGAAGAATTTAGGAACGTTGTTAGTTAATTGATTTCAAAATTTTGTAGAAATATGATTTGCAAAATTTAGGAGCAATGTTAGTCTGTTAGAAATAAGATTTGTAGAAATAATATTTTTGCAGAACTTGGCTTGTTGGTTCTTGAGCTTCTTGTTTTCTTGCCTTCCAAATGTTTAAAAAATGTATCTAATCGAACCCTTTGTAGATATTGTAACCCAGGAAATTGTGAACTTGACAGTAGCAATAAATCAACTATTTTTCATGACCCCATATTCTTAATGTTCTCAATAGTGCATCATAAGAACTGCACTTGTAGATGCATAGTCAAGCTCAGCAAAACTTGGCCATCTTAGACATGATAAAAAGACAAAGAATAGAACTCGACATAAGCACTAGACTTGCTTCTAAGGAACTACTCATATAGTCATATCAACAATCTAAATATGTCGAGGTGATAGATGATGGTTTCATGCTAGACTCAAACTAGTCAGGTCAAATTCATATAATTCCATGCACTCACAACCATAAACTAAGTTCTCATATAAAACATAGGTGAGTGTTTGGTAAGATGGAATCAAGTAGTCCTATGATTTTGTGATAAACAAGAATTACAGATTTACAATCTAAATGGGTTTATAGGCATATATCTTCGTATAGATGGACACCAAGTTCACAGTGTCAATACCTTAGGCCTCAATAATTTTGGTGTTTAATTGCTGAAAAATTTGGTTTTTTAAGTGTAAGAACGTTAATTTTTATGTATACGATGATAAGTAAGATGGGATTCTATTTTAATACTTTCGGCCCTCCAAATTAATTGTTCAAGCTCCGCTTATGATGAAACTTGATTCTCTTTATGCATGTCATCATGTTTTACAGACATATTCATGTGCAATTTGGTAGGATCTGAACTTTTAAAATCTAAATTTTAAAGAGATCAGAAAGGGCACTGAGAGAGAAAAAACGATCGTTTACAATAAAATTGGAAGTGGTTAAAAGGTTTACAAAAAAACTTATGGTATTCGTGGAACATGTTCCCCTTTTTTTATTCAGATACAACTCATTCGATTACAATTTAAGAGACTATTAAAAATTCTGAATCTAAAAAATTAAAAGTTTTTCTCTTAATTAAAAAATTAATAGACTATCAAACAACCGGTCTCATAACGAACATCAGTCACAAACAAAATCCAAGGACAGAACTATATACGATCTTATCCAAACAAAATGTAGGTTATAATTTTTTGACATCATACCAATGTTTGATAAATAAATCAAACACACGCATATGTCACTCATTCCATATTTTTATGCCAAAAGAAAATACATAAAGTGGGACTAAAGGTGACGTCAGTTCTTTACACTAACAAATACAGTTTAGGATAATTGCGTGTTTAATTATTAAAAAACGTAAGGTGGTACATAAATATGGACCAAAGAAAAAAAAGGTGGGACTTTTGATTTCATATGAAGAACCGACAAACAAGTTAAAGCGAATGTAGTGGGAGATCCTTTTTGCCTCCTTTGAAAAACCTTTTTCCTGTAAACTCTTTTGATGTCTACGTCAGCTGCTGTCCGTACAAATCCTTTTCTAACCTTAATTTTATATAAAATTACACAAATAGTCCATATGATTTACTAATTGTCACAATTGTAGTCCCTTTTAATAGTTTTTGCCAAACATGATCCTTATGTTTCTAAAACATAGATAGTTGGTCTTGAGCACATAAAATGACTTAGTTTCCCTTTTTAATTCCTTTTATCTATTTTCTTAAACTTAACTTAAGTAAAAATAAAATAAAGTACATCCATGTCACTCCGACCCCATAATTAGTTCTCTCTTTTTTATGGCACTGTTTCCCATTCTTTCTTTTAGTGTAATAGAGCTAAGTTTAAGATAGATTGGGGGTTATGGTTACAAAACATATGTTCTCTTTTTTGTAATAGAGCTAAGTTTAAGATAGATTGGGGGTTATGGTTACAAAACATATGTTCTCTTTTTTGTAATATTGTAACGTTCTATAGTTCTAGCTTCTTGTTAGTTCTTGTTTTAGGTTTATAAATTTGTTGTCGTTTCAAAAAAAAATAGTACTCTCTTTTGCGCTCAATGTTGGCTACCAAAGGGTTGAAGGAAACATGATGGTCAGTTGTAGTTACGATGGTGGAGATGAAAAAGAAGTTGGAGCGAAGCTTTAGTCGACGATGGCGGTGATGGTTGACTTGTTCAGGTGATTGGATTTATTTGAAGATAAGCTTTAGACTCTCTCTGTGTTCCTCCATCGCTCCTTCCTGTATGCCAATCGTCAGTGATTTCAGTTATGATTTCAAAAGCTTAGGGTAATTCTAGTTCTGATTTTAACATGTTACTTCAGTTCTGATTTAAGTGATACCAGTTCCGACTTCAGTAACGTAGATTGGTTTCAGTGATTTCAGTTCCAATTTCAACATATGGGAGTGAACACGTTTGAAAAATAATCATAAAAAACACACAAATCAAGGCAACGTTATTTTAATTAAGTCAACTAGCCCTTCATCGTTTTTGGAATGGTTGGATAAACTTTTGTGAGCCATGCTCCTAACAAATCAAGCCAACATTCTTTTATGTAAGAACCCAATTGATTTTCCTGGTTTCTGAGTTTGCTCCCAACATCTGCTTGTTCTTTATTTAGACAACTTCGATCCAATTAGGCCATGAACTAGGTTATCTAAGTATGAAGCACATAAATTGGTTTGATTCAATTAAAGACACGACAACAATGTTTTTCTTGGGTTTGGTTTTAGGATCATCACTAAAAGTAAAGACGACCTATGCTTTGATGCTCCAGTTTGATGATGGATAAATCAAACCCCAATAATCTCTTTTGCACTAGGTTTCAAGTTCAATTCCCAGGCATGTCCTTTGTATCATGCTACAGAAGGGAAAGTGAACTGGAGACAAGGATGGTTGTCAAGTCAAAAGGGAGTAGGGTAGAGATGAGAAACTAAAACAAGTACTGGGAGGAGAGGATGGGAAGGGGAAAGCCGACTAGAGCAAGCTTTGTTGTTGAAAGGAAGTAAACTGTAATCTCCCAAAAATTACTAAGTAAAAATTTCATTTTAAGAACCAACATAACATCACTAATTCATTTCAAAACCTATCAAAATGCGATAATGTATAAAATAGTTATCAGAGTACAAATTAGGTCATAAAATAAAGAATGTTGGTGGAACGGTGCGATCATGTCGGACCCTTCCCTTTCGAAATGCAAGTATATAAAACCAAAAACATAAAACTGTAAGCACAAAGCTTAGTGAGTTTCCCCAACATACCCCATATCATATATACATAGCAGTTCAAAACATAACTCGGTCTATTTCATCCCCTTCGGTCTCTTTCAACCGGTATTGGGTCTATTTCACCCCCCTTCGGTCTCTTTCAACCGGTATTGGGTCTATTTCACCCCCTTTGGTCTTTTTCAATCGGTATCGGGTCTATTTCACCCCCTACAGTGAAGCATACAATCATATCAGCATGAGTCACAAAGACAATAAGCATATACAGGGATAACAGTAAGTGTCACAAAGACAACTATCAACCTACAAACATAATCCAGTGGATCGACCGATATGTCCAAAAAATTTAGACCAAAAAGTTTTGTTTTTAAATTTATAAAACCATTATCCTAAAACATCAATACAAAACCATGGTGGAACAAAGTGTATCAAATACATCACGAACATCAAAGTAATCATAAAAATACGGAACGAGGTGACGTGTGCTCTACAATCATCTCGGGCTCTTCCATTTCAAACCAGAAGTACCTGAAACATAAACTAAAAGCCGTAAGCACAAAGCTTAGTGAGTTCCCCAAAATACAACGTACCATACATAATAAACACATAATGGGCCCCACCTATCATCCGGCCCCGCCCGACATACAGATCTGTCAGTCATTGGGCACCGCCTGGCATCGGGCCCCGTCCAGTGTACATATAAACATATAAACATATAATCATACAAACACATGCGATGATCACAAAGATAATAGCATACATAATAGTCATCGGGCCCCGCCCATCATCGAGCCCCGCCCGGTAAACATATACACATAACACATGCAGGAGTCATGCAGACAACTAGCATACTAACATATCAAACCATGGTCCGGCATTCATGTCTTCGACCCGCTAAACACAGTGAGGAAACTCACCTCTGTATTTGAACAATAGTTGATGAGGCCCCGACTTCGAATCTCAGCTCTAATCGAGAACTAACCATCAAAATACCAATTATCAAACATAATTCCCAATACCCAAAATAGCCCCCCCCCCCCTCTTAGGTCAAAATGGGTCAAACGGTCAAAAAGTCAAGAAAAGTCAACTCAACTGACCGCCACGTCATGGTAGCCCTTTACTACGTCGTGGCGTCGAATACGACAGAACAGTCGCGACCAACCCCGACACCACGTAGTGGTAACTGGATTTTCAGTAGCTTAACGTATTCACCCATTTTCTTCGATCCTAAAGGGTCTCCAACTCAGATCGGGTCCATAAAAGGGTCTAGATGGATAAAGTTTCCAACTTTATCCATTAGAACCCTCCAAAGTGTATAGATCTCAACTTTAAGGTCCAAAAGACTACATGTCTTAAGAAATATTCACTCAATCCTTAAGGTTACTTGTCCAAAGGCTCCAGAAGAGTTTCTAACACCAAACACATCATAAAAGTCAGTGTTTTTCAGACATCTATATCCAATGCATGTCTTGGACTCTTATTAGGTCAAATTAGGTCAAAAGGGCCAAGATTCCATGCATCGCCTCAAAACTCAAATCTAAATCAGATCCAAAGAGTCAAATGCTCCAAATGCCTGGAGATTCATAAAGTTGCATGCTTTATGAGATTCAACCTTCCAAAGCAACAAGGCATAGAGAAAAAGTGGATAAAATCCATAGATCTATCAACTAACTCATCAACATGATGACTTTATACCTCCTTAAAATGCTTGAGGAAGATAACTTTTGGACCTACGTTGCTTTGGACTCCCAATATGATCTTCCATCACCTTCTTCCTTCACAAGAACCAAACACACACACTTTAAGGCTATAAACTCACACAACGGATCTAGGGTTTGCAAGCGACGATTTGGAGAGATGGAGGCTAATGGGAGGGAGGCTATGAGAGGTTAAGGAGTTTAAATTGGGCTTTGCCCTTAAACTTTAGGTTTTTCTCCAACAGCCTCCACCATGTCGTGGTGGTTCATTAAACTCCCCCGACCCAAAAGCTTATCGCCACATCATGGCGAGGCTTCACCACGTCGTGGCCAAAGAAAGAAATCATAAACAATATGAAATAATTTCATACCTGGACTCGAGTGTTACAAATCTCCCTGTAACACCCGATTCCTGGTATGTCTTTAATTCAAGAATTTTATGTATTTTCTCTGGAACTCGACGAGTTGGTGGCCCAACTCGTCGAGTAGAAACGGGATCCGCGGGAAGTTTAAGTGACCTACTCGACGAGTCGGAGACTGACTCGGCGAGTAGGTGTTGTTTGAGTGAAACCCTAAATTTGAGGGTTTGCACCCTATTTAAACACTTTATCTCAACCTCCATTGCCCTTATCACTCCCAGAGAGCTGTATATCGAAACCCTAGCCGTTTTTTTGTGTTCTAAGGCCATTTTGGTGGATTGTGAAGCTTGAAAAGAAGAAAGAAGCTTGTGAGTTCTGGTTGAGGCTTAGAGATCCAGAGATTTTGTTCCATTTCCAGCTCATTTAAGGTAAAAAGCTCCTATCTTGATCTTCCATGTAAATAATCATCTCTAGGGCTTGGATCTTGATATATTTAGGGCTTTCTAAGCCATTTTCGGATTGTGAAGTGTAATATGAAGTTATGACTTCAGATCTGGGGGCATTGGGGGGTCTTTATGGCATAAAGATGCCAACTTTGTTTCCATAAACACCCCATGCATCTTGTAGGCCATCTTTTATGGCTTCTTGAGCCAAAGATCCCATGCATGTGCACCAAGTTTGGAACTTTACGTATAAAAGGGACGCTAGGAGGTCAGATCTATGTTTTGGATGCATTAAGTCCCACTGAAATCGACTGTATAGCAATGGACAAGGAGGCACTCGGCGAGTCACTTGGGTGACTTGGCGAGTCGAGACGCTTTTTCCCCCAAAAATGTCTTCTGGAAATGGTTTTGGTTGAGTGGAAGGAACGCTCAGCCTGCTAGGGGTTTGCCTTGGACTTGGAAATCATGGGGCTCGACGAGTGCTAGAACAGACTCGGCGAGTCCAAGGAAATCTCCCAACTTATGAAGACGGACTCGGCGAGTTCGAGAGGAGCTCGGCGAGTCATAGACTGCACATCTTCTTATGGATGAAGGTGAACTCGACGAGTTCATGAACGAACTCGGCGAGTCAGATGAATATGGTCCCGATATTTTGAATGAAGGAGAACCCGTCGAGTTCTCGCTAGACTCAACGAGTGGTGTCGGGGTTGGATCGGGTTAGTGTAGTATGGACTCGACGAGTTGGTAGACCAACTCGGCGAGTCAGGTCAACTGTGTGTTGACTTTGACCAATGTTGACTTTGTCTGGTTTTGGTATTGACCCTGGTTGGGTTGTATGTTCGGTTTGATGACTTGAAGGTTGTCGTGTAGGGATTGAGGAGTCGAGGAGAGCCGACCTTCACGTCGAGGACAGTTCAGACACTACACGACATCAAGGTGAGTTACCTTCCAGTAGAAGTGGGTCTAAGGCACCAAGGCCGACCCACTAGTAACTGTTAGTTGGGACGATTATCTTTGTAATAATTGTCTGGTCTGTTATTGTTGGATATGTGAGTATGCTAGATTGCTGGATATGTGAGTATGCTACCTTGCTAGTTACTATGTTATGTGAGATAGTATCAGTAGTAGGGGACTAGTCCCCGATCCGTTCGCTAGGACCAATGGGTAGGTCGGACACCCCAGATATGACTGACAACATGATTATGCTATGATATTATGTGTTTGTAGTAGGGGTGAAATAGTCCCCGTGTTCGGTTGAGATAGACCGGAGGGTAGGTCAGCACCCCAGAATAGCTTGACATGGGTAGGTCAGCACCCCAGAATGGCTTGACATGGGTAGGTCAGCACCCCACAATGGCTTGACATGGGTAGGACGGGCGCCCCAGAATTGCCCGGTAGTATGTATGCTATGTGATTGTATGGTATGTGGTATGATGGGGGAACTCACTAAGCTTTGTGCTTATAGTTTCAGTTTTGGTTTCAGGTACCTCTTCGTCCAAGGGGAAGGAGCCGGCGGTGTAGCAGTGCATCACATACACACACATGGTTTCCGCATGGAGTTTTTTGGGAATGTACTCCAATTTATTTTACTTTTGACGATATGATTTTCAGACACTTTGTTATGTTTCTTTTTACAATGACATGGCATGGGAAATGTTTTGGTAAACTGAGTTGTGAAATACTTAATTAAAAATGAAATTTTTGGGCTTGAATTTTGGGATGTTACACTCCCCCACTTGAATCAGACTTCGTCCTCGAAGTCCGCTTCTTCAAATAACTCTGGGTAGTGCGCCCTCATCTTATCCTCCGGCTCCCACGACCATCCTGAGCCCTTGCGATGCTACCACTGGACTTTCACTAACTCCACAACCGTGTTCCTCAAGGTTTTCGTCTTCCTATCAATAATCGTCACTGGTCTCTCAATATAATTCAGGTGGTCATCCACCTGAATATCCTCCAATGGAACCAAAACGGAATCATCCACTAAACACTTTCGCAATTGAGAGACGTAGAACGTGCTATGGATCTGACTAAGCTCCTCGGGAAGATCCAAGCGATATAAAACCCGACCCACTCGCGCCAAAAACCCTGAAAGGACCGATATATTTGGGGCCCAATTTTCCCTTCTTCTTGAATCGGATGACACCTTTCCAAGGTGACACCTTCAGGAGAACCATATCCCCAACTTGGAACTCTAGATTTGATCGGTCTCTGTCGGCATAACTCTTCTGTCGAATCTGAGCTGTCTGGAGTCTAATCCGAACCTACTGTATCAACTTAGTGGTCTTGAGTACCACCTCGGTACTCCCCATGACTCGCTGACCGACCTCACCCAACAAATCGGGGTCATGCATTTCCTCCCATAAAGCATCCCAAAAGGAGGTCGATCAATGCTAGCGTGATAGTTGTTGTTATATGAAAATTCCGCCAACGGAAGATACGTATACCAACTCCCACCGAAATCCAAAACACATGCCCAAAGCATATCCTTCAAGGTCTGGATAGTCTGCTCGGTCTTCTCATCGTCTGTGGATGGAATGTTGTGCTGAAATGGAGACAAGTACCCAACTCGTCATGGAACCTTTTCCAAAATCTGGAAGTGAATCGTACATCCTGGTCTAAAACCACCGAAATCGGCACCCCATGCCACGCTACAACCTCCCTGATGTATACCTCAGCCAACTTCTCCGCAGAGATACTCTCCTAAATCGAGATAAAATACGCGCTCTTGATCAGTCGATCCACGATGACCGAAATCGAATCCACTCTGCGCGCAGTCCGAGGCAACTTTGTAATGTAATCCATGGTAATCTCCTCCCATTTTAAAACGCAAATATCCAAGGGAAGCATCTTGTCGTGAGGTTGCTGATGCTCGGCCTTAACTTTCCTGCAAGTCAAGCACATCTCCACACACCAAGCCACATACTGCTTCATGCAGCGCAACCAATAATCAGGACGAATATCTTTATACATCTTCGTCGCCCTGGGATGAATGGAGAACCTCGACTTGTGTGCCTCCTCCATCGGAATCCGACGCACACCGCCCCAATACGAAAGCCATACCCTCTGATGAAGGGTCAATAACCATCGGCTATCATAATCAAATGAACCCACCTGACCCACAATGTGCTCACTCTTTCGGTGCTCTTCCTTCATAGCCTCGATCTGAGCTTCACGAATTCGCTCCAAAAGCGGAGTAATCACAGTCATCCTCAAACAAATATTCCTGATCGGAGCCATGACCGCCTTGCGGCTGAGAGCATCGGACACCACATTGTAGGGATGAGCGTATGGACCGGGGAACCGGCCGGAACCGGTACCGGAACCGGAACCCGATGGAACCGGTCGGGCTGGGACCGGGACGTTATTTTTGTGGATTTTTGGAACCGGGAACCGGAACCGATATAACCGGAACCGGTAGAACCAGCAAAAACCGGAACCTTATGATGCTATTTTTCGAGGACCGGTTCCAACATTTGAAGACACGACAAGAACCGGTAGGAACCGGGAACCGGTAGAACCGCCGGGCCAGTTCGGTTCTTGATTTTGGCTGAAGCCGGTTCTCGGGTCCGGTCCGGTTCGGGCCGGTTCCGGCCGGTTCGGTCCTTTTGCTCATCCCTACCACATTGGCCTTCCCCGAATGGTAAAGGATCTCACAATCACAATCCTGATGGGTTTTAAGCATAACAAACAAAAACCTATGTGTGAATGCAACCTTAATTTTCCCGATCTATGTTTTCTCTAATTGAACATACAACATTTGAACATCAATTAGGAAACCCTAATTCTACTATAATATTTTCGAAATCACTAATAGGGTTAGGAAAACATACCTTATTGTTATATAGTAATAATAATGAAATCCTAGTCTTCTTGAACTTAGACAGTAAGCATCACAAGTGACATGCCTCTAATGGTTCACACCCAAACTAAGCAAGAGGATAAGAGAGGAGAGCTAAGAATTTCGGCTATTCCTCTAAGGAATCAAGTGGCCTAAAATGAGAAGGGGTAAGGCCCTTTAAATAGGTGAGGTAGCTTAGAGCCAAAACTAGGGTTTTAGGAAGAAAACCTAATTCCCTTAGCTTAGTGACCGAGCAACCCAAGAATCCCCATCCAAGAGCCCTTGGATGAAAATTCTAGGGCCTTCGTAGAAGTTTTCGTCCAACCTCGTCTAGGGAGGTTCTAGAGCCTATTTCCTCAACTATCAATAAATTGCCAAACAACCCTTGCACTTTTAACTAATTCAATTAATCCCAAAATTAATTCCAATTAATTTCTGATTAATTATTAATTAAATAATATGATTTCTAATTAATATATTATTTTCATAATACATTAATAAATCATTTATTTCAATTTATTAATCAAATAATAAATTCAACCTCTCTCCAAAAGTCATCCTGTCTAGTTTCTAGTATGTACCAATTATAGTTATGGACTTAGACACCTCATCCAACAGTCTCCCACTTGGATAAGTCTAATAACTATAGTTTTCATTATAAATTCAAAAATTGATTAGCAAATTGTAGCTCTCAAAGCCATTGTCGAACTCTGAACCAGTCAGTTATGTGTCCTATGATAAGGGATCAAATATTCCTCCGTATATAAGATATTGTATATACATGAGATATGGATTATGATCGATCTCATTGTCCAAGTTTTGTTTCTCGATTTATGATTTATGATGATCGATTCAGACTACCAATTAAACACATCAATTCAGTCCAGGCTTGGCCAAGCGCTTTAGATGTCGACATCAAATCATCGAGGGGCCCACATATATCACTTTTCCCGTTAGGGCAAAAGGAACGGATAAACTTTGACTTATATGCTTGTACTATTCACTCATCAAATCACACACAAAAATACATTTTATAACATCAAGTTACTGATGCATTTACGTATTATCAATGCACAACCGACTCGTAAACAACAACTCGTATATCTCCATTTTAAGAATATAAGATATTGCCATGTCAAAATTACTCGTGATAAAATCTATGAAGTAATTCTCTGAGCGTAGGTTTATCCAATACTTAAAGTCCTCATTTTCCAAGTACTCATGAACATTGCAGCAAAATATTGCTATGTCTAATCTTCATAGACAATCTACAATTCAATTCATGACAGTCATAATTCATTACTTACTTCCAAAAGTATGATCGACTGTGAATGTTTTGAATAATCCAATTATCCGAGAAGTAAAACATGCGAAGTGAAACAAAATAATAACCTAACTAACTATGGTCTCAAAACTATTGAATATAAATAAAACTCTTATTATTTAATCAACATATTAATTAGACTTTATTCATTGTATAATGTTTCGAGTAATCAACTAAACACTTGAATTAAACATCAGTTATGCCATGTTGCATACTATGTCTCTCTGTGGTCCTTCCTTTGTGAACAGATCGATCGGATATTATTCCAATGATACCCATTTCACAATTTCAAATTCTTGTTACTACTAAATGTGTTAGAGTTCAACCTTTCATGCAATGATCTTTTGTAATGTTGAGGCTTAAAAGTCACAAAGACTTTGCAAACAATATTACAAAATTTTCCATTGAAACTTTGTTACTCAAAACAATTCCATGGTAATGAAGTCTCAAATTTAAGATACACTCCTCGAACATCTTCCTTGCATTAAGGTTCCTAACTCACAAGTAGATTCTAATCATCAACTCCCATTATGGAAACATTTCCATATTCCCATATGACCATCAATTTTGATCAAGAATCAACTCAATCTAAAATATGTCACTATGGTCCATCCAAATTAATATTGTACTTTAAACTGTCCACAAGCAATCAATCGTTAATTAAACCTCAGATTGTTCTTGACAGTTGTTTAACAACTTTAATCACACCAAGTTCTAGTCCTTTTTCCCTCTCAATGCCCTATGCATTTGGAAAAATCAAAACAAGTGAATATTATAACATATGTAATCAATCCTATATCCGAGGTATATGGGACTTGATTCATAATTTCTTACATAAAGACATGATATCTGATCAATCTCTTGTTATTATATTTCCATATATCGAATTTCCTATGTTGAATCATTTCAACACGATATTCATATATGACCAAGACTAATGTTTATCAAAACTTTTAATCTAAACTTTTAGATTTGAAATAAAGTATGAATGCCCTCTTCCCTAAATCTTTCTATAGCGAAACAATTGCCAAACTTTGGAATTTGCAAATTTGAAATCTTTGTTTCCTACAATTAGTATTGTCAACTTGCAACACTTACCATAACAATTATGCTCCCAATAGCACAACAATTAGGCACCCACTAGCTTTGACATGTATCCAGAAACAAACTGAACTTCTAGAAATAAATACTCTTTGACTTTCTTACTAAAGTGAAGATTTTTGATACGTGATTCTTCGATAAGTCTTCATCTAGACTTTTGAAGCTTATACACCTTCATTAGATAGCATATGTGTGTGTTTAACCCCTTTAAGAACTTATAGCTATAAGTCTTGAGTGTTCAAACAGTTCCTTGCCATTTCTCACAATTCGAACTATGAAAAGAGATTCCGTAATCATATTGCGAATTTGAGAATGCAATTATCACACTTACTAACCACAATGATATTTATCAAATCTTTTAAAATCTACTAGTGAAAGTGTTTCCTCGTAATCATTTTCATGAATTAGAGCGAAACCTTTTGCCACCTACATTTTATAGTGTATGTGTTCCCATCCATGCGAATTTATCATTTCCAACCTACAATCATAAGACAAGGTTTATGACAAATTCCAATTTAGCTTTCATGGACTGAACTTTACTTGTTCTTAATTTCTTGCCTCCTGGTAGCACAAGGGCCTACTAGCGCTTCCATGTTCTTTAAGCAGCTCACCCACATTGATCAATGTACTTTCATTGACCAAAGTCCTATGCCTTTTGCCGTCAAATGAGAACCATAGAACTCATAAGCATTGCCAACTCAACAGGAAGGTGCATAGAAACAAGAATGTGTCAACTTAACATGATAGGTCATCAACCTCAGGTCGTGTGCTAGTGATAACTAAAATGTTTATTCATGATTGACTCTAGAAACTCTTCAAGATCAATAAGACTCCCACTGACTTCTTGACATATAAGTTTTTCTCTCAAGGAACAATCCTTGACGAGAAAAAACACATATTCAAAAGTTAGTATGGATTCTCAACAAGAAAACACTTCATGGAATTTGTCTTAGTTCATCCTCTATATTTAACCAAAACATCACAACTTCCAATTCCAATGTGCTTGAGTGAGAAAACATTATTACTCCACATTTCATTAGGTGTTATAAACCTAATTAGTACGAAACAAGCTTCAAGATACGATTTATACTTATTAGAGTATGACTCTAAAATTTAATTGGATACAAAGTATGACTCATCTATTGATTGAACCATTTTAACAGTATCCGATTCCTCTTCTTAGTCATAACAATTGCATTAAGATGTTCTTTGAGGATCAATTGTGATATAGTTCCACAATCATTAAGATGATCATAAAACATGATACTAAAGTACTCTCCTTTCCTTTCAGATTGGAGAAACTTTTATCTTTTCTGCCTAATAGATTCTTCATATTCGTTCTACTACTCCTTAAAGCTTTTTAAAATATAAGAATTATGCTTAATATTATAAACACAACTATATTTATTGATGGCATCAATAAATCATGAAGAATAAAGTTATCATCCTTTGTGGCGGATCTGAATAGTCCACATCAATGTCTACTAGATCTTTTAGTCCTTCACTTGACTCACATAAATATGTGATCAATGAATTAGTCATAATCTTCCAATGATCAAGATTCTCATACATCACATTATTCAAATTGCATGACTCCAAGTTTATATCCAATTGAAACTTGGGTGATGAGAATTCGTTTTCACCTGGTCAATCATGACACTACCACAAACGATATAATCAAGAGTCAAATCCACATTTAACATTGCTAATAATAGAAATGTAACCACTGATTTTGATGAATGCCATTGCAAGGAAAAGTAGATAAATCAAAATTTTAATTTTATTAATAATAAACGAAAAATTTGGAACTTGACCTTACAATGCAAAAATGAAAATTATGTTTCTAAACATCTCCTAAGCAATCTATTAAGTTATCATAACTCCTAAGCAGTAGCTTCCAAAATCTGATCATCGAACCATGCGACCAAAATCCATTTCTCACAATCAGATTCAGCTTACTCTTCCTAACCTTCCTTCTTTCTCTTAGATCCTGTAAAACATTAAGATGTGATCATCACATCATGTATTAAGAATCTACGAATAGGAGCTTATTAAAATAGTGGAGTTAGATAATGGATGTACCTGAAGTGGAGTCATATGACTTGACTTTACCATCTCTAAGATCTTTTAGGTAGTGAGGGCAGCTTCGCAACCAATGCCCCTCCAATTGGCAATAGAAACATGTGGACATTTTAGGATTAACACATGGAACTACCTCAGAACTAGTCTTTCTCTTAACCATATCGTCAAACGGTTTAACCTTGGCCGATCCCTTTCTATTGGGAAGAAAAACCTTTTTTGGACCACTATTGTTGCCATTGTCAATGTCCACGGAAATTTGGGAGACAGATCCTTCAAACACTTTTGCTTCACTTGTGCTCTTAAGCATTTCTGCTTCAGCAACAATCAACATAGGAGTTAGATCAATTAGGGTCACGTCGTGGTTAGTCATATAGTAGTCCTTAATGAACTGACTATATGACTCAGGAAGTGAAAGTAGATCCAAGTCAATGGCTAGCTCCCTTGGGAAAACGACACCCAACATTCCCAATCTATCAATGTACGATTTCATATTCAGAACATGTGCACACACAAACTTTCCATCTTGATGTTTGCATGCCAACAGGGCTCGAGTGACTTCGTATTTTTTAGCTTGAAGGAAACTTGACTTGGGGAGAGTCACTGGAGGAGGAAGAAGAATTGAATAAGCATGACCTCCATTTCCACCATTTCTAGAAGAAGGGAACACACTTTCACCTTGACCGGAATGTGGAAGGTCATCTTCAGAAGGTAGAGGAAAAACATTTCCTAAAGAACGAGGAAGACCATTCTTGTTTAAACTTGACATCTAAAATAAGAGATAAGAGAATTTAAGTTAGTTGATTTTAATCCTTAATTTATTAACCCATAAATTTAAACTAAGGCTAGGATCCCTATTTTCGATTCGAACTTTGAAGAGGGATGTCGTAATCAAATTTGAATCTATTTTAGGTAGGTAAAACATTTACCAATTTCAATCTCATGAAACTCCTAGATCATTTGAGATTCATTGAATCTAATCAATGGCATGTTTAATCTTGATTATGCTCTCAATTTTGTGACTAGGATGCCGAGGATCACAAACGAGATGTGAATAACCATGAAAATTAGCTTGGTACTCTCGATTTTGTTTATCATCTCCTTTTAATGTGCCGGTTAACCATACACGCTCCATTAATCAACGATAATTTTTGAGACACCCATTACCACCCTTTATTAGTCCCATATTAATGTGCCGGTAATCCACATGCACTCCACTAACGACCTATAAAGTGTAGTGTGATATTTCATGGATTAGCATGTAACACCAGTCAAAATAGGTCAATAACAATCACATGTGATTATGCCAATCATGTAATGTGATTTTGTTAAACTAGTAATGTGATAAACTTACTATGTAATTCATGATAAAGTATGAACTTTCATACATAATTTATGATACAACTCAAAGTATACATCCATACGATTCCAAAAATATAGAGAACGTCTGAATCTGACTTCGCATGAAGAAGTTATGATAAACCGAACACTATAAATCTCTATAATAAGAGGAATTTAAAATTGACTTATAATTAGCTATTGGACTCTAAAATAGAGTTGTAGTGCTCGTAAATACCTACGTGTGGATATAAAGAACGTCAAAAACGGAGTTCGTATGTAAAAGTTACAACCTTCCGAAGATACAACTGTCAGAAACCCTAATCTGACTGGACTCACGACGTAAGCATAAAAACTCACGACGTGAGGAGTCAAACCGCCACATTTTGAAGCTAGAAGTCTACGTAACGATAACCCAAAAGCTCACGACGTGAGCAAGGTTTTCTAACGACGTGAGGACGCTGCAGGACACGAATCGGAGCTAGAAAACACACGTTAAGGCTACGGGATGACTCTTACCATAACTCACGATGTGAACCTATCATGTTCACGACGTGAATGGGCCAAAATCAGCCTATAAATAGCGATCAAAGCTCATTCTCTCATTACACCTTTTCCTTTCATTCTCTCTCGTTTCCGAAGTTCGTTTCCCTTCCCGAGCCTGACTACGACGAGCCTCTGACCATTTAGATTCTATAGATCACGCTACTAGGGTGAGTTTCACGGCCCCACTTTTAAAATTTTCGGTGGAAAACGCATGCTAAATATTGTATACACGTTAATATTATGTCTATATGATAGTATATTAGTATCAACGTAAATAGTTATATTAACCGCGATATAGTTGTTTAAATATAATAATTTGAATATATACAAGTATTATCAACTTGTTAGCATGTTATTATACTAATGTAGATCTTGAGTTATACTTAGGATTCTATATATATGTTGTGTGCGATATAGTTCCGAAGTTATATTCGGAAGTTCTATATGTTAATTTATAAAGTATGTTGCTATTATTGGTTTTATGTCAAGATAAAACTTGGTATGCTATATGTTGTTATTGTTAGTTTTATGACAAGATAAAACTTGGTATGTTATATATTGTTGTTGGTTTTATGATAAAACCTGTTTTTTTCCTCAAGTTATAACTGTTATACTGCCTAAAGTAATATGAACTTAGGATTAATGTTTAAAAGCAAAGTCTAATAACTTAGGGTTTTAGACACGAAAATGCTTTTGTTGTTAGATCTATAGGAAGTCGTTGAAGTCTACATGAGTAATCGTATTCATCAACTAAGATTGGGGATCTTAGTAGAAATCCTCTGAACTGTAACCGTTAATCCCGTGTGAGCGAGGAAGTCGTGTATAATTAGTATACGGGTTGACAACCCCACTCGTGGTTGCTAGCTACAATCAAATTTAAGCGAGTGACGAACTATCCTTTTATTTGTTATTTGTTCCGGCATCGATGAAGCGTGCGGTGTTCCTCATGGAAATCATGAGTGGGTTGTCCTCATGGAAATCATAAGTGGGTTTTATCAGAGGTATTATGTCAAAGCAGTGGTTACAGGCTCATGGTAGCAAATTTTAGAAGCATTATACTTTGACGATATACAAGTATAAATGTTAAGTATAAGTTTCCCAAGGACTTATACTCTAAGTATAAAAATCGGGTAGGTATATTACTTGTATATTAAGTAGACCACTATACCTATTCTACTTACTTGTATAGAATTGAAATAGATTTATACGTAGCGGTTTTACTCGTATAGAATTGAAATAAGATTTATACGTAGCAACTTAGTTTGTATGGAATTACAAACATTTATATTTATAATATATAAGACTTATAGGTATATACTTATTTGGTAAGTAAACCATTATACCTAGGATATATATATATATATATATATATATATATATATATATATATATATATATATATATATATATATATACACTAAATGTTTGAGAGTCAAAATGATACTTTCAAAACTAAACTTTTGAACTCAGAAAAAGTATTATTTTTATATGGAGTCAAAACCTATGAACTCACCAACTTTATGTTGACGTATTTTAAAATGCATGTGTTTTCAGGAAGTTGATAACTATGATACAAGAAATGATGTTACACTGCCCGGTATTTCCGCCGACGGTCGGGGTGTGACATAGCATCAAATTCACATTTTTCCTAAAGTAACTAAGAGTGAGATTTTAGAAAATAGTTTAGTTACTTTTCATCATTATACTTTTAATGAGCTTATGTCATATCAAACCCGTTCGGCTAACGACCATCCACCAATCATGGGAGCGGTGGGTAAGAGTGGATACCCAATGATGGTCATTTTATAGGCCGCTTCCTTAAATTCACCTTATAGATCGGCTTCGTAAATGAGACGTACTAGCGGTTCGATTGACTTAGTCTTATACATAATGTAAATATTAAACATTTAATTTTACATATAGTATAAGGTGTATTTTAAAACATTTTAAAATTCCAAGGGTTTAATCTTTTAATAAATTAAACTTTTAATTTAATTAAATTTAAACCATCTTATGGATTTATTGATTATCTTTTTATTAATCATTTAATTATATTAATAATAAGATACATAAGGATGTATTTTAAACTTTTCAAAATACTTGTGTTTTTAAATCTTAAATTTCGAAATTAAAAGAATTTAATTTAAATTTAAAAATTAAAAACAAATGATTTAATAATTGTCTATTAAATAAAAATTTAATTAATTTATTAAATTAATTTGAAGATTATCCAATTAAATTAATCAAGATAATTTAACCTAATCCTCTCCCCACTAATTTTCTAAAATCATGGGAGGGATAAATCAAATCTTACAATTATCCAATTAATCAAATAATGAGATAATTACCAAACACAATTATCCATATCAAAACCCTAATTTTCGAAAAAGGAAAATTTTGGGGAGGATGGCAAGGATTTAAATCCTTGCCAAAATTTCGAAATTTTGGGGGGTAAGGAACCCTCCTCAAAATCGAAACTCTTTTCCAATAAGGTTTAGTTGCCATAAAACCTAATTTGATCAAATTCAAACAATTGCATTCAATTCAATAGAAAACAAGTCAAGGCTCTGATACCACTGATGGGTTTTGAGCATAACAAACAAAAATATATGTGTGCATGCAACCCTAATTTTCTGATCTATGTTTTCTTTAATTGAACATACAACATTTTGTACATCAATTGGGAAACCCTAATTCTACTAGAACATTTTCGAAATCCCTAACAGGGTTAGGAAAACATACCTTATTGTTATTTAGTAATAACAATGAAATCCTAGTTTTCAACTTAGAGAGCAAGTATCACAAGTGTCACGCCTCTAATGGTTCACACCCAAACTAAGCAAGAGGATGAGAGAGGAGAGAGGATGAGGAGAGCTAAGAATTTCGGCTATTCCTCTAAGGAATCAACTGGCCAAAAATAAGAAGGGGTAAGGCCCTTTAAATAGGTGAGGTAGCTTAGAGCCAAAGCTAGGGTTTTAGGAGGAAACCCTAATTCTATTCGCTTAGGGACCAAGCAGCCTAAGAATCCCCATCCAAGAGCCCTTGCACGAAAATTCTTCGGCCTTCCTAGAATTTTTCGTTCAACCTCTTCTAGGGAGGTTCTAGAGCCCATTTCCTCAACTATCAATAAATTGCCAAACAACCCCTGCACTTTTAGTTAATTTAATTAATCCTAAAATTAATTCCAATTAATTTCTGATTAATTATTAATTAAATAATATGATTTCTAATTAATATATTATTTTAATAATACATTAATAAACCATTTATTTCAATTTATTAATCAAATAATAAATTCAACCTCTCTCCAAAAGTCATCCTGTCTAATTGCTAGTTATGAGGGAAACCCAAAAGGACCATGCTACTATCAATTCGATTATATACCAATTATAGTTATGGGCTTAGACATCTAATCTAACAAATCCTTCACCATATCCAGCCACCGGCGTTGCCTATTATTCAAATTCGGCTGATCCATCAGATACCTTAGACTCTCGTGATCCGTGTAAATGGTACAGCAAACCCCATAGTGGTAATGTCGCCAAATCTTGAGGGCGAACACCACAACCCCCAGCTCCAAATCTGTAACACTAAAAAAAATTGAAAATTAAACTTTTTAAATAAACGCAAAAACCATCATTCATTACAATTTATTTTGAAAATGAGTTTCACATCAGAGTTTTCCCAGAAATCATAACACAAAACATAAGGAGGTGCACGATCAAGCCTTCGCCTACCCGCGATCATCTGAAGTACCTTAAACATAACCAAAACTGTAAGCCCAAAGCTTAGTGAGTTCCCCCAAAATACCAATAAATAACAAACAGTACAAATATAATATCAACATGCAATGGGTCCACAGCTAATAGACTGGATTACCCCTGAGCCCACAGCATAAGTATGGCTTGCCCCTTTGGCCCACGGCTTATGTCTAGCTTGCTCCTCGACCCTCAGTACGAGTCTGGCATGCCCTTCTTGGCCCTCAGCTCGTATTTGGAATGCCCATGAGCCCTCAGTATGAGTCTGGCATGACCTTTCTGGCCCTCAGCTCATATCTGGTATGCTCCAGGGTTTGTTGGCTACAACACAAAGCAGTACAACCTTAACACAACCCACACTATATGTCGACATATAACAGATAATATCATAAGCAGATAAACAAGCAATTCACAGGTAGTCCTACATATTTAGCATAACAAGACTAGCATGCATAACTATATCATACTCAGCATATCAGCGATATCAGGTTATCAAACCAATAAGCCAGCCTTGGTTCCTTCGACCCGAAAGTATAGTAAGGAAGACTCACCTCACACTGACGTATGAAACAGAACCTCTGGCTGCTAGCTCACGAAAACCTCGAAATATCATAATAAATAAACCTCCGATTAATAATTATATTATCACCTTCTTAACTCACAGTTGTCTATTAACCTTTATTAACTGGGCCAAGCCCAAGTCCAACCTTGTTCCAAAAAGGTCCAAAATATACAAGGCCCATAGTTGGCCCAATTTTCCACATTGGGCCTAACTCCCTAATAGACCTCGTCCTAAGGCCCAATTCCATTAACTGGCCGAGAATACTTCTACTAAGAAAGTCCATTAAGGGACTAAGCCTAAACTGACCCAAAGATGGCCCAAAACCGAAGCCCAACTCGCAAAAGCCCAATAGAGAGCGTACGATGGGCGTATGCGAGACTCGCATTGACTGCAAACGGGGGCATTGAGTGCGTACATGGGGCGTACTCCATTTACGTGGGGCGTACCCTCGCATAGTTCAAAACTCTAATAAGTGCTTAATGGCTTAAGCACTTAAGCCCAAATTCCAGATCCATCGACCAAATGTATCTCAGAACCATAAAGTCTCAAACTTTAAGACTTTGGACGTCCAAAAAGTCCTAAATGCATGGTCTTAATCCATTAAGACCTCCTATAAGCAACATGACTCCAAACTAGCCAAAGAGACCTCATTTTGATAACTTAGAACCCTTCCTATGGTCTGAAAGGACAACTCAAAACGTCCAAGATAACTCATGCACAATATTGGGACTTTTGGGACAAGAAGAGTACCAAAAAGCTAACAAAACAAGATCCATACAATACAAGCACAAAGGCAGAAGCTTTTTACCTTATGGAGCTTCTAAATGACAAGATGATCTCAGATCTACATGCTTGCTTCACTCTCCAAAGACCTTGATACTTCTTTTTCTTCTTCAACCACACAAGAAACACACTCTTAGCCAACACACATACAAAAGAGAAGCTAGGGTTGCCAAGAAACGATCTCAGGACTTGTAGGCTGAAAGGATTGGGTTAAAGGGTCCATAATGGGGTTTAAATACCCAACAAACCCTAAAAGTTAGGGTTGCACTCGGACATACATACGCCCTGCATACATATGCGTACGCCATGCGTACTAGGGCGCGTCCTAGTACGCCTAGCGTACTCATATGTACGCCTAGCATACTCCACCTCCGACCAAAATTACCAATTTGCCCCTCGGACCTCTTAGGGGTAAGTTCCACCAAATTCAAAGACCAACATGACATATTAATTTACCGAAGGAAGGATATGAAAATACCTGGAAACACAAGATGTTACAACTCTCCCCCACTAAAACTAGACTTCGTCCCCGAAGCCTAGCATACTCCACCTCGGATCAACTCTCCCAAATGGCCATAATATAGGCACTCTTGGTCAATCGATCCACGATGACCCAAATGGCATCCAAACCCCTTGCCGTCTTCGACAACTTGGTGATAAAATCCATCTAAATTTGTTCCCATTTCCACATGGGAACTACCAGAAGCTGTAGCTTTCCATGCAGCCTCTGGTGCTCGAACTTGACCATCCTGCAGGTCAAGCACCTCTCGACATACCAAGCGATCTCTCTCTTCATGCACGGCCACCAATAACTCAATCTCAAATCCCGATACATCTTGGTGGCCCCCGGATGGATAGAAAAGCGAGACTTATGAGCCTCTTCCAACACGATCTAGCTGACCCCACCAGACACATGAACCCACACCCGACCATAACGGGTCAACAATCCACGATTGTCCGGCACAAATCTGGTGATCTCACCCTGATCCTCTCAATCTTCCAATTTTCCTCTCGAACACCCTCAGCCTGAGCCTCCCTAATCAAGCCCATAAGTGGAGAATCCATAGATATCCACATACACGCCACCTCAACAGAAGATCCAACCGACTTATGGCTCAAGGCATCTGCCACCACGTTCGCTTGACCCGGATGGTAAAGGATCTCGTAGTCATAATCCTTGACTACGTCCAGCCACTTACGCTGCCTCATGTTCAGGTTCGGCTGATCCATAATATGTCTCAAAATCTTGTGATCCGTGTAGATAGTACAAAAAACCCCATAAAGGTAATGCCTCCAAATCTTGAGAGCGAAAACCATAGCTCCCAACTCAAGGTCGTGCGTGGGATATCTCGTTTCATGCGGCTTCAGCTGTCGTGAAGCATAAGCTATCATTCTTCCCTTCTGCATGAGGACTGCTCCCAAACCGGTGATGGATGCATCAATGAAAACAACAAAATCCTCAATCCCCGCTGGGAGGGTCAAAACTGGGGCCTCGCAAAGTCTCTGTCGAAGGGTCTCGAATGCTGACTGCTGCTTAAGGCCCCACCGAAAATCCACCACCTTCCTCGTCAGACGAGTGAGGGGTACCGCAATCATGGAGAAATCCTAAATAAATCTCCGGTAGTACCCTGCCAAACCTAGAAAACTCCTGATATCCGAGGGAGACTTCGGAACCTCCCACTGCATCACCGCCTCGATTATGGCCGGATCGACCAAAATCCCATCTTGGTTAATGTGGTGTCCAAGTAACTGAACGTCTCCCAACCAAAACTTGCACTTAGAGAACTTATCATAAAGTCGTTCTCACCTCAAAACCCTCAGGAGCTCGCGAAGATGCTCATCATGCTGCTCTCTGGTCTTGGAATATACCAAGATATCATCAATAAACACGATAACCGAGCGATCGAGCATTGGCCTACATACTCGATTCATCAAATCCATAAATACGGCCAGCGAATTGATGAGCCCAAACGGCATCACCACGAACCCGTAATGCCCATAACGAGTCTGGAATATGGTCTTCTCTACGTCCTCCTCCCTCACCCTGACCTGATGGTACCCAGACCTCAGATCTATCTTGGAGAACCAAGATGCTCCCTGCAACTGATAAAAAAGATCATCAATCTGCGGAAGGGGATAACGGATCTTCACTGTCAACTTGTTCAGCTCCCGATAATCGATGCACATCCGGTGTGAACCATCCTTCTTTTCGACGAAAAGAATCGGCGTTCCCAACAGAGAACTGCTCGGACGGAAGAACTGCTTCCCTAGCAGCTCCTGCAGCTGAGATGATAGCTCATGCATCTCAGGCGGTGCCAATTGATACGACGCCTTGGCAACAGGGGCCGCACGTGGCACAAGGTCGATCATGAGCTCGACCTGCCTCTCAGGAGGCACACCGGGTAAGTCCTTCGGAAATACATCAGCGAACTCCCTAGCATTCGGAACATCAATAACTGCTACCTGATCCCCAAACCGCGTATCCACCACATAAGCCAAATAACCAGTGCATCCGTGCTGAATATACTGTCGAGCCATGGCTGCCGAACTAAACCCTGAACCCAATCTGTTTCCCTTTCCATAAATAACCAGTTCTCCCCCACACGTGGTTCGAACTACCACACGCTGGCCCTCGCAGTTGATCATGGCATCGAAACGGCTCAGCCAGTCCATACCCACGATCACACAGACATCCCCTATTGGAATCGGAATCAAATCGATCGGAAAGGACACCCCGAAGATCTCCAGAACACATCCCCGATAAACCGAAGAGGCAGAAACCCCATGTTCGTTGGCGATAAAAACTTACAACGGACACTCCAACTCTCCGGCTGGCACCATAGTCAAACAACACTAAAGCAGGAAAAGAGTTTACTAGGAACGTTCCTATCAGAGATACAATGATGAGCACAATACAAGCATAAGCAATCAGATCAGAGATAAAGGCATACCAGTCACAACATCTGGGTGCTGTCCTGGCCTCCTCGGCAGTGAGCTGGAAAGCGCGACCTTGATCCCTCGGGGGATCCACTCTGCCCTGACTCCCGTCAGTGATCCTCAATGTAGATGGTGCTGGAGTCTGCACCAGCCTGGAAGTGAGCGATGGACAGTTGGCCTTCACATGGCCAACATGGTCGCAATGATAGCAAATCCTAGAACTGAGTGATGGAGCCTGCTGGCGGCAATCCCTCGCCATGTGACCCTTCCGGACACAATTGTGGCACCCAGAAGATGACCAACAAGTACCCTCATGTGCCTTGCCACAAGTGTGGCCCTTCCAGCCCCCGGATCTGTCATCAGCAGTCTTAAACCGCTTTGGCGTAGGCTGCGACTGCGTCGGGGCCTGTCTCTGCTCCCTAAACTGAAGCTTTATCTCAAGCTCACGCAGCCTAGCGGCCTCCTATAACTCCAACAAAGTATCACACCGTTGGGTAGAAACAAACTGCCTGATGTCCGTCTTGAGCATGCTCAAGTAACGAGTCATCTGAGCCTGCTTCGAAGCAAACTCAGGGCAAAACATGGCCCTCTCGGTAAACATCCGGGTGATCTCTGTCACCGACTCTGATCTCTGCCTCAACTCTCTTTCTCTCTCTCTCTCTCTCTCTCTCTCTCTCTCTCTCCCCAAGGAATGTAGCGAGTGCGAAACATATCCCTAAACTGATCCCAAGATATTGCATCCTTCTGCTGATCGGAGTATGATCCCGTAATGAGTATCCATCAATCCTTCGTTCCGGACCTCAGGAGGTTCAGAGCGCACCTGACCCTCTGGTCAGCAGGGCATGAACAAGTGAAGAAGCATCCCTCCATGTCAGATAACCACCTTATGGCCACAATCGGGTCCTGAACTCCATCAAAACTCGGGGGCATCGTATTATCGAAGTCTTGATACTAAAAAGCACGTCCTGTCCCAGCACCTGCAGCCGCCACGACTGCGGAGGCTGCAGCAGCAGCCGTCTCAGCGATGGCTGCGTAGCGGTCATCAAAGAACTCCGTCATCGCGGTCTTGATAGACCTGAACATCTGTAGAATCTAACCCCAAACGATAGAAACTACCTCCTCACGGATGATCTCCTTGACACGGTCCTCTGACAAGGTTCGCCCACCGTGATTGCCAGCTCCCGATCCCGACCCGGATACGGTCTCGAATCGTCTCGTAACCACCATACTGAAAATACACCAGGAAGATATCAGATAATCCACATAAATAATGGGGAACCAACTCCCAACAAAGCCCTATGGGTTGTGACTTCCTTGATACGCATACGAGTCTTGTGCTTTCAGTAGTACGGGCCCATACTACCTTCCACACCTACCCGTTTTTGTCTCAAGGATCATCACAACACCCTAACAACACCCAAACATAAACGAACGCGCAGTCCTCACTCCTAGAAGAAAACTAAATATCTCACTACTGATCGACTGACCCCTTACAACTCATCCATGAAACTTCCACCAACCCTACAACACTCGTATATGCTAGGCATACATAACATTGGACCCTATAGACATTCGAATATATGATCCCACCCTAAGCCCTTCATCAAACAAGAACAGGAAATAAGGCCAAACCAAACATTCTCAGGCTATAAGATCTTAGTTATATACAACCGTGATGCATATACTAAGCAACTACAGTAATGATGTCAATTCCATAAAAGAAAATATCCTAGGCTATCAGGCATCAATTAATCAGGCAATTCTATCATGCAATTCCTGAAGATCCCCAGCCTATCACTAGCATGCTGTTTTAACTTATCACAATAACAAACAATAGTATGGTATTTTGGGGTCTACTTACTGGCTCCGGCTGATCGTACACATCGCATCCTCCTTTAGTATTTTGAAAACCGTTTTGAAAAATTATTTTGAAACTATTTTCCTTAGTTTGAGACTGGATTCGCACGAGTGTTCCTCCAATTCACTCAAGACAAGGCTCTGATACCAACTTGTAACACTCATAAAGTTTTTTAAAAATTAAAATTTTTAAATAAACGCAAAAACCATCATTTATTACAATTTTTTTTTCAAAATGAGTTTCACATCAGAGTTTTCCCATAAATCATAACACAAAACATGAGGAGGTGCACGATCAAGCCTTTGCCTTCCCGCGATCATCTGAAGTACCTGAACATAACCAAAACTGAAAGCCCAAAGCTTAGTGAGTTCCCCCAAAATACCAATACATAACAAACAGTACAAATATAATATCAACATGCAATGGGTCCATTTCTAACAGACTGGATTACCCCTAAGCCCACAGCATAAGTCTGGCTTGCCGTTTTTGCCCACAGCTTATGTCTGGCTTGCTCCCCGGCCCTCAGTACGAGTCTGGCATACCCTTCCTAGCCCTCATCTCATATCTGGAATTCCCATGAGCCCTCAGTATGAGTCTGGCATGCCCTTTCTGGCCCTCAACTCATATCCAGTATGCTCCAGGGTTTGTTGGCTTCAACACAAAGCAGTACAACCTCAACCCAACCCACACAATATGTCGACATATAGCAGATAATATCATAAGCAGATAAACAAGAAATACACAGGTAGTCCTACAGATCTACCAAACTAGCATAACAAGACTAGCATGCATAACTATATCATACTCATCATATCTGTAACACCCATACAAATCATGCCAATTTAAAACTTCTTAAATCGTTCAAAAACCAATAATTATTACAAATTTGTTTTCAAAATGGTTCCATGTCAGAGTATCCCAGAATCAAATCATAAAAATATAAGGAGGTGCACGATCATGCCTTCGCCTTCCCGCGATCATCAAAAGTACCTGAAACAAAACCAACAACTGCAAGCCCGAAGCTTAGTGAGTTCCCCCAAAATACCAAAACCATACAAACCATATCAATATCATATAAACAGCATGCATGATCCATCAGCCAGACCGGACCGCCTCGCAGGGCCATCAGTCTATCTGGATCGCTCTCTGAGTCATCGACACGTCTGGACCGCCTCTCAGGGCCTTCAGCCTATCCGGACCGCTCGTCGGGCCTTCGGCCTAACTAGTACTCCCTAACCGGGTCTGCAGTCTATCCAGGCCACCCTGGGTATGTTGGCACAAGCACAAAGCATGACCGCCTCAACCCAACCCCCAATCAAACAATCATGTGCACATAAATATCATACGCTAGCTAGCATGTACAGATAGTCATACATATCTAACAGTTCACTAACATAGTATCATCTTATAACCAGGATACCGATCTAACAGATCACTAACCATAGCATCATCCTATATACCAGGATACTGACCTAACCGGTCACTAACATAGCATCATCCTATATACCAGGATACCGACCTAACAGGTCACTAAGCATATCATCATGCAATAACCAGGATAACAATCCAAAAGAAGGGTCGGCATTGGTGCCTTCGACCCTGTTAGTATAGTGAGGACAACTCGCCTCACAAGTAGCTCAAAATGATGATGTGAAACTCCCCAAATACAACTCCAAACTCAAACACCTACATCCACCAATGATCCACTTCCATAAATTTTCCAAATTACTAAAATACATCCACAAGTCAAACTGGTCAACCCTTGGTCAAAGTCAAAGTCAACGGTCAAGGTCAACAGTCCATCTTGACCCAACTCGTCGAGTGTAGCTCACTGACTCGTCGAATTCCTTCAGAAGTCAAGATATTGCGAAAACCCCAGTCGACTCGCTGACTTTCCAGACAACTCGTCGAGTCCATGTAGTGTCCAAAAATGTCGGGAAAACCCTAACCAACTCGTCGAGTTACCTCTCTAACTCGCCGAGTTCATGCAGAATCCAGAAAGCAGGAAACCCTCATTCAACTCGTTGAGTTGACTATGCAACCCGTCGAGTTCCTTCAGTCCATTTCTTATTCAGATGCTTTTTAAGTGAAACCAAAGCTCAAAACTGTAGATCTAGGCTCCTAGGGTGTTGTTATCACGTAAAGTTGCAAACTTTACGTGCATGCAAGGCTCTATGAAGCTAAAACACTCATAACTAGCCTTAGAAGAAGGTTTTGGACATGGAGGAGGCCCAAAGCTTCATAAATCTTGAGGCTTTATGACCATAAGGGCCTAGAGGAGTCCCGATCTGACACCATGCCCTTGTGACAATCTCAAATCCGAAAGTGACCCTGTTTTGCACTAGAAATGACCATATATGAACATAAGAAGAGATCATACAAATGGAAGGCCAAGGTAAAGACTTCTTACCTTCAAATGAAAGCCTAGACGATGTAGATGTTGGATCTACAAGCTCTTTCTTGTTCCAAGCTTCTTAACCTTCAAGCTTCTTTCACAAATGCACCAAAAACACCCTTTTAGCCTCTCATACACTCAATAATAGGGTTTAGATCGATTAGGGTTGCTTATGCCCGTAAAAAGGTGGTAACGAGGCTAGAGGAAAGGACTTAAGGTCCTTTAAATAGGGTGCAAACCCTAAAAATTAGGGTTTTCATGCACAACCTCTACTAGTCGAGTTGGGGTCCTCCAACTCGTCGAGTAGACGCCATAAACCACGCGGGCTGACTAGGTTCGACACGAAGAGTTGGGGCCTCCATATCATCGAGTTCCCACAATAAAACGAATACAAAGCTTTTAAAGTTTATGCCTGGGAGTTGGGATGTTACAATTCTCCCCCACTTGAACTAGACTTCGTACTCGAATTCTGCAGCGACGAACAACTTCGGATAATGCTCCTGCATCTCTGCCTCCGGCTCCCAAGTCCACTCGGATCCCCTCCAATGCTCCCATTGTACCTTTACCAAAGGTAATTCCTTGTTCCGTAGAACCTTCACTTTCCTCTCCAGAACGGCCACTTGCCACTCCACGTAATTCAGGCGCTCATTGACCTGTATATCATCCAATGACACCATTGCCTCCTCATCTAATGTGCACTTCCGCAACTGTGAAACATGGAAAGTGTTGTGGATATGACTAAGCTCCTCTGGGAGATATAGTCTATACGCTACTTTGCCAACCCTGGCAATGATCCTGAATAGCCTGATGTATCGGGGACCCAATTTCCCCCTCTTCCTGAAGCGAATCACACCCTTCCAGGGTGAGACCTTCAGGAGTACCATGTCACCGACCTGAAACTCCAACTCAGATCGGCGCCCGTCGGCGAGCAGTCTGCAAACACTGTCTGATCTGCCGAATCCTCTCGGTAGTCTGCAGAACTACCTATGTCCGTCCTATCACTCTGTGGCCAACCTTACCCCAACAGACCGGGGTGCGGCATCTTCGTCCATACAACAACTCATAAGGTGGAGCACCAATGCTAGAGTGAAAGCTGTTGTTGTAGGAGAACTCTACAAGGGGTAGGTAGAAGTCCCAGCTCCCACCGAAGTCAATAACGCAAGGCTCTCAGCATATCCTCGAGGGTCTGTATAGTTCGCTCACTCTAATTTTCTGTCTGCGGATGATATGTTGTGCTGAAATGCAACCGCGTACCCAGTTGCTCATGGAACTTCTGCCAGAAACGAGAGGTGAACCGAACATCTCGGTCTGACACGATAGAGAACAGAACTCCATGGCGAGCAATGATCTCGCGGATATACATGTCGGCCAATTTCTCGGACGATGAGCTCTCCCGGATAGGTAGAAAATGTGCACTCTTGGTCATTCGATCCACGACGACCCATATAGCATCATATCCCTTCGCCGTCCTATGCAGCTTGGTGATAAAAATCCATCGTGATCTGGTCCCATTTCCACATCGGAATCTCTAGAGGCTGTAGCTTGCCATGCAACCTCTGGTGCTCGGCCTTGACCATCCTGCAGGTCAAGCACCTCTCAACATACCAAGCGATCTCTCGCTTCATGCACGGCCACCAGTAGCTCAAACTCAAATCCCGGTACATGTTGGTGGCCCCCGGGTGAATAGAGAAGCGAGACCTATGAGCCTCCTCTAGTACAATCTGTCTGACCCCACCAGACATCGGAACCCATACCCAGCCATAACGGGTCAACAATCCCCGGCTATCCTGCACAAATCGGGTGTTCTCGCCCATGATCCTCTCAAGCTTCCAGTTCTCCTGCCGCATACCCTCATCCTGAGCTTCCCTAATCAAGCTCACGAGTGGAGAATCCACTGATATCCTCATACATGCAGCTGGAACAGAAGATCCAGTTGACTTACGGCTTAGGGCGTCCGCAACCACATTCGCTTTACCAGGATGGTAAAGGATCTCGCAGTCATAGTCCTTGACTACGTCAAGCCACTTGCGTTGTCTCATGTTCAGGTTCGGCTGATCCATGATGTGTCTCAGACTCATGTGGTCCGTGTAGATAGTACAGCGGAACCCGTAGAGATTATGTCTCTAAATCTTGAGAGCGAATACCACCGCTCCCAACTCCAAATCGTGTGTGGGGAATCTCATCTCATGCGGCTTCAACTGTCGCGATGCGTAGGCTATCACCCGTCCTCTCTGCATGAGGACCGCTCCCAGTCCCGTGATGGATGCATCACAGAACACTATAAAATCTTCAACTCCCTCCGGGAGAGTCAAGACTGGAGCCTCGCAAAGTCGCTGTCTGAGGGTCTCAAAATCCCTCTGCTGCTCAGGCCCCACCGGAAATCCACCCCCTTCCTCGTCAGACGTGTGAGAGGTACTGCAATCTTAGAGAAATCCTATATGAATCTCCGGTAGTACCCTGCTAATCCCAAGAAGCTCCTGATGTCTGAGGGAGATTTCGGAACCTCCCACTGCATAACCGCCTCGATCTTGGCCAGATCGACCAAAATCCCCTCCTGATTAACGAGATGTCCAAGGATCTGAACCTCTCGTAATCAAAACTCGCACTTCGAGAACTTGCCATAAACCCATTCTCGCCTCAAGACTCCCAATAGCTCCTGAAGATGTTCCTCGTGCTGCTCTCTGGTCTTGGAGTACACCAAGATATCATCTATGAACACGATGACCGAGCGATCGAGCATCGGTCTGCACATCCGATTCATCAGGTCCATAAACACCATCGGCGTGTTGGTGAGCCCAAACAGCATCACCACGAACTCGTAATATCCATAACAAGTCCGGAACGCGGTCTTCTCCACGTCCTCCTCCCTAACCCTGACCTGATGGTACCCGGACCTCAGGTCTATCTTGGAGGACCAAGATGCTCCCTGCAACTGATCGAAAAGATCATCTATCCTTGGGAGTGGATAACGGTTCTTCACCGTCTACTTGTTGAACTCCCAATAGTAAATGCACATCCAGTGTGAACCATCCTTCTTCCTGGCGAAGAGAATCGGCGCTCCCCACAGAGAACTGCTTGGACGAATGAATTGCGTGCCCAACAGTTCCTACACCTGTGATGACAGATCCTGCATCTCCGGATGCAATCCGAGTAACTCCTTCGGAAACACGTCAGCGAACTCCCTGACTACTGGAACCTCTGAAACCGAGGTATGATTCCTGACTCGCGTATCCACCACATACCCTAGATAACCCGCACACCTGTGTTGAATATATTGTCGAGCCCTGGCGGATGAGCAGAACCCTGAACCCAACCTCGTGCCTTCGCTGAAGATAACCAGTTCTCCCCCACTTGGGGTTCGAACTACCAACCGTTGACCCTCGCAGTCGATCATGGCACCGAAACGACTCAACCAGTCCATACCCACAGTCACACATACATTCCCATGGGAATCAGAATCAGGTCTATCGGGAAAGATACCCCGAAGATCTCCAAAACACAACCCCGATAGAATGAAGAAGCAAAAATATGGTGTTCGTTAGCGATGGAGACTCGCAACGGACACTCTAGCTCTCCTACAGGCAAGCCAAACTCCCTACTGAACGACCGAGTAACGAAAGACTGACTCGCCCTGGAGTCAAATGATACCAAAGCAGGTATGGAGTTCAATAAGAATGTACCTAACATGGTACAACACATATAAGCATAAAACAAATATAATCATTTAGTCAAAGAATACAAACATACCAGCAACCACATTTGGTGCTGCCTTGGCCTCCTCGGCTGTAAGCTGGAAGGCGCGTCCCTGGGCCCTCGGGGGCCCTGCTCTACCATGACTCCTGTAAGTAACCCTCAGTATATCCGGCGCTGGAGCCTACGCTAGCCTGGCAGCGATCTATGGACAGTTGGTCTTCATGTGACCAACCTGATGGCAGTGGTAGCAGAACCTCATATCCTGAACCGGGGCTGGCTCGCGGCGATCTCTCGCAAAGTGCCCCTCCTTGCCGCATTTACAGCACGAACTACCAGATCTACAAACCCCCGAGTGACCCTTCCCGCACTTGCCACAAGTGCAGCCACGCTGGCCTCCCGACCTAGAATCAGCGGTCTAAGATCGCTTTGCGCCGGCTGTGACTACGCCGGGGCCTGCCTCTACTCCCGTAACTGTAACTCGATCTCAAGCTCACACCGCCCACGGCCTCTTGTAACTCCAACAATGTATCGCAATGCTGGGTGGAAACAAACTGACGGATGTCAGTCTTGAGCATGCTCAGATAACGTATCATCTAAGCCTGCTCAGAAGCAAACTCTGGGCAAAACATCGCCCTCTCGGTGAACATACGGGTGATCTCTATCACCGTCTCAGCATCTTGTCTCAACTCCAAGAACTCCTGATCTAACCACTCCCACTCGACCCGCAGAATGTAGCGGGAGTGGAACATCTCCATGAACTGATCCCATGTCACAGCAGTCCTCTGTTCATCAGTATACGACCCTGTCATCAACCTCCACCGATCCTTTGCTCCGGACCTCAGCAGGTTCAGGGCACATCTGACCTTATCGTTAGTAGCACATGAACATGTGAAGAAACATCCCTCCACGTCAGACAGCCACCTCATGGCTACAATAGGGTCCTGATTCCCATCAAAAGTCGGGGGCTTCATGTTATCGAAGTCCCGATACTGGAAAGCCCGGCCGGTCCCACCACCAGCGGCTGCTACGGTTGCGGAGGCTGCAGCGGCAGCCGTCTCAGCAAGAGCTGCATAGCGCTCATCATAGTATTCCACCATAGCAGTCTTGATATGCTCAAACATCTTCGACAACTGTGCCCGGAACAGAGTAGCAACCTCATCATGCAGGATCTCTCGAATCCTGGCGTCCAAATCATCCGACCTCATCTCACCAATGACCTCGGGCACTGTTGGTCCCTCCTGACCGCCATCTCCTGATCCTGATCCGGATCCGGTCACAAATCGTCTAGTAACCACCATGCTGAAAATATACCAGGAAGATATCAGACATTCCATATAATAATCCGGGAACCAACCCCCAACAAAGCCCTAGGGGTTGTGACTTCCTTGCTACGCGTATGGGTCCTGTGCTTTCAGTAGTACGGGCCCATACTACCTTCCAAACCTACCCATATTTGTCTCAAGTATCATCACAACGCCCTAACAATTTATGTAAGCATGGAGAGCACTCAATCCTCACTCTTAGAGGAATGCTAAATATCTCATAACTGGCCGACGGACCCCGCACAACTCATCCGTGAAAATTCCACCAACCCTGCAACACTCGTGTATGCTAGCCATACATAACGCTGGACCCTATAGACTTTCGAATACCTGATCCTACCCTAAGCCCTTGATCAAAACAAGAACAGGAAATAAGGCCAAACCAAACATTCTCAGGCTATAAGATCTTAATTATGTACAACCGTGATGCATACACTAAGCAACTACCGTAATGATGTCAATTTCATATAAGGAAAAACCCTAGGCTATCAGGCATCATATAATCAGGCAATTCTATCATGCAATTCCTGAAGATCCCTAGCCTAGTACTAGCATGTTGTTGTAACATATCACAAAATCAAATAATCCGTAAGGTATTTTGGGGTCTACTTACTGGCTCCGGCTGATCGTACACTTGCATCCTCCTTTAGTATTTTGAAAACCATTTGAAAATCATTTTAAAAATCTTTTCCTCAGTTTGAGACTAAATACATACGAGTGTTTCCCCCAATTCTCTCAAACCAAGGCTCTGATATCAACTTGTAACACCCATACAAATCATGCCAATTTAAAACTTCTTAAATCATTCAAAAAAATAATAATTATTACAAATTTGTTTTCAAAATGGTTCCATGTCAGAGTATCCCAGAATCAAATCATAAAAATATAAGGAGGTGCACGATCACGCCTTCGCCTTCCCGCGATCATCAGAAGTACCTGAAACAAAATCAACAACTGCAAGCCTGAAGCTTAGTGAGTTCCCCCAAAATACCAAAACCATACAAACCATATCAATATCATATAAACAGCATGCATGATCCATCAGCCAGACCGGACCACCTCGCAGGGCCATCAGTCTATCTGGATCGCTCTCTGAGTCATCGACACGTCTGGACCGCCTCTCAGGGCCTTCATCTCTGGTGGTGCCAGTCGGTACCGCGTACCCAGTTGCTCATGGAACTTCTGCCAGAAACGAGAGGTGAACCGAACATCTCGGCCTGACACGATAGAGACCAGAACTCCATGGCGAGCAATGATCTCGAGGATATACATGTCGGCCAACTTCTCGGACGATGAGCTCTCCCGGATAGGTAGAAAATGTGCACTCTTGGTCATTCGATCCACGACGACCCATATAGCATCATATCCCTTCGCCGTCCTATGCAGCTTGGTGATAAAAATCCATCGTGATCTGGTCCCATTTCCACATCGGAATCTCTAGAGGTTGTAGCTTGCCATGCAACCTCTGGTGCTCGGCCTTGACCATCCTGCAGGTCAAGCACCTCTCAACATACCAAGCGATCTCTCGCTTCATGCACGGCCACCAGTAGCTCAAACTCAAATCCCGGTACATGTTGGTGGCCCCCGGGTGAATAGAGAAGCGAGACCTATGAGCCTCCTCTAGTACAATCTGTCTGACCCCACCAGACATCGGAACCCATACCCGGCCATAACGGGTCAACAATCCCCGGTTATCCTGCACAAATCGGGTGTTCTCGCCCATGATCCTCTCAAGCTTCCAGTTCTCCTGCCGCATACCCTCATCCTGATCTTCCCTAATCAAGCTCACGAGTGGAGAATCCACTGATATCCTCATACATGCAGCTGGAACAGAAGATCCAGCTGACTTACGGCTCAGGGCGTCCGCAACCACATTCGCTTTACCAGGATGGTAAAGGATCTCGCAGTCATAGTCCTTGACTACGTCAAGCCACTTGCATTGTCTCATGTTCAGGTTCGGCTGATCCATGATGTGTCTCAGACTCATGTGGTCCGTGTAGATAGTACAACGGAACCCGTAGAGATTATGTCTCTAAATCTTGAGAGCGAATACCACCGCTCCCAACTCCAAATCGTGTGTGGGGAATCTCGTCTCATGTGGCTTCAACTGTCGCGATGTGTAGGCTATCACCCGTCCTCTCTGCATGAGGACCGCTCCCAGTCCCGTGATGGATGCATCACAGAACACTATAAAATCTTCAACTCCCTCCGGGAGAGTCAAGACTGGAGCCTCGCAAAGTCGCTGTCTGAGGGTCTCAAAATCCCTCTGCTGCTCAGGCCCCACCGGAAATCCACCCCCTTCCTCGTCAGACGTGTGAGAGGTACTGCAATCTTGAAGAAATCCTATATGAATCTCCGGTAGTACCCTGCTAATCCCAAGAAGCTCCTGATGTCTGAGGGAGATTTCGGAACCTCCCACTGCATAACCGCCTCGATCTTGGCCAGATCGACCAAAATCCCCTCCTGATTAACAAGATGTCCAAGGATCTGAACCTCTCGTAACCAAAACTCGCACTTCGAGAACTTGCCATAAACCCATTCTCGCCTCAAGACTCCCAATAGCTCCTGAAGATGTTCCTCGTGCTGCTCTCTGGTCTTGGAGTACACCAAGATATCATCTATGAACACGATGACCGAGCGATCGAGCATCAGTCTGCATATCCGATTCATCAGGTCCATAAACACCATCGGCGTGTTGGTGAGCCCAAACAGCATCACCACGAACTCGTAATATCCATAACAAGTCCGGAACGCGGTCTTCTCCACGTCCTCCTCCCTAACCCTGACCTGATGGTACCCGGACCTCAGGTCTATCTTGGAGGACCAAGATGCTCCCTGCAACTGATCGAAAAGATCATCTATCCTTGGGAGTGGATAACGGTTCTTCACCGTCTACTTGTTGAACTCCCAATAGTAAATGCACATCCAGTGTGAACCATCCTTCTTCCTGGCGAAGAGAATCGGCGCTCCCCATGGAGAACTGCTCGGACGAATGAACTGCTTGCCCAACAGTTCCTACAGCTGTGATGACAGATCCTGCATCTCTGGTGGTGCCAGTCGGTACGGCGCCTTGGCTCAAAATGATGATGTGAAACTCCCCAAATACAACTCCAAACTCAAACACCTACATCCACCAATGATCCACTTCCATAAATTTTCCAAATTACTAAAATACATCCACAAGTCAAACTGGTCAACCCTTGGTCAAAGTCAAAGTCAACGGTCAAGGTCAACAGTCCATGTTGACCCAACTCGTCGAGTGTAGCTCACTGACTCGTCGAATTCCTTCAGAAGTCAAGATATTGCGAAAACCCCAGTCGACTCGCTGACTTTCCAGACAACTCGTCGAGTCCATGTAGTGTCCAAAAATGTCGGGAAAACCCTAACCAACTCGTCGAGTTACCTCTCTAACTCGCCGAGTTCATGCATAATCTAGAAAGCGGGAAACACCCATTAAACTCGTTGAGTTCCTTCAGTTCATTTCTCATTCAGATGCTTTTAAGTCAAACCAAAGCTCGAAACTGTAGATCTAGGCTCCTAAGGTGTTGTGATCACGTAAAATTGCTAACTTTACGTGCATGCAAGGCTCCATGAAGCTAAAACACTCATAACTAGCCTTAGAAGAAGGTTTTGGACATGGAGGAGGGCCAAACCTTTATAAAGCTTGAGGCTTTATGTCCATAAGGGCCTAGAGGAGTCCCGATCTGAAACCATGCCCTTGTGACAATCTCAAATCCGAAAGTGACCCCATTTTGCACTAGAAATTACCATATCTGAACATAAGAAGAGATCTAACAAATGGAAGGCCAAGGTAAAGACTTTTTACCTTCAAATGAAAGCCAAGACGATGTAGATGTTGGATCTACAAGCTCCTTCTCGTTCCAAGCTTCTTAACCTTCAAGCTTCTTCAGCAAATGCACCAAAAACACCCTTTTAGCCTCTCACACACTCAAGAATAGGGTTTAGATCGATTAGGGTTGCATTTTGCCGTCAAAAAGGTTGTAAGGAGGCTGGAGGAAAGGAATTAAGGTCCTTTAAATAGGGTGAAAACCCTAAAAATTAGCGTTTTCATGCACAACCTTTACTCATCGAGTTGGGGTCCTCCAACTCGTCGAGTAGAGGCCATAAACCATGCGGGCTGACTAGGTTCGGCACGACGAGTTGGGGCCTCCAACTCGTCGAGTTCCCACAATAAAACAAATACAAAGCTTTTGAAATTTATACCTGGGATTCGGGATGTTACAATATCAATGATATCAGGTTATCAAACAATTGGCCAGCCTCGGCGCCTTCGACCCGAAAGTATAGTGAGGAAGACTCACCTCACACTAACGTATCAAACAGAACCTCTGGCTACTAGCTCAAGAAAATGGAAAACCTCGAACTATCATAATAAATAAACCTCCAATTAATAATTTGATTATTACCTTCTTAACTCATAGTTGTCTATTAACCTTTATTAACTGGGCCAAGCCCAAGTCCAACCTTGATCCAAAAAGGGCCAAAATATACAAGGCCCATAATTGGCCTAATTTTCCAAATTGGGCCTAACTCGCCAATAGACCTCATCTTAAGGCCCAATTCCATTAACTGGCCCAGAATACTTCTACTCAGAAAGTCTATTAAGGGCCTAAGCCCAAACTGGCCCAAAGATGGCCCAAAGTTGAAGCCCAACTCGCAAAAGCCCAACAGAGAGTGTATGTTGGGCGTACTTCGAGGGTACGCGGGGCGTACACGAGCCTCACATTGACTGCAAACGGGGGCGTTAAATGCGTACGCGGGGCGTACCCTCGCATATTTCAAAACTCTAATAAGTGCTTAATGGCTTAAGCACTTAAGCCCAAATTCTAGATCCATCGACCAAATGTATCTCAGAACCATAAAGTCTCAAACTTTAAGACTTTGGAGGTCTAAAAAGTCCTTAATGCATGGTCTTAATCCATTAAGACCTCCTGTAAGCAACATGAAGCCAAACTAGCCAAAGAGACCTCATTTTTATAACTTAGAACCCTTCCTAGGGTTTGAAAGGACAGCTCAAAACGTCCAAGACGACTCATGCACAATATTGGGACTTTTGCGAAAAGAAGAGTACCAAAAAGCTAACAAAACAAGATCCACACAATACAAGCACTAGGTTAATCCTAAACTCCACCCGCCTTTCCGGAGGCACCCCAGGTAAATCTTTCGGAAACACATCCGGATACTCCCGCACAATCGGCACATCATCCATGGTCGCCTTACCCTTATCCTGGGTATCCATAACATAGGCGACAAATTCAGAACAACCCTGATAAATATAGCATATGGCCCTTGTTGTTGAACACAAAATCAGCCCCCGCTGAGATCTCTACCCCTGAACCAACAACTCTCCCCCACTTAGGGTTCGAATCCGAACTAACTGGTGCTTACAATCGATCACCGCTCCATTGGGGCTCAACCAATCCATACCCATGATAACCTTGTTCTTGCGCAAAGGAATAGGAACCAAATCAATCGGACACTGGTCGCTGAACATCTGAAGAATACAACCCATATGAACCCTTGCTACCCAGACAGATCGATCATCTGCAATCTCGACATCTAAAGGACAATCCAGATCCCCTGGAGCTCCGGCAAACCTCTTGCAAATAGCAAGCGATACAAAGGATCGGGTAGCCCCCGAATTAAACAATACCAATGCAGAAATACCATTCACAAGGAACGATCCTAAAATAAAAACATATAAATATAATTAAGCAATCCAATATAAATAAAGATATAAGGAGAAGATACATACCAGTAACCACATCAGGTGTTGCGCGAGCCTCCTCGGCCATCAACAGAAAAGCCTTGCTCTTCACCACAGGTGCATCCGCTTTGCCCTGGCGGCCATCGGTGATCCTCAGGGTCGCTGGAGCGGTGCTACCACTGGTCCCGCTACTGCCAAAATCGAACAATGGGCCTTCCTGTGGCCCCTTTGATTGCAATGGAAGCAAATCATATCAGATACTTGGGTTGTGGCGATAGTAGCAGTACAATCCACGCTAATATGACCCGTCCGACCGCACTTGAAGCAGCCAGAACCACCCACCATGCACTCCACATCATGCATCTTTTCGCGCTGGCCATAGTGACTCTGGCCCTACTGGCCTCTCAATCTAGAATCAAATAATTTTTTCCTCTTACCCGAACACCCAGAAACCTGCGTATGATCTAGCTTCCTCTTCCTCTCCATCTCAAGATCAATCTCCTTCTCCCTAGCCCTCGCTATCATATCCTCCAGTGTCCTGCAACTGGATCAGCTCACAAACTGCCGAATGTCACTCCTCAGTATCTCATGGTACCTCACCTTCTTCATCTCCTCATCTGCCACATCTTGCAGAACCAATAGCACCCTCTCACTAAACATCGCGATGATCTACGCCACCGTCTCAGTAGTCTGGAGAAGGTTCTGAAACTCCGTCATCAGCTGCACCTCAATCACTGGCACGAACTCAGCTCGGAATTTGGTTGTAAAGTCATCCCATATCATCAAATCAACAGCCTCAGTACCAACTGAGCGCCCAACCTCCTCCCACTAGTCTTAAGCTCTGTCTTTCAGAAGACAAGAAGCACAACTGACGTTTGCCCCATCGGGACAACTGCTAGTGCGGAAGGAGTTAGTGACATCCGCTAGCCAACGCCTGCTCGCAATCGGGTCCTTCTCCACACAGAAATCTGGAGCCCCACATGCCCGGAACTCCCTGAAGGTTAGTGAACGTGTCCCAATCAAAGCTACCATCTCAGAACGAAAGGAGCCCAAACGCCCCTCCAATACCTCCATGATACCCTCCTTGATCATACCAAAGATCAAAGGAGTTTGCTCAAGTATGCTTTGGGTAATCTCAGACAAAATGAACTCCCACATCTGATCATCCAACTGCCCGGATCCAAAACCTGAGCCCGAGCCCGAGCCCTTACCAGCATAAGAACCACCAATCGGTCTGCCTTGAAGAGTCACCATACTGAAAATAGATCATATAAACCATCAGAATACACATCAATATATATATATATATATATATATATATATATATATATATATATATATATATATATATATATATATATATATATATATATATATATCGAGGAGTCTCATACTCTATAATCTCCATGGTTTCATCGTAGTTCTCCTTGACTCGAGTATGGATCCTCTACTTCCAGTAGTATGGGACCATACTACCTTCCACATCTATCCATACTTTCCTCAAGGATCGCTTTGAATCCTCCAAGTCACTCCCTATCCACATATACAACCCTTCACAAAACAAGGCTCCCAACACTAAATCTCTTCCTAGGTTTTCCCTAAGGTAAACACCATACCACTCTCTGCCATCAACTGCAAAAGGAACTCCTACCCGCACCCTCTAACTAGCTTACGAATACAATTACATATCATCGACACCAGATAATTCTTCGAATGAAAGGGACTCAAACAAGAGCTGTACAATAGATTTAAAACCTAACCTTCTAAAAATATTTAGTTTCTGAGATATGTAACTTAGCATATCCGCTTACTAGTTAGCTGATGTTAGTGAGAACTCCTAAAAAGCACAAAGCAAGCAACATTCGAGCATCGAGTAATCGGAACAAGCATAACCTAATTAGGCCACCCTGTCACTGACTGTTCAATATAAGCATGCAAGACTACAAGCTCATATACTAAGCATAAAAAGGCATCTCTCCTACAATTCTATCATGCAAACCCTGAGCAGTTCCTTAGTCCTAACAAGCATTCGATTCACAGATTCATAGATCAAAGCATATATAAATCATGTATGGGTATTTTGGGAAAACTTACTTGAGCTCAGTCGATTGCATGCACCACACCCTTTTCTTTTATTTGAAACTCTTTTTATAAAACATTTCTTTTTGAAAAAGTTTGCCAAACCCTCAGTTTGAGTTCAGGCATACCCGAGAGTACATCCGAATCCCTCAAACTAAGGCTGAGATACCAACTTCAAACTTCCCAAAAACATAGACCAAAAAATGTTGTTTTTAAATTTATAAAACCATTATCCCAAAACATCAATATAAAATCATGGTGGAACAAAGTGTATCAAATACATCACGAACATCAGAGTACTCATAAAAATGTGGAATGAGCTGGTGTGTGCTCTGCAATCGTCCCGGCCTATTCCCTTTCGAACCAGAAGTACCTAAAACATAAAATGAAAACCGTAAGCACAAAGCATAGTGAGTTCCCAAAAATACCACATACCATACATAATAAACACACAGTGGGCCTGCCCGACATACAGATCTGTCAGTCATCGAGCCCCGCCCAGTATACATATAAACATATAAACATATTATCATACAAACACATGAGATAATCACAAAGATAATAGCATACAGAATAGTCATCGGTCCCCGCCCATCATTGAGCCTCGTCCGGTAAACATATACACATAACACATGCAGGAGTCATGCAGACAACTAGCATACTAACATATCAAACCAGAGTCTGATACCCGTGCCTTCGATCCGCTAAACACAGTGAGGAAACTTACCTCTGTATCTGAATAATAGCTGATGAAGCCCTGACTTCGAATCTCAGCTCTAATTGACAACTAACCATCAAAATACCAATTATAAAACATAATCCACAATACCCAAAATACCCCCCCCCCCCCAACCCTCTTAGGTCAAACTGGATCAAAATGGGTCAAACGGTCAAAAAGTCAAGAAAAGTTAACTCAACTGACCGACACGTCGTGGTAGCCCTTTACCACGTTGTGGCGTGGAATACAAAAAAACAGTCGCGACCAACCCCGACACCATGTCGTGGTGGCCTTACCACGTCGTGGTAACTGGATTTTCAACAGCTTAATGTATTCACCCATTTTCTTCGATCCTAAAGGGTCTCCAACTTAGATCGGGTCCATAAAAGGGTCTAAATGGATAAAGTTTCCAACTTTATTCAACAGAACCCTCCAAAGTGTATAGATCTCAACTTTAAGGTCCAAAAGACTACATGTCTTAAGAAATATTCACTTAATCCTTAAGGTTACTTGTCCAAGGGCTCCAGAAGAGTTTCTAACACCAAACACATCATAAAAGTCAGTGTTTTTCAGACATCTATGTCCAATGCATGTCTTGGACTCTTATTAGGTCAAATTAGGTCAAAAGGGCCAAGATTCCATGCATGGCCTCAAAACTCAAATCTAAATCAGATCCAAAGAGTCAAATGCTCCAAATGCCTAGAGATTCATAAAGTTGCATGCTTTATGAGATTCAACCTTCCAAAGCAACAAGGCATAGAGAAAAAGTGGACAAAATCCATAGATCTATCAACTAACTCATCAAGATGATGATTTTATACCTCCTTAAGATGCTTGAGGAAGATAAACTTTTGGACCTATGTTGCTTTGGACTCCCAATATGATCTTCCATCACCTTCTTCCTTCACAAGAACCAAACACACACACTTTATGGCTAAAAACTTACACAAGGGATCTAGGGTTTGCAAGGGATGATTTAGAGAGATGGATGCTAATTGGAGGGAGGCTATGAGAGGTTAAGGAGTTTAAATAGGGCTCAGCCCTAAACTTTAGGGTTTTCTCTAACAACCACCACCACTTCATGGCAAAATCACCACATCGTGGTGGTTCATTAAACTCCAGCGGTCCAAAAGCTTATTGACACGTCATGGTGAGACTTCACCACGTGGTGGACAAAGAAAGAAATCATACACAATCGGAAATAACTTCATACCTGAAATCGAGTGTTACATCGGCATTGGTGCCTTTGACCCACGAATATAGTGAAGGAACTCACCTAACAACGATGATGAACTCCTGGTGCTCTACTGCTAACAAGACAAGTGCTACAGCATACCTAGATAATCTTACAAGGTAAACCTTTAGTCTACCTTCCAAAGATAACGGTTGGCAAAGAGTCAATTCCAGTCAAAAAGTCAAATTCAATGGTCAAATATGACCCTCTATATTGTGGCCATCCTTGCCACGCCGTGGCCTTCAAATGACAAGACATTCGCGTTTTCCCTAGTCGCCACGTCGTGGTAACCTAGACCACACCGTAGGCACTAGGTTCAAAATGTCTTAATGGATTAAGTAGAATCCTCTAATACCAAAGGTTCTAAGGTCCAGATCTGATCATTTCAAATTTCCAAATGGATAAAGTTTCCACCTTTATCCCCTGAGACCCACCAAGACGTCTATATCTCAAGTATTAGATCCAAAAAGGCTAAAAATGGAAAGGGCTCAAACATTAAGCACTTAATCCCAAAAGTCCTTAGTCCAACTTTTACAGAATGCTTCTAAGACTCCTAATGGTCCATTAAAATCGAAATTTATGGACATGCATGACCCATGCATGTCCATCTTCAAACTAGGTCAAAAGGGAACAAAATTACCCAAAATGTAAGTATGGTTCCCATATTACTACAAAAGTACAGATCTAGGAGATATGTCATTTAAGGGACATAGAGAAACCATAAATTTGCAAACTTTATCTCTTAATATCACTCAAACCACTCCAAAAAGAACCAACCGTGATCCAAAACCTAGATCTATGAAGAAGAACACAAAAAGGTTGAAGCTTGAGGAATTACATGGAGTCCAGAAGATGCACACCAATGGAGGAAAGGATCACTTGATGAACCAAGCACTAATTCTTCTTCTTTTTCCTTCAAAACCACCACAAGTTCACTAAAATGAGCACAAGAGCACCAATGAGGATTAGGGTTAGGGTGTCTGGGTTTGAGAGTGATGGAGGCTGAAGATGGACAACCCTAGCCTCCCACTTTCCTTTAAATAAAGCGCAAATCCCTGAAATTAGGGTTTCCTTAAAATTATCCGCCACGTTGTGGCCCTTGTGGCCACGCCATGGTGGGTCCTTTTAATCACAGGATCAAGAAATTATCTTCCACGTGGTGGTGATGCCTCATCATGTCATTGCCACCTGCTGCATCAACTCAGTAGTCTGGAGCACCACCTCCGTGCTACCCATGACTCGTTGACTAACCTCTCCCCAAAAAATTAGGGCCCGACACTTCATCCCATAGAGCATCTCAAAAGGAGGTCGATCAATACCAGCGTGGCAGCTATTGTTGTAAGAAATCTTAGCCAGTGGGAGATACATATCCCAGCTACCGTGGAAATCCATTACACAAGCTTGTAGCATATCCTCCAAAGTCTCGATAGTCTGCTCACTCTGACCATGAGTCTGCGGATGAAATGCCATGCTTAAGTGCAGGCGAGTACCCAACCCCTCATGAAACCATTTCCAAAATCTGGAAGTGAAACGTACATCCCGATCCGAGACTACTGATACCGGAACCCCAAGTCGTGCCACAACCTCTCGGATATAAATGTCGCCTACTTCTCCACAAAGATTCTCTCCTGAATGGGAATAAAATGTGCACTCTTGCTCAACCGATCCACAATGACCCAAATCAAATCCACCCCTCACGCTGTTCGTGTAAAATTCGTGATGAAGTCCATCATGATATCTTCCCATTTTCAAACGGGAATACCCAACGGCTCCATTTTGGTGTGAGGTCGCTGATGCTCAGCCTTGACTTTCCTGCAAGTCAAGAACCGCTCCATGTACCAAGCCACATCCCGCTTCATTCAGGGCCACCAATAATCAGACCGGAGATCTGTGTACATTTGCATCACACCCGGATGAATAGAAAATCTTGACTTGTGGGCCTCCTCCATCATTACCTGTCGTACGCCACCCCAGTACGGGACCCAAACCATCTGATGTAAGGTCAACAGTCCCTTACAGTCATAATCGAAAGAGGAGACTTGTCCCACAATGTGCTGACTCTTGTAGTGTTCCTCTTTCTTGGCCTCAACCCGAGCCTCACTAATCCGCTCCAATAATGGAGTAATCACCGTTATCCTCAAACATAGATCTTAAATAGGTGCGCTCGTCACCTTGCGACTGAGTGTGTCGCCCACCACGTTGGTCTTTCCGAGGTGATAAAGGATATCGCAATCATAATCCTTCACTACATCCAACCACCTGTGATGCCTCATATTTATTTTTGGTTGACCCATCAAGTACCTCAAGCTCTTGTGATCTATGTAAATGGTACAATGGACCCTATAGAGGTAATGTCACTAAATTTTGAGATGGAAAACCACCGCCCCAACTCCAAATCATGAGTGGGGTAGTTCGCCTCATGAGGCTTCAGCTGCCTAGAAGTGTAAGCAATAACCCGACCCCTCTACATCAAAACCACACCCAGTCCCGAGATCAACACATTATAGTATACCACGAAATCATACACACCCTAAGGAAGAGTCAAGATGATCAGAGCCTCTTACAACCTCTGTCTCAATGTCTCAAATGCCACCTGCTGCTCAGGCCCCTAGCGGAAAGTAACTGCCTTCTTTGTCAACTTGGTGAACGAAACTGCAATCCTAGGGAAATTCTCGATGAACCTTTGATAATACCCTGCTAAATCCAAGAAGCTCTGAATCTCAGATGGAGACTTCGGAACCTCCCACTGCATTATGGTCTCGATCTTGGCTGGATCAACCAATATCCCCTTCTCATTGACAATGTGCCCCAAAAACTGCACTTCGTGTAACCAGAACTCGAACTTGGAGAACTTGGCATAAAGCCTCTCCCTCCTCAGAGTCTCCAGAACATCTTGCAGATGATCATCATGTTACTCATTGGTCTTAGAATAGACCACGATAGTATCAATAAATACAATGACAGACCGATCCAACATCAGTCTACACACACGGCTTATGAGATCCATGAACACTGATGAGGCATTGGTGAGCCCGAAAGGCATCACCACAAACTCATAATAACCATAACGTGTCTTGAAAGCAGTCATCTGGACATCCTCATCTACGACTCTCATCTGATGGTAACCTTAACACAGATCGATCTTGGAGAACCAAGATGCACCCTACAGTTGGTCGAACAAATCATCAATCCTCAAAAGCGTATAACGGTTCTTCACCGTTAGCTTGTTCAGCTCCCGATAATCAATGCACATCCTGTGGTAGCCGTCCTTCTTCATAAACAAAATTGGTGCTTCCCATGGTGAACTATTCAGTCCGATAAACCCCTTGTCTAACAACTCTTATAGTAGTGTAAACAACTCCTGCATCTCTGGTGGTTCCAACGCTATAAGGTGCCTTGGTTATCGGATTCGCACCTCGTACCAGATCAATACGAAACTCCACGTGTCTCTTTGGAGGCACTCAAGGAAAGTCCTCTGGGAACACGTCTGAATACGCTCAAAATACTGACACATCCTCAATCGCCCTCTTCCTCTCCCTCATGGTGTCCAATACATAAGCCACAAAACCTGAACAATCCTACTGAAGATATCTCCTAGCCCTCGCAGCTGACTAGAGAGTCGGTCCTCATTGAGCACTCATGCCATGAATAACTAGTTCTCCCCCACTTGGGGTTTGAATCCATACTAACTGGTGCCCACAACCGATCATTGCCCCATTAGGGCTCAACCAATCCATCCCTACAATGACCTTGTTCTCGGTCAAAGGAATAGGAACCAAATCGATCGGATATCTCTCTCGGAATACGTCAAGAGTACAACCCCGATGAACTCTCGATACACTTATTGGACGATCATCGGCTATCTCAACCTCCAACAGATAATCTAGCTCCCCAGGAGCATCATCAAACCTCTTGCTGATTGCAATAGATACAAACGATCAGGTGGCACCCAAATAAAAAAAACAAAGCAGGCAATCCGTTCACCAAGAACGTCTCCTAAACATTACAACATGAAACATAAGCATAAAAAATAATGAAAGTTCATAAATAAATGGAAAAATACCCATAACCATGTCAGGAGTCGCACGCGTCTCCTCAGTCGTCAGCTGAAAAGCCCTACTCTTCACTACAGGGGCTGCCTGCTTGCCCTCCTGCCAGTGATCCTCAATGTCGTCGAAGCGGGTGCTACAACCACTCCTCCAGCCAAACTCAGGCAATCGGCCTTCTTGTGGTCTCTCTGATTGCAATGAAAGCATATCAAACCTAAAACATAGGTGGTGGTGGTGGAAGTGTAATCTCTACCTAAGTGCCATGTCTTGTCGCACTTATAGCAGCCGAACCACCTGCCCTGCACACTCCACCATGCATCTTTCGTCACTTGCCACAATGCCCCGACCCTATTGGCCCCTCGATCTAGAATCAAAACTCTTGGGTTTCTTCGCTGAAATCCAGTCATCTGCACCTTCTCTGCCTTCCTCTTCCCGATGTGCTCCAAATCAATTTCCCGCTCCTAGGCCCAGGATATCATGTCCTCCAATGTCAGACAGGCTGAAAAACAAACAAATTCCATGATATTTGATCTCAGCATGTCATGGTATCGAGTCTTCCTCATCTCCTCATCTGCAGCATACTAGGGTACCAATAAAGCTCTCTCTCGGAACTTGGCGGTGATCTCCACCACGATCTCAGTCGTCTGACGCATATCTAGGAACTCCCTCGCTAGCTATTGCACCCCAACAGCCGGTGAAAACTCTGCTCGGAACCGGGTCACAAAATCCAACCAAGTTATGGCCTCAATGGTTGTAGCTTCTAGAGTATAACCAACCTCCTCCCAACAATCCCGGTCTCGCTCCCTCAGATAGCCTACAACGAACCTCACCTTTGACCCCTCAGGGCAGAAGCTAGTCATATGAGCACACTCGATGTATGTTGTCTATCTTCTGGCGGAAATAGGGTCCTTCTCCCCAAAGAACTCCGACACCCCACATCCCCTGAAATCCTTGAAGGATAGAGAGCAGGGCGCATAATGACATGCAGTTAGCTCGACCCTAACGGTCCATATACGATCCTCCATCAACTTGATGATACCCTCCTTGATCGACCCGAACATTACCAGGATCGCATCAAGGATGCCTCTCGTAATCTCATGTGTGATGAACTCGCATAATCCCTTGTCAATCGGTTTGATGCTCGATCCTGAGCCAGATCCAGATCCTGAACCTCCTTCTCTGCCATGTGTCATCACCATGTTGAAACATAATACATAAATAATCAGTATACGCACAAAAAGTTTCACACTACTCGAATTCCTTAAGGCCTTCCTTTTCTTAGGTATAGATCATGTGCTTTCATTAGTATGAGCCCAATACTACCTTCCGCACCTATTTATACTTTCCTGAAGGACTGTCTCAAATCCTCCAAGATACTTCCCTACTATCATTTACTTCACTTGCGCTATAGAGCGCCTTACGCGCTAAGACACATCCTAGCCTTTCCTAGGGTTCTTTTCCACACCACTCTCTGCTATCGGCTGCATAAGAGACTCCCCTCCAGTGTCTTCTAACTCTTTCACGAATACAACTACATGTTACCAGCACCAGATAATTTTCGACTGCTAGGTCCCACTATACAACGGTTGGAATCAAACAAGAGTTGCGCAATAGAGTTGAACCTAAACTTCGAGAATTATCTAATCCCCACAACATCGAATTTAAAGTATTCGCTTAATATTAGCCGACACTAGTAGAGTCCCTAGAATCAAAAAGCAAGCAACATTCGAGCATTGAGCTCTAAACCAGAGCACTACCTAACCAAGCCACTCTATCTAATCATTTGAAATCCATACTAGCATGCAGTTCTAATTAAGCGTTCATACAACTGACATACAAAGTCATCTCTCCTAGCATCCTACTATGAAATTCTGAGCAGATCCTTAGTATTAATCTAGCATGTTATACACATAAACATATACTGAAACAATAACATGTATGGGTATTTTGGGAATACTTACTTGAGCTCGGCTGATTGCGTGAATCACACCCCTTTTCTTTATAATAATTTATTTAGAAAACACTTTTTCATTCAAATATTTTCAATTACTTAGTTTGAGTCCAGACACACCCAAAAGTGTGCTCGAATCCCTCAAACCAAGGCTCTGATACCAACTTGTAACGTCCCAAAAAATTACTAGGTAAAAATTTCATTTTAAGAACCAACCAACATCATTTATTCATTTCAAAACACATCAAAACATGATAATGTATAAAATAGTTATTAGAGTACAAATCAGGTCATAAAATGCGGAATGCTGGTGGATGCGGTGCGATCATGCCATACCCTTCCCTTTCGAACTGGAAGTACCTGAAACCATAAACATAAAACTGTAAGCACAAAGCTTTGTGAGTTTCCCCAAAATACCCCATATCATACATACATAACAATTCAAAACATAATTGGTTCTATTTCACCCCCTTCGTTCTCTTTCAATCGGTACCGGATCTATTTCACCCCCCTTCGGTCTCTTTCAATCGGTATTGGGTCTATTTCACCCCCATCGGTCTCTTTCAACCGGTACTGGTTCTATGTCACCCCCTTCGGTATCTTTCAACCGGTATCAGGTCTATTTCACCCCTACAGTTAAGCATATAATCATATCAACAAGAGTCACAAAGACAACAAGCACATACAGGCATAATAATAAATGTCACAAAGACAACTATCATCCTACAAACATAATCCAGTGGGCCAACATTGGTGCCTTCGACCATGAGTACAGTGAAGGAACTCACCTAACAACGATGATCAATTGTTGCTCCTCTACTGCTAACAAGACAAGTGCTACACCACACCTAGATAATCATACAAGGTAAACCTTTAGTCTACCTGTCAAACATAAGGGTTTGCCAAGAATCATTTCCAGTCAAAACGTTAAAGTCAACGGTCAAAGTTGACCCTCCATGTCGTCGCCATCCTTGCTACGTTGTGTCCTTCAAACGACAAGAGAGTCGCATTTTCTGTAGTCGCCACATCGTGGCAACCTAGGCCACGCCATAGGTACTGGGTTCAAAATGTCTTAATGGATTAAGTCGAATCCTCCAATACCAAAGGTTCCAAGGTCCAGATCTGATCGTTTCAAATGTCCAAATGGAGATAGTTTCCACCTTTATCCCTTAAAGATCAACCAAGAGGTCTAGATCTCAAGTCTTAGATCCAAAAAGGCTAAAAATTGCAGGGGCTCAACCATTAAGCACTTAATCCTGAAAGTCCTTAGTCGAACTTTTCCAGAATGTTTCTAAGACTCCTAATGGTCTATAAAAATCCAAACTTTATGGACATGCATGTCCTTCTTCAAAATAGGTCAAAAGGGAACAAAATGACCCAAAATCCATGCATGGTTCCCATCTTACTACAAAAGTCCAGATCTATGAGATATGACATTCAAGGGACATAGAGAAACCATAAAGTTGCAAACTTTATCTCTTCATGTCACTCAAACCACTCCAAAAAGGACCAATCATGCTCCAAAACCTAGATCTATGAAGAAGAACACAAAAAGGTTGAAGCTTGAGGACTTACACGGAGTCCAGAAGATGCACACCAATTGAGGAAAGGATCCCTTGATGAACCAAGCACTAATTCTTCATCTTCTTCCTTTAAAGCCACCACAAGTTCACTAAAATGAGCACAAGAGCACCAAAGAGGATTAGGTTTAGGGTTTCTGGGTTTGAGAATAATGGAGGTTGAAGATGAGCAACACTAGCCTCCCATTTTCCTTTAAATAGGGTGCAAAACCCAGAAATTAAAGTTTTATGAAAATTAACTGCCACATCGTGGCCCTTATGGCCACGCCGTGGCGGGTCCTTTTAATCCCGCGATCAATAAATTTTTTGCCACGCCGTGGTGATACCTCACCACGTTGTGGTTACCCAGAGTGGAGACTTAAATTAGGATGGATTAGCTCATACATGAAATGGGTGTTAGATAAATGTACAAGAAGGAAGTTATGGGTGTTCATGGGTGGCGATTAGTGGCCACCCGAGGCGGATAAATAAAAGGGGAAGCAAGCGAGTAGTGCACATTCTTCGATTGGGAGATATAGATGAGGAGGTGAGTGAGCGAGAATGAGAACATGAGGAAGAAGCGGGAGTGAGAGAAATAGTCGTTATTTTGATATCTTCTTATATTTTTAATTAAAATTAATTAAAGATATGTAAAAAAAGATAAAAAGGTTAAAAATTCATTTCATGTGGCTGAAGGACAAAACATACAAGATTTTGAAACCACAAGGGTTACACATATAACACACGGACTAAACTTGCTAATATAAAAGACCATATATACTATTTTTGTAATTTTGTGTTAATTTTATATGGATTTAGGGCATAGTAAGCTTTTAATAGCTTTTGCTTTTAAGTTTTTTTTCTAACAAAAACCTTGAATTAGACAAAAAGTAGTGTTAGCCTATACAAGCTTTTAGCTTTCCTTTTAAGCAAAAGTTCATAAACAAAAAGCTACTTCAAAATTAGTTATTGGAGTTTAGTTTATACTTATAAAAATTAACAACAATTTTTATGGAACATTTTTATATAAAATCATAATTTCCAGTTTTCTGTTATCAGTTATTTTTGTAAAATACGTCCTTAATTATACAAAACTTGTGTTACTAAATACATACTCATGCAAAATATTTCCTAATATATATTCTAATTGGATTCTCAATTTCTTTATAGAGTATAAAATTTCACATAGATTATGTAAAAAATAATTCTATAGTTGAAACGAACATTTAGTTAACTATAACATTACATGATCAAAGAACTCATCATACAATATAACATAAGATATATGATCTTTAAGAACAGGAATAAGGTTCGCTAAACGGCTAAACCCTCTCAAAGTTCATCAATTTTAGCTTTAATTAAAACTGGATGATTTTGTGAATATCAAGATCTTTTGTGCTTTGCAATAGAAACTTACCAATACAAGTTTAACCTTTATTTTCATTTAAAGGTCCTTTGATTTTGGATAAATCGTAACTATTCAATTTTGTTTTGGATATTTATAGATAAATATAATATTAAATAGTTGTATGATTATTGATTGCATAAATAGTAGTGTATGACCCTGTGGCACAACAACTAATACTATAATCGAAGTGGTGCAAAAAGCTTTCCATTTCCCACCCACACCTCCTCGTTACCACTTCTAGTCGCTATAAATTGGCATCCTCCCCATTTGATCCTGTCGCTCATGTTCTAATTTCCATCAGAAATTAAACCACCAAACCATATCTACATTTTTTGCAATGTCTACGGTGGTGTGTCAACAAGGTGTGCATTCTTGCATCGAGTCCTCGCTTGTTTTAGAGGCAACCACCATGAGACTCAAACTAATGGCACCAAAGTGTTGCAAAGAAGTCATTAAACATAACGATTATGGTTCTTGGAGTTTCCTTCAGTCTCTTTCCTCCCAAAAGCCCATTGAAAAAGAAAGCTCTTATGTCCATCCTTGGGTCAACCAATCTTCGCACTCAAAGCTCAGTCAGAAAAGCCTTGCACTCTGCACAGAAAGCCTAGGAAATGAGAGCGGGAGTGACACTAGCCAAGGGAGCGTTGCCTTGTTTTCAGAATCCAACAGATTGGACACAAGGAGCCAAGAAATAATTGCTCCTAGGGAGAAAATTAGGGTTTTGGTTCCTCAAATGGGATCAAAGAAAGTTGTTTCTCGTAGCTTTCCACCCCCTTTGACTACAATACGTAGTTCGAGTTTGTTTCATGTTAGTCATCACCGGGAAGGTGGAAGGCTAATCATCCAAGCAGTGGAGGCACCATACAAGAATAGCTGTTTTCAAGCTGAAAGGAGCCATGGACGTCTACGGTTGATATGCACGAAGAGTATGTCAAGATGATAGATCTTTGCATACAAATCAAGAAACCATTCAAGCATATACTAACAAAAATACTGGATACGACTATGACCATCGATGATGATGATGATACAATTGATGTTGTGATGGAACCTAAAAGCAAAGAAAAATATATTGTGCCAATTAGGTGAACGGAAGATGGCATGGATAGAAAGGACTTACATGTAATTGAGAACCTTTTTGGTTGGTTACCTTTTGAAGCTTTTTTAATGTCTAACCTTTTTTTCTTGGGTAGTGATTTTTTTTTATCAAAGCAAATGTCATCAAATCTGAAAGAATATGGAAGTTTAACTACATGAGTTATAATATTGTTCCCTTTGTCCTGTGATGAGATTGAGTTCTATCATTTCTTATGTCACTTCTATTTCTGGAAAACCCTGACACTTTTATATTGAAGGAATACCATGCTAATGCTTGTCACCTCAGATTTGTATATCAAGTATTAAAATAATATTAGTAGTAACAAATGTGTTTGTATGCATGCTTCCATCGATTACTGCTCGTTTATATATATATATATATATATATATATATATATATATATATATATATATATATATATATATATATATATATAGTGGCGAGTTTAGAAATAGAAAACCACATGTCTTACTAATTTTTTTATATACATTTTTTATAAAAATCTAAAGGTTTTTTATAGGTAAGATAGGTCTTAAATTTTTTTAAAGTAGGTCTCTAAAAAAATTATATATTTTAATTTTAAATAAATTAAAAAAATTAGGAGGGTCCTAAAACCCACCTTCCTTATACATACCCTCCCTATATATATATATATATATATATATATATATATATATATATATATATATATATATATATATATATATATATATGGGGTCCGCTTACAGTAAGTACTCAAAAAATTGTGAGTAAAGCGAAGACAATTCTTCACTACCTATTTCGTCAAAGGCACAAACGTCAAACTCAAATACTTACCCGTGATGCGTTTGAATGCGACTCACGTCTGTGGTAACTAATACGGACTTGATGATTTAATCACGTGCAGCGAACATCTATAGAACGTCATTTAAGTGGGTTTTATTATTTTTTTTGTTTTTTTCCTTTTTTTTCGTTAAATAAATTCAAAAAAAAATAAATAGATATATACTCGGTTTTAACGTTTTTATTTTTTGTTTTTTTTAATTATTTGTTTTTTTTCTCTTTTTTTTGTTTTTTTAATTGAAAGATCAAGTATGCTCAAGAGTCATATTAAAATGATATTGCTAAATAACATATGATGCTAAGGGTCACACTAACAACAACTTGATACAATTGATTATTTATTAGAAATTAATTTTAATAAATTTTCATAAACTCTTATAATAAAATGAGAAAATATTAATTTCATGGAAATAGTTATTTTACAATACAAGTAACATATTATTTGATAATGTATGAATTAATAAGTCAATATTTTAGACTTGGAAAGCCTTTTGTCTTTTAGGAAAAGACAAGGTTTATATCTTATAAACTTTGAGTTTATAAAATATAAACTCTTCTTTTCTTTTTTCCACATATGGTCGGCCATGCTAAGGGGAAAAGAGAGGCATGGTTTTCTTATTTGTTTAATCAAAAGAAGTCAAAGCATGGTGCATGCATGGGGACAAGGTTGTCTAAAATGTTTAATGGTTAAGGACTCTTGGATTAACATTCTACTTTAAAGAATGGAGAGTGGATTCATTTATGGGTTACTCTTCCTAGCAAAAGTCGAGAGCTCTTCTTTCCCTCTCCATATTCTCTCAAGTCTTGCACTTTGAAGATAATTGTTGCTTACATCCTCTCTTTAAGTCATAATCTTGTTTTGACTTAAAGCTTAAGAGTTGTAACTAGCATTACATCAAGTTCGCACATTGTTGGTGTCTTTTTGGGTTCATCCATCTTCTTCAACATCCAAGCCTCCCCTAGATTTCATGTTATGGATTGTGTTTGATATAAATTTGGTAACACTTGTGATATAAACTTTTTTACAAAGCGTGACTTAATGTCATGAAATATTTTGAAATCATAACATTTTAAAATCGCTAAAAAGATGGGTATTACAACTATGGGGTGACCGTTTCTTCCTGATTTAGTGTTCTCTATAAGTGAATTCTCTTTTAGCAGGTTTGAAGTCTTAGGATTATAAACCTTATATGTTATTCTATGTCCATGGTTTGATGGGTACTTTTTCAGAAGAACAAGCAAGTGAGAATAGATTTGGATTTTCGGTAATTGGGCATATAATGACGAGATAAGGAGAGATTTAAAACTAACCCAAACATCATAAGCATGGAGAACTTGTTGATTTTAATGTATGTTACAAATTTTCCAAATCCAATGGATGTGAAAGGATTGTTGAAGGAGTGTGAAAGATATGGAATGGTTTCCAATGTTTACATAGCTCGTAAGCTATCTAAGTAATGGGAAAAGGTTTAGATTTGTTAGATTTATCAAGGTGGAAGATTAAAATCGTTTGGTTCAAAATTTACGTTCTATATGGGTTGGAAATTACATTTATTTGCTTCGGTAGCAAGATTTAATAAAGATGAATGGAAACCTAATGATATAGATGAAGACTTAAAAATGAATAACTCAAAACCTACAAACAACATGAATGCCGATAACAAGGATTCAAGGAATCCGTATGCCTTGGTGGTAGAAAAAGGAAAAATAGCAAAGAAGAATTTGGAGACCAAAAAGAACAATCCCAAGCAAATGGTAATTGAAGGAAAATATCCTTTGAAAGTGACGGATGCTTCATGTGTAGTGCTAGGTAAGGTCCAGGATGTAAATTTAATTACTAACATTCATAAGGTTTGTAAAAAGGAGGGCTATGAAGTAGTTTAGATCAACTATATGGGAGGTTTGTAGGTACGACTTCAGTTTAAGTCTCTTCATGTCTAAAATTCAAACAACACTAAGATTGTAAGTGGTATTTTAAGGAATTAAATTTTCTTTCTAAACACTTTTAGAGGAGAAAAGATTGGTTGGAATTGTATTTGATAGTTTCCTATTCTGTACACAGACTCCTAATGTCTTTTAAAAGTTTTCTAGTAATTAGGGGAAGTAATGTTTATGAACGAAGATCAAAATGAGGCGGAACGTATGTATCAAAATAACAACTAGAAGTCTTATTACGGAAACAATTGCATGGAGACAGAGGAAACAAAAAATGTCGATGTGGGTTCCAAAATGGAGTCTGAGGAGGATGAAACAAAAAATGAAAACGAAAATGGTGTTGGGGGAGGAGAATAAATTACAAAAGTTGTCTTTGTTTACTTTTACCGAAATGGTCCATATGTATACTCTTTAGGTTAGAGACTTTGACCATGAGATTTTTGTATGTTGGAAGATTTAATCCCTTTGTAGCAAAAAAATTATAAAATTGTTCCTATAATTTACAAAAAATGTCTAAATGCAGATTTTTTTACTGCAAATAGTCCGTGTGTTTAAAAAAATATACAAAAATGATCCCTGCTTAATAGAAAATTTACAGAGTACACTCCTTACAAAGCGGACATTGAAACTTATGGGTTCGGCAAAGAAATTGGAAATACCGTCCCCATAAAAGAGAGAGGGCAATTTCTAGTTTTATAACACTTATCTAGTCATTGATTGAAGTTATTGCAATAGCAATTTGTCAAGATTAGTTACCTACTAGGACGAACATTGCTAATCCACTCGGGTAGTGTTTCGTACACAAAACAAGATCTGATAGGACTGAACTGATTATTTGTGTAACATTTGATAAGACTAAAACAATAATACATAACAAAAGGAAACTAAAACAATAATACATAACAAAAGGAGTTTGTTATGTGCTACTTTGTCTTGTCTCTCATCTACTATATGCTACTAGGGCTGTAAACGAACTGAACGTTCGGCGAACCGTTCGTGAACTGTTCGGCGGGAAGTTCGTTTATGTTCGTTTATTTAATAAAGACAAAACTTCAAAAATGGTCCCTGTGGTTTCCGAAAATATCAAGTTTAGTCCCTAAGTTCAAAAAACCTCACAGATGGTCCTTGTGGTTTCAAAACTTTTAACAAATGATCTTTTCCGCTAACTCCGTTAACATTTAGCCGTTAAGTGAAGGGCATTTCTATCATTTCACAACCACAGGGACCATCTATGAAGTTTTGCCTTAATTTTTTTAAAAAAAAAAAAAAGAAAAATAAATATAATTATTTAATATTAAACACCATCTCTCTCTCTCTCTTTCTCTCTCACTCACTCACTCACTCACTCTCTCTCTCTCTCTCTCTCCCTCCCTCTCTCCTTCTCTCTCTCTCTCTCTCTCTCGTGAATCAAATCATTCTTCGTTGCCCCCACCATCGCATCATTCCTCACCGTTTGTCACCACCAAATTCTACCACCGGTTCCTCTGGTAAACACTCCGATCCCCATCCCATCCTTCTCTTCCTCCCTAAAAGTTCACCAAGAAATTGAGCCTGAGTAACAGACATGAAATCGTTTAGCAACCCCAATGAAATCATTCACAAAATCAAGAAAAGGGTTCTCCGTTTTAGTCACCGGATCAGCCAGAAGATGAAATGGGGACAGCCCTCCTCCACCCCTCCTCCTGTTGATCGGAAACAACCAAATACCCCTGAGGATCGCTGCTTCCCTCCGCTGCTACTTCGCTGTTTCCTTCCCTTCCTCCCTCGTGTTTGTCCAATGGAACAGAGAAGGAACGGCCAAGGAGGCCACCGGAGCAACCCCCTTGCTGTAACAGTCACCCAACATCATAAGTTGCCTTCGTTTTCTTCCTTCATTTTGGCGATTGTCCAAACCCCCCACCGAACCACCTCTTCTTCCATTCTTCTTTCTCCATTCGATCCAGTGTTTCCCATTCCCCTCGATTTGTAATCGCCGACAACGAGTGAAGAGCCAAGGGGAGTTTGCCGGAGATCGACTCCCTTCTTGCGATCTATTTAACCATCAGACCACCATTTTGACTGCTTTCATTCGTGTTCCTTCTTCCCTTTCCCGATCAATGAAGAAGAGTTGTAAACCAACAAGGGGTTATCGGTCTCGACGGACACCCTTTTCCCTCCTCGTGATTTCCCAGCCGCACCGGACCTCCCATCGATCTGCCTTTCGTTCGTCTGTTCCTTGCCCAATCTGATGGATACGATGATTATTCAAGGTCAAAGTTGGTTTGGCTTTTTAGGGAAGATGAAGCTATAAGAATACGTATTGTACAAGTCTCAAAGCAATGGAGAGAGAGAGAGAGAGAGAGAGAGAGAGTGTGTGTGTGTGTGTGTGTGTGTGTGTGTGTGTGAGTGAGAGAGAGAGATCAAATTTCTTTCATTTTTTCTTTTTTTTTAATAAAAAAATTAAGATAATAAGAGAAAACCTCATAAATGGTCCCCGGATATTGAAATGATGAAAATACCCCTCACTTAACGGTAGAAAGCTGACGGAGTTAGGCGGAAGGACTAAACATTAAAAGTTTTGAAACCACAGAGACCATCTTTAATAAATGAACGAACATGAACAAAAATTATCGTTCGTTTAGTTAAATGAACGAACATGAACAATGGTCTCGTTCGTTCATTTATGTTCGTGAACGTTCGTTTATGATGTTCGTTTACGTTCGTTTATGTTTGTTCGTTTAAGTTTATTTATATTCATTTATATTCAATTTTTTTTATTATATTGCTATATTATATGTTCGTTTATGTTCATATATGTTCAATTGTGTTTTTTTATGTTTGTTCGTTTATGTTTGTTCGTTTATGTTCGTTTAGCATGTTCACGAACATAAACGAACAAACATGAACAAAGTAATTTGTTAAACGAACGAACATGAACAAGAAAATCCCGTTCGTTTATCCGTTCGTGTTCGTTTGTTGTTCGGCTAACTTAAGCGAATGAACATGAACAAGACCTTGTTCGTGTTCGTTTGGTTCGTTTACAGCCCTATATGCTACCCAAAGTCAAAAATGAAAAAAACATCCGATCTAACCACAAACCTAACCTTTTTTCAATCCAAGCAAATGAAATATTTTTTTATTTTCATATTTCACATATAACAGGATCACAACAAATAAAAAAATAAAAAAAAAAGGGTAATATTTATATGAGGGCGACCACATGGATTTAATACAAATTGAGGTGGTTTTGCTCGCCGTATTCGTTGGTCTCATCTTCACTTTAAATAATAATATTACAACTAAATACAATAACTAAATCAAAAACAAATCAAAACCCAACATTACACTCTTGCTCTCATCATCTTCATGTATTTAATTTCCAGGAAACACAAACCTCAATCGTTCTTTTTGCTTATTTATAATCCGATCCTTTGGGGACAATGTTTTTGCTACCCCTGCTTGCCTCATCATCTCTGCCACATTCATAATTGTCACAAGATATAGCAAACATACTTTCATTTTTTTTCTTAAAGGATGGAAGAAAAGATAGATTTACCTCGTTTTCTTTCAAGCTCTTCCGCGAGCTCTTCTTTCCATCTTCTTTGCCTCTCTGAGAAGCTTGCCCTATAAAAATACAATATTTTTAGTCTCCAATAACCACAAAATAAGAAGCTAAATTTAAACAGAGCTTATATAGTCACAAACCTTGGACTAATGGCCTCTACTTGAGAATCATTCTGAGGAGACCGACATTCATGTGGATTTTGATCATTTACACCAGCAACACGCGATAAGCTCTCAGAATTATTATTATTATTATTATTACCAGGACTGGAAATGTCAACAGCTGAAGATAATCTCTTTCTTAGCCGCCTAATAGGTGATCTGCTGCTTTTCGGAGGTAAGTGCAGGTTGCTTGATAAATTTTCCTTGTTTTCATTCCCAACAGGAGTAATTGTTGTATTCATGGAGTTGTAAAATTCTTCATATAGAGGCGTCTGCATCTTCTTCAGATCTAAAGCCTGTTTTCCACATACCCAAAAAAAAAGTTAACCATTTGTTATACAGTACACAATACATGACATGACATAACAGAACAGAACCAGGTTGTACTGTTTTTTGTTGCAGTTTGACTTTTGATTGGGATTAATGTGAACGAGACAAGAAATGTAATTCTTTTCCCGCTTGAAAAGGTGGAACAATATTTGACAAACACTTGCTCTCCATCCCTCGTATGTGCAAATGACGTAAATACCCTCATCAACCTCATCATTGAAAATAGCCCTAAAATGTTTGTCCAGTCCCTTCCCATTAACTCCTATCCCATGTAACAAACACGGCCTTCGGCCGTGTTGTTTACACAGGATAGAACTGGAAGGGACTGAACAAGCTTTTTAGGGCTATTTCCAATGATGAGGTTGAGGAGGGCATTTATGTCATTTGCACATATGAGGGATAGAGAGCAAGTGTTTGTCAAATATTGTTTTACCTTTTCAGGCGTGACAAGAATTACATTTCTTGTCTCATTCACATTAATCCCAATCAAAAGTCCAACTGCAAACCAAACACTGTACAACCTGTCATGTCATGTCATGTCATGTCATGTTAGAAACAAAATCCACCTTCTCATTAATGAATGCTATGATCTTTGTTTCTGTAACTTCTTCTTCCTCCTCTACCCCTGAAGGAAAACTAAAACCATTATCTCCATCTGCAGTCATCTCACAAACTTCATCTGGAAACAATTTAGCAGCTACATCCTTTCCAAATTCAGGACTCGCATCAAACTGACATGCCACGTCATCATCAGGTTCCATCATGGGGTTAAAACTCTGTCTCCAATCACATATTGTTAGAGCCATAATATCCAAAAAAAAAATACCATAAGTGCATTTTGGATGCCATCTATGCAGTTATTACCTTATTGGCATCATTAAATTCAAATTTCATAGATGTGTTCCCAGCCATTAGATCATCATCATCCATTTGACACATGTCATCATCATATCTACTTGAACCCCATCCAGAAAATTTCTCAGGGTATATAGTTGAGCACCTTACACTATCTTTATCATCAGCATCCACCATTCCACCACTACCACTTGTTTTCATGTTCATGCATATGCTGCAATAGCAAATCAACTTTTCATTTATTGAAATAATTTATATAAGTAATAAAAAAAAGGATAAATCATAAATCTTATGGATTCTCTCACCTTCTAGGTTGCTTCATGGATGTTGGAATTTGATTGCTAGGTGTTGCCTATATAACAAAAGTGTAATAATTTATAGAAAAATATTTTAAAAAAAAATTAAAGGAGTTTTTATGTTAGAATACTGACTATAACTGATGTGCGAAAGACAGGATGAGACTCCTCATACTCTCCAGTAACAAATGGATGCTGCAAAGAATTAGAAAACACAAACCAAAACTTTTACTTTATTAAACAAATAAGTTTAAAAGGAAAAGAAAAAATGAATAACATTTTTTTTTGTTTCCATATTTTAATTGTTATTCATTTCCAGTTTAGTGACTATAAATAAAGCTTGAGATGGAAATCACCTGTAGTAACTCTGATGCATCAGGCCTGAGATTTGGTTCCCTATCATAGCATAAACCAATAAAGGTAAGAAAAAAAAATAAAAATAAAGATAATAATATAATATGAATTCATACTTTTGGAGGCATTTTAGCAAAAAATCCTTTGCTTCTGCAGAAAGATGATCTGGTATAGGTGGATGAGCTTTTGTTGTTCCTATATGAAAGAGAGCAGCAACCTAAACAAAAGAAAAAAACACCCATGATTTATTTAGTACACATACCTAGGAATAAATTCTGAAACCTTAAAATCTCAGAACAATAAATTGTAAACAAACAAACACCTCCTGATATTGTTGACTCCATGGAGGCTTTCCAGTTGCCATTTCAATAACAGTGCATCCAACACTCCATATATCAGCAGAGCTACAAAAATAACAAATAAAAACAAAATAAATTTATTCAAATACCTTTTTAAACATCATTTATTTATCCAAAAAACAATTAATGATTAATTGATTATACTAACAAGCTATGGCCAGTTTGGAGTATAACTTCAGGAGCCATCCAATATGGGGTACCCTTCATTGACTTTGCGCCTGTCATTGTAGCCTAAAGAAAAAAAATATATTTAAAAAAAATCAGTGTATAAAGTAAAAGTAATTAATAATAATTAGGGCATAGCATATTAGCATGCATACCAGCTCTACAACTTTCTTTGAGGCACCAAAATCTGCAAGTTTGATCCTTCCTTTATTATCAACAAGAATATTTGCCCCCTGTTGTCACAAAAAATGTCCACATATTCAACTACAAACATGAACTCATATCAGAGAGATAGAGAGAGAGTGAATTTACCTTGATGTCCCTATGCATAATACCATTTTTGTGGAGATATTCCAGCCCTAATAATAATTGTTTTGTGTACATTCTTATCACCTGCTCCATTTAGAAACTAAAGTTAAATTTCCAAGTTCCTTATGAAAAGATTCCATTAACTAAAATTCAAAATTATGGTAACAGTAACTTACAGATTCAGGGAAGGAACCAAATTTTCCTAGGAGTGATGAGATGGATCCACCTGGAACAAATTCCAGGAAGATATTTAATGATTCCTCCTCTCTAGCAGTTCCCAGATACCTCTGTAACAAAATAAAAATAAAAAAAACACATAAGGTACATTGGCATAACATGATTATGTAGCTTTTGGATACTCTATGTATACAGTTATAGGTGGATAATGATGTATCTTTGATGATATATATGGATGATGATAAATGATTTTGAGAATTGCTATTTTCCTGGTGTTGGGATTTACCAAATACAAGATAATAATAAAAATATTTTGCAACTTACAACAATGTTTGGATGTGAAAGATTCTTCAATAACTTCACTTCTTCTTCAAGCTCCCGGATGTGTGCCTATCATGAGTGAAAATGCTCCATTAAGCTACCAATCTTTGAATACAGAGTCAAATATTCTATAATCTATATTACAAATCAAAATCTTGCAGTAACAAAGGTTACTTGCTCAATTTTCTTATGAGAAAAATGCTCCATTACTTGTATGTTACAAATCCAATACAAGTTTTGTGACTGCAATTTGTGTTAAAAAAATATGGTAGATGTCATATGATAGAAGTTCAGGATATAGTTAGTGCTGTGCATCCTGAATTGAATTGTGATTAGCTAATTAATAGATCAGAGTGTGATCACTTAGTAACTTATTGATCCAAATCTGAGCCATTACAAAAGTGTAAAATAAGAAACAATCAGATTATATAGAAGACAAGTGATGAAAGATAAATCAACTTATTGGTTATTTCCTCATTAGAATGGAAGCTTCATGAGGTCTAATCACAACCATGAGTGATTAAAACTTATGTAAATAGAAACACACCTGCGTTTTGTCCTTTGAAGCAGTATTTACAACAACAGAAACCTGCAGATGAAAACAACAAAGAACAACATCAATACCAAATCTATAAGATTTAGTACTACCACAAGCAACATGCAGCATATGCCAATTACGCCTTAAAAACCTGTTTGACAGCAAGTAGCTCCCCTGAATCGAGATTCATTCCCATATAAACCCTACCAAATGCCCCACAACCGATTAATTCTCCTTTCCGCCATCGGATCTGGGAGCCGGCCTCTTCGTTTTTGGTCTTCGCCACCGGTCTGCTTGGAGGTAGGGCCTGAATGGAAGACTTAGAGAAAAGTCCGATTTTTGATTTACGAATGCTTGAACCGATCTTTTCGACAAATCCACCGAAAGAATCGCCGACACCATTTTCATTTCCCCCACCGCCGGCGGAGGGTTTGAACACTAGAGATCGACGAACTGAGCCGATAAAATCTTGCATCACTTAGGGCCAAGTGAAGAAGTTGAGATTAATCAACTGAGGAAGTCGAACACGAATGTGTTACCAGGTTGTCCCTTGATCTCTTCTTCACTTGCAATGATGCGATGAGAGAGATAGAGAGAGGAGGGAACCGTTGGAGGAATTGGATTTCAAAAATGCAAAAATAAACAAATCGAAAATGGTAGTTTACGTTAGAGGCTTTTCACTCATGAAGCCCTAAAAAGTCTCATTTTCAAGGTGGTTTTTAATGTTTATGTCGATAAATAATAGACCATTGTTGAAAAAAGTATTTTAAATTCTCCTAATAAGAAGTTTGATAAAATGTTCATGTATTTATTAAAACGTGACACTGTGTATTGAGAAAAGAACAATTATATTTTTAAGGTTGTAATTCACAAAAGGTTAATGTCATAAAATGGTTAGTAATATTTTTAATTTATTTTTAAGTCATTTATTTTTCAACTATAGACTATAGTCAATAAATCAATTATTATTTTTATATTTATTATATCGTTAAAGTAGATTTCAGTCCAGAAAAAAGGTATTAAACATCTTATATGTTGTCCATTATATTCATCTAATATAATATAATTTGCTAATTTTTGTTCACTTAGCCTTTTAATCATAGGTCTACGAGCTAACAAAACTCGATCATAGCAATATACTATGTACACCATATAAAATCGAAATTCAATCTAATGGTATAATAAAACACACACAAAAATGTCTATCTAGTAGAGACAAAAGATGATTAACTTAAATATTGTAATTTTTATTAGGAAATTAACATACTTCATTTTTTGTTTTTTCATAAGAGTTGTCGTTTTTAATATCAAAATTGTATATAATATAGGTGTAATTTTTAACTGTAATTTTATTGAAAGTCAAATTAAAATACTCAAGTTCTTTTGGTTTTGGGCTCGAAATTGATTTCGTCTATGATCATATCAAAAAACCAATAAGTATAAAACAGTTACAAGCACCTCCAATATGAATAAATGTAATTATCATTGCAAAGATGATCAATACCATTAATCGATCTTAAACTCGTTCCATGATGTTGGTTCGGCCATAAAATATTTTATTGTGGTGGAGAATCAATGATCCCGGATATTTTTGTTCTTTTTTTCGGAAGTCTAGTTGTTGAGAAGTGAAATTTCATACAGGATGTTCATGGTTCAAACATTGGCATACCTAAAATATTACTAGTGTTTCATGATTGACCTCTCACATAGGCGTTGGGACGGGTTAATATGGATTTTTCAGAGGGTGTGGTTTACCATTTTTAAATTGGTTCTTTGTTTAAGGTTTAGTGAAACTCAATCGAAAAGATATCAAAAAAGGGTAAACAATTATTCCACACGGAAAATGTATCATAGAAGATATTAAAATAAGAAACTGTTTACCAAACATGGAAAAGGAAATTAGTTGGATTGATATTAATATAATTGAAATATGTATACTTTGTTAACCTCCCACCAAGGTGAGATGATCAAGGACCCATCGATAATCGAGGTCCAACTCCACTACTAAGTGGTCACAAAAATTGGTTGCAACTCCAACACCACATGTATTAATATAATAACATGTTGTTTATATGCACAAATTATAACGTCCCAAAAATACTAAGTAAAATTTTCATTGACAAATCAATCAAACGTTCATTCATTACTTTCAAAAGATAGATAGAGTATAATGCATTCTCAAAACATCAGAGTAAACTATAAAAAGATATTGTGGAATAAATCTCCAGGGGATGCAGTGCGATCAGGTCGGGCCTTTTCCTTTGGAACCAGAAGTACTTGGAACATTTAAACATAAAACTGTAAAGCACAAAGCTTAGTAAGTTCCCCAAATTAACATATACCATACATAACATTGGGCCATGCCCACACAACTAATGGGCCCCGACCTCTATACATGCAAGAGTCACAAATACAATCTAGCATCCTACATAATTAGTGATAAAACTCACCTCATAGGTGCAGTCGACAACTAACAAGCTCACACAATCACAAAGCAGGTGCTACACACCTCCTACAGAATCATACAAGGCAACCCTTAGTCTACCTTCTAAACCAAAAATTTGACTAAAAGTGAAACTAGTTCAAAAAGTCAACAGTCAGAGTCAACTCCAACTGACATCCATGTTGTGGCCGACCCATGACCACGTCATGGCCATTCAACTTGGTCACGATCAAAATCCGCTACCATGTCGTGGCAGGCATGCCACCACACCGTGGCAGAGTCCAGGCATGTTACGTCCTAAATTTCAAAGGCAAATTTTTCATTTTTATTTATTAAAAATATACGTCTTACAAAACATTACAATTTATTATTATATCAAAAAATATTTTATCGGAAGTCTATAAAACTTTATTGATGCTTCGATGTCAATACAGTCTTGCATAAGCCTTTCCACGATCAGATGAACAAACTGTAAAGCAATAATTCAACAATTGTAAGTCGAGGCTTAGTGAATTCCCTCAAAATATTCCATACCACAACATATATACAATGCATACATATAATAGCCTTCAACATATAGTTGGTCCGCCCCTGGCCTTCAGTATAAATTCGGTCCACCCTATCTTTGCCTACACCATATAGTTGGACCACACATTGTCCTTTAGCATAGAGCTAGTACGCCCGAGCCTATTGTCCTTCAGCACAGGGCTGGTCCGCCCTCAACTCCACATATAGATATATCAACATACATATAGCAACAATCCACATAACAGGGAACTAACTAACCTAGTCTAATTGCCTAAGTGCATACTACAAGGTAATTATATCCTAACATATAGAGGATACATACTGGAGTATACAATATAGTGAGAAGACTCACCTTGACAGATTCTCAAAGGATTAACAGTTAACCAGACAGTTTAGCTGACGACCAATACTTTAACGAGGATTAACATATATTACTATAGTTTATTAGTTCTCTGGGAATCTGTAATGTAGGCTTGATCTAACACTAATCCCAATGAATACCGATAGTTCTATCAAATAAGGATCAGCTAGGTCGGACAGTTAGGAGGCAGGATCATTTCGGCGTATAGCTTTTCTGAAATCCAACAACCAAGCCAATGTGACCATTCTAGGCACCTTTCCCGTAAGTAGATCAATCAGTATTATAACTAGAATTACTGATATATATATATATATATATATATATATATATATATATATATATATATATATATATATATATATATCTTTACTATCTTATAAAAGAAATCTCACTATTTCTAAAAATGGATTGAATATAATAATATTATTTTTTAAGACGTTCAAATCATTAAGCTAATAGTACAAGTAGTCTATCAATAAAATAACATTAAATTTTAACCCACGTTTTGAATCCTTATATTTCTTAGCAAATTCTATCTCCTTCCCTGAATTTCGGATAATTCAAAATTTGAAATCATCCGAAAATGCATGTTGATTCAAATATTTCTCCTGCAGATGGCTCTTTGTTACATCCTCTACTATAAAGCCTACCGTGAATCTATTGTTAATGGAGGTTTTGCAACATTTTGCAAAGTATAACATGTTATATTTTTGATGTTGAAGATCTGAAATTCTATCATAGTTAGGTAAGAATCCTCTTCTTGAATCCTTTTTTTCTCTCTCTAAACACAATGATGATCTCGAATCGTTCAGGTTATCTTGCACCCCTATATTCTCACCTGTCTTCACCAATAACATCATCCACCATTGTATTCACAAGATCAACCATCATCGCTGTCAAAACCATCATACACCACCGCATCAGGTGACTCCTTCATATTACTTCTTATTTGTCTGTATCCTGAGTTGGAATCGCAAATCAAAACACCCAGATCTTATTTGGAGTTGTTATTTGCTACACATCAAATGATAGAGCTTCAAGATTTTGTTTATCTCTCCCCTTATTTAGACATATGATCAATTTGTATGTGATTTTTTGGTAACAGAAAGCTCAGATTTTTTTTGTTGCAGATATGTCAACAAAGTGTTTTCATTGCTCCACTTTCAGGTAACATTTTTTACCTATACATGCTTTGATTTCAAAAAACTTGATTTTTTTGGATCTTCTTATGGATGTGATGATTCTGGGAATGGTAGAAAACCTCATTCTCCATCCACAAACCCTAATCTTCTCCCTCTATCTCAGAATACCTTCCTTTCTATTTCCTCACTTCCTCACCTGCCTCAACTCATCGAAAATTGACCATTAGCCCACCAGAAAGTCTATACGACTCTTCTTCCCTTGAAGATTAACTTTCAGACAAGTGAAACTGGTAAATCCCATTCTTAGTTTTTTTGTCGGTTCAGTCCAAGAATTGGGGTTTTTATTGCTTTATATTTGATCTTCTTTTATGATTAATGATATTAGGTCTTCATTGTTAATTTTATTATTATGTATGCAGAAGGCTTCTTGCTGAAGCTGCCCTAGAATGTCTAGAAACTTGAAAAGAAGGTCGTATAAACCATAGTGTTGGTCATTGAAGGTGAATGGATTGGAAATTTGATATTAGAACTTCTGAAAGGGTTGGGGCTAACCATGTAAGGCTGCTAGAACTTCATGTGTATCTTGATCTACATATACTCTAGGTTCGGACAAACCATTTTTTAATAGAGGCTTTATCAATGTCGAGATCAATATGCATAAAAAATGGATCAGGAAAACGATTTTGAGACAGGATGGGGCGAAGGCCTTATCTTAACAGGTTTTTATTTTAATCCTTACTTGTAATTGATTTCATCATTTTTAACTTTTTGTATTTTTATCTTATAAATATCTTGGGTGAAAGCTTTATTATATCAGGTTTGTTCCTAAAAAGGTTTTTACTATGTTTCTTTAATGTGTTGGCTTTGCAGGTTCAAAGAACTCAACCAAGAGGGCCAGTTATAGCACTGTATTATCATTAGTTTGTATATTTTGGCATCTTACTTTCAATAAAGAACGGATAAACACAAGATTTGACATGATTAAGGTAGTTTGTATATTTTTCATCTTGTTTAGTCTAAAAATGAAACCTTTTTCATCATTGGTCCTTATAATATCAAGTTTCATCACATGGACTTCCTGATCATGGTGATTATGGTCCTTATTATAAGGTTCTATATAGATTTTGTTCAATAGTTTAAGGTTTCGAGAACCTAAATCAATATGAATCCTTGAATTACATACGATCGTTGAAAATGTTTTAATTTGTGACCAAACTTGGTTAAAATCACAATGAACAAGTTGACACATGAGCATTTTGGCCTTCTCAAAGGCCTACTTATCGACTTTTGAATCACAACACCTGATATTCTAAAAGTTTATTTTTATAAACTATTATTTAAATATTTTAGCATTATACTTAGTAAGACATTAAATTAATAAAGGAATTAAGGAAAACGAAAAAAAAGAGGACGATAAACAATACAAGTGGTTTGGGTTTGTATAAATGGAAGTACTAACCATTTAATATGGTATGGTAATGCTCTTGAAAAATAGATTCCATTTAATATTCATTTCACGAAGTGAACACAAAATGGTTTTAACTCTAAAGAGATCAAATTATTCGTCGTCCGCCGCTTTGCGCAGGTAGACAGCTCGTATATATATATATATATATATATATATATATATATATATATATATATATTCATAACAACGACTATAAACATAAATATAGCTACACTTAGGACAGAGTAAGCGTAGCTTACCTACAGAGTATTTTGATAAGAACCGAGAGTTAAACGGACATAATACTGACTCGAGATCTCCTACTCGAAGGCTACTACTCGAATGTGTACTCGAGGGCTTTGCCGCAGACCGAAAACTACAGTAAAATGGCTCTATAAAGGAGAATATCGAGAGAGGGAAGTTCTAGGGGTATGGAGTAAGCAGCTTATAAAAGATGTGGATTATTTATAGGCTCACAAGGGGTGCGCGTCGTGCATGCATAGGGCACGCCGCACACATTTGTGTTGTTGGCTCCACCCTCCTTCTACCACGTGTCGTGCTCGGGGTCGTCCACCTCTTACCTTCTAGAAACAAGCCACATGTCACGAAATCGTGGTGCCACGTGTCACATCCACAACATGATACGTTGCCTTGACCCTTGGAGGAGTAGGCGGACGATTTTCCACGTGGCGCCCTCTGGTGGTGTCGCGGGCACCGCGCGCACGAATTTCTAGATTTTCGAAATGGCGTAACTTCTTCATACGAGCTCCGTTTTCGACATTTTTTATATCGCCGGAAAGCTCTCGACAAGATCTACAACTTTCCTTTAGACCCAAAAACCTAATTATCACTCTATCAAAAATTTATATTTTTGATAGGCTTAGACTATTAGAGATCGTTGTAGAAAGCATAACTATTACATACGGACTACGTTCTCGATGTTCTTTATATCGACGTACACCTATGGAAGAGATATTCAACTCTCATTTAGATTACTTTTCCTAATAAACTACCGTTCTAAAATTTGATTTATGTGTCACGCATTGTTATACCCGGTTGCACATAAACTTCGAAAAATCATAACTTTCTCTCACGAAGTCAAATTTGGACGTTCTCTATATCTATGGAAATCGTATTGACGTTTCCTAATTGTATATGATAATTATTTTGGCTCAATATCAATATATTTTTATTTTGTATTTTATAATATTTACAATCTACGACTACGGTGAAAATAGGGTGTTGCAAATCTCCTCCACTTACAAGGATTTCGTCCCCGAAATCTAACTAAATAACTCTGGGTAGTTTCTCATCATCTCTTCTTCTGGCAACCAAGTCCATTCCGATCCTTTTCAGTGTTTCCACTAAACCTTCACTAGTTTGATTACCTTGTTGTGCAAGGTCTTCGTCTTCTTATCCAGGATTGCCACTGATTTTTCCACGTAGTTCAGATGCTTGTCTACATGAATGTCTTCCAAAGGTACAATATCGGATTCATCCATAATGCACTTCCTTAATTGGGAGACACAGTAGGTGTTATGGATCTGACTGAGCACTTCTGGCAGATCTAAACGATAGGCAACCTTGCCCACTCGAGCAATGACTCAAAAACGTATGATATACCTTGGGCCTAACTTGCCCCTCTTTCGGAACCTAATGTTTATGGATGTTACAGAATAGCAATAAGGTTTCCTAAGTTTAGGTAATATAGATGATGTTTATGTGATAATAATGTTGGATTAGATTGTTAGAACCTGAAAGTGAACCTCTAGCAATCCTAAGTACCCATTTTGAAGTGTGTATAGTCCGAAGTGGAAGAGCAGTCCGGAATCTGTCCGGACCAAATGAGGAGAAGATAAGAAGCTGAAGATATTCCGGAATGACTTTCATGTCCGGAATGAATGCTGATCCGGAGTTACAATATTTTGTCTTTATGCATTTATTAAGTTTGTCTTTGTATTGATGTAACGTTTCATAGGACTTAGTCTTTTTGTTGTATTAGTCAATCAGAATGTCAGAAACATTCCTATTGTCCGGTCCTATGTAAGCTTTCTAGTTAATTCGATGTAACCTTCTCTCCTATTTATAGGAGCTTTCAATGCAAAGTCAAACGCGGATCATTCACTCTACTTTTGGCATTTACTAAGTTATTTCAAACATTCTTCTTGTTCTTCATTTATTAGCTTTACCCTGATCATTTATTATCATTCTTTATTTAATGACTTGATCATTTGTTGAATACATTATCTAAGACTTGACTGGTCTTTCCAGTCTAGACTTGAACACTTATTAGCAAGCAGACATTGATCTTAAGCATTCACTCAAGGTTTGAGTTCTCAAACCTTGTCCCTGTGCATCAGATCTATTTTGTTCTCTCAATTGGTATCAGAGCATGAGTGGTTGTCCTTTGAATCCATAAGATTAGATTATAGTTGGTTTGAATTTACCCTGGTATTTCAACCATTTCTGTGATAAGGATAAAAGTTATTCTATATACCACTTTAGCTTGAAGATATCTTAACGTCAATGGCTGCTTCTAATCCTCAGCAAATGATTTCAATGCAAATCACAAATAGTGTGGCTGGCCCTACACGTGCCCCATTACTAGTTGTGGAAGAATATGATCACTGGAAAGTTAGAATGGAAAGATTTTTATTGGCCAAAGATAAAGGTGAAGAAATCTGGAGATCCGTCAAAGAAGGTCCTCATGTTCCTGTAAGAACCACTGTAAGAGATGCTGCTGCTCAGCTTATGGGTCAAGATGAAATTCGTCCAGCTCCTTTAACTGCAGATGATATTGAAAAGCTGCACGCTGATCAAGTTGCCTTCTCAGAAATGGTTTTTGGTGTTCCTCCATCACTCTTCGAGCACATCAAGTTGTGCAAATCAGCCAAAGAGATTTGGGACACTCTTCAGGACCTGATTGAAGGTTCGAAAAATATGAAAGACAAGCGCCTCACCTCAGTTGTGAATGACTTTGATACCTTCACAACCACTCCTGGCGAATCAGTGGCCTCAGCCTCCAACCGTTACTGAATCGTGGTCAACAACATGACTGCTCATGGGATTGTCCGAACTCCCGTGGAGTACAATCTCAAATTCATAAACAGTCTCGGTAAAGGATGGGGAGATGTGAAATCATGTCTCCAAAGCAATGGTTCCTTGAAAAAGTTAAAGCTCTATCAACTTTTTGATGAACTTCAACGACATGAGTCTAATGTTGCTCAAACCATAAGGGAACTCTCCGGAGGTCCCCTTGCCCTTGTCAGCTCTTTCGATTCAATCATTCTGAACTTGTCTACTCCGGATCCTTTCAAATCCATTGTTTCATCTGTTCAATCCACACCCATTTCACCCACACAAATCTATCCTGCAGATGATTCCGAAGCCATGGACTCTGAACTCCGTTTCCAACAGGAGTTTGCTCTTCTTTCAATGAAATACAAACGTCCTTTCAACTCTTCTTTCAAACCATACCAAAACCGATTCCAAGCTCCTCACCACAACAATCCTCAACCATACTCAGCTCCGGAACCTAAACCGACTTCGGAAAATCCTCCCGCATACAAACCAAACCTCTCTAAGCCAAACTCTACTCCGGAAAATCGGACAAACCAAAAATTGTGTGTCATAAGTGTGGACATGCAAACCATTTTGCTAAAGATTGTATGGCTGATGCTCCTCAGAATCCAAAAATCAAGGATTCTGCCTACTACTTCCGAAAAGCCCAAGAGATGGCTAAAAGCGAAAAAGCATTTGTAACAGCCGTTTCGAGAGATGTTGAGGGAGATTGGTCATCCGGGGATGATGATGACATAGTGATTGGAGGGAATATGTGTCTGATGGCAAGACAAACTGTTGAATGTGATGAAGGGTATTGGTCTTCTGGATCAGAAGATTAGATGATGTTGCTGAACCTCACTATTGCTACATGGCCACCAACGATCCACTAGGTTGAAGCATCATTCAGCAGGTAAAATCCATGATCTCTGATAATAACTTTGACTTGTCTCTCTGTGAACCTTTTCTAACCCAAATTCAAACAGATATGAGCATCATCTATAAAGCCTATGAGTCTGCCATAGAAGCAATTGAGAAGGAGTGTGAGTTAAATCGTCTTAAGTTACGTTTCGAGGATAAAAAGTTGCAAATCGAGTCTTTAGAGCGTGAACTTGTAATGTCAAACGATGAATGTATCATTTTAAAAGATAAATGTGAAATCACATATTCCGAACGAAATGTTTTGATCTCTGATAACAAACATCTTAATGCTAAGATAGATGCATTACATAATTCCATAGACATGCTTGAAGCTGACATTCGGATGACTCATAATTTTCGTCATCCATGGTCAAAAGCACCTGGTCTCGGAAGCAAGTTTCCGAAACCAATTGCTAGTCCCTTGAAGGAATTGCAAAATTTGACATTTATGGGAGAAGTTCCGAACATCAAACATTCGGACACCCCTGTATCTCCCTTGTCACCACTTCCTGAGACTACATACCATTTTGAGTCCTTAATTCCTGAGTTTCAACCAATCGTTGTCAAGTGTCCTGATTCCACACCTCTTCCGCCTCTGACAAACCTGGACCTGAATCGGACCACGAAATTCCATCACAGTGTTTCAGATAGGATAGATCAAATTCCAAACATTAGTCCTCCTAACAAATGTGTGATTGAAGAAATCATTCCGCCGACAACTGAAACCACTAACTCTGAGTTTGTATGGGCATCCTTAGATGATAAAGTAGAAATTTCAAGTTGTGTCTCCTCTGATTCTTGCGAATCTGAATCCTTAGTTATCTCAAAAACAAAGTTGGTTCCCATTAACCCCGAGTTTAGTAATCCATCAGCTGGACAAACCTCAAAGTCATCGTCTCAATCCAAGAAAAAACCAATGCTCAATAGGAAGGATGTGATAGATCCTAAAGTGGAAGCACGAAATGCTCACAAAAAGGAAGTTAAGTCTAGGAAAAATTCTCGATTCCTTGAGAACTCCAAAAAGAGTGTATCTCGGAACTCTAGTTCTTCCGCATCTAGGCAAAAACCCTTTGCTCCCACTAAGATACTCAAAAGACCTTCAAGTTCTCCCAGTCCTAAACAACGTAAGACGGTTATCAGTCCCACTCCACCTAAAACTCGTGAAAATACCTCATCTATCCGAAACATTCCTTCTTGGAATGTTTCCTTCGTTTTCATTGCCAAAACTGATGGCACGATTTTTAAATCAAATTCTTCAAAAACCAATGTGCCATCAAACAAACCAAAAAGCACCACGAGAACAACTTTGTCAAAATCCTCAAAATAGAATTTAGTGTGGAAAGTTAAATCTCAATATGATGAAACTATGGTTCCAAAAGTATCAGTCGTTCCCACTTCTCCGGAAGCTCATGTTCCGAAGCACACATCTCCGGAATTCCCAGTCATTGAATATGACTATTGGATTGATGAAAGAACATTATCATTCTATTAGTTTCCCAAAGAATCCAGAAACAAACCTTCTAAATCCTCGGTTGCTTATAAGTCACATCCCAAGCCCAAGACTCGTGCCCTTGTCCCAAAATCTAACTTGGAGCCTAAAAACTCCACCATTCACTAATTTTGCAGGCACTTTGTGCTTCGGAGCAAGAAACAGTATGGTATATTGATAGTGCTTGATCCATGCACATGACGGGGCAGAAGGACTTTCTGCGAGATCTAAAGCTTACACCAAATGCTGGATATGTAACATATGACAACAACTCGAACTCCCAAATTCGTGGTTATGGAATTCTCACCAATGGAAACTTCTCTATTTCCAATGTAGCATATGTAGCTGATCTGAAACATAATTTGATAAGTGTTACTCAACTCACTGATTCAAATCGACGTGTGGAATTTTGCAAAAAGTATAGCTACGTAATGACCGAAGACCAGAAAGAGTGTCTAATCAAGTCGCTTCGCAACAAGAACATGTACCCGCTTGACATCAACATGATTATTGGTAAACCGCAACTTTGCCTTCTCACCAAAGGCGTTCCTGACATCATTTGGTTATGGCACCGAAGGCTAGCTCATCTAAACTTTCGGTACATGAATGATCTCGTATCCGGCAAAATGGTGAGAGGTCTACCTCTTCTCAAATTCGAAAATGATCATTTATGTGCTGCATGTGAGTGTGGTAAGCAGTCAAAGAAAGGTCATCCCGTCATCATTGAAAAATCAATCTCGGAACCTCTAGAACTTCTACACATTGATTTGTGTGGCCCATCAACAGTGGAAAGTTTACATCACAAGAAGTACATTCTTGATATTGTGGATGATTTCACTAGGTTCACTTGGGTTTTCTTCCTCAGGCTAAAGTCAAAAACAGCATCCGAGCTCATAAATTTTATCAAAGGAATAGAAGTTCTCATCAAACTCCCAGTTAGACGCATCCGAAGTGACAATGGTTCAGAATTCACAAACTCCACCATTGAGAACTTTCTTACCAAGAAGGGCATTGACCACAATTTTTCTGATCCTTACACTCCTCAACAGAATGGTGTAGTTGAACGAAGGAATAGAACTTTAGTTGAAGCTGCTTGATCAATGCTAAATTTTGCAAATATTCCACTCTATCTTTGGGCTGAAGCTGTCTCTACTGCATGCTTCACTCAGAATAGAAGTATCATCAATCGTCGTCTCAACAAAACAGTGTACGAAGCAATGAATGGTAGGAAGCCAACAATCTCATTTTTACATGTTTTTGGATGCAGCTGCTTCATCAAGAACAACCGTGATCAGCTTACCATGTTTCAACCCAAAGCTGACGAAGCTATTTTCCTTGGATACTCCGCAAAATCAAAAGCTTACAGAGTTCTTAACTGGAGAACTTGTATTTTGGAAGAAAGCTTTGACGTTACTTTTGATGACAATTTCGTTCGGAATTCTAGTCCCACTCACGTCACCACTCACATTATGGAGACTGATGCTCCTCCTCCGGAATGTGCGAACATTCAAGTAATTCATGAAGTAGACTTTGAAACTCTTTTTGGTCCTTCCGAAACCGCCCTTGATTCAGAATCTCGAACAAGGCACACTCCCAACCCAATTTCTCCTTCGGAAGCCCCTGTCTCGCAAACCGTCTCCGGTCCGATCCCAAGCCTCCCTCCATTTGATTCCGAACCGTTTCAACCTTCTCATGTTGAGGGGGAGAATGCTCATCCCTCTCTTGAATCAAATATGGACGGCTTCCAAGATGCAGCTGCTGATTTCGATGACTCCAATCCGATCAACATTGATGATAATGAAATTTTCTTTGAGTTCCCTTCTGATGATGATGTCAACCTCTCCGGTTCAGAAGTTCAGGGGGAGCATCATCCTCAAGTTCAAACCATTCAGGGGGAGCAACTCAATCCCATTGTTGATATCGGCTCGTCTGCTGCTCAAGAACTTCCAAGATTACACGTCTGGACAAATGATCATCCTCCGAACCAAGTAATCGGAAATCCCAATGCTGGTGTACAGACTCGTTCTGCTACAAGTATCCAAAATGAATGTCATTTCTCAGCATTCATATCCATGGTTGAACCCAAATCCATCAAGGAAGCATTAGAGCATGCTGACTGGATTAGAGCCATGCAAGAAGAACTGGCAGAATTTGACCGAAATGAAGTGTGGACCCTCGTACCTCCTCCTCCGAACCATCCCATTGTCGGTACAAGATGGGTATTTTGCAACAAGCTAGATGATGCAGGAGTTATCATCCGAAATAAAGCAAGACTGGTGGCAAAAGGTTTTACTCAGATTGAAGGGCTCGACTACGATGAGACCTTTACTCCTGTTGCACGACTTGAAGCTATCAGAATCTTCCTTGCTTATGCTGCTCATAAAGGCTTCAAAGTTTACCAAATGGACGTCAAAAGTGCCTTTCTAAATGGTGAACTTGACACAGAAGTATACCTTCAACAACCCCCCCAGTTTTGTCAATCTCTCCTTTCCGAACTACTGTTACAAACTCCGGAAGGCAGTCTACGGACTCAAGCAGGCTCCTCGGGCATGGTACGAAACCCTCACTGATTTTCTCAAGCGCTCCGGTTTCCAAAGAGGAATTCTAGATCCTACTCTGTTCCGAAGATCAAATGGGAAGCATCTCATGCTGGTACAAATTTATGTGGACGACATCATTTTTGGATCTACGCATTCATCTATGGTTGCTGACTTTGCTAAACTAATGATCAATCGATTCCAAATGAGCATGAATCGGGAGTTAACCTTCTTTCTTGGCCTCCAAGTCAAACAGACTAACAAAGGCATCTTCATTCTTCAAGAGAAGTACATTTCCGAACTCCTCAAGAAGTACTCAATGGACACCTGTGCCTCAGCCAAAGTACCAATAGGCTTCGGACACAAGATCTTTGTCGATCCTTCATGTGTTTCAGTTGATGAAAAGAAGTACCGCGGAATGATTGGATCTTTGCTCTATCTCACAGCAAGTCGTCCGGATATTATGTTTTCTACGTGCTTGTGTGTTAGATTTCAAGTAAACCCTAAGATGTCTCATCTTTTGGCCGTCAAGCAAATTTTCCGATACCTTAAAGGTACTAAGGGCCTCGGAATCTGGTACCTAGAAAATGAGAGTTTCCTACTCCAAGCCTACTTAGATTCAAACTATGGTGGACTTCAACTAGATAGGAAAAGCACATCAGGTGGATGTCAATTCCTAGGTGGATGATTGGTCAGTTGGTCATCCAAGAAACAGAACTGTATTGCTCTCTCTACAGCCGAAGCTGAATATATTGCTGTTGCGAGCTGTACCTCTCAAGTTCTATGGATGAAATCTCAACTCCTGGATTATGGTTACCGCTTTCAACGTATTCCTATCTATTTTGACTCTCAAATTGCTATTGCAATTTCTCACAATCCAATTCAGCACTCCATGACGAAGCACATTGACATAAGGTACCATTTCATTAAAGATCATGTTTTAAATGGTAACATTGAACTTATTTTTGTTCCATCTGACGATGAGATTGCTGATGTCTTTACTAAGGCATTAGACGAAACCAAATTCAATGGTTTTCTGAACAAAATGGGTATGATGATTCCAGATCCTCAGCTCTTTCAAGAGACATGTTCTCTTTGATGGAAGTATTTGAAAGAAAATTAGTTCCGATCCTGAAACTTTTCATCTCGGAACTACTTTCCTTCGGAATACATAGGATCATTTTACTTGTCTTTGTTTCTAATTACCTATTGAGTTTTTAAGCCGTTCAGTTCATCCTGCTCACTTATTGTGACAAGTCCACATAGTCATCCTGATCTGCATCTCGGAACCCACTTCATAATGGCATCCCGAAATTCCACTCTGGAAATGTATTACTCTCTGTACTTCGGAACTTCTCAAAATTGACTCCGGAAGTTTTTCTCAACTCTTGTTCCGGAATGTTCCTCAAGTCTCTTTTCTAAAACTTCTTCAAAACCATTTTTCTCCGAACTCAAAAATCATCATTTTGGAATAATGCTCCAGAATCACAATCAATCTTTTACTCCGGAACATAAAACTTTCACTCCGGATTTTTCTTATTGCTCCGGAATTTTAAACTCACTCCGGATTAATTCCTATTTCAGATCTTTCTCAAAAGAAGGTTTTTCAGAACTCAACACTTTACCTTCCGGTTCTCCATCTGTCCGGTCTCATTCATCCGGAATACCAAAAGGTCATAAGGTGAAATGTTGGCAACGGTTACTTTTTAAGGATCCTTATCCCTTCTTCCTTGATTTTCGTGCCACGATCGCACGTCTTCTAAAAGCAACCATTGAATCGCCGTTTGGGTTTTCCATTTCCAGCTATAATCTACTCAACCTTTCCCTTCCCCAGTCACCTCAACCCCCAAAAGCAGTTAGTCATTTAATGCAAACCGTATTGCTTTCGGACCCTCATCATTACTTTTCTAACCCGACCTGTTTCCCTTACCTATAAATACCCTTTCAAACCCCCTTTTACCTCTTTACGCTCTCAAAATCCCCAAAACCTCTAAATTCTCTCATTGTTCTTCGAGCTACCATCAAACTGCAACAATGGCTTCTCCACAAAAAGACACCCAAACTGTAACAATGGCTTCCCCACCAAAAGACACTCTCCCTACATCAACTCCCAAGAAGTCTATCGCGAAGAAGAAAACTAAGAAGGGTTCCAAGGGCTCATCATCTTCTGCTGCACCAAAGCCGTTTCTCAGGGATATCACTCAACTCTTTTCCCTCAATCCCATGGATTACGATGAATCCATCAGGGTTATGATTGAGTTCATCGCCAATCACTCCATCTCCATTCCACTCACCAAAATACCTGAACCACCTCTCCCAATTCATCACCTTCACAGAGCCTTCACCCACATCAAACTTGTAACATTCCAATTTTCAAGGCCAAAATTTTCATTTTTAAATTAAGTACTTCATAAAATAGTGTACCAAAACATTGTCGAGGTTACATCAAATTATAAAAACCATAACGTCATGTCTCAAAATCACAATGTCAAAATTAATGAAAATCAGAGTACAATCCCAGAAACTCCATGCGGAAATCATGTGTGTGTGTGATGCGCTGCTACATCGCCGGCTCCTTCCCCTTGGACGAAGAGGTACCTGAAACCAAAACTGAAACTGTAAGCACAAAGCTTAGTGAGTTCCCCCATCATACCACATACCATATAATATCATCGGTATCTTTCAACCGGTAACTGCCATCGGTATCTTTCAACCGGTATCTGCCATCGGTATCTTTCAACCGGTAACCTCCATCAGTATCTTTCAACCGGTATCTGCCATCGGTATCTTTCAACCGGTAACTGGGGACTATTTCACCCCTATCACTATCATGCAATAACAAGATATAATCATACAGTCAGGCATATCTGGGTACTGACCTACCCTTCGATCCTAACGACCGATGTTAGGAAAAAACTATTCCCTGCCACTACCACTAACACACATAGCATATCATGCAGGCATATCTCATGACCGTATCACATAAACATACCAAGATAATTATCACAAAGACAATTATCTACTAAATACCCATGTTGGTGGGCCGGCATTGTGGCCTTAGACCCACCCCTACTGGAAGGTAACTCACCTCGATGTCGTGTAGTGTCTGAAATGTCCTCGGCGTGAAGGCCGACTCCCTTCGACTCCCCAATCCCTACACGACAATCCTTCTAAGTTATCAATATGAACATGCAACCCAACCCAGGGTCATCTCAATTCAATCAAAGTCAACATTGGTCAAAGTCAACACCCAGTTGACCTGACTCGCCGAGTTGGTCTACCAACTCGTCGAGTCCATACTCCACTAACCCGATCCAACCCCGACTCTACTCGTCGAGTCTAGCAAGAAATCGAAGGGTTCTCTTTCATTCAACCCATCGGGACCATCTTCATCCGACTCGCCGAGTTCATCCTTGAAATCGTCGAGTTCATCTCCCTCATAAGAATGTGTCCAGTCTATGATTCGCCGAGTTGTATGAATAACTTGTCGAGTCCATCTTCAAAGATTGGGAGATTGCCTTGGACTCATCGAGCCTGCTCTAAGCACTCGTCGAGTCCCATGACTCCCAGGCCCCTAATGGGTCTAAACAACTAAGGGGCCTTCCACCCTCGCATCTGGTCCAATCAACGGAAAGGATTTGGCGACAATGCACCCCGACACGCCGAGTCCAAAGAACGACTCGTTGAGTACATCCTTGTCCATTACTATATAGTCGATTTAAATGGGTCTTAACACATCAAAACCATAGATTTGGCCTCCTAATGTCTATTTTACACGTAAAGTTCCAAACTTGGTGTACATGCATGGGGTCTTTGGCTCAAAAAGCCATAAAAGGTTATCTTTAAGATGCATGGGGCTCTCATGGCCATAAATTTGGCACCTTTATGCCATGAGACCCCTCCTAAGGCCCAGATCTGAAGTCAAACTCCATTCATCCCTTCAAAATCCGAAGATGGCTTAGAAAACTCCCAAAATCCCAACCCCAAAGATGAATAAGCACATAGAAGACCAAGAAAAAAGATTTTTACCTTGAATGAGCTGGAAATGGAACAAAATCCTTGGATCTCCAAGCCCCCACTCGAACTCTCAAGCTTCTTTCTCCTTCTCAAGCTTCACAATCCACCAAATGCACCAAAATAGCCATAGAACACACAAAAACGGCTAGGGTTTCGATATACAGCTTTCTGGGAGTGATAAGGACGATGGAGGCTGAGATGAGATGTTCAAATAGGGTGCAAACCCTCAAATTTAGGGTTTCACTCAAACAACACCTACTCGCCGAGTCAGTCTCCCGACTCGTCGAGTAGGTCACTTAAACTTCCCACGGATCCCGACTCTACTCGACGAGTTGGGCCACCAACTCGTCGAGTCCCAGAGAAAATACATACAATTCTTGAATAAAATACATACCAGGAATCAGGTGTTACAAATCTCCCCCACTTATTTTAGACTTCGTCCTCGAAGTCTGCCACTGAGTCTTGAAAAAGCTCGGGGTAATGCTCCCTCATCTCGTCCTCCGGCTCCCAGGTCCATTTCGAACCCTTGCGGTGCTGCCACTGCACCTTTACCAGCTCCACTCTCTTGTTCCTCAGATCCCTTGACTTCCTGTCAAGGATTGTCACTGGCCGCTCGATGTAGTTCAGGCTATCATCAACCTGAATATCCTCCAAAGGTATCACCGCCGAATCGTCCACCAGACACTTCCGCAACTGAGAGACGTGAAAAGTGCTATGAATTTGACTGATTTCGGCTGGCAGATCCAACCTATATGCCACCTTGCCCACCCGGGCTACAACCCTGAAGGGTCCAATATACCTGGGGCCCAGCTTGCCCCGCTTCCTGAATCGAATGACGCCCTTCCAAGGCGACACTTTCAGGAGCACCATATCCCCGACCTGGAACTCCAGGTCCGATCGACGCTTGTCGGCATAACTTTTCTGCCGACTCTGAGCAGTCTGAAGCCTGCTCCGAACCTGATGGATCCTCTCTGTAATCTTGAGTACCACCTCGGTACTCCCCATGACCCTCTGACCAACCTCACCCCAGCATATCGGGGTTATGCACTTCCTCCCATACAACATCTCGAAAGGAGGACGATCGATACTCGCATGATAGCTATTATTATAAGAGACTCCGCCAACGGAAGGTAAGTATCCCAACTACCTCCAAAATCTAACACACACGCCCACAGCATGTCCTCCAGAGTTTGGATGGTCCGCTCACTCTGACCATCCGTCTGCGGGTGAAAGGCGGTGCTAAAGTGCAGACAAGTACCCAACCTGTCATGAAACTTCTTCCAAAACCTGGAAGTGAACCGCACGTCCCTTTCGGAAATCACTGAAACTGGCACCCCGTGCCGTGCCACTACCTCTCTGATGTAGATGTCAGCCAACTTCTCAGCCGAAATACTCTCCTGAATCGGAATAAAATGGGCGCTCTTGGTCAATCGATCAACGATGACCCAAATCGAATCCACTCCTCGCGCGGTTCTGGGAAGCTTCGTAATGAAGTCCATACTAATATCCTCCCACTTCCACAACGAGATATCCAACGGCTGGACCTTGCCGTGAGGTCTCTGGTGCTCAGCCTTGACCTTCCTGCAGGTCAGACACCTCTCCACAACCCAAGCTATGTCCCTCTTCATACAGAGCCACCAATAATCAAGACGAAGATCCCTATACATCTTCGTCGCCCCGGGGTGGATAGAGAACCTGGATTTGTGCACCTCCTCCATCAATACCTGGCGCACACCCCCATGATAAGGGACCCACACCCTACGGTGAAGAGTCAACAATCCCCGGCTATCATAGTCGAAGGAGGAAACCTGCCCCACAATTCGCTCGCTCTTCCGATGTTCCTCCTTCATGGCCTCCTACTGGGCCTCCCGAATCTGCTCCAATAGCGGAGTTACAACCGTCATCCTCAGACAGATGTCCCTGATCGGCGCTGCCTTGCGGCTAAGCGCATCGGCCACGACATTGGCCTTCCCCGGGTGGTAGAGGATCTCACAATCATAATCCTTCACCACATCAAGCCACCGACGCTGCCTCATATTCAGATTTGGCTGGTCCATGAGGTACCTCAGGCTCTTGTGGTCCGTGTAAATGGTACAACGAACCCCGTATAGGTAATGGCGCTAAATCTTGAGGGCGAAAACAACAGCCCCCAGCTCCAAATCATGCGTCGGATAATTCGCCTCGTGAGGCTTCACCTGCCTTGAAGCGTAAGCAATAACATGCCCCCTCTGCATCAATACCGTGCCCAATCCTGAGATGGACGCATCACAATATACTACAAAGTCCTCCATGCCCTCTGGCAGGGCTAAGATTGGCGCCTCGCACAATCTCTGTCTCAACGTCTCAAATGCGGCCTGCTGCTCAGGCCCCCAACGAAAGACCACGACTTTCCTCGTCAACCGGGTCAGGGGCATGACTATCTTGGAGAAGTCCTGAATGAATCCCCGATAGTAGCCTGCCAGTCCCAGGAAGCTCCGAATCTCAGATGGAGACCTCGGAACCTCCCACCTCATCACGGCCTCCACCTTGGCCGGGTCAACCGAAATCCCATTCTCGTTGACAAGGTGTCCACGGAACTGCACCTCGCACAACCAGAACTCACACTTGGAGAACTTAGCATACAAGCTCTCCCTCCTCAAGGTATCTAGAACCACCCGCAAGTGCTCCTCATGCTGCTCTCGCGTCTTGGAATAAACCAAGATGTCATCGATGAAAACTATCACAGACCGATCTAACATCGGTCTGCACACGCGGTTCATGAGATCCATGAACGCGGCAGGAGCATTGGTGAGCCCGAAAGGCATCACCACGAACTCATAGTGTCCGTAACGCGTCCGAAAAAGCAGTCTTCTGCACATCCTCCTCTCTGACCCTCATCTGGTGATTTCCTGAGCGCAAATCAATATTGGAGAACCAAGATGCTCCCTGTAGCTGGTCAAAGAGGTCATCAATCCTCGGGAGTGGGTAACGGTTCTTCACCGTTACCTTATTCAGCTCTCGATAATCTATACACATCCGATGCGACCCGTCCTTCTTCTTCACAAACAAAATCGGGGCTCCCCAGGGTGAACTGCTCGGTCTAATGAACCCCTTGTCTAACAGCTCCTGCAGCTGTGTAGACAACTCCTGCATCTCAAGTGGAGCCAACTGATACGATGCCTTGGCTATCGGAGCCGCACCAGGACTAGGTCGATTCTGAACTCTACTTGTCTCTCCGGAGGTATCCCAGGCAACTCCTCGGGGAATACATCCGCAAACTCTCGTACTACGGGCACATCGCCCACCGTCGCCTTACCCGCCTCCCGGGTGTCCATAACATAGGCGACAAACCCTACGCAACGCTGCTGAAGGTAGCGCCTAGCTCTCGCTGCTGAACATAAGGCTGGTCCTCGTTGTGGCCTCTCGCCTTGAATCACCAGCTCTCCCCCACTTGGGGTCCTGATCCGCACCAACTGTTGCGCGCAATCAATCACTGCCCCATTGGGGCTTAGCCTATCCATACCAATAATAACCTTGTTCCCCCGCAAGGGTATGGGGACCAAGTCTACCATGTAACGCTCCTCAAACAGCCTCAAAACACAATCTCGGTAGACCTCTGATGCTAGCACTGACCGGTCATCCGCAATCTCGACCTCTAGAGGGCAATCCAACATGCCCGAAGACTCAGGAAACTTCTTGCTAAGCACAAGAGAGACAAAAGATCGGGTAGCACCCGAATCAAACAATACCTGAACTGGAATACCGTTCACATGGAACGATCCTAAACAGAGCACATACATATAACATATCAGGATTGTAGCAACATAACATAAAGAATAAAGAGAAGAAATCACACCCGTCACCACATCGGGTGCGGCGCGTGCCTCCTCGACTGTCAACTGAAATGCTCGGCTCCGCACCACTGGAGCCACTGCCTTGACCTTCCGGCCATCCGCAACTCGCGCTGTCGCTGGAGTCGGCGCCGCCGCTGGCGCTGCTGCTGTCGCTGTTGTCAATCTAGGGCAGTTGGCCTTCTTATGGCCCATCTGATTGCAATGAAAGCAAATCAGGTCTGACATCTGCACTGTGGGAGTAGGGGCAGTATAATCCCTGCCAAAATGCCCAGACTTGCCGCACTTATAGCAGCCGGAACCCGACCCAGTGCGACAAACTCCCTCATGTGACCGACCACACTTCCCACAGCGGTCCCGACCCTGCTGGCCCTTTGACCCCGCGTCGAATCCCTTGGGTTTCTTCCCCGAAACCCCTATAACCTGCACAGTCTCTAGCTTCCTCTTCTTGAGGTGCTCCAAGTCAATCTCCCTCTCCCGCGCCCTAGCAATCATGGACTCCAAGGTCGGACAGGCCGAATAGCTGAAATGTTCCCGAATGTCGGCTCTCAGCATATCATGATAGCGGGTCTTCTGCATCTCCTCATCCCCTGCATACTGGGGTACCAACAAATCCCTCTCCCAGAACTTGGCGGTGATCTCCGCCACAGTCTCTGTAGTCTATCTCATATCCAAAAACTCCCTGGCCAGCTGCTGAAGCTCCACAGCTGGCGCGAACTCAGCTTTGAATCTGGTCACGAAAACTGACCAAGTCATAGCCTCGATGGCTGGGGCTCCCAACGAGTCACCAACCGACTCCCACCAATCTCTAGCTCTATCTCTCAAGCATCCCGCAGCAAAGCAGACCTTCGACCCTTCTGGGCAGAAGCTCGTCAACTGCACAGACTCAATGTCTGCGATCCATCTCCTGGGAGCAATGGGGTCCTTCACCCTGTGGAAAACCGGCGCACCACTCCCCCTGAAGTCCATGAAGGACAGTGTGCACGTACCCGTCTGCCTAGACGCCAGATCGCTCCTGAATGCCCGAAGGCGTTCCTACATCAGCTCAACGATCCCTTCCTTGATCGACCCGAAAATGATCGGGGTCGCATCAAGGATACCTCTCGTGATCTCAGACGCGATAAACTCACGTAGCCCGTCATCAACCTGCTCGGATCCTGCACCCGAGCCTGATCCTGATCCTGACCCAGATCCGGAACTTCCTGCTCCATGTCGTGTGGTCACCATACTGAAAATAAACACATAAACATCAGGATCATACATACTCCCGAGAGGTCTCACACACTCTCCAAGTTTCCTGGTTCCATCTTGGCCCTCCTTGACTCGAGTATGGATCCTCTGCTTCCAGTAGTACGGGCCCATACTACCTTCCACATCTATCCGTACTTTCCTCAAGGATTGCTTCAACTTCACCAAGTCCCTTTACCGATACCCTTTTTCCACTAATCTCAGCCTAGGCTTTCCTAGAGCACCCTCCGACCTACTCTCTGCCATCAGCTGCATTAGAAGTCCCTACCATCTTCCCCCAACTGGCTTGCGAATACTGTTACATATCCGCTCACTAGTTGGTTAAAGTTAGCCAGGACCCCTATAGCACAAAGCAAGCAACATTCATGCAATGAGTAACCACATCAAGCATAACCTAATCAGGCTATCCTACTGCTGACTAGACAGTCCTAGCATACAGCTCATACAACAGGCATATAAGGCATCCTTCCTAGATCCCTATCCCTAATCTAGCATGCAGTTCTCAGAATCATATATCATATAACATAACATAGCAAATATGAGTATCTTGGGGAAAACTTACTTGAGCTCGGCCGGTCGGATGCATCACACACCTTATTCTTTTTCAACATTCTTTGTTCTTAAATTTCAGAAAATGGCTTTCTTTGTGAAAAATCTTATAGTCCCTCGGTTTGAGTCCAGACACCCTCGAGGGTGTGTCTGAATCCCTCAAACCAGGGCTCTGATACCAACTTGTAACATCCCAATTTTCAAGGCCAAAATTTTCATTTTTAAATTAAGTACTTCATAAAATAGTGTACCAAAACATTGTCGAGGTTACATCAAATTATAAAAACCATAACGTCATGTCTCAAAATCACAATGTCAAAATTAATGAAAATCAGAGTACAATCCCAGAAACTCCATGCGGAAATCATGTGTGTGTGTGATGCGCTGCTACATCGCCGGCTCCTTCCCCTTGGACGAAGAGGTACCTGAAACCAAAACTGAAACTGTAAGCACAAAGCTTAGTGAGTTCCCCCATCATACCACATACCATATAATATCATCGGTATCTTTCAACCGGTAACTGCCATCGGTATCTTTCAACCGGTATCTGCCATCGGTATCTTTCAACCGGTAACCTCCATCAGTATCTTTCAACCGGTATCTGCCATCGGTATCTTTCAACCGGTAACTGGGGACTATTTCACCCCTATCACTATCATGCAATAACAAGATATAATCATACAGTCAGGCATATCTGGGTACTGACCTACCCTTCGATCCTAACGACCGATGTTAGGAAAAAACTATTCCCTGCCACTACCACTAACACACATAGCATATCATGCAGGCATATCTCATGACCGTATCACATAAACATACCAAGATAATTATCACAAAGACAATTATCTACTAAATACCCATGTTGGTGGGCCGGCATTGTGGCCTTAGACCCACCCCTACTGGAAGGTAACTCACCTCGATGTCGTGTAGTGTCTGAAATGTCCTCGGCGTGAAGGCCGACTCCCTTCGACTCCCCAATCCCTACACGACAATCCTTCTAAGTTATCAATATGAACATGCAACCCAACCCAGGGTCATCTCAATTCAATCAAAGTCAACATTGGTCAAAGTCAACACCCAGTTGACCTGACTCGCCGAGTTGGTCTACCAACTCGTCGAGTCCATACTCCACTAACCCGATCCAACCCCGACTCTACTCGTCGAGTCTAGCAAGAAATCGAAGGGTTCTCTTTCATTCAACCCATCGGGACCATCTTCATCCGACTCGCCGAGTTCATCCTTGAAATCGTCGAGTTCATCTCCCTCATAAGAATGTGTCCAGTCTATGATTCGCCGAGTTGTATGAATAACTCGTCGAGTCCATCTTCAAAGATTGGGATATTGCCTTGGACTCATCGAGCCTACTCTAAGCACTCGTCGAGTCCCATGACTCCCAGGCCCCTAATGGGTCTAAACAACTAAGGGGCCTTCCACCCTCGCATCTGGTCCAATCAACGGAAAGGATTTGGCGACAATGCACCCCGACACGCCGAGTCCAAAGAACGACTCGTTGAGTACATCCTTGTCCATTACTATATAGTCGATTTAAATGGGTCTTAACACATCAAAACCATAGATTTGGCCTCCTAATGTCTATTTTACACGTAAAGTTCCAAACTTGGTGTACATGCATGGGGTCTTTGGCTCAAAAAGCCATAAAAGGTTATCTTTAAGATGCATGGGGCTCTCATGGCCATAAATTTGGCACCTTTATGCCATGAGACCCCTCCTAAGGCCCAGATCTGAAGTCAAACTCCATTCATCCCTTCAAAATCCGAAGATGGCTTAGAAAACTCCCAAAATCCCAACCCCAAAGATGAATAAGCACATAGAAGACCAAGAAAAAAGATTTTTACCTTGAATGAGCTGGAAATGGAACAAAATCCCTGGATCTCCAAGCCCCCACTCGAACTCTCAAGCTTCTTTCTCCTTCTCAAGCTTCACAATCCACCAAATGCACCAAAATAGCCATAGAACACACAAAAACGGCTAGGGTTTCGATATACAGCTTTCTGGGAGTGATAAGGACGATGGAGGCTGAGATGAGATGTTCAAATAGGGTGCAAACCCTCAAATTTAGGGTTTCACTCAAACAACACCTACTCGCCGAGTCAGTCTCCCGACTCGTCGAGTAGGTCACTTAAACTTCCCGCGGATCCCGACTCTACTCGACGAGTTGGGCCACCAACTCATCGAGTCCTAGAGAAAATAAATACAATTCTTGAATAAAATACATACCAGGAATCAGGTGTTACAAAACTCGAAGATGGAGTTCTGGAAACGAAGATTCTTGGCGATAGAACTGTGCCAATCTTCAAACCAACTTTTCTGAAAGCGATTGGTGTTAATGGAAATCCTAAGGGCTTCAAGGTTCAAGAACCAACGACTGAAGAGTTTCAGATGTTTCTGAATCATATCGGGTATAATCAAGACTACAAGGCTAAAGATTTAAAGAAATCAGCCGTCTCCGGACTGTGGACTGTATTGATGCATCTCATTATCATAGGGTTATCAGGAAAGTATGGATTAACCGATACCCTTAGCAAAGACTGGCTTCACGTCGTCTACACCATCTATTCCGGACGTGACAATGCAGTGGATCTTCCGAAAGTTCTATGGCAAGACTTTTGCAAGTTTGCCACCAAGCAGAAAGAGAATGAGATTTCGAGCCCTAGGTTCTAGGCATTGACCATTCAACAGCTCTTCAAAGAACTCAATGAACCTCTTTCGGTTACTGCAGATCCTCCAGAGGTATGTGTTACTTTTAAAGTAGTTAAGGCATATCGCATTCCGGACCAATCCTCTTTTGGTCCGGTCATACGTCTTCCGGACCATATGTTGGCCCTTATTCCTTCCGATTCCACTCATTTGAAACATCACATGGAGACTTTGGTTGTGTTTGACCCAACACAACCTGCCCCAGTCTCCGTTGAACCCATTTCGGAAGAGGTCATGCCTTCTAAGTCCAGAACCAAGGTTAAGAAGTCTGCAAAACGAAAGAGTTCTCCCACCAAGCCAAAGCCTCAAAAGAGATCCAAAGTCAGCTCTTCCTCTCCAAAGGAAGATGCTCATGACATTCCGGCTGACTCTGGCCATCCGAACACCCCACCTGCCCACTCATCCGAGGTACACCTCGATGATTCAAAATCACGTGCACACACTCATGGGGAGCCTCCACATAATCCACCCCCATCTTCCCAACAAGGTGATGCCGATGTTGACCATAGTTCCTCCCCCCTAGAACACTCCCACGAGTCTCATTTACTATTCCTCTTGTTTCTCACACTCGCACACACTCCGGAACCCCTGTTCCGTACCCCAAGCATTCCGAAGTTGGAGCTGTCCCTCCAACTTCCGGTGCCTCAACTGGTCTGATACCCAGAAGGTGTACAGGACGACCAGGTGCTAATGATCCCAAATGGGAAGATTTTGTTAACAAGGCCACATCAAGACGTCTGGATCTCACCAGAGCCCAAGTGGAGTCCACTCTTATCTCCATGAGGAACAAGGCCATCCAAAGCAATATGCCTTTTGTTCCTCCCTCTGGTGCTGATGCAGACAATGAGCTTACTTTGGAAAAACCACCTGTTACTACTCACCAAGGCATCTTCATAACCGATCCGGATGAAGAAATCTCTGAAGAAGTTATGCTGGATGATGAAGGTAAAACCGTTCCGGACACCAACTTCTTGACATCAGTTCATTTTCAATCAAAGCCATCTGCATCCAAGTCTGCCTTTGACTTCGGATCCTCCTCTTCAACCGCTCCGGAAGGTGGCTCAAACTCCAACATGAAAACTCATGAAGATGATGCTGCAACAAAGCCTGGTCCATCCACTAATCCCTTTTCGTATCAAGCTAAATCTCATCACTCCAACTCCGATACAGGATCTTCTGCTAGTGATTACATTGATCCTTTTGCCCTTCTGGATATACAAACAAATGTGTCGGACACAATGAAGAAGGTCTCCTCAATAGAAACTTCCATAACAGAGCTCAACAACAAACTGGATCAAAAAGTCACCGGACTTGATTCCAAGCTCGACGCCATTCTTCAGTCCATATCCCAACAGTCCGGACCATCTGTTGCGGAGAGAGAAGCCCAACTGGATCAATTAAGTTCTCTCCGGCTCAAGCACTCAATGGAAGAAGTTGAAGCCAAATATGATGCCTCCATTGAACACTACCTGGATACAATCACCGTCATGCTCAAGGTTCATGATGACTTGGTCTCTGCTACCAACGAACTCATCAAGCAGACCCATGTTCGTCGTGAAAAACAGATTCAATGTCTGGAGAAGGAGATCAAGAAAAAGGATGAAATGAACCTGATTATTCAACAAGTCCTCATCAAACTACTTCAATCCACATGGAACTTTGTTGATGTTCCGAATAGAAAGTTTGATGAGATGTTAGGTGTTCTTACCCACCTCTTCGATCATCTTTCAGCTCAAGCTCCCACATCCGAAGCCTACGATGCTCTCACTCGCCAACTCAACACCAGAATCCAAAAGGTGTTTGAAAATTTTGAAGACTTGAAGGATTCACTTATGCTTGCACCGGCTCGGAGAATCACCGATGCAAGAGGGGGAGAAGGACCAAGTCAACCCTGGAAACCTTCCATTGAATTCACTCTCCGAGATGAAAATGACTCGGAAGATGAACAAGTAAAGGTCCTTTCCGTCTCCCCTTCTAAAAGCAATGAAGAGGAAGGAAGTGAAGAAGAAGACAAATATGTTCCTAAGGAAGCTCCTAAGGGAGTTCTTGGTCTTCAAGCTCATAAGTTGACCATTCCGAAGGAAATGACAGAAGAGCAAAGGAGAATATGGTCTGCTACTTCCTGGCCATCATCTCTTCTTGATGCTCTCCGGATGGGCATTAAAATGGCAAAGGCAAAATCTTTTCTTACTGCTCAAGCCTTCCGAGCCACTCCTTCCATGCAACCCCCCATTTCGGACCGAAAGATTTCTCCAATCGACCAGGGCTCTCCACTCCGGATCCCTGATAAAATTCCGGAAGAACCTCTTCCAAATCCCACTCCGGAATTTGTGATTGATGAGAATATGCAGCTCATTATTTCTGCTCTGAAGAAAGACAAAGGGAAGAAGCCCATGACTGCCGAGCAACTAGCCTTCCATTCCAGACGTCCTCAAAAGCAAATCCATGGATGGTCTCAAGAACAAATCAACAAGGCATTAGAGGATAGCATTCGGATCCAAGCTCTCAAGGAAAATCCTGATCCGATGCGTGGCATATCTGCTCTTTGCCGCGAAGGCATTCTCCGTGATCATGAAATCATCCCATTCATGTATTACGATATTCCCTCAAACGACTCCGACCAGCTTGATCTTTCTCTCTCTTCGTACAACAAATACTACACCAGGTTTGCTCCACTTCATCCCAATGCTGATTCGGAAGTAATCCTCCGGACTGAAAGAGAAAGACTTGATACATTCTATTCCAAGCATGCACATCCTCTCAAGGAAGTGTGGAAAAGGAAGAGAATTACCAAAGTTGAAGGTTTTGGAAGAAAAATTCTCGTGAAATTCGAACTCAACTGCCCACTATTTCGATTTCACATCCTCCGGAACAAGCCAACACCCCAGACCATTACTGATGCTGATTTTCCCTCGATGAACCCAAATGACATCCTCACTTTAGCCACCTACTTCCGAGGAGTTCAGAAAGATGACATCAGCATGGGTGCGTACCACACTTCTCTGAGCTTCCTAAAAGACTATGTCGCTGAGTTTTGCAGACACGACTACGAGCTTGCGCACCTATATGGGATAGAGGACTATGTTGCCAAAATTGACTTTATTCTTCCTGAAGCTGAACTGCTTGCTGATGGTCCTATTGATGACCCGGTTCTAGGGTTTGTCTACACAACAAGAAAGACAAACAAGAAGGACTTCTTCCGAGTCCTTGACAAACATCTAGTTCCGACCAAACCCCTGAAGAAATTCATTTCTCGTGCATCCAAGTCTAATGCTCCGGAACAAATCAAGGCAAAGTTTGTAAGTCATTTGGCATGGTACATTGAAGTCTGAGAATGGTTGTTCAGAGCCTACACCTTCATCAAGGAAGAAGCGATCTAAGTTTACTGGATTGCTAAGTTCACTTAGGGGGAGATTGTTGGAACCTGAAAGTGAACCTCTAGCAATCCTAAGTACCCATTCCGAAGTGTGTATGGTCCGAAGTGGAAGAGCAGTCCGGAATCTGTCCGGAACAGATGAGGAGAAGATAAGAAGCTGAAGATATTCTGGAATGACTTTCATGTCCGGAATGAATGCTGATCCGGAGTCACAATATTTTGTCTTTATGCATTTATTAAGTTTGTCTTTGTATTGATGTAACGTTTCATAGGAGTTAGTCTTTTTGTTGTATTAGACAATCAGAATGTCAGAAACATTCCTATTGTCCGGTCCTATGTAAGCTTTCTAGTTAATTTGTTGTAACCTTCTCTCCTATTTATAGGAGCTTTCAATGCAAAGTCAAACGCGGATCATTCACTCTACTTTTGGCATTTACTAAGTTATTTCAAACATTCTTCTTGTTCTTCATTTATTAGCTTTACCTTGATCATTTATTATCATTCTTCATTTAATGACTTGATCATTTGTTGAATACATTATCTAAGACTTGACTGGTCTTTCCAGTCTAGACTTGAACACTTATTAGCAAGCAGACATTGATCTTAAGCATTCACTCAAGGTTTGAGTTCTCAAACCTTCTCCGTGCGCATCAGATCTTTTTTGTTCTCTCATAGATGTCTAAGCCCATAACTATAATTGGTATGTACTTGACTCGATAGTAGCATGGTCCATTTCGGGTTGCCTTCATCAGAACAATTTGATAGGATGGATATTTGAGTAAGAGGTTATTTATGATTTCTTAATATATTATATGTATAATATATTAATTGAGAAATCATATTATTTAATTAATATTGATCAATAATTAATTTGGAATTAATTTAGTGGTCAAAAGAGACTAACTAAATTAACGGGGACTGATTATGTAAATCAGTGAGACATATGGTTTGGGCTAATGATCCATGGTTAATTTGTAATGGGCCAAGCTTATGTGAAAGTCCGTGAAGTATTAGTCCATATAAGTTATGGATTATAATCCTAAGTGTAAGAATTAGGGTTACATATAACTCTTGGAATTCTACACTATATATGTGTAACCCCTTTAGCCAAAATCGGACCTAAGACTGACATTACAAGAGTATGGAGGATTTCATGGTGCCTACCTCTCTCTCATTATTCTCCAATTGTTCATGATGTCTGTGACTTGTTTGAGGCACAACACTTGGGGTGCTAAGCTCTTAAAATGCCAAATCCTACAAGCTACAACAAAGAGGTATTCTTCTAACTTATATTTATGTTGTAAATATCAATATTATATGCTAGTTGTAGGCTTCATGCTTTGGAAAATTTTATTGCATGTATAACTAGAGAAAACTTAGATCCAAAACTATTAGGGTTGTATGTGCACCATAGGAGTGTTATAGTACACAAAACCGAACAGTGGTATCAAAGCCATGGGTATTTTCTGTTATATAGATGCATTGGTAAATTATTCAAAGTTGGAAAAATGAAATTCCGCCTTCTGCCAGCATGAACTCGACGAGTCCATAGATGAACTCGACGACTCCATTGCCTGGCTCGACGAGTTCAACAGTCTGTTGGCAGAATTTTCGAATTTTTGGCATGTTTTGGATTAGGATCATTACCACAAACTGTTTTGGTTCATAAAATTTGATTTTGTTGATATGGTAATGATTATCCCCATCGAATAACATGATGATTGTCAGATTATAAAATAATTACTAGATTATATGATAAACTAATTATTAGTGTAATTTGATTTGAAACTATCTTACTACAAGAGTTGTATTATGATCAAATTGGTAAAAGATAAAATGTTATTTTATAAGTTTAAAATTTGATCTAAATGTTTTTAAGGAGTTACAAAATTTATCATCAAATTTGGAGCTCAAAAGGTTTTGAAGTGTTTCATGCCTTGTCCTCAAGTTATGGAACATGAAAACTCTCATTCATCATCTTCATTAAACAATTAACTCCTTAAGTTATGGAATTCAAAAAGTTTTCAAGAGTTACAAAACTTGCCCTCAAGTTTTGAAAGTTGAAAAGTCACAATTAAGAAATAATGAATTCTAAAAACCCTAGTAATTTGAAAAGTTTTCAAAAGGTGTAACTCATGGGTTCATAACTTAAAATTAAATTAAATAGTTTTAATTTTGATTTAGCATCTTGATTTTTTGAATAGTTCAAATTACACCCTTATGGAGTTTATTAATAGTTAATTAAATTTTTAATTAAAAGAGTATTATTAAATCCATAATCATATGGTTTAAGTTTAATTAAATTAAGAGTATAATTTATTAATAGATTAAACCATCTAGTATTTTAAATGTGTATAATACACTCTTATACTATAGAAAATTAAAAGTTTAATATATTATATATGTATAAGTTAAAAAGTTAGTCTTACCGCTAGTAGGCCTCATTCACGAAGCTGGTATAAGAGTGTTTAAGGAAGCGGCTTGTAAAGTGACCGTCATTGGGTATCCACTCTTACCCACCGCACCCTTGACCAGTGGAGGGTCGTTAGCCGAACGGGTAGGATGGGACACAAACTCCTACTAAAAGTATAATGAAAATACCAAGTAACTAAACATTTATAAATTCCCAATCTTAGTTACTTAGGAAAAATGTGAATTTGGTGCTAATCCATGAAATTGCACATTGCACCTTATTAGTTGTTAGTGGAGCGTGTGTGGTTAACCGGCACACTAATATGGGACTAATGAAGGATGGCAATGGGTATCTCGTAAATTATCATTGATCAATGGATCGTGTGTGGTTAACCGACACATTGATTAGGTGATTAATGACATCGAGAGTACCAAGCTAATTTGCATGGTTATTCACACCTTGTTTGTGATCCTCGGTATCCCAATCCCAAACTTGAAGGGCATAATCGAGATTAAATGTGCCATTGAAAAGTTCAATGAATCTCAAAAGATCTAGGAGTTTCAATTCATTTAAAACCTAATATTCAATTTCGTTTTTCATGGTGGAAATTGGTAAATCATCATTTACCTACCTTCAAATATTTTGCAGTTGGATTACGTCATCTCTCTTCCGAATTGTAGAATATTGTGTTGGGTCCTAGCCTTAATATTTCATTTTGGGTGTTATATTAAGGACTTAAATCAACTAAAATTGAATTTCTCCCTCGTAGATGTCTAGTTCAGACAACTATGGTCTTCCGAATATTTTGGAAAAAGCTTTCCACATGAAGATGATATTCCACAATGTCACACTTCACTTCCTCCACCTCCTCCAATTATTCTCCATAACCCACATGTTCGTCAACTTGAAAAGTTCAAGGTCACTCAAGCCCTATTGGCAAGCAAACACGAAGATGGAAAGTCTGTATGTGCTCACGTCTTAGAGATGATGTTGCATATTGACAAGCTGGGAATGTTGGGTGTCGTTTTCCCAAGGAAGTTGGCTATTGACTGGGTTCTTCAGTCACTTCCCGAGTCGTATAGTCAGTTTGTTAAAGACTACTGGTGTCGTTTTCCCAGGAAGTTATCAATCTTACATATTTGCTGATTGTTGCAGAATCAGAAATGATTTGGCGCACTGGTAAAGCAAATTTGATTGGAAGATCTACTTCCCAAGATGCCATGGACATAGGCATGACATAGATAGTCCAGAAATGGTCCTTTCTCCTACGGGAAGGGAATTGGCTATGGTCAAAAGATATGACCATAAGAGAAAAGCCAGTTCTGAGATAGTTCCATGTGCAAATGCCAAAGAGTCCACTTGTTTCTATTTCCATTTGAAGGGGCATTAGATGCGAAGCTGTCGTATCTACCTGAAGGACCACAAGGATGGTAAAGTCAAAATGTATGATTTTGCTTCAGGTAAGTCCACTATCTAACTCTACTAAGTTCCTATTTGTAGATTCTCAATACATGATGTGATAAGATTGCATTTTGGTGTTTTGGAGGATCGAAGGAAGCTTAAAAGGAAGTAAGGCTGATTCTGATCTGAAGAGATGGATTTCGATCACATGGTTCGATGATCAGAGTTTTGAGTTGTTACTTAGGAGTTATGATAAATTGCTTAAGAATATTTAGAAACATAGTTTTCATTTGTATTTGAATTGTAAGGACAATTTTTTCCGTAATTTTATAAATAAAGAAAATTTTGATTTTATCTTATTTTAAATTCCCTTGTAATGGCATTTGTGAAAATTGATGTTTGTATGTTTCTATTATTAGCAATGATGAAAATGGATTTGATTCTTTTGTTTGTGGTAATGTCAAGATTTACCAAATAAGAAAGATTCTCATCACCCAAGTTTCAATTGGACAGAAACTTGGAATCATGTAACTTGTATTGTATGATGAATGAGAACTTTCGTCTTTGGGAAATTAAGACTAATTCCTTGTTCACATGTACATGTGAGTCAAGTGAAGGACTAGGGAATCTAGTACAAATAGGGGTGAAACGAGCCGAGCCGAGCCTGACCAAGCTCGATCTCGGCTCGCTTAAAATTTATATGGCTCGAGCTCGAGCTCGGCTCGTTTCGAGCCCCAAATAATGAGCTTGAGATCGGCTCGTGAAGTAATACATAGGCTCGGGCTCGACTCGGTTTGTCTAACTGAGCCTAAACGAGCTTAAGCTTGGCTCGAGCTCGTTAAAAGCTCATTTACAAAATGAATTCCAGAAAAAAAAACCATGAATTTACTTAATTTTCAACTAGGTGCAGACTACTTAAATTCCAACGAAGATGCATAAATAAAATCCTTAAATTACATAAGTTTTAAACTCCAACAAACAACCATAAAATGTAATTAAATCATCCAAAAGAAATTATTCCTATCATGGAAGTTCAAATTACAAAAATACTATAAAAACGATTAAATTTTAACATAACATATTATCAAAACTCAAAAGCCAATCTTCCCTTAAGCAAATTCAATCCAGCAAAATCTGCAAATTAAAACATTTTTTGAGATGTGCAATATAATGTAATTAAACAACCAAGATTACAAGAAGATTAGAATGGCTTACACCTTTAAGTATTACTTGTCCCTGTAGGTAATAAAACCTCAATGGGCATTTCCTCCTTCTGTAAAAAGAACCCACCAACACGATCAAATATTAATAAATTTAAATAATCAATTGTTAGTTCATGTGTTTTAAGTTTATCAAATGTACCTTCAATTTTTTCTTGATTCCATAACGATGTCTAATCCAATCTCCTCCACATATCAACTTTTGAACAGTTTCCGGTGCCAATGAAGATCGGTATGGATCAATTACTCTACCCCCAGCACTAAATATTGCCTCAAATGCAACTGTAGAAATCGGGATCGCAAGCACATCCATAGCCATCTTTGATAAAACACGGTACTTCAGTTTATGAACATTCCACCACTCCAAAGCCTTGAATGAATCCATTCTATTTTGTCCCTGGTCCATATAAACACCTTCTTCCAAATACATATCTAAGTTTGACTTTTCTGGTCTCTTCAAATCTGTATTTTTTATAAACTCCCCAAAAGCCTCCCATCCTGACCCGAGTGATGTTGTTTTTGACACTTCATTTCCTCCACATCCATTTGCAGGCGTTGCAGCTTCTCGGACTAATGCATCATGTATTTCCAAATACTCCTCATACATTTCATAAAGTGCTTTCTTCACTTCTTCAATGTTCTTTTCAGCATTGGAGTATATGGTTGGGAAACTAAATTCTACTAACTTCATTTTGAATCTTGGATCTAACATTGAAGCTATAGCCATAACAAGATGGCACTCCCCCAATATTTGTCAAACTTCTCCTTCATCTTAGTCACCATAGTCCTAATGAAATCATTTTTTGATAGAGCACCTTTATCCAAAGTTTCTTTTACTCTAAACACCTCAATCAAATACAGATTGGATGTTGGATAATCACTTCCAGAAATGACATTTGTGTATACCTGAAAATAAGTTGCTTTAGTATTACGCATGATAAAATATTTAAAATAACATTTAAATAAAGGTAATATGCAGCTTGAAAACTTCAAGATTTCACATACACTCTCCACATGCGCTCACTCCTCATCATTAGGCAGGTGATGGAAATGTGGCTCGTACTCCGCAAATCTATGAAAATAAAAAAAAACTCAGTGATGTGCAATATTTGAAAACCTGAAAATCACAACATTCAAAACTATTTTTATTAAAATCTAATGTATACCTTGGGAAAACATCTTTAAATTTTAATGCAACCGACAACATATCATAGGTTGAATTCCATCGTGTTGGAACATCAAGCAATAACTTTCTATCTTGAATTTGCAGTTGATGTGCAATATTTGAAAATGTTTGAAGTCTCGCCTCAGAATTGTTAATATATTTTATACCCTCACGAACTTCCCCAATAACAGAATCAATCATAGCAAGACCATCTTTCACAAGAATATTGAAAATGTGTGCACAACATCTAACATGAAATAACCTACCACCACACGTGAGTTTTCTCACTCTAGAAAAAATTTCTTTCAGTCTTCTCAATGCCCTGTCATTGTATGCAGCATTGTCTACAGATATCGTGAATATCTTGTCCTCAATTTCCCAATGGTTCAAACATTTATAAATACCATCAACAATATCAAGTCTGGTACGACGAGGAGGGACATGTACAAAACTCAAGACACGTTTTTGCAATCTACAAAATCAAGTCCAGATATCAATATAAATATATTAAATAAAATGGAAAAAGCTTATTAAAAAATATAGAAGGAAATCAAACCTCAAATTATGGTCAATAAAGTGCCCTGTGATAACCATGTACTCAATCTTCTGATGAGATGACTTCCAACAATCAGTGATCAACCTGATTTTTTAGGCTGCTTTTATAAGAGCTTTTAGTGTTTTTTTCTCATGCTCGTATATCTTAAAACAATCTTATTTGGTTGAAGTCCTGCTTGTTTTCTCAAATAACGGAGTAGCTGTCTTCATCATATGCACGAATAAATCATCCTCCACAACAGAAAAAGGTTGCTCAGTACCCAACACCCAAGTAGCCATTGCTTCTCTCATTTTGTTATTGTCATACTTTGCATCAGGCCTCATCAATGAAGGAAGCTTCTCATGTCCTGCATCCCCATCAGACCTAATATGTGGAAAATTCAATAAATTCTGCTTTTCTTCATAATCTTTATGTGGCTTGCATATAAGCAAGTGCCTTTTTAATGTTGATGTAGTCCCGCTATCACCATAAGTTAGCTTTGTTTTACAATGAATACACTGGGCTTTTTTGGTACCATTAGATAGAGCCACTACAGTGAAACCATCCCATGCCTTTGATGTTTTTTTCGTTTTCTTTTCATTACTATTTCCTCTTCTCCCCCGTGGATTTCTGCATTTTGATGTTTATCACTGCCATTTTCACTTGGAATATGATTCTGAGGAGTTGGTTGTTCATCAGCATCTACATTTATGGGAGCAGATTGCTCCGTATTCCACATCACCATCCATAATATCTACAACATGGTTTATGAGAGAACATTTGTCAAAATTTGTACATTTAATAAGCATACTTAGTTCATCAGCATTCAAGAATATATTTTCCTGTTAAGGATCTTTAATTAATATCCAATGAATAAGAATCTAGAGTAAACAATTAAAATGGTATTTCAATTAAACCAAGTCAATATATCCCAGGAGACAGACAATAAAAAAAAATATCATTAAACTTCTAATAGAAGAGAACACACTGAAAAGTTAGCCAGAAAAAGTAACCCAACAAAGCTATAAATCCATTTTAACAAAGCTATCAACGAAAATAGCCTACATCAGAATACGATGAGTGATAAGAAAATAATAACAAACCAGTGGACTGAAACAATGGAAGTAATAATAACGAAACAGCTGACTGGAAATCATAACGAAAAATGAAACCAATGTGAGGCAGCAAAACCAAAGTAATCGAGAAATAATAAGCTATCTTCGAATCAGCAGAAAAAAATAGATGAGTGAACAATGGAAAAAAACTTACTGTGAAGAACTGAAGATGATTGGTCGGTGGTCGGACGGATTGATGGTACTTAATGTCGGACGACGGTGCTCGATGTCGGACAACAGTGCTCGATTGGAGGGCAAACGTCGATGGGAGATCGTCGTCTGGTGGTGTTCGTAGTACGTGCTTGCCGGCTTGCTGCCGATAACAATCGCCTGATTAGAATGTTCGAATCACAGCATAACGGGGATAACGAGTCTCGATTGAAGGGAAGGGTCGACGTGAGACGATGGGAGATCGTCGTCTGGTGGTCTTCGTGGTATCGTGCTCACCGGCTCATCGTCGATAACAATCGGTTGATCAGATTGTTCGAATCACAGAACGGGAAAGGAACGTGAATATTTGCGGCTCATTTTCTTTTGATTTGAAACGAATGAAATTCTCTCGGTCCCTCATACCCAAAACCTATATGTTAATTCAATAATTTTCCATATATCTATTTTAATATATAAAATAGAAAAAATAAAATATATTATATTTATATATAGGCTCGTTTAGGCTCGCGATTCTAATCGATCTTTGTTACACAGGCTCGAGCTCGAGCTCTTTTAATAAACAAGCTTAAATTCAGGCTCGAGCTCGATAAAAACCGATCTCGAGTCGAGCTTTTATCGAGTCGATCCCGGGTAGCTCGCGAGTAGCTTGGCTCGTTTGCACCCCTAAGTACAAATTGTTGTGTACTCGTCCAGCTCCACCACAAAGAACGATAAGACTATTCGTCATGATTTACTAAAGTTAGAAAATATGGTTTTACTTACAAGATTAAGTATAATTCTGGATCATTGAAAAGGTTTCAATGTATAGCAGAACGAATAAGAAGAATCAATTAGGTAGAAAGATAAAAGTTTCTCCAATCTGAAAGGAAATGAGAGTTCTTTAGTATCGTGTTATGGAAACCTTAACACAATCGATCCTCTTTTTTAGAATATTTTGAGATTGAATGAGGAGTTGACCCATTAAAAGGTATTTTAGTCATTTGACAACTTGATCGAATATACTTCCCCCTTTTTGAAAAAGGAGTTTGAGACCACTAAATCGTGTGCAATAGCAAACTCAAGAAGTGAGCATCCGCCGTCGTTGATCCACTCGTTGATCCTAAGTGTGGCATCTAATAATTCGAAAAACGAAAATTTTCCGACTCACTCCTCTTCTATAAATGCCTTAGTGTGATCCTATCACAATAGCTTCTTACTTCTAGGGCAGTATCTCTGTGCTTCAAAGACACTAATGTAACATAATGACCCTATCACTACATCTTGATCATTTCATGTAACACAATTATTATTTTATCTGAAATGTTGCACGGTAAAAGGCTATATTATTGGGAAATTGGTCATGCTAAAGTATCTCTCAATCTTATACAATTAACATTTCTAATTGTTGTACAATAATACAATGTGTGATGATTAAATCAGTTCTAATAGTAGTCTTTTCTCTAATTAGTAGTATCTACATGCTACCTCATGATTTAATTTAATTAAAGGCCTACCTTCTTTGACACATAGATAAGCAATTCCGCATCATTACCCTCACTACATGAAAAATATCTCAAACTATAAAAGTGGACTTGTTTCAAGAAAACCAAGACCTAAACATATTGTTATTTTGCATTATAATATCAACAGAAACAACAACAACGTAGGTGGAATGTCATTCCTTTTAACGAGCAGGTTTTCCCGGAGGAAAGCGCCAACAAGAGCCCCCGGTAGGCAGAACAGCACCTCCAGTAATAGCGGGAAACACACAGGGGGCACTCTCACCCGACCAGGGGGAGGCGCTTCCCATGGTTGCAACATACATCGGGTCGCAAAGAAAGACATGCAAGAGCACCCCCATGGAACGAGAAACGAAACATACCCCCCCCACGTCGGGCCCCGCTGGGGGAAATGAGAGGAAGCCCCAACCTATGAAGACCCACCTACATCAGGTGTAGAAAAGACGCCATCGCCAAACAAGAAGTATGGCCCAACTCCGCACAGATTAGCCATACTTCAGGCGCCAAAGCAAAGACCGGGCCTACGCCCTAAGATTTAGACATTCAGGGTCTATTATCTCGTGTCTTTCTTTTTCTTTCTAGAAATCATATATTTTGCATTTTGAAAGAGCTTTCCAGAATTCTGTATTGCAAAAACACAAAGTATAGAGGTTGTGCATATTTTCCAAGTAGCAACAACGGCTGATCACCTACGCTACTTGAGCAAAATCTATGCAAGGATGCAACCGTAGGTCTTAAAAGAGTCATAATCTTTACCTACCATGTGCCAACAACATCTCAGAGCTGAGAATGTATAAATCCATATTAATGGCACAAAACAAGGGGTTCTAAAAGATTCATAACCTTTCCCCTGGTAATACAACAATAAAAGGTCTTGAGGTGACAATATCGGCCTATGTATTAGCAGCTAGACCATACAGTACAGTCCACAATAGTGACTAACATTTCACGGCTTAACATACTAAGCCTAATTAAACATACAAGTCAACAAAACATAGCTCAGTAGTAGCAGCTATGTGACGTCTGAAACACATATTGGCTTATTAAACGTAAACCCTAGAACAAGGGAATGTGAAGATACGAATTACAGTAGTATAGCCCATCCTTAAAGATATCACAGGACAATTCCAAGAATGGTGCTTATCTCCTAGAAGCGCAGGACGGGCGTACCATTCCAAGAACGTGGAATGTGCAGAGCCTGCGTCATTTTTACTCCTAAAACGAGTATTAAAGGGAAATTCAGATGCTCCTTAGTAAAAAAAGAAAGGGCGATTCAGATGCTCCTTAGTAAAAAAGAAAGGGCAATTCAGATGCTCCTTAGTAAAAAAGAAAGGGAAATTCAGATGCTCCTTAGTAAACAAGAAAGGGCAATTCAGATGCTCCTTAGCAAAACGAAAGGGCAATTCAGATGCTCCTTATTTTCAAGCTTGAAAAATAAAACAAAGAGGTTGTGTACATTTACCGCGTGACAACAATGACTGATCATCCAACGTCACACAAGCAAAATCGCTACAAGGAGGCAGCCAGGGGGTTTCATCATAAAGGTTCATAACCTTTCCCCCAAAACATGTTCATCAGTTACATTATAGAAAACATACGAAAGAACATGTGACATAAGCGTAGAAGAGTCATAACCTTCCGCTAATGAGAAAAACAAAACTGGGTGAGCCTCAAGATGACGATCTTGGCTATACCCAGGGTCTTTAAGCAGCAAATTAGAACAAATCTCTCAAAGACCAGCTTCAGTAAATCAAAAAGAGTTCACTAGCAAGAGAACTCTGACCAGGGGTGTAAGCAAACCCTGCATAAATACCATGTGATGGCCAACACAAACCATACATGAAGCAAACAAAAGAATATGTGCGGTAACAGCAAGCATTCATACCCACAAATATAAAGTAAATATTGTAAAAGTCGTCGGACTCCCAAACTTTCAGACTGCCATTGAGGGCAGCAAATACAAAAAAACAAAGCAAGAAATAGAAAAAATTGTTCAACAGATTTACATCAAAACAAATCAAATAAACAGCGCTTCTTGTGGGCAGGGGTGTTACCATCACCGGGTGAAGAACTTGGGCCAGGGCCAGACCCATCGCTCTGAACGTCTTGGCACATATGACGGAGCCCGGCTATGTCCAGACCGCCCAGGCGGAGATAGCCAGCGAAATTTGTTCCAGTAAAAGTCACCATGGCGTCTTCCATTTCTTGGGTCTTGGTGGCCACGTCCACCTCAACATCCGGATTAAACTCTCCAGCAGTCACCAGCTCTTTCGCAACCCTCTTTCCCTGCTCCACCCCTGCCGCCACACAAGCCGCTTGCACCTGAACCAAGCGTTGAAGAAACTAAGGGCTCTCAATCACCCTATCCACCACCTGACTGAGCCCATCACTAAGGATCCACGAAACATCCTTCTCTAGCGCTCCTTTTGCAGCGTTCTTAGCAACTAGATCAACCTCCAGTTCCACCATCCGCTTGCTCAGACTGGCGTTCTCCAACATCAGGACCCCCACACGATCATTCACGCGCCTCATCTCTTCCTCCAGCTTTGCCACTTGATCCGCCAAGCATGCCTTCTCGAGCAGCACCACCTCCTGCATGGCCTCCCAGCTGCACCTGTCGGCTTTTATCTTCGCCACTTGGGCTTTCAGCTCTTCGTACTCGAAGCTCTTCTGGTCGGAGTCAGACTGGAGGGTCTCCATCTCGGAGATGCGCTCAGCAGCAGCGACTAAGTAAGATGACACTTGGGCGGTGGCATAACACAAGTCGTCGGCCATATGCTCATCCGCTAGGCCAGTTAAGGCCTCAGTGGTAACAGGGGAAAAGCATGCTGACACCACTCGAGAGCGGTGTCATGATCGGAGACAAGATCCTGAGCAGTTAGTCTCCAAGCTGGCTTATAATCATCCGGATGAGAACCCATCAGCAGGGGGATAATTGTGGTTTTACCAGAAGAGGTGGAGGCAAGACCATGAGGCGGCGAAGACCCAGTCTTTGTCCCGACCCTTTCAATTGTGGGAACAAGGCTGGTTTTCTCGGTGCTCCCTTCTCCCGTATGACAGGGTGGTTCAGTCGCCCCGGTTTGTGCCCCCTCCAGCAGTTTCGGAGGACCTTCATCGGGGGCATGATTGGAATCCTTAGAACCCCCAAGTAAGAGACTCAAATTACGCTTCTTACGTAAAGGGGGCCCGACGCTAGCTGCCTTAGTTCGACCGCCGGAAGAGGCTTCCAAGAAAGAAAAACGCCTCTTAACCCGGCGAAGACTCCTCGGGGACCCGGACGGTGTAGGATCCTTCTGAGAAGCACCAGTGACGACAACGTCCTGTAGGTCCGGATCCTCACCAGCGCCGGTAACACTGTCAGAATCGGCAGTCGCCGTGGGTCCTTGGCCAGAAAAAGGAGGTGGAAGAGCCTCCACCAGGTCAACGGCGCGAACCTGAAGCTCGCCGTCAAATAGACCTCGAAGAGCCTTCTTCAAAGAAACAGTCTCCTCCACACCTGGTAAAAACAAGAAACAATGCCGGTTAAGCCGAAACACCGCTTTAAACATGACTTGTCAATCTTTTTATAAAGGGGGGGGGGGGGAGAGAAGAGAAGAAAAAGAGATACCCTATTTCTCAACAAAGAATTCAGGCATCTTCCCACGAGCCCTCCAAGCAGCACTCATCCCGCCGGCGGCCAAGAAACAGTCAAGCCAATCTTCACCGGTGATGCTGATTTTCTCCAAGGCATCAACAAGTTCCTTGTCAGCGCCAAACAATACGGGGGCACGGTCGACGTACACCTTAGTCCTCGGGTAACTGAGTACCACTAGATCGTTGTTCTTAGACTTCTTATCGTGGATGAGAATAGGGACTCCCCGTCGGCGAGAAAGGGTTCGAGTCCCTGACTAAGTGGAGGCGTTAAAGAAGTGCTTGAAAGCAGGAACGGTCGACAAGTGGCCTAGGGTACGACAAAGGAGTTCAAAGCCCACTATCTTGTTTATAGCGATAGGAAGACGGTCAGGAAAGTCTCGGGCTTTGCGAAAACCATGCCCCATAAGGTTTCGGTTAACCCAGATCCATTGCCTCTGCCAATTCTTCTTGGGAGTATCTTGTTCAGAGATCAACTGACGAATGCCCCGCCTTTTCGCAAGAGTGCAAACGCCATAGTTCGTAGTTGAACATAAAAAGTAACTGAAAACCCAAAAAGTGGGTATGAAACCCAAAGATCGACAAATCTGTTCAAAACCCACAATCTTGTTGACGGCACTCAGAGTTAACTCGTCAACAAAAAAGCCATAGTGACGAACAATCATGTCAAAAAAATCAAATGTCGGCAGGCACAACCCCGCTTCGAATAGAGGGATCGAAACCCCCACTTTCCCTTGAGGACAGTCGTAGATCGATAACCCCTTTGTCGGAATCATCACACCGTGCTCAGGTAAGAAACCGAAACGGTCTTGTAGAAGTTGGAATTCCTCTACGGTAGGGACTCTACCATAACGATCCATTGTCTAAAACAGATGAATGATAGGAAAGGAAATTTCGCAAAATGCTTGAGTCGATACAACGAAAGCAAAGAAAGGAGGTGAGAATGAAAGGTCTCGGGAAAAGGGGGATTTTAAAAGAAATAACTGGCGTCACAAACCGTCTCACGATGGATCTGACACAAATTAACGACGCTCTCTAAAGCCTGTCAAATGCTAGAGATAGTCCCAGACATACGTGTGTCGAAATATAGGCTTGAACGGTAACGATGTCAAACCGACGCATACACCTACAAGCCTAAGGGACTTCTTAACGTATCCCCCAGGGAGAACGTCAAAAAAGGAGAAGTCAAACTAACGCCGAGCTTGGCCTGGTCAGGACCCAGTTGGACCCAGTCCGAGGCCAGGGCCGGGCCTTCGCCAATGCGAAGATCACAAGTATGGCGGTTAAGGTGCAGAACCGCACCTTAACCTCTTCTCTAAGGATTACACCCCGAAAAACGTGGGACCAATCAGAGAGTTCCACCTGCCCATCTGACAATAGCCACGATCCTCATAATGTTAAAAGATCCCCCTCTAGCCAATGAGGGGAAGAGGCAAAAAGACGTGACGGAGGATCCTCCAATATGGGTCTGCCACGTCGCACCCCACGAGGGAATGCTCAACAGAATCAGTTAAGGGGCACACGCCTCTTAAACAAGTATAAAATGATCCTTCTTCCTCACGAAGAAGGGGACAGAACTCTTTTTCATGTGATTTATTCTCATTTCACTCAGACCTCATACTAACTTGATCGTCGGAGCTTCGTGCTAGGAATTCCTCCCGGACGTCGACTAACGATCGTCTTTCTCTTTTGCACTGTGATATTAGGAGAATAAGCATGCACGGATCTCATCTGCAATCTTAATCCACCCATCTCCGGTATATCACAACAATATATATATGAGACGAAAAAAACTGTGGTTATAATCGAGAATAGAAACTCCAGAAGGGAGACCACATCTCCAAAATGCTAAGTTCCTGAGCATGTGGTCATGTTACAAAAAAAAATATTGGTTATTTTTGTTAAATGATACCCAAAAAAATAGAGAAAATTGCAAATTTAGCCAAAAATGCTAATTACTTTGTGGAAAATAGCCAAAAAAAAAAAATTGCATTTCTAGCCATCAAAATCGCAGATGGGGTAGGAATGTTCGCAGATGGACTATTCAATCTGCGAACGTACAAGTCGCTAAAGCACAACCCGCGCTTTTGCGACTTGTACGTTCGCACATGGACTAGTCCATCTGCGAACATACCTACCCCATCTGCGAACATACCTACCCCATCTGCGAACCTAGCCCTAGCTATGTATCAAAACGTAATTTTTTTTGGTTCATTTTTCACTCTTTTTTGTTGGAAAACTCTCTTTGGGAAGCGATTTTCTTAGCACATCTGTGATTATGATCGATTTTATGAACAACCCCGATAATAACAACTAAACTGATAACTTTTTACAAAACTTTATATATAATAATGTTGTTTTGTAGTCAAAACCTATCAATTTCGTAGTAATTTAAAAAAAACACACAAAATCGCAGTTGAATGGAGAGTAAATCGCATATGGACTTAGTCCATCTGCGATTTTGAGGGGGCAAAGGAGCTATTTATACAGCGAAAAAAACTCATCTGCAAACGTACAGGTCACTAAAGCACGTCTGTGCTTTAGTGACTTGTACGTTTGCAGATGGCTTGCCAAAATCGCAGATGGACTAACTCCATCTGCGATTTTGATGGTTAGAAATGCAATTTTGGTTTTTTTTTGGCTATTTTCCACAAACTAATTAACATTTTGGCTAAATTTGCAATTTAAAAAAAAATCCATTTACAATTTAAGGTTCCCGCTCATCGCCAATTAGCCGACTAATCCATAGTCGCTGGCAGTGGCGGATGTAGGGGGTTTTGAGAGGGGATCCGGGCCACTATCCTGGTCTCCAGATTCGTATTTTACAAGTCTAAAATGTTAAACCCTAATTCTTAGGGGGTGTTTGGATAGGGAAAAAATAGGTTGCTTATTGCTTATTGCTTAATCCCACCGCAATAAGCAAATTTAAGTGTTTGGATAGGAGTCTTTAAAAATCAGCTTATTGTGGTAGGAATAAGCAAAATAAGCTGATTTTAATAAGCAAGTGAGGGAATACTTATTGTTTATTGATCATTTTACTCATATAAGTTGTTTTATTTGTCAAACACTTAAAATACTTATTGCTTATTGCTTATTTCCACGGCAATAAACTAATCCAAACACATATTTTAAACAAGTGTTCTCACCCGAATACGCTACCAGCTAACAAGCTAAAAACTATTTATCAAACACCCCCTTAACAAACAAAACGAGAGTAGGATTTCAATGCTTCTCTGAATATTTTTTGAATCAAATCACTCAAAGGACATGGAGAAATCTGAGCAAAAACGTCAAGATGAGGTCGATTTCATCAGTAACATGCCGGATTCTATTCTTCTTTTGATTCTTTCCCGTCTTTCATTCACAGAAGAAGTGATTCGGACCAGCATTTTGTCCAGACGATGGAAGTATTTGTGGACTTCAATTCCCTCCATAGACTTATTTTCCCGATTTCACCGAGAAGACAAGTTCAAAAAAGAGGAATTCAAAGACTTTGTGTTTTGGGTTTTAGCAAACAGATCCGTCGATTTGGATTGTTTTCATTTACGTTGTTTTAATCACTACTCTCTGTCGACAGTGAGGCGGTGGATTCACTTAGCCGTTACAAGAAACGTCAAACAACTTCACTTGTTGTTTCACCCAGAGGATGAGGATGGGGATGTCGATATGCCTCATTGTCTTGTGACTTGCGGTTCCTTGGAGGTATTTGGGTTAATTTTGTGCTATCGTAGTCTAAGGTTGCCTAATATTACGGGGTTTCAGGCACTTAGGCATCTTCGTTTGACCTATGTTGACTTATCGATAGATAGCGATTTGGTGAAAGGTTTTCTGGAAAGCTGTCCTTTGCTTGAGAGCTTGATTTTTATATCCTGTTTCTTGAACGAACACGATCTTCTTTATATTTCATGTCCGAAGCTAAAAATACTGAGAATTGAAAACGAAAATGATGAGTTGATGTGTGACAGCATTAAGATTTGTTGCCCAAAACTGGTGGATTTGGAGTTAAGAGGTCTTGTAGCAAATAATTTTTTCTTTGAATGTCTAGACTCGTTGAATAAAGCTGAGATTGAGCCTAAATTGATGGGTAACATCAAATCTTTATTGTTTCCTGGAATTTCTCATGTGGAACATTTGTGGATCAACCTTTACTTCTTTAGTCAGGTACATGCTTATATTATTTATGCAAAATTCTTCATTCCTGTTAAAAAAAAGTTTGATGTGTAATTTCTGCAAGGAGCTTTACCACCTTTTTTATTATGAAAAGGTTGACCTAAATCAGACAAGACTGGTGCTCCTGTTAAAACTTGAGTGCTTCTTTTTAAATTAATCTTACTTGCTGTCATTATGATAGTGCGTTTATGCTGCACGTGATCCGGCTCTACCTAATCTGAAGACTCTGGCACTAACCACAGCAGTTGATGCGTTCACCATGGATGAACTCATTCGAATTCTCAAATATTATCCCAAAGTAGAGTCTCTCCAGTTGATTGTTAAAGAGGTATTCTCATATGATCAACTGCTATTTTTTCTATGTCCAGCATGACCAGTCTTAATAAATCTCAGTTTTGACCCATTGTGCCACCTCTACATAGGGACTTGCGCATATACCCTAAACACAATAAATATCCTTTTCAAGAATTAATTTCATTATTTAGATTTCTGCACCTCTCATGAAAAACATATTGTTTTGTTTGATGCTCTAGAAGTTTGATGGGCCGGAAGAGTGGGAATTGCATGAAGGTGAAGCAAGGAGACTCATGACTCCAGATGTGAAAAGAGTTGAGTTTTTTGAATATAAGGGAGAAAAGCCGAAATTTGTTTCAGATTGGCAGGAAGATATATATATATATATATATATATATATATATATATATATATATATATATATATATATATATATGGAAATGGTTTTTAGTTGGGGTACCAAAGCCAAGATCTGGTAAACTGTAAGTAGCATCTAGCTATTCATGTAATGGGTTAACTAGACTTCTTTGTTGGATTTGGAATTTTGCTTCATTGCTCTTCAGTTTCAACTATAACTAGAAAATACTTGTTTGGTTCTACAGTTTTGTTCATATTCTTTCTGCTACGTACAAAAACCACAACAATTATGTAAGTAAAACCAAATCCATGTATTTAATGAAAGCAACACCAATTGTAACATCAATATGTATAACCAACTTCCTCATCATTCAATTTGAACATAATATTTGCACCACCAGAAAAATGAAATTCATAGTTTACGGTATATAGAACAAAAATGAAATATGTACTTTTTTGTTCTAACCATCAATAATCTAGGTGAGAAATTGAGTATCTGTAATAAGTGAATAAAAGAATAATTTGAAAATTTTAGCAATATACAATGCTATTTTGGAGAATAAGTGTATTTATTTTATATTATTCTCAATCTAGTAGAGTATGTTACTTTAATCAATATAAATTTGTGTTAGTTTTGCTAAAATTTGACTTTGGAAAATTTTGTAAAAGTTAAAGTACGTTGCTATTACTGATAAAGAGTGTATTCTTATGGAAAAGGGGGAATTGGTGAAATAAATTGGTTGGAAGAGTATTATAGTCATTTTATTATGTAATTAAAGGGAGAGAGTGGGGAAGGGGGCGGGGTTAGCTAGAAGGTTACTTTTTTTCTTACCCTCGTATGATAAACTTTTCATAACCTTTTTAGAGTTAACGAGCGGATTAGTGGATAATGTTTTGGGTTAAATTTCACATTTACCTTCCAGCATTAGAATAGTCGGTTGATAATGAGGTAAACCACAGTTGTTATTGAGTGCGAACTTGACTTTTATTAGTAGATCCTTGACCGGAGTCCAGAAGTATATGTATGTATAACACTAATAGACACATCATCATACATCATGCATGTGTCTGTTTGAACCACATATGTAAATAAAAAACACGGAATGTATGAAAATAAGAATATATTTACATAACAAAAGAACACATGCATGACACCAAGTATATAAGTATGCTTTGAAACCCTCTTCCAATTCTACATCTATGACGAGCTTACCGACGAACTCTTCCTCCTCATATTCATCATATATGTTCCGGGTGATTTATTAATCTTCAATATTATTTCTATCATGACATCTTATATAAGGCCTATTTTTGTAATTTCTGTGAAACATGGGGACCACGACTATAAATTTGCTATTAGGCAGGAACTATTTTAATAATTTTGTGAAACGAATGGACCATTTCTATTATTTTTGCAATTAGGCCATGGCTATTTATGTAATTTTGTGAAGGGTTGGCTAAAAAGACACCTCATATTACAATATGGACATCCTAATTAATTTTTTAAATTTATTTATTGGCTGAAATTGCATTGTTTTCCGAAAAAGTTGATTATAAACAGTTAATTATTGGTAGACTTTTTATAAAAGTGTCAATAGGATGTCTAGAGGGTGTCTTGTTAGCAACACCCATGTACCGTAGCTTTGCAGATTGGTAGGGCCTACTCTTGTAATTTTGTTAGACATAGATTATTTCTTTGTTTTTTGGGATATATACACTAAAATTCTAATATTTTCAATGATCTGACAAAAAAATCTTGAGCTTTATTTTTTTTATAGTAAAGTGTAACTATCGGTAGTTTTTCACATGCTTACCCTTTTTGTCGGTTAGCCGATAATTAGGATTTTACTGTCAAAAAAATAAAGTTTGAGACTTTCTTGTCAAATCGTGAATTAGAACTTTACTGTAAAAAAATAAAGTTTAAGACTTTCTTGTCAAATCGTTGAAAATATTGGGACTTTAGTGTATGTATTCTTTTTTTGTTAGAAATTTAATGGTATGATAGTCTTCAAACATAAGAGTTATTGGAACCTGCTTTGGTCAGCTAGATCCTATTGAAATCTTTAACGTTTTCAAGTCTTATCACCCTCCCTCGCTGTCTCTTTTGCATCTATTTCCCCTAATCGTGATTGTAGCAGAGTAAAGATGATGATGGTAAGAAAAACAGTGGTGCCGCAACAAAAATCACAATTAAAAGTTCTTGGGTTACGAATTGGGTCTCACAAGGCTGATAAAATTATTTGTTTCTAAGGAAACCAAGACTATACACTAAAGTCCCAATATTTTGAATGATTTGACAAGAAAGTCCTAAACTTTATTTTTTTGATAGTAAAGTCCTAATTACCGGCTAACCGACAAAAAAGGGTAAACGTGTCAAAAACTGTCGGTAGTTAGGACTTTACTGTAAAAAAAAATAAAGTTTAAGACTTTATTGTCAAATCGTTGAAAATATTGAGACTTTAGTGTATATATCCCATGTTTTTTTTATGGAATAGAGAGACAATTTATGTAGATTCACTATTATACATGACCAAATTTGTAACTTTGTGAAAGATAGGGACCATTTATGTAATTTCTTGGTTGGGAAGGTACTATTTCTATAAATTTATGAAAGATAGGACCATTTTTATATTTTTTCTATTAAGCATGGACCATTTTTATAAATATACATATTAAATAGGGACCATTTTTGTAAAATTTCACTCTACTAAATGTGTTTGTAAAATAGTTATTTGATGAGGGATAATCATAATTGAATTTACAAGTCGCTTTCATATGTAAATATGTAATTGAAGGCAAAATATGAAGATTTTGTGAGACTGTGCTCGGTAAACAGGTCAACTACTTAAGACGGTAATTAATTGGTGATTATTTATGTATCTTTATGAAACACAATGAACATTAGCTTTGTTGATTTGTAGGGCTTATTTTTGTAATTTTGTCAACATAGAGATCATTTATGTATTTTTATGTAACAAAGAGACAATTTATGTAAATTCACTATTATACATGACCATTTTTGTAACTTTGTAAAAGATAGTGACCCTTTTTATAAATTCTTGATTAGGCAGGTACTATTTATGTAAATTTATAAAAGACATGACAATTTATTATAAATTTTACAGTATAGACATTTTTGTAAACCTAAATATTAAATCGGGACCATATTTGTAAAATTACAACACTCCAAAATTGTAACAACGGGTAAAAATTAGTCAGGGTTTGACGGTCACACTACCGCGAACCGCTATGTATTAAGGACCAGTTATGTGTAATTTTATTTTTATAACGTATATTAAATATATTATATTCATAAGTACTTTTAGAACATCTTAAAATTGTAACATCCCAACCTTCAAGTATGAATTTAAAGATATATATATATATATATATATATATATATATATATATATATATATATATATATATATATATATATATATATATATATATATATATATATTCAGGGCAACTCGACGAGTTGGGAGGCACCAACTCGTAGTGTTGAATTAATAAGGACCGCGTATTCTTCAAGACCTACTTGATGAGTTGGGAGGCACCAACTCGTCGTGTTGAATTAATAAGGGCCGCATATTCTTCAAGACCTTCTCGACGAGTTGGAAGGCCCCAACTTGATGAGTTGGTGGCTGAATATGAAACCCTAATTTTTAGGGTGTTGTACCCTATTTAAGGACCTTATACTCCTTGGGTGGCCTCCTTATCGTCTCCTTTGTCCAGAGAAACCCTAGTTCACGCATTTCTTCTCATTTTGAGTGTGTGGGAGCTTAAAGAGTGCCTTTTTGGTGTTTATTTGAAGAAGCTTGAAGTGGGTGTTGCATAGCTGAAGGGAGAGGCTGTAGATCCGGTGTCTACTCTGTTGTGACAACCATTTTGAGGTATAAAGTCGATACCTTGGCCTTCTATTGCTTAGATCTGCTCCTATGGAAGTATGGTTTCATTCTTGGGATTAGACATTACTTGAAGTTGCTACCTCTGGATGTTCTGTGGCACCTTGGACTTAAAGTTGCCAACTTTATCAAGTCTTGGCCCTCCTTCATGCCCTAAGTCCCTTAATAAAGCCTTGTTTAAGTGTTTAGCCTCTTGATGCCATGCATGGACGTAAAGTTAGCAACTTTACGTGGTATTTAGGCCCTAGGGGACCAGATCTATGATTTGAGGCATTAGACTCGCTTGGGAAGTGGCTGAATCGGTTAAGGCTAGAAAAACTCGATGAGTTGCTCTGCCAACTCAGTGAGTTGGCTCGGGGTCTCCCCGATCTTCTAGATATTGTGCAGACTCGACGAGTTGTCTTAACAACTCGGCGAGTTGACTCGGATCTTCCCGACTTTTTGAGAACTGAAGGAACTCGACGAGTCAGTAGATGCACTCGACGAGTTGAGTCAACATGGACTGTTGACCTTGACTGTTGACTTTGAGTTTGACCAAGTTTGACCTTGAGGATATTTTGGGTATTTCAGGATGTTGATGGAGTAGTCTCATGGTGGTTGTAGACAGTTGAGTTCGGAGCTGTGATTTGAGAGTTGGATCTTGTCAGTCGGCACTGCTTGTGAGGCGAGTTTTCCTCACTGTACTAACAGGGTCGAAGGCACCAATGCCGGCCCTTTGGATTATTATCCTGATTTATCGTATGTCTGAGTACTGTGATGATCTATTAGATCTGTATCCTGGTAGATAGGATAATGCTATGCGTAGTGATCTGTTAGATCTGCCTGTTATCTGTTATGGCTATATGTATACCGGTCGCATGTATTGATGTAGTTGGGTTGGGTTGAGACTGTACTACTTAGTGCTACCAGTCAACAAACCCCGTAATGTTTGTATCGGTACATTATCTGTATGATTACTATATGTGCTAGCTAGCATTTGATATATATATATATATATATATATATATATATATATATATATATATATATATATATATATATATATATATTGTGATATATTGTGTGATGGCGGGTAGGTTGAGGCGGTCCTGCTTTGTGCTCAAGGCCAACAGACCAAGGGCGGCCCAGATAGATTGAAGGCCCAAAGGGCCGTACCAGTCAGGCCCAAGGCCCGAAGAACGGTCCGGACAGGCTGAAGGCCCGGTGCGGGCGGTCCAGACATGCTGAAAGTTCTGAGAGTGGGCCACACAGGCTGAAGGCCCGGTGAGGCGGTCCAGATATGCTGAAGACTCTGTACCCAGACAGGCTAAAGGCCCGGTGAGGCGGTCCATACATGCTGAGGCTCTGTATACATGCTGTTTATTTGTATTTGTGCTATTGTTGTGTGTTGGTGCTTTGGGGGGACTCACTAAGCTTCGTGCTTACAGTTTTGATTTATGGTTTCAGGTATTATAGTGGATCGTGGCAAGGTGAAGGCGTGACCGTACATATCATCGCGTTTTGGACTTATGATTTCTGGGATACTCTGATAATGAAAATGTTTTGAAAACTATGTTGTAAATTGCTCTGATTTTAAATAATGTTTTTGGACACAATGGTTTTGTAAACATTTTTTTTAGAAAGGGTTGTTTTGAAAAAGTTTAAATTTTATTGAAATTTATGGATGTTAGAAGTTGGTATCAAAGCATTGGTTTGAGTGAATTGGAGGAACACTCGTGTGAATCCAGTCTCAAACTAAGGAAAATATTTTCAAAATGATTTTTAAATGGTTTTCAAAATACTTAAGGAGGATGCGATGTGTACGATCAGTCGGAGCCAGTAAGTAGACCCCAAAATACCATACTATTATTTGATATTGTGATATGTTAGAACAACATGCTAGTGATAGGCTAGGGATCCTCAGGAATTGCCTGATTATATGATGCCTTATTTCCTATAGAGTTCTATTGTTTGGATATTTTGTGACTCTTTCGCGTGTGATCTGGCACCAATGGAGAGTCGTGTGGCAGTTTGTGGTATGGTGAGTCGCGTGGGGTCAGCCGGTCAGTCGCATTGTTAGATGATGGGCAGTAGCTTTCTCAGAGTGGGTGTCGTGTATAGCGGGTGAGCGCGAGGAATGATTAGCCACTCTTGGAAGAGCGAGAGCTGGACGATGGGGCACCCGAGATGTCGGTAGTCGGAGATCGGGAATTTCGTATGAGGATTTGTTGATTTTATTGTGTTTAGTGCCAGTAGGCTCCTCTGCACGAATGCTGCTTGCTTTGTGCTTTGTGGAACTCATGAGTGATGTGAGTTATCTATTGAGTGAATACGACAAGTCACATGTGAAAAAGGTTGGATAATCTCAGAGTGACGGGTTTAACTATGTTGTGTAGCTCTCGTTTGAGTCTTAACCGTTGTAGGGATGAGTCTGTTACTCGAAGGATTATCTGAGCTTTGTTGCATGTGACTGTATTCATGAGATAGCTAATTGACATTGTGAGGAGTTCTTCAGCAGCTGATGGCAGAGAAGTGTGGAATCCTAGGATATCCTAGGGAGTATGTTAGCGCGGTTGTTTCGCGGTTGAGCAGGTTCCAGGAGTATTTTATGATTAGGTCTTAGATGACCCGAGATGATCGTTGAGGAAAGTATGGATAGGTGTGGAAGGTAGTATTGGGCCCGTACTACTGAAAGCACAGGATCCATACTCGAATCAAGGAAGATCTTGGGGGGTTCTAAGGGCTGGCCAGGGAGGATAGCATGGTTGGATACCATGGTTCGCGACACTGGTTCTGTTCCTGTCAATCATTTGGTTGTGGCTGCTTAGTCATGGGATGGGCATGGTATGTGTTTTGAGCCTAGAGGCATTATGGATTGGGATTGTTGGGTGCAGACCTAGTGAGTTCTGGTTTGAGGCTTCGGGGGTTTTGCTCGAGGTCGGGTATGCGAGTTGCGGGACTCAGGAAGGAAGAGATGATTATGATCGACTTGGGTTTGCAGCTAGAAGTGGAATAGCTGGTTGATGGACTGGAATGTCGTTATCTATGGCAAGGTTTGTACCCTTTCAGTTTCCCGGGTTCGAAGGAGTGAGTAGGCTTGTGACCCCCAGGGTCAGGTTGTATCTCCAGCTCGGGTTCAGTTGATCGCAGGGGTTGGCAACAGTATTTCGGCGCTGGTGAGCGCATGTGGATCAATGTGGCATGAGTATCTTGCGAGGCAAGTAAGGGCCCTATTCTCGGGAGACGAGAAATTATGGCGCCGGATTGTCATTGGGATTGCAAGCAGGGAAGGAGAATCATATTGATTAGTTCATGTCACTTGGGATCGAAGGGGGGTCTTTCGGCGTGCCCTTAGGTTGGTTAGGGCAACTCAGGAGGATGAGGTCAGGATTTCTTCGGATGCTTTGTGGGGGTATCATCTCATGTACCCTTCGGGGTTGTATCGGAAATCGTATTGTGTTGGAAATTTGCCGGATTGGGTAAGTCATATTCCGAGTTGACTTTCTGCTATTTTCGGGTTATTAAGGATCGTTATATGTGATTCTGCATGCCGGAAGTCTTCAGCTGAAATTCAGGTTTCTTTTGGGTTTTAATTGATCTGTATCGGGAGGATCATTGTACGTACGTTATTCATTCCAGGGTCGGGAATGATCGTACTTGGTTGAGCCAGGTTGAGTTATGAGTTGGTTTTGAACCGATGGATGGTTGTTAGAACCCTAAGTGGGGGAGAATTGGGATTCACGAGTTGAGTATCAGTCGTGGAGGGATTTTTCGGTTCGTGTTGGATTACTACTCTCAGTTTAGTCCGGGCGGGTAATGATCGGTAAATCCTTTCCAGAAACGCGTATGTTCAGTTCCGAGTGGGTGCTGATTCTATGGATTAAGCGTCATGTGTTCGCGACCGTTGGTCGTTGAGTTCTTCATTCTGCAGGGGTTATCTGAAAGATTCAAGAGTGGTAGTTAAGACCAAGGGATGTGTCGGCCTATCATCAAGTTCAATATGTTTTAGGTTCTCTTGGCCTAGGTATGTTACCCTCTTCGAGGGTGTGAGATTTTGGTTTCCGCATGATTAGGTTTTGGTGCCATTCGGAAAGCCTCCGGGAGATTGATGCATTTTGGAGGAATCTGTCCAGTTTGATCAAGGCTCAGGTTTTGATGCCAAGCGGAATGTTTATGGGCGGTGGGCCCAAAAGTCATGATTGCTCAGTTCTCTTGCATATGGTACCTTCGGGATTGGCATGGAAGGAATCCGGGAAATATCTCTTAATCGGTTGGTTTGGATAAAGGGGGCAGTAAGGGTTATGAGGAGTATCAGGAAGTATTTATGGGAAGTATGCATGTTATTTTCGCTGGTTTGCAAGTTGTTATTGAGATCTTGATTTCAAGTTGGAAATTGGTCGGGATGTTGCAAGTCATAAATCCCTTTGTAATAGTCTCGAGTGGTTGCCCAGGTGGGGGTACACCTGAGCCGATAGGAGTTGGTAGTATCGCGGGAATTTTTGGGTATGATCATCTTTGGTTATCAAGGCAATGGTTGGTAATGGCATGATTAAGAGTCGAGTGTATTAGGGTTGGTTCATCATATGGTTTGGTTTTGAGTGAGGTTCACGGTCGATACGTTTTCGAGGATCAACTGGGTGTGTATTTGGTGGTATCCCCGGTTGGGACTGGAGGATAGCTTCGATAAATGCTCATCAGTGTTAAAGTCGGTTCTTCGAGAAGATTGTGAGTTTCATTTTCGAGGGGGCTTTTGGTGGAAACTCGAATTGGGAATCGCGAGTGTATCCGTGCAAGGTCTGTTCTCTGGGAGACTATGACGTAAGTGTAATGTCATCATGATGGTGTAACCGAAGGGTTGTTGGGTTAGAATGTCCCTATCTTTCAGGTTTCGGGTTAGATCTTTCTCCTGGTATTTAGCATGTAGCTTTGTAGTAATTGCCTACAGGGTTGTATACTATGAGAAATTAGTAGGCGACAGGGAGCTGTATGATTGCTGTTTGTCGGTATTATGTGCATACTTGATCTTGATTGTCTATTTGATGACATATTGTGTTTGGTTGGGTTGAGGCGGTCCTGCTCTATGCAGTAGGCCAAGATATCCGGTGCGCACCGACTGTAAGTCGTAGGCACGGAGGCTCAGGAGGAGCGGTAGGGTTGAGGCGGTAGGCCAACAAACCTTGAGAATTTCAACCTGATGGTTGATTGGATTCGACATGTTGGTATTCCAGCCCGAGGCTGATCGGGCCAGTCATGGGTGTTTGTGGTTATGAGCTAGCAGTGATGTGTATATTGTTTCGGGAGTTAAAGGAAGCATTGCCGGTCGGCACAAAAAAGCCATCTCCCAAGTTGTCTCCTATTGTTCAACATATCCCTGGAAATTTTTTCATCAGAATTAACTTCCTCTGGAAGGATTCTCGAATCTCTTCTGTCCAGTAAAGAGTTGTCGGCAACAGCGTATGATCCGTGTTTATGTTTTCTGGTAGGAACCTCATGTTTCCAGGGTTGAGTAATCAGTTTAAGGGATAAGGGGAATGACATCAACGATGGTTAGTATGGACGGTTTGTCACGGATTCAGACCAATTCGATACCCAAGTTTGGATATGTATAAGGATTGGGTCTTTGCATGGGATCATGGGTTGTTTCCTCCAGGTTGGCAGTCTCTTTTTGGGTTTGATTGTTCAAGAAGGTCATTCTATGTGCAGGATGTCCGGGTGCCTTCCTCGAGTGGTTGTTTTGTTATGAGTGTTGGTAATGGGCGAATTCGGTGACGAGATCTAATTTAAGTGTAAATGATCTGCAGTTGTAAATGATCAGTGATCTCGTCCCTCTAAGCGTCAAGGTAAATTGGGTTGGAAGTATTTATTTCAACTTGAGTTGTTATGGAATTGGTTTGGTAGTGAATCAGTGCGGGCGGTCTGCCAGGAAGTCAAGCCAAATTGAGATTTCGGGTCTCAAAAGAGATAGAGCTGGTTCTTCGAGTGTTTAAGGCCAGTTCTTCTACATGATGGTGAGTTTTTCTAGGGATGATTCCAGTTGCCTTGGGGAGGCGATAGTTTTCTCAGGATATGGTAGCGCGGCTAAGATTGTGTAGCGTGATGAGAAAAGTAAGGACGGATTTCGAGGGCGAAATCCAATTTAAGTGGGGGAGAGTGGTAACATCCCAACCTTCAGGTATGAGTTTAAAGCCATATATATATATATATATATATATATATATTCAAGGCAACTTGACGAGTTGGGAGGTACCAACTCGTCGCGTTGAATTAATAAGGGCCACGTATTCTTCAAGACCTACTCGACGAGTTGGAAGGCCCCAACTCGATGAGTTGGTGGCTGAACATGAAACCCTAATTTTTAGGGTGTTGTACCCTATTTAAGGACCTTATACTCCTTAGGTGGCATCCTTATCGCCTCCTTTGTCCAGAGAAACCCTAGTTCACGCATTTCTTCTCATTTTGAGTGTGTGAGAGCTTAAAGAGTGCCTTTTTGGTGTTTATTTGAAGAAGCTTGAAGTGGGTGGTGCATAGCTGAAGGGAGACGCTGTAGATCTGGTGTTTACTCTGTTGTGACAACCATTTTGAGGTATAAAGTCGATAACTTGGCCTTTTATTTCTTAGATATACTCCTATGGAAGTATGTTGTCATTCTTGGTCCAAATGGGAGTCATTCTTGGGATTAGACATTACTTGAAGTTGCCACTTCAGATCTGGATGTTCTGTGGCACCTTGGACTTAAAGTTGCCAACTTTATCAAGTCTTGGCCCTCCTTCATGCCCTAAGTCCCTTAATAATGCCTTGTTTAAGTGTTTTAGCCTCTTGATGCCATGCATGGACGTAAAGTTAGCAACTTTACGTGGTATTTCAGCCCTAGGAGACCAGATCTATGATTTGAGGCATTAGACTCGCTTGGGAAGTGGGTGAATCAGTTAAGGCTAGAAAAACTCGTTGAGTTGCTCTGCCAACTCAGCTTGTTGGCTCGGGGTCTCCCCGATCTTCTAGATATTGTGCAGACTCGACGAGTTGTCTTAACAACTCGGCGAGTTGACTCGGATCTTCCCGACTTTTTGAGAACTGAAGGAACTCGACGAGTCAGTAGATGCACTCGACGAGTTGAGTCAACATGGACTGTTGACCTTGACTGTTGACTTTGAGTTTGACCAAGTTTGACCTTGAGGGTATTTTTGGTATTTCAGGATGTTGATGGAGTAATCTCATGGTGGTTGCAGACAGTTGAGTTCGGAGCTGTGATTTGAGAGTTGGATCTTATCAGTCGGCACTGCTTGTGAGGCGAGTTTTCCTCACTGTACTAACAGGGTCGAAGGCACCAATGCCGGCCCTTTGGATTATTATCCTGATTTATCGTATGTCTGAGTACTGTGATGATCTGTTAGATCTGTATCCTGGTAGATAGGATGATGCTATGCTTAGTGATCTGTTAGATCTGCCTGTTATCTGTTATGGCTATATGTATACCGGTCGCATGTGTTGATGTAGTTGGGTTGGGTTGAGACTTTACTGCTTAGTGCTACCAGTCAACAAACCCCGTAATGTTTGTATCAGTACATTATCTATATGATTACTGTATGTGTTAGCTAGCGTTTGATATATATATATATATATATATATATATATATATATATATATATATATATATATATATATATATATATATATATATATTGTGATATTGTGTGATGGCGGGTGGGTTGAGGCGGTCCTGCTTTGTGCTCAATGCCAACAGACCGATGGCGTACCAGATAGACTGAAGGCCCAAAGGGGCGTACCAGTCAGGCCCAAGGCCTGGAGAACGGTCCGGACAGGCTGAAGGCCCGGTGCAGGCGGTCCAGACATGCTGAAAGTTCTGAGAGTGGGCCACACAGGCTGAAGGCCCGATGAGGCGGTCCAGACGTGCTGAAGACTTTGTACCCAGACAGGCTGAAGGCCCGGTGAGGCGGTCCAGACATGCTGAGGCTCTGTATACATGTTGTTTATTTGTATTTGTGTTATTGTTGTGTGTTGGTGCTTTAGGGGAACTCACTAAGCTTCGTGCTTACAATTTTGATTTATGGTTTCAGGTATTATAGTGGATCGTGGAAAGGTGAAGGCGTGACCGTACACATCCTCGCGTTTTGGACTTATGATTTCTGGGATACTCTGATAATGAAAATGTTTTGAAAACTATGTTGTAAATGACTCTCATTTTAAATAATGTTTTTGGACATAATGGTTTTGTAAACATTTATTTTGAGAAAGGGTTGTTTAGAGAAAGTTTATATTTTATTGAAATTTTATGGATGTTACAAAATGTTGAAAACACATATCGTTGAAGATCGAATCGAAAATCACCAATAATTAAATTTATTGGTGAGATTAAAAATAAAATTTTGCATTAAGTTTATTTGAGAGTTATGGATAAGAAATTTTAATAGATTACGTTCTCCTGATTCCGTGGATATAAAGAACGTCCAAAACGGAGGTCGTATGAGAAAGTTACGCCACTTTAAATTTATAAAAATCAGTATTTAGCTGATTTTCCTGAAACAAACAATGCACTGTTTCGTTTGGAATAGCTATGAACCTCGTAAACCGCTTTTGAGCTTGTTTTTGAACTCAGACTATGTTCTATTGTGTTATTATATTTTTATCACATTTTTAATATCGACCAAAATCAGATTCATAAAATATGTCGAATCTGAAACGAATTAATCGCGAAACTTTAAACAAATCTTTCTGGAGTTGTACTTATCGAATTTAAGATCCGTCTGACTTTTTGGAAACGTTATAACCGAGATTATCATTCATCATTTTCAGAAAAAATATTTGATATCCGGATCGAGGGCACACGAATCGAGAAAGTTAGAAAATATCCCCATTTTAGATATTCCAAATATGACATTATACTTTTGGCACTTTGAGTCAAGCATAATTGATTTCAAATTACCAACAATATGACTATGACATCTACACTCATATTTTCTACCACATCACTCAATAATACACAAATACATGTTAATACATACACAAATACATAAATAATTAAAGCAATACATTGCTTCTAAATCTATCAAAAAGTACACAAATAATTGAGCTGAAAATCATAGCTTTAACAAAGTTTCACATAAGCTATTGGTGAACCCATTTCTCACCTCAAACATCAAATTCCTTCCTTCTTTTCTGCTGTGATCGACTGCTAAGAAGAACATCACCAGAAATGGTGATTTCTTGCCAATAAAGAAGCATCAGCCTCTCCATTCTTCTTCATCGTTTCTTGCCTAGAACCACCGGTACGTGGTGGTAGTTGTTTTCGACGAGACCAACAGGGACATCATCCCCATTTTCTTTCTCATTCTCTTTCCTGTCAATTGAAGCAACAAAACACCCCACAATATTAGTGTTTTGGTTTTGCTTCTTCTCTTCCCCCTCATCTTCAATTTCAATCACAGAAAACTCCATGGGAGGTGGAGATCTCCGACAGTCAAAAAGGGCAGCAACCTCTCACATCTTCTCTTCTCTCTAGTCGAATCCACAATAGACCAAAACACCTTATCTGTTGTTGTTTGCTTTTCCCATCAGAACAACCCTCTTTTGGTCCATCCCTTCGCACACACTGCCGAAGTAGAAGAAGATTAGCCTCGCTGCATTCGTTCCATTCCTCTTTCGGTCTAGCCAATCTTCTCCCTCTTTGAACCAATTAGGCACCAGAGTTGCATCTCCCTTCCTGCCTCCTTTCATTCTTCCTTTCCATCGATCAACCAAGAAACAGAACCCCCTCCTCTTTGCGATTAGTCTCCTCCACCGAGCCATCTGATGTTGCCTCTGATTTCCTTTTCCCTTCGCTCGACGGATGAGTCACCGAAGGCGTATGTTGTGTCGTTTGCGCTTCTTCTTTCTGTCTGTTCTTTCTTGTGATCGATCGGGCAAGAGATGAGGGCACAAAAGCCCTAAACTATTTTGTTTATAAGAAATAACCATATCAGATGTGACATCCCCAAATTCACGGTCATTTAAAAATTTTTATTTATGCTTATTTTAAAATTAGAGTATCCTTTTTGAAGAATAATATTATGGAATTTGTTCCCAGAAAACATGATAAAGATACTATCGAAGCATTTCCGAAGAAATGTATTTATATTAAAACTTTGGGATGTCATCGTCAATACAGAAACATAAGCATAAACAGACCTTACATTAATTTACACTAATGTTCTACATCTCCTTTAATCTCTTAGTGTAATGTATCTTCGCATCGATAGCTGTGATAAAAATAAATTGAGTGGGTCAGGTTGGGAAAGTTGGTGAGTACATAGGGTTTTCAATCCACAATGTTATATATATATATATATATATATATATATATATATATATATATATATATATATATATTTATAGCTAGGTTCATTTGTTTAAACTAAGTATTGTGTTATCGTATGCATAAATGTGGGCCAATCAAAATTAAATAAAAAATTAAATAATTAAATAAATAAATAAGGGTAATTTAGTCATTTGTTTAATAACTTCCAAAAATAATCCCTATAATCATGATATTGACTTTTAACCTAATTTCTTCAGGTTTATAAAACCTAGAAGTCACTCCATCGACCAACCCGCCCACAGAAGATCGCCACCACCATCATTTGCTGTTGCCGCCACCACCATTGTTTGCTGTTGCCGCCGATCTCAGTCGCAATTCGCTGTTATGGCCGCCGGTAATCAATTGAATTAGGTTCGCTTTCGGTTCATCAATTTGGAGTCGGAATTGAAATCGTATCGACATCAACTGGAAACGAAGGTTTGTGATTTTGTCTCCAAAATCGGAACTCGTTGTTACATTTTGATATGAACAGGTCTTGGAATCTTGATTGATTGCTCAAGAATTTGAAGTCTCTTGCTGTTCGATTTAACTACACAAGATTAGAGTTCTGGACTCAAAATTGAAACGGAAATCTTGTTGATTTTAGAAATCAAAAGTCACAATTACAGCGAAACGGGAATTCGCATCTGGAACTCAAAATCGGTTTCTGCTCATCGTTATAGACATCAAAATTGAAATCGGAATTTTTATTGGAATAAAATTGAATTCGGATTTGCACAACACAGTCGAGATGGAAACTGGAATTGTCGGTCATCAATTTCGTCATTTTCAGAAACTAGATCGGAGGATTGTAAACGAAAATTTGATTTTGACTTTTAGGAGTCAAAAGCGTGTTCTTTTTTGTTTGTATGAAGAAGATGACTGATGTTACAGTCTTGGTCCCTGCAACTTCAGCGTTTTAACTATTCCAGTCCTCAAATGTTTACAGACTTCACAGATTTAAACCTCCTTTCACACTTTCAGCGTCAAATTGAAGAATATGGGTTATATTTTCATTTTACCCAATATCCGAAATTCTTTTCAAATTTCTCGGATTTTTACCATTTTTATCCCTTCTTTGCAGTGCTACAGATGGTGGCGAATTCCGATTATGTGGGAATTAAATGTCAATATTTCCTTTGTGATTTGTGTATTTTCTACGATTGTAGTTCTATCGGTATAGAATCACGAATTCCAATTCTACCGGAATGAAAGCTTGAATTCTGATTCTGTCAGAATAGAATCTTGAAGATGAATATTGTATGGGATGAAGATGAACAATGACCACCAATCTTCCAAAAAGAATGGATTATTCTACCATAATAATATACAATGTATTGAAAAAACTATATATAATAGTATATTCTGGTAGAATGATTTATATATTGTGTTTTTTTGTTATTAATAAGTGTAACATTCTAATGTAATTCTTAACAATTGTTACTCGTATTCTATAAGAAATTATGTATTTTTTGTTTTTATTCTTCAATTGATTGTTCAAGAATTTGTTATTCTACAAGAAGTTGTTAAAGTCATGATCAAGAAATAGGTTCAAGAATATTTTTATTATTTATGGTTCAAGAATATTTTTATTTTGAAATATACTCATAAACATATTCTGTCAGAATGTCCGAATTAAAAGAATTATAATTCGTAAAATCAGATTTTTAAAATTAATAGAATCTATGATCCCTTAAAATATGCGAATTTCCTTTATTAAATCTATATTAATTGACTAAAATACCCTTGTAATTAAATTAGATGATATTTTTCAATTATATTTAATTCAAAAATATATATTAATCACTTTCTTAAAATAAGTAAAATTGATTGGCCCACATTTATGCATACAATAACACAATAATTACTTTGAATAGAATAACCTAAGCCTATATATATATATATATATATATATATATATATATATATATATATATATATATATATATATATATATATATATATATATATATATATATATATATATATATATATATATATATATATATATATATATATATATATTTCAGAACTCGCAATATATAATTTCACCTCATATAAGCAATTTTACCCCACCCCGTCGATCCTCACAACGACACGATCCATACTCTCGGATCTAAAATTAACAGTTTACCTAATCCATATTCCCGGATCAGGTATGTCTAATCCATGCGCTCGGATCAATGACGAATAATTATGTCCACTCCGTACTCTTGGAATAGGGACGAATGAGTATGTCTAATCCATGCTCTCGGATTAATGACAAATTTTAAAGTTCTACCCTCCGTGTATATCTCACTCGTACTCATAAGAAGATACTATCCAATATTTCTATTAATTAATTTAGGTTGACTCTGTATCCTAAATCATCATATATTGTCAGATATGCTCTTAACACGTATTTCAGGCAATATCAAATATTTCACACATAAACATATATTTAATACTTTAATTAATACTTGTATTAAAATTATGTTCATGAAAGGGACTGTGCACTCACTTGTTAGAGTGACGACTCGTAATTCGGGCAGCGCTTCGCTTCTAGCAATCGTCTTTTCCTTTGACAAAACCTAGTATCATTATTACTAAGTTTTAGTCTAATATTTATTGCGACTAATTATTAGTCTAGATTCGTCATTAACTCAAAGTCTACTTCAAGATCTATCAAGTAATGATCAGCTAGGCAGGATAGTTGGTAGGCAGGACCATTTCAGCATATAGCTTTTCTGAAATCCAACAACCAAGCCATCATGACCATTCTAGACGCTTTTCCTATAAGTAGATCAATCAGTATAACGAATTTGAATCACTAATAAATCTTGTTTATAGGTTCATAATAACGACAATGAACTTAAACATAAGTTATACTTAAAGTAGGGTAAACATAACTCACTTACTGGGGGTTTAGCGAGGAACCGAGCTCTGCGCGGGCAGAACTTTTGAGCCAAAAACTCTTCTCCTCGGGGATTTCCGGTGCTCCGAGACTCGCTTCTAACTCCTAAGAAGGGCTAGAGAAAAGCCTTGAGGCTTTGGGGAGGTTTGGGAGAGAAGTTGAGAGAAGGCGTGAGGAAATCTATTTGTAGGCTTAAAATCAAGCAACATGGCGTGTGTAACATCCGGATTTCCAGGTATTATAATTTTAAATATTTGTTTTGAGAAGAGGGACTCGACGAGTTGACGCCTAAACTCGTCGAGGGGGATCGCGAATGGTGACTCAGATTAATGAATGGACTCGACGAGTCGGTGAGTCGACTCGACGAGTCCGCGCTGTTGGCAGAAACCCTAAATATTTGGGTCTGAGCCCTATTTAAAGGCACTTATGGCCTTCAATTGCGGCTACCTTTCCAGAAGAGAGAAACCTAGCGAGCTTGAGTGTGTAGAGTGAGAGGAAGAGCTATCTTGAGCTATTTGGTGTGATTTTGCAAAGGAGGAGAAGAGTTCCAGCAAGAAGGACCAGAGGAGGTTGTTGTTCTGAGTTAGTCAAGTAAGGAGCTTCATTCTGAGGTACCAAATCGAACCCCTCTTCTTCCCTATTGTGTAGATTCCATTTTTGGGGTTAGGGATTGTGTAACGCCCGTGTTTCTGGGCTAGGCATTAATGTTGATGTAATAGTCTAGGTTAACCTTTATAACTCATTTTGAAATAATAAGGATGTATTATTTGAGTATTATGTGTTTTATGCTTAATTATGTGGCTTAATTGAATTAAGAATAAAAATAAGTGTGAAAATGAAATGTTAGATAAACCCGATATCTATGAAGGATGTGGTAGTGGTCGTGACGAGGTTTCCGAATATATAAAGAAGGTCGAAATCCGAGTTATAACGAAGAAGTTATGACCTGTCGAAGTTTCGCGACAGAACCGGCACGACGCTGAATGACGTAAAATATGAATTTACGATAGAGCGATATCTAGCCTTAGAGATCTAAACGAAAGTCGTAGAATCCGTTAAACCGAGAGCGTGCATAAAAAGAATGCCCAAATCTGACTTCGTATGAGGAAGTTATGATTTTTCTAAGTTTCAACTTAGCAGTATGCAGCTCGAAACTCGAGATTGAGATCGAGTGATATTTAGCCAACACTTTCTAAATGAGAATTGAAGATCTCATCGATAGTAGTCCAACGGTAAAAAGACAGACGAAAACGGACGTCAGACGAAGAAGTTATGAATTTCGAACGGAGTTTTCCTGTCCCGGCCTACTAAAAGTAATATATTAATAATATATTAAATTTAAAGTCAAAATTAGCCAACGGAGTCTAAACGAGAGTTGTAGAGCATAATATCACCTACGCGTGGATATAAAGAACGTCGAAAACGGAGCTCGTATGCAAAAGTTATGAATTTCTGAAGTTCGGGGTGCGAACCCCGATACTGTGTTAGAGTTCACGACGTGAATACAGTGTTCACGACGTGAACTCAGTGATTTGACCTTTCAGAGCCTGTCAGACGCAACCTATGATGACGCATGCAGTGACGACTAAGTTCACGACGTGAGAACTTAAAATTCACGACGTGAGAGCTGAAAAATAGCCTTTTAAATAGAATTCAAGGGTCAGCCGATTTTGGTTGCTCCTCTCTTACTCTCTCACTCCCGATACCCTATCTAAGCCCTATTTTAACCCCCGAAGCCCCGGTATCATCCCGAGACGCGAAGCGAGTCCCGCAGCCCGAAGATCCCGAGAAGAAAAGAGTTTCCGAGCCAAAGCTCTGCTTGCGAGAAGCCCGGTGTGTGAAGATATCTCGGTTTCATAGAAGAACTTCTACTCTTAGAGCCATAGTGTTGTCCGATCATCTTCTGATCAAGTGAGTGTATATTCGTTTTCTTCTAACACATAGATATGAAGTATTCTTTATAAAATACGTGCTATGTGTTTATATATTATTTGTTTATTTGAACTAGTTGTTGAATGGATGTTTCGTACAGGTTTTAAGCTGTATATAAATGTATATATTTTATCTACTAATATGTTGGGTAGAACATGGGTAGACAGTTGGTGTGTGATAAAATAAAATGATGAGAGGCCTCGATGTTGTTGTTGATCTAGTCATCTAGCGGAGTATGGATGACGACCACGGACTCTTTCTAGACAGTCCAGTGGAACGCTAGCAGGCTCATAACCTGTAGGTGTTGTGAACGATGTGTTCACCGATGTACTCTATCCCCCTCATGGTTGCCTTTAGGACATCTATTGTTGAGGAAACCCCTTGCAGTAATGTCCGTCCCGATGAAAAATCCTAGATTAGGTCCCTTGAGATAGATGTTGTTTTAGGGACGTAAAGTGAGGATAACGGGAATGGGTAATCGGGTTATTGTTGGTTGGTGAAATTAAATATAATTATTTATTGTGGGTTGAAAACCCTATATGCTCACCAGGCTCCCAAGCCCGACCCACTCAGTTTTGTTGTATTACAGGTAGTGGCGCGAGAGCATAAGTTGGATGACTTATCAAGATCTTTTGATATTAGACCAGTTGTTATATATAACTGTTGTATGGTCTATCTTTTGTTGTTTATGCTTTTGGTCTGTTTATCGGAACATGACATCCCGAATATTGTTATATAATGAAAATGCATCTCTTGATGAAATGCTTTGATAAACGTTATTTTATCATATTTTGTTTTGGGAACAAATTCCGCAGCTCTTTTAAATCAATGGATTTACTCTGAAATTATTTTAAAAGCATAAATTAAAACGGTCTTTTCTGGCCGTGATTTTGGGGATGTCACAGCTTGAACCACTTCATTTTTGGGGTCTTGAATGCATCAACTCCCTTTTTCCAGTTGTGTTATAGATCTGGACCTTTCTAGGTCCATAGAGCCAGAAAGTATGAAGCTTTAGTCGAGTAATCATAGGGTTTTGAAGCTAGGAAACATTAATGGGGTTTCTATGGTATATAATGCAAGATACACCATGCATGGACACCAAGTTCAGACCTTTACGTGACTTTTGGGTGTTAGAAGGTCAGATCTACAAGTTAGAGAAACAGATCTGACCTCAGAAGGTCAAATGAGTGTTTCCATGGAGGAAACTCGCCGAGTCCATAAGAGGACTCGACGAGTCGGATCGGGTTGCCCCGCGATTCGTGATCTGAGGTAACCCGTCGAGTGAAAGGTTAACTCGACGAATCGAGTGAGGCCTTAAAAGGATTCAGAGGACACGCATGGACTCGCCGAGTCACCTTAATGCACTCGACGAGTATGGTCAAAGTTGGACCGTTGACTGGAGTTGACTTTCATTGACTTTTAGGGTTTGGTCAACATTTGGACTTTTGGACCATTGGAGGAATGGTATTTTCCCCTTCTGAGAGATCATAGGAAGGGATTAGTCTAGCCTTGAGAGCCATTATTGATTTGAGATAATTACTTATGTGATTAGGCGGGGGCTAGGTCATTGTTTCGAGTTCGGGGATATCGAGCACGTGAGTTACTAGACATCATACGAGGTGAGTCTTCTCACGATACTTTACCTAGAGCGGTAATTATGTGTGACCGGAAGGTCTTATGTGCTATGACGAGTAATGATATATGTTTCCATGCGATATGTATATGTTATGTATGTTATGAGTAGCATAGTATGGACCAGAAGGTCAGTATGATATGGACCGGAAGGTCAACAGAGTATGGACCGGAAGGTCAAAAGTGTATGGACCAGAAGGTCAGCAGTGTATGGACCGAAAGGTCAATATGGTATGGACCGGAAGGTCGACAGAGTAGGACCGGAAGGTCTACTCAGATTGTGGGACCGGAAGGCCCCTGAGACACATTGACCGGAAGGTATCGTAGAGCTATAGCCTCGAGTGGCTAGTTGTATGTACGTGGTATTTTGGGGAACTCACTAAGCATGCGTGCTTACCGTTTATGTGATATGTGTTTCAGGTACTTCAGAGGACCGCGGGAAGGCACCGACATGATCTGTACACATTGATAGAGTATTATGTACTATGTATTGAGATTCTGGGATATGTTTTACTGAGATAACATTTGATACATTTGAGTTTTTAGATTACTTTATGAGATATGTTATGTTTTGAAAATGAAAAATTGTTTTGAAAATTCACGTCGTTACAAGTTGGTATCAAAGCCTTGGTTTGAGGGATTCGGATGCACCTTCGGGCGTATCTGAACTCAAACTGAGGATTTGAGAAAATTTTCATAAAAGAAACAAATTTTCTAAAAGAGTAAAAGGTCTTTGGAGAAAAGTAGAATGGAGCAGTGTGTACAATCAGCCAGCGCCGAACGGTGATTTCCCAAAATAGCCTTACATTATGTGTTATGAGATATTATGTGATGTGCTATGCATACTAGAGTAGGCTAGGTATTCATATTTAGGACTAGAGTGGCCTGATTTGTGATGCCTTAGCCTAGGAGATTACTGCTACTATGAGATACTACGAGAGTGAGTAGGTAGCAGAGAGGAGCTTACGAGAGGTCTACTGGAAAGTGGACTGTGTGATAAGATGTAGAGTACTGTGTGATACTGATGTGGTGTGGAAGGTAGTATAGGGCCCGTACTACTGGAAACACCAGATTAGTGAGCAGTCCAAGTAAGAATCCTTAGGATACTAAGGAACAAGTAGGATTGGGTGATCGAGTGCGAGTATACTCGAACGAGTCTCTGATTACTTTTATGTTGTGTTTCAGAGACATCATGGTGGGTACACGTCACACACCAGAGAGCAGCATAGTCAGCGATGACGAGATTCGCATGATGATTCATGATGAGGTGGCCGCAGCTATACGAGAGGCCATACCGGAGATGTTTGGGTCTATTAATACCACGTTGATTGAGACGTTCGATGAGCGATACGCTGCTGTTACGGAGGCTGCTGCTGCAGCCACCGCAGCTGTCGCAGCTGCTAGGCCACAGGGGGGTGACTCGTTGTTGTACCGAGAGTTCAGCAACACGAAGCCACCAGAGTTTGATGGGACACATGATCCGATAGCCGTGATGAGGTGGATCTCTGACGTTGAGGGATGTTTCTACACTTGTTCCTGTCCAGAACATTTGAGAGTACGGTTCGCGCTGAACCAGCTTCGCTTGGGAGCGAAGGACTGGTGGAAGTTTGTGACGGCAGATTTTACTCCTGCAGAGCTTACCGCGGTGACTTGGGAGAGGTTCACCACTATGTTTAGAGACGAGTATATTCCCCCGGTGGAGAGGGAACGTTTGGCCCAGGAGTTCTTGTCCCTCAAGCAGGGGACGGAGTCTGTGACGGTGATCACGCAGATGTTTTATGAGAGGGCGTTGTTTTGCCCTGAGCACGTTTCTACCGAGCAGGCACGCATGAGTCGATATTTGAGCATACTGAGGAGAGACATACGGGAGTTCTTAGCGAACTCGACGTACCGAACATTTTCCGAGCTCCAGGCAAATGCTCGGAAGAGGGAGATTGAGCTGGGGACTCAGGCCAGGGAGGAGGTCGAGTCTCAGAGGAGGGACAGGCGGCCGGTGCAGTCTCAGCCAGCAGCCAAGCGGGCAAAGCCCACCGATACGAGATCTGGAGGCCAGAAGCGCCGCACTTGTGGGAAGTGCGGTAAGGGACATGATGGAGTTTGTCGAGCAGGTGCTTGCTACAAATGTGGCAAGGAGGGGCGTATAGCCAAGGATTGCCCCAAGGGATTCATGGTTTGCTTTCATTGCAACCAGACTGGCCACCGGAGGGCCGAGTGCCCGCAGTTGTTACAGGGATCTGCCCCTGCTGCTGCACGAGCTACTGAGGGTCGGCCAGCGAAGGCCGAGGCACCGAAGGCACGAGGGAGAGCCTTCCAGATGACAGCGGAGGAGGTTCGCATAGCACCTGATGTTGTGGCTGGTATGTATTCTTATGCTTATGCTGTATTTGAGGTATATGTGCTTATAGTATGATATGCATAGGTACTTTTCTTGTGAATTCTGTATCTGCTTTGGTGTTATTTGACTCGGGTGCGAGTCGTTCGTTTGTGTCATTAGCATTTAGCCACCATATCAGCATTCTATGGGAGGCGTTGAGTCGGCCCCTGCGAGTTTCCATAGCTGACGAACGTGCGGTTCTCGCTACTGATGTGATACGAGGATGTGTACTCGAGATCTTCGGTGTTGAGTTCCCGATAGATCTGGTCCCGATTGCGATGGGTGATGTGTGTGTCATTGTGGGCATGGATTGGTTGAGCCGATTTGGAGCTGTTATAGACTGCGAGCGTCAGATGGTGACGATACGAGACCCTAGCGGGGGAGTGCTGACAGTATATGGCGAGGGTACCCGATGTGGGTCAGCATTTTGCTCGGCTGCCAGAGCGAGACAGAGTTTACAGCAGGGCTGTAAAGGGTTTGTAGCATATGTGATGGATACACGAGTGCCCGCAGGGAGGCCGAGTTCTGTCGATGATGTTCCGATAGTGCGCGAGTTCCTGAATGTTTTCCCCGAGGAATTGCCGGGTGCGTGATGAGGATATCCCGAAGACGGCATTTAGGACTCGTTATGGGCATTACGAGTTTGTGGTGATGCCTTTTGGGCTCACCAATGCACCAGCAGCGTTCATGGATCTCATGAACCGAGTATGCAGGCCGATGTTGGATCGATCGGTGATTGTGTTCATCGACGATATTCAAGTGTATTCGAGATCCAGAGAGCAGCATGAGGAGCATCTGAGGGAGATCCTTGGAGTGTTGAGATCGGAGAGGCTTTATGCCAAATTCTCCAAGTGTGATTTCTGGTTACGAGAGGTCCAGTTCTTGGGACATCTCGTTAATCAGAATGGGATATTGGTCGATCCGGCCAAGATTGAGGCTGTCATGAGTTGGGAGGTGCCGAGATCCCCCACCGAGATCAGGAGTTTTCTGGGGTTGGCCGGCTACTATCGGAGATTTATTAGAGACTTCTCCAAGATTGCCGTTCCCCTCACCAGATTGACCCGGAAGGGCGTTGCTTTTACTTGGGGTCCAGAGCAGCAGACCTCGTTTGAGACTCTTCGCCAGAGACTGTGCGAAGCCCCGGTGTTAGCCCTTCCCGAGGGAATGGAGGATTCTGTGGTTTACTGCGATGCGTCTATATCAGGGTTGGGTGCGATGCTCATGCAGAGAGGGCACATGATAGCATACGCATCGAGGCAGCTGAAGCCTCACGAGATGAGGTACCCCACCCATGATTTAGAGTTGGGGGCAGTGGTGTTCGCCCTCAAGATATGGCGCCATTATTTGTATGGGGTTCAGTGTACCATATACACGGACCACAAGAGTTTGAAGTATCTGATGGATCAGCCCAACCTGAATATGCGCCAGAGGAGATGGTTGGATGTGGTAAAGGATTACGACTGTGAGATCCTGTACCATCCGAGCAAGGCTAATGTTGTAGCCGATGCACTGAATCGCAGGGCGGAGAGTGCCCCGATTAGAGATATATGCATGAGGATGACGGTGATGACTCCGATATTGGACACCATCAGAGAGGCCCAGGCAGAGGCTGTGAGACCGGAGAACCGCAAGAGGGAGGGAGCGGGTGACTGGACAGGTATCCAAGTTTGTGACGGATAGCCGAGGGCTTATGACCTTTCATGGTCGGATTTGGGTGCCGTTTACGGGCGGGGCACGTACCATTCTGATGGAGGAGGTGCACAGATCGAGGTTCTCGATCCATCCCGGGGCCACTAAGATGTATTTGGACCTGAAGAGAGACTATTGGTGGCCCTGTATGAAGAAGGATGTTGCATGGTTCGTGGAGAGGTGCTTGACCTGTCGCAGGGTTAAGGCCGAGCACCAGCGTCCGCATGTTAAGTTGCAGCCTCTAGAGGTTCCACAGTGGAAGTGGGAACAAACTTCTATGGATTTCATCACCAAATTGCTGAGGACCGCGAGGGGTGTTGATGCAATTTGAGTGATTGTGGACCGGCTGACGAAGAGCGCTCACTTCCTTGCTATCAGTGAGAGCTTTTCTGCTGAGAGGCTGGTAGAGATATATGTGAGGGAGGTGGTGTCGTGGCATGGAGTGCCGATCTCGATTGTGTCAGACCGAGATGTACGTTTCACTTCCAGGTTCTGGAAGAAGTTTCATGAGGAGTTGGGTACGAGATTGCACTTCAGTACCGCTTATCACCCACAGACGGACGGGCAGAGTGAGCGGACGATTCATATGCTCGAGGACATGCTTCGAGCATGTGTTATGGATTTCGGGGGAAGTTGGGACACATACCTACCTTTGGCGGAGTTTTCTTACAACAACAACCACCATTCGAGTATTGGTATGCCTCCCTTTGAGCTTTTATATGGGAGGAGGTGTCGGACTCCCATCTGTTAGGGAGAGGTAGGGCAGCGAGTAATGGGTAGCACTGAGATAGTGCTTAAGACGACTGAGCAGGTACAACAGGTCAGACAGAGGTTGCTGACAGTCCAGAGTAGCCAGAAGATTTATGCGGATAGGCCGCGATCCGAGCTCGAGTTCCAGGTTGGAGACTTTGTACTCCTGAAGGTATCTCCTTGGAAAGGAGTGATCCGATTCAAGAAGAGGGGCAAACTGGGGCCCCAATACATTGGTCCGTTCAGGGTGACCACGAGAGTGGGTAAGGTCGCATACTGTTTAGAGCTACCTGTGGAGTTGAGCCAGATTCATGATACCTTCCACGTATCCCAGTTGAGGAAGTGTATAGCCGATGAGACGACAGTAGTGCCGCTAGAGGATATTCAGGTGGATGCGATCCTAAATTACATTGAGAGGCCGATCGCGATCTTGGATCGGAAGATCAAGGTTCTGAGGAACAAGGAGGAGCCTCTGGTGCAGGTCCAGTGGCAACATCGGAGAGGGTCCGAGATGACTTGGGAGCCGGAGACGGAGATGCGGGAGCAGCATCCAGAGTTGTTTGCAGAGTAAGACTTCGAGGGCGAAGTCCGATTCTAGTGGGGGAGAATTGTAACATCCAGATTTCCAGGTATCATAATTTTAAATATTTGTTTTGAGATGAGAAGAGGGACTCGACGAGTTGACGCCTAAACTCGTCGAGTGGGATCGCGACTGATGACTCAGATTAATGAATGGACTTGACGAGTCGGTGAGTTGACTCGACGAGTCCGCGCTGTTGGCAGAAACCCTAAATCTTTGGGCCTAAGCCCTATTTAAAGGCACTTATGGCCTTCAATTGCGGCTACCTTTCCAGAAGAGAGAACCCTAGCGAGCTTGAGTGTGTAGAGTGAGAGGAAGAGCTATCTTGAGCTATTTTGTGTGATTTTGCAAAGGAGGAGAAGAGTTCCAGCAAGAAGTACCAGAGGAGGTTGTTGTTCTGAGTTATTCAAGCAAGGAGCTTCATTCTGAGGTACCAAATCGAACCCCTCTTCTTCCCTATTGTGTAGATTCCATTTTTGGGGTTAGGGCTTGAACCACTTCATTTTTGGGGTCTTGAATGCATCAGATCCCTTTTTCCAGTTGTGTTATAGATCTGGACCTTTCTAGGTCCATAGAGCCAGAAAGTATGAAGCTTTAGTCGAGTAATCATAGGGTTTTGAAGCTAGGAAGCATTAATGGGGTTTCTATGGTATATAATGCAAGATACACCATGCATGGACACCAAGTTCAGACCTTTACGTGACTTTTGGGTGTTAGAAGGTCAGATCTACAAGTTAGAGAAACAAATCTGACCTCAGAAGGTCAAATGGGTGTTGCCATGGAGGAAACTCGCCGAGTCCATAAGAGGACTCGACGAGTCGGATCGGGTTGCCCCGCGATTCGTGATCTGAGGTAACCCGTCGAGTGAGGCCTTAAAAGGATTCAGAGGACACGCATGGACTCGCCGAGTCACCTTAGTGCACTCAACGAGTCTGGTCAAAGTTGGACCGTTGACTGGAGTTGACTTTCGTTGACTTTTAGGGTTTGGTCAACATTTGGACATTTGGATCATTGGAGGGGAAAAATGGTCTTTTCCCCTTCTAAGAGATCATAGGAAGGGATTAGTCTAGCCTTGAGAGCCGTTATTGATTTGAGATAATTACTTATGTGATTAGGCGGGGGCTAGGTCATTGTTTCGAGTTCGGGGATATCGAGCACATGAGTTACTAGACATCATACGAGGTGAGTCTTCTCACGATACCTTACCTAGAGCGGTAATTATGTGTGACCGGAAGGTCTTATGTGCTATGACGAGTAATGATATATGTTTCCATGCGATATGTATATGCTATGTATGTTATGAGTAGCATAGTATGGACCGGAAGGTCAGTATGATATGGACCGGAAGGTCAACAGAGTATGGACCGGAAGGTCAACAGTGTATGGACCAGAAGGTCAGCAGTGTATGGACCGGAAGGTCAATATGGTATGGACTGGAAGGTCGACAGAGTAGGACCGAAAGGTCTACTCAGATTGTGGGACCGAAAGGCCCCTGAGACACATTGACCGGAAGGTATCGTAGAGCTATAGCCTCGAGTGGCTAGTTGTATGTACGTGGTATTTTGGGGAACTCACTAAGCATACATGCTTACCGTTTATGTGATATGTGTTTCAGGTACTTCAGAGGACCGCGGGAAGGCACCGACATGATCTGTACACACTGATAGAGTATTATGTACTATGTATTGAGATTCTGGGATATGTTTTACTGAGATAACATTTGATACATTTGAGTTTTTAGATTACTTTATGAGATATGTTATGTTTTGAAAATGAAAAATTGTTTTGAAAATTCACGTCGTTACAAGTTGGTATGAAAGCCTTGGTTTGAGGGATTCGGATGCACCTTCGGGTGTATCTGAACTCAAACTGAGGATTTGAGAAAATTTTCATAAAAGAAACAAATTTTCTAAAAGAGTAAAAGGTCTTTGGAGAAAAGTAGAATGGAGCAGTGTGTACAATCAGCCAGCGCCGAATGGTGATTTCCCAAAATAGCCTTACATTATGTGTTATGAGATATTATGTGATGTGCTATGCATACTAGAGTAGGCTAGGTATTCATATTTAGGACTAGAGTGGCCTGATTTGTGATGCCTTAGCCTAGGAGATTACTGCTACTATGAGATACTACGAGAGTGAGTAGGTAGCAGAGAGGAGCTTACGAGAGGTCTACTGGAAAGTGGACTGTGTGATAAGATGTAGAGTACTGTGTGATACTGATGTGGTGTGGAAGGTAGTATAGGGCCCGTACTACTGGAAACACCGGATCAGTGAGCAGTCCAAGTAAGAATCCTTAGGATACTAAGGAACAAGTAGGATTGGGTGATCGAGTGCGAGTATACTCGAACGAGTCTCTGATTACTTTTATGTTGTGTTTCAGAGACATCATGGTGGGTACACGTCACACACCAGAGAGCAGCATAGTCAGCGATGACGAGATTCGCATGATGATTCATGATGAGGTGGCCGCAGCTATACGAGAGGCCATACCGGAGATGTTTGGGTCTATTAATACCACGTTGATTGAGACGTTCGATGAGCGATACGCTGCTGTTACGGAGGCTGCTGCTGCAGCCACCGCAGCTGTCGCAGCTGCTAGGCCACAGGGGGGTGACTCGTTGTTGTACCGAGAGTTCAGCAACACGAAGCCACCAGAGTTTGATGGGACACATGATCCGATAGCCGTGATGAGGTGGATCTATGACGTTGAGGGATGTTTCTACACTTGTTCCTGTCCAGAACATTTGAGAGTACGGTTCGCGCTGAACCAGCTTCGCTTGGGAGCGAAGGACTGGTGGAAGTTTGTGACGGCAGATTTTACTCCTGCAGAGCTTACCGCGGTGACTTGGGAGAGGTTCACCACTATGTTTAGAGACGAGTATATTCCCCCGGTGGAGAGGGAACGTTTGGCCTAGGAGTTCTTGTCCCTCAAGCAGGGGACGGAGTCTGTGACGGTGATCACGCAGATGTTTTATGAGAGGGCGTTGTTTTGCCCTGAGCACGTTTCTACCGAGCAGGCACGCATGAGTCGATATTTGAGCATACTGAGGAGAGACATACGGGAGTTCTTAGCGAACTCGACGTACCGAACATTTTCCGAGCTCCAGGCAAATGCTTGGAAGAGGGAGATTAAGCTGGGGACTCAGGCCAGGGAGGAGGTCGAGTCTCAGAGGAGGGACAGGCGGCCGGTGCAGTCTCAGCCAGCAGCCAAGCGGGCAAAGCCCACCGATACGAGATCTGGAGGCCAGAAGCGCCGCACTTGTGGGAAGTGCGGTAAGGGACATGATGGCACCGACATGATCTGTACACACTGATAGAGTATTATGTACTATGTATTGAGATTCTGGGATATGTTTTACTGAGATAACATTTGATACATTTGAGTTTTGAGATTACTTTATGAGATATGTTATGTTTTGAAAATGAAAAATTGTTTTGAAAATTCACGCCGTTACAGCGTGTTACTGAGTAAAAAACTTCGTGTTGGGGTTCCAGGTGTCACCATCTGGTGGCAAGGCGTGGGGAAGAAGTAGTGGCTCAAATCGCACCACGTGTCACTCGCTGGTTACTCCAAAAACTAATTGTCTTCTAAATTCCGTACCTTTATTCATGTTCTAATGTGATATAATCTCCTTCTTGCATGTAACACTTCTATATACAAGCTTTTTACTTTCATGGTGATTGCGATACTTCTATTGATCGCTTTGATTATCTTTCACTTCAATGTTCTGGCTTAGGTGGGATGCTACATCGAAATAGGTTCTCTGAACCATGCAACATACTTAGCCGAAGTCGATTTGATATGACCACCAGGGTTGGAATACCAATCATCTTTTTAGTCATTACCAAAACGATGGTAACGATATATATGAACAAAACGGAATCATCTACTAGTGCCTTGTTAACCTTGTGACTTTCCCTGATCCAAGTGCGAGTCCTGTGCTTCCGGTAGTATAGGCCTCTACTACCTTTCAAACATACTCATACTTCTCCTAAGTATTGTCTCGTAGTCCCCAAGTTCTTATTTCCTAAAATCACAAAATGATTTAACACATACGAATGTGTCCAAATAATCATTAAAATTTCCCTAGACTCTACTATGTGACATCCCCATTTTCACGTCCGGAAAAGACCGATTCGTTTATGCTTTATTTGAAAATCAGAATATACTTTTGAAGAAATATGTTGCGGAATTTGTTCCTAAAAATATGATAAGTAAATTATCAAAGTATTTCCAAAGAAATGTGTTTTCATTATATTAAAAATGTTGGGATGTCACTATAGATACAGTATATAAGCATAAACAGAAATAGTACATGCCTTACAACATTTATTATTCTAATGACCTATAATCCATAGATCTCTCATCAGATCACTAATCTTGTGCTCTTTTGCCACTACCTGTAATGCAAGAAACTGAGTGGGTCAGGCTTGGGAGTCTGGTGAGCATATAAGGTTTTCAACCCACAATAATTAAGTTTATTAATTTCATCAATCAATCTACCCGATTACCCGTTCCCGTTATCATCACTTTCTGTCCCTAAAGCATCTAAACTGTCTAGAATAATCTGTGGTCGTCATCTATACTCCGCTAGATGACTGGATCATTGTAAACATCGAGGCCTCTCATCAATTATTTCATCATCTATATCATCTACCCATCTTTACCCATCATAATTATAAGTACAAAATACATATATAGTTTAAATCAAATAAAACATGTATATTTTATTCATCCAGCATAAAAATCAAGAACACAGATAATATGCACACATAGCACGTATTTTATATTAAATACTTCATATCTATGTGTAATATGAAAGTAACTATGCACTCACTTGTTAAAGTGATGACTTCAAACTTGGGCAGCGCTTCGCTTTTAACAGTTTTATTTTCCTTCGACGAAACCTAATATCATTACCATTATATCTTAGTCTAATATTCAGTGTGACTAATTATTAGTCTAGATATATGATCGTTATTGTTTTGTAAGTGTTAAACAATAACTTCAACTACTATGTACAAACAGGGGCCAACCATGAAACACCGAAAGGCAGGACCATTTTGGCATTTAAGCTGTTCTGAAATCCAACAACCCTATGCGGCCCTTCAAACCAGATTCCCCTTACCACGAGCAGTTAAAAGATATTATAATAACACTTTGTATATTTTATAATACTTAAATATTGTTTACAGGTTCATAATAACGATATTGAACTTAAACATAAGCTATATTTAAAGTAGGGTAAGCATAAGTCACTTCCAAGGGGGTTTGGCTAGGAACCGGGCTCAGCGGGGGCAGAACTTATGAGCCGAAAGCTCTTCTTCTCAGAGCCTTCTGGCGCTCCGGGACTTGCCTCTAACACTTGGAAAGTGCTAAGGAATGGGAGAGGGGGTTTGGGGGTATTGGGAGAGAGTGGGATAAGAATGGTGTGAAGAAATGAGAGATTTGCGCCTCTATTTATAGGCTGAGAAATGGCCCAACACGGCGTGTTTTGAGCCCCAACACGTCGTGTTGAGGTGCCACGTGTCACAATCTGGTAGCAAGGCGTGGGGAAGGAGCAACAATTAGGATTGTGCCACGTGTCACTCGCAGATTACTCCAAAAACTAATTATCTTCTAAAATCCATAACTTTCGCATACGAACTCCGTTTTTGACGTTCTTTATATACACGCGTAGGTATCGACAGGATCTACAACCTTTGTTTAGACACTGTCGGCTAATTTTGTATTTATTTTTAATGTTATATTTTAACAGAGTCCGTTAAAAATTCATAACTTTGTCATCCGACGTTTGTTTTCGTCTGTCTTTATGTCGTTGAGTTCCTACTAATGAGATCTTCAATTCTCATTTAGGTTGTGTCGGCCAAAAATCAGTCGATCTAAAATTTGAATATCGGACTGTGCACCACTATGCTAAATCTTAGAAAAATCATAACTTCCTCATACAAAGTCAGACTTGGACGTTCTTTTTATGTACGTTCTCGGTTTAACGTATACTACAACTTTTGTTTAGATCGCTAAGGTTAAAAAGTATTTTATCGCAAACTCGCTTTTTACGTCACACAGCGTCGTGCCGGTTTTGTCGCAAAACTTCGTTGGGTCATAACGTTTTCGTTATAAGTCGGATTTCAGCGTTCCTTATATCCCTGAAATCCTTGTTTCGACTACTTCAACTTTCTTTAAAGATATTGGTTCCATCTATTATTTTATTTTTGATGCTTATTTTTACTATTATTTTATTACATCGTTAATAGCAAGTATAATGCACATAAGATCACATAATTCACCTAATACGCAAATAATTCCTCTTCATAACTTCAAAATAGGTTACAATTATTGATCTTAACTATTACATCGTTATAATAACGCTTAACCTAGAAACACGGGCATTACAATTCTCTCCTCCTTAGGATGATTCCATCCCTAAATCATGCATCAACAAACAAATGTGGATAGCGACTCATCATGTCACTCTCTGTTTCCCAGGTGAGGTTCGGCCCATTCGTATGTTTCCATTACACAAGCACCAAGTCGACCATCTTGCGTCGCAACTTCTTTGTCTTACGGTCAACAATTGCTTCGGGCTCTTCGATTAACCTCTTATCCTCATCCATCCTTAACTCCGAAAGTGGAATTATATCAGGAACTTCTCCCGTGAACTTCCTCAAATAACACATATGGAAAATGTTATGAATTCCATCTAGTTCTTCTGGCAATTCCATCTTGTAAGCTTGGTTCCTAATCCTCCGAAGAACCTTGAATGGTCCAATAAATCTTGGACTCAACTTTCCTCTTTTTCCAAATCATATAAGTCCCTTCCACGGTGAGACTTTAAGCAACACCGAATCTCGAACTTCGAATGTCATCGGTCGTCGCTTGTGACAACAGGCAAATTTGGAGTCTTGCAAAGTCTAAAGTATATTATATATAAGTGAAGCCACATCGTAACCTTGTTGCAACAAATCAGTTATAGACAAAAAGGCATCATTTGTGTAAGTAAATATATATACTTTGAAAACCATGTGGTAATGAACCTTTGAAAGACAACACAAGATAACACAAGTCAACACAAGTCAAATAGATAAATCTAAAAGCATGGAATTATACATTACTTAAGGGATTTTGGTTTTAGGAATCTAAAACCAAGGGTTTTCGGTTATATAGGACCGAAATCTCATGCCTTAGCCAATTCACACATGGACCGAAATCATGCATGATCCAAACCACTCATGGACCGAAATCCCAATTGCCAAAACCGAAAACCCCTTAATGGGTGGAACCAAAACCGAAATCACCCTTCCTTGGGCGAGTCCAAACCGAAATCAAGGTGATTTCGGTCATACCTTGGCCGAAATCACCAAAAGGTGGTCAAATGGTGCCACTTGATCTGTTGAATTATCTTCCCAATGTGATAATTACACATACCAATGTAAATGTCACTTCATTACCTCTTATTCCCCCTATATAAACCAAGATTTAGGGACCACTTTCAAACACTTTCATAGTTAACATTTTCATCCCATTTTCTCTCAAAGATCAAGCCCCATTTTCTCTCCAAACTCAAGATCAAATATCCCCAAGAGACTATTTTCTTCAAAGTTGTTCTTAAGGATCTTGGTAAGTATTCCTTATTATCTAGTGTTTTTACAAAAAATTTCATGATAATCCATCTCATTCACACATTAGTATGTGTTAAAACTCTTAGGATACAATCATTTTCGAGTGTTCGTAGCTTGAAGATCACCACACTCACTTCATTATCAAACCGCAAATACACATAAGGTGAGTTCATACCCCTACATTTTTCAAGACTTTTCTATGTTTTTAGGGGGAATACAAGTAACACACAAGAAAACTTACGTTAAAACACAAACATTCAAATACTATTTTTACGAAAAGTGAAATGGCTTTACTACCAAACTCGTATATTATTACTTGCAAAGTTTTGATAAAAACATAATGATATGAAAAACGAGCACAAAACGCACTTCATTATTCTTATAATATATATATATATATATATATATATATATATATATATATATATATATATATATATATATATATATATATAAAACCATATATATATTTTGAGTACAAACTTGTTTTCCGCAATAAACTATATAAATACAGTTTATGAAACACTACCCCCTTTGTAACCCGTTGAGCAAAGGGTATAATTATATAAGGTACATATATAATTGGTTTACGTCATTCTTAATTATCCTGGAAAAAGGGGATAGTTACATATACAAACGTTTTCATTACAAAAACACGTACTCTCGTTGAATAAAATTGTGAGACATTGTCTTCATCGTACCTAACTGAGGTATACACGAAAGTCCTGTTTTATAACCAGAATCTCCCGTAAGAGAGCGTGATACATGTGTATAGATCTATACGAGATTGATGATCCCACACCCTAATTGTTAGCTATAGTTAGACCGGTAGGTTATGGGTGACAAATGTCATAAACACTTCGACGCCTGAAGAACGTCGCGGAAGGCAACTCATCTTTAGCACGGTTATGAAAACTCACATTGGGAAACGATAATACGTTTATTTTACACGAAAACTCATTCCTTCAAATGGTTTTATATACGAATAAAACTACATATTACTATTTTAAGTATGGAAAATACTTGTACATTTCGGTCTTGGAACATTTAAGACTACAACTCATTTTACGGAAAATATCGGATTTTCTGGAAACAAACACGATTACTTTACAAGAAGAGGCTTACAATTATTCATACAAACTCTTATGAACTCACCAACTTAATTGTTGACACTTTTTTAGACAACTTGTATTCTCAGGGAATCATTAAAACAGGTAACCACCAGCTTTTGAGGATGGGACGCTAGGGCGTCAAACAAATCTTTTGTCATTATATTGTAATTGACTTTTGAAACATGTAACACTTACAATGATGTAAAATCTTCAATTATATTTATGATGATCATGTTTTCTTTCTTTACTATTATTCAATTGTTATGATATTGTACTTGACGTCATCCACCCCCGGACGTTTCTGCCATCCTGGTTTGGGGGTGTGACATCGCTTCTTGTTAGCATAGCTCTTTTGACGATCATGAGCTGCTAACATTCTTTCTCTAATCACTTTTAGTTTGTTAGCAGTCTGGTGGACCATTTTAGGGCCCATAAACTGCTTCTCTTCGGCCTCAAGCCAATAAGACACCGTACGACACTTCTGTCCATACAAGGATTGATAAGGTGCCATCTTGATGCTCGAATGGTAACTATTGTTGTAGGAAAACTCTACCAAGGGTAAATGCTCATCCTAGTCACCTTGAAATTCCAGGGTACATGCTCTTAGCATATCTTCCAATGTTTGAATTGTTCTTTCGCTCTGACCATCATTCTGTGGATGGTAGGCTGTACTTAAACACAGTTTCGTACCCATTTCCTCTTGTAGACTCTTCCAAAATCTTGATGTGAAACGACTGTCACGATCTGATGCAATCGCTAAGGGAACACCATGAAGTCTTACTATCTCCTTCACGTAAGCAATTGCAAGCTTATCCATAGACCATCTCTCATTGGCTGTTATGAAGCGTGCACTCTTAGTGAACCGATGCACGACTACCCAAATCATGTCGTGACTGTTCTTCGTCCTCGGCAGTTTAGTCACAAAATCCATGGTGATGTCTTCCCATTTACCCATGGGTACAGGTAAAGGTTCTAAACTCCCATATGATTTCTGATGTTGTGCTTTAACGCTTGCACACGTTACACACTCAGCCACATATTTTGCAACATCGAGCTTCATCGTCGGCCACCAGTAGTAAGGTTTCAGATCCTTATACATCTTAGTGTTGTCGGCATGAATCAAGTACATGGTCTTGTGAGCTTCTTCCATCAGAAGATATCTTATTCCTCCCATTTTAGGCACCAGAATCCTATCGTGGAATACCTTCAATCATTGACTATTTGTACCGAATACCAACATCTTGCGTAAACGTTCCTCCTTTCAGTCATTTTTCTCCAAAGCTTCTTCCTGAGCTTTCTTGATGCTTTCCACAATCGTTGAGACAACTTCTATTCTAAATGCTTTTGGCCTTTTTCTTTCCAGGTTTACTTTTCGACTTAGAGCATCAACTACGACATTTGTTTTACCAGGGTGGTAAAGTATCTCACAGTCATAATCCTTGAGCAACTCTAGCCAGCGTTGTTTCCTCATATTCAACTCCTTTTGATCAAAGAGATGCTGTAGACTTTTATGATCAGTGAAGAGCTTGCACTTTGTGCCATAAAGATAATGCCTCCATATCTTTAATGCAAATACTATCGCTGCCAACTCCAGATCATGCGTGGGGTAGTTCTTCTCGTGGTCTTTCAATTGTCGAGATGCATATGCTATCACTTTATCTCTCTGGGTTAGAACACAACCTAACCGAACTCTAGATGCATCGCTATAGACTGCGAAGTCTTCAACTCCGTCAGATAAAGAAAGAATCGGTGCTTCACACAATTTCTTCTTTAATTTCTTGAATGCTTCTTCATGTTTCTCACTCCATGTATAGGTAGCTCCTTTATGGGTCAAAGCTGTAAATGGAGCATCTATCGAAGAAAAGCTTTGGATAAACCTTCGGTAATATCCAACTAATCTTAGAAAACTTCGAATCTTGGTGGGACTTTTCGGTCGTTCCCATTTCATCATAACTTCAATCTTTGTTAGATCAACCATTGTTCCCTCTTGGTTAATCACATGACCCAAGAATTGGACTTATCGAATCCAAAAAATCACATTTGGAGAACTTTGCGTACAACTTCTCCTGCTTCAAAACTTCTAATACTTCTTGCAGGTGCTTGCCATGCTCCTGCTGGCTCTTTGAGTAAATCAGAATGTCATCTATGAACATTATCACAGATTTATCGAGGAATGGTTTACAAACCTGGTTAATCAAATCCATAAATGTTTCTGGAGCATTGGTTAGTCCAAATGACATAACCAAGAATTCATAGTGTCTGTCTCTCGTTCTGAATGCGGTCTTCTCAATATCTTGCTCTCTCACCTTCAGCTGATGATATCCTGACCTAAGATCGATATTTGAGAAATAGCTCGAACCTTGCAGCTGGTCAAATAGGTCATCAATCCTTGACAATGGATATCTGTTCTTTACCGTTGCCTTGTTCAGCTCTCTATAGTCTATGCATCCTCATGCTTCCATCCTTGTTCTTTACGAATAAAACCAGAGCTCACCAGGGTGAAGAACTAGGTCTAATGAAACCGTTGTCTAACAACTCCTGAAGTTGCATTATAAGTTCTTTCATCTTCGTCGGTGCTAATCGGTATGGTGCTTTTGCTATTGGTGTCGATCCTGGCAACAATTCTATTCGAAACTCCACTTGTCTATCATGGGCAATCAAGGAAGATCTTTGGGAAAGACTTCCGGATAATCACACACCACTGGTATTCCTTATATCTCCTTCTTCTCATTCTTTGCATCGCTCATAAATGCCAAGTATGATGTGCATCCTTTGGACAAACATTTTTTGGCTTTCATCAGGGAAATGATTCCAGAATTTACACTGCGTTTGTCCCCGTACACCATAAATGACTCTCTTCCAGGTGGGTTTACTCTCACCATCTTCTTTTTGCATAGTATCTCAGCATCGTTCGCACCAAGCCAATCCATTCCCAATACGATGTCGAAACCGTTCAACTCAATGGGCAACAATTCCTCGTGGAATTTATTCCCGTTCAAGTCGATGACGATGTTTTTAATGCAATCGCTAACAGGTATGAACTTGCCTTTGGCAACTTCTACAACTAGAGCATTATCAAGTTTATCTACAGGGAATGCTAGTCTTCCACCAAACTTATGCGATATAAAGGAATAATTTGCTCCAGATTCAAACAATATATTTGCAGGAAATCCATTTTCAAGAAAGGTACCTGAAGCGACATCTGTTTCATCCCTTGCTGCTTCCAGGGTCATCTGGAATGATCTTGCTTTTGGCCTCGGTGGAACATTAGGCCTCGCTTCCTCCCTCTTCTTTGCGCAGTCCTTTGAGATATGCCCTTCTTCGTTACATCCATAACACACCCTATTGCTGGATGTACACTCATTGGCATAATGCCCAATCTTCCCGCACTTATAACAGGTCACCTCCTCGTTACATTTTCTAGTATGTTTCTTTTTGTACTTATCACACCACTTCGCTTCACCTCCTCCTCCTCCAAATTTCTTGGAACCAGACCTCGTGAACTTACTCTTATTGTTGGACCTCGAAGATCCTTCAAACTTCCTCTTCTCGCCAACTTCGACCTTGTTGGCGACTCTACTCTTGATCATTTCTTTCACAGACTTAGCAGCCCTAGATAGCCGCCTCAAGAGTAGGTGCCTGGCGTACTGGCACAATATACTCCCATGGTAGTCCCTTCGTATACTTATCGATTTTCATTAGCTCTTCAGGGGCGATGCGCAAAGCAAACTCCATCTTTTCTGTGAAGGCATTGGTATACTTGTCAATGGACATGTTGCCCTTCTTCAGCGTCAGAAACTGGTTTTCTAGTTCCAACATGTTTTGGGCTGAGCAGAACTTGCATTTAAAGTGAACCAAAAACTTTGCACATGTCAATTGTTGTGGCTCATTGGGGCTTATGGTCTTCCCCAAAGTGTTCCACCAGTGAACAACACCACCTCTGAACTAACGCACTGCATAAGTGGTTTGTAGCTTGCCCTTGCAACCACATGTTATGAATGCTAGCTCCATTTTAGAGATCCAGTCCATAACTCCGATTGGATCTTCTTTCCCAGTAAAATTTGATGGTTTGCAGGCCATGAAGTCTTGTACTTGCATCTGTTCCTTTCAATCCCTTCATCTTGGTTATTTCTTACCACTGGCAGTTTAGCTTTGCCAATGGTTCTACTATAGTTTCGTTCTTCTGACTGGCCATTATTCGGTTCAGGCTGTTCAACAGGCATAGTAGGTTCATCCCTATTCTATTGAAGTAGACGCCTTGTTTCTTCCATCTGACGATCGAACATCCTTTGCATCATCGCTTGTACTCCTGCCATCGTGATTGGCTCATGTGCAGCTGCTACTTTCGGTGCACACTCAATCACATGTCGCTGATTAACATTTCCATTATTGTTTCTGAATCCGCTTCGGGTTATCGCCATGTTGATCTATACACCAAAGTAGGTGAATTTAGATCTTTATTTACGATAGAAGTTTAAATCGTCCTTGTCACTCTGAAAAGTTACATGCTAGTTCTAATTTCGTAGCTAAACGTTTAGAAATCTGAACACAAAGTTTTCAGATCCGGTCGGCAACAGACCAAAGATCCAATCAAATAATAGCATATAAGGCATCTTTATAGATATAACATAAATCATTTAGCACATAAAAGCAATTTAGGCATCTTTCCTTAAATAAGCTAGTACTTGTGTCTAAAATATAGCAGACACTCATCTCACAATCATCGCTTAGCATTCTAAGTTTAAGTCTAGAAATCCTACAAATTCCTAGTTCACTTAAACTAATGCTTTGATACCAACTGTGACATACCCATTTTCACGGCCAGAAAAGACTGATTTGTTTATGCTTTATTTGAAAACCAGAGTATACTTTTGAAGAAATATGCTGCGGAATTTGTTCCAAAAAATATGATAAGTAAATTATCAAAGTATTTCCAAAGAAATGTGTTTTCGTTATATTAAAAATGTTGGGATGTCATTGTTAATACATTACATAAGCATAAACAGAAATAGTACATGCCTTACAACATCTATTATTCTAATGACCTATAATCCATAGATCTCTCATCAGATCACTACTCCTGTGCTCTTTTGCCACTACTTGTAATGCAAAAAACTGAGTGGTTCAGGCTTGGGAGCCTGGTGAGCATACAAGGTTTTCAACCCACAATAGTTAAGTTTATTAATTTCATCAATCAATCTACTCGATTACCCGTTCCCGTTATCATCACTTTCTGACCCTAAAGCATCTAAATTAAGGGACCTAGCCTAAGGATTTTTTTATCGGGGCGACAACACTGCTTAGGGGATTCCTTAGCAATATATGTCAAAAAGGCAACTATGAGGGGGATGGAGTACACCTGGTGAACACGTAGTTCAAAAACACCTACAGGCTGCGAGCCTGCCAACGTTCCACTAGATTGTCTAGAATAGTCCGTCCTCTTCATCTATACTCTGCTAGATGACTGGATCATCGTAAACATCGAGGCCTCTCATCAATTATTTCATCATCTATATCATCTACCCATCTTTACCCATCATAATTATAAGTACAAAATACATATATAGTTTAAATCAAATAAAACATGTATATTTTGTTCATCCAGCATAAATATCAAGAACACAAATAATATACACACATAGCACGTAATTTATATTAAATACTTCATATCTATGTGTAGGATGAAAGTAACTATGCACTCACTTGTTAAAGTGATGACTTCAAACTTGGGCAGCGCTTCGCTTTTAACAATTTTATTTTCCTTCGACGAAACGTAGTATCATTACCACTAGATCTTATTCTAATATTCATTGCGACTAATTATTAGTCTAGATCTATGATCAATATTGTTTTTGAAGTGTTAAACAATACTTTATAATTACTATGTACAGACAGGGGCCAAACATGAAACACCGGAGGGCAGGACCATTTTGGCATTTAAACCGTTATGAAATCCAACAACCCTATGCGGCCCTTCAAACCAGATTTCCCGTACCGCGAGCAGTTAAAAGCTATTATAATAACACTCTGTATATTTTACAATACTTACATATATTGTTTATAGGTTCATAATAACGATATTGGACTTAAAAATAAGCTATATTTAAAGTAGGGTAAGCATAAATCACTTACAAGGGGGTTTGGCAAGGAACTGGGCTCTGTGGGGCAGAACTTCTGAGCTGAAAGCTCTTCTTCTTGGAGCCTTTTGGCGCTCCGGGACTTGCCTCTAACACTTGGGAAGTGCTAGGGAATGGGAGAGGGGGTTTGGGGGTATTGGGAGAGAGTGGGATAAGAATGGTGTGAAGAAATGAGAGATTTGTGCCTCTATATATAAGCTGAGAAATGGCCCAACACGGTGTGTTCTGAGCCCCAACACGCCGTGTTGAGGTGCCAAGTGTCACCATCTGGTAGCAAGTCGTGGGGAAGAAGTAACGGTCAGGATTGTGCCACGTGTCACTTGCAGATTACTCCAAAAACTAATTATCTTCTAAAATCCGTAACTTTCACACACGAGCTCTGTTTTTGACATTCTTTATATCCACACGTAGATATCGATGGGATCTACAACTTTCGTTTAGACACTGTCGGCTAATTATGATTTTATTTTTAAAATTATATATTAACAGGCTTAGACAGTTAAAGTCCGTTAAAAATTCATAACTTTGTCATTCGATGTCTATTTTGGTCTGTCTTTATATTGTTGAGTTCCTATTAATGAGATATTCAATTCTCATTTATGTTGTGTCGGCTAAAAACCGTTCGATCTAATATTCAAATTTCGGGTTGTACACTGCTATGCTAAATCTTAGAAAAATCATAACTTCCTCATAGGAAGTCAGATTTAGACATTCTTTTTATGTATGTTCTCGGTTTAACGTATACCACGACTTTCTTTTAGATCCCTAAGGCTAAAAAGTATTTTATCGCAAACTCACTTTTTACGTCACACAACGTCGTGCCGGTTTGTCGCAAAACTTCGTCGGGTCATAACTTCTTCATTATAAGTCGGATTTCAGCGTTTCTTATATCCCCGAAATCCTTGTTACGACTACTTCAACTTTCCTTAAATATATTGGGTCTATCTATTATTTTATTTTTGACCCTTATTTTTATTATTATTTTATTACATCGTTAATAGCAAGTATAATGCACACAAGGTCACATAATTCACCTAATACTCAAATAATTACTTTTCAATACTTCAAAATAGGTTACAATTGTTGACCCTAACTATTACATAGTTATAATAATGCTTAGCGTAGAAACACGGGCGTTACATACTAGGACTTCTTCCATGCTTATCTTCAATCATCAATTCTGCTTCAACTCAGTTGGTGGTGGAAATGCCAGATGATAGGAAAATTGTAGGAATTACACCAATCATAATATCATCCCGCCAATCAAATGTGTACATATGGATGTACCGTACTTCTCTAGACGAATTGCTATTTTATCAGACGTATTCTAAAGGAAAGATACCACTCTTATGATATCTTCCGATATGTGTCATTCACTATCGTAAGCCTTCTCATTTCCTCCATTTAATGAATTCTCTACGATTCTTCACCATGACGTTATGTTCACGGAAGCATTCGTTCAGTGTATTGGGGCGAGAATATATACAGAGAAGGTTAGACGTGTAATCCTCTTTATTACTTCGAAAAGTTATATGCCAGTTCTAATATCGTAATTAAACGTTTAGAAATTTGAACACATAAAGTTTTCAGATCCGTCCGGCAAGAGAGCATAGATCCGCTCAAATAATAACATATAATTCATTTAACACAAAAAATCAATTTGTGCATCTTTCCTAAAATAAGCTAGTGTTCGTGTCTAAAATATAGCAGACACTCATCTCACAATCATCGCTCAGCATTCTAAGTTTAAGTCTAGAAATTTCCTAAATTTCCTAAATTTCCTAAAATAAGCTAGTGCTCGTGTCTAAAATATAGCAGACACTCATCTCAGAGTATCATTTTTGAAGAATAATATTGTGGAATTTGTTCGCATAAAACATGATAAAGATATTATCGAAGCATTTCCGAAGAAATGTATTTATATTAAAACGTTGGGATGTCATCGTGAATACAGAAACATAAGCATAAACAGACCTTGAATTAATTTACACTAATGTTCTACATCTTTTTTAATCTCTTAGTGTAATCTATCTTCGCATCGATACCTGTGATACAAATAAACTGAGTGGGTTAGGTTGGGAAACCTGTTGAGTACATAGGGTTTTCAATCCCACAATGTTATATATATATATATATATATATATATATATATATATATATATATATATATATATATATATATATTAGAACTCACAATATATAATTTCACCTCATATAAGCAATTTTACCCCACCCCGTCGATCCTCACAATGACACGATCCGTACTCTCGGATCTAAAATTAACAGCTTTACCTAATCCATACTCCTGGATCAGGTATGTCTAATCCATGCTATCAGATCAATGATGAATAATTATGCCCACTCCATACTCTCGGAATAAGGACGAATGAGTATGTCTAATCCATGCCTCGGATTAATGAATTTTTTTAAATTTCTACCCTCCGTGTAAATCTCACTCGTACTCAAAAGAAGATACTACCCAATATTCCTCTTAATTAATTTAGGTTTACTCTGTATCCTAAATCATTATATATTGTCAGATATGCTCTTAACATGTATTTCAGGCAATATCAAATATTTCACACATAAACATATATTTAATACTTGTATTAAAATCATGTTCATGAAATGGACTATTGTGACAACCGTCAAATTCAAGTCAAACCGGTCAAACTTAACTAGTACTTGTATGTAAAAGTTATTCTATATATAAGAATGTGCATTTGTATGTCAAAAATTCAAGTGTCTCGGAGAATCTATATGTTTATCCATGGGAAACCCTAAGAAGGGAGTTAAACGCATCAAAACACGAATATGAACCCTTTTGGGGACTTAAAACAATCATAAACGAAGCATAACGGGGTTCACGAACCTTGCATTGCAAGATTATACGATAATAATGGCTAAAAATGAATCTCTCCCAAATCTCTCCAAAATCTCACTCAACTTTTTATAGTCATCCGGGTCATCCCGACCGTTAACTTGGCCAAAAACCGCTTGAATCGGGGAGTTATATCGAAAAACAGCTAAATAGGGCCGAAACCCCTCTTAGGAACCGAACCCTCTTAGAGGCGAACCTCTTAGGACCGAACCCTCTCAGGACTGAAACCCCTTAGGACCGAACTCCCTCAAGACCGAACCTCGCATAGACCGAATACAGCCGAACCCTCGGTCCATTTCGGTCCTCCCAGCCTTCGGTCCCTCCTGCTTCGGCTCCTTCCCTTCGGTTCTTCTACTTCTGACCTTCGGCCCATCCCTCCTACCTTCGGTTCCCCTTCTACGTTTGGTTCCTAGCACCTACGACCGAACCTCACCTTCGGTCCTCACCTCCTAAGGGCCGAACCTCGCAGGTTCGCTCCTAATTCCCGGTTTTCGACAACTTTCGCCTGTTAAGCCCGTTTTTGACGATTTTGACGGGGATTTTTCACCAAATTCATATTTTTATCATTTTAAACTCCCTAAACTCATATTTTATTCATTTCTCAAGGATTTATTAATTATAAATCATTATTTTACATTAAGAAGAGTATTCTACACCACAAGTGGGTCAAGTGTGCCCACTTGTTTCCATGTGTCATCTTCCCATTGGTCCAACCCAATCCACATCACACAAACCAAGACAAACATCCTTTCAACAATGCAAATTGCTCCAGCAACATCTATATAAAGAAATCCCTGGAGGATTTCTTTGCTTACTTTGATCACTTTCAAACAGTTAAACACTTCTCAAACCATCAAGAGAGCCTCTTTTTCTCTCTACTTCCAGCCACTTTGTGAAAGTGTTCTTGAGCTATTACTTCACTTTTTGGTAAGTATTCCATCTAAAATCAAGTGTTATTCCATGTTTTCATAACACCCTTGAATCATCTACACACATTTAACCCCAAAAATTGTTCTTAGGATCATCCAACACTTCACGTGTTCATCAAGTGTTCTTGACTTGATACTCCTCGTCTCCGACCTTCCACTCTTCAAGAAATCACTCAAGGTGAGTTCATACCCCTACATTTTCCAGTATTCTTTAGTTTTCAGGGGGGAATACAAGTTAAAACACCAAAACATATTTGAACTTAACTTGAGAGCTTGCAACAGAAAAGTTGTGACCTGTTCACGAACTGTTTTACCCAACTTAAACTTAATATTTTTCAAAACTGTTTAATATGAAAATAGTTTAGGTTTATACATTGAAAATGACTACGTGCAAAACTCCATACGATGTTTCTACAATTTATGGTGATTTTTACAAAACTGTCTGTCAGAGCAGCAATAAAACGGGACCAAACTGTGAAGATGAACATTTTCACACTGGTTTGAGACCACCAAAAATTATAGGAAAATTTATGAATACAGTAGACTATTTTTCCAAACTGTAAGAGTTTACGGATTTAGTGTTCGACTTACGATGATTTTTCTATAAATACTCTAAAAACAGTGACAGTTAAGGGTAAAACTACCAAAACAGGTTTTAAGAGTTATTTTCACCTTGTAACATGCTGAGCAAGGTGTGTAAGATTTACACTTAGTACTTTCAATGTCATTTTATTGAAATACAAAGTCATGCATAAAAAGGTTTCATTAAACATAAAACACACTTGATAAACTATAATAGGTATAGTTTGGACACTTCGTTTAACAAAGAAACACTAACACAATCGATTTACAAAATAGGTATTTTCTTACAAATTACGTGAACTTGTTAATGAATAAATTTGTGAGTCATTCACCTTCAGGGTACTCTTAAGTACCACAGAAAAGTCCTGTAGTTATAATCAGAATCTCTTGGAGGGAGAGCGTGATAGTTGTGTATAGATCTATATTGGGTCTGACAAACCCGCACCTAAGCTGCTTGCAAAAGCTAGACCGGCAGGTCTGGGGTGACAAGTGTCATAACATTCCGACGCCTGAAGAACGTCGAGTACGAGGTCTTCGTGTTTTAGCATGGTTAGAACAACTCACATGGGGAATTAACAAAACACACAGTTCACGGAGATTTAAGGAGTTTTATTTAAATATAACACCACACACATAAGTATGACGATTTACTTACATATACTAAGTCTTGGTTCAGATAAGACTACAACAAACCTTTTAGACAATATTGGATTTTCTGGTAACAAAGTTGTAACAAACTTTAAGGAACAACATTTATCTTTCATTCATAAAACTGCTTATGAACTCACCAGCTTTATGCTGATACTCTTTCGAAAACAACTTGTATTCTCAGGTATTCAGTAATACAGGTAACCACAAGATTTTTGAAGGCAAGACGCTAAGGCGTAGATTTCTTTTGAACTATTTTGACATCATATGTAATTTATTTGGAAACATGTATTTTTGCAATGATGTAACCTTTTAAATTATATTTATGATGGTTGTGTTTACTTTCTTCACTACGGTTATGATACTGAGCATGGCGTCCTCCGCCCCCGAATGTTTTCGCCGTTCCGGTTTGGGGGTGTGACAGATTGGTATTAGAGCTCTGTTTATAGTGAACTAAGTATATTGAACCACGTAAGATATACAAACTATAAATACAACGAGACAAAATTCTCCGACGTAGCTTTTCAAAAGTACTTTAAAAATAAAAATTTGTATTTTTATAAACGTATACGTACTATCACACTCATTAAATTCAGTATCATATTGGCAATAACATAAAAGTATCGGGACAAGTTAGACACCATGATCCAACTTCGGGGTATGTAATCAGATCTTGGATGAATATAGCATGATCAACTATATTTAGCCAAGGTATGACCAACGTATGCCGAAGAAGAATCATGATGAGAAACATGTCTTCAACTTACCAAAAACCTCAAGAATCAAACATAAAAATACTATAGGAGTATTTTAACACAAAAACCGTAATGATCATATTATCTATTGCGATAACTAACTTCTTTTTCCCAAAAATTTCTCGCGATATCCTTCTTATCCCTATTCTCGTACAGGCGCAATGGCAGGATTTCACTTGCCGGGTGATCCCTATTTCCCCAACCAAGGGAATGCCGGTTGGATTGTGGAAGACCCAGAGGAAGATCCCGAAGAAGAACCCATGGAGGATGAGGAACCCATGGAAGAGGAAGAATCCGTGGACGGCGAAGAGGAAGAAGACTCAGATGGAACCAACTCAGAACCCGAAGTTTACAATCCACACCCTGCCCCTATTCCTCTGCAACACTACCAAGGCCCGAGCCATTCCTATCATAGTTCACCGTGTCGCACGCCACGAGGAGCAAACAAGGGTGAACCTCCGCCACCTCATGGAAATTGGTGCCACCAGCCAAGTCAACTCCGTTCGCATTCGCCGGTTGGATGATGACCACGATCGGACTCGAGACCGCACCGAGCTGCTTCGACGGGAAATGACTGCGACCCGAGCCGAAGTACAAGAGCTGCGAGAACACCGAGCCACTTTAGAAGGATGTCTGGCAGAAGCAGAGCGCCAAGCGGCAGAATCCAGAGCGGAAATGAGGGAAACAAGGAACTTCGTGTCTTCACTTCGTGATCCTCAGAGCTTCAACCGCCGCAAGTAGTTTTGCACTGCTCGCTCCAGTTTAATCTAGTTTGTAGATAAATACTACTATTATTTTTCTAGTATTTTATGTCCGATCTCGCGATTTAAGTGTTTACACTTCCGGGGTCTGTTAGGCGCTCAAAATTTTCCCATACATTAATGTAGCATAGACCCCTTGTAGGGTCAAATTTTCCCCAATATTGTATACTAAGTTATATCAATGAAATTGACACGCTATTTGTTTTATTACATCAAGTTCATGGCAATGATTGTTTTCAGATTAAATTTACTGGTGTCCGATTTATGATTGTTTGATGTATCAATCAAAGTTATATATAATTAAGACCATGTCGACCTAGAAATGGTGGTTCCGCCTTGGATCATGTTCCTTGTTTGGTTGTGGGCCCAGGGCAGACCCATTAGATTCGAAAGTTTATTTAATCTTAATTATATATAAATATTGCACATCAAACGATTGTTGGATGGGCCCGGTATGGATACTATCACAGACGTTTCATGTGAATCGAAACTACCAACATTCATAAAGTCTATATTTCATTATCTATAGACCTCTAGTATGAATGGATTTATACAATATCTTTACAAGTCGGAATCATGATGCATATAAAGAACTAATAATGTTACTTTTAACTCTCGACTTGTGAGTGTCATCAAAGACTTATTGTCTTTTCATTCTTGATATGGCAGAAAATGCCACCTCGTAGAAATCCTAGACGCGTCAGCGCCGCAGGAACTACAACGCACCACCACCACCTCCTCAGTTCAACCCGATAATGTTCCAGGTTGCTGTAACGGCCGCAGTGGCAGCCGCGATGTCCCAAATCAGTACCAATAATGCGGGTGGTGCGTGTGATGGTGCCACAAATTCTAACAATGGGGACAGTCAGGGACGCTCGAGAGAGTGTACCTACAAAGACTTTACAAATGCCAAACCCAAAACCTTCAATGGAAGCGGGGGTGTCATAGCATTGTTGCAATGGTTTGAGAAAACCGAATCCATCTTCGAAATATGTGCATGCCCTGAAGCAAGCAAGGTCAAATTCGCCGCATGCACCTTCTCTAAAAGGGCCCTCACCTGGTGGAATGGCCACGTCAAAGCATTGACACTTCCAATGGCTAATTCGATAACATGGGAAGACCTGAAAACCATGTTAATGAATGAGTACTGCCCAAGGGGTGAGATACAGAAGTTGGAAGAGGAACTTTGGGGTCTCAAAATGACAGGCTCTGACATCCTGTCTTATACCTCAAGGTTTAGCGATCTGGCCATGCTGTGTCTAGGGATGGTTCCTTCGAAAAGCAAAAAGGTGGAAAGATACATATGGTGACTGTCGCTCCAACTTCAAGGAAACGTATTGGCCTCAAAGCCAACTACCTTTGACAGTACCAAAGAACTGGCACAACAACTCATCGACCTTAAAGCCAGCCATGGTACTGTGGCAACCACCCCCGAGCAAGCTAAAGGGGGAAACAACAAAAGGAAGTTCTGGAACAAGAAGAAGGGTCAACCTGCTCAAGACCCTGCCAAAAAGCAACAAGTGGTTGCTGTGCACGCTGCCACAACCACTGCCAACCCAACTCCGATAAGGCAATACGCCGGGAACCTACCCAAGTGTAACAAGTGCAACTTTCACCACAACGGCGCATGCCGTGAAATGCATTGCACCAACTGTAACAAAAAGGGGCACACCGCTCGATTTTGTAAAGCTCCAGTCCAACAAAACGCACAAGCTGCCAACGCCGGAGCAAGTCGAACCTGCTATGGTGGTGGAGAAGCAGGACACTTCAAGCAGAACTACCCGAAGGCAAGAAACCCCAACCCTGGTGAAGTGGGCAGAGTTTTGGTGATAGGTCACGAACAAACGGTTGCAGATCCAACTATGGTCACCGGTACGTTTCCCCTCAACAATACATACACATGCATTCTTTTCGATAGTGGAGCGGAGAAAAGCTTCGTGAGCCATCAATTTAAACGCTTACTTAAACAAAAACCACAAACATTAAAAGACACGTTCACCGTAGAAATGGCTAACGGAAAGACAGAGAACACTAACGACATTTACACTGGGTGTACCCTCACCTTAAACAATTACTCTTTCCAAATCGACCTTATGCCGGTCACCATAAAAAGTTTTGATGTTATTATTGGCATGGATTGGTTATGCCTTCACCATGCTGAAATCCTATGTCACGAAAAGGCCGTTCGCCTTAATCTGCCAAATAGCGAAACCATCGTCGTCTATGGCGACAAGCTTAGCTCAAACTTTCAGATCATCTCTTGTATCAAGGCTCAAAAGTATCTCCGTAAGGAGTACCACGCCTTCCTAGCCCGCGTCATAGATAAGAAACAAGAAGTGAAAAACATCAAAGACATTCCGTAGGTCTGTAACTTCCCCGACATATTCCCGGAAGACCTTCCAGGAGTGCCCCCTGCTAGACAAGTCGAATTCCGAATTGACCTAATTCCTGGAGCTACCCCTGTAGCCAAATCGCCATATCGTCTAGCCCCAGCCGAAATGCATGAATTGTCCAGTCAATTGAATGAACTGCTAAGCAAAGGTTTCATTAGGCCAAGCTTCTCACCCTGGGGAGCACCGGTCTTGTTCGTCAAGAAAAAAGATGGATCGTTCCGTATGTGCATCGACTACCGTGTATTAAACAAACTCGCTATTAAAAACCGATACCCTTTGCCTCGAATCGATGACCTCTTCGACCAGCTGCAAGGAGCAAGTTTCTTTTCAAAGATTGACCTTAGATCAGGGTACCATCAACTACGAGTTCAAGAGGAGGATATTCCCAAGACAGCCTTTAGAACGCGCTATGGTCACTACGAGTTTGTAGTGATGCCTTTCGGCTTAACAAATGCACCCGCGTCATTTATGGACCTGATGAATCGGGTGTGTCGACCTTACTTAGACAAGTTCATGATTGTTTTCATCGATGACATACTAGTCTACTCCCGAAGTAAGGAAGAGCACAGCCAGCATTTACGTCAAGTCCTGGAGACGCTGAGGGCGGAGAAATTGTACGCAAAATTCTCAAAGTGCGAATTCTGGATTCGAGAAGTAAATTTCCTCGGACATGTAGTCAGCAAGGAAGGAATACATGTAGACCCTTCAAAGATCAAGGCAATCGAAAGCTGGTTAGCACCAAGAACACCCACATAGATCCGACAATTTTTAGGACTCGCCGGTTACTATCGAAGATTCATTCAAAACTTCTCCAAAATCGCGAAGCCCCTCACCACCTTGACCCAAAAAGGAGTGACTTTCGTCTGGGGGGGATAAGCAAGAGGCTGCATTCCAAACACTGAAACGAACTTTTTGTAGTGCTCCGATCTTGTCCTTACCGGATGGAACAGAGGACTTTGTGCTTTATTGCGATGCATCAAACCAAGCTCTAGGATGTGTGTTGATGCAACGAGGAAATGTCATTGCCTACGCCTCAACACAGCTGAAGACGCACGAGGTAAACTACACGACGCACGATCTCGAATTAGGAGCAGTAGTTTTCGCCCTAAAAATCTGGAGACATTACCTCTACGGCACCAAGTGCACTATCTTCACCGATCACAAAAGCCTTCAGCATATCCTCAATCAGAAAGAACTCAACATGAGACAGAGACGATGGGTGGAATTACTAAACGATTACGAATGTGAGATTCGTTATCACCCCGGAAAAGCCAACGTGGTTGCAGACACCTTGAGCAGAAAGGAATACTCGGGCCGCCGAGTAAAAGCGTTAACCATGACCATCCATTCACACCTGTTTGCACAAATCAAAGAGGCACAGGAAGAAGCCTTAAAACCAGAGAACGTCGCAGGTGAAGCGTTGAGAGGAATGGACAGAAATCTTGAAGTCAGGGATGACGGAGTTCGTTGTCTCATGAACTGGATTTGGACACCAAAATTTGGTGGATTCAGGGATGTTGTCATGAACAAATCTCATAAAACTCGTTACTCCGTGCATCCCGGTTCAGACAAGATGTACTTAGACCTCAAGAAGCTGTATTGGTGGCCGAACATGAAAGCCGAAATAGCTACCTTTGTGGGCAGGTGTCTGACTTGCGCCAAGGTTAAGGTAGAGTATCAAAAGCCCTCAAGACTACTTCTGAAGCCAGAGATACCCGAGTGGAAGTGGGAGCGGATTACGATTGACTTCATTACCAAGTTACCTAAGACAATGGGTGGATTTGACACCATTTGGGTAATCGTCGACAGATTAACCAAATCCGCATACTTCCTACCAATAAAAGAGACATACAAAATGGAGAAACTGACAAGGCTCTACATTAAGGAAGTCGTGCGACTTCACGGAGTACCGATATCCATTATCTCCGATAGAGATAGTCGATTCACGTCACGGTTCTGGCAGTCACTGCAGAAAGCTATGGGAACTAGACTGGACATGAGTACAGCCTACCACCCACAGACCGACGGGCAGAGTGAAAGAACCATTCAAACGTTAGAGGACATGCTAAGAGCTTGTGTGATAGACTTTGGTAAAGCTTGGGATGCTCATTTACCCCTTATCGAATTCTCATACATTAATAGTTATCACACTAGCGTCAAAGTTGCTCCGTTCGAAGCCCTCTATGGCCGTAAGTGCAGATCACCCCTGTAGTGGGCTGAGGTGGGCGATACGCAACTAGCAAGAGGGCAAGTTCCTAACAGCACACTCACTGGCCCGGAAATCATAAGGGAAACAACCGAAAAGATCGTCCAAATTCGAGAACGAATGAAGGCTTCGCAAGACAGACAAAAGAGCTACGCGGATAAAAGACGAAAACCCTTGGAGTTCCACGTTGGGGATCGAGTACTACTAAAAGTATCACCTTGGAAGGGATTAATATGTTTCGGAAAACGTAGGAAACTAAATCCAAGGTATATCGGACCATTCGAAATCCTCGCCAGGATTGGCCCGGTGGCATACAAACTACGATTACCACAGGAACTCAACCACGTTCATCCTACCTTTTATGTGTCGAACCTGAAGAAATGTTTGTCTGATGAGACCCTTGTCATTCCTTTGGAAGAAATTGAGATCAATGAGAACCTCCACTTCGTAGAGGAACCTGTTAAAATCATGGATCGAGAGGTCAAATCAACGAAACAAAGCCGCATTCCCATCGTAAACGTCCGCTGGAACACCAAGCGAGGACCCGAATTTACTTGGGAACGTGAGGACCAAATGAAGCAAAAGTACCCACATCTATTCCCCAACCCTTGAAGTCCCACTCAAAATGCAAATTTCGGGACAAAATTCCTTCTAACGGGGGGATAATGTGACAACCGTCAAATACAAGTCAAAGTCAAAGTCAACAAGTCAAATCGGTCAAACTTAACTAGTACTTGTATGTAAAAGTTATTCTATATATAAGAATGTGCATTTGTATGTCAAAAATTCAAGTGTCTCGGAAAATCTATATGTTTATCCATGGGAAACCCTAAGAAGGGAGTTAAACGCATCAAAACACGACTATGGACCCTTTTGGGGACTTAAAACAATCATAAACGAAGCATAACGGGGTTCACGAACCTTGCATTGCAAGATTATACGATAATAATGGCTAAAAATGAATCTCTCCCAAATCTCTCCAAAATCTCTCTCAAAATCTCTCCCAAATCTCTCTCAAAATCTCTCTCAACTTTTTATAGTCATCCGGGTCATACCGACCCTTAACTTGGCCAAAAACCGCTTGAATCGGGGAGTTATATCGAAAAACAGCAAAATAGGGCCGAAACCCCTCTTAGGAACCGAACCCTCTTAGAGGCAAACCTCTTAGGACCGAACCCTCTCAAGACCGAAAACCCTTAGGATCGAACTCCCTCAAGACCGAACCTCGCATAGACCGAATACAGCCGAACCCTCATTCCATTTCGGTCCTCCCAGCGTTCGGTCCCTCCTGCTTCGGCTCCTTCCCTTCGGTTCTTCTTCTTCTGACCTTCGGCCCTTCCCTCCTACCTTCGGTTCACCTTCTACTTTCGGTTCCTAGCACCTAAGACCAAACCTCACCTTCGGTACTCACCTCCTAAGGGCCGAACCTCGCAGGTTCGCTCCTAATTCCCGGTTTTCGACAACTTTCGCCTGTTAAGCCCGTTTTTGAAGATTTTGACGGGGATTTTTCACCAAATTCATATTTTTATCATTTTAAACTCCCTAAACTCATATTTTATTCATTTCTCAAGGATTTATTAATTATAAATCATTATTTTACATTAAGAAGAGTATTCTACACCACAAGTGGGTCAAGTGTGCTCACTTGTCTCCATGTGTCATCTTCCCATTGGTCCAACCCTATCCACATCACACAAACCAAGACAAAAATCCTTTCAACAGTGCAAATTGCTCCAGCAACATCTATATAAAGAAATCCCTGGAGGATTTCTTGGCTTACTTTTATCACTTTCAAACACTTCAACACTTCTCAAACCATCAAGAAAGCCTCTTTTTCTCTCTACTTCCAGCCACTTTGTGAAAGTGTTCTTAAGCTATTACTTCACTTTTTGGTAAGTATTCCATCTAAACTCAAGTGTTATTCCATGTTTTCATAACACCCTTGAATCATCTACACACATTTAACCCCAAAAATCGTTCTTAGGATCATCCAACACTTCACGTGTTCATCAAGTGTTCTTGACTTGATACTCCTCGTTTTCGACCTTCCACTCTTCAAGAAATCACTCAAGGTGAGTTCATACCCCTACATTTTCCAGTATTCTTTAGTTTTCAGGGGGGAATACAAGTTAAAACACCAGAACATATTTGAACTTAACTTGACAGCTTACAACAGAAAAGTTGTGACCTGTTCACGAACTGTTTTACCCAACTTAAACTTAATATTTTTAAAAACTATTTAATATGAAAATATTTCAGGTTTATACCTTTAAAAAGACTACCTGCAAAGCTCCATACGATGTTTCTACAATTTATGGTCATTTTTACAAAACTGCCTGTCACAGCAGCAATAAAACCGGACCAAGCTGTGAAGATGAACATTTTCACACTGGTTTGAGACCACAAAAATTATAGGAAAATTTATGAATATAGTAGACTATTTTTCCAAACTGTCAGAGTTTACGGATTCAGTTTTCGACTTACGATGATTTTTCTATAAATACTCTAAAAACAGTGACAGTTAAGGGTAAAACTGCCAAAACAGGTTTTAAGAGTTATTTTCACCTTGTAACATGCTGAGCAAGGTGTGTAAGATTTACACTCAGTACTTTCAATTTCATTTTATTGAAATACAAAGTCATGCATAAAAAGGTTTCATTAAACATAATACACACTTGATAAACTATAATAGGTATAGTTTGGACACTTCGTTTAACAAAGAAACACTAACACAATCGATTTACAAAACGGGCATTTTCTTACAAATTACGTGAACTTGTTAATGAATAAATTTGTGAATCATTCACCTTCAGGGTACTCTTAAGTACCATAGAAAAGTCCTGTAGTTATAATCAGAATCTCTTGGAGGGAGAGCGTGATAGTTGTGTATAGATCTATATTGGGTCTGACAAACCCACACCTAAGCTGCTTGCAACAGCTAGACCGACAGGTCTGGGGTGACAAGTGTCATAACATTCCGACGCCTAAAGAACGTTGAGTACGAGGTCTTCGAGTTTTAGCATGGTTATAACAACTCAAATGGGGAATTAACAAAACACACAGTTCACGGAGATTTAAGGAGTTTTATTTAAATATAACACCACACACATAAGTATGATGATTTACTTACATATACTAAGTCTTGGTTCAGATAAGACTACAACAAACCTTTTAGAAAATATTGGATTTTCTGGAAACAAACTTGTAACAAACTTTAAGGAACAACATTTATCTTTCATTCATAAAATTGCTTATTAACTCACTAGCTTTACGCTGATACTCTTTCAAAAACAACTTGTATTCTCAGGTATTCAGTAATACAGGTAGCCACAAGATTTTTGAAGGCAAGACGCTAAGGCACAGATTTCTTTTGAACTATTTTGACATCATATGTAATTTATTTGGAAACATGTATTTTTGCAACGATGTAACCTTTTATATTATATTTATGATGTTTGTGTTTACTTTTCTTCACTATGGTTATGATACTGAGCATGACGTCCTCCGCCCCCGAACGTTTCCGCCATTCCGGTTTAGGGGTGTGACAACTATGAACTCACTTGTTAAAGTGACGACTCGTAATTCGGGCAACGCTTTGCTTCTAGCAATCATCTTTTCCTTTGACGAAACCTAGTATCATTATTACTAAGTTTTAGTCTAATATTTATTGCGACTAATTATTAGTCTAGATTCGTCATTAACTCAAAGTCTTCGTTAGATCTATCAAGTAAGGATCGGCCAGGCAGGACAGTTGGGAGGCAGATACATTTCGGCATATAGCTTTTTTGAAATCCAACAACCAAGCCAGCATGACCATTCTAGACACCTCTCCCATAAGTAGATCAATCAGTATAACGACTTTGAATCACTAATAAATCTTGTTTATAGGTTCATAATAACGATAATGAAATTAAAAATCAGTTATACTTAAAGTAGGGTAAGCATAACTCACTTACTGGGGTTTAGCAAGGAACCAGGTTCTGCGCGGCCATGGCTAAACCTTCCATCATAAGTTTAAACAATCTTAGGATGAAAATCTTAACCCTATAACGGTTAGGACTCATACAAGCGTTGCGCAGTAGGGTTAAACCTTCCATCCTAAGGTCATTTAAACCATGCGGCATGTGACTTAGCGTATTCACTTAATAGCCAATTCACACACGAAAGAGTCACATAACTGCCACATAAGGGAACTCTATAGGAACTAAGGTATCACGTAATCAGGCAAATCTATCATGTAATTCCTAAAGATCCCTAGCCTATAACTAGGATGTTGTTCTAACATATCATAATATCAAATAACAGTGTGGTATTTTTGTTGGATTAGTGTCTAAGTCCATAACTATAATTGGTATGTACTTGACCCGATTTGGCATGGTCCATTTGGGTTGCATGGCATCGGAACAATTAGATAGACAAAATGAGAAAAAGGATACTAGTGATTTATAATAATATATTATAAGTTCTAATATATTAATATGAAATCATATTATTTAATTAGTATTGATCTAGAATTAATTTAGAATTAATTTAGTGATCAAAAAGGAACTAATTAAATATGGACTCTTATACATATGGTGGGCCAAGTTCATTTAGGTTGGGCTAAGCTTGCATGGATAGTCCATGGAGTTTTTAACCCATGGATCCTATGGAAATGAAAGGTCATGGGTATTAGGGTTTACATGAATGTAACCCTAATCCTCCACACTATATAAAGAGGTCTACGGTTCATGAAATGGTACTAGTGCATACACAAGAGAGGGCAAGGACCGAATTTCATAGTGTGAACCAAAGTAACCTTATTCTCTAGTTATTCCAACTGTTGGTGGTGTTGTGTGAACCATTTGAGGTGCAACACTTGGGGAACTAAGCTCTTAAAGGTTCAAGACTTCAAGCTCCATCAAAAGGTATGTTATCTAACTAGTCTTTTGTAGTATAGTTGCTTCATATTATGCTAGTTAGGATGAAACCTTGGAATATTGAATATTTTCATGTATAATAGAGAAAACATAGATCCAAGGTTTATAGGGTTGCATGTACACCATAGGAGTGTTAGAGTGCTCAAAACCCATCAGTGGTATCAGAGCCTAGGCTTGTTTTAATTTATACTTGATGCAATTGCTGATAATCGAAGTTTGTATTATGTCTGGACAGCTGAATCGTCGAGTCCATTAAGGGACTCGATGAGTCCATGCCTAAATTCATCCAACTCGTCGAGTTGGTTCATGCACTCGACGAGTTGGACCCCCTGACAGCATATCTTCGAGTTTTAAGGCTGGAATCGGTCTAGAATCATTACCTTAAACTGTTGTAGACTTATAAAACCTGTTTTTGATGTGGTAATGATTATGGTAAACCAATTTCAAAGTTATTATCAAAATTTCAAGTTTTATATGTGTTCATAGGAATTATTTACAATTTGGTTGTTAGTTAATTCTTGATCTAAATGTTTTTAATGGAGTCCATAATTTGTCCTCAAGTTATGGATTACCAAATGGCTTTTTCTTTTAAAGATCCATTAAAAAGCCTTAGGTTACATAGTTGAAGAGTCTTTTCTCATAAATAGTTTATGGACTCCATAACTTGTCCTCAAGTTATGGATGTTCAAGAGTCTCTTCATTAAAGTTTTTTAAAACCTTAATTAAACTCATAAGTTATGAAAATCCAAAAGTTTTATGAATTGCTCAAAACTTGCCCTCAAGTTTTGGAACGTGTAAAGTCACTTTAGAAAACTTTAGTTCCAACCCCTAGAATTTTAAAAGTTAAAATTCAACCCTTATACTTTATAGTATTATAAGTTAATAATATATATATATATATATATATATATATATATATATATATATATATATATATGTATAAGAGCAAGTCAGTCTTATCGTTAGTAGGCCTCATTCAGGAAGCCGGTCTATAAGGGGGGTGTAAGGTTGTTACCTATAAAATGGCAGCTTAATGGGTGTCCACTCTCACCCACCGCTTCCTTGACTGGTGGAGGGTCGTTAGCAGAACAGGTTTGACAGGACTCTAATTCTCCCTTCATTATAAGTATAATTATAAATATAAAGTAACTAAACCTTTTATAAATTCCCAATCTTAGTTACTTTAGGAAAATGTGAATTTGGTGCTAACCCATGAAATTACACTTTGCACTTTGCTTAAGTCGGTAGTGGAGCGCGTGTGGTTAACCGGCACACTAGCTTGGATTTAACAAGGTAGGCAAAGGGTAACTTAATGTTTATCATAGGATCGGTGGAGCGCGTGTGGTTAACCGGCACATCGATTAAGTGATAAATATTAAGGGTACCAAGTATATTTGCATGGTTATTCACACATTGTTTGTGATCCTCGGCATCCCAGTCACAAACTTGAGAGGGCACAATCAAGATTTAAACATGCCAGTGAAAAGTTCAATGAATCTCAAAAGATCTAGGAGTTTCAATCCAATTAAAACGTAATTTCTATTTCGTTTTTCATGGTGGAAATTGGTGAATCGTCATTCGCCTACCTTCAAATATTTTGTAGCTTGGATTACGGCATCCCTCTTCCAAGTTATAAAATATTGTGTTGGGTCATAGCCTTAATATTTCATGTTGGGTGTTATATTAAGGGCTTAAATCAACTTACTTGAATTTCTCCCATTATAGATGTCTGGTTCAGATAGCAATGATCTTCCCAAAATCTCTTGGAACAAGCTTTCCTAATGAAGATGATGTTCCGTGGTTGGGTCATGGAAATCATACTTCACTTCCTCCACCTCCTCCAATTATTCTCCCTAAACCACAAGTTCTTGAAAATTTCAAGGTCACTCAAGCCCTATTGGCAAGGAAAGTATATGTGGGCTCATATCTTGGAGATGAAGTCACATATTGACAAGCCGGGAGAGTTGGGTGTCAAAGTCTTGAGGAAGTTGGTTGTTGACTAGGTTCTTCAATCACTTTCTAAGTCACATAGTGAGTTCTTTGGGACTACTATGTAACAGACTATGACATGACCCTTAATGATCTTACCTATTTGCTTGATGCTGCTGAATCAGCAATGATTTGCAGCACTGGTAAAGCAAATGTGGTTAGAAGATCAACTTCCCAAACTTCCATGGACATTGACAATGGTAACATTGGATATCCAGAAAAGCTTTCTCTTCCTAATGGAAATGGATCGGCCATAGTCAACTCGGTTGACCAAATGGTAAAGAGAAAGGCTAATTCTGGGATAGTCCCATGTACCATTACCAAAGAGTCCATATGGTTCTATTGCCAGAGGAAGGGGCATTGGTTGCGAAGCTGCCCTATTTACCTGAAATATTATGAGGATGGTAAAGTCAAAAAGTTTGACTCTGCTTCAGGTAAGTCCACTATCTAACTCTGTTAAGTTCCTAATTGATGATTCTTAATACAAAATGTGACTCGGTTACATTTTGATGTTTGGCAGGATCAAGCAAAGGAAACTTAATGAAAGAGTATGTTGAATTTGATCGCGAAGATGGATTTCAATCGCATGGTTCGAAGATCGGATTTTTGAGCTGCTACTTTGGAGTTATGATAGATTGCTAGGAAATATGTAAAAGCATAATTTTCATTTAAAGTTGCATTGTAAGGAAAAAGTTTTTCCGCATTTTATAAATAAATAAAAATTTGTTTTATTTTATTTTATATCTCCTTGCAATGACATTTATGAAAATTGATGTTTGAATGTTTCTAGCAATATTGAAAATATGAATTTGATTATTTCTTTTGTGGTAGTGTCTAAATTTACCAAGTAAGGAAAGATTCTCATCACCCAAGTTTCAATTGGACAGAAACTTGGAATCATGCAAGCCGTATTGTAACATCCGGATTTCCAGGTTTTATGTTTGATCATTTATTTTGAGTTAAAGAGAGGGACTGGACGAGTTGACGCTTGGACTCGTCGAGTAGGATCGCAATTTGCTAACTGGATTAATGAATGGACTCGACGAGTCGGAAAGGGTGGACTCAACGAGTCCGCGCTGTGGGCTGAAACCCTAAATCCCCGGGCCTGTACCCTATTTAAAGGACCTTATGGCCCTTATTTGCGGCTACCTTCGTCCTTGAGAGTGCCAGAGCAGCTGTGAGTCTTGTGAGTGAGAAAGGAGGCCATTGTTCACCATTTCTTGTGTGTTTTAGCAAGAAGAAAGGAGGAAGGACAGGCTAGGCGGGTTGTGGAGCTTGGATCTACTTCCATTTGATCATAGGAAGCTGTTGGAGGTATCAATCTGTGCTTATTCTCGTGTTTATGATGATTTAATGGAATCTAGGGTTTCTTTATGCATTATTTAGCTTGAATCTGGAGTGTGTGAGGTCCCAAGGTGAAATGATTATTAGATCTGGACCTTAAGAGGTCCAGAGAGTCCCTATCACTCTGCTTTATGCCACCCCTTTAGAGTTTTGAGCCTTGGTGGCCATTTTAGTAGTTATTTCACCAAAAGAATCCTTGGGTGCGTTGCATGTGAGTCAAGATTCGACCTTTACGTGGTTATTGGTCGTGGGGAAGTCAGATCTATAGTTTAGAGAAGCAGATCTGACCTCAGAAGGTCATTAGAGTGTTTTCATGGAAGAAACTCGCCGAGTTCATAAGTGGACTCGACGAGTCAAGTCGAGGTTGCCCCGCGATTCGTTGCAGAGTGACCCGGCGAGTGAATGAATGACTCGACGTGCCAAGTGAGGCTTAGAAGGATTCAGAGGACCCGTGTGGACTCGCCGAGTCGCCCGTATGCACTCGACGAGTCTGGTCAAAGCTTGACTGTTGACTAGAGTTGACTTCGTTGACTTTTAGGGTTGAGCCAATGTTTGGACTTGTGAGCCATTGGAGGGGTAGAATGGTCTTTTACCCTTCTTACAAAACTTAGAGAGGGATTAGCCTAGTCTTTGAAAGTCGTATTAACTAGAGTAATTATTTTATGTGATTAGGCGAAGGCTAGATCATTATTTCTGAGTTCGAGGTTTACCGAGTTATCCGAGGTGAGTCTTCTCACTACACTTTACCTTGAGTGGTAAGTAGAGTTATGTGACAGAGTATCTTGTATGCTATGTATGTGATGTGTTGCACTGCATTATTTCTATGTGATTTATGTTGTGTGTATTCCAGAGTTTATAGAGTTAGGACCGGAAGGTCCACAGAGTTAGGACCAGAGGGTCCACAGAGTTAGGGCCAGTGGGCCCACAGAGTTATAGCCTCAAGTGGCTAATATGTGTTATATGTGGTATTTTGGGGAACTCACTAAGCATTTATGCTTACAGTGTTTTGTGTTATGTGTTTCAGGTTCCAGTGAGGATCGCGGGAAGGCGCCGGCATGATCAGTACACACTTGTGGAGTTTTTATGTATTGTGATCTTGGGATGAATTTTTATGGATTTGATATGTGATACATTGAGATGGATAATATTTATGAATGAAATTATATTTTTAAAAGTGAAAAATTGTTTTGGAATTTACGTTGTTACAAGTTGGTATCAGAGCCTTGGTTTGAGGGATTCGGATGCACCTTCGGGCGCATTTGAACTCAAACTGAGGATTTGAGAAACTTTTCAAAATAAAACAAAACTTTTTCTAAAAGAATAAAAAGGTTTTGAAAAGAGCAGAGCGGAGCAGTGTGTACGATCAGCCAACGCCCGAATGGTGATTTCCCAAAATACCCTTATATTATGTGTTATGAGATGTGATAGGATATGTTATGCATGCTAGAGTAGGCTAGGTATTCTTATTAGGACTAGAGTGGCCTGATTTGTGATGCCTTAGCCTAGGGGTTTTGCTGCTAGGAGATGCTTGAGAGTGAGTAGATAGCAGCGAAGAGCTTATGAGAGGTCTGCTAGAGAGTAGCTTATGCATAGTGAGAGTAGAGTACTTGGGATTTGGAACCCTAGGAGGAGGACTTGGGGTGAATACTGATGCGGTGGGGACGGTAGTATTGGGCCCGTACTACTGAAGACATCGGATCAGTGCGCAGTCCAAGTAAGAATCCTTAGGGTATTAAGGAACAAGTAGAGCTAAGATATCGAGTGTGAGTATGCTCGGGCGAGTCTCTGATATTTCTTATGTTGTATTTCAGAGACATCATGGTTGGGACACGCCACAGACCAGAGACCAGTGGTGTGAGTGACGAGGAGCTTCATCAGATGATCCACGTGGAGGTGGTTGCGGCTATCCGCGCAGAGATTCCAGAGATGTTTGGGTCTATTAAGACCACATTGATTGAGACCTTTGATGAGAGATACGCAGCAGTTACTGAGGCTGCAGCTACCGCAGCTGTTGCTGCTGCTAGACCTCAGGGTGGTGATGCGTTGCTGTTCCGGGAGTTCAGCAATACGAAGCCACCGGAGTTTGATGGGACGCATGATCCGATTGCTGCGAAGAGATGGGTTTCTGACATCGAGGGATGCTTCTATACGTGTTCTTGCCCGGAGAATCTAAAAGTTCGGTTCACGCTGAACCAGCTTCGCTTGGGAGCGAAGGACTGGTGGAAGTTTGTGACAACGCACTATTCTTCTGCAGAGCTTGCCGTGGTGATCTGGGAGAGGTTCACCGCTATGTTTCGTGATGGGTACGTTCCCCCGGTGGAAAGGGAACGGTTGGACCAGGAGTTCTTGACCCTCAAGCAGGGTACTGAGTCTGTTACTGTGATCACCAGGATGTTCCATGAGAGGGCGATGTTCTGCCCTGAGCACGTGTCTTCCGAGCAGGCATGCATGAGTCAGTATTTGAGCATTTTGAGGAGAGACATCCGCGAGTTCATGGCGAACTCGTCGTACCGGACATTTGCCGAGCTTCAGGCGAATGCTCGGAAGAGGGAGATAGAGCTTGAGACTCAGGTTAGGGAGGAGGCGGAGTCTCAGGAGAAGGATCGGCGACCGGCACAGTCCCAGCCGGCAGCCAAGCGGGCCAAGCCCGCCGATTCGAGATCAGGGAACCAGAAGGGCCGCACTTGTGGCAAGTGCGGCAAGAGTCATGAGGGGATTTGTAGAGCAGGGTCTTGCTAGAAGTGTGGCAAGGAGGGGCACATGGCCAAGGATTGCCCCAAGGGGTTTGCAGTCTGTTTCCACTGCAACCAGACCGGACACCGAAAGGCCGAGTGTCCGCAGCTGCGAGGGTCAGCACAGGGAGCATCGCAGGGATCTGCCCCTGCTACTGTACAAGATACCGAGAGTCAGCGGGTGAAGGCCGAGGCACCGAAGGCTCGAGGGAGAGCCTTCCAGTTGACAGCCGAGGAGGTCCGCGCAGCGCCCGATATCGTGGCTGGTATGTATTCCTTCATGTATTTATTTTGAGTTTGAGATATTGTGCTTATATTATGATATGCGTAGGTACTTTTCTTGTGAGTTCTGTACCTGCCTTGGTGTTATTTGACTCGGGTTCAAGTCGATCTTTTGTATCATTAGCCTTTAGTCAGCACATCAGTATCCGTCGAGAGGCGTTGAGTCAACCTCTGCGAGTTTCCATAGCTGACGAGAGAGCGGTGTATGCCACTGATGTGATTCGAGGATGTGTACTCGAGATCTTCGGCGTTGAGTTTCCGATTGAATTGGTCCCGATTGCAATGGGAGATGTCTGTGTTATGGTGGGCATGGACTGGTTGAGCAGATTTGGAGCGGTTATCGACTACGAGCGACAGCTGGTGACCATACGAGACCCTAGTGGGGGAGTTCTTACGGTGTACGACGAGGGTACCCGTTCTGGGTCAGCGTTTTGTTCGGCCACTAGAGCAAGGCAAAGCCTACAGCAGGGCTGTAGTGGGTTTGTGGCTTATGTGATGGATACGAGGTTTGATGCGGAGAGGCCGAGATCGGTCGATGAGGTTCCGATAGTGCGTGAGTTCCCGGATGTTTTCCCCGAGGAGTTGCCGGGTGTGCCTCCCGAGAGGCAAGTAGTGTTCCGTATCGATTTGGTTCCGGGGGCAGCGCCTATTGCCAAGGCGCCCTGTCGCCTTGCGCCTCCAGAGATGCAGGAGTTATCCTCGCAGCTTCAGGAGCTGCTGGGGAAGGGGTTTATTCGGCCGAGTAGCTCGCCATGGGGAGCGCCGATCCTTTTTGTAAAGAAAAAGGATGGTTCACACCGGATGTGCATTGATTACTGGGAGTTGAACAAGTTAACAGTCAAGAACCGTTACCCCTTACCGAGGATCGATGATTTGTTCGATCAGTTGCAGGGAGCGTCTTGGTTCTCCAAGATCGATCTGAGGTCTGGATATCATCAGATGAGAGTGCGTGATGAGGATATCCAGAAGACGACGTTCAGGACTTGTTATGGGCATTACGAGTTCGTGGTGATGCATTTCGGGCTCACCAATGCACCGACGGCGTTCATGGATCTCATGAACAGGGTGTGCAGACCGATGTTGGATCGTTCAGTGATAGTGTTCATTGATGATATATTGGTGTATTCGAGATCCAGAGAGCAGCATGAGGAGCATTTGAGGGAGATCCTTGGAGTTCTGAGATCGGAGAGGCTTTACGCCAAATTCTCCAAGTGTGATTTCTGGTTACGAGAGGTCCAGTTCCTGGGACATATCGTTAATCAGAATGGGATATTGGTCGATCCGGCCAAGATAGAGGCGGTGATGAGTTGGGAGGTGCCGAGATCCCCCACCGAGATTAAGAGTTTTCTGGGGTTGGCCGGCTATTATAGGAGATTTATTAAAGATTTCTCCAAGATTGCTGTTCCTCTCACCAGGTTGACCCGGAAGGGTGTGGCTTTTAGTTGGGGCCCAGAGCAGCAGGCCTCCTTCGAGACACTTCGCCAGAGATTATGCGAAGCCCTGGTGTTATCCCTTCCGGAGGGGATGGAGGATTTTGTAGTGTATTATGACGCGTCGATATTGGGATTGGGTGCGGTGCTAATGCAGAGAGGGCATGTGATAGCATACGCATCGAGGCAGCTGAAGCCTCATGAGGCGAGGTATCCTACTCACGATCTGGAGTTGGGGGCTGTGGTGTTCGCCCTCAAGATCTGGCGTCACTATCTGTATGGGGTCCGGTGTACCATATACACGGATCACAAGAGCTTGAAGTATTTGATGGATCAGCCCAACCTGAATATGCGCCAGAGGAGATGGTTGGATGTGGTAAAGGATTATGAGTGTGAGATCCTGTACCACCCGGGCAAGGCTAACGTTGTAGCCAATGCCCTGAGTCGTAGAGCGGAGAGTGCCCCGATACGTGATGTTTGTTTGAGGTTGACGGTGATGACTCCGGTGTTGGACACCATTCGGGAGGCTCAGGTTGAGGCCTTGAGGCCGGAGAACCGCAAGAGAGAGCGGGTGATCGGGCAGATGTCTGAGTTCGTTGCCGATAGCCGAGAGCTTATGACCTTTCAGGGTCGGATTTGGGTGCCATTTGAGGGCGGAGCACGTACCATTCTGATGGAGGAGGCGCACAGATCGAGGTTCTCGATCCATCCCGGGGCCACTAAGATGTATTTGGACCTGAAGAGAGACTATTGGTGGCCCTGTATGAAGAGGGATGTTGCGTGGTTCGTGGAGAGGTGCTTGACCTGTCGCAGGGTTAAGGCCGAGCACCAGCGTCCGTATGGCAAGTTGCAGCCACTTGAGGTTCCCCAGTGGAAGTGGGAACAGATTTCCATGGATTTTATCACCAAATTGCAGAGGACTGCGAGGGGTGTCGATGCAATTTGGGTGATCGTTGACCGGCTGACGAAGAGCGCTCATTTCCTTGCCATCAGTATGAGCTCTTCCATAGATAGGCTGGCAGAATTGTATGTGAGATAGGTGGTATCGCGGCATGGAGTACCGATCTCGATTGTGTCAGATCGAGATGTGCGATTCACTTCCAGGTTCTGGAAGAAATTCCATGAGGAGTTGGGTACGAGGCTGCATTTCAGTACCAGATACCACCCACAGATGGACGGACAGAGTGAGCGGATGATTCAGACGCTCGAGGACATGCTTCGAGCATGTGTGTTGGACTTTGGAGGAAGTCGGGACACGTATTTGCCGTTGGCTGAGTTTTCTTATAAGAACATCCACCATTCGAGTATCGGTATGCCTCCCTTTGAGTTACTGTATGGGAGGAGGTGTCAGACTCCTATCTGCTGGGGAGAGGTCGGGCAGCGAGTGTTGGGTAGCACTGAGTTAGTGCTTCAGACGACATAGCAGATACAGCAGGTCAGGCAGAGGTTGTTGACTGCTCAGAGTCGCCAGAAGAGTTATGCGGATAGGCGACAATCCGAGCTGGAGTTTCAGGTGGGAGATTTCGTACTCCTGAAGGTATCTCCTTGGAAAGGAGTGATCCGATTCAGGAAGAGGGGCAAGCTGGGGCCCCGGTACATTGGTCCGTTCAGGGTGACCGCCAGGGTGGGCAGGGTAGCATATCGTTTGGAGCTACCTGCGGAGTTGGGTCAGATTCATGATACCTTCCACGTGTCTCAGCTGAGGAAGTGTATAGCCGACGAGTCGGCGGTGGTGTTGTTGGAGGATATTCAGGTGGATGCGAGCCTGAATTATGTTGAGAGGCCAGTTGCGATTATGGATCGAAAGATCAAGGTTCTGAGGAACAAGGAGGTGCCCCTGGTACAAGTCCAGTGCAACATCGGAGAGGGTCCGAGCTGATTTGGGAGCCGGAATTAGAGATGCGGGAGCAACATCCAGAGTTATTTGTAGGGCAAGACTTCGAGCGCGAAGTCTGATTCTAGTGGGAGAGAATTGTAACATCCAGATTTCCAGGTTTTATGTTTGATCATTTATTTTGAGTTAAAGAGAGGGACTCGACGAGTTGACGCTCGGACTCGTCGAGTAGGATCGCGATTTGCTGACTGGATTAATGAATGGACTCGACGAGTCGGAAAGGGTGGACTCGAAGAGTCCGCGCTGTGGGCTGAAACCCTAAATCCCCGGGCCTGTACCCTATTTAAAGGATCTTATGGCCCTTATTTGCGGCTACCTTCGTCCTTGAGAGTGCCAGAGCAGCTGTGAGTCTTGTGAGTGAGAAAGGAGGCAATTATTCACCATTTCTTGTGTGTTTTAGCAAGAAGAAAGGAGGAAGGACAAGCTAGGCGGGTTGGGGAGCTTGGATCTACTTCCATTTGATCAGAGGAAGCTGTTGGAGGTATCAATCTGTGCTTATTCTCGTGTTTATGATGATTTAGTGGAATATAGGGTTTCTTTATGCATTATTTAGCTTGAATATGGAGTGTGTGAGGTCCCAAGGTGAAATGATTCTTAGATCTGGACCTTAAGAGGTCCAGGGAGTCCCTATCACTCTGCTTTATGCCACCCCTTTGGAGTTATGAGCCTTGGTGGCCATTTTAGTAGTTATTTCACCAAAAGAAGCCTTGGGTGCGTTGCATGTGAGTCATGATTCGACCTTTACGTGGTTATTGGTCGTGGGGAAGTCAGATCTATAGTTTAGAGAAGCAGATCTGACCTCAGAAGGTCATTTGAGTGTTGCCATGGAAGAAACTCGTCGAGTTCATAAGTGGACTCGACAAGTCGAGTCGGGGTTGCCCCGCGATTCGTTGCAGAGTGACCCGACGAGTGAATGAAGGACTCGACGTGCCAAGTGAGGCTTAGAAGGATTCAGAGGACCCGTGTGGACTCGCCGAGTCGCCTGTATGCACTCGACGAGTCTGGTCAAAGCTTGACCGTTGACTAGAGTTGACTTCGTTGACTTTTAGGGTTGAGCCAATGTTTGGACTTATGAGCCATTGGAGGGGTAGAATGGTCTTTTACCCTTCTTACAGAACTTAGAGAGGGATTAGCCTAGTCTTTGAAAGTCGTATTAACTAGAGTAATTATTTTATGTGATTAGGCGAAGGCTAGATCAGTATTTCCGAGTTCGAGGTTTACCGAGTTATCCGAGGTGAGTCTTCTCACTACACTTTACCTTGAGTGGTAAGTAGAGTTATGTGACAGAGTATCTTGTATGCTATGTATGTTATGTGTTGCACTGCATTATTTCTATGTGATTTATGATGTGTGTATTCCAGAGTTTACAGAGGTAGGACCGGAAGGTCCACAGAGTTAGGACCAGAGGGTCCACAGAGTTAGGGCCCGTGGGCCCACAGAGTTATAGCCTCGAGTGGCTAATATGTGTTATATGTGGTATTTTGGGGAACTCACTAAGCATTTATGCTTACAGTGTTTTGTGTTATGTGTTTCAGGTACCAGTGAGGATCGCGGGAAGGCGCCGACATGATCAGTACACACTTGTGGAGTTTTTATGTATTGTGATCTTGGGATGAATTTTTATGGATTTGATATGTGATACATTGATATGGATAATATTTATGAATGAAATTATATTTTTAAAAGTGAAAAATTGTTTTGGAATTTACGTTGTTACACGTATGATGAATGAGAATTTTCATCTTTGGAAAATTAAGACTAATTCCTTGTTCACATGTATATGTGAGTCAAGTGAAGGACTAAAGGGATCGAGTACACATTCTTGTGCACTGGTCAAGCCCACCACAAAAGATCGATAAGACTATTCGTCATGATTTACTAAAGTTTAGTAAATATGGTTATACTTACAAGTTTAAGTCTGAAACATTGAAAAAGTTTCGATGTATGGCAAAACGAATAAGAAGAATCAAATTAGGCAGAAGGATAAAAGTTTCTCAAATCTGAAAAGATGGGAGAGTACTTTAGTATCATGTTTTATGATCATCTTAATGATTATGAAACCATATCACAATTAATCCTCTAGGGACATCTTAGTGCATTCTTATGGCTAAGAAGAGGAGTCGTGAATTGTTGAAATGGTTAAATCAAGAAGATGATTCATACTTCGTTCCAAAACAAGTCTTAGAGTCATACTCCAATATTGTAACTTGAGTGATACATCTTAAAGAAGGTTTATAACACTTGTCAAATGTAAGAGTAAAATGTGTTCTACTCTTGTACATTTGAAATTGGTAAGCTGTGATGTTTTGCATAAACAAAGACCAACTAAGGCCAATTGTGTGAAGTGTTTGTCTTGATAAGAATCCGCACTATCTCTTGAATATTTGTTTAACAAGGCATGGTACTTCGCAAGAGAGTCTTATATGTCAAGAGGACAGTAGGAGTCTAAAAGATCCTGAAAGAGTTTCAAGAACTAATCAAGAATAAAACCTGTAGCTTATCACTAGTGCACGACTTGAGGTCTGTAACCTATCGTGTTGACATATTCTTATTTCTGTGCCCATCCCAGTTAAAGTTGACTATGCATCTGAGTTCTATAAGTTCTTAGTTGTTTGCATAACTACTTGGAAGCAATGGCAGGCCCTTGTGCTGCCAGGTGGCAAGAAGTTAAGATTGCACAAGTTCGGTCCATATGAGTTTGGATTTGTCACTAACCTTGTCTTGTGATTATGGTTTTGACAAATTCACATGGATAGGAACACATACACCATAAAATCTAAGTGTCATAAGTTTTCTCTCCGATTCATGAAAATGATGGTGAGGAAACGCTTTCACTGAGTAGATTTTATGTAGATATCAATTATGATATTTGCATTCTCAAAGTCTTTAGTGGAGCGTGTGTAGTTAACCGGCACACTAACATGGACTTGTGAGAAATGGCAAAAAGGTCTAAACATTATGATTATGGAATCCCTCTTCGTAATTTTTTAGACACACATGAGAGCTATCTAATGAAAGGTGTATGATTTTGATAAAGTTTTATCAAAGCATCTCGTATCAGAAATCTGAACTTTGGTAAGAAAGTCAATAAAGTTTTGATTTTTAGAAGTCCAGCTAATTTCTGGATACATGTCAAAGCTAGTGGGAGCATAAGTGTTATGCTAATAATCATCATATTAGTGGGAGCATGATAAGTGTTGCAAGTTAGCAATGTTAATTATACAAAACAAAAGCTTCAATTGGGAAAAAGTTGTTTTGCTATAATTAAGGGAGAGGAAATTATACTTCATTTCAATTCTAAAAGCTTAGATTGAGATTTTAATCATCTTTAGTTAATGATATATATATATATATATATATATATATATATATATATATATATATATATATATATATATATATATATATATATATTTGAATGGTTCAACTTAAGGAAATTCTATATATATTGCATTCTCAAATTCGATTATGATTACGGCATCCCTCTTCATAGTCGAATTATGAAAACATGGCAAATAAAAAATATTGTAGCAAAAGACTGATCTAGGATCATGTCTTTATGTGAGACATCATGAATCGTGTCCCATATGCTTCGGATATAGGATTTATTACATGTGCTATAATATTTATCCTTTCTAAATTTTCCAAATCCCTAGGGCATTAATGTTGGGTTTTGAGCATTCTAACACTCCTATGGTGTACATGCAACCCTATAAACCTTGGATCTATGTTTTCTCTATTATACATGCAAATAATCAATATTCCAAGGTTTCATCGTAACTAGCATATTATGAAGCAACTATACTACAAAGTTCTAGTTAGATGACATACCTTTGATGTTGCTTGAAGTCTTGAACTTTAAGAGCTTATCCCCAATAGTGTGGAAGCCTCAAGTGGAATCACAAATCACCAAAACACCTTGGAAGAACTTGAGAGAATATGTATGCTCACTAAAATCGGCCCACACTTTTTTTCACACACTAGTGCCAATTTCAAGTGCCAATGACCTCTTTATATAGTATGGAGGATTAGGGTTACATTCATGTAAACCCTAATACCGATGACCTTTCATTTCCATAGGATCCATGGGTTAGCCCAACCTAAATGAAATTGGCACACTCCATATATATATATATATATATATATATATATATATATATATATATATATATATATATATATATATATAAGAGTCCATATTTAATTAGTTCCTTTTGACCACTAAATTCATTCTAAATTAATTCTTGATCAATACTAATTAAATAATATGATTCCATATTAATATATTAGAACTTATAATATATTAATATAAATCATAAAACATATTATTCTCAAAAGACTATCCGTATAAATTGTTCCGGTGAAGTGCAACCCAAATGGACCATGCCAAGTCGGGTCAAGTACATACCAATTATAGTTATGGACTTAGACATTAATCTAACAATTAAGAGGGAAAAAGTCTAGAATTGGATATGACTAAAATGATTAAGCAATTGTCGAGGACAATCTAAGGTTTACCAAAGATTGGTTGCTCATGGACAGTTGGAAGTATAATGTAATTTTTGGAAAAGACCATATTGACATATTCTGAAAAGAGGCAACTCTTGTTCAAAAGTGATAGTCAAAATGGGAATATGGAAATGTTTCCATAGGTGGAAGTTATTCACTAAATCTGTGTAAGATTAGAAAACTTAATGCAAGAAGGATGTTCAAAGCAATGTACTTTGAATTTGAGACTTCGTTTCCATGGAATGATCTCCATTGGAATACTTTATAAAGTCTGTTGCCAAGTCTTTGTGACTTTGTGCATAGTCATTACGAGAGGATCAATGCATATAAGTTTAGAATCTAACAGATTTCGGTAAATGGCAGGAATTTGGAATTCTTACATTTACAGTAACGATTTGGGATTGTGAAATGAGAATTACTGGAATTATGTTCAATTGATCTATTCCACAAAGTAAGGATCATACACAAACATAGTGTGCATGCTTAGAGCATGGCACGACTATTGTTTTGATTCAAGTATAAAGTTGATTATTTGAAACATTATAAAATGAATAATGAGTAATCAATATGGTGTTTAAATAAAAGGTGTTCTATTTACTCTCAAAGGTGCTTGGGGCCATATTTAATTAGTATTATTCTTGTGTTTCACTTTGCATGTTTTGACTTCCCGAATAACTGGGTTATTCAAATTCTCCACAGTCGGTCATATGTTGGAAGTAGGTATGAATCAAGACTGTCATGAAGTTGGCTTGTAGATGTCTAAGGTGTTGGACATAGCAAGAGTTGCTACAACATTCATGAGTACTCATAAGTTCTGAGTATTGGAGTAAACCCACGCTCATTTGAATCACTTCATGGATTTCATCACGAGTGATCATGAGACGATAATATCTTATATTCTTCAAACCTAGAGATATGATTTGTTGACTATGAGTTGGTTATACATTGATTGCACGAAAACGCATTGGTAACTCGATGTTATAAAACGTGCCTTTGTGTATGATTCAACAAGTAGTAGAACAAACATATGAGTCGAAGTTTATCCATTCCTTTTACCCTTGAAGGGATAAAAGCGATATCTGTGGGCCCCTCGATGATTTAGTGATGACACCCCTAAGTGCTTGGCCAAGCCTAGTCTGATTTGATTTGTTCAATTAGTCGGTCGTCATAAATCGGAAATCGGGAAACAACAAATGGACAGAGAGAATGATTATAATCCATGTCTCAGTCCATATGATATCTAGAATGGAGGAATATATGATCCCTTATCTAATGGACAAGTCATTGACTAGGTCAGAGTTCGACAGCGGCTTTAAGAGCTACGATTGCTAGTTGGGTTTTGGAGTCATATGCAATAATAGTTTTAGACTTATCCAAGTGGGAGACTGTTGGATTAGTGTCTAAGTACATAACTATAATTGGTATGTACTTGACCCCATTTGGCATGGTCCATTTGGGTTGCATGGCATCAGAACAATTGGATAGACAAAATGAGAAAAAGGATACTAGTGATTTATATTGATATATTATAAGTTCTAATATATTAATATGAAATCATATTATTTAATTAGTATTGATCTAGAATTAATTTAGTGATCAAAAGGAACTAATTAAATATGGACTCTTATATATATGGTGGGCCAAGTTCATTTAGGTTGGGCTAAGCTTGCATGGATAGTCCATGGAGTTTTTAACCCATGAATCCTATGGAAATGAAAGGTCATGGGTATTAGGGTTTACATGAATGTAACCCTAATCCTCCACACTATATAAAGAGGTCTATGGTTCATGAAATGGTACTAGTGCATACATAAGATAGGGCAAGGGCCGAATTTCATAGTGTGAACCAAAGTAACCTTATTCTCTAGTTATTCCAATTGTTGGTGGTGTTATGTGAACCATTTGAGGTGCAACACTTGGGGCACTATGCTCTTAATGGTTCAAGACTTCAAGCTCCATCAAATGGTATGTTATCTAACTAGTCTTTTGTAGTATAGGTGCTTCATATTATGCTAGTTAGGATGAAACCTTGGAATATTGAGTATTTGCATGTATAAAAGAGAAAACATAGATCCAAGGTTTATATGGTTGCATGTACACCATAGGAGTGTTAGAGTGCTCAAAACTCATCAATTTTGGGGTTTACTTACTGGCTCCGTCTGATCGTACACTTCACATCCTCTTTTATTATTTTTGAAAACCATTTTGAAAATCATTTTAAAAAAATCTTTTCCTTAGTTTGAGACTGGATTCACACGTGTGTTCCTGCAATTCACTCAAACCAAGGCTCTGATACCAACTTGTAACATCCATAAAAATTCACAAAAATTTAAAACTTTTTCAACCATTTCAAACCATTAGTTATTACAAAAAGGTTTCCAAAATAGTTTCATATTATCAGAGTATCCAATAAATCAAATCATAACATGTAAGGAAGTGTACTGTCACGCCTTCGCCTTCCCACGATCATCAGAAGTACCTGAAACAATAATCGATAAATGTAAGCTCGCAGGCTTAGTGAGTTACCCCCAAAATACCAACACCATACAAACCATAATCGTATCATAAGAAACGACATGCATATAGAGTCTACAGTATGACTGGACCGCCCTCACCGGGCCTTCAGTCTATCTAGCCCACTCTCAGAGTCTTCAGTATGACTGGACCGCCCGCACTGGGCCTTTAGTCTATCTAGCCCACTCTCAGAACCTTCAGCATGTCTGGTCCACCCTCCCGGGCCATCAGCCTGTCTGGACCATTCCCCGGGCCTTCGGCCTGACTAGTACGCCCTGATGGGTCTACAGTCTATCCGGTCCGACCTGGGTATGTTAGCCTTCTGCACACAGCAGGACCGCCTCAACCCACCCGCAATCACACAGTCAACACATAAATATGATACGCTAGCTAGCATGTACAGATAGTCATACGTATCTAACATATCACTAATCATAACATCATCCTATATACCAGGATACCGATCTAACAGATCACTAAGCATAACATCATCCTATAACCAGGATACAGATCTAATAGATCACTAACATAACATCATCCTATAACCAGGAAACAGATCTAACATATCACTAACATAACATCATCCTATAACCAGGATACAACACAAAAAGGGCTGACCTTGGTGCCTTAGACCCTGTTGATATAGTGAGGAGAACTCACCTCACAATGCTGAACTGAACAGAAAAGATCACGCTCCCAAAACGCGGCTTCAAACTCAAACACCTATAACCACCATTGAACCAATTCCATTAATACCCAAATTACCAAAATACCCTCAGAAGTCAAACCTGGTCAACCATGGTCAAAGTCAACGGTCAACTGTCAAGGTCAACAGTCCATGTTGACCTAACTTGGCGAGTGCATCTAGCAACTTGTCGAGTTCCTTTCAGAATCCAGAAAAGTCGTGAAGACTCGAGTCAACTCGCCGAGTTACCAAACAACTCGTCGATTCCATACAGTGTCCATAAGATCGGGGAAAACCCTAACCACTCGTCGATTTACCTCACCAACTTGCCGAGTTCACTCAGAATCCAAAAACGGGAAAAATCAACTCAACTCGTCGAGTTGACTATGCAACTCGTCGAGTTCCTTCAGCCCTTTTCTCATTCAGACGCTTTTAAGCAAAACCAAAGTTCCAAACTGTAGATCTATCCTCGTAGGGTGTAGTTACCACGTAAAGTTGCTAACTTTATGTCCGTGCAAGGCCTCAAGAGGCTAAAACACCCAAAACTAAGCTTAGGAAGAGGTTTAGGGCATGGAGAAGGGTCGAGGCTAGATAAAGTCGACAACTTTATGTCCATGGGGCCTAGAGGAGTCCAGACCTGATACCATGTCCTCATGACAAGGTCAAACCCGAGAATGACTCCATTTTGTACCAAAAATGGCCATATACTTACATAAGAGGAGATCTAGGAAATGGAAAGCCAAGGTAAAGACTTTTTACCTCCAAACGGTTGCTAACACAGAGTAGATGTCGGATCTACTGCTTGTCCCTTTGCTCCAACCTCTTCAAGCTCTAAATTCCTTCACAAACACACCAAAATCACACTCCAAGGCTCTCACACACACAAGAAGGCGTAAAGCTCGAACTAGGGTTTCTCTGGATGAAAATGAGGTAAGGGAGGCTGGAAGGAGGACTTAAGGTCCTTTAAATAGGGTGAAAACTCTAAAAATCAGGGTTTCCATGCACAGCCTTAACTCGTCGAGTTGGGGACCTCCAACTCGTCGAGTAGGTTCTAAAATCCACGCGGCCTGATCAGTCTCTACACGACGAGTTGGGGCAGCCAACTCATCGAGTATGTCCAAAAATATGAATATATAAGCTTTAAATTTATACCTAGGAGTCAGGATGTTACAATTATTTATTCTAAATAGTATTCTATCAAAAAGTCATTTTTAACGCTTGTTATCTCTAAATTGGCTAGCCCGAATCTGCGGGTGTTACATCAGCCCCTACAAATGTTGGGTGATACCAAAATAACACCCATTTGAAAAGATTGATCAAAACTGGTCACCTGTGGTTAATAAATTTACTAAGCAACCCTCCATTTGTTAAATTATTTCCAAAAACAGCCCTACATGTGCTAAAATACACCAAAGCCCTCTCTCATTTGTTTTGATTAACCCAAAACTATCCATTTTAGTTAATTAAATTAAAAATCAAACCCGATTCTCTTTTACTTTAATCAAAATAGTCCCAATGGTTTATTCCAACTTCAAGAAGGTGTAAAATATGGTTTCTCACGACAAGCTTCACAAAGTGAACCTAGATCAAGACCACGCATGAAATGTGAGTTTCTACGACCCCACTTTTACATTTTTAATATTTGGGGGAGAATACATGAGTGTCTGTTATAGTTTTGATGATTTTAAAGTTTTATACATAAAATAGCATGATACTTTATTATTGGTTAAAATTTATGAAATAGCTATCTAAAATGTATAAATCATCAATAAATCATATAAGTTATGATAGAATGTTATAAATGATATAAGTACACCTTGTTGTGATATATTAATTAATATTATTAAAAATCACAAGATTTTTAGTAGATTACTGTAAAGATATAAGTTATTTGACGAATCATAAATTGTAATACTCGTCGTGTAAATATATATATATATATATATATATATATATATATATATATATATATATATATATATATATATATGTGTGTGTGTGTGTGTGTGTGTGTGTGTGTGTGCACAAAAATGTTGAGAAAGCAGGAAAAGACATTACACATATGACCAAATATGCTATTCAACATAATTATGTACAAAATGAATGTACATTGCCTTAAACGGTTGATAAACGAAGACTTGACAAATATATAATAATTAATTGAAAATATAGCAAAAACCAATTATTATTATTATACTCTTGATCATCATGTGGAAATGATTTCTAAGTAAACGATATACTTTATTTCTATAATTATTATAAAAATATAGATCATTTTAATTGTAATACGAAATTCGTCATATATGATAACATAATTGATTCTCGGATTTTAGGAATTATTACCTAATAAATTATATATCATATCAATTATGCAACTTATCGAATATTATGGAAATCGTTGGTTTTCACATTAGTTGAAAACTGGAAAATGTTATAAAAATAGCCGTTAGGCTGCCCGAATTTCGTCTTGACAGACAATAAGTTTGAAAATATATCAAGTCTTACGAATCTCAAATACTAAAGGACTTAAATCAAAATCATTCCTAAACACCAAAGAATTATAAGTATTCTAAAGTCTTATATCGGAGAGTTTAGGATTAGGATTCCTAGACATATTGTTAGGTTCCATCACACCCACAGGAAGCTCTATGTGAGCTATGTTTGTTTCTAAAAGCCTTATGATCTAGGATCATTTCCTAAGCTATGGGTCATGGTTTTTGGGGGTTAGACCTTGTGTGTTTATGCATGAGAAAAATTACGAAAGGGGTGAAAGAGAGAGTTTTATGATGTGGTGTTTTTCGTTACTGAGGATCAAAATCCTTTGAGTTATAAATGTTAATCAAGGAGGGGTTTTATATTGTAAATCTGCGAACACGACATAGACTTATAATAAAGAACTTTGGTGTAGATCTATTATGTATGGAAAGATTTATGCGGGTCGATATTCCCCGTCTGTGGTTGCTAGCTACAACTTCGTATGACGAGACTAAACAGGCATCAAGTGTTTCTTTCTTTGTTACTACACGACTATTCAAAATGTTAGTAATGATCTGATTACCTCCAATGTATTGTGATCGTATAGGGTAGGAACGCCTATAGTGTCAGTTAAAGGCTAATCTTAGATCCCATATTTGTTTTGTTACCGTATAAAATTTGTATTACTAGTTGGAAGAGACTATAGCTAGTGGGATAGTTTGTGACTCAAAACGATAAGTGTCGATACCAGAAATTAAGTCATATAACACTTAATTAACAACATGACACGATTGGTTAAGGTTTATTAACTTACAATTAATAAGTTATTTATATAAACCCTTTGTTTTTTATATGAAAACACAATATGTAAGTGGGGTGAGTTTGCCCCACTGGTTAAGTTTTGGTTTCCAAATTAAGTAAGATAATACTTAATTAATATCACGACACAAATTTACAAAGTTTATAAATTCGAAACTTATGAGTTTTACATATAAACTATACAAATGCTTGTACAAGGTTTCAAGAGTAAATTTGGTTATTTTATGTTTTCACAAAGAGTGATATGACTTTATTTTATATAAATTGGTATTCAAAATCTTTATATAAAAAACATTTTGGTCATGGGAACCATACAAATTTGTTATAAGTTTTATTTACTTATATATTTTACAAATGGTGTATTTTTGGATTTGAGCAAACGATATTTCTAAATGAGTCTAAATACACTTTTATAACTCATTTATTTTATACTTTTGATAGAAAAGTACTTATTTATAAAAGTTGGTCAACAAGATAAATTTTATAAAATATTTTTGAGTATAAAACACTTTGTGTCAAAACCTGTAGAACTCACCAACAATTTTGTTGACGTATCTTAATGCATATATTCTCATGTTATTTAGTAGGTCGGAAGTGTTCGCTCAGAAGACTCTCCGTTATTTTTATTATACCTTTGTAAATGTCTATTCATTAGGCGTGTGTCTCGATTTAGCAATAGTCTTGTCAATGTAATTTCTATTTCAGTAATAATAGAAGATTATATTTGTATTGTTCAATATATGTTCAGTAACTGTGATTACTGATTTACGTCGCGCACCTCGGCGTTTTCGCCGCCGGTCGGGTGTGTGACTAAACTCCTAAATGTGCATAGTTAGATTTTACGGTAATTAGATTGATCATTGAAGTTTGTTGATAAAATTGCAATTTTGGTCCCTGTAGTATGTCAAAAATTGGATATCTGGTCCAAAAAGTTTTGGAGTTGCATCAATGATCCAAAATAAGAATATAAGAATTTTGTTGTAGTTTTGGTCCCTTAAGGATTTTAATTGAGTTAGAATGATTATTTTGCCCTTAATCATTGCTTTTATTATTATTTTTTATTTTTTTCATTTTTTTAAATGAAAAATAAAATAAAAATTATTCTCTGTGTGTGTGTTTGATAAACACCCAAGAAAATATTTATAGATTCAAGGAACACTCAAGAACATCTTTCGCCACCACCACCATTCGACCACCATCTGCTACCTCACCCAAACTTTTTCTGCCACTTCATCTCCGCCAAAAAATCATCCCAGAAACAAAAACCATACACAAAATCTAGGTTTGTTCTTGAGTTCTCTCCTATCTGATGAATACACACATGAAATCATATACGATGAACACGCACACAAAATCATAGCAGATGTACACACACATATACACACAAAATTAGATGAACACACACACAAAATCAGATCATATGTACACACACGAAATCTGATGAAAACAAACACATGAAATCAGATGAACACACACAAGCACACACACGAAATCATATGAACACACACACACATACACTCGAAATCTGATGAACACACACACAAAATCATATGAACACACATACGCACGAAATCTGATGAACACACACCCTAACCAAACCAGAACCTCTTGATGAACACATCTGACAGTGAAAAGAATCTCGAACGGAAAAGAAGTAAATATACGTTGCCTGTTTCTCAGATCTGAAGCAGATCTAAAAAAAATCACAGGTCCATTTACTCTCGTTTCTCATGAATCGATCGAGCTCTAATCGATCACAATCTTCCTTTAACGCCCCGAAAATCATGACATGATTTTTTTTGTTTTTAGATTAATATATCATCAATACATGTCGTTCCCATAAAAACCAGAGTAATTAAGTTTTAACAAAACAATGACAAATCAGAGTAATTCACAGAAAACGGAAACATGTGGTGTGTGCTCTGCAATCATCCCGAGCCCTTCCATTTTAAAATCGGACTACCTGAAACATAAACTGAAAACTGTAAGCACAAAGCTTAGTCAGTTCCCGAAAATACCATACAACATACAACCACATATTATCATGCAACATACATATAGTTGCCAAGGGCTCCCTGATGGTCTTTATCTAGTATGTCATGGGCTCCCCCCATGGTCTTTACCTAGAATGTCATGGGATTCCCCCATGGCCTGATATCCTAATGCCACGAGCTCTCCCCTTGGGGTCTTCCATGCAAGTATCATAGAGACAACTAGCATACCACATAACACGTAATGGGCCAACATCGGTGCCTTCGACCCATGGATATAGTGAGAAGATTCACCTCGCACTACTGAATCATACATAAAAACCCTTGGCTACTGGCTGACTGATCCTCGAACTATCAATAACAAAACAACACCCAGTTAACAATTGGGTTCCAATCCATAACCACAACTCCATACCTGGGGTAAAAAGACCATTTTACCCCTAACCAAGCCTTGTCCAAATCTATGACCCAAACTACAATCTGAAAGGCCCAAATGCCAATTAATCAACCAATGGCCCAATTTTCCAAATTGGGCCCAAGCCCATTACATGGGCCTTACCTTAAGGCCCATCATTCTTTCTAGTCCAAAACAGTTTGTATTCCGATGGCCCGTTAATAAATCAAACACTCAAGCCCAAAATACCAAAAACTACTCGTGGCCCAAATCATGGCCCAATTTTCCAAATTGGGCCCAAATCCCTTCATGGGCCTTCTCAAAATCGCTATCAGACCAAAACATGATGGCCCAATAGGGCCCAAGAAAAATAAGCCCAATCGATGGCCCACACCGAAGCCCAATAAGCAAAACTCCCCCTGACTGAGTATGCGGGGCATACTCAGCTGTACGTTAAGCGTACAGGTTGTTTGGCTTGTACGTTGTTCGTAAAGACTTGTACGCCCAACGTACTCCTCCATTGAGCCAAAACCTTCATTAAGCTCTTAATTCTTGATCCCAAAAGTCTAAACCACAAATCCACTTGTAAGTGAACGTCTAGAATCATAAAGTCACTAACTTGGTTACTTTGCATGCCCCAAGAAGACCCAATCTCAAAGTGTAGCATTCTACTTTCATCAAAAGGACCCAAACTCAAACATGGATGCTTTTAAACTCTAAAGGTTCCAAATTTATGGACCTTGAACCTCAGAAACACTAAGAGGGGCAACTCAAAGTTCCTGGAGTGGAATCAAGACCATTAGATCTCATTCTTGGGACCAAAATGAACCAAAACGCATAAATGATAGATCTAAGACATCAATGATCAAGTTTAAATCTTTTTACCTCCAATAAGATGGAAATGAGACACATAAGCAAGATCCATAAGCTCTTCCTTGATTCCCATCCTTGAACCAAACTCCATCTTCTTGGAAATGGACCAATCACACCAAAAATGGACACCATAAGCTCAAAATGCCACCATGAAGGCTTAAGGACGATTATTAGGGTTTTAGAGGGTGGGGGCTGACTTAGAAATGAAGAAAGAGGCTAACATTATGCTTATATAAGGTACAAACCAATTAGGGTTTTCAACCTGACCCTCGTAAGCCCAATGTACCTCCTTGTACGCCCAACGTACGAGGTCTCGCACCCTGACCCATCTTTGCACTACACCACACGTGCCTCCATCTACGCCTCGCATAACTCCCTTTGCCTCAGTACGCCCTACGTACCATCTTGGTACGCCCCGCATACTAGGTTTTCCTCCAAACCCTAATTCATGCGAAGACCATAACTTTCTTGATAGAGCTCCACATCCAACCATCCTTATATCCATGAAAAGGTATCGAGATGCTCAACACTATTATCAATTCATATTGACCATAAGTTATCCCGAACGAAACTCCACTTTCCATAAAAGCCCAAGCTGACAAATTACCGAAATTCCCTTTGACGTAAAAACTCAAACTGAATACCCGAGCAACCAAGATACATTATCCAACTCCAACTGGGTCCAAAACCCAATTCCTCCAAAACCTTGACCCAACGGTCTCTACCAGGTCCAAACGGAATTTCCATAATCACACGGGCCTCGCCCACGGGCCCCACTCATCAAGAGCACCTCAGGCCCGACTCCGCCTCGGACCCCAATGGTCCTTAACCTAGAACAAAGAATAATTCCCCGACCATCCTGGCCCGCGTGCCTAAGGCACGAACTGATTCTACTTCCATCCTCGTGACCATTTCAATAATAGTCTACCTCGGACTGGTGAATGCTACGATCCCATCGCAGTCTTAAAACACTTCCAACCAACCATGGTTATCACCCATGGCCCTACCACACTCAAACCATCACAGTACCACTCATCCTAAGCTGAATCCCACAACCAATCAGAAGTTCGGGTCACATGTTCGAATCCCACAACCTACTATGAATACCAATGGAGGTGCCGACATGCGGTCGGGAGTTTCCTGAACTCCCACCAACACAACCTCAATCTGAACAACCACTGAATTATCCCCCACTTGGACTCGACGAAGGTCTCTCGCCTCTTTATCCTTATAGATCTCTGATGTCTTCTCCCCAAACAATATGAATCGCCCATACCTAGCGCTAAACAATACTAGCGTTCCATTGCTAGCCAACTCCATGACCACCCAACTCCCGAAACCTTGAAGGTTACTCTTGAAATCTTAACCAATTTGGTAATCCAGATCGCCTCCCTTGACACCATTCCTGAGTTCGTATACTGGCGACTAAAACTATAACCCTTGCCCTGAACCAACGAATCTTTATCCCAACTTCCATTCTTAAAGAATTATTGCATTCTAACTGACTACTACCCATGCGAATATAAAACTCCCTCGACGTTTCTGATGACCGAAACAATTCATGCAACTGACACTACCATCTTCCTGCTACCTCTCTCCTCCTAACAACAGTAATACTTGAACCCAACAATTCTTCCATAGGCAACCGCCGCTCTTACCAAAACCAATATTAAAACCGCTGAACCCTGACGATTACTGGAGAACCAACCCGCCGAATCCCGACCATAGACCTTCCGCATAATGCCCCTAAACCTATCTCAACAAAAACCAGAATAATAAACGAACACATTGGAAGCCGATACACGAGATACAACCCTTCAATGAACCACTAAGGAATCATGGCATGCAAAAGGCATAAAACAATTCCCGAAGATATAACCCAACGATAATAGAGCAATAACCTGAAGATAACGCTTACCCAAATCAATATAAAATTCCAAGCAACAAGAAAACTGATAACAACTGAAAGGATCACAAAAGATAACATACCCACCAAATCACTTGTTGGAGCACGGGCCTCCCCTGACATACACTGCAATGACCGACTCCTCTCTGCTAGGCTCTAGCCCTACCAGAGATCCACAAAATAGCCGGAGCAGGTGCACTCACTGCTCCTCCCCTCCTCATCGGACTGTCGACCCTCTTGTGGCCCACTGGGTTGCAGAGAAAACATAACGGGCTTGCCCCCATGAAGACAATCCTTGTTGACATGATCAATCCTGCTACACTCGTAGCAACCCGTACTTCTGGATCGGCAACCTCCATCGTGCAGTTTTCCGCACACACTGCACTGACCCCGACACTGTTGGACTCTCAAACCCTGATCAGAAGTCTTGGGTCTCTTCCCAGGATCCTCCACTATAAGCACCTGATCTGATCCCCTCTTCCCAAGGTGCTCCAAGTTGATCTCCCGCTCCCGGGATCTAGAAATCATATCATTCAGGGTCTCACACCCTGAAATACTTACGAGCTCCCTGATATCATCTCGCAACATATCATGATACCTTACCTTCTCCATTTCATCATCTGTTGCGTACTGCGGTACTAGTATAGCCCTCTCCAGGTACTTGGCAGCGATCTCTGCAACCGTCTCGGTAGTCTGGCGGAAATCCAGAAACTCTCGTGCCAACTGCTGCACCTCAATCGCCGTTACAAACTAATCTCGGAACCTGGTCGAGAAGTCAACTCACTACCAACCTATTCTCACCAATCCCATGGCCGATCCTTCAACAGGCAGGAAGCATATCCGACCTTCACCTCTTCGGGGCAGAAACTCGTCCTAAACGCGTTAGCCATATCCGCTAACCACCTCCTACTGACAATGGGGTCCCTCTCCCCATGGAACGCATGAGCTCCCCAAGCACGGAACTCCCAGAAAGAAAGAGTACGGGCTCCAATGATAGCCATGTTGGATAAGGTGTCTAAGTCCATAACATTATTTGGTATATACTTGACCCGACCCGGCATGGTCCATTTGGGTTGCACTTCACTAGAACAATTTGTATGGATAATCTTTTGAGAATAGTATGTTTATGATTTATTAATATATTATAAGGTATAATATATTAATATGAAATCATATTATTTAATTAGTATTGATCTTAAATTAATTAAGAATTAATTTAGTGATCAAAAGGTGACTAATTAAATATGGGCTCTTGTATTTATATAGTGAGGGCTAATGTTTATTTAGTATGGGCTAGGCTTGCATGGGAGTCCATGGATGGTCCATGGAGCTTTTAGCCCATGGATCCTTGGAAATGAAGAGTCATGGGTATTATGGTTTATATGGATGTAACCCTAATCCTCCACACTATATAAAGGAGTCTTTGGCACTTGATTTGGCACTAGTTGTGTGTGAACAAGAGTGGTGGCCGATTTCAAGAGTGCACATTGTTCTCTCAATAGTTTTCCAAAGTTTATGGTGATTTGTGATTTCCATATGAGGCATCCACACTATCTGTTCTAGGCTCTCAAACTCCAAGCAATCAACCACCACTAAAAGGTATGTCATTCTACTAGTAATTTTATGATTCAAGTTCCCCATGCCATGCTAGTTAGGATGTAAACCTTGGAAATTCTTATTTGCATGTATTTTAGAGAAAACATAGATCCAAGGTTTATAGGATTGCATGTACACCATAAGAGTGTTATAATGCTCAAAACCCATCAGTGGTATCAGAGCCTAGGCTTGTTTTCTTGAATACTTGATGCAAAATGCTAAAAAAGTCGATTTTCTGCCCACTGAACGGTGGACTCGCCGAGTCCATGGGGGGGCTCGCCGAGTCCATGGGGGGACTCGTCGAGTCCAAGCATATCTTCATCCTACTCGTCGAGTAGGTTCATGCACTCGACGAGTAGGAGGCCCCGAGTGCAGATTTTCGAGTTTTTTAGATGGAATTGGACTAGAATCATTACACTAAACTGTTTTGGACTTATAAAACCTGTTTTTGATATTGTAATGATTATGCTAATCCAATTTCAAAGGCTATTATCAAAATTTCAAGTTTTGTATGTGTTCATATGATTATTAAACTTATTGATATGGATGTTCATGAACTTATGAGTTTTGTTAGATCATAGGAATTATTTGCAAATTGTTTGTTAGTTAATTCTTGATCTTGATGTGTTTTAATGGAATCCATAATTTGTCCTCAAGTTATGGATTACCAAATGTTTTTCTTTTAAAGCCCATTAAAAACCATAGGTTACACAAGTTGAAGAGTCTTTTTCATCATAAATAGTTTTATGGACTCCATAACTTGTCCTCAAGTTATGAATCTCCAAGAGTCTCTTTGTAACACCCCGAATTCACGAGACCTTGAAAGGGGAGAAAACCTTAGAAGAAGGAAGCAACTCATCGCGTAGATGGAGCGACTCGACGAGTAGGATCGCGATTTGGGTCGCGAATTAAGTGACCTACTCGACGAGTCTGAAGACTGACTCGGCGAGTTGGTCTGGGTTTGGGAAACCCTAAATTCGGGTCTTGTACCCTATTTAAAGAACATTCTAACCTTTCATCAGCCTCCTTGATACTCTCTCAAGTCCAGAAACGAAAACCTAGCCACCCAACTCCATTTCTTAAGCATTTAGAAGCTAAAGGTTGTTTTGTGGTGCATTTCTTGGAAGATTGGAAGCAAGGAACGAGGAGGAGAGTTTAGATCTAGCATCTACTTCAGTTTGGCAGTTAATAGAAGGTAACAAGTTGTTATCTTGAGCATTCATTTTATAGATCTCTTCATCTTGAGTTTCATGGCCTTTTCTAGCACATTTGTGGCTAGTGCTTGCATGGGGCACGATCTGAAGTTTGCAACTTCAGATCTGGACTCCCCAAGGTCCCTAATGCATTCTCAAGCTTTTAAAGCTTGAAGCCCTCCTCCATAGTAAAACCCTTCCTTGTAGCTTAGTTTTGGCTTTTGGGAACTATTCACACGTAAAGGTTGCAACTTTACATGGAAATCATGCTCCAGGAGGTTGGATCTGCCTTTCGGAGAAGCTGTTTGGCTTAGAAATCGTCTATATAGAATGAGACATAGAAGGACTCGGCGAGTCACTTATGGGACTCGGCGAGTCAGTCTGCTTTCTTTCCCCAAACCCCTTCTGTTAAAGGGTATGTATTGAGTTAGTATGGGACTTAGCCTGTCTGGGTCCATAGCGGGTATGAAGATCATCGTACTCGGCGAGTTCAATGAGGAACTCGGCGAGTGTAAGGCAATCTTCTTAGTTTCTGAAGATGGACTCGACGAGTTGTTCATACAACTCGGCGAGTCATAGTCTGGACAATCATAGGAGGGAGATGAACTCGACGAGTTGAAGGATGAACTCGGCGAGTCGGTTGAAGATGGTCCCGATTATAAGACTGAAGGAGAACCCGTCGAGTTCTTGCTAGACTCGATGGGTAGGATCGGTGGTTGTATTGAGTTGGAGAAGCATGGACTCGACGATTTGGTAGACCAACTTTGCGAGTCAAGTCAACTGGAGGTTGACTTTGACCAAGTTTGTCCTGGATTGACTTTTGGAATATTGTGGTCTAAGTGTCACTTTGGGGTATTGATAGTTCGGGAATTGAAGGATCAGCAGTCTGGGGGATTGCCAGCTAGCAGCAAGAAGAGTATCAGCAGGTCTTCAGCAGTGTGAGGTGAGTTTCCTTCCAGTAGGAACGGGTCTACGGCCACAATGCCGGCCCGTTTAGATGTTAGTAGTTCCAGACTTCGGTCCGATGCAGTTTATATGTTTCCAGACTTCGGTCTGATGCCGGGGCGGTCCCGAAAAGTAGTTATGTATGCTTGATGTCTTTGTGATTCATGCATGTTTATGTTATGTGTTATATGTTCCGGACTTCAGTCCGATGCCGGGCAAGCCCGATGCAGTAGATATATATCACATGCTTATGTTATGTGTTATATGTTCTGGACTTCGGTCTGATGCCGGGCAAGCCCGATGCAGTAGATATATGTTTATGTTTATGTTATGTTCAGTTTATATCGGGCTTTGTTCCGATGCAGTGGGCGAGGCCCAAGATATTCCGGACTTCGGTCCGATGCAGCGGGCGGGGCCTAAGATATTCTGGAGTTCGGTCCGATGCAGTGGGCGGGGCCCAAGTTATTCCGGACTTCGGTCCGATGTCGGGCGGGGCCCAAGTTATGCCGGACATCAGTCCGATGTCGGGCGGGGGCCGATGCAGTGGGCAAGGCCTAGTATGTGTTATTGTATGGTATGTTGTAGTGTGGGGGAGCTCACTAAGCTTCGTGCTTACAGTTTTCAGTTTTGGTTTCAGGTAGTTCTACTATCAAAGGGAAGGGCTCGGGATGATCGCATGGCACACACCACAGTTTGCAGCCTGGGATTGATTGAGACTCTGATATATTTTCTCAGTTGTTTTTGATACAGTATTGATATGAGATTTTGGTATACATAATACTTGGTTTTCTTGTTGATTATGGATGTTTATAGTTTTTATAATATTTTCAAAACGAAATTTTTGGCTTGTTTTTTTGGGATGTTTCAAGTTGGTATCAGAGCCTTGGTTTGAGGGATTCGGGCACACTTTCGGGTGTGTCTGAACTCAAACTAAGGAATTGGTATAGAAATTTTCAAAAGGAAAATCAATTTTCGTAAGAAGGATTTTGAAGAAAGAAAAGAGTTTTAGAAAAAGCGAAAAGAAATTTTAGAAAGAAAAGAACTTTGAAAAGAGAAAAGGGTGTGGTGCATGAAATCATCCGAGCTCAAGTAAGATCTCCTAAATTACCCATACAAGTTATGTTATTCTATGTTTATTAGAACTGTATGCTAGATTAGGACTAAGGATCTAGGAAGATGCCTTATGTGCCTGCTTTATGTGTATGAGCTTTATGAATTGCATGCTAGTACATATTCCTGATTATAGGATAGAACAACTTGATTGGATTATGTGGTTAGCTTTCCCAATGCCCGAATGTTGAATGCTTTCTGCTATTAGGAGTTCTAGTTATCTCTAATTAACTAGTAAACGAATATGCTAAGTTACATATTGCAAGGACTAAATAATTTCAGAAGGTTAGGTCTAGCCCTATTTCGCAGCTCTCGTCTGAGTCTAACCGTTGTAGGGTAGGACCTCTCATTCGAAGAATTATCTAGTCTAAGAAATATGTAATGGTATTCGCGAGTTAGTTAAGGGGAGATAACAGGGACTTCTTATGCAGCTGATGGCAGATAGTGAGTTGGAGGTTACCCTAGGGCAAGCCTAGCATGAGAGTAGTGCTGAGAGCAGTGTTAGTAGTAGTGAAAGGGACTTGGTGTAGTCGAGGCAATTCTTGAGGAAAGTACGGATAGATGTGGAAGGTAGTAGGGGCCCATACTACTGAAATCAGAGGATCTGTACTCGATTCAAGAAGGGCTAAGATGAAACCGGGGAACTTGTAGTGTGTGTGTGATCCCTCGATAGTATTGAGTATTCAGATGGTTGTTATGATATGTTTGCAGCATGGTGACGCTACGGGGTAGACCAGTTGGCGGTTCAGGCGCCGGTGAGGGATCAGGCTCAGGTTCAGGAGCCAGTCAGCTCGAAAAGCAGATGAGAGAGTTTGTATCAACTGAGATCACGCGCAGTATTGTGGATCAGACTCCTTTGATCTTCGGTACACTCAAGGAGGGAGTTTTGGAGCTTTTGGATAGCCGCCTCGAGGCCTTCCGGGCCGAGATTACTGTGGGGAAGTTAGGGGCTCCTCTGGGGCCCGATGTTTATGGATCTCTGGGATCCCTTGGAAAGAAGGACCCGGTTATTAGCTCTTGTCGTCAGGGATCGGAGGTGGGTTATACTGCTTATTTTCAGAAGGGTTCACTACAAGATTGGATCACTATGGAGGTTTCGCGAGCCGTACGCGAGGAGTTACCCGACATTATTGAGCGTGTTACTGACAGGGTAACCGCCAGTTTTCAGGGTCAGACAGCGACTGCAAAGACGGTTGATGAACTATTCGGGGTGACTCAGGGGCAAGAGATTGGTTCAGGTGTGCAATTAAGGAAGAGGAAGTGGACTTCTAGTCAGGCTCAACAATTTAAGCTGTCGGTCGTTGCTATAGTTGACACCAGAGACCCGAGTGGTCGTGATGAACATGCAAGGGATGAAGACGAATGCGAGAATGTTCACATTAGGTCTAAGTGCGGTAGGTGCGGGTGGAAGGGTCACAGTCGCCGGGAATGCACATTGGAGGTAGAGTTGTGCCATCATTGTCATTAGCCCGGTCATATCAGGGCAAGTTGTCCGCGTGTAGTGGTTAAGGTAGCTCAGGTTTCATCACAGATACTTCGGCAGAGGAAGGGAGTTCAGGTTCCAGCACCCATGATTCCGCAGGAAGTCAATATCGAGCCGCATTAGATCGCCGGTATGTAAATTGAATTCCCCTTTCTGTAATGATTTAATTGCTATGGTACTGCATCGATATTAGTGATTGTACTTTGGGATTCTGTTTCCTGCCTACGATTGAGTTATATGCCATCTGCATACCATGGGCTTTAGAGTAGTAGTCCGTAGTTGTACCCTTTTAGAGTAGGTTACTCAGGATACGGTCGCTGTAGCAAGCGTGAATTAGGACTCTAGAAGTATTTCGCCAGCTTCCAAGGACGGTAGCATCACGGTATTGGTTAGTTTTGGAGCACTAGCAGCGGTAAGCATCAATTTTTAGTAGAACGATCATGGAGTGGTAAGAAGGATTGGGAATCCTTTCCAGCCAGTAAGCTGTAAGGAGCTAGTTGAGTCAAAGTGGGGGAGAGCCCTCCAAGTGTTCAGAATCAGAAGTAAGTAAGGAGTTGGAATGAGTTCGCAACTCTGTTGAGCAGGTTAATAGTCCGAGTGGCTGTTCGGATGAGAAACACGTGAGTTGGGAGTTTGGGAAACTTCCTAGTGTTGAGTGTGTGTAATAGCGATCAGTAGATGATTGGTTTGGGAAACCAGGTTGAAGAGTTTCTCGGCTGAACGTGATTTTAGCCAGGATGTAAGAATACGGGATAGTCGTAGCATTCACCAGTAGGTAGACAGTACGGGAAGTGTAGTGAGGCTGCGAGATGACCGTAGTATTTACGTTAGTTGATAGCTGGTTTGGAAAACCAGGTTGGAGGATCGCCAGCAGGACTCGGGTGAGTCAAGATACAGATTGAGTGAATGTCCGGCATGGGATGCTTTCGAATTAGTAGTCAGTTTAGAGACGGCACGGGGAGTGTGGTAAGACTGCGGGATAGCCGCAACATTTATTAGTAGCCAGCTAGAGGAGTGTGGGCGAGGGCCCGTATCTCCTAGATAGCGGAATGTGGGCGAGGCCCGTATCTCCTAGTTAGTATGATCACGATCAGGTAGACATAGTTCGTTGAGATTCATTGTGGGGACAGGCCTGCATAGCCCTAGATAGGTGAGACCTGAGGGAGAGGCCACTCCAAAATACAGTTGGGTGAGACCTGTAGGCGAGGCCCGTATGTTAGTAGCAGTACAGGTGAGACTAGAGGGATAGACCGCTCTAGATATAGTTTGGGTGAGACCCGTGGGCGAGGCCCGTAAGATTTTAGCAGCAAAGGTAGGACCTGGTAGAGACCTTAGAGTGAAGATAGGGGATCGAGGATCCCAGGATTTAGAGAGCCAGAGTGGCAAGGTAGACAGAGCAGTTTTAGTTAGCCGAAGTTTTCTTTTGGAGTCGCTGAGAGCGACTGAGCGATTGAGCTTGGGTGCAGTAACCGGTGGGAGTCCAGTAGCCCAGATTATGGCAGATTAGATGGGACCAGGATGGTCTCGGTTCGTCCAGAAAGCGGACATGAGATAGCAGGACCTTCGGTAGAGGGTAGCGATAAAAGAATTCCTGGTGGAGCAGCTAGTTGACCGAGAGGTGCTACGCCACTCACAGCAGGGTTGAATAATCTCATAGGGAAGGGTTTGACCCTATTTTGCAGCTCTCGTATGAGTCTAACCGTTGCAGGGATGAATATTTTACTCGAAGGATTATCTGATCCATTCGTTGGGCTGGGTGCTTAGCACTGGAATATAGAAAGATGAAGCACTCAGTAGGTATTAGTGAAGTGACCAACACTGGTAGGGGTTGGAAAGGTAGGTTCAGTGAACGGTATGTCCTTCACAAAGGAATTAAGGTTGTTGTTTTTGGGAAGTTTGCCTTGGGAAGGCCAGTGAACGCGCGGGAGAAAGGGGTGAACCCCTAGGATGTCCAGCATAAGTACTCGAGGAGTACCGAAAGGATTATCAGTTGGGAAAGAGTCGTCTTCTCAGGATTGTTGGTGAGCAGAGTGCTCTCGAGGTTCTTATCTTCAAGGATTAGTTTTGGCTGAATGACCGGGCGGAAGGTCAATGAAAGTGATCTCTCGAGATTCGGATCCAGTGGAAGATGTATTCACCGGGCAGAAATGTTGTGAGCAGATTGCAGGAGTGTTGGCCGTAGCGGACTTCGAGGACAAAGTCAAGTTTAGGTGGGGGAGAGTTGTAACACCCCGAATTCAGGAGACCTTGAAAGGGGAGAAACCCTTAGAAGAAGGAAGCAACTCGTCGAGTAGATGGAGCGACTCGACGAGTAGGATCGCGATTTGGGTCGCGAATTAAGTGACCTACTCGACGAGTCTGAAGACTGACTTGGCGAGTTGGTCTGGGTTTGTGAAACCCAAAATTCGGGTCTTGTACCCTATTTAAAGAACATTATAACCTTTCATCAGCCTCTTTGATACTCTCTCAAGTCCAGAAACGAAACCCTAGCCACCCAACTCCATTTCTTGAGCATTTAGAAGCTAAAGGTTGTTTTGTAATGCATTTCTTGGAAGATTGGAAGCAAGGAAAGAGGAGGAGTTAGATCCAGCATCTACTTCAGTTTGGCAGTTAATAGAAGGTAACAAGTTCTTACCTTGAGCATTCATTTGATAGATCTCTTCATCTTGAGTTTCATGGCCTTTTCTAGCACATTTGTGGCTAGTGTTTGCATGGGGCACAATCTGAAGTTTGAAACTTCAGATCTGGACTCCCTAAGGTCCCTAATGCATTAAAGTCTCAAGCTTTTAAGGCTTGAAGCCCTCCTCCATAGTAAAACCCTTCGTTGTAGCTTAGTTTTGGCTTTTGGGAACTATTCACACGTAAAGGTTGCAACTTTACGTGGAAATCATGCTCCAGGAGGTTGGATCTACCTTTGGGAGAAGCTGTTTGGCTTAGAAATCGTCTATATAGAATGAGACATAGAGGGACTCGGCGAGTCACTTATGGGACTCAGCGAGTCAGTCTGCTTTCTTGCCCCAAAACCCTTCTGTTAAAGGGTATGTGTTGAGTTGGTATGGGACTCAGCCAGTCTGGGTCCATAGCGGGTATGAAGATCATCGTACTCGGCGAGTTCAATGAGGAACTCAGCGAGTCTAAGGAAATCTTCTTAGTTTATGAAGATGGACTCGACAAGTTGTTCATACAAATCGGCGAGTCGTAGTCTGGACAATCATAGGAGGGAGATGAACTCGACGAGTTCACTCGGCGAGTCGGTTGAAGATGGTCCCGATTGTAAGACTGAAGGAGAACCCGTCGAGTTCTTGATAGACTCAACGGGTAGGATCGGTGGTTGTATTGAGTTGGAGAAGCATGGACTTGACGAGTTGGTAGACCAACTCGGCGAGTCAAGTTAACTGGAGGTTGACTTTGACCAAGTTTGACATGGATTGACTTTTGGAATATTGTGGTCTAAGTGTCACTTTGGGGTATTGATAGTTTGGGAATTGAAGGATCAGCAGTCCGGGGGATTGCCAGCTAGCAGCAAGAAGAGTATCAACAGGTCTTCAGCAGTGTGAGGTGAGTTTCCTTCTAGTAGGAACGGGTCTACGGTCACAATGTCGGCCCGTTTAGATGTTAGTAGTTCTGGATTTTGGTCCGATGTCGGGGGTTAGCCCGATGCAGTTTGTATGTTTCCGGACTTCGGTCCGATGCCGGGGCGGTCCCGAGAAGTAGTTATGTATGCTTGATGTCTTTATGATTTATGCATGTTTATGTTATGTGTTATATGTTCCGTACTTCGGTCCGATGCCGGGCAAGCCCGGTGCAGTAGATATATGTCACATGTTTATGTTATGTGTTATATGTTCCGAACTTCGGTCCGATGTCGGGCAAGCCCGATGCAGTAGATATATGTTTATGTTTATGTTTATGTTATGTTCAGTTTATACCGGGCTTCGGTCCGATGCAGTGGGCGGGGCCCAATATATTTTGGACTTCGGTCCGATGCAGTGGGTGGGGCCCAAGATATTCCGGACTTCGGTCTGTTGCAGTGGGCGGGGCCCAAGTTATGCCGGACTTCGGTCCGATGCCGGACGGGGCCCAATGCAGTAGGCAAGGCCCAATATGTGTTAATGTATGGTATGTTGTAATTTGGGGGAGCTCACTAAGCTTCGTGCTTATAGTTTTCAGTTTTGGTTTCAGGTAGTTCTACTATCAAAGGGAAGGGCTCGGGATGATCGCATGGCACACACCACAGTGTGTAGTCTGGGATTGATTGAGACTCTGATATATTTTCTCAGTTGTTTTTGATAGAGTATTGATATGAGATTTTGGTATACATAACACTTGGTTTTCTTGTTGATTATGGATGTTTATAGTTTTTATAATATTTTCAAAACGATATTTTTGGCTTGTACTTTTGGGATATTTCACTCTTTATTAAAAGTTTTTTTTAAACCTTAATTAAACTCATAAGTTATGAAAATCCAAAAGTTTTTGAATTGTTCAAAACTTGCCCTCAAGTTTTGGAATTTGTAAAGTCTCACACACACTTCAGTTCCAACCCTTAGAGTTTTAAATGTTAAAATTCAACCCTTATACTTTATAGTATTATAGGTTAATAATATATATATGTATTAGAGCAAGTCAGTCTTACCGTTAGTAGGCCTCATTCACGAAGCCGGTCTATAAGGGGGGTATAAGGTTGTTGCCTATTAAAGGGCAGCTTATTGGGTGTCCACTATCACCCACCGCTTCCTTGACTGGTGGAGGGTCGTTAGCCGAACGGGTAGGACAAGGACTATAATTCTCATTAAAACTATAATGATGAATATAAAGTAACTAAACCTTTTATAAATTCCCAATCTTAGTTACTTTAGGAAAATGTGAATTTGGTGCTAACCCATGAAATTTACACTTTGTACCTTACCAAGTCGTTGGTGGAGCGTGTGTGGTTAACCGGAACACTAACTTGGACTAGTAAGGATGGCAAAGGGTGACTTAATGTTTATCATAGATCGGTGGAGCGTGTGTGGTTAACCGGCACATTGATTAGGTGATAATATTAAGGTCACCAAGTGAATTTGCATGATTATTCACACCTTGTTTTGTGATCCTCGACATCCCAGTCACAAAACCTGAAGGGCACAATCGAGATTGAAACATGCCATTGAAAATTTCAATGAATCTCAAAGGAATCTAGGAGTTTCAAAACCAATTAAAACCTAATAATTTATTTCGTTTTTCATGGTGGAAATTGGTGAATCGTCATTTACCTACCTTCAAATATTCTATAGCTTGAATTGCGGCATCCCTCTTCCAAGTTATAAAATATTGTGTTTGGTCCTAGCCTTAATATTTCATATTGGGTGTTATATTAAGGACTTAAATCAACTAACTTGAACATCTCCCATTGTAGATTTCTGGTTCAGACAAGTATGATCTTCCCAAATCTCTTGGAACAAGCTTTCCTCTTGAAGATGATGTCCCACAACATCATGCTTCACTTCCTCCACCTCCTCCAATTATTCTCCCCGACTCACAAGCTCGAAGACTTGAAAAGTTCAAACTCACTCAAGTCCTATTGGATAGTAAACACAAGGATGGAAAGCCAGTGTATGCACATGTCTTAGAGATGAAGGCACACATTGACAGGCTAAGGATGACGGGTGTCGGGTTCCCAAGAAAGTTGGCTATTGACTGGGTTCTTCAGTCACTTCCTGAGTCATATAGTGAGTTTGTTAAAGACTACTATGTGACAGATCTTGACATGACCCTAATAGATCTTACCTGTTTGCTAATTGCTGCTGAATCAACAATGATTTGGCGCAATGGCCAAGCAACTTTGATTGGAAGGTCTGCCTCCCAAGCTGACATGGACATCCCATAAATGATTCCTTCTCCTAAAGGGAAGGAATTGGCCATGGTCAAAAGTGATGATCATAAGAGAAAGGCCATTTCTGAGATTGCTCTATGTGTTGGCTCAGATGAGCCTGTGTGTGTTTCTATTGCCAAGGAAATGGACATTGGAATCGAAGCTGCCCTGACTACCTAAGATCTTTAGTCAGAATATATGGTTTTGCTTCAGGTAAGTCCACTATCTAACTCTATTAAGTTCATAATTGTTGATTCTTAATACATGATGTGACTGGGTTGCATTTTAATGTTTTGCAGGATCAAGCAAAGGGAAGGAAGCTTAAAAAAAGAGTATGTTGAATCTGATCGCGAAGATGGATTTCAATCGCATGGTTCGAAGATCGGATTCTTGAGCTACTACTTAGGAGTTATGATAGATTGCTAGGAAATATGTAATAGCATAGTTTCCATTTAAAGTTGCATTGTAAGGAAAATGTTTTTTCAGCATTTAAATAAATAAAATTTTTGTTTTACTTTATTTTATATCTCCTTGCAATGGCATTTATGGAAAGTTAATGTTTGTATGTTTCTAGCAATAATGAATTTGATTCTTTCATCTCTGGTAGTGTCTAAATTTACCAAATAAGGAAAGATTCTCATCACCCAAGGTTTAATTGGACCGAAACTTAGAATCATGCAGGTTGTATTGCATGATGAATGAGAATTTTTATTTTTGGAAAGCTAAGACTAATTCCCTGACCACATGTATATGTGAGTCAGGTGAAAGACTAAAGGATCGGGTACACTGGGTGTGTGCAAGTCAAAGTCCACCACAAAGATCGATAAGACTATTCGTCATTATTTACTAAAGTTTAGTAAATATGGTGGTACCTACAAGTTTAAGTACAATTCTGAAACATTGGAAAAGTTTCAATGTATGGCAGGGCGAATAGGAAGAATCAAATTAGGCAGAAAGATAAAAGTTTCTCAAATCTGAAAAGATGGGAGGGTACTTTAGTATCATGTTTTATGATCATCTTAATGATTATGGAACCATATCACAATTTGATTCTCTAAGGACATCTTAGTGCATCTGTATGGCTAAGAAGAGGATTCATGAATTGTTGGAATGGTTAAAATCAAGAAGATGAATCATACTCCATTCCAAAACAATTCTTGGAGTTATACTCCAAGATGGTAACCTTGAGTGACATAAAGAAAGGTTTAAAACACTTATCAAATGTAGAGTAAAATGTTTTCTACTCTTGAACATTTGAAATTGGTAAGTTGTGTTGTCTTGGATAAAACAAAGACCAACTGAGACCAATTGTGTGAAGTGTTTATCTTGATAAGAATCTGCACTGACTCTTGAATATTTGTTTGGTTGTCAAGGAATGGTTCTTGAAAAAGAGAAACTTATATGTCAAGAGGACAGTGGGAGTCTTGAAGGTCTTGAAAGTTTCAAGAGCTAATCAAGGATAAAACCTATAGTTTATCGCTAGCACACGACTTGAGGTTTGTAACCTATCGTGTTGACATAATTCTTGTTTCTGTGCCTATTTCGGTAAAGTTGACTATCTATGTGAGTTCTGTGAGTTCTCAATTGTGTGCATAACAACTTAGAAGCAATGGTGGGCCCTTATTCTACCAAGAGGCAAGAAATCAAGATTGAACAAGTTCAATCCATATGGTTTTGAGTTTGTCACTAACCTTGTATTGTAATTATGGTTGTGACAAATTCTTATGGATGGGAACACATACACCATAAAATCTAAGTGTCATAAGGTTTCTTTCTGATTCATGAAAATGATGGTGAGGAAACGCTTTCACTAAGAATATTTTAAGTAGATAGCAATTGTGATATTTGCATTCTCAAACTCATTAGTGGAGCGTGTGTGGTTAACCGGCACACTAACATGGACTTGTGAGAAATGGCAAAAAGGTCTAAACATTATGATTACAGCATCCCTCTTCATAATTGTTTAGACACACATGTGAGCTATCTAAGGAAAGGTGTATGAGTCTGAGAAGCTTAGATAAAGTTTTGTCGAAGCATCTCGTATCAAGAAATCTGAACTTTGGTGATGAAAGTCAATAAAGTATTGATTTTTAGAAGTCGATTTCTGAGTACATGTCAAAGCTAGTGGGAGCATAATTGTTATGCTAAATAATTATTATGCCAGTGGGAGCATAATCAATTATGATAAGTATTGTTAATTATAGAAAACAAAAGTTTCGCTTGGAAAAGGTTGTTTTGCTATAATTAAGGGAGAAGAGATTATACTTCATTTCAATCCTAAAAGTTTAGATTGAGATTTCAATCATCTTTAGTCAAGGGTATATATATGAATTTTATGTTGGAATGGCTCAACATAAGGGAATTCTATATATATATATATATATATATATATATATATATATATATATATATATATATATATATATATATATATATATATATAATGCGTTCTCAAAATTCGATTATGATTACGGCATCCGTCTTCATACTCGATTTTTGAAAACATGGCAAATAAAAAATATTGTAGCAAAAGACTGATCTAGTATCATGTCTTTATGTCAGACATCATGAATCGTGTCCCATATGCTTCGGGTATAGGATCGATCACACGTGCTATAATATTTATCTGTTCTAAATTTTCTAAATGCCTAGAGCATTAAGAGGGAAAAGGAATAGAATCGGATATGACTGAAATGCTTAAGCAATTGTCGAGAACAATATGAGGTTTACCTAAGATTGGTTTCTCATGGACAGTTGGAAGTATGATGTTAAATTTTCGAGAACAATATGAGGTTTACCTAAGATTGGTTTCTCATGGACAGTTGGAAGTATGATGTTAAATTTTCGAAAGGGCCATATTGACATATTCTGAAAAGAGGTAGCTCTTGTTCAGAAGTGATAGTCAAAATGGGAATATGGAAATGTTTTCCATATTGGGAGTTGGATTTCAAGAATCTATGAGAAAGTTAGAAACTGTTATGCAATAAGGATATTCAAAGGAATGTACTTTGAATGTGAGACTTCGTTTCCATGGAATTGATCTCCACTGGAATACTTTGTAATGTCTGTTGCCAGGTCTTTGTGACTTTTGTGCATAGTCATTGCAAGAGGATCAATGCATATGAGTTTAAAATCTAACAGATTACAGTAAATGACAAGAATTTGATATTCTTACATTTACGGTAAGGATTTGGGATTGTGAAATGAGCATCATTGATCAATGCATATGAGTTTAAAATCTAACAGATTACAGTAAATGACAAGAATTTGATATTCTTACATTTACGGTAAGGATTTGGGATTGTGAAATGATCATCATTGGAATCATGTTCAGCTGATCTACTTCACAAAGTAAGGATCATAGACAAACATAGTTTGCATACTTGGAGTATGACATCACTATTGTTTAGAAAACATAGTGTACATGCTTGGAGCATGGGACAACTATTGTTTTAATTCAAGTGTTAAGTTGATAAATCGAAACAGAATAATGTGTAATCAATATGGTGATGAATAAAAGGTGTTTTATTTATATTCATAAGTGTTGAGACCATATTGGATTCAATTATTCTTGTGTTTCACTTTGCATGTTTTGAGTTCCATAATAACTAGGTTATTCTTTCCGAATAACTAAGTTATTTAAACTCTCCACAGTCAGTCATATGTTGGAAGTAGGTATGAATCAAGACTGTCATGAATTGGGCTTGTAGATGTCTAAGGTGTTAGACATAGTAAGAGTTGCTACAACATTCATGAGTGATCATAAGTTCTGAGTATTGGATTTAACCCACGCTCACTTGTATCACTTCATGGAATTTATCTCGAGTGATCGTGAGACGGTAATATCATATAAGTCTTCAAACCTAGAGATATGAGTTGTTACCTATGAGTTGCTTGTACATTGATTGCATGAAAACGCATCAGTAACTTGATGTTATAAAACGTGCCTTTGTGTATAATTCAACAAGTAGTAGAACAAGCATATGAGTCGAAGTTTATCTGTTCCTTTTAATCCTTAGAGGGTTAGAAGCGATATATGGGCCCCTCGATGATTTTGTTTTGACCTATGTACCGGGCCCGGTCAGAACCTAATTGATGTGTTCAATTTAGTTCTATGTCAAACAAATCGGAAATCGGGAAACAAACTACTGGACAATAAGTACGACGTTGTTCCATGTACTTGTCCGGCTGATATCTTGAGAACAGAGGATTATATGATCACTTATCTAAAATGGCGCTTCATAGTTCCACAGAGTTTTAAGAGCTATGATTGCCTGTTGGTTCCTGAAGTTATATTGTCAAATATAGTTATTAGACTTATCCAAGTGGGAGAGTGTTGGATAAGGTGTCTAAGTCCATAACATTATTTGGTATATACGTGACCCGACCCGGCATGGTCCATTTGGATTTCACTTCACCCGAACAATTTGTATGGATAATCTTTTGAGAATAGTATGTTTATGATTTGTTAATATATTATAAGGTATAATATATTAATATGAAATCATATTATTTAATTAGTATTGATCTTAAATTAATTAAGAATTAATTTAGTGATCAAAAGGTGAATAATTAAATATGGGCTCTTATATTTATATAGTGTGGGCTAATGTTTATTTAGTATGGGCTAGGCTTGCATAGGAGTCCATGGATGGTCCATGGAGCTTTTAACCCATGGATCCTTGGAAAGGAAGATTCATGGGTATTAGGGTTTACATGGATGTAACCCTAATCCTCCACACTATATAAAGGAGTCTTTGGCACTTGATTTGGCACTAGTTGTGTGTGAACAAGAGTGGTGGCCGATTTCAAGAGTGTGCATTATTCTCTCAAGAGTTTTCCAAAGTTTGTGGTGATTTGTGATTTCCATTTGAGGTATCCACACTATTGGTGCTAGGCTCTCAAACTCCAAGCAATCAACCACCACTAAAAGGTATGTCATTCTACTAGTAATTTTATGATTCAAGTTCCCCATGCCATGCTAGTTAGGATGTAAATCTTAGAAATTCTTATTTGCATGTATTTTGGAGAAAACATATATCCAAGGTTTATAGGGTTGCATGTACACCATAGGAGTGTTAGAATGCTCAAAACCCATCAAGCCATAACCTCCGCACGGAACGCTCCCAAGTGCTCATCCAAGATCTCTGAAATACTGCAAGAAATCCCCAAAGAGATGAACTCCTGTATCTGCTCACTAGTCGGCTCAGCACCTGCACCTAAGATGGAACCCGAACCAGAACCAGAACCACCTCCCTGAGTGCTCATCTCCAAACCGAAATACAATATGCCAAAGATCAAAACATTCCCGAATCCTCCTCCCATAAGCTTCTTAAATTATCCAAGACTCTCCCTGATTCACGTATGGATCCTGTGCTTTCAGTAGTACGGACCTAATACTACCTTCCACACCTATCCATACTTTCCTTAAGAATCATCCCGAATCCTCTAAGTCACATTCTGAAACTGATGCACCAAATATCACAAAACAACGCGACTACAACCACTGCAGCACTCCCTAGGCTCACCTAGGTTCCCGACCTCACTCTGCCATCAGCTGCTAAAGAACTCCTCATAATGCGAGTCATCCACCTCATGAATACTATCATATTCACTTAGTAGCTGACTCTCATCCTCTAAGAGTTCCACAAAGCACAAAGCAAGCAACATTCGAGCAGTAACAATCCAATCCATAAAACTATCACAGAACATTCAACCCACACACCACCACTTAAACTAAAAATTCCACCCTTACTGTCGGTTGCCTTATGCATGCAAATTATACACAGAACATGATCAAATAGACTGTCGAATAATAGACTCTACCCTAGAACCACAACTAGACAAGGAACAGGAAATAAGGCCAAATCAATTATTCTAGAGCCATAAGATCCTAACCGTATACAATTTTTAAAGCATACACTTAGAAATTACCGATTCCAATAGATATTCCCATCTCAGCATAACATCCAATACACCCAACGCAACAAGGTATCACATATCAGATCAAATTACTATTAAATAATCAGCACTACCATGCAAGTCTATCGGCTTATACGATATACATACAAATGCCTCTCTCCTAGCATTCTATCATGCAATAACTAAGCAGATCCTTAGCCCTAACTAGCATGCAATTCAAAGATTCATAAATCAAATCATAACAAATAACATGTATGAGTATTCTGGGAAAACTTACCTAAGCTCGGCGGATTGCATGCACCACACCATACTCTAAAAAAAATCTATTCTTGAGAACACTTTTCTTTTGCAAACTTTACCAAATCCTCAGTTTGAGTTCGGACACTCCTGAGAGTATGTCTGAATCCCTAATACCAAGGCTCTGATACCAACTTGTAACGCCCTGAAAATCATGACATAACATTTTTTGTTTTTAGATTAATAGATCGTTAACACATGTACTTCCCATAAAAACCAAAGTAATTAAGTTTTAACAAAATATTGACAAATCAGAGTAATTCACAGAAAACGGAAACATGTGGTGTGTGCTCTGCAATCATCCCGAGCCCTTCCATTTGAAAATCGGAGTACCTGAAATATAAACTGAAAACCGTAAGCACAAAGCTTAGTGAGTTCCCCAAAATACCATACAACATACAACCACATATTATCATGCAACATACATATAGTTGCCATGGGCTCCCCCCATGGTCTTTATTTAGTATGACATGGGCTCCCCCATGGTCTTTACCTAGAATGCCATGGGCTTCCCCCATGGTCTGATATCCAAATGCTACAGGCTTCCCCCTGGTATCTTCCATGCAAGTATCATAGAGACAAATAGCATACCACAAAACACGTAATAGGCCGGCATTGGTGCCTTCGACCCATGGATATAGGGAGAAGACTCGTCTCACACTGCTGAATCATACAAAAAAACCCTTAGCTGCTGGCTGACTGATCCCCGAACTATTAATAAGAAAACAACACCCAATTAACAATTGGGTTCCAATCCATAACCACAACTCCATACTTGGGGTAAAAAGACTATTTTACCCCTAACCTAGCCTTGTCCAAATCTATGACCCAAACTACAATCTGAAAGGCCCAAAGGCTAATTAATCAACAAATGGCCCAATTTTCCAAATTGGGCCCAAACCCCTTACATGGGCCTTACCTTAAGGCACAACCATTATTTCTAGTCGAAAACACTTTGTATTCCGAGGGCCCATTAATAACTCAAACACTCAAGCCCAAAATACCGAAAACTACTCGTGGCCCAAATCATGGCCCAACTTTCCAAATTGGGCCCAAATCCCTTCGTGGGCCTTCTCAAAATCACTATCAGAGCAAAACATGATGGACCAACAGGGCCCAAGACAAATAAGCCCAACAGATGGCCCACACTGAAGCCCAATAAGCAAAACTCCCCCTGATTGAGTATGAGGGGATTACTTAGTTGTATGCCCAACGTACTCCTCCATTGAGCCAAAACCTTCACTAAGCTCTTAATGCTTAATCCCATAATTCCAAAACACAGATCCACTTCTAAATGAACGTCTAGAATCATAAAGTCACTGACTTGGTGACTTTGCATGCCCCAAGAAGACCCAATCTCAAAGTGTAGCATTCTACTTTCATGAAAAGGGCCCAAACTAAAACATGGATGATTTTAAACTCTAAAGGTGCCAACGTTATGGACCTTGAACCTTAGAAACACTAAGAGGGGCAACTCAAAGCTCCTAGAGTGGAATCAAGACCACTAGATCTCATTCTTGGGACCAAAATGAACAAAAACTCATAAATGATAGATCTAAGACATCAATGATCAAGTTTAAAGCTTTTTACCTCCAACAAGCTGGAAATTAGACACATAAGCAAGATCCATTAGCTCCTCCTTGATTCCCATCCTTGCACCAAACTCCATCTTCTTTGAAATGGACCAAACACACCAAAAATGGACACCATAAGCTCAAAATTCCACCATGAAGGCTTAAGGACGATTTTTAGGGTTTTAGAGGGTGGGGGCTGACTTAGAAATGAAGAAAGAGGCTAACATTATGCTTATATAATGTACAACCCTAAAATTAGGGTTTTCAACCTAACGCTCGTACGCCCAGCGTACGAGGTCTCGCACCCCGATCCATCTTCGCACTACGCCACACGTTCCTCCATCTCCGCCTTGCGTAACTCCCTTTTCCTGGTACGCCCTACGTACCACCTTGGTACGCCCTGCATACTAGGGTTTTCCCCCAAACCCTAATTCATGCGAAGACCATAACTTTCTCGATATAGCTCTGCATCCGACCATCCTTATATCCATGAAAAGGTATCGATACGCTCAACAATATTATCAATTCATACTCACGATAAGATATCCCAAACGAAAATCCACTTTCCATAAAAGCCTGAGATAAGAAATTACCGAAATGCCCTTTGACCCAAAAACTCAAACTGAAAACCCGAGCAACCAAGATACATTAGCCAACTCCAAACTGGCCTTGTGACAACCGGCAAGTTTCTGGTCAAGTCAAAGTCAAGTCAAGGTCAACGGGACAACTGGTCAACTCATCTAGTGCTTATATGTTAGGAATTACTTTATGTTTTCTAATGTATAACTATAAATCTTAATGCAAAGTAACACTTGAAGATTTCAAATGTTCAAAATTTAAAACCCTAATCTGATTTAGGGAAGTAACAGCTCTGTAAAACATTATTAAGTGCCCTTCGGGGGTGTATAACACTCAAAATGGGATGTAACTAAGTCTACGGCCTTTGAACTACGAAGAAAAACATTACTAAAGGGCCCCGGCAAAGTCTCTCTCAATCTCTCCCACTATATATCTCTCTCTCCAAAATCTCTCCAAGAATATGAAGTCTCTCCCCAAATCTCTCCAAGAATATGAAGTATCTCCCAAATCTCTCCAAGTATGTGAAATCTCTCCCAAATCTCTCCAAGAATATGAAATCTCTCCTAAATCTCTCCAAGAATATGAAGTCTCTCCCAAATCTCTCCAAGAATATGAAATCTCTCCCAAATCTCTCCAAGTATGTGAAATCTCTCCCAAATCTCTCCACATACCTTCCTCAGTCGAAAACAACCCAAAACCGGAGTAGAAAACTCAAAAGGACCATTTTGGTCCTGAACCTCTCATCCGGAACCCTCTTGGTCCTGAACCTCTCATTCGGAACCCTCTTAGCCCGGACACCTCCTAAGGAACAAAGAGAAATTGCTTTGGAAGTTCCCCTGCTTCGGATCTAGCATGACCCGGAAGGGTTAATGAGTGTTTCGGATCTCCTCGCTTCTCCGGAACAGCGCCATTTCGCACCTCGGTCCGGACCTCCGGACTTTGCCTCCTGGCTTCGGAATCCGAGAAGATGCCCCGGAACTAAGTAGCTGACTCCGGAACCGAGAAGAGCCTTCCGGAAGTTCCTGTTTGCTTCGAAAATTTGCTCCCTACTCCGGACCTCGCATTTTGACTCCGGATTTATGCCATTTTCGGGTTTTTCCATCATTTTAAGGCATTTTGACGTCGGGAATACCTCCAAACTCATATTTTTCATAACTTAGACCCCTTAAACCACTATTTTATGCCAAAATTAAGTATTTTTAACATATTTATATAAAATAGAAACTAAGATTTTTAAGGATATTCTAAGGTAAATAAAGGGGTTTGACTTTATGATGTGATGATAATTCCTCATTTCCCATGCGAATCCCAGATAAACACACATTATCCATAAGAAAATAAGCTTTACCCACCAGCTTTCCATGCAAATGTCAAGTCACCCTTATCCCCTATCTAGAATACGTGAACTCTTTCCTCCCCATATTCCGCTTCTCACTTCCTCATCCAGTAAGCCCCTAAGAATTCTCTCAATCCCCTTCAAGACTCAAGCTTCATTCCTTCAAGGAAAATTTCCAGAATTTTTGTAAGTGTTCATCCTCTTTTACTAATGATTCTTCATATTATTCCTAAGATTTCACTATATTTACACACAAAAATTATTCTTAGAATCCTCTAAAGTTTTAAGAATCTCCAAGTTTTAGAGCTTGGAAACTTCCTCATCACTCTTCAAATCACCCAGCAAAGATAACCAAGGTGAGCTTCATACCCCACATTTTTCTAAGTTTCTATTATTTTGGGGGAGAGTACAAGTCACCTCTTGCTCTAAAATTCTTGAATGATTGCATGTATACGTGTGTTTGGTATGTGTGTTGAAATATTATTGTATTATTATAACTCTCTGTGAACGTGAGGCTGTTAGGGTGCAAAGTCACTCTTGGATGTAGTGTTTTAGGCTTTCCCCTTTGTATGTGTAAATGGGTTGAGTCTTTCCTATAAATAGGAAGTGAGTGACTCCCATTATGTAAGGAACCATTTGGAGTGTTAGACTAGAGAGAGAAATTGTGTACAAACCCATTTGTATATCCTTTCTAGATCTAATATGAGCTTAAAAAGATTTATTTACTCCTTGTGTTCTTGATTTTACATGATGATTTACTAGATCTTTCTAATTCCGCACATGCCATCATAATCAACACCACTACAATTGGTATCAGAGCGGGTGTTCTTGATTGGATCAAGAATTGATCCTTGATGGCTTTCTAGATTTGGTGATTCTTTGTTTTTGATTTTTGATCATCATGTTTTAGAGAGTTTGGATTCTAGAAATCGAATTCATCTTTGATTCTATTCATAATTCGATTTTCTTCACTAGAATTCAAGTGATTTTTGCTTTCTCTCTCTAAAAAACCCATTTGAAATCACTTTCTCTCTCTAGAAATCTTCAAGTTTTTGTGATCATGGTGAATTTGCCTTACAATTCTTGGATTGTGATTGTTGAAGATATCAAATACAAAGTCAATAAAGATCAATATTATGGGTTGGTGTTAAACAAGTTGATATATTGGGAAACTATGGTTTCTTATGGAGGATTGAAGGATGATCATGGAAGCTTGATATTTCAACCACTTTGTGAGATCAAATGGTTGGCTGATATTACGTGGTCCATATCATCACGTAGTAGTGATAAGATTGGAGAAGAAAAATATTTGTTCAGAAAGAAATATATTTCTCTTATTGAAGACCCAAATGATCTTCGTGCTCTTAAGGTTGTTGAAGTTGTTAACAATGGAGTTCAATGTGATGTTCTTGATGTTCTTGAAGTTCATGATAAGAAGATTCAAGTTGATTCTCAAGATGAAAAAGTTTTTTGATCGATTGGAGTTCAAACCGATGATATTTTGTGTTCTTGTGATTCGTTTGAAGGAATGATTCCTTATCGGAAGCCGGTGATCCAAGAAATTCACAAGTATCAAACTCCAAAAGATTTGATTCAAACTCATAAAGTTGAAGTTGTGGAAAGTGGGTTTGTTCATGAGATCAAGTCTTCAAGATGCAAAAAGTTGAGAAAGAAAAAGAAGAAGAAGATTAATCGGAAAAACAAGCGGGTTTACTCACAAAAATCGTCAAATGTTGTGAAGTCGAAATCCGTGAAGCAAATTTGGGTTCCAAAGCAACAATCTCCAAATGTTGCATTGAATTTGAAGTCAAAACCCAAATGTGTTGGTGGTTCTTTTGAAGATGTTCTTTGATCGATGAAGAACACGAAGAACACGAAGAACGAGTTGTACAACACGCATCGTGGGTGGTACAATGTTCAAATTGGAGATTTTCTGGTTCCAACAAAAGAACCAAGATCTTCTAAATTTGATTCGTTCGTTGAAAACGGAAATCGATTCGTCAAAAAGGTATCTCAAATTCTCAAATGGATTCCAAAACGTCCATGATTTCGATTCATATTTTGCGTTTTTCATTTTTGATCGATTTGCCTCATTGGATCTAATCCGTTTCAACCCATTGTTGATCCAATTTTTTATTAATGATCAATCATATTCGTTTCGAGCCTAATTGTTGTTGATCCAAATTATATTTTCTTTGATTCAGCCCAATTCAAATTACATTAGCCCAAATCAGTTTAAATTCTACAATTACTTTAATGAAACCCAAACTAAAGTTCGATATTGTTCATATTATATAATTGAGCCCAAATCGATTCTGACTTACACAAATCGATGCACTGATTGAAATCGATTTATCTTCTTTGTTCTGAACGCAAACTAGTTCTTTATCTCTCTGATTAATTCGATATTCCTCTAGTTCATATCGTCTTAATCACGAATTATGAGATTTTTGTTCTTCTTTGATTCGCTCATCTAATTCAAAATGGATTTTTGTTTCAAAACTTGTATCGTTGATTCATTCAAAGATGATAATCGATTTTTGCTTCTGTTGAAATTATGAAAAGTCAAAGTGTGAAAAAGTCAAAATTGATCGAATCAAAAGTCAATTTGAGTTGTTTTGGAATCTAAATTGTTGCTTATGGTTGATTCTGAGTCGAAATTAGATGGAAAAAGGGCTTTAGAGTCGAACGAATTGAGATTGGGAAGTCAGGTTTGATACCTGGATAACGAAGATGACACAGTCAATTTGAATGATTGAAAAAAAAGCACAAGTTGAGTGTATTTTCAATTGCTTGGTGAAAATTGAATCAATTGGTTGGAATGTTTGCAGTCGATATTGTAATTTTCGAAATCGGTGTTTGATTTTGGAGTTCGAATGTGAGGTTTGGATTGATTATGTGATCGATTTGATGAACAAGTGGCAGAATAACGATTGATTGAAGAATCGATGTGAGAAAAATTGATTTTTGGGTTAGATTTGGAAGTTAGTCTCTGGAGATTTTATGAATTGGGATGAACTCGATGACTATAGCAGATAACTAAATCGTGATGTACAATCGAATGGTTTATTTGTTAACAGCAAAGAACTTGAATTAACGAAGATTTGTTTGGAATCGATGGCTTTGTTTATTGACGAAAAGGAGATGGTTTTCGTTAAAAAGGGTTAACGATCGATTTGGGTTAAGATTCGAAGATTTGGGAATCAATGGTTTGGTGAACTGGAACGAAGAACTATAACGATGAACTGTAAGAACGAAGAATGATTTTTGGGTTGAATGTACGAGGTGAGAAAATTCGATTCAGAGGTATTCAAAGGTTACTGTTCATTAAGAGGCTTCGAATGCTTCGAATTCGTGTGTTTGGGAAAATTTTCGTATGAAGAGAAAAAAAAATTGGGGGAAGATGATTTCGTACGAAGGGGTTATTGGGGAATTATAAGAAGGGTCTATGATTTTGAATGTACGAAGAGGATACAGTGCTTCGTATGAATGGAAGAAGAAAACAAACAGTTACAATTTTGGTCCCTGCTCTTTTAACGAAGTGGTATAAATGGTTCAACCCTTCGTATGTTTGATCATGTCTTCGTATGATTTGAATAAATGAACAATTTTCGAATTCAGCCCCTGAAATTTCGAATATTTGGCAACCTCCACAATTAATTGAAGTTTCGAATGCTTGACACTTTTCACCCAAATTCGAAAATTTTCTGAATTTTCGAATGTTTGGGCCAACTCTTCGTATCTTTGGAGCACAAATGGCAGAATTTTCGAAAATAGTCCCTGAGGCTTCGAATGTTTGGCGGTTCATACCCATTTTCGAAAAAGGACTGTTTTTGCTGAAAATTGAAGAAAATGCATTTCAAGCCCCTGCAGTTTGTGCAAATTGCCGCTTTCTATCCAGCTTTGGAAAAGGGGGAGAGTTTTGCATATTTGGCTGTTTTGGGGGCAACGGGTCCCTGCAGAATTCAGAAAGTGACGATTTTTACCCGGTTTTTGAAAAATCTTGCAACTTTCACCCAAAAAGTCAAAAAATTTCATAAATTGGAAATTTTTTGTGGCTTTTTCGTGATTGTTTTTCCGTGCAAGATTTTTGGTGATTCTTTTTTGGTACACATCAAGGGGGAGTATCGTGAAGACTATTCCTCGGGCGCTTCTCACCCTTAGTGGGTTTTATAATCATTTTTTGATTATAAAAAGGGGGAGAATGATGGGTATTCGAAGCTTCTCGGGTTTGTCGAATATTCGTTTGCGGATTTGAAGAGCGGTGTTACTTCAAGGGGGAGTTTGGTCTTCATCGCGCTAGCTCGTTGGAGATTGAAGCCGGACATCCAATCCTAACTTTGAGGGGGAGAATGTTAGGGTGCAAAGTCACTCTTGGATGTAGTGTTTTAGGCTTTCCCCTTTGTATGTGTAAATAGGTTGAGTCTTTCCTATAAATAGGAAGTGAGTGACTCCCATTATGTAAGGAACCATTTGGAGTGTTAGACTAGAGAGAGAAATTGTGTATAAGCCCATTTGTATATCCTTTCTAGATCTAATATGAGCTTAAAAAGATTTATTTACTCCTTGTGTTCTTGATTTTACATGATGATTTACTAGATCTTTCTAATTCCGCACATGCCATCATAATCAACACCACTACAGAGGCTTCACAAAACACATAAGGATAAATAATATTTTAATCACTACTTGAAGTATACTATTTACAAAAGGAGCCTCCCAAGTTTTTGGGTGTGTTCAACATGCACCTTGTATCCATGCTTTTCATAACTAGAAATAAAAGTTGCTGAAATAGACCTTGAAATGTTGACACTAAGTCTAGAATTTCGAAATTGGAACTTTGCGTCCCATAAATGACTATTTGCAAACTGTTAGGGGTTATTTATAAAAATTTGATATAAGTAATTTCACCAAGAATACATGCAAATAGAGCCTTTATGACAGAAAGATTTGCATGTCATAAAACTGCTGTCATAATTCAGCACAAGTCATGGTTTTACACAATTCAAAACTAGACACCTCCCGAAAAATGGGGTCTCACTTAGTAATCTAGAAAGGGAATAGTCATTTTGTCGACTTCGCTAATATTGGTTCGATTTGATAAATATGTAAAGCGGATTATTTTCAACACGAAACGAAACTAAACGAAATATCAAGTCAACGACTACAACTATTTTTTTTTTTTTGTAAATAATGGTTTTCACGATTTGCTCAAAGATCGGTTAGTATTCTAGTCAGACAAATCTTCACAGTACATATATTAATACAATATTGTACACTTTAAGTCCTGTAAGAGTTATAACTAGAATCTCCTGGAGGGAGAGCGGGAATTTGTGTATAGATCTATACGGGGTTGACATCCCGCACCTTCGCTGTTCGTTACAGCTAGACGCCTAAAGAACGTCATAACGGGCACTCCGTTGTATTAGTATGGTTATAACGACTCACTAGAATATATCATAAATATATTTATACATATTTCACTTTTGGTTTACAAACAACTATGTTTTGGTTTGTACAAAAGAAACTTTTCTAGACAAGTGTTATGGTTTTCAAAGCTACTATTTTAAACATCAGAAAATATAGGATTTTCTGAGGTAAACAATTATATACGATTTCGAAAACGACCAACTAAGACACACATGTAACTACACTCGAGTTTAAAATAAGTCATACAACTGTTTTGGATAAGAAAATATTGGATTTTCTGGATTTCTAAACTATCATCAAAGTTTTATACACAAATGCTTATGAACTCACCAACATATTTTATGTTGACGCTTTTCAAACGACTTGTATTCTCAAGAAACCAATAAGCAGGTTGTGGATCGCGGACTCAAGATTATTTTGCTATATTTTGGTTTTGCTTACCGATGTTGTTGAGAGAAAAACTTTGAGACACACTTGAACAAACGTTAGAACAAGTAGATTGCGGAATAGTTTAATCTCGAAGGATCTAAAAGCTCAACAATAATATTAATAAGTTAGAGTTAGATAGTTAGAGAGTTAGTTGTGGAAAAGTAAAGAAATAGAAATGACAACAATTGTTATATCAAGTATACACATAAGTTGATTCATAACAAGGAATGCATTCAAACCAAGATAATAAGGAAGATCAAACTTAGTGATTAAGTCACAAAAGACTTGCTCCGAAGAGAGGTTTTAATCAGTTGTATTCTAGTAAGATTTGAGAGTAAGAAGGGATGCGTAGTGAAATAGAGAGATAGAAAAGATAACTTCAGAGATGTGTATTCAGAATAGATAGATTCGTAGTTAATACAAGAGAATGAGCTCTATTTATAGAGACTCACGAAGTACACTAGATTACATCTCTAACAGTAGCCATGCAAGGCATACTAGACAATAGAGAGTATTACAATAAAAGACAAGTAAAGTAATCTAGTAAAGAGACTGCGGTAGGTAGAGACTCCGGATGCGGTTGCTGATGAAGGAGCTTGACTGCGGGTTCTTGTCGGCTGCGGTAGCTGAAGTTCAAGAGGGTCACTTTTTTATGATTCAACAATTTCCCCCTATGTGACCTCTTTAACTTTTGTTCGGCTATCAAGTTTAAGAAACTTGATCAGGATCCACCAAAACTTCCTGATGTTTTCCAACCAGATGATTCTCCTTAAAATCGCGAACTTGACTTCTGCAGTAGTGTGCTTCGATTTTTCAACTGCGGTTTGGCATATATCAAGTTGCTTCCTGGTGAGGCGATGCATGGCAGTCATAGGAATGAAGTATTTGACATTATCGATCTTCCTTTTGAAAATGACTCCAAGTTCAGGAAAGTTGGTTGCACCTAAGGATCTTTCTTGATAGCCTTCGGTAGGCATTGGTGCAGGGTCGAGTGGTGGCAGATCAAATTTCTTGGCAATGGTGGGGTAGATGTATGCGTCGATTTTAGCAAAATCACAGACCGTTTCCTTCAAAAAAGTATTAGCCCTTTCAAGCGCAATCTTCATCTTCGGGTGCTTCTCCGACTTGTTCTGGAACACCTTTGCAACGAGAAAGACTTCTTCCGGATTCATACAGGGGAAGTCAGCTTGGGTGCGGACATAGTCGTGTTCCCTTCTAGTGAGGGTGTAGTGGATGAAGTCAGCCTTCATGAACTTCCGAATCTTGTAGTTCTTGACTGCGGATGGTCTATCGTTAGACCATATTTTCTCAATGGGAGAGGCATGCTTAGCATAAAAAAGACTAAGTCTCTCAAATTCCATTGGCAGTCTTTTGTGGCCTGGAAGGCTGCGGTCGAATTGCTCAAACACTGTGAAGTATTTGGCATTTGGGGAGATTGAAACATCCAAGTAGCCATCCGAAGGAGGTTCAGCATAGGTGAGGTGAGGTCTATAATCGTCATCCAGCAGTCTGCGGTGAGGATTGATCCAAGAGTTTATCAAGGATTCATCCATGATGGTGTCAAAACTGCATTCTCTCCATATGAGCTCAGCCAGTTTAGCTGCCTTCCAATCTTTTTTCCTTTGGGTGGTGGCAGGGGAGTCGTTTGAGCTTGGAGAGGACATGTGCTCAACCAGGTTTTTGAAGTGAAGGGAGTCTCTGGTTTCTTAGGATTGATCTCCTCTTGCGGTGGAGTGTCATGAGGTGGAGTATGATGAGATGGTCGCGGTGAGGGTTGCGGTGTAGGAATTTTTTCGGTGATGATGGGGGGACTCTGATGTTGTGAGATGGAATGATTGGAGTGATGAACTTCATCTTCACTGTGATGGACTTCGTCTTCACTTCCCCCTCTTGAGGAATGCAACCCAGGAGCTTCCTCAAGCCATTGTCGAAGGCCATCAACTTTGGCAAAAACGTCTTGAAATTGAGCTCTGAGGGCATCTGCCAGTTGTTGATTATTGGGGATGGTGGAGTTGAAGACCAGTCTATGAATTTCCTTGGTGAGCTGAAGAATCTCGGGACCATGGAAGTTGGAGGACAGGGATCGTTGCAGTCTGTTGATTGTGGCTTGAAGAACTGAGATAGTGGACTCATACGCAGTGTGAGTCTCAGTTATCAGTTTTTGAGACGGTGTGGCTTGATCCGCAATGGCTGCTTGGAGATCTTTCTTGATTGCGGTCACCTCAGAGATGAGGCGTTCCGCAGTAGCCATGAAGTCCTTGTGATCTGCTTGTCGATTGTTGTCAAGGGACCGGATTCCCATTTCAACTTTGAGAGAAATTCTCTCAGCAGCCAATCGCTCACGCGTTTCCAAGCGCTCTATTCGTTCGATCAACGACTGCGGTTCGGGGGTGTCTTCTGGTTGCGGTTGAGTTGGCTTGACCGCAGCTAGAATTTGATCAACTTTTGCTTGCAGGCTCAAAAACTCCTTTCTTGTGACAGCATTCTTCTTCTTTTTCTTCTTCTCTTTGGGTTTTGAAGTTGAATGGTGAGAGCCACTGGATTCCTCTTCTTTATCGAACATCATAAGGTCATCATCAGAAGGACTAGGCTTATTTACCTCCTGAATATCATCATCATCAAGACCGAAGGTGGGAGCAGAACTGACTTCTATTGCGGTTCCTTCGTCTTGTGATTCATGAACTGTTGGAGTTGGAATCGGATTTGGAGTTGGAGTTAGAGTTGGGTTACTCTGGAGGGGCCTGCACCTTTACCTGTTGCTTGAGCTTTGAGGATTGCCTCAGCCATCTCGGTCATCCAGTCTTGAACCTTCAGAATGGTGGCTACGGTATTGGCATTATTGATTGCATCTGCCCAATACTTAGCCACTGACTGGATTTCTTGTTCCTTTTGTTGTTGTTGCTTGATCTGTTGTTCCTTGCGTGCTTGGAATGCCCTCCTGAAAGCGGCATATTTCTTGATCTCTGACTCAGTTACCGGAGTGTAGCGTAACCATGAGTCGTTTGATTCATCCCCGTCAAATCCTTGGAATCTCACCGAAGTGTCCTTCGGGTTCACGGATCCTTGCACATTTGTGCTCACCGTGCCTAAACCACCTGCTGCGGATGTAAGCAGAGTAGGATTTCCTGAGCTTCCTTGGTCTCCTTGACCCATAGTCACGTTTGGCCTCGGCTCAGTTCTGGCTAGGGCGGAAGAAGTGCCCTGCGGTTGGGGAGGTGTTTGAAGTGTTTGGGTTATGTTCAAGAGGATGGAGTGCAACTCCTCAGAAGAAAAAAAATACAGTCGGGAAGCCCTGGAGACCTTAGGGCGTGCACCAGTGTCATCCTCTTGGGATTGAACTGGGGGGGGAGTCTCCACGATGCGGTGAATCAGACTCACTTTCTGAGTCTGATTGGAAAAGGATAGTGGTGTTGAATGGGTCTGCAGCCACGCCAAGGACTACCGGAGCCTTTTGAGAGGCTGAGGTATCAGTCCGGTCATGCATTTGGCCAGAGGTATTGGTTTTCCTTTTCTTAAGGATGGCAATTGGTTGCGCATTCTCATCAGAAACGCTATCAGGTGTGGGTGCGGTTGGTGTGATTTTACGTTTCTTGGTGGGTGCGGTTGGTTTGGGAGCATCCTTCTTTGGTGGTCTTTGTTTCTTCTTTGTGGCCAATTGCTTTCTTCTTTGAGAAAGATTGGAGAGGGTAGTGGAGGAAGGGACTGCGTTACTTCCAGGGTTAATGATTGCGGATGGGTTTTGAAAAGGCGGGGTAGGAGGGTATGGGGCAATACCTTCCGTAGCCTCAATGTGATCTGAGACATCAGCAGTCTCAAGACCAAGAGTGGAAAGAATATGGGTAGGAAGTCTTCGAATTGGTCCAAAAATAGATTGATTAGAAGAAGGATTGTACCTTTTGAGATCCTTGGTGACAAAGAAATTGATGTCACTGCCCATGTTGATCCCTGCATCCGCATGGAGGTCTGAAATGCAGAGGGACCAGAACCTTGCGAAAGTGAGTTCGGTTGGGTTCTCCCTTGGGCTCTCCTTGGGAATGTATTGAAGAAAGTCGTCCCATAGGATCTGCCCGTAGTTTACGTCATGACCTGTGAAGATACTCCACACCCGCTCCAGAAGTTTGAGTCCCATATTATCCGTGCCTCCGATTCTGCCGGATAGACTGCGGATGACGAAATGGCAAACAAATTGCCAGACCGCAGGCACTTGGTTTTTCTTGAATTCCCCAATTCCTTTAATCTTCTTCTGATATCCCATTTGGTAAAGTGTAGAAGTAACGTCCGCCATGGATGGGGTGAAAATCTTGATGGAGGGATGAACAAGGAGGTTAATGGCAGAAAGAAACTTTTCTTTGGACAGAATGACCAAAGAATCGTTAACCAGGTTAAGATGAACTTCTTGTGGGTTTTCGATTGGGCGATAGGCTGAGAAGGCACATTTGAATAGGGTTGAGATTGGGACAACGTCTGTGAAAGCATCAAAGGGGCCAAACAGGGGGTGATTCTTCAAAAACTTGATCATCAGCTTGATCGGAGCATTGTAGGATGAATGATCTTGGAACACAACTCTGAAGTTGGTTGAAGCAATCGTAGGAGAGTCTGACCCAGTAGGGTTCACTGATCCAGATGCCTTGGATTGTTTCTTAGATACACCAGATTTCACCATTGTAGGAGCTTGAGAGAAAGAGTAGAAAACAGAGTGCTTGTAGGAATTTGAGAGGGAAGATTCAATGTTCAGAGAGCGTAAAGTGATTTTGGGGAAGACGAAGGGTTTATATAGGGGTGAAGTGGAACAGTAACTATTTTTACCCTAGGTAAAAAGAAAGGATAAGGTAAAAGGTCGTTTGGGGGGAATCTTTTGAATTGAAAATTAAATCTCAGCCACATAATATGAAACAGTTTAAATTTTTTTTTGAGATTTTACCAAAAAAGGGATTTGCATTTAATGAAAAGTCAGACGTGCATCATCACATCAGGTGAGGGAAAAGAAGTTGTAATGGATGGGACGTGTTGGGTAAGAGGAAAAGACAGATTAAGGATGTGTTTATGGAAAGACGTTCTTTTTGACATCATACCTAAAATAGGTCTGACACAAGGTTTATTCAAAAGAGAATGAGACAGTTTCTCAAGGAATGTTTTTTTTATTTAATGTTTTATTTAATGAAGGATCATTAAATAGCACACCATGATTCAAGGGATGATGAAACAGTTGAGAAATTATCAATGTGATTGTGGATGGAAATTGCATTGCGGATGACCAGATGTTATTGCGGATGAACAGATGTCATTGCTGATGAACAGATGTTATTGCTGATGAACAGATGTTATTGCGGATGAACAGATGAATGTCTGCAGTATAGGAACTGAGGAGAGCACTTGTACAAAAAGTTAGTAATAACAAACAATAAGGAACCATGAAAGATAAGTATGATATATGGTTGCGGTACATAGACTGCGGTACCAAAACCATCTATCATAAGTAACTTTCAGTTAGAACCGCAACGGAGACCAAGGATGGTCTGTGATACCTATCAATTCAAGAAGAATTGCGGGTCTGGATTCATCATTCCTAACATTTGCAGGAAGGTGTTAAGTTTTGTGGAGTCAAGCGCTTTTGTGAACACATCAGCAATCTCTTCATGAGTATGGACAAAGATGAGTTCATTGTTACCTTTCAGGATGTGGTCTTTGATGAAGTGATACCGTAGTTCAATATGTTTGGTCTTGGAGTGTTGAATAGGATTATGAGAAATCGCTATAGCACTTTCAGAGTCACAGTAAATTGGTATCCGCAACATTCTGTATCCGTAGTCCATAAGTTGTGTCTTCATCCATAGGACTTATGAACAACAGTTGGCTGCGGCCACATACTCAGCTTCTGCGGTAGACAGAGAAACACAACTTTGCTTCCTTGAGGACCAGCTGACGAGTCTTCCTCCCAAAAATTGACATTTTCCTGAGGCACTTTTGCGGTCTAATCTGCATCCGGCGTGATCCGCATCTGTGAAAGCTTGCAGGCTGAAGTCATTGCATGCGGGGTACCATAGACCAAGAGATTTGCTTCCTTTCAGGTACCGTAGTATCTGTTTGGCTGCGGTCATATGTGACACTTTTGGGTCAGCCTGATACCTTGCGCATACACCTGTTGCAAAGACAATGTCTGGCCTGCTTGCGGTAAGGTACATCAAAGAGCCTATGATACCTCTATAAGTCTTGTGATCCACAGATTCGCCTGAGGGATCAGCAGAGATCTTATATCCGAAGGCCATGGGGACCTTAGTCGAAGAACAGTTGTCCATAGAATATTTCTTTAACAATTCAGTGGTGTATTTCTCTTGATGAATGAATATCCCTTGCGGAACTTGTTTCACTTGAAGTCCTAGAAAGAAGTTAATCTCTCTATTCATGCTCATTTTGAACTTGTTGGTCATGAGCTTAGCAAATTCATCCACCATTCCTTGATCAGTCGATCCGAAGATGATATCATCCACATATATTTGTACAAGCATAAGGTGGTCACCATTTGCTTTTCTAAATAAAGTGGGATCAATCACTCCTCTTTTGTATCCGGACGAGACAAGAAATTCAGAGAGAGTCTCGTACCATGCTCTTGGGGCTTGCTTCAGACCGTAGACTGCTTTTTCAAGTTTGTAGCAGTGGTCTGGGAATTCGATACTTTCAAAGCCTGGAGGTTGCTGAAGATAAACCTCTTCTTTTAATTCCCCATTGAGAAATGCACTCTTAACGTCCATTTTACCTTGACGTTTTTGTGGGCTGCGTATGCTAGGAAGATCCGGATGGCTTCCATTCGTGCCACCGGAGCATACGTTTCATCATAGTCAACACCTTCAAGTTGACTGTAGCCCTTTGCAACTAGCCTTGCCTTGTTTTTGACTACCGCACCAGATTCATCCAGCTTGTTTTTGAATACCCATCTAGTACCAACAATGGTGTGACCGTGTGGCTTCGGGATGAGCTTCCACACTTTGTTCCTTTTGAATTCTTCTAGCTCTTCTTGCATTGCGGATATCCAATCAGGTTCTAGTAATGCTTCTTTGATCGTTCGGGGCTCGACTGAGGACATAAATGTTGTGTAGTGACAATGATCAGATAAGTCCTTGGAAGATCGAGTCTGGATACCTGCGGATGGGTTGCCAATGATTTGACCTGGTGGGTGGTCCTTCGTCCATACGTGTAGACGGGGTTGTAGATGATCAACAGCTGCGGTAGAGGGAATATCTTCAATATCAGAAGATTCTGTGGTTGGAGATGGCAGTTCCCCCTGGATTTGAGAACATCCTGCGGAATCATCTTGGTTTGTTGGAACGAGAATGGAATTTTCTTGAGCAGTTGGAGGAGGTTCCCCCTGGATTGCTGATGGGAGTTCCTCTGGAACCTGTGAAGGTTCCCCCTGGACTGCGGATGGAAGAGTGATAATCCTTGAATCGGTTCTTGTGTCAATGTTCTTTATAAGTTCATCATCCGAATCCGAAGATACGTTTGATGGTAATGATTCTATGCGGGTAGGAACTTGAGCAGTATCAAGTAGTGGAACCTCGACGGTTGTTGCTTGATCCGGAGTAGAGCTTTCCCCCTCAACCGGAGAGGTGGAAGTATTGAGAGATGCTACTTCGGATAGTGATGGACCAGAAACATCAACTTGTTGTTGTTGAGCTGCCGGTGACACAAGAACTTCAGATAGTTTTGCCGTTTCAACAGGGTCGAAAAGATCATCATAATTGACTTCAACTAGATTTAAAGGACCTGAAGTGGCAGGAATATCGCTTTCCATGATTGCGGTGGTTTCAGTGGATGGAGGGGCGTTGCGGATGTGAGAATCATCAAATTTCACATCGAAGCTTTCAATGATTAGCCTTGTACGTCTGATGAGGACCCTGTAAGCAACTTTGTTAGTGGAATAGCCAAGAAAGATGCCTTCATCAGACTTCGGTGCAAACTTGTTAAGCTGATCTCGGTTGTTGATCACGAAACATCTATACCCAAAGATATGAAAGAAGCGAACATTTGGCTTGCGGTTGTTAAGGCCCTCATACGGTGTTTTATTGAGGCGTTTGCACACAATGCTTCGGTTTTGTACAAAGCATGCGGTTGCTACAGCTTCAGCCCAGAAGTAGAGAGGAAGGTGTGTGAAGTTGAACATGGATCTGGCTGCTTCTACTAGAGTGCGGTTCCTTCTCTCTACTACCCCATTTTGTTGCGGTGTGTAGGGAGCTGAGAAGTTGTGAGTGATGCCTTTAGAAACCAAGAAACTGTTGAGAAGGTGATTAGTAAACTCGGTTCCATTATCACTGCGGATACGTCTTACTGGAAGCTTGATCTGAAGTTCTATTTCCTTCATGAAATTGATGAGAATCTGCGGTGTGTCTGACTTGAGTCTAAGGAAGAAGACCCATGTGAAGCATGTAAAGTCATCTACAATAACCAGTACGTATTTCTTGTGATGGAGACTGGCTACGGTGGATGGACCGCAGAGATCAATGTGTAAGAGCTCTAGTGGTTCAGAGATTGAAGAATCAATTACCATGGGGTGACTTGCTTTGGATTGCTTTCCACATTCACAAGCCGGACAGAGAGTATCGTTGCTGAATTTGAGAATAGGGAGACCTCTGACTAGTTCTCCGGTGACCAAATTGTTGATGTACCTGAAGTTAAGATGAGCTAGCTTGTGGTGCCATAGCCAGCTGACTTTGGATACGGCTTTGGATAGGAAGCACAATTGCGGTCTACCAATGATCAGAGAGACATCCAAAGGATACATGGTACCTTCGGATCGGGATTTGATCAGACACGTGTTCCTATCACTTGTCATTACATAACAAAATTGGTCATCAAATTCAACTCGATGTCCTGCCTTACATAGTTGGCCAACACTGATGAGATTGTGTTTAAGGCTTTCTACATAAGCAACCTTCTGAATAGAAAAGTTCCCCGTAGTGAGAACACCGTAACCTCGGATGACTCCATTCGCATTGTTGCTGAATGTGACATTTCCACCATTGCATATTGGCCTGAAATCCCGAAGGTATTCTAACCTTCCGTTCATGTGCAAGGAGCAGACACTGTCGATTAACCATTCTTCTTCTTGTTCCTCCTTGCACAAAGCCTGAGAATTACACGGTTAGTTTAGGCATCCAAACTAGTTTGGAGCCTGGGACAACAGATGAGTTTCTGAATGATGCATGGACCGAGGTTGCAGGGACGGGTCTCTTGTCAACTTTTAATCCTAGTCCTGGATGTTTGTGCAGATTTGGAGTGTTGTGAGTTTTTGAAAAAGTACGAGGTTTCTGACTTCGACTAAATTTGACATAGGATGAATCCTTTTGACAATTACACTGACATTACAAAAGGAGATTTTGCCTTTTGATCTGACACTATGCTTGGTCAGCGATCTATAGGATGAATTGGACTTGTTACCGGTCCGAGGTTGGTAATCCCTGACATGAGTGGTGTTGGGTTTTGAAAAAGTTGGTTTTTGAAAGGGCTTAGCCCGTGTAGGTCTTTGAGTTCTTTTTGGTGGAGTTGGTAGAATACCCTTCCACTTTTTGAAATTTTGACGTGACTTTAAAAGTGTTGGAGTGGGTAAGATACCCTTCCATTTTGGGTCATCTGAAGAATAGACTTGAAAACCATTGTTTTGAAAAGTCTTTACACCCTTTTGGGTTGTGTAAGATGAAATGGGAATGACTGTTGAAACTTTACATTCCTTTTTGTATGTTTTCTTGATGGGAGAGTTTTTCAAAAAGTAGTGTGAGAAAACAAAATTTTCTGGACTTTGGAAGTCTGACATGCTTCTTGTTTATCGAAAAGATTTGTCTATTTGTGCCATGGGATCAAATTTCCTCTTTGAAAGCCTTTTTAGCTAAGGATTTTGGTGAACCGCAGTCTCTGTTGTTCAACTGCGGTTTCCTAGAACCCTTTGAAATTTTGTGAAAACAAGGGCTTGAGTCATCAAAACTTGAGGATTCAGGGATTTGAGAGCATTGACCCACTTCAAAGTTTTCTATGGGTAATTCGTGATGAATTGTTTGAAGAGTGGCAGAACTTTTATTCGAAGACTACGGTAGGGATGACTTGACTACCGTAGAGTAAGTCTTAGTTGGAACTGCAGTGGGACTTTTGGCTATAGTGAGAAACACTGCGGTCTGAGGGCAGAGATGGAAAGTCTTTCGAGACTTCGGGGCCCCCAATGACAATTTCTTCATCAACTACGGATGAGGTTTGAGAATTTGGGTAAATGGTGCCACAGATAGGAATTTGATCACATGTGTGACCCGAAACCTCAGGCACAATTTCCTCAATGACACAATTATTGCTTAGATTATGCAGTCTACCGAAGTGAGTTTTGATGTCTTCGGGAAAGGTCTTGTCATTGATTGGGAATTGAAATTCTCGGTCTAGAGGGACATACAGTCTATCTTTATTGAACCGGGGTGAGGAATCCATTACGGTAGGATATCCATTTGACCAACCCCAATTGTATGTATTGTCCACGGTTCCATTGTTTACCAAATTTTCAATAGCTTCACTTTCATTGAACAATTTTTCGATTAAAAGATTTAAGCGTACAATTTCACTCTGAGCTAAATCTCTCTGGTTCAAAGCTATCTCTAATTGTGTTTCACTCAACATTCTTGCATCTTTTTCTAACTCTAAGTCCTTTTCTAACATAGCCATTTTGAGTCTTTTGTTATCCAGTCGTCCTCTCACGTGGAACATCTCTTGGGACGCAATGTTCTTCTCATCTAAGGCTTTGTTATAGTCTGTAAGGACGGCAACACAAGTGTCATTAAGATCATCTATGTAGGGTTGACAGTCATGCATGCTATAGTTTAGAGTTTGGATCATAAGTTTTACCTGTTCGACGATGCTTAGAGTTCCATCCTTTGCCATGTAGCAGTAGTTGTTGCCCAGCTTTGTAGACCCATCATCATCCGCAGTTGCCAGCATGCAAATTTTCCCTTTTCCTTTGATACTGCTGATGGCTTCATCTTTGTCTCCGGATGACCAAACTTGATGGTCTCTTTCGACATGGGCTACGTATGCTCTTGCCTTTTCCTTATCTTCCAACTCTTGAGCCATTTTAAGGTAGAATGCTCTGTCTTTTACTACATTGGCCTTACAATCTCTTGCAAAGTGATTCTCTTTGTTGCATTTGTGACAAATTACAACATCAGTCTTGTCTTCTGAGGGAGTACCGGAGTCAGTGGTTTGAGCAGACTGCGGTGCCTCCTTTGGTTAATTATTTTGAGATTGCGGTGGTGGATGAGAACTTTTGGGATATCGAGGATGGTTATTCTAGGAACTGAAGTTACGGTTGAATGGAGGTTTGTTGAACTGTTGATTCTTGCGGAAGGAAGGAGGTGGTAGACGGTTGAACTGTTGGCTAACCAGAGCAATAGCCTTCTGAAATTCTTCTTCATCATCATACTCTGAATCAGCTTCGTATGACTGCGGTGGAGTGTCATACGAGGGAGAGTAGGATTGATTGAGTGGGGCTTGTGCTATGAGAGCAAGTGGTCCTCCGAAGTCAGCACAGTCTTTGAGTACGGTGGATTTTTGTGCTTACAGTTCTCCATAGAGCTTGTAGAGTGATAAAGAATGAATCTTTCTATCGCCTTGGACTATCATCTTAGCCGTAGTCCAATGTCTTCCCAAACCATTAAGAAACTGAAGATTTGTTTCATGGTTACTGCGGATGGTGCCCGCATTGGATAACTTGGTGACAATCAGGTTGAACCTTTTGAAGGAGTCTTCCAAGCTTTCGCCAGTATGGGCTTTGAAGTTGTTGAACTCATTGAGTGTGGTAGTAAGCTTCTTGTCTTGTGCTTGTTCTGAGCCTTCGTACAAATTCTTGAGAACTTCCCAGATCTCTTTTGCTGATTTGCAATTTATGATAATATCGAAGTTATCAGGAGCAACTCCATAGGAGATTTCATAAAAAGCAACAACATCATTTTCCATTTTATCGAGATCATCCTTGGTGGGACGGCTCATAACTGGTTGACCTCCTCCTAGTCTGGTTGTAGCTCCGTCAGTTTGGACTGGTGTAAGGACTGGGACATGTGGTCCTTCTTCTACGGATCGCCATGCATCTCTACCAAGTTTCCTTAAGTATCTTTCCATTCTTTGTGACCAGTGATGATATTCATTTGCTACCAATATTGGAGCTCTATTAGAACTACCAACACTGTTGGAAACGTTCAGAGATAACGATTGTGCCATTTTTGAAGTTTTTTTTAAGAGATGAGCTTCAGTGGTATAGAAGGCCCTTTGAAAATCAGAGTTCCGTTTTCAAAAAAGCAACCACTATGGCTCTGATACCAATTGTTGAGAGAAAAACTTTGAGACACACTTGAACAAACGTTAGAACAAGTAGATTGCGGAATAGTTAATCTCAAAGGATCTAAAAGCTCCACAATAATATTAATAAGTTAGAGTTAGATAGTTAGAGAGTGAGTTGCGGAAAAGTAAAGAAATAGAAATGACAACAATTGTTATATCAAGTATACACATAAGTTGATTCATAACAAGGAATGCATTCAAACCAAGTTAATAAGGAAGATCAAACTTAGTGATTAAGTCACAAAAGACTTGCTCCGAAGAGAGGTTATAATCAGTTGTATTCTAGTAAGATTTGAGAGTAAGAAGGGATGCATAGTGAAATAGAGAGATAGAAAAGATAACTTCAGAGATATGTATTCAGAATAGATAGATTCGTAGTGAATACAAGAGAATGAGCTCTATTTATAGAGACTCACGAAGTACACTAGATTACATCTCTAATAGTAGCCATGCAAGGCATACTAGACAATAGAGAGTATTACAATAAAAGACAAGTAAAATAATGTAGTAAAGAGATTGCGGTAGGTAGAGACTCCGGATGCGGTTGCTGATGAAGGAGCTTGACTGCCGGTGCTTGTCGGCTGTGGTAGCTGAAGTTCAAGAGGGTCACTTTTTTATGATTCAACAGATGTCTCTTTTGTGTAAACTTTGGGAACATGAACATGATGTAAAACAATGTAAGCTTGTTATATTAATGTATGATGTTTGGATTTGCTATGTTTCAATTATATGCAACTGTTATGATACTGTACAATGAAGTCACCCGCCTCCGGACGTTTCCGCCGTCCTGGTCCGGGGGTGTGACAGGTCTAAAACCCAATTCCTCTGGATTTGAAGCCTGATAATACCCAGTCCTTGATCACCATCCCAAAATGGGAACGATTCAAAACAAGATGTTACACTTCCCCTCTTCTGTCGAATTCGAAATCAGGTAAGTGTTGGTGGGTTTTTCAAGGGTGAATGGTTTTTGAGTTCAAAATCAAAGCAGGTGATGATGAGGGCAGTTCATCAGATCTGCAAAAAAAGTTATTGTTGTTGAAATCAAGAAAACCAGGTGTTCTTGAGATCTGGAAAATCGATTAGATCCAAGGCTAAATCCACAATGAAGAACTGAACAAGATATTGGTTTTTAGATTACATTTGTGGTTCTTGGTTTCATGTTCTTTGCTCAAGAAAACATCTTTATTTTTTTTTGAATTTTAACAGATCCATAAGTATGTAAAGAGAGAGAGAGAGAGAGAGAGAGGTATTTTTTTTAATTGTTGTAAAGAAAATAAAAAAAAAGTAAATTCAAAGGGCAAATTCATCATTTTAAATGTTTTAAAATAATTTTGTAACATCCTGACGTTGACGTAACTCCAAATTTTAACGCTAAGCATGAAGATTATTGCATTTTAGCCTTTGTGTATGAGAACTGTTGCAAAATGGCCCATAGTGGCATTTTTTTAAATCTTGGCGTGGGGAACGTACGCTGGGCATACATATAGTACGTTGGACGTACGTGGCAGGATCCCATATACTATTTTTTAGGGTTTAGACCCTATTTAAACATCTTTATGACCTCCAAGTCTCTTCTCTCATCATCCTCTATCACTTCACTCGACCTTAGCAAACCCTAGTCCCTTGTTTGAGTATTCTTGACCTTTGGTGTGCATTTTGGTGACCTTAAAAGAGAATGAAGGAAGTAGAATCACCTTGGAAGCTTGAAGAAGCTTTGGATCTGGAATCCTTACCTATCTAGCAACCTCTGTTAGGTATAAAGTTCTGAACTTGGCTTGCATTTCTTTAGATCTTGTTAGTTCTTGAGCCTTGAAGCATTTTGGTCCCAAATCTTGACATTTATGAGTATGGCATACTCTAGCCCACATAAGCTGTCCTTTCAGACGTTTTGAGATGTCTAGAAGCATAAAAATACGATCTTGGCTCGTAGTTCTTCCCCATGCATGTGCTAGGATGTCCTAATGGATTAAGAAGTTAGGGTTTGTTGGTATTAAGTACTTCTAGCCACGTAAAGTCATAAAGTTTGAAACTTTATGACTTATAATTATATTTTGGGCTTAGATATGGATTTGGACGTAAGGACTTGATAGATTAAGCTCTTAATAAGAATTTGAGGTGACCAGGTGCGTACGTTGTGCGTACCAAATGGTACGTTGTGCGTACGTGGTCAAATCCTCGACTTCTTGGTCAAAAAGAGTACGCTCCACGTACAGCTGAGTATGCCCATCGTATGCGGATTGGTTGACTCGGTTTGGTTGACTCGGCTAGTTGTTGGCCTTGACCTTTTAACCAAGGTTGACCTAAGGGTAGTTTGGGTATTTTAGATCTTTTAGGATTATTAACTAAGCTTAGGTCACCGGTTTCGTTTAGGTTATTGGTAGAGTCGGTGTTGGACTTGTACTCGGTGCTGTGTACTTTTCTACTACTCGTCAGACTGAGAGGTGAGTTTTCTTCACTGTACTCGTGGGTCGAAGGCACCAATGCCGGACCACTAGGTTATGCATTCTGGTTTATAGGATGGTATATGCTACTATATGATTGATTAGTAAATCTTTATGATTTCCTGTATTAATTTGCTGAATATGTGTAGGCTAAGATACTCGGAGTAGTCCGAATAGGCTGTAGGCCCTACGAGGCGGTCCAGTCAGGCCGAAGACCCGTAGAGCGGTCCAGATAGGCTGTAGGCACTGCGAGGCGGTCAAGTCAAGCTGCAGGCTCATATTTGCATGCTATTGTCTGTTATGTTGTGTGATGGTACTTTGGGGGAACTCACTAAGCTTTGGCTTACAAATCCAGTATATTGTTTTAGATACTTCAGAGGATCGTGGGAATGCGAAGGCTTGATCGTGCACATCTTCCTATTTTCATGATATTGACCTTCGGGATATGATCTTACTTTTGAAACAATGGTTTTTCTTGTAAACAATTATGGATAATGGTTGTTTTTGAAAATTTTAAATTTATATGACTTTTGGGATGCTACAAATTTTGGACCATATTCACAAAAAATGAAACCTTTTGGACCACTAGCGTAACTCCAAATTTTTTTGGATCAAACATCCAATCTTGACATATGATAGGGACCATACTTGCAATTTTGTTGAAATTTGTTATTTAATAAGATTAAGGGTAAATTACACGAATGGTCCCTATAGTTTAGGGTAATCTGTGTGTTTGGTCCCTAACCTTTTTTTTTCACTCGGACAGACCTTATGGTTTAGATTGGTTTCGTTTTTGTTCGTGATTGAATTAAAAAGTCTAATATGTCCCTGTCCAATTTTTTATCTTTATATTAATTATTTATAAATTATTTTCTTAGTTTATATATTTTATAAATATTAAATGGGCCCCACTCATCACCTCCGACTCATCTCTTCTAACTCCACCTTCGTCTTCTCCGGCTATACCACCGTCCATGTCGCCGAAAAAAATTGACTGAACCAGAAAAGATCAAACTTGATTATTAACAAACCTACAACAAATACATAAAAGAAAACTGATTTCAACCAAAAAATTCTAAGAAAAAAAAAACCAAAATCAGAAATCTAACAAACCTAAAATCTAAATAAATGAATGATTTCAACCTGGAAAGAAACTGATTTCAATCTATGATTTCAACCAGAAAAAAGTCAAAACCTAATTTCTAACAAGCCTCCATCGAATCTATTATTATTATTATTATTATTTTTTCAAAAACACATCTTCAATTCATATTCTAGAAGTCGTGGGTGTTCCAAGAATCCACGTCAAAGTAAGAAAAAGAAGTCGTTGATTTTTCTAACTTACCTATGTTGTATCTCGTTGAGTTCCTAATTTGAAATGGGGTTTTTTGCCTAAACTATCATATTTGAAAATTAAAATGAAAGAAGCTTGATGTAGTTGTTTTGCACAATAGAACATGATCACCACTGTCACCAGCGTTGTGTCCTCTGGCACCCCTTCCACCATCTCCCACATCTCCTGTCACTGTAACACCAAACCATGATGGTGTTTCAATGTTTTTTGCGAAGGGAAAGATTGAGCAACACCGGAGAAGACGAGGAGGATGTATGCCTTCTATTTTTTTTAGGGGGGGGGGGGTAGGGGGTTCAATGGTGCCTTCAACCTATGAATCACTAGTTTCAATGGAAGGAGAAGGATGTTAGTGTTTTTGATATAAGGTGTCGACAGTAAGGGATAAGTGGGTGGGGTGGGTGACGGGGGTGTTGACATCAGACTCTCTACTCCGGGTTCCTCCACCTTCTCCGGCGATATGGTTTATGTAAAGGTTTTCCCGATCTGATTTTTCCGATGATTTTCTCAAGGTTTGATTTTTCGGGTTTGCTTCAAATTTGTTGGTATATTTTCCTGGTTTCTTCGGTGTTTGTTTCTAGTGGTGATTTGCCGACAAACTTGGTAGAGAAGACAAAGGGGTTGGTGGTGGTTAGGTGGAGGATTACCAGAAGAAGAGGGTGAACATGAAGGGGAGGACGGAGGGTGTAGGTTGGATTGGAGGAGGAGGTGAATCTACTTATCTAATTATGTTTTAATAATAATAATAATAATAATAATTTAAACTAATTTAATATATAAAAAATAGTATTAAGAACAAAACAATCTTTTTAAGAGTAGTAGGAACCAAATACGTAATAAAACCAAATAATAGGTACCGTACAAATAAAAAAAAAATTAGGGACCAACCACGCAAATTTATCAAACCGTAAGGACCATTGGTATAAGATTAATTTTGGGCGCGATAATAGTACGCCTTTGGCGCGAAAACAGAACGTCGTTCCAACTTTATGTAAGGTATGTAGAAGCTACGAGCGACCCAAGAGAGAAATCAAATAAAACCTTGGTGATTTGAGATCCGTAATTTTTCTATTCACATCTCCAAAATCATGAAGAAATCCAAGGCACCAAAGGCATCAAAATGCGAAGACGGTGTCGATTTGATCAGTAACATGTCGGATTCTATTCTTCTATTGATTCTTTCCCATCTTTCCTTTACAGAAGAAGTGATTCGAACCAGCATTTTGTCCAGACGATGGAGGAATCTGTGGACTGCGATTCCATCTTTAAACTTATTTTACCGATTTGACAGAGAAGACAAATTAAAAAAAGACGGATTCAAAGAGTTTGTGTACTGGGTTTTAGCAAACAGATCCGTCGATCTGGATTGTCTTTATTTGGGTTGTTTTGATAACTACACTATGTCGACAGTAGGGCGGTGGATTCACATGGCTGTTAAAAGAAACGTCAAACAACTTCAATTAATGTTTTCCCCTGAGGAGGAAAATGAAGATGTCGAGATGCCGAATTGTCTTGTGACATGCAGCTCCTTGGAGGTATTAGGGTTGAATTTGAGATTTCATTGTTTACAGATGCCTAATGTTATGGGGTTCCCGGCACTTAGGGTTCTACGTTTGACCTATGTTGACTTTTTGGAAGACTGCGATTTGGTAAAAGGTTTTCTTGAAAGCTTCCCATTGCTTGAGAATCTGACTTTGTTAGAATGCGTGCTATGCGGACTTGATCTTCTTTGTATTTCATCTCAGAAGCTCAGGAAGCTTCGGATTGTTAACATGGAATTTATGGATGATGGCCGGAGTGGCGGAGTTAAGATTTCCTGCCCAAAACTGGTGGATTTGGATTTAACAGGTCTTGTAGCAAATAGTTATTTCTTTGAATGTCTCGGCTCTTTAAATAAAGCAGAGATTGAGCCTAAATTGACGGGGAACATCAAATCTGTGCTGTTTCCTGGAATTTCTCATGTGGAACATTTGTGGATCGACCTTTACTTCTTTAGTCAGGTATATACTTATATACTTTATGCAAAATTCTTCAAATGAATCTTACTTGCTTTCATTATGATAGTGCGTTTATGCTGCACATGATCCGGCTCTACCTAATCTGAAGACTTTGGCGCTAACCGCAACAATTGATGCCTTCACCATGGATGAACTCATTCGAATTCTCAAATATTATCCCAAAGTAGAGTCTCTTATGTTGATGGTTAGAGAGGTATTCTCATATGATCCAATGGTATTTTTTTGTCCACCTCTATATAGGGACTTGCACATAAAACATCTCACATGGTCTTTACACATAATTTTCATGAACCCTAGACACAGTCTTAAAAGGATTTAAAGTGGGGACCTTCACATTATCCTATTATATAAAAAAAAAAACACAATTGAGCCAATGATTAGTTTTTTCAAGAATTAAAAACATTTGTTCAAATTTCCGCACCTCACATGAAAAGCTTATGATTTTCTTTGATATGATCTAGAGATTTGATGGGCCGGAAGAGTGGGAGTTGCATGAAGGTGATATAAGGAGAAAGATGACTCCAGATGTGAAAAGGGTTGAGTTTTTTGAATTTAAGGGAGAAAAGCCGAAACTCGATTTAGATTGGCATGAAGTCACATTTATGGAAATGGTTTTTAGTTGGGGTACCAAAGCCAAGTACTTTTTGTATAAGATTATAAAGGCAAATGTCAAAGTGATTACTCTTGTGAAGGACTGATGTTACAAGCTTTCTGGTAAACCACAAGTAGAACCTACCTATTCATGTAATGGGGTAACTAGACTTCTTGGTTGGATTTGAATTTTTTGCTTATGGTTCTTCAGTTTCATCTGTAACTAGATAATACTTGTTTGGCTCTACAGTTTTGTTCATCTTCTGCTTTAAAAGTTACAACGATTATGTAACTGCTGTAGTCCAGATCACAGAAACAAGATTGGGTTACTTTAATTAGATTAAAGGTAATCAAAAAGATTACGGTTCTGTCTTTTAAAAGGACAGGCTCTCCTAGATGAGTTCAACCAAACCAAATTAGTAAACGTCTAAGAACCCCCCCCCCCCCCCCCCCAAAAAAAAAAAAAATACACATAAACTACGTATACCTTCTAGTAACCGACTTTACCACCTAAAGACAGAAATAATCGACTAAACTATGCAAAGACATAAATGCCCTTAAATTATTACAATGGAAATAAAACCTAGGGTTAATAGGAAAACGAAAGGCAAAGCTGCAAGTGAAGGCTACATATTATGTTTTCCTTCTCTAATTGGTAAGCCCCAAATAGCAATGAACTTGTTTTCTTCAATGAAAAAGGTTGGAATTAAAAACCTAGAATGATGTTCTTCTATACTTAACAAGTATGTATGAAATAGCATTGTACTTTATTAAATAACATTGAACTTGAGAAAACTCATGTTTTCAATTTTTATAGCTTTTGGACTACTCATCATATTTCCTGGATTTTAACATCAAAAACAACATTACACTTTCTTAAAAATCTCTTAAATAGTCTTCGACTTTTTGGAAAACTTAGATTTGCGCTTTTTTGACATTTTCTAGAATACTCTTTTTATTTGATGGAGCTTAACTTGAAAAAAAAAACATTCTAAGTCTTTCAAAAATATGTCTGAAATAACACTATACTTTACTAAATAGTAAATACCATTGAAATTTGAAAAACATCACAAGACAACTCTGATTACATTAAACCAACATTGATTACATTGCATCTTAATACAACAAAAAGGCACTATAAAATTTTCAAAAAGAACAACTACTAGAAGTAATAACCTCCAGTATAATCTCCCATTTATTCGTTTCTATCACAGACAAGAAAAGGCACTAAAAACTTCCACTTAATCTTCCAAAAAATACTGAAAGATCTTTGTGCACAAGAGTCATTATAAAATGATATTGCTAAGGACATATGATCTTATAAGGTCATACATTATAGCAAATTACTACTAATTGATTATTTGTTATAGTAATTTAATTATTATTAAATATTATAAACACTTGTATCTAATTGGAAAAATATTATTTTATGAAAATAATATTTTACTATTTAATTGAGAATTATTGTTTCTAAGAAATAATAATAAAGAGAACAAAAATAGTTATATTCATAAGGTATGAATATATATGTTATGTACAAATTAAATGAGCACTTTAAGTAACTATCTAGTTTGCACTTGTAAATATTTAGTTGGAATAATGAAATGATAGACAAACTTAGTTTTGACTTTGATGTCAAAACCATAAGTATGAAGAAGCAAGTAACATGTTGCTTGTTGTATTTCATCTTACACTTCATACATGTAAGAAGACCATACCCTTTCAATTACTAGCCTTGACTTTAGTACACATTAGTATGTATATAAAGAGACCTTTGGCTAGTTTATTTGGTTGTTTTTTGCTCAAAAAATCCTTTAAAAGGCCTGTCATTTCGTGGTTATTAAGCCCTTTCTCCTTCTCATCTTGGTCTTGCATTTGGTGCTAGATTAAAGGCTCTTAGTTGGTTCTTCTTTGAAGGTATATTTGGTATATACTTCTAAGGCTTAATAACAACTAATATACAAGTGAATACTAACATCTTTGGTGGTTGATTCTTGCTTGGTAGATACTTGTAGAGAGCTTCTCCTTTGGAGCTTCTTTCCACACTTCTTTAACTTCCAATCTCCCATGAGAATCAAAGTCTTCAAAGGTTGTAAACATTTTCCTTCTATGGTTGATTTAATCTTTCCTAGCTTTGCAAAATGAACATTGGTGGGTAAAATGGTTTTAGTTTATTCAAACATAAAATTGCTTCCGTTGCTAAACTCATAGTTTTGATTATTTATTTTAGACTATTTTTGAATAAAACGAATAAGAACAACTATTGGAAGTTACAAACCCAATTCCCACTTATTTTTTTTTCCTTTTTCCAACTTCTTTGTTTTCTTTCCATCTTCTTCATTTCTTGTCCAAACTTAACATTCATTTCTTCAAACTTGGCCTTCTTTTCCTCTTTAAACTTAGAGCTTGTTTCTTCCTCAAGGTTGGATTTCCATAATGCAATAGTGCTTTCTAGAGGTATTTTGGTATTTCTTAACTTCTCAAATACATGGAACGAAAGGATTTTAGAGCTTTGAATATCAAGTCCATGGTCAATCCATTAAAAAATAATCACATTTTGGCATTCTTTGAGACAACGAACTTACTTGGACACACTAAAAAAACTCTTATTAGGTTCAAGATTGTTAAAGATGTCATTTTCATTAAAAACCACAATCGGAATGAATATAATGGTTGTATCGGGGTTGAACCTCCACAATAGAGTTGGAAAACCTGAAACTCGGTGACATTCTGATAGTGTAGAACTGTAGATCAACAGTGGCGGACACATAAATTTACAACATCAGTAGCATATTTTTTTCGACCAAATATAATAATATAAAAAATAAAAAGTACAAGTGCACCATCAAACATCTTTTGACGGTTGCGGTCGCGACATGTAGAACCAAAGCAAACTTTAACAACCAATAATCCATATGATAAGAACGATGTTTCCCCGTTTCCAAAAAGAAATGAAAAATTCACACTTTTGTGATGAAGCACCTAACCAAAGTTGGTAGTTACTCTCCTGCGAAACAGGAAATTTGTAAACGGATTCTTACAAATTGTGCTATGTAACATCCCACTCTGGCACGTATCACAATATTGTTCGCTTTGGGCTCCAGGCATGAAAACTTCCCAGGGGTTCACCCATCCCTGAATTACTCTCGCCCGGGCACGCTTAACTGCAAAGTTCTTATGGGATCTGCTGCCCTTACTACTTGAAAACGCGTTGTGATAGGGAAGGTATCCACACCCCTTATAAGGAATGATTAGTTCTCCTTCCTAGCCGATGTGGGATCAGTTACAACCCACCTTCACCCCCCATTATAGGGTTCGACGTCCTCGTCGAACACATCGACCCGTGCCATAGCTCTGATACCATTTGTAACATCCCCCTCTGGATCGTATTACAATATTGTCCGCTTTGGGCTCCCGACACAAAAACTTCTCAGGGGGTCACCCATCCCTAAATTACTCTCGCTCGGGCACGCTTAACTGCAGAGTTCTTATGGGATCTGTTGCCCTCACGGCTTTAAAACGCGTTGTGATAGGGAAGGTATCCACTCCCCTTATAAGGAATGATTAGTTCTCCTTCCCAGCCGACGTGGGATCAGTTTCAACCCACCTTCACCCCCCATCATAGTTGTAACATCCAAAAAATACAACCCAAAAATTTTCGTTTGAAAACTTTACTAAACCATAATATCAATTATTAAAAGATAAATCCATGGATCATGCGTCTCAAAATGTCATAATAAGTTTATCAAAACAACTGATGCCAAAACATATCAAAATATCCGAATAAAACTCCCAGGACAAACTGAAGCTGTGGTGTGTGCCATGTCATCATCCCGAGCTCTTCCCCTTACTAGCGGAAGTACCTGAAACCAAACATTGAAACTGTAAGCACAAAGCTTAGTGAGCTCCCCCAAACTACACATACCATACAATAACATATAAAGCAACTACTGGGCCTTGCCCATTGCATCAGACCGAAGTCCGGAAACTGCATCGGACCGGAGTCCGGGACTAACCAGGGCCTTGCCCTCTGCATCCGACCGAAATCCGGAAACTGCATCGGACCGAAGTCCGGAACTAACCAGGGCCTTGCCCTCTGCATCGGATCGAAGTCCGGAAACTGCATCGGACCGAAGTTCGGAACTAACCAGGGCCTTGCCCTCTGCATCGGACCGAAGTCCGGAACTGACTGAACATAACATAGCATAATCATAACTACTAGCATAAACACAGATACTGCATACTGCATCGGACCGAAGTCCGGAACACATAACACAAAGACATGCTTGAATCACAAAGACATCAAGCACACTGAACTACTGCATCGGACCGAAGTCCGGAACTACTGCTAACTAAACGAGCCGACATTGTGGCCGTAGACCCGTTCCTACTGGAAGGAAACTCACCTCGTATCGCTGGCTGCTGAGGTGCTAAATCTGAGACTGTCTGACTGCTGCTCCGGAACTCCCCGGCTACAAATCCCATAAACACTAAATCAAATACTGATAACTAATCTCAGGGTAAAATGACTATTTTACCCCTGGTCAAAGTCAACTTCCTGGTCAAAGTCAACTTCCTGGTTGACTCTACTCGCCGAGTCCTATTATGAACTCGCCGAGTTCCCGGACTCACTCTTTTCTACTCGCGACTCGACTCGCTGAGTCAGGACGTAGACTCGCCGAGTCCCTCTACTTCCAGATCCTTGTTCTAACACACTGAGTCCTATTCCACTCGCTGATTCAACTCACAACTCTAAAATCGGAGAAATCAGGAGTTTGCGCTCCGACTCGCCGAGTCCAAGAACAACTCGTCGAGTCCTATGCATGTCCTCACTAGACAGTTGATTTTAATCGATTCCAGTGCATCCAATTCATAGATCTGAGCTTCTAGGGCCGATATAACATGTAAAGTTGCCAACTTTACGTACATGCATAGAGGTATGAAGCTAAAACACCAAAATAAGCTAGAAATGGGAACCTAGGGTTTGGAACAAGGCCTTGCTTTGCATAAAGGTAGCTACTTTGAGCTCCTAGGGCTCAATGATGTCCAGATCTATAGCTCACTACCCTAAAGGAGCTCTAATCTCGAGTTTGGACCTTGAAATGTTCCAAAAATGGCAAAACAAGCATATATGAAGATCTACTAAGAAAATGAACAAGGTAGAGGCTTTATTACCAGATGAAGTAGCAAATGGAAGCTAGCTTCTGGATCTCATTCTTCTCCTTTGCACCTTCACCCCTTCCTTCTCTTCTACACTTCCAAGAATACACCAAAACACCCAAAATCAAGAAGGAATCACTCAAACTCACCAATGGAGGCTAGGGTTTTGAGGGGGAAACACTCTAAGGGTGCTGGAGGCTGGGATGGGGGCTATAAGGACGTTTAAATAGGGCACAAACCCTAAGGATTAGGGTTTCATCCAGACTGGCCTACTCGCCGAGTCGAGGCGCGGACTCGCCGAGTAGATCACTTAAAACCCGCGTCCAACTTGGCATCTACTCGACGAGTTAGGACTACTACTCGTCGAGTACCTCTTTACAAAAGACTTTTAATAAATTAATACGTACCAGGAATGGGGCGTTACAATTCTCCCCCACTTATCTTAGACTTCGTCCTCGAAGTCTGCTGTCTCTGGAAACAACTCTGGGTAGTGCTCCCTCATCTCTTCCTCGGGCTCCCACGTCCACTCCGAACCCTTGCGGTGCTGCCACTGCACCTTAACTAACTATACTGACTTGTTCCTCAACTTTTTCACCTTGCGATCTAGAATCACCACTGGTCTCTCGATATAGTTCAGGCTATCGTCAACCTGAATGTCTTCCAGGGGTACTACTGCTGAATCATCCACTAAGCACTTCCGCAACTGAGAAACATGGAACGTGCTGTGGATCTGGCAGAGCTCTGCTGGAAGATCTAACCGATAAGCAACCCGACCCACCCGGGCCAGAACCCTAAACGGACCAATAAATCTGGGGCCCAGCTTGCCCCTCTTTCAAAATCTGATAACACCCTTACAGGGTGACACTTTCAGGAGGACCATATCGCCCACCTGAAACTCCAAGTCCGAACGCCTCCTGTCGGCGTAACTCTTCTGTCGACTCTGCGCAGTCTGCAGTCTGCTACGGACCTGCTGGATCAACTCTGTGGTCTTGAGCACCACCTCAGTGCTCCCGATGACCCTCTGACCGACCTCGCCCCAACAAATTGGGGTCCTACACTTCCTCCCGTAAAGCATCTCGAAAGGAGGGCGGTCAATACTGGCGTGGTAACTGTTGTTATACGAAAATTCCGCTAATGGAATATACGTATCCCAACTTCCACCAAAATCTAGAACACATGCCCGCAGCATGTCCTCGAGAGTCTGAATCGTCCTCTCGCTCTGCCCGTCCGTCTGAGGGTGGAAAGCGGTGCTGAAGTGAAGACGAGTCCCCATCTCGTCATGAAACCGTTTCCAAAACCTGGAAGTGAACCGGACGTCTCGATCTGATACTACTAATACAGACACTCCATTCCGTGCCACTACCTCACGCACATAAATATCGGCTAGCTTCTCGGCCGATATGCTCTCCTGAATCAGTATGAAATGCGCGCTCTTGGTCAGCCGATCCACTATGACCCAAATCAAATCAACTCCACGTGCGGTCCTGGGAAGCTTAGCGATGAAATCCATAGTGATATCCTCCTATTTCCACACGGGAATGTCTAACGGCTACATCTTGTCGTGGGGTCTATGATGCTCCGCCTTGACCTTCCTACAGGTCAGGCATATCTCCACGTACCAAGCTACGTCCCGCTTCATGCAGGGCTACCAATAGTCGGGTCGAAGATCTCTGTACATCTTCGTCGCCCTTGGGTGGATGGAGAACCGAGACTTGTGAGCCTCGTCCATCAAAACCTGCCGTACTCCGCCCCAGTACGGTACCCATACTCTCCCATGAAGGGTCAACAATCCTCGACTGTCATAGTCAAAGGAAGCTACTCGGACCACAATCCTCTCACACTTCTGCCTCTCCTCCTTCAGGCCCTCAACATGTGCCTCTCTGATCTGCTCCAACAATGGAGTAATCACTGTCATCCTCAGACATACATCCCTGATCGGGGCTGCTACCGCCTTGCGGCTCAGGGCGTCGGCCACTACGTTGGCCTTGCCCGGATGATAAAGGATCTCACAGTCATAATCCTTTACCAGGTCTAACCATCGGCGCTGCCTCATGTTCAGATTCGGCTGATCCATAAGGTACCTCAAACTCTTGTGATCTGTGTAAATGATACAGCGGACCCCATAGAGGTAATGTCTCCAAATCTTGAGGGCGAACACCACTGCCCCCAGCTCTAAATCGTGCGTCGGATAGTTAGCCTCGTGAGGCTTCAACTGTCTAGAGGCATAAGCTATCACATGCCCTCGCTGCATCAACACTGCTCCCATACCTGTGATCGAAGCATCACAGTAAACTACAAAATCCTCTACTCCCTCTGGCAGGGTGAGAATTGGCGCCTCGTACAATCTCTGTCTGAGGGTCTCAAATGCTGCCTGCTGCTCAGGCCCCCAGCGAAACACCACCGAATTCTTGGTCAGTCGTGTGAGCGGAACTGCTATCTTGGAGAAATCCTGGATGAATCTCTTGTAGTACCCTGCCAGTCCTAGGAAACTCCGAATCTCAGTTTGAGACCTCGGGACCTCCCACTGCATCACGGCCTCTATCTTGGCCGGATCTACTAGTATACCCCTCTGGTTGACGAGGTGACCAAGGAACTGCACCTCGCGCAACCAGAACTCACACTTGGAGAACTTTGCGAACAGTCTCTCCCTTCTCAGCGTCTCTAGCACCTCTCTCAGGTGCTCCTCATGCTGCTCCTGAGTCTTGGAATAAACCAAGATGTCATCAATGAACACTATCACAGACCGATCCAGCATCGGTCTGCATACGCCGTTCATGAGATCCATGAACGCGGCTAGAGCGTTGGTGAGCCCGAACGGCATCACCACAAACTTATAATGACCATAGCGGGTCCTAAAAGCGGTCTTCTGCACATCCTCATCCCTGACCCGCATCTGGTGATACCCTGACCGCAGATCAATCTTGGAGAACCAAGATGCTCCCTGAAGCTGGTCAAACAAGTCATCTATCCTCGGGAGTGGGTAACGGTTCTTCACCGTTACCTTATTCAGCTCCCGGTAATCTATGCACATACGGTGCGACCCATCCTTCTTCCTTACGAATAGGATCAGGGCTCCCCATGGTGAACTACTCGGCCTGATGAAACCCTTGTCTAGCAGCTCCTGCAGCTGTGTAGACAACTCCTGCATCTCTGGAGGAGCCAACCGATACGGTGCCTTGGCTATCGGAGCCGCACCAGGAACCAGATCAATCCGAAACTCGACCTGTCTCTCCAGAGGTATTCCAGGCAAATCCTCTAGGAATAAGTCCGGGTAATCTCGTACTACTGGCACATCGTCAACTGTCGCCTTACCCTTCTCCCGGGCATCTATGACATAGGCGACGTACCCTGCGCAACCCTGCTGAACGTAGCGCCTCGCTCTCGCTGCTGAACACAGAATCGGTCCGCGCTGAGGCCTCTCGCCCTGAATCACTAACTCTCCCCCACTAGGAGTGCGAAGCCTCACTAACTGCAGTTCACAATCAATCACTGCCCCATTGGGGCTCAGCCAATCCATACCCACTATAACCTTATTCCCTCGCAGGGGAATGGGAACCAAGTCCACTGAAAACTGCTCATCAAATAACTGCAGCGAACACGCCCTATGTACTCTCGCAACCCTGACGGTCCTGTCATCAGCTATCTCAACCTCAAGTGGGCAATCCAGCTCCCCCGGAGCTCTGCTAAACCTCTTGCTAAGCGCAAGTGAAAAAAATGATCGGGTAGCCCCCGAGTCAAACAATACTGTAGCTAAAATGCCGTTCACTAAGAACGACCCCGTCACCACATCAGGAGTCGCTCGCGCCTCCTCTGCTGTCATCTGAAAAGCTCTACTCTTCGCCAATGGCGCCTCAGCCCGACCCTGACAGCCGTCTGTAATCCTCAAAGTAGCAGGGGCAGGTGCTGCCACCTTCCCTGCTGCTGCTAAACTCGGGCACTGGGACTTTTTATGTCCCCTCTCATTGCAATGGAAGCAAATCAGATCAGATGATGTGGTAGTGGTGGTAGTAGCTGTACAATCTCTACTCATATGCCCGTTCCGACTGCACTTGTAGCAGCCGGAGATCCCTGCCTTGCACGCCCCATCGTGCAATCTCCCACACTTGCCACACCTACTGTGGCTCTGCTGTCCTCTGGATCTATGATCCGCTACCTTGGGATTTTTGCCCAAACTCCCTGTGCCAGACGCCGCCTCTGGCTTCCTCTTCTTCTCCATCTCCAAATCTATATCTCTCTCACGAGCCCTCATAGTCATGTCATCCAGCGTTTTATAGTTGGACCGGCTCACAAACTGGCGGATATCACTCCGCAACATCTCATGATAACGGGCCTTCTTCATTTCCTCATCAGCTGCGTACTGAGGAACGAGAAGAGCCCTCTCCCTGAACTTGGCGGTAATCTCTGCCACTGTCTCTGTAGTCTGGGTGAGATCCTGAAACTCCCTGGCTAACTGCTGCACCTCAATAACCGGTGCAAACTCGGCTCTGAACCTGGTAGTAAAATCAGCCCAAGTCATCGCATCAAGCGCTGCGTCATCCCCGATGACATGCCCGATCTCCTCCCACCAATCTCGTGCCCTGTCCTTCAGAAGACAGGATGCTAGTTTGACCTTGTCCCCCTCGGGACATCTGCTGGTGCGGAACGCATTGGCGACATCCGCCAACCACCTGGTACTCGCAATGGGATCCCGCGCCCCATGGTAGTCTGGAGCTCCACAAGCCCGGAACTCCCTGAAGGTAAGTGTGCGCGACCCCATCATGGCCGCCACCTCAGCACGAAAGGTGCTCAACCTCTCGTCCATCAGCTCTAAAATACCCTCCTTGATCGAACCGAAGATCACAGGAGTCTGCTCAAGTATGGTGCGAGTAACCTCTGAAGAGAGGAACTCCCTGGTCTGCTCATCTAGATGCTCGGCCCCCGAGCCTGATCCTGATCCCTCGCTGGCTCCTGAACTGCCGACTGCTGGCCTAGGGCGTAAAACCACCATTCTAAAAACACATCATGACAAACGTCAGAAACACTGATATATCTCGAGGGATCGCTACTACCACAAGTTTCCTGGTCTCATCTCAGCCTTCCTTGATTCAAGTACGGATCCTCTGCTTTCAGTAGTACGGGCCCATACTACCTTCCACATCTATCCGTACTTTCCTCAAGTACTGCCTTGACTTCACCAAGTCACTTCTACTGCTACTGATCTCTGCTACTCTCATCCTAGGCTTGCCCTAGGGAAATCTCTGATTCCACCCAATCCAGTCCTCAGCCGTGGAAGGCCTCCTTGTAATACCAATTAGCCATCACCTGAATACCATCACATGTGACGAGGCTCAGATAATCCTTCGAGTAAAAGACTCGTCCCTACAACGGTTAGACTCAAACAAGAGCTGCGCAATAGGGCCAAATCCAGCACTATGAGATTATTCAACCCTGATCATATGTGACGTGACGGATTCACCTAATGGCTAACTCATCCGGGTCCTTCAAAGCACGAAGCAAGCAGCATTCGGACACAGGAAACTACTCAAGAAAATCTATCGTTATAACGAGAAACTGTACTAGCATACAATGCTAAGCTCATACTATCAGGCATAACCTAAACAGGCTATCCTACTGCTGTCTACTCAATATTAGCATGCAATTCTCATAAAGCTGAAACACATACAACAGGCACATAAGGCATCCTCCTAGATCCTTAATCCTATTCTAGCATGCTGTTCTACTGAAACTGGAACTGATAATTATAACATAAACTTGTATGGGTAATTTGGGAGTACTTACTTGAGCTCGGCTGATCGCATGCACCACACCCTTTTCTTTTTCTCAAAACTCTTTTCTTTTAAAGTTTCTCTTTTTTTTTTCAAAATTTCTTTCGAAAACATTTTTCTTTTGAAAATCTTTTACCATTTCCTTAGTTTGAGTCCAGTCATACCCGAAAGTGTGCCTGAATCCCTCAAACCAAGGCTCTGATACCAACTTGTAACATCCCAAAAATACAACCCAAAAATTTTCGTTTGAAAACTTTACTAAACCATAATATCAATTATTAAAAGATAAATCCATGGATCATGCGTCTCAAAATGTCATAATAATTTTATCAAAACAACTGATGCCAAAACATATCAAAATATCCGAATAAAACTCCCAGGACAAACTGAAGCTGTGGTGTGTGCCATGCCATCATCCCGAGCTCTTCCCCTTACTAGCGGAAGTACCTGAAACCAAACACTGCAACTGTAAGCACAAAGCTTAGTGAGCTCCCCCAAACTACACATACTATACAATAACATATAAAGCAAGTACTGGGCCTTGCCCACTGCATCGGACCGAAGTCCAAAAACTGCATCGGACCGGAGTCCGGGACTAACCAGGGCCTTGCCCTCTCCATCGGACCGAAATCTGGAAACTGCATCGGACCGAAGTCCAGAACTAACCAGGGCCTTGCCCTCTGCATCGGACCGAAGTCCGGAAACTGCATCGGACCGAAGTCCGGAACTAACCAGGGCCTTGCCCTCTGCATCGGACCGAAGTCCGGAACTGACTGAACATAGCATAGCATAATCATAACTACTAGCATAAACACAGATACTACATACTGCATCGGACCGAAGTCCGGAACATATAACACAAAGACATGCTTGAATCACAAAGACATCAAGCACACTGAACTACTGCATCGGACCAAAGTATGGAACTACTGCTAACTAAACGGGCCGACATTGTGGCCGTAGACCCGTTCCTACTGGAAGGAAACTCACCTCGTATCGCTGGCTGCTGAGGTGCTAAATCTGAGACTGTCTGACTGCTGCTCCGGAACTCCCCGGCTACAAATCCCATAAACACTAAATCAAATACTGATAACTAATCTCAGGGTAAAATGACTATTTTACCCCTGGTCAAAGTCAACGTCCTGGTCAAAGTCAACTTCCTGGTTGACTCTACTCGCCGAGTCCTATTATGAACTCGCCGAGTTCCCGGACTCACTCTTTTCTACTCGCGACTTGACTCGCCGAGTCGGGACGTAGACTCGACGAGTCCCTCTACTTCCAGATCCTTGTTCTAACTCACTGAGTCCTCTTCCACTCGCTGATTCAACTCACAACTCTAAAATCGGAGAAATCAGGAGTTTGCGCTCCGACTCGCCTAGTCCGAGAACAACTCATCGAGTCCTATGCATGTCCTCACTAAACAGTTGATTTTAATCGATTCCAGTGCATCCAATTCATAGATCTGAGCTTCTAGGGCCAATATAACACGTAAAGTTGCCAACTTTACGTACATGCATAGAGGTATGAAGCTAAAACACCAAAATAAGCTAGAAATGGGCACCTAGGGTTTGGAACAAGGCCTTGCTTTGCATAAAGGTAGCTACTTTGAGCTCCTGGGGCTCAATGATGTCCAGATCTATAGCTCACTACCCTAAAGGAGCTCCAATCTCGAGTTTGGACCTTGAAATGTCCCAAAAATGGCAAAACATGCATATATGAAAATCTACTAGGAAAATGAACAACGTAGAGGCTTTATTACCAGATGAAGTAGCAAATGGAAGCTAGCTTCTGGATCTCCTTCTTCTCCTTTGCACCTTCACCCCTTCCTTCTCTTCTACACTTCCAAGAATACACCAAAACACCCAAAATCAAGAAGGAATCACTCAAACTCACCAATGGAGACTAGGGTTTTGAGGGGGGAACGCTCTAAGGGTGCTGGAGGCTGGGATGGGGGCTATAAGGACGTTTAAATAGGGCACAAACCCTAAGGATTAGGGTTTCATCCAGACTGGCCTACTCGTCGAGTCCAGGCGCGGACTCGCCGAGTAGATCACTTAAAACCCGCGTCCAACCTGGCATCTACTCGACGAGTTAGGACTACTACTCGTCGAGTAGCTCTTTACAAAATACTTTTAATAAATTAATACGTACCAGGAACGGGACGTTACAATAGCGGCACATTGTTGTGAGAAATTTTCTTTTGTTTGGAATATTGTAGCGGGTTGGGTAATTGTATCCCTGGTTTATTTCTTTGCTCCTGTTGGATTAGATCATCAAATATCGTCATATGCCAACTGCATACCGTGAATTATTGAGTAGTTAGTAATAGTTCGTTCCCCTTTTGCTGGATCGGGGTGTTCAGTGTTCTCTCGGTTCGTAGTGGGGATCAGTCAGGGGTACTATGTAGAAGGCATGTAGTTAGTTTCATCAGGCTAGTCCACCAGTATCGATGGGATATAGTGGTTTCATCATATGTTCCGGTATGATCGGCGGTGACCTATGGGAGAACTTATGGGTTCTATCACTATCGTCTCTAGGAGATGAGTGGTAGCAGGAAGATATGGGTGTTAGACGCATATGTGTTTGATTATTGGATGTTCAATAGAATTGTATTTTCGTATGGGCTGTGTTTGGTTAGAGTTCACCAATGCTGCAAGGATGGAAGTGGGAACGAGGGTACCTCAGCCAGGGTAAAGATTAAGGCCTTCAGTTGTCAACATGGGATGTGGATTGAGGTATCAGACTGGAGCAGATTTCAACAGTACTCTTCAAGATTTCAAAGGATGGGCGATCTTACGATTTGGCTGGTAATTAATCGTTAGCGTTGGTAAGCACAGGTTGTCAACAATGGATTATTAGAAAGCAGGAAGGATTGGGAATCCTTCAATTCTCAAGTGCCGGGAAGGCTTAGTCGAATCTAAGTGGGGGAGAATCGATCAGGTATTCAGGAGCAGAAATAGGTGTGAAACCAAGATGAGTTTCGCATCCCCGTCAGGGAGGAAGGCGGTCGAGTGGCCGTCCAGGTTGAGAATTGGGTGAGTTGGGAGTTCGAAATATGTTTCGACATTTGGTACACGCTTTCCTTGTCATCAGATAGCAGGTTTCGGGAACCATGTTAAAGCTCCAGTTAATACTCAAGTTTAGTTGAGTGTTAGGTCGAGTGCGTGTTCAAAGCGGTAGGGAAAGTGTTGTAAGACTGCGGGGGTAGCCGTAGCATTCACTAGCGGTCAGATAGTATGGAAAGTGTTGTAAGACTAAGGGGGTAGCCGTAGCATTCACTAGCGGTCTGGTAGCGAGGGAAGTGTTGTAAGTCTACGGGTGTAGCTGTACCATTCACGAGGCTGGCATATAGTGCTAGGGTGTTGTAAGTTTGCGGGTGTAGCCGTAGCATTCACAAGGTTGGCAGATAGTGCTAGAGTGTTGTGAGACTACGAGTGTAGCCGTATCATTCACTAGGTTGGTAGATAGCATGAGCGTGTTGTTAGAACGTGGAAGGAACAGTAGTACCCACCAGTTCGGTGCAGTAGTGAGGACGTGGCAAATCCATGGATTGGCCTACGGATTTACTCAGATTAATTAGACCTGGTTGAACCAGTGATAAGACCGTAGGAACATCATTACAGTTATGAGATCAAGGAAGCAATGGACTGCTTAAGGTCGTTTGTGATATAAGGCTACCTTTTAGTGATGTAGCAATCACTTTTAGCCTTGGATTTGGTGACGTTAGGATTCGACGCATTGACCCAAACGGTTGGATCAGGAGGTCGTTAGAGCCATAGTGGTAAGATAACTAATGGTAATTATTGACAGAAGATGATTTCGTTCGAAAGTCGTGTGGGGGCGACTGTGTGGGAGTCCTTTAAGCCCAACGACCGGGCTTGAACCCGGTATTACAGGTGACTGACTGACGAATTGGGACCAGGGATATCTCGGTGGATTCTGGAAGGCAGCCATGTGGCAGCATGCTGTTTTGGGTAGTTTCAGTGTTTCGAGCGGTATTAGTGTTTAAGATTTCATGTATGGATGGAGTAACTGATTTCTTGGGTTATGCTAAGTCACTCACAGTGGGATTAAATAATCTCAGAGTAATAGATTTGACCCTATTGTGCAACTCTCGTCTGAGTCTAACCGTTGCAGGGATGGATCTTCTACTCGAAGGATTATCTGGGCCTTAGCCAAGTATAAATGGTCTGCAGGGATAATTAGGTCCGTGATTCTGCTTTCAGTGGGAACCTCCAGTTATCAGAAGTTGAGTAGTCAGTTGAGAGATAAGTGGACTGGGTTCAACAATAATGATTTAGTATGGGCGGTCTATCAGGGAGTCAGACCATCTCGAGACTACAGATTTCAGATTGAGTAATGTGATCATAATGCAAGGAATTCGTTCATATTCGGGTTTTAGAACCTTTCGAGGGATGGTTTTGTTGGTTTTTCAGCATTCTAACACTCCTAATGTGTACATGCAACACTAAATACCTTGGATCTATTCTTTCTCTATTATAAATTCAAATTTGAACTTTCCAAGGTATTACCCTAACTAGCATACAAAACATTGATACTTGGGTAATAAAACAAGTTAGCAGACATACCTTTTGCTGTAGTTGGAAGCCTTGGACCTTTAAGAACTAAGTTCCCCAAGTGTTGCACCTCAAATGGAATCACATAACACCAACAACAATTGGAATAACTTGAGAGAATGATACTTCCACTCACAAATCGGCTAGCCCTCTTATCACTATCACTAGTGCCAATTTCATGAGCCTTGGGTTTTTTTATATAGTGTGGCAAAGTAGGGTTACACCATGTAACTCATGTCTTTCCACATTACTCATGATCCATGGGTTTTAACCTCCATGGAGTATCCATGGGTCACCACATGGGTTTAGCCCAACATGAAGAACTATGGATCATAAACCCACTTTATAAGAATGAATGATTTACCAAATCAATTCCCATTTATTTAATTAGTCTCTTTTGATCACAAAATTAATTCCAAACTAATTCTTGATCAATACTAATTAAATAATATGATTTCATATTAATATATAGAACTTATAATATATTAATAAATCATAAATATCCTATTCTCACAAAAGTCTATCCAAATTGTTCTGATGCCATGCAACCCAAATGGACCATGCTACTCTCAGGTCAAGTACATACCAATAATAGTTATGGGCTTAGACATCTAATCCAACAGTCTCCCACTTGGATAAGTCTAATAACTATTATTGCAAACATGACTCCAACCCGACTAGCAATCGTAGCTCTTAAAAGCCGCTGTCGAACTCTGATCTAGTCAATGACGTGTCCATTAGATAAGGGATCATATATTCCTCCATTCTAGATATCATATGGACTAATACATGGATTATAATCATTCTCTCTGTCCATCTGTTGTTTCCCGATTTACGATTTATGACGACTGGCTAATTGAACGAATCAAATCAGTCCAGGCCTGATGTCATCACTCAATCGTCGAGGGGCCCACATATATCGCTTTTATCCACATGGGGTAAAAGGAACGAATAAACTTCGACCCAAATTCTTTCTTGTACTTACTCATCAAATTACACACAACGATATATTTTATAACATCCAAGTTACTGGTGCGTTTACATATGTCAATGTGCAACCGACTCGCAACTACAACTCATACGTCTCCGTTTGAAGAATATAATATATTATCGTCTCATGATCACTCATGATAAAACCCATGAAGTGATTCAAATGAGCGTGAGTTGACTCCAATACTCGAATCTTATTCCAAGAGTACTCATGAACACTGCAGCCACTTTTTCCTAGACAAACAACAGACCCATTCATGACAGTCTTGCCTCAATACCTACTTCTAAAGTATGACCGACCGTGGATGGTTTGAATAACCTAGTTATTCGGGAAGTCAAAACATGCAAAGTGAAACACAAGAATAATACTAATCCTCTATGGCCCAAAAACTTTTGAGTCATATTGATTACTCATTATTCATTGTATAATGTTTCGAATAATCAACTTAATACTTGAATTAAAACAATAGTTATGCCATGCTCCAAGCATGCACACTATGTTTGTCTAAACAATAGTTATGCCATGCACCAAGCATGCCCACTATGTTTGTCTATGGTCATTTCTTTGTGAAATAGATCAATTGAAAAACATTTCAATGATGCTCATTTCAAAATTCCAAATCCTTATTGCAAGTTGTATGAATTCCAAATTTTTGCCACTGCTAGAAAGTGTTAGATTCTAAACTATCATGCAATGATTCCTTTGTAACGTCTAGGTGCCAAAAGTCACAGAGACTTGACCAATGATATTACAAAATATTCATTTGGAGATTGTTACAGGACAATTCCATGGAAATGAAATATCAAATTCAAAGTACATTCCTTTGAACATCCTTCTTGCATAAAAGTTTCTAACTTTGTCATCTATTCTTCAACTCCTAATATGGAAACATTCCATATTCCCATTTTGACTATCACTTCTGAACATGAGTTGCCTCTCTTCAGAATATGTCAATATGGTCCATTCATTTTTATACTACCAGCTGTCCTTAAGCGACCAATCTTTGGCGAACCTTAGATTGTCCTTAACAGTTGTTTAATCACTTTAGTCATATCCGGTTCTATTTCTTTTTTCCTCTAAATGCGCTAGGCATTTGGAAAATTTAGAACACGAGAATATTATAGCATATGTAATCGATCCTATACCCGAAGCATATGGGACACGATTCATAATGTCTAACATAAAGACATGATACTTGATCAGTCTTTTGCTACAATATTTTTTATTTTCCATGTTCTCATAATTTTGATTATGAAGAGGGATGCCGTAATCATAATCAAAATTTGAGAACGCAATTAACATTTCCATATATAGAATTTCTTTATGTTGAACCATTCCAACATAACATTCATATATATATATATATATATATATATATATATATATATATATATATATATATGACTAAATTTGATTAAAATCTCAATCTAAGCTTTTAGAATTGAAATGAAGTATAGATTTCTCTCCCTTAATTATATCAAAAAAACTTTTCAAACCCTGCAAATTTGCGAATTGAAACCTTTGTTTTCTATAATTAACATTGCTAACTTGCAACACTTACCATAATAATTATGCTCCCACTAGCACAATAATTATTATCTTACTAGCATAACACTTATGCTCCCACTATCCTTGACATGTATTCAGAAATCAACTGGATTTCTAGAAATCAATACTTATTGACTTACATTACCAAAGTTCGAATTTATGATACGAGATGCTTCGATAAAACTTTATCTAGGCTTCTCAAACTCATACACCTTTCCTTAGATAGCTCACATGTGTGTCTTAACAATTTAAGAACTTATAGCAATAACTCTCAAATGTTTAGACTTTTTGCCATTCCTCACAATTCGAATTATGAAATGGGATGCCGTAATCATAATCAAATTTGAGAATGCAAATATCACAATTGCTATCTCCTTAAAATCTACTCAGTGAAAGTGTTTCCTCACCATCATTTTCATGAATCGGAGAGAAACCTTATGACACTTAGATTTTATGGTGTATGTGTTCCTATCCATGTGAATTTGTCATAACCTTAATCACAAGACAAGGTTAGTGACAAATCCAAACTCATATGGACTGAACTTGATCAATCTTAATTTCTTGCCACTTGGTAGCACAAGGGGCTACCATTGCTTCCTAGGTTGTTATGCAACCAATTGAGAACTCTCAGAACTCACATGCATAGTCAACTCTAACTAGAATGGGCACATAAACAAGAATATGTCAACACGATAGGTCACAAACCTCAAGTCGTGTGCTAGTGTTTAACAATAGGCTTATTCTTGATTAGTTCTTAAAACTTGTCAAGATCTTTAAGACTCCCACTGATCTCTTGACATATATGATTCACTTTGTCAAGGAACATTACTTGACAAACCAATATTCAAGAGTTAGTGCGGATTCTTATCAAGACAAACACTTCACACAATTGGCCTTAGTTGGTCTTTATTTTATCCAAAACATCACAACTAACCAATTTCAAATGTACAAGAGTAGAAAACTTTTTACTCTACATTTGATAAGTGTTTTAAACCTTTCTTAAGATTATGTCACTTAAGGTTACAATCTTGGAGTATCACTCTAAGACTTGTTTTGGAACGAAGTATGACTCATCTTCTTGATTTAACCATTTCAAACAATTCACGATTCCTCTTCTTAGCCATACAAATGCACTAAGATGTATTTAGAGGATCAATTGTGATATGGTGTAACACCCCAAAATTCAAGCCAATTTAAAACTTTTTAAAACATTTTAATCCATTAAGACATTACATAGTTTGTTTTCAAAATACAGTTATCAGAGTATCCCAGTATCAAATCATAAATATCATAACAGCGACAGGAGCGGTACGATCATGCCTTCGCCTTCCCGCGATCACCAGAGGTACCTGAAACAACAACTGAAACTGTAAGCCCGAAAGCTTAGTGAGCTATCCCCCAAAATACCAACCACATAACCATGTCATATAAACATATAACCAAACAGCAAGCATAATTAGCCTTCAGCCTGACTGGACCGCCTCGCAGGCCTTCAGTCTATATGGACCGCTCTCCGAGCCTTCGGCACGTCTGGACCGCCTCGCAGGGCCTTCAGCCTATCCGGACCGCTCGCCAGGCCTTCGGTCTGACTATCATACCCTCTTGGGTTTTGTAGTCTATCCGGACCGCCCTGGGTATGTTGGCCTTCAGCGCAAAGCAGGACCGCCTCAACCCAATACCCAAATCAAACAACATGTGCATATACATTCATGGGCTATCATAATAACAGTCAAACCGATATAACAAATCAAATAGCATAGCAACGTCCCATAACCAGGACAGCGACCTACCCAGGTCACTAACATAGCATAATCCTATAACCAGGATATCGACCTACTCAGGTCACTAAGCATAAGCATATCACCATCCTAACTAACATGTTGCAAAACAATAAACATATCATGTAATAATCCGGATACAAATCCATAAAGGGCCGACCTTTGTGCCTTAGACCCTATTGATATAGTGTGGATAACTCACCTCTCAAGTGTCGTCTGAAACTAGAAAGCTCAACTCCTGGATCACCAACACGAACTCCACCACCTATAGTTACCATAAAACCCTTTTTCATAAATCTCCAAATTACCAGACTACCCTCAGAAGTCAACTGGTCAACTCTTGGTCAAAGTCAAAGTCCACAGTCAAAGTCAACAGTCCATGTTGACTCGACTCGTCGAGTGTAGTTCACCGACTCGTCGAGTCCTTCCTGAACTCGAGAAGTCGTGAAATCCTTGATTGGCTCGTCGAGTTCCCCTTTAACTCGCTGAGTTCATACGTGTCCAAGAATTGGGAGAAACCCTAGCCGACTCGCCGAGTCTTCGAACGACTCGCCGAGTTCAAGGGAATCTTCAACGGACTCGTCGAGTTTGTTCATCAACTCGACGAGTTCGTGACCATCTTCATAAGACTCGCCGAGTTGACTATGCAACTCGCCGAGTCCTTGCAGACCTTCATCCATACAGACACTTTTTAAGCCATGCCAAGGTTCGAGATTACAGATCCAAGCTTCTAAGGCATGATTATCACGTAAAGTTGCAAACTTTACACACATGCAAGGCCCTAAAGGCTCTAAATGACCAATCTAAGCTTCTAATGGAGCTTTACACCTTAGGAGAGTCTCATCCTTGCAAGAGCTGGAAACTTTATGGACTTAGGACTCAAAAGAGGTTCAGATCTGAAGTTTCAACTTCAAATCTAGCTCCCATACCAAAATCCCTTCATGAATAACTAAAGAAAGCCCTAGTCTTCACATATGAATGATTCTAGAAGAAAAGAGGTTAAGGTGACAACTGGTTACCTCCAAAACGTGCCCAAGCTGAAGTAGACTCTGGATCCACACAAAACCCTTGATGCTAGCCTCTTGATCTACAAGTTCCCTTCACAAAATCACTTCTCAAAGTTCCAAAACACTCTCCAAGCTCACACGTTAGGGTTTCTGGCTCTCAAGGGGTGATAGAGGACAGTGGGAGGCGCTAATGGTCCAATATATAGGTTGCAAAAACCCTGAAAATTAGGGTTTCCACTGCTAGCTCCTACTCGTCGAGTCCCCCATGCCGACTCGACGAGTCACTCATTAATTGACGTGTCCTGGCCCGCTGTTACTCGACGAGTCATAGCGTCAACACGTCGAGTAGACCTTAAACATGAAATCTGAATGCAAAAATAATGATACCTGACGGTTGGGATGTTACAATTCTCCCCCACTTAACTTAGACTTCGTCCTCGAAGTATGCTGTAGCAAATAACTCCGGGTAATGCTCCCGCATCTCAGCCTCCGACTCCCATGTCCACTCGGATCCCCTCCGATGCTCCCATTGTATCTTCACCAACGGAACCTCCTTGTTGCGCATGACTTTCACTTTCCTTTCCAAAACAGCAATCAACCTCTCAATATAATTCAGGCGCTCATCAACCTGAATGTCATCCAGTGGCACCACTGCCTCCGGGTCCACAATGCACTTTCGCAACTGCGAAACGTGGAAAGTTCTGTGGATCCGACTAAGCTCCTCCGGCAGCTCTAGTCTGTAAGCCACCTTGCCAACCCTTGCAATGATCCTGAACGGCCCAATATATCGGGGACCCAATTTTCCCCTTTTTCTGAAGCGGATCACACCCTTCCAGGGCGAGACGTTCAGGAGTACCATGTCGCCGACCTGAAACTCTAACTCGGATCGGTGTCGGTCGACGTAACTCTTCTGCCGACTCTGAGCGGTCTGCAGCCACTGCCGAATCTGCTGAATCTTCTCGGTAGTCTGCAAGACCACCTCTGTCCGACCCATCACCCTGTGGCCAACCTCACCCCAACAAACCGCGGTGCGAGCTCTCCGCCTGTACAACAGCTCGAATGGCGGGGCGCCAATGCTGGAATGATAGATGTTGTTGTAGGCGAACTCTGCAAGCAGTAGGTGGGAATCTCAGCTCCCACTAAAATCAATGACACACGCCCTCAACATATCCTCGAGGGTCTGAATGGTCCGCTCGCTCTGACCATCAGTTTGCGGATGGAATGCTGTGCTGAAGTGCAACCGCGTGCCCAGCTCCTCGTGGAATTTCTGCCAGAAACGAGAGGTAAACCTGACATCCCGATTGGAGACAATGGAAACGAGAACCCCATGGCGAGACACAATCTCACGAACGTACACGTCGGCCAAATTTTCGGCCGACGAACTCTCCCGAATCGCCAAGAAATGGGCGCTCTTGGTCAATCGATCCACGATGACCCATATCGCATCAAATCCCTTCGCCGTTCTTGGCAGCTTGGTAATGAAATCCATCGTGATCTGTTCCCATTTCCACATGGGAATCTCTAGAGGCTGTAGCTTGCCATGCGGCCTCTGATGCTCGACCTTGACCATCCTACAGGTCAAGCACCTCTCGACGTACCAAGCGATTTTTCGCTTCATGCACGGCCACCAATAGCTCAAACTCAAATCCCGATACATCTTGGTGGCCCCCGGGTGAATAGAGAAATGAGACTTATGAGCCTCCTCCATAACCGTCTGCCTAACCCCACCAGACATCGGGACCCAAACCCGACCGCATCGGGTCAATAATCCCCGACTATCCTGCTCAAATTGGGTATTCTCACCCTTGATCCTCTCCAACTTCCAATTCTCTGGTCGCATGCCCTCAACCTGGTCATCTCTGATCAAACTCACAAGCGGAAAGTCCACTGCTATCCTCATACATACTGCTGGGGTGGAAGACCCAGCTGAATTGCGGCTCAAAGCATCCGCAACCACATTCGCTTTACCAGGATGGTAAAGGATCTCGCAGTCGTAGTCCTTGACTACATCCAGCCACCCGCGCTGCCTCATGTTCAGGTTTGGCTGATCCATGATATGTCTCAAGATTTTGTGATCCGTGTAAATGGTACAGCGGACCCCATAAAGGTAATGCCTCCATATCTTGAGGGCGAACACCACCGCCCCCAGCTCCAAGTCATGCGTAGGGTATCTCGTCTCATGCGACTTCAGCTGCCGCGACGCATAAGCTATCACTCGCCCTCTCTGTATGAGGACCGCCCCTAAACCTGTGATGGATGCATCACTGAACACCAAAAAATCCTCAACTCCCTCCGGGAGTGTCAAGACTGGGGCCTCGCACAACCGCTGTCGGAGGGTCTCAAACGCCCTCTGCTGCTCAGGGCCCCACCGGAAATCCACCCCCTTCCTCGTCAGACAAGTGAGGGGTACCGCAATCTTGGAGAAGTCCTGTATGAATCTCCGGTAGTACCCTACCAATCCCAAAAAGCTCCTGATGTCTGAGGGAGATTTCGGAACCTCCCACTGCATAACCGCCTCGATTTTGGCCGGATCGACCAAAATCCCCTCCTGGTTAACGAGGTGTCCGAAGAACTGGACCTCTCGTAGCCAAAACTCACACTTCAAGAACTTGGCGTATAGCCGTTCTTGTCTCAGGAATCCCAATAATTCCCGTAGATGCTCCTCATGCTGCTCTCGGGTCTTGGAATACACCAAGATATCGTCTATAAACACTACAACCGAGTAGTCGAGCATCGGTCTGCATACCCGATTCATCAGGTCCATAAACACTGCTGGCGCGTTGGTGAGCCCAAACGGCATCACCACGAACTCGTAATGTCCGTAACGAGTTCAGAACGCGGTCTTCTCCACATCCTCCTCTCTGACCCAGATCTGATGATACCCATACCTGAAGTCTATCTTGGAAAACCAAGATGCGCCCTGCAACTGATCGAAGAGATCGTCTATCCTCGGGAGTGGGTAACGGTTCTTCACCGTTAACTTATTCAACTCCCGGTAATCAATGCACATCCGGTGCAAACCGTCCTTTTTCCGGACAAAAAAGATCGGTGCTCCCCATGGAGAACTGCTAGGTCGAATGAACTGCTTGCCCAACAGTTCCTGTAGCTGTGATGACAGCTCCTGCATCTCTAGCGGTGCCAATCGGTACGACGCCTTAGCGATAGGAGCCGCACCTGGCACCAGGTCGATCCTGAAGTCGACCTGCCTCTCCGGAGGTATCCCTGGCAACTCCTCCGGAAACACATCTGCGAACTCCCTGACCACCAGAACATCGGAAACCGAAATCTGATCCCTGACTCGAGTATCCAATACATACGCTAGGTAACCCGCACCCCCGTGCTGTATATACTGTCGAGCCCTGGCGGCTGAACAAAACCCTGATCCCACTCTGGTGCCCTCACCATATACAATCAACTCTCCCCCACTTGGGGTTCGAACCACTATCCGCTGAACCTCGCAATCAATCATGGCACCGAAACGACTAAGCCAGTCCATCCCTACAATCACGCACACATTCCCCATGAGGATCGGAATCAAGTCTATCGAAAAAGGTACCCCGAAGATCTCCATCTCGAACCCTCGATAGACCGAAGAAGCAGAAACCCGGTGTTCGTTGGCGATAGAGACTCGCAAGTGACACTCTAGCTCGCCTACTGGCACTCTGAACTCCCTACTAAATATCTGAGATACAAAAGACCGACTCGCCCCCGAGTCAAATAAAACCAACGCAGGTAAGGAGTTCACTAGAAACGTACCTAGTAACAGGCACAATAGATAAGCATACAACATATATAGTAAATGAGATAAAGGATAGAAACATACCAGCAACCACGTCCGGTGCTGCCTTGGCCTCCTCGGCCGTAAGATGAAAGGCGCACCCCTGAGCCTTCGGGGGCTCTGCCCTACCCTGCCTCCCATCGGTAATCCTCAGTGTAGCTGGTGCTGGAGCCTGCGCCGGCTTGGCTGCCAGCTGTGGACAGCTGGTCTTCATGTGACCAACCTGATGACAATGATAGCATATCCTCATATCCGAGACAGGGGAAGACTGACGGCAGTCCATAGCAAAATGCCCCTCCTTACCACAGCTGTGGCACCCGCTACTAGCTCGACAAGCTCCAGTATGACCCTTGCCGCACTTTCCACAAGTGCAGCCCTGCTGACCCCCGGTCCTAGAATCAGCGGTCTTAGACCGCTTCGGCGCCGGCTGCGACTGCACCGGGGCCGGCCGCTGCTCCCTCAACTGCAGCTCGATCTCCAACTCACGCCGCCTAGCGGCCTCCTGTAACTCCAATAGAGTATCACATCGCTGTGTGGCAACAAACCGTCGAATATCAGTCTTGAGCATGCTCAGACAACGTGTCATCTGGGCCTGCTCAGACGCGAACTCAGGGCAGAACATCGCCCTCTCAGTGAACATGCGGGTGATCTCCGTCACCGTCTCTCCATCCTGTCTCAGACTCAAAAATTCTTGTGCCAAATGTTCCCGCTCGACCCGCGAAATGTAACGGGCGCGGAACATGTCCCGGAACTGCTCCCAGGTAACCGCAGATCTCTGCTCATCCGTGTATGACCCTGTCGTCAGTCTCCACCAGTCCTTGGCCCCGAGCCTCAGCATGTTCAGGGCGCACCTGACCTTCTGGTCAGTAGGACATGAAGACGTGAAGAAACAACCCTCCACGTCGGATAACCATCTCATGGCTCGAATAGGATCCTGTGTACCGTCAAATGTCGGGGGCTTCGTGTTATCGAAGTCCCGGTACTGGAAACCCCTACTGACTCTTCCCCCTGCCGTAGATACAGCTGAAGCAGCTGCTGTGGCAGCTGTCTCTGCAAGAGCTGCGTAGCGCTCATCAAAGTACTCAACCATGGCGGTCTTAATCGACCCAAACATCTCTGGCAGCTGTGCCCGGAACATAGCAGCCACCTCATCATGTAGGATCTCCCGAATCTTGGCATCCAACTCGTCCGTACCCATCTGTACCACCGGCTCCGGTGTTGTTGGCCCCTCCTGGCCTCCGTCTCCTGCTCCTGATCCAGAACCGGATCCAGCCACAAAGTGCCTCGTCATCACCATTCTGAAACATAGCACAAGATATCAGATAATCCATATAAATAACTGGGAGTCAACTCCCTACCAATGCCTAGGGATTGTGACTTACTTGACACGCGTATGGGTCCTGTGCTTTTAGTAGTACGGGCCCATACTACCTTCCACACCTACCCATATTTTCCTCAAGCATCACCATAATGCCCTAACTGAATACACAACATGGGGAGCGCTCAATCCTCACCCTTAAAGGAAATGCTAAATATCTCATAACTGGCCTCCCAGCCTCACACAACCCACCTGTCCATGGAACTTCCACCAACCCTGCAGCACTAGTGTATGCTAGCCATACATAACGCTGGACCCTATAGACTTTCGAACATCCAATCCTACCCTAAGCTCCCAATCAAACAAGAACATAACATATGGCCAAATCAAACATTCTCAGGCTATAAGATCTTAGCTATGTATAGCCGTGATGCATACACTAAGCAACTACAGTAATGATGTCAAACCCATATAAAGGTAACCCTAGGCTAGCAGGCATCATGTAATCAGGCAATTCTATCATGTAATTCCTGAAGATCCCTAGCCTAGTACTAACATGCTGTTTTAACATATCACATAATCAAATAACTGTATGGTATTTTGGGGATACTTACTGGCTCCGGCTGATCGTACGTCCTACATCCTCATTCGCTTATTTTGAAAATCATTTAGAAATCACCTTTCCTTGATTTGAGACTGGATTCACACGCATATTCCTCCAATTCACTCAAACCAACGCTCTGATACCAACTTGTAACACCCCAAAATTCAAGCCAATTGAAAACTTTTTAAAACATTTTAATCCATTAAGTCATTACATAGTTTGTTTTCAAAATACAATTATCAGAGTATCCCAGTATCAAATCATAAATATCATAACAGCGACAGGAGCGGTACGATCATGCCTTCGCCTTCCCGCGATCACCAGAGGTACCTGAAACAACAACTGAAACTGTAAGCCCGAAAGCTTAGTGAGCTATCCCCCAAAATACCAACCACATAACCATGTCATATAAACATATAACCAAACAGCAAGCATAATTAGCCTTCAGCCTGACTGGACCGCCTCGCAGGCCTTCAGTCTATCTGGACCGCTCTCCGAGCCTTCGACACGTCTTGACCGCCTCGCAGGGCCTTCAGCCTATCCGGACCGCTCGCCGGGCCTTCGGTCTGACTATCATACCCTCTTGGGTTTTGTAGTCTATCCGGACCGCCCTGGGTATGTTGGCCTTCAGCACAAAGCAGGACCGCCTCAACCCAATACCCAAATCAAACAACATGTGCATATACATTCATGGGCTATCATAATAACAGTCAAACCGATATAACAAATCAAATAGCATAGCAACGTCCCATAACCAGGACAGCGACCTACCCAGGTCACTAACATAGCATAATCCTATAACCAGGATATCGACCAACTCAGGTCACTAAGCATAAGCATATCACCATCCTAACTAACAGGATGCAAAACAATAAACATATCATGTAATAATCCGGATACAAATCCATAAAGGGCCGACCTTTGTGCCTTAGACCCTGTTGATATAGTGAGGATAACTCACCTCTCAAGTGTTGTCTGAAACTAGAAAGCTCAACTCCTGGATCACCAACACGAACTCCACCACCTATAGTTACCATAAAACCCTTTTTCATATATCTCCAAATTACCAGACTACCCTCAGAAGTCAACTGGTCAACTCTTGGTCAAAGTCAAAGTCCACAGTCAAAGTCAACAGTCCATGTTGACTCGACTCGTCGAGTGTAGTTCACCGACTCGTCGAGTCCTTCCTGAACTCGAGAAGTCGTGAAATCCTTGATTGGCTCGTCGAGTTCCCCTTTAACTCGCCGAGTTCATACGTGTCCAAGAATTGGGAGAAACCCTAGCCGACTCGCCGAGTCTTCGAACGACTCGCCGAGTTCAAGGCAATCTTCAACGGACTCGCTGAGTTTGTTCATCAACTCGACGAGTTCGTGACCATCTTCATAAGACTCGCCGAGTTGACTATGCAACTCGCCGAGTCCTTGCAGACCTTCATCCATGCAGACACTTTTTAAGCCATGCCAAGGTTCCAGATTACAGATCCAAGCTTCTAAGGCATGATTATCACGTAAAGTTGCAAACTTTACACACATGCAAGGCCCTAAAGGCTCTAAATGACCAATCTAAGCTTCTAATGGAGCTTTACACCTTAGGAGAGTCTCATCCTTGCAAGAGCTGGAAACTTTATGGACTTAGGACTCAAAAGAGGTTCAGATATGAAGTTTCAACTTCAGATCTAGATCCCATACCAAAATCCCTTCATGAATAACTAAAGAAAGCCCTAGTCTTCACATATGAATGATTCTAGAAGAAAAGAGGTTAAGGTGACAACTGGTTACCTCCAAAACGTGCCCAAGCTGAAGTAGACTCTGGATCCACACAAAACCCTTGATGCTAGCCTCTTGATCTACAAGTTCCCTTCACAAAATCACTTCTCAAAGTTCCAAAACACTCTCCAAGCTCACACGTTAGGGTTTCTGGCTCTCAAGGGGTGATAGAGGACAGTGGGAGGCGCTAATGGTCCAATATATAGGTTGCAAAAACCCTAAAAATTAGGGTTTCCACTGCCAGCTCCTACTCGTCGAGTCCCCCATGCCGACTCGACGAGTCACTCATTAATTGACGTGTCCTGGCCCGCTGTTACTCGACGAGTCATAGCGTCAACACGTCGAGTAGACCTTAAACATGAAATCTGAATGGAAAAATAACGATACCTGACGGTTGGGATGTTACATATGGTTTTTCCATAAACATTAAGATGATCATAAAACACGATACTAATGTACTCTCCCATCTTTTCAGATTGGAGAAACTTTTATCTTTCTGCCTAATTTGATTCTTCTCATTCGTTCTGCCATACATTGAACCCTTTCCAATGTTTCAGAATTATACTTCAACTTGTAAGCATAACCACGTTTACTAAACTTTAGTAAATCATGACGAATAGTCTTATCGATCTTTGTGGTGGATCTTGACCAGCGCACACCCAGTGTACTCGATCCCCTAGTCCTTCACTTGATTCACATATACATGTGAACAAGGAATTAGTCTTAATTTACCAAATATGAAAATTCTCATTTATCATGTAATACAACTTGCATGATTCCAAGTTTCTGTCTAATTGAAACTTGGGTGATGAGAATCTTTCCTTGTTTGGTGAATTTTGACACTACCACAAACGAAAGAATCAAATCCATATTGCTAACATAGAAACATACAAACATCAATTTTCACAAATTCCATTGCAATAAGATATAATAAAACACAATTTTATTTATTTATAAAATGCGGAAAAAACCTTTCCTTACAATGCAATTACAAATGAAAACTATTTTATTACATATTTCCTAGCAATCTATAATAACTCCTAAGAAGCAGCTCAAAAATCCGATCTTCGAACCATGCGATTGAAATCCATCTTCGCGATCAGATTCAACATACTCTTCCTTTAAGCTTCATTCCCTTTGCATGATCCTACAAAACATCAAAATGCAACCTTGTTACATCATGTATTAAGATTCAACAATTAGGAACTTAATGGAGTTAGACAGTAGACTTACCTGAAGCAAAGTCAAACTTTTCGATTCTACTTTTTCTAGATCTTTCAGGTAGTCAGGGCAGCTTCGCAACCAATGCCCCTTCTCTTGGAAATAGAAACATATAGACTCTTTGGGAATGGTACACGGGAAAATCTCAGACTTAGCCTTTCTCTTTCCCTTGGAAATATAAATCTTTTCTGGACTTCCAATGTTTCCAATGTCAATGTCCATGGAAGTTTGGGGAGTAGATCTTCCAATCAAATTTGCTTTTCCAGTGCGCCACATCATTGCTGATTCAACAACAACAAGCAAATAGTTAAGATCAATAAGGGTCATGTCGTAGTCTGTCACATAGTAGTCCTTAATGAACTCACCATATGACTCAGGAAGTGATTGAAGAAACCAGTCAACCGCCAACTTCCTTGAGACTTCGACACCCAAATACTCTCAGCCTGTCAATATGTGACTTCATCTCCAAGACGTGAGTATACACATGCCTTCCATCTTGATGTTTCATTGCAAGTAGGGCTTGAGTGACCTTGAATCTTTCAAGTCTTTGAACTTGTGGGTTAGGGAGAATTATTGGAGGAGGTGGAGGAAGTGAAGTATGACTTCCACGATCCAACCGCGGGACATCATCTTCAAGAGGAAAGCTTGTTCCAAAAGATTTGGGAAGACCATAGTTGTCTGAACTAGACATCTACAATGGGAGAAATTCAAGTTAGTTGATTTAAGTCGTTAATATAACACCCAAATGAAATATTAAGGCTAGGACCCAAAACAATATTTTACAATTTGGAAGAGGGATGCTGTAATCCAAACCGCAAAATATTTGAAGGTAGGTAAATGACGATTTACCAATTTCCACCACGAAAAACGGAAAAAAAAAGTTTTAGGTTTTAAGTGAACTGAAACTCCTAGATCCTTTGAGATTCATTGAACAATTCAATGGCATGTTTAAATCTCGATTGTTCCCTTCAATTTTGTGACTGGGATGCCGAGGATCACAAACAAGGTGTGAATAACAATGCAAATTAGCTTGGTACACCCAATGTTACAACCACCTAATCAATGTGCCAGTTAACCATACACGCTCCATTGATCTATGATTAACATCAAGCTACCCTTTTCCACGCACTGTCAGTCCCGATTAGTGTGCTGGTTAACCACACACGTTCCACTAACGGCTTAACAAGGTGCAAAGTGCAATTTCATGGGTTAGCACCATATTCACATTTTCCTAAGTAACTAAGATTGGGAATTTATAAGTGTTTAGTTACTTGATATTTATCATTATACTTTTAATGAAGGGAGAATTAGAGTTCTATCCTACCCGTTCGGCTAACGACCCTCCACCAGTCAAAGAAGCGGTGAGTGAGAGTGGACACCCATTAAACTGCCATTTTATAGGCAGTAACCTTATACCCCCCTTATAGACCGGCTTCGTGAATGAGGCCTACTAACGGTAAGACTGACTTTACTCTTATACATATATATAAATATTAAACCTATAATATTATAATAGTATAAGGATTGAATTTTAAACTTTTAAAATTCTAGGGTTTGGAATTAAATGTTTCAAAAGTTAGACTTTTACATTTACAAATTCCAAAACTTGTGGGCAAGTTTTATAACTTTGAAAATCTTTTGGAATCCATAACTTATGAGTTTAATATAGATTTTAATGAAAAGACTTTTGACATTTCATAACTTGAAGACAAGTTATGGAGTTCATAAAACCATTTACGGGAAAAAGACTCTTCAAGTTCATAACCAATGATTTTAATGATCACTTTAAAAGAAAACTTTTCATTTTTCCATAACATCCATAACTTGAGGACAAGTTATGGAATTCATCAAAATCCATTTAGATCAAATATTATAACTTACAAAAATAATCAATTTGTCTATGAACTAAATTAAACTCATAAGAACAAGATAGTTCATATCAAACATATTTCATGTAATTAATCATATAAACAATTACAAAACATGAAACTTTGAAAATTATCTTTTAATTTGACAAGCAAGAACATTACCCTCTTGAAAAACAGGTTTCTAGGTTCAAAAACAGTTTAGGGTAATGATCCTCATCCAATAGCAAGCCAAAACACAAAAATTTGCTCACAGGTGCATCACCACGTCGTGGTAAAAGCCGCCACGTCGTGGTGAGCAGTCAGATGCGAAAATGACACATTTTCAACTTTGAAAAAACAATAAGCATCAAGTATATGAGAAAGCAAGCCTAGGCTCTGATACCACTGTTGGGTTTTCAACATTCTAACACTCATAAGGTGTACATGCAACCCTAAATACCTTGGATCTATGTTTTCTCTATTATACATGCAAACTTGAACTTTCCAAGGTATTACCCTAACTAGCATACAAACACATTGATACTTAGGTAATAAAACAAGTTAGAAGACATACCTTTTGTTGTAGTTGGAAGCCTTGGACCTTTAAGAACTTAGTGCCCCAAGTGTTGCACCTCAAATGGAATAACACAACACCACCAACAATTGGAATAACGTGAGAGAATGATACTTCCACTCACAAATCGGCTAGCCCTCTTATCACTATCACTAGTGACAATTTCATGAGCCTTGGGGTTTCTTATATAGTGTGGCAAACTAGGGTTACACCATGTAACTCATGACTTTCCACATTCCTCATGATCCATGGGTTTTAACCTCCATGGAGTATCCATGGGTCACCACATGGGTTTATGTCACACCCCCGAACCAGACGGCGGAAACGTCCGGGGGCTCGGGTGACTTCATCTTGTAATATCATCACAATGTATATAATTGAAACAAGACAACACCATCATCATACATATCAAAATACAACCAACATTGTTTACATCAAGTATAGCATCATAAATTACATGCCAAAATATTCAATGTATGATGGTAACAATATACGGCAAAGTCCACATGTTCTTGTTGACCTTTCTGCTTAACGATTCCCTGAGAATACAAGTTATTTTGAAAATGTCAACATATATAATGTTGGTTAGTTCATAAGCATGATTGAATGAAAAGTTTTGTATTATTCGTAAAACACCAGAAAATACGATATTTTCTGTAATGTGGTTTGAAAGTGATGTATCAAAATCAAGTATTACTGCATGTGTGTATTCTGTTTTTGGAATGTATATAAAAATGTAATCCGGAAAAAAATCCTATATTTTCTGTTGTAAGTAGAAGGTATTGTTTAACTATATGTTTCCCCAGAAAATCCAATATTTTCTGTTTATAAAAGTGTCGTGGTCTCAAAACCCTAAGACCGATTATCAGTGTATGTATGTTTTCGTATCGAAAAGATTCTATATGTATGCCGTAAAATTATGATGGAGAGAATCTCTATGTGATCCGTTTTAACCATACTTGATTATGACGAATTCGCCTGTCGTGGCGTTTTCAGGCGCCGAATTGTTTAAGGCAAGGTTTGTCACCCTAGACTGGCCTAGTCTAACTGTAGTGAACAGCTCAGGTGTGGGGTGTCACCCCGTATAGATCTATACACAAACTCTCGCTCTCCCTCCAGGAGACTCTGGTTATAACTACATGCTACGATTGTACACTCGAGAGGTGTCAACCGACATGTCTCACTAGATCCTTAACTGAGTTTACGTGAATATTGTATTATGTTATGTATAATGTTTCCGTGTACGTTTTATGATTGAAAAGTCCAACGAGTATGTATGTGAATGTATGAGGCCCAACAGACATGTAAAAGGACAACTAAGGCCCACTAAACATGTAAGTTATTTCCAGGCCCAATAAGTATGTAAATGGACCACTAAGGCCTAATAAACATGTAATGTATAATGCAGGCCCAATAAGCATGTAAATGGACCACTAAGGCCCGATAAATATGAAATTTAAGTATTAGACCCAATAAACATGTAATCGATGTATTTAGTTAGTTTGTTATTACATTGTTAGTTTTAGCTCGAATGTTTTCCAAAATGACATACAAAGCCCACTTTTTGTACTGATGACAGTTTTGGCCCATTAAGCCGAAAATTTACAATCTAGGCACCTTTTTTATAAAATTGACACTTTAGGTCCTTTAAGACCAAAAGTTTACATTTATGGGCTTATTTCAATTAAAATGACATTTTTAGCCCACTTTTGTTAAGAATAACATTTTCGGCCCAAATATTATGAAAATAGAAATCTTCGGCCCAATTATATAAAAATTGACATTTTTGGCCCAATTATATAAAAATGGACATTTTCGGCCCAATTTAATAAAATTGGCAATTTCAGCCCTTTTTAACCAAAAACAACATTTTTGGCTCAAATTTGTTTAAAATGACAATTTAGTCCACAAAAGTCATAATTTTCCCAAATTTGGCCCATAAAACCGTGAAGGCCCAATTTAAGCCCATTTTGTGAAAAATTTACTCTTTTGGCCCTTTTTAAAACCATAATATCATAAAGATCCATTTTTATACAAAAATGACTCGTTGGTCCTTGAAAAACCGTAAGTATCATAAAAGCTTCATCTTTTTGTTCATTTGTCAAAAATGGTCCCTTTACAAGATTTTGTTTAGTTTTTCAACATCCTTAACATGTTTAACACTTTCATCTTAATGGTAAGTTGCATAAAGTGTTTTAGTTTACAAATATTGTCAAGATTTGATAGAGTTTTCGAGATTTATGAAGTTTCTTCACATAATCACAATATATAACTTAGAAAACACACATAAACATACATAAATACATAGATCTATCACATAAGCAACTTGCATCCTCCCCCAAAACATAGTAAAACCGAAAACAAGGGGTATGAACTCACTTTGAGGTTTAGATTCGGTTTTGATGAAAAGATGAGAGGAGATGATGTTGTTTTCGGCCTAGTCTACCCCCTTGATGAGTTGTTCGAGTTCTAAGAGCTTCATGGTGCATAGATCACGGTTTGAAGAGGAAATGAGTAACAAGTTTTAACAAAATCATGAAGTTAAACTTCTTGAGTAAGAGTAGCTTACCAAAATGGATGAATTCTTGATGAAGTTCTCTTGAAACACACACACAAACTTATGAAATTTTAAGGAGGAAAGGGGAGTTCTTGAGAGGATATTTGAAAGAGTTTGAAAGAAAAGTGAATGTGGTGAGGGGTGGGTTCGGCCGAAGATTAAGAAGAAGAGAGGTAGGGGTTAACTAGGTTATTACATGTAGGGTTAACACATGCTTAGATACATGATGTGCAATGACTTGGTTATCCTCTAACCAACAATGAGGTGTCACCATTTAACTCCATGCAAATTCTTTTTTTTTGTTTTTTATAGTTGGGCCGAGAATAAGCGAGAAGAGAAGAAAGGAGAAGTAGTTTGGGCCTTACATGCTTGACTTCGATATTGTGAGGTCCAAATGGATGGTTCTCGGCCCATTGGGCCCTTATGAGGGTTCACGGCCCAATAGGATTAAAGAAATGGAGTTTATGGCCCATTAGGGCTTATAAAACCATTTATGGCCCATTAGAAATAAAATGAACCATTCTAGGCCCAATATGGCCCAAAAGACTAGATCTTAATGAAGGTGGGTCCAATTAGAGCCCAAATAGAGTTCCTTGGCCCAACATAACCAAATTGAAGGTTTACTGACCCATTAGGCCCAGTAAGAAGATCATGGCTCATTTTGAGATTGAGTTGAAACATTAGGGTTACGACCCAATGTTGAATGTATAATATGCATTGGATTTGGTTCTTGGAATGAACATCATATATTGTCAAGCTTAAAGTTGCAGAATACATCAAAAGTTGATTACATGTAGATACAATTTCCTAGCCGAGAGTACTAGTTGTGACATCACCCCCCCCCCTTAGAGGGAATTTTGTCCCGAAATTCTTTTGGAATGTAGGATTATGAATGAGAGAATAAGTGAGGGTACTTCTGCTTCATTTGGTCTTCGCGTTCCCATGTGAATTCCGGTGCATGCTTGGCGTTCCATCGAACCTTCATAATCGGAATACGACTCTGTTTTGTACGCTTCACTTCTCTGTCCATAATCTCGACCGGTTCTTCGATGAACAAGAGATTCTCATTTATTTCGATCTCTTTTAAAGGAATAACAAGAGTTTCATCTGATAAGAACTTCTTTAAATTCGAGACGTGGAACACGGGGTGTACGTTGCTGAGCTCCGTAGGTAGTTGCAGCTTATAAGCCACTGGACCAATTCAGGCAAGAATTTCGAATGGCCCAATATATCGTGGGTTTAGTTTTCCCTATTTCCCAAAACGGATCATCCCTTTCCAAGGACAGACCTTTAACAGCACCCGATCTCCGTCTTGGAACTCTAGAGGTTTTCGTCATTTGTCAGCAAAACTCTTTTGCCGGTCACGCGACGCTTGGGGTCGGGCTCTGATTTGGATTATCTTTTCTGTGGTTTCTCGAATGATTTCTGGCCCTGTGAGAGTTCTGCCTGGTGATTGTCCTTTTTCTAGTTGGGTGTCACCCACCTCAGCCCAGCATAGAGGCGATCTGCATTTGCGACCACATAATGCCTCAAAAGGAGCAACCTTGATGCTCGTGTGATAACTGTTGTTGTATGAGAATTCAACCAAAGGCAAGTCGGTATCCCATGACTTGCCGAAATCAATCACATAGGCTCGGAGCATGTCTTCGAGTGTTTGGATGGTTCGTTCGCTTTGGCCATCGATTTGAGGGTGGTAAGCAGTGCTGATGTCTAGTTGTGTTCTCATTGCTTTCTGAAGTGACTGCCAAAATCGTGAGGTAAATCTACTATCTCGATCCGAGATACTAGACACTAGCACCCCATGAAGTCTTACGATCTCTTTGATGTAGATTCGTGTCAACCTTTCCATCTTGTAAGATTCTTTTATTGGCAGGAAATGAGCGGATTTAGTTAACCTATCGACGATTACCCAGATAGCATCCAATCCGTCTGTCGTCTTAGGTAATTTGGTCACGAAGTCCATAGTAATCCTTTCCCATTTCCACTAGGGTATTACTAGCTGCTGTAATAGTCCAGAGGGCTTTTGGTACTCCATTTTCACCTTGGCGCAAGTGAGACACTTGCCTACGTAAGTGGCGATCTCTGCCTTCATATTTGGCCACCAGGACAATTTGTTAGGATGGACTCTTGAAAGAAGGTTATATAAGATTTGTTAATATATTATAAGTTCTAATATAGTCATATGAAATCATATGTTTTAATTAGTATTGATCAAGAATTAATTTGGAATTAATTTAGTGATCAAAAGAGACTAATTAAATCTATGGGGACTAATTATGATAATTAGTTATATTTATATGTGTTGGGCTTATGATCCATGTTGGACCAAGTTTATGTGTGGACACATAAAGAGTTGGGCCACATGAACCATGGATCATAAAACCCATGGGTATGGATTTAGGTTATACCTATGACCCTTGGAATCCACCACATATAAATACGTGTTCCTTTGCCCAAAATCGCCACTTTTTGTGGCTACACACATATTCTTAGAGTTTATGAGGTGTTTTGGTGCATGGAGATTCTCTCTCAAGAGCCACCTTTGTCCTAGGTGAGTTGTGAGGCATTTGAGGGATTCATACTTTTGGTGCTAAGCTCTCAAGGCCAAATACATCAAGACTTCAAGCTACATAAAAGGTATGTTACCCTAACTAGTATCTTGTATGGTATATGTTATTTGTATGCTAGTTATAGGCTTAATACCTTGGAAACATCATTGCGTGTATAATTAGTGAAAACATAGATCCAGGGTATTTAGGGTTGTATGTGCACCATAGGATGTTGTAGTATACAAAATCCAACAGTGGTATCAGAGCCTAGGCTTGGTTTTCAATTATACTTGATGCAATAGCTTGAAAATCGAAATTATGGCTTTCTGGACTGTGGACTCGCTGAGTCCACTGGGGGACCCGCCGAGTCCAAGAGTAAACTCATCCAACTCGCCGAGTTGGTTCCTACACTCGACGAGTTGGTGCTCCAGAGGGCAAATTTAGACTTTTAAGGCTGGAATTGGACTAGGATCATTACCCTAAACTGTTTTTGAACTTATAAACCTGTTTTTGATGTGGTAATGATCATGCTAATCCAATTTCAAATATAATTATCATAATTTCAAGATTTGTATTAGTTTATATGTTTATGCTTATTTCTTGAAGATTGATGATATGAATTATCTTGTTCTTATGAGTTAGTTTAGATTAATAGAAAAATTATGTGATAATGGTTTTCGATCCAAATTGATCTAAAAGTTGTTCATAATATGTGTTTTTGTAACTTGTCCTCAAGTTATATGAAAAGTCCCATTTATGAATTTTAAAACTCATAAAATTTCCATAAGTTATGAAAATGAAGAGTCTCATTTTTAAATGTTTTAAAGTCTTCCATAACTTGTCCTCAAGTTATGGAACTTGAAGAGTTTTTTCATTAAACTACTTTAAACTCATAAGTTAGGGAAACTAAAAGTTTTTGAATTATTCAAAACTTGCCCTCAAGTTTTGGAATTTGTAAAGTTACCCCCCATGTATACTTTAATTCCAACCCTTAGAATTTTAAAAGTTTAAAATTCAACCCTTATACTATTATAATATTATAGGTTTAATATATATATATATATATATATATATATATATATATATATATATATATATATATATATATATATATGAATAAGAGTAAGTCAGTCTTACCGTTAGTAGGCCTCATTCACGAAGCCGGTCTATAAGGGTGGGGGGGTATAAGGTTACTGCCTATAAAATGACAGTTTAATGGATGTCCACTCTCACCCACCGCTTCCTTGACTGGTGGAAGGTCGTTAGCCGAACGGGTAGGACATGACATTAATTCTCCCTTCATTAAAAGTATAATGAAATACTAAGTAACTAAACACTTATAAGTTCCCAATCTTAGTTACTTAGGAAAATGTGAATTTGGTGCTAACCCATGAAATTACACTTTGCACCTTGTTAAGTCATTAGTGGAGCGTGTGTGGTTAACCGACACACTAATCTGAGACTGACAATGTGTGGCAAAGGGTAGCTTGATGTTAATCATAGATCAATGGAGCGTGTGTGGTTAACCGACACATTGATTAGGTGGTTGTAACATTGAGTGTACCAAGTTAATTTGCATGGTTATTCACTCCTTGTTTGTGATCCTCGGCATCCCAGTCACAAACTTGAAGGGCACAATCGAGATTTAAACTTGCCATTGAATAGTTCAATGAATCTCAAAAGATCTAGGAGTTTCAATTCATTTAAAACCTAATGTTAAATTTCGTTTTTCATGGTGGAAATTGGTAAATCGTCATTTACCTACCTTCAAATATTTTGTAGCTTGGATTACGGCATCCCTCTTCTAAGTTATAAAATATGTGTTGGGTCCTAGCCTTAATATTTCATATTGGGTGTTATATTAAGGACTTAAATCCACTAAACTTGAATTTCTCCCTCATAGATGTCTAGTTATGACAACTATGGTCTTCCTTATCCTTTTGGATAAAGCTTTCCTAATAAAGATGATATCCCAAATGGCAATCAAGGTGAAAGATTAATCCCTTTGTTGTGCATTAATTGGACTGGAAATCATACTTCACTTTCTCCACCTCCTCAAATTGTTCTCCCTAACCCATAAGTTCTTGAATAGTTCAAGGTCACTCAATCCCTATTGGCAAGTAGTGTCTATATGTACTCACATCTTGGAGATGAAGTCTCATATTGACAAGCTGGGAGAGTTGGGTGTCGAAGTCTCAAGGAAGTTGACTGTTGAGTGGGTTCTTCAATCACTTTCCGAGTCATATAGTGAGTTCATTAAGGACTACTATGCGACAGACCACAACATGACCCTTAATGATCTTACCTATTTGCTTGTTGCTGCTGAATCATAAATGATTTGGAGCACTAGTAAGGCAAATTTGATTGGAAGATCTACTTCCCAAACTTACATGGACATTGACAATGGAAACATTGGAAGTCCAGAAAAGTCTTCTCTTCCCAATGGAAAGGGATCGGCCATAGTCAACCCAGTTGACCAAATGGTAAAGAGAAAGGCTAAGTCTGACATAGTCCCATGTACCATTACCAAAGAGTCCATATGTTTCTATTGCCAAAGTAAGGGGCATTGGTTGCGAAGCTGCCTTATTTACCTGAAAGTTCACTAGGATGGTAAAAGTAAAAAATTTGACTATGCTTCAGGTAAAGTCCACTATCTAACTCTATTAAGTTCTTATTTGGAGATTCTTATTACATGATGTGACTAGGTCTCATTTTGATGTTTTGTAGAATCTAAAAGGAGAGGAAGCTTAAAGGAAGAGTAAGCCGATTCTGATCACGAAGATGGATTTCGATCGCATGATTCGAAGATCAGAATTTTGAGCTGCTGCTTAAGAGTTATGATAGATTGCTTAGGAATACATAACAACATAGTTTTCATTTGTATTTGCATTGTAAGGAAAAGTTTTTCCGCAATTTTATAAATAAAAGAAAATTTATGAAATTTATTTATTTTTAAGTTTCCTTACAATGACATTTGTGAAAAATTGTTTCTTGTATGTTTCCATTGATAGCAATATTGGAAAATAGATTTGATTCTTTCGTTTGTGGTAGTGTCATAATTTACCAAATAAGGAAAGGTTCTCATCACCCAAGCTTCAGTTGGATAGAAACTTGGAATCATGCAACTTGTATTGTATGATGAATGTGAATTTTCATCTTTGAGAAATTAAGACTAATTCCTTGTTCACAGGTATATGTGAGTCAAGCGAAGGACTAAGAGACCGGATACACTTGGTTGTGCGCTTGTCAGGTCCACCACAAAGATCGATAAGACTATTCGTCATGATTTACTAAAGTTTAGTAAAAATGGTTATGCTTACAAGTTTAAGTGTAATTCTGAAACATCGGAAAAATTTTAATGTATGGAAGGACGAATGAGAAGAATCAAATTAGGCAGAAAGATAAAAGTTTCTCCAATCTAAAAAGATAGGAGAGTACTTCAGTATCATGTTTTATGATCATCTTAATGATTAGAAAAAACCATATCACAATTGACCCTCTAAGGACATCTTGGTGCATTTGTTTGGCCAAGAAGAGGAATCGTGAATTGTTGAAAAGGTTAAATCAAAAGATGAATCATACTTCGTTCCAAAATTGACTCTTAGAGTAACACTCCAAGATCAATCCTTGAGTGACATAATGTTAAGAAGTTTAAAACACTTATCAAATGTGGATTAAAATGTTTCCTACTCTTGTACATTTGAAATTGGTGAGTTGTGATGTTTTGGATAAAACATAGACCAACTAAGGCCAATTGTGTGAAGTGTTTGTCTTGATAAGAATCCGCAATAACTCTTGAATATTTGCTTTGTCAAGGAATGGTTCTTGACATGAGAAACATATATGTCAAGAGGTCAGTGGGAGTTTTAAAGATCTTGAAAAAAATTTCAAGAAATAATCAAGAATAAAACCTGTTGTTTATCCCTAGCACGCGACTTGAGGTTTGTAACCTATCGTGTTGACATATTCTTATTTCTGTGCCTATTCCAGTTAAAGTTGACTATGCATATGAGTTCTATGAGTTCTCAATTGTTTGCATAACAACCTGGAAGCAATGGTAGGCCCTTGTGCTGCCGGGTGGCAAGAAAACTAAGATTAAATAAGTTCAGTCCATATGAGTTTGGATTTGTCACTAACCTTGTCTTGTGATTATGGTTATGACAAATTTACATGGAGAGGAACACATACACCATAAAAATCTAAGTGTCATAAGGTTTCTCTCCGATTCATGAAAATGATGGTGAGGAAACACTTTCACTAAGTAGATTTTAAGTAGATAGCAATTGTGATATTTTCATTCTCAAAGTCGTTAGTGGAGTATGTGTGGTTAACCGGCACACTAACATGGACTTGTGAGCAATGGAAAAGGTCTAAACATTTGAGACTATGATTACGGCATCCCTTTTCATAGTTCTAAAATTGTTTAGACACACATGTGAGCTATTTAAGGAAAGGTGTATGATTTTGGGAAGCTTAGATAAAGTTTTATCAAAGCATCTCGTATCAGAAATCTGAACTTTGGTAAGTAATTCAATAAGTATTGATTTCTAGAAGTCCAACTGATTTCTGGACACATGTCAAAGCTAGTGGGAGCATAAGTGTTATGCTAATAATTATCATGTTAGTGGGAGCATGATTATTATTTTAGGTGTTGCAAGTTAGCAATGTTAATTATAGAAAACAAAAGTGTCAATTTGCAAAGTTGCAGGGTTTGAAAAGTTGTTTTGCTATAATTAAGGGAGAGGAAATTATACTTCATCCCAATTCTAAAAGCTTAGATTGAGATTTTAATCAAATTTAATCAAGTATATATATGAATGTTATGTTGGAATGGTTCAACATAAGGAAATTCTATATATGGAAATATTAATTGCGTTCTCAATATTCGATTATGATTACGGCATCCCTCTTCATAGTCCGAATTTGAGAACATGGCTAATAGAAAAATTATAGCAGAAGACTGGTCTAGGATCATGTCTTTATGTGAGACATTACGAATCGTATCCCATATGCTTCGGGTATAGGATTGATTGCATATTCTATAATATTTCTGTGTGTTCTAATTTTTCCAAATGCCTAGGGCATTAAGAGGGAAAAAGGAATATAACTGGATATGACTAAAATGATTAAGCAATTGTCGAGGACAATCTGAGGTTTAGCAAAGATTGGTTGCTCATAGACAGTTCGAAGTATGGTGTAAAGTTTGGAAGGACCATATTGACATATTCTGAAGAGAGGCAACTCTTGTTCAGAAGTGATAGTCAAAATGGGAATATGGAAATGTTTCCATAAGTGGAAGTTATTTTTTTAAATATGTGTAAGATTAGGAAACTTAATGCAAGAAGGATGTTCAAAGGAATGTACTTTGAATGTGAGACTTCGTTTCCATGGAATTGCTCTCCATTGGAATACTTTGTAATGTTTGTTGCCAAGTCTTTGTGACTTTTGTGCATAGTCATCACAAAGTTAGAATCTAACAGATTTTGTGCATAGTCATCATTGCATATAAGTTTAGAATCTAACAGATTTCAGTAAATGGCAAAGAATCTTGTATTATTACATTTGCGATAAGGATTTGGAATTGTGAAATGAGTATCATTTGAAATGTTGTCAATTGATCTATTCCACAAACCAAGGACCATAGGTAAACATAGTGTGCATGCTTGGAGCATGGGACAACTATTGTTTTGATTCAAGTATAAAGTTGATTATTCAAAACATAATACAATGAATAATGAGTAATTAATATGGTGATTAAATAAAAGGTGTTTTATTTACTCTCACAAGTATTGGGGCCATATAGGATTAGTATTATTCTTGTGTTTCACTTTGCATGTTTTGACTTCCCGAATAACTAGGTTATTCAAACCGTCCGCAGTCGATCATACTTTGGAAGTAGGTATTGAGGCAAGACTGTCATGAATGGGTCTGTAGTTTGTCTAGGTGTTCTAGACATAGCTGCAGTATTCATGAGTGCTCCTGGAATAAGATTCGAGTATTGGATTAAACCCACGCTCATTTGTATCAGTTCATGGATTTTATCACGAGTGATCATGAGACGATAATATCTTATATTCTTCAAACGGAGAGATATGAGTTGCAGGCTACAAGTCGGTTGCATATTGATAATGTGAAAACGCACCAGTAACTTGGTGTTATAAAACGCATTGTTGTGTGTGATTTGATGAGTAGATAGAGAAAGAATATGAGTCGAAGTTTATCCATTCCTTTTACCCTTGGAGGGATAAAAGCGATATCTGTGGGCCCCTCGATGATTTAGTGATGACAATCGTAAGTGCTCGGCCGGGCCTGGACTCATTTGATTTGTTCAATTAGTCAGTCGTCATAAATCGGAAATCGGGAAACAACAGATGAACAGAGAGAATGATTATAATCCATGTCTCAGTCCATACAATATCTAGAGTGGAGGAATATATGATCCCTTATCTAATGGGCACGTCATTGACAAGTTCAGAGTTCGACTTCGGTTTTAAGAGCCACGATTGCTAGTCGGGTTTTGGAGTCATACTTGCAATAATATTTTTAGACTTATCCAAGTGGGAGACTGTCACACCCCCAAACCAGAACGGCGGAAACGTTCGGGGGCGGAGGACGTCATGTACAATATCATAACAAATGAATAGTAAAGAAAGTACACACAACCATCATATACATAATTGAAAAGTTTACATGATTATAGTATTACATGTTTGCAAAAGTCAATTACAATATGATGTCCAAAAGATTAAACTAACGCCTGAGCGTAAGTCTTCAAAAGCAGTTGCTAACCTGGTTTAGCGATTTCCTGAGAATACAAGTTATTTCAAAGAAAAAGTGTCAACATTTAAGTTGGTGAGTTCATAAGTAGTGTTTTGAGAAAATGTATGCCATTCGAAAGTTCACGTTCGTTTTCCAGAAAATCCGATATTTTCTTATGAGTGTATGAAATGAGTATGAATGATTGTTGTATAAATTGTATGTATTTGAACCAGGAAAATCCTATATTTTCCTAAAAGTGAAATGCAGTCTCAAATGACCAAGACCGTAACCTGTAAGCAACTATAACATGCTCAAAAGAATGATGTTGTAAATCGTTATTGTACAAAATGAATGTATTTGAACCAGGAAAATCCTATATTTTCCTAAAAGTGAGGTGTAGTCTTATATGAACCAAGACCATGAATGTAAGTAAATATGCCATACTTAAACTGGGAATGTATAGTTTTATTATTAAAATAAAACTAGTTGTGGTAGTGTTTATCCTGAATTCTGAACATGCTGATAATACCCTATAATATAGTTATTACCCCCCGAGCATGATTGAGTTATGTATTACTACGTGCATATGACATCACATGATTGCTAACAACGATGTTCACGAGTAATATGATGAAAAATCTTTTGACGATTCGAGATAACAATTAAGTCACGTATGCAAAAGTGTGTATGTTTATGTCCAAAATGATTACCCTTTCTACAGTGTTAACAAAGGCATAATAACAAATTGTGATTTGTCGAATACACGTAATGTTATAGTTGAAATGGTTACCCTTGATAGGATGTAGTATGCAAACGTATAAATAAAACATATTTCATTTATAAAACATATTGTATCCCCGAAGGGTAAGTTGTGTTGTGAGGTGTTTTGCATGATAATAACTTCATAAGATAGTTAAAATAATAGTATGAAAAGTATAGCAAAAGAACGATGTTTCACACGATTTTGGCCGTGTGTTTACTTGTATTCCTCCCCCCCCCTTAAAAGTGTTTAAAAACATTTAAAAAGTATTTGAAAGCGTAGTGATAGGGGTATGAACTCACTTGGTTGAAGTGGCGGTTTGAAGAAGATGAGACAAGATTCGAGCAGAACTTCGACTGGAAAAAGCTGATTTCTCGGGATTCTCGGGAGCGTAAAACATCCTTCGGAACTTGAATATGAAAACTGGGAAGTCGGGATGGCTTCGAGGGGTTAAACGCAGAGCATAATCACGAGAAAGGGAAGAAATGAGCAAATTTGCCTGGAACCCTCGCACCCCTTTTATAAGAGGCTGAACCACCTCGGTACGCTGGGCGTATGAGGTTACGCGGGGCATAGCGGACGTCACTGCTTACACACTTCGGATGGGAGGGCTTCTGTCCGATGGGAGAGCCTGCTGGCCGATGGGACGTGGCTCTTATCCTTTGGTACGCGGGGCGTAATTTGAATTTCCAAAATTCTAAATTATGTAACTTTCGCGTACGAGCTCCATTTTTCGCGTTCTTTATATCCACGCATAGGTGAGAATGTACTCTACAACTTTCATTTAGACTCCGTCGGCTAGTTTTGACTTTATTTTTAATTATATATTTTTAACAGGCCGGGACACGAAAAGTCCGGTAAAAATCCATAACTTCTTCATCCGACGTCCGTTTTCGTCTGTCTTTTTACCATTGTATCACTATTGTCTAGACCTTCGACTCTAGTTTAGATTGCGTTGGCCAAAAGTCGCTCGATCAATATTTCGAGTTTTTAGTTGTCTACCGTTATATCCGAAACTTTGAAATATCATAACTTCCTCATACGAAGTCAGATTTGGGCGTTCTTTTTATGTATGCTCACGGTTTAGGGATATCTACGCCTTTCACTTAGACACCTAAGGCCAAAAAGTATTTTATTGAGATTTCGCGTTTTAGGCTTAATAGCGCTTTACCGGTATTGTTACGGATCTTCGATTGGTCATAACTTCTTCGTTATAACTCGGATTTTATTGTTCTTTATATTTTTGGAAACCTTGTTATGATATCTACCACTTAGTATACTCAATTATGGTTACTGAACAAATTTATTTTTGACCTAGTTTTTGCTGGTGTTACAGAGACTGTTGGATTAGATGTCTAAGCCCATAACTATTATTGGTATGTACTCGACCCGAGAGTAGCATGGTCCATTTGGGTTGCATAACACCAGGACAATTTGTTAGGATGGACTCTTGAGAGAGGGTTATATATGATTTATTAATATATTATAAGTTCTAATATATTAATATGAAATCATATGTTTTAATTAGTATTGATCAAGAATTAATTTGAAATTAATTTAGTGATCAAAAGAGACTAATTAAATCTATAAGGACTAATTATGATAATTAGTTATATTTATATGTGTTGGGCTTATGATCCATGTTGGACCAAGTTTATGTGTGGACACATAAAGAGTTGGGCCACATGAACCATGAATCATAAAACCCATGGGTATGGATTTGGGTTATACCCATGACCCTTGGAATCCACCACATATAAATATGTGTTCCTTTGCCCAAAATCGCCACTTTTTGTGGCTACACACATATTCTTAGCGTTTATGAGGTGTTTTGGTGCATGGAGATTCTCTCTCAAGAGCCACCTTTTTCCTAGGTGAGTTGTGAGGCATTTGAGGCATTCATACTTTTGGTGCTAAGCTCTTAAGGCTAAATACATCAAGACTTCAAGCTACACAAAAGGTATGTTACCATAACTAGTATCTTGTATGGTATATGTTATTTGTATGCTAGTTATAGGCTTAATACATTGGAAACATCATTGCATGTATAATTAGTGAAAACATAGATCCAAGATATTTAGGGTTGTATGTGCACCATAGGATGTTGTAGTATACAAAACCCAACAGTGACGTGGCACTTATTTTTGATCTTCCGATCAAAATTTTGGCATTGCTAGACCATGTCTTCGGAGTCATATTATTTGTTATTCAGACTTTACTTTTCGATGCTTCACATTTTCAGTAGGTTATTCTTCAAATATTTTTTGGTGCATTATCACTCAAGTTCAGAATATTGAAGACGTTGTGTGATTCGACATTGTGCTCTTCGATTCAACAGTCTAGGGGTGACTGTGAACATGATTTGTTTTTGGGGACTGATCACATTCGAAGATTTGGATTTCATATTTTATTCAGAGTTGGTTCCTTTGTATGTTCTTTGATGATAGAGATTCCATTTCCAGATTCCCATATCATGGCAACTTCAACTTTTCCGAGACACTTCATCACCAGAGCTACCAGACCTTCCCGTCGGATGTTCTGCCTTTTATCACTGCTTTACCCTCACTATTTCTGAGCATTTAGGGGAGATTGTTGGAGCATGAAAATGCTTTACAATGATGAGTGTTTACTAGGTTAGAATATCCCTTTGTATGGAAAGCATATTCCTTCCACTAGTATATAAAGTGGAGGTGAGGGTCATTTGTTTGTAAGAGTGCACTATGTAGACTTTAGAGAGAGTGTGTTTGGATGGGGATTCTCCCCATCCATGAGTGTTGTTCATGTTTTATGTGGTATCTCTCTATCTATCCACTATATTTTACTCAAATATTATGTTCTTAACTGTTCATATGATTATCTTCTTAGTAATATTATTACGCACCAATCCAATCGATAAAATGGGTTCCTACACGAAGCGTGGAGATTGCTGTAGATACCCTTCTTCTTTCAAATCGACGTTGAGGAAAGCACTTTTCACATCCATTTGATGGACTTTGATGTTCTTATTTACTGCATACACTATAAAAATATGTATGGCTTCCATCCTTGCTACCAGAGCATATGTTTCATCATAATCAACTCCTTTTAGTTGACTATACCCTTTTGCAACCAGACGAGCTTTATTGCGGATCACGACACCCGATTCATCTAGTTTGTTCTTGTAGACCCATCGGGTTCCAACTACAGCATGGCCTTTAGGCTTTGGTACCAGTTTCCAAACCCCGTTTCTTTCAAACTATGCTAGTTCCTCTTGCATTGTAATAATCAAATCAGGCTCTAGAAGTGCCTCTTTCATGGTTATGGGCTCGATCGATGACATGAAAGCTACATATTGACAATGATTAGTTAAATTGGAAGAAGAACGAGTTTGAATACCTGCAGAAGGATTTCCGATGATTTGGCCAGGTGGGTTATCTTTCATCCAGATACGTAGGCGAGATTGTTGATGTTCAGAAGCTGCATTCGAGGGAATAACCTCTGCTTTAGAAGAGTCTTCAGGTCTATCTGTTGAAGGTTGTTCCCCCTTGGTTTGTGAGGATCCCATAGATGAGTCTTGAACTGTTGGGATTAGATCAATAGCTAAAGATAAAGGTTCCCCCTGGGGTGATGATGGTTCCCCCTGAACCGAAGATGGTCCCCCCTAAACCGAAGATGGATTTACTATTTTTGGATTCCCTTCGGTATCAATATTTTCCACTTCTTCGTCCTCGGAATCTTCAGAGACAGTTGATTGATTGGTCACTTTGTGGATAGGTATCGGATCAGCATCTTCAAGTACTGGAACCTCGATGGTTGCAATTTCCAAAGGATTTGAGCTTTCCCCCTCAATCGGTGAGGTGTAAGTACTGAATGAAGTTCCTTCAGAAATAGTTGGTCAGATACCTCTGAGTGTTGTTGTTGTGCTACCGAAGACACCAATATTTCTGAAAGATGTGCAGTCTCTACTGGATCAAAGAGGTCATCATAGTTAACTTCAACTATGTTTAAGGGTCCCGACGATGGTGGATCGTCATTCTCCAGGATGAACTTTGTTTCTTTGATGGGATCTGTGCTGCGGACATAATAGTCATCGAATTTGACATCAAAGTTTTAAACTATTAGTCTTGTTCTCCTGATGAGAACATGATATTCAACCTTGTTTGTTGAGTAACCAAAAACGATGCCTTCATCATCTTTCAGTGACAATTTGTTGAGATGATCCTTGTTGACCACAAAACACCTTCAACCAAAAATATGAAAGAAACGTACATTGGGTTTTCTGTTGTTCAGACCTTCATATGGAGTTTTGTTGAGACATTTGCAAATGATACTTCGATTTTGAACAAAACATGATGTTGCCACTGATTCAGCCTAAAAATTGAGAGGTAAGTTAGCAAAGTTGAGCATTTATCTAGCAGCTTCGACTAACGTTTTGTTCCTCTTCTCGACTACTCTATTCTGCTGCGGTGTGAATGGTGCCGAGAAGTTACGGCTGATTCCTTTTGATACTAAAAAGCTATTCAAAAGCTGATAAGTGAACACAGTGCCATTGTCACTTCATATTATTCTGACAGGCAGTTTGATCTGTAGCTCTATCTCTTTGATGAAGTTAACTAGTATTTGCGGTGTGTCTAACTTTAGTCTTAGAAATAAGACCCAAGTAAAACGAGTTTAGTCATCAACAATAACCAGAATGTATTTTTTATGATGAAGACTGGCTACAGTTGAAGGACCACAGAGGTCTATATGAAGGAGCTCCAGAGGTTCAACAATTAAAGAATCATATATCAGAGGATGACTTCCTTTGGTTTGTTTATCCCACTCACACGATGGACACAAAGTACCATTGTTGAAGTTCAGAATAGGTAGTCCTCGGACTAGCTCTCCGGTCACTAAATCGTTGATGTATCTAAAGTTGAGATATGCAATGTAACATCCATAAAAAAATCATGCCAAATTTGAACTTTTTAAAGTATTTCAAAACCATTAAATCATTACAACTTGTTTTGAAAATGTTTAATATCAGAGTTTTCCCAGAAACATAAACAAAACATGAGGAGCTGTATGATCACGCCTTCGCCTTGCCGCGATTCCCTGATGTACCTGAAACAATAAACTGAAACTGTAAGCCCGAGGCTTAGCGAGTTCCCCCAAAATACCGATACACTGCATATAACACATATATAAATAACAACATGCACTGGGTCCACAGCTTTACCGTCTGGATTACCCCTGGGCCCGCGGTGTGAGTCTGGATTGCCTTCCGGGCCTACATCTCACATCTGGATTGCCACCGAGCCCATAATATGAGTCTCCCTCAACTCGTATCTGGAATGCTCCCAAGCCCACAATATGAGTCTGGCATGCCCCACCTAGCCCTCATATCGTATCTGGAATGCTCCCGAGTTTGTTGGTTACTCCAAGGAGCAGTATCACCTCAACCCACTCCACGTAATATGCCGACATATAATACAGCTAATGCACATATAGAAGATCACATAATGCTACAGGTAGTCCTATAGATCTACCTAACTGGCATAGCAACTAGCATGCAACACTAACTTAACATACAACCACTGCGAGGATATCATATCTAATGGTCCGGCCTTGGTGCCTTAGACCCCTTAGTATAGTGAGGATAACTCACCTCGGAAGTAGTGCTGAAATACTGCAAATCTCTGACTGCTGTCTCGCCGGGAATCCCGAACTGTCACATAATAATAATTACTAGGTTAATACCCAACATTACTCCCTTGACTAAGTGTCCTCATAACACATTAAGTCCTTTCCCTTTTGTTGGGCCAAAGCCCCACACCAAGTCCTTAACTTGAAAGTCCATATACATAAGTCCACTATTGGCCCACTTTACTAAATTGGGCCCAACCTCCTTATCGGGCCTAACCCCATGATCTACTATCACAACCTGGCCCAAAATATCTTATTTACAAAGTCTAGCGAAGGCCCAATTCCATTTAGTCCATAAACAGCCCAAAACCCGAAGCCCATTTGTCAAAAGCCCAATAGAGGGCGTACGCGGGGCATACTTCTCTGGGTAGGCGGGGCGTACTCATCCAACTTTGACCACCATCGGGGTGGTTGACCCAGTATGCTGGGCATACTGGATTTACGCTGGGCATACTGGACAGTTTGCCAAAACCTTGTTAAGTGTTTAATGGCTTAAGCACTTAAGCCCAAACTTCAGAGCCAAAGACCTAACATGCCTAGGATCAATAAATTCGTGAACTTTATCACTTTGGATGTCCATAAAGTTCTAAATGCTTGGTCTTAATCCATTAAGACCTTATCCTTCCATGCATGGGACACCTTCAGCTAATGGGACCTCATTTTTATCACTCAAGGTCCCTTCAAGAGTCCAGAAGGACAATCCTTTTCGTTCAAAACACAACATGCACCACATTGTGGTTTTTGGGACAAGAAATGGGTCTTTTAAAGCAAAATGGAGAGATCTAATCATATAAGCATAAAGTTTGGAACTTTATACCTTCTGGAGCTTCTTGTGCACGAGCTAACTTCAGCTCTACAAGCTTGGTCTCTTCCTTCAACTCTTTGATGCAATGGTTTCCTCTTAAGGGCCTCAAGAACACATCAAAATGAGCTTAACACACAAAGGGGAGGCTAGGGTTCGAGAGAGACGAGTTTGATCTATGGAGGCTAAGGTAAAAGACATGTTGGTGCATATTATGTTCCTTATATAGGCCCCAAACCCTAAATGTTAGGGTTTCATTCCTGACGTTAGTACGCCCAGCGTACTAAGGCGGACATTAATATGCTTAACGTACCCCTATGTACGCGCAACGTACCCCCTTTTTGGCCCAAATGTGCAAACTTAGCCCTTAACTTGTCTTGGCTCTCCATTCCCAAACCCAAGGGCTATAATCGACAAAGTAATGATAGAATAGGGTTCAGAAATACCTGCAAAATCTCAGGATGTTACAATTCTCTCCCACTTGATCTAGACTTTGCCCTCGAAGTCTGCTGCGGCGAATAGATCCGGGTAATGCTCCCCATCTCGGATTCGGGCTCCCAAGTCCAGTCGGACCCTCTCCGATGCTCCCACTGTACCTTTACCAAAGGTATCTCCTTGTTCCGCAGAACCTTCATCTTCCACTCTAGAATGGCCACGTGCCTCTTTACACAATTCAGGTGCTCATTGACCTGAATATCATCCAACGATACTACTGCCTCCTGATCCATGATGCATTTTTGCAATTGCGAAACGTGAAAAGTGCTGTGTATCTGACGGAGTTCCTCCGGAAGATCCAATCTGTATGCAACCTTGCCAACGCTGGCGATAAATCGAAATGGTCCGATGTATCGGGGACCCTACTTTCCCCTCTTCCTGAAGCGAATCACACCCTTCTAGGGTGAAACCTTCAGTAACACCATGTCACCTACCTGGAACTCCAACTCAGATCGGCGTCTGTCGGCATAACTCTTCTGCTGACTCTGAGCGGTCTGTAGTCGCTGTCTAATCTGCTGAATCTTCTCGGTAGTTTGCAAAACTACCTCTGTCCGTCCCATCACATTGTGTCCGACCTCACCCCAACAAACCGGGGTGCGAAATCTCCGCCCATACAACAACTCGAAAGGCGGGGCGCCAATGCTGGAATGATAGCTGTTGTTGTAGGCGAACTTTGCAAGAGGTAGTTGGGAATCCCAGCTCCCACTGAAATCGATGACACAAGCCCTCAACATATCCTCGAGGGTCTGTATGGTCCGCTCGCTCTGATCATCGGTCGGCGGATGATATGCTGTACTAAAGTGCAACCGCGTGCCCAGTTCCTCATGGAACTTCTGCCAGAATCGGGAGGTAAATCTAACATCTCTGTCGGAAACAATAGAGACCGGAACCCCATGCCGAGTGACGATCTCGCAAACATACACGTCGACCAACTTCTCGGCCGAAGAGCTCTCCCGTATGGCCAAGAAATAAGCACTCTTGGTCAATTGATCTACGATGACCCATATAGTATCAAACCCCTTCGCTGTCCTCGACAGTTTGCTAATGAAATCCATCGTGATCTGTTCCCATTTCCACATGGGAATCTCTAGGGGCTGCAGCTTACCATGCGGCCTCTGATGCTCGGCCTTGACCACCCTACAGGTCAAGCACCTCTCGACGTACCAAGCGATTTCTCGCTTCATACATGGCCACCAGTAACTCATACTAAGGTCCCGGTACATTTTGGTGGCCCCCGGGTGAATAGAGAAATGAGACTTATGAGCCTCCTCCATGACTGTCTGTCAGACCCCACCAAACATCGGAACCCATACCCGACCGCATCGGGTTAACAACCCTCGAATATCCTGCACAAACCGGGCGTTCTTGCCCCTGATCCTCTCCAGTTTCCAGTTCTTTGGTCGCATGCCTTCCACCTGAGCATATCTCATCAGACTCACAAGCGGAGAATCCACCGCTATCCTTATACATATCGCTGGGGTGGAACACCCAGCTGACTTGCGGCTCAAGGCGTCCGCCACCACATTCGCTTTACCGGGGTGGTAAAGGATCTCGCAATCATAGTCCTTGACTACATCCAGCCACCTGTGCTGCCTCATATTCAGGTTCGGCTGATCCATAATGTGTCTCAAGCTCTTGTGATCCGTGTATATGGTGCAACGGACCCCATATAGATAATGTATCCATATCTTGAGAGCGAACACCACCGCTCCCAGCTCTAAATCATGCGTAGGGTATCTCGTCTCATGCGACTTTAGCTGCCGCGATGCGTAGGCTATCACTTGTCCTCTCTGCATGAGGACCGCCCCCAGACCTGTGATGGATGCATTACAAAACACCACAAAATCCTCAACTCCCTTCGGGGGTGTCAAAACTGGAGCCTCGCACAACCGCTGACGGAGGGTCTCAAACGCCCTCTGCTGCTCGGGGCCCCACAGGAAATCCACCCCCTTCCTCGTTAGACGAGTGAGGGGTACTGCAATCTTGGATAAATTCCGAATGAATCTTCGGTAGTACCCTGCTAATCCCAGAAAACTCCTGATGTCTGAAGGAGATCTCGGCACCTCCCACTGCATGACTGCCTCGATTTTGGCTGGGTCGACCAAAATCCCCTCCTGGTTAATGAGATGTCCGAGGAACTAGACCTCTCGTAACCAAAACTCGCACTTTGAGAACTTGGCATACAACCGTTCTCGCCTCAGAACTCCCAACAACTCCCTGAGGTGCTCCTCGTGCTGCTCTCAGAACTCCCAACAACTCCCTGGGGTGCGAACTACCACCCGCTAGCCCTCACAATCTATCATAACACCAAATCGACTAAGCCAGTCCATCCCTACTGTGACAACCCGATATTTCGAATCAATATAACGACCTAAAAACCAAGATTTGTAATCTACTTCTGATATAATAAAAATTAGCGTCAAAAATAAAATGTTCTAAAGTCTCAATTGGGATACATAAAATGTTAGATGTCATGTCAAGGTTTTTAGAAATATAAAGAACACTCAAATCCGAGTTATAACGAAGTAGTTATGACCAATCAAAGATCCGCGACAAAATCGGTAAAACACTGTTAAGCGTAAAAAGTGAAATTTCAATAAAAGACTTTTTAGCCTTAAGTATCTAAACGAAATTCGTAGATAATAACAAACCGTGAGCGTACATAAAAAGAACGTCCAAATCTGACTTCGTATGAGGAAGTTATAATTTTTCTAAGTTTCAGAACAACAGTAGACAGCTAAAAACTCGAAATAAAAATCGAACGATTTTTAGCCGACGCAACCTTAACGAGAATCGAAGATCCCGAAAATAGTAGTACAATGGTGAAAAGACAGACGAAAACGGACGTCGGATGAAGAAGTTATGGATTTTTAACGGACTTTTCCTGTCCCGGCCCGTTAAAATATAATATAAAAAACAATCAAAATCAGCCGACGGAGTCTAAACGAAAGTTGTAGAGCATATTCTCACCTACGTGTGGATATAAAGAACGTCGAAAACGGAGCTCGTATGCGAAAGTAATGAATTTTTGAAGTTCGAGGCACGCATACCAAAGCTTATCCGAACTACGCCCCACGTAGATCTTCGTACGCCCAGCGTACACATGAAAGAGGCGTTACGCCCCGCGTACATGGAAGTTACGCCCAACGTAACCCGATGACCAGCACCCTATAAATAGATGTCGAGGGCTGCCGAGTTTTAGGGCTCAAACTCTTCTCTCTCTCTCTCATTATTGCCTCGTTTTGTGTACCCCGAAGCCCCGATAACACCCCTAGCACACGACGCAAGTCCCGACGCCCGAAGTTCCCGAGAAAAACAGTCTTTCCAGTTGAAGTATTGCCCGCGTGAAGCCCGGTTTTTCACCAGAAACCCGCTGTTTCGTCAAGAACAATCCTCCCTAGAAACGCAACGCTGCCCGATTCACCACTTATCAAGTGAGTTCATACCCCTGCGCTTTTCCGAGTTATTTTCATGTTTTCAGGGGGGGAATATAAGCAAAAGCATAAGTAATCTTGGGCTCGAAGTATATTATTTTGTTTAAGATAATTATATTTTCAATATACTTTGAACATGGAAAACAGTTTTACCGAATGTGTTAAGAAATCAACTCGCAGAAACAGTTTTCAAAACTAAGGCAATGAACTTATGAATCATGAAGTAAAAGATATTATTTTATAAAGGGTTCATGTTAATTACAAAAAGGGTTTTCAGCATTATTACTTGTAAATTTGTTAGTCTAAGTTGGAGACACGTCCTTGGTAACACTCACCACCGAAACAGAGTGTAGGACTAGCACTTATGACCAGAATCTCTTGTAGGGAGAGCGTGACTGTTGTGTATAGATCTATACGGGACTGACTATCCCGCACCTCGCTGCTAGCTACAGTGTGACCGGCAGGTCTACGGGTGGCAAAGTCATAAAGGATACTGGCACCGATACGTACCATATCAGGTTAATGTATGGTTATAAAACTCACAATGTAGATAACAACGATTTACTTACGTAATAATGGATCGAGTGAGCTAACCTCAGAGTAATAATCAATTGATTACTAGAGAGTATTAATAATACCTTCAGGATTTAGTTCACCACGTTTTTATTAGTTTTATTTATGTAATAAGGCTAATATACCTCACTGGGAGTAACCAGGGTTTTTCAAAGAAAACTACGTTAACGATTTAAGTATGGTAGATACTTGTATATTTCATTTTAGAATGGATAACCAACAACCTACTTTTAGAGAAAATATAGGATTTTCCAGGATACCACGGTATTTTCATAAACGGATGGTTTAACATTGAACAAATGGAATGAATGGGTTTCAAACATGCTTTTATTAAGAAAATATGGGATTTTCTTGAGGAACACTTTTCAAAAGGATCAAAGAACATTTTCCACCAAAACTAAATGCTTATGAACTCACCAGCTTTATGCTGATATTCTTTCAAAACTGCTTGTATTCTCAGGGATTCAGTAATACAGGTAAATCATCAGCTTTTGGAGAAGGGACGCTAAGACTTCAGTCTTAAAACTTATTAAATCATCATATTGTAATTTATTTTGAGGCATGTATTGTATTCAACAATGTAACTTTTAAATTATATTTATGATGGTTGTGTTTACTCTCTTTACAAATATTCAACTGTTATGATACTACATGAAGTCATCCGCCCCTGAATCTTTCTGCCATTCTGGTTTGGGGGTGTGACACCTACAATCATGCACACCTCCCCCATGGGAACCGGAATCAAATCTATCGGGAAAGATACCCCAAAGATCTCCATCTCACATCCTCGGTAGACCGAAGAAGTAGAAACCCCGTGTTCGTTGGCGATCGAGACTCGCAACGGACACTCTAGCTCGCCCACTGGCATACTGAACTCCCTACTAAAAGTCTGTGATACAAATGACCGACTCGCCCCCGAGTCAAATAAAACCACTGCAGGAAAGGAGTTCACTAAAAACGTACATAAACACAAGTATAGACAGATAAGCATAAAACATATAAGATCAGTAAGATAAGGGATAGAAACATACCAGCAACCACATCTGGTGCTGTCCTGGCCTCCTCTGCGGTGAGCTGAAAGGCGCGCCCCTGAGCCTTCGGGGGCTCTGCTATACCTGACCTCCCATCCGTAATCCTCAATGTAGCTGGAGCGAGAGCCTGTGCCAGCTTAGCGGCAAGCAACAGACAGTTGGCCTTCATTTGGCCAACCTGATCACAGTGATAACATAACCTCATACTCGGAACCGTGCTGGGCTGGCAACAATACTTCTCATAATGCCCCTCCTTGCCACACCTGTGGCTCCCAGTACCAGATCGACAAACCCCAGAATGACCCTTGCCTCATTTTCCACAAGTGCGGATCTGCTGGCTCCCAACCCGTAGAATCAACGGTCTTAGACCGTTTTGGTGCCGACTGTAACTGTGTCGGGGCATGTCGCTGTTCCCTCATCTACAGCTCAATCTCCAACTCATGCCGCCTACCAGCCTTCTACAACTCCAGCAGAGTATCACATCGTTGTGTGGCAACAAATTGACGGATGTGAGTGTTGAGCATGCTCAGATAACGTGTCATCTGGTCCTGCTCCGAGGCAAACTCCGGGCAGAACATCGCCCTCTATGTGAGCATCCGAGTGATCTCCATCACTGACTCTCCATCCTGTTTCAAACTCAAAAACTCATGAGCCAATCGTTCCCACTCAACCTGAGGAATGTATCGAGCGCGGAACATATCCCTGAACTGCTCCCAAGTAACAGCTGCTCTCTAATCATCAGTGTACGACCCTGTCGTCAATCTCCATAGTCCTTGGCCCATAGCCTCAGCAGGTTCAGGGCACATCTGACCCTCTGGTCAGTAGGACACGAGCAAGTAAAGAAACACCCCTCCATATCATAAATCCACCTCATGGCTTTGATGGGGTCCTGAGTCCCATCAAAAGTACAGGGTTCGTGTTGTCGAAGTCCCTGTACTGAAAAGCCCAATTGGCTCTTCCTCCTCCACCTACCGCTGTTACAGCCGATGCAGCTGCCGCGGAAACTGTCTCTGCAAGGTATGCGTAACGCTCGTTGAAGTACTCGACCATGGCGGTCTTAATAGACCCAAACATCTCTGGTAGCTGTGCCCGGAACATAGCGGCAACCTCATCATGCAAGATCTCTCGAATCCTGGTATCTAGCTCCTTGGTCCCCATCTGCACCACAGTCTCAGGTGCTATCGGCCCCTCCTGGCCTCCGTCTCCTGATCCTGATCCTGACCTGGATCCAGTCACAAAGCGTCTCCTAACCACCATTCTGAAAACATACCAAGAAGATATCAGATAACCACATAATAACAGGGGACCAACTTCCAACTGAACCCTAGGGGTTGTGACTTCCTTGCTACGCGTATAGGTCCTGTTCTTTCAGTAGTACGGGCCCATACTACCTTCCACACCTACCCATATTTGTCTCAAGTATCACCACAACGCCCTATCCATATATAAACATAGCGAGCACTAAATCCTCACTCCTAGAGAAATGATAAATATATCATATCTGGCCTCCCGGCCTCGCACGACCCATCCATCATGAAACTTCCACCAACCCTTCAGCACTAGTGTACACTAATCATACATAATGCTGGACCCTATAGACTTTCAAATACCCGATCCTACCCTAAGCCCTTCATCAAACATGAACAGGAAATAAGGCCAAACCAAACATTCTCAGGCTATAAGATCTTAGTTATGTATGACCGTGATGCACACACTAAGAAACTACAGTAATAATGTCAATTTCATATAGAGAAAACCCTAGGCTAGCAGGCATCATGTAGTCAATCAATTCTATCATGCAATTCCTGAGATCCCTAGCCTAGTACTAGCATGTTGTTCTAACATATCGCAATATCAAATAACTGCATGATATTTTGGGATCTACTTACTGGCTCCGACTGATCGTACACCCTGCATCCTCCTTTGATATTTTGAAAACCTTTTTGAAAATCATTTTGAAAATCTTTTCCTTGGTTTGATATTGGATTCATACAAGCGTTCCACCAATTCACTCAAACCAAGGCTTTGATACCAACTTGTAACATCCATAAAAAAAATCATGCCAAATTTGAACTTTTTAAAGTATTTCAAAACCATTAAATCATTACACCTTGTTTTCAAAATGTTTAATATCAGAGTTTTCCCATAAACATAAACAAAACATGAGGAGTTGTACGATCACACCTTCGCCTTGCCGCGATAACCTGATGTACCTGAATCAATAAACTGAAACTGTAAGCCCGAGGCTTAGTGAGTTCCCCCAAAATACCGATACACTGCACATAACACATATACAAATAACAACATGCAATGGGTCCACAGCTTTACCGTTTGGATTACCCCTGGCCCCGCAGTGTGAGTCTGGATTGCCTTCCGGGCCCACAGGTCACATCTGGATTGCCACCGAGCCCACAGTACGAGTCTCCCTCAGCTCGTATCTGGAATGCTCCCGAGCCCACAGTACGAGTCTGGCATGCCCCACCTGGCCCTCAACTCGTATCTGGAATTCTCCCGAGTTTGTTGGTTACCGCACGGAGCAGTATCACCTCAACCCACCCCACGTAATATGTCGACATATAATATAGCTAAGGCACATACAGAAGATCACATAATGCTACAGGTAGTCCTATAGATCTACCTAACTGGCATAGAAACTAGCATGAAACACTAACTTAACATACAACCATTGCTAGGATATCATATCTAATGGGCTGACCTTGGTGCCTTAGACCCCTTAGTATAGTGAGGATAACTCACCTCGCAAGTAGTGCTGAAATACTGCAAATCTCTGACTGCTATCTCACCGGGAATCCCGAACTGTCACATAATAATAATTACTAGGTTAATACCTAACATTACTCCCTTGACTAAGTGTCCTCATAACACATTAAGTCCTTTTCCTTTTGTTGGGCCAAACCCCCACACCAAGTCCTTAACTTGAAAGTCCATATACATAAGTCCACTATTGGCCCACTTTACTAAATTGGGCCCAACCTCCTTATCGGGCCTAACCCCATGATCTACTATCACAACCTAGCCCAAAATATCTTATTTACAAAGTCTAGCAAAGGCCCAATTCCATTTAGTCCATAAACAGCCCAAAACCCGAAGCCCATTTGTCAAAAGCCCAACTGAGGGCGTACGCGGGGCGTACTTCTCTGGGTACGCGAGGCGTACTCATCCAACGTTGACCACCATCAGGGTGGTTGACCCAGTACGCTGGGCGTACTGGACAGTTTGCCAAAACCTTGTTAAGTGCTTAATGACTTAAGCACTTAAGCCCAAACTTCAGATCCAGAGACCTAACATGCCTAGGATCCATAAAGTCATGAACTTTATCACTTTGGACGTCCATAAAGTTTTAAATGCTTGGTCTTAATCCATTAAGACATTATCCTTCCATGCATGGGACGCCTTCAGCTAATGGGACCTCATTTTTATCACTCAAGGTCCCTTGAAGAGTCCAGAAGGACAGTCCTTTTCGTTCAAAACACAACATGCACCACTTGTGGTTTTTGGGACAAGAAATGGGTCTTTTATAGCAAAATGGAGAGATCTAATCATATAAGCATAAAGTTTGGAACTTTATACCTTCTGGAGCTTCTTGTGCACGAGCTAACTTCAGATCTACAAGCTTGGTCTTTTCCTTCAACTCTTTGATGAAATGGTTTTCTCTTAAGGCCCTCAAGAACACACCAAAATGAGCTTAACACACAAAGGGGAGGCTAGGGTTTGAGAGAGACGAGTTTGATCTGTGGAGGCTGAGGTAAAAGACGTGTTGGTGCACATTATGTTCCTTATATAGGCCCCAAACTGTAGCACCTGGTTCTTGGTATGTATTTTTATTTAAGTATTTTTGCATTTTTGGCCTTGGACACGGCGAGTTGAAGGACCAACTCGCCGAGTAAAAGCGGGATGAGGATCGGGATTTAAGTGATGGACTCGTCGAGTCGAGTCCCGGACTCGACGAGTAGACTCTGACTGGACAAAAACCCTAATCCGAGGGTTTGCACCCTATTTAAACAATGTTATGTCGGCCACAACGTCCCTTATGCTCCCAGAACACCTCTCATTGAAACCCTAGCCGTTATTGAAGCAATCTAAGCCTTGTTGGTGGATTTTGGTGCTTGTGGTCTTAAGAAGGAAGGAGAAAGGCTTGAGGAAGCAAGTAAAGACCAAGGGAACCCGAGTTTGTGCACCTTCTACAGTTCATTGAAGGTAAAAAGCTGTAACCTTGCTCTTTCATTTGTTAGATCCCTTTTTGGGGAGATTTAGGGCTTTTATAAGCCACTTTTGATGGCCAACCATGATTGCAAACATGGTTGGGGGTTAGAGCTTCGGAATCACGTCATTAAAGGAGTCACAAGGCAGTTGGGGACTGCTTTTGCATCCATGAAAGGCCCCATGCATCTTAAGAGCTTGTTTTATGTCTTTTTGAGCTCAAAGTCCCATGCAAGCACGTAAAGTTTGTAACTTTACGTGCTAGATCGATTATAGAAGCTTGGATCTATCTTTTGATCAAAGGTTCAACATCAGAATTCAAGGATTTAGAGTGTGGACATGACTGACTCGGCGAGTCCGTTCTTGGACTCGACGAGTCCGAGGCTTTGAGCCTCATATCTGTTGAGAGTCAAAGGAACCCAGTTGAGTGTTAGAAGGGTTGTAATCGGACAGGAAGAGTTACCCAATGTATTGGACGTGATTTTAGACCTGGAGTTCATGGGACTCGAAGAGTGCTAGAACAGACTCGGTGAGTCCAAGGCAATCTTCTTAAGGATGAAGATGAACTCGACGAGTTGTTCATCAACTCGGCGAGTCGAGGACAGAACTTGTTCATCAGATGAAGGTGAACTCGACGAGTTGTTCATCAACTCGGCGAGTCGGATGAGTTTCATGCGATGTTCATGTGAGGGAGGAACTCGTCGAGTTGACGGCCCAACTCGACGAGTCGGGTCGTGGATAAGGACGAGTAAAGGGTGAGGGACTCGGCGAGTTGACGGCCCAACTCAGCGAGTCGGGTCAACTTGAAGTTGACTTTGACTAGACTTGGACTGACCCTGTTTAGGGTTGTACTGGCTGTGTGTTGACTTGAAGGTCGTCGTGTAGGGATCGAGGAGTCAAGGGGAGTCGACTTGTGCGCTGAAGATAATTCAAACACTACACGACATCGAGGTGAGTTACCTTCCAGTAGGGGTGGGTCTAAGGCCATAATGTCGGCTCACAAAAGAGGAGTATTTGTAAGATGATTGTCTTTGTGATAATTATCTTGGTTTGGTTATGTGCTTTGGTCACGAGTATTATCTGCATGATATGTTACGTGTATAGTAGGGATTAGGATCCCTGACAGCGGCCCTTAGGGCCGTGGGGTAGGTCAGTACCCGGATATGCGTGACTGTATGATTGTACCTTGCTGTTGTATGCTAGTGGTAGGGGGTGGAATAGTCCCCAGTTACCGGTTGAAAGATACCGATGACAGTTACCGGTTGAAAGATACCGATGACAGTTACCAGTTGAAAGATACCGATGATGGTTACCGGTTGAAAGATACCGATGATGGTTACCGGTTGAAAGATACCGATGACGATTACCGGTTGAAAGATACCGATGTTGGTTACCGGTTGAAAGATACCGATGATGATTACCGGTTGAGAGATACCGATGATATTGTATGCTATATGGTATGATGGGGGAACTCACTAAGCTTTGTGCTTATGGTTTCGGTTTTGGTTTCAGGTACCTCTTCGTCTAAGGGGAAGGAGCCGGCGGCGTAGCATCGCATCACACACACACATATGGTTTCCGCATGGAGTTTTCTGGGATTGTACTCTGATATGTTATTATTCTATGGCTTAGGTTTTCAGACATGATACATTGTTTTATGAGATGATGTGTTTTCGCAGTATTTTCTTATGAATGTTTTTATGTGTTGGTTAATTAAAAAGAAATTTTTGGACCTGAAAATTGGGATGTTACAAGTTGGTATCAGAGCCCTGGTTTGAGGGATTCGGACACACCCTCGGGGGTGTCTGGACTCAAACTGAGGGGCTAAAAGGTTTTTACAAGGAAAAATGGTTTTCTAAAATCTAAATGGAAGGATTTTAAGAAAGACGAAGTGTGTGATGCATGCGGCCGGCCGGGCTCAAGTAAGTTTTCCCCAAGATACCCATACTTGATATATTATGCTATATGGTTTTGATTTAGAAAACTGCATGCCAGAATAGGACTAAGGATCTAGGAGGATGCCTTGTGTGCCTGATATATGATTCTGAGAATTGCATGCTAGTTAGGGCTAAGGATATAGGAGGATGCCTTATATGCCTGTTGTATGAGCTGTATGCTAGGACTGTTTAGTCAGCAGTAGGATGGCCTGTGTAGGTTATGCCTGATTTGGTTACCCAATGCTTGAATGCTGCTTGCTTTGTGCTATGGGGGTTCTGGCCACCTTCAACTAGCTAAGGAACGAATATGTAACAGTATCCGCAAGTTAGTTAGGGGGAAGTGGTGGGGACTCCTAGTGCAGCTGATGGCGGAGGGTAGGTCGGAGAGTGCCCTAGGAAAACCTAGGATGAGGTCAGTGGAAAGGGGTATCGGTGAAAAGGACTTGGTGAAGTCGAAGTAGTCCTTGAGGAAAGCACAGATAGATGTGGAAGGTAGTATGGGCCCGTACTACTGGAAGCAGAGGATCCGTACTCGAATCAAGGAGGGCCTAGATGGAACCGGGAACCTTGGAAGTGTGTTAGGCCTCTTGGAAGTATGTATGATCCTGACATTTATGCGCGTGTTTTCAGCATGGTGACCACACGACATGGAGCAGGAGGTTCCGGATCAGGATCAGGATCGGGCTCGGGTGCAGGATCCGAGCAGGTTGATGACGGGCTGCGCGAGTTCATCGCGTCTGAGATCACGAGAGGCATTCTTAAGTCGACCCCGGTCATTTTCGGGTCGATCAAGGAAGGGATTGTTGAGCTGATGGAGGATCGCCTCCGGGCATTCATGAGTGATATGGCGTCTAGCCAGACGAGTACGCGCACACTGTCCTTTAAGGACTTACGAGGGAGCGGTGCGCCGGATTTCCATGGGGTGAAAGACCCCATTGCTGCTAGGAGATGGATCACAGACATCGAGTCTGCGCAGCTAACCAGCTTCTGCCCTGAGGGGTCGAAGGTGAGATATGCAGCAGGGTGTTTGAGAGACAGAGCTAGAGATTGGTGGGAGTCTGTTGGTGAGTCATTGGGAGCCTCGGCTGTTGAGGCTATGACCTGGTCAGACTTTGTGACCAGATTCAGGGCGGAGTTTGCGCCAGCTATGGAGCTTCAGCAGCTGGCCAGAGATTTCTTTGACATGAGACAGACTACAGAGACTGTGGCGGAGATCACCGCCAAGTTCCGGGAGAGGGCATTGTTGGTGCCCCAGTATGCGGGTGATGAGGACATGAGGAGGACCCGCTACCATGATATGTTACGAGCTGACATCCGAGAGCATGTCAGTTTCTCAGCTTGCCCTACCCTGGATTCCATGATTGCCAGGGCTAGGGAGAGGGAGATTGATCTGGAGCACATCCGGAAAAGGAAGGCAGCGGAGGGGCTGACGACGGGGGCTTCGGGGAAGAAGCCCAATGGATCCGATGATAGGCCGAAAGGCCAGTCTGGGCGGGACCGCTGTGGGAAATGCGGTGGGTCACACGAGGGAGCTTGCCGCACTGGGCCGGGTTCAGGCTGCTATAAGTGCGGCAAGGTTGGGCATTTTGGCAGAGATTGTACCGCCCCTACTCCTGCGGTATAGATGACAGACCTGATTTGCTTCCATTGCAATCAGAGGGGCCATAAAAAGGCCAACTGCCCGAGATTGTCAGCAGCGTCAGCAGCGGCGCCAGCAGTGGCGCCGGTCTCAGCAACAGCGCGGGTTGCAGATGGCCGGAAGGCCAAGACAGACGCTCCAGTGGTGCGGAGCTGAGCATTTCAGTTGACAGCCGAGGAGGCACGCGCTGCACCTGATGTAGTGACGGCTATGGTTCCTTGCTTATGCTTTTATGATATGGCGCTGTGATCCTGATATGTTATGTATGTGCACTGTTTAGGATCGTTCCATGTGAACGGTATCCCAGTTCAGGTATTGTTTGATTCGGGTGCCACACGATCATTTGTATCTCTTGCGCTTAGCAAGAAGTTTCCTGAGTCTTCGGGCATGCTGGATTGCCCTCTAGAGGTCGAGATTACGGACGACCGGTCAGTACGAGCGTCGGAGGTTTACCGAGATTGCGTCCTACGACTGTTTGAGGAGCGTTATCTGCTAGATCTGGTTCCCATACCTTTGCGGGGGAACAAGTTTATTATCGGTATGGATTGGCTGAGCCCCAACGGGGCAGTGATTGACTGTGCACAGTAGTTGGTGCGGATCAGGACCCCAAGTGGGGGAGAGCTGGTAATTTAGGGCGAGAGGCCACTGTGAGGACCAGCTTTATGTTCAGCAGCGAGAGCTAGGCGTTACCTCCAGCAGGGTTGTGCAGGTTATGTCGCCTATGTTATGGATACCCGGGAGGCGGGTAGCGCGACGGTGGGCGATGTGCCCGTGGTGCGAGAGTTCACGGACGTATTCCCCGAGGAGCTGCCTGGGATACCTCCGGAGCGACAGGTGGAGTTCAGGATCGACCTAGTCCCTGGTGCGGCTCCGATAGCCAAGGCACCGTATCGGTTGGCTCCTCCCGAGATGCAGGAGTTGTCTACACAGCTGCAGGAGCTGTTAGACAAGGGATTCATTAGACCGAGTAGTTCTCCCTGGGGAGCCCCGATTCTGTTCGTGAAGAAAAAGGACGGGTCGCATCGGATGTGTATAGACTATAGGGAGCTGAATTAGGTAACGGTGAAGAACAGTTACCCACTCCCGAGGATTGATGACCTCTTTGACCAGCTACAGGGAGCGTCTTGGTTCTCCAAGATTGATTTGCGTTCAGGGTATCATCAGATGAGGGTCAGAGAGGAGGATGTACAGAAGACGGTGTTTCGGACGCGTTATGGCCACTATGAGTTCGTGGTGATGCCTTTCGGGCTCACCAACGCTCCTGCCGCGTTCATGGATCTCATGAACCGCGTGTGTAGACCGATGTTAGACCGATCTGTGATAGTGTTTATCGATGATATCTTGGTTTACTCCAAGACACGAGAGCAACATGAGGAGCATCTGCGAGAGGTTTTGGAGACTTTGAGGAGGGAGAGCTTGTATGCTAAGTTCTCCAAGTGCGAGTTCTGGTTGCGTGAGGTGCAGTTTCTTGGGCACCTTGTCAATTAGAACGGGATTTCGATAGATCCGGCCAAAGTGGAGGCCGTGATGAGATGGGAGGTTCCGAGGTCTCCATCTGAGATTCGGAGTTTCCTGGGATTAGCCGGCTACTATCGGAGATTCATCCAGGATTTCTCCAAGATAGCCTTACCCCTGACCAGGCTAACGAGGAAGGTCGTGGTCTTTCGTTGGGGGCCTGAGCAGCAGGCTGCATTCGAGACACTGAGACAGAGATTGTGCGAGGCACCAATCTTAGCCCTGCCCGAGGGCATGGAGGATCTCGTCGTGTACTTTGATGCGTCCATCTCGGGCTTGGGCGCAGTATTGATGCAGAGAGGGCATGTTATTGCTTACACTTCGAGGAAGCTGAAGCCTCACGAGGCCAAGTACCCGACGCACGATTTGGAGCTGGGGGCTGTTGTGTTCGCCCTCAAGATTTGGCATCATTACCTCTATGGGGTTCGTTGTACGATTTACACGGACCACAAGAGCCTGAGGTATCTCATGGACCAGCCAAATCTGAACATGAGGCAGCGTCGGTGGCTTGATGTGGTAAAGGATTATGATTGTGAGATCCTCTACCACCCGGGGAAGGCCAATGTGGTGGCCGACGCGCTTAGCCGCAAGGCAGCGCCGATCAGGGATATCTGTCTGAGGATGACAGTGGTGACTCCACTGTTGGAGCGGATTAGGGAGGCCCAACAGGAGGCCATGAAGGAGGAACATCGGAAGAGCGAGCGGATTGTGGGGCAGGTTTCCTCCTTCGACTATGATAGCTGAGGGTTATTGACTCTTCACCATAGGGTGTGGGCCCCTTATCATGGAGGTGTGCGCCAGATCCTGATGGAGGAGGCACACAAATCCATATTTTCTATCCATCCCAGAGCGACGAAGATGTATAGAGATCTTCGTCCCGATTATTGGTGGCCCTGCATGAAGCGGGACGTAGCATGGTACGTGGAGCGGTGCTTGACCTGCAGGAAGGTCAAGGCCGAGAACCGGAGGCCACACGTCAAGATGCAGCCGTTGGATATCCCGCTGTGGAAATGGGAGGATATTACGATGGATTTTATCACAAAGCTTCCCAGGACCGCGCGAGGGGTGGATTCGATTTGGGTTATCGTCGATCGATTGACCAAGAGCGCTCATTTTATTCCGATTCCGGAGAGTATCTCGGCCGAGAAGTTGGCCGACATCTATATCCGGGAGGTGGTGTCGCGGCACGGGGTGCTAGTTTTAGTGATTTCCGACAGGGATGTAGGGTTCACTTCCAGGTTTTGGAAGAAGTTTCATGACGAGCTGGGTACTCGTCTGTATTTCAGCACCGCTTTTCACCCGCAGACGGATGGTCAGAGCGAGCGGACCATCCAGACGCTAGAGGATATGCTGCGGGCATGTGTTTTAGACTTCGGAAGTAGCTGGGATACCTACCTTCCGTTGGCGGAGTTCTCGTATAATAATAGCTATCATGCGAGTATCGATCGACCTCCCTTCGAGATGTTGTACGGGAGGAAGTGCAGGACCCCGATATGCTGGGGCGAGGTTGGCCAAATGGTCATGAGGAGCACCGATGTAGTGCTCAAGACGACCGAACGGATCCAGCAGGTCAGGAGCAGGCTTCAGACCGCTCAGAGTCGGTAGAAAAGTTATGCCAACAAGCGCCGATCGGACCTGGAGTTTCAGGTCGGGGATATGGTTCTCCTGAAGGTGTCGCCATGGAAGGGCGTCATCCGATTCAGGAAGCGGGGCAAGTTGGGTCCCAGGTATATTGGACCCTTCAGGGTTATAGCCCGGGTGGGCAAGGTGGCTTATAGGTTGGATCTGCCAGCCGAACTCAGTCAGATCCACAACACTTTCCACGTCTCTCAGCTGCAGAAGTGCCTGGTGGACGACTCAGCAGTAGTATCCTTAGAGGATATTCAGGTCGATGACAGCCTAAATTACATTGAGCGACCTATAGCAATCCTTGACCGGAAGTCGAAGGATCTGAGGAACAAGAGGGTTGAGCTGGTAAAGGTGCAATGGCAGCACCGGAAGGGCTCGGAATGGACTTGGGAGCTGGTGGATGAGATGATGGAGCATTACCCAGAGCTGTTCCAGGATCGAGCAGCAGACTTCGAGAACGAAGTCTAAAATAAGTGGGGTAGATTTGTAGCACCTGGTTCTTGGTATGTATTTTTATTTAAGTATTTTTGCATTTTTGGCCTTGGACTCGGCGAGTTGAAGGACCAACTCGCCGAGTAAAAGCGGGATGAGGCGCGGGATTTAAGTGATGGACTCGTCGAGTCGGGTCCCGGACTCGACGAGTAGACTCTGACTGGACAAAAACCCTAATCTGAGGGTTTGCACCCTATTTAAACAATGTTATGTCGGCCACAACGTCCCTTATGCTCCCAGAACACTCTCATTGAAACCCTAGCTGTTATTGAAGCAATCTAAGCCTTGTTGGTGGATTTTGGTGTTTGTGGTCTTAAGAAGGAAGGAGAAAGGCTTGAGGAAGCAAGTAAAGACCAAGGGAACCCGAGTTTGTGCACCTTCTACAGTTTATTGAAGGTAAAAAGCTGTAACCTTGCTCTTTCATTTGTTAGATCCCTTTTTGGGGAGATTTAGGGCTTTTATAAGCCACTTTTGATGGCCAACCATGATTGCAAACATGGTTGGGGGTTAGAGCTTCGGAATCATGTCATTAAAGGAGTCACAAGGCAGTTGGGGACTGCTTTTGCACCCATGAAAGGCCCCATGCATCTTAAGAGCTTGTTTTATGTCTTTTTGAGCTCAAAGTCCCATGCAAGCACGTAAAGTTTGTAACTTTACGTGCTAGATCGATTATAGAAGCTTGGATCTATCTTTTGATCAAAGGTTGTACATCAGAATTTAAGGATTTAGAGTGTGGACATGACTGACTCGGCGAGTCTGTTCTTGGACTCGACGAGTCCGAGGCTTTGAGCCTCATATATGTTGAGAGTCAAAGGAACCCAGTTGAGTGTTAGAAGGGTTGTAATCGGACAGGAAGAGTTACCCAATGTATTGGACGTGATTTTAGAGTTGGAGTTCATGGGACTCGACGAGTGCTAGAACAGACTCGGCGAGTCCAAGGCAATCTTCTTAAGGATGAAGATGAACTCGACGAGTTGTTCATCAAGTCGGCGAGTCGAGGACAGAACTTGTTCATCAGATGAAGGTGAACTTGACGAGTTGTTCATCAACTCGGCGAGTCGGATGAGTTTCATGCGATGTTCATGTGAGGGAGGAACTCGTCGAGTTGACGGCCCAACTCGATGAGTCGGGTTGTGGATAAGGACGAGTAAAGGGTGAGGGACTCGGCGAGTTGACGGCCCAACTCGGCGAGTCGGGTCAACTTGACGTTGACTTTGACTAGACTTGGACTGACCCTGTTTAGGGTTGTACTGGTTGTGTGTTGACTTGAAGGTCGTCGTGTAGGGATCGAGGAGTCGAGGGGAGTCGACTAGTGCGCTGAGGATAATTCAAACACTGGACGACATCGAGGTAGTTACCTTCCAGTAGGGGTGGGTCTAAGGCCACAATGCCGGCCCACCAAAGAGGAGTATTTGTAAGATGATTGTCTTTGTGATAATTATCTTGGTTTGGTTATGTGCTTTGGTCACGAGTATTATCTGCATGATATGTTCCGTGTATAGTATGGATTAGGATCCCTGACAGCGGCCCTTAGGGCCGTGGGGTAGGTCAGTACCCGGATATGCCTGACTGTATGATTGTACCTTGCTGTTGTATGCTAGTGGTAGGGGTGGAATAGTCCCCAGTTACCGGTTGAAAGATACCGATGACGGTTACCGATTGAAAGATACGATGATGGTTGCCAGTTGAAAGATACCGATGACGATTACCGGTTGAAAGATACCGATGTTGGTTACCGGTTGAAAGATACCGATGATGATTACCGGTTGAGAGATACCGATGATATTGTATGGTATGTGGTATGATGGGGGAACTCACTAAGGTTTGTGCTTACGGTTTCGGTTTTGGTTTCAGGTACCTCTTCGTCTAAGGGGAAGGAGCCGGCGGCGTAGCATCGCATCACACACACACATATGGTTTCCGCATGGAGTTTTCTGGGATTGTACTCTGATATGTTATTATTCTATGTCTTGGGTTTTCAGACATGATACATTGTTTTATGAGATGATGTGTTTCGCAGTATTTTCTTATGAATGTTTTTGTGTGTTGGTTAATTAAAAAGAAATTTTTGGACCTGAAAATTGGGATGTTACACAAACCCTAAATGTCAGGGTTTCATTCCTGACGTTAGTACGCCCAGCGGACACAAGTATACGCCTAGCGTACTAAGGCGGACCTTAATACGCTTAGCATACCCCTATGTACGCGCAACGTACCCCCTTTTTGGCCCAAATTTGCAAACTTATAACTTAACTTGTCTTGGCTCTCCATTCCCAAACCCAAGGGCTATAATTGACAATGTAACGATAGAATAGGGTTCGGAAATACCTGCAAAATCTCGGGATGTTACATGCAAGCTTTCGATGCCATAACAAACTGACTTCAGATACTGCCTTCGACAAGAAACATAGTTGTGGTTTGCTGATGATTAGAGGAATGTCTAGTGGGCACATTGTTCCTTCGGCTTTGGAATTGATCATACAATTCCCTCTATCATTTGTCATGATGTAATAATACTCATTAAATTCTACCCGATGACCTGCCTTACACAATTGACCCACACTGATCAAGTTCTGTTTTAAACCCTCTACATAAGCTACTCGTTAAATGAAGAAGCTTCTCGTAGTTAACACACCATATCCCCTTAGTATCCCATTTGCATTACTCTCAAAGGTGACGTGTCCACCACCACTGACTGGCCAAAAGTCACGAAGGTAGTCTAACCATCACGTCATGTGCAAGGAGCAGGCACTATCAATCAACAATTCTGCTTCATGGTCCTCCTCGCACATAGCCCGCATAATCAGTTGATTAATTTGGGCACCCAAACTAGTTTGGGGCCCGTAGTAACATGGGAAACATTTCTAACATATATATGCATGTGGGAATGATGAAGAGATTTTTCTTTCCATATTTGTTTTTGTCCATGATGTTTTACGTTCTTTTGGACATTCCGAGTTGGGATTTGAGGTGTCCTTTTCGACAGTGGGTAGAAGCCAAAAGTGAGGTTATTTTCATTGATCCAAAAACCGTACTTAGTCAAATGTCTGGAGGGTATGGTTTGGTTCTTTTGCATGGTCCTTAGGTTATGTCTTACTGAAGAATTCGTTGTATTTAAAGATGACTTGCTAAAACACCTAAACATAGGTTTTGACTTCTTGATGGATTGATGGGATTTTGAAAAGTGTGGAGTGTTCAAAATACCCTTCATTTTTTGTTATTTTAAGGAATTTTGTGACAAGGACTTGATCTTGTTGTGAGTGGGTAAAGTGTTTTTGATTTTGAAAGATTTAGCCACTATACATGCTTTTTGACAAGATCCATCGACTACACTGTCATTTTGAAATTTTTTTGCAATGGTGGATTTTTCAAAATTCATTTTGTTTGAAAATTTGGCCTGAGTTTTGAAAATTTGGCCTGAGTTTTGAAAGATTTATTCAGAGCCATTTTTTCCTCAAGTTTTGGTGTCATAACATCAAAAGCATTTACTTGGGGTTTTTTGAGTTTCTTTGATCTAGAAATTGACCTAGGGGTTAAATCATCAGAACTATAGAGTTCATGTTTTTGGGAGCACTGTCCAAACTCAAAGTTATTAATGGAAGTTCATGTGAGAAAGGCTTAAGAGTCGATGTGGACTTGACTGGGGTCTGCGGGATGTCATTTATTGGCAATGAGGATTGAAGTACCACATAGTAAGTCAATGGTAAATCTTTGTTGGTACTTGTCTTAGAGGACAAAGATGGTTCATATGAGATTATTTATTTACCAACAATAGAGGTTGGCAAAGATTTATGTCCTTCCATAACAATTTCCTCGTTCACTACGAAACTGGACTGGGATTTCGGACGAGTCATACCGATGACTAGCAAGAAAATTTCTTAGTTTCCCGAGGATTATGGATGAATCTCCTCAATCAGACAATTGTTACTGAGTTCATGAAGTCTATCGAAGTGGCATCGAATGTCTTCGGGAAAAGTCTTGTCATGACTGGATAATAAAAGGTCCGATCTGGTGGGACATATGGATGTTCGACATCAAACTGAAGAGGAGAGTTGTTTTCGGTAGAGTACCCATTGGACTATTCCCAATTATATTTGTTATCAACAATCCAATTATTATCTAAGTTTTCAATGGCCTCACTTTCATTACACAACTTTTCAGTTAAACGATTCAGACGTACAATTTCCTTGCCGGCTAAATCTCGTTGATTGAAAGCAATTTCTAACTGAGTCTCACTAAGTAACCTAGCATCGTTTTCTGGCAATAGATATTTTTCTAGAGTAAATTACACCAATGGTCTCTATGGTTTAGGATATTTTGCGTGTTTGGTCCCTAACTTATTTTTTTAACTCGAAAGGTCCCTACTGTTTGTTTTTGTTACGCGCTTGGTCCCTGGCTTACCTAAAAAACTATTTTCCCTTGATTTTTTAATTTATTTAAATAAACACACTCCCAACCCCACCCCCTCACCTTACCTTATCTACCCCACCCTTTTCCCCTATTTAAATAACATTTTTTTAAGTAAGACAGGGACCAAGCGCGTAACAAAAACAAACAGTAGGGACCAAGTGCGTAACAAAAACAAACAATAGGGAGCTTCCGAGTTAAAAAAATAAGTTAGGGACCAAACGTGAAAATTACCCCAAACCATAGGGACCATTCGTGTAATTCAATCATTTTTCTAACATTGTGACCTTAAGCTTCTTGTCTTCTAGTCTTCCTCTCAAGTGATATAATTCTTTTTTACTATGTTCTTTTCATCTAACGCTTTGTTGTAGTCTGTAAGGATGGCAACACATGTTTCATTAAGTCTTTTTAAGTGAGATTCACAATCATGCATGCTATAATTATTAGACCGAATCATAAGTTTTACCTGTTCAAGGATGCTGAGAGTCCCTTATCTTGCCATATGGCAGTAGTTCTTCTATAGGTTGGTTGATCCATTTTCTTCACTTGTTGTCACCATGCATATCTTTCCTCTCTTCATTTTGTTGTCAGGCCCCTCGTCTTATCACCAGAAAACCAAACCTGATGATCAGTACGAACTTGAGCCACACATGGTTTCACTTTTTCCTTCTCCTTATCTTACATCTCATGAGCCATTCTAAGATAGAATGCTTTTTATTTCACCACATTTTCTCTACAGTCTCTTGCAAAGTGATTTTCCTTGTGACATTTGTGACAAACAAGAACTCCATCCTTGTTGTCTATGGTAGTAGTACCAGATTCTGGTGATTTGTTAGTCTGCAGAGTTTCCTTGAGATTGGAAATTATCTGAGGAGGATTCTAAGGGCGAGGTTGGTGATGAGGGTTTCTGGGATATCGTTGATGAATTCTCTGTAGGTTGAAGTTTCAGTTGAATGGTGGTTTAGTGAACTGCTAATTTTTGCGAAAAGTGCATGGTGAGAGTCGATTGAACTGTTGACTGACGAGGGCTATGGCATTTTGGAACTCTTCCTCATCATTTAGTTCTACATCTACTTCATATGATTACAGTGAGTTGTCATATGCATGTTGATATGATGACTCTCCGAGGATAGGGATACTGCGGTGCTTTGATGACATACTGAGGAGATTGAGCCATTAAAGCAAGTGCTCCGCCCCATATCAACACATTATTTTAACACCGTGGATTAATGAGCCTGAAGTTCGCCGTAGAGTTTGAGCAGTGAAAGAGTTTGGATCTTCGTATCTCCTTGAACTATCATTTTTGAAGTCGTCCAATGTCTTCCTAACCCCTTCAGAAACTGCAGATTGGTTTCATGGTTGCTTCTAACGGTACCAACATTTGAGAGTTTAGTGATTATGAGGTTGAATCTCTGAAAGGAGTCATCAAGACTTTCACCAGGCAGAGGTTTAAAGTTGGTAAAGTAGTTGAGAGCAGTAGTGAGCTTCTTGTCTTGGGCTTTTTCAGAATCTTGGTAGAGATTTTTGAGTACATCCCAAATCTCTTTGGCAAATTCACAGTTGATGATGATGTCAACGTTGTCTAGAGCAACGCCATATGAAATTTCATAGAAGGAAATTGCATCGTTCTCTATGTTTTTGAGATTATCGTTGGTAGGTCTGTTCATGGCTGTTGGACCACCTCTAAGTCTTGCTTGAGCACCATCAGCTGCAATGGGAGTGAGAAGAGGGACGTGAGGTCCTTTTTCTACAAATTTCCAAACATCTCTTCCGAGTCTCTTTAAATATATTTCCATTCTTTGGGACCAATGATGATATTCACTTGTAACAAGTATTGGAGCTCTATCAGAACCTCCAACACTGTTTGAAATGTTTAAAGAATAAGCTTGTGCCATTTTTCCTTTTTTTAATGAGCGTTTAGTGGTATAGAAGGCCTTTTAAATCAGAGTTTTGTTGAGAAAAAGTTTCGATTTTCTAAAAGGAGTTAAATGGAAACCACTTTGGCTCTGATACCAATTATTGAGATAAGAACTTAATAACACTTAATAACTAGATAATATATTGCGGAATAGTAAGTTAATCTCAATGGATCTTTGTTAGCTCAGCAACAAAAGTTAGATCACGGAAAAGTAAGGAATGTAAATAGCAGCAAGTTATATCAATAAGCATTAAACAGGTAGACACCTAGTTGAATCATAACATGGTTTGCACTCAACCCATGTTAGTAAATGATGAACAACATAAGAGAAGATGAACTCGGATAAAGTATCAATTAGATAACTTTAGATAAAATAGAGATGAACAGAGCTTATATTGATAAGTTCATAATTGGTACATAAACATGAAGTGGAACCCTCTATCTATAGAGGTCCAAAACTTATAGGGAAATAATAAACAATTATAAAGGGACAGACTTCGGTGACTCTAAAGGGTACACTGGATAATACTAAGATTACACGCATAGTCAGTAAAGATCACTTTACACAGTCTTTATGTTCTTAGATGTCTTCGGGTCTTCATCTCGTCTTCGTTCTCCAAAAGATGACAAACAGTCTTTAGTAATCTCCTTTTCTGTTAACAAAATCATTGGTCTTCGGGTCCTTCTTAGTTGTCGAGGGTCACTTCGATGTATCAACCGAGCCTGCTGATGGCAGTCCTTGGCATAATGCCCCTCAGTGCCACATTTGTGGCAACCAGATGAAGATCGACAGGTACCCTCATGACCCCTGCCACATTTACCAAAAGTGCGGCCCCTATGCCCTCTATACCTACAATCAGATGGCTTGAACCTCTTCGTCACAGGCTGTGTCTGAACTGGGGCCCGCCTCCGCTCTCTTGTCTAGAGCTCCAACTTAATCTCCCGCCTCCTAGCAGCCTCTTGCAATTCTACAAGTGTACAATAGCGTTGTGTGGATATGAACTGGCGAATGTCCGTCTTAAGCATGCTCAAGTATCGGGTTATCTGAGATCGCTCAAAAGCAGCAAACTCAGGGAAAAACATAGCTCTCTCTATAAACATCTTGGTGATCTTCATTACCGACTCGGTCCACTACCTTATGTTGGATTTGGTGTCTAAGCCTATAACTATAACCGGTATGTACTTTACCCGATTGTAGCATGGTCCATTTTTGGGTTGCCTTCACCAGTGCAATTTTATAGGAAGGATTTTTGATAATACGGTTATTTGTGATTTATTAATATATTAGAAGTATAATATATTAATATTATTTAATTAGTATTGATCAAGAATTAATTTTGAATTAATTTTGTGATCAAAAGAGAGTAATTAAATATATGGGGATTGATTATGTAAATCAATGATTCTTATAATGTGGGCTAATCATCCATGACTATATGGTTAGGCTAAACCAATAAGATAATCCATGGATAGTCCATGGAGGTTAACCCATGGAGCATAAGAATATGAAAAGTCATGGAGCATTAGGGTTTACAAAGTGTAACCCTAGTGTTTGCCAAATTATAAATAGTGCCCCCATAAGCCAAAATCGGCTACACACTCTTTGGAGTCAAGTATCTTATTCTCCTAAAACCTCCTCTTGCATTTTGGTGTTTGTGAACCAATAGAGATATCACACTTGAGTTGCTCAAGCTTTAAAAGGTCAAGAACTCAACCCTACTCAAGAGGTAACCATCCAAACTAAGTTTTATATTATATAGCTTCAATCGTATGCTAGCTAGGGAGAATGCTTTGTAAAATTGAAAATGCATGTATAATTAGAGAAAACATAGATCCAAAGAATTTAGGGTTGCTTGTGCACCATAGGAGTGTTATAGTGCTCAAAACCCAACAGTGGTATCAGAGCCAGGTTTGTTTTCTATTATATTTGATGCTTACTAGTTTTTCAAAGTTGAAAAAGTCAAAATTTTTGCCTCTGACCGGTGAACTCGCCGAGTACATGAACAGACTCGACGAGTCTACTCAGTAACAGAGCAACTCGGCGAGTCCAGTTCATGTACTCGACGAGTTGAAGGCTCTGTGTGCAGAATTTCAAGTTTCTTGGCCTGGTTTGGATTGAGAACACTACCACAAACTGTTTTGGATCATTGGAAATGTTTTTTATGATATGGTAGTGCTTGTACCCATCCAACCACAAGATAATTGTCAAAGTTTTAAAATAATTGTTGTTTTTATATGATAAACAAAATTGCTTTCAAATTGTTAACTAGAAATTATCTTGATTATGAGTTTAGTTAGATAATAGATTATGTGATAATTTTTTTGTTAGAAAAAATGATCTAAATGCATTTTAATGACCTCCATAACTTGTCCTCAAGTTATGGAAAATGAAAGGTCTATTACATTAAAATCCAATTAAACTCATAAGTTATGAATGTGAAGAGTTTTGACAAGTTTCAAAACTTACCCTTAAGTTTTGGAATTTGTAAAGTTACATTATGAAAATTTAATTCCAAACCCTACAGTTTTAAAAGTTAAAATTCAACCCTTATACTTTATAATATTATAAGTTTAATATATATATATATATATATATATATATATATATATATATATATATATATATATATATATATAAGACAAAGTCGGTCTTACCGTTAGTAGGCCTCATTCACAAAGCTGACATATAAGGGGGGTATAAGGTTACTGCCTATAAAATGGTAGTTTAATGGGTTTCCACTCTCACCCACCGCTTCCTTGATTGGTGGAGGGTCGTTAGCCGAACGGGTAGGATAGGACATTGGTTCTCCTTCATTAAAAAGTATAATGATAAACATAAAGTAACTAAACTTTTATTAAATTCCCAATCTTAGTTCCTTTAGGAAAAATGTGAAATGGTGCTAATCCATGAAATTACACTTTGCACCTTGTTAAGTTGTGAGTGGAGCGTGTGTGGTTAACCGGCACACTAATCTGGGACTGACAATGTGTGGCAAAGGGTAACTTGGTGTTAATCATAGATCAATGGAGCGTGTGTGGTTAACCGGCACATTGATTAGGTGATTTGTAACATTGGGTGTACCAAGCTAATTTGCATCGTTATTCACTCCTTGTTTGTGATCCTCGGCATCCCAGTCACAAACTTGAAAGGCACAATCGAGATTTAAACATGTCATTGAAAAGTTCAATGAATCTTAAAGATCTAGGAATTTCGAATCCAATTAAAACTTAATAATCAATTTTCTTTTTCATTGTGGAAATTGGTAAATCATCATTTACCTACCTTCAAATATTTTACAATTGGATTACGACATCCCTTTTCGCAATTGTAGAATATTGTGTTGGGTCCTAGCGTTAATATTTCATATTGGGTGTAATATTAAGGATTCTCATCTAATCTAATCTTTGTTCTTCTGTTTTTCAAATGTCTATCCCAAACAATGCTTCCAACCCAATCCGTTCAGGCTCCTTCTTCTTTTACAGATGTCATTATCACTAAGTTTTAGTCTAATATTTATCGCAACTAATTATTAGTCTAGATTCATCATTAATTCAAAGTCTACTTCACGATCTATCAAGTAAGGAACAACCAGGTAGGATCATATTGGAGGTAGGGTCCGTTTGGTATACGAAGCATACTGTTTGGAAATCCCACTTTAAACATCTCACTAAATCCAACCTAGACATCATCCCCGTAAGTAGATCAATTAGTATATCAACACTGAATCACTGATAAATCTTGTTTATAGGTTCATAATAACGATAATGAAGTTAAACAAAGTTATACTTAAAGTACGGTAAACATAACTGTAAGGTCCTGGAAACAGGATCTTAACCAGTGATCAAGCAATCTAACAATCAAATAAGATGAGAATAGAGTAGAAGAAGAACGAATCAAAGCTTGCACACGTTTATATTCAGAAAATGTCTGGTACAACTCTGTCAATGGCCGTAAACTTTGTGGATCATCAACAACAACTAACAGACACAGATTGATCCTATATATAGAGGATAAGACATGACCGTGAACTGGACTTGGCCGTAAACAGGTTTACGGCCGTAAGCCTGTTTACGGCCGTAAACACACTCTTGGCCGTAAACACACCAAACCACTTCTATTACAAGACTCAAAGTACAAAAGACCTATACATCCAAAAGGCTAGCCCAAACCATAACTTGGACCCCTCAATCTCCCCTTTGGTTTGGGGCTAGCTGTGACTCAGTCCTTCTCAATTATAAGTACATCTGACCCTCCCATTGCCCCTTGCCACATCTCCTTTGAAATAATCTCGACAACCATTGTTGTGTACTCTTTAGCAGCAGGCTCAAAAATATCTTCAACTACCTTGATCTGATGTAGGGCCAGATGATGAATATCCTGATTCCCAAATTGATGTAGGTCTTGTTTGTCATACAGGCGAAAGCAGCCATCTTGGAACTTGATGACAGCAGACGCAGTAGTTTCATCATAGACCCAGTAATGCATGTTTGCGAGAGATCCATCACTAAAGGTCTGCAGCACTGAAATTTGTCTGACTTGATTGGTTGGCGGCCACATGACAGACTGAAAGGGCTCATTTGTCTTGGGATCCAGCACTTTAGGGAAATGTTTGATGAAAGACTCAGCAGTCTTCATGCCAGGGAATCCCTTCTTTACTTGATCCTCCAAGAATAGCTTGAAATGAGTAGCCCTTGGATCACCTGATGGATTGGTAAAAGGAGCATTGGATAATTCAGAAAGATCCACCCTTGTCCATGAATTAAAATCATGGAAATCATTATAATACTCCACGTTTTTGCTTTTTCGCTTCACAATCCACATGTTCAGCCTGTCATGAAAGCCCCATGACACAATTCCCGTTCTATCACCGTACTTGTGACCAAATTTTTTCTGTTCAAGATCAGTGACGGTGATAGTGGGTTTATTTCCAGGAGCATTCAAATCAGAGGATTTCTTGAAAAGAAGTTGCTTTTTCTTGTCAGAAGCTGCTAACTTGGCACGTTTGAGTGCAACAATGCTTGGTGCTTGAGCTGGTTCTTTATCGAAACGATCGACAATCCTAGTTCTTCTTTGAGTGGGCGCGTCAACAGGGGGGTCTTGAACTTGTTGATCAAAAGACTGGACAGCGTTGAGATGTTGAACTGAAGACTTGAATTTGTCGCCAAATTCTTCTGCCAGCTTCTTCGTAAGATCAAAATAACTTGCAGTCAAGGCTCCCATATGGGTTTACAGGTCCAAAATTTGCTGAGTTTTTAGAGTTTTATCCGCTTCAAGATCTGCAACCTGAATTTTAAGTTGGGCCTTCTCAGCTTCAAGATCAGCCACCTGGATATCAAGCTCAATATTCTTCTGATTAAGCACGCTGATTTACTTTTGAAGTCCAGTTATGGTGGGATCATCCTCTTTTGAGTGGCCTTCCTCAATAAAAATTCCCTTAGCTCGGGAGGAAGGCACTGAGCTTTGTTCGTGGGCCAAGTGTAGAGCAAGCCTCTCAGAGGCAACATCATGAAAAGTCCTAAGAGGAGATGATCCCGAAGGAACTGATGAACCACCAGCTTCATAAAAGGTGCTCGGTCCTTCATTGGATGGAGTAGGTGAAGTAGCAACAGAAGTAATTATTTATGGAGTCGACAGGCCTTGAGATAGTTCTAGCACAAAAACGCCCGGTCTAGGATCAAGTCTTCTCCTCTTCAATGAAGGCGAGGAGGTCTGAGTTGTCAGTGGTTCACTCACTGCTGGCTCAATAGTAGGAGTAACATTCTCAGAGGGAGGAATCTCTGAAGATGTTTCCATAGGAGTTGAAGTTTCAGCCAATTGATTTGGAGAGGGAGGCGTAGCTTCAAGAACGTCTTCTGACTCCCTTATCTCCGTTGCTGGATGAGCAACATCATGGATAGTGTCAAAGCAATTGTCAAGATCCTCATTTGACAAGAAGTTTGCATTGCCTCCAAGATTCAAGGGAATATCATCCTTGTCAAAGCCAGAAAGATCCAAATCCTCAAAGGAATCATTTTCTTCGTTTTCTGTCGCATCCTTTGATGTTTCCTTGTTGAAATCACTCTCAACATTTACAGAGTGTAAGTCATGCTCTTCAGCTACCATTGCAACAGGAGTAGCATCAACATCTTCGTGATCGGAAACCGGAATGACATCATCTTCAGAAAAGATATCATCTTCAGAGGTCACACGGTCAGATGATACATGGGAATCAGATGCTCACATGAATCATAAAACAAGCCAAACTTCACCAAGGGAAACTTTCCTTGAAAATTAATTTTTCCCTTTCTGTTTTGCTTCATTAACCCAAAGGTGTTCGGCCCAAGAGACTTTATGTCGAGGACTTCTCCATCTTTAGCCATATCGGGAAATTGTTCATCAATGAACACTTGAATGAACCTAGGGTACAATAAGAACTTGTCCCTAGTTTTTCCTTGGATGTTAGCAATCAGTTCATCGAGGATAAACTTGGAAAAATTGTAGTCCAATCCCACAGCTAGAGAGATGATGGTGCCGGTGTTTCTTAGAGAAATCTCATCTGCGCCAGACTTTCTTCCGGAAATGCAGCTCACGAAGACAGGAGCTAGGAAACTCCGAAACGGTAGCAGCAGCTTCTTCATGGTGGGAGGGAAAACATCTTCATATCCCATTTTGACAAGAAATTATTCAACTTGGGAAATCTCGATCTCAGAGGAGAAGGTTGATTGGTCGTCAATTTTGAGCGTACTTCTGATGAATTGTTCAGTGATGATAATTTTGTAGTTTTTGACTGAAGCCTCAACAGAAACAACTCCATCATTTCCTTTGCCGACCTCCAGAATTCCTTTATCAAACCTTGATAGATGTCTGGATTAACGGTCAGAGTAGTAGACAGGCAACACTCTCGCAATCCATGCATCATTGACTTGAAATCTCCTTAAGCAGCTGGAGGATCAACCAGGATAACCAGGTTGTGACTGTTAGCAAACTTGAGCTCTGCCATTTCAATCTGCACTAAAACAAGCCAAATGAGAAAACAATATATTTAAACATTTAAAATTGATGTTTAACTCATTTTTGCAGTTTAATTTGGCTTTTAAGTGAAACACACGAGAAAAATCAATTTTATTGACCAAAAGGGAGTTCACGGCCGTAAACGGCCTGGCCGTAAACGGCCTGGCCGTAAACGGCCTGGCCGTAAACTCCGACAGTTGATTTTTCATCGATTAAACCTTGAAAACATGTCGATTTGATGCGAAATTTGCATATTCCTCGTCAGAATTAGCATACCTTTGAAGCTATCAGATCAATTTCACTAAAATTCACGAAATTTTTTTAGAGAGAGAGAGAGGATTTAGAGGGTTTGCGGCTGGAATGAAGAAAATGAAGAGTAAAAGGTTTTCGGCTGTATCCTTTTTCTTTATATACCCGGTCCAAAAGACAATGGGCCGCAATCCACAAAATAAAGTCCAATACCCGAAACCTTTATAAAAATAAAACATTTTGAGGACAAAAATAGAATAAAAAGAAATAATAATTTAAAAATAAAATAAAATGAAAATAAAAATAAAAATAAAAGAGTTTTATTCTAAAAACTATCAGGTATTTTATAAAACTAAGAATAAGAAAAGAAAAAAAAAATAAAAATAAAATAGAAATGAAATTAAAATTCAACGAAAATTTAAAACTAATTTCACCTCTTTCTAACACTAAAAAATAATTTTGTGATATTGGGATCAAAGTTGTTAGACTACCATAATCCACTTATCGATACTTCTGTCTTCATGTCCACGTCTGGTCGATCGCCAGTATTATGGTCCACTTAAACACGAAAATTTTTGAAAAACATTTTTGAACATACTGCATGTGACAAGTCATTAGATCTTATGAACTTAGATAATATTCCTAAAAGACCATTCAGCTGACGACGACCAAAGGTATTGTTGTCCACTTGAATTGAGCAGCGAGATCTACAGACAATCTATAATATGTTCAATTTTAATTGTATTAGAATGCGTTTCCCATTTCCTGATATACCCCAGTAATCAAGTTCTTCCAGAATACTCCTTACATCAGATGAGCAGACAATTATTAAGGAAGAAGTTAGATTTGGAATGCATATGTTATACACTCAGGTCGGATCTCTTCCTATCACGCAGAGAGTGAAACATATGACTAACTAGAGTTTAGAGGGATTGAGAAATAGAAGGTTGGATATGTTGTGTACCAGGTCGGATTGTTAGTCACGCAAAGGAGATAGCATATGGCTAACAGATAGAAAGAATTGCATAGATAGAAGATGCAAAGAAATAGAGTTGCATATGTTGCATTCCAGGTCAGATATCTTCCAATCAGTAAAGGAAGCAACATATGACTAACAGATAGAAAGAAAGAAAACAATTTTCTACAGACCTAACGTATCAGAATTCCCAGTTGCCCCGTCAATACCGGAATTAAGGACAGAGTCCACACATCGAGGAAAGGTTAATCCACAGTTCTAGATACAGATCTTTTAATGTATCCGCAGATTCTCAAGTATATCTCTCTGCTCAACCTACCCAAGCGTCGTATTGTCAGGCCAAATGGAACTATCTAGGTTGAAATTTGTCAGGTCTCTAGATTCCTTAAGTTCATCTGATCCTAGTCAAGTCCATTTTTGAGAACTTTCGTGCCTACTAGCGCATCGAACACATAACTTAGACAATTAAACTTTTGGCATCTTATACAGATTCAGATTGTCTATTATCACTTAATTATATCACTTCCCAAAACATCACCTACAAACAAAAACTGTTAGCAACATATTTTTGATTTTCTGATTTTTTTAATGTTTTTGGATTTTTTAGATTTTGAAATTTTTGTTTGGTTTTTGTTTATTTCTCCCCCTAAATTTGTGCATGGGAGAGAATGAAATTAAAATGCGGAAATTTAAACTAACCTAAAACAAAAATTAGTCCTCAAAACGAATCATTTTTAAAAAGCTCACAAGCACATTGAATCGAGCTTTGTTAAACGGCTTTGTGAACAGATCTGCTACATTATTAGCAGTGGGAACCTGTTCCAGCCGAATGAGCGAACGCTAATAACAATCTCGACCTAAAGATAATTTCGTCAACGTAGATCTGGACTAGAATCTGATCATTACCCACATGCTTGATGAACAAAGTTTGATCGATAGTCCCGTGAGAATTTCCATGTTCAAGCAAATGCTTTGTAAGAGTTGCATACCACGCTCGAGGAGCTTGATGTAACTCATACAACGCCTTATCCAACTTGTAGACATGATTAGGAAGCTTCGAGTTAACAAACCAAGGGGTTTGATCAACGTAGATTTCTTCCTTCACTTTGCCATACAAGAAGGCTGTCTTGACATCCATCTGATAAACAATGAAGTTCATGTAAGAAGCGTATGCAAGGAAGATACCGATAGCCTCCAAGCGAGCCACCGGAGCATAAACCTCAGTGTAGTCAAGACCCTCGATCTGTCTAAACCCACGAACCACCAATCTCGCTTTATTACGTACTATGACTCCAGAATCATCTTGCTTATTGCGGTATACCCAGCGAGTGTCAAGAGACTTTTTGTCTTTAGGAAGTTCAACCAGTTTCCAAACCCCAAGTTTTTCAAATTGATTTAGCTCTTCGTGCATTGCATCTACCCAGCTGAGCTCATTCAAAGCCATGTTAACGTTCTTTGGCTCTATTTGAGAGATAAAGCAAGAATAGAGACATGTATTGACATCTCCACTCTGGCTTCTTGTTTTAACACCATCACCAAGCTGGCCAATGACATTTTCATTCGGATGATCGCGTTGAATGCATGAGGGTATCTCCTGGCTGATGTCATTGAGTGAGACAGGAAGATTGTGAATGTTGATAACTCCATTATTTGCCGAAAGATCCACATCTGATGAACCGGTCTCAATAGTAGGATCTGCTACAAACTCATTTGTAATTTGCTCAGGAAAGAGAAGTTCCATAAAAGTTTGAGTAACAGCGGAAGCATTTCGTGACATGAACTCTTTTTCATCAGGAGTAAGAGGAGTGGCATCAGCATCTGGAGCATGTTGTTGGCTTGGAGATTCTGGACTAGTAATTGGAACAGATGACTCCACCGAAGGAATCACATAAGAAACTATCGGCGGTCTGTAACAACTTCTTCTTCTTCATCTTCAGGTACAATCTTCGAACCAGAAATAGAACCAGATAAACTATTTGAACACATATTGATCGATTTGAACAAAGATGTGTAATCAAACAGTCAATTAGGACCCACTCTAGCATCCGTTTCATTCTCTTCCAGCCAGCGCACATCAAAGGATTCTATAATTTGCTATGTTCTTTTGTTGTAGACCCTGTACGCAGTGCGAGCATCATACCCCACAAAATAGCAGTCATCAGCTTTTGCATTGAACTTGGGGTTGGACTCCAGGTGAAGAAGGGTACACGGACAACCAAATACACGCAAATGGCTGACAGATGGCTTGTGACCGTATAGAATTTCATACGAAATCTTCATCTGAGCTTTGTTGATCAAAACACGATTCTGAACATAGCAAGCAGTGTTGATCGCCTCATCCCAAAAGAAAACTAGTAACTTTGAGTCACATAGCATCGTCCTTGTAGCGTTCAATTCCTCCATTCAGCAACACCGTTTTGTTGAGGTGTGCGAACGGAACTATATTGACGCACAATTCCCTTTTCTGTGCAAAAATGATCAAGAACTTAATTCTTGAATTCTGTTCCATTATCGGTTCGAAGCGCCTTCACCCGATTATTTGTTTAGTTCTCAATCATTACGATGAATTTCTTGATCAGATCAGATACCCCAGCTTTGTTGTTTAAGAAGAAAACCCACGTGAAACGCGAGAAGTCATCAATCACAACTAGACAGTATGAGTTTCTATTGATGCTTAGGACATTGACTGGACCAAATAAATCCATGTGCAACAATTAGAGCACCTGGCTGATTGAATTAATTTTATTTGGTAGGTGTGGTTTCCTGTGATGCTTTCCTTTGGCACATGACACACACTTTTCAAATGTTATAAAGTCTATGACAGGCAGGCCACACACCATTTCGTTTTTAGCAAGACGATTCAGATTCTTAGCGTTAGCATGACCGAGTCGTCGATGCCACAACATAGCATTTTGTTCTGAGACTTTTGAAAAGAGGCAGGTGACTTGCTCAGGTATGTTGCTATTCATGTCTATAATGTAAGCATGTCCATCCCGCTTTGATTTAACAAGAATCCACTCATCCGGGATGACAATGCCTGGCTTTAAGATCAGACACTCTTTATCAGTAAAATGCGTTGAATAACCTTTGTCGCAAATCTGAGAGACGCTCAACAAGCTGTGATTTAACTCGGGAGCATAGTTGACATTCTCGAAACTCAGCACTCCGTTTGTTACAGTTCCTATTTGCATGATATTTCCGCCTTCTCCGCCCGCAGAGGAAACAAATCCCCCATTAAAAGTCTGAATGTCATTCAATTGAGAGATGTCTCCTGTCATATGCCGGGAGCAGCCGCTGTCGACATACCAAGGTCTGACGACATTCCTCCGCTACTGTCCCTACAAAATGAGCGGGATCATTTAGATTTGGGGACCCAAGTCATTACAACTCTGGGTAGACCCTTAACATTCACTGATTTATCTTTTAATCCTTTTTATTTTGAATCATCATGTAAAACACTTTCAGAAGATGATGATGATTGGAAGATAAATTGGGCACCCACTGGCATTTAGGTTTCTTAAAACTCATGGGTTATTTTGAAGCAATTTTCTTTTCAGTTTGCTTTGAGCATTTGGATTTTCTACCAGAAGTGGTTGAAGATCCAGATTCACTCATTGACGAAACCGACCTTGGCTTAGCCGAGCTCGATTTTGGCAAACTGTTTGTGACTTTGTTATTGAAAACCTGTTTGTTATTTTGAAAAACTACCCTTTTCTTTTTTTGATTAGCCCTCCAATCATCATCTCGAGGATGAGATCTCGAGGACTTCCTAGTTAAAGACCTTCCTCGAGACTCGTTGTTTCCTCTTTGAGACGAAAAATGCACAAATGCCCTATTAGGACAACTCCTAGCGATGTGACCGGCAGTACCACAGTTAAAACAAATCTGCTTATTATTATTGTAACTGGTACTGCCTTTGTCTGATTTGCTTTCTTTACCGACACTCTTACTTTTTCCACAAGAACATGTACAAGAATCAGATTGTGTGATAGGTGGGGGTGAATCCGGTTGTGTGATTGGTGAAATGGATGTTCTTGAAACAGGAACATCAAATTCAGGAACATCCGAATTATCAAACAAATCATCAAATATGTCAAAAAAATTAGAATCAACATGATCCAATGCAGAAGTATCACAAGAAGTATCATTGATTTTAACATCAGAAACAAGAGAGTCATTTTTAAAAACAAAAACATTAGGTTCAGAAACATGTTTATTTTCAGAAACAGATCCTGCAGCTTCTTGCTTCGAGTGACTTAAAGATTGATCTACATGGGAAGTAGAAACATTAGTATTTTCGACATTAATACAACCTCCTGACACAAATCCATATTTAAGGAATGGCTCTTTGTCCATTTCCTCTTTTGACAAAGGGATATTAGTATAGGTATGATTAAAAGGAGGAGGAACTTTATCATACCCTAAACCTTTTGACTGAATATTCTTAAATTGCAAGTTATTTTCTATGATGGATGCAACTACTTCACTTGACACATCAAATTTTCTAAAAGTAAAATCTGCATTTTCAAATTTGTTTTTCAATGTATCAAGCTCAGCAGTTACCTCAGCAAGTTGTTCAGTTACATATCTACAATTTGCACTCTTAGTACTATACTCTTCCTGATGTTTTCTATGGTCTTTGGTTTTTGCTTATAATTCAGCCTTTAGGGGTTTCTGTCCTTTTCTAAGTTGATACCCTTCATATCTCAAGTCCTCGTTCTCTCTACGTAATAATTCTATATGCTCAAGAAGATTTTAAACTTTATCAATACATGCTTGAGAACAACAAGACTGACTTACCTCATTCTTTTCAGGTTCTGAAGTAGAGGATACCATGAAAGCAAACTGCAACTCCATCATCTCTTCTTCAGGATCAACTTCAGCTTCTTCCACATGAGTATCATTGATTTGAGCCAAGTGAGCATTTTCAGGTCCTGAAATATTCAATGCCTGAATCTGGTCCTCCCAGTCAAAGAACTAAGCAACCACTGCTAGATTAGCAGACTCATTGTTGACACCAGCATTTCCGCGACCATTTCCCACTGGAACCATTGTTCGATCACTACTTACTCTTCTGTCTGGTTTGAGACACTCAAGAGAAAAATGACCCGGCTCGTGACAGTTGTAGCAACGCAGCTTTCCCTTGTTAAACCCTACTTTCTTATCCGCATTCATTCCCCAGTTATTCTTTCCTGTCTTCTTAGCAAATTACTTTGCCCTGAACACTGCCACAGCTATTTGCCAAGTAATGTCCAGTTCTTCCACATCCTCTAGATGAATTTGATCCAGGTTAGCAAATGAGAGTTGAGGTGGAAGCTCTCCAGCTATGTGACAACCCGAAATTTCTATTCTGTACAACCATTCACTTCAATAGAAGTCAGAATTGTTTCTGCTAACTTTTAAGCTTTTTGGAGTCAGTTTGAGTGTTCTAAAGCCTAGTAATGCAAGAGATAACTGGAGAGAGGATACTCTAGGGTTTATTGTGCATCAATAAAGTTCCAAAACTCCAATAGTTTGGAGTTTACGGCCCAAACATGGTGTTTACGGCCATAAACTGTAAGGAGTATAAATATGACACTTAGTCATTTTATACACTTTTTTACCATTTCAAGCCTAGAAACTCATTTTTCTCTCAAGTAGCATCCGATTTTCCTTCTTGATCTTCAACTTTGTAAGTGTTTCTTGCCTTGTTTAGTTGATCTCTTCCATTATCTAGTGATCTTACATGATTTCATCCATGAAATCATTCCATTTGTTTAGATCTTCAAGCATTCTTCATTTCACCAAGAACACCAAGAACACACACTAGTGTTCTTGGGCCGTGAACACCCTTTCAAGCTCCTTTATTGTAAGTATTCTTACCCTAGTGTTATAAGGCTTGTTTCACTTCTTATTCAACTAGAAAACACAAAGAAACACAAGATCAAAGGTGTTTACGGTCAAGACATGTTCTTGAACCGTAAACCCTAATAAATGGGGCAAAGTGAGCCCTAGTCCCTTCCTTAGCCTTGGATACTAGTCTAGATCACTACCTTGAAGTGTTTAGGACCTTAAACATCAAAAAGACCAAGAACACATAGAGTTTACGGCCGTAAACTCATGGACAAATGGTCCATGGGCCGTAAACTCTATAAAGTGGTGAAATTGTGCCACCATGACTTCCTAAGGCTTAGACTTGAAGTAAGTATACTTCTTTATGGCTTATAAGACCTCAAAACACAAAATGGTAGAAGTTACCATGGGTTTACGGCCATAAACCCATTGGGACCGTAAACCCAAAACCGTAAACTCATGAAGAGTTTACCCTTGGACCATAAACTCAAAAGCAAAGCCCTACAACCCTTAGATGCAATCCTTGGTACTACTAGCACTTGAATCAAAGTGTTATCCATGTTTTAGGGTGTCTTTACTTGATTAATTATTTGTTAAATGACTAATTGGATTACATATATGTGTTATTATATGTTAATTAGGATCCTTGTATGTGTTCAAGTCTTCACTTGACACTTAGCATCCTATACCATCCGTTCATCCAAACCACTCACTACAGGTGAGTTCATACCTCTTAATCAACCTTTTAAATGATTTTAAATGCTTTTATGGGGGGGGGGGGAATCCATGTTGAACTGTTATAGTTATTATATCAATCACATGTGATTAATAACTACCAAACAAGTGGATTTCTTACTTTTCAAACTGTGTTATCAAACAAACTACTTCAAACTGTTTTACAAACTCTTTTACATGTCAAATACTTTCATTAAACTCTTTTAAACTTATATTATGTTAAATGTGTATCTATATAGATATAGTTATATAAGTAGGATTGAAAGGACTTAGGACTGATAGCTCACCTTACCTCCTGTTCCTTGTTTGGTTGTGGACTTAGGGTATCGGTTGTTTGTCTGAAGGTCGTTTGAATCCTAGTTATATATTATGTATATGTATATAGATATAAAAGTTCCTTCTTTCTATTCAATACCTTTGGGTAGCAAAGGTATACAAGCATGTTCATACATACAAACAATGTTACTAGTAAACTATAATATGTGTAGTTTAGGAAGATACTAATACTATTACTAGAACAATGAAACATACAATGAGTCAGTTCATACATGAGTCAATACATACTAGACAGAGAGAGAACATACAATACAACTAGTACATACTATACATTACAATACAGCTAGCACATACTATACATTATACAAGAGAACATACTATTATGAGAAACAGAGAGAACATACATACATACTAGACAGAGAGAGAATATACAATACAGCTAGTACATACTATACATTATACAAGAGAACATACTATTATGAGAAACAGAGAGAACATACATACATACTAGTCAGAGAGAGAACATACAATACAGCTAGTACACACAATACATATACAAGAACACTACTACAGTTATGTGAGCCACGTAACGGGGCATGACATCACCTGTCATGGCTCGTTTTGTATCCAGAATCTCCTTAAGTGGAGAGCGTTGAGTTTGTGTATAGATCTATACTGGATTGACTATCCTACACCTTACTGCTCGCTACAGTGGGACTTGCAAGTCTACGGGTGCTACACGTCATTCCTTCTGACGTCTTACATCGTTGTGTTTCTAGTCGGTAGTATGGTACAGGCCGATCACATGGTACTTTAAATAACAATTGGTCTAAGGTAGTTAGTACAGCAGTAGTTACTTAATACAATACTACAGTACTATTTTATTTCCCATTGCATTCACTTTGTGATCTTCACACAATGAACAGTAATGTAAAAACTATATTTTTGGTTAATGATAGTCAGATTTGGGAAAATACATACTCTTACAAGAGACACACATACAAACACTTGATTCCTTGGTAGAAGGATACTTTTAGTAGAAAAACATAGGGTTTTCTAGGAGATTCAAACATTTTACAAACATTCAAAAACTTTTACAAACTTACACATCGCATACTCACAGACACTTTCTTACAAAAAATGACACTAAAATACTTATGATCTCACCAGCTTTAAAGCTGATCAACTCTTTCAAAATAACTTGTATTCTCAGGTCGCCAGTAGACAGGTACCGGTGCCAGGTTTTGAGAAGATGGAGCTCGTTCAAGACTCATCTTTTATTTTGTTTCATATTTTTGGTGTCTATTAAACTAAACAGAACACACTTGTATTAAATTATATTATTAATGCAATGGATGATGTTGTTGCTTATTTACTACTATTCATTGTTGTGATACTGTACATGACGTCCTCCACCCCCGAACGATTCCGCCGTTCCGGTTTTGGGGTGTGACAGATTGGTATCAGAGCATTGTTTATAGTGAATCGAGTATATCAACCCATAAAAGATATACAAACTATAAACACAACGGGATTAAAATACTCTGACCAAGAGTTTATACTTTTAAATAATAAAATATTTAACCAAGTACACATATCTGCATTCATACTAAAATCAGTGTCACTAGGACAGAACAAAAGTATTACGATTGTTGGACAACACAATCAGACTTAGAGACATATAGTCAACCCTGGGAAGATATATCCTGATCAACTATATTATCCGAGGAGTGACTAGCATGTGCCTGAGGGTGGTTGTGAGGTTGCAACAAGTCTAAAAACTTACCAACAATACTACAATGAAAACAATAGAACAGAACATAAACTTAAAATACTATAGGAGTATTTTGTGTTACTATATTTACTTTTCTGAGAACTAAAGATCTTTATTAGTATGTCAATAGTTGCTGAGTGGATACGCTAAGGTTATATGTAACTAGGATGATATAGACTTAGAATCTGTGATCTTTGCTTTACTTCCTGTTCTTTGTTTGGTTGTGGGCTTAGAGTTAGGGTCACTTATTCGAAGGTCTATCCTGTTTTGAGTACATATAATTGGTATGCACTAAACAAGTATTGAAGTAACTAATAAAGATCATATTATAATTATCTAATTAGTGCGTCTATTTAGTTATTTCTTATACCCCTTTTCTCGCATAGATATCATGGCTGGATTCCATATCCCCGGAGACCCATACTATCCCAACAACGACAATGCAGGATGGCTGGGAGAAGAGCTAGAAGATGATCACCCAATCCCTTTGGATGATCACCAAGCTGAAGGCTTTTCTGATGGCTCTGACTCAGAACCGGAAGTCAACAACCTACCCCAGTAGCTCCAAACCCAAACCCTCGTCCAACATTTCAAGGCCCCACACCTCTGTGGGCAACAAACTTGAACAGATGGAGTCACGAGCAAGGTCAGCCGTTACCTTACAACGGAGACCGAAGCTTCTATGACTTAAGCGAGGGAGGTTCAGCTGATCGTGTCCTGCCCATCATGGTCCGTAGGATTTCTCGGAACACCGAGCAAGGTCGAGCATCTATTGACCGAGTCCTGGAGATTGACACCAACTCTGGCGTTAACACGGTCCGCATTCACCAACTCGAGGTAGCTATGGAAAGGGTTAAAATAACCAATGGGACTCTGCAGCAACAACTAGCTGCATCCCAAGCCGAAGTCAGGGAACTTCGAGCTCAACAAACAAGATCTGAAAGGCGTATGAGGGACATAGAACACCTTCTCTCAGAACCAAGAACTCACTCTAGTAGTTCTCGTCGCAGATAGAGTCTCCTCGACTTCTCTTTTGGATATAACTTAGTTTATGTAAAAACTCTAGTCTAATTTCCTATCTTTTTTAGAACTTGGACCTGTTAGGTCTTGATTAGGTCGTAATTCTGTTAAAATTTTCCCATCTTGGTTGATGTAAGGCCTACTTCTAGGTCATTTTTCCCGAACTTGTTACATCTGTAATTCCAGTATTATTGACAGATATCTAATCTCATGGAAATTATTATCCAAATGCTATCATCTTTTTAGTACTAAATGTACATTGAATCGTGCTATTCAATTGTGCTGTTGGGCTATGGAGAGTTAGTCCATGAGTCATTCTCATCAAATTCTCCCTAATAAATTCTTATCAATATCTTCATTGTTGTAAACTTATAGTTAAAAGATGCCTCCACGCCGATCAACGAGGCGCGATCCTCCGATAACTGCAACACCACCTGCTCCCCAAATCGATACGACAGCTCTGAATGCTGTTGTAGCTGCGGCTGTGGCTACATCCATGGCTCAATATCATTCTTCGAGTGCCACCGGAGGTGGTACACCTGTTCATTCTACTCATGGTGAAGCTCCTGTGCGCTTGAGAGAGTGCTCCTATAAGGACTTCACCAACTGCAAGCCATTGTCCTTTAAAGGGACTGGTGGAGTCATTGCCCTCTCGCAATGGTTCGAAAAGACGGAGTCGATCTTCGAGATCTGCTCATGCCCAGAAGGAAGCATAGTCAAATTTGCTACGTACACCTTCGAGGCAAAAGCCCTGACATGGTGGAATAGCCATGTCAAGTCACTATCTCTCAGAGTGGCTAATGCTATGGGCTGGGAAGCTCTGAAAGAGCTAATGATTGAAGAGTATTGCCCGAGGGGCGAAATCCAGAAATTGGAGCAGGAACTGTGGAGCCTAACCATGAAAGTCTCCGACATTGTGACATATACCGCCAGATTCTGCGAGCTAGTGGCCCTCTGTCCCAACATGGTTCATACAGAGGGAAAGAAGATAGAGAGATACATATGGGGGCTGGTGCCTCCATTCCAGGGGAATGTTTTGGCTTCAAACCCCACTACATTCGATAGTGCCAAGCGATTGGCACAGCGGCTTATTGACCATGGGGTCCGTACCCCGTCAACAACAACAACCCTGGCCATCTCAGAACCCGCCAAAACCGCTGATTCCAAACGGAAATTCTGGGATGACAAAAAGAAGAAGAAGGCTGCCAAAAAGCAGCAGGTCGTTGTAATTCATGCTGCGATAGCACCTGTCGCTGTTGCTCCGGTAAAGCAGTAGGTTGGAAGTTTGCCAAAGTGCAACAGATGCAACTTCCACCACACAGGAGCCTGCCGGGAAATGCAGTGCTCTAACTGCAGCAGGAAGGGGCACACTGCCCGTTTCTGCAAGGCTCCAGCAAAACCAATCACCCAAGTCCCCGGCACTGGTGTGGGCCAAGCTTGCTACGGTTGTGGCGAGGTGGGCCACTACAAAAGGAACTGCCCGAAGGCAGGGAATGCCGGTGGAGTGGGAAGAGTTTTGGCCATAGGCCACGAGGAAGCGGTTGCCAACCCCACAGTGGTCGCGGGTACGTTTCTCCTCGATAACTCTTATGCATGCATACTGTTTGATAGTGAAGCGGAGAGGAGTTTCGTGAACCAAATATTTGCTCATTTACTTAAGCAAAAATGACGAGCACTTAAAGAACCATTCACTGTAGAAATGGCTAATGGGAAGACAGAGAGCACTAGCAGTATATTCATAGGATGTACTCTAACTTAAGATAGCCATTCATTTTCGATCGACCTCATGCCGGTCTCAATTAAAAGTTTCGACGTCATTATCGGCATGGATTGGTTGAGTTTACATCGTGCCGACATCATGTGTTATGAAAAGGCTGTTCGCCTTAATCTACCGTCTGGTGAAACTCTAGTAATCTATGGCGACAAACCCGACACTAATCTTCGCCTCATCTCGAGCATTCAAGCCCATAAATTCTTGCAAAAGGAATGTCGCGCATTCCTTGCTCATGTTGTCGATGTGAGCCAAGAAACGAAATCTATTAAGAATATTCCAGTAGTACGTGATTTTCCCGACATCTTTCCTGAAGAACTCCCAGGACTACCTCCGCAACGTCAAGTTGAGTTCAGAATCGACTTAGTTCCAGGGGCTACCCCAGTAGCCAAATCGCCCTATCGTCTAGCACCTGCAGAGATGCAAGAACTGTCCGGTCAACTTAACGAACTGCTCATCAAGGGCTTTATAAGACCAAGCTTCTCACCTCGGGAGTTCCAGTCTTGTTCGTCAAGAAGAAGGACAGATCGTTTCGTATGTGCATCGACTACACGGAGCTCAACAAACTGACCGTCAAAAATCGTTACTCTCTGCCTCGCATAGACGATTTATTTGATCAACTACAAGGGGCGAACTTCTTTTCAAAAATCGATCTAAGATCCGGATATCACCAACTACGAGTGCTAGGGGAGGATGTCCCGAAGACAGCCTTCCGAACTCGTTATGGGCACTACGAATTCGTAGTGATGCCGTTCGGATTAACAAACGCGCCCGCAGTATTCATGGATTTAATGAATAGGGTGTGTCGTCCTTACTTGGATCAGTTCGTCATCGTCTTCATCGATGATATACTTATCTATTCTCGTAGTAAGGAGGAGCATAGTCTACATCTGCGACTAGTCTTAGAAACGCTGCGTTCGGAGAAGCTCTATGCGAAGTTCTCGAAATGCGAATTTTGGATCCGAAGAGTCGAATTCTTAGGACACGTGGTTAGCGAAGAGGGAATACACGTGGACCCTTCCAAAATCAAAGCCATTGAGAGCTGGTCAGCACCGAAGATGCCTACCGAAATTCGTCAATTTCTAGGCCTCGCTGGCTACTATCGCAGGTTCATTCAGAACTTCTCACGAATTGCAAAACCTCTCACGACTTTGACCCAGAAGGGTGTGGCCTTTGACTGGGAAGAGAAGCAGGAGAGAGCGTTCCAAACACTCAAGCGAGCCTTGTGCACAGCACCAATACTATCCCTCCCCGAAGGAATAGAAGACTTCGTTGTCTATTGCGATGCGTCAAATCAAGGGCTCGGTTGTGTTCTGATGCAACGAGGTAAGGTCATCGCCTATGCCTCGAGACAGCTGAAGACACACGAGGTCAACTACACCACTCACGATCTCGAGCTAGGAGCAGTTGTGTTTGCTCTAAAGATCTGGAGACACTACCTGTATGGTACAAAAAGCACTATCTTTACAGACCACAAAAGTCTACAACATATATTCGACCAGAAGGAGCTCAACATGAGACAACGACGGTGGGTCGAGCTACTCAGTGACTACGAATGCAAAATTCGTTATCATCCGGGTAAAGCCAACATAGTAGCTGACGCCCTAAGTCGGAAAGAATACTCTGATCGTAGAGTCAAATCATTGACTATGACTATCCATTCACATTTGTCCACGCAAATTAAGAAGGCTCAGCTCGACGCTTTAAAACCTGAAAATGTGGCGAGTGAATTCCTTAGAAGGATGGATAAGAACTTAGAAGTCAAGGGTGGCGGAGCTTTTTATTTCATGGATCGGATCTGGACACCGAGACACGGTGGCTTCAGAGACTTGGTCATGAAGGAAGCGCACAACACTCGATACTCCGTCCACCCGGGTTCAGATAAGATGTATCTGGATCTTAAAAAGTCGTACTGGTGGCCTAACATGAAAGCATAAATTGCTACCTTCGTGAGTAAATGCCTTACTTGCGCAAAGGTAAAGGTCGAATACTAGAAACCATCAGGTTTACTTCAGCAACCAGAGATACCTGAATGGAAGTGGGAGCAGATCACTATGGACTTCATAACTAAGCTACCCATGAAAACGGGTGGGCTTGATACCATTTGGGTCATCGTCGACAGATTGACCAAATGCGCACACTTCCTGCCCATCAAGGAAACGGACAAAATGGAGAAGCTCACAAGAACATACGTACGGGAGATCGTACGACTGCATGGTGTTCTTATATCTATTATCTCCGATAGGGATAGTAGATTCACTTCGAGGTTCTAACAGTCATTACAAAGCTCCCTAGGAACGAGGCTAGACATGAGTATGGCCTACCATCCACAGACCGACGGACAAAGTGAGAGGACTATTCAAACATTAGAAGATATGTTGCGAGCCTGTGTGATCGACTTTGGGAAGGCATGGGATACCCACCTACCCCTTGTTGAATTCTCCTACAACAACAGTTATCACACGAGCATAAAGGCTGCTCCATTTGAAGCCCTCTATGGCCGAAAGTGCAGATCCCCTCTGTGCTGGGCTGAGGTGGGTGACACCCAGTTAGCTAATGGACGAGTTCCTGATAGCACTCTCACAGGTCTGGAGATCATTCGAGAAACGACAGAGAAGATCGTTCAGATTCGTGAACGATTGAAAGCCTCTAGAGACCGACAGAAAAGCTATGCAGACAAACGGAGGAAACCTTTGGAATTCCAGGTTGGAGACCGAGTCCTTTTGAAAGTCTCACCCTGGAAGGGCTTGATACGCTTCGGAAAGCGTGGAAAGCTAAATCCAAGATACGTAGGGCCTTTCGAGATTCTCGCTAGAATCGGCCCTGTAGCATACAAACTCAATCTACCCCACGAACTCAGTAACGTACATTCTACTTTCCACGTCTCGAACTTGAAAAAGTGTCTGTCCGACGAGACTCTTGTAATCCCACTCGACGAGATCGAGATCAACGAGAGCCTCAACTTCGTGGAAGAACTTGTGGAGATCATGGACCGGGAGATCAAGCAAACGAAACAAAGTCGTATCCCGATAGTGAAGGTTCGTTGGAACGCCAAGCGAGGACCTGAATTCACTTGGGAGCGAGAGGATCAGATGAAACTGAAATATCCTCATCTTTTTACTTAGTTATTTGTAACTACTTATTTGCTTAAACTCTAATTTCGGGACGAAATTCCTTCTAACGGGGGGATGATGTGACAACCCGAAATTTCTATTCTGTACAACCATTCACTTCAATAGAAGTCAGAACTGTTTCTGCTAACTTTTAAGGTTTTTGGAGTCAGTTTGAGTGTACTAAAGCCTAGTACTGCAAGAGATAACTGGAGAGAGGATACTCTAGGGTTTATTATGCATCAATAAAGTTCCAAAACTCCAAGAGTTTGGAGTTTACGGCCCAAACATGGTGTTTACGGCCGTAAACTCTAAAGAGTATAAATATAACACTTAGTCATTTTATACACTTTTTTACCATTTCAAGCCTAGAAACTCATTTCTCTCTCAAGTAGCATCCAATTTTCCTTCTTGATATTCAACTTTGTAAGTGTTTCTTGCCTTGTTTAGTTGATCTCTTCCATTATCTAGTGATCTTACATGATTTCATCCATGAAATCATTCCATTTGTTTAGATCTTCGAGCATTCTTCATTTCACCAAGAACACCAAGAACAAACACTAGTGTTCTTGGGCCGTGAACACCCTTTCAAGCTCCTTTATTGTAAGTATTCTTACCCTAGTTTTATAAGGCTTGTTTCACTTCTTATTCAACTAGAAAACACAAAGAAACACAAGATCGAAGGTGTTTACGGTCAAGACATGTTCTTGAACCGTAAACCCTAATAAATGGGGCAAAAGTGAGCCCTAGTCCCTTCCTTAGACTTGGATACTAGTCTAGACCACTACCTTGAAGTGTTTAGGACCTTAAACATCAAAAAGACCAAGAACACATAGAGTTTACGGCCGTAAACTCATGGAGAAATGGTCCATGGGCCGTAAACTCTATAAAGTGGTGAAATTGTGCCACCATGACTTCCTAAGGCTTAGACTTGAAGTAAGGATACTTCTTTATGGCTTATAAGATCTCAAAACACAAAATGGTAGAAGTTACCATGAGTTTACGGCCGTAAAGGCCGTAAACCCATTGGGACCATAAACCCGAAACCGTAAACTCATGAAGAGTTTACCGTTGGACCATAAACTCAAAAGCAAAGCCCTACAACCCTTAGATTCAATCCTTGGTACTACTAGCACTTGAATCAAAGTGTTATCCATGTTTTAGGGTGTCTTTACTTGATTAATTAGTTGTTAAATGACTAATTGGATTACATATATGTGTTATTATATGTTAATTAGGATCCTTGTATGTGTTCAAGTCTTCACTTGACACTTAGCATCCTATACCATCCGTTCATCCAAACCACTCACTATAGGTGAGTTCATACCCCTTAATCAACCTTTTAAATGATTTTAAATGCTTTTATGGGGGGGGGGGGGGAATACAAGTTGAACTATTATAGTTATTATATCAATCACATGTGATTAATAACTACCAAACAAGTGGATTTCTTACTTTTCAAACTGTGTTATCAAACAAACTACTTCAAACTGTTTTACAAACTCTTTTACGTGTCAAATACTTTCATTAAACTCTTTTAAACTTATATTATGTTAAATGTGTATCTATATAGATATAGTTATATAAGTAGGATTGAAAGGACTTAGGACTGATAGCTCACCTTACCTCCTGTTCCTTGTTTGGTTGTGGACTTAGGGTATCGGTTGTTTGTCTGAAGGTCGTTTGAATCCTAGTTATATATTATGTATATGTATATAGATATAAAAGTTCCTTCTTTCTATTCAATACCTTTGGGTAGCAAAGGTATACAAGCATGTTCATACATACAAACAATGTTACTAGTAAACTATAATAGGTATAGTTTAGGAAGATACTAATACTATTACTAGAACAATGAAACATACAATGAGTCAGTTCATACATGAGTCAATACATACTAGACAGAGAGAGAACATACAATACAACTAGTACATACTATACATTACAATACAGCTAGCACATACTATACATTATACAAGACAACATACTATTATGAGAAACAGAGAGAACATACATACATACTAGACAGAGAGAGAACATACAATACAGCTAGTACATACTATACATTATACAAGAGAACATACTATTATGAGAAACAGAGAGAACATACATACATACTAGACAGAGAGAGAACATACAATACAGCTAGTACACACAATACGTATACAAGAACACTACTACAGTTATGTGAGCCACGTAACGGGGCATGACATCACCTGTCATGGCTCGTTTTGTATCCAGAATCTCCTTAAGTGGAGAGCGTTGAGTTTGTGTATAGATCTATACTGGATTGACTATCCTACACCTTGCTGCTCGCTATAGTGGGACTTGCAAGTCTACAGGTGCTACACGTCATTCCTTCCGACGTCTTACATCATCGTGTTTCTAGTCGGTAGTATGGTACAGGCCGATCACATGGTACTTTAAATAACAATTGGTCTAAGGTAGTTAGTACAGCAGTAGTTACTTAATACAATACTACAGTACTATTTTATTTCCCATTGCATTCACTTTGTGATCTTCACACAATGAACAGTAATGTAAAAACTATATTTTTGGTTAATGATAGTCAGATTTGGGAAAATACATACTCTTACAAGAGACACACATACAAACACTTGATTCCTTGGTAGAAGGATACTTTTAGTAGAAAAACATAGGGTTTTCTAGGAGATTCAAACATTTTACAAACATTCAAAAACTTTTACAAACTTACACATCGCATACTCACAGACACTTTCTTACAAACAATGACACTAAAATACTTATGATCTCACCAACTTTAAAGCTGATCAACTCTTTCAAAATAACTTGTATTCTCAGGTCGCCAGTAGACAGGTACCGGTGCCAGGTTTTGAGAAGATGGAGCTCGTTCAAGACTCATCTTTTATTTTGTTTCATATTTTTGGTGTCTATTAAACTAAACAGAACACACTTGTATTAAATTATATTATTAATTCAATGGATGATGTTGTTGCTTGTTTCCTACTATTCATTGTTGTGATACTGTACATGACGTCCTCCACCCCCGAAGGATTCTGTCGTTCCGGTTTTGGGGTGTGACAAGCTACAAAAGCATTGTAGCAGTTGACAAGTGAAGTGGCAAAAGCTACGTTTTCATCATTTTATTTGGAATGGGAAGCAGGAACCATAACTGGTGCATTTGAGGAAGAAACAGCTTGAGGAACAACGTAAGACTGACTTTGTGGATGACAAACAGATGTTGAAGCAACAAATGGTGCAACTGATGGAGTGATAAATGGTTGATTCTGAGGCTGTTGAACAACAAAGGTTTGACTTGGAGAAGAGGTATAGGATGAAAAAACATTGTTTGAGGAAATCCCAAGATTCGCAGTCGAGTAGGAATTCACATGATTAATCTCTCGTTGCTTGTCATCAAGATCACAGGCTTTGATGATTGCCATTGTTTCAGCAAGACTAAGATGATTTAGATCTTTTGTCTTCTTGATAACGACTACATTCATGTCCCACGACTTTGGAAGTGAGTTCAACAACTTTTTGTTTATCTCTGACTTAGTCAAGTAAATCCTAGTTGTACTCATCTTAGTAGTAAGTGCAGTAAATCACTGCAACTGAGCTTCCAGGGTTTCTCCAACGATATAATTGAACATGTTGAAATTTTGTCTTAACATATCCTGACGGCTTTCCTTCATATCTTCATTTCCCTCGTAGACCTCAATCAAAGCTTCCCACAGTGCTTTGGCTGATGTGTATTCTCTGAAGCCTTAAGCAATATCGGGAGATAGAGCCATAGTCAAAGTAGCCAGTGCTCTTTCTTGTTCTTCAACCTTTTCGAAATCCTCATCAGTGTAATCAGCGTATAACTTGTCAATTACTTGTCCAGTTGGAAGATTCGTAGTGATTCTGACCGGTCCTTTGAGAATGCTTCTCCAAACCTTGAAATCTTTCATTTTGATGTATTTCTCGATTCTGTATTTCCATTCTGGGAACCCTTCTTCAGATAACAATCGGGGAATGCGAGTGGTTGTTCGCATGATGGAATCTAACTCATGATGAAGTGCTTGACCTTGAGAATCCATTTTTTTTAAAGATTTTTAATTGAAAATGACTTGAAAAATGAACTAAAATGCCAAAAAAACTAGTTTGCGGTCACACGATTACGGCCGTAAACACGAGTTTACGGGCAACGTTTACGGTGTGGAGTTTACGGTTGGAAGTTCACGGTTGAGTTTACGGTTGAGTTTACGGTTGAGGAGGGTTTACGGTTAATGGGAGTTTATGGTTAAAGGGAAGTTTACGGTCTAGAAGAGTTTATGGTCTAGAAGAGTTTACGGTCTAGAAGAGTTTACGGTTTAGAAGAGTTTACGGTTAAGGGAGATTTCCTGTTTACGGTTAAGGGAGATTTCCTATTTACGGTCAATGAAGATTGCCTGTTTACGGTCGTGAATGAGTTTACGGTCGTAAACTGTTGACCTTAAATGCCCAGAATTTGATAAAAATGCGAATTGTAAGCATATCTGATCCCCTAATGTCACGAAAACACCAAATGCAATCTCGAAGAATGATGAAACTGAAGTCCTTTGACCAAAAACGTGATTGAAAGAAGTTTTGACACTGGACTTGCTCTGATACCAATTGTAAGGTCCTGGAAACAGGATCTTAATCAGTGATCAAGCAATATAACAATAAAATAAGATGAGAATTAAGTAGAAGAAGAATGAATCAAAGCTTGCACACGTTTATATTCAGAAAACGTCTGGTACAACTCTGACAATGGCCGTAAACTCTGTGGATCATCAACAACAATTAAGAGACACAGACTGATCCTATATATAGAGGAGAAGACATGACCGTAAACTGGACTTGGCCGTAAACAGGTTTACGGCCGTAAGCCTGTTTACAGCCGTAAACACGCTCTTGGCCGTAAACACACCAAAACACTTCTATTACAAGACTCAAAGTACAAAATACCTATACATCCAAAAGCCTAGCCGAAACCATAACTTGGACCCTTCAATAACTCACTTACAGGTGGTTTAGCGAGAAACCGGGCTATATGCTGGCAGAACCTCGTCGTTGAATCTTTGTAAAAAGATTCATGTAGCACTTCAATTCTCACCTTAATATAGTAAAACTACAGAAAGAGAATTTGAATCACGAGGGACCGAAATGCTTTGGGGGGATAATAAGAGAAAGACTCTTGAATCAAGTGGATGATGCAAGAAAAATGAGATCCTAGAGCCTCTTATTTTTAGTAACTAAATTTTAAAAAACCACCCTCTATAGTAACTTAAATGACCTTATAGTTATTTAAACGACTAAACACCCCTTTATAATACTATTTTAAATATATTTAATGATATTGTACTAAACTAATGTCAAAAGTACTCAACACTAGTCTTATAACGACCGCATCATCGATACCTTTCTAATGATATATACATTTGTATATATATATATATATATATATATATATATATATATATATATATATATATATATATATATATATATGTATATGTATATCTATATATGATTTATACTTTATTTTAATACGTAAATATGCTATTATAAATTATAACTCATTCATATGAATTCCGTTTTTGACATTCTTTATATATATATATATATATATATATATATATATATATATATATATATATATATATATATATATATATATATATATGTTTTGGCGCAGATATTTTTACGATTTACGGACGATTCCGCTGATTATTCCTATTTTATTATGTTATAATAATCATGAAACACAAACTATTCATATAATTCTTCTTTATTTTGTCAAATAGGTTACAATTGTTGACCCTAACTATTACTTTGGTTAAGATTATTTATCCTAGATAATATTCTAAAAAAATCATTTTTAATGCTTATTATATCTTACTTGACTAGTCTGAATCTGCGGGTGTTACAATTATCTCCCCCTTAGGATGATTACGTCCCGAAATCATCAACAAAACATGGCTTTTATAATGACTCCATTTGTTATCTTTTCATCCTAGGAAATAACCGTAACTCTTATGTCCTTTCAAATGAGTATCTAACTCTTGGATCTCTTTACTACCGGTGGTGCTCAATCTTGCACCTGCTCTTTATCTCATGTTGGACTTTCAATCGTAACCTTCGAGTTACAGACTCCATCTTTATTGGAGAGTTCTTGCTCTTTCTTAGAAGACTTAATTTAAGATAAGTTATTTACTTCGATTACTGTAACAGACTGATAGGTCATGTTCTAATGACCTCTCAGCGTATGATGCAACACTTAGACTCATGTATTTTTGAATCAGATTCTATAATGGAAGTTACCTTCCTTCATGTTCTAATGTGGTGTAATGACATTCTACCATTTAACACTTCTACCTATAAGGTTTTTACTTTCACGATGATTGCGATACTTCTATTGATCGCTTCGATTATCTTTCACTTCAATCTTTAGGTTTAAGTCAGATGCTATATCGAACTTGGTTCTCTGAACCACGTAGAATACATATCTTAGTCAGAATCAATATTATATGACCACCAGGTTCGGAATAACAATCATCTTCTTAGTCATTAGAGAAACAATGGTAACGACAGACATGAACAAAACGGAATCAATTACTAGCGCCTTGGTAACCTTTTCACTTTCCCTGATCCAAGTGCGAGTCCTATGGTTTCGGTTGTATAGGCCTCAACTACCTTTCACACCTACTCATACTCGTCCCAAGTATTGTCTCATTATCCACTAAGTTATTTTCACAAAAATAATTTAACACATACGAATGTGTCCAAACAATCATAAAATTTACCTAGACTTTAGTAGGACTTCTTCCATGCGAATCTTCAACAATAATTCTGCTTCAACTTGGTTGGTAGTGGAAATGCCATATAATATGACAACTTTAGAAATTACACCAATCGTTCTATCATCCTGCCAATCAAATGTGTACATTTGGATGTACCGTACTCCTCTAGTCGTAATCATATTTTATCAGACGTATTCTAAAGGCAAAATACCACTCTTCCGATATCTTCCGATAGGTATCATTCACTATTGCAAGCCTTATCATTTCCTCCATTTACTCAGTTCACTATGAGTCTTCACCATGACGTTATGTTTACGTAAGCATGTGTTCAGTGTATCGGGACGAGAATATAGATAGAGAAGGTTTAGACATGTACTCCTCCTTATTAATCCGAAAGTTACATTGCAGTTCTAATACCGTAGTTAAATGTTTAGAAACCTGAACACATAAGTTTTCTAGATCCGGTTGGCAATATACCATAATCTGATCAGACAATAACATCATAAAGCATATAAGGCATCTTCCCTAAATAAGCTACCGCTCATGTCTATTTAGGCATACTTCCTAAATATAGCAGACACTCATTTCACAATCACCGTTTAGCATTCTAAGTTTAAGTCTACAAATCCTAAAAAATTGTAACATCCTGTTTCGAACTGTTCCCATTTTAAATTAGTGATCAAAGGGCTAGGTATTATCAGGCTTCGGAACCTCGAGGGTTTGAGTTTTAGACCCATTTGGAGTTGAATAATGTATCTTGGTTGCGTGGCTATTCAGTGTGAGTTTTTGGGAAAAAGGGTATTTTGGTAATTTGTCAGCTCGGGTTTTTATAGGAAGTGGATTTTTGTTTGGAATATTTTATAGCAGGCAGGAATTGATATTAGTGTTGAGTATCTCGATACCTTTCTATGGATATATGAATGGTTGGAATCAGAGTTGTATCGAGTGAGTTAGGGTCTTCGGAAGAATTAGGGTTTTGGGAAAAACGCTAGTATGGGGAGGGGGGTACCGAGAAGAAGGAACTATACGAGGTGTAGCTGGGAGGAATGTGCGGCGTTGGTGTGAATCTAGGTCGGGGTGGGCAGTCTCATACGCAGGGTGTACGAGAAGGTACGCTAGGCGTACGAAGGGCAGATTGACCCTAATCTTGGGGTTGTACCCTATATAAGCCTAATGTTAAGCCTCCTTCTTCATTCTAAGTTAGCCCCCACCCTGTAAAACCCTAGACATCGTCCTTAATCATTCATGGTGGCATTTTGAGCTTATGGTGTCCATTTTTGGTGTGTTTGACCCATTTTCAAGAAATAAGAGTTTGATGCAAAGATGGGGATCAAGGAGAAGCTTATGGATTTGGTTTTTGTGACTCATTTTCAGCATGATGAAGGTATAAACCTTTGAACTTGATCATTGATGTCTTAGATCTACCATTTAAGGGTTTTGGTTCCATTTTGTCCCAAGTATGAGATCTAGTGGTTGTGGTATGTGGGCTGAATGTTCTATGATAGTTTCATGGGTTGGAGAGTTACTACACGAATGTTGCTTTCTTTGTGCTTTGTGGAACTCTTGGATCATGGGAGTCAGCTACCAAGTGAATATGACGATATTCAGGAAGTAGATGGATGGCATCATGAGGAGTTCTTCAGAAACTGATGGCAGGGTCAGGTCGGGAACCTAGGAAAGCCTAGGATATGCTCCAGTGAGTTTAGTGAGGCGTTTTGGCGAGGTTGGTGCTTTGGTTTGAGGAAGGGACTTAGAGGATTCGGGAGGATTGCTGAGGAAAGTATGGATATGTGTGGAAGGTAGTATTGGGCCCCTACTAATGATAGCAAAGGATCCATACTCGAATCAGTGAGCATCTTGGAGAATCTAAGAAGCTTATGGGAAGGAGAATTCTTGGTTATGCTCTAATCGTGGGGATAGCTACCTTGCCAGATGAGGATGAGCACACATAAGGAAGGATCAGGGTTTGGTCCCGGCTCCGGTGGTGAGCCAGTTAGTAGAAGGACTGCCAGGGATTTGAGTTCGCGTTGGATTAAGGAGATGGAAAGTGTTTTCCGCACTAGTCCCAACCCTTTAGGAGCTAAGGTTTGTTTCGCCTTGGATCTATTGTATTGGGCAGAGAGGATTGATTGTGCGATCTATTGCACTTTCGGGATTGGAGACTATGTCTTAGGAGTAGTTTGTAGCCCGGTTTAGGGCAGAGGTTGCTTCAGCTACTGTAGTTCAGCCGTGCACGATTGAGCTGGTGAGTGTGTCAGGGTGCGAGACCCTGAATGATATGATTTCTAGAACCCGAGAGTGGGAGACAGATTTGGAGCACATTGGGAAGAGGGGACCAGATCAGGTGCATATATTGGAGGGTCCCAGGAAGAGACCCAAGATTTCGGATCAACTTTCGAGAGGCCAGCACTTGCGAGAAACTGCACGATGGAGTTTTTCGTTCCAAGGGTTTAGGTAAGTATGTCTTTGGGTTTGTTTCCCTGCATGAGTTTTAGGTTATATCATTAAGTAATGTCATATGCCATTTGTATGCCGTGAATTATTAGTGGTTAACGAAAGGTCATTTCCCTATTTGCGGGTTGGGAGTGTTCACTATATCTTGGCTTATGGTCGAGATCGGTTTAGGGGTATCATGTGGAAGGTCTACGGACTGGGTTCCGCAGGATGGTTATTCAGCATCGTCAGGATTCGGTGGTTTTAGTAACTGTTATTGAATGGATGGTGAAAGCACCAAGGGAAGTGGCTCGTTGCTGAGGTATTGGTTGGAGCATCTGTCTTTTGGTCTTCAAGATTTGAGTGTGGTGAGGCCATGGGTGGTAATCATGGTGGGATTGAAGTAGTATTAGGATGCGATAGGATCGTAGCATTCATCGATTCGAAGTAGACTATTTATGTGATGGTCACAAGCATGGAAGGGGTATCAGCTCGTGCTTTGGGCACGCCGACCAGGGATGTCGAGAAATTATTCTCTTTTTTGAGATTGAGGATCTTCGGAGTCCGTGGGCGAGCCCGGACGATTATAGGAATTAGGGATAGAACTAGGAGAGACAGTGGGGTCAAGGATTTGGATCTTGAGTTGCAGGATCATGTGGATAATCAGTATGTGACGCAATAGGGTTTAGGCTGGGTAGCCTTGATATTTGATCTCTTGGGAATCTGGTGGTTGGACCAGGTGCGAGACTGGTAGTCTCGAGGATTAGCTTAAGGGTAGTTATTTATCGGTCAAGTAAGGAATGTCGGGAAGTTGTGGTGCATTATGAAAATGCAGATTCGGGGATCTTGAGGTAGGAACGGAATATCAATTTGGTTTTGGGTAAGATCCCGAATCAGAGTTTGCGCGTTTTTAGTGTGAGATTTTCATTCCAGTGGAAAAAGGATTGAGATATTTATACGCTGAGAGCATCAATCACAAGGTTCAAGGGTAATGGATGGGTTTAGTTGATGCCAAATCGAGTTATTGTGATGTGTCTTGGGTTGGTTTTATCCGTTAAAGAGCCACATCATGTTTCAATTGACGAAAAGATGGGTTGTTGGAGACCCGATATGAGATGAGACTGCAGTGGGTCATGTAGCGTTCATTCTGTTAGCAGAAGTTTTGATGGTAAGGTGTGTTAAGAAAGTCCTACCAGTCGGTTTTCTATTCGGAAGACGCGTGGGACTGCTGTGTGTGTATGTGTGTTTAGCCCATCAATCGGTTAGGTGTCTGGTGTTTCGAGTAGTTGACAGATAAGGTGGGATCAGAGAGGTCCCAACTGCTTCTGAAAAGCAACAAGTGGTATCAAGAAGAGTCGAAGTGGGTTAAGTGACTTGGGATTCGTGTGTGGAGTTGCTTGTATTCCGGGAATACGCTAAGTTTTCCGCAATTGGATTAAACAATCTCAGAGTGGCCGATTAGACCCTGTTACGCAACTCTCTTCCGAGTCTCACCGTTGCAGGGACGAGTCTCCTACTCAAAGGATTATTTGAGCCTCCTGTCAAGTTGAGCGTTCTGCAGCCACATTTGATCAGTAACTTTTTTCCTTTCGAAGCTTCAATGTATTATGGGTGGAAAGTATTTTGTTTAGGCTGGTTTTCTTATGGAATAAGTTTGATAATGGTTCAGTGTGGGCGGTGTGTCGGGACGTTAGGTCAATGTAGATTTCAGGTCTCAGAAAGATAGAGGTGGTTTTCTACAAGGGGGTTTAAGGTTCGTTCCTTTTCAGGTTTGGTAAGTCCTTCCAGGGTTGGTTTCGGTTGCCTTGGGAAGGCTGTAATTATTCCTGGGTTGTGGAGATATTGACCAGATTGTTGGATGTGTTGGGGAAGGTAAGAACGGATGTGCTGGAGAGTTGTAACATCCTGTTTCAAATTGTTCCCATTTTGAATTAGTGATCAAAGGGATGGGTATTATCAGGCTTCGAAACCTCGAGGGTTTGAGTTTTGGACCAATTTGGAGTTGAATAATGTATCGTGGTTGCTCGGGTATTCAGTTTGAGTTTTTGGAAAAGGGTATTTCGGTAATTTGTCAACTCGGGTTTTTATAGGAAGTGTATTTTAGTTCGGGATATTTTATGGCAGGCAGGAATTGATATAAGTGTTGAGTATCTCGATACCTTTCTATGGATATATGAATGGTTGGAATCAGAGTTGTATCGAGTGAGTTAGGGTCTTCGGAAGAATTAGGGTTTTGGGAAAAGCACTAGTACGCAGGGCGTACCGAGGAGAAGGAACAACACGAGGGATAGCTGGGAGGAACGAGCGGAATTTGTGCGAGGCTGGGTCGGGGTGCGCGGTCTCGTACGCGGGGCGTACGAGAAGGTACGTTGGGTGTACAAAGGGCAGATTGAAAACCCTAATCTTGGGGTTGTACCATATATAAGCATAATGTTAAGCCCCTTTCTTCATTATAAGTCAGCCCCCACCCTATAAAACCCTAGAAATCATCCTTAATCATTCATGGTGGCATTTTGAGCTTATGGTGTCTATTGTTGGTGTGTTTGGCCCATTTTCAAGAAGGTGGAGTTTGATGCAAAGATGGGGGATCAAGGAGAAGCTTATGGATCTGGCTTTTGTAACTAATTTTCAGCATGATAACGGTATAAATCTTTGAACTTGATCATTGATGTCTTAGATCTACCATTTATGGGTTTTGGTTTATTTTGGTCCAAAGTATGAGATCTAGTGGTCTTGATTTTATTCCAGGAGCTTTGAGTTGCCCCTCTTAGTGTTTCCGAGGTTCAAGGTTCATAAAGTTGACACCTTTAAAGTTTAAGACCATCTATGTTGGAGTTTGAGCTATCTCCATGAAAGTAGAATGCTATTTGGTCTTTTGGGGCATGCAAAGTCACAAAGTCAGTGACTTTATGGGTTTAGACGTTATTTGGGACTCAGATCTGTGGTTTGGACTTAGGGTTTAAGCATTAAGTGCTTAATTGCAAAAGTAGGATTAAAAGGGAAGTATGTTGGGCGTACAAGCCAATATGCGTAGTGTACAAGCCATTAAGCAAGTACGCGCAACGTACAGCTGCGTACACCCTGTGTACTCGGTCAAATTGGACTTCGCGTTTGTGGGCTTCGGGTTAGGCCATTTCTTGGTCTAAGTTGTTGTGGGCCTTCGTGGGCCAATTGGGAATATGTTTATAGACTAATGAAATTATTGGGCTTTAGGATAAGGCCCATTGGAAAGGCTTGGGCCCAATTTGGAAAATTAGGCCATAAGTGGGCCATAATTAGGCCTTGATGATTATGAGATATTGGACCATCGGAATGCCAAGTGTTTGGAATAGAATAAATGGTTGGGCCTTAAGGTAAGACCATGTAGAGGTTTGGGCCCAATTTGGAAAATTGGACTATATGTTGGGCCTTGGTTGATTATTTGGCTTTTGGCCCTTCACAGTGTGAGTTTGGGCCTTGGTTTTGAACCAAGCTAGGTTAGGGGTAAAATGGTCCTTTTACCCCAAGTGTGGATTTATGGTTATGCATTGAAACCCAGATGGTTAATTGGGTGTTGTTTTCATGTTGAGAGTTTGGGAATCTGTCATCCAGCAACTAGAGTTTTATCCACGGGACTTCGACAGTGTAAGGTGAGTCTCCTCACCATACCAATGGGTCGAAGGCACCAAGTCCGGCCCATGTTATTTAGTTGGGATGTTTATTGCATGTGTGCTATCGATGTGTTAGGTATTTATATGAAGACCATGTGGGGGTTCCCATGGCAGTTAGTCAAGACCATGTGGGGGTTCCCATGGCAGTTAGTTATATGTGGTATGCTAGTTGTCTTCGTCATTCTTGCGTGTAATGGTTACTTGCGAATGTGCTATCAATATGTTATGTATTTATGTGTAGACCATGTGGGGGTTCCCATGGTAGTTAGTTAAGACCATGTGGGGGTTCCCATGGCAGTTAGTTTATTTGGCTATGGTGTTAATTGCGATTGTGCTATCAATGTGTTATGTATATATATGAAGACCATGTGGGGGTTCCCATGGCAGTTAATTAAGACCATGTGGGGGTTCCCATGGAAGATAGATAAGACCATGTGGGGGTTCCCATGGCAGATAGCTAAGACCATGTGGGGGTTCCCATGGCAGTTAGTTAAGACCATGTGGGGGTTCCCATGGCAGTGGGTTAAGACCATGTGGCGGTTTCAGTGGCGCCCGGTGTAAGACCTTGTAGGGTTTCGATGGCATCCTTATATGTTTTTATGCATGGCTTATGTGGCTTATATGGTTGATATGGTTTATATTATTATGTGGATTGTGTGGGGTATGTTATGGGGAACTCACTAAGCTTCGTGCTTACAATTTTGTTTATGGTTTTGAAAGGAAGGGCCCGGCTTGATCGCAACGCACACACCCGTGTTTCCGCAATATATGATTTTGGGATGAACTCTGATCAATATTTTTTTTAATTAGCAATGTTTTTGGAATGCTTGGATTTAAAAGATATCTGTGTTTTGACTATAATAAAAATAAAAGTTTTACCCTTGATTTTTGAGTTACAAAATTCTCAGTTCTCTTAAACTAATGCTCTGATACCATGATACCAACATTGACATCCCCATTTCACGGCCAGAAAAGAACGATTTGTTTATGCTTATTTTAAAATTAGAGTATCCTTTTTGAAAAATAGTATTGCAGAATTTGTTCTCAGAAAACATGATAAAGATGTTATCAAAGCATTTCCGAAGAAATGTATTTTTATTTATATTAAAACATTGGGATGTCATCATCAATATAGAAACATAAGCATAACGAAATATTACAAGCCTTACAGTAATTAAACTAGTGGCCTAATACTCCTTGAATCTCTCAGCATAATGTATCTTTCATATAGCTACCTGTGATATAATAAACTAAGTGAGTCAGGTTGGGAAAGCTGGTGAGTACATAGGGGTTTCAACCCACAATAATATAATTATTATGTTTAATTATCAAACAATTAACCCAATTTCCCATCCCCCATATCTTATTTATTCTTAAGGATCTACCCTAAGAATCATCTATTCTTCATTTATTTATTCCTAAGGATTGTCATAAGGAATAGGCACGAAGTCCATCACTGCTAGGGTTTATCCAACATGCACTAAGTCCATAGCTACCGATGTTATCTATTAGGCACAGCTACCAATGCTATCCATTAGGCACCAAGTCCATAGCTGCCAATGTTTATTCATAAGGCACTAAATCCATAGCTGTCAGGGTTTTTAGATTACATCTCGTGAACACGTCGTTCACAATCACCTATAGGTTGCGAGCCTGCTAGCGTTCCATTGGACTGTCTAGAATAATCTGTGGTCGTCATCTATACTCTACTAGATGACTAGATCAACTTTAAAGTCAAAGCTTCTCATCATCTTACACCTCTCAACATCTATATCATCTTTCATCTCTCATCATCCGTATCATCTTTCATCTACCCATCTTTACCCAATATATTTATAGGTATAAAAATACATATATACAGTTTAAATCAAGTAAAACATGTATAAATCGTTCGTCTAGCATAGGTATCAGGAACACAGATAATAAGCACATGTAGCATGTATTAATATTAAATACTTCATATCTACGTGTAAGATGAAAGTAACTATGCACTCACTTGTTAAAGTGACGATTTGAAATTTCGACAGCGCTTCGCTTTTAGCAATTGTCTTTTCTTTTAACGTAACTTAGTATCATTATCACTAAGTTTTAGACTACACTACTAGAAAAACAGCATTTAATGACAACCAATGCGTGTCATAAAAGCCACAGATGATACGCAAATTCATGTCAAGGAAGGCCCTGTCATAAAGGAAGACGACGGGTATTTGCGTGTCGTAACCTTACGACGCGCATTTACGACGCGCTCTTACGACACACAATGCGTGTCAAGGAAGGCCCCGTCATAAAGAAGACGACACACATTTGCGTGTCGTAACTTTACGACACACATTTACGACTCACATTGCGTATCATTAATTCCCCTCTCAAGAAAGGCCATGTCATAAATGAAGATGACATACATTTTTTACGCATCGTAATTTTAAATGTTTAAAAAAAATATTATTTATAGATTTACTAATTTTCAAATTAAAGTTTCATTTAATGTCTCATAATAGAAAATAAAATATCATATACAAAAAATATAATCGATTGCATAAAATATAATGTCATACAAATAATCGTTCTATGGAAACATAAAACAAATCAATAGAAGTTGTAATAGAAATTTACAAACTAATTAGATACAAGAAATATGAAAAACTTGAAATCCCTGAGATTAATAGTTCTAACAGAAGCTTCACGTGAGATACATATAGTTTGAACCAGTATGCAAGGATGTTCCCGAATCCACAATAGCAGCACAAGAACACGTACATGATATCTTCTGCTAGTAAAAAGAAACATAAAACACATACGAAAGCAACACAATTAGAAAGTTCAGTTTAGAGATAATAAAACTGAACTTTTCATATATAGCAGTGCGAACAATCAGAGCTTGAGGAGTCTGCAAGACCCAATTTATATAAAAAGATTCTTTTTTTAGAAAAAAAAAGGTATAAAACTGTTAAAAGAGAAAGAGAAACCTGAAGGTGATAAAGCTTTTGATCTGCATGACAATTGATTCCTTGTCAAGAGAACCCCATTGTTTGTTTTGCCATCTACAAGTATATATCCAATATTTCACAATCTTTTTAACCATTAAAGCAATAATACATCAAAAAGTTATTTTTCTTAAACAAATAAATAAAGAACTGACATTGGTACATATTTCTTGGACTCTGATTATGATCAGACCAAGGGGTAAGATTATAATTAAGTAATTTAAGCAAATAATAACTTGTATTGTGCTAAGACAAAGGAAATATAAACCATGATCAAAGCTAAAATCTCACCAAAAATGGAAGGTCTTCAAATCACTTTAGAAAAACAAGAGATAATTAATTCGGACATGAATGCCAACATGGTTATATAGTAAAAAGAGATATTATATGCCCAAAAATGGAATAATTTTTATCTTTTTGTCCAATATTCGTATAATGTCATAGATACAATACAAACATAAATAATGAAAAAAATTAATAAAGAGAAAGTTAGGTACCTGATCTGTTGGGTGAAGGGGGGGGGGATGTAACGCCCCGATTCCCGAGTATCAATTTATAGTTATAAATTCTCATGGTTTTAAGGTCTACTCAACGATTTGGTGGTCTGACTCGCCAAGTAGCAGCGGGTTGGTCCCCGAGTTTAAGTGACCTACTCGCCGAGTCCAAGAAGGGACTCGACGAGTAGGAGCTGGCAGATGAAACCCTAAATTATGGGGATTCGCACCCTATTTAAGGACCACTTATTGCCCTTAGCCTCTCTTACTGCCTCCCTTGAGTTCAGAAACCCTAATTCGTGGTTCCTCTCTATAATTGTGTGCTCCTTAGCTTGGAAGATGGATCTTTGGAGTAAAAAGCTTGGAGTTCAAGAAGTTTGGAGCAAGGGGCTATTGTAGATCCGAATTCTTCTCTGTCTTGGCATCATTTTGGAGGTAACAAGTTGTTACCTTGGCTCTCTCTTAGTTAGATCTCCTCATTATGGGTTGGGATTTTAGGCTTTTTGTGGTGGTTCTCCAATTTGGGTCAAGATTTGAGGTTGCAATCTCAGATCTGGACTCCTTTAGCCCCTCTTTGTCATAAAGTTCCAGTCTTTGTTGAGCTATGGCATTTCCCTTACCTTAAGCCACTCCTTTAGCTTGTTTTGGGCCATTATCACCTTGCATGCACGTAAAGTTTGCAACTTTACGTGATAAACATGCCCTAGGAACTCAGATCTGCAGTATGGAGTCTTTGCATGACCTAAAAAGCATCTGTATGGTTGAAGGATTGAAGGGACTCGGCGAGTCGCAAGGTCGACTCGGCGAGTCATATGAAGATGGTCATGAACTCGACAAGTTGGATGAACAACTCGGCGAGTCCGATGAAGATTGCCTTGGGCTCGGCGAGTCAGATGAGTGACTCGGCGAGTCGGCTAGGGTTTTCCCAACCTTTGGACACGTATGAACGCGACGAGTTGTAAGGGGAAAACTCGACGACTTGGCTAAGGAGTTTACGACCATTGACACTAGAAACTCAACGAGTCACTCAAGTGACTCGGCGAGTTGGCGAGTTATGTCAGGAATTCGGCGAGTAGCTGAGAGTACTCGACGAGTTGAGGTCAACATGAACTGTTGACCTTGATAGTTGACTTTGACCTTGACCAAGGGTTTACCAGTTGACTTCTGAGGGTATTTTGGTAAATTGAATATTGATAGCAAAGGACATTGGTGAATATAGGTGTTGGAGATGGAGCTACATTTGGAAGAGTTTGACACTACCTTCCGAGCTACTTGCGAGGTGAGTTATCCTCATTGTACTCAAGGGTCTAAGGCACCAAGGCCGGCCCTTTGATTTGTTTTTGGAATTGATATTGTTACGATATGTTAGTTCTGTATCCTGGTAGATAGGATGGTTGTATGTTGGTATGATCTGTTAGGTCGGTATTGTGGTAGACAGGATGGTTATATGTTGGTATGGTATGACATATCGGTATCCTGGTAGAGAGGATGTGGTTATGCTTAGAGACCTGTAGTTGGTCTGACTGTCTGTATGCTGGTAGGAGATTACATGTTATGTGTGCACATGATTGATTGGTAGTTGAGGGTATTCCATCTCGAGGATGATATGACCTTAGCATGTTATCTCTATAGTCTGTTACATGATTATCTGATATAGGTGCACATGTTTGATTTGTTGTGGGTCGTTTGTATTCCATACCGAGGATGATTGGACTCATAGTATGTGGGCATTCCAAACTGATGGTTGAGGGGTCTGGGGTATTCCATCCCGATGGATGAGTGGACCCATAGTATCTGTGTTATGTGTGTAGTGTGTGGGCATTCCAATCTGATGGTTGTGGGCCGAGAGTATTCCATCCCGAGGATGATTGGACTCGTAGTACGTTGGCATTCCAACCCGATGGTTGAGGGGCCTGGGGTATTCCAACCCGATGGTTGATTGGACCCATAGTATGTTGGCATTCCAACCCGATGGTTGAGGGGCCTGAGGTATTCCATCCTGACGGATGATTGGACCCATAGTATGCTGTTTGTTATTATATGTGTATTGTTGTGTGTATGGGTATTTTGGGGGTAACTCACTAAGCCTTCGAGCTTACATTTATCAATTATTGTTTCAGGTACAGCGGATGACCGCGGGAAGGCGAAGGCGTGACCGTTCACTTCCTCGATTGATGAATATGATTTGTGGGAACTCTGATGTTTAAACTATTTTGAAAACTAATTGTAATAAATGAATGGTTTTAAATGATTTAAAAAGTTTGAAATTGGCTCAAATTTTATGGGTGTTACAAGTTGGTATCAGAGCCTTGGTTTGAGTGAATTGGAGGAATATTCGTGTGAATCCAGTCTCAAATCAAGGAAAAGATTTTCAAAATGATTTCTTGAAAGGTTTTCAAAACAAGAAATGAGTATGTGAAGTGTACGATCAGTCGGAGCCAGTAAATAGACCCCAAAATACCATACAAGTTATTTGATCTTATGTGTTAGAACAACATGCTAGTAATAAGATAGGGATCCTCAAGATCGTATGAGAGAATTGCCTGATCTTTGATGCCTTATCTTATGTAGAGTACCTCAGTTGATTGTTTGTGACTCTTTCGCGTGTGAACTAACTATTGGGTGAATACTCTAAGTCACATGCTACATGGGTTAAATGGTCTTAGGGTGAGGGATTTGGTCCTGCTGCGCAGCTCTTGTCTGAGTCCAACCGTTGTGGGATTAAATCTTTTAGCCTAAGATTGTTTAAGCCATGCGGTATGTGATTGTATTCACGTAATAGTTAACTGGCATCAATGGAGGGTCGTGTGGCAGTTGGTGGATGGGTGGGTAGTGAGAGGCCGGAAGGCCAGTCATGGGATAGTTTAGCATTCCTCTAGTAGTGAGGATTGAGTGCTCGCTATGATATATATTAGGTTAGGGTGTTGTGGTGATACTTGAGACAAATATGGGTAGGTGTGGAAGGTAGTATGGGCTCGTACTACTGAAAGCACAAGACCCATACGCGTAGCAAGGAAGTCACAACCCCTAGGGTTTGGTAGGGAGTTAGTTCCCGGTTATTTGTGCGGATTGCCTGGTATCTTCCTGTTATATTTCAGAATGGTGGTTACGAGGCGTTTCTTGACTGGATCTGGATCGGGGTCCGGACAGGGTGATCAGAAGGCCCCAGCGGCGCCTGAGATTATCGGCCAGGAGGAGCCGGTGTTGACAGAGGATCGGGTCAGGGAGATCATCCGCGAGGAGGTGGTCGATATTGTCCGGGGTCAGATTCTGGAGTTGTTTGGGACTATTAAGTCTGCTATGATGGAGTACTTTGATGACAGATACGCAACCCTCGCTGAGGCGGCTGCCGCCGCAGCCACAACAACTGTATCGGCGGCAGGGTTGGGAGCCGGGCGAGCTTTTCAGTACCGGGACTTCGATAACACGAAGCCCCCGGCATTTGATTTTACTCAAGATCCGATCATATCCATGAGGTGGCTATCCGACGTGGAAGAATGTTTCTTCACATGTTCATGTCCTGCTGACCAGAAGGTCAGGTGTGCTCTGAACCTGCTGAGGTCCGGAGCAAAGGATTGGTGGAGGTTGATTACTGGATCATATTCGGATGAGCAGCGCGCTGCGGTTACTTGGGATTGATTTCGGGATATGTTTCGTACCTGTTACGTCCCGCGGGTTGAGCGGGAGAGGCTAGCGCAGAAGTTCTTGGATCTGCGACAGGATGCAAAGTCGGTGACGGAGATCACCTGCAAGTTTACTGAGAGGGCGATGTTTTGCCCTGAGTTTGCTTCAGAGCAGGCTCAGATGACCCGATATCTGAGCATGCTCAAGACGGACATCAGACAGTTCGTGTCCACACAGAAATGTGATACCTTGCTAGAGTTACAGGAGGCCGCCACGAGGAGAGAGTTGGAGATTGAGCTTCAGCTGAGAGAGCAGAGGCAGTCCCCGACGTAGTCACAGCCTGCGCCAAAACGGTTTAGGGCTGCTGATTACAGACAAGAGAGTAAGAGGGGTCGTTCTTGTGGAAAGTGCGACAAGGTACATGATGGGGTTTGCCGATCTTCTTTAGGATGCCACAAGTGTGGCAAGGAGGGTCACATCGCGAAGGATTGTAGGCAGCAGACTCCAGGGGCTGGTGTCAGGATTTGTTACCATTGTGAGCAGATGGGCCATATGAAAGCCCAGTGTCCCCTACTAGCTGCCAGGCCGGTGCAGGCTCCAACACTGGCCACCCTGAGGATTACTGGTGGGGGGTCAGGGTAGAGCAGAGCCTCCGAAGGCTCAAGGACGCGCCTTCCAGCTTACAGCCGAGGACGCCAGGACAGTACCTGATGTGGCGACCGGTATGTCTTTTCTCCTGTCTATTTGTTTATAATCGTATTACGAGCTTTCGTTTTCTTTCTACATGAATTATTAGGACATAGGAGATGTTAGGGAGAAATTATTGTTAGGGGATTGTAGATAGTTAGGATCCAAAGATGCATTCGAGGATGAGGAGTTAGGATAGAGAATCGCCAGTCTAGGACGAGCAGTTGTAATCCATAAATTCAGAGATCATCAGCGGGAATTTGGATTTTCTTGAAGTTCGTTACTTCGTATCAGGAGGATTGTCTTGCGTGGGTTAACCCCTCTAAAGTTAAGAATGGTAATACTCGGTTGTGACGGTTAAGTCGTGTATTGGTTCTCCATCAGCGGGTAGTGGTTAGTGCTCTAAGTGGGGGAGAACGGGTTATCTAGGGATGGGCACCAGGACGGGTTCAGTATTTTGCTCAACAGACCCAGGGCAGCCCGGATAGACTGAGGGCCCTGCGAGGTGGACCAGTCAGGCCGGAGGCCCGGAGAACGGTCCAGACAGGCTGTAGGCCCAGATAGGCTGAAGGCCCGGTAGGGGCGGTCCAGTCGTGCTGAAGACTTTGTATGTGTTTATAGATCTATGCGTGGGTATTGAGTATGTTGCTATGCTATACCAATTAGTAGATCTGCCCCAAGTATTGAACATGCTGATGGAGTATGCTAAATATTTTGTATGGGTTTTGTTAGTTATATGATCAGGTTCTGAGTATATATGTGGTATGGGGTAGCAACTTGTTCTGCAAGTGGATAGTGTACGGTGAGGTTCAACACTGTGACACTTATTCGTGTTGTGAAGGACATTGATTAGGCCTTCTTGGGAAGTAGGGGAGGTGAGTACCTCCAGGATTGTCACACCCCCTAACCAGACGGCGGAAACGTCCGGGGGCTAGTGTGACTAACAATTGAATAATCATCACAATGAATATACATGAATCATAACACGATCATCACCAACATTACATCACACAACTAACATTGTTCACATTAAGTACATTGTTAAAATACATAAGTTCAAATTGTTAAAAGTACGATAAGTGCTATTACATAAAACGAAACCATACACACTTGCATATCGTCCAGCTTAACGATTACCTGAGAATACAAGTTATTTTGAAAACGGTCAACATATATAATGTTGGTGAGTTCATAAGTATGTTTGAGTAAAAGTCTTTGTATCTTTCATAAAAACCCAGAAAATCATATATTTTCTGTAAAATGTTTGAAAATGTTGTGAAAATCAAGTATAAATGCATGTGTGAATTACATAGTTATAGTTTATAAAAGAGTAGTTTAGTTTCATTGTATTGTGAATAAATGAGAAATGTATATGAATAATTTCCCCCAGAAAATCCGATATTTTCTGTTTTATAACAATGTCTAGATTCTGTTTTCGTTAAATAAGTTATTTTGTATTGACACAATCAAAGAATCTATCCTCGAAAGTTTCTTTTGGTATTGAATCCCTATCTGAGCCGTTATAACCATGCATGATAATGACTAGGTCACCCATCTTGGTATTTTTCCAAATGCCAGTCTTGCTAAGGATGTTGTCGCCCTAGACTGGCCTAGTCTAGCTGTAGCGAACAACTAAGGTGTGGGGGGTCACCCCGTATAGATCTATACACAAACTCCCGCTTTCCTACCAGGAAACTCTGATTATAATTATAGGCTACGATTGTGCACTCAGTGGTGCCAACCGACAGGTCTCACTAGATTCTCAACCTCTTTTTGTACTATGTTTAATGGTTACGTATTTGTGAGATGTTTTTGTATTCGAAAGGTACATGAATAAGTATAAAAAGTTTTATGATTACATAAAGGTATCGTTGTGGCTTACTAACACATGAAATTTCCATTCCAAACCCCATCAGTATGAAATTTGGCCACAAGGGCCCAATCACATGTAAAAGGGTAATTTAGGCCAATAGGCGTGTAAATGGGCCACAAAAGCCCAATAAACATGTAATCCATAACTTAGGCCCAAATTAACATGTAAGTGGGCCACAAGACCCAATAAACATGTCATGGAAAACATTGGGCTCAATACACATTTAATTGGGCCCTTAGGGCCCAATGGCCAAGAAATGTGAATATTGGGCCGAATAAATAGTTTTTGACGTATTTCGTTTGTTCGTTTGATTCGGTTGTTTGTTTTAGTTCGAGGCTTAATAGATTGATGATAAAAAGCTTTCATTTTGTAAAAATGACATTTTTGGCCAATAATACTCAAATCTTTAATTAAGGCCCAAAGTTTTGTAAAAATGACGCTTTAGTTCATAATTTAGAAAAGTTTGCAATTTTGTCCCAAATGTCTGTAATTTTACGGTTTTGACCAAAAATGTTATATTTTCACATTTAAAACCCTGTTTCGCAGAAAATTACATTTTCAGCCCCTTATTGGTAAAAGTTTACATTTTCGGCCCAATTTTGGAAAACTTTACATTTTTTATCCAATTTGAAAATAAATGATATTTTCACCTCTAAATTTGGTTTATTTACATTTATGACTCAAAATTTGGCCAAATAACATTTTTAAACCTCAAATCTTCATTTTTTTCGCAAATTGGGCCCAAAGGCCGTGAGGCCCAAAAGTTTGGCCCAATAAGCTTAAATTTGCATTTTTGATCCTTTTGAAAGAATGTTTAGCATAAAAACACCTTTTTATACATGTAGGACCTGTTTGGCCCTTTTAAAAACAGAATTTTCACTTTTTACCCTTATCTTTTGTTTTCTTGACAATTTTGACCTTTAACAAGGTTTTTGTTGAATTCTTTTGCATCTTAAACATGATTTCACCTGTGGCTTGATAATATGATATATATATATATATATATATATATATATATATATATATATATATATATATATATATATAGTGTTCTAGTTCTTCGATCTTTGCTACATAATACTTAAAATTTAGAGATTCACTAAGATCTAACACATTTTTACCAAATAAACTAAGAATTCACACAAAACATGCATATAACACATAGATCTACACATTTTACTTGCATTCTCCCCCAAAAATCATATGAAAACCGAAAACAAGGGGGTATGAACTCACCTTTGCTTTGATGTTTCGGTTTTGAAGAGAAATGAAGAAGATTTTTGGTCCTAGCAACACCTTGAAGTAGTTTTCGGACTTGGATGGTTTCTAGGGTGCTAGATCACGAAATGAAGCTTCATAAGAGAGTGTTCTTAGCTTAAGGATGAAATCAAAGACTCAAGTATGATAACAAGTTACCAAGGAGTGATGATCTAGAAGAGAACCTCTTGATGACACACATCAAATATCGAATTTTTTGTGGAAGAAGAGGGATATTCTTGAGAGTGTTAGAGAGTGTGTTTTGAAAATGTGTGTGTGTTCTTGATCTTGCTCTCGGCCGATGGGGAGAAAAAGAGAGAGAAGTGGAGTGCATGGAAACATGAGAGTGCTTGGTTATATGATGAATAATTGCCTAGTTATCCTCTAAACAAAAATGAGGTAGCACCTCCCAAAGTCAAACCCCCCCCCTAATCTCTTCTTTTCTCTTTTTTTTATACATGGGCTGAGATTTTGGGCCAAGAAGAAATGATGGAGTAGATTGGGCCCATTAACTTTAGCTAGGATTTTTGGATCCTAAACATAGGGTTTTTCGGCCCATTGGGCTTTTGGAAGCCTTCACGGCCCAATTAGAATAAAAGAATGGGTTTATGGCTTACTAAGGTTAATTAGATTAGTTATGGCCCAATAAGGCCCATTAGGGTTAGAATGAATCATTCTAGACCCAAATGGTCCAAATTATTTTAGATTTATGAATGGGGTCCGATTAGGATCTAATTAGGGCCTTTAAGTCCAATAAAGTTGAATTGGGTGCTTATTGGTCCATTAGGCCCAATAAGGAACTCCTAGTCCAGTATGGACTTAAACCATGGATCTTAGGGCTTCAGACTCTTTGATGAACATGAATGGTGAATCTAAATGTGCATTGAGTGAGATTTACTTAGAATATAAGTTTTACAATAGTTGAATGGTTACACAGGAATAGAATTTCCTAGCTAAAATGCCAGTTGTGACATCATCCCCCCGTTAGAGGAAATTTCGTCCCGAAATTCTTTTGAAAACTAGGATTGTGAAGGAAAGAATAGGTGAGGGTACGTTTGCTTCATCTGTTCTTCACGTTCCCACGTGAATTCCGGTCCGCGTTTTGCGCTCCAACGAACCTTCACGATCGGGATGCGACTTTGCTTTGTACGCTTCACCTCCCTATCCATAATCTCGACTGGTTCTTCGACGAACAGGAGCTTCTCGTTTAGCTCAAACTCTTCCAAAGGGATGACAAGGGTTTCATCTGATAGACACTTTTTCAGATTCGAAACGTGGGACACTGGGTGCACGTTGCTGAGCTCGACGGGTAGCTGCAACTTGTAAGCCATTGGACCAATCCGGGCAAGAATCTCGAACGGTCCAATGTACCGCAGGTTCAATTTTCCTCTTTTCCCAAATCGAATCATTCCTTTCCAAGGAGAGACCTTTAATAGCATGTGATCCCCGACTTGAAATTCTAGTGGCTTTCGCCGCTTGTCAGTATAGCTCTTCTGTCGGTCTCGCGATGCCTGAAGTCGAGCTTTGATTTGGACTATCTTCTCGGTTGTTTCACGAATGATTTCGGGTCCTGTAAGAGCGCTGACTGGCGATTGCCTTTTTCTAGTTGAGTGTCACCCACCTCGGCCCAGCATAGGGGCGATCTACATTTACGACCATAGAGAGCCTCGAAGGGAGCAACCTTGATGCTCGTATGGTAACTGTTGTTATAAGAAAATTCAATAAGAGGCAAGTGGGCATCCCATGATTTGCCGAAGTCAATCACGCAAGCTCGGAGCATATCCTCGAGTGTCTGGATGGTACGCTCACTCTGACCATCCATCTGCGGGTGGTAGGCGGTGCTCATATCTAGCTGTGTTCCCATTGCCTTCTGAAGAGATTGCCAGAATCTTGAAGTAAATCTGCTATCTCAATCCGAGATAATAGATACTGGCACTCCATGGAGTTTCACGACCTCCTTGATGTAGATTCGGGTGAGCTTTTCCATCTTGTAGGATTCTTTTATTGGCAGGAAATGAGCGGATTTTGTCAATCTATCGACAATTACCCAGATAGCATCCAATCCGTCTGCTGTCTTTGGCAATTTAGTCATGAAGTCCATAGTAATCCTTTCCCATTTCCACTCGGGTATCGCTGGTTATTGCAATAGTCCCGAGGGCTTTTGGTATTCCACTTTCACCTTGGCGCAAGTAAGACACTTGCCCATGAAAGTAGCTATCTATGCCTTCATATTAGGCCACCAATATTGCTGCTTGATATCCAAATACATTTGATCTGACCCTGGATGAATAGAATATCGCGTCTTGTGGGCTTCATGCATGACTATCTCTCTGAATCCCCCAATTTTGGGAACCCAGATTCTATTCATGAACTAGTGGGTTCCGTTGTCGTTAACTTCGAGCTCCTTCTCCATTCAATGTAGCGATTCACTAGCGACATTCTCTGGCTTCAATGCGTCCAATTGAGCTTCCTTGATCTATGAAGCCAGATGAGATTGGATGGTGATCGACAGAGTCTTCACACGACTATTTGAATATTCCTTTCTGCTCAGGGCATCAACTACCACGTTAGCCTTGTCGGGATGATATTTGATCTCACATTCATAATCGTTTAACAGCTCAACCCATCTTCGCTGCCTCATGTTTAGCTCCCTTTGATTTAGAATGTTCTGGAGGCTCTTGTGGTCTGTAAAGATGGTGCACTTGGTACCATATAGGTAGTGCCTCCAAAATTTTAAGGCGAAGACAACCTCTCCCAGTTCTAGATCATGCGTGGTGTAATTTACTTCATGCGTTTTCAGTTGTCTGGATGCATAAGCAATTACTTTCTCTCGTTGCATGAGGACACAATAAACTATGAAGTCTTCGGTTCCCTCCGGTAAGGATAGCACTGGAGCACTACAGAGGGTTTGCTTCAAGGTTTGAAAGGCATGATCTTGATTTTCAGTCCAATTGAAGGGTACGCCTTTTTGGGTTAACATGGTGAGGGGTTTATCTATCTTGGAAAAGTTCTGAATGAATCTTCGGTAGTAGCCTGCGAGACCCAAGAATTGGCGAATTTCTGTTGGCGTTGATGGAATTGCCCAATTTTCGATTGTTTTGATCTTGGAGGGGTCCACATGTATTCCTTCTTGACTGACTACATGGCCCAAGAAGTTCACACTACGGAGCCAGAACTCGCACTTGGAGAGTTTCGCATACAACTTTTCAGCCTGTAGGGTTTCTAAAATCTGTCGAAGGTGTTGGCTATGATCTTCTTCGCTTCGAGAGTACACGAGAATATCATGGATGAAAACGATCACGAATTTATCAAGGAATGGGAAGCAGATTCGATTCATGAGGTCCATAAATGCAGCGGGGGCATTTGTTAGACCGAAGGTCATTACGACGAATTCGTAATGACCGTAACGAGTTCGGAAAGTAGTCTTAGGAATGTCCTCATCTCGGACTTTGAGTTGATGATAACCAGATCTCAGATCTATCTTTGAAAGGTAACTAGCTCCTTGAAGCTGGTCAAATAGATCATCAATTCGTGGAAGTGGATACCGGTTTTTGATGGTGAGTTTGTTTAATTCCCTATAGTCGATGCACATCCTGAAGGATCTGTCTTTCTTTTTAATGAAAAGAACCAGAGCTCCCCACGACGAGAAGCTGGGTCTGATGAATCCTTTCTCCAGGAGTTCGCCCAGTTGGCTTGATCATTTTTGCATTTCTGCAGGAGCCAACCTATAGGGTGATTTGGCTATTGGAGTGGCTCCAGGCACCAGGTTGATTCGGAATTCGATTTGTCGCTCTGGGGGTATTCCCGGAAGATCTTCTGGAAACACGTGCGGGAAGTCACATGCCATTGGGATGTTGCGAATGCTCGCTTCCTCTTTGGTTTTGTCCACCACGTGAGCAAGGAATGCGTAATTCTTCTTTTGTAGACACTTTTATGCCTTGATAAATGAGATAAGGCGAAGGTTTGCGCCGGGTTTATCTCCGTAGATTATTAGGGTTTCGTGATTAGGAAGATGAAGACGAACGACCTTCTCGTGACACATAATATCGGCATGATGGGGGCTTAACCAATCCATGCCGATGATCACATCAAAACTCCTAATATTTACAGGCATTAAGTTTATTTGGAAGGTGTAATTGTTTAGTGCTAACGTACATCCTATATATATATCTTCTGTTGTTTCTGATTTCCCGTTATCCATTTCCACCGTAAAGGCTTCGTTGAGCTTCCGGGGTTGTTGATTTAGCAAGTGTTTGAATTTATTACTAACAAAACTTCGTTCCGCCCCACTATCAAATAGGATGCATGCATACGAGTTGTTAAGTAGGAACGTACCGGTGACAACGGCTGGGTCCTGCACTGCTTCACCCTGACCCATTGTCAGCACTCTCCCTGCTGCTCCTGCCCCTTGATTGTTCGCGTTGGGGCAGTTCCGCCTGAAATGCCCGGTCTTCCCACATCCGTAACAGGTATAGCTAGCTCCACCATTGGTGTTGTTGTTATTGTTGTTGTTGTTGTTGTTGCTTGTCATCTGGTTCTGTTGGAGCTGAGTCCTACAATACTTTGTTGTATGGCCCTTCCGGTTGCACCTTGTGCAACTCATCTCTCTGCACTCTCCATGATGGTGGAGGTTGCATTTGTTACACTTAGGAAGAATTCCTGAATACTGCTTTGAAGCATTTGGCGTGGATGGGGTTGGAACATGTGGTGTGGTGGTAGCTTGTGTTGCAGCATGGACATGCACCGTTTGTTGCTTCTTAGAAGATTCCTAGTTTCGCTTTCCCTTCCTCTTGTTGTTCCTCCCCTTCTTGTTCTCTTCTTCCTTCTTAACCTCCGCTTCCACTGTTTTGGCACCCTTCTTATTGCCACGATCATACAGTTTCTTGGCCAGTCTCTTGGCGCTATCAAACGTCTCAGGGTTTGCCGCAATGACATTCCCTTGGATAGGTGAAGTCAATCCCCAGACAAACCTCTCAATCTTTTTCCCTTATGAGGTGATCATCCCGGGACACAGAAGATATAGCTCACTAAACTGGGATATGTATGCGTCGGTATTGGAGTTTTGAACTGTGAGGTTCCACAACTCTTGTTCCATCTTCTGAATCTCACCTCTAGGACAGTATTCCGCTAACAACATCTCCTTCAGCTCTTCCCAGGGCATCGCGTTTGCCACCGGGAGTGTCATGGCCTTTACGTGGCCATTCCACCAGGAGAGAGATTGGTCAATGAACGTGCAGGCTGCGAACTTGACCTTACACTCATCCGGACATCCGCAGATTTCGGAGACAGATTCTACCTTCTCGATCCATCTCTTCAGGGCTATTACGCCTCCTGTCCCATTAAAGGTCCGAGGGTTGGCGTTGGCGAAATCTTTGTAGGTGCATGCTCATGCGGCTCCGTGGTTTGTCCCTTGATTGGTGCTTCCGGCTCCCTGCCCGTTGCCTTCTCCATTGTTTCCATTGCGAATCTGCGCAAGTGCTGCAGTGACCGCAGCAGACATTGCTGCCTGGAATGCAACCGAGTTTATCTCAGGTGGGGTCGGTGTTGCGTTGTTTCCACGGTTGGGTCTTTGAGGCATCTTTCTGTCATGGAATGGAAAGATGTTGAGTGCCTATCGTTTTGTGAGTTTGTGATCCTATAGACTAGGGGTATAGTGTGTATTTAAGTACTTTCATGCATTAACATTAAAACAAGGAAAGTAAAACACATAGCAGATGACAACGTCATGATAAAACATAAAGCATTTTCATTAATACTAATAGTTTTGATACATGAAAATTTGCCAGAAGGCAAACAGTGCATAAGGAAATTAAAAATCCGGCAACATAACGGCTCTATGAGTAGTGTGATCACTTAAACATAGAGTCGGTAGTACATGACATAGAACGCCTAAGAGAAACCTAATACTAACGATAACTACTGCTGGTCCTAGTCATGGTGGGATGTGCCAGGAGGTGGTGCTGAGGAAGTGGATGCTCCCTGAAGGCGAGCCACTTGTCGCTCCGCGTCTCGAAGTCGATTCTCCCACCTCACCTGCCTCATGTGGAACTCCCGGATAACCTCTCGTGTTTCCTACTCCGCCCGCTCAACCCTAGTCCGCATCTGGTGCATCTGATCGGCGGTGCTCTGAGCCAGATTGCCAGTGTCCCTCAATCGTCTCACCACGACTGGAAGTGCTCGGTCAGCCGGTGCTCCATCACTCAAGTCATAGAACTCACGATCCATGCCAAACGGGGGTCGCTGTCCCAGTTGTCTGATCCATGCCATTCGGTGAGCTGGCACCCTCACTGGGTATGGTGGGTTGATGACTACAGACTCAGTGTCTGAATCATCATCACTGTTGTCACCAGACTCTTCTTCTTCAATGTCTGCCACAGGTTCCGCAGGTCCCTCTTCGATTTCTTCTTCCGGTTCCTCCTCTTCCACGGGGTCCTCTTCAGGTTCCTCGTCGGATTCCTCTAGCCATCCGTTATTTCCCTGATTGGGAAAGTAGGGATCTCTAGGGTGGTGGAAACCAGCCATACTGACTGCACGAGGGTGCGTAAATAAATCACGTTTTGAATATTTCCTATAGTATATTTTTAGTTATTTAAGTTTTGGGTTCCCTAGAGTTTTGGAGAGTAAGGTAGGCTTTTGGATTCATTTACCGCTATGATTACTCCCGAACACATGTCGGTCATATTCTGAATAAATATAGTTGATCAGGCTATATTTATCCCTAATATGACTACATAACTGCCCAGATTTAATCATAGTGTTCAATTTCCTCTAGAAGCTTTTATTAGATGTTGTTAGATTATTATCCTAGTATGCGCACATAAGTGTGAGATTTTTTTTGTTTTGTTCAGAGTTATTTAGTCCCATTGTGTTTATAGTTGCATATCATGTATTGTTAGATATGCTAGTTCACTATTAACATTGCTCTGATACCAACCTCTCACACCCCCGAACCAGACGGCGGAAACGTCCGGGGGCTAGTGTGACTAACAATTGAATAATCATCACAATGAATATACATGAATCATAACACGATCATCACCAACATTACATAACACAACTAGCATTGTTCACATCAAGTACATTGTTAAAATACATAAGTTCAAATTGTTAAAAGTACAATAAGTGCTATTACATAAAACGAAACCATACCACTTGCATATCTTCGAGCTTAACGATTACCTGAGAATACAAGTTATTTTGAAAACGGTCAACATATATAATGTTGGTGAGTTCATAAGTATGGTTGAGTAAAAGTCTTTGTATCTTTCATAAAAACCCATAAAATCCGATATTTTCTGTAAAATGTTTGAAAATGTTGTGAAAATTAAGTATAAATGCATGTGTGAATTGCATAGTTATAGTTTATAAAAGAGTAGTTTAGTTTCATTGTATTGTGAATAAATGATAAACGTATATGAATAGTTTCCCCCAAAAAATCCGATATTTTCTGTTTTATAACAATGTCTAGATTCTGGTATCGTTAAATAAGTTATTTTGTATTGACACAATCAAAGAATTTATCTTTGAACGTTTCTTTTGGTATTGAATCCCTATCTGAGCCGTTATAACCACGCATGATAATGACTAGGTTGCTCGTCTTGGTATTTTTCCAAATGCCGGTCTTGCTAAGGATTTTGTCGCCCTAAACTGGCCTAGTCTAGCTGTAGCGAACAACTAAGGCGTGGGGGGTCACCCCGTATAGATCTATACACAAACTCCCGCTTTCCTACCAGGAAACTCTGATCATAACTACAAGCTACGATTGTACACTCAGTGGTGCCAACCGACAAGTCTCACTAGATTCCCAACCTCTTTTTGTACTATGTTTAATGGTTACTTATTTGTGAGATGTTTTTGTATTTGAAAGGTACATGAATAAGTATACAAGGTTTTATGATTACATAAGGGTATCGTTACAGCTTACTAACACATGAAATTTCCATTCCAAGCCCTATCAGTATGAAATTTGGCCACAAGGGCCCAATCACATGTAAAAGGGTAATTTAGGCCCAATAGGCATGTAAATGGGCCACAAAAGCCCAATAAACATGTAATCCATAACTTAGGCCCAAATTAACATGTAAGTGGGCCACAAGACCCAATAAACATGTCATGGAAAACATTGGTCTCAATACACACTTAATTGGGCCCTTAGGGCCCAATGGCCAAGAAATGTGAATATTGAGCCCAATAAATAGTTGTTGACGTATTTTGTTTGTTCGTTTGATTCGGTTGTTTGTTTTAGTTCGAGGCTTAATAGATTGATGATAAAAAGCTTTCATTTTGTAAAAATGACATTTTTGGCCAATAATACTCAAATCTTTAATTAAGGCCCAAAGTTTTGTAAAAATGACGCTTTAGTTCATAATTTATAAAAGTTTGCAATCTTGTCCCAAATGTCTGTAATTTTACGGTTTTGACCCAAAATGTTATATTTTCACATTTAAAACCCTGTTTCGTAGAAAATTACATTTTCAGCCCCTTATTGGTAAAAGTTTACATTTTCGGCCCAATTTTAGAAAACTTTAAATTTGGTTTATTTACATTTATGACCCATACTTTGGCCAAATAACATTTTTAAACCTCAAATCTTCATTTTTTTCGCAAATTGGGCCCAAAGGCCGTGAGGCCCAAAAGTTTGGCCCAATAAGCTTAAATTTGCAGTTTTGATCCTTTTGAAAGTATGTTTAGCATAAAAACACCTTTTTATACATGAAGGACATGTTTGGCCCTTTTAAAAACAGAATTTTCACTTTTTACCCTTATCTTTTGTTTTCTTGACAATTTTGACCTTTAACATGGTTTTTGTTGAATTCTTTTGCATCTTAAACATGTGTTCACCTTTGTCTTGATAATATGATATATATAGTGTTGTAGTTCTTACATCTTTGCTACATAATACTTAAAATATCGAGATTCTCTAAGATCTAACACATTTTTACCAAATAAACTAAGAATTCACATAAAACATGCATATAACACATAGATCTACACATTTTCCTTGCATTCTCCCCCAAAAATCATATGAAAACCGAAAACAAGGGGGTATGAACTCACCTTTGCTTTGATGTTTAAGTTTTGAAGAGAAATGAAGAAGATTTTTGGTCCTAGCAACACCTTGAAGTAGTTTTCGGACATGGATGGTTTCTAGGGTGTTAGATCACGAAATGAAGCTTCATAAGAGAGTGTTCTTAGCTTAAGGATGAAATCAAAGACTCAAGTATGATAACAACTTACCAAAGAGTGATGATCTAGAAGAGAACATCTTGATGACACACACCAAATCTCGAAATTTTTGTGGAAGAAGAGGGATATTCTTGAGAGTGTTAGAGAGTGTGTTTTGAAAATGTGTGTGTGTGTTCTTGATCTTGCTCTCGGCCGATGGGAAGAAAAAGAGAGAGAAGTGGAGTGCATGGAAACATGAGAGTGCTTGGTTATATGATGAATAATTGCCTAGTTATCCTCTAAACAAAAATGAGGTGGCACCTCCCAAAGTCAACCCCCCTTAATCTTTTCTTTTCTCTTTTTTTTTTGTTTTATACATGGGCCGAGATTTTAGGCCAAGAAGAAATGATGGAGTAGATTGGGCCCATTAACTTTAGCTAGGATTTTTGGATCCTAAACATAAGGTTTTTCGGCCCATTGGGCTCTTGGAAGCATTCACGGCCCAATTAGAATAAAAGAATGGGTTTATGGCTTACTAAGGTTAATTGGATTAGTTATGGCCCAATAAGGCCCATTAGGGTTAGAATGAATCATTCTAGACCCAAATGGTCCAAATTGTTTTAGATTTATGAATTGGGTCCGATTAGGATCCAATTAGGGCCTCTAAGTCCAATAAAGTTGAAATGGGTGCTTATTGGTCCATTAGGCCTAATAAGGAACTCCTAGACCAATATGGACTTAAACCATGGATCTTAGGGCTTCAGACTCTTTGATGAACATGAATGGTGAATCTAAATGTGCATTGAGTGAGATTTACTTAGAATATAAGTTTTACAATAGTTGAATGGTTACACAGGAATAGAATTTCCTAGCTAAAATGCCAGTTGTGACAATGATGGAGAGTTGGACATCCGTAGCGACGAAAGCGATGTTGATAGGTTATCGGGAGCACTCCAGTCATGAGTTGAGGGTCGGAGAGGGCATACCAGACTCATGCTGTGGGCTCAGAGGTAATCAAGACCTATGGTGAGGACTGAGTAAGGGTATTCCAGTCATAGGATGTGGGCGTAGGGATTGTGTTGGTTATGTCTCTGGTAGGAGCGCACTCGGATTGGATGTGTTGTGAGATTCGGGGGAGTTGCACTCAGTTGTGACGAATCAGAGGATTTTGGATGAGACGTAAGGATAGATCCCTGGATCTTAAGTTATGAGTTTAGACCCGGGTTATGTATTCAGTGGTATTCCAATCTAGGGTATTCTATCCTAGGGATGATCGGACCATATGATTGACTGGACCTGACATGTTTGGTATTCCAACCTGAGGGTTGATTGGGCCAAACATATGTGTGATACGAGGGTATTCCATCTGTGGGATGACCGGACCCGTCGTAGGTATGCCTGATATTCCAGTCGAGGCTGATTGGGCCAGACATGCGTGTTCATGATTATTAGTGGATTGATTATGTATGATATTTTGGGAGCTGAAGGACGCATTTATTCTGTCCGCACAAAGGGGTTCGTTTCAGGAAAAAGGGAAAGTTGGGTATCCGGTACTTTGGATCATCAGGATTTTGTCAGGTTGGCGAGGTGGCGTATAGGCTAGAGCTTCCGGAGGAGCTTAATCAGATTCACAACACTTTCCACGCTTCGCAGTTGCGAAAGTGCGTTATGGACCAGGAGGTGGTGGTATCCTTGGATGACATACAGGTCGAGGAGCGCCTGAACTATGTTGAGAGGCCCGTGGCCATACTAGAGAGGAAGGTGAATATTCTACGGAACAAGGAGATACCTTTGGTGAAGGTACAGTGAGAGCATCGGAGGGGATCCGAATGGACGTGGGAGCCGGAGGCAAGGATGCGGGAGCACTATCCAAGGTTGTTCACCACAGCAGACTTCGAGGACGAAGTCTAGTTTAATTGGAGGAGAATTGTAATGCCCCGATTACCGAGTATCAATTTATAATTATAAATTCTCATGGTTTTAAGGTCTACTCAACGAGTTGGTGGCTTGACTCGCCGAGTAGCAGCGGGTTGGTCCGTGAGTTTAAGTAACCTACTCGCCGAGTCGAAGAAGGGACTCGACGAGTAGGAGCTGGCAGATGAAACCCTAAATTCTGAGGATTTGCACCCTATTTAAGGACCACTTATTCCGTTTAGCCTCTCTTATTGCCTCCCTTGAATTCAGAAACCCTAATTCTTGGTTGCTCTTTATAATTGTGTGCTCCTTAGCTTGGAAGAGGGATCTTTAGAGTAAAAAGCTTGGAGTTCAAGAAGTTTGGAGCAAGGGGCTGTTGTAGATCCGAATTCTTCTCTGTCTTGGCATCATTTTGGAGGTAACAAGTTGTTACCTTGGCTCTCTCTTAGTTAGATCTCCTCATTATGGGTTGGGATTTTAGGGTTTTTGTGGTGGTTCTCCAATTTGGGTCATGATCTGAGGTTGCAATCTTAGATCTGGTCTCCTTTAGCCCCTCTTTGTCATAAAGTTCCAGTCTTTGTTGAGCTATGGCCTTTCCCTTACCTTAAGCCACTCCTTTAGCTTGTTTTGGGACATTATCACCTTGCATGCACGTAAAGTTTGCAACTTTACGTGATAAACATGCCCTAGGAACTCAGATCTGCAGTATGGAGTCTTTGCATGACCTAAAAAGCATCTGTATGGTTGAAGGATTGAAGGGACTCGGTGAGTCGCATGGTCGACTCGGCGAGTCATATGAAGATGGTCATGAACTCGACGAGTTGGATGAACAACTCGGCGAGTCCGATGAAGAATGCCTTGGGCTCGGCGAGTCAGATGAGTGACTCGGCGAGTCGGCTAGGGTTTTCCCAACCTTTGGACACGTATGAACGCGGCGAGTTGTAAGGGGAAAACTCGACGACTTGGCCAAGGAGTTTACGGCCATTGACACTAGAAACTCGACGAGTCACTCAAGTGACTCGGTGAGTTGGCGAGTTATGTCAGGAACTCGGCGAGTAGCTGAGAGTACTCGACGAGTTGAGGTCAAGATGAACTGTTGACCTTGATAGTTGACTTTGACCTTGACCAAGGGTTGACCAGTTGACTTCTGAGGGTATTTTGGTAAATTGAATATTGATAGTAAAGGACATTGGTGAATATAGGTGTTGGAGTTGGAGCTACATTTGGAAGAGTTTGACACTACCTTCCGAGCTACTTGCGAGGTGAGTTATCCTCACTGTACTCAAGGGTCTAAGGCACCAAGGCTGGCCCTTTGATTTGTATTTGGAATCGATATTGTTATGATATGTTAGATCTGTATCCTGGTAGATAGGATGGTTGTATGTTGGTATGATCTGTTAGGTCGGTATTGTGGTAGACAGGATGGTTATATGTTGGTATGGTATGACAGATCGGTATCCTGGTAGAGAGGATGTGGTCATTCTTAGAGACCAATAGTTGGTCTGACTGTCTGTATGCTGGTAGGAGATAGGATATTACCTGTTATGTGTGCATATGATTGATTGGTAGTTGAGGGTATTCCATCTCGAGGATGATAGGACCCTAGTATGTTATCTCAATAGTATGTTACATGATTATCTGATATAGGTGCATATGTTTGATTTGTTGCGGGCCGTGAGTATTCCATCCCAAGGATGATTGGTCTCATAGTATGTGGGCATTCCAACCCGATGGTTGAGGGACCTGGGGTATTCCATCCCGATGGATGAGTAGACCCATAGTATCTGTGCTATGTGTGTAGTGTGTGGGCATTCCAACCCGATGGTTGTGGGCCGAGAGTATTCCATCCCGAGGATGATTGGACTCGTAGTACGTTGGCATTCCAACCCAATGGTTGAGGGGCCTGGGTATTCCAACCCGATGGTTGATTGGACCCATAATATGTTGGCATTCCAACCCGATGGTTGAGGGGTCTGGGGTATTCCATCCCGACGGATGATTGGACCCATAGTATGTTGTTTGTTATTATATGTGTATTGTTGTGTGTATGGTTATTTTGGGGCTAACTTACTAAGCCTTCAAGCTTACATTTATCGATTATTGTTTCAGGTACATCGGATGACCGCGGGAAGGCGAATGCGTGACCGTACACTTCCTCGATTGATGAATATGATTTCTGGGAACTCTGATATTTAAACTATTTTGAAAACTAATTGTAATAAATGAATGGTTTTAAATGATTTAAAAAGTTTTAAATTGGCTCAAATTTTATGGGTGTTACAGGTGGGGGATATACTTCCCTATAGGAAACAACTCTTCTTACTATCCTCTTTATTTTCTAAACAAACGACATACTTACGACTAGTTACTTTACAACAAAATGTATGAACATTCCTAGGATGCATTCTAACCTGTAAAAGAAGAACCAAGCAACATAAAATAGGTCAGATCAACAAAAATAAATAAAAATAAAGATAGTGACAAAGGACACAGATAATGACAAGTTCCCAACTAATGTGTTTCCTTCTCCTAGGGGGTTAATCTTCTAGCCAAGACACCTCTTTCATAAAATAATGTACATTCATGATTCATATCATAGTTTAAAGACATGGTATTTGTTCCAAAAAGAATTATGAGTCGTCCATTATTATGGTAGCTAAATAGTGGATAACAATCAATGAAAGGTCAAGGAGTTACATCATACCTTATCAAAATTCACAATAAAAATTGCAGTTGGCATTGTTATGTCAATCTCTTCAGCAGGATATTCTATATTCTCAAAGTAAAACAGATAGGAATATAACTTTTGAAATTCAGGCTCCAAAGCTGTTTCATCGATCTTGAATATAGGTACTTCTCGTCCAAAATCAGTCTACAAGAACATATTATATAAATAGAAATTTAATTTCAGTTGGTTAATCATGATTGACTCATTGTACGGAAAATTATGTATATAATTGATTTTCCCTGAGTTGACTCGCTCAACTCAACTCAACTCTGTATGAATGTATAAACTATAGTGTATTATCTTGAGTAACTGATCAGTGCGAACTTACTTGGCAAAGTCTTCTGGTTTATGCCAAGTCCAAAAGGATCATAACCATAACTGCATATGAGATGATGAAAAAAAGTCATTTAATAGTTGGGTGTACTGGGTTTTGTTTGGAGCACAGGAACATATTTTTGGCAATAAGAAGCTTACTTTCCTGGGTAAAGATTCATTCGGATTGTAATTTAATGATCTGATCGGTTGTCATTGTTAGTACATAGCAAGCAGAGAAGTATATTTGCCGCATATATAGAATGGAATCTCGGATTCCAATTCCGCCGGAATTGGTAACACCCTGAAACTTTACATTCTATCTAACAGATGCCTTTGAATTAAATCTCGTTGCAATTCGGTGATAGAATTCAGGATTATCCACAGCAAGTGCGACACTGTTATCCAAAGAATGCAAATTATTGACATGGGGAGATTTGAGTCTATTTATACTTTTATAAATTTTCTTTTAGTTTTGAAGTTGAAGTAATTTAACTTTTATGCTAACCTTTCAGAATGAGTGTAGATGTGTAAGAGCTCTTCTATAGATGATCTAGACCCTCTCACAATGTTTATTGCTCCTGTAGCCATAATACCTACACCCAAACTTGTTACTTTTACTATATAAATTTAAATTAAAATTAAACATAATCATATGTATTGTTTGTAGTCTCATGAATTCAATGTATTTACCTTGATCAGCAACAAGCCATCTGCATGAATTGTCAGCAAAGAGTAGAACTTTTTCACATGGTTTGATTCCAATAACTCTTAAACCTTCCTCGAAATTCAAAATATCCTCCTCTAGCTGCAAATAAGGTTCAAATTAAATTGATTGGAGTTTTTATTATTGAATTACATTTCATTTCCTGCCAGCTAAATGCATGAGAATTTTTAATTTTTAAAGATTAAAAGGGAAGACCTGGTTGTATGTCATATTTGTAGGTAGGTCATGATGTGCATCAACCAATGCAACCCGATCACCAAATCTTTCTGCTGAAGATCTCCAAATATCACGAATTGCCTTCAATTTTGCAATTGATACATCCCTCCAATGGTTGCTGTAGGTTCACCGAGTACATTCCAAAAATTGATATCGGTGCTTGAACCTATAAATTCCACACATAACTTACCAAAAATTAATTGATTTCAACCAAAAATATCTTACGGAGCATGGCTCTAAATGTTTTTGCCAACTGATCAACAAATAGACCAATATTGGAACCATTTTTTTTATCAAATCTGAATTAAAATTGTGAAACAGTTTTATACATCTTGGAAACAATTTCTTATGAGCAATCATCTACTGCAGAAACAAAGCAACCCAATAAAAAATCTTTAATTAATAAATCAAATGGGTGTGTGATTGAATACTTATAAAATGTTGTTAATTTTCTGAGTTTTTCACACGGTCAACTTTTAGACCACATACACAGTTTTTCTGACGTAGTCCCATATATATACTCATACAGATATCATACAAACATAGTTAAATAGAGGAAAATAGCTCGTACTTTACTGTCTCTTTGGGCCTTTGAGGATCAATCTCCCTTGTTCTTCCACCCTTGTAACTCTCCCTTTTGTGCTCTTTCTAGTATCTTATTAGGTATTTGCACCTTAATAAAAGCTACCTGTTTGTTAAGAAACATCTTTTTATAACCATTATTAACGAATCAATACACACAGATACACACACAGGTAAATAGATAAATGCACACACATGTAATCATATGAAAGCTCATGAAATCCAGTGAAATATGATAAATGTAGTTAAAAAAAGCTTATAACGCAATAAAAATAAAGCGAATATTCCTCCAAAATAGAAAAATGGGGAAATTAAACCCGAAATATTGAATTTCATGTACTAAAATCTAAAAGTAGTCAAAACAGTGGTACCAATTAACATACTTTTTGAAAAAAAAAAAAAAAAAAAAAAAAAAAAAAAAAAAAAAACTTAAGACAGATGGTGAATGCTCTTATGGAAACAGTAAAATGAGGAAATTAAACCTGATCAGAGGTGGGAGGCACGTTTAGGTTGAGGTTGGTCGGAGATGAGAGAGTTAATAGTAGAAGAGGAAACATCGACATTCACCGCAACCAAAACTCTTAAATCTGTAAAGCGACAACTGATTACGACTTTTTAGGGTTTGTTAAAAGACGTATCGTGGTGTAGTGGTGGTTCTGGGCTGTTGCGAAGGCAGTGTGGTGGTGGCTCAGGGCTGGTGTTATGGTACGATAATGGAGCGGTGGAGTCTGAGAGAGAAGACAAATTATGATGGGTAGCTATTGTTGTTGGCAATGTCTGGTTCATCAAAAGCCCTAGTTCTTCGGTCAATCGTCTATTTTGTGAAAGAAGAATATATTACCATTGCGAATGTGATATGTTTGATTAGGGTTTACATAGAGACGGAAGTGAAAGTCAATCGTAGAGGAAGGGGTTTGCAGAGAGAAGGAAGGGAGAGAATGAAGTCGTTATGGCGGTGTAGAGAGTACAAAGGAAGAAGAAGAGGAAGAGGAAGGCGGATGTTCAAAATTTTGGAGGATTTTGTTTTCCCCCTTACCTATCAAGGAGTCCTAGAAACGTGCGTTTAGTAAAAATTATAAAGTGACATTTGTAGAGGAAACTAATTTTAGGGCACGCAAAAATGCGTGTCGTCTATCCTTCATATTTTAGAAAACTGACATTATTTTTAGGACGCACAAAAGATACGTATCGTAAATCAGTGTGTGTCATTGTTTGCGTGTCATTAAAGGGCTATTTTCTAGTAGTGCCAATATTTATTGCGTCTAATTATTAGTCTAGATTCATCAAAGTCAACTTCACGATCTATCAAGTAAGGAACAACCAAGTAGGATCATATTGGAGGTAGGGTCTGAATCACTGAATCCAAATTAGACATCATCCCCGTAACTAGATCAATTAGTATAACAACCCTGAATCACTGATACATCTTGTTTATAGGTTCATAATAACAATAATGAACTTAAACATAAGTTATACTTAATGTACGATAAGCATAACTCACTTACAGGTGGTTTAGCGAGAAACCAGGCTTTGCGCGGGCAGAACTTCCTCGTTGAATCTTTTTAAAAAGATTCTTGCAGTGCTTCAACGCTCACCTTACTATACTAAAACTATAGAAAGAGAATTCGAATCATGAGGGACCGAAGTGCTCGGAGGGATAAGAAGAGAACTACTCTTGAATCAAGAGAATGGTGCAAAAATATGAGAGCCTAGAGCCTCTTATTTATAGTAATTAAATTTTCGAAAACCACCATCTATAGTTACTTAAATTACCTTATAGTTATTTAAATGACTAAACACCCCTTTATAATACTATTTTATATGGATTTAATTATATTTGTACTAAACTAATGTCAAAAGTACTCAACACTAGTCTTACAACGACCGCATCGTCGATACCTTTCGAATGATATATACATATGTATATGTATATATGGTTTATACTTTATTTTAATATGTAAATATGCTATTATAAATTATAACTCGTTCATACGAACTCCATTTTTGAGGTTCTTTAAATCCACGCGTAACTATCGACGAGATTTACAACTTTCGTTTAGACTCCGTTGATTAATTTTGACTTTATTTTCCGTCCATATTTTTATAAAATTAATTGATTTTGCTAAAATCATAACTCTCTCGTACGGACTCCGTTTTTGACATTCTTTTTCTCAAAATTCTTATTTAAAAGAGTACTACAATTTTCTTTTTGGTTGCTTTAGCTAAAAGTCAACCATTTTCTTCGTAGCTTTTTACGTCTTACATTCATTATGCGCGACTGACTTTTATATCTTATAAAAATCATTCGTACGGAGTTAGATTTCTATGAAATTTATATTTTCGGGATCGGGAAAATGTGTACTATATATATATATATATATATATATATATATATATATATATATATATATATATATATATATATATATATATATATATATATATATGTGTGTTTTGGCGCACTTATTCATATGATTTACGGGCGATTCGGCTGATTTTTCGTATTTTATTATATTATAATAATCATGAAACACATAATATTCATATAATTCTTATTTATTACGTCAAATATGTTACAGTTGTTGACCCTAACTATTACTTTGGTTAAGATTATTTATCCTAATCATTTTTACCACTTATTATATCTTAATTGTATAGCCCGAATTTGCGGGTGTTACAGATGTGTACGATCATGCCTTCACATTGCCACGGTCCTCAGAACTTCCTGAAACCACAAACTAAAAACTGTAAGCCAAAACATAGTGAGTTCCGCCAAAGTATCACAAACATATAATCAGACAAATATCGAGTCCACAACCACCTGGATGGATTACCCTTATCCCACAACCTTACGGTTGGAATGCCCCGACCCTCAACCCTATGGTTGGAAATCCCAATACATAACTGTTCCACAACCTCCTGGATGGATTACCCCTAGCCCACAACTTTCCGGTTGGAATGCCCTGGCCCACAACCTTACGTTTGGCATGCCCGGTCTGTTGACTTACAAAACGAAGCAGTACATGTCACACCCCCAAATCAGAACGGTGGAAATGTTCGGGGGCGGAGGACGTCATGTACCGTATCATAATGTGACATCCCCAATTTCACGGCCAGAAAAGATCGGTTTAATTTATGCTTTTAAAATAATTTCAGAGTAATCATTTGATTAAAAGTGTTGCGCAATTTGTTCCCAGAAAAACATAATAAATATGTTATCAAATCATTTATGAAGAAATGTATTTTATTCACTTAAACCATTGGGATGTCATTGTCAATACAAAAACATAAGCATAAACAAAACTTACATTCATTTAGACTAGTGATCTACTTCTCTTTTAATCTCTTAGTGTAAGCAACTTCGTATCGACACCTGTGATACAATTAAACTGAGTGGGTCAGGCTTGGGAGCCTGGTGAGCATATAGGGTTTTCAACCCACAATAAATAATAAACTTATTAAGTTCTGAATCAAAAATAAATTTATTAATTCCATCAACCAAAATAACCGTAATTACCCATTCCCATTATCCTCACTTTACGTCCCTAAAACAACTATCATAAGGGACCTAGCCTAAGGATTATCACTAGGGGCGACAACATTGCTTTGGGAGTTCCTCAGCAAGTTATGTCAAATAAAACAAACATCGGGGTAACAACATTGCTTTCCCTCAGCAAGTTATGTCAAACAAGACATCCTAACATAAAACAACCAACAAGGTGACAACATTGCTTTCCTTCAGCAATTTATGTCAAATAGGCACGAAGTCACATCGTCGCCATGTGCTAGTCCATAGCTCTTATTCATCGACGGTATTTCCCACGGGAGTTTCCCCCTCGCAATACATGTCAATGGGTTTTCCATATACTAAGTCTATAGCTCTTATTTATCGACGGTATTTCCCACGGGAGTTCCTTCCCCCCTCCCCCCCCCCCCCCCCCCCCGCAATACATGTCAATGGGTTTTCCATATACTAAGTCCATAGCTCTTATTTATCGACGGTATTTCCCACGGGAGTTCCCCCCCCCCCCCCCCCCCGCAATACATGTCAATGGGTTTTCCATACAGCTGATGAACATACTTAAGGGGTTTCCCCAGCCTTACAAGCCCTAAAGGCACTCATGAGAGGAATAGAGTACAGCGAATGAACACTTAAGTCCATTAACACCTACAGGTTACGAGCCTGCTAGTGTTCCACAGACCGTCAAAACAGTCCATGGTTGTCATCCATACTCTGCTGAATGACGGGGGTTTTAGAGTACAACGAATGAACACTCAAGTCCATTAACACCTACAGGTTACGAGCCTGCTAGTGTTCCGCAGACCGTCTAGAACAGTCCATGGTTGTCATCCCTACTCTGCTGAATGACGGGGGTCAACGTTGGGTAAGGGCTTTTCTCATATTGCACCACTCACGCCAACATCTGGGTAAAAGCTTTTCCCATATTTCATAACTCAGTCTCAACTCATGATCTATATCACTGATCATCTTATCTATCCAACTCACCTTTCATCACACACCCACTATTTAACTCATGATCTATATCACTAACTCATGAAGCTAGTCCGATCACTTCATAAAAGAACGAACACTCCAAAGCTCTTCCAAATAAAAGTATAGGGAAAATACTGATAAAGTACTCCCGTACGCTCCCGTACCCCGACACGTAATAGTGTCAAAAGGAAGAACTAATGGATGAGCACATAGTTCAAAAATACCTAATGAACATATAGTTCAAACATACGTACCGATTACAAGTCTACTAACGTTCCACTGGGCTATCTAAAATAGTCTGTGGCCGTTGTCTATACTCTGCTAGATGACTAGATCATCTTAAACATCGATAGCTCTCATCACTTTTATTTCATCACACATCATCTAATTAATCTACTCATGTTTTACCCAACATATTTGTAGATAAATATATATATATATATATATATATATATATATATATATATATATATATATATATATATATATACAGTTTAAAACTAGTATAAAACATCAATTCAACAGTCACCTCAAATAAACAATTAATATATTTATACATAGCACGTATTTTAAGGTAAATACTTCATATCTATGTGTAAGGTGAAAGTGACTATACACTCACCTGATTTAATGAAAATCGGGCAGCAATTCGTTTCCTAAACCGATCGTTTCTAATAAAACCGGGAGTTTTATTGAGAAACCAGGCTCTGCGAGGGTCGGACTTCGAAACCGAAAAGATAAATTTTTCGGGCCTTCGGGCACTTTGGGACGTGTTCCGGGCATTGGAAATGATCTCGTAGCATCGGGGGAAGCGAAAATGGCTAAAACATTGAAAAAGAGGGTGAAAATGCCAAATTCCCAAAAGTACCCGGGCAATCTCGCATGCCCTCTATTTATAGGAGGCGAGATCCGGAGCTTCGGCCGAGCAGAAGAGCGAGTCAGCGAGGCAGGTGGCATCAGGAGGCGAGGGCACGTGGCTCGGACCGGAGGAAGACACGCGTCGGACACGACTCGCATGCGAGGGCTCGCCACCGAGGCACACGCGTCGGATGACTCAGAAAGGTCGGACACGGGGCAGCTCCTGCGAAGGCCACGTTCGAAGCTCGGACAGGTGGAGGCTTCTAAGTGGACCGGACTTCGGTCCAATGGGGAAGAAGGGTGACGACTTCGGACCAATCAGCGGTTGCCACGAGAGGCTGCGGTCCAATCAGAAGATGCCACGTGGAGGCTGCATGCGAAGGGTGACGTGGCCGAAGCCACCTATGCGAAATTTCTCGGTTTTCGCTCCAAAACTTCTAAAATCCATAACTTTCGCATACGAGCTCCGTTTTTGACGTTCTTTATATGCACGCGTATGTAAAATTACGCTCTACAACTTTCGTTTAGACTTCGTCGGCTAATTTTGAATTTAATTTTTATATTATTATTTCTAACAGACCGGGATAGGAAATCCGTTAAAAATTCATAACGTCTTCATCTGACGTCCGTTTTCGTCAGACTTTTTACCGTTGTGCTACTAATGACGAGACCTTCGATTCTCGTTTAGGTCGTGTCGGCTAAAAATCTCTTGATCTAAAATTCGAGTTTTTAGCTGTCTACTGCTAAGCTGAAACTTCGAAAAATCATAACTTCCTCATACGAAGTCAGATTTGGGCGTTCTTTTTATACCTACTCTCGGTTTAACGAACACTACAAGTTTCATTTAGATCACTAAGGCTAAAAAGTAGTTTATCAAAAACTCACTTTTTAAGACATTCGACACCGTGCCGGTTTATCGTGAAACTTCGACAGGTCATAACTTCTTCGTTATAACTCGGATTTCGGTATTCTTTATATATCTGTAATCCTTGTCACGCCCACTACAAGTTTCTTAATAGATATTGGCTTTATCTAATATTTAATTTTGATGCTCATTTTTATTCTTAATTAATTAAACCCTAATAATTAAGCATAAAACACATAATATTCACATAATTCCTTTTCATTTGTTCTAAATGAGTTACAAAGTTTAACCTAGACCATTATTTCAATATTAATGCCTTGCCTAGAAACACAGGCGTTACAACTCTCTCCCCCTTAGAATGATTCCGTCCCCGGAATCACACATCAACAAACAAATACGGGTAGCGACTCCTCATGTCACTCTCCGTTTCCCATGTGAGATTTGGCCCATTCGTATGTTTCCAACACACAAGCACTAAATCGACCATTTTTTTTTATATCACAACTTCCTAGTCTTACGGTCAACGATTGCCTCAGGTTCTTTAATCAACCTCTTGTTTTCATCCAACCTTAATTTAGAAATGGGAATTATGTCGGGCACATCTCCCGTAAATTTTCTTAAATAACACACACGAAAGGTATTATGAATACCCTCTAGTTCTTCCGGTAATTCTAGCTTGTAAGCTTGATTCCCGATTCTCATAAGAACTTTAAATGGTCCAATAAACCTTGGACTCAACTTTCCCCTTCTACCAAATCTTATAAGTCCCTTTCACGGCGAGACTTTAAGTAAAACCGAATCTCCAACTTCAAATGATATCGGTTGTCTTTTCTTGTTAGCATAGCTCTTTTGAGCAGCTAACCTCCTTTCCCTAATCACTTTCAACTTTTCAGCAGTCTGATGGACTATTTCAAGTCCCATAAACTGCTTTTCCCCAGCTTCCAGCAAACATGATGGCGTTCGACACTTTTCTCCATACAAAGCATGATAAGGTGCCATCTTGATGCTTGAGTGGAAACTATTACTATAGGAAAATTCTACTAGAGGTAAGTGTTTACCCCAGTTACCTTGGAATTCCAGGGTACATACTCTCAGCATATCCTCCAATGTTTGAATTGTTCGTTCGCTCTTACCATCGGTTTGTGGATGGTAAGCTGTATTCAAACACAACTTGGTACCCAATTCCGCTTATAGCCTCCTCCAAAACCTTGAGGTAAAACGGCTTGTCACGATCGGATACAATCGTTAGCGAAACACCATGAAGCCTTACAATCTCCTTCACATAAGAATTCGCAAGTTTATCCATAGACCATTTCTCGTTGGCTGCTATGAAATGCGTACTCTTAGTGAAGCGATCAACGACCACCCAAATCATGTCGTGACCGTTCCTTGTTCTGGGCAGTTTAGTCACAAAATCCATGTGATATCTTCCCATTTACCCATGGGTACAGGCAAAGGTTCTAAACTCCCATACGGTTTCTGATGTTGTGCCTTAACCCTAGCACATGTTACACACTCGGCCACATACTTTAGCAACATCGAGCTTCATCGTCGGCTACCAGTAATAGGGTTTTAGATCCCTATACATTTTCGCACTGCCGGGATGAATCGAGTACATGGTTTTGTGAGCTTCTTCCATCAGAAGACCTCTTACTCCTCCCATCCTAGGTATCCAAATCCTACCTTTGAATACCTTTAGTCCTTGACCGTTTGTATCAAACACCAACGTTTTTCCCAAACGTTCCTCCTTTCGGTCATTTTTTTCTCTAAAGCTTCCTCTTGAGCTTTCTTTATACTTTCCACAATTGTAAAGACAACTTCAATTCTCAACGCTCTTGGCCTCTTCCTTTCAAGATTCACCTTCCGACTGAGAGCATTAGCAACAACACTTGCTTTACCAGGGTGGTAAAGTATCTCACAGTCGTAGTCCTTGAGTAACTCTAGCCAGCGTCGTTGCCTCAATGCATACGCTATCACTTCATCCCTTTGGGTCATAATACAACCTAACCCAACTTCTTTAACAACGAACGCGATACTTCTATTGATCGCTTTGATCACCCTTTACTTCAATTCGGCTTAAGTCAACTGCTACATCGAACTTGGTTCTCTGAACCACATAACAAACTCATCGTAGTCGGACTCAATTCGATATAACCACTAGGGTCGGAATAGCAATCATCTTCTTAGTCATTACCGAAACGATGGTAACGACAGACTAGAATAAGACGGAATCAATTACTAACTCCTTGGTAACCTTGTGACTTTCCCTGATCCAAGTGTGAGTCCTGTGCTTCTAGTAGTATAGATCTCTACTACTATTCACACCTACTCATAATCGTCCCAAGTACTGTCTCGCAGTCCCCAAGTCCTAAAATCACAAAACAATTTAACACATACGAATGTGTCCAATTAATCATAAAATTTTCCTAGACTCTACTAGGACTTCTTTCATGCGTATCTTCAGTCATCAATTCTACTTCAACTTGGTTGGTGATGGAAATTCCAAATGATGGGACAACTTCAGGAATTACACCAATCGTTCCATCATCCTGCCAATCGAAGGTGTACTTCAGACGTACCATACTCCTCTAAACGTTTCATTATTTTATCAAACATATTCTAAGACAAGATACCAATCTTACGATATCTTCTGATAGGTATCATTCACTATCATAAGCTTTTTATTTCCTCCATCTACTCAATTCTCTACGAGTCTTCACCATAACGTTTTGTACACCCAAGCAGACGTTCGGTGTACCAGGCGAGAATTTAAGATAGGAAAGCTTTATCTACGATAAACGTATAAATCTTCTTATCACTTCGAAACGTTTACATGTTAGTTCTAATCTCGTAATCATACGCTTAGAATCCTACACACATAAGGTTTCCAGATCCGGTCGGCAACAGACCATAGATCCGAACAAATAATAGCATATAAGGCATCCTTATAGCTATAACATAAAATATTTAGCACATAAAACATTTTAGGCATCTTTCCTAAAATAAACTAGTGCTCGTGTCAAATTAGGTGTACTACCTAAAATATAATAGTCACACTCAACTCACAATCATCGCTTAGCATTCTAAGTTTAAGTTTAGAAATCCTACAATTTCTTAGTTCGCTTAAACTAATGCTCTGATACCAACTATGACATCCCCAATTTCACGGTCAGAAAAGACCGGTTTAATTTATGCTTTTAAAATAATTTCAGAGTAATCATTTGATTAAAAGTGTTGCGGAATTTGTTCCCAGAAAAACATAATAAATATGTTAACAAATCATTTCTGAAGAAATGTATTTTATTCACTTAAACCATTAGGATGTCATTGTCAATACAAAAACATAAGCATAAACAAAACTTACATTCATTTAACTGGTGATCTACTTCTCTTTTAATCTCTCAGTGTAAGCAACTTCGTATCGACACCTATGATACAATTAAACTGAGTGGGTCAGGCTTGGGAGCCTGGTGAGCATATAGGGTTTTCAACCCACAATAAATAATAAACTTATTAAGTTCTCAATCAACAATAAATTTATTAATTCCATCAACCAAAATAACCCTAATTACCCATTCTCATTATCCTCACTTTACGTCCCTCAAACAACTATCATAAGGGACCTAGCCTAAGGATTATCACTAGGGGCGACAACATTGCTTTGGGAGTTCCTCAGCAAGTTATGTCAAATAAAACAAACATCGGGGTAACAACATTGCTTTCCCTCAGCAAGTTATGTAAAACAAGACATCCTAACATAAAACAACCAACAAGGTGACAGCATTGCTTTCCTTCAGCAATTTATATCAAATAGGCACGAAGTCACATCGTCGCCATGTGCTAGTCCATAGCTCTTATTCATCGACGGTATTGTTGGATTAATGTCTAAGTCCATAACTATATTTGGTATGTACTTGACTCGACCCGGCATGGTCCATTTGGGTTGCACTTCACCGGCACAATTTATATGGATAGTCTTTTGAGAATAGTATATTTATGATTTATATTAATATATTATAAGTTCTAATATATTAATATGGAATCATATTATTTAATTAGTATTGATCAAGAATTAATTTAGATTTAATTAAGTGATCAAAAAGAACTAATTAAATATGGACTCTTATATATATGGAATGGGCCAATTTCATTTAGGTTGGGCTAAGCTTTCATGGATGGTCCATGGAGCTTTTAACCCATGGATCCTATGTAAATGAAAGGTCATGGGTATTAGGGTTTACATGGATGTAACCCTAATCCTCCATAATATATAAAGGGGTCCTTGGCTCACAAAATTGGAACAAGTGTGTGAAAATAAGAGTGGGCCGATTTTAGTGTGCATACATATTCTCTCAAGTTCTTCCAAGGTGTTTTGGTGATTTGTGATTCCATTTGAGGCTTCCACACTATTGGGGCTAAGCTCTTAAAGCTTGAAGACATCAAGCTACATCAAAACGTATGTCATCTAACTAGAACTTTGTAGTATAGGTGCTTCATAATATGCTAGTTAGGATGAAACCTTGGAATAGTTAATATTTGCATGTATAATAGAGAAAACATAGATCCAAGGTTTATAGGGTTGCATGTACACCATAGGAGTGTTAGAATGCTCAAAACCCAACAGTGGTATCAGAGTCATGGGTTGTTTTCTGTTATATTGATGCAAATGTTTTATTTTCAAGTTGAAAAAAAAGGAAAAAAAAACATGACGTTTGTCAAATTTTAAGATAATTACTTGTTTTGTGAAAAACGAATCATTTGTTATATAAGTTGAATTAGGTCAAATTTAGTAAAAGATAAAATGCTATGATTATTTTATTAGTTTTAAAAGTTTGATCTAAATGTTTTAAGGAGTTACATATTTTGTCATCAAATTTTGGAGCTCAAAAGTTTTTTTTTAAAGTTGTGATCTTAAGGGTTTTTGAAACTTCCATAAGTTATGGATATGAAAGTTTTTTTTTTAAAAAAAAATTTGATTCAAAGTTTTTATGGAGTTACAAAATTTGGTGTTAATGTTTTAAAGAATTCCATAACTTGTTCTTAAGTTATGGAACATGGAAAGTTTCATCATAAAACACCATTAATTTCATAAGTTATGGAATCCAAAGGTTTTCAAGAATTACAAAACTTGCCCTCAAGTTTTGGAATTTGAGAAAAGTTTTTTATGAAAAAAAGAATTGAATTCTAAAACTCTTGGGTTCATAACTTAAACAATTAATTAAATGGTTTTAATTTTGAGTTTAATAATTGGAATTATGATGTTTTGTTGAATAGTTCAAATTAACTCTTATGGACTTTATTAATAGTTAATTAAAGCATTTAATTAAAAGAGTATTATTAAATCCATAAATATATGGTTTGAGTTTAATTAAATTAAAAGTCTAGTTTAATTAATAGATTAAACCACCAAGTATTTTAAATGTCTAAAATACACCCTTATACTATTATAATATTAATTATGTATAAGAGCAAGTCATCTTACCATTAGTAGGCCTCATTCACGAAGCCGGTCTATAAGGGGGGTATAAGGTTACTGCCTATAAAATGGCAGTTTAATGGGTGTCCACTCTCACTCACCGCTTCCTTGACCGGTGGAGGGTCGTTAGCCGAACAGGTAGGACAAGGACTATAATTCTCCCTTCATTATAAGTATAATGATAAATACTAAGTAACTAAACACTTATAAATTCCCAATCTTAGTTACTTAGGAAAATGTGAATAAGGTGCTAATCCATGAAATTACACTTTGCACTTTGTTTAAGCTGTTAGTGGAGCGTGTGTGGTTAACCGGCACACTAACCTAGACTTAACAAGGTAGGCAAAGGGTAACTTAATGTTTATCATAGTATCGTTGGAGCGTGTGTGGTTAACCGGCACATCGATTGAGGGGTAAATATTAAGGGTACCAAGTATATTTGCATGGTTACTTCACACCTTGATTTGTGATCCTCGGCAGCCTAGTCACAAAACCTGAAGGGCACACTCGAGATTGAAACATGCCATTGAAAAGTTCAATGAATCTCAAAAGAATCTAGGAGTTTCAAAACCAATTAAAACCTAATAATACATTTCGTTTATCTTGGTGGAAATTGGTGAATCGTCATTCACCTACCTTCAAATATTTTATAGCTTGGATTACGGCATCCCTCTTCCAAGTTATAAAATAGTTTGTTGGGTCCTAGCCTTAATATATCATATTGGGTGTTATATTAAGGACTTAAATCAACTTTACGTGAATTTCTCCCATTGTTGATGTCTGGTTTAGACAACAATGATCTTCCCAAACCAAGCTTTCCTAATGAATATGACTTCCCGAGTTTGGCTCATGGAAGTCATACTTCTCTTCCTCCACCTCCTCCAATTATTCTCCCTAACCCACAAGTTCAAGGTCACTCAAGCCCTAATGGCAAGCAAGGTCTATGTGTGATCACATCTTAGAGATGAAGTCACATATTGACAAGCCGAGAGAGTTAGGTGTCAAAGTCTTGAGAAAGTTGGATGTTCAATCACTATCTAAGTCACATAGTGAGTTCCTTTGGGACTACTATGAAACAGACTATGACATGAACCTTAATGATCATATCTATTTGCTTGGTGCTGCTGAATCAGCAATGATTTGGAACGATAGTAAAGCAAATTTGATTAGAAGATCAACTTCCCAAAAACTTTATGGACAGTGACAATGGTGACACTGGAAATCCAGAAAAAGCATTCTCTTCCCAATGGAAAGGGATTGGCGATAGTCAACCCGGTTGACCAAATGGTAAAGAGAAAGGCTAAGTCTGAGATAGTCTCATTACCAAAGTGTCCATATGATTATTTTGCCAAAGGAAGGGGCATTGATTCCAAAGCTGCCAAATTTACCTAAGGATGTTAAAGTCAATAAGTTTGACTCTACATCAGGTAGAGCCCATTATCTAACTCTGTTAAGTTCTATTCTGAGATCCTCATTACATGATGTGACCGGGTCACATGTTGATGTTTTAAGAATCAAAGAATAGAGAGAAATCTTAAAGGAAGTATATGCTGATTCTGATCGCGAAGGTGGATTTCGATCGCATCAGAATTTTGAGCAGTTGCTTAAGAAGTTATGATATATTGCTAAGGAATAGATAACAACAATTTTCCATGTGGATTGTAAGGATAAGTTTTTCCGCAAAGTTTTAAAATAAAAAGAAAATTGTTTAATTTTATTTATTTGAAGTATCCTTACAATGGCATTTGTGGAAAATTGTTGTTTATATGATTCCACTGACAACAATATTGGAAAATAGATTTGATTCTTTCATTTGTGGTAGTGTCTAAATTTACCAAATCAGGAAAGTTCCTCATCGCCCAAGTTTCAATTGGACCGAAACTTGGAATCATGCATGTTGAATAGTATGATGAATGAGAACTTTCAAGCATTGGAAAATCAAGACTAATTACTTGTTCACATGGATGTGTGAGTCAAGTGAAGGACTAAAGGGATCGAGTACACATTCTTGTGCACTGGTCATGTCCACCACAAAGCTCGTTAAGACTATTTGATTTACTAAAGTTTAGTAAATATGGTTATACTTACAAGTTTAAGTATAATTCTGAAACATTGGAAAAGTCTCAATGTATGGCAGAACGAATGGGAAGAATCAAATTAGGCAGAAAGATAAAAGTTTCTCAAATCTGAAAAGATGGGAGAGTACTTTAGTATCATGTTTGTGATCATCTTAATGATTTAGAAATCATATCACAATTAGTCCTCTAAAGGTCATCTTAGTGCATTCTTATGACTAAGAAGAGGAGTCATGAATTGTTGAAATGGTTAGATCAGGAAGATGAGTCATACTTTGTTCCAAAACAATTCTTAGAGTCATACTCCAAGATTGTAACTTGAGTGACATATCTTAAAGAAAGGTTTAAAACACTTGTCAAATGTAAGAGTAAAAGTGTCCTACTCTTGTACATTTGAAATTGGTAAGTTGTGATGTTTTGGATAAAACAAAGACCAACTAAGGCCAATTGTGTGAAGTGTTTGTCTTGATAAAGAATCTGCACTATCTCTTGAATATTTGGCAAGATAGTCTTATATGTCAAGAGGATAGTGGGAGTCTTAAAGATCCTAAAAAGAATTTCAAGAACTAATCAAGAATAAAACCTGAGGTTCTTCACTAGCACACGACTTGAGGTTTATAACCTATCGTGTTGACATATTCTGTGCCCATTCCAGTTAAAGGGCTTTGCATAGGAGTTCTGAAAGTTCTCAATTTGTTTCATAACAACTTGGAAGCAATGGCAGGCCCTGTACTGCCAGGTGGCAAGAAGTTAAGATTGCATAAGTTTAGTCCATATGAGTTTGGATTTGTCATTATCCTTGTCTTGTGACTATGGTTTTGACGATTCACATGGATAAGAATACATACACCATAAAATCTAAGGGTCATAAGGTTTCTCTCCGATTCATGAAAATGATGGTGAGGAAACACTTCCACCAAGTAGATTTGAAGCAGATGGCAAAAGGTCTAAACAATTGAGACTGTGATTACGACATCCCTTTTCATAGTTCTGAAATTGTTTAGACACACATGCATGCTATCTAAGGAAAGGTGTATGATTTTGATAAAGTTTTATCAAAGCAATCTAGTATCAGAAATCTGAACTTTGGTAAGAATGTCAATAAAGTATTGACTTCTAGAAGTCCAGCTGTTTTCTGGATACATGTCAAAGCTAGTGGGAGCATGAGTGTTATGCTAATAATCATCATGTTAGTGGGAGCATGATAATTATGATAAGTATTGTAAGTTAGCAATGTTAATTATAGAAAACAAAAGTTTCAATTCGTGAGGTTGCAGGGGTTGAAAAAGTTGTTTTGCTATAATTAAGGGAGAGGATATTATACTTCATGTCAATTCTAAAAGGCTTAGAGTGAGATTTTAAGCTTAGATTGAGATTTTAATCATCTTTAGTCAAGAATATATATATATATATATATATATATATATATATATATATATATGAATTTCATGTTGGATTGGTTCAACTTAAGGAAATTCTATATATTGCGTTCTCAAAATTCGATTATGATTACGGCATCCCTCTTCATAGTCAAATTTTGAGAATATGGCAAACAAAAAATTATTGTGGCAAAAGACTAGAACCATGTCTTTATGTGAAACATCATGAATCGTGTCCCATTTACTTTGGGTACAAGATCGATTACATGTGCTATAATATTTACCATTTCTAAATTTTTCCAAATGCCCAGAGGCATTAAGAAGGGAAAAGGTCTAGAATTGGATATGACTAAAATGATTAAGCAGTTGTCGAGGACAATTTGAGGTTTACCAAAGATTGGTTGCTCAGGGACAGTTGGAAGTATAGTGCTAATTTTGGAAGGACCATATTGACATATTCTGAAAAGAGGCATCTCTTATTCAGAAGTGATAGTCAAAATGAGAATATGGAGTTGTCTCTATAGGTGGAAGTTGTCTGTGTAAGATTAGAAAACTTAATGCAAGAAGCATGTCCAAAGCAATGTACTTTGAATATGAGACTTAGTTTCCATGGAGTTGATCTCCATTGGAATACCTTATAATGATTGTTGACAAGTCTTTGTGACTTTGTACATATTCATTACAGGAGGGTCAGTGCATATAAGTTTAAAATCTAAACAGATTTCGATAAATGATAGGAATTTGAAATTCTCACATTTTTCGATAAGGATTTGGGAGTGTGAAATTAATATCATTGAAATTATGTTCAATTGGTTTATTTCACAAAGTAAGGATCATAGACAAACATAGAGTGCATACTTGGTGTATGGCAAAGTTATTGTTTAAGAAAAACATAGTGTACATGCTTGGAGCATGGGACAACTAGTGTTTTTAATTCAAGTATAAAGTTGATAAAACCGAAACAATGAATAATGAGTAATCAGTATGGTGATAAATAAAAGTGTTTATTTATATTCATAGGGTTTGATACCATATTTGATTCATTTATTCTTGTGTTTCACTTTGCATGTTTTGACTTCCAGAATAACTAAGTCGCTCTTCCTGAATGATTAAGTTATTCAAACCATCCACAGTCGGTCATATGTTGGAAGTAGATATGAATCAAGACTATCATGGGTTGGTTTGTAGAGGTCCAAGTTGGTGGACAAAGTGGTGCTACAACACTCATGAGTGCTCATAAGTTCTGAGTATTGGATTCAACCCGCGCTCATTTGAATCACTTCATGGATTTTATCACGAGTGATCATGAGACGATAATATCTTATATTTTTCAAACCTAGAGATATGAGTTGTTACTATGAGTTGGCTATACATTGATTGCACGAAAACGCATTCGGTAACTCGATGTTATAAAACGTGCCTTTGTGTATGATTCAACAAGTAATAGAACAAGCCATATGAGTCGAAGTTTATCCATTCCTTTTACCTTCGGGATAAAAGCGATATCTGTGGGCCCCTCGATGATTTAGCGATGACACATGTGAGTGCTTGGCCAAGCCAGGACTGATTTGATTTGTTCAATCAGTCAGTCATCATAAATCGAAAATCGGGAAACAACAAATGGACAGAGAGAATGACTATAATCCATGTCTCAGTCCATATGATATCTAGAATGGAGGAATATATGATCCCTTATCTAATGGACAAGTCATTGACAAAGGTCAAAGTTCGTTGACAAGATCAGAGTTCGACAGCGGCTTTAAGAGCTACGATTGCCAGTTGGTTTTTGAAGTCATACTCAATAATAGTTTTAGACTTATCCAAGTGGGAGACTGTTGGATTAATGTCTAAGTCCATAACTATATTTGGTATGTACTTGACCCGACCCGGCATGGTCCATTTGGGTTGCACTTCACCGACACAATTTATATGGATAGTCTTTTGAGAATAGTATATTTATGATTTATATTAATATATTATAAGTTCTAATATATTAATATGGAATCATATTATTTAATTAGTATTGATCAAGAATTAATTTAGAATTAATTAAGTGATCAAAAAGAACTAATTAAATATGGACTCTTATATATATGGAATGGGCCAATTTCATTTAGGTTGGGCTAAGCTTTCATGGATGGTCCATGGAGCTTTTAACCCATGGATCCTATGTAAATGAAAGGTCATGGGTATTAGGGTTTACATGGATGTAACCCTAATCCTCCATAATATATAAAGGGGTCCTTGGCTCACAAAATTGGAACAAGTGTGTGAAAATAAGAGTGGGCCGATTTTAGTGTGCATACATATTCTCTCTTGTTCTTCCAAGGTGTTTTGGTGATTTGTGATTCCATTTGAGGCTTCCACGCTATTGGGGCTAAGCTCTTAAAGCTTGAAGACATCAAGCTACATCAAAAGGTATGTCATCTAACTAGAACTATGTAGTATAGGTGCTTCATAATATGCTAGTTAGGATGAAACCTTGGAATAGTTAATATTTGCATGTATAATAGAGAAAACATAGATCCAAGGTTTATAGGGTTGCATGTACACCATTGGAGTGTTAGAATGCTCAAAACCCAATAGGTATTTCCCACGGGAGTTTCCCCCTCGCAATACATGTCAATGGGTTTTCCATATACTAAGTCTATAGCTCTTATTTATCGACGGTATTTCCCACGGGAGTTCCCCCCCCCCCCCCTCCCCGCAATACATGTCAATGGGTTTTCCATATACTAAGTCCATAGCTGCTATTTATCGGCGGTTTTTCCCACGGGAGTTCCCCCCCCCCCCCCCCCGCAATACATGTCAATGGGTTTTCCATACAGCTGATGAACATACTTAAGGGGTTTCCCCAGCCTTACATGCCCTAAAGGCACTCATGAGAGGAATAGAGTACAGCGAATGAACACTTAAGTCCATTAACACCTACAGGTTACGAGCCTGCTAATGTTCCACAGACCGTCAAAACAGTCCATGGTTGTCATCCATATTTTGCTGAATGACGGGGGTTTTAGAGTACAGCGAATGAACACTCAAGTCCATTAACACCTACAGGTTACGAGCCTGCTAGTGTTCCGCAGACCGTCTAGAACAGTCCATGGTTGTCATCCCTACTCTGCTGAATGACGGGGGTCAACGTTGGGTAAGGGCTTTACTCATATTGCACCACTCACGCCAACATCTGGGTAAAAGCTTTTCCCATATTTCACCACTCAGTCTCAACTCATGATCTATATCACTGATCATCTTATCTATCCAACTCACCTTTCATCACACACCCACTATTTAACTCATGATCTATATCACTAACTCATGAAGCTAGTCCGATCACTTCATAAAAGAACGAAAGTATAGGGAAAATACTGATAAAGTACTCCCATACGCTCCCGTACCCCGACACGTAATAGTGTCAAAAGGAAGAACTAATGGATGAGCACATAGTTCAAAAATACCTAATGAACATATAGTACAAACATACGTACCGATTACAAGTCTACTAACGTTCCACTGGGCTATCTAAAATAGTCTGTGGCCGTTGTCTATACTCTGCTAGATGACTAGATCATCTTAAACATCGATACGTCTCATCACTTTTATTTCATCACACATCATCTAATTAATCTACTCATGTTTTACCCAACATATTTGAAGATAAAAATATATATATACAGTTTAAAACTTGTATAAAACATCAATTCAACAGTCACTTCAAAAAACAATTAATATATTTATACATAGCACGTATTTTAAGGTAAATACTTCATATCTATGTGTAAGGTGAAAGTGACTATACACTCACCTGATTTAATGAAAATCGGGCAGCAATTCGTTTCCTAAAACGATCGTTTCTAATAAAACCGGGAGTTTTATTGAGAAACCGGGCTCTACGAGGGTCGGGCTTCGAAACCGAAAAGATAAATTTTTCGGGCCTTCGGGCACTTCGGGACGTGTTCCGGGCATTGGAAATGATCTCGGAGCATCGGGGGAAGCGAAAATGGCTAAAATATTGAAAAAGAGGGTGAAAATGCCAAATTCCCAAAACTACCCGGGCAATCTCGCATGCCCTCTATTTATAGGAGGCGAGATCCGGAGCTTCGGCCGAGCAGAAGGGCGAATCAGCGAGGCAGGTGGCATCAGGAGGCGAGGGCACGTGGCTCGGACCGGAGGAAGACACGCGTCGGACACGTCTCGCATGCGAGGGCTCGCCACCGAGGCACACGCGTCGGATGACTCAGCAAGGTCGGACACGGGGCAGCTCCTGCGAAGGCCACGTTCGAAGCTCGGACAGGTGGAGGCTTCTAAGTGGACCGGACTTCGGTCCAATGGGGAAGAAGGGTGACGACTTCGGACCAATCAGCGGTTGCCACGCGAGGCTGCGGTCCAATCAGAAGATGCCACGTGGAGGCTGCATGCGAAGGGTGACGTGGCCGAAGCCACCTATGCGAAATTTCTCGGTTTTCGCGCCAAAACTTCTAAAATCCATAACTTTCGCATACGAGCTCCGTTTTTGACGTTCTTTATATGCACGCGTATGTAAAATTACGTTCTACAACTTTCGTTTAGACTTCGTCGGCTAGTTTTGAATTTAATTTTTATATTATTATTTCTAACAGACCGGAATAGGAAATCCGTTAAAAATTCATAACGTCTTCATCCGACGTCCGTTTTCGTCAGACTTTTTACCGTTGTGCTACTAATGACGAGACCTTCGATTCTCGTTTAGGTCGTGTCGGCTAAAAATCTCTCAATCTAAAATTCGAGTTTTTAGCTGTCTACTGCTAAGCTGAAACTTCGAAAAAGCATAACTTCCTCATACGAAGTTAGATTTGGGCGTTCTTTTTATACCTACTCTCGGTTTAACGAACACTACGAGTTTCGTTTAGATCACTAAGGCTAAAAAGTAGTTTATCAAAAACTCACTATTTAAGACATTCGGCACCGTGCCGGTTTATCGTGAAACTTCGACAGGTCATAACTTCTTCGTTATAACTCGGATTTCGGTATTCTTTATATATCCATAATCCTTGTCACGCCCACTACAAGTTTCTTAATAGATATTGGCTTTATCTAATATTTAATTTTGACGCTCATTTTTATTCTTAATTAATTAAACCTTAATAATTAAGCATAAAACACACAATTCACATAATATTCACATAATTCCTTTTCATTTCTTCTAAATGAGTTACAAAGGTTAACCTAGACCATTATGTCAATATTAATGCCTAGCCTAGAAACAAAGGCGTTACACATAACAATACATAATAGTAAAACAAGCAACAACATCATCCATTGCATTAATAATATAATTTAATACAAGTGTGTTCTTTGTATAGTTTGAAAGACACCAAAAATATGAATCAAAATAAAAGACGAGTCTTGAACATGCTCCGTCTTCTCAAAACCTGGTCATCGGTACCTGTCTACTGGTGACCTGAGAATACAAGTTATTTTGAAAGCGTAGATCAGCATTTAAGATGGTGAGTTCATAAGTATTTTAATGTCAAATGTTTGCATTAGTTTGATGACAATGTTTGTATGTGTTTTGATGTAAAACTTTTTATACTTCCTAAAAATCCTATATTTCCTACTTAAAATGGAAAGTAGTCTTCTACCAAGACCCAATTGTTTTGTATGTTTATTCTTTTGTAAAAGTGAGTGTTTTCCCAAGTATATGATCATCATTACCAGAAAATAGTTTACATTACCGTTTATGTGAGAAAATCAATATATGAATGTAATGGAAAAATGAAGATGTACAATAGTATTGTATAAAGTAACTACAGATGTACTAACTACCTTAAACCAATTGTTTAATTAAGGTAAAATATGGTGAGGTTATAACCATACTTGATTGACTAGTTGAATACGACGATCAAAGACGTCGAAATGGTATGACATTCGTCACCCGTAGACGTGCAGGTCCCACTATAGCTAGCAGCAAGGTGTAGGATGGTCAATCCCGTATAGATCTATACACAAACTCATGTTCTCCCTCCAGAAGACTCTGGTTACAAAACATGACAAAGCAGTATATTGCCATGTCATGAAGTAGTGGCTCACATTAATGTTATCTTTGTTATTTTATTAGTATGTTCCTTCCTGTTCTAGTTATAGTATGTTCCTTCTGTTTATAGTATTAGCATGCTCCTTCTGTTTATAGTATTAGTATGTTTGAACTTACTCATGTATGAACTGACTCTTGTAAGTTTCATTGTTTTAGAAATAGTAAGTAGTAATTCTCTAAACTATACCTATTATAGTTTACTATTTTGATTGTTTGATTGATACTGATGTATAGAAAAGACTCAATTACTTACCAAGCAACTATGTTAAGTATAATCCTTAAAAATGAATATAATATCCACACATGTATTTAATAAGTATAACTATGATTTAACCGACATTCGGACTAGTGATCCTACCCCGAGCCCACAACCAAACAAGGAACAGGATTCAAGGTATCTAGCAATAGTCCTAAGTTTGTTAAAGCATACTTATACATAAATAGATAGACGGATATGATTTGATATAAAAGAAGTTTATAAAAGCTTTAAAAGAGTTTTCAACGGTTTGAGTATAATAAATCCTTTTAAATGTTGTTTTCACATATATATGATTAACACAATATCATTGTGTTATACTTGTACTCCCCCCCCCCTTAAAAGCATTTAAAAACATTTAAGGGAACAACCTTAGGTATAGTGAAGTCCCGAATGAAAGATCGATATAGGATGCTAAGTATAGTGAAGTCCCGAGCACAAACGGATCCTATTAAGCATATAATGACAGATATATGTATACAATTAGTGTATATAACAACTAATTATGTAAGGGAACAACCTTAGGTACTAGGAAACACTTGTAATGAAGTGTTACAATCACATATGATTGTATGAAAGGGTGTTCACGGCCACACTATAAGTGTTTACGACCATAGAAGAGTTTACGGCTACACATGAAGTGTTTACAGTCCTAGGCTTGATCAAATCAAGGGTTTGCGGCCAAGGAAGGAGGGTTCACAGCCACATGACGGGTTCACGGTCGTGAACTCTTAAAGATCTTGCACAAAGTGGTTGTTTCATGGTTGGAAATCAAGAGCTTCTAATGGATAACAAGTGTATGGAAAGGATACTTACTTAATGGTAGTCTTGAAGGTGTTCACGGCTCCAAGAACAAGTGTGTGTTGTTGGTGTTCTTGGTGAAAAGATGGTGATTTTAAGATCTAAACCCAAAAAGAGTTGAATTCATGGATGAAATCAAAGGGTTTCATTTGCATAAGAAGGATATCATTTAAGAATGGAAGAATCACTTACACTTTTGAAGATCAAAGAGGATATCCTTGATGATACTTGAGAGAGAAAGGAAAATTATTGACTTGAAGATGTGGATAATGAAGGAATAATGAAGGAATAATGAAGGAAACCATTCATATGAAGAGGGGTTCACGGGTACCATGGGTTCACGGCTGTGAACCCTAGTTTACGGCCGTGAACTCCTTGTGAAGGTGGTTCTGACGCGATTGTAACTCAATGATTTCAAGTTAATACTTCCTAACACACAATCCTTGAGTGTACTAGGCTTAGAACTCTCAAACAAACCCTTAACAAAGTTAAAAGTTAACCGAAACAAGTCTGACTTTTGATTGAATTGATTGGTTTACAAGATAGAAATTTCGGGTTGTCACATCATCCCCGCGCTAAACGGAATTTCATCCGAAATTAGAGTTTAAGAAAATAGAGATATACTAAGGAAAAAGATGAGGATATTTAAGCTTCATTGATCCTCGAGCTCCCAAGTGAATTCAGGTCCCCGCTTTGCATTCCAGCGAACCTTCACTATCGGGATACGACTTTGCTTCGTTTGCTTGACCTCTCGGTCCATGATCTCTACTGGTTCTTCCACGAATTTAAGGCTCTCATTTATCTCGATTTTATCGAGTGGTATAACAAGAGTCTCATTGGATAGACACTTTTTCAGGTTCGAAACGTGGAAAGTAGGGTGTACATTACTAAGTTCTTGAGGTAGTTTAAGTTTGTAAGCTACAAGGCCGATCCTAGCGATAATATCAAAAGGCCCTATGTATCTTGTAGCTTACCATGATTTCCGAAGTGTATCAAGCCCTTCCAGGGTGAGACCTTCAATAGAACACGGTCACCAACCTGGAATTCCAAAGGTTTCCTTCTCTTGTTTGCGTAGATTTTCTGTCGGTCTCTAGAGGCGTTCAATCGTTCACGAATCTGAACAATCTTCTCTGTCGTTTCCCGAATGATCTCTGGACCTGTGCGAGTGCTGTCAGGAACTCGTCCTTTAGCTAACTACGTATCACCCACTTCAGCCCAACACAGAGGGGATCTGCACTTCCGGCCATAGAGGGCTTCAAATGGAGTTGCCTTTATGCTTGTGTGATAACTGTTATTGTAGGAGAACTCGACAAGGGGTAAATGAGTATCCCATGCCTTCCCAAAATCTATCACACATGCTCACAACATAGCTTCCATAGTTTGAATAGTCCTCTCACTTTGTCCGTCAGTTTGCAGATGGTAGGCTGTACTCATGTCCAGCCTAGTTCCTAGGGAACTTTGTAGCGACTGCCAGAATCTTGAAGTGAATCTTCTATCTCTGTAGGAGATAATGGATATGGGAACTCCATGCAGTCGTACTATCTCCCTAATGTAGGTTGTAACATCCCAAGTTCGGAAGCAAGAAGTTGAAGGATGCAAAGTGTAAATTTAGGAAGGGGACTCGACGAGTAGGTCCGCTTACTCGTCGAGTCGGAGCGGGATTGATCGCGGGTTAAGTGGCCAACTCGCCGAGTCGGCGGCTTGGACTCGACGAGTTGGTGCTGGAATGAGAAAACCCTAATCCCGAGGGTTGCACCCTATTTAAAGGACATTATGTCCTTCTCCCAGCCTCCTAATCCCCAAGAGAGTTCCAGAAAACCCTAATTTCGTGTGAGACTTCATTGTTGAGGAGATTGGAGCTTGGAAGAGGAATTTGGTGGAAGGAGCTTGAGAAATTGGACGCTAGCATCAAGGGGCGTGCGTAGATCTGGGATCTACATCGGTTTGGGCACATCTCAGAGGTAAGGAGCCATTATCTTAAGCTATTTCCTTTTTGGGTTCATCCTTGGTGGTTGATTTGGAGTTCCTTAGCTTGTTTGAGATCTATTTTGGGGTTTGGAGCTTAGATCTGAGGTTGCTACTCCATATCTAAGCTTGTGATGGTCCTCAATGCCATAAAGCTCATGTCTAAGAGTTATTGGTGAAGCCCCTTTGTCATGAACCCTAGCCCTAGAGTGTTTTGGGCCTATATCTCCTTGGTTTCACGTAAAGTTTGCAACTTTATGTGAGGGTTAGGCTGTAGAAGAGTGGATCTATGGATTGGAGCCCCTACATGGCTCGAAAAGCCTCTGAATGGATTGAGAACTGGAGAGACTCGGCGAGTCACATGGGTGTACTCGACAAGTTGTATGAAGATTGCCTTGGACTCGACGAGTTTGAAGAACAACTCGGCGAGTCTGTTGAAGATTATCTGGGACTCGGCGAGTCTGTTCTTGGACTCGGCGAGTCTGGTCGCGGAACCCTAACCTCTTCTGGTTAAGCCTCAAATCGGTGAGTCGAGGGACGACTCTGTGAGTTGAGCAGGATGGGACTCGGAGATCGTTGGACTCGACGAGTCTTGGGGCGACTCGGCGAGTTGAGTCGTGTTATGGGAGTTTCTGAGTATAGGAACTCGACGAGTCGACGGGTCGACTCGGCGAGTAGAATCAACCAGGAAGGTTGACTTTGACTTTGACCAAGAGTTGACCAGTTTGACTTCCAAGGGTTTTTTGGTAATTTTGGTATTTATGGAATTGATTCTTTGGTATTGTTCTGTGGTGAAGTTCGTGTCGGTGGTCGGAGCAGCTTGGTCTTATATCTTCAGTCGGCAATTGTAGGTGAGTTATCCTCACTATATTGACAGTGTCTACGGCACCAAGGCCGGCCCTTTATCGGATGGAAATCCGGGTATTGTTTGTTATGTTATTGTTTTGCTAGATCTGCATCCTGGTTTTTAGGATGGTATTATGTTAGTGACCTGGTTAAGGTCAGTACCCGGTATATAGGGTAATATTATGCTAGTGACCGGTTAGGTCAGAATCCTGGTTAGGATGTTGATATGTTATATGATCTGTTAGACTGTTTGTTTGGTTAAGGTTTGTTATGCGATTAATTGTTTATGTGCACATGGTTGATTGATGGAGGTTGGGTTGAGGCGGGTCCTGCTTTGTGCTGTAGGCCAACATACCCAGGGTGGACCGGATATTCCGAAGGCCCAGCGAGCGGTCCGGATAGGCTGAAGGCCCCAAGAGGGCGGACCAGACGTGCTGAGGCTCGGAGAGTGGACCAGGCCGACTGAAGGCCCGGTGTGGGCGGACCAGTCATACTGTAGACTCAGAGAGTGGACCAAGTGGATTGAAGGCCCGGTGCGGGCGGACCAATCACACTGTAGACTCGATGTACATGGCTAGACTCGGAGGGTGGACCAGGTGGACTGAAGGCCCGGTGCGGGCGCACCAGTCACATAGTAGACCCGATGCGCATGACTGTTCTATTTGTGATATGTTATGAGTATGTTTATGTGTGGTTGGTATTTTGGGGGTAACTCACTAAGCTTTCGGGCTTACAGTTTCAGTGTATTGTTTCAGGTACTTTAGGAGATCGTGGCAAGGCGAAGGCGTGATCGTACCGCTCCTCATGTTTTATGTTTTATGTGATATGGTTCTGGGGGATACTCTAATGTTTAAACTATTTTGAAAATGAGATGTATGAACTTAATGGTTTTTGAATGAATTAAAATGTTTTAAATTGGCTCAATTAATATCGGTGTTACAAGTTGGTATCAGAGCCTTGGTTTGAGTGAATTGGAGGAACATTCGTGTGAATCCAGTCTCAAGTCAAGGAGGGATTTTCAAAAGGTTTTCAAAATAAGTAAAGGAGGATGCAGAGGGTACGATCAGCCAGAGCCAGTAAATAGACCCCAAAATACCATACAAGTTATTTGATTATGTGATATGTTAGAACAGCATGCTAGTGCTAGGCTAGGGAATTTCAGGAATTGCATGATAGAATTGCCTGATTATGTGATGCCTACTAGCCTAGGGTTTTCCTTATATGAGATATTCAGCTTTCCTCTAGGGGGGAGGATGGAGTGCTTGCTATGAATGTTTGTGCTTAGGGCGTTGTGGTGATACTTGAGACAAATATGGGTAGGTGTGGAAGGTAGTATGGGCCCTTACTACTGAAAGCACAGGACCCATACGTGTGTCAAGGAAGTCACAACCCCTAGGTTGTTGGTTAGAGGTTAATTCTCGGAGGTTATGCGAGGTATCTGAGGATCTTGTTGGTGTATTGCAGTATGGTGGTTACGAGGCGTGTTGTGACTGGATCCGGATCGGGATCAGGTTAGGGTGATCAGGGGGCCCCAACGACACCTGAGATTATCGGTCAGGAGGGGCCAATGTTGATAGAGGATCGGGTCAGGGAGATCATCCGCGAGGAGGTGGTCGAGATTGTCCGGGGTCAGATTCCGGAGTTGTTCGGGACTATTAAGTCCGCTATGAGGGAGTACTTCGATGATCGTTATGCAGCTCTTACTGAGACGGCTGCCGCAGCAGCTACATCGGTTGTAGCAGCGGCAGCGGGAGGAGCCGGTCGGGGCTTTCAGTATCAGGATTTCGACAATACGAAGCCCCTTACTTTCGATGGAGTTCAGGATTCGATCGTTGCTATGAGATGGTTGTCAGACGTGGAGGGTTGTTTCTTCATGTGTTCATGCTCTGCGGATCAGAGGGTGAGGTGTGCTCTGAACCTTTTGAGGCTCGGGGCGAAGGATTGGTGGAGGTTGACTACGAGATCTTATTCTGATGCGCAGCGGGCTGCGGTTACTTGGGATCAGTTCCGGGAGATGTTCAGCACTCGTTATGTTCCACGGGTTGAGAGAGAGAGCTGGCTCAGGAGTTCCTGGAGCTGAAGCAGGATTCAGAGTCGGTGACAGAGATCACCACGATGTTCACTGAGAGGGCGATGTTTTGCCCGGAGTTTGCTTCGGAGCAGGCTCAGATGTCCCGATATCTGAGTATGCTCAAGAGGGACATCAGGCAGTTTGTGTCCACGCAAAGATGTGATACCTTGTTAGAGTTGCAGGAGGCCGCCAGGCGGGGGGAGTTAGAGATGGAGTTGCAGTTGCGAGAGCAGAGGCAGGCCCTGGTGCAGTCGCAGCCGGCGCCGAAACGGTTCAAAACCGTTGACTCCAGGATTGGGGGTCAGAGCAGCCACACCTGTGAGAAGTGTGGGAAGGGTCATACCGGATTTTGTAGGTCCGGTGGTGCGTGCCGCAAGTGCGGGAGAGAGGGGCATTATGCGAGGGATTGCCGTCAGTCAGCCCCGGTACAGGATATGAGGATTTGTTATCACTGCCATCAGGTTGGACACTTGAGGGCCAACTGCCCACAGTTTGCTGCTGGATCGGTGTAGGCTCCAGCATCGGCCACTTTGAGGATTACTGGCGGGGATCAGGGTGGAGCGGAGCCTCCGAGGGCTCAGGGACGTGCATTCCAGCTTACAGCAGAGGAGGTCAGGGCAGAGCCAGATGCAGCAGCGGGTATGTTTCCATCTTGTTATCTTGGTATTTGTGTGGTATTGTAAATCTGTCTGCATTGTTCCGCATGTTTCGTAGTATGATTGAGGATCTTAGTAGTTAGGAGTTGTAGTCAGCGTTCAGGAGGACTCCTGGTCGAAAGATAAGGTATATGATCTCGTTGCTAGGAATAGCAACAGCGATGCGAGAAGTGTTCAGTTGAGATTCGAACTTCCCTGGAGTTCGGGTGTGCGATGGCGGAAGGGATATTCGGTGAAGGTTACTCACTCCCGAGGGAGTCAGTTCATGGTTAAGAGGGAATATATGGAGTAAGGGCGATTGAGCTATGCCGGTTTTGGGCATCGGTGGTTAGTAGTCGGTGCACTAAGTGGGGGAGAATTGGAAAATTCTCCGGTGAAACAACATGCATCCAAGGATGGTTAACTGTTTGGATTTCAGCAGTGTTTTGCTGAGGGTGTGGATCAGTGAGAGCAAGTAGTACACAAGTGGGGCGGAGCACAGACCATGGTTTTCGGAAAAGGTGACTGATTGTTGTAAGGTCTGGGTTTAGGCCATGGAAAGGATTCCGGGAACGAAACTGGAGTTCGGAACCCCAAGAGGGCTAGAACAGACTGCATGGGAGAGATTCCCGGGAAGGATGGTTCAGGGTGACGTACGACAGTGTGGAGCGGTCCGGATAGACTGAAGGCCGGAAGGCGTACCAGTCAGACCGAAGGCTCGAGGAACGGTCCAGACAGGCTGAAGGCCCAGGAGGGCGGTCCAAACGTGTTGAAGGTTCTGAGAATGGTCCAGATAGGCTGAAGGCCTGGTAAGGCGGTCCAGTCATGCTGAAGACTCTGTATGTGTTAGTGGATCTGTATGCGGAGAATGAGTGAATATGTCGCCATGCAATAATAATCGATATGGTCTGGCCCCAAGTATTGATCATGATGATGAAGTTGGCTGGAGGCCGTGCATGGGCCTTGTTAGTTACGTGATCAGATTCGGAGTATGTGGGAGTTCGAGAATAGCAGTTGCTCTACATGGATAGTGTACAGTGGAGTTTAGCTCTGTGGCACTTATAGGTGCGGTAAGGGTTCTTGAGTAGACTTCCTGGAAAGGGAAGGTATGTAGCTCCGGAAGGAGTTTGGGTCCTCTGAAAGGAAGGCAGTGGAGTAAATGGATGATCGAAAGTGCTTGGTAGTAAGCATTGGGGTTGTACTAGGTATATGGAAGCACATACGGGTTGGATGCGCGTTGAGGTTGTGGCAATGTTGGATGATGTGCAGGCATGTTTTCAGTCTCCTTGGAAGAGGAGGAGGAAGGAGGTTCCAGATTGGAGATTGGGACAGAGGAAGGTAAGACAGAAGGTTAACAGACTCGGGAGTAGTCTGGACTGGTGTTGGGGACTGTATAAGGATATTACAGTCAGAGGTCAAGGACCTAGAGATCGTGATAGGGAGGTGTGAGTGGGTTGCACTCCGTTGTGTCGAACCGAAGGGTTCGAGGGTGACGCAAGGACAAGGTCCTTAGTTCCGAGTATGGTCGTAGGCTTGAGTTATGTATACGGAGGTATTCCAATCTGGGGTATTCCTGTTGGATTAATGTCTAAGTCCATAACTATATTTGGTATGTACTTGACCCGACCCGGCATGGTCCATTTGGGTTGCACTTCACCGGCACAATTTATATGGATAGTCTTTTGAGAATAGTATATTTATGATTTATATTAATATATTATAAGTTCTAATATATTAATATGGAATCATATTATTTAATTAGTATTGATCAAGAATTAATTTATAATTAATTAAGTGATAAAAAAGAACTAATTAAATATGGACTCTTATATATATGGAATGGGCCAAGTTCATTTAGGTTGGGCTAAGCTTTCATGGATGGTCCATGGAGCTTTTAACCCATGGATCCTATGTAAATGAAAGGTCATGGGTATTAGGGTTTACATGGATGTAACCCTAATCCTCCATAATATATAAAGGGGTCCTTGGCTCATAAAATTGGCACAAGTGTGTGAAAATAAGAGTGGGCCGATTTTAGTGTGCATACATATTCTCTCTTGTTCTTCCAAGGTGTTTTGGTGATTTGTGATTCCATTTGAGGCTTCCACACTATTGGGCTAAGCTCTTAAAGCTTGAAGACATCAAGCTACATCAAAAGGTATGTCATAGGTGCTTCATAATATGCTAGTTAGGATGAAACCTTGGAATAGTTAATATTTGCATGTATAATAGAGAAAACATAGATCCAAGGTTTATAGGGTACCATAGGAGTGTTAGAATGCTCAAAACCCAACATTGGTATCAGAGCCAGGTTGTTTTCTGTTATATTGATGCAAATGTTTTATTTTCAAGTTGGAAAAAAAAAGGAAAAAAAAAATGACGTTTGTCAAATTTTAAGATAATTACTTGTTTTGTGAAAAACGAATTATTTGTAAAATTTGAATCATTTGTTATATGAGTTGAATTAGGTCAAATTTAGTAAAAAATAAAATGATATGATTATTTTATTAGTTTTAAAAGTTTGATCTAAATGTTTTAAGGAGTTACATATTTTGTCATAAAATTTTGGAGCTCAAAAGTTTTTTTTTAAAGTTGTGATCTTAAGGGTTTTTGAAACTTCCATAAGTTATGGATATGAAAGTTTTTTTTTTAAAAAAAAAAAATTTGATTCAAAGTTTTTATGGAGTTACAAAATTTGGTGTTAATGTTTTAAAGAATTCCATAACTTGTTCTTAAGTTATGGAACATGGAAAGTTTCATCATAAAACACCATTAATTCCATAAGTTATGGAATCCAAAGGTTTTCAAGAATTACAAAACTTGCCCTCAAGTTTTGGAATTTGAGAAAAGTTTTTTATGAAAAAAAGAATTGAATTCTAAAACTCTTGGGTTCATAACTTAAACAATTAATTAAATGGTTTTAATTTTGAGTTTAATAATTGGAATTATGATGTTTTGTTGAATAGTTCAAATTAACTCTTATGGACTTTATTAATAGTTAATTAAAGCGTTTAATTAAAAGAGTATTATTAAATCCATAAATATATGGTTTGAGTTTAATTAAATTAAAAGTCTAGTTTAATTAATAGATTAAACCATCAAGTATTTTAAATGTCTAAAATACACCCTTATACTATTAATATATTATATGTATAAGAGCAAGTCGTCTTACCATTAGTAGGCCTCATTCACGAAGCCGGTCTATAAGGGGGTATAAGGTTGTTGCCTATAAAATGGAAGCTTAATGGGTGTCCACTCTCACTCACCGCTTCCTTGACTGGTGGAGGGTCGTTACCCGAACAGGTAGGACAAGGACTATAATTCTTCCTTCATTAAAAGTATTAATGATAAATACTAAGTAACTAAACCTTTTATTAATTCCCAATCTTAGTTACTTAGGAAAATGTGAATAAACATATGGACCCTTTGGTAATGGGACTATCTCAGACTTAGCCTTTCTCTTTACCATTTGGTCAACCGGGTTGACTATGGCCAATCCCTTTCCATTGGGAAGAGAATGCTTTTTCTGGATTTCCAGTGTCACCATTGTCACTGTCCATAAAGTTTTTGGGAAGTTGATCTTCTAATCAAATTTGCTTCACTATCGTTCCAAATCATTGCTGATTCAGCAGCACCAAGCAAATAGATATGATCATTAAGGTTCATGTCATAGTCTGTATCATAGTAGTCCCAAAGGAACTCACTATGTGACTTAGAAAGTGATTGAACATCCAACTTTCTCAAGACTTTAAAACCCAACTCTCCCGGCTTGTCAATATGTGACTTCATCTCTAAGATGTGATCACACATAGACCTTGCTTGCCTTTAGGGCTTGAGTGACCTTGAACTTGTGGGTTAGGGAGAATAATTGGAGGAGGTGGAGGAAGTAAAGTTCCAAGAGATTTGGGAAGATCATAGATGTCTGAACTCGACATCTTTTGGGAGATATTCAAGATAGTTGATCTAAAGTCCTTAATATAACACCCAATATGAAATATTAAGGCTAGGATCCAACAACCTATTTATAACTGGAAGAGGGATGTCGTAATCCGAGCGTCTTACCATTAGTAGGCCTCATTCACGAAGCTGGTCTATAAGGGGGGTATAAGGTTGTTGCCTATAAAATGGCAGCTTAATGGGTGTCCACTCTCACCCACCGCTTCCTTGACTGGTGGAGGGTCGTTAGCCGAACAGGTAGGACAAGGACTATAATTCTCCCTTCATTAAAAGTATTAATGATAAATACTAAGTAACTAAACCTTTTATTAATTCCCAATCTTAGTTACTTAGGAAAATGTGAATAAGGTGCTAATCCATGAAATTACACTTTGCACTTTGTTGAAACCGTTAGTGGAGCGTGTGTGGTTAATCGACACACTAACCTGGATTTAACAAAGTAGGAAAAGGGTAACTTAATATTTATCATAGTATCAGTGGAGCTCGTGTGGTTAACCGGCACATCGATTGAGGGGTAAATATTAAGGGTTCCAAGTATATTTGCATGGTTACTTCACACCTTGTTTTGTGATCCTCGGCATCCCAGTCACAAAACCTGAAGGGCACACTCGAGATTGAAACATGCCATTGAAAAGTTCAATGAATCTCAAAAGATCTAGGAGTTTCAAATCCAAGCAAAAAACCTAATTAAATTATTTCGTTTTTCATAGTGGAAATTGGTAAATCGTCATTTACCTACCTTCAACTATTTTATAACTCGGATTACGGCATCCCTCTTCCAGAAAAAGCATTCTCTTCCCAATGGAAAGGGATTGGCCACAGTCAACCCGGTTGACCAAATGGCAAAGAGAAAGGCTAAGTCTGAGATAGTCCCATTACCAAAGGGTCCATATGTTTATTTTGCCAAAGGAAGGGCCGTTGATTGCAAAGCTGCCAAATTTACCTAAGGATGTTAAAGTCAATAAGTTTGACTCTACATCAGGTAGAGCCCATTATCTAACTCTGTTAAGTTCTATTCTGAGATCCTCATTACATGATGTGACTGGGTCACATGTTGATGTTTTAAGAATCAAAGAATAGAGAGAAATCTTAAAGGAAGTATATGCTGATTCTGATCGCGAAGGTGGATTTCGATCGCATCAGAATTTTGAGCAGTTGCTTAAGAAGTTATGATATATTGCTAAGGAATAGATAACAACAATTTTCCATGTGGATTGTAAGGATAAGTTTTTCCACAAAGTTTTAAAATAAAAGAAAATTGTTTAATTTTGTTTATTTGAAGTATCCTTACAATGGCATTTGTGGAAAATTGTTGCTTATATGATTCCACTGACAGCAATATTGGAAAATGGATTTGATTCTTTCATTTGTGGTAGTGTCTAAATTTACCAAATCAGGAAAGTTCCTCATCACCCAAGTTTCAATTGGACCGAAACTTAGAATCATGCAAGTTGAATAGTATGATGAATGAGAACTTTCAAGCATTGGAAAATCAAGACTAATTACTTGTTCACATGGATGTGTGAGTCAAGTGAAGGACTAAAGGGATCGAGTACACATTCTTATGCACTGGTCATGTCCACCACAAAGCTCGTTAAGACTATTTGATTTACTAAAGTTTAGTAAATATGGTTATACTTACAAGTTTAAGTATAATTCTGAAACATTGGAAAAGTCTCAGTGTATGGCAGAACGAATGGGAAGAATCAAATTAGGCAGAAAGATAAAAGTTTCTCAAATCTGAAAAGATGGGAGAGTACTTTAGTATCATGTTTGTGATCATCTTAATGATTTAGAAATCATATCACAATTAGTCCTCTAAAGGTCATCTTAGTGCATTCTTATGACTAAGAAGAGGAGTCATGAATTGTTGAAATGGTTAGATCAGGAAGATGAGTCATACTTTGTTCCAAAACAATTCTTAGAGTCATACTCCAAGATTGTAACTTGAGTGACATATCTTAAAGAAAGGTTTAAAACACTTGTCAAATGTAAGAGTAAAAGTGTCCTACTCCTGTATATTTGAAATTGGTAAGTTGTGATGTTTTGGATAAAACAAAGACCAACTAAGGCCAATTGTGTGAAGTGTTTGTCTTGATAAAGAATCCGCACTATCTCTTGAATATTTGGCAAGATAGTCTTATATGTCAAGAGGACAGTGGGAGTCTTAAAGATCCTAAAAAGAATTTCAAGAACTAATCAAGAATAAAACCTGAGGTTCTTCACTAGCACACGACTTGAGGTTTATAACCTATCGTGTTGACATATTCTGTGCCCATTCCAGTTAAAATTGGCTTTGCATAGGATTCTGAAAATTCTCAATTGGTTGCATAACAACTTGGAAGCAATGGCAGGCCCTGTACTGCCAGGTGGCAAGAAGTTAAGATTGCATAAGTTCAGTCCATACGAGTTTGGATTTGTCATTATCCTTGTCCTGTGACTATGGTTTTGACGATTCACATGGATAAGAACACATACACCATAAAATCTAAGGGTCATAAGGTTTCTCTCCGATTCATGAAAATGATGGTGAGGAAACACTTCCACCAAGTAGATTTGAAGCAGATGGCAAAAGGTCTAAACAATTGAGACTATGATTACAGCATCCCTTTTCATAGTTCTGAAATTGTTTAGACACACATGCATGCTATCTAAGGAAAGGTGTATGATTTTGATAAAGTTTTATCAAAGCATCTCGTATCAGAAAACTGAACTTTGGTAAGAAAGTCAATAAAGTATTGATTTCTAGAAGTCCAGCTGATTTCTGAGTACATGTCAAATCTAGTGGGAGCATAAGTGTTATGCTAATAATCATCATGTTAGTTGGAGCATGATAATTATTGTTAGTGTTGCAAGTTAGCAATGTTAATTATAGAAAACAAAAGTTTCAATTCGTGAGGCTGCAGGGATTGAAAAAGTTGTTTTGCTATAATTAAGGGAGAGGATATAGTTCATTTCAGTTCTAAAGGCTTAGATTGAGACCTTAATCATCTTTAGTCAAGAATATATATATGAATTTCATGTTGGATTGGTTCAACTTAAGGAAATTCTATATATTGCGTTCTCAAAATTCGATTATGATTACGGCATCCCTCTTCATAGTCAAATTTTGAAAACATGGCAAATAAAAATATTGTAGCAAAAGACTGGTCTAGAATCATGTCTTTATGTGACACATCATGAATCGTGTACCATTTGCTTTGGGTACAGGATCGATTGCATCTGCTATAATATTTGTCATTTCTAAATTTTTCCAAATGCCCAGAGGCATTAAGAAGGGAAAAGGTCTAGAATTGGATATGACTAAAATGATTAAGCAATTGTCGAGGACAATCTAAGGTTTACCAAAGATTGGTTGCTCAGGGACAGTTGGAAGTATAGTGCTAATTTTGGAAGGACCATATTGACATATTCTGAAAAGAGGCATCTCTTGTTCAGAAGTGATAGTCAAAATGAGAATATGGAGTTGTCTCCATAGGTGGAAGTTATCTGTGTAAGATTAGAAAACTTAATGCAAGAAGCATGTCCAAAGCAATGTACTTTGAATATGAGACTTAGTTTCCATGGAGTTGATCTCCATTGGAATACCTTATAATGACTGTTGACAAGTCTTTGTGACTTTGTACATATTCATTACAGGAGAGTCAGTGCATATAAGTTTAAAATCTAAACATATTTCGATAAATGATAGGAATTTGAAATTCTCACATTTTTCGATAAGGATTTGGGAGTGTGAAATTAGAATCATTGAAATTATGTTCAATTAGTTTATTTCACAAAGTAAGGATCATAGACAAACATAGAGTGCATACTTGGTGTATGGTGATAAATAAAAGTGTTTATTTATATGCATAGGGTTTGATACCATATTTGATTCATTTATTCTTGTGTTTCACTTTGCATGTTTTGACTTCCAGAATAACTAAGACGCTCTTCCTGAATGATTAAGTTATTCAAACCATCCACAGTCGGTCATATGTTGGAAGTAGATATGAATCAAGACTGTCATGGGTTGGTTTGTAGAGGTCCAAGTTGGTGGACAAAGTGGTGCTACAACACTCATGAGTGCTCATAAGTTCTGAGTATTGGATTCAACCCGCGCTCATTTGAATCACTTCATGGATTTTATCACGAGTGATCATGAGACGATAATATCTTATATTCTTCAAACCTAGAGATATGAGTTGTTACTATGAGTTGGTTATACATTGATTGCACGAAAACGCATTTGGTAACTCGATGTTATAAAACGTGCCTTTGTGTATGATTCAACAAGTAGTAGAACAAGCCATATGAGTCGAAGTTTATCCATTCCTTTTACCTTCGGGATAAAAGCGATATCTGTGGGCCCCTCGATGATTTAGCGATGACACATGTGAGTGCTTGGCCAAGCCAGGACTGATTTGATTTGTTCAATCAGTCAGTCATCATAAATCGAAAATCGGGAAACAACAAATGGACAGAGAGAATGATTATAATCCATGTCTCAGTCCATATGATATCTAGAATGGAGGAATATATGATCCCTTATCTAATGGACAAGTCATTGACAAGGTCAAAGTTCGACAGCGGCTTTAAGAGCTACGATTGCCAGTTAGGTTTTGAAGTCATACTCAATAATAGTTTTAGACTTATCCAAGTGGGAGACTATTGGATTAATATCTAAGTCCATAACTATATTTGGTATGTACTTGACCCGACCCGGCATGGTCCATTTGGGTTGCACTTCACCGGCACAATTTATATGGATAGTCTTTTGAGAATAGTATATTTATGATTTATATTAATATATTATAAGTTCTAATATATTAATATGGAATCATATTATTTAATTAGTATTGATCAAGAATTAATTTAGAATTAATTAAGTGATCAAAAAGAACTAATTAAATATGGACTCTTATATATATGGAATGGGCCAAGTTCATTTAGGTTGGGCTAAGCTTTCATGGATGGTCCATGGAGCTTTTAACCCATGGATCCTATGTAAATGAAAGGTCATGGGTATTAGGGTTTACATGGATGTAACCCTAATCCTCCATAATATATAAAGGGGTCCTTGGCTCACAAAATTGGCACAAGTGTGTGAAAATAAGAGTGGGCCGATTTTAGTGTGCATACATATTCTCTCAAGTTCTTCCAAGGTGTTTTGGTGATTTGTGATTCCATTTGAGGCTTCCACACTATTGGGGCTAAGCTCTTAAAGCTTGAAGACATCAAGCTACATCAAAAGGTATGTCATCTAACTAGAACTTTGTAGTATATGTGCTTCATAATATGCTAGTTAGGATGAAACCTTGGAATAGTTAATATTTGCATGTATAATAGAGAAAACATAGATCCAAGGTTTATAGTGTTGCATGTACACCATAGGAGTGTTAGAATGCTCAAAATCCGACAATTTCATCATGGGGATTCGTTCCAGGTTGCAAGTTATCAGGGTTATCGCCAATCTTGGGCGAAGGAAGATGGATTAGTGTCTTGGCGGAGCTCAGTGGGTGTTGTGGTATCCATTTTTCGCAGGTTGCGAATGAATGCGTAAGACGGAAGTAAGGTAGTGTCTTCAGGTGGCACTTAGTTGATGAGTGTTGTCATCAGAGAAAAGAAGCTGGTGGACGGCTTGAAGCAGTTATCAGGACCCTGCGAGGGAAGAGATGGATTTTAGAGATTCAATAACTGTGTTTGAAGGAATCTGGGTCGGTTTGAGATCAGTGGATGCATTGTGGGAGTGTCATCCGGAAGTTTGTGATGCCGCAGGCTTCGAGGACGAAGCCTAATTTAAGTGGGGGAGAATTGTAACATCCCAAGTTCGGAAGCAAGATGTTGAAGGATGCAAAGTGTAAATTTAGGAAGGGGACTCGACGAGTAGGTCCGCTTACTCGTCGAGTCGGAGCGGGATTGATCGCGGGTTAAGTGGCCAACTCGCCGAGTCGGCGGCTTGGACTCGACGAGTTGGTGCTGGAATGAGAAAACCCTAATCCCGAGGGTTGCACCCTATTTAAAGGACATTATGTCCTTCTCCCAGCCTCCTAATCCCCCAGAGAGTTCCAGAAAACCCTAATTTCGTGTGAGACTTCATTGTTGAGGAGATTGGAGCTTGGAAGAGGAATTTGGTGGAAGGAGCTTGAGAAATTGGAGGCTAGCATCAAGGGGCTTGCGTAGATCTGGGATCTACATCGGTTTGGGCACATCTCAGAGGTAAGGAGCCATTATCTTAAGCTATTTCCTTTTTAGGTTCATCCTTGGTGGTTGATTTGGAGTTCCTTAGCTTGTTTGAGATCTATTTCGGGTTTGGAGCTTAGATTTGAGGTTGCTACTCCAGATCTAAGCTTGTGATGGTCCTCAATGCCATAAAGCTCATGTCTAAGAGTTATTGGTGAAGCCCCTTTGTCATGAACCCTAGCCCTAGAGTGTTGTGGGCCTATATCTCCTTGGTTTCACGTAAAGTTTGCAACTTTATGTGAGGGTTAGGCTGTAGAAGAGTGGATCTATAGATTGGAGCCCCTGCATGGCTCGAAAAGCCTCTGAATGGATTGAGAACTGGAGAGACTCGGCGAGTCACATGGGTGTACTCGACGAGTTGTATGAAGATTGCCTTGGACTCGACGAGTTTGAAGAACAACTCGGCGAGTCTGTTGAAGATTGCCTGGGACTCGGCGAGTCTGTTCTTGGACTCGGCGAGTCTGGTCGCGGAACCCTAACCTCTTCTGGTTAAGCCTCGAATCGGTGAGTCGAGGGACAACCCTGTGAGTTGAGCTGGATGGGACTCGGAGATCGTTGGACTCGACGAGTCTTGGGCGACTCGGCGAGATGAGTCGTGTTATGGGAGTTTCTGAGTATAGGAACTCGACGAGTCGACGGGTCGACTCGGCGAGTAGAATCAACCAGGAAGGTTGACTTTGACTGAGGACTTTGACTTTGACCAAGAGTTGACCAGTTTGACTTCCAAGGGTTTTTTGGTAATTTTGGTATTTATGGAATTGATTCTTTGTTAGTGTTCTGTGGTGAAGTTCGTGTCGGTGGTCGGAGCAGCTTGGTCTTATCCCTTCAGTCGGCAATTGCAGGTGAGTTATCCTCAATATATTGACAGGGTCTACGGCACCAAGGCCGGCCCTTTATCGGATGGAAATTCGGGTATTGTTTGTTATGTTATTGCTTTGCTAGATCTGCATCCTGGTTTTTAGGATGGTATTATGTTAGTGACCTGGTTAAGGTCGGTACCCGGTATATAGGGTAATGTTATGCTAGTGACCGGTTAGGTCAGAATCCTGGTTAGGATGTTGATATGATATGTGATCTGTTAGACTGTTTGTTTGGTTAAGGTTTGTTAGGCGATTAATTGTTTATGTGCACATGGTTGATTGACGGGGGTTGGGTTGAGGGAGGTCCTGCTTTGTGCTGTAGGCCAACATACCCAGGGCGGACCGGATATTCCGAAGGCCCAGCGAGCGGTCCGGATAGGCTGAAGGCCCCAAGAGGGCGGACCAGACGTGCCGAGGCTCGGAGAGTGGACCAGGCCGACTGAAGGCCCGGTGTGGGCGGACTAGTCATACTGTAGACTCAGAGAGTGGACCAGGTGGATCGAAGGCCCGGTGCGGGCGGATCAATCACACTATAGACTCGATGTACATGGCTAGACTCGGAGGGTGGACCAGGTGGACTGAAGGCCCGGTGCGGGCGGACCAGTCACATAGTAGACCCGATGCGCATGGCTCTTCTATTTGTGATATGTTATGAGTATGTTTATGTGTGGTTGGTATTTTGGGGGTAACTCACTAAGCGTTCGGGCTTACAGTTTCAGTGTATTGTTTCAGGTACTTCAGGAGATCGTGGCAAGGCGAAGGTGTGATCGTACCGCTCCTCATGTTTTATGTTTTATGTGATATGGTTCTAGGGGATACTCTGATGTTTAAACTATTTTGAAAACGAGATGTATGAACTTAATGGTTTTTGAATGAATTAAAATGTTTTAAATTGGCTCAATTAATATGGGTGTTACATAGGTTCTTGTTAGTTTCTCCATCTTGTCAGTTTCTTTGATAGGCAGGAAGTGTGCGGACTTTGTTAACCTGTCTACGATCACCCAAATGGTATCGAGACCACCCATTGTCTTGGGAAACTTGGTTATGATGTCCATTGTGATCCGCTCCCACTTCCATTCATGTATCTCCGGTTTTTGAAGTAACCATGAGGGTTTCTGGTATTCGACTTTAACCTTGGCGCAAGTAAGACACTTACTTACGAAGGTAGCAATCTCTGCTTTCATGTTAGGCCCCCAATATAACCTTTTGAGATCCAGATACATCATATCTGAACCTGGGTGGACGGAATATCGAGTATTGTGCGCTTCGGTCATGACCACGTCTCTGAAACCACCGAGCTTCGGTGTCCAAATCCGATCTATGAGGTACAAGGCTCCGCCACCCTTGACTTCCAAGTTTTTATCCATCCCTCTAAGGGATTCACCCGCTACATTTTCAGGCTTTAAGGCTTCTATCTGAGCCTCCTTAGTTTCGCATTCGTAGTCACTGAGTAGCTCGACGCACCGTCGTTGTCTCATGTTGAGCTCCTTCTGGTCGAATATATGTTGAAGGCATTTGTGGTCTGTAAAGATAGTGCTTTTTGTACCATACAGGTAGTGTCTCCAGATCTTCAGAGCAAATACCACTGCTCCTAACTGAAGATCATGTGTGGTGTAGTTGACTTCGTGTGTCTTTAGCTGTCTTGAGGCATAGACGATGGCCTTTCCTCGTTGCATAAGAACACAACCAGGCCCTTGGTTGGATGCATCACAATAAACCACGAAGTCTTCTATCCCTTCTAGGAGGGATAGTATCGGTGCTCTGCATAAGGCTCGCTTCAGCGTTTAGAACGCCTTCTCTTGTTTCTCTTCCCAGTCAAAGGTCACACCTTTCTGGGTCAATGTCGTGAGTGGTTTCGCGATCCTAGAGAAGTTATGAATAAACCTGCGATAGTAGCCAACGAGGCCTATAAATTGACGAATTTCGATAGGCATCTTCGGAGCTAACCAGTTCTCAATGGCCTTTATTTTGGAAGGATCCACGTGAATTCCTTCTTCCCTAATCACGTGACCCAAGAATTCGACTCTTCGAATCCAAAATTCGCACTTCGAGAACTTCGCATACAGCTTCTCTGCTCGTAGGGTTTCTAAAATCTGACGTAAGTGTTGACTATGCTCCTCCTTACTACGAGAATAGATAAGAATGTCGTCGATGAATATGATAACGAATTGATCTAAGTAAGGACGGCACACCCGATTCATCAAATCCATGAACACTGCGGGCGCATTGGTTAATCCGAAAGGCATCACTACAAACTCGTAGTGTCCATAACGAGTTCGGAAGGCTGTATTGGGAACATCTTCCTCTAACACTCGTAACTGGTGATACCCGGATCTCAGGTCAATCTTGGAAAAGTAGTTGGCTCCTTGCAGTTGGTCGAATAAGTCGTCTATATGTGGTAAAGGGTATCGGTTCTTAATGGTTAGTTTGTTTAGTTCTTAGTAGTCGATGCACATATGGAACGATCCGTCTTTCTTCTTCACGAACATGACCGGCGCTCCCCAGGGTGAGAAGCTTGGTCTAATAAAGCCCTTGCTGAGCAGTTCGTTAAGTTGACCGGATAGCTCCTGCATCTCAGCCAGTGCTAGTCGATAAGGCGATTTGGCTACAGGATTAGCCCCTGGAACTAAGTCGATTCTAAACTCGACTTGACGTTGAGAAGGTAATCCTGGTAGTTCTTCTGGAAAGATGTCGGGAAAGTTGCGTACTTCTGGGATGTTCCTTATGTCTTTCGTCTCTTGGCTCATATCGACTACATGAGCAAGGAATGCATGACATTCCTTTTGTAAGTACTTCTGGGCTTGTATACTCGAGATGATTCTAAGGTTCGTGCCTGGTTTGTCGCCGTAGATAACTAGGGTTTCGTTAGACTGTAGATTAACACGAACGACCTTCTCATAACACATGATGTCGGCACGATGTAGACTCAACCAATACATGCCGATAATGACGTCGAAACTTTTAATAGAGACCGGCATGAGGTCGATTGGAAATGAATGGCTATCTAGAGTTAGGGTACATGTAAGTCCCCAATTTGCTTGTGTATCAATCAGATCCGTTTGATGGTGCAGAATCCCAATCAAACGGATGATGCCAGATGAAAATAGAAGAGAAGGAGAAGAAAAATAATATGAATCTTCAATGTATTGATGAATGGAATGATGCTCCTTTACATGAGATTCACACACACACACACACTTAAGCTCCTTTCTCTCTCTCTTGGACGTATAGTCTCTCTCATACTCTGACACCTACTAACACTATATATAGGGAACAGAGGCTGCAAACATGTTTACAACCGTAGATGCCTTTACAACCGTAAAAATGTTTACAGCCGTAAACGCGTTTACAACCGTAAACACAAGGCTGTTTTCGGTTCTAGACCAAAAACTACAATTTCCTAGAAAAGTAAAGTATAAACCATATTTTTGACCCAACAATCTCCCCCTTGGTTTATAGCTTTCTTTTCTAATTGACCCAACAAAATCCCCCTAAAAATGTAGCTGGCTTTTCTTCAAAATTTGACTCTGAACGTACATTGGGTGAGGAGGCTTGATGTACTGATTCTTGAAAGATAGCGCTTTCAGCTTGAGAATCTTCAGAGAGAATATCAGAGAAAAATAATCTTCTGGATCACTTCAGCAGGTTCATAGATAGCAGCAAATTGATTGAGGCTTTAATGCAATCTGTCACATAATCTGCAAGTGCAGCTTCACCTTGCTTATGGGCTTGAAGGATTGAATGTTGAAAGAATAGTCTTCATTTCTTGCTCCTTCGAATGAGAATTCTTCGATGATCACGGACGAAGCGTTGGCTCAGAAAATCTCAATACAGTCTCCATGAGTCTCATCTACATCTGAATTCACTTTTCAAAACAAAGCAAAAACTAAAAGAAAACTTAGCACACAATATTTTTGGATTTTTCATATTTTCTGGAAAAATAAAAACAAAAACAAGAATATTTTTGGATTTTTGATTTTTTGAACAAGAAATAAAACAGAAATAACACTATTTTTGGACTTTTTTTTTTAATTTTTCTGATTTTTTTTTGTTTGATTTTTTTTAATTCTCCCCCTAAATTTGTGCACAGAGGAAAACTATGAACAAATTTAACAAAAACAAAAATATTTGGGATCAAAGTTGTGAGACAGTCTTAACTTTGTTTATTAGTACCTTCACCTTCAAGAATAGATTTGGTCAATTGATGGTATTGTGGTCCACTTAAACACGAAGGATATCGACAAACTTTTCTAAATAAACCATTTAGCCGAAGACGACCACGGGTATTGTTGTCCACTTAAATTAAGCATCGAGATCTACAGACAACCTCTAAGTGGTTCAATTTTAGTTGCACTAGAACGTGTTCCCCACTTCCCGATATACCCTGGTTATCAAGAACTTCCAAAGAACTCCTTACTTTAGGTGAATAGACAATTATTAAGGAGGAAGTAAGATTTAGAAATAGGTGCATATGTTGTGTCCCAGGCCGGATCTCTTTCAATCACGCAGAGGGGACAACATATGACAAACAGAGATAGAGGGATTGAGAGGTAGAATGTTGTTCCAGGTCGGATCATTTCAATCACGCAGAGGAGACAACATATGGCTCACAGATAGGAAGAATTGCACAGATAAAGAAGATGCATAGAAATAGAATTGAATATGTTGCATTCCAAGTCGGATCTCTTCCAATAACGCAGAGTAAGCAACATATGACTAACAGATAGAAAGCAAGAAAATAATTTCCTACAGACCTACTTTATCATAACCCCCCAGTTGCCCTATCAGAACCAGAATTAAGGACATAATCTGTACATCAAGGAAAAGTTGAACCACTGTTCTAGATGCGTATTAATTTAGTGTATCCTGTGGGTTCCCATGTTTATCTCACTGCTCAATCTACCCGAGCGTCGTATGGTCAGTCCAAACGATCCTATCTAAATCCACACTGTCAAATCCTTCGTGCCTACCAGCACATTAAACACAGAGTCTAGACAACTCAGATTCAGTCCCTTACACATGTTTCAGACTGCCCGTTATCACTTTATCTTGATATCACTTCCCAAAACAACCTACTAAAGAAAGACATATAAGGAAATAAAAAATTTTCTTCAAAATGAATCAGTTTAAGATAAACTCAGGAGTATAGAGAAGAAAACTCAAACCGTAAGTCACCGATTGAATTTGCATCCAGAAGGTCTGAGAACAGCACGCATAATCTTAGACCAGATCCGAAAATTCTTCACATCGTTAAGCACAAAACCCCATGAGTGGTCCCTTCCTTTCTTCCTTTCCCGCAAAGGACACATACTCTCACTTAAAGTTCTGAGTGTTGCACAATTAAGAGATGTCCCTTATCATGTGCCTGTAACAACCACTATCAACAAACCGAAGTCTGAAGATATGCCTCCATAGCTTCTCCGACACAGAGCAGGATTAGTTGGTCTTTGGAACCCAATCCATTTTGAAACTAGGTTGACCTTTGTCATCTGTGCAAGGAACTCTCTCCCATGACATATCCTGCTTATCACAAACAGAAGATGTAGAAATATTAGAATTATTAGAAGATTTGGGAGATTGAACCTTTGGTACCCATCTGTAGTTGGGTTTAACCCATTTCTTTTTCGAGCGGATGGGTGCCTCGGCACTTGATTTTGAACTTGAAGTCGGCTGCCGAGATGACTTTGACCTAACCGGTCTTGGCTTCACAGTAGCATCTCTTGAACTTGACTTCTGGGCCAGCATTCCCTTCTTGCCCTTAGGAGTTGATTTCTTGGCCTTGGGAGTTGAACTCTTGCCTTTGTTGACATTCCAGTCGCCATTTTGCGATTTTGACCTTGAAGGGCTTCTTTTGGGAAATCTCCCACTTTGCGCGTTCTGCCAGCCTTGTGCGTAGTAGGGAACGTATGCGCGATTTGGACAATTTTTGGCAATGTGTCCAGGTGTTCCATAGTGAAAACATGTCTTTTTCTTCACTGGGAAGTTGGTTCTTCCTGCTCCTGGTGGCGTGTCCTTGCCTTATCTTTTATTGTTCCCATAAGAACACTTGCAACAGGCACTCTGTTTCACTGGAATTGGTAGCTTGTATTTCTCAACAGCAGGTTTGTTAGGAGTGACTGAGTTAGAAGCAACATGTTAAAAGTTCAAGGAGTCATTGGTTTATTCAATAGTGTTCTCCTTGTTCTTATCTTCCGCTACTTTACCTGCACATAAAGTAGAATCATCAGAAACGTTCACTTTAATATTCTCAGTTGGCCCAGATTGTTCAGTACTAACTGAAGCTGGAACAGGGGTTTGGCCATACTGAGCAGACATTTCTTCCTCATTGGTCTCAAGGGGTGGGTTATAGTTGTCATTAAAAGACGGTGGAACACTGTGATACCCTAGACCCTTGGTTTGATTATCTTTGAAACTCAATTGTTTTTCAACTAAGGACTCGACTGTCTTACTTGACATAGTATAATTTTTGAAACTAAAATCTGTTTTTTCACACTTAATTTTCAAAGTGTCAAGTTCTTCAGTTACAACAGCAAGTTCTTTCTTAAGATATTTATAGTTGACACATTTGTTGTTGTACTCTTCTTTCAATTTATCAAAATCACTAATCTTGGCCTCTAGTTGTTCTTAAAAGGTTTCTGGCCTTTCCTAAGTTGGTACCCCTCTTATTTAAGTTCCTCATTTTCTCTTTTTAATAAATCGATTTCTTCATGAAGAAACTTAATAGTAGTTTCACAGGATGGAGTACATGAAACGTCACTGATCGGGATGCTTGAAGAACTCATTGTTTATCAAAAATGCCCTTCGACTAAAAACTCAAAACTCAACCTTAAAAGTCAAATTTAAAAAGTCAAACTTAAAAGTCAAACTTAAAAGTCAAACCGAAAAGCTAAATTTGAAAATTTTTAAAGTTAAACGAGAAAGTCAAAGTTTAAAGTCAAAGGTCAAACTAGAAGTCAAAGTCAAAATTTGAGGTCAAAAATCAATTTAGAAAGTCAAAAATTAAAAACTAAAATTTTTGGAAGAAAATGGAATATTAAAATAAAAAGAAATTGATTTTTGGGTTAAAAGTGTTAAAGTTGAGAAATTAAGGTCGAAGATATGATATTTGAATTAAATCCAGAAGAGGTGTAGCGTGTGGCAAGCTGGTTCAACTGGTAAGGCGGAGGGTTGAAGAGGGAGAGCACCCGGGTTCGATTCCTGGCAACTCCAAAATACTTTTGATTATTTGCTGCTGCTACGAAGACTATATGAGCTAAATGTGGAAGACAAATAACAAGTCATAGCCTAGAGCAATCGGTAAGACGTTGGTTTGAGGAATCAGGGGACCCAGGTTCGAAACCTGGCAACCCCCAAAAAAAATTTAAGTGTTTGCTGTTGCTCGTGCGAGGATGCTGGCCGAGAACGTGAGGCTGACCGATCACATGTGAGGCTGGCCGCTCATCGAGGACCGTGAAATTCGAGGACCGCAAATTGTTTCCGTCCGTGAAAGCTCCTTTGGTTCGCGGCTGTGAACCCTTCTTCCGGGCCGTGAACACTGCTTCAGATGACGTGAAAAACATCGTATTTCACCTCTTTTTGCTCCAAAACTCAATCAAAAACTCGTTTTTATCAAAAACACAAAGAACAAACCCCCCTATTTTGCGAATGTCTATCCAGAAACGCAAAAATCCTTCAAAAATAAGATCAAAAACGCTCCAGATCTGGCCAAAATGATTGATACAATCCAAGCTCTGATACCACTTGTAAGTCCCCAATTTGCTTGTGTATCAATCAGATCCGTTTGATGGTGCGGAATCCCAATCAAACGGATGATGCCAGATCAAAATAGAAGAGAAAGAGAAGAAGAATAATATGAATCTTCAATGTATTGATGAATGGAATGATGCTCCTTTACATGAGATTCACACACACACACACACACACTTAAGCTCCTTTCTCTCTCTCTCTCTCTCCCTCTCTCTCTCTTCTAGACCGTACAGTCTCTCTCATACTCTGACACCTACTAACACTATATATAGGGAACAGAGGCTGCAAACGCGTTTACAACCGTAAACGCATTTACAAGAGTAAACGCATTTACAACCGTAAACATGTTTACAGCCATAAACGCGTTTACAACCGTAAACACGTTTACAACCTTAAACCCAAGGCCGTTTTCGGTTCTAGACTAAAAACTACAATTTCCTAGAAAAGTAAAGTATAAACCATATTTTTGACCCAACAGTACAACCTATGTATACACAACTAGTGCTCTCAGTTTTTCCGTTAGCCATTTCTACAGTGAACGGTTCTTTCAGTGCGCGTGATTGTTGTTTAAGTAAGTGTGCAAATTTCTGGTTCACGAAACTCCTCTCCTCCCCACTATCAAACAATATGCATGCATAAGAGTTATCGAGGAGAAACATACCAGAGACCACTGTAGGGTCTGCTACCGCTTCCTCGTGGCCTATCGCCAAAACTCTTCCCACTCCACCAGCATTTCCTGCCTTCGGGCGGTTCCTTTTGAAGTGACCCACCTTGCCACATCGGTAGCAAGCCTGGCCTGCTCCAGCACCAGGGACCTGGGTGATTGGCCTAGCCAGAGATTTGTAGAAACGGGCAGTGTACCACTTCCTGTTGCAGTTTGTACACTGCATTTCCCAGCAGGGTCCATTGCGGTTGAAGCTGCACTAGTTGCACTTCGGCAAGCTTCCCGCATACTGCTTCACTGGTACAGTGGCAGTAGGTGGTATCGCTGCATGAACAACAACGACCTGCTGCTTCTTGGTAGAGTTATGCGTCACGTTGTTCTTCTCCTTGTTGTCCCAAAACTTCCGCTTGTTGTCAGAGGCTTTGGAGGGTGCTGGGATGGCAAGGGTTGTTGTGGTCGGTGTGCGGACTCTATGATCGATGAGCCGCTGTGCCAATCGCTTGGCACCGTCGAAGGTAGTGGGGTTTAAAGCTAAGACGTTCCCCTAAAATGGAGGCACCAGCCCCCAGATATACCTCTCGACCTTCTTTCCCTCAGTAGGGACCATTCCTGGACATAGAGCCACCAGATCACTAAACCTGGCGGTGTAGGCTACTATGTCGGAGCCCTTCATGGTTAGGCTCCAGAGTTCTTGTTCAAGTTTCTGAACCTCGCCCCTCGGGCAGTAGTCTTCAATCATGAGCTCTTTAGAGCTTCCCAGCCCATTGTATTAGCCACTATCAGGGTTAGTGACTTGACATGGCTATTCCACCATGTCAGGGTTCTGTCCGCGAAGGTGCAGGCTGCAAATTTTACTTTGCTTCCTTCCGGACAGGAGCAGATCTCGAAGATCGACTCCGTCTTTTCGAACCATTGCGAGAGAGAAATGATCCCACTGCTGCCGTTGAAGGCTCTGGGTTTGCAGTTGGTGAAGTCCTTATACGAACACTCCCTAGGGTGCCTATGACTACCACCTAGGGTGGAGTCAACACCCGATCCACTCCTGCTAGTAACGGTCGTGTTGAATTGAGCTAGGGCTGCCGTAACAGCCGCAGCCACTGCAACTTGGATAGCTGCCGGATCAAATTGTGGAGGAGGTAGTGGTGGTTGAATTGGAGTTATCGGAGGATTACGTCTCGCTGATCGACGTGGAGGCATATTTCAACTGAAAGTTTACAAAGATGAAGATGATAATAAGCATTCAATTGTGAGAATAATGAAGGTGATCCATGGACTAAATCACCATAGCCCAACAAAACAGATGAGAGTATGATTGAAATAGAGATCTAACAATAGAAGAATGAAAGCATTTGGATAAAGATTTCCCATGAGATTAGGTGTCTGTCAATATCACTGGTATTTAAAGATGTAATAAGTTCGGGAAAAATGACCTTGGAGTAGGTCTTACATCACACCAGAATTTAGAAAATTTTGACAGCACAAAGACCTAACAGACTGAATGTTCAAGGTCTCAAGATAAAGAAGAAATTTATACTAGAGTCTATACATAGACCTAAGGTATATCAAAAAGACAGAGTAGAGTAGGCTCTACTCGCGAGGGGAGTTGTTCTGGTGGGTACTTGACTCAGCCCTGGATTCAGCCAGCTGCTGTTTCGTTTCCCATACACGCCTTTGCAGTGCCACCTGGTTCTGACGAAGATCCCTAGTCTCAGATCGGCATGCATTCAGCTCTACCTGTACGGCGTGAGTGCGAGACCTTTCAAAGTTCTGGTCATCAGTCAGATGACGTAGTCGAACTGTGTTCACTCCGGAGTTAGCACGGATCTCCATGACCTGGTCGGAGTTTGCTCTTCCCTGCTCAGCATTGCGAGCTACACGACGAACCATGATAGGAAGGACTCTGTCTGCCGAGCCTCCCTCATTCAGGTTGTAGAAGCTTCTGTCGCCATTGTAGGGATGTGGTTGTCCCTGCTCGTTGCTCCACCTTCCGAAGTTCACCGCCCACAGAGGCGTCGGGCCTTGAAAAGCTGGACAAGGGTTAGGATTTTCAGCAACTTGGGGTGGGTTGTAGACTTCTGGTTTTGAGTCCGAGTCCTCTTGGAAATCCTACTCTTTCTCTTAATCAGAATTCTCCTCGGGGTCTTCTTCTGCTAGGACCACCAAGTTTTCTTCTTTGGGCTCTGCATCAAGCCATCCACCGTGCCCTTGATCGGGAAAGTACGGGTCGCCAGGGAGATGAAATCCAGCCATGTTATCTAAGTGAGAAAAGGGGTGTAAGAAACATATAATAGACGTACTACTATAGATAATTATAAGATGATTCTTACCAGTTACTTCAATACTTGCGTAGTGCATACCAGTCGTATGTGACCAAGATAGAATAGACCTTCGAATAAGTGACCCTAACTCTAAGTCCACAACCAAACAAGGAACATGAAGTAAAGCAAAGATCATAGATTCTAAGTCTATGACACCTTAGTCACATATAACCTTAGCGCATCCACTCAACAACTATTGACTTACTAGTAAAGACCTTTTAGTTTACACATAAGTAATTATAGTAACACAAAATACTCCTATAGTATTTTAAGTTTATGTTATGCTCTAAAGTTTTCATTGTAGTAGTGTTGGTAAGTTTTTAGACTTGCTGCAACACCACAACCATTCCTAGGCACATGCTAATCACTTCTCGGAAAGATATAGTTGATCAGGCTATATCACTCTCAGATCTGATTATATGTCCCCAAGCCTACTTGTGCTGTCCAACAACCGCAATACTTTTGTTCTGTTCTAGTATGACACTGATCCTAGTATGAATGCTTGTATGAATACTTTACTACAATATTTTATTATTTTAAAGGTATTAACTCTTGGTCAGAGTGTTTTAATCCCAATATGTTTATAGTTGTATATCTTTTATGAGTTGATATACTCAATTCACTATAAACAAAGCGCTGATACCAATCTGTCACACCCCCAAACCAGAACGGCAGAAACGTTCGGGGGCGGAGGACGTCATGTACAGTATCATAACAATGCATAATAGTAAAAAAAGAAACAACATCATCCATTGCATTAATAATATAATTTAATACAAGTGTGTTCTTTGTATAGTTTGAAAGACACCAAAAATATGAATCAAAATAAAAGACGAGTCTTGAACATGCTCCGTCTTCTCAAAACCTGGTCATCGGTACCTGTCTACTGGTGACCTGAGAATACAAGTTATTTTGAAAGCGTAGATCAGCATTTAAGCTGGTGAGTTCATAAGTATTTTAGTGTCAAATGTTTGCATTAGTTTGATGACAATGTTTGTATGTGTTTTGATGTAAAAGTTTGTATACTTCCTAGAAAATCCTATATTTCCTACTTAAAATGCAAAGTAGTCTTCTACCAAGACCCAACTGTTTTGTATGTTTATTCTTTTGTAAACGTGAGTGTTTTCCCAAGTATATGATCATCATTACCAGAAAATAGTTTACATTACTGTTTATGTGAGAAGATCACTATATGAATGTAATGGGAAAATGAAGATGTACAGTAGTATTGTATAAAGTAAGTACAGATGTACTAACTACCTTAAAACAATTGTTTAATTAAGGTAAAATGTGAAGAGGTTATAACCATACTTGATTGACTAGTAAAACACGACGATCAAAGACGTGGAAATGGTATGACATTCGTCACCCGTAGACCTGCAGGTCCCACTGTAGCTAGCAGCAAGGTGTAGGATGGTCAATCCCGTATAGATCTATACACAAACTCACGCTCTCCCTCCAGGAGACTCTGGTTACAAAATGTGACACAACAATATATTGGCATGTCATGAAGTAGTGGCTCACATTAATGTTATCTTTGTTATTGTATTAGTATGTTCCTTCCTGTTCTACTTATAGTATGTTCCTTCTGTTTATAATATTAGCATGCTCCTTCTGTTTATAGTATTAGTATGTTTGAACTTACTCATGTATGAACTGACTCTTGTAAGTTTCATTGTTCTAGAAATAGTAAGTAGTAATTCTCTAAACTATACCTATTATAGTTTACTAGTATGATTGTTTGATTGATACTGATGTATAGAAAAGACTCAATTACTTACCAAGCAACTAAGTTAAGTATAATCCTTAAAAATTAATTTAATATCCACACATGTATTTAATAAGTATAACCATGATTTAACCGACATTCGGACTAGTGATCCTACCCTGAGCCCACAACCAAACAAGGAACATGATTCAAGGTATCTAGCAATATTCCTAAGTTTGTTAAAGCATACTTATACATAAATAGATAGATGGATATGATTTGATATAAAAGAAGTTTATAAAATCTTTAAAAGAGTTTTCAACAGTTTGAGTATAAGAAATCCTTTTGAATGTTGTTTTCACATGTATATGATTAACACTATATCATTGTGTTCTACTTCTACTCCCCCCCCTAAAAGCATTTAAAAACATTTAAAAGATTGATTATAGGGGTATGAACTCACCTGTAGTGAGTGATTCGAATGAAAGATCGATATAGGATGCTAAGTATGCCAAGTGAAGTCCCGAGCACAAACGGATCCTATTAAGCATATAATGACACATATATGTATACAATTAGTGTATATAACAACTAATAATGTAAGGGAACAAACATAGGTACTAGGAAACACTTGTAATGAAGTGTTACAATTACATATGATTGTATGAAAGGGTGTTCACGGCCACACTATAAGTGTTTACGGCCATAGAAGAGTTTACGACCACACATGAAGTGCTTACGGCCCAAGGCTTGATCAAATGAAGGGTTTGCGGCCTAGGAAGGAGGGTTCACGGCCATATTAAGATCTTATGAAGGGTTCACGGCCACATGAAGGGTTCACGGTCGTGAAATCTTGAAGATCTTGCACAAGGTGGTTGTTTCATGGTTGGAAATCAAGAGCTTCTAATGGATAGCAAGTGTATGGAAAGGATACTTACTTAATGGTAGTCTTGAAGGTGTTCACGACTCCAAGAATAAGTGTGTATTCTTGGTGAAAAGATGGTGATTTTAAGATCTAAACCTAAAAAGAGTTGAATTCATGGATGAAATCAAAGGGTTTCATTTGCATAAGAAGGATATCATGTAAGAATGGAAGAATCACTTACACTTTTGAAGATCAAAGAGGATATCCTTGATGATACTTGAGAGATAAAGGAAAAATCTTTACTTGAAGATGTGGATAATGAAGGAATAATGAAGGAAACCATTCATATGAAGAGGGGTTCACGACTACCATGGGTTCACGGCCGTGAACCCTAGTTTACGGCCGTGAACTCCTTGTGAAGGTGGTTCCAACTCGATTGTAACTCAATGATTTCAAGTTAATACTTCCTAACATGCAATCCTTGAGTGTACTAGGCTTAGAACTCTCAAACAGACCCTTAACAAAGCTAAAAGTTAACAAAAACAAGTCTGACTTTTGATTGAACTGATTGGCATTACAAGATAAAAATTTCGGGTTGTCACAGTACAGTCTCAACCCCACCATACCATGTCAACATGCACATAAAAAATAACAAATAGCCAACAACAGATAATCATATAAATAGTTAATAGTCTACCAGGCAGAACCACATATCACTATTGCATAACAACATCCAAAATGCCAGGATATAGATCTAACAGATCACTACAGCATAGCAACATACGGTAAACCAGGATATCAATCCAATGGCTCGCCTTGGTGCCTTCAACCCATAAGTACATTGAGGAAAACTCACCTCACTGTTTGACAAATAGCTAATCAATACTCTGCTCCCAAATACCGGCTCAACCCAAATCCTAAATGTCAAAACATTATCCATTAATAATATTTTCCCCAAAATACCCTTGGTCAAACTTGATCAATGGTCAGAAGTCAAGTCAACACCTAGCCGAGTCAACCCAGCCGAGCCAACCCGACTTAGTCGATCCAGCCAAGTACATTGGGCATACTCTTTTGTATGCGGGGCATACTCGATGGTTGACCATATTATGGGATGTTGACTGCATACGCATAGCATACCACTTGGTATGCGCAACATACACACATGTTCAGCCCTTTCCCCATTAAGAGCTTAATACTCCAAAGTTTCATGTCCAAAGTCAGATCCAAGGCTAAAATCCCCTCAATAGTTGTAAAATTTTCAACTTTATGACTTTGCATGCCCATTAAGTGCTTAATACACAAAATCTTAACATCTAAATGCCTTAAGACCTTCTATAGCATGCATGGAGAAAAACTAACCATCAAGACCACATATTTATGAATTAAGACCCCTCGTAAGGTTTTAAAGGACGACACATTGGCAGAGCATGCCATGCTTAAGAATCACCATATTTGGGACCAAAAGTGTCTTAAAGGAAGAGAGGGCTAGATCTACAAGATAGAGTGATCATGTTGTGAACTTTTTACCTCCTGGAGGTTGCTAACAAGAAGGTAATCTCAAATCCAAGATGCTTCTAAGCTCCAAGCTCTTCTCACCACCTTCCTCTTCTTCAAGAACACCACCAAAGTACACCAATGGGCTCAAAATGCACTCTTCTCACTTAGGGTTTGCTTGGGTTCGATTTTCATAGATGGAAGCTGGTGTGGGAATGAGAAATGAGAGATAATGATGTTTATATATAGGCAAAACCCTAAAAATTAGGGTTTAGAGGTTAACAACGTACGTCCAACGTAACGCGGTGTACGACCAGCGTACTAGGGTCCGCCTTAGTACGCTCATCATACACTCATGCGCCTAACGTACTACCTTTTTGGAAAAATTACCAAAAGGCCACTAAGAGACATTCATGAAATCCTTTCAAACCCAAGGGATAAAATGTAATATTATTCGACATAGGGTTGAAATTGAAATTACCTTGACATCGAGATGTTACAAGTATCTAGCAGCATGAGGTTTCAACTGCCTAGATGCATAGGCAATAACCCTGCCCTACTTCTTGAGAACTGCCATGGGCTTGTGATCGATGCATCAAAAAATACCACAAAATCATCAACACCCTCAGGAAGGGTCAATACCAGGGCCTAACATAACTTCCTCCTCAGGGTCTCAAACACAGCCTGTTACTCAGGCCCTCAATGGAAATCCATACTCTTCTTCGTCAGACGAGTCAGAGGAACAAAAATATTGGAGAAATCTTAAATGAATCTACTATAATAACCAACCATCCCTAGAAAACTCGTAATCTTAGATGGGCACTTCAGGACCTCCCACTGCATAACTGCCTCAATTTTCGACGGGTCGACCACAATCCTATTCTAATTGACAGGGTCTTCCAAAAACTGGACCTCTCGTAACCAGAGCTCATACTTGGAGAACTTGGCATAAAACCTCTCTTGTATCAGTACTCAAATTCATTACTGAAGATGCTCCTCATGTTGCTCCCTGGTCTTGGAGTAGACCAGAATATCATTAATGAAAACAATAACTGACCGGTCGAGCATCGGCCTGCATACCTGGGTCATCAAATCCATAATCGTTGGTGGTGTGTGGTGAGCCCAAACGACATCACAACGAACTCGTAATAACTATAAGGAGTTCGAAATGATGTCTTATCCACATCCTCCTCTCTACTCTTATCTGATGGTACCCCGACCTCATATGAATCTTGGAGAACCAAGATGCACCCTGTAACTAATCGAAGAGGTCATCAATCCTAGGAAGTGTGTAATGATTCTTCACTATCAACATGTTCAACTACCGATAATCTATGCACATATGGTGAGACCCATCCTTCTTCTTCACAAATAGAGTCGGTGCTTCCCAGGGTGAACTGCTCGGTCTGATGAACTTCTTGCCCAAAATCTCCTGAAGCTGAGAGGAAAGCTCATGCATCTCTAGTGGTGCGAGGTGATACAACACCTTAGCAATCGGGGCCTCACCAGGGATCAGATCGATCCTGAACTCCAACTGCCTAACGGGAAGCACAATGATTCGGGAATACATCTGGGAATCCTCTAACTACTGGCACATCTGAAACCGAAACTCTCCCCTCATCCCGAGTAGCAACCACATACGCAATGTAACCTAAACATCCATGCTAGAGATACTGCCGAACCCTGGCAGCCGAACAAAAATCTGAACCAAACCCTGGTACCCTCGCCGTAAATGGTTAGTTCTCCCCCACTCGGGGTTCGAACTACCACCAGTTGTCTCTCACAATCGATCATGGCTCCAAATCTTCCCAACCGATCCATGCCCACAATCACGCACACATAGATCATGGGGTTGGGAATCAAGTTAATTGGGTAAGATACCCCAAAAATCTTCAGACTACCATCGTGAAACATGATCGAAGTAGAAACCTTGTGTTTGTTGTTGATGGAAACTTACAACGGATACTCCAGCTCCCCAAGGATCATATAAGAATCCCTACAGGAGGACTGAGACACAAAAGACCGAATTGCACCCGAATCAAAAAGCACAAGAGCAAGCAAGGAATTTACTAAGCAGGTACCTATCAAAAATACAAACATAAGAATATAGTAAACAACTTGACATAATAATAAATGGATACATACCAGTAACGATGTCAAGTGCGGCCCTGGCCTCCTCCGACTGATTACACACATCGCATCCTCTCTGTCAATCATTTTAGAGTTAATTAATTTTTTTTTTGAAAAATATTTTGAAGATCCTTATTTTGAGTCTGGAATCACACAAGTGTTCATCCGAATCACTCAAACCAAGGCTCTGATACCAACTTGTAACATCCCAAAAATCTGATGGGTTTGAGCCATAAGAACTTTCCTATGTGCACATGCAAACCCTAATGCTTCGATCTAGGTTTCTCTAATTGTACATGCATTCATCCAAGACTTTCAAACCCTAGATCTATTGAGTATAATTCAAAATTAATGTGACAAATCAGATCTAGATGATTACCTCTTGTTGCTTGCTTGAATCTTCTTGTTCTTGGAGCTTAGAGTCACAATTGTCACTCCTCTAATGGATTACAAACACCAACTAGCAAGAGGATGATTTGGAGAGAGAAGAGAGGTATAGAAATCGGCCCTAGGGTTCCAAGGAATCAAGTGTAGCCGATTTCTACAACCCAAGGGATCTATTTATACTATGAGCTTCTAGGGTTTCAGCCAAAACCCTAATGGACAACTTAATCACCAAGCAGCCCATGGAACCTTCTGGAGTAAGGCCTTGGACGAAATCTTGATTGGATCCTTCCCACAATTTCGTCCACCCCTTATCCATGAGGGTTCCTAGCCCAAAATACAACTATCACACATTTGACAGTTTAAGCCCCTTTATTCAATTAATCTCTTTTAGTCACCAAATTAATTCCTAATTACTCTATGACTAATATTAATTAAATAATATAATTATTCCTTTAATATATTATTCTCATAATATAATATCTTCTCTCTCTTCATAAATCACCCTGTCAAGTTGCTATGGAAGGCAACCCAAAAGGACCATGCACAACCAGGTCAAGTACTTACCAAATATAGTTACGGGCTTAGACACTAATCCAACAAAATCATGATAAAAAATTTTCACTTTTGTAAAACATTTCCCTAACCAAAATACAATCAACCATTGTTTCAAGACAAATCCATAAAATCATAGTATCAAAAATGTCTCAAACATATATTAGTACCTGAAACCATGAAACCAACAACTATAAGCCAAAGCTTAATGAGTTTCCCCAAAATACCCCACACATAACATAAATACAATACATGAACACAAGGCCCACAAAACGAAGATGGACCGCCACCTAAGCCTTCAAATATAAGTTGGACCGCTCCTGAGCCTATAGAATAAGTTGGACCGCTCCCTTGGGCCTACAATATTAACTAGACTGCCCGGGTATCTTGGCCATCAACATAAAGCAGGATTGCCTCAACCCAACCAAAATATGTCAACATATGCAAACAATAATCAATAACTACCAAGTTTAGGTAATCACACAGATCTACTAAATCTAACAATTCACTACAACATAACAATATCCTATTCACAAGGATACATAGCACAATCTAGTGGGTCGAAATTCGTACTTTCGACCCACGAGTAAAGCAAGGAGAACTCACATCAAAGTCTAGGAGACAGCTGAAATGATCACTGATCCGAATACCAGCTTCATAGGTCACCTATTCAACAAAAAGGGACCAAGTCTCAAACTACAAATCCAAAATACTTCATTTGTACTAAAGTCAAACTTAGACAAAGTCTACGGTCAACAGTCAAGAAGTCAAAAGCCAACTTCCAACCAGTCTACACGCTGCATAGAGCCTAATGTGGAAAAACCAGGGGGTGGCTCTACGTCCCGCATAAGGGGATTTACGACCTACGTAAACCCCTAAAACCTTAACTTAATCATTAAGTCTTTAAATCAGACCAAAATCTCTTCCACCTTCTAGATCTCTATTCTTACAAATGTCTTAATGGATGAAGTCTCAAACTTTATCCATTTTCATGCATACTAAGGGCGTAAAACATAATCTAAGTCCAAAAAGTTACCTAAAGTTCCATAACTCATGAATGGATGAATGAAAGTGACCAAGATGTCATTTTTATGACTTATCAAACTAAAAAGCATCTGGAAATGACATTGCAATGGTCTGGAGTAGCTCTTACTTACATACACCATGGTTATGGGGACAAAATGCATGAAATCCTAAGCATAACTAGATCTAACATAAAAACACATCAAGTTGGGAACTTTATACCAACTAAAGATGGTTGAGGGAATGAAACTTTTGGATCTAAGTTGATTTAAGCTCCTAAGTGGTTCCACAATATTCTTCCTCCTTCATAAGTATACACAAAACACACTCAAGGCTCACAACTCTCAAAAATGGGATTAAAGTTTCAAAGGGAATGTTTGGGAGGATGGAGGCTGAGGATGGAAGGGCCTCAAGAGAGTTAGAGCCTTTAAATATGGCTCAAACCCCAAAAATTTGGGTTTTGGTCCTAGGCAGCTACACGATGCGTAGCTTGATCTACGCCTTACGTAGATCATTAAGTCCCCGCATTAGGATTCCATCCTACGTGTTGCGTAGGAGACTACCCTACGCCCCACGTAGGACTACACTTCCCAAAACTTAATCTTTTAATTATGAAAAGAGTTTTAATTGCAAGGAATGAGTGTTACATGGGAACCATAGAATGAGAATATATGATTCCTTAGTTGTAATAAAGGAGTCGTACTCACTTGACGTGGATTAAGAATATAAACTTATGTTTAATGACTAGTTATAGGATTGTTATATAGATTGGATTTATTACGTTGGTAATTTGTGGATATTTGTGCAGAAAAAGGTCAATAACCCCTCTAAATAGAATTTTTAAATAACATGAAATATTTTAGACTTGTTTTAATGAAATTGATTGATCATGTAAAAGGAATGATGAAGTTTATAAATCAATGTAATCATGCAATTAGTCCTTAAAAGTTTGTATCAATCGATATATAAAATACCTAAAGCATCTTGGCAAAGAACAATGATGTAATGAGAAAACTTGGATCTTTTGGGTTGTATGAAACTGTTAAGATTTATGGAGTCTTGAACAAATTGACAAGTTCCTAAGAGTTCAAGGGCCATAAATGTAACTTGACAAATTAAACAATTGAATTGTTTAATATTTGTTTATTGGACGGTGAGTGGACGGCAAAAGTATTAATTGTTTAATGGAATCCATGTGCAATTTTGTTTCGGCCGTAACATGTGAATGGAAGAAAATTCAAATGGTGGCTGGTCAAACAAAACGGCTCCTCTCTCAGTATATATATGCGATGTAACTCTTTGTATTTGTGCCGAGTGATATTACCATTTGTAATCTTATAGTGAGTTAATATAAAATCTAGTTGCGCCCGTGGACGTAGGATTTACACCGAATCCGAACCACGTAAAATCCTTGTGTTCCTTCTTGCTTTATTTCCTTCGTGTGTTTGTGTGTGTGATAGTGTTTCCGCTGCGTGTACCCGGTCCGGTTCCTAACAGAAACATGCATATAGGCTATGTGCTTTTTGAAGTCATAAAAACACATCGATTGTGTGTTCTCCTATCACCATATGTTACTTTTCCATAACGTATGCATTTGAGGTGAGATTCGCTTCCATCACCTATATTAGACCCTATATCTGAATATAAACTAGAAAATGGATTATTTGACTTCAGAAAAAGTATGAAATGTAGGAGTATTTTGGTCACTTAGAAACCTATGTTTGAAATAATAGGTAGGTATTAAATAGCATCAAGCTTAGAAGGAGTTGTTGCATTGCTAACCCATGAGGTGAGCTTACCGGGAGTACACATCCTTATATTGATATCTTATTTTGGAGTTTTCTAAGCTATTATATGTGTTGTATGCTTTGAGTTATTATTGAGTTATATTATGTTTCCTTATGTGCAATGTGTTCACTATGAGTATTAAGTGTGCATTGCATGGAACCTCTTTTGGAAATCATGTTGATCTTTGTGTTTTTAGTGTTAACTTGAAAACTATTTAGCATCCTTCATGTACATACATTTAGGATGTGAGATTGTAGGTGTCCCTCATATATTCGTGCGGGATTTGACAATTATAGGACAATATATCATTGTATAAGTAGATTTCCAGATAATCCTTATGTAGTACATTCTAGGCTAGCTGCCCTTTGTGTGGCCTAGTGTGATGGTTTACTAGTGTTATTAGTTTATAAATGAACAAAAGGGAGGATTACTCATGAGGTCCACTTTGTAACCATCTACTATAGTGAGTTTGGAATTTATGTGATTGAAAATTAAATACATTATATATTATATTGTGTGTTATTCCTCATTTACCATTTTAAAGTTTGGATTTGAATTTATCAATCTTTAATAACCATTATTTACTCTTTTCGAAATGTTTGGAACTATGGGTTATATAATACCCTTTCTGGTTTGGTTTGGGTCCTTAGAACCCGAATTTGATATATGATGTTTTTATTGATTTTAGAGGTTTGATTCAAGTAAGATAAATTCCTATCTTCTTACTCTAGATGAGCCAATCCAAGGTAATCTCACTAGCAATTCTAACTTATTTTGATGTGTGCTTCTATTAAAGATCTTAGAGATAAGGAGAGAAGATAACAAGAACAATTTGAAGGCCACACCTTCTATGGTTATCTTGTACTTTTTTATTTTATGCTATTGTAATGTCACATCCTCACTAATTTTGAACTTTTAAACCTATTTTGAACTTTCAAACTTGTTTTGAAACTGTGAGACCCTATGATTTTCTACAACTAAAAAACTCAAAGTATTTTGATTAAAGGAAAATGATTTAAGTATTATTTTAAATTATCATAGTGAATGGTGTTTCAACTTTAAATCTTATATATTTTAGTATATTATCTGGATAGTAATATATTGTATATAATATTTGTTACTCGGTGTTTAAATTTATGCATTTTCTTGTATGATGTTATTAATTTATTATATGTAAAATAAAAAGTTTGGTGTTATTTTTTAATTTAATAAAGAGTTGTTTTATCAATGTGATAACTAATTCAATTCGATTGTATAAAAATTAAGAATGAGCATGGTACCGTTGGTTTCGCTTTGAGCCGAAAACAAAATTTAAACGACTAGGCTCATTAAGTATAATAATATATTGCTGAGATTGGTTTTAATCCATCATATGGTAAGTTGAGAAAATTTAAGTGCTTATGCTCATAAAATTTGGTTTGTCATTTTGACAAAAAAAAGTGTTCTAATACTTTCTTTTCTCCTAAATATGCTTGGTAATTTTTTAATAAAATATATTCAGAAATCATATGATAAATCATTTCGAATACCGCAAGAATACCCAAAGTCATAATCTTAATTTTTCAATAAGTATTTACATTTGGAAGGCTAAAGAGTAAAAATATTGTATTATATAAATGTAAATTTGATTAAATTAATGGCATATTACAGGGCCGATTCAAGTTGATTTGGCCCTATACAAAATATAAAATTATGTTAATTAAAAAATTAATATAATGTAACACCAGTTCCAAGTAAATTCTCTTTCTTGCTTTATTTCTTAAAAGTTGGAAAAATGGGTCCGTACGTTGGGCGTATGAGTCCAGTAGGAAGGGCGTAAGACTTTGCATGTGATTGCGGAGTTTTTTACGTACAGTGGGGGTACGTATATGTACGCTGTTTGTACGCAAGCAGGGGACAAACCCTAATTTTTATGGTTTAGACCCAATTTAAAGATCATTATGATCTCAAACCCGTTCTTACCTCCAACCCCCATTCCTCTAAACCCTAAGATCAAAAACCCTAGCCTTGAGATTGAGATTTGAAGCTTTTGAGTGAGTTTTGTGTATTCTTGTTTGTGAAGGAAGATCATCAAAGAAGTGGCTTTGCTCTCAAGTCTTTGGATCCAACAATTACTCAACCTTGTGCATCTTCTGGAGGTATAAAGCTACAACCTTTATGCATATTTCTTTAGATCTTGTTTAAGCTTAGATTTACACTCTTTTTTTCCAAAAACCTTGATCTTTGTGAGTATGGAATACTCCAGAGCCTTTAGGTTGTCCTTCCAGACATTTTAGGGTGTTTTATGTCATAAAAATGCAAGCTTGGACCGTGGTTTTCTTCCATGCAAGAGTTATGGAGTTGTAAATGGTTGAATAAGTTTGGGTTTTGATGTTGGATTCCTTGTAGCCATGCAAAGGCATAAAGGTTTCAACTTTATGGCCTTAGACGTTTTATTAAGCTTAGATCTGAAGTTAAATGTGAAGTTATAATGCATTAAGACCACTTAGATAGATTTTAGACGTCAGGGTATTATGCTGGGTGTAATGCTCTGTACGTTGGGTGTAGAGGGCTGAGGCCCCGTAACCTTTCCTTTAAGAACCAAGCCGTACGCGGGGGCGTAGTAGAGATTACGCAAGGCGTACTGTCATAAAACCGCTTGGGCCATTCTTTTGGCCCTCAGACCATTAGGGTTGGGATTGTTAAGTTGGGCTATGAATGGGAAGGGAAAAATGACCTTTTAGCCCTTACTAAGATAAAGGAATATTTAGACCATTTATTATGGGTTGAAACCCCTGATTATTAATTAGGGTTATTTTTTGGGATATGATTAGTGTGAGGAGTTAGCAGCAGCTCGAGTGTGTGGTTTAGTTATCTTCGTATAGAGGCGAGTCTTCTTACCACGCTAGTAGGTCGAATGCACTAATGTCGACCCACTTATTTGTATGTGTTTGATGTATATGATTATGTGACTATGACTGATATAATGTAGACCCATTGATTTGTATGTGTTGGATGTATATGATTATGTGAAACGAGAAATTGAGAGACCTTTTTCTTTGTCTTTCTTATTTTCTAAAAGCGCTCACATATTTGGGCCTTAAAGAATACATGAAATACATGGTGAATAAACCACATTTTTTTTTTCAGAAACCTGGTTTGGGTCAAAAAAAGGTTACATTAGATGAATTAGATCGGTTTAAAACTGATTTTTCTCCAAAATACCTAAACCTATAAGAATCGATTAGGATCGGTTTGAAAAAAAATCTACTTTTTCGTTAGTTTTTCGTATTTTACCGAACTCACTTTAGGTGTTGGAATTTACCGAAATTTTAATGGTTGATCAGAAAGAGGCAAATAAGTAAAACTCATGGTTATGCTATAAGTTAACGCAAGATTGTCAAAATCAAGATCTTACTTAAAATCGTTTTACGGTTTGCTAGATCGTATCGTAAGATCGGATCGGGATCATAAGATCATACCAAATGAACTCATATTCAAATTTGCTCACAAGATAGTGTAATCAACTTTAACTTCTTAAGCATTACCCATAATTTTTGTTGCTACAAACCGTAAATATCAACAATAAATCATGTTAATTAGAAATAAGATCATTTTGATCATGTACAGTAAGACATAAGATCACAAATAGATTATTATGGGTATGTTATGCCTAACTCGAGTTGAATTGATAAAATGGTGATGCTCTAGAATACTTTTTGCAACTTGTGAAGCTCGTTGCAAGTTGAATAGACGAATTTTTAATACTTGTCTGCATAGTAAAACTAAAGAGGTGTGATCCATATCATTTTTCACTTGTAGGATCTTAAAATCGTAAAATCGTAAAATCAAAATCGAAATTTTAACAACCTTAAGTTAATGTATTTGTTGGGGATCCTGAACCGTTTAGAGGGTTCAAAATAGTGATTTTAAACTTTTTGAGTTTTAAAAAGTATTCTCTAGGCATCCAGGATAATAATATAAGAGGTGGAAACAGGCCTTTGGGTAACATCTAAAACCTTGTATAAACAACAAATTGAAGAAATAATAGACAAAAATAATATTTTTTTTTAAAAAAAAATATGAAAATTGGTTTTTTGATAAATTTGAAAACCGGTTTCACCCAAACCGGTCCCCTATCAGAATACGTAAACCGATTTAAAACCGATTTAAAACAAATTCAGTTTCAAACATGTTTTAGATTACAAACCATATATTTTGTGCACTGGGCCTCACACATATATAATAGGTCTTGGGCTGCGTCCAACCTTTTTTTTTGAAACCGCAAATACAAATATATAATCTACTCCTAAACTAACACCTAATTTCATCTATGTCCACCACAAGACTTGAACCCTCAATCTATAAAAGAAAGAGAACCACCTGATACCGCTGGGCTAGAAGCCCTTTGATGGGTGTGTCCAACCTAAACTCCAATTTGGTTAGGCCTACATATTAAATGCTCTATTGAGATAATACTTTGTTCATTAACTATATGTCTATATTTATTCCATTAAATATAATATTTAATGGTATATATATATATATAGGTAATAAACTAATTTATTTTCTCAATATAGAACACTATCACTGTGCATGCGTAAATTAATAATATATAAAGTTAAAATACAAAATTTAATAAAAGATTGATAAATAGTTGCATAAATTTGTATGAATTTATATATATAATAAAGGGTGAAAATCTTGGGTAACCTTTAAAACCTGGCGCGATAACAGCAGGTCGTTCCATTTTATGTATATGAATGCAGAATATACGAGCGACCAAAGAGAGAAATCACTGGAAACTGTGTTGTGTGTGATTTGATATCCGTCTGCGTCTCTAAATAATTTTGATTCACATCTCCAAAAAGGCATGAACAAATTTGAACAATTAAAGACAACAAAATCTGAAGATTGGGTTGATTTCATCAGTAGCATGCCGGATTCTATTCTTCTATTGATTCAAAGACTTTGTGTTTTGGATTTTAGCAAACAGATCCGTCGATTTGTATCGTTTTAGTTTAGATTGTTATGATTACTACAGCATGTCGACAGTAAGGCGGTGGATTCACATGGCCGTTACAAGAAACGTCAAACAACTTCAGTTGACGTTTTACCCTGAAGAGGAGAATGAGGATGTCGAGATAACCCATTGTCTTGTGACTTGCTGTTCCTTGGAGGCATTAATGTTGGATTTGAATTATCGTGGTCTAAAGTTGCCTAATATTATGGGGTTTCCTCGCCTTAAGGATCTTTATTTGGCCTGTGTTGACTTGGGTGACGGCAGTGTGGTAAAAGGTTTTCTGGAAAGCTGTCCTTCGCTTGAGTATCTGGGTTTGTTAGACTGCATGCTATGCAAACTTGATCTTCTTTGTATTTCAAGTCCGAAGCTCAAGAAGCTTAGCATTCTTAATGTGGCCCTTATGGATGATGGCCAGAGTGGCGGAGTTAAGATTTCCTGCCCAAAACTGGTAGATTTGGAGTTAAGAGGTCTTATAGCAAATAATTTTTTCTTTGAATGTCTTGACTCCTTAAATAAAGCAGGAATTGAGCCTAAATTGACGGGGAACATCAAATCTGTATTGTTTCCTGGAATTTCTCATGTGGAACATCTGTGGATTGACCTTTACTTCTTTAGTCAGGTACATGCTTATATACTTTATGCACAACTATTCATTTCTGTTAAAAAAAAAATTTCTATGTAATTTCTGCAAGGAGCTTTACCACCTTTTTTTTATAAAAGAGTTGACCCAAATCAGACAAGACTCTCACTCTAGTTAAATCTTGAGGACATCGATGGCAAAATACAGAAGTTTCATGTTGTAACAATTGTTATGCTTGACCCTCATGCATAATGCATCTATTCTATATAAGTGAAGATGTGAAGAAGCGCCTATTAAACCAAGAATAGAACATTAACTTCTTAAATGCTGTTTCTTTTCTACTTACGGAGAACAAGGTGTAATCTGGTAAATATACTACATGGTGTTTCTTTTTAACTTAATGCGGAAAGAGTGACTTAATAGACAAATGCATCGTTTCCAAAAAAAAATTAAAAAAATAGACAAGTGCATGAAATGTTTTGGATCAAAGTTTATAGCTCCAATAAGGGCTGAAGTGTGTAGTTTTAGCTTGAATACTTGCCAAAAGCTGAAATGTAGCAATTTTTACTAGACGAATAGTCTCTATAGATTTCTCAATCTATGTTCTTTTTTTTTTCTCCAAACTTGGTTATCAAGTAATTCATAGGAAAAAATATGATACTGGGAGATGTTTGATAGTATCATTTGTTTTCATCAAATTTTTATCATTTGAGTATACTCTAATCCTTACTTTCTGTCATTATCGTAGTGCATTAATCTTGCATGTAATCCGACCCTAGCTAATCTGAAGACTCTGGCTCTAATCATAGCAATTGATGCCTTCACCATGGATGAACTCATTCGAATTCTCAAATATTATCCCAAACTAGAGTCTCTCAAGTTAATTGTTAAAGAGGTATTTTCATATGATCAAATGGTAGTTTTTTTATGCCTTTCATGACCCGTATTAATAAATCTCAGTTTTGACGATAAAACATCACATATGGTCTTTAGGCTAAGTTTTCACAAACCCTAGATGCAATCTTAAAAGGATTTGAAGTGGGTACCTTCACATTATCCTACTATATGCAAAAAGACAATTGAGTCAATAATTAGTCTTTTCATCAACTAAAAACATTAGTTTAGATTTACGCACCTCACATGAAAAACTTATGTGTTTGTTTGATGCTCTAGGAATTTGATGGGCCGGAAGAGCGGGAGTTGCATGAAGGTGATGCAAGAAAAATGATGACTCCAGATGTGAAAAAGCTTGAGTTTTTTGAATTTAAGGGAGAAAAGCCGAATCTCGTTTTAGATTGGCATGAAGTCATAATTATGGAAATAGTTTTTAGTTGGGGTACCAAAGCCAATTACTTTTCTTATAACAGATTATGATGTTACAAGCTTTCTGGTAAACCATAAGTAGCACCTACCTACTCATGTAATGAGGTAACTAGACTTATTGGTTGGATTTGGATTTTTGCTTTATGGTTCTTTAGTTTCAACTATAACTAGAAAATACATGTTTGTTTCTATGGTTATGTTCATATTCTTTCTGCTACGAAACCACAACAATTATGTAAGTAAAACCAAATCCATGTATTTAATGAAAGCAACACCAATTGTAACATCAATTTGTATAACCACGTTCCTCATCGATCAACTTGAACATAATATTGACACCACTAGAAAATTGAAATTCATAGTTTCGGGCATATAGAACAAATGTGAAATATATAGTTTTTCGTTCTAACCATCAATAACCCAAGTCAGTAATTAAGTATCTTTAATGTTATAACGCCCTGTTCCGAATCGTTTCCTATGTGGGGGTGGTGACCCGAAGACTGAGTATAATAAGGCTTAGGGCCTTTGAGGAAAAGAGATTTAGACCCATTTGGATGTGGGTAATGTAATTTGGATGGTCCGAGAGTTCGGTTTGTGTTTTGGCGCCAAGGGGTATTTCGGTAAAGTGTCAGTTCGAATATAAAGAATGTCAAAATCAGAGTTAGAATGAAGAAGAGATGTCCGTTTGAAGTTTGGTTAGTTTTGGATTATGCTGAGTACGTTGGTCGTACTGAGGCACCATGAGTACACTAGGCGTACCAGAAGTACGATGGGCGTACACATTCAGCGCCCAAACCCTATTTTCATGGTTTGAGCCCTATTTAAGCTCCTTAACTCCCCTAAACCCACTCCATTCTCAGCCTCCACCCCTCCAACACCCCTTCCATGAAACCTTAACCCTAGTTGAGCCTTGTGTGCTAAAAGAAGGTGTTCTTGTGTGCTTTGGAATATGCATGGTGCACCTTGGAGAAGAAAGATTTTCTTGGAGAAGTGTTGGTTGCATTGGAGCTTGTAGATGTGGACTTTGTTCAACTTGATCTATCTTCTAGGGGTATAAAGTTTGAATCTTGACGATGCATTTGTTAGATCTAACTAGTTTTGGATGTTATGAGCTTTTGGCCATTTTAGTTCATAAAGTTTAGATCTTGAAAGTTTGTGACGTTGTTATGGATAAAGTTGGAAACTTATCCATCTAAACATCATTTGATTCAGATCTGAAATTTGGACACTTGTACTTAATGGATTAAGTTGAAAAACATGTACTTTTGGGTCCATTTGAGACTTAAAGACTAGATCTTGTTTGTTGGTGTTGGATTAGGTGTCTAAGCCCATAACTATAATTGGTATTTACATGACCCGATAGTAGCATGACCCTTTTGGGTTGCCTTCAACGGAGCAATTTGATAGGATGGACTTTTGAGAAAGAGGTTGTTTGTGATTTATTAATATATTATATGAATAATATATTAATTCAGAAATCATATTATTTAATTAGTATTGATCAAGAATTAATTTGGAATTAATTTAGTGATCAAAAGAGACAGATTAAATTTACGGGGACTGATTAAGTAAATCAGTAATACTTATAGTTTGGGCTAATGATCCATGTTGATTAGGGATGGGCTAAACCTAAATGATAGTGCATGAAGGTTTAGCCCAAAGGGCCTAAGAAATATAAAGGGTCATGGTGAATTAGGGTTTGCATGGAAGAAAACCTAGGATTTCCACACTATAAAAGTAACCCCTTAACCCCCAAAATTGGCTAGTGCATTCTAAAGGTGAACCATAACCGATTTGGTGCTTTCTAGCGTCTCTCTCATAAGCCTCCTCTTGCATTTGGTGTTTGTAACACATTAGAGGCATCACATTTGAGGTGCTAAAGCTTTTAAAGGCCAAGAACTACAAGTTACACTAAGATGTATTCATCTAACATGTTTTTATGTTGTATATCTCCAATTGCATGCTACCTAGGGTGTATGCTTTGGAAAAATGAAATTGCATGTATAATTAGAGAAAACTTAGATCCAAAGCATCTAGGGTTGTATGTGCACCATATGAGTGTTATAGTACTTGTAACCCAACAGTTGGGACCATTCTAATGGATAATGTTGGAAAATTTATCTATTATAAAGTTATTATGAACTAAAAAAATGCAATCTTGGCCCTTCTATCCCTTTCATGCAAGAGTTGTGATGTCTTTTTAGGTTAAGAACTTAGGGTTTTAGACATTAAGAACTTTATAGCCATGCAAAGTCATAAAGTTGGAAACTTTATGACTTATTTTCGGCTTGGATATGGGTTTTGGATGTAAGAACTTAATGGAATAAGCTCTTAATGGAGTTTCGGGATCGGGCTGCATACGTTGGGCGTACCTGGTGGTACGTTGCACGCACGCGGTTAACGCTACGCTTTTGGTCAACATTAAAGTATGATGGGCGTATGCAGGGCATACTCCACGGGGAAGAGATAATGACTTTTGGACCTTGACCATTTGACTTTGACTTTGACCAAGTTGGACCTTGAGGGTATTTTTGGGAGTTTGATTGTGTTTGGTATTTTGGTTGGAGTAGGTGTTTGTTTGAGAGCTAGGATTTAGAGTCGGGGCCTCATCAGATGTTGTCCGATTGGCGAGATGAGTTTTCCTCACTGTACATACGGGTCGAAGGCACCAAGGCTGGCCCTTTCGATTGATATCCTGGTTTACCGTATGTTGCTATGCTATAGTGATCAGTTAGATTTGTATCCTGGTATATAGGATGTTTTCATGTTGTTGTGATCTGTAAGATCTGTATCCTGGTATATAGGATGTTGTTATGCTGTAGTGATCTGTTAGATCTGTATCTTGGTATATAGGATGTTGTGATGTTGTAGTGATCAGTTAGATCGGTATCCTGGTATATGGGATGCTAGCATTCGGTGGTGATTTGTAGATCTGCCTGTTTGTCTGTTGATTGGTTATATGTTTGTTTGTTATGTATATGTCGACATGTTATGTGTAGTTGGGTTGAGGTAGTCCTGCTTTGTGCTGAAGGCCAACATACCTAGGGGCGTCCGGATGGACTGTAGGCCTGTGAGGTGGTCCAGTCAGGTCGAAGACAGGGAGAACGGTCTAGATAGGCTGAAGGCCTGGTGAGGCGGTCCAGTCATGCTGAAGGCTTTGAGAGCGGTCCAGATAGTCTGTAGGCCGGTGCGGCAGTACAGTTAGGCTGAACACTCTGTGTGTGGTGGTACTTTAGGGGAACTCACTAAGCTTTGTGCTTACAGTTTTAGTTTATTGTTTCAGGTGCTTCAGATGGTTGCATCAAGGCAAAGGCGTGACCGTATACATCCTTGGTTTTACTACTGATTGGATCTTGGGAGACTCTGATTTTAAATCATGTTTTGGGAACAGTGGTTTTTTAAACACTTTTATTAGTAAATGGGTTGTTTTGAAAAGTTTAAATTTTTTCAAATTTTTGGGATGTTACAAGTTGATATCAGAGGCTTGGTTTGAGTGAATTGGAGGAACACTCATGTGAATCTTCTCTCAAACTAAGGAAATAAAAAGGTTTTAAAAAAATAATTTTCAAAATTGTTTTCAAAATAATCAAGAAAGGATGCGATGTGTACGATCAGCCAGAGCCATTAAGTAGACCCCAAATTACCACACTTTTATTTGATATTGTGATATGTTAGAACAACATACTAGTGTTAGGCTAGGATCTTCAGGACTTTCATGATATAATTTCCTGATTATGTGATGCTTGATAGTCTAGGTTTCTTTCTTATATGAAATTGATATCATTACTGTGGTCACTTAGTGTGTGCATCATACTTGTACATAACAAAGATTCTATAGCATGAGAATGTTTGATTTAGCTTTACTTCCTGTTCTTATCTGATTAAGGTCTTAGAGTAGAGTCAAATATTCGACTGTCTATGGAATCCAACGTTATGTATGATTAGCTTGCACGAGTGGCTGTAGGGTTGCTGGAAGATTCATGAGCGGGTGCAGTTCATAACGGGCCAGCATGAGGAATGATTAGCCATTCTCGAGAGTGGACACAGAATGAATATGTATCCGAGATGCTGGGAGATAGAGATCAAGAATTTCGTATGAGGATCTGTCTGATTTTATTGTGTCTTAGTGTCGTTCGTCTCCTCTGCTTGAATGTTGCTTGCTTTGTGCTTTGTGGGACCCATAATGACGTGAAATAACCATCAAATGAATACCTTAAATTACATGTTATGAAGTTTAAATAATCTTAGAATAAAGGACTTGAACCTATTATGCAGCTCTTGTCTTAGTCCAACCGTTGTAGGGTTGAGTCCTTTAGTCGAATATTATTTAAGCTTTGTTGCATGTAATTGTATTCATTAAGTGGTTAGATGACATTAGTAGGAGTTCTTCAGCAACTGATGGCACGGGAGGTGGGGGAATCCTAACGGAGCCTAGGAGGTATCTTAGAACGGTTGTTCACTGTTGAGCCAACATCGGGAGTATTATTATGAGTAGGGCTTAGAGGACTCGGGATGATTCTTGAGGAAAGTATGGATAGGTGTAAGGTAGTGTTGGGCCCGTACTATTGGAAACACAGGATCCATACTCGAATCAAGGAGAGTTTCGGGGATCCTAAGGGCTAGTCGGGGAAGAAGGCATGTTTAATACCGTGATTTGTGGCAGCAATTATGTATCTGTTGATCTTGTGGTAGGGCTGCCCAAACATGAGGATGGGTAAGAAAATTGTTTTGGGCCCCAGTGGTGATATTGGGTTGGGTTGAATGGAATAGACCTGGATGAGTTTGTTGGTCCCGCTAGTATTGCTCGAGGTCGTGCATTGAATCGGGGGACTCAAGAAAGAAACAATTGTTATGATTGGCTAGGTGATTATAGCTGGAAGTTGAGTTTCACCGATGTTGACTTTGGAGACGGGAATTTGGTAAAAGATTTTCTGGAAAGCTGCCCTTCGCTTGAGTATCTGGGTTTGTTAGACTGCATGCTATGCAAACTTGATCTTCTTTGTATTTCAAACCCGAAACTCAAGAAGCTTACCATTCTTAATGTGGCCCTTATGGATGATGGCCAGAGTGGTGGAGTTAAGATTTCCTGTCCAAAACTGGTGGATTTGGAGTTAAGAGGTCTTATAGCAAATAACTTTTTCTTTGAATGTCTTGACTCCTTAAATAAAGCAGGGATTGAGCCTAAATTGATGGGGAACATCAAATCTGTGTTGTTTCCTGGAATTTCTCATGTGGATCATTTGTGGATCGACCTTTACTTCTTTAGTCAGGTACATGCTTACATACTTTATGCACAACTATTCATTCCTGTTAAAAAACGTTTTCTATGTAATTTCTGCAAGGAGCTTTACCACCTTTTTTTATAAAAGAGTTGACCCAAATCAGACAAGACTCTCACTCTTGTTAAATCTTGAGGACATCGATGGCAAAACACACAAGTTTCATGTTGTAATAATTGTCATGCTTGACCCTCATGCATAATGCATCCATTCTATATAAGTGAAGATGTGAAGAAAAGTCTATTAAACGAAGAATAGAACATTAACTTCTTAAATGCTCTTTCTTTTCTACTTAAGGAGAACAAGGTGTAATCTGGTAAATATACTACACGGGTGTTTCTTTTTAATTTAATGCAGAAAGAGTGACTTAATAGAGAAATGCATCGTTCCCAAAAAAAAATAGAGAAATGCATGAAATGTTTTGGATCAAAGTTTATAGCTCCAATAAGGGCTGAAATGTGTAGATTTAGCTTGAATACTTGCCAAAAGGTGAAATGTAACAATTTTTACTAGATGAATAGTCTCTATAGATTTCTCAATCTATGTTCTTTTTTTTTTAAACTTGGTTATCAAGTAATTCATAGGAAAAAATATGATACATGGAGATGTTTGAAAATATCATTTATTTTCATCAAATTTTTATCATTTGAGTATACTCCAATCCTTACTTTCTGTCATTATCGTTAGGGATATGCGCGGTGCAGTTTGGTGCGGTTTAGAGTCAAAACCGCAAACCGCACCGCATATGCGGTTTTGAATATTTTAGAAACCGCAAACCGCACCACAAATGTTCAAAACCGCGTTATGCAGTGCGGTTTGATGCGGGCGGTTTATGCGGTTTGGTCGTGGTTTGTGCGGTTTGATGAGTTGTTCAACATTAAATCTATCAAAAAACCAAAAAACTGACCCGGTTAAAAAAATTGATTGCTTTTATTTTATGAAAAACAAATACAATTTTCAAGTTAAATCGTTTTTAATAAATTGTGATTCATGCTACTATAGTTTTGTAGGTGTCACTTTATTGCTTTATATTGCCGTTATAGTTGCTATATTCCTATAAACTGTGGGATCTTGATCTAATAGTGATTTAATGTTACGTTATAGATATTTGATTATTGTAAGAAATATATTTAAATACATCGTTTCTAAATCGTGATTTGAAGTTATAACAAAATAAAGAAAAAAAAAAGTATATATATATATAACATGCGCTGCGGTGCGGTTTGAACCGCGATTTTATAAATATAAACCGCAAACCACACCGCATAGTGCGGTTTGATAAAATGACGAACCGTAAACCGCACCACGAAATTCTAAACCGCATTATGCGGTGCGGTTTGGTGCGGTGCGGACGGTTTTTGCGGTTTGTGCGGTTTTTTGCACACCCCTAACTATCGTAGTGCATTAATGTTGCACGTAATCCGGCCCTACCTAATCTGAAGACTCTGGTGCTAATCATGACAATTATTAATGCCTTTACCATGGATGAACTCATTCGAATTCTAAAATATTATCCCAAACTAGAGTCTCTCAAGTTAATTGTTAAAGAGGTATTTTCATATGATCAAATGGTAGGTTTTTATGCCTTTCATGACCCTCTTAATAAATCTCAGTTTTGACCATAAAACATTACAGATGGTCTTTAGACTAAGTTTTCACAAGCCCTAGATGCAATCTTAAAAGGATTTGAAGTGGGTACCTTCACATTATCCTACTATATGCAAAAAGACAATTGAGTCAATAATTAGTCTTTTCATGAATTAAAAGAATTAGTTTAGATTTACGCACCTCACATGAAAAACTTATGTGTTTGTTTGATGCTCTACGAATTTGATGGGCCGGAAGAGCGGGAGTTGCATGAAGGTGATGCAAGAAAAATGATGACTCCAAATGTTAAAAAAAAAAGGTTGAGTTTTTTGAATTTAAGGGAGAAAAGCCGAAACTTGTTTTAGATTGGCATGAAGTCACAATTATGGAAATGGTTTTTAGTTGGGGTACCAAAGCTAAGTACTTTTCTTATAATAGATTATGATGTTACAAGCTTTTTGGTAAACCATAAGTAGCACCTACCTACTCATGTAATGAGGTTACTAGACTTATTGGTTGGATTTGGATTTTTGCTTTATGGTTCTTTAGTTTCAACTATAACTAGAAAATACATGTTTGTTTCTATGGTTATGTTCATATTCTTTCTACTACGAAACCACATCAATTATGTAAGTAAAACCAAATCCATGTATTTAATGAAAGCAACATTAATTTGTATAACCAAGTTCCTCATTAATCAAATTGAACATAATATTGACACCACTAGAAAATTGAAATTCAAAGTTTCGGGCATATAGAACAAATGTGAAATATATAGTTTTTCGTTCTAACCATCAATAACCTATGTGAGAAATTAAGTATCTTTAATGTTGTAACGCCCTGTTCTGAATCGTTTCCTATGTGGGGGTGGTGACCCGAAGACTGAGTATAATAAGGCTTAGGGCCTTTTAGGAAAAGATATTTAGACCCATTTGGGTGTGAGTAATGTAATTTGGATGATTCGAGAGTTCGGTCTGTATTTTGGTGCCAAGGGGTATTTCGGTAAAGTGTCAGTTTGGGCTTTTATGAATGTTGGATTTTTTTTTCGGAAAGTTTTAAGGCAAGGATGAGTTGATAGAAGTGTAGAGTTTCTCGTTACCTTTCCGTGGATATAAAAAACATCAAAATCGGAGTTAGAACGAAGAAGTTATGCCCGTTTGAAGTTTGGTCAGTTCTGGGGGTACAGAGGAGAGTACGCTGGGCGTAATGAGGCATCCTGATTATGTTGAGTGTACCAGAAGTTCAATGGGCGTACACAATCAATGCCCAAACCCTTTTTTGTGGTTTGAGCCCTATTTAAGCTCCTTAAATTCCCCAAACCCACTCCATTCTTAGCCTCCACCCCTCGAATACCCCTTCCATAAAACCCTAACCCTAATCGAACCTTGTGTGGTAAAAAAGGTGTTTTTGAGTGCTTTGGAGTATGTATGGTGCACCTTGGAGAAGAAGGAACTTCTTGGAGAAGTGTTGGTTGCATTGGAACTTGTAGATCTGGACTTTGTTCACCTTGATTTATCTTCTAGAGGTATAAAGTTTGAATATTGATGATTCATTTGTTAGATCTAACTAGTTTTGATTGTTATGAGCTTTTGGCCATTTTAGTGTATAAATTTTAGATCCTAATAGTTTGTGACCTTGTTATGGATAACGTTGGAAACTTTATCCATCTAAACATCATTTTGATTTAGATATGAAAGTTAGAGACTTGTAATTAATGGATTATGTTGAAAAAGATGAACTTTTGGGTCCATTTGAGACTTAAAGACTAGATCTTGTTTGTTGGGAACATTCTAATGGATAAAGTTGGAAACTTTATCCATTATAAAGTTATTATCAACTATAAAAATGTGATCTTGGCCTTTCTATCCCTTTCATACAAGAGTTGTAATGTCTTCTTGGCCCTTCTATCCCTTTCACGCGTACGGGTCCTGTGCTTTCAGTAGTACGTGCCCATACTGTTGGATTAGGTGTCTAAGCCCATAACTATAATTGGTATGTATTTGACCAGATAGTAGCATGGTCCATTTTGGGTTGCCTTCACCAGAGCAATTTGATAGGAAGGATTTTTGAGAAAGAGGTTATTTGTGATTTATTAAAATGATATAAGTATAATATATTAATTGAAAAAATCATATTATTTAATTAGTATTGATCAAGAATTAATTTAGTGATCAAAAGAGACTGATTAAATTAATGGGGACTGATTAGGATGGACTAATTCTATGTGGGAATCCATGAAGAGTTAGTCCAAAGGGCTTATCATATGGATTATTGGATTAAAGGCCCAAGGAAGTGAATTAGGGTTTATAAGTTAGACCTTACGAATTCCACACTATAAAAGTAACCCCTAGACTCCCAAAATCGGCACTTATGGTCATAGATGAAACCCTAGCCGAATGTGGAGCTTCATAACCTCTCTCTCTAAGTCCTCTTCTTGCTTTTGGTGTTTGTGAACCATTTGAGGCATCACACTTGAGGTGCTAAGCTCTTGAAAGGCCAAGTTCTACAAGCTACAACAAAGAGGTAATCATCTAACTTATTTTATGTTTAAATTATCAAAGTTGTATGCTAGTTAGGCCTCATGCTTTGAAATAATGAAATAGCATGTATAACTAGAGCAAACTTAGATCCAAAGCTTTAGGGTTGTATGTGCACCTTAGGAGTGGTATAGTACTTAAAACCCAACAAATACTACCTTCCATACCTACCCGTACTTGTCTCAAGGATCATTACAACGCTCTAACAATACTCATAAGCAAAGACGAACACTCAATCCTCACTCCCTAGAGGAACGGGTAAACATCTCACGACTAGCCGGCTGACCCCACACACCTCATCCATGAATATTCCACCAACCCTGCAGCACTCGTTTATGCTATCCATACATAACACTGAATCCTATAGACATTCGAATATTTGATCCTACCCTAATCCCTTCATCAAACAAGAACAGGAAATAAGGCCAAACCAAACATTCTCAGGCTATAAGATCTTAGTTATATATAACCATGATGCATACACTAAGAAACTACAATAATGATGTCAATTCCATAAAAGAAAGGTCCTAGGCTATCAGGCATCATATAATCAAGAAATTCTATCATGCAATTCCTGAAGATCCCTAGCCTATCATTAGCATGTTGTTCTAACATATCACAATATCAAACAACAGTATGGTATTTTGGGGTCTACTTACTGGCTCCGGCTGATCGTACACATCGCATCCTCCTTAAGTATTTTGAAAACCATTTGAAAATCATTTTGAAAATCTTTTCCTTAGTTTGAGTCTGGATTCACACGAGTGTTCCTCCAATTCACTTAAACCAAGGCTTTGATACCAACTTGTAATATTTGTAAAATTCTTCAAAATTTTTAACTTCTTAAACAACCACAAAACCATCATTTATTACAATTTGTTTTCAAAATAAGTTTCACATCTGAGAAATCCCAAAATCGTAAAATCAAAACATGAGGAGGTGCACGATCACGCCATCGCCTTGACGCGATATCCTGAGGTACCTGAAACACAATCCAAAACTATCAGCCCAAAGCTTAGTAAGTTCCCCCAAAATACCGATACATAACAAATATCACAAGTATAATAACATCATACTTTGGGCCCTATCAACCATCAGGTTGGAATACCCTAGGCCCCTCAACCATCGGGTTGGATTGCTAACATACTATGGGTCCAATCATCCTCGGTATGGAATACCTCAGGCCCTCAACCATCGGGTTGGAATGCCAACATACTATGAGTCCAATCATCCTCGAGATGGAATACCCCAGGCCCTCAACCATCGGGTTGGAATGCCTCGACATGTTGGATTACGCACAAAGCAGTGAAGCCTCAGCCACCAACAAATCATGTGAACATATAACAGATAATCATATAACAGTTTACATCCAGTGAAACAGATCTATAAAACACTAAGCATAGCAACATCCTATCTACTAGGATACCGATCTAACAGATCATAACCATACAATAACATGCATAACATGATATCAACCCAATGGGTCAGCATTGGTGCCTTCGACCCATAAGTACAGTGAGGACAACTCACTTCACAAGGAGTGCAGTACTGATAAGATCTGACTCCGAATCTCAGCTCCTGAATCAATACCCTCAAAAGTCCAACTTGGACAACCATGGTCAAAATCAAAGTCAACGGTCAAGTTCAACATTCCATGTTGACCTAACTCGTCGAGTGCACCTCTTGTACTCGTCAAGTTCTACAAAACTCAGAAAGTCGGGAAAACCCTAGCCAAATCGCCGTGTTGGCTGGACAATTCGCCGAGTTTTCCCCAGCTTAACACATACAACTGATCCTTCGATTCAAGAGACTCTAAGGCTCAGATTTAAACTCCAAATGTGTCTAAAAGGATAAAGTTTCCAAATTTATCCTTTGGGGCTACTCCAAATGCTCAAAAACCCTTCCACAAGGCATGAAAACTCAAAGGCTTAACCATTAAGCACCAAACCCTTGAGATCTGGAACCCAACTTTTCCAAAAGCGATTCTAGCCTCAAAAACGTCCCAAAGATGGGTGCTTTATAGACATGCATGTCCAATGCATGCATTGAACCAAAAATGGGTCAAAAGGGGGAAATATGATCTAAACTCCATGCATGGCATCAAAGCTTGACTAAAGACCAGATCTAACCCACTCTAAGGTCATTTTGACCTGGAGATTCATAAAGTTGAAAACTTTATGAAGATGGGAGCTTAGCTTGCTAGATCCTTTCCTCCTTCTCTCAAACTTCTCCTGCTTTTGCTCCAAAATGCCACACTAACTCACAATATGAGATGGAATGAAGATTAAGGTTCACATGGCCGATAATAGGGTTTGGAGGCTGATAAAAGATCGGCCTCAAGGACTTAAGGAGGTTATACAGGGTGGAAACCCTAAAATTTAAGGTTTCACAATCAGCCGCCAACTCGTCGAGTTTTCCTCTCCAACTGGTCGAGTTGGTCCAAAAAGATGCACGACCCAAAGCCTTTCAACACGTCGAGTTGAGGCCATCAAATCGACGAGTTCCAAGGGAAATTTGTCTTTTGAATAATAAATCTCATACCTGGGAATCGGTATGTTACACAATGTATGAGTAGAATGATGAGGTGACACATTTTAGGTATCATAACATGTAATAATATATTGCCCACAAACAAAATCTACAAATCCAACAAAGAAACAAAGAAATCATAGAAATCATGGAAAACAATTTTCTTAGTCGATGCTATTGCTTACTAGAAATTAGAAATCAAAGAAATCAATTTCCGGAATTTTTAAAAATTTTACTGATCAATGACAAACAAAGAAATCAAATAAAAAAAATCAAAACTCAATTTTTGTATTGGATTATATTGGTTCTAATCTTCTTGATGGATGAGGGCTCGATATTATTGATTTGGGAATCAATTTCAAAGAAACATATTTAACAAGAGACTTCTTGATGTATGAGGATTTGATGGTATTTATTTGGGAATCGATTTCAAAGAAACATATTTAAGAAGAGACTAATAATAGTCTCCAGAGAAACAATAAACAATAATCTTGAATTAAACTGTTAATGAGGATGATGGGTCGATGTTACTGATTTTGTAGTGCAGTCTAATCTTTTTTCTTCAATACAATTTATGAGGTGCGACAAAACTGCAAAATTAGTCCTTGTGGTATTCAAAAAACTGTGGATAAGGTCTAAAAAGTTTTCTACTTACATTGAAGGTCCATAATCAGGAATTTCTGGTGGTTTTGGTCCTAAAATACTTAAAAATATTGTTTTGCGCTTTTCATTTGTTTTGTGTATTTTTTTCATATTTTATTAATTTAAAAATAAAAGAAAAGAAAGAGGGCCACTCATTCATTGCTCTCCTCACCTTCTTCATTCTCTCGACCATTTATCTCTCGCCTTCCTTTACTCTCTCCGACGAGACCAAGCTGCCGCCGTCGTCCTTTCCCCCATCGCCAAACCATTTCTGACAATCTTCTTCTTCCTTTGTTGGTAAAAAAGGCACATTGAAAACCCACTCTGCGGTTTCACATCCCGATCCAAAACCCAGATCGCAATTTCAAAATTGTATAGTCTTTTTCTCGGATGCGTATCCTATGAATCCAAGGTGAAATCTTCACTTTTAGTTAATGATTTTGGTGGAAAGGGAGGAGGAAGAAAATACAGATGGAAAATGAGGATGAAGGAAGTAAGAGGGAGGAGATGCATTCACCGATGAAGATGGAGGATAGAGAATATGAAGTCGATGCATGCGTTACCAGTTTATCGTCTCATCATCGACTCATCAGTCGGGGGAATTTGGTGTTGTTGATGATTGTGTTTAGTTGGACTTTTTCACCATTAAAGAAGACAAAATCATTGAGATTGTTGCTTGAATTCGCTGGTATTAAAGCTTAACATTTTAATAATGGTGGAAATCTCGCGCTCTTGGATGAGATCTAAGGTTGTTAGTCTCAGATCATGTAGATATGTGTGTGTGAAATTTGGTTTGACTTTCATATTTATTCAAGAGGCGATCTTTCCCACAACCATAAAGCAAACCTTCTTTCTTGTTCTTTCTTATAGGAGTAGCTTCACACCCCATAAAATGAAACCCAGATGCAACATAACTATCTCTTTTCACAGATCTCTGGGTTTTTTAATATGAGCTTTTGGATAGAAACGATGGGTAATCTTGAATGTATGTGTATGTGTTTGGTTTATGTGGATTTGTTTTTATTTTCAGACAAGAAAGAAGCACACAAGTCTATCCATGACGTTTTATTTTAAGAGAGAGAGGGAGAGAGAGAGAGAGGAGGAGGAGGAGGAGGAAAAGATAAGGGGAGGGCTCCGGTGGGGTGGAGAGTGTCACACCCCCAAACCAGAATGGCGGAAACATTCGGGGGCGGATGACATCACGTAGTATCATAACAGTTGAATATTTGTAAAGAAAGTAAACCCAACCATCATAAATATAATAAAAAGTTACATTGTTGCAAGTAATGCATGTTTCAAAAGAATATTACAAATATGATGATTTAAAATGTTTTGATAACAGACGCCTTAGCGTTCCTTCTCCAAAAGCTGATGTTTATCTGTATTACTGATTCCCTGAGAAATACAAGTAGTTTTGAAAAAGTGTCAACAATTAAGTTGGTGAGTTCATAAGCGTTTATGTACTAAAATTTGTATGTCTTTCGGTAAAAATAACTGAACGTCTTTTCCAGAAAATCCAATATTTTCTATGTATGTGTGATAGTTTGAAAAAGTTCCAAAGGCTGGAATGCAATAGTATCTTTCATGCTAAAATGGTGAAAGTGGATTTATACATATATAATGTAATTACTGAATGCATTTAACAGTCTCGTAAATCAGAATATTTCGATACTCCATGTGAGTTTTATAACCATCCTATTTACCCAGACTGCCTGTAACAACGTTCTTCATGCGTTGCAGTGTTATGACGTTTGTCACCCCAGACCTGCCGGTCTAACTGTAGCTAACAGTTTAGGTGCAGGATTGTCAATCCCGTATAGATCTATACACAAGTATCACGCTCTCCCTACAAGAGATTATGGTTTATAATACAGGACTTGAAATGCGTACTTGAGAGTATGGTGAAGCCGAATGTCTCACAAAACTTAGTATCAATAGATTTACGAAATGAAAAGTCCACATTTCTTGTAAATGAAAGTTATTCCTTTTCATAGTGTTTATGTAAGGATGCCATGAATAACTCGTAAACTATACCTATTATAGTTTTTCAAAAGTGTGTTCGATTTGGTGATAAAAACTCGATGTAATGCCAACTTTGCATGTAAAGTGTAACGTTGGTATTAATGTTGTTTAACATTTATAAACAAAATGTAGGTAAAGTATTTGAAACCATATGTAACGATGCATATTTTAACATAAGTTTTTCTCGTGTCTCACTTGTATTTCCCCCCTAAAACATGAAATAGACGTGAAAATGTAGGGGTATGAACTCACCTGGAAAGTGTGATGATTTGAAGAAAAACAAGATTTTCTCGGGCGGCACTTCGACCGGAAAGTGGTGAAGTTTTCGGGAATCTCGGAGCTTCGGACCTTCGTCGGGACTTGGATATGGAACCGGGGTGTCGGGGTAGTCTCGGGATAGTAGAAGTATGAAATTAGGGAGAGAAGAAGAGGAATGAGCAAGTAAAAGTCGGAAGTCTCGCATGCTATTTATAGGAGGGCTGCCAGGCTTCGTACGATGGGCGTATTCCGAAGTACGCGGGGCGTACGTCAGCGATGACGTCTCCGGTCGCCGGTCTTCGAATGGGACGGTAGTAGAGGCATAGGGGCGACGTGGCTGATCCGAGGCCTTGCATTGGGTACGCTGGGCGTACTCCGAAGTACGCTGGGCGTAACCCTTCGGATAAGCCTCGAAGTGTGTGCCCAAAACTTCAAAAATGCATAACTTTCGCATACGAGCTCCGTTTTTGACGTTCTTTATATCCATGCGTAGGTGAGAATATACTCTACAACTTTCATTTAGACTTCGTCGGCAAATTTTGAATTTATTTTTAATTATATATCTTTAATAGGCCGGGAACACGAAAAATCTGTTAAAAATTCATAACTTCTTCATCCGATGTCCGTTTTCGTCTGCCTTTTTTACCGTTGTACTACTATTGTCGAGACCTTCAATTCTCGTTTAGGTTGCGTCGACTAAAAATCGTTCGATTTTTATCTCGAGTTTTTAGGTGTGTACTGCTACATCCGAAACTTCGAAAAATCATAACTTCCTCATACGAAGACATATTTGGGCGTTCTTTTTATACACACTCACGGTTTAACATAATCTACGACTTTCGTTTAGATACCTAAGGCTAAAAAGTATTTTATTGAAATTCCACTTTTTACGCTTAACAATGTTTTACCGGTTGTGTCGCGGATTTTCGATTGGTCATAACTTCTTCGTTATAACTCGGATTTGAGTGTTCTTTATATTTCTGGAAACCTTGACACGATATCTAACACTTTCTCTATCCCAATTGAGACTTTAGAACACTTCATTTTTGACGCTATTTTTATTGATTCAAAATAGTTTATAATATTTGACTTTTTGAACATTACATTGACTCGAAATATCGGGTTGTCACAGAGAGAGAGAGAGAGAGAGAGAGAGAGAGAGAGAGAGAGAGAGAGAGAGAGAGAGAGCCAACTTAATTCTATTTTTTTGGCATTAATATTTATAAAATACAAATATAAAAAATACATAAAAGAAATTTAAAGGGAAAAACAGTCAATTCAAATGCTCCATGGAACAAAACTACAAAATTTTCTTAAGTTTAAGACCAAAATCATGGAAAAACCTTGATTTTGGACCTTCTATGCAAGTGGAAAAGTTTTTGGATCCCATCCAAAGTTTTTTTGAATATCATAGGGACCAATCTTGCAGTTTTGTCATGAGGTGCTGAGTGAAATATAATACGATGGGTGTAGATTTTAAGAGATGGTTCAATGGGCAATACTCTTGAAAACTGAATAGTCACTTCAGTCTTTAGTGTGAAACGATAAATTGAGAGACACCTTTTTCTTTGCCCTTTTGATTTTCTAAACTCGCTCAAATATTTGGGCCTAAAAAAATACATGAAATACATAAATGGGTAGAGGTGAATAAACCACAATTTTTTTTCGGGAAACCTGGTTTGGGTCAAAAAAAGTTAACATTAGATGACTTAGATCGGTTTCAAACCGATTTTTGTCCAAAATACCTAAACCTGAATCGATTAGGATCGGTTTGAAAAAAAAAATCTACTTTTTCGTTAGTTTTTCGTATTTTATCGAACTCACTTTAGGTGTCGGAATTTATCGAAATTTTAACGGTTGATCAGAAACATGCAAATAAGTAAAACTCATGATTATGTTATAAGTTAACGCAAGATTGTCAAAATCGTGATCTTACTTAAAATTGTTTTACATTTTGCTAGATCGTATCGTAAGAGTGGATCGGGATCATAAGATCCTACCAAATGAACTCATATTCAAATTTGCTCACAAGATAGTGGAATCAACTTTAACTTCTTAAACATTACCCATAATTTTTGTTGCTACAAATCATAAATATTAAGAATAAATCATCTTAATTAGAAATAAGATCATTTTGATCATGTACAGGTTAGACATAAGATCACAAATAGATTATTATGGGTATGCTATGCCTAACTTGAGTTGAATTGATAAAATGGTGATGCTCTAGAAGACTTCGTGTAACTTGTGAAGCTCGTTGAAAGTTGAATAGACGAATTTTTAATACTCGTCTTCATAGTATAACTAAAGAGGTATGATCGGGATCGTTTTTTACTTGTAGGATCTTAAAATCATAAAATCGTAAAATCAAAATCGAAATTTTAACAACCTTAAGTTAATGTATTTGCTGGGGATCCGGAACCGTTTGGAGGGTTCAAAATAGTAATTTTCAACTTTTTGAATTTTAAAAAAGTATTCTCTAGGCATCCAGGATAATACAAGAGGTGTAAACCGGCCTTTGGGTAAGCTCTAAAACCTTGTATAAACAACAAATTGAAGAAATAATAAAAAAAAATTTAAAAAAATTTAAAAATTAGTTTTTTTATAAATTTCAAAACGGGTTTCACCCAAACCAGCTTCCCTGTCAGAATCCGCAAAACGATTTAAAACAAAAGATTCAGTTTCAAACATGTTTTATAAAGAAATAAAATTATTATTTTTAACGGCGACGGACGGAGTATGGCAAGAAGCAAGAAGCAGAAGAGGGAGGAAGACATCGAAGATTGGAGATCAAAAAAGGTGGAACCATGTAGGTGTCATGACGATTTTTGTATCTAATCTTCCGCAGGAGACTACAATCGATACCTTGAGAAATATCTTTGCCAAATACGGGGATGTGGTGGACGTTTATGTGGCTACAAAGAAGGACGTAAACAAAAAGTCCTTTGCTTTTGTGAGATTTAAAAAGATGGAAGATGAACGGAAGTTTGAGGATACTTTGCAAGGTATCACCTTCAAAGGTAGAAAGCTTGAAGTTACATATCGAGGTTTTCAAGGAAACCGGCTAACCTATCGGATGATAGGAACGTAACGCACCAGAATCATTAGACATCCAATGGAAAATTGGTGGAACGGCGGGGATAATAGATCTTATGCAGATATTGTAGGTGGTGGGAACAAACCGAGGAAATCTTTGTCCCACCAGCCTCAAAATTATTCGACTCCTATCAAAATCTTGGATGACTCACCGCTTAGGGGATGGCTGAAATGTAACTTAACTTTGATCGGGGAACTGCATAGTTTTGATCACTTGGAAAATGCACCATTCTCATTCAAGAACTGTGATGGGTCGGAGTGTGAATTAAAATATCTGGGAGGATTAAGAATTGGTGTCAGGTTCATAAATGAAAAAAGCAGAGATTCGTTCGTACAAGGGTGGACTGAATGGTTTAGGTCGGTGGAGAGTGGTGATATTGCAACCTACAACTTCGAAAGGATTGCATGGTTAAAGATACTTGGCCTCCCAACGAATCTATGGTCAGAAGAAAATTTCACGATAGTTGCAGACTCGGTTGGTATAGTGATTATTCCATTTGAGGCTGATATATCAAATGCGAATTTAGCCTATTGGAAAGTGGGTGTTGTAACAAATTCTTTATCATCCATTTCCAGCAAGCCGATTGTTGAGGTTAACGAAAAGAATATAAAAATCAAAATTGTAGAATTCGATCTTGACTGGACTCCGTTCAAGCAGTATGGGCAATCATTGGATGATAACTCCTCGTCGGATGAAGGTGATGAGGACGTGGATGACATGGAGGGGTAATATGAGGATGAACATGTATATGATACTATTCTAATCCAGAATAACAGGGTAGAACCGGAAGAAGGAGAGATTGGAATTGAGGAAGGAATGGGATTAAACATGGATAATTCATACAGACACGTGGCTGGTAATACTAGCTACCCGGTGGAGGCACCATCACCAGCGATCATGGCAGCGGATGAGATTGACGGTGGAGGAGAAACCGTCACACGTAGGGAACCTCAAAAGGCACAAATTAATGCGAATGTTAATGAAGCGTCACATGAAGATTCTGTCAATGCATCTCCAGTTCAAAACTTGGAGTCTAGTAATTTGGACCATATGGATACGTCAAATGGGCCCCAAAAACAATTAACTCTCTCCGGTTGCTTTGGGCCTTTTCCTAACAGTCCGGGTCGAGATGAATTGTATGAGGGTCGGATTAATAACAACTTTGAAGGATCACATGATAAAAGAAGAAGGATATTGATGCCGATTCCTGAGTCATCGAGGGAAGACCTGACGGTGCCCTTATTCCAGCCCCCTTTCGACCTAAATCAAGCCCCGCTTCCATCTCAAATCCTGCTCCCGGAATCGGATAACGAGTCTCAATCAACATCATCTCTGGAGATCAGGAACACTATGGAGATTGGTAAAATGCTGGGTTTTGATATGGAATATGACAATCAGGTTCTCAAAGATGTACTTGGCGAAGAAGGAGAAAATCAACTACCTCAATGAACATCATGTCGCTAAACATCAGAGGTCGTGGAGAGAAACATAAATCTGATTGGATTGGTAAGTTGAGAAGAGAACACAAATTATGTTTGATTGGAATTCAAGAAACGAAATTGGGCGAATCTTCCCTGCCTTTCAACCCAGTGAATTGTTGGGGCGACTCTAATTGTAACTTTGAGCAAGTATTCACCACAGGTAGATCTGGATGGATCATAACAATATGGGATAATAGAATGTTTTCACTGGTGGAAGTGATTAAATCAAGGAATTTTATTGTGACATTGGGGAACTTCGTGGGGATCGACGGGCTCACAGGTTTCGTTAATGCCTATGGTCCTCAACCGGAACGTAAGAAAGCTAAAGTGTGGGAGGAACTGTTGACAATAAAATTGTCGAGAACGTCAACCTGAATTTTCATGGGATATTTCAATGTGGTAAGACGGCCAGATGAACGGATAAATTCTGAATTTTGCATCCGGATTGCAAACGAGTACAACAAGTTCATCCTTAATGGCGAATTGACGGACTTGAAGATGGGAGGTCAAATATTCACATACTTCTAGGAGGGAAATTGAGTAAGTTAGATCGTGTCACACCCCCAAACCAGAATGGCGGAAACATTCGGGGGTGGGTGACTTCACGTAGTATCATAACAGTTGAATATTTGTAAAGAAAGTAAACCCAATCATCATAAATATAATAAAAAGTTACATTGTTGCATGTAATACATGTTTGAAAAGAATATTACAAATATGATGATTTAAAATGTTTTGATAACTGACGCCTTAGCGTTCCTTCTCCAAAAGCTGATGTTTACCTGTATTACTGATTCCCTGAGAAATACAAGTAGTTTTGAAAAAGTGTCAACAATTAAGTTGGTGAGTTCATAAGCGTTTTTGTACTAAAACTTGTATGTCTTTCAGTAAAAATGACTGAGCGTGTTTTCCAGAAAATCCAATATTTTCTGTGTAAGTGTGATAGTTTGAAAAAGTTCCAAGGGCTGGAATGCAATAGTATCTTTCGTGCTAAAATGGTGAAAGTGGATTTATACATATATAATGTAATTACTGAATGCATTTAAGAGTCTCGTAAATCAAAAAAATTTCGATACTCCATGTGAGTTTTATAACCATGCTATTGACCCAGACTGCCTGTAACAACGTTCTTCAGGCGTTGCAGTGTTATGATGTTTGTCACCCCAGACCTGCCGGTCTAACTGTAGCTAACAGTTTAGGTACGGGATTGTCAATCCAGTATAGATCTATACACAAGTATCACGCTCTCCCTACAAGAGATTATGGTTTATAATACAAGACTTGAAATGCGTACTTGAGAGTACGGTGAAGCCGAATGTCTCACAAAACTTAGTATCAATAGATTTACGGAATGAAAAGTCCACGTTTCTTGTAAACGAAAGTGTTTCCTTTTTTTTTTTACAGTGTTTATGTAAAGATGCCATGAATAACTCGTAAACTATACCCATTATAGTTTTTCGAAAGTATGTTCCATTTGGTGATAAAAACTCGAAGTAATACCAACTTTGCATGTAAGGTGTAACGTTGGTATTAATGTTGTTTAACATTTATAAACAAAATGTAGGTAAAGTATTTGAAACGATGCGTATTTTAACATAAGTTTTTCTCGTGTTTCACTTGTATTTCCCCCCTAAAACATGAAAAAAACGTAAAAATGTAGGGGTATGAACTCACCTGGAAAGTGTGGTGATTTGAAGGAAACGAGATTTTTCTCGGGCAGCACTTCGACCGGGAAGTGGTATGTTCCTCGGGAATCTCGGAGCTTTGGACCTTCGACGGGACTTGGGTACGTAACCGGAGCGTCGGGATAGTTTTGGGAGGCTCGGAAGTGAAAAAGTGAGAGAGAAATGGAGAATTTGTGCAAGAGAAGTCGGAACCCTCACACCTATTTATAGTGAGGCTGCCTGGCCTCGTACGCTGGGCGTACACCGAAGTACGCGGGGCGTACGTTAGCGATGACGTCATCGGTTGCCGGTCTTCGGATGGGACGGGACTAGAGGCATAGGTGCGACGTGGCCGATCCGAGGCCGTGTATTGGGTACGTTGGGCGTACTCCGAAGTACGCGGGGCGTACTCCTTCGGATAAGCCTCGAAGTGTGTGAGCAATACTTCAAAAATGCTTAACTTTCGCATACGAGCTCCGTTTTCGACGTTCTTTATATCCACGCGTAGGTGAGAATATACTCTGCAACTTTCATTTAGACTCCGTTGGGAAATTTTGACATTATTTTTAATTATATTTTCATTTAGACTTCGTCGGCAAACTTTCATCCGATGTCCGTTTTCGTCTGTCTTTTTACCGTTGTACTACTAATGTCGAGATCTTCAATTCTTGTTTAGGTTGCGTCGGCTAAAAATCATTCGATCTTTATTTCGTATTTTTAGCTGTCTACTGCTGTTCTGAAACTTAGAAAAATCATAACTTCCTCATACGAAGTCAGATTTGGACGTTGTTTTTTATGTACGCTCACGGTTTGTTATTATCTACGACTTTCGTTTAGATACTTAAGGCTAAAAAGTATTTTATTGAAATTACACTTTTTACGCTTAACAGTGTTTTACCGGTTGGGTCACGGATTTTCGGTTGGTCATAACTTCTTCGTTATAACTCGGATTTGGGTGTTCTTTATATTTCTGAAAACCTTGAAACGATATCTAACATTTTATGAATCCCAATTGAGACTTTAGAACACTTCATTTTTGACGGCTTATAATATTTGACTTTTGAACATTACATTGACTTGAAATATCGGGTTGTCACATCATCCCCCCGTTAGAGGGAATTTCGTCCCGAAATTTAATCTACGACAGAGTTCATGGACTAGAAAAAAGGTGCGGTTACTTTTGTCTCATCTGATCCTCGCGCTCCCAGGTGTATTCAGGTCCTCGCTTGGCATTCCAACGGACCTTCACAATGGGTATGCGACTTTGCTTAGTTCTTTTAATTTCCCGATCCATGATTTCTACTGGCTCTTCAACGAAGTGGATACTCTCGTTGATTTCAATTTCATCCAGAGGGATGATGAGGGTCTCATTGGACAAGCACTTCTTTAGGTTCGACACGTGAAAGGTAGGGTGTACGTTATTGAGTTCCTGCGGTAATCGAAGTTTGTATGCCACCGGGCCGATCCTGGCAAGGATCTCGAATGGTCCGATATACCTAGGGTTTAGCTTCCCACGTTTTCCAAAACGTATTAATCCCTTCCAGGGTGAGACCTTCAATAGCACCCGGTCCCCAACCTGGAATTCCAAGGGTTTCCGTCTTTTATCCGCATAACTCTTTTGTCTGTCTCTTGAAGCCTTTTGTCGTTCTCGGATTTGGATAATCTTCTCGGTAGTTTCCCTTCTGATTTCCGGGCCAGTGAGAGTGCTGTCGGGTACTTGACCTTTAGCTAGTTGCGTGTCACCCACTTTAGCCCAACACAGAGGTGATCTGCACTTACGGTCGTAGAGGGCTTCGAATGGAGCAACTTTGATGCTAGTGTGATAGCTATTGTTGTACGAGAACTCGACCAATGGTAAATGGGTATCCCAAGCTTTACCAAAATCGATCACACAAGCTCTTAGCATATCTTCCAAGGTTTGAATGGTTTTCTTGCTTTGGCCGTTGGTTTGCGGGTGGTAGGCGGTACACATATGTAGCCTCGTTCCTAGAGATTTTTGTAGTGACTGCCAGAACCTCGAGGTGAATCTACTATCTCGGTCCGAGATAATGGATATTGGTACACCATGCAGCCGTACAATCTCCCTTATGTATGTTCTAGTTAGTTTCTCCAGCTTATCCGTTTCCTTTATTGGTAGGAAGTGCGCAGATTTTTTTAACCTGTCGACGATCACCCAGATGGTGTCAAGTCCACCCGTTGTCTTGGGTAACTTGGTTACGAAATCCATGGTTATCCGCTCCCACTTCCACTCGGGTATCTCAGGTTGTTGCAATAATCCCGACGGCTTTTGGTACTCTACCTTGAGTTTGGTGCATGTCAGACATTTGCCTACATAGGTAGCAATTTCGGCTTTCATGTTTGGCCACCAATACAATTTCTTGAGATCCAGATACATTTTGTCCGAACCGAGATGTACGGAGTATCGAGTCTTATGTGCTTCATTCATGACAACATCTCTGAATCCGCCAAACTTCGGCGTCCAGATCCGATTCATGAAGTAACGAACTCCGTCATCCTTGACTTCAAGATTCTTATCCATTCCTCTTAAGGCTTCACTCGCCACGTTTTCGGATTTCAAGGCTTCTATTTGAGCTTCCTTGATTTGTGTGGACAGGTGTGAATCGATAGTCATGGTTAAGGATTTCACTCGGTGGCCCGAGTATTCCTTTCGGCTGAGGGCATCCGCTACTACATTTGCTTTTCCGGGATGATAACAAATTTCGCATTCGTAATCGTTTAGTAGTTCTACCCATCGTCTTTGCCTCATGTTGAGTTCCTTTTGGTTGAGGATGTGCTGAAGACTCTTATGATCAGTAAAGATTGTACACTTCGTGCCGTAGAGGTAGTGCCTCCAGATCTTTACAGCGAAAACGACTGCTCCTAGTTCGAGATCGTGCGTAGTGTAGTTGACCTCGTGCATCTTGAGCTGTCTCGAGGAGTATGCGATGACCTTCCCTCGTTGCATTAGGACACATCCAAGTCCCTAGTTTGACGCATCTCAGTAGACCACAAAGTCTTATGTTCCTTCTGGGAAAGATAATATAGGTGCGTTGCAGAGCTCGCTTCAGTGTTTGGAACGCAGTGTCTTGTTTTTCTCCCCAGCTGAAGGTTACACCTTTCTGAGTCAGGGTGGTAAGTGGCTTAGCAGTCTTCGAAAAGTTTTGTATGAACCTTTGGTAATACCCAGCGAGGCCCAAGAATTGTCGGATTTCCCTTGGAGTCCTTGGGGTTGACCAGTTCTCAATTGCCTTGATTTTGGAAGGGTCTACATGTATCCCCTCCTTGCTGACCACGTGACCTAGGAAATCTACTTTCCGAATCCAAAATTCGCACTTCGAGAATTTCGCGTATAGCTTCTCTGTCCTTAATGTTTCCAAGACTTGTCGGAGGTGTTGGCTATGTTCCTCTTTGCTCCTTGAATAGATGAGTATATTGTCTATGAACACGATCACAAATTTGTCCAGGAAAGGACGACATACTCGGTTCATCAAGTCCATGAACACCGACGGCATATTTGTCAATCCGAAGGGCATTACTACAAACTCGTAGTGACCATAGCGAGTTCGGAATGCCGTTTTGGGAACGTCTCCTTCCAGGACTCGCAGCTGGTGATACCCAGATCTTAAATCGATCTTTGAGAAGTAGCTCGCTCCTTGTAGTTGGTCGAACAGATCTTCTATGCGTAGTAAGGGATATCGGTTCTTGATCGTAAGCTTGTTCAGTTCCCGGTAAGCGATGCACATGCGAAAAGATCCATCCTTTTTCTTTACGAACAGAACCGGTGCTCCCCAAGGTGAGAAGCTCGGTCTGATGAATCCTTTGCTTAGAAGCTCGTTCAGCTGGCTGGATAATTCCTGCATTTCTACCGGTGCTAGACGGTACGACGATTTTGCTACTGGTGTAGCTCCGGGAATCAAGTCGATTCTGAACTCGACTTGACGTTCTGGTGGGACTCCTGGAAGATCTTCAGGGAAAATGTTGGGGAAATTGCAGACTTCCGGAATGTCTTTAATTTCTTTAATTTCTCGTTTCTTGTATACCACGTGGGCTAGGAAGGCATGATATTCTTTGCGCAAGTATTTTCGGGCTTTGACGCAAGAGATGATTTGTAAATTGGTACCGGGCTTGTCACCATAAATGACAAGAGTTTCGCCACTTGGCAGATTTAGGCGAACAACCCTTACGTGACACAGAATATCGGCATGGTGGAGGCATAACCAGTCCATACCGATAATGACATCAAAGCTTCTTATAGTGATCGACATTAGATCGATTTGGAAAAAGTGTTCATTTAGAGCTAGCGTACAGCCTACGTACAAATCGGTTGTGCTTTCTGTTTTACAGTTTTCCATTTCTACTATAAATATCTTATTGAGTGTTTGGGGTTTTTCATTAAGTAAGTGTTTGAATTTATGACTCACGAAACTTCACTCCGCACCACAGTCAAAGAGTATGCATGCATAAATGTCGTTGAGGAGAAACGTACCCGAAACCACTGTGGGATCGGCTATTGCCTCGTTCTGCCCTATTGCCAGCACTCTTCCTATGCCGCCAACATTCTTTGCCTTAGGGCAATCCCTCTTGTAGTGCCCAGTTTCCCCACACCCATAACATGCCTGGCTCACTCCAGCACGAGGGACTTGGGTGATTGGTCGCACCGGTGCCTTACAGAAACGGGCAGTATGCCCTTTCCTGTCGCAGTTTTTACAGTGCATCTCCTGACAATTTCCGTTGTGATGGTAATTGCATTTGTTGCACTTTGGTAGGTTCCCAGCATATTGTTTTGCCGGCTTAGGGGTAACGGGAACAGTAGTTGGGGCAGTAGCGGCATGGACCGCCACTATCTGTTTTTGTTTAAAGGTTCTTCCGAAGTTTGACCTTTCCTCTTGTTCCAAAACTTCTTCTTGTTGTTGTTGTTGGCATTGATGTTATTGTTGTTGCTCCCTTTGGTTGGTTCTGGGACGACGGTCGTGACATCTTGGCAGGCCCCATGATCAACGTCGTGGGTTTGGAAGCTAGCACACTTCCTCGAAGCTTGGCCGACAGCCCCCAGATATACCTTTCCACCTTCTTGCTTTCTAGGGCCATCATCCCTGGGCAAAGTATTGTCAAATCACTGAACCTATTTGTATAGGTTGTGATGTCCGAGCCCACCATAGTAAGGCCCCTAAGCTCCTGCTCGAGCTTCTGAATCTCGCCCTTTGGGCAGTACTCTCGCAGTAGCATTTGCTTCAGGTTCTCCCAACCCATGAAGTTTGCCACCACCAGAGTGAGTGACTTGACGTGGCCATTCCACCACGTTAGGGCTCGTTCGGAGAAAGTACAGGCGGAAAATTTTACTTTGCTCTTCGGGGCATGAGCATATCTCGAACACGACTTCTGTTTTCTTTATCCATTGGGATAGAGGCATTACTCCCCCGGTTCCATTAAAGGGGATGGGTTTGCTGTTGGAGAAGTCCTTGTAAGTACATTCCCCGGAACGCCCCTGGTTTTGGCCATTAGTAGAGCTGTTTATTCCTCCTCCTGATCTGTTGTTACTCATTTGTGCCATTGTTGCGGTTACGGCAGCTGTTACAGCAGCCTGAAAGGTAGCAGCATCCATCGATGGAGGTGGTGGAGGTGGTGTTGGTGTTCCTGTAGTATTGAAGCGTCGGGGATTCCTTCTTGGCGGCATGCCGTAGGGTGGGCGTTTCCTTTGTTCCATGCTTCATCGCTTCAGATCCACAGCCCAGCAGGGCACCGGGCCCTGAAAGTTCCTTTGGGGATTTGCTGCTCCTCGGGGAGGATTGTAGATCTCTGGTTCTGAGTCGGTGCTCCCACCATATCCTTCCTCTTCTGAATCTTCGTATGGTCTTCCTCGGGATCCTTTTCAGAATCCTCATCTGGCTCTTCCTCGGGAATCTCTTCGGGATCTTCCTCTGGGTCCTCCTCAATCCAGCCTCCATTACCCTGGTTAGGGTAGTAGAGATCCCCGGGAATGTGAAATCCTGCCATTTCGTCTAGTCGAGAATAGAGGCAAGAGAATTATATATAAGACTTGGGAGCAAAAAGGGTAATTTTTATAAGGATAATTCTATTTATTTGACGATTCTTATTTCTAACTATATATCGAGGTTCGCGTGATTATAACAGTTCTTATAGTTTTACAAAATACTCCTACAGTATTTCAAATTTGTAAGTTTGATTCTAGTATTTTATTTGGTAAGTTTTTGACTTGTTGTTCCCTACGACTGTTCCCCGACATACGTTGGTCATATCTTGGATAAATATAGTTGATCAGGCTATATTTATTCTCGATCTGATTACATACCCCGAGGCCTAATCGTAGCGTCTCGACTTGCCTTAATACTTGTGTAAAAATCTTGGCTATGATACTACACCAATGCATGCATGTACTTATACTTTTATAAAACTAGTATTTTATTTTCTCAAAAGTATAGTTTGTGAAAACGTTTTGTCAGAGGGTTTTAGTCCCTTTGCATTTATAGTTTGTATATCTTATGTGGTTCGATATACTTATTCAACTATAAACAATGCTCTGATACCAATCTGTCACACCCCCAAACCAGAATGGCGGAAACATTCGGGGGTGGGTGACTTCACGTAGTATCATAACAGTTGAATATTTGTAAAGAAAGTAAACCCAACCATCATAAAAATAATAAAAAGTTACATTGTTGCATGTAATACATGTTTCAAAAGAATATTACAAATATGATGATTTAAAATGTTTTGATAACTGACGCCTTAGCGTTCCTTCTCCAAAAGCTGATGTTTACCTGTATTACTGATTCCCTGAGAAATACAAGTAGTTTTGAAAAAGTGTCAACAAGTAAGTTGGTGAGTTCATAAGCGTTTTTGTACTAAAATTTGTATGTCTTTCGGTAAAAATGACTGAGCGTGTTTTCCAGAAAATCCAATATTTTCTGTGTACGTGTGATAGTTTGAAAAAGTTCCAAAGGCTGGAATGCAATAGTATCTTTCATGCTAAAATGATGAAAGTGGATTTATACATATATAATGTAATTACTGAATGCATTTAACAGTCTCGTAAATCAGAATATTTCGATACTCCATGTGAGTTTTATAACCATCCTATTTACCCAGACTGCCTGTAACAACGTTCTTCAGGCGTTGTAGTGTTATGACGTTTGTCACCCCAGACCTGCCGGTCTAACTGTAGCTAACAGTTTAGGTGCGGGATTGTCAATCCCGTATAGATCTATACACAAGTATCACGCTCTCCCTACAAGAGATTATGGTTTATAATACAGGACTTGAAATGCGTACTTGAGAGTACGGTGAAGCCGAATGTCTCACAAAACTTAGTATCAATAGATTTACAGAATGAAAAGTCCACGTTTCTTGTAAACGAAAGTGTTTCCTTTTTTTTACAGTGTTTATGTAAAGATGCCATGAATAACTCGTAAACTATACCCATTATAGTTTTTCGAAAGTATGTTCCATTTGGTGATAAAAACTCGAAGTAATACCAACTTTGCATGTAAGGTGTAACGTTGGTATTAATGTTGTTTAACATTTATAAACAAAATGTAGGTAAAGTATTTGAAACGATGCGTATTTTAACATAAGTTTTTCTCGTGTTTCACTTGTATTCCCCCCCCCCCCCTAAAACATGAAAAAGACGTAAAAATGTAGGGGTATGAACTCACCTGGAAAGTGTGGTGATTTGAAGGAAACGAGATTTTTCTCGGGCAGCACTTCGACCGGGAAGTGGTATGTTCCTCGGGAATCTCGGAGCTTCGGACCTTCGTCGGGACATGGGTACGTAACCGGGGCGTCGGGATAGTTTCGGGAGGCTCAGAAGTAAAAAAGTGAGAGAGAAACAGAGAATTTGTGCAAGAGAAGTCGGAACCCTCGCACCTATTTATAGTGAGGCTGCCTGGCCTCGTACGCTGGGCGTACACCGAAGTACGCGGGGCGTACCCTCGTACGCGGGGCGTACGTCAGCGATGACGTCATGGGTCGCCGGTCTTCGGATGGGACAGGAGTAGAGGCATAGGGGCAACGTGGCCGATCCGAGGTCATGTATTGGGTACGCTGGGCGTACTCCGAAGTACGCGGGGCGTACTCCTTCGGATAAGCCTCGAAGTGTGTGCCCAAAACTTCAAAAATGGGTAACTTTCGTATACGAGCTCCATTTTCGACGTTCTTTATATCCACGCGTAGGTGAAAATATACTCTGCAACTTTCATTTAGACTCTGTCGGCAAATTTTGACTTTATTTTTAATTATATTTTGTTTAATAGGCCGGGACAGGATAAATTCGTTAAAAATTCATAACTTCTTCATCCGATGTCCGTTTTCGTCTGTCTTTTTACCGTTGTACTACTAATGTCGAGATCTTCAATTCTCGTTTGGGGTGCGTCGGCTAAAAATCGTTCGATCTTTATTTCGAATTTTTAGCTGTCTACTGTTGTTCTGAAACTTAGAAAAATGATAACTTCCTCATACGAAGTCAGATTTGGACGTTTTTCTTTATGTACGCTCATGGTTTGTTATTATCTACGACTTTAGTTTAGATACTTAAGGCTAAAAAGTATTTTATTGAAATTTCACTTTTTACGCTTAACAGTGTTTTACCGGTTGGGTCGCGGATTTTCGGTTGGTCATAACTTCTTCGTTATAACTCGGATTTGGGTGTTCTTTATATTTCTGAAAACCTTGAAACGATATCTAACATTTTATGTATCCCAATTGAGACTTTGGAACACTTCATTTTTGACGCTATTTTTTTTTATTCCAAAATGGCTTATAATATTTGACTTTTGAACATTACATTGACTTGAAATATCGGGTTGTCACAGATCGCTTTTTGGTATGCTCCAATTTTCTTTCTATATATCCTCTTGCTTCCTGTTTTGCAATGAATAGAGAACTATCAGACCATTCCCCTATTGTTCTGAGGGCTAGATGTGAGGACTTTGGACCGCCCCCGTTCAAGTTCTTAAACTTCCGGCTGTTAAATGATAAACTTGATGAAGTCATTAAAGATGTGTGTAATGGGTTTAGAGGTTATGGTACCCTGACATGATTCTATTGAATAAATTGAAGCACCTAAAATCGGCTATCAGAAACTGGAAAATCAACACAGTAAATACGGAGAACATGGAAATCGAAAAATGGAGAAAAAGAATGGAAGAAATAGAATTATTGGCGGAATCTAGGCCCCTTACTGTCGCTGAAGTGGAAGAAAGATCAACTTTGGGAGTCAAGATGGATGAACACGCGAGAGTGATGGCCCTGAACCTGAAACAACGGGCAAAGTTAAAATGGGAGATTGACGGGGACGAGAATACCGGATTTTTTCATAACTATGTTAATAATAGAAATCGAAAAAACCATATACATGGGATTATGGTTAACGGTGCTTGGACTACTAATCTGTTGGAAATCAAACAGGAGGCAGAAAAGTTTTTCGGGAATAAATTCAAAGAGAGATGGCTAATTAGACCAAAATTCTATAACCCGGGTTTCCGAAAACTTTCGGAACACGATGCTAGATTCATGGAAGGCGAATTTACAACTGATGAAATAAAAAACGTGGTTTGGTCATGCGGTGGTGACAAATCGTCGGGGCCGGATGGATTCACGTTCAAATTTGTAAAAAAATTATGGGAGTTGTTGAAAGAGGGTATTGTGGGGATGGTAAAGTACTTCGAAGTTTACGAGAGGTTATCTTGCGGGTGCAACTCCTCTTTTATATCCCTCGCTGCGAAATCTAAGGATCCAGTTCATTTTGGAGATTTCAGACCAATCAGCTTGATCGGGTCCATGTATAAAATCATAGCAAAGCTGCTTGCAAACAAGTTAAAAAAGGTTATCGGTAGCATCATTGATGAAGTAGAATCTGCATACGTGAAGGGTAGGAACATATTGGAAGGGCCGATGATAGTTAACGAACTTTGCTCATGGAAAAGGCGAAAGGCAAAAATATGCTCTTGTTTAAAGCTAATTTCAATAAAGCATTTGATTATGTAAATTGGGCATTCCTAGATTCAATTATGGAGCAAATGGGCTTTGGATTGAAATGGAGAATATGGGTGAGCGGTTGTCTGGGATCTGGTAGAGCTTCGGTAATAATCAATGGCAGCCCGACTAAAGAATTCTCAATGTCAAAAGGAGTCAGGCAGGGTGACCCACTCTCCCCGTTCCTATTTATCATCGCGATGGAAGGGCTCAATCTGGCGATGAAAACAACTATGGACAAAGGAATTTATGAAGGAATAAAATTTTCACAATCTAACATCTGCTTGTCTCATTTATTTTACGCAGATGACAAACTATTTATTGGAGAATGGTCGAGGCGGAACATTGCAAATTTGGCATGAATCTTAATATGTTTCCATGTGTCGTCAGGATTAAAGGTGAACTTCAGGAAGTCAAAGGTTTATGGGGTGGGGGCATCAATTATGGAAGAATCAAACTAGGCAGCTCCTCTCAGATGTGAACTGTCATCTATCCCATTCTCCTATCTTGGAATTCCGGTGGGTGAAAACATGAATAGGAGGCGAGCATGGAGACCGATTATTGATAAATTCCAAGATAAGCTCACGACTTGGAAACCGAAATCATTGAGCTTCGGTGGTAGAGTAACCCTGGCAAAGGCTGTCCTAGGCAACCCGCCTACATACTTTATGTCGATTTTTGCAGTCCCTAAAGGTCTAATCGACACCTTGGAAAGAATCAGGAGAAACTTTATTTGGAACAAGGAGTATTGTAACATCCATAAAATTCAAGCCAAATTAAAACTTTTTCAAACATTTCAAAACCAATAAGTATTACACTTGTATTTCCAAAATGGTTTATTATCAGAGTTTCCCAGATACCATAAGTCCAAAACACGAGGATGTGCACGATCACGCCTTCGCCTTGCCGAGACATCTAAAACACCTGAAACAATAAACTGAAACCGTAAGCACAAAGCTTAGTGAGTTCCCCCAAAATACCAACACCTCACAAATATAACCATATCATATAACAAATACAGAACAACATGCATAATTAGCCGTCAGCCTGACTGGACCGCCTCGTAGGCCTTCAGTCTATCTGGACCGCCTCGCAGGCCTTCAGTCTATCTGGATCGCTCTCCGAGCCTTCGGCCTGACTGAATCCCTTTGCAGGGCCTTCAGTTTATCCGGACCGCCCTGGGTATGTTGGCCTACAGCACAAGGCAGGACCGCCTCAACCCAACCCCCAACCAAACAAACATGTGCATATAAATATCATACGCTAGCTCATTTCATATAACAGTCAAACCGATCTAACAGATCACCAATCATAGCAACATCCCAATAACCGGGATACAGACCTAACCGGTCACTAACATAGCATCATCCTATAACCAGGACAATCATGTGCACAGAGATATTGTATAACACTAGCATATATATATATATATATATATATATATATATATATATATATATATATATATATATATATATAACAGTCAAACCGATCTAACAGATCACAAAGCATAGCAACAATCCTATAACCAGGATATCGACCTAACAGGTCACTAACATAGCATCATCCTATATACCAGGATACCGACCCAACCGGGTCACTAAAGCATAGCATATCACCATCCTAACTACCAGGATGTAAATCAGTAAGCATAACATGCAATAATCCGAATATAATCCATAAAGGGCCGGCCTTGGTGCCTTAGACCCTGTTGATATAGTGAGGATAACTCACCTGGCACTGCTGAGGTCCTGCAGATACACTCCAGCTGTTGATTGACAGATTCCCGAACTATCAACATCAAACAATACCCAATTAATAATTGGGTTCCAAGTTCAAAGTCCAACTCATACTCCAAAAGCCCAAAAGTCAAGTAATGGGCCGTAGACCAACACATGGCCCAATTTTCCAAATTGGGCCCAGACCTCTACATGGTCTTTCTTTAAGGCCCATCCCATTATTCCAATCCAATTCCCATGATCCAATATCACATAATCATGAAGGCCCAATTATAGCCCATCTATGGCCCAACTTTCCAAGTTGGGCCCAAGTCCTCACATGGGCCTTACCCTAAAGCCCATCTAATTACTTTGGTCCATTAACTTGCTCTTGGATGGCCCACCAATAGTCCAATCGCCAAAGCCTAACAGAAAGGCCCAATTCAAGGCCCAAGTGAGATTAGGGCTTTCACATGAAATGATGATTAGGGTTAAGTGTTCCTACTTCACCCACTAAGGACTTAATCTACTAAGGACTTAATCCATTAAGTCCAATATTGCTTTTAGGTTAATTTTTGTCAATGATTACTATTTAATATTTCAAGTTATTAAATAATCTCGTGTGTGTCCCGATAAATTCTCAAAATTTGGGTCTTATGCCATTAGGGTTTTCCAAACCCTAATTAAGGTTTTCCAATCCAATACTAGCCCATTAGTCCATTGGTTGGGCTTTTAGGTCACATTGGGCCTCATTGGCCCATTAGGGTTCCATTGGGCCACTAGGGTTTCTTTGGGCCCATTAGGGTTTCATTGGTCACACATTATCCAAACATCCCCTAAACGGGGTCCAAACGCAATCAAAGCACACCGCCACCCGACACGGCGGCCGGTGGCGGCAGCCACCACCTCACGGTGGTGGTTTGAGTTTTCTTTTCTTTATTCTTGTCTCTAATTACATGTTACAATACTTTAATCAAGAAAATAACACACACACTAATTGATAAACACACCCACAGCCACCCTTGTGGTGGCCGGTGGTGGTATATGGTGGCAGCCACCACCTTACGGTGGTGGTGGTGACATTTCCGGCCAAACAACACCCAAAGATTACATTAAACTGAAATGCATACACTTAAACCCCATTTCACACACACACAGCCACCACACACGGTGGCTGGTGGCGGCAGAAAGCGCAACACGGGCGGCAACCACCATGGTTGGCTGCCATGGTGGTTCTTCATGTTTTCCGGCCAGCAAAACACCCCCACACACACCATGCTACTGGAACACGAACCCACTCGTCGATCTGAACTGAACCACGCACCTATCTCAGTCACTCCGCGGCGGCAGGCAGTGGCTAGCAGCGGGCTCGAACGAACACAAAGGGAGAAGAACGACGTCTGCAGAGAGAGGCGATGAAGAGATTGTTGGATTAATGTCTAAGTCCATAACTATATTTGGTATGTACTTGACCCGACCCGGCATGGTCCATTTGGGTTGCACTTCACCGGCACAATTTATATGGATAGTCTTTTGAGAATAGTATATTTAGGATTTATATTAATATATTATAAGTTCTAATATATTAATATGGAATCATATTATTTAATTAGTATTGATCAAGAATTAATTTAAAATTAATTAAGTGATCAAAAAGAACTAATTAAATATGGACTCTTATATATATGGAATGGACCAAGTTCATTTAGGTTGGGCTAAGCTTTCATGGATGGTCCATGGAGCTTTAACCCATGGATCCTAGGAAATGAAAGGTCATGGGTATTAGGGTTTAACCCTAATCCTCCACACTATATAAAGGGTCTCATGGTTCATGAAATGATGCTAGTGGCTAGTGTGGATACACTAAAGAGGGCAATAACCGATTTCATAGTGTGAGCCAAGTATCCATATTCTCTAAAGGTTTTCCAAGGTGTTTCGGTGATTTGTGATTCCACTTGAGGCTTCCACACTATTGGGGCTAAGCTCTTAAAGCTTGAAGACATCAAGCTACAACAAAAGGTATGTCATCTAACTAGAACTTTGTAGTATAGGTGCTTCATAATATGCTAGTTAGGATGAAACCTTGGAATATTTAATATTTGCATGTATAATAGAGAAAACATAGATCCAAGGTTTATAGGGTTGCATGTACACCATAGGAGTGTTAGAATGTTCAAACCCCAACAGTGGTATCAGAGCCAGGTTGTTTTCTGTTATATTGATGCAAATGTTTTATTTTCAAGTTGGAAAAAAAAGGGAAAAAAACATGACGTTTGTCAAATTTTAAGATAATTACTTGTCTTGTGAAAAACGAATTATTTGTAAAATTTGAATCATTTGTTATATGAGTTGAATTAGGTCAAATTTAGTAAAAGATAAAATGCTATGATTATTTTATTAGTTTTAAAAGTTTGATCTAAATGTTTTAAGGAGTTACATATTTTGTCATAAAATTTTGGAGCTCAAAAGTTTTTTTTTAAAGTTGTGATCTTAAGGGTTTTTGAAACTTCCATAAGTTATGGATATGAAAGTTTTTTTTAAAAAAAAAAATTTGATTCAAAGTTTTTATGGAGTGACAAAATTTGGTGTTAATGTTTTAAAGAATTCCATAACTTGTTTTTAAGTTATGGAACATGGAAAGTTTCATCATAAAACACCATTAATTCCATAAGTTATGGAATCCAAAGGTTTTCAACAATTACAAAACTTGCCCTCAAGTTTTGGAATTTGAGAAAAGTTTTTTATGAAAAAAAGAATTGAATTCTAAAACTCTTGGGTTCATAACTTAAACAATTAATTAAATGGTTTTAATTTTGAGTTTAATAATTGGAATTATGATGTTTTGTTGAATAGTTCAAATTAACTCTTATGGACTTTATTAATAGTTAATTAAAGAGTTTAATTAAAAGAGTATTATTAATCCATAAATATATGGTTTGAGTTTAATTAAATTAAAAGTCTAGTTTAATTAATAGATTAAACCACCAAGTATTTTAAATGTCTAAAATACACCCTTATACTATTATAATATTAAAAGTTTAATATATTATATGTATAAGAGTAAGTCGTCTTACCATTAGTAGGCATCATTCACGAAGCCGGTCTATAAGGGGGGTATAAGGTTACTGCCTATAAAATGGCAGTTTAATGGGTGTCCACTCTCACTCATCGCTTCCTTGACCGGTGGAGGGTCGTTAGCCGAACAGGTAGGACAAGGACTATAATTCTCCCTTCATTATAAGTATAATGATAAATACTAAGTAACTAAACACTTATAAATTCTCAATCTTAGTTACTTAGGAAAATGTGAATAAGGTGCTAATCCATGAAATTACACTTTGCACTTTGTTTAAGCTGTTAGTGGAGCGTGTGTGGTTAACCGACACACTAACCTGGAGTTAACAAGGTAGGCAAAGGGTAACTTAATGTTTGTCATAGTATCGTTGGAGCGTGTGTGGTTAACCGCCACATCCCAAGTATATTTGCATGGTTACTTCACACCTTGTTTGTGATCCTCGGCATCCCAGTCACAAAACCTGAAGGGCACACTCGAGATTGAAACATGCCATTGAAAAGTTCAATGAATCTCAAAAGAATCTAGGAGTTTCAAAACCAATTAAAACCTAATAATACATTTCGTTTATCTTGGTGGAAATTGGTGAATCGTCATTCACCTACCTTCAAATATTTTATAGCTTGGATTAAGGCATCCCTCTTCCAAGTTATAAAATAGTTTGTTGGGTCCTAGCCTTAATATATCATATTGGGTGTTATATTAAGGACTTAAATCAACTTTACGTGAATTTCTCCCATTGTTGATGTCTGGTTTAGACAACAATGATATTCCCAAACCAAGCTTTCCTAATGAATATGACTTCCCGAGTTTGGCTCATGGAAGTCATACTTCTCTTCCTCCACCTCTTCCAATTATTCTCCCTAACCCACAAGTTCAAGGTCACTCAAGCCCTAATGGCAAGCAAGGTCTATGTGTGATCACATCTTAGAGATGAAGTCACATATTGGCAAGCCGGGAGAGTTAGGTGTTAAAGTCTTCAGAAAGTTGGATGTTCAATCACTTTCTAAGTCATATAGTGAGTTCCTTTGGGACTACTATGAAACAGACTATGACATGAACCTTAATGATCATATCTATTTGCTTGGTGCTGCTGAATCAGCAATGATTTGGAACGATAGTAAAGCAAATTTGATTAGAAGATCAACTTCCCAAAAACTTTATGGACAGTGACAATGGTGACACTGGAAATCCAGAAAAAGCATTCTCTTCCCAATGGAAAGGGATTGGCCATAGTTAAGCCGGTTGACCAAATGGTAAAGAGAAAGGCTAAGTCTGAGATAGTCCCATTACCAAAGGGTCCATATGTTTATTTTGCCAAAGGAAGGGGCGTTGATTGCAAAGCTGCCAAATTTACCTAAGGATGTTAAAGTCAATAAGTTTGACTCTACATCAGGTAGAGCCCATTATCTAACTCTGTTAAGTTCTATTCTGAGATCCTCAGTACATGATGTGACTGGGTCACATGTTGATGTTTTAAGAATCAAAGAATAGAGAGAAATCTTAAAGGAAGTATATGCTGATTCTGATCGCGAAGGTGGATTTCGATCGCATCAGAATTTTGAGCAGTTGCTTAAGAAGTTATGATAACAACAATTTTCCATGTGGATTGTAAGGATAAGTTTTTCCGCAAAGTTTTAAAATAAAAGAAAATTGTTTAATTTTATTTATTTGAAGTATCCTTACAATGGCATTTGTGGAAAATTGTTGCTTATATGATTCCACTGACAACAATATTGGAAAATGGATTTGATTCTTTCATTTGTGGTAGTGTCTAAATTTACCAAATCAGGAAAGTTCCTCATCACCCAAGTTTCAATTGGACCGAAACTTGGAATCATGCAAGTTGAATAGTATGATGAATGAGAACTTTCAAGCATTGGAAAATCAAGACTAATTACTTGTTCACATGGATGTGTGAGTCAAGTGAAGGACTAAAGGGATCGAGTACACATTCTTGTGCACTGGTCACGTCCACCACAAAGCTCGTTAAGACTATTTGATTTACTAAAGTAAATATGGTTATACTTACAAGTTTAAGTATAATTCTGAAACATTGGAAAAGTCTCAGTGTATGGCAGAACGAATGGGAAGAATCAAATTAGGCAGAAAGATAAAAGTTTCTCAAATCTGAAAAGATGGGAGAGTACTTTAGTATCATGTTTGTGATCATCTTAATGATTTAGAAATCATATCATAATTAGTCCTCTAAAGGTCATCTTAGTGCATTCTTATGACTAAGAAGAGGAGTCATGAATTGTTGAAATGGTTAGATCAGGAAGATGAGTCATACTTCGTTCCAAAACAATTCTTAGAGTCATACTCCAAGATTGTAACTTGAGTGACATATCTTAAAGAAAGGTTTTAAACACTTGTCAAATGTAAGAGTAAAAGTGTCCTACTCTTGTACATTTGAAATTGGTAAGTTGTGATGTTTTGGATAAAACAAAGACCAACTAAGGCCAATTGTGTGAAGTGTTTGTCTTGATAAAGAATCTGCACTATCTCTTGAATATTTGGCAAGATAGTCTTATATGTCAAGAGGATAGTGGGAGTCTTAAAGATCCTAAAAAGAATCTCAAGAACTAATCAAGAATAAAACCTGAGGTTCTTCACTAGCACACGACTTGAGGTTTATAACCTATCGGGTTGACATATTTTGTGCCCATTCCAGTTAAAGTTGGCTTTGCATAGGAGTTCTGAAAGTTCTCAATTGGTTGCATAACAACTTGGAAGCAATGACAGGCCCTGTACTGCCAGGTGGCAAGAAGTTAAGATTGCATAAGTTTAGTCCATATGAGTTTGGATTTGTCATTATCCTTGTCTTGTGACTATGGTTTTGACAATTCACATAGATAAGAACACATACACCATAAAATCTAAGGGTCATAAGGTTTCTCTCCGATTCATGAAAATGATGGTGAGGAAACACTTCCACCAAGTAGATTTGAAGCAGATGGCAAAAGGTCTAAACAATTGAGACTATGATTACAGCATCCCTTTTCATAGTTCTGAAATTGTTTAGACACACATGCATGCTATCTAAGGAAAGGTGTATGATTTTGATAAAGTTTTATCAAAGCATCTCGTATCAGAAATCTGAACTTTGGTAAGAAAGTCAATAAAGTATTGATTTCTAGAAGTCCAATTCGTGTTAGTGGGAGCATGATAATTATTGTTAGTGTTGCAAGTTAGCAATGTTAATTATAGAAAACAAAAGTTTCAATTCGTGAGGCTGCAGGGATTGAAAAAGTTGTTTTGCTATAATTAAGGGAGAGGATATACTTCATTTCAGTTCTAAAGGCTTAGATTGAGACCTTAATCATCTTTAGTCAAGAATATATATGTGAATTTCATGTTGGATTGGTTCAACTTAAGGAAATTCTATATATTGCGTTCTCAAAATTCGATGATGATTACGGCATCCCTCTTCATAGTCAAATTTTGAAAACATGGCAAATAAAAATATTGTAGCAAAAGACTGGTCTAGAATCATGTCTTTATGTGAGACATCATGAATCGTGTACCATTTCCTTTGGGTACAGGATCGATTGCATGTGCTATAATATTTGTCATTTCTAAAGTTTTCCAAATGCCCAGAGGCATTAAGAAGGGAAAAGGTCTAGAAATGGATATGACTAAAATGATTAAGCAATTGTCGAGGACAATCTAAGGTTTACCAAAGATTGGTTGCTCAGGGACAGTTGGAAGTATAGTGCTAATTTTGGAAGGACCATATTGACATATTCTGAAAAGAGGCATCTCTTATTCAGAAGTGATAGTCAAAATGAGAATATGGAGTTGTCTCCATAGGTGGAAGTTATCTGTGTAAGATTAGAAAACTTAATGCAAGAAGCATGTCCAAAGCAATGTACTTTGAATATGAGACTTAGTTTCCATGGAGTTGATCTCCATTGGAATACCTTATAATGACTGTTGACAAGTCTTTGTGACTTTGTACATATTCATTACAGGAGGGTCAGTGCATATAAGTTTAAAATCTAAACAGATTTCGATAAATGATAGGAATTTGAAATTCTCACATTTTTCGATAAGGATTTGGGAGTGTGAAATTAGAATCATTGAAATTATGTTCAATTGGTTTATTTCACAAAGTAAGGATCATAGACAAACATAGAGTGCATACTTGGTGTATGGCAAAGCTATTGTTTAAGAAAAACATAGTGTACATGCTTGGAGCATGGGACAACTAGTGTTTTTAATTCAAGTATAAAGTTGATAAAACCGAAACAATGAATAATGAGTAATCAGTATGGTGATAAATAAAAGTGTTTATTTATATTCATAGGGTTTGATACCATATTTGATTCATTTATTCTTGTGTTTCACTTTGCATGTTTTGACTTCCAGAATAACTAAGTCGCTCTTCCTGAATGATTAAGTTATTCAAACCATCCACATTCGGTCATATGTTGGAAGTAGATATGAATCAAGACTGTCATGGGTTGGTTTGTAGAGGTCCAAGTTGGTGGACAAAGTGGTGCTACAACACTCATGAGTGCTCATAAGTTCCGAGTATTGGATTCAACCCGCGCTCATTTGAATCACTTCATGGATTTTATCACGAGTGATCATGAGACGATAATATCTTATATTCTTCAAACCTAGAGATATGAGTTGTTACTATGAGTTGGTTATACATTGATTGCACGAAAACGCATTTGGTAACTCGATGTTATAAAACGTGCCTTTGTGTATGATTCAACAGGTAGTAGAACAAGCCATATGAGTCGAAGTTTATCCATTCCTTTTACCTTCGGGATAAAAGCGATATATGTGGGCCCCTCGATGATTTAGCCATGACACATGTGAGTGCTTGGCCAAGCCAGGACTGATTTGATTTGTTCAATCAGTCAGTCATCATAAATCAAAAATCGGGAAACAACAAATGGACAGAGAGAATGATTATAATCCATGTCTCAGTCCATATGATATCTAGAATGGAGGAATATATGATCCCTTATCTAATGGACAAGTCATTGACAAGGTCAGAGTTCGACAACGGCTTTAAGAGCTACGATTGCCAGTTAGGTTTTGAAGTCATACTTAATAATAGTTTTAGACTTATCCAAGTGGGAGACTGTTGGATTAATGTCTAAGTCCATAACTATATTTGGTATGTACTTGACCCGACCCGGCATGGTCCATTTGGGTTGCACTTCACCGGCACAATTTATATGGATAGTCTTTTGAGAATAGTATATTTATGATTTATATTAATATATTATAAGTTCTAATATATTAATATGGAATCATATTATTTAATTAGTATTGATCAAGAATTAATTTAGAATTAATTAAGTGATAAAAAAGAACTAATTAAATATGGACTCTTATATATATGGAATGGGCCAAGTTCATTTAGGTTGGGCTAAGCTTTCATGGATGGTCCATGGAGCTTTAACCCATGGATCCTAGGAAATGAAAGGTCATGGGTATTATGGTTTAACCCTAATCCTCCACACTATATACAGGGTCTTATGGTTCATGAAATGATGCTAGTGGCTAGTGTGGATACACTAAAGAGGGCAATAACCGATTTCATAGTGTGAGCCAAGTATCCATATTCTCTAAAGGTTTTCCAAGGTGTTTTGGTGATTTGTGATTCCACTTGAGGCTTCCACACTATTGGGGCTAAGCTCCTAAAGCTTGAAGACATCAAGCTACATCAAAAGGTATGTCATCTAACTAGAACTTTGTAGTATAGGTGCTTCATAATATGCTAGTTAGGATGAAACCTTGGAATATTTAATATTTGCATGTATAATAGAGAAAACATAGATCCAAGGTTTATAGGGTTGCATGTACACCATAGGAGTGTTAGAATGTTCAAAACCCAACAGAGATTAGCAGCGTCAGGGGAGCGTACGTCACGACGGCGAAGCAGCGACGTTTTCGGCGGTCTTGGTCTTCAACTGTGGTGGTCGCACCCCCACCGGAAACGACAACAACGACTATCGTTCCCGGTTCACCCGTCGATTTCGTTATCTCCGGCCATGGCAACGTCGATGGCGGTCTTGGTTGGTCGGAACAGCAAGCGAGTCGGGTGGGAAGGATGTTGGCAGTCGGACGATGGAGAAGGGAGAGGGTGGCGGCTGGTAGGATGAAGAAGGAGCGAGGTGTCGGCTGTTACGTCCTTTAGGGTTAGGGTTTAGAAGTTACGTTTCCGATGCACATGAAACTTCTTCCCATATTGACATAACTCGCCCCTCCTTCTCCATTTCCTTTCAAAACAAAACCTTAATTTCCCTTTTTAGCCCTGACCTTCAAAACTCTTTACAATTTGAGTCCGAATTTTACCATTTAGCCCTTAGCTTCCAACATCTCTTCATATTACGTCCCAACAATTACCCAATAGTCCCCGCCTTCATAATTATTTACGAAACCAATCTGAAACTCACACTTTTAACTCTCGGAAATCAAGAGTATATCATTTGGCACCCCGCAACCAACACTCCATTAATTATTATCTGATCTTGAACTATAACAACATATAAAATAATAAAAATTGCTTCTCGGGGTTCCGGATTTATTATTCAATTATTATATTTTAAATGGGATGTTACAACTCTCCCCCACTTAAATTTGATTTCGTCCTCGAAATCGTTTCTTCTTATTCCTTTCATGCCAAACAATCATGAACTACAATCCCGAGCTTCACCCTAGCCTTTCCAAGGCAACCGTAACCAACCCTCGCAGGGTTCTAAAACCTGAACATAAACAAATCCCTTGCAATATGATCACGTTTACTCAATTCGTAATCTGAAGTCTCGAGATGGTCTGGCTCCCTGACAGATTGCCCACACTGGATCATCTGTAACATCCCCCACTGGCACGTATTACAATATTGTCCGCTTTGGGCTCCTGGCGTGAAATTAAAATCAAAGACCCAATTATCCATGCAGGTCACTTAGCCTAACCCAAGCAATCTATTATTCCGTCCGTACTTGCAACCCAACACAAATACCAATACTGCCCCAAAGCGGAAACTGCCTGCACACTGATCTGCCTGAAGCAGTATGCTGCCACATAACTGCTTTCTAAAATCCACCGAGGCCTGCCTGGCCTCATCTTGTTCGCCAATCATCTGAAATACCGGGTCCCGGCCCGGTCACGGAGCTAAAAGGGCTCCCACATATTTGCCTCACACGACTTCTGAACGAAATCCTTCCCTGGAACTAGTTGCCACTAGTTATCATGACACTGCGGCTATAACAACCTCCTGATCCAACTGATCGGATCCATGCGTCAAATCCCATCGTTACCAAATCCACGGCTAAAAGCGATTGCTATATGACCAATGGTAGCCTTACATCACACACAACCTTAAGCAATCCATTGCTTCCTTGGTCTCATGACTATAGTTGCGTTCCTACAGTCTTATCACTAGCTTAACCAGGTTTGACCCGGTTTCCAGAACCTGAACGACAGAACTTTCTAATCCCAAGCCTTCCTAAAACTGACGGATACCTATTCAGATCTACTCCCGGTCCCCAACTGAACTTTCTAATCCCAAGCCTTCCTAAAACTGACGGATACCTATTCAGATCTACTCCCGGTCCCCAACTGGAGTATTACCTGATCCAAACAGATTAATCCCATGAGACACTCCGAACTGATGAGATCACCAAGATCCACTGTGCTCTATCCGATTTCTAATAACAACTTCCGATCAATCCAAAATATACCGGAGTCTTCAGCCTACTCCAGCAACACGTTCGATGCTTGGGAACAGACCTACTGATTGATATAGCATAGCAGCATACTCAATACCCGTACATACATCTACAAACACATACAGAGTCTTCAGCATGACTGGACCGCCTCACTAGGCCTTCAGTCGTCTGGACCACTCTAAACTATTGAACATCTCCTTGGACCACCCCCTGGTGATCTTTCCCATGCAGACTGTTCTCACCCACTTAGGGTTCCGAACTCCTGATCCATTTCGTGGACCCTAACCCCGGCCTAACCCTAGGCCTCATGTCGATCGTCCATCCTCTCGGAAATCCGTGATCTGTTCCCTGACCTGCGTGTCTACCGCATATGCTAATAACCCACACACTTTTGCTGAATGTACTGCCGAGTCCTGTCAGCTATCAAAACCCTCAACCTATCAATCAAAAACCTTCATAGTCGAGCATACCCTCGGCCGAATACTCGAACTGAACACAATTCATGACTAGAACTCCAACCTGGTTTCCCGACTTCTGCTATCAATCACCAGGAAAACGTGATTCACATGCTCGGGAGTTTTACCGAACTCCCAATTCACACAACCCACAAACCAAACAGCCACTTAGGTTGTCTTCCTTCATGACAATGATGCGAAACTTATCCTATTTCCAAAACCAATCCTGCCTCTATATCATGGGACAATCCTCCCCCACTTAGATTCGACTAAGTCTTCACAATACATGAAAATTAGAGAATTTCCAATCTTTCTCACTACCAACGATCGATCCAAATACAACCCACTCTTACCAATTAGTGCTCCATTACCAGCCAATCCCTAGTGATCACACACTTCTAATAACTAGCTGAACACTTTCTGAATCCCAGGGACACCAACAGTCCCCAATGCTCGAATGATCCCACTCCCAAATCTTAAAGTCCAAAGATAGATACTCCAACCAATGTCTCAACAACGAGCTACTTCCATTGGCGTCTTCCTCTGCTATCAAATAACGGTTACTGAACTACTGAATCCTGACGATGCTGAATAACCATCATGTGGGACCCTGTCCGCAGACCTCCCACATAATACCCCTCTTCCCAAAGTGTTTCAACAATTTTCCCGCTTTGGCTCCAGGAATCATATCATTCAGGGCCTCGCACCCTGACTCACTCACTAACTCGATCATCCACAACTGAACCGCAATAGTTGAAACAACCCTTGCCCTAAATCGGGCTACAACTACTCCCAAAACATAGTCTACAATCCCAAAAGTGCAATAGATTGCACAATCAATCCTTACCGCCCGATACAAGAGATCCAAGGCGAATCGGACCTCACAACACACTTATGCTACATTGACCCACCTGCGCTCACCGACGCTGAAATAATGTTGTCTATCCTTGCAACCATCTAACCCCGAGCTCGAATACAACCTGATCATGGGGTCGTAAGCCTGCTCACCCCTTTGAGCTCGAAAAACTGAGAGGGCACGGTCCTTGCCCTACAAAACGACAATCCAATCCATCAATCAACCATTCCACTTCCAGCTGTAAAACCCAGCTGAACATAGTCATTACTCCTTTCCAGAGTCCCCGCGACTCACATTCCGGCCTCGAGCAAAACCCCCGAAGCCTCAATCTAGAAACGCATGTGCTAGATTCTCCCGCTTAACCCGCAGAATATAACAAGTACATAACATCTCCCTGATCCCAAATAACTGACCTTCTGGTCAGTAGGACATGAACATGTGAAGCAACATTCCTCCACATCAGATGGCCACCTCATGGCTATAACCGGGTCCTAAACCCTACCGAAGGTCGGGGCTTCACGCTATCGAAGTCCCGATACTGGAAAGTCCGACTGGCTCTTCCCCCTGCCGACGTTATAGCTGTTGAAGCTGCTGCGGCAGCCGTCTCAACAATGGCTGCATAGCACTCGTCGAAATACTCAACCATGGCGGTATTAATAGACCCACACATCTCCGGTAACTGTCCCTAGACAAACTCGATCACCTCCTCCCGGATGATCTCACTGACACGGTCCTTTGACAATGCTGGCCTATCCTGGCTAGCAGCTCCCGATCCTAACCTGGATCTGGTCTCTAGACGTCTCGTAACCACCATTTTGGTAAGACACCAGGAAGATCTCTGATAACCCATACAATAACAGGGAACCTACTTCCAACTAAACCCTAGGGGTTGTGACTTCCTTGCTACGTGTATAGGTCCTATGCTTTCAATAGTACGGGCCCATACTACCTTCCACATCTACCCATATTTGTCTCAAGTATCACCATAACACTCTAACAATACACATAAACATAGCGAGCACTCAGTCCTCACTCCTAGAGGAATGCTAAATATCTCATAACTGGCCTCCCGGCCCCACACAACTCACCCATTCATGAAATTTCCACCAACCCTGTAGCATTAGTGTATGCTAACCATACATAACGCTGGACCCTATAGACTTTCGATTATCCAATCTTACCCTAAGCTCTAATCAATAAGAATAGAACATAAGGCCAAATCAAACATTCTTGGGCTATAAGATCTTAGTTATGTACAGCCGTGATGCATACATAAGAAACTACAGTAATGATGTCAATCCCATATAAAGAAAACCCTAGGCTAGCAGGCATCATGTAATCAGGCAATTCTATCATGCAATCCTTGAAGATCCCTAGCCTAGTACTAGCATGCTGTTCTAACATATCATAATATCAAACAACTGTATGGTATTTTGGGGTCTACTTACTGGCTCCGGCTGATCGTACACCCTGCATCCTCCTTTACTTATTTTGAAAACCATTTTTAAAATCATTTTGAAAGTCCTTTCCTTGATTTGAGACTGGAGTTACACGAGTGTTCCTCCAATTCACTCAAACCAAGGCTCTGATACCAACTTGTAACATCCATAAAATTCAAGCCAAATTAAAACTTTTTGAAACATTTCAAAACCAATAAGTATTACACTTGTATTTCCAAAATGGTTTATTATCAGAGTTTCCCAGAGACCATAAGTCCAAAACACGAGGATGTGTATGATCACGCCTTCGCCGTGCCGAGACATCTGAAACGCCTGAAACAATAAACTGAAACCGTAAGCACAAAGCTTAGTGAGTTCCCCCAAAATACCAACACCTTACAAGTATAACCATATCATATAACAAATACAGAACAACATGCATAATTAGCCGTCAGCCTGACTGGAGCGCCTCGCAGGCCTTCAGTCTATCTGGACCGCCTCGCAGGCCTTCAGTCTATCTGGACCGCTCTCCGAGCCTTCGGCCTTACTGAATCCCTTTGCAGGGCCTTCAGTTTATCTGGACCGCCCTGAGTATGTTGGCCTACAGCACAAGGCAGGACCGCCTCAACCCAACCCCCAACCAAACAAACATGTGCATATAAATATCATACGCTAGCTCATTTCATATAACAGTCAAACCGATCTAACAGATCACCAATCATAGCAACATCCCAATAACCGGGATACAGACCTAACCGGTCACTAACATAGCATCATCCTATAACCAGGACAATCATGTGCACATAGATATCGTATAACACTAGCATATATATATATATATATATATATATATATATATATATATATATATATATATATATATATATATATATATATATATATATATATATATATATAACAGTCAAACCGATCTAACAGATCACAAAGCATAGCAACAATCCTATAACCAGGATATCGACCTAACAGGTCACTAACATATCATCATCCTATATACCAGGATACCGACCCAACCGGGTCACTAAAGCATATCATATCACCATCCTAACTACCAGGATGTAAATCAGTAAGCATAACATGCAATAATCCGAATATAATCCATAAAGGGTCGGCCTTTGTGCCTTAGACCCTGTTGATATAGTGATGATAACTCACCTGACACTTCTGAGGTCCTGCAGATACACTCCAGCTGTTGATTGACAGATTCCCGAACTGTCAACATCAAACAATATCCAATTAATAATTGGGTTCCAAGTTCAAAGTCCAACTCATACTCCAAAAGCCCAAAAGTCAAGGAATGGGCCGAAGCGCAACACATGGAAAATTTGGCCCAGACCTCTACATTGTCTTTCTTTAAGGCCCATCCCATTATTCCAATCCAATTCTCATGATCCAATATCACATAATCATGAAGGCCCAATTATGGCCCATCTATGGCCCAACTTTCCAAGTTGGGCCCAAGTCCTCACATGGGCCTTACCCTAAAGCCCATCTAATTACTTTGGTCCGTTAACTTGCTGTTGGATGGCCCACCAATAGTCCAATCGCCAAAGCCCAACAGAAAGGCCCAATTCAAGGCCCAAATGAGATTAGGGCTTTCACATGAAATGATTATTAGGGTTAAGTGTTCCTACTTAACCCACTAAGGACTTAATCTACTAAGGACTTAATCCATTAAGTCCAATATTTCTTTTAGGTTAATTTTTGTCAATGATTATTATTTAATATTTCAAGTTATTAAATAATCTCGTGTGTGTCCCGATAAATTCTCAAAATTTGGGTCTTATGCCATTAGGGTTTTCCAAACCCTAATTAAGGTTTTCCAATCCAATACTAGCCCATTAGTCCATTGGTTGGGCTTTTAGGTCACATTGGGCCTCATTGGCCCATTAGGGTTCCATTGGGCCACTAGGGTTTCTTTGGGCCCATTAGGGTTTCATTGGTCACACATTGTCCAAATATCCCCCAAACGGGGTCCAAACGCAATCAAAGCACACCGCCACCCGATACGGCGGTCGGTGGCGGCAGCCACCACCTCACGGTGGTGGTTTGAGTTTTCTTTTCATTATTCTTGTCTCTAATTACATGTTACAATACTTTAATCAAGAAAATAACACACACACTAGTTGATAAACACACCCACAGCCACCCTTGTGGTGGCCGGTGGTGGTATATGGTGGCAGCCACCACCTCACGGTGGTGGTGGTGACATTTCCGGCCAAACAGCACCCAAAGATTACATTAAACTGAAATACATACACTTAAACCCCATTTCACACACACACACAGCCACCACACATGGTGGCTGGTGGCGGCAGAAAGCGCAACACGGGCGGTAACCACCATGGTTGGCTGCCATGGTGGTTCTTCATGTTTTCCAGCCAGCAAAACACGCCCACACACACCATGCTACTGGAACACGAACCCACTCGTCGATCTGAACTGAACCACGCACCTATCTCAGTCACTCCGCGGCGGCAGGCGGTGGATAGCAGCGGGCTCGAACGAACACGAAGGGAGAAGAACGACATCTGCAGAGAGAGGCGATGAAGAGATTAGCAGCGTCAGGGGAGCGTACGTCACGATGGCGAAGCAGCGACGTTTTCGGCGGTCTTGGTCTTCAACTGTGGTGGTCGCACCCCCCACCGGAAATGACAACAACGACTATCGTTCCCGGTTCACCCGTCGATTTCGTTATCTCCGGCCATGGCAACGTTGATGGCGGTCTTGGTTGGTCGGAACAACAAGCGAGTCGGGTGGGAAGGATGGTGGCAGTCGGACGATGGAGAAGGGAGAGGGTGGCGGCTGGTAGGATGAAGAAGGAGTGGGGTGTCAGCTGTTACATCCTTTAGGGTTAGGGTTTAGAAGTTACGTTAAATACCCGATGCACATGAAACTTCTTCCCATATTGACACAACTCGCCCCTCCTTCTCCATTTCCTTTCAAAACAAAACCTTAATTTCCCTTTTTAACCCTGAACTTCAAAACTCTTTACAATTTGAGTCCGAATTTTACCATTTAGCCCTTAACTTCCAACATCTCTTCATATTACGTCCCAACAATTACCCAATAGTCCCCGCCTTCATAATTATTTACGAAACCAATCCGAAACTCACACTTTTAACTCTCGGAAATCAAAAGTATATCATTTGGCACCCCGCAACCAACACTCCATTAATTATTATCTGATCTTGAACTATAACAACATATAAAATAATAAAAATTGCTTCTTGGGTTCCGGGTTTATTATTCAATTATTATATTTTAAATGGGATGTTACAAGTATGTAAAGAAAAGTATCTGCTGGGTCGCTTGGGATAAGCTTGTTTCTCCAAAGACGATTGGTGGGATCGGACTTGGGTCGATTAAATCTCTCAATATTTCATTGTTAGCAAAATGGATGTGGCGACTGAAATCTGAGAACTCAGCTTTGTGGGCGAAAACTATTAGATGTATCCATAATTTAGACGGAAGACACTAGTCTGTTTTTGCTAATAGATCAAGTATTGGGGTATGGAAAAATATAACTAAATCCATGTCGTTTCTGCAAACGGTCAACATTGATCCCAATGAAATAATATCTTGGAACTCGAATGAGGGTTGTTGGGAATCAGAATTTGTATCTGATAGTAGCTTTATGGTAAATCGGCTACATGAACGGATTGAATTAGTTGGTTACGTGGTATGCGACGGACCGTTTGATTTGGGAAAAGCGACTCCGTTCAAGATTCTATCATTCATGTGGAGAGCAAAAGCAAGGAAAAATATCATCTGCTATGGAACTTAGTAAGCGTGGGATTCCTATCTCATCTACAAGGTGTAGCATTTGTAATTTGGATGAGGAGATGTCGGACCACATTTTAATCACGTACCCGAAGGCGACGATTGTCATAGACTCGATTCTAACTCGGTGTGAAATCCGATGTGAAAGATTCACTTCGGTAAAGGACATGATACTTTTTGTTTCAAGATGGCCGGGGTATAATAGGAAAAAGAGATTACTGAATATGATATTATGTGGAGCATTATGGTGCTTATGGGTGGACAGGAACAAACGGGTTTTTGATAATATCTACACAACACCGGTGATCACAATAGAAATGATAAAAGCCTTAACTTTTACTTGGTGCAAACATAGAACTTCATGCAAAAAGGTTGATCGAAGAGTGTGGAATTTATGCCCTTTTCATTGTTTGTAATTTTCGTTTCTGATCTTCATTATTGTACTGTTTTTCCCACATCATCTTGATGTGATTTTTTTAATATATTTGCCGTTTTCCAAAAAAAAGATTACGAACCATATATTTTGTGCACCGGGCCTCACACATATATAATAGGTCTTGGGCTGTGTCCAACCTAAACTCGAATTTGGTTAGGCCTATATATTAAATGCTCTATTGAGATACTACTTTGTTCATTAACTATATGTCTATATTTATTCCATTAAATATAATATTTAATGGTATATATATATATAGGTAATAAACTAATTTATTTTCTCAATATAGAACACTATCAATATGCATGCGTAAATTAATAATATATAAAGTTAAAATACAAAATTTAATAAAAGATTGATAAATGGTTGCATAAATTTGTATGAAATTATATATATAATAAAGGGTGAAAATGTTGGGTAACCTTTAAAACCTGGCGCGATAAGAGTAGGTCGTTCCATTTTATGTATATGAATGCAGAATATACGAGCGACCAAAGAGATAAATCACTGGAAACTGTGTTGTGTGTGATTTGATATCCGTCTGCGTCTCTAAATAATTTTTTATTCACATTTCCAAAAAGGCATGAAAAAATTTGAAGAACCAAAGACAACAAAATCTGAAGATGGGGTCGATTTCATCAGTAACATGCCGGATTCTATTCTTCTATTGATTCTTTCCTTTCTTTTCTTTACAGAAGAAGTAATTCAAACCAGCATTTTGTCCAGACGATGGAGGTATCTGTGGACCTCAATTCCCTCTCTAGACTTATTTTCCCGATTTCACCGAGAAGACAAATTAAAAACAGACGAATTCAAAGACTTTGTGTTTTGGGTTTTAGCAAACAGATCGGTCGATTTGTATCGTTTTAGTTTAGATTGTTATGATTACTACAGCATGTCGACAGTAAGGCGGTGGATTCACATGGCCGTTACAAGAAACGTCAAACAACTTCAGTTGACGTTTTACCCTGAAGAGGAGAATGAGGATGTCGAGCTGCCCCATTGTCTTGTGACTTGCTGTTCCTTGGAGGCATTACTGTTGGATTTGAATTATCGTGGTCTAAAGTTGCCTAATATTATGGTGTTTCCTGGCCTTAAGGATCTTTATTTGGCCTATGTTGACTTGGGTGACGGCAGTGTGGTAAAAGGTTTTCTGGAAAGCTGCCCTTCGCATGAGTATCTGGGTTTGTTAGACTGCATGCTATGCAAACTTGATCTTCTTTGTATTTCAAGTCCGAAGCTCAAGAAGCTTAGCATTCTTAATGTGGCCCTTATGGATGATGGCCAGAGTGGCGGAGTTAAGATTTCCTGCCCAAAACTGGTAGATTTGGAGTTAAGAGGTCTTATAGCAAATAATTTTTTCTTTGAATGTCTTGACTCCTTAAATAAAGCAGGAATTGAGCCTAAATTGACCGGGAACATCAAATCTGTATTGTTTCCTGGAATTTCTCATGTGGAACATCTGTGGATTGACCTTTACTTCTTTAGTCAGGTACATGCTTATATACTTTATGCACAACTATTCATTCCTGTTAAAAAAAAAATTTCTATGTAATTTCTGCAAGGAGCTTTACAACCTTTTTTTTATAAAAGAGTTGACCCAAATCAGACAAGACTCTCACTCTAGTTAAATCTTGAGGACATCGATGGCAAAATACAGAAGTTTCATGTTGTAACAATTGTTATGCTTGACCCTCATGCATAATGCATCCATTCTATATAAGTGAAGATGTGAAGAAGAGCCTATTAAACCAAGAATAGAACATTAACTTCTTAAATGCTGTTTCTTTTCTACTTAAGGAGAACAAGGTGTAATCTGGTAAATATACTACATGGTGTTTGTTTTTAACTTAATGCATAAAGAGTGACTTAATAGACAAATGCATCGTTTCCAAAAAAAAAAATAGACAAATGCATGAAATGTTTTGGATCAAAGTTTATAGCTCCAATAAGGGCTGAAATGTGTAGTTTTAGCTTGAATACTTGCCAAAAGCTGAAATGTAGCAATTTTTACTAGACGAATAGTCTCTACAGATTTCTCAATCTATGTTCTTTTTTTTCTCCAAACTTGGTTATCAAGTAATTCATAGGAAAAAATATGATACTGGGAGATGTTTGATAGTATCATTTGTTTTCATCAAATTTTTATCATTTGAGTATACTCTAATCCTTACTTTCTGTCATTATCGTAGTGCATTAATGTTGCACGTAATCCGGCCCTACCTAATCTGAAGACTCTGGCGCTAATCACAGCAATTGATGCCTTCACCATGGATGAACTCATTCGAATTCTCAAATATTATCCCAAACAAGAGTCTCTCAAGTTAATTGTTAAAGAGGTATTTTCATATGATCAAATGGTAGTTTTTTTATGCCTTTCATGACCCGTATTAATAAATCTCAGTTTTGACGATAAAACATCACATATGGTCTTTAGGCTAAGTTTTCACAAACCCTAGATGCAATCTTAAAAGGATTTGAAGTGGGTACCTTCACATTATCCTACTATATGCAAAAAGACAATTGAGTCAATAATTAGTCTTTTCATCAACTAAAAACATTAGTTTAGATTTACGTACCTCACATGAAAAACTTATGTGTTTATTTGATGCTCTAGGAATTTGATGGGCCGGAAGAGCGGGAGTTGCATGAAGGTGATGCAAGAAAAATGATGACTCCAGATGTGAAAAAGCTTGAGTTTTTTGAATTTAAGGGAGAAAAGCCGAATCTCGTTTTAGAATGGCATGAAGTCACAATTATGGAAATAGTTTTTAGTTGGGGTACCAAAGCCGATTACTTTTCTTATAATAGATTATGATGTTACAAGCTTTCTGGTAAACCATAAGTAGCACCTACCTACTCATGTAACGAGGTAACTAGACTTATTGGTTGGATTTGGATTTTTGCTTTATGGTTCTTTAGTTTCAACTATAACTAGAAAATACATGTTTGTTTCTATGGTTATGTTCATATTCTTTCTGCTACGAAACCACAACAATTATGTAAGTAAAACCAAATCCATGTATTTAATGAAAGCAACACCAATTGTAACATCAATTTGTATAACCACGTTCCTCGTCGTTCAACTTGAACATAATATTGACACCACTAGAAAATTGAAATTCATAGTTTCGGGCATATAGAACAAATGTGAAATATATAGTTTTTTGTTCTAACCATCAATAACCCAAGTCAGTAATTAAGTATCTTTAATGTTGTAACGCCCTGTTCCGAATCGTTTCCTATGTGGGGGTGGTGACCCGAAGACTGAGTATAATAAGGCTTAGGGCCTTTGAGGAAAAGAGATTTAGACCCATTTGGGTGTGGGTAATGTAATTTAGATGGTCCGAGAGTTCGGTTTGTGTTTTGGCGCCAAGGGGTATTTCGGTAAAGTGTCAGTTCGGATATAAAGAATGTCAAAATCAGAGTTAGAATGAAGAAGATATGTCCGTTTGAAGTTTGGTTACTTTTGGGTTATGTTGAGTACGTTGGTCGTACTGAGGCACCATGAGTACACTAGGCGTACCAGAAGTACGATGGGCGTACACATTCAGCACCCAAACCCTATTTTCATGGTTTGAGCCCTATTTAAGCTCCTTAACTCCCCTAAACCCACTCCATTCTCAACCTCCACCCCTCCAACACCCCTTCCGTGAAACCTTAACCCTAGTTGAGCCTTGTGTGCTAAAAGAAGGTGTTCTTGAGTGCTTTGGAATATGCATGGTGCACCTTGGAGAAGAAAGAAATTCTTGGAGAAGTGTTGGTTGCATTGGAGCTTGTAGACGTGGACTTTGTTCAACTTGATCTATCTTCTAGGGGTATAAAGTTTGAATCTTGATGATGCATTTGTTAGATCTAACTAGTTTTGGATGTTATGAGCTTTTGGCCATTTTAGTTCATAAAGTTTAGATCTTGAAAGTGTGTGACGTTGTTATGGATAAAGTTGGAAACTTTATCCATCTAAACATCATTTTGATTCAGATCTGAAATTTGGACACTTGTACTTAATGGATTAAGTTGAAAAAGATGTCCTTTTGGGTCTATTTGAGACTTAAAGACTAGATCTTGTTTGTTGGTGTTGGATTAGGTGTCTAAGCCCATAACTATAATTGATATTTACATGACCCGATAGTAGCATGGCCCTTTTGGGTTGCCTTCACCGGAGCAATTTGATAGGATGGACTTTTGAGAAAGAGGTTGTTTGTGATTTATGAATATATTATATGAATAATATATTAATTCAGAAATCATATTATTTAACTAGTATTGATCAAGAATTAATTTGAAATTAATTTAGTGATCAAAAGAGACTGATTAAATTTACGGGGACTGATTAAGTAAATCAGTAATACTTATAGTTTGGGCTAATGATCCATGTTGATTAGGGATGGGCTAAACCTATATGATAGTGCATGAAGGTTTAGCCCAAAGGGCCTAAGAAATATGAAGGGTCATGGTGAATTAGGGTTTGCATGGAAGAAAACCTAGGATTTCCACACTATAAAAGTAACCCCTTAACCCCCAAAATTGGCTAGTGCATTCTAAAGGTGAACCATAACCGATTTGGTGCTTTCTAGCCTCTCTCTCATAAGCCTCCTCTTGCATTTGGTGTTTGTAACACATTAGAGGCATCACATTTGAGGTGCTAAAGCTTTTAAAGGCCAAGAACTACAAGTTACACTAAGATGTATTCATCTAACATGTTTTTATGTTGTATATCTCCAATTGCATGCTAGCTAGGGTGTATGCTTTGGAAAAATGAAATTGCATGTATAATTAGAGAAAACTTAGATCCAAAGCATCTAGGGTTGTATGTGCACCATATGAGTGTTATAGTACTTTTAACCCAACAGTTGGGACCATTCTAATGGATAATGTTGGAAAATTTATCCATTATAAAGTTATTATGAACTAAAAAATGCAATCTTGGCCCTTCTATCCCTTTCATGCAAGAGTTGTGATGTCTTCTTGGGTTAAGAACTTAGGGTTTTAGACATTAAGCACTTTATAGCCATGCAAAGTCATAAAGTTGGAAACTTTATGACTTATTTTCGGCTTGGATATGGGTTTTGGATGTAAGAAGTTAACGGAATAAGCTCTTAATGGAGTTTCGGGACCGAGCTGCGTACGTTGGGCGTACCTGGTGGTACGTTGCACGCACGCGGTTAGCGCTACGCTTTTGGTCAACATTAGAGTACTATGGGCGTATGCAGGGCATACTCCACGGGGAAGAGATATTGACTTTTGGACCTTGACCATTTGACTTTGACTTTGACTAAGTTTGACCAAGTTGGACCTTGAGGGTATTTTTGGGAGTTTGATTGTGTTTGGTATTTTGGTTGGAGTAGGTGTTTGTTTGAGAGCTAGGATTTAGAGTCGGGGCCTCATCAGATGTTTTCTGATTGGCGAGATGAGTTTTCCTCACTCTACATACGGATCGAAGGCACCAAGGCTGGCCCTTTTGATTGATATCCTGGTTTACCGTATGTTGCTATGCTATAGTGATCAGTTAGATTTGTATCCTGGTATATATGATGTTTTCATGTTGTTGTGATCTGTATGATCTGTATCCTGGTATATAGGATGTTGTTATGCTGTAGTGATCTGTTAGATCTGTATCCTGGTATATAGGATGTTGTTTTGTTGTAGTGATCAGTTAGATCGGTATCCTGGTATATGGGATGCTAGCATATCGGTGGTGATCTGTAGATCTGCATATTTGTCTGTTGATTGGTTATATGTTTGTTTGTTATGTATATGTCGACATGTTACGTGTGGTTGGGTTGAGGCAGTCCTGCTTTGTGCTGAAGGCCAACATACCTAGGGGCGTTCGGATTGACTGTAGGCCTGTGAGGTGGTCCAGTCAGGTCGAAGGCCGGGAGAACGGTCAAGATAGGCTGAAGGCCTGGTCAGGCGGTCCAGTCATGCTGAAGGCTTTGAGAGCAGTCCAGATAGTCTGTAGGCCGGTGCGGCAGTACAGTTAGGATGAACGCTCTGTGTGTGGTGGTACTTTAGGGGAACTCACTAAGCTTTGTGCTTACAGTTTTAGTTTATTGTTTCAGGTGCTTCAGACAGTTGCGGCAAGGCAAAGGCGTGACCGTATACATCCTTGGTTTTACTACTGATTGGATCTTGGGTGACTCTGATTTTAAATCATGTTTTGGGAACAGTGATTTTTTAAACACTTTTATTAGTAAATGGGTTGTTTTGAAAAGTTTAAATTTTTTCAAATTTTTGGGATGTTACAAGTTGATATCATAGCCTTGGTTTGAGTGAATTGGAGGAACACTCATGTGAATCTTCTCTCAAACTAAGGAAATAAAAAGGTTTTAAAAAAATAATTTTCAAAATTGTTTTCAAAATATCAAGAAAGGATGCGATGTGTACGATCAGCCAGAGCCATTAAGTAGACCCCAAATTACCACACTTTTATTTGATATTGTGATATGTTAGAACAACATACTAGTGTTAGGCTAGGATCTTCAGGACTTTCATGATAGAATTGCCTGATTATGTGATGCTTGATAGTCTAGGTTTCTTTCTGATATGAAATTGATATCATTACTGTGGTCACTTAGTGTGTGCATCATACTTGTACATAACAAAGATTCTATAGCATGAGAATGTTTGATTTAGCTTTACTTCCTGTTCTTATATGATTAAGGGCTTAGAGTAGAGTCAAATATTCGACTGTCTATGGAATCCAACGTTATGTATGATTAGCTTGCACGAGTGGCTGCAGGGTTGCTGGAAGATTCATGAGCGGGTGCAGTTCATAACGGGTCAGCATGAGGAATGATTAGCCACTCTCGAGAGTGGAGACAGAATGAAGATGTATCTGAGATGCTGGGAGATAGAGATCGAGAATTTTGTATGAGGATCTGTCTGATTTTATTGTGTCTTAGTGTCGTTCGTCTCCTCTGCTTGAATGTTGCTTGCTTTGTGCTTTGTGGGACCCATAATGACGTGAGTTAACCATCAAATGAATACCTTAAATTACATGTTATGAAGTTTAAATAATCTTAGAATGAAGGACTTGAACCTATTATGTAGCTCTTGTCTGAGTCCAACCGTTGTAGGGTTGAGTCCTTTAGCCGAATATTATTTAAGCTTTGTTGCATGTAATTGTATTCATTAAGTGGTTAGATGACATTAGTAGGAGTTCTTCAGCAACTGATGGCACGGGAGGTGTGGGAATCCTAACGGAGCCTAGGAGGTATCTTAGAACAGTTGTTCCCTGTTGAGCCGACATCGGGAGTACTATTATGAGTAGGGCTTAGAGGACTCGGGATAATTCTTGAGGAAAGTATGGATAGGTGGAAGGTAGTGTTGGGCCCGTACTATTGGAAGCACAGGATCCATACTCGAATCAAGGAGAGTTTCGGGGATCCTAAGGGCTAGTCGGGGAAGAAGGCATGTTTAATACCATGATTTGTGGCAGCAATTATGTATCTGTTGATCTTATGGTACGGTTGCCCAAACATGAGGATGGGTATGAAAATTGTTTTGGGCCCCAGTGGTGATATTGGGTTGGGTTGAATGGAACAGACTTGGATGAGTTTGTTGGTCCCGCGGGTATTGCTCGAGGTCGTGCATTGAGTCGGGGGACTCAAGAAAGAAACAATTGTTATGATTGGCTAGGTGATTATAGCTGGAAGTTGAGTGGTTGATTGATGGTTTGGAATACTGCGATATGTGGTAGGGTTGATTCCCTTTCAGTTATCCGAGTTCGTAGAAGGAGTGATTAGGCTTGCAATTTTCATAGTTAGTATGTAAACCCAGCATGAGGTATGTTGGTCGCGGTTTTTAGCGAAAGTATGTCAGTGTAGGAGTGTGTGGGTGGATTGATGTGTTATGGATGCTTTGTGATGTGATCAAGGGTCCATGTTCTTAGGATATAGGCAGGTCAGGTACCAGATTGGTAGTTGGGATTGCAGGCTAGGAGGGCATGTTTTGGATCGTAAGTCGGTGTTGGCTTATGCTCTTACAAGGAATCCACAATGTTAAAGTGACCAAGATTGGGGAAATTTCAGAGATCTTCAGCTAAAATTCAGGAATTCTCTTGGGATTTGTTTGATCCTTATCTGGAAGATCATCATGTGTGTTATTCATTCCAAGGGCAGGGATGGTTGTACCTGGTTAAGCCCATTTGAGTTATGGTTTGGTTTCAACACCAGTAGGTGGTAGTTCGAACCATAAGTGGGGGAGAACTGGGTATTCTGCTTGGAGGATCATTGATCTGTTCAGATTCGTAGTATTGAGATACCGGTTCGCAGGGATCTGCGGTGCGAGTATGTGGGATATCGGTTCAGGATTTGGTGAAGTAAGGGGTATGTGGGATAGTAGGTAGCGATCGGATGTATATGTTCAGGAGACACATGAGTTATCCCTGAGCATGTAGTGGTTGGTCAAGGATCTCGTTGCAGCTATTGGTTTCTTGTGGGGGTGCCAAAGAATGGATGAGAAGTCGTTGGGACCACTCAGGTTGAGTATTGGTTACGGAGGGAATTTATTAGCTTGTTACATGGATTGCTAATTATAGTCTAGCTTGTTCAGATTTCGATTAGGGAATCAGTTTCCGAGTTGGTTATGTTCATATCCATGCATGTTTTCGTTCATTAGACCTAATGTCAATGCGTTCTCGATCATTGATGGTTTCGTTCGTCATTCAGCAGAGATTCTCTGAAAGTTTCAAGTGGTGACAGTTGAAGTTCAATGGATGTATCAACCTATCATCAAGTTAAGTATGTTCTATGTTCCTTTGGTCTCTGGTTATATTTACCCTCAATGAAGGTGGTGTGGAATTTTGGTTCATAGTCGGCTCAGGTTTTGGTAGCATTCAAGATCACCTTGGAAGTCTTCATGAGCTGGTTGCGCATTGGTGGAATCTGTTCAATCTCAACCAAGGTATGGGGTCTTGTTCTGATCATCCATGGGGATATCTTCTGTTACTGATTGAGGTTTGTCGTTCGATAGAACTCTAGTGTTTCTCTCCTTTTTTTGGATGATCTTATGGGTTCTCTATGGATGTGCATTGGGGCACGTCATTATATGTATTACCGAGAAGGGTGTATGCGACTGCACAATATAGCATTGGAGCACTTTGTTCGAATTATATGCATAGTTCTTTTGGGGTGATGGCCTTAGAATTGGATCAAGAATACGATCGTTTGTCCTATTATCGGGTCATGCGCGGCCATGATTTCGTCGTATTTTTCATTGATAGCAGTGTGTTCTATGAAAGGACTTGTGTGGTAAGACCATGGGCGGTGACCATGGTGGGATAGACTTTTCGTAAGACTATGGGGTGGCCATATTATTCACTGGATTGGCGGATAGTATGGAAGTGGTTTAAGTCTACGATGGGATTATAACATTTACGATATTGAAGTAGACCATCGTTGGGTTGTCGTGACTATAAAGGAGGATCAGCTCGTGCCTTTGGCAATGTGGATAGTGGCGTCGGATAGTGGGATTATGCGAATATGACCATTGGGGTTTGAGACAGGTAGGCCTGTGTAGCTCTCGTTGGGTGAGACCCGTGGGTAAGGCCCGTATGATTATGACAATGTAAGTGAGACATGGTAGAGATTTGTTAGGTCAAGGAATTGGATTATGGTTTTAGTAGAATGATTATATGGCTAGGGAGTGGCATAGAGTGGTGCATAGGCTAGAATAGCCTTATCTGTTGGACTCTTAGGAACCTGGTTGCTGGACCAGGAGCGAGACTAGCAGTCTCAGCGGTGGTTTTGGGATTTTATATCCCAGTTTAGGGAATGGTTGACGTGAATCAGAAGAGTTTGGGTGAAACGCAAGTGTATATCCTTGGATATCAGGTTATGGGTTATGTACCGAGTTGGCACTTGGTTGAGATTCGCATCGGGAATCGTTAGTGTATAAGTGCAAAATATGTATCTAAACAAGTTATGGATTTAGGAAACTATATGTCGTGTTATCAGTTGGAAGGTTCAGGGTCAAAAGGATGTTTCAGTTCTGATAGTAGGAGGAGACCCTTGTGATTGTGTTTCGGAATGGTTCTACCTCTGTGGAGTTCAGGCAAGTCTTGGGGCTTCAAAATTATAGAAGTAGCGTTTTGGATCGACAATTATGGGTTCAATGATTTGTTCAGAACTAGAAGGTTTTTTTGGGAATGTTGGTTCTCAAGAAGGTGGTAAGGAGTGATTTCGAGGACGAAATCTAATTTAAGTGGGGGAGAGTTGTAACGCCATGTTCCGAATCGTTTCCTGTGTGGGGGTGGTGACCCGAAGACTGAGTGTAATAAGGCTTAGGGCCTTTGAGGAAAATAGATTTAGACCCATTTGGGTGTGGGTAATGTAATTTGGATGATCCGAGAGTTCGGTCTGTGTTTTGGCGCCAAGGGGTATTTCGGTAAAGTTTCAGTTTGAGATTTTATGAATTTTAGATTTTTTTAGAAATTATTAAGGAAAGGATGAGTTGATAGAAGTGTAGAGCTTCTCTTTATCTTTCTGTGGATACAAAGAACGTCAAAATCAGAGTTAGAATGAAGAAGTTATGCTCGTTTGAAATTTGGTCAGTTTTGGGTTATGCTGAGTACGTTGGGCGTACAGAGGATTGTACGCTGGGCGTACTGAGGCACCTGAGTATGCTGGGCATACCCAATCAATTCCCAAACCCTATTTTCATGGTTTGAGCCCTATTTAAGCTCCTTAACTTCCCGAAACCCACTCCATTCTTAGCCTCCACCCTTCCAACACCCATTCCATAAAACCCTAACCCTAGTTAAGCCTTGTGTGCTAAAAGAAGGTGTTATTGAGTGCTCTGGAGTGAAACTTGGAGATGTGTTGGTTTCATTGGAGCTTGTAGATTTGGACTTTTTTCGCCTTGATCTATCTTCTAGAGCTATAATGTTTGAATCTTGATGATGCATTTGTTAGATGTAACTAGTTTTGGATGTTATGAGCTTTTAGCCATTTTAGTGCATAAAGTTTAGATCTTGAAAGGTTGTGAACTTGTTATGGATAAATTTGGAAACTTTATCCATCTAAACATCATTTTGATTCAGATCTAAAAGTTGGAGACTTGTACTTAATGGATTAAGTTGAAAAAGATGAACTTTTGGGTCCCTTTGAGACTTAAATACTAGATCTTGTTTGTTGGGACCATTCTAATGGATAAAGTTGGAAAGTTTATCCATTATAAAGCTATTATGAACTATAAAAATGCGATCTTGGCCCTTCTATCCCTTTCATGCAAGATTGTGACGTCTTCTTGGATTAAGAACTTAGGGTTTTAGACATTAAGCACTTTATAGCCATGTAAAGTCATAAAGTTGGAAACTTTATGACTTAGGAAATCATTTTGGGCTTGGATATGAGTTTCGGATGTAAGAACTTAATGGAATGAGCTCTTATTGGAGTTTTAGGACTAGGCTGCATATGTTGGGCGTACCTGGTGGTACGTTGCGCGCAGGCGGTCAGTGCAACACTTTTGGTCAACATCAGAGTACGTTGGGCGTACTCTCGTGGTACGCAGGGCGTATTCTGCTGGGAAGAGATATTGACTTTTGGACTTTGACCATTTGACTTTGACTTTTGATGAGAATAAAACTCTTTAAGATCGATAAGATTCTTAACAAGCAACACAAAAACACAAAGCAAATAAGAACACAAGATGAATCAAACTGATGTCGAAATGATTAATAAGCCACAACCTCAGAAGAACTCTATTAAGAATTGCTATTGTAGAGATGTGGTAGGGTTACAATAATGAAATCAACGACTAGCTAATACATGGTACATGCATGCACTATATATAGATACTATAACCCTAATAAATGACGGTTGGACAGGCCCAAACCGTATACATAATGGACTAAAACAAAAAGCCCAATGGCGCAATCTTCTATACCCAACAATCTCCCCCTTTGTGTCAATTGAGGTGAGAGAAATCTACTGATGTGCTTGTTTTGTCTTCTTCACTGTCTTGAACAGCTTCGGTATGATAGCCAGTAGAGTATGACGGAAAAGAATATACCAGCGAAGCATGTCATTAAAATTCTTCTTAGCAGCATCGTCATTTTGTTTGCACCTGTTTATAATACTCAAGATATGCTCCAAACAAGTGGTGGAGAACAGGTGTTTGCCAGGCAAGGCGAACAAGCACTTTTGATTTTCTCCACGAGTGAACATCACCGTGAGATATTTCGTGTCTATTTTGCCCAATTGTATCTTGTTTACGTCGCTTGCTTTACCAATAGGTTTGACAGTTGGCTTCTTTCTCAAAGCAGAGGTGATCTCCTGATCCAGCTTCGCTACTTCATGTATGTATGAGACCGGTATTTGCTTTATGTGAGCAAGAATGGGGTCATACTTCAGTTCTTCGGTTAAAAGAAAATTTGTGAGCAGGATCCAATCATGGGGGTTAAGGTTCGGTAGATCAGCAAGAGAGATCTCATAAACCGAGTTTTCAGAACCTCGTGTCACCCGAAACTTGACATTAATAAAGCTTCCTGCAATGACTGGCTTTAGAACTTTGACCGATGTAATCTTCTGTGCACTCCAGGTCAAGTACCGAGGTTGAGAAAAAGCAAGATAGTAGTCAATTAAAGAACAATCAGTTTTCGCGTCAGGAGATGGAATTGATGCTGTCGGCTCGAAGCTGTGAAAAACAAATGCCCTTCGGATGATAGGCATATCAAACTGTGAGTCTTTAGAATTCTCCAGGTGAAAAGAGATGAACGACTCAAGCCAATGAGTGCTTGGAGACTCGATTGCTTCTTTCAGCAACTTTTCCAATGTCCACAGTGGAAAGAGAGTTTTTCTACTTTCCAGCATGTCATTGACTTCTTTCTCTTTTCGTTCCCTCTCTTCGGCTTCCCGTGCAATTCTGAGATTTTAATCTAGAGTTCGATCACGTTGCTTTCGCTTTAACAACTCTTCTTCAGTTTCTTCTTCTTCTTCACTTTCACCGATGATTTTCTTTCCTTTAGAACTCGAAGCTTCATTACCCTTCGATCCATTGGTGGCTTTCGGTTTTGGTGGAGTCTGAGTTGTTTCGGTCGTTTGAGTAGGAGGAGGTTGAGTAGAATGTTCTTGAGTAACTTCTCCCCCCTGTTTCGGAGGAGCACCTGCCTCGGAAACACCCTCAAGGTGATGCATGATCTCAAGTGCCGGACGTAGTTTTTCTGCTAAGTGTTGACGAACACTGATGTAAGTATTGAGTCATGAGCATCAAGCAGATTGGTGAGTAGGATATTGACATCACCCACACATGTTTTCATGACTGTCTTTTCAGATTGGAGCTCCTAAATATCCTTGTTCGCTTGTTTGAGCTTCAGAGTCTGAATTTTGAGCTGAGTCGTGTGTCACACCCCCAAACCGGAACGGCGGAAACGTTCGGGGGTGGATGACGTCATATGTAGTATCACAACCATTGCATCATAGTAATCATAGTAAACACAACCATTACATTGAATATACATGAAAGCAAGTTTACATCAGTTTGATTCTTGTTTTTATACATCAAAAGTAAAATCAAAAGAAAAGACGTGACTCTAAACGCTTCGTCTTCTCAAAACTCCAGGAAGTATCTGTCTACTGATTTCTTGAGAATACAAGCAGTTTTGAAAGAGTATCAGCATAAAGCTAGTGAGTTCATAAGCGATGTTTTTGTAATGAAAACTTGTTGATAACTCTGTAAAAATGTTTGTATGTTTCCAAGAAAATCCAATATTTTCTTTAGTGAAAGTGCGATGATATCAGTTCTATCTACGACTACTTAGTTTATGCTAGCCATGTATAAACCAATATCGAACAGACAGTTGACTATGTGGATCTGCCCTAAGCCCACAACCAAACAAGGAACAGGAAATGAGGCGGAAACCACACATTCCACAGTCTATCGAATATTCTTCATACATGGCTCTCATACTTAAATTAAGTAATTATAGAATTATATATGAGTGTTAGTTACTGAAATCTATTATAGCATAGGAAAATACTAGTTTGAATGTCTGGTTAATACTAATCATAGTATGTATGTATTTTGTACAGAAACCTTTGTATAGTATGTTCCCTTGAAAACCCTGGCTACCACTAGTGTGTATAGTACGTTCTGTTTGAAAACTCTGGCTACCACCAGTATGTATGGTAGTTTTATTACTTAAAATAAAACTAATGATGAATGAAATCCCATAAACAATGGTTAGTTTATACTATTTTGAGTCGTATAACCATGCTTGATATGACCTAGTGACCTTTTTGACGATCTTCAAGTGTCGGTTAAATGACATTTGTCACCCCAGGCATGCCTGCCTAACTGTAGCTAGCAGTTTAGGTATGGGATTGTCAGTCCAGAATATATATATTCACAAATCTCACGCTCTCCCTCCAGGAGACTCTGGTTATACTATGATAGGATTTAATTCAGTACACCTAAGGGTACAGTTTTGAAGTAGAGTCTCACAATTCTGTATTAACTAGTTTACGTGTAATTCTGTAGTGATCTACCGTATAGAAATCTGTGTGTATACTGTATAAGGTAATAATTATACTTAAATAATTATTAAATGTTGTACTCTTGTAGTTACCATAAACTAAATCGGTCATAGTTTATATGTTTACCCATGAATGAAATCTGAATCGGTAAAAGCTATGTATTGAAATCCCCAAACTATACCCACTACAGTTTGCTTGAAATGTTTCGTACTTGATTTGTAAACTGTTCTGAAAATTATGCAATTATGTTTTCCAAGTTGAAAACGTCTCTTATGCTCAGCATAGTACAAAAGGGATAAATGTCTAAATGTTTCATAAAACGTGGGAAATCATTTATTGAATCAATTGCATAAGTTTTAAACTTGTTGAAATCCTTTTATTTTTGTTTCACAAAATCATTTGTGTTTGGCTTGTATTCCCCCCCTCCTGAAAACATTAAAAACCATAAAAGCGTAGGGGTATGAACTCACTGTTAGTAGTGTGCAAACGTCAAATCAACGAATTGGAATGAAGACCCTCGAGTTGTAGCGTGTGGCACTTAACGGAATCCTAATAACAATTAAATACATAATGTATCTAAATTAGCAATTTCGTTAGATAAAGTGTTACATAAACACTAGCTTTCGGTTAAGGAATGTTACCGAGACTTGTCTGAATCGAGGAAAGTGAGTTTTCAGTCTAAACCACCACTTAGGAGGTGTGTACGGCCGTGAACTAGGGTGCACGGCTGCGGACAGGTGTACGGCCGTATACAGGTGTATGGCCGTGAACCAGCTCTTGAATGGTGTACGACCTTTGAAGGTGTACGGCTGTAGACTGGTGTATGGTCGATGAAGATTTGAAGACTTGAAGGATGTACGGCCGTACACTCAAGAACAAAGATGCTGAAATCGATGAAAAACATGTTCTAGGTGCTCCGAAATGACCCCCAATGGTATTTTTCGATGTTTTCCCAGAAGAATAAGGGTTTTTTAGGGGTGTACGGTCACAAGTCTAGAGAAATAAGGAGTGGGTGTTCGGCAGAAGAGTGTAAATGAGGGTTAGGGTCTCATATATATAGGGGTTTTTGTGGTCGGTGGGAGGGGTCCACCCGACTTCGGCCATAAACGGGTGTACGGCCGTACACGGGTGTACGGCCGTGAACCCAAGTCAGGCCGTGAACTCGGTCTCGTTTCAAAGGAATTCCCGAAATTTCGCGTGGTTTCGGTTCCGACTCGAATATAGAACTCAAAATATATAATTAAATGATTTTCCAAACCGAAGAAAGTTGACGGAACCCAATAAAATAAAATTTTATTAACGGAAACGGAAAAGGGTTTGGGTTGTCACATCATCCCCCCGTTAGAGGGAATTTTGTCCCGAAATTCAAACACTGAATACAAATCATGGACTCGGAAAAAGATGAGGGTACTTTTGTTTCATTGAATCTTCGCGCTCCCAAGTGAATTCAGGTCCCCGCTTGGCATTCCAGCGAACCTTCACTACCGGGATACGGCTTTGTTTTGTTCGTTTGACTTCCCGATCCATGATTTCTACATGTTCTTCCACAAAGTGTAAGCTCTCGTCTAGTTCGATATCATCGAGAGGTATCACAAGTGTCTCATCGGACAGACACTTATTTAGGTTCGACACGTGGAAGACAGGATGTACGTTGTTAAGTTCTCGGGGTAGGCGGAGTTTGTATGCTACGGGACCGATCCTAGCGAGGATCTCGAATGGTCCAATGTATCTTGGATTCAACTTTCCACGCTTTCCAAATCGTATCATGCCTTTCCAGGGTGAGACCTTCAAAAGAACACGGTCCCCAACCTCGAACTCCAAGGGTTTTCGTCTCTTATCAGCATAACTCTTTTGTCTATCTCTTGAGGCTTTTATTCGTTCCTGGATTTGTACGATCTTTTCGGTAGTCTCTCGGATGATTTCTGGGCCTGTGAGAGTGCTATCGGGGACTTGACCCTTGACTAGCTGTGTGTTGCCCACCTCAGCCCAACACAGAGGGGATCTGCACTTACGGCCATAAAGGGCTTCGAACGGCGCAGCCTGGATGCTGGTATGGTAGCTGTTGTTGTAAGAAAATTCGACCAAGGGCAGATGAGTGTCCCACGACATGCCAAAGTCGATGACGTAGGCTCTCAACATATCTTCCAATGTTTGAATGGTTCTTCACTCTGCCCATCTGTTTTAGGATGGTAAGTTGTGCTCATATCCAGCTTAGTTCCAAGAGCCTTCTGTAGTGACTGCCAGAATCTCGAGGTAAACCTATTATCTCGATCGGAGATAATGGATACGGGCACACCATGAAGGCGGACTATCTCACGAATGTAGATTCGTGTCAGTTTTTCCATCTTGAATTTTTCTTTGATTGGCAGGAAGTGGGCGGATTTAGTTAGTCGGTCGACAATTTCCCAGATGGCATCGTGCCCACTCGGAGACTTGGGCAACTTAGTGATGAAATCCATAGTAATCATTTCCCACTTCCACTCAGGTATTCCCGGCTGCTGAAGTAGACCTGAGGGCTTTTGATATTCTACCTTCACCTTGGCGTAAGTCAGGCACTTGCCAACGAAGGTAGCGATCTCTGCTTTCATGTTCGGCCACCAATAGAGTTGTTTGAGATCCAGATACATCTTATCTGAACCCGGGTGAACGGAGTATCTAGTCTTGTGAGCTTCGTTCATGACAACCTCCCTGTAACCACCGTACTTCGGGGTCTAGATACGATTCATGAAATAGTAGACTCCATCACCTTTGATCCCCAGGTTCTTTTCCATTCCTCTCAAGGCTTCATCCGACATGTTTTCTGGTTTTAAGGCTTCCAGCTGAGCCTCTCTGATTTGATCGGATAAGTGGGAATGGATAGTCATTGTCAGTGCCTTCACTCTACGACCTGAATACTCTTTCCGGCTAAGGGCATCCACTACCACATTGGCCTTGCCGGGATGGTAGTGTATTTCACACTCGTAATCACTGAGTAGCTCTACCCATCGCCGTTGTCTCATGTTCAACTCTTTCTGATCGAAGATATGCTATAGGCTCTTATGGTCAGTGAAGACAGTACACTTGGTTCCGTAGAGACAATGTCTCCAAATCTTTAACGCAAACACCACTGCTCCCAACTCTAGATCATGAGTTATGTAATTGACATCGTGCGTTTTCAGTTGTCTCGAGGCATAGGCAATAACCTTTCCTCGCTGCATGAGCACACAGCCTAGGCCCTGATTGGATGCATCATAGTAGACAACAAAGTCCTCCGTCCCTTCGGGCAGGGACAAGATAGGTGCGCTGCATAGGGACTGCTTCAGTGTTTGAAATGCAGAGTCTTGCTTTTCTCCCCAACTAAAGGTTACACCTTTCTGTGTCAGGGTGGTTAAAGGCTTAGCAATTTTGGAGAAATTCTGGATAAATCTGCGATAGTAGCCAGTGAGGCCCAAGAATTGACGGATTTCTGTGGGCGTATTCGGTGCTGACCAATTCTCAATCGCTTTGATCTTGGAAGGGTCCACGTGTATGCCTTCCTCGCTAACCACGTGACCAACGAATGTTACTTTTCTGATCCAGAATTCGCACTTAGAGAACTTTGCATAGAGCTTCTCCACCCTTAATGTTTCTAGCACTAGTCTCAAGTGTTGTCTATGATCATCCTCGCTCCGAGAATAGACAAGTATATCGTCAATGAACACGATCACGAACTTGTGTAGGAAAGGGCGGCACACCTGATTCATCAGATCCATGAATACCGCCGGTGCGTTGGTTAGACCAAAGGGCATTACTACAAACTCGTAGTCTCCATAGCGAGTTCGGAATGCTATCTTGGGAACATCATTCTCGTGAACTCGTAACTGATCGTACCCTGTTCTTAAGTCTATCTTCGAGAAATAACTGGCTCCCTGAAGTTGATCGAAGAGGTCGTCGATTCTGGGTAAAGGATAACGATTCTTGATGGTAAGCTTGTTCAGTTCACGATAATCAATGCACATTCGAAAGGATCCATCTTTCTTTTTCACAAATAAGATCGGGGCTCCCTAGGGTGAGGAACTCGGTCTTATGAATCCTTTGCTGAGCAGCTCATTGAGTTGGCTGGATAGCTCTAGCATTTCAGTCGGCGCTAGGCGGTATGGGGATTTAGCTACAGGAGTAGCTCCGAGAATTAAGTCGATATGGAACTCGACTTGACGCATGGGAGGGATTCCTGGAAGATCTTCGGGGAAGACATCAGGAAATTTGCGGACTTCGGGGATATTCTCGAGGTCTTTAACTTTTTGCTTTTTGTCAACAACGTGGGCTAGGAATGCATGGCACTCCTTTCGCAGATACTTTTGGGCTTTGATGTACGAAATGATGCGAAGGTTTGAGTTGAGTTTATCGCCATAAACTATGAGAGTTTCGCCTGAGGGCAGATTGAGACGAATGGCGTTTTCGTAACAAAGGATATCGGCACGATTGGGGCTCAACCAATCCATACCAATGATGACATCAAAGCTCTTTATGGAAACCGGCAAAAGGTCGATTGGGAAGGATTGATCGTTTAGGGTAAGGGTACAGCCTATGAATATGTCGTTTGTGCGCTCTTTCTTTCCGTTAGCCATCTCAACGGTAAATGTTTCGATTAAAGGTTGGGATTTACACTTGAGTAGACGTTTAAATGCATGACTAAAAAAACTTCTCTCCGCACCAGAATCGAAAAGAATGCATGCATAAGAGTTGTCGAGGAGGAACGTACCCGTAACAACAGTGGGATCAGCAACTTTCTCCTCCTGGCCCATAGCCAACACTCTCCCTGTGTTGCCAGCTGTTGTTGCCTTGGGACAATTTCTCCTGAAGTGTCCAACCTCCCCACAGCCATAACAGGCTTGACCCACGCCTGCTTCAGTAGCCTGGTTGGTTGGTTGGACTGGTGCCTTGCAGAATCGAGCCATGTGACCCTTTCTGCCACATTTGTTACATTGCAAATCACGGCAGGGTCCGTGATGATGAAAGTTGCACTTGTTTCACTTTGGAAGAGTACCAGCATATCCACTGGCAGGTGTTTGAGTGGTTGGAGCAGCAGCAGGAGTATTAGCAGCGTGGACTGCCACTATTTGACGTTTCTTGGAGGGCTCCTGCGAAGACTGTCCCTTTCGTTTGTTCCAAAAGTTCTTCTTCCCACCACTTGCCTTCGGTGGTTCGGGAGCGGCTGTTACCGATCAACCCCGTGATCTATAAGAGTCTACGCTAGGCACTTGGCGCTGTCAAAGGTGGTAGGCTTAGAAGCCAAAACATTTCCTTGAGTTGGGGGCGTCAATCCCCAAATGTATCTTTCTATTTTCTTGCTTTCCGGGGTGACCATTCCCAGACATAGAAGAGACAGATCGCAGAATCTAGCTGTGTAAGCAGCAATGTCGGAACCCTTCATCTTCAGGTTCCAGAGCTCGTGCTCTAACTTCTGCATTTCGCCCCTTGGGCAGTACTCGACAAGCATCAGTTCCTTCAGATTCTCCCAACCCATGGCATTGGCTATTGGTAGGGTTAGGGATTTAACTCGACCATTCCACCAGGTCAGTGCTCTGTCAGTGAAGGTGCATGCGGCAAACTTCACCTTGTTGACCTCAGAACAAGCGCAAATCTCGAAGATGGATTCGATCTTCTCGAACAACCGAGTTAATGCAATGACTCCCCCATTGCCGTCGAATGATTTAGGTTTCGCATTCATGAAGTCCTTATAGGAACACTCCTTTTGATTTCCCTGATCGCCGATATTCTGGGGATGAGTACCACCTCCAGATCCACTAGCCCCACCGGGGTTTATTTGCGCCATTACTACAGTCACGGCGGCTGTAACTGCTGCCTGAAACATGGCAGGATCGAACAGAGGGGGTGGTCGCGGCGGAGGGTAGTTATTCTTCCTGTTGGGTCTCTTTCTAGGAGTCATCTTTTTCTAAAATAATTAGGAAGAAGAGGATGGTAAGTCCCCGAGATTTTTAAATCAAGAGATATGAAACAACAAATATCTCATCTTGATAAATAGAGTGTTCTACTAAGCGATGGACAGAGAAAGGTTACTAATGCAAGTAACTATCGCTAGGAAAATATTAGTAGCAACACTTGGAACGAATCTGTATGCTGTATTCAGCTCTAGCTAAAATACTCCTATAGTATTTTAAGTTGTATGTTCTGTTCTATCGGTATCTTGATGTATATAGCTTGGTAAGTTTTAGGCTTGCTGCAACACCACAGTCACTCCCAGACACATGTTGGTCATGTCTCAAATAAATATAGTTGATCAGGCTATATTGATCGCAGAGATGATTACATAACTATCTAGGTTTAACCGCAGCGTCCAACATCCAAATATTTTTGTTTTGTTCTACTTATTACACTGTTTCTGGTACTCATGTATACTTGTAAACTTTTTATAAAAATACTTATATTTTAAAAGTATACTTTTAGTTCAGAGCACTTCGGCCCTTAGTGTTTATAGTTGTATACCATGTAAGGTTTGGTATACTTATTTCACTATAAACAAGGGCTCTGATACCAATCCATTACACCCCCAAACCGGAACGGCGGAAACGTTCGGGGGTGGATGACGTCATATGTAGTATCACAACGATTGCATCATAGTAATCATAGTAAACACAACCATTACATTGAATATACATGAAAGCGAGTTTACATCTGTTTGATTCTTGTTTCTATACATCAAAAGTAAAATCAAAAGAAAAGATCTGACTCTGAACGCTTCGTCTTCTCAAAACTCCAGGAAGTACCTGTCTACTAATTTCCTGAGAATACAAGCAGTTTTGAAAGAGTATCAGCATAAAACTGGTGAGTTCATAAGCGATGTTTTTGTAATGAAAACCTGTTGATAACTCTGTAAAAATGTTTGGATGTTTCCAAGAAAATCCAATATTTTCTTTAGTGAAAGTGCGATGATATCAGTTCTATCTACGACTACTTAGTTTATGCTAGCCATGTATAAACCAATATCGAACAGATAGTTGACTATGTGGATCTGCCCTAAGCCCACAACCAAACAAGGAACAGGAAATGAGGTGGAAACCACACATTCCACAGTCTATCAATTATTCTTCATACATGGCCCTGATGCTTAAACTAAGTAATTATAGAATTAACTATGAGTATTCGTTATTTAAATTTGTTATAGCATAGGAAAATACTAGTTTGAATGTCTGGTTAATACTAATCATAGTATGTATGTATTCTGTACAAAAACCTTTGTATAGTACGTTCCCTTGAAAACCCTGGCTACCACTAGTGTGTATAGTACGTTCTGTTTGAAAACTCTGGCTACCACCAGTATGTATGGTAGTTTTATTACTTAAAATAAAACTAATGAAGAATGAAATCCCGTAAACAATGGTTAGTTTATACTATTGTCAGTCGTATAACCATGCTTGATATGACCTAGTGACCTTTTCGACGTTCTTCAAGTGTCGGTTAAATGACATTTGTCACCCCAGGCATGCCTGCCTAACTGTAGCTAGCAGTTTAGGTGTGGGATTGCCAGTCCAGAATAGATCTATTCACAAATCTCACGCTCTCCCTCCAGGAGACTCTGGTTATACTATTATAGGATTTAATTCAGTACACCTAAGGGTACAGTTTTGAAGTAGAGTCTCACAATTTTGTATTAACTAGTTTACGTGTAATTCTGTAGTGATCTACTGTATAGAAATCTGTGTGTATACTGTATAAGGTAATAATTATACTTAAATAATTATTAAATGTTGTACTCTTGTAGTAATGTATACCATAAACTAAATCGATCATAGTATATATGTTTACCCATGAATGAAATCTGAATCGGTAAAAGCTATGTATTGAAATCCCCAAACTATACCCACTACAGTTTGCTTGAAATGTTTCGTACTTGATTTGTAAACTGTTCTAAAAATTATGCAATTATGTTTTCGAAGTTGAAAACGTCCCTTATGCTCAGCATAGTACAAAAGGGATAAATGTCTAAATGTTTCATAAAACGTGGGAAATCATTTACTGTATCAATTGCATAAGTTTTAAACTCGTTGAAATCCTTTTATTTTTGTTTCACAAAATCATTTGTGTTTGGCTTGTATTCCCCTCCCCCCCCCCCCTGAAAACATTAAAAACCATAAAAGCGTAGGGGTATGAACTCACTGTTAGTAGTGTGCAAACGTCAAATCAACGAATTGGAATGAAGACCCTCGAGTTGTAGCGTGTGGCACTTAACGGAATCCTAATAACAATTAAATACATAATGTATCTAAATTAGCGATTTCGTTAGATAAAGTGTTACATAAACACTTGCTTTCGGTTAAGGAATGTTACCAGGACTTGTCTGAATCGAGGAAAGTGAGTTTTCAGTCTAAAGCACCACTTAGGAGGTGTGTACGGTCGTGAACTAGGGTGTGAGGCCGTGGAAAGGTGTACGGTCGTACACAGGTGTACGGCCGTGAAATAGCTCTTCAATGGTGTACGGCCTTTGAAGGTGTACGGCCGTAGACTGGTGTACGGTCGATGAAGATTTGAAGACTTGAAGGATGTACGGCCGTACACTCAAGAACAAAGATGATGAAATCGATGAAAAACGTGTTCTAGGTGCTCCGAAATGAACCCCAATGGTGTTTTTCGATGTTTTCCCAGAAGAATAAGGGTGTTTTAGGGGTGTACGGTCATAATTCTAGAGAGAGAAGGAGTGGGTGTTCGGCCAGAAGAGTGTAAATGAGGGGTAGGGTCTCATATATATAGGGGTTTTTGTGGTCGGTGGGTGGGGTCCACCCGACCCCGGCTGTAAACGGGTGTACGGCCGTACACCAGGTCGTACACGGGTGTACGGTCGTTAACCCAAGTCAGGCCGTGAACTCGGTCTCGTTTCGAAGGAATTCCCGAAATTTCTTGTGGTTTCGGTTCCGACTCGAATATAGAACTCAAAATATATAATTAAATGATTTTCCAAAATGAATAAAGTTGATGGAACCCAATAAAATAAAATTTTATTAACGAAATTCGCATAACGGAAACGGAAAAGGGTTTGGGTTGTCACATCGTGCGAAGAGCCATCTCATCCATGATTTTCTTTTCCACAGCTAACTCAGTCTGGAGTTGATCAAGACGAAATTTGACTGAAGATACGAACTCTGTATTATCAATTTTAGTCCCCATACGAATGATTTCAAAATGCTTCTTCTCAGCCTGGAGCGAAGTGGTGAGTTTTTTAATTGTAGCGTTCACCGTATTAGCATTCTTTTCAGCAGCCGCCTGGAGAGAGAGTCCAAAAATACTTGAGCATCTGAGATTAGTTTTCCAACATTTTCAGTCGCTTTCTGACAAGAAGTTATAGAAGCTTCCACTGCTTTGGTGGCTTTATCAATTGATTCCTGATGCTCTTTGACCAGTGTAGAGAACAGGGCCTTGACTGCTGCTTCAGAGTATTAAGTAGTAGAAGAGGAAGACACATAGGCGATCAAAGTATCGAGCTTCTCATTCATGGCTTTAAGTTGTCGTTTAGTGATTGGAGCATCATCATCATTGTCACTTTGAACGGTAAAGGGGCTATAGTGGAATGTGTCAAACTCCACATCGTTGCCACCAAGAATGGTGTCAGACTCGTCGGAGTGAAGAGGGGAAAGTGGTTTATAAGTAACAGGGATTTCAAAACCAGAAGTTTGTGCCCCCGCATCAAATGCGTTGACATGAACCGGTTGTTCGGTTGTAGTGGTAGTGGTGGTGGTAGTTGTCTCGGTGAAAATGGGTGGTGGGAATGGTGTAGAAGTGGGTGGTTGAGATGAAATTGGAGGTGGGCAAGGAGCTATTGAAATAGGAATAGAAGAACGAGGTGAAGGTGGGGGCGAATTACCTCGAGTTGGTGAAGGTGGAGGCGAATTACCTCGAGGCGAACCCTCAGACTGATGATCTTTACTGTCGCTTGACTCTTCTACTTGTTGATCCGAAGGTACATAATCGGAATCGCTTGTTGAGGAGACTTTCGGCTTGAGAGTCATTTTTTGAAGCTTTCGCTTCTTAGGAGCCGAAGGTTTAGCGATTTGACCCTTTCGCTTCTTAGGCGTGATAGGTTTAGAGGAGGGTCCCTCTTGAACGTCCTTCTTTTTGTCCCCTTTCTTACCTCCTTTCTTTGACTTGTCAGCCTCCTCTAGGGAACATTGCATCTCGGGAATGAATACCCTTGGACCTGAAAATGATTGTTTCTTGTATTCAGAAATAATTTTAATAACCCCGGGAACACTCTTGTACATCGTCTCAGGGATTGGACCGATGAACGGAAACTTGGAAGAGTCTGCCACAATGATATTCGTGGTGTGGAAAGTAGCGATTGCAGACATTAAAGAATCCGCCATGACTGGGACTTGAAATTTCTCCATAGCCCTATGGGTAACAATAGTCCAGAATCTCCTACATGAAATCTCGGTGTGACGAGAAGATGAATTCAAACTTTGAACCAATTGAGTCCAGAGAATAGACCCATAATCAAGATTGATGTCGTGGTATAGACCATAGATGATGGTCATGAAAGCTTTGCTTGCACCATCGGATCCAGAAACCCGTTCAGAAAGACCCTTAAAGAGAAGGGTAAACAACCCATTCCATTGAGGAGGTAGGCAAGACTTCTTGACTTTTGTGATGGTAGAGAGAAGATCAGTGTACCCCATGTTATAGAACATCTCGATGATTTGATCATTAGTGATCGAGTCAGGATGCACCATTGAGTCCACATAAGTTAGCCCTAAAAGATGGAAAAACCTAATTTTGGAGACAGAAGTTTTCTTGTTGAAAATCTCAAACAAAATACGCTCCTCATCCTTGACGTACTTTGCTGAAGAATAAACTTGAGATAAGAGAGACATTGGCACGTATTCAACTTGGGTAAGAGCCTTGACCAGTGGGGGGTACTTGAGGCATTCGGCGATTTGCAGCATAAAAGCATCATACTGGAATGGATCCAAGTCGAGGATCAGGTTCTGATTAGGCTTGATCGTGAGGAGAGTGGATTGAGCGGTGTGTTTGTGAACTGAAGATGATTCAGCCATTGTTGAAGCTTGGTGAGGAAGATGAACAGTAGAGAGAGTATTTGCCGTTTGAATACTCGAGAGATTTTGTAAGTGGTGAAAGAGAAAAGAATTGTGAGAAATCCCTTTATACGATTACCAGGAGAGAGAAAATCCTTAATGATATCGTAAGCGTGATTTTCTGAAACGACGCCTGATTAGACGTGATTTGACAACTGTTACCCTCAAAAGCGTGTCAGGCGGCATGATCACTTGGTGACGTTTCAAATTCACGCGCCTTTATTTTGAAATCTTATCCATTCCCCGCCTCTTCATATTATCCTTTAACGCGTCATATTCCAAGTTAATAAACAAAGCTCCTTTCGTCTGAATAATTCCATGTGGAAGCGAGATACCATAGTAACCACGAATAAGACTTTTGGAAAGTCAATAGACTTTCGTGCAAGGGTGTGCCAATGAAGAAGAAATAAAACTAGGTATATCTATGGGATCTAAGTGATGTCATTTGAGACATGAAACTGAGGATCCCGGGCACTAATCTCTTCTTTCAAAGTCAAGAGAGACTTAGAAATGTCTGTGTGGTTTCCCGTTGAAGTATGATCAAATGTTTTTTAAAAAACATTGAAAGGCATCTTTTAATTTCGGCTCAAAGGGTGGCTGTCGCTTCAACCAAACTACCAACTTGATATAAGAACGAAAGTGGGATGAAGTACTTGTGTAGCCAGTGTAGCTTTAAACAACAAGTAGGTTGGATAATTTTGTAGTGACGTGGGAAAAATTTAGAAATCTCAAAAACAAAATTAAAACAGGATCTTTTGGGAAGAAATGTCTTAGTGTTAGACAATTTCATAAGGATCTCAAAAAAAATAAAAGAGATTTCTTGGTACTTACCACATGAGTGGTTTCGTTAATACATGGGTGAAAAACTAGAACATTCAATTGTTCACCGTCAATTCATGTAAGGTATTGGATTGTGGGTTTCACTTAGATCATGGTGAAATGAAACTAAGATCATGAACACAGATATTGTGTAACCATAAACCTCAATGGTACATGCTGAGAGTCTCAAGGGTTACTTTCATGGAAACAAAAATAATGGAAAAAAAATGGCGAGGTGGTTAAAGAACCGAAAGTACCTCTGCTACACGATAGTGACCAAGCAGATAACTCTTAACTCAATGTGAGAAGAGTAAGGTAGCTCATGACTTAAGTGAATGTAATAGCCTGATTGGGAAGAAACGATTTGTATATATCGAATCAGTAAGGCTTCACTCTAGAGTCGTCGAGGCTTCAGACAACATACAGCAGCATGCTTCTAGGGACACTTAGCTAGTATATAAATTAAGATTTGATACCTTCCCATTGATACATTGTTGAGACAATCAGCAACTGTAAAGCAATCTAGGTTAAACAAATAAAAAAAAAATTTGCATTTTCGATATTTCGAAAAAAGAAATAAGAACAGAAAGGAAAAACATTTTTGTATTTTTTATTTTTCTGAAAAAGAAATAAAAACAGAAAGGAAAAATATTTTGTATTTTGGATTTTTCTGAAAAAGAAATAAAAACAGAAAGAAAAAAAATAAAGTGTACAAAAAGTATACATGAAGTATCAACCGAACGTTCGCCTTTTGATGGATGAATCGAAACATACTGAGCGTTCGGTACAATTCGGTTCCCGGAAAATTCGGAACCGAAATAGACCGAGCGTTCGCTCTATTTTGCTTGTTAAAATTTTAATGAGGCGAAGGTTGTTTCGGTACAGATTCGGCTTCCATCATTCCTAAGCGTTGGAGTATATTGTTGAAGGTTGCTTCAGGCGAGGCTTTCGTGAATATGTCAGCCAATTGATCAGCAGAGCGTACAAAATGAATTTCAACGTTACCATCTTCCACATGATCTTTGATAAAGTGGTACCTTAGTGCTATGTGTTTCGTCTTTGAGTGTTGCACTGGGTTGTGACATATTCGGATTGCGCTTTCAGAGTCACAATAGAGTGGGATACGCTTCATGTTTGAATCCAAATGACCTGCGAAGCACAAGATGCAACGGCTATATATTCAGCTTCGGCTGTGGAAAAGGATACACACGTTTGTTTCTTGGACTGCCAGCTGGCTAGTTTGCCATCCAGAAATTGACAACCGTCCGTGGTACTTTTTCTATCTAGACCACACCCTCCTAGAGCGGCATCAGAGAATGCTTGAACGAAGAATCCCGATTTCGCAGGATACCATATGCCGAGAGATGAGGTTCGCTTCAGGTATCGGAAGATGTTCTTGACTGCCACCATGTGAGGTTCACATGGATTGGTTTGAAACCTGGCACAGTAACAAACAGAAAACATAATATATGGTCTACTAGTTGTAAGATACATTAGAGACCCTATCATTTGGCGATAGAGTGTCATATCATCAGCCGGTTTTTCCAGAGATGGTGTTAGCTTTGTCCTGAAAGCCATTGGAACCTTCACTTTTGAATCTCCCATCATGCCGAACTTTGCCTATAATGTCTTTGTGTAAGCCTCCTGATTGATAAAAATTCCTTCTGGTCCCGGTCTTATGTTCAATCCAAGGAAAAAGTTAATTGGACCCATTGAACTCATCTCAAATTTAGTCTCCATCAACTTCCGGAATTCAGCTGTTAGGCTAGAATTTGTGGAACCGAAGATGATGTCATCAACGTAGATTTGGACAATCATTAAATGGTCACCCTCTTTCTTGCGAAAGAAGGTTGGGTCAACCGAACCTTGTTTAAACTTGGACATCTTTAGAAAACGAGTTAAAGTTTCATACCAGGCTCTAGGATCTTGCTTCAGACCATATACGACTTTGTCCAAAATATAGCAATGGTTGGGATACTTTTCATTCACGAAATCCGGTGGTTGTTCAACATATACAGTTTATTCTAGTTATCCGTTCAGGAAAGCACACTTGACATCCATCTGAAATACCTTAATATTTTTGTGTGCTGCATATGCCAAGAAGATTCGAACTGATTCTAACCTTGCTACAGGAGTGAAAGTTTTTTCTTAGTCGATCCCTTCTTCCTGACAGTATCCTTTCACCACAAGTCTCGCTTTGTTCCTTATGACATTACCTTCTTTATCCATCTTGTTGCGAAACACCCATTTTAGACCAACCACAGATGCATCAGGTGGCGTGGGAATCAATCTCCAAACCTTGTTTCGTTCGAACTCATTGAGTTCGTCTTGCATAGCCTGAACCCAATCAGAGTGATCGAGTCAAGTGTATACTGTTTTCGGTTCAACTTTGGAGACGAATGAACTAAACATGCAATATTCCACTTGAGAGAATAAAGCAATTTGTTTCTCTTTCAGTTGAGAGCGTGTAAGAAATCCCTCAGATGATTCACCAATGACTTGAGCTTTTGGGTGATCTCTTGTCCATTTTGTGATTGGAGGGTAGGACGGATCATAGGCAGGATCCAGTTCAGCGTGGACTTCCTCTTCGAATTCTGATTGAATATCCGAATCAACATTTGAATTTTGATTCTCCCCCTCCAATGATGAGACGGTTTCAACCTGCGGTTCAGAATTCTCCCCCTCGAGTTGACTTTCATGGGTCAGGGTTGGAGATGGGTTCTCCCCCTGGAAAGGCGAATCCGATTTATTTGTCGTAGACGAACCCTCCCCTGCAATGGATTTCTTTCTTTTGAAGGTTCGCTTGTGATTGGAGGTTCGCTTTCCATTTCTTTTGTGGCATCATCGATTATCTTCTTTATTTCATCGACTTTATTATCTTCTGCTTTTGCTTCAGAGCGGATAGCCTTTTCTGGCTCATCAAAGAGTAGCATGTATTCCTCATAAAGGTCAGCTATTGGAATTGTGACTGGACTTGGTGTTGGAAAGATATCTCCCATTTGACTTTCGCTTGATTGTGTCTTCTTCAGGTAGTTTTCGTCAAACGTTAAATAATAGGTTTCTTCTATTTTTTTGGATCGTTTGTTGAGAACCCTATATGCCTTAGAAGTCAGCGAATAACCCAGAAAGATACCTTCATCTGCCTTGACATCGAACTTGCTTCGGTTTTCTTTAGAATTAAAAATGAAACACCTGGAACCGAAGACCTGAAAAAACTTGACGTTACGTTTGCGATTATTTAAGATTTCATATGGAGTAAGGGTAAATCGCTTATTCAAGAAGGATCTATTTTAAGTGTAGCAAGCTGTGGCGATTGCATCAGCCCAGAAATACGGAGGTAAATAAGCGAAACTAAGCATGGTTTAGGCTACTTCACATAAGGAACGGTTTCGTCTTTCAACTACGCCCATCTGCTGTGGAGTGTAGGGACCAGAAAAGTTGTGAGTTACTCCCTTTTCAACTAGGAATTCTTCAAACTCTTTGTTTTTAAATTCCAGCCTGTTGTCGCTTCTGATGTTACGAACCAGCTTTCGCAACTGAACTTCCACTTGCTTTATAAAGTTCTTCAGCTTTCGACTAGCCTCTGATTTCTGTTTAAGAAAATATACCCAAGTGAAACGGGAAAAATTGTCAACAATAACAAGTACATACTTACTACCACCGACACTTTCGATTGCAGATGGTCCACCTAGATCAATATGAAGAAGCTCAAGAGGCTCGATGATCTTTGTGTTTACAAGAGTTGGATGACTCTTTCTGCTTTGCTTTCCCATTTCGCATGCTGCACACAGGTGATCTTTATCAAACTTTAAGAGAGGAAGCCCTCGCACGTGATCACCAAGAACTAGCTTGTTGATGTCTTTGAAGTTAAGGTGTGAGAGCCTTCGGTGCCATAGCCAGCTTTCATCAAAGTGAGCCTTCGTTAGCAGACATATAGCAGGCTTCCCTCTTATGGGATTTAGGTTTAAGGGGTACATCTCCCCTTTTCGTTGTGACTTCAATAGAACTGCCTTCGTCTTTTTCTCTATAATTTCTGATCCTTCATCATCAAAGGATACTTTCAGGCCAGTTCCCACAACTAATTGTGAAACACTAATTAGATTGTGTTGCAATCTTTCCACATAAGCCACCTTCCGGATTGAAAAATCTCCATTTGTGATCATCCCGTAGCCTTTTATTGTTCCAAAGGAATTATTACCATACTTTACACATCCACCATCTTTGAGATCACGAAACTCTCTCAGCTCTTCCTTTCTTCCTGTCGTATGACACGAGCAACCACTATCAATATACCATTTGTTGTCAAACTGCTTGTCACATATGACCTGCAAAATTAAGCGGATTTAGGAACCCAAAGTTTCTTGGGTCCTAGTGAGCCTTTTACAAAACAGGGAAAAGCAACAGAAAGATCAAGCATATACATTCGTTTTATTAAAGTGGTTTCGTCTTTTATTTTAATGGTGAGAAGCTTGATTTTGTTACTTGTTTTATTTGAATCAGTTTGTTTTTCTTTGTGTTGATTCTTAACAAATTCTCTCTTTTCCTTCCTAGGGTTAGTGATCGTCTTCTTTGTTTGAACTTTAGAATCTGAGACGAGCTTTCCCTTCCCTTTAACATCCTTGATAGGATTTTTCTTTGGTAGAGAGTGAGGAGGATTGGGTTTCTCAGAAAACCTTTTTGGAACCGATGACTTGTGATTGAAACTACCATTTTGTTTCTATGAAGCGTAGGAACTATAGTGAGAATACTGTTTGGGTTTCGCCTGTTGATGTACTTTTGGCTTTTGGTTGGAAGTTTTTTCTTTGCATACATAGTTGGAATTCTGGGATTGCCAAAACTGCTTCCTTTCGTTGAGATTTTTCTGATATCTCCTGTTTCGTTGCCATTTCTGCTCTGCAAGTTGCTTGGAAGATTTGTGAATATTCACATTCGGTTTCACCTTCTTTGCATGAGGTTCGGTTCTTACTGACTGAGGTTCGCTTGAACCTTTTCAAGGTTCACTTTGAATGTCCTTTGTGACACTTGTACTAGCTTTATCGAACCTTGATGGTTTATTTAGGGGTTCAGCTACGTATCTGCTTTTCACTCTCCACGAGGTTCGTTCCGACAAACCTTTCATTTCATCAGCATTGTCGACAGGGGCTGACCAAAAATACTCAGCACAGCCATCAGCGTTATCTTCATATACTATGTTTGTTAGCTCAACTGTATGATCCTTAGTAACTCCAGTGGTAGTGTACACCTCATTTGGTACGGTTTGTACCTTTTGGTATACCACAGCCTTCTCTTTCAGGATTTTGACCTTGTCCTTAGAAAATCGAGCGAACTCAACAAAGTTTTCGGATATAAGGACTTACATTGGTTTAGGTTCGGTTTTAACAAATTCAGAACCGTCAACCTCATCCTATACAGATATTTCACTCATGTCACTGTCCTCATCAAATTCAGATGTATTCCCAGCATTGATCCTTTTATCTGAACTCAACTTTGAACTCGACGACTCAAATTTCTGTACAGTTTCGGTCTTTATTTTCAATCTGTCATTTTCATCCAGTAAGTTTTTGAGCATGTCATTGTGGTCTTTGGACTTAATAAATGACTCAATTTTGTCCAGTCCAATTCTGTAAGCTTCATAGGTTTCTTCTAATGAGACAATTGATTCACATTTATAGCAATCATCATCTATTTCGTCTTCCTTTAATTCAAGGAAAGGCAAAATCATTTTGTGAATTTTATCGCCAATCTCACAATTTAAATACAACTGAGTAATATTGGAATAAAGACGTTTAGAAATTAAGTTGATCACGTTGCAAATAAATCAATTCATCTCATGCCCTAACCAACTCTAATTCCTTCTTCTCTATCCACATCCTTCGATCCTCACTCTTGGAAGACACCCTGCTAAGTTGATCAGTTAGGTTAGAATTCGTGAGGCGAGTTTGTTTTAGGCTACCACTTAAACTAGAGAAGGTGAATTTCAAATCATTTAGTTATTTTTCATAGTTAGATATGGGTATTTTAAGAGATTCAAGAATGGAATTTACCTTCTTGATCAACTGATCACACTCATTGATCTGCTCTCCGACTGGTTTTGCGGTAAAGCAGTTCTCATCCCTCTCCTTCGCTTCTTCACAACTGTCATCTGTTGTGTAGCCTCTCATTTGTGATACACCAGCTGTTACCATCAAACATCTGCCAGTAACCTCAGAGCTTTCTTCCTTCGCAACAAATACCCTTCCATGTGTGGGCTTTCGAACTTCTTCATCTTCCGAGTCAATAGACCAAACTTCTACTCCACCGAACTCGTTCTCTGCGACATCTTCCTGCACAATCAAAGCAGGCATAGATTTATCATTAGTTTTCTTATCCTGGATTTCCTCCAGCTTACGCTTGAATTAAGCTTCATCATCTTCTCCCTCTTTCTTCTCATTCATCTTTCGTAGCATGCAGTCCTTCGCCAAATGTTTCTGCCCGCGACAGTAGTGGCAGTCATACCCAGAGTTACCAACAAGCTTTTCTTCTTTCTTCTCTTCTTCCTTCTGAGGAGTATTTATGTTCTCCTCCTTCGCCTTCTCGGAGCTATAACTCCCTTGCCAGTTTTGGTTCTTAGCAGAAGGAAATTTCTTCCTTGCGAACCACATAGGATTAGACACCATTAGAACATACTCCTCACTAGTAAGATCACATTCTGAGAGATCAGTCTCAGGTTCTTAATCATCCACAGATTTACCTTTAGCCGCGAGTGCCAAAGAGCCCAAACTAGAAATGACTTTCGATTCTTTTGTCACAACACTTTCATGTGACTTGAGAATCCCTACAAGCTTTGCCAACGAGTAAGTCTTAAACTGTTCATGTGCTTTAACAGTTGAAACCACCGCCATCCATTCAGGTCTTAGGCCATTCATGAAAGTGACCTTCTGCTCGATCACCTCTCTACCAATTCCATGCTTAATCATCTTACTAAGAAGATGGTTATAACGATTGAATGTTTGAATAAGACGTTCCTTTTTGCTTGAAGTCACAAAACTCCGAAAGTAGAACAGTTTGTATGGAATGCTCGAGATCCTCATCAGTGGAATATAACTCCTTAAGCCTTTTCCAGATTTCATTTGCAGTAGTGCACTTACTCACCAGATGAAAGGTATCAGATTGTAAAGCGAATCTGATCATCCTCATTGCTTTTACAGAGCTAATCAGTTTGTCCTTCTCATCTTGAGGGACTTCTTTCACATCTACCATTAGCTTATGAACAAAAGGAACCAAAGTAATAGCCTCCCAGATCAAGTATCCATTATCCTCTGAACCGAGAACATAGTCTTCAAAATGAAGAGCCCATACCTCCTATTCTTGAGTATATAGGATCGGAATCCTTGTGGTCGAGCCAATGCTGTTAGAGATGTTGATGGGATTATTTTGAGATTCGTCGAGAGACATGATGATTTGATATGTGTACCTGTCAAGAATCAAACTTGTAAAGATTGAGTTGGGGTAATATCGAGATCTAGGAACAGCGTCAATAAAGTGATGACGGCTCCAAGGGATTCGATAAAAGCGGAAACCCTAAGGATTTTCTTCTAACGGAAGAAATGTGTATTGTTTACACAGCCTCCTGCTTTGATACCAATTGATGAGAATAAAACTCTTTAAGATCGATAAGATTCTTAACAAGCAACACAAAAACACAAAGCAAATAAGAACACAAGATGAATCAAACTGATGTCGAATGATTAATAAGCCACACCCTCAGAAGAACTCTATTAAGAACTGCTACTGTAGAGGTGTGGTAGGGTTACAATAATGAAATCAACGACTAGCTAATACATGGTGCACGCATGAACTATATATAGATACTATAACCCTAATAAATGACGGTTGGACAGGCCCAAACCGTATACATAATGGACTAAAACAAAAAACCCAATGACGCAATCTTCTATACCCAAGAACTTTGACCAAGTTGGAACTTGAGGGTATTTTCGAGAGTTTGATTATGTTTTCTCTTTTGGTTGGAGTAGTTGCTGGTGTGAGAGATGGGATTCGAAGTCGGGACGTCAACAGCTTTTGTCCGGTTGGCGAGGTGAGCTTTCCTCACTGTACTTACGGGTCGAAGGCACCAAGGTTGGCCCTTTGGATTGATATCCTGGTTTACGTATGGTGCTATGTTGTAGTGATTTGTTAGTTTTGTATCCTGGTATATAGGATGTTGTCATGTTGTAGTGATCTGTTAGATCTATATCTTGGTATATAGGATGTTGTTATGATGTAGTGATCAGTTAGATCTGTATCCTGGTATATAGTGTTGGGGGTCTAAAATGGCATCAACCAAGTCATCACACGATGACCTGGAGTGCTGCAATCGAAAGTATGGTCCTGGAGGGCTGAATGCGCTATATGTGTACAGTTGCACCCTTTCTAACACCAATTGATTTTAGATCAACCGGTAGCGCTGATGCTCAAAAAATGGTATCAGAGCCATTGGCGAGGGTTCGATTCTCCCAATGAGCAATTTCTGAGGGGGGGATTATTGGGAGTCAGAAATGGCATCGACCAAGTCCTCGCACGATGGCATGGAGTGCAGCAATTGAATGCCTGGTCCTGGAGGGCTGAATGCGCTACATGGGTAAGGGTGTGCCCTTTCTAACACTAATTGGTTTTAGATCAACCGGTAGCGCTGATGCTCAAAATATAGGATGTTGTTATGCTGTAATAATCTGTTAGATCGGTATCCTAGTATATGGGTTGTTAGCATGCGGTAGTGATTTGTAGATATGCCTGTTTGTCTGTTGACTGGTTATATTTTCATCTATTATGTATATGTCGACATGTTATGTGTGGTTGAGTTGAGGCGGTCCTACTTTGTGTTGAAGGCCAACATACCCGGGGTGGTCCGGATAGACTGTAGGCCTGTGAGGCGGTCCAGTCAGGACGAAGGCCCGGAGAACGTTCCAGATAGGATGAAGGCTCGGTGAGGCAGTTCAGTCATGCTGAAGGTTCTCAGAGTGGTCCAAATAGTTTGTAGACCGGTGCGGCGGTCAAGTCAGGCAGAAGGCAATGTATGTATGTTGTTGTTTGTTATGTGTATGTGGTGGTACTTTGGGGAAACTCACTAAGCTTTATGCTTATAGTTTCAATTTACTATTTCAGGTGCTTTAGACGGTTGTGGCAAGGCGAAGGCGTGACCATACACATCCTTTCTTTTACTACGGATTGGATCTTGGGAGACTTAGATTTTAAATCATGTTTTGGGAACAGTGGTTTTGTAAACACTTTTATTAGTAAATGGGTTGCTTTGAAAATTTCAAATTTGTTTAAATTTTTTGGATGTTACAATGTAACGCCCGATTCCCAGTTAACTTCCTTTAAATGCTAAGTGTTTAATTATTTTTGCATTGTGGCCTATTACGCGGAGTGTAATTAAGGTACGCGAGGCGTACCTTGTCGAAACTTGGACATAAGGTTTTCTCCCTAGTATGTTCGGCATACCTATAGTACGTATGACGTAATCGAGTCAAGGGATAACCCTAATTTTTGGGTTTTGGACCGTATAAAACCTCATTAACTCCCTTAAGGCTGACCTTATCCTCAACCTCCATCTTCTTAGCAGCTTTCCTCGAATCCTAGCCCACATTGGAGTGATTCTTGAGCCTTTAAGTGATTTTGTGTGTTTTTGTGATACATTTTGAAAAAGAAGGAGCTTATTGAAGGTGTATTATTTGGCTTGAAGCTTGTGGATCCAGAATCTATTCATCTTCATCATCTTCCATCATGTATAAAGTCTCAATCTTGGTAATTATTTGCTTAGATTTAGGCTAGTTAGGGTTTTTGCTTGTTTTGGTCTCATGGTTTGATTCATGCGAGTTAGAGCTACTCCAAAAGTTTGGGGTTATCATTTCTTGATGATTTTGAGGTCCCTTGTTCATAAAAATAGCGTCTTGATGGTTTTAACTCAACCATGCAAGTGTTGATGTTCATAATGTGGATTTAGAAGGTTAGAAATTAGTTTTGGGCCTCTTTGAGCCATCCAAAGGCATCAAGTTGATGACTTTACAATTTAAGACGTTTCCTAAGAGTAAGATTAATGATTTGGACATTTGGACTTAAGGAATTAAGTTCTTAATGTGAATTTTGGCCATCAGGGGAGTACGTGGGGCGTAAATATGCGTACGCTCAGCATAATGTGTTTAGCCCCGTTTCCCATTCGCTGTGGAACCTTGTACGTCGGACTTAATATGGTGGTATGTCTAGCGTACTCACCAAAAGATATTGGGCTACTATTTGGGCCTTAGGAATTTATGGGTTTGGGCTATTGTTGGGCCTTAGGTCTTTATGGGCTTCAACCATGGCTAGATGGGTCAATTGAGAGAAGGGTAAAATGGTCTTTTACCCTTAGCATGTTAGATGATAATATGGGCCATTTTCTATGGGTTATTACCCTGATTATTTATTAGGGCTAGTTTGAATGTTTCAGTTGAGGAGCCATCATAGCAGAAACCGGTGTGTGTGACTGTTTATCTTTTGATTGAGGTGAGACTCCTCATAGTGATTTGGCGGGTCGAAGGCACCAACGTCGGCCCATTGATTATTGTTATTAGAATGCTAGCTATACGTGTGTCTCTTACATGTATCATATGTGTTTGTATGTGTACCGGGCGGGGCCTGATGCCAGGAGGGGCCTGATGAGTGTGTTGGGCGGGGCCCAATGACGGGCGAGGCCCGATGGATTTTGAGCGAGAACCATTGTATGTATGGTATGTGGTATTTTGGGGAAACTCACTAAGCTTTGTGCTTAGGGTTTAAGTTTATGTTTCAGGTACTTTCGGATCGAATGGAAAGGGACCAACTTGATCGCAACACATTCACCCATGTTCCACATTTTGATGATTTTGGGAATTGTATTCTGATAGCTATTTTCACATTGACACATTTATGGATGGTTTTTTATGAATACTTGATGCTTTTTGGTTGTCCTAAATATGAAAGTTTTACTTAGGATTTTTGAGATGTTATAAGTTGATATCTGAGCATTGGTTTGAGGGATTCGGACATACTCTCAGGTGTTTCTGAACTCAAACTGAGGATTTGGTAAGTTTTTCATAAGGAATTTATTTTCTAAAAGGTTTACTATGAGAAAGAAGGGGTGTGATGCATGTAATCAGCCGATCTGAAGTAAGTGTTTCCAAAATACCCATACATGTTTGTTTGACTCGGTATGTGAATATTTGAATAGCATGCTAGATTAGGGCTAAAGATCTGCTCATGACTTGTATGACAGGAGAGATGCCTTGTATGCTTACTGTATGAGCCCCCAGAACTGCATGATAGGATGGATTACTGATGATATGTTAGGATGGCCTGTTAGGCAGTGCTATGGTTAGAACTCGATGCTCAAATGTTGCTTGCTTTGTGCTTTAGGAACCACTGCTAGTGCTAGCTTACTATCAAGTGAATATTCTAGGTTACATGTTGCGGAAATTAGATAATTTTTAAAGGTTAGGCTTAAATCTATTTTGAAGCTCTTGTTTGAGTCCAACCGTTGTTGTGTGAGACGTTGCAGTCGAAGAATTTTCTAGTGTATGTTGCATGTGATTATATTTGTAAATTATTTAGTGGGTGTTAGTGGGGGTTTCTTCTGCAGCTGATAGCTGAGAATGGTGGGAAGAGAATCCTAGGAGAACCTAGGAAGCATGTTCGCATTAGCAGATGTGTTGTTTAAGGAGTCACTTAGGGGAATCGGGACGACTCTTGAGGCAAGTACGGATAGGTATGGAAGGTAGTATTGGGCCGGTACTACTAGAAGTATATGATTCATACTCGAGTCAACGGAGTCATGAGGATACTAAGGGACCCGCACGGTGTGAGATACTTCGAGTGTTTTTTGATGGTTTGTATGGTTTATTTTCAGCATGATGGTCACTCGAGGTGGTTCAGGCCCTGGTGAGGGATCGGGTTTAGGCTCTGGAGATTTTGGATGAGCGTTTGGGCGTATTTTGCACTGAGATGGTAGCTGTGGTGGGTGCATGTTCTCTGACGTTCCAGGAGTTTCGTGCTTGTGGGTGCACGCTCTCTGATGTTACGGTTTAAGTTTATGTTTCAGGTACTTCAGGATCGAAGGGGAAGAGCCCGACTTGATCGTAGTGCATCCACCCGTATTCTATATTTTTATAATTTTGGGAATTGTACTCTGATAACTATTTTCATATTGACACACATATGGATGGTTTTTATGATTACTTGATGGTTTTCGGTTGATCTAAAGATGAAATTTTTACTTATGGTTTTTGCGATGTTACATTTAATAAGTGAATAAAAGAATAATTTTTAAGATTTTAGCAATTTACAACACTATTTTAGAGAATAATTGTATTTATTTTATATTATTTTCAATCTAGTAGAGTGTGTTACTTTAATAAATATAAATTACAGTTAGTTTTGCTAAAAGTGTCTAGGAGTTTGACTTTGGAAATTTTGTAAAAGTTAAAGTATGTTGCTATTACTAATAAGGAATGTCTTCTTATGGATAGGGAATTGGTGAAATAAATTGGTTGGAAGGGTATTATGGTCATTTTATTATGTAAATAAAGGAAAAGAGTGGGGAAGGGAGCGAGGTTAAAAGGTTACTTTGCGTTCTTACCCTCATTGATAGACTTTTCGTAACGTCCTAAATTATCCTAGTAAAATTTCATTTTAAATAAGTCAAAACCCTTCATTCATTATCCCAAATGACAATCATAATAAAAGTATTCTCAAAACATCAGAGAACCTGAAAACATTTTAAACATAAACCTTAAGCACAAAGCTTAGTGAGTTCCGCAAAATACCACATACCATACATATCATATATATATATATATATATATATATATATATATATATATATATATATCGTGCTAAAGCAACTACATATATATTTCTGAAACATCTCTTAAATTGTAATGTAAAAATTTCATTTTAACCCAACCATAAACACCATTTAACATTTCCAATCATTCAAAAGTGTAACAAGGTAAAAACAGTTATCAGAGTACTATCCCAAAATCATAAAGTTGCGAAAACATGGGTGGATGCAGTGCAGTCACGTCGGGCCCTTCCCTTTTCTACTGGAAGTACCTAAAACCATAAAGAATAAACCTTAAGCACAAAGCTTAGTGAATTCCCCAAAGTAGCACATAACATACATACAATAGAGAATGATATGTGTCAACCATAGTCTTGCCATTATGAAATGATCTGTATCATGGTCTTTCCTTGCCATGCCAGGGGCCAAAACCCTAGGTCTTACAGACAAGTGCCAAGAGCCACCTCCTCGTCTTCCATGCAAGTATCACAAAGACAACTAGCATACTATCTATATATAACTATCTACCTATCTGCAAAGGTCTGATCCCTGGTCTTGCATACAATTTTCCAGGAGCTGCCTCTGGGTATTTCATACAAATGACAAGAGCCACCCATGTCTTCCTATAATACATAAGCCAATAGGTCGACATTGGTGCCTTCAACCCATAGTATAGTGAGGAGACTGACATCAAGCTGCTGAATATTTCAGATAAAAGCTCGGACTGTTGATCCGAAAAATACCCGCACTAGCAGCATCAAATAATACCCAATTAATAATTAGTCCACATCCCATAGTTGGAATCCTAGTCTGATTGTCCAACACTCAAGGCAAAAGTCCATTTTACCCTTTCCCCACTTGGCCGAAAATCCGAGGCCCGAACCAATAGAAACAAAAAGGAAAATATGGCCCAACTTCCTAATTGGCCCCAAAACCCATCATGGGCCTAATCAAAGAAGGCCCAAATTACTAAAAGACAACCAAAGCTCTAAATGGTTCGACGCAAAAGAAGGCCCAAAGACAGAAAATAGGGCCCAACAAGGCCCAAAAGCCCTAAATCACAACTCACGTCGTGACTAGTTCTTGGTCACGTCGTGAGAGCTCACTCGATCTGATCCCAACTCATCGTGACTCAACCTAGCCAACTCATTCAAGGAATGACACTTGAGCTGACCTCACGACATGGATAGCCTTTCCCACGTCGTGAGAACCAATAAGCTCATCAGAAACGGGATCAACCGCTCCTCATGTCGTGAGACCTTGTGTCTCACGTCGTGAGAACAGTGTGAGGCCAAAAATCCAACTTTTAAGTCCTTAATCCATTAAACCTTGAACTCTAACTTTCCAGAAGGTCTTATAACCTCTTAATACACTAGAAAGTCGATGCTTTTAATACATATATGTCCAATACATGTCTAGATCTCATTTAGTTCCAAAGTGAAGAAAAAGGCATCCAACTTTCATGCAAGGTTCCAAAACTCAACCATTCTCTAGATCTGAACTCCATGACATCCCGAAGGCAACCATAACCCATAAAGTTGCCAAATTTATGGTTTCTATCCATTCAAACATGCACATCCAAGAACAAAAGTGGAACAAAACTTAGATCTAGCCTTATATAACCATAAAGGTAGGATCTTTATCACTTAAAATGGTCCAGTTAAATGTAGGGTGATGTTAATGATGATTCCTTGCAAGCCACAACACCAGACCACCTTCTTCTTCTTCTTTTCTCCTTCTTCCACACCAAGAAAAGCTCAAAAACCACCAAAGATCAAGCAAGGATGGGCACTAGGGTTTTTCTGAGGTGAAAGATGGCTTGGTGCTGATAAGAAACCCTAAAATTAGGGTAAATATGCTTAAATACGAAATAAACCCTAAAAGAACATGGGATTGGGCTGCATCGCTCCTCACATCGTGAACTCTTATTGCTTACGTCGTGAGCTCAGACCTGGACGAAGGTCTTCATACAACCCATCTCACGTCGTGAGCATCTATGTCTCATGTCGTAAGGCTCCTTTTTCTCCAAAACTCAACCTTTTGACTCCTTGAAACCCCAATTCGATTCGTCCACGAAAACAGGTGTTACAACTCTCCCCCACTTAAATTAGATTTCGTCCTCAAAATCACTCCTTACTATCTTCCAGCCTTGCCAGACAACTTGAATACTATTGGATTAGGTTTCTAAGCCCATAACTATATTTGGTGTGTACTTGAATTGATAGTGGCATGGTCCTTTTGGGGTGCCTTCACATGTGCAACTAGACATGATTATTGATTGAGGAAGAGGAAGAATTTATTATTTGATTAATAAATTGGAATAAATGATTTATTAATATATTATGAAAATAATATATTAATTAGTAATCATATTATTAATTAATATTTAATAAATTGGGTTATCTCATATCATTCTCTTGCATTGTGTGTTTGTGAGCCATTAGAGATCTTACAATTGTGACACTAAGTTCTCAAGCTTCAAGATTTACAAGGGAATCATTGTTATTACAATATAATAATCAAGGTATGTAACCTCACCCTAGTTTTGTATGAATTTCGAAAACAGTAGACACTTCCTATGGTTTCTCCATTTGTGTTCATGATTGCATGTTCAATTAGAGAAAACTTAGATTCAAAGCATTAGGGTTACATGCACACATAGGAATTTTTGTTATGCTCAAAACCCATCAACAATATCAGAGCCTAGGATTAGTTTTATGTTGAATATGATGCAATTGTGAATTGTTCAAAGGAGAATGGAACATAATCGTCATTATGTTCATCGAACTCTCCGAGTTCATCTTGGAACTCGACGAGTTGACATGCAACTCGACGAGGTCATTGACCAACTCGACGAGTTGCACTGTCAGATCCAAAATTTTCGGTTTTGATAATTGTCTCATGGATTGATTAGGATAATTATCTTAAATTCGTTTTAATTGTTTAAAATTGGATATTTTAATTAGTAATTTTATATTCTTATCATGAATTCATGATTGGGTTAAAGTTTTTTGATAAAGATAAAATTAATTTCGTAATTCAATTATTAAAAGTTTAATCTATTATTTTTCAAAAGTGTTAAAAATACAGCCTTTGGTAGTAGAATTTAAAATTTAATTAAATAGTTTAATTTTGAAATCTTAAATTTTAGAACCCTAGTATTTTAAATGTTTAAAATACACCCTTATATATATATATATATATATATATATATATATATATATATATATATATATAGCTATATATATTGTACAACTAATAGTTAATATTTATATATATGTATAAGAAAAGTCAGTCTCACCGTTAGTACGCCTCATTCACGAAGCTAGTCTATAAAAGGAGTTTAAGAAAGCGGCCTATAAAATGACCGTCATTGGGTATCCACTCTTACCCACCGCTCCTTTGACTAGTGGAGGGTCGTTAGCCGAACGGGATTAATAGGACACTTAATTATCATAATAACGATAATAGAATACATAAAGTAACTAAATGTTTTTATAAAATTCTCAATCTTAGTTATTTTAGGAAAATGTGAATTTGATGCTAATCCCTGATATTGCACATTACACTTTATAAAAGTCGTTAGTGGAGCGTGTATGGTTAACCGACACACTAATATGGACTAATAAAGGGTGGAAATGGGAGCTCGTTAAGTTGTCGTTGATTGATGGAGCGTGTGTGCATAACCGACACATTAATTAGATGATAAATGACATCGAGAGTACCAAGCTAATTTGCATGGTTATTCACACTTTGTTTGTGATATTTGGTATCCCAGTCACAAATGGAAAGGCCATAATCGAGATTAATCATTCCATTGAATAGTTCAATGAATCTCAAAAGATCTAGGAATTTCATTTAAAACTAAATTCGTTTAAATTTCATTTTCGGTGGTGGTAAAATTGATAAATCGTCATTTGCCTACCATTAAATAATTTGCAATTAGATTACGGCATCCCTCTTCTGAGTTATGAATTATTTAGTTGGGTCCTAGCCTCAGTATTTCATTTGGGTGTTATATTGAGGATTTTCTTATCGAATCAAATCTTATCCTTTTTCTTTTCCATATATCAACTTCGAACAACGCTTCCGGTTCCTCCAACAACAACTCCTGAAAACACTTCTCGCTCTTGATCATTTGTGCGAAAGTCACCTTCGATGGGTCCAACTACAATGATTGGATCTAAAACAACAAGATGGCTTTGCGCTTCAAGGACAAGGAATATGTTCTCGAAAATGAGTTGAACGAGATTGATGAAACTACCGCTACTCCCGAAGAAAATGTTGAATATAGGAGACACTGGAATGATGCTACCAAAGTGGCATGCATCATGGTGGCTACTATGACTCCCGAACTACAAAGGTTTTATGAGGACTTTTGGACTTATGAGATGTGCAAGGACTTGATGGAGATGTACCATCAACAAGCCCATCAAGAAAGGTACGAAATAGTCAAGTCACTCATTACAAGGAAGATGAAGGATAGAGAGTCGGTCACAGCCCACTTGCAACGCATGCAATGTTATGTGGATCGTCTGTTGAAACTCAATGTTAACTTCGATGAGGAATTGGCTATGGACATAGTCGTGTACTTATTGCCTAGTTGTTATGATCAGTTTGTTATGACTTATCATCTGAACAAGGAGTAAACTACATTGAGCTAACTCCAAAGCTTGCTTAGAACCGCCGAGAGTGGAATGAAGGTAAAGAGTACAGCCTCCATTTCTAACATTGCTGCTCCCGTCTTGTCCATAGGTCAAGGGAAAGGGAAGAAGAGGAAAGCTCCCTCGAAACAGAACTGCATGGGAAAACCTCAAGCTGGGTCGTCAAGTAATGGCCCTAAAGGCAAATCTAGTTCCGAAGCTCCCCTGCCTCTGATCAGAAGGAGGCTACTTCCTTTTATTGCCACGACAAGGCGCATTGGAAGAGATGCTACCCCAAGTACTTGCAAGAAATAAAGGATGGCAAGGTTAAGCCAACCTCGATAGGTATTTACACTATTCTATCTTAAAACTCATCACATTCGAATTCTTGGGTTCTTGATACAGGGTGTGGTTTTTACATTTGCTCTGACTTGCAGGGACTAAAAAGAAGTGAAGATGTGGAGCATAGGAAGATGAACCTAACTATGGGCAATAGGAGATCGTCGCATGTTACCAAGATTGGTTATTCTTTAGTGCTTATTAGTGGGTTATGTTTAGATTTAAATAATTGTCGCTACTCGTCATAAATGAAATGAAATATTATTTCATTAAATGGTTTATATAGACAAGGTTTTAGATATTCTTTTGATAATGAGAATGGTTCTATTCATGCTTATTATAATGGTGTATTTTATTTTGAAGCATTACCTTATGATGGGGTGTATGAAACTGTGATGGTTATAGAGAATTTAGGAAATAGTGTGTTGCTAATTGATTCGTCTAATGGTTTAGAGAAGGCATGCTTGTGGCGTTTTCATCTTGGACATGTCAACAATAAGCGCATTGGCCAACTCCAAAAGGATGGAGTGTTGGAATCATTTGATTTAAGGTCGGATGATACATGCGAGTCTTGTTTGCTTGAAAAGATGACTAAATCACCTTTCACGGGTTCATGTGAAAGAGGTGAGGGATCGTTGGATCTCATACATACGAATATGTGTGGGCCCTTCAGATCCACCATAAGAGATACAAATCGATTTTATGTGACTTTTACCGATGATTATGGTAGATATGGATATATCTACTTAATCAATCATAAGTCAGAATCCTTTAAAAAGTTCAAAGAATTCAAACATGAAGTCGATAATCAATTGGGCAGGAAGATCAAGATGCTCATATCTGATAGAGGTGGTGAGTATCTTAGTATCGAGTTCCACGACTATCTCAAGGAATGTGGAATTGTTTCACAATTGACACCTCGTAGGACACCACAACTTAATGGTGTGGCTGAGAGGCGTAATCGAACTTTGTTGGACATGGTTTGTTCCATGATGAGTCGAGCTTCACTACAAATCTCATTCTGGGGATATGCCTTAGAGACTGCCTCCCACATTCTTAATCTTGTTCCCACAAAGAAGGTTGCCAAAACACTTCATGAGATGTGGATAGGGAAGGTTCCCTCGTTGGCACATATTAAGGTTTGCGGTTGTGACGATTTCGTTAGACGAGAGACTCACGACAAGATTGAACCTCGAAATGAGCGATTAATTTTCATCGGATATCTACAGAATTCCTTCGGATACTTGTTCTACAGATGTACTGAGAAGGTGGTATTTGTATAACGAAGAGGAGTCTTTCGCGTGAGAGAGCTCATATGCAAGGAGGACAGTGGGAGTACAATTAATCTTGAAGAAATTCGAGAGTCAAGCAATGAAGGAACCTCTAACACTAGCACTCAAGGGAAGGAAGAAATTCCTGTTGAACCTATTGATGAGTCGTTACCTCTTATACGTTCCACTCGAGTTAGAATGACACCAGAGTTTTATTGTTTCCATATAATTGCGGATGGTCATACATTTATCCGTGATATTACACTAATAAATTTGGACGAGCCTTCTAACTACAAAGAATCCATGGCGGGCCTTGAGTCTGCTAAATGGAAAGAAGCAATGGACAGCGAGATGCAGTCCATGTATGACAATCAAGTTTGGAACTTGGTTGACAATATACCAGGTCGTAAGACAGGTGCGTGCAAATGGATCTTTAAGAAGACGACCAACATGGAAGGAAAGGTGCACACCTTCAAGGCTCGACTAGTTGCGAAGGATTTACTCAGACCCCAGGGGTCGACTATGATGAGACCTTCTCACCAGTGGCCAAGATTAAATCTATTAGGATTATGTTAGCCATAGCTACATTTCATGACTATTAAAATTGGCAGATGATTATCATAACTTCTTTCCTTAATGGAAAGTTGGCTGAGGATGTCTACATGAGTCTGCCAGAGGGTTTTATGGATGCTAAGTACCCCGATAGAGTGTGTAATCTTGAGAAATCAATCTATGGATTGAAATAAGCTTCTCGCAGATGGAATCTTTGCTTTGATGAGTACGTCAAAGAGTTTGGTTTCTCCTGAAGTGAGGATGAATCTTGTGTATATGTCAAAGCTAGTGGGAGTATAGTCACCTTCCTGGTATTATATGTTGCTGACATACTACTTATAGGAAACGACATAACAACCTTGCAGGAAGTTAAGTCCTGACTTGGAAAGTGTTTCGCTAGGAAGGATATGGGAGAGGCTGGTTATATTCTAGGAATAAGGATTTTTAGAAATAGGAGTAGAAGACTAATCGGACTTAGTCAAAGTACATATTTGGATAGGGTGCTAAAGCGTTTTAGCATGGAAAATTCAAAGAAAGGGGAGTTACCTATCCAAAGTAACACCAAGCTGAGTAAGACTCAGAGTCCAAGTACCGATGCAGAGATAGCAGAGATGAGTCGAGTTCCATATGCTTCCGCCGTTGGATCGATCATGTATGCTATGAAATGTACTCTTCCTGACATGGTTTTTCCTTTGAGCATGGTTAGTCGATATCAGTGAAATCTGGGTAAAGCTCATTGGATAGCGGTTAAGAAAATACTTAAGTATTTGCGAAGAACTAAGGACTGGGTCCTTGTGCATGGTGGCAGTGATGACTTAAGAGTTACTGGGTAAAGTGACGCCAGCTTTCAGACAGACATAGAAAACTTTCGTTCTCAGTCAGGCTGGGTGTTTACCCTTAATGGAGGAGCAGTGACTTGGAAAAGTTCCAAGCAAGATACGGTGGTTGGTTCTACTTGTGAATCAGAGTGCATCACAGCGAGCGAAGCATCAAAAGAGGCTATATGGTTGAAGAACATCATTGGAGATCTTGGAGCGGTACCAGCCATTGAGGAGCCGATGGAAATAAATGTCATTGACATTTGGTGATTAAATAATAGAGACTTGTTTATGAGTATTGTTTACTATCTTTTGTCAATTGTTTATCTTTGTGTTTCATTTGCATGTTTTACTTCCCGAATAATTGGATTATTCAAAACATCCATAGTGGATCGTACTTTGGAAGTAAGTAGTGAATTAAGGCTGTCATGAATTGGATTGTAGATTGTCTAAGTGTTTAGACATAGCAATAGTTTGTTGCAACATTCATGAGTGGTTTTGAAATGGGGATTTAAGTATTGGATTAAACCCATGCTCAGTTGTTGTTTACGAGTTGGTTGTGCATTGGTAATATCGTATAATGTTTAAACCAAGATATATGAGTTGTTGTTTATGAGTTGGTTGTGCATTGATAATGCGTAAACGCATCAGTAACTTGGTGTTATAAAACATATTGTTGTGCAAGATTTGATGAGTAAATTGTACAAGTATATGAGTTAAAGTTTATCTGTTCCTTTTGCCCTACGGGTAAAATCAATATCTTGCGCCCCTCGATGATTTGGTGTTGACTTATGTGTCGGGCCCGGTCAGGACTGAATTGATGATTTCGATTAAGTTCTTTGTCATCACAAATTAGAAATCGGGAAACAAACTGTTGAACAATGAGAATTATTTCGTTCCATGTCATTTGTTCATTTGATATCTTGCAGAACGGAGGATTATAAGATCCCTTATCTAAGGACACGCAACTGACTAGCTGAGCTTTCGACAAAAGCTTTGAGAGCTACGATTGCTTATCAATTTTTGAAGTTATACTTGCAAATATAGTTATTAGACTTATCCAAGTGGGAAACTATTGGATTAGGTGTCTAAGCCCATAATTATATTTGGTGTGTACTTGAATTGATAGTGGCATGGTCCTTTTGTGTTGCCTTCACACGTGCAACTAGACAGAATGATTGATTGAGGAAGAGGAAGAATTTAGTATTTTATTAATATATTGGAATAAATGATTTATTAATATGTTTTGGAAGTAATATATTAATTAGTAATCATATTATTAATTAATATTTAATCATAAATTAATTTAGAATTAATTTTGGGATTTTAAAAGTGCAGGGACTAAAAGTGTAATTGTTCAATAGTAGAACGAAAGGGTCCATAATCTTCCTAGGGGAAGGGTGGACGGTTTTTGGATGTTATATGAAAGATTATTCTATAGTTTCTAGAATATCTTATCATATATGGATAATCAAAGGAGGTGGACAATTACCATATTTGAGTTTAAGGTTATCCATGATGGGTTTTATACAAAACAAACAATCCTATATGTGCATGCAACCCTAAGTTGAGGATCTATGTTTTCACTATTAGACATACAAGCATTGAACACAAAAACTAGAAAACCTAGGAGGCACATGTAATTTTCGAAATTAACATATAATTAGGGTTAGGATACATACCTTTATTGTTATATTGTAATAACAATCAAATCCTTGAAGATCTTGAACTTTGGTAGCAAGCACCACAAGTGTCGCGCCTCTAATGGCTCACAAACAAACCTAGCAACCAAGGATTACTATGGAGAGAGAAGGGAAGTGGAAAATTCTGCCCTAGCCTCTCTTGGAGTGCCCTTCCACGAAATCCAACCCTATAGGGGTTTATATAGGTGATAAGGAAGGTTTAGGATAAGGCAGGTGTATCTTAGATAACCCTAATCCCTTAACTTCCTCCCTCCCTAAGGCTTACAAGGCACCCTTAGAGCCCAAGGAAACCCTAGGGCACTCTAGATTTTGTTCCATCCCTCTAAGGGAGGTTCTAGAATGCTCAATGCTCAACTTTTGAACATTGTCACCTTTAGTCCCTGCAGTTTCAATTAATTCCTTTAATCCCAAAATTAATTCCAAATTAATTTTTGATTAAATATTAATTAAACAATATTATTTCTAATTAATATATTATATTCATAATACATTAATAAATTAATTTATTAACCAAGTAATAAATTAATAAATCATTCTTCTCTCTCCAACAATAATCCTATTCAATTGCCAGGTTTGAAGGCAACCCAAAAGGACATTGCTACTATCAATTCAAGTACATACCAATTATAGTTATGGGCTTAGACACCTAATCCAACAATCCATAGCATCCTTGGTGCACTAAAAATATAACCCTTAAGGCTATGATTTTATGCCACTCTTTGATAGAAGCATTAGCCGATAATTTGATTTCCTTTTCTCTCATATCGTTCTCTTTCATAGTGTGTTTGTGAGCCATTAAAGGTGTTACACTTGTGACACTAAGTTATCAAGCTTCAAGATCTACAAGGGAATCATTGTTATTACAATATAACAATCAACTTATGTAGCCTAACCCTAGTTTTATATGAATTCCGAAAATAGTAGCACTCCCTAGGGTTTCTCTTTTTGTGTTCAAGTTTGCATGTTCAATTAGAGAAAACTTATATTCAAAGCATTAGGGTTGCATGCACACACATGAATTGTTGTTATGCTCAAAGCCCATCAGTGGTATCAGATCCTAGGATTAGTTTTGTGTTAAATATGATGCAATTGTGAATTGTTCAAAGGAGAAGGGAACATAATCATCATTTTATTCATCGAACTCGCCGAGATCATCTTGGAACTGGAAGAGTTGACATGCAACTCGATGAGGTCATTGACCAACTCGATGAGTTGCAATGTCAGATTCAAATTTTTCGGTTTTGATAATTGTCTCATGGATTGATTAGGATAATTACATATTTCGTTTTAATTGTTTAAAATTGGATATTTTAATCAATAAATTTATATCCTTATCATGAATTCATGATTGGGTTAAAGTTTTTGATAAAGATAAAATTAATTTGTTAATTTAATTATTAAAAGTTTAACTTAGTATTTTTGAAAAGTTTTAAAAATACACCCTTTGGTTTTATAATTTAAAATTTTATTAAATAGCTTAATTTTGAAATCTTAAATTTTAGAACCCCTAGTATTTTAAATGTTTAAAATACACCCTTATATATATTGTATAATTAAAAGCTAATATTTAGATATATGTATAAGAAAGTCAATCTTACCGTTAGTAGGTCTCATTCACAAAAGTTGGTCTATAAGTGGAGTTTAAGCAAGCGGCCTATATAAAGACCGTCATTGGGTATCCACTCTTACCCACTGCTCCCTTGACTAGTGGAGGGTCGTTAGCCGAATGGGTTTGATACGACACCTAATTCTCATTAATAAGTATAATGAAATAGATAAAGTAACTAAATGTTTTTATAAAATTCCCAATCTTAGTTACTTTAGGAAAATGTGAATTTGATCCTAATCTATGAAATCGCACATTGCACTTTATAAAAGTCGTTAGTGGAGCTTGTGTGGTTAACCGGCACACTAACATGGACTAATAAAGGGTGGCAATGGGTAGCTCGTTAAATTATCGTTGATTGATGGAGCGTGTGTGGTTAACCGACACATTAATTAGATGATAAATGACATCGAGAGTACAAAGCTAATTTGCATGGTTATTCACACCTTGTTTGTGATCATCGGTATCCCAGCAACAAATGGAAAGGGCATAATCGAAATTAATCATGCCATTGAATAGTTCAATGAATCTCAAACATCTAGGAATTTCATTTAAAACTAAGTTCGTTTAAATTTCGTTTTCCATGGTGGTGAAATTGGTAAATCGTCATTTACATACCTTTAAATAATTTGCAATTAGATTACGACATCCCTCCTCCGAATTGTGATTTATTTAGTTGGGTGCTAGCCTCAATATTTCATTTGGGTGTTGTATTGAGGATTTTCTTATCTACTCAAATCTTATCCTTTTTCTTTTTGAGATGTCAACTTCGAACAATGCTTCTGATTCCTACAACAACAACTCCTCAAACCACTTCTCGCTCTTGAGCATTTTTGCGAAAGTCACCTACGATGCGTCCAACTATAATGATTGGATCAAAAACATCAAGATGGCTTTGCGTTTCGGGGACAAGGAATATGTTCTCGAAAAGGAGCTGAACGATATTGATGAAACTACTACTACACCCAAAGAAATTGTTGAAGGACTTGATGGAGAAGTGGCATGCATCATGGTGGCTACTATGACTCCCGAACTGCAAAGGTTTTATAAGGACTTTTGGCCTTATGAGATGTGCAAGGGCTTGATGGAGAAGTACCATCAACGAGCCCGTCATGAAAGGTACGAAATAGACAAGTCACTCATTACAAGGAAGATGAAGGATTGAGAGTCTGTCACGGTCCATGTAACACCCGCAGATTCGGGCTAAGTCAATTAACATATAATAAGCGTTAAAAATGATATTTTTATAGAAGATTATCTAGGATAAATAATCTTAACCAAAATAATAGTTAGGTTTAACAATTGTAACCTATTTGACGACCTAATAAAGAATAATTATTTGAATATTATATGTTTCATGATTTTTATAATATAATAAAATAAGAAGAATCAGTCGAATCAACCGTAAATCGTAAAAATAAGTGCGCCAAAACATATATATTATTATATATTTAAGAAGTATACGTCGTCCCGATCCCGAAAATATGAATTTCGTTGAAATTCGAATCTGTATGAATTAGATATGATTTTTATAAGATATAAAAGTCAGTCGCGCACAACGAATGTATGATGTAAAAAGCTACGAAGAGAATGGTTGACTTTTAGCTAATGCGACCAAAATGAAAATCGTAGTACTCCTTAAAATAGGAATTTTGAGAAAAGAATGCCAAAAACGGAGTCTATACGAGAGAGTTACGATTTTAGGAAAATTATTAAATTTGATAAAAATATGGACAAAAATATATATACGTATACATATATGTACATATGTATATGTCGTTAGAAAGGTATCGATGATGCGGTCGTTATAAGACTAGTGTTGAGTACTTTCGACATTAGTTTAGTACAAATATTATTAAATCTATTTAAAATAGTATTATAAAGGGGTGTTTAGTCATTTAAGTAAATATAGAGGGTGGTTTTTGAAAATTCAATTACTATAAATAAGAGCCTCTAGGCTCTCATATTTCTTGCACCATTCTCTTGATTCAAGAGTCTTTCTCTTCTTATCCCCTGAGCATTTCGGTCCCTCGTGATTCGACTTCTCTTTCTGTAGTTTTTAGTATAGTAAGGTGAGCACTGAAGCACTGCAAAAATCTTTCTTAGAAAGATTCAGCGACGAAGTTCTGCCCCTGCAGAGCCCGGTTCCTAGCTAAGTAAGTTATGCTTACCTTACTTCAAGTATAGCTTATGTTTAAACTTAGTATCGTTATTATGAGCTTATAATAAATATATGGGCTAGTATTATGACTAATATAACTGTCGTTATAATATCTTTTTAACTACTCGCGGTACAGGGTATCTGGTTTGAAGGGCCGCATAGGGTTGTTAGATTTCAGAACGGCTTAAATGCTAAAATGGTCATGCCCTTCGGTGTTTCATGTCTGGCCTTTGTACATAGTGGTTGAAAATTATTTTCTAACGCTTATATAAATAATAATACTATGACTAATAATTAATCACGAGAAACATTAGACAAAAATCTAGTGGTAATAATACTAGGTTTCGTCGAAGGAAATTATATTAAGAAGCGGAGTGTTGTCCGAGTTTGGAATCATCACTTTAAACAGTGAGTGCATAGTTACTTTCGTCTAACACATAGATATGAAGTATTTTATATAAATTACGTGCTATGTGTGCATATTATCTGTATACTTGTTATCTATGCTGGATGAACACTATTATACATGCTTTAAATGATTTAAACTCGATACGTATGTTATACCTATAAATTACAAGGGGTAAAGATGGGTAGATGAAAGATGATTTGGATGATGAAATGAAAGGTGAAATAGATCATGAGATGAGGGTGAGAGGTGAAAAATGAGAGAAGCATTTACCCAAGCGTTAGCCCCGTCATCTAGCAGAGTATGGATGACAACCACGGACTATTCTAGACAGTCCGATGGAACACTAGCAGGCTCGCAACCTGTAGGTTTTGTGAACGAGACGTTCACCCGGTGTACTCTAAAAACCCATTGACATGTATTGCGAGTGGACTCTCGAAAATAATACAGTCAATAAATGAGATAAACCCTGGCGAATATGGACTTAGTGCCTGTTATATAAACCTTAGCGACTATGGACTTAGTGCTTGTTATAAAAACCCTGGCGACGATGGACTTCGTGCCTATTCCTTAGGACAATCCTTAGGAATAAATAATGAGCAGTAGATGATTCATAGAGAAGATACTTAAGAATAAAGAAGATAATGGAGATGGGTAAATGGGTTAATTGTTTGATGATGAAACATAATAACTATATTATTGTGGGATGAAAACCCTATGTACTCACCAGGTTTCCCAACCTGACTCACTCATATTATTTGTATCACAGGTGTTGATATGAAGCTACATTACACCGAGAGATTAAGGAGATGTAGATCACTAGTGTAAATGAATGTAAGGTTTGTTTATGCTTATGTTTTCGTATTGACGATGACATCCCAAAGTTTTAAAATGAATAAAATACATTTCTTAGGATGCTTTGATAACATATTTATCATGTTTTTTCGGGAACAAATTCCGCAACACTTTTCTTTAAAAGATTACTCTGATTTGAAAATAAAGCATAAACAAATCGGTCTTTTCTGACCGTGAAAATAGGGATGTCACAGTTGGTATCAGAGCATTAGTTTAAACGAACTAGGAATAAGGATTTATTTCTAGACTTAAACTTAGAATGCTAAGTAATGATCGTGAGCAGTGAGTCAAATATATTTTAGGTAGTACACCTGAATAGACACAAGCACTAGCTTAATTAGGGAAGATGCCTAAAATGATTTTATGTGTTAAATGATTTATGATATGCATTATACGATCGCACCCATAGTCTGTTGCCGACCGGATCTGGAAACTTTATGTGTTCAGATTTCTAAACGTTTAATTCTGGTATTAGAACTGGCATGTAACTTATCGGAGTGATAAGGAGATTTACACGTTGATCGTAAATAAAATCTTTCATTTCTTAATTTTCGGCATTACACACCAAACGTCTAATTTGGCGTATAGATCGACATGGTGAGAACTCGAAGCGGATTCGGAAACGGTAACCCGCAACCTGAGTCGCAAGTGATTGAGCTTGCGCAAGAGGTAGAAGCTGCACCTGAGCCAATCACGATGGCAGGCGTACAGACAATGGTGCGAATGATGTTGGATAAACAGATGGAAGAGACAAGGCGATTACTTCAACAAAGTAAGGACGAACTTACTGTGCCAGTACGCCATGCACTTACTAATGAGGCAATCATCTGGGTTGCTAAGTCTGTCGAAGAAATAATCAACGACAGGACCACCAAGAAGGTTGAAGTTGGCAAGAAGTGGAAATTTGAGGGACCTTTAAGGTCCAACAAGAACAACATGTTCTCATGGTCTGGAGGAGGAAGAGGAACTGAAACAAGATGGTGCGAGAAGTGCAAAAAGAAACACTATGGACAATGCGGCAAGGAGGTGACTTGTTTCAAGTGTGAAAATTATGGGCATTACGCCAATGAGTGTACATTCGACAAAAGGGTGTGTTATGAATGTAATGAGGAAGGGCACTTCAAGCAAGATTGCCCAAAGAGGAAAGGAGCTATAGATCCAAATGTACTGCTGGAGCACTATGGGAGATGCTACGAAAGAGTGACTTGTTTCAAGTGTGGGAAGACTAGGCATTACGCCAATGACTGTACATCCAAAAAGAGGTTATGTTACGGATGTAGGGACAAGGGGCATATGTCAAAAGATTGCCCGAAGAAAAACGAATCACTAAAGACAAAGGCAAGAGCATTCCAAATGATCCTTGACGAAGCAGGTGGCAATGCAATGGATCAGGGATAAGGATCTATGAAGTAACCACGTAGATAGTATCACGTGGTGTAGCCTATTAGAGGCATAGTATAGGTTCAACCTGAACATCTATGTAACTGTTTCAAGAAATAATATAAAACCTTAATTTTGTTATCTGATGTGTTAAATGATTATGTGAAATTCTTGTATGGTGACTTATAAAACTGCGAGGTAATACTTGGGACGAGTATGAGTTGCTGTGAATGGTAGTAGAGGCCTATACTACCGAAAGCACAAGACTCACGCTTGGATTAGGGAAAGTCACAAGGTTACTAAGAAGCTAGTAATTGATTCCGTTTTTTTCATGTCTGTCATTACCATCATTTCGGTAATGACTAAGAAGATGATTGTTAATCCGACTTTATTGGTCATATCAAATCGATTCCGACTAAGATGAATATGTTACGTGGTTCAAAGTACCAAGATCGATGAAGCATCTGACTTAAGTCAGAAGATTGAAGTGAAAGATAATCGAAGCGATCAATAGAAGTATCGCAACCGTTGTTAAGGTAAGAAGCTTGTAGCTAGATGTGTTACATGTTAGAATGTGATTATATCACGTTAGAACATGAAGGAAGGTATATCCCGTTCTGGAATTTGACTCTAAAAGACCTGAGTCTAAGCGTTGCATCATATGACGAGATCTCATTAGAACATGTCACATCGGTCTGTTACGGTAATCGAAGTAAAGAACTTATCTTAATTTATGTCTATTTAAGAAAGAGCAGGGGTTTCCAATAAGGACTGAGTCTGTAACTTGAAGGTTAAGATTGAAAGTCCAACATAGGATAAAGAGCGGGTGCAAGATTGCGCACCGCCAGTAGTCAAGGAGTCCTAGAGTTAGATACTCATTTTAAAGGACATAAGAGTTACGATTACCACCTAGGATGGAAAGGAAATGAATGGAGTCATTATAAAAGCCCTGTTTTTTTATGATTCCGGGACGTAATCATCCTAAGGGGGAGATAATTGTAACACCCGCAGATTCGGGCTAGTCAATTAAGATATAATAAGCGTTAAAAATGATTTTCTATAGAAGATTATCTAGGATAAATAATCTTAACCAAAGTATTAGTTAGGGTTAACAATTGTAACCCATTTGACGTAATAAAGAATAATTATTTGAATATTATATGTTTCATGATTATTATAATATAATAAAATAAGAAAAATCAGTCGAATCGTCCGTAAATCGTAAAAATAAGTGCGCCAAAACATATATATATATATTATTATATATTTAGGAAGTATACGTCGTCCCGATCCCGAAAATATAAATTCCGTTGAAATCCGAATCTGTATGAATTAGATATGATTTTTATAAGATATGAAAGTCAGTCGCGCACAACGAATGTATGATATAAAAAGCTACGAAGAGAATGGTTGACTTTTAGCTAATGCGACCAAAATGAAAATCGTAGTACTCCTTAAAATACGAATTTTGAGAAAAAAATGCCAAAAACGGAGTTCCGTACAAGAGAGTTATGTTTTTAGCAAAATTATTTAATTTTATAAAAATATGGACAAAAATATAAATTCAAAATTAGCCGACAGAGTCTAAACGAAAGTTGTAGATCTCGTCGATAGCTACACGTGGATATAAAGAACGTCAAAAACAGAGTTCGTATAAACGAGTTATAATTTTTCATAGTGCATTTACGTATTAAAATAGAGTGTAAATCATATATATGTATACATATATATACATATGTATATATCGTTAGAAAGGTATCGACGATGCGGTTGTTATAAGACTAGTGTTGAGTACTTTCGACATTAGTTTAGTACAAATATCATTAAATCTATTTAAAATAGTATTATAAAGGGGTGTTTAGTCATTTAAGTAATTATTGATGGTGGTTTTTGAAAATCTAATTACTATAAGTAAGAGCCTCTAGGCTCTCATATTTATTGCACCATTCTCTTGATTCAAGAGTCTTTCTCTTCTTATCTCCCGATCATTTCAGTCCCTCGTGATTTGACTTCTCTTTCTGTAGTTTTTAGTATAGTAAGGTGAACGCTGAAGCCCTGCAAGAATCTTTCTTAGAAAGATTTAGCGACGAAATTCTGCCCCTGCAGAGCGCGACTCCTAGCTAAGTAAGTTATGCTTACCTTACTTCGAGTATAGCTTATGTTTAAACTTAGTATCGTTATTATGAACTTATAATAAATATATGGGCTAGTATTATGACTTATATAAGTGTCGTTATAATATCTTTTTAACTACTCGTGGTACGTGGAATCTGGTTTGAAGGGCCGCATAGGGTTGTTGGATTTAAGAACGGTTTAATTGCTAAAATGGTCCTGCCCTCCGTTGTTTCATGTCTGCCCCTGTCTGTACATAGTGGTTGAAAAGTATTGTCCAACGCTTATATAAATAATAATACTAAGACTAATAATTAATCACGAGAAACATTAGACTAAAATCTAGTGGTAATAATACTAGGTTTCGTCGAAGGAAATTATATTAAGAAGCGAAGCGTTGTCCGAGTTTGGAATCATCACTTTAACAAGTGAGTGCATAGTTACTTTCATCTTACACATAGATATGAAGTATTTTATATAAATTACGTGCTATGTGTCCATATTATCTGTATACATGTTATCTATGCTGGATGAACACTATTATACATGTTTTAAATTATTTAAATTGTATACGTATTTTATACCTATAAATTACAAGGGATAAAGATGGGTAGATAAAAGATGAGTTGGATGATGAAATGAAAGGTGAAATAGATCATGAGATGAGGGTGAGAGGTGAAAAATTAGAGAAGCCTTTACTTAAGAATTGGCCCCGTCATCTAGCAGAGTATGGATGACAACACAGACTATTCTAGACAGTCCGGTGGAACACTAGTAGGCATGCAACCTGTAGGTGTTGTGAACGAGACGTTCACCCGATGTACTCTAAAAACCCATTGACATGTATTGCTAGTGTACTCTCGAAAATAGTACTATCCATAAACGAGATAAACCCTGGCGACTATGGACTTAGTGCCTATTATATAAACCCTGGCGACTATGGACTTATTGCATGTTATATAAACCCTGGCGACGATGGACTTTATGCCTATTCTTGCGAGAGAGAGCTCATATGCAAAGAGGAAAATGGGAGTACAATTGTTCTTGAAGAAATTCAAGAGTCAAGCGATGAAGGAACCTCTAACACTAGCACTCAACCCGAGGAAGAAATTCATGTTGAACCTATTGACGAGACGTTACCTCTTAGACGTTCCACTCGAGTTAAAATGACACCAGAGTTTTATGGTTTCCACATAACTACGGATGGTGATACGTTTATGAGTGATAGTATACTGGTAAATTTGGATGAGCCTTCTAACTACAAGGAAGCCATGGCGGCCCCTGAGTCTGCTAATTGGAAAGAGGCAATGGACAGCGAGATCTAGTCCATGAATGACAATCAAGTTTGGAACTTGGTTGACAATGTACCAGGTCGTAAGACAGTTGGGTGCAAATGGATCATCAAGAAGAAGACTGACATGGAAGGAAAGTGTTGGGATTTGAGCAATTCTAACACTCCTAAGTGTACATGCAACCCTAGAAAACCTTGGATCTATGTTTGTCTAAGATACATGCAAAATACTTTTTCCAAGGTTCATAAACCTATCTAGCATACATGGGGAACTTTATAATAAAAGAGATATCTAGAAATACATACCTTGTTGTTGTTATGATTCCTTGAAACCTTGTGAGCCTAGCACCTCAAGTCTCAAGTGTGATGCGTCAAATGCTTCACACAACACCAAGTACACTTGGAATAAACTCTAAGAGAATAAGAACACTTGGATTTTCGGCTAGCCCTCTTTTTCCACTCTAGCTTCCGAAAATGGTGAATAATAGCTTCTTTATATAGTATGTTACAATTAGGGTTACACCATGTAAACCCTAATTGTCATGACCTTTCATTTCCATCACCCATGGGTTATGTAACCCCCATGGAGCATCCATGGAGCATCTTATGGGTTTAACCCAACTTGATAATCCATGGAGCCTTGGCCCACTATATAAGTTATGGATGATTGACACAATCAACCCATATATTTAATTAGTCTTCTTTTGATCACATAATTAATTCTAAATTAATTATTGATCAATTCTAACTAAATATTATTATTCTTATTATTAATATATTAAAACTTATAATATATTAATAAACCATAAGTGTCTTATTTCTCTCATTTAGTCTATCCAAGTGCATGATGCCATGCAACCCAAATGGACCATGTCGGGTCGGGTCAAGTACATACCAAATATAGTTATGGACTTAGACATTATATCCAACAGTCTCCCACTTGGATAAGTCTAATAACTATAGTTGCAAGTATGACTTCAGGAACCGATCAGCAATCGTAGCTCTTTCAAGGTCTCTCGGAACTGAGAAGATGATGGTGTGCCATTTTAGATAAGTGATCATATAATCCTCTGTTCTAGATATCAGTCGGACAAACACATGGAACAATGTCTTTCTATTGTCTAGCAGTTGTTTCCCGATTTCCGATTTGTTTGACATAGAACTTAATTGAACACATCAATTTAGTTCTGATCGGGCCCGGTACATGGGTCAAAACAAAATCATCGAGGGGCCCAGATATCGCTTCTAATCCAAGAAGGAACAGATAAACTTCGACTCATATGTTATCTCTACTACTTGTTGAATTACACACAAAGGTACGTTTTATAACATCAAGCTATCAATGTGTTTTCGTACAATCAATGCATAACCAACTCATAGGTAACAAATCATATGTCTAGGTTTGAAGACTTATATGATATTACCGTCTCATGATCACTCGAGATAAATTCCATGAAGTGATACCAGTGAGCGTGGGTTGAATCCAATACTCAGAACTTATGAGCACTCATGAGTGTTGAAGCCCCCTTTGTCCAACATCTTGGACCTCTACAAACTAACCCATGATAGTCTTGATTCATATGTACTTCCAACATATGATTGACTGTGGAGAATTTAAATAATATGATATATACCATAACATAATTATTTTGGAAGTCAAAACATGCAAAAAGAAATACTAGTAAATGATTGACAAGAGATAGCAACACTTTACTCATAAATAACAACTTTTATTTATCATCAAATGTCAATTACATTTTACATATTTCAAAATTATCTAACTTCTAAAAACTAATATCATCTCTTAGCCCTATGCACCTAGCATGCTGAAGATGCTTAACCCTACTCAGTCCCTTCGTGAGGGGATCTGCCGGGTTCTCATCTGATGATACCCTCTTTGCCACGAGGATTCCTTCTTCTATTCGATGTCTGATGAAATGATATTTTCTGTCGATGTGCCTGGATCTCCCGTGATCCCTTGGTTCCTTTGCTAAGGCAACTGCACTTTCACTATCACAGAAAATTTCCATGGGCTCCTTAATAGCTGGTACAACTCCAAGGTCTCCGATGAAGTTCCTTAGCCATATAGCCTCCTTTGCTGCTTCACTTGCTGCTATATACTCTGATTCACAAGTGGAATCAGCCACTGTATCTTGCTTGGAACTTTTCCAAGTAATTGCCCCTCCATTTAGAGTAAAGACCCAGCCCGACTGAGAGCGAAAGTTATCCCTATCAGTCTGAAAGATAGCATCACTATACCCTGCTACTTTCAAGTCATCACTCCCACCAAGGGTAAGGACGCAGTCCTTAGTCCTTCGCAGGTACTTGAGAATATTCTTTACTGCAGTCCAGTGAGCCTTGCCAGGATTACTCTGAAATCTGCTAACCATGCTTAAAGCAAAAGCAACATCAGGACGAGTACAAGTCATAACATACATGATCGAGCCTACAGCGGAAGCATATGGGACTCGATTCATCTCAGCTATCTCTTCATCTGTACTCGGGCTCTGAGTTTTACTCAGTCTGGCATTACACTGAATAGGTAAATCTCCTTTCTTGGAATTTTCCATACTGAACCTCTTCAGCACTTTGTCCAAGTAGGCATTCTGACTAAGTCCAATTAGTCTTTTACTCCTGTTTCTCAAAATCTTTATCCCGAGGATATAGGCAGCTTCTCCTAGGTCTTTCATAGCGAAACACTTCCCAAGCCAGGATTTCACGTCCTGCAAGGTTGGGATGTCATTTCCTATGAGCAGTATGTCATCCACATACAGTACCAAAAAGCTAACTATACTCCCACTAGCCTTGACATATATACACGTTTCATCTTCACATCTCGAAAAGCCAAACTCTTTGACATTCTCATCGAAGCAAGGATTCCATCTGCGAGGTGCTTGTTTCAATCCATATATGGATTTTTCAAGCTTACACACTCTATTAGGGTATTTTGTACTTACAAAACCCTCTGGCTGAACCATGTAAACATCCTCAGCCAACTTTCCATTAAGGAAAGCGGTTTTGACATCGATTTGCCATATTTCATAATCATGAAATGCAGCAATGGCTAACAGAACCCTAATAGACTTAATCTTGGCCACTGGTGCAAAGGTCTCATCATAATCAACTCCCGGAGTTTGAGAATAACCCTTTGCAACCAGTCCTGTCTTATAAGTGTGTACATTACCATCCATGTCGATCTTCTTCTTGAAGATCCATTTGCACCCTACTGTCTTACGACCTGGTACATTGTCAACCAAGTTCCAAACTTGATTGTCATACATGGATTGTATCTCGCTATCCATAGCCTCCTTCCATTTAGCAGACTCAGGGCCTGCCACGGCTTCCGTGTTCTGTTAGGCTCTTCCAGATTTGTCAGTGTATTATCACTGATAAGGGTATCACCTTCTGCAGTAATATGGAAACCATAATAATGTTCAGGTGCATTCCTAACTCTGGTGGAACGCCTCAGAGGTATGGACTCTTCAGTCGGCTCAACAGGAGTTTCCTCCTCAGGTTGAGGGCTAGGGTTTGAGGTTCCTTCACCGCTTGACTCTTGAATTTCTTCAAGGTCAACTTGCCTCCCACTGTCTCCTTGGCTTATGAGTTCTCTCTCTCGAAAGACTCCTCTTCTTGCTACAAAGACCACATTATCACTGGGTCTGCAGAAGATGTAACCAAAGGATTTTTGTGGGTAGCCGATGAAAATACACCTCTCACTTCGAGGTTCGAGCTTGTCATGAGTCTCGCGTCTCACGAAAGCCTCACAACCCCAAACCTTGATGTGGTCTAGATTTGGAACTTTTCCAGTCCACATCTCGTGAGGTGTTTTGGCAACCTTCTTTGTAGGGACTAGATTAAGGATATGGGCGACTGTTTCTAAGGCATACCCACAAAATGAGATTGGTAGCGAAACTCGACTCATTATGGAACGAACCATGTCCAACAAGGTTCGATTGCGCCTCTCAGCTACACCATTCAACTGTGGTGTTCTGGGAGGTGTCAATTGTGAGACTATCCCACATTCCTTAAGATAGTCAAGGAACTCGGTACTAAGATACTCACCACCTCGATCGGATCGAAGCATCTTAATGTTCCTGCCCAACTGATTTTCCACTTCTTGCTTAAACTCTTTGAATTTATCAAAGGTTTCCGACTTATGTTTGATTAAGTAGACATATCCATATCTACTAAAATCATCAATAAAAGTCACATAAAAGCGATTAGCATCTCTAGTGGCGGTTCTGAAGGGTCCACACACATCTGTGTGTATGAGATCCAACACACCTTCACCCCTAGCACAAGTGCCAGTAAAAGGTGACTTTGTCATTTTTCCAAGTACACAAGATTCACAACTATCATCCGACTTTAGGTCAAATGATTCCAAGACTCCATCCTTTTGGAGTTGGCCTATGCGTTTCTTGCTTACATGTCCAAGACGACAATGCCATAAAGATGTTTTATCTAAGCTAGTGGAAGAATCAATACACAATACATTATTTCCTAAGTTATCTTCAACAGATACAGTTTCATACACACCATCACAAGGTAATGCTTTAAAATAAAGAACACTATTATAGAAAGCATCAATACCACCACTTTTATAATCAAAATAAAAGGTGAAACCTTGTTTATACAATGCATGAGAGGAAATAACATTTCTTGCCATTTCTGGCGAATAACAACATTTATTCAAGTCTAATGTAAACCCACTATCTAGTAACAAGGAATAAACTCCAATCTTGGTGACAGGTGAAACTTTCATATTCGTCATGATGAGGTTTATCTTTCCATGCTCCAAATCCTCACTTCTTCTTAGTCCCTGCAGATCAGAACATATGTGAATTCCACAAGCTGTATCAAGGACCCAAGACTTAGAATGAGGTGAGTTATTAGACAATATTGTGTATATACCTGCATGGTTGGGTTTTACTTTCCCATCCTTAAGATCTTGCTGGTATTTAGGGCAGTTTCGCTTCCAGTGCGACTTTTCATGGAAATAGAAGCATTCAGCCTCATTAGGGTTAGCAGAAGGAGTGACAAAACCTTTCTTGGTTTTGCTTGAAGAGGATCCTTCAAGGGTCTTACCCTTGGTACCCTTAGAAGGGTTCTTTCTCTTCTTACCTTTTCCATGCCCGATTGCCAAGACATTAGCCGCAGTAGGAGTAGGAGGAGTAGTAACACCCGACTTACCCTTAAGACTACTTTCTGCAGTCTTTAAGAGTCCTTGAAGTTTACTAAGTGTAACTTCTTCCTTATTCATGTGGTATGTCATTCTAAATTGATCATAACATGAAGGTAAGGAGTGCAAAATGATATCTATTGCTAGCTCCTCAGGAAAGTCAACATTCAGTTTCTTCAAGCGATCCACAAATCTTTTCATTTTCTGCATGTGGGTCGTGAGGGACTCATTGTCCTTCATTTGGGTGGTTATCATGGAGGAGATTATTTCATACCTCTCTTCACGAGCACTTTGATGGTATCGCTCCATCAAGTCCATGTGCATCTCAAAAGGGTAATAGTCCTCATAGGACTTTTGGAGGTCAGCTATCATTGTGGCAGTCATGATACATGCTACTTTGGTAGCATCCCTTTCATGTGCCTGAAATGCAGCAATATCCTCTGGGGTAGGAGTTGACTCATCAATCTCCTTCAGCTCCTTATCAAGGACATATACTTTGTCCTCATAGCGAGTGACCATCCTGATGTTTCTGATCCAATCCATAAAACTGGATCCATCAAAGATGACTCTCCCACAAAGGTTCATGAGAGAGAAGGAGCCAGTAGGGTTTGAGCCAGAAGCATTGTTTTTGGAAGACATCTGAAATGAAAGAATAAGTTTAGATTAGATTTCAGGATAGTCCTTAATAAAGCACCCAAATGCTATATTAAGGCTAGGACCCAACACAATATTTTATAACTTAGAAGAGGGATGCCGTAATCCAAGCTATAAAATATTTGAAGGTAGGTGAATGACGATTCACCAATTTCCACCATAAAACGGAATAAATCTTATTAGGTTTTAATTGGTTTAGAAATTCCTAGGTTCTTTGAGATTCATTGAACTTTTCAATGGCATGTTTCAATCTCGAGTGTGCCCTTCAAGTTTTGTGACTGGGATGCCGAGGATCACAAAACAAGGTGTGAAGTAACCATGCAAATTACTTGGTACCCTTAATGTATTACCCCTCAATCGATGTGCCGGTTAACCACACACACTCCATCGATACTATGATAAACATTAAGTCACCCTTTACCTATCTTGTTAAGTTCAAGTTAGTGTGTCGGTTAACCACACACACTCCACTAACGACTTAAACAAAGTGTAAAGTGTAATTTCATGGATTAGCACCTTATTCACATTTTCCTAAAGTAACTAAGATTGGGAATTTATAAATGTTTAGTTACTTTAGTATATTCATAATACTTATTATGAGAATTTATAAGTCCTTGTTCTACCTTTTCGGCTAACGACCCTCCACCGATCAAGGAAGCGGTGGGTGAGAATGGACACCCATTAAGCTGCCATTTTATAGGCAACAACCTTATACCCCTCTTATAGACCGGCTTCGTGAATGAGGCCTACTAATGGTAAAACGACTTTTATCTTATACATATATAATTATTATTCACTTATAATATTATAAAGTATAAGGATTGAATTTTAATATTTAAAATTCTAACGGTTGGAACTAAAGTTTTAATTATGACTTTACTTGTTCCAAAACTTGAGGGCAAGTTTTGTAAACTTTCAAAACTTTTCATTTCTCATAACTTATGATGTTATTAGTGTATTAAAATAAAGACTCTTCATTTTCATAACTCTTGTGTTCTTTTAATGGTTTTAATTCAAGTGTGACTCTTGGTTTTCCATAACTTGAGGACAAGTTATGGACTCCATTAAAACACATAATGATCAAGAATTAACTAACATGGAGGTTACAAATAATTCCTATGATCATCTAAGTTCATAAGTTCAAGAACATGATTATCAAGAATTTCAAGAATCATAACATCATGGAATTTTGATATTGGCCATTGTAAATGGATTAGAACAACCATTACACCATCTAAAACAAGTTTAATAACACCAAAACAGTTTAGGGTAATGTTTCTAGTCCATTTCCAGCAGCAAAAGTCGAAAAACTGCATTCTGAGGCTCCTACTCGTCGAGTGCACGAACCTACTCGACGAGTAGGATGATTTTTCACATGAACTCGGTGAGTCCCCCCATGGACTCGGCGAGTTCATCATGCAGACAGCATAAAATCGACTTTTTTCACTATTTTGCATCAAGTATCAAACAAGCAAGCCTAGGCTCTGATACCACTGTTGGGATTTGAGCAATTCTAGCACTCCTAAGTGTACATGCAACCCTAGAAAACCTAGGATCTATGTTTGTCTAAGATACATGCAAAATACTTTTTCTAATGTTCATAAACCTATCTAGCATACATGGGGAACTTTATAATAAAAGAGATAGCTAGAAATACATACCTTGTTGTTGTTATGATTCCTTGAAACCTTGTGAGCCTAGCACCTCAAGTGTGATGCCTCAATTGCTTCACACAACACCAAGTACACTTGGAATAAACTCTAAGAGAATAAGAACACTTGGATTTCGGCTAGCCCTCTTTTTCCACTCTAGCTTCCGAAAATGGTGAATAATAGCTTCTTTATATAGTATGTTACAATTAGGGTTACACCATGTAAACCCTAATTGTCATGACCTTTCATTTCCATCACCCATGGGTTATGTAACCCCCATGGAGCATCCATGGAGCATCTTATGGGTTTAACCCAACTTGATAATCCATGGAGCCTTGGCCCACTATATAAGTTATGGATGATTGACACAATCAACCCATATATTTAATTAGTCTTCTTTTGATCACATAATTAATTCTAAATTAATTATTGATCAATTCTAACTAAATATTATTATTCTTATTATTAATATATTAAAACTTATAATATATTAATAAACCATAAGTGTCTTATTTCTCTCATTTAGTCTATCCAAGTGCATGATGTCATGCAACCCAAATGGACCATGCCGGGTCGGGTTAAGTACATACCAAATATAGTTATGGACTTAGACACTATATCCAACAGAAAGGTGCACACTTTCAAGGATCGACTGGTTACGAAGGGCTTTACTTAAACCCCAGGGGTTGACTATGATGAGACCTTCTCACCAGTAGCCAAGATTAAATCTATTAGGGTTATGTTAGCCATAGCCCCATTTCATGACTTTGAAATTTGGCTGATGGATGTCAAAACTGCTTTGCTTAATGGAAAGTTGGCTGAGGATGTCTATATGAGTCGGCCAAAGGGTTTTATGGATGCTAAATACCTCGATAGAGTGTGTAAGCTTGAGAAATCAATCTATGGATTGAAACAAGCTTCTCGCAGATGGAATCTTTGCTTTGATGAGAAAGTCAAAGAGTTTTGTTTCTCTAGAAGTGAGGATGAATCTTGTGTATATGTTAAAGCTAGTGAGAGTATAGTCACCTTCCTGGTATTGTATGTTGATGACATACTACTTATAGGAAACGACATTCGAACCTTGCAGGAAGTTAAGTCCTGGCTTGGAAAGTGTTTTGCGATGAAGGATCTGGGAGAGGCTGTTTATATTCTAGGAATAAGGATTTTGAGAAATAGGAGTAGAATACTAATTGGACTTCTTCAAAGTACATATTTGGACAAGGTGCTAAAGCATTTTAGCATGGAAAATTCAAAGAAAGGGGAGTTACCTATCCAAAGTAATACCAAGCTGAGTAAGACTCAGAGTCCGAGTACTGATGCAGACATAGCAGAGATGATTTGGGTTCCATATGCTTCCACATTTGGAACGATCATGTATGCTATGACATGTACTCGCCCTAACATGGCTTTTTCTTTGAGCATGGTTAGTCGATATTAGGGAAATCCGGGTAAATCTGATTGGATAGTGGTTAACAACATACTTAAGTATCTGCGAAGAACTAAGGATTGGTTCCTTGTGCTTGGTGACAGTGATGACTTAAGAGTTACTATGTATAATGACGCCAGCTTTCAGATAGACAGAGACAACTTACGTTCTCAGTCAGGCTGGGTGTTTACCCTTAATAGAGTAGCAGTGACTTGGAAAAGTTCCAAGCAAGAGACGGTGGTTGATTCTACTTGTGAATCAGAGTACATCGCAGTGAGCGAAGCAGAGTACATCGCAGTGAGCGAAGCATTAAAAGAGGCTATATGGTTGAACAACTTCATTGGAGATCTTAGAGTAGTACCAGCGATTGAGGAGCCGATGGAAATTTTTTGTATAATGAAGGAGCGGTTGCCTTGACCAAGGAACCAAAAGATCATAGTAGATCTTGGCATATCGATAGAAAATATCACTTTATCAGACATCATGTAGAAGAAGGAAGCATCGTCGTTAAGAGGGTATCATCAGAAGATAATCCTGCTGATCCCCTCACAAAGGGTCTTAGTAGGATCAAGCATATTCAGCATGCGAGGAGTATTGGTCTGAAGGATGATATTAGTTTTAGTGATTATATAGTTATTTAGATACTTGTAACAAATAAATGTGATTGACATTTGATGATTAAATAATAGAGATTTATTTATGAGTATCGTTTACTATCTTTTGTCAATTGTTTATCTTTGTGTTTCTTTCGCATGTTTTACTTCCCGAATAATTGGATTATTCAAAACTTTGACATTCGATCATAATTTGGAAGTAAGTAGTGAATTAAGGTTGTCATGAATTGGATTGTAGTTTGTCTAAGTGTTTAGACATAGCAATAGTTTGCTGCAACATTCATTAGTGCTTTTGAAATGGGGATTTATGTATTGGATTAAACCCACACTTACTCAATTACTTCATGGAATTTATCATGAGTAATTATAAAACGATAATATTGTATAATCTTTAAACTGAGATATATGAGTTATTGTTTACGAGTTGGCTGTGCATTGATAATGCGTAAACGCATTAGTTACTTGGTGTTATTAAACGTATTGTTGGGCAAGATTTGATGAGTAAATTTTACAAGCATATGAGTAAAAGTTTAGCTGTTCCTTTTGCACTAAGGGGAAAAGCGATATCTTGGGCCCCTTGATGATTTGGTGTGGACTTATGTGTCAGGCCCGGTCAGGACTGAATTGATGTGTCCGATTATGTTCTTTGTCATTACGAATCAGAAATCGAGAAACAAACTATTGAACAATGAGAATAATTTTTTTCCATGTCATTTGTTCATTTGATATCTTGCAGAAAAAAGGATTATATGATCCCTTATCTTATGACACGCAGCTGACAAGTTCAGCGTTCGACAAAAAAATTGAGAGCTACAATTGCTTATCAGTTTTTGAAGTCATACTTGCAACTTTAGTTATTAGACTTATCCTAGTGGGAGACTATTGGATTAGGTGTCTAATCCCATAACTATATTTGGTGTGTACTTGAATTGATACTGGCATGGTCCTTTTAGGTTGCCATAACACGTGCAACTAGCAAGATGATTGATTGAGGAAGAGGAGGAATTTATTATTTGATTAATAAATTGGAATACATGATTTATTAGTATGTGATAGAAATAATATATTAATTAGTAATCATATTATTAATTAATATTTACTCAGAAATTAATTTAGAATTAATTTTGGGATTAAGGGAATTAATTAAAAGTGTAGGGACTAAAATTGCAATTGTTCAATAGTTGAACAAAAAGGTCCAGAATCTTCCTAGGGGAAGAGTGGACGGTTTTTTGATGATATATGAAAGATTATTCTAAAGTTTCTAGAATATCTTATCATATATGGATAATCAAAGAAGGCGGATAATTACCATATTTGAGTTCAGGGTTATCCATAGCATCCTTGGTGCACTATAAATAGAACCCTTAAGGCTATGATTTTCGGCCACTCTTTGATAGAAGCAATAGCCAAAAATTTGATCTCCTCCTCTCTTATATCATTCTCTTGCATTGTGTGTTTGTGAGCCATTAGAGGTGTTACGCTTAAGAAACTAAGTTCTCAAGTTTCAAGATCTACAAGGGAATCATTGTTATTACAATATAACAATCAAGGTATGTAACCTAACCCTAGGTGTATACGAATTTCAAAAATAGTAGACACTTCCTAGGGTTTCACCTTTTGTGTTCAAGTTTGAATGTTCAATTAGAGAAAACTTAGATTCAAAGCATTAGGGTTGCATGCACACATAGGAATTGTTGTTATGCTCAAAACCCATCAGTGGTATCAGAGCCTAGGATTAGTTTTCTGTTGAATATGATGCAATTGTGAATTGTTCAAAGGAGAAGGTAACATAATCGTCATTCAGTTCATCGAACTCGCCGAGTTAATCTTGGAACTCGACGAGTTGACATGCAACTCGACGAGGTCATTGACCAACTCGACGAGTTGCACTGTTAGATCCAAAATTTTCGGTTTTGATAATTATCTCATGGATTGATTAGGATAATTACCTTAAATTCATTTTAATTGTTTAGAATTCGATATTTTAATCAGTAATTTTTTATCATTATCATGAATTCGTGATTCGGTTAAATTTTTTGATAAAGATAAAACTAATTTGTTAATTTAATTGTTAAAAATTTAACCTAGTATTTTTGAAAAGTTTTAAAAATACACCATTTGGTTTTATAATTTTAAAATTTAATTAAATAGTTTAATTTTGAAATCATAAATTTAGAACCCTGGTATTTTAAATGTTTAAAATACACCCTTATATATATATATATATATATATATATATATATATATATATATATATATATTGTAAAATTAAAAGAAAAGTCAGTTTACCGTTAGTAGGTCTCATTCACGAAGTTGTTAAGGGGAGTTTAAAGAAGTAGCCTATAAAATAACCACCATTCTTATTCGCTATTACTCACCGTTCCTTTGACTAGTGAAGGTCGTTAGCCGCACGGGTTTAATAGACATTTAATTATCATTAATAACTATAATGGAATATATAAAGTAACTAAATGTTTTTATAAAATTCTCAATCTTAGTTATGCTAGGAAAATATGAATTTGATGCTAATCCATGAAATTGCACATTACACTTTATAAAAGTCGTTAGTGGAGTGTGTGTGGTTAACCGGGACACATCTTAATTTTTCAATAAGTATTTACATTTCGAAGGGTAAAGAGTGAAAATAATTTAATCATATGAATGTAAATTTCATTAAATTAATGGCATATTACAGTGCCGATTCAAACTGATTTGGCCCTATACAAAAAATAAAATTATATCCTTCAAAAAAAAATTTGTTAAAAGAGAAAATTATATTAATTAAAAAAATTAATATAATGTAACACTAGTGTTCCAGGTAAACTCTCTTTCTTACTTTATTTCTTAAAAGTTGGCAAAATGGGTCCTTATGTTGGGCGTACGAGTCAGGTACGCTGGGCGTAGGACTTTGCATGTGATTGCGGAGTTTTTCACATACGGTGGGGGTAGGTGTATGTATGTTTGTCGTACGCAAGCAGGGGATAAATCCTAATTTTTATGGTTTAGACCCTATTTAAATATCATTATGACCTCAAACATGTTCGACTAAGATAAAATGGGAAGGGCAAAATGACCTTTTAGCCGTAATTAAGATAAAGGAGTATTTGGACCGTTTATTATGGGTTGAAAACCCTGATTATTAATTAGGGTTTTTTTGGGATATGATTAGTGTGAGGAGTTAGCAGCAGCTCGGCTATGCGGTTCAATTATCTTCGTATAGAGGCGAGTCTTCTTACCACACTAGTAGGTCGAATGCACTAATGCCGACCCACTTCTTTGTATGTGTTGGATGTATATGATTACGTGACTATCACTGATATAATTGAATGATGTATATATATATATATATATATATATATATATATATATATATATATATATATATATATATATATATATATATATATATATATATATATATATAGAGAGAGAGAGAGAGAGGGAAAGAGAGAAAGAGAGAGAGAGCCAATATGGGCTCGGAGTCATTATGGACTCGAACCCGACACACTCACGTGTTGTTATATGTATATGTGTATTGTATGTGGTATTTAGGGAAGCTTACTAAGCTTTGTGCTTACAATTACGTTTATGGCTTCAGGTGCTTCTGGATCAAGAGGGAAGGGTCCGACATGATCGCAATGCATCCACCTATATTCAGTTTTTTTTTTTTTTTTTTTTTTTTTACGATTTGGGTTTGTACTATGATGATTATTCTCATATTGACATACTTTGTTTGGGGTTGTTTATGAATATTTGATGGTTTTCGATTAAATTAAAAATGAAAAATTTATCCATGATTTTTGGGGTGTTACATATAATAACAAGCTAAAGACTCCCCAATTATAGAAATGAAACAATATTAGAGGCACCGAGAGCCAAACAACCTCACAACTATAAGTTATAGAACAACAAATTAAAGAGGCCGAAACATGATCTGAACTCAATTGTATTTAGATAAATATTTCATGACAAATTATTCTTGTCTCCAAACATTTTTTTTATAAATTTTGTTGTAGATCTTTATTTATCAGCTGTTTTATTCTTATCCATTCTTACTTTTAGTTCACTCAAAGATCTTACACATAAAATATATCGAGCATTATTTCTATGCTCTTCAAGTCTTTCAAAAAGGTGTTTTCAATTATTATATCGATTGTTTGTGAAAGAAATTTTATTATTATTATTATTATTATTATTATTATTATTAGGCTTAAACAATTTATAACAAAAACAATAAACTTTATGTGCTTCTTTAAAATAAACTAATCTCTTTTTATCTCACTTGTTTCACCATTACTTAGCCTTTTAGTATAAGCACTATAAAAAAAATTCTAGATAAACTATCTTTACGTACATATAATTTAATTCTCGAATTGTTGATTTTCAATTAAAATTTCCCTTAATTTATCATTAATAATATCTCAATTATTTGGATCATAAATAATTAAAGGAAGAACAAAATAATGGCCATTTTCATTTATATCATGTGGATTACTAGCATTATTTCATTGTAAATTTCATTCTAATTAGTGTTGTTTTCATTCTCATTAGCGTGAATTTCATTATCATTATAGTATTTATATTCTGCACATATATTTTTTGTATTCAATTGAAGCACTGATATTATATATATATATATATATATATATATATATATATATATATATATATATATATATATATATTCATTCATCTATGGATCCTTTTTGAGCTTATACTAATTGTTTTCTTTTTCTTTTATTCACTTCCATAAATAATATTTTCTAGAAAACATTTTATTATGTTATACCTAGTTATTACTTATGAACTTTTTATTTAAATAAGAAAATCATATAAAGAAAGCAATGAAAAAAAGAAGTTGCTTCCAACAAGTAAATTTACTTCTTTTTCAATTACCTAAATGCAAAACACATACAAACATATTGTTAAATTCAAAAGTAAAGATGGAATTTGAAACAGAAATTTGTAGACTAAGGCCAGAGAAATTAAAAAACAAAGAAAAACATTTTGAGGTCTTACAAAATTCAAAAATCGATCACGGGCCTTTTTAAACCGGTAGGTACGGGCAACAACCGTTCGCGTTAATTCAAATTGGAAGCCAAGAAATGCCGTTAACACAGCTTGAACACCGCGCCAGGGGCGCGTTTTTATATTAGGCGTTACAGTATTAGGCGATGGCACGATAACGAGAGGCAACAGGGTTTATTTGCTCAACAGTAAAACATTAGACCGTTCTTGAACGATCGAAAAATTTAAAAAAAAAAATCAAATTTACTCACCTATAAATAAATATTCACTTCATTTTTTACACACAATAACTTAAATTCTCACTTCATTTTTCACACACAACACAACTAACTATGGATCAAAACTCAAACATTCATCATTTAAACACAAACACTTCCCGTCCTTACCCCTACTACAATTCCCTACACAAAACCTTTTCAACACCTTTTATTTAATGTATTTTTTGTAATGTCATTTTTAGTTTTAAAATGTTATTTTTAATTTAGGACTATCGTGTGTGTTATTAAATTATAGGGAAAACCTTAGAAAAACCCAACATATTTTTATCAAATGTTTAAAAAAAACAACTATATTACTTTTCAGTGCACTAAAACCCTTATATATTATGAAAGTGTTATTTAAATATTTTTGACCGAATAGAAATTCAATCTATTTTCATCTAAGCATTAAAAAAAACCACTATATTTTTTTAGCACATCAAAACCAATGTTTTAAAACCGGTTTGAACCAGCCGATCAAACCGGTTGGAGCGGGAACCAGAGAAGGAAGTGGTTATGTAAGGTCCTTGATGGAAGGATCTTCACCAATGATCAATCAAGCAAATGAAAATAAAGAAGAAAATGAGTAGAAGATGAATGAAACTTGAGCTTGCATACGATTAACACATGAAACCGTCTGATACAACTCAATGGACCGAAAACCACACAATAAACAACTGTAGATCAACAACCTTCTACTGACAACCTGACAAGACTATATATACCCAACTGGACCAAAAACAGGCTTCGGTCAGGCAGACCGAAAACCTGTTTTCGGTCACTTCCCAACCGAAAGCTTGCCTAGACCGAAAACGTCAAACACACACAATAGACTCCAAAATACATTGTCAAATGCCCTAACTCATCTATACATTGTTGCCTATCCCAAACCATATATATAGGCCCTTCAATCTCCCCATTGGTTTGGTGCTAGCTTGGACTCAGTCTTTATCAATCACCAGCACGTCCGACTTTCCCATGGCTCCATTCCACATCTCCTTTTGAATAATATCAGCAACCATGGCAGTGTACTCTTTAGCAGCAGACTCAAAAAGGTCTTCAGCCACCTTGATCTGATGATGAGAAAGCTGATGTATATCCTACCTTCCAAACTGTAGCAGATCTCTCTTGTCATACAAACGAATACATCTATGTTCAAGTTTGAGGATAGCGGAAGCTGTAGTTTCATCAAACACCCAGTATTGCATGGATTTTAGAGATCCATCTGGATGGTTCTGAAGGATAGGAATCTACTTTACTCGATTAGTAGCAGGCCACATCACAGACCGAAGAGGCTGATTGGTTTTGGGATCAATGACACTCGGGTATATCTTGATGATAGACTCTGCAGTCTTCATTGAGGGAAAGCCCTTTGCCACTTGATTTTCCAAAAATAACTTGAACTGTGTCGCCTTGGGTTCATTTGATGGATTTGCAAAAGGAGCCTTAGACAACTCCGTAAGATCAACCCTGGTCCAAGAGTGAAAGTCGTGAGCATCTTTATACAATTCAGTATTTCCACTCTTCCTTCTCACGATCCACATGTTCAGAGTGCCGTGGAATCCCCATGAGATGATCCCTGACCTATCACCATATACGTCCCTGAAGCGATTTTCTCCAAGATCCGTAAAGGTGATGTTTGGTTGACCCCCAGGAGCATTCTGATCCGAGCTCCTCTTGAACAAAAATTGACCCTTCTCAGCAGACTTGGCTAGTTTAGCATGTTTTAACGCCACGACATTTGGAGCCTGCGCTGGTTCTTTGTCAAAACGATCGACAATCGTGGTTGTTCTTGTAGGAGGTGGAACTACGGGAGCGTCTTGATTGGGAAGATAGACCCTTGGCTCATCGACAGATGATTTGAATTTGTCACCAAGTTCTTCTTCCAGCTTCTTCTTCAAATCATAATAGCTGGCGGTCACCAAACCAAAATACGTCTGAAGATCGGTGATCTGCTTTGTCTTCAGAGCTTTATCTTCAAGAAGATCAGCAACTTGAATATTGAGCTTGGCGTTCTCAGTTTGAAGGTTTGCAACCTTGATATCAAGATCGATATTTTTCTGGTTCAGCACACCAATCTCCTTTCTCAGCTCAGGCACTGAGGCATCATCATCTCCAGATATACCTTCCTCAAAGGATATTCCTTTTCCGCGTGAGGAGTGAGTTGGGCTTGATTGCTGGGCCAAATGAATGGCTAGTCTCTCAGAGACAGCATCATGATAAGGCCTTGGAGGAGACGATCTCAGGCCAGCAGACGAACCACCAGCTTCATGGATAGAGCTGGGATTCTCTTGAATGGGCACATATGAGGAAGGGGCAAATGTTGTAGATGGAGGAGTCTCTGTGGTTTGAGTTTGATCAGGAAAAATTACTCCCACCCTTGGATCAATTCTGCGTCTCTTTATCGGGGGTTGGGAGGTCAGGATTGTCTGGGAATCACTTGTAACTGGCTCGGATGTAGGAACCACATTATCAAGGGGAGGAATCCCTGATGATGTGTCCATTTGAGTTGAAGAATCAGCCACTTGAACGGTAACCGGAGGCTCAACTTCTCGATCGTCAGCTTTATCCCTTATCTCCGGTGTTGAATTGGCACCATCATCGATATCTTTGAGGAAGTCATCGAGGTTTTCATTTGACAATGGGTTCTCAAGTCCAGTAAAATGCATCGAAACATCATCTTTGTCGTAACTGGACAGATCAAGATTCTCATACTCATCCTCTCATTCTCCTTCGGTCTCAGTAAATTCTTCTGTAGTTCCCTCACTGAAGTCACTCTGAACCGCCACGTTTGTGAGATCATGCTCTTCAGTAACAATGATGGACGGAGCAACATCTTTAATCTCATGGTCTGAAACGGTGATGACATCATCATTTACATTTGCATGATCTGACGATGCTTGATCTGTAGACTCTTGTTCCGGGGACCCATGAGATTCTGACGAGTCGGCCAGTTCCATAAACTTTCCAAATTTCACGAGAGGGTACTTCCCTTGGAACATGATTTTCCCTTTACGGTTCTGTTTGATTAGGCTCATAGTGTTTGGTCCGAAGGCTTTCATGTCAAGAATCTCTCCTGTCTTGACCAAATCGAGAAATAGGTTGTTGATGAAGATCTGTATAAATCTTGGATAGAGCAGGAACTGATCCTTTGACTTCTTGTTGAGATTTGTAACCATTTCCTCCAAGATGACTTTAGAAAAACTGAAGTCAATCCCTGCAGCCAATGCGACTATTGCCTGAGTATTTCTCGAGGATATTACGTCTGAACCACCCTTTCGTCCAGATATGTAGTTCACGAACACGTGAGCTAGAAACCTCCAGTAAGGAGGTAACAACTTCTTTAGGGTTGGTGGAAAGACTCCTTCGTATCCCATCTTCTCGAGATACTCATCAACAATTCTCAGATCGATGTCAGTCGGGTAAGCAGCTTTGTCATCAATCTTCAAGATATCTCTGATGAATTTCTCAGAGATAACAATTTTGCATCCCCTGACAGAAGCTTCAATTGTCATTGATCCATTGCCTCCATTCTTGACACTTGCAGATCTCCAGAATTCGTTGATCAGGTTCAGATAGATGACTGGATTCCAGGTTAGTGCAGTGAAGATGCAGCATTCCCTTAACCTGTACATCACTGATTTGAACTCGTTATGTGCCATTGGAGGATCGTCAAGAAGGATGGACACATTATGACTGTCTGCAACTTTAAGACTTGCCATTTTATTTGCACAAAACCGGCCAAGTGAGAAAACATTTGATAGTAACAAATTAGAAATTATTTTCTCAAATATATCAATTAATTTTGGCCATCTCATTTGAATTTCATTAGACAAACATGGGTTCTCGGTCAAGATAGTCAGACCGAAAGCCCTAGGACCGAACAGAGTGTAGACCGAAAGCCATATGGGACCGAATACAGCTAAAATGAGTCGATTTGACCGAACATGGCTTCGACCGGAAGCCGTCTAAGCCGATTTGGCCGGAAACGGTTCGGCTTGACTGAAAGCCGGTTAGCCGGTGAACCGAAAATGGCTCGCCGACTGAAAGCTCCAACAGTCCTTGTTTTCGCGATTTTGCTTCGATTTCACGGTCGATTCTCGGTAAAAATTACATAGGCATGGTCGGAATCTTCATACCGGTAAGAAAATCAAGTCGATTTGAAGAAATAACACAAAAAATTTTCAGAGATTTAGAGAGGATCTTTAAGGTTTTCGGTCAGAGAAGAGAAAATGAGGAAAGGAACTGAAATCGGTGGAATCTTTTCCCATATATATCCGGTTCATACCCGGATCCAAACCGGTGGGCTGCACCTCCTTTTAAAATATAAGGTCCAATACCCAAAACAATTTTAAAAATAAAACTCTTGGAGGATTAATTTCAAAATAAAATAAAATAAAATAAAAATATTTTCTAAAAATTTATCAAACCTAAAAATGAAAATAAAATAAAATAAAATAATAAAAAAATACTAAAATTTTAATTCAAACTAAATTTAATCCTCTATCTTGAAATTGATTAACCTTTTGTGATAAGGGATCAAAGTTGTTAGACAATCATTTTCCATTTATCAGTACCTCTCCTTTCATGAATAGATATGGTCGATCGCCGGTATTGTGATCCACTTAAGCACGAAAAATTGTGACAAATTTTAGGAATGCTATCAGTGACAGGACAGATTGATCCTAAGTTACTAGATAAAAATACCTAAGGACCATTTTTCTGACAACGACCAAGGATATTGTTGTCCACCTAAATTGAGCAGCGAGATCTACAGACAATCTAGAGTTGTTCAATTTTAGATGTACTAGAACATGTTTCCCGCTTCCTAACATACCCCAATAATCAAGAACTTCCGAAATACTCCTTACTTTAGGTGAGCAGACAATTATTAATAGAAAGGATAGATTTAGAATGCATATGTTGTACACTCAGGTCGGATCTTTCAATCACGCAGAGAGTGAAACATATGACTGACTAGAATTTCATAGGGATTCAGAAGTAGAAGGTTGCATATGCTGTGTACCAGGTCGGATTGTTAATCACGCAAAGGAGACAGCATATGGCTAACAGATAGGAAGAATTGCATAGATAGAAGATGCAGAGAAATAGAGTTGCATATGCTGCAGTCCAGGTCGGATCTTTCGATCACACAGAGGAGGCAACATATGACTAACAGAAGGAGAGAAAGAAAATAATTTCCTACATACCTACTTTATCGGAATTCCCCAGTCGCCCCGTCAATATCGGAATTAAGGACAAAATCCATACATCGAGGAAAAGTTAAACCACAGTTCTAGATACGGGTTCTTTAATGTAACTGGTGGATTCTCATGTATCTCTCTGCTCAACCTATCCGAGCGTCGTATTGTCAGGCTAAATGGAACTATCTAGATCAGAAATTGTCAAATCTCTAGATTCCTTAAGTTCATCTGCACCTAGTCAAGTCCATTAAATTTTTCGTGCCTACCAGCGCATCGAACACAGAGCCTAGACAATTTAGCTTTGGTGCTTTACACAGACTCAGATTATCTGTTATCACAAGCTGATATCACTTCCCGTCACATCACTTCTCAGTAATATTTTTGATTTTTCTGTTTTTCTAATGTTTTTGGATTTTTGGATTTTCTATTGTTTTTGGATTTTTAATTTTCTAATTTTTTTGTTTGGTTTTTGATTTTCTAATTTTTGTTTGGTTTTTGTTTATTTCTCCCCCTAAATTTGTGCATGGGCGAGAATGAAATTAAAATGCACAAATTTAAACTAACCTAAATAAAAATTAATCCTCAAAGCGAATCATTTTCAAAAGGTTAACCAGCACATCGAATCGAGCTTTGTTAAACGACTTGGTGAACAGATCCGCCACATTATTAGTAGTGGAACCTGTTCTAGCCGAATGAGCGAGCGCTCATAACAATCTCTGATAAAATGAACTTTGATGTCGATGTGCTTGGTTTTTGAGTGTTGGACCGGATTTTTAGCAATTTGGATCGCAGCCTCATTATCACAGAATATAGGGGTTTCCTGAAAGTTCAAACCGTAATCCAACAGTTGATGTTGGATCCATGTGACTTGAGAGCAACAGGCAGACGCAGCCACATACTTCGCTTCTGCTGTTGAGGTCGAGACAGTATTCTGCTTCTTGCACTGCCATGACACCGACCTATCTCCGAGAAATTGACATCCGCCAGAAGTCGATTTCCTGTCAAGCTCGCAGCCTCCGTAATTGCTGTCTGCAAAAGCATAAAGATCAAATTCGGAATTTTTTGGATACCAAAGACCCAGTTTTGGGCTGCCTTTAAGGTACCGAAAAATCCTTTTAACAGCAATAAGATGAGACAGTTTAGGATTAGCCTGGTAGCGCGCGTATTGACGGACCGCAAACATAATGTCTGGGCGACTTGCAGTCAGATACATCAGCGATCCGATCATCGATCTGTAGTACGTTTGATCTACGGATTCCCCTTCAAGATCAGGAGTCAGCAGTGGTCTCTCCGCCATGGGTGTCAAGGCAGGTTTGGCGTCTCTGAACCCGAACTTCTCAAGCATATCATCCACATATTTGGCTTGATGAATCAGGATTTCGGCTGAACATTGTTTGTTCTGAAGCCCCAAAAACATGGTCATCTCCCCCAAAGAACTCATCTCGAACCGCTTCTTCATAACGTCCTCGAACTCCTTGCATAGTTGTGGACACGTCGACCCGAAAATGATATCGTCCACATATATTTGGACAAGAATTTGATCTGGACCGACATGCTTGATGAATAGGGTCTGATCGATAGTGCCGCGGGAATAGCCATGATCGAGCAAGTGCTGTGTGAGGGTAGCATACCAGGCTCTAGGAGCTTGATGCAGCCCGTACAAAGCCTTGTCTAACTTGTAGACATGGTTAGGGAGTTTTGAGTTAACAAACCCAGGAGGTTGATCAACATAAATCTCCTCCTTCACCTTGCCGTACAAGAAAGCCGTCTTGACGTCCATTTGATATACGGTGAAGTTCATGTAGGAAGCATAGGCGAGGAAGATACGAATAGCCTTCAAGCGCGCCACCGGAGCATAGACTTCTGTATAATCAAGACCCTCTATTTGTCTGAACCCACGGACCACCAATCTCGCCTTATTACGTATAATTACACCCGAATCATCTTGCATATTCCAAAATACCCATCTTGTGTCTAGAGATTTCTTGCCTTTAGGCAGCTCCACCAACTTCCAAACCCCGAGCTTTTCGAATTGATTGAGCTCGTCATGCATGGCATCCACCCAGCTGGGCTCATTCAAAGCCATTTCTACGTTCTTGGGCTCTATTTGAGAGATAAAGCAAGAATAGAGACATGTGTTGACGTCTCCACTCTGGCTTCTAGTTCGAACTGCGTCACCCAGCTGGCCAATGACGTTTTCTATCGGATGATCGCGCTGTATGCGAGAGGGGATTGCGTGACTGATGTCATTGATTGAAACGGGAAGATTATGGATATTAATAGCTCTGCCATGTGCTGAAGAATCCACGGTAGATGTACCAGCTTCGTTTGGTGGATTTGCTACAAACTCATCAGCGATTCGTTCGGGAAAGAGAAGTTCCATCAAATTTTGAGTGACAGTGGAAGTATCTTGGTTCATGAACTCTCATTCGACCGGAGTAAGAGGAGTAGCATCAGCATCTGGAGTAGGTTGTTGCGTTGATGACTCGGGAGAAGCGATTGGAACAGTAGACTCCACCGGAGGATCAGTAGGAGAAACCAATGGTGGTCTGTAGTCAACCTCTTCATCTTCGTCTTCAATGATATTCTTCGAGCCAGAGGTAGACCCAGCTTGGTTATCAGTCGATACACTAAAAGATTTGAATAGTGATGTGTAGTCAAATAGCCAATTAGGACCCACCTTAGCGTCCGTCTCATTCTCTTCAAGCCAGCGAACATCGAAAGACTCCACGATTTGCTTCGTCTTCTTGTTGTATACCCAGTAAGCAGTACGAGCAGCGTATCTGACAAAATAGCAATCATCAGCTTTTGCATTGAACTTTGGGTTGGATTCCAAGTGGAGAAGGGTGCAAGGGCAACCAAATACTCTGAAATGGCTGACATATGGCTCGTGTCCATATAGAATCTCGTACGGAGTTTTCATCTGGGCTTTGTTGATCAGGACACGATTTTGAACGTAACAAGCTGTGTTGATCACCTCCGCCCAAAAGAAAACTGGAAGTTTAGAATCACAAAGCATCGTCCTCGCTGCGTCTTGTAATGTCCGATTTCTCCGCTCAGCAACACCGTTTTGTTGTGGTGTCCGAACAGAACTATACTGACGCACAATACCCTTCTCAGCGCAGAAATGATCAAGAACAGCATTCTTGAATTCTGTTCCATTGTCTGTACGAAGCGCTTTCACTCGGTTGTTGGTTTGGTTCTCGATCATTACAATGAATTTCTTGATGAGGTCAGTGATCCCAGCTTTGTTGGACAGAAAGAAGACCCACGTGAAATGGGAAAAGTCGTCTACCACAACGAGGCAGTACGAATTTCGGTTGATGCTAAGAACGTTGATCGGACCAAAAAAGTCCATGTGCAAAAACTGGAGCACCTGACTGATGGAGTTGACCTGCTTTGGCAGATATGGTTTCCGATGGTGTTTGCCTTGAGCACAGGAAACACATTTTTCAAAAGTAATAAAATCTCTGACAGGCAGACCGCGGACCATTTCGTTCTTAGCAAGCCGGTTTGGGTTCTTTGCATTTGCATGGCCAAGTCGACGATGCCACAACATTGCGTTTTGTTCTGAGACTTTGGAAAAGAGACAAGTGCCTTAGTCGGGTACATTGTTGTTCATGTCGATAATATAGGCATTCCCATCCCGCTTAGATTTGACAAGAATCCACTCCTCCGGAATGACAATGCCTGGCTTTAAGATTAGACATTCTTTATCGGTGAAGTGTGTCGAGTAGCCCTTGTCGCAGATTTGAGAGACACTCGGCAGACTATGCTTCAGCTCAGGAGCATAGTTGACATTCTCAAAACTTAGCACTTCATTGGTCACCGTTCCTTTCTGCGTGATTTTTCCACCCTCTCCGCCCGCAAAGGAGACATATCCCCCATTAAATGTCTGAATGTCGTGCAGTTGGGAGATATCTCCAGTCATGTGCCGGGAGCAGCCGCTGTCGACATACCATGGTCTGACGACATTCCTCCGCAACTGTCCCTGCACGATGAGCGGAATCATTTAGATTTGGGGACCCAGGTCATTACAGTCCTGGGTTGACCCTTAACTTTCACAGATTTCTAATTTGATTTCTCTTTTTCAACAAATACCGAGGATGATGATGACTGATCAGACTTTGAATTTGGCACCCATTGATAATTAGGTTTTGAAACAGTTTTCTTTTCAGTCTGCTTTGAGCAGGTGGATTTTCTACTAGAAGAAGTTGAAGACCCAGACCTGCATTTTGATGAAATCGACTTTGGCTTAGCTTGGGTCGATTTTGGCAAACTGTTTGTGAATTTATTGAAAACTTGTTTGTTCTTTTGAAAACCTGCCATTTTCTTGTTTTGATTTGTTTTCCAGTCATCATCTCGAGAGCGAGTTCTGGAGGATTTTCTAATTAAAGATCGTCCTCTAGACTCATTCTCTCCCCTTTTTGACATGTGATGCACAAACATCCGGTTTAGACAATTTCTGGCAATATGACCAGCAGTACCACAGTTGAAACAAATTTGTTTATTATCATTGGAAATGGTACTGCTCTTGTCAGATTTCTTGCGTTTATTAACATTTCTAGCATTTTCACATTTGCAAGAACAAGCACAAGATTGTGAAGCAAACGTAGAAGATGTAGAAGCATTTGAATCAGACATAGCATCTTTATCAGGAACAACATCATTATTTTCAATTTTATCATTCTGAAATAACACACCACCAGAAACAAAAACTTCAGTTTTAGAGTTTAAAACAGACTCATCACAAAACTCAACACCAAATTTTGACAATGAATTATTCGACTCAGACTTTTCAGCTTCTTGCTCCCCCTGAACTACTGACATATCTGCACTTAAGGTAGAAATGTTAGTATTCAAAATTTTATCATTAGGCCCTGTTGCTTGTTCAGAAGCTAATTTTCCATAAACTAAGAAAGGTTCTTTATCAATCTCTTCTTGAGATAGAGGAATGACAGTATAGTTATGATTGAATGGAGGAGGGACACTCTCAAAACCTAATCCTACTTTCTTTTGGTTTCCACAAGTAATGTCCTTCCACTGCATCTGTCCCTCTATCATTTTTGCAACTATTTCACTTGACCCATCGAATTTGTTAAAAATAAATTCAGCATTTTCAAGACGATTTTTCAATGAGTCAAGTTCAGCGGTCACAGCAGCATATTTTCTTTTGAGATGATCATAGTTCTCGCATTTGTTGCTGTAATCCTCTTGCAGTTTCTTAAAGTCCTTTGTTTTATTCTCTAATTGTGTTTTTAAAGGCTTTTGATTTTTCCTAAGTGTGTAAACCTCATACTTAAGGTCCTCGTTCTCTCTCTTGATTAATTCAATTTGCTCACGTAAGAAATTAACAGTTTTCATGCAAGATTGAGAACAACCAAATTCACTGACCTCGGGTTTGGCTGGCTCAGGAGTAGTTTGCACCATGAACGCAAACTGAAGATTCATCATCTCTTCTTCTGGGTCTCTCTCTGCTTTTTCCTCCACACAATCCTTGATTTGGGCCAGATGTGCATTTTCAGGTCCTGAAATGTTCAGAGCCTGAATTTGATCTTCCCAATCAAAGATTGGGCCACCATCGCCAAGTTAGCAGTCTGATTGCTTGAAGATGATCCTCTGTTGACATTGTTCACCGGCACCATAGTTCGCTCAGAATTCTCTCTTCGGTCTGGCTTTGGACACTCCCGGGAAAAATGACCAGGCTTTTGGCAGTTGTAACATCGCATCTTCCCTTTGTTGAACCCCACTTTCTTGTCAGAGTTCACGCTCCAGTTATTTTTCCCAGTTTTCTTGGAGAACTGCTTTGCCCTAAAAACAGCCATAGCCATTTGCCAGGTGATGTCCATCTCTTCCACATCCTCTGGATGGATCTGGTCTAGGTCAGCAAAAGACAGTTGTGGGGAAAGCTCTTCGGCCACAAAAGCATTGTAGTAGTTTACCAAACCAGTGGCGAGGGCCATATTTTCTTCCTTCTCTTTTAAAGATGAAGCTTGAGAATTGATTCCATAAGATTGAATGGGTGCATTTGAGGATGAACCAACAATCTAGACATAAACTCTTAACGTCCAACTCCCAATATGGAAACATTTCCATATTTTCCATATGACAACTTATTTTAAATAGAATCTTATCTATTCATAATAATGTCAATATGGTCCATCAATGACTATACTTCTAACTGTCCACAAGTGACCAATCCTTGGCGAACCTTAGATTATCCTTGACAGTTGTTTAACTAATTCAGTCAAATCTGATTCTAGTCCTCTTTCCCTCTTAATGCCCTAGGCATTTGGAAAATTTTAGAACAGTCGAATATTACAACGACATGATACTTTACCAGTCTTTTGCTATAATATTTCTATTTCTATTTGCCATGTTCTCACGATTCGAACTATGAAGAGGGATGTCGTAATCATAATCGAGTGTGAGAACGCAACAATTATTTCCATATATAGAATTCTCTTACGTTGAATCCTTTCAACATAACATTCATATATCTTTTTGACTAAATTTGATCAAAATTTATCGATCTAAACCTTTAGATTTGAAACGAAGTATAATATTCTCTCCCTTAATTATAGCAAAACAACTTTTCAACCTATGCAACTTTGCAAAGTGAAACTTTTGTTTTCTATAATTAATATTGCTAACTTGCAATAACAATCATGGTGCCACTAACATGATGATTATATCCATACCAGCATAACATTTATGCTCCCACTAGCTTTCACACGTATTTAGAAAACAGTTGGACTTCTAAAAGACAATACTTATTGACTTTCCAAAGTTCATATTTCCAATACGATGTGCTTCGATAAGCCTTTATCTAAGCTTCTCAAAATCACACACCTTTCCTTAGATAGCTCACATGTGTGTCTAAACTAATTCAGAACTTATATTACTAAGTCCTAAATGTTCTGACTAACTGCCAAATCTCACAATTTGAACTATTAAGAGGGATGTCGTAATCATAATCGAATTTAAGAATGCAATTTACATAATCGCTATCTCCTGAAAATCTCTCTTAGTGAAAGTGTTTCCTCACAATCATTTTCATGAAGGAGAGAAACCTTATGACACTTAGATTTTATGGTGCATGTGTTCCTATCAATGCAAATTTGTCAAAAGCATAATCATAAGATAATGTTTGTGACAAATTCAAACTCTTATGGACAGAACTTGTCCATTCTTAATTTCTTACCATCAAGGGTCCCACCATTGCTTCCAAGTTATTGAGCAGCTCACCCTTACCTTTCAATGCACTTTCCATTGATTAAGGTGCCTTGCCCCTATGAAACCCATTAAGACCTCATAGAACTCACATGCATAGTTGACCAAACTGGAATGACACAGAAACAAGAATATGTCAACACGATAGGTTAGAAACCTCAAGTCGTGTGCTAGTGATGATTGATTAGGTTTGTTCTTGAAGTTTTCAAGATCATTTAGACTCCTACTGACCTCTTGACATATATGATTCTCTTGTCAAGAAACATTTCTTGACAAAACAAATATTCAAGAGTTAGTGCGAAATCCTATCAAGATTAACACTTCACTTAATTGGTTCTGGTTGGTCTTTGTCCTCTTCAAGACATCACAACTTTACCAATTTCAAATGTGCAGAAATAAGAAAACTTTCTCTATTCCACATTTGATAAGTGTTACAAACCTACCTAAGACGTGTCACTCAATTTCATAATCTTAACTCTAAGATTCGATATTGAAACGAAGTATGATTCGTCCTTTTGATTTAACCATTTCAACAATTTCCGATTCCGCTTCTTAGTCATACTAGTACACTAAGATGTCCTTAGAGGATTAATTGTGATAAGGTTTCAAAATCAACAAGACAATCATAAACATGATAAAAAAGTACTCTCCCATCTTTTCAGATTAGAGAAACTTTTATCTTCTCTGCCTACATTGATTCTACTTATTCGTTCTGCCATTCATTGAAACTTTTCAATGATTCAGAATTACACTTAATCTTGTAAGTATAACCACATTTACTAGACTTTTAGTAAATCATGACGAATAATGTTATTGTTATTTATGGTGGACTTGACCAGTGCACAACATTGCGAACTCGATCTCCTAGTCCTTTACTTGACTCTTTTTCAAGGGATTAGCCTTAAAATTTCTAAGTACCAAGATTTCCATACATCACATGATTCAAATCATATGATTCCAAGCTTCTGTCCAATTGAAACTTGGGCGATGGGAATCTTTCCTTACTTAGAAAATTACGACACTACCATAAATAACATAACTAAGAATCACATTTACTTAATATTGCTTATAATAGAAACACACAAACATCAATTTTCACAATTGCCATTGTAAGGAAATATAAATAAGACAAAATCAAAATTTATTTTATTGCGGAAAAAATATATCCGTAAAATGCAAATGAAAACTATGCTATTACATATTCCTAAGCAATCTACCATAACTCTAAGCAGCAGCTCAAAAAATCCGATCATCGAATCCATGCGATCATAATCCATTTGTTCATGATTAGACTCGGCTTGCTCGTTCCTTTAAGCTTCCTTTCTTTTCTTCGATCCTTCAAAACATCGAGATATAATCTTATCACATCACGTATTAAGAATCTCCAAATAGGAACTTAATGGAGTTAGATAGTGGATTTTACCTGAAGCAGAGTCATACATCTTGACTCTCCGATCTCTTAGATCTCTCAGGTAGTCAAGGCCGCTTCGTAACCAATGCCCCTTCTTTTGGCAGTAGAAACATATGGACTCTCTGGAATGGCACATAGGACTATCTTAGACTCAGCCTTTCTCTTGCGTAAAGAAAACTTTTCTGGACTTCCAATGTTACCATTGCCCATAGAGGGTTGGGATATTGATTTACCAGACACATTTGCTGACCAGTGCGCCAAATCATTTCTGATTCAGCAGCAATAAGCAAATAAGTCAAATCAATAAGGGTCATGTCGTGGTCCATCATATAGTACTCTCTAACGAACTTACCATATGATTCGGGAGGTGACTGAAGAACCAATTCAACAACCAACTTCCTTTCAACATCGACACCCAACAATCCCAATCTATCAATATGTAACCTTTTATCCAAGACATGAGCACATATAGACTTTCCATTTTTGTGTCTTTTGCCAACAGGGCTTGAGTGACCTTGAAATTTTCAAGTCTTCGAACACGTGAGTCAGGGAGAATTATTGGAGGAGGTGGAGGAAATGAAGCATGATTTCCATTTCCACAATACAATCGTGGAACATCATCTTCACGAGGAAAACTTTTTCCAATGGATTTAGGAAGACCATAGTTGTCAGACTTTGACATCTATGAAACGGGAGAAAATTCAAGTTTAGTTGATTGAGTCCTTAATAAAACACCCAAATGAGATATTAAGGCTAGGACCCAACACAATATCCTACAAATTGGAAGAGGGATGTCGTAATCCAACTCGCAGAACATTTGAAGGTAGGTAAATGACGATTTTCCAATTTCCACCATGAAAAACGAAAAGAAGGTTAAGTTTTAAATAAATTAAAACTCCAAGATCTTTTGAGATTCATTGAACTTTTCAATGTCATGTTTAATCTCGATTATGCCCTTCATTTGTGACTGGGATGCCGAGGATCACAAATAAGGTGTGAATAACCATGCGAATATACGTGGTGCACTCAATGTTACAGTCACCTAATCGACGTGTCGGTTAACCACACACGCTCCATCGATCTATGACAAACATCGAGTCACCCTTCGCTACCAATGCCAAACCCAACTTAGTGTGCCGGTTAACCACACACACTCTACTAATTGTCTCGACAAGGGTACAAAGTGTAATTCCATGGAATTGCATCGATTTCACTTTTCCTAAAGTAACTAAGATTGGGAATTTTGTAAAACATTTAGTTACTTCATAATTCATTATACTTTTAATGGAAAGGGTTTGCCCTATCCTACCCGTTCGGCTAACAACCCTCCACCAATCAAGGAAGCGGTGGGTGAGAGTTGACACCCATTAAACGGCCGTTTTATAGGCCATAACCTTATACCCCCTTATAGATTGGCTTCGTGTATGAGGCCTACTAACGGTAAGACTAGCAGTTTAAGTTATACATATATAATATTAGACTTTTAATGTTATATATAGTATAAGGGTGTATTTTAAAATAATAGGTGGTTTAATTTTATAAATTACACTTTTAATTTAATTAAATATAAACCATATCATTTTGGATTTATTAACTCTCTTTTAATTATACTTTTAATTAACTTAATAAAACCTTAAGGGTGTAATTTGAACTTTTCAAAACTTAGGGTTTTAGAATTTAAAATTTTCAAAAATTAAACTTTTAATCAAAAATTTAAATTGCAAAACTTGAGGACAAGTTTTGAAACCTTTCAAAACATTTGGGTTTAAACTATTTAAATTTCAAAAACTATAACATTTAAGTTCAAATTTAATTTATAAAACCTCAAGGGTGTAAATTAAAACTTTTCAAACTTACTAGGTTAAATATATGACTAATAATAATCCTATATTATCCAAAATTAACCAAATCCATCAACTTTGATGAAGATAACCATTCCAAACATAAAAAATCAGTTTTAGGAAAGAAAAACGAGTTTTGGAAGTAATCCTCAACAAAATCTGGCAGGAAAAACGAAAAATCCGGCAACAGACTGGCAGACCCTTGGACTCGTCGAGTCCACAATGGAACTCGTCGAGTAGGACCTACTCGTCGAGTCCATTCATGGACTCGGCGAGTCTGCCAGTCAGAAACCCAAAAAATTGATTTTTAAGCAAGCAATGAACAATTAAGCATCAAATACATCAAACAAATGGCCTAGGCTCTGATACCACTATTGGAGCACTACATCATTCCTATGGTGTACACGCAAACCCTAAAGCTTTGGATCTAGTTTTTCTAATGAACATGCAATAATCATCCAAAGCCATAAACCCTAAATCTAGCATGTGATAATCGACATTAACATAAGAATAGGGTTTAGATCTTGCCTTTGATTGTTATATAGTAATAACAATCTATTCCTTCTTGTAATTGGCTTCTGAAAGCTTAGTGTCACAAGTGTCACACCTCTAATGGCTCACAAACAACAAGAGTAAGAGGATGACTTAGGAGAAGAGAAGGAGGCACCAGAAAACATCCAAGAACCCTAAGGAAAACTTAACCACGTTTTTGGTGCCCTAGGGGTCTTTAAATATGTGAGGATATTAGGGTTTTGAACTAGGAAACCCTAATCTGACTGCTTAGACCCTGATCTGACTGCTTAGGCCCTAAGCAGCCCATGGACTCCTCCTTTAGAGGCCTTGGACGAATTCTAATGCGTTTCCCCATAGATCTGGTCCACTCCATCCTCTATGGAGTCCATTAGCCCAATATCCAACTATCACACAATTGACAGTTGTAGTCCCCTTTATTTAATTAATATCTTTTAGCCACAAAATTAATTCTTATTAATTCTTGACTATTATTAATTAAATAATATGATTTCTCTCTTAATATATTATTCATATAATATATTAATAAATCATAATTATTCTCTTTTTCCATAAATCATCCTATCAAGTTTCTTTGGTGAAGGCAACCCAAAAGGACCATGCTCGCAATCGGGTCAAGTACATACCAAAATAGTTATGAGCTTAGACACTAATCCAACAAAAAGAAGAAGATATGACTGAAAGTAGCTCCATCTTCTCAAAAGCTCGGGGAGTACCTGTCTACTGATTCCCTGAGAATACAAGTAATTTGAAAAGAGAGTATCAACATAAAGTTGAGTGAGTGCATAAGTATTTATGTTTGAAAGTATATTTTCTGTTCTATGAACTTGTAAACTCTTCTAGAAAATCCTATATTTTCTGCTGTATATGAAAAGTAGTTTTAATCACATACCGTTCTGTTTGTAAACTAGTATTCTGTATTTGTATTCCTTTTTGTAAAACCTGTAATTGTGAGTCTGCCTGGTTCCATCAGCTGTTTATTGTAAACTGTAATGTACTACTGTAGTTTGTATTTTGTAAACTAGTACTTTGAAGATGTACTTACGTTTAGTTGATTATACACTAACGTATTGTTAATATCTTTTTAATGAGTTATTATAACCATACTGACTAGATGGCCTGAACCAACGCTATGAGTGCGTTGAAACTGTTAATAACAACTGTCACTCATAGGCGTGTATGTCTGACTGTAGCTAGCAGTCTGAGTGCGGGGTTGTCAATCCCATTATAGATCTATACAAACATTGTTTCGACCCCCAACTGGAGATTCTGGTTATAATGTCAGTACTTTAACTATATTTTTTAAATGAATTAAACAACCTGAATCAAATGACTCATAAAAAGCATATAGACGGTATATGCATAATAGTTATGAAAACCCAATCATTCTGAAACGAATGTGTTGAAAAATGTTTTTATATGTGATCATCACTGAAATAAGACGAATTGGTTTTATATTATCTAACAAATATTATCAGTTATTTCAGGTTGCGTGGATTCGTGCTTAATTAAGAAATAGAAAAATATGCAAAAGACGAAATACGCAAAGACGGAAAAATAGACGCAATATTTGGTCGTTTGAAGACAAAACAAATCAAGACTAAAATTGTCAAGAATTTAAAAACCTCAAGGGTCAAAAATGGAAATTCAATTCACAATTGGATATATATATATATATATATATATATATATATATATATATATATATATATATATAATGGAAAGAAATGAACAAAGCAAAAAGAACCCAACACCATGTGTGCTACCAACTATTACATCCACCAACAAATTCTTTTTCATTTACAAACACTAGTGGAAGATTTCTTTTGATTAATTTTGCATATATATATATATATATATATAGATACATACGTGAGTTTGTCACAGTGAGAGTTTAAGTGTTTTGTGTGTTTCTTTGTAATATCTCCTGCACTCCTTCATCTCAAAACAACCTACAAACAACCTCAAAATAATCTCCAAACACCCTCCAAATACCATCCTTAAACCTCCTCCAAAAACCCTTTCAAATCACCACAACCATCATCACCTTGCTGTTTTTCGACATCAGAATTTGCAAGTTAAGAAAAAATTCACCGAGCACAACTCAACAAGATAATACGGGAGAGATTTGCACCGCAAATTATTCAGGACCTTACCTACATCCAGGAATTTTCCTCGATTTTTTTGACCACTAAAATCCCCAGAGAGACGCGAGAGAGAATTGGCTATCCAGAGAGATTTACTACGAAAATCTATATTCGTAACCACCCAAAGCTCTTTCAACATCACCCTCTTTGTTACCTTATACCACCAAAACTACAACCTTATTCCACCTTCTACCACCCTCCAAATACCCACTTCAACCTCATCAAATCACCTTAAAAAAACCCATACCCACATACAAAAAACATTACCCGTGTATTTTGTATCGTTTTGTAAACAATTCATTGTTACATAAAAAGAACTTATTGTTACTTACCGGATTGAACTTTGAACAAATAGAGACACAATCTATTAAGATCCAGTCCAATTCTAAACCAGTTCAGTCAATTTATTGACGAACCGACTTTATATATAGTTATATATTTATATATTTTATTACAGCTTTACGTCATTTAAATACTGTCATTTATTTCATTTATAGCTTTCAGTCATTTATAGCTTTCCAGTTTATATTTATTCCACACTTCTTATTTTTTTTCCGCATCTTATCTCCTTAAATATATATATCTGTCACCCAGTAACTGGTATCCGAGCCTTTATTCGTGGTAATCAGATCGTATATTTTCAACAATTGGTATCAGAGCTTGTGTGATTTACCTTGAAATTTTTGTCGAAAACTTTTGGTTAGCGTTTATAAACCTTCCATAAGCTTTTCTTTAAAAATTTCATTTTAATATCACTTGTTCAAAATCCTTAAAAAAAAATTAAAAAAATTAAAAAAAAAATAAAAAAAAAAAAAATCTTAAACAAAAAAATTCAGAGCTTGTGTGATTTACTTTGAAATTTTTGTCGAAAACTTTTGGTTAGCGTTTATAAACCTTCCATAAGTTTTTCTTTAAAAATTTCATTTTAATATCACTTGTTCAAAATCCTTTCAAAACAAAAAAATGTCTTCTGCTAATTACTCCAACATGAACTCTGTTTCTATTGCTAACAGCTTGGGATCTGGTTCACGGGCACCCATACTTATTCCTGAAGAGTATAATTCGTGGGTTGGCCGTATGAATCTTCATCTTAACACCATAAGTGAAGATGTCTGGAATTGTGTAGAAGGAACATATGTTACTCCAGAAAATATGGCTACTCTTGCTACAAATCAAGCCACTCTTGCTGAAACCGAAAAAAGACTGCAACTCCAAGCCAAAAAGGAACTTGTGTCTGGAATTCCCCACAGTATTCTAAGTCAAATGGATGACATAATACTGTTGACTGCAAATCAAATCTGGGAAAATTTAAAAAATCGTTTTTTATGGAAATCAAAGAATTATTGGAAACAAAAGAACATCTGTTTTAAATGAATTCGATAATTTCAAGATGCTTTCATCAGAAACCATCCATGATGCTCATGATAGGTTCAATTTTATCATGGTAAAAATGAACAATTTGGGCATCAAAAAGACACAACACGAGATAAATCTCAAGTTTCTAAACAATCTTTACGAAAGCTGGAAGATGGTTAAACTCATCATTCAGGGAAATCCAGCCATTCATACTGAAACTTTATACAATTTGTATGGAGAACTTCAATCGTATGAATCCTCGATTGACCCACCAACCACTACAGCTTTTGGAGGACCACTTGCTCTCGTTTCCACATCTTCTCAAAACCAAACATCTTTTAATGAACAAAACTTCAATCATTTTAATCAGACATCTTTTCAAAACCAACCCTTTTTGAACAATTCTTTTGATCAATCTGATTTAAATGATGAAGCAGACTACCAACAACTGTGTGCTTTGGTAGCAAACACAAACCTCCAGAGATTTATTCCAAATCACGGTCAATCGAATTTTAAACCAAATTTTCAAAACCGACCATCATTTGGACAAAATAATTCTGGATTTCAACCAAGACCTCAACCTGTTCAAAACAACTCAGGTTTTCAACCAAGACCTTATTTTGGACAAAATTTTCAAAGACCTTCCTTCCAAAACAATTCAAACCAAGGTTTTCAAAACCAGGGATTTCAAAACAATCCCAACTCAAGTCATCATAACAATAACCAAAACAACAGTTTTCAAAACCAAAACAGAGGATTCCAAAATCAAGGTTACACTAATCAAAACAATGGCTTTCAAAACAACCAAAATTTTGGATTCCAACAGAACCCTTCCCAATCTTCCCAACAAATCCAAACTCAAGCTCCTGAAAGACTTCCGATTAAAAGTCAAAAGGATGACAGTGATGAAGAAGTGATCATTTGTCACAACTGCAAAGGAACTAATCACTATGCCAGAGAATGCCGAGCCAAAAACAAAACCAAAGTCAAAGACTCAGCATACTACGCTCAAAAAGCCGATGAATTAAAGAAACAGGAAAATCAAGATAAGCAAAGAGCATTGATGGCAATCCATGAACCAAACGTGGAATACTGGCCAACTTCTAAAGACGAAGCTGACAATGAACCAACACAATCAAACTTCTGTTTCGTAGTTGGTGTTGATAGACCTTCAAGAGCTCCAAACGTCATAGAACAGGTATGGTCTATGATCTCTGAACTTGGTCTTTCGAAATCAATTTTTGAGTCCCATATAACCAAGATTGAGAAAAGTCTAGAAGCTGATCTCAAAAAATATCATGACACAATGATCAATTCCGATATCTGCAAATCTGAGTTACAAACCTTGCAACTCAAATTTGGAGAATCAACAAGGACAAAGAACAAATTGGAAAGAGACGTTGAAAGAAAATCAGAAGATTATAATCACGTCTTGGAACAATTAAATCAAACCCTAATTCAGAAAAAGGATTTGGAACAAAAAAATCAGTCAGTCATTTCCTCTGAAACAAAAGATGTTTTAGAAAAGGAAATCCTTCAGTTGAAACAAAACTTTCAAGAATCAACTGAAAAATACAAAACTTTAAATGAAAAACTGACTGATTCTTTAAACCAAACCAATTTTCTTGAATCTGAAAACAAAAGATTGATATGGAATATGAATTCTATCAAAATTGCTAGAAAACTAAGTGATGATGTTTTCACCAAAGCAAACACCTTAGGAACTGGCAAAATTGATACGAATTACAGACCAGGAATTGGAAGAGAATCCTTTGAAAATGAACTAGCTAAACAAGAAAACATGACAATTTGTGAAAACTCTGAATCCACTCTTCCAGATCTTTTCACATCTGCTAATGAGGAAGATTCAGATGACGAAACAGTTATCAACTGTAGCCCAGACGACACTGCTTTCACTGTTTCCAAAAAGTCTATCAAAAGAGTTGTAAAATCTGAAACAAACTCTGCTAGTTCTTCAACAAACCAAATCAAACATACCAATGAAGCAACCATAACCCCACTTAACAAACCAAAGGCTTTTGAAAACAAACCAAAGAAACCTGTTAAACCATACGTCATACCTCAAAAACAGGTTTCCAAACAAAAACCAAAACCTTTTCAAAAACCTTTTGAAAACCGCTTTCAAGAGATCACCTTTAAAAATTCAATGAACTTTCAAAAACGACCAAATCAGAAAGTTTCAAAACATCATCTTCAAAAAGCCTTTCATAACCGCCAATTACATCCCAGATATGAAGAGAACTTTTCAAAAAACAATTCACATCTAGGATATCATTCACCAAATCACAGATTTTATCAACCAACGAATTTTCAGAAACAAATCACTTTTTGGGAAAATTTGATAAATAAAATCAAACCTCAACCATTCCATCCTTATAAACCAAACTCTTATAGCAATATGAAGTCAAATGCTACAAGAAGTTCGGTAAACAAAAAACCCAAAATAAAAACAACTAACAAACCAGGACCCATTCAGATTTGGGTACCTAAATCTTCTGTCTAAATTGCAGGTATCTAATGCTGGAGAACCCAAGGATGATACATGGTATATTGATAGTGGCTGCTCCAAGCATATGACAGGAAACCGAAACTACCTTCGTGACTTCAAACCCACCCAAACCAATCAAGACGTTACCTTCGGCAACAACATGACGGCAAAAATCAAGGGTTATGGAAACATAACAAATGGTAACTTCACCATAAAGAAAGTTGCCTATGTCGATGACCTGAAACACAACCTCATCAGTGTTTCTCAACTGTGTGATAACAATCTTGAAGTCCTATTCACCAAACAAAGAAGCTTGATCATGGACGCCAAAACCAAAGAAATCATTGTTGATTCTTACCGTGCCGGAAATATGTATCCACTTGACATGGATCTTATCTATGGTAAACCCGATATATGTCTGTTATCAAAAGCCCCAGCAGATATCAGTTGGTTATGGCACCGCCGCCTTTCCCATCTAAACTTTGGGTACATCAACAAACTGATCGGCGATGATCTTGTTAGAGGACTGCCACTTCTGAAGCTTGATAATGAAACTCTGTGTGCCGCATGTGAAAAAGGAAAACTTTCCAAATCAACTCACAAAAGCATCTCAGAATCTAGTGTATCCGAACCACTAGAATTGTTGCACATAGACCTTTGTGGCCTTGCCAAAACCCAAACCATACAAGGGAAGAAGTATATTCTTGTTGTCGTTGATGGTTTCTCGCGCTTTACTTGGGTCTTTTTCTTAAGACTAAAATCAGAAGCACCTGAAGAGATGATCAACTTCATCAAACAAATCGAACTGAAGCTCAAACGACCTGTTCGAAGAATCCGAAGTGATAATGGTTTAGAGTTCAAAAACAAGACTCTAGATTCATTTCTCAAAGACAAAGGAATTGAACATAACTTCTCAGCCCCATACACTCCACAACAGAACGGCGTTGTCGAAAGAAGGAACAGAACTCTATGTGAAGCTGCAAGATCAATGCTTATCTTCGCTGATCTGCCACAATACTTCTGGGCAGAAGCAATAGCCACAGCTTGCTACACTCAAAATCGTTCCTTAATCCATAAACATCTTCATAAAACACTATATGAAGTCATTAACAACCGAAAACCAAACATCAAATTTTTCCATATTTTTGGTTGTCGATGCTTCATAAAGAACAATAAAGACCACCTCTCAAAATTTGAATCAAGGTCGGACGAAGGAATTTTCCTTGGTTACTCATTTTCTTCAGCTGCTTATCGAGTACTGAACAAACGTACCAGAGTAATTGAAGAAAGTACCAATGTTCATTTCGATGAATTTTATGTCAGGAAATTGGATCGTGAACATTTTGGTTCAAAAATGATCGATAATATTTTTCAAAATCCAATTCAACAAACACCTTCTCCTGACAGAGATATTGAAATCGATCTTGATTTACTTTTTGAACAACCCAAAACCGCTTACAATTCTGAACTTCTAACTACTTCTATTGATTCTACAGGAACAACCACTGAAGGAACTCCACAAACAAACCGAAATGATGCAGATCAATTCGAGGGGGAACCACCTACACATACTTCTTCATTGGAACAAACACCAAATCCTCCTTTAAATACCCCATCCCCAAATATCCAAAACAATCCCGATGCATCATTTATGGGGGAACCTTCAAACCTATTCCTAGATGAAACTCCCGGAGAAGAACAATGGGATACTGAAATTCCAATTATTATAGCGGAAGAGAATCGCTTAATAAAATGGACCAGAAACCACCCAACTGACCAAATCATCGGAGATCCAAACTCAGGCATCCAAACTAGATCCGCAACTTCTAATGATTGTTTATTTGGAGCCTTCTTATCCATGACTGAACCCAAAACCATACATTCTGCTCTCAAAGATCCAGACTGGGTAAAAGCTATGCAAGAAGAGCTAGAAGAATTTGAAAGAAATGACGTATGGAATCTTGTCCCTACCCCACCCGATGTTTCTGTTATAGGTTCAAGATGGGTATTCAGAAACAAAACTGACGATCAAGGAATCGTTTGTCGAAACAAGGCACGTCTCGTAGTCAAAGGATATTCACAACAAGAAGGAATCGACTACGATGAAACATATGCTCTAGTTGCCAGAATTGAAGCAATTCGCATCTTTCTTGCATATGCTGCACATAAGAACTTCAAAGTATTCCAAATGGATGTTAAATGTGCATTCCTACATGGAGAGTTAGATCGCGATGTATACATCCAACAACCACCAGGTTTCGAAGATCCCAAATTTCCTGATCACAGCTTCAAATTGCAGAAAGCTGTCTATGGCTTGAAACAAGCACCCCGAGCCTGGTATGCCACATTGACAACCTTTCTCGAAGAATCAGGTTTTAAAAGAGGTTCAATCGATCAAACCCACTTTCATAAAATCTATAATAAACATCTTTTAATCGTACAAATATATGTTGATGGCATTATTTTCGGTTCTACTAATGAATCTTTGAGTATTAAGTTTGCAGATCTAATGAAGAGCAAATTTGAAATGAGCATGATTGGGGAGATGACTACTTTTCTCGGACTTCAAATCAAACAGTCAACTGATGGCATTTTCATCAACCAAGAGAATTATGTCAAAAACCTACTCACTCGCTTTTCAATGGACAAATCCAATACCGCAAAAACCCCAATGGCTTTTGGATACAAAATCGATGCAGACTTAAATGGCAAACCTGTTGATCAGAAAAGATATCGTGGAATGATCGGATCACTCTTATACCTCACTGCCAGCAGACCTGACATCATGTTTTCTACATGTGTCTGTGCCAGATACCAAGCAAATCCTATGGAATCCCATGTAGTTGCTGTGAAACGCATCTTCAAATACCTAAAAGGCACTCCCAAACTTGGCCTTTGGTATCCAGCTAAATCCGATTTTCAGTTGAACGCTTTCACCGACTCAGACTATGGAGGATGCAAGTTAGATAGAAAGAGTACATCTGGTAGCTGTCAATTCCTAGGAGGTAGACTAGTGAGTTGGACTTCAAAGAAACAGACTTGTGTATCCACATCAACAGCAGAAGCTGAATACGTCGCTGCCACCAACTGTTGTTCGCAAGTCATATGGATGCAAACTCAACTGCGAGACTATGGCTTCAAAATTTCACAAATTCCCATATTTTGTGACTCAACCAGTGCAATTGCCATTTCTCACAATCCCGTTCACCATTCCATGACAAAGCACATCGATATTCGATATCATTTCATCAAAGACAACATTCAAAAGGGTCATATCGAATTACACTTCATCAACACCGAAGATCAAATTGCCGATGTCTTCACTAAGGCTCTCGATGAAAAAAAGTTTCAATACTTCCTAGGCCGTCTAGGAATGTTAAATCCAGATAACATCCATCCTTAAACTTTTACTTTTTGTTTGTACAAAAGTGTGTTTACTTTCATTCAAAAGGAAAATTCAAAAACAATTGAAAATTGCTTTCCTTTCAAAAATACCAAAAACATTCAAATAACCAATATTTCCAAAAACATTCAGAAAAACAAATCATCAAAAAAAAATTAATAAAAGACTTGCCATAATAAGCTTTTATAGAACCTTGTGATTAATCTTCTCTTGACTTAATTTTCAGATGCTTATGCTCGATGAAGATTTTAAGTCATATTGATTCTCAATTGGAGTGAATGTTCAAATATCCTACTTTTGATAATGTATATAACTTTATTTCCTTCGATTTTATTTCATTATTGACGATTTTAAACAATCAAGGGACATAAGGTTAGGAGGTTCAGATGAAAACAAAAACCCATGTGAGAATTTGTGCCTCGTCGATCTAAATCATTGTGGAAATCATTTCTTGTGAGCTTAGGTGTGTCACTATTGCTTATAAGGTATACCCAATTATACCTTGTCACGGTCTCATTTTTGCTTAGATATCAAAATGACCAGGGACGATACATTCATTTCTTACATACTAGACAAACTGTCTTTTATGCCACCTATCCCTACCTAGATAAAAGCCAACCAAAAATGAAGACTTGCGATCTCATGATCCATCAAGCAAACAACGACATATCCTTACAAGAAAACCAAAGGAAAAACAAATATCTATCAACATCCAATCCTCAAAGACAAATCAACAAGAAAACAAATGGATTCAATAAAGATATACCAAACAAAACAAAAAAAAAAATATTCTATATTTGGTATTTTCAAACAAACTTTCAACCAAATGGTTATTTCAAAACAAAAATCATAAAATCCCGCGATTTGTTTTAACCATATTTCACAAAAGAAGATATCTCAATCACTCAAGTCAAATACTCTTAAAAAGGTCTCAAATGTAGCAAATTCTCAATGCTAAAACAAAATATCTTTTTACAATAAATCGATATTGATCAACAAACATGATATTATCAAAGAAGAAGCTGCAACAACAATGGATTTCCCGGGATACTGTAGCCTTCATCACTGAAGATTCTTAGTTGCAAACTGCACTATGAAAATTGCTAAACCCCTCTACATGTATTTCCCGACGGAGAGAGAGTGAACGTTAATGGCATGAATGAAGAAACCCACTGAGTAATGCCGAAACTAGTCTTATGTGATTGATTATCTAATAATGAGACTAAGTGACTTTACAGGAAAAGCATAGCTGAACACCTCCAATATGAGTGTGAGTCGTCAGAGAGAGATATCACTCATTTTTAGTGATCATTAACTTGTTCTGCTGCCAGAACAACCAAACACCCAAGTGAAGTGTGAGCTTTACCTATGAGCGTTCATCTGAATCGACCTGTTAGACCACTTGTCGTCATTATTAATGCTATAAAATCTAAGGAAATTTCTTTAGATACATATATGACTACCCTTTGATAACCGAACCCGAGACTTTGATTCGGAAACAAATTTCTGAAAATCTTTTACATAAGATATGTTAAACCAAGTCACAAACTTTCAAAACGATTACAATGGTTTTATATATATCTTCTCATTGACAAAACTTTTATCCCAAATCTTCAAGATTAAAACTGTTAATGTGATTATATCTATCCTTATTTCATCAATGATCACATAGGGGGAAATTGTTGAAAAATGTTTTTATATGTGATCATCACTGAAATAAGACGAATTGGTTTTATATTATCTAACAAATATTATCAGTTATTTCAGGTTGCGTGGATTCGTGCTTAATTAAGAAATAGAAAAATATGCAAAAGACGAAATACGCAAAGACGGAAAAATAGACGCAATATTTAGTCGTTTGAAGACAAAACAAATCAAGACTAAAATTGTCAAGAATTTAAAAACCTCAAGGGTCAAAAATCAAAATTCAATTCACAATTGGATATATATATATATATACAAGTGTTCGTGTGTGTGTGTGTGTGTATATATATATATATATATATATATATATATATATATATATATATATATATATATATATATATATATATATAATGGAAAGAAATGAACAAAGCAAAAAGAACCCAACACCATGTGTGCTACCAACTATTACATCCACCAACAAATTCTTTTTCATTTACAAACACTAGTGGAAGATTTCTTTTGATTAATTTTGCATATATATATATAGATACATACGTGAGTTTGTCATAGTGAGAGTTTAAGTGTTTTGTATGTTTCTTTGTAATATCTCCTGCACTCCTTCATCTCAAAACAACCTCAAAATAATCTCCAAACACCCTCCAAATACCATCCTTAAACCTCCTCCAAAAACCCTTTCAAATCACCACAACCATCATCACCTTGCTGTTTTTCGACATCAGAATTTGCAAGTTAAGAAAAAATTCACCGAGCACAACTCAACAAGATAATACGGGAGAGATTTGCACCGCAAATTATTCAGGACCTTACCTACATCCAGGAATTTTCCTCGATTTTTTTTACCACTAAAATCCCCAGAGAGACGCGAGAGAGAATTGGCTATCCAGAGAGATTTACTACGAAAATCTATATTCGTAACCACCCAAAGCTCTTTCAACATCACCCTCTTTGTTACCTTATACCACCAAAACTACAACCTTATTCCACCTTCTACCACCCTCCAAATACCCACTTCAACCTCATCAAATCACCTTAAAAAAACTCATACCCACATACAAAAAACATTACCCGTGTATTTTGTATCGTTTTGTAAACAATTCATTGTTACATAAAAAGAACTTATTGTTACTTACCGGATTGAACTTTGAACAAATAGAGACACAGTCTATTAAGATCCAGTCCAATTCTAAACCAGTTCAGTCAATTTATTGACGAACCGACTTTATATATAGTTATATATTTATATATTTTATTACAGCTTTACGTCATTTAAATACTGTCATTTATTTCATTTATAGCTTTCAGTCATTTATAGCTTTCCAGTTTATATTTATTCCACACTTCTTATTTTTTTTCCGCATCTTATCTCCTTAAATATATATATCTGTCACCCAGTAACTGGTATCCGAGCCTTTATTCGTGATAATCAGATCGTATATTTTCAACAGAATGATCGACAGTATGCCCCTGAATTAGTATATGAAAGATGTATGCTCTTGATTAGTTTTGAATCAAATCCTTGTTCTTGTAAAACATTGCACTTTAGTATACTTGAATCGTGAATTAATGTTCTATGAATCATAAATTATACCTATTATAATTTATATGTACTTTCTAAATTGATACTAACTGTTCATGAATACAACTCCTTGCTCTGCATGTTACAAAGGGTATTTGAAATGAATCAAATAGCTTTTATATTTATATACATATACAATATATATAAGTAAAATTTAAATGACACTCGGACAAATAACCGATACTTATAATCCCACATCCAAACAAGGAAAAGGAACCAAAGTAAATTATCAGTCCGAAGTCTTTTAAACCTTATTTATATAAATATAAATATATATATATATATATATATATATATATATATATATATATATATATATGATTTCTGGGGGAAAATATAAGTTTACAAAACCATTTAAAAGAAGTTAAATATTTTCATATACTTTTGGTGATTTGATGTCATTTTAACACAATCTTTGAAACCATTTGATTTGATGATAATTGAAATCCATTTTGATAAGATATTTTGAAACCATTTGTTTATAACACAAAATCTTTGTGTTAGACTTGTATTCCCCTCCCCCCCCCCTCCTTAAAACGGTAAAAACTATGAAAATACGGGGGTATGAACTCACTTGTAGTAAGTGATTAGAATGAAGGATTGATATAGGATGCTAAGAATGTCAAGTGAGGTCTTGAACACAATTGGATCCTATTAAGCATATAATGACACATATATGTGTATAATTAGTGTATATAACAACTAATCATGTAAGGTAAACAACCTTAGGTGTTAGGAAACACTTGAAATGAAGTGTTACAATCACATGTGATTGTTGAAAGGGTGTTCACGACCACACTATATGTGTTTACGGCCATAGAGGTGTTTAAGGCCACACACATGATGTGTTTACGGCCAAGACTTGTTCTTATGAAGGTTTACGCCCACATGATGATCTTATGAAGGGTTCACGGCCTCAAGATGATCTTATGAAGGGTTCACGGCCACCTCAAGATCATATGAAGGGTTCACGGCCATGGATGAAGGGTTCATGACCGTGAACTCTTGAAGTTCATGCTTTTGGTGTTTGTTTCTTGGTTGGAATCAAGTGTTTCTATTGTATAACAAAATGTTAGAAGAATTACTCATGTTTTGAAGGTCTTTAGGGAGGTTTACGGCCCAAAGAACAAGTGTTTGTTCTTGGTGTTCTTGGTGGAATGGATGATGATTTGAAGATCTAAACCAAAAGTGTTGAATTCATGGATGAAATCAAAGAACTTCTTATGAATAAGAAGGATATGAATTGAATATGGAAGAATCACTTACGATTTTGAAGAATAAAGGAAGTGTTCTTGATGATACTTGAGAGAGTTTTGAGAGTTCTTGACTTAAGGATGTGAGAAATGAAGGAGTAATGAAGGAATATCATACTTATGATGAGGAGTTCATGGCCATAATGGGTTCACGGCCGTAAACCCTAGTTTGCGGCCGTGAACTCGTAGTGAAGATGATTCCGGCTCAATTTCAACTCAATTATTTCAAGTTAATACTTCCTAACACACAATCCTTGAGTGTACTAGGCTTAGAACTCTCAAATAGACCCTTAACAAAGCTAAAAGTTAACAGAAAACAAGCTTGAAAATCTTCCAAAAGCTATAACGTTGTAATTATTAATGGAAGGATAGTTTGTATAGGTTTCTCAATCGACATTTTTTTACCAAACTTGTAATTCATATTCCTAATTTAGATTGTAGAAAAAAATGTGATACTTAGAGATGTTTGAAGGTATCAATGGTTTTCATAAATTTTTTATTTATTACCATGAATAATAAGTCCAAATTAATCTTACTTGCTGTCATTATTATAGTGCGTTTATGTTGCACATGATCCGGCTCTACCAAATCTGAAGACTTTGGTGCTAAGCACAAGAGTCGATTCCTTCACCATGGATGAACTCATTCGAATTCTAAAATATTATCCCAAAGTAGAGTCTCTCAACTTAATTGTTAATGAGGTATTCTTATATAATCCAATGGTTTTTTTATGTCCACCATGACCCCATCTTAATAAATATCAGATTTGACCATGTGTCATCTACCCATTGTGCAGCCTCTAGATACATGTCTTTATATAGAATTTTTCAAGTACCCTAGATACAATTACAAATGGATTCAAGAAGCCTTCAAACTATCCTATTATATGATAAATTAATTGAGCCAATAAATAGTTTTTTCAAGAATTAAAAACATTAGTTTTGATTTCCGTGCCTCACATGAAAAACTTATGCTTTTGTTTGATGCTCTAGATATTTGATGGGCCAGAAGAGTGGGAGTTGTATGAAGGTGATGCAAGGAGAATGATGACTCGTGATGTTAAAAAAGTTGAGTTTTTTGAATATAAGGGAGAAAAGCCGAAAGTCATTTCAGATTGGCATGAAGATACATATATGCAAATGGTTTATAGTTGGGGTACCAAAGGCAAGTACTTTTAGTATAGATTATGATGTTACAATCTTTCTGAGAAACCATAAGTAGCACCTACCTATTCATGTAATGGACTAACTGGACTTCTTTTTTGGATTTGGAATTTTTCTTCATGGTTCTTTAGTTTCAGCTATAACTAGAAAATCTTTGTCTGGTTCTACGATTTTGAAAATCAATAATCATAAGTATAAACATCCAAAACATAAACACATATCAGATGTTTACAACAATAATTATGAATTTTTAATTCTATATTCTACGGAACTCGACTTTCAGTTTCGCTATCTTGACTTCCAATAACAATTACTAACCCATGTTTTTTTACAAATAAAAATAATCAAAATACAATAGTCATTTAAAAAATAATATCAAATAAGTATAAATTTTAAAAAATTATTCAAAATTTTATAATGGGTTGGTGGGTTTGTAAATGGTTAGGGATATAAAACCTAACCCAACAAATTTAATTATACGGGTCGACTAGTTTATATAAACTAGTTGAAGATATCAACCGACTCTTGCTAATTACTGTCGGTTTGGGTTGGCGAGTTCAAGTTGGGATTTGAAGCCCTATTTCTACCACATTACCCTCGTGACATTCATATTTCAACGACTTCCATCTTGCTCTCATGTTCCTTTTTAATCGGTCAACATTAAGATGTAGGATCCATACAGTAAGGCCGACCTTATCGCCTCACTATAAAATTTCCCCTTTACTCTAATGGGCACTTTCTTCACAAACAAAACTCTCTGCGCCTCCATCCACTTTAGCCATCATGTCTTTCTATGTTGTGTAACTTCATCCTAAACACCCCCTTCCATATATGGATCATAGATCCCATGTACTTGAAACTCTTGTTCATGTGTAAAATCATGATCATCAATGCATAATTTTATTCCTTCAGCGCTTTGTCCTCACTCGAATTAGACTAAATATATTTTGTCTTTGCAGTATTGATATGTAATCCCTTCCGTATGGATCATAAATCTCATATACTTGAAATTCTCCTTCGGGTGTAAAACACATAGGAGAAAACATTCTACAATAAATTTATGCATATAGTCTAAAGACATTTAAGGCTCTTAAGTTTTGGGCCTAAGTAAAATAAACCCCCCCCCCCCACCAAATTTGGTGTTAAATGTTTACAATCTGGTTATTCAACTTTAAATGTTAGATATAACCGAGAAGAAGGTACCAGCTACAACTGGTTTTATTACGAGACAACTCATAATGTTCATATCAAGCTATTATACTCCTCTACATCTAGCACTAGCACCGGCACTAGCACTAGACCTCATAAAATAAATGTTGTAGTTCTACCGTATCTTTTGCTTCATTTCTTCTGCAATATTCACAAGCACTTCTTTGATTATGGATCTACTAATAGAAATTCAATTCGTAATTTCAACATTCAATGTGTATTCCTGAATAATCTCATTTTTCAATTATTCAATCATTTCATTTTACCAAGTTCAATGTTAGTGAGATTAGTCAACAAGATTCAAACATTGAAAAATAGTAAATTAACAAAAAAAAAACATTGAAAAGTACTAAATTAATAAAAAAAATTGTTACATAAGAAAAATAAAAGAACAAATAAGAAGAAATACACTCATCCCTGCTAATTTAATAACCTTTGCTACAAAGAAATTCATAAAACCAACTCCATTTGGAATTGCATCAACTATCCGTCTATCAAACAAATTGAGAAAAGTTGTCCAATTTTCTGATCGCCGCAGTTAAGAATCTTCCATAAAAGGTATCTATGTAACCCCGATTATGTGACTAGTCATATATATATATATATATATATATATATATATATATATATATATATATATATATATATATATATATATATATATATATATAATTTTTTTGTTTTGTCCTAACAAATTCTATTTGGACCCATTTTAACAAATGTATTAAGGAACTTCAGATTTTGAAAAGATGAATAAACAGGTTTATATAAAAAAAAAACAAGCCATAAATATTTGGAAAGGGGCTATAGTGACTGAAAAAAATGCATCTTTATTAAATTCATACCAATCTATTGAATTGTTTGAATTTTGTTATTATGACAGCAATAGTATCACTACTCATGATTAATTAAAATTATTGGTGCCTCCAAATTTGGATATAATCAACATGTTTTTTTTCTTTTTTTTTACGTATTTGCTTATGAATATTAAATTTTGAAAGGTATACGGAGACAAAATCTTCTAAATGAATCTTAATCCATTTCTTTTAAATACCTTACTATAACCATGTTGTACTCTCATTTCATAATACCCGAGGAGCTAATGGAACTATTTTAGTAAAATTGAATTGTCTTAATTCTTAGGAAATCACACAAAAAACTCGTGTTCCTTTTGGATTTCCTTCTTGATCAATCACAACTGCAGCATTGTCATCATACCGTTGTCATGTTTAAGTTCTTTACAAGTACGAACAATTGAAACTTTGACCATTTCTGATCTTTCGAGAGGAATGTTTGGAATTGCGTCTTGCGTCTTTGATCTCAACAACAATAACGTCACTAGTATGAGCATATCAATGATTGGTAGCTCCTATGATTCGAATACACATCAATTCTCGGCCGAGCAGTTCTCCTTCGGAGCACCAATTCTTTTTTCAGAAAGAATGATGGTTCACACTGGATGTGTATTTGATACAGAGGAGGCATGTGATTGCATATGCTCAGAGGAAGCTGAAGCCTCATGAGGCGAAGTATCCCACTCATGATTTTTAATTGGAGGTGGTGGTTTTACGCTCTCAATTTTTGGCGCCACTATCTTTATGGTGTTCGATGTACCATCTACACGGACCATAAGAGTCTGACCTGAACATGAGGCAGATGAGGTGGTTGGATGTAGTGAAAGATTATGACTGTGAGATTCTGTATCATCCAAGAAAGGCCAATGTGGTGGCTGACGCCTTCAGTCGAAGGGCGGTCAACGCCCAATTCGGGATGTGTGTATGAGAATGAATGTGATGACCCTAGTTTTGGAAACGATCAAAGAAGCAAAGTCGGAGGCCATAAAGGAAGAAAATTGGAAAAGTGAGTGGGTGATCGGTCAGATTTTAGCTTTCGATATCGACAGCAGGGGACTTTTGACTCTTCACGGGCAGGTTTGGGTGCCTTATGCTGGTGGGGCTCAACGGGTATTGATGGAGGAGGCGCACAAGTCGAGATTTTCCATTTCATCCAGGGGCTACCAAGATGTATCTTGACCTGAAACATAGTTACTGGTGGCCATGTATGAAGAGGGATGTGACATGGCTTGTAAAGCAGTGTTTGACCTTCCGAAAGGTCAACGCTGAGCACCAGCGCCCTCACAGCAAGTTGCAGCCTTTAGAGGTTCAATTTCCTAGCCTTAAGAGAGGGCTCTTCTGTAGAGAAGCTTATGGACATTTATGTCCGAGAGGTGGTGGCTCGGCATGGGGTGCCGACTTCGATTGTGTCGGACTGGGATGTCCATTTCGCTTTAAGGTTTTGGAAGAGGTTTCACAAGGATTTGGGTACCCCGTTACATTTCAGTATTACATATCATTCGCAGACGGAAGACAGAGCGAGTGAACTATTCATACGCTCTAGGATATGTTGCATGTCTACATTATTGGTTTTGGTGGGAGTTGGGACTCCTATATGTTGGATTAGTGTCTAAGCCCATAACTATAATTGGTATATACTTGACCCGACCCAGCATGGTCCATTTGGGTTGCATCGCATCGGGACATTTGGATAGACCTTTTGTGAGAAGAGGATATTTGTGACATATTAATATATTATAAGTTCTAATATATTAATATGAAATCATATTATTTAATTAGTATTGGTCAAGAATTAATTTGGAATTAATTTAGTGATCAAAAGAGACTAGTTAAATATATGGGGATTGATTGTGTAAATCATTCATTCTTATATATGTGGGCTTATGATCCATGATTCTTTATGTTGGGTTTAACCCATGTGGTGACCCATGGATACTGCATGGAGGTTAAAACCCATGGAGCATAAGGAATGGGTAAAGTCATGGGTTACATGGTGTAACCCTAATGTGCACACTATATAAAGACCCCATTGGTTGGTGAAATCGGCACTAGTGCACAATAAGGAGGGCAAGCCGATTTCATAGAGTAACAAGACTAGTATCTTCTTCTCATGGTTATTCCAAGATGTTGGTGATGTTGTGTGAACCGTTTGAGGTGTCACACTTGAGGCACTAGGCTCTTAAGCTCCATGGAATCAAGCTACAACAAAGAGGTATGTATTCTATCTAGTTTTTGTTATCCTATTACATATGATTGAATGCTAGTTAGGGTAATACCTTGGATAATTGATATTTGCATGTATAATAGAGAAAACACTATCTCCCGTTGGCTGAGTTTTCTTATAACAACAGCCAACGTGCCAGCATTGGCATGCCTCCCTTTGACTTCTGCATGGGAGGAGGTGTCAGACTCCTATTTGTTGGGCCGAGATCAGACAAAGAGTCATGGGGAGCACGGAGATAGTGCTCAAGACGATCAAGCTTATCCAGCAAGTTAGACAAAGATTGCTGACGGCCTAGATCCCCTAGAAGAGTTATCCAGATCGGTGATGCTTTGAGCTAGAGTTTTAGGTGGTAGATTTGGTGCTTCTGAAGGTATCACCCTGGAAGGGTGTTATACGCTTCAGGAAGAGGGGAAAGATGGACCCCACGTTTATTGGCCCTTTCAGAGTGTTGGCCCGTGTGGGCAAGATGGCTTACCGGTTGGAGCTACTAGAATAGTCGAGGAAGATGCATGATACCTTCCATGTTTCCCAGTTGAGGAAGTGTATAGCTGAAGAAATAACTATGGTTCCTTTGGAGGACATTTAGGTCGATGATCGCCTGAATTTCATCGAGAGGCTTGTGGCAATTCTGGATCGGATAGTGAAGACTTCAAGGAACAAATTAGTGAACTTGGTCAAAGTTCAGTGGTAACTCCGAAAAGGCTCATAGTAGACTTGGAAGCCCGAGTCTGAGATGTGCGAGACTACCCTAATCTATTTTCCGAGGCTGACTTTGAGGGTGAAATCTGATTCTAGTGGGGGAGAATTGTAACATCCGATTTTCAGGTATTTTCATTTTAGCCCTTAGCCTATTTAAATTATGCATATTTGGCCCTTTGTGGCAAAAGTCTTACATTTCAGCCCATATGTTGGGCGTACGTGAGGCGCATTGTACTTAAGTGAGCCATGGAACGTGGAACGTATACTAGTATGTGGGGCGTACATCTAGTACACGGGGCATACTGGCTCAGCTACTAAACCCTAAATTTAGGGGGTTGCTCCCTATTTAATCCATCTTATGCCTCCCTTGGACATTTCTTATCAGCCTCCACTCCTTACAAACCCTAATATCGAGCCTGAGCCTTGTATGAGAAGATTTTGGAGCTTGTTAGTGATTTTGGTGCTCTCTTGTTGAAGAAGGCTGTTGAAGAAGGTGATGTTGCTTGCAAGCTTGTGGATCCATAAACTACCTCACTTTGTGCATCTTCTTAAGGTATAAAATTTATACTTTGATGTGTTCCTTTCTAGATCTCCATAGATGAGTTTTTTTTGAGGTTTTTGTCCCAACGCTTGGACCGTTTTGAGTATAAAGTACTCCCGAACATATTAGTTGTCCTTTCATGTGTTTTAGGTCTTGTAGATTCATGAAAATGGTTGCTTGATGGTTCCTTTCTAGCCATGCAAGAGTTTGGTGGTGTTGAGTATGGATTAAGTTAGGTTTTTAAGGTTTAAGCTCTTTTCAGCCATGCAAAGGCTTAAAGTTATGGAATTCATGGATTAAAACGTTCTATGGAGGTCAGATCTATATTTAGATTGCATTTCTTAACGATTAACACGTTTTGGAGTGACATTTGGGACCAGATGATGTACGCCCATCATACTTCTGGCTATGCCCAACGTAGCTACGCCTGACCACGACTCACCTGATTCTTCGAGTACGCCACGCGTAGGAGGAGTGTACGCCCAACGTACGCGCTGGGTAGTTGACTTTTCCTGACTTTTGACTTTTGAACAAGATTTAGGGTTTTGGACCATGGAAGTGGAAAAATGGTCTTTTTTCCCTTAAGGGTCATAGTCATGGGATTTGGACTTATGGGTTGAGTTATGGACCTTAATTATTAATTAGGGTTATTAGGTGGAGTCTAGTTCCGGTAGTTCGGGTGTGAGATTTATCTGTCAATCAGTATCAGGTGAGTCTCTTCACCTATTCTTACCTATGTGGTAGAATAATTGTATTTATGATGACCAGTTGTGTCTAACTATTATTATTGTGATATGTTGTTTATGTGTGACTGAGACTACAGATAGTCTCCAGGGTTGCTAATAACTTACAAGGCGTGCAATTTGCCCACTAGGACTGTTGATAGTCCCCAGGGTTGTTGATAACCCATAGATGTTTATTTATGTTGTGTTGTAATTGGTATCTTGGGGAACTCACTAAGCTTCATGCTTACAGTTGTTGATTACATGTGTTTCAGGTACTTTTGAGGATCACAGGAAGGCAAAGGGTCTGATTGTACACACTCGCTGGGAGATTGTTACTGGGCATTTTGTGGCACTCTGATATTTTATGATGATGATTTGTATTGAAACTTATGTTTTTCTGATGACTTGGTTTATGAACAATATTATGGGTAATTTAAAAATGAAAATTTTGGTTTGAAATTTGAGGCATTACACATGTAGTTTTTCTCCATCAATGTTGATCGCACCATACCAGATCTACATAGATCAGATCAAATATGACATTTAGATGTGATTTCATAAATCCTTTTGTTGTCTAACAAGCTTCCTCGCCTCAGATCGTCCAAAAAGCCACCAAATGGCATCAACCTCTTAAATTTAAAGCCAAAGACGCACCAATTTCTCAGATTTAGTCATATATATGGTTGTGCTTGGTGCATTTTAAGACATGGATTTATTGTTTATGGAGCCTTTCATGGTGGCCAACATTGGTTCCACCATTGCATCATATCTGTTCCACACCCACCACTTCCTTCCCTTTATTCTCTTTTTATCTGATATGTTCACTGGTGGTGGTGTTTTGATAAAGAAGTTCTAGAAATAATGTACACATAAGGTGTTTGATGAAAATCAATATTCGGAGACTCTAAGGAACATGAAAATCTCAGATCTGTAAATCACCTCAGATCTGGAAACAATGTGCAAACAAGGTGTTTGATGAAATGTCTCAATGAGATCTGTAAGTTTTTAAGTTATGAATAAGTGTTTAAAATTAATCTGTGAACTAGTGTCTGGAATGTGTATTATTTTATGAATTTTGACTTTTTGATGAATTAATTTGTGAATTAGCGTCTGAGATATTGAATTAAACTTTGAATTAGTTTCTGAAATGTTGTATTAAACTATGAATTCTGATTTTTTTATCTAGTCTAAATTTAATACCTGCAAATAAGTTGTGAATGTAGTGTATTAAACTGTGAATATGTTTTTATGTATTAATTTGTGAATATGTAAGTTGTTCAGTTGTGAATGTGTATTTTTTTTTTATACACTAAGTTGTGAATTAGTGTTTGAAATATTGAATTAAGTTATGAATTAGTGTCTGAAATATTGAATTAAGTTGTGAATTAGTTTCTAAAATGTTGAATTAAACTGTGAATTCTGATTTTTATAATCCATATCTAATTTTTTAGGGAATGATGTTGGTGGTGGCAATGGTTGATGGGAACGTATGGTAGTTAGCGGTGTTGATTCTGGTGGTGGTGGTGGTAGAGCAATGATATTTTCTATTTCTCACTCATCTTCTTCGCCGATTTCAGATAAGTTATCCTCTTTTATGATTCACGTATATATTTTTCTTTTGATGTTTGCTTATGAATTATGAGATAATTTATGTATGTATTAAAATATAAATGAGTTGTTTATACACTAAAATATGAGATAATACTTATAAATAAGTTGTGAATGTATTGTACTAAATTGTGAATTTGTTGTGTTAAGCAGTAAATTTATTCACAGCTTAGTATAATAAATTCACTATTTAATAGACAAAAATGTCTCCAGATATGAATGTATAACTCTTAGTATTAAGTTAAAAAATATAGTTGTGCATATATAATTTTTGTGTCTATTAAAGTTTGAAGTATTGTATTAAGTTGTATTAAGTTGTGAAATTATTGTATTAACCTGTGAATTGGCTGTATTAAGTTGTGAATTTTTTATGGATTTTGTTTTTGCTTATGAAATATGAGAAGAAGGAATTATGATACACAAATATGAGTTTTTCTAATTTTAAATAAATTATATAAAATTTAAATTGTGAATATTGTGGAAATTAAACTTCGAAAAAACATCAACCTCTAGATCTAAAGGTATAAATGTATGTTTTAAGTTAAGAATATGACATTTTTATGTATTAAATTGTTAATTTTTTATATTAACCTTTAAATTTTATATATTAAACGATAAGTGACTATATTAAGTTCTGAATTGAATGCAAGTTGCTATGATTTTTTTATAATTTTTGTGTTAAAATATGAATGATTTATGTGAAAAAAAAATTGTATTAATTTCTTGTGAATATATTTATTTTTTGTGTTGTATAAGTATGTAAGAATGCCTTAGTTTTATAATTATTTTGCATTAAACTCAAAATGGGCAAATTAATCAGTTTATTAAACTATGAATGTAGTATTTGACAGGTCATTGCCTAACTTTATATATATATATATATATATATCTCATTTGGAAGAAAGAATTGTTCAATGTTGGCACAGGTGGTTGGTGGCGGCGTGTGGTGGTGGTATAGTTTGGGTTTGACTTCTCTACATTTGAGAATTAGTGTAAAATGAGTTATATTAAGTTGTGAATTTTATGTATTAAACCTTAAATAGACTGTATAAAGTTGTTTTTTATATAAGTTTTGTGTTAAAATACGAATGAATGCATGCATGAAAATATTAGACTAAGAAAATTACGATTTTGCCATTTCCTTACCAAAAAGACAAAAATCAGGATTTTAACATACTTGATAACATTCACAATATATATTTACTTATTAAATGAGGGTTCTTAATCTTTTTTGGTTCTCATTTGAACCACTCCATATATATATATATATATATATATATATATATATATATATATATATATATATATATATAACATACTTGATAACATTCACAATATATATTTACTTATTAAATGAGGGTTCTTAATCTTTTTTGGTTCTCATTTGAACCACTCCATATATATATATATATATATATATATATATATATATATATATATAGAGAGAGAGAGAGAGAGAAAGAGAGAGAGAGAGAGAGAGAGAGAGAGAGAAAATGAAGTTCAACAACGAACTCCTTTCTAGGGAGCGAACCAAGATGAGCGGCTACAAAATCGATTGATTTTTGATGAATTTCTTTCGTTCATCTCAAGTAAAGGAAAGAACCTACAAACTAATTACTGAATCATTATTCGATTATAGAGATTGAGAACTTATTATTTTGAAGTAATTATAAAAATTATGCATTTGATTGATGCATTGTTTTTTTTTCCTATTTGTTTACATAAACCTTCAAAATCAAGATCCATTAAGCGATTAGATAGATGAATTATGTTGTTTTTAGTTTTTTTTATGAAGGAAAAATGGATGCCAACAATAGTAGTCGTAATATTCAAAGAACGTAAAGATTTATATGCACGACTTTCTGGTTTCTTTGTTGGTGCAGCTGCCCTGATGAAATACAGTGGGGTGATAATAAAAATAAAGCAAAATGGAATCAATCATGCTTTTGATGATTGTCAAAAGGAGTCGTGTTTCTCATTAGATTTATTTTCTCATTTTCTGCAGGTTGAGGAAATGTGTTTTGTCTCGATTTACCTTGACAATTCCTTTTTGTCTCGGATACATCAAATTTTAATTTACCAGTTTCCTTTTTGCATTTTCAACTGATTTTTATTCAATAGAAATCGATTTTTTTGCTCGTTGATGTACTCTCTGCATTTAGAACATAAGAAAACATGTTTTTTTTGTAATCATAAATGTTCTCTCATATTGATGTTGGCATTGTATTCAGATTTGGTGTTGTAATCACAGAGGATGTTATCTTTGATGCATAATTCTCACTGTTGGCACAAGGTATTATTTTTGGACATGAAGATGAAAGCTTTAGACCATACCATGTTGGTGGAGAATGATACCTGAAACCCAAGAACAATTTATCTGAATGGAGTTGCAAAGATCCAACTAAGCTATTGCCTCCGATTCATGAACTTTGGTATTTTACAATTTTACCCCTTACAATAGCCTTTCTCAAAATGGTTGAGTTATGGATAATTGGATAATGGGTATTTGGATAAAAAAAACCTTCCAATACAATTTGTAGACCAAATCTGATCATCATCTAAGAAGCCAAAAAATAACAGCTCTAATAAAAATAGGTCAAAGTTACTGGAGCCAAGTTGACTTTAGGGTTGATATGGAAAAAGAAGAATTCGGATGAAACTGGAATTGACTCCGGGTTTTAAAAAAAAAAAACTTGCTTCTAAAAAACAAGCCAAACGGACATCTGGTGGCACCACCTGTGTGGTAAACCATATGATTCTAGTTTGATGTATATTCGTCCTTTTATCATATATTGATTTTTAATATTGTAAAATATAAATGGATTACGATTAATTTGTTATGTAAACTTGCAAAGTAGTTTCATTATGATGCGGTTGAGTTAAAGGAGTCGACAATATTAGATTTGTTTAGTTTCTTTCTTCAATTTGAATTAGATGGTCGACTCCTTCTGATGCAGGTCCTTTATATATTATTTATATATTTTATTATTTAAAAAAGCGAGAATGTTTTGTTTCTTCTTTATGCTCATTTCTTTTCAAGAGGTTACGTAAACACAAACAGATGTGACAATTCCTTCACCTGACTTCGTAGTTACCATTAAGATGTTATATGACACAAAATTGAAGGTATATAATATATTACTTGTTTTATGCATTTGGTTAGATAGAACTCTACCTCCATGTTAATCTGTTTACTTTCTGTATGCATGACAACATGCTAGATTTGTATTCCAATATTACCCTTCCTACCGAAACATGAGATTCTCTCCCATTCTTGATATAATAAGCTCTCCAAAAACAAAGAAAACACTTAAAAATTAACATATCTTTTATTTTTAAAGGTTCATCTTCACATATTTCCCGTAAATTTTCAACTTTTTCTTCATTCATGTTTTTCATCTTCTAGGAGAAACATATAATTGTCGATCGGGGTAAGGGAATGATTATTTTTTTTTATCTTGTGACATGTTCATATTGTTAAGTGTTTATTGGTGATTAGTTTGGCAACTTCTAAGTGACTTGTTTGTGTATCAAAAGTTCCGTCATGTTTCTGTGAAACAAATAAGAAAAAAGGCAATGCGTTAATTATATGCATAAGATAATTTTTAAAGTTTGCTTCAAATTAATAAATTTTCAATCTGTATAATCGAACATTGATCTAGTAATTAACTTTCTGTGAAACAAATAGGAAAAAAAAAGTAATGCATCAGTCAATTGCCTAAGATTTTTTTTTTAAGTTTACTTCACATTAATAAGTTTTCAATCTTGCTTACGTTAAATCGCTTCGAAGTATTGGCATTGCCTGCGTCGACTGCAGAGGCTGAAGTCCTGTTACACAATGATATAAATTTGGTACAGTTAGAACAATAATCGAACAGTCCGCTGGTTCGCTCCTTTAGTGGTGAACATTCGCCACTGATCCCACCTCTCTCTCTCTCTCTCTCTCTCTCTCTATATATATATATATATATATATATATATATATATATATATATATATATATATATATAGAGAGAGAGAGAGAAAAAAAAAAAGTTCAATAGAGAACCATAATTATTGATTCTCCATGGGATCGATTTTTTTTTCAAGTTTTAGAGCTTATTGTTTATCGAAAAAAAATAAAAATTTCTAAATTAATAACTTCACATTGTGAATGCTAAAAAATAAATTATATATTTTTCGAGTTCACCGTATGAATTGAGATTCACAATATGAATTTGACGATTTTTTTATCGAATTTGATATCATTGGAAAAATGATAAAAAGTTATGAATTTCTATATTTTTAGTTTTTTTTTATTTATAAAAAAACAAGCTCTAAATGTTGAAAAAAAGATTGGTTCCTTAGTTCTTTGGTTAATTATGGCTCTCTATTGAACCTCACACTATATATATATATATATATATATATATATATATATATATATATATATATATATATATATATAGAGAGAGAGAGAGAGAGAGAGGTAAGTTCAATTGAGAAAATAAAAAAATGTTGAGAACGCGGAAATCATTCTCAGCCGATCATTTATTTTTGTCGCAAAAGCCTCCAACGTACCGGCATAAATGGGAAAGGAATACACATATATTTTCAAAACAAAACATGTTTTCTTAAACTATGCTAATCATTACCTTAATACATGAAAAAACATAGTTTTTTCCTTTTTTTATTTTTAAGGAGCTATTTTTATTGAAAAATGATTTTAAATACATCGTGTTGGTCGTACCTCGATAATACCATACAAGCTAGTTTCGACATCAAACTTGCAGAGTCACAAACTACTCACGATACGAAGAGAATCACTCGTTCTCACTATCAATAAACCAGGCTCTGATACCAGATTGTTGAACACGACTCTTTGTGTGGGAAACAACAATACTTTTATTAAGACACTTAAGTAGAATTTACAATTTCAGAGACTACTACACTTTGCTTTCTTTTGAGGCTTTTCTTGGATGGTTTGGAGCAAATGAGCTCCACACCTATTTATAGGCCTCTTAGGAAGATTGTAGATACTATAATACACTTACTACTTAGTAGATAAATCTAGAACTATCTAACATACTCTATAAGCTTCCATATCTTTCTAGAATGTTCTACCATTTTCTGGAGAGGTCTAGGATGCTCCAATATCTTCTAGAATGATCCATAACCTTCCAGGGTCTTCCATGTCGTTCTAGAGTATTCTAGACTCTTCCGGTATCTTTTGGAGTTTTCCATAGTCTTCCATAATGTTCTAAAATCTTCTAGAGCATTCTAGAACAAGCTAACTTCTTCTAGATAATAATATTGGCTCTATTGGGCTAGTGATGATCTTTAATAATTTTGAGGCCGGCTTGGAATGAGGTGTTGTACCTGTAGGAATTGTATTACAGAAATGCATAAAATCAAACAAGAAACAAAAAACATTGAGGGATGTGTTTAACACAGTATGCTTAAAAGAAATTCACCGGGTTAAAAACGGTGATTTGAATTTTAGAAAATTATTTTTCAGGCATCCAGCATTTTCAATTTTTTGAATTTTAGAAAATTATTCTTTGGGTTACCTATAAAACCTTGTATAAAACAAATTGAATAAATAATAGATGAAAAAAATATCTTTTTAACATAAAGTGTGAAAATCGGTTTTTTGTAGATTTGAAAACCGGTTCACTAGCAAAATAGGCGGTTTGGTTTCAAACATGTTTCAGATTATGAACGATGTATTTCGTGCACCTTTATAATAATAGACTTTTACAGTCGGACTAAGACAACTCCAATCTGGTAACCCACATATTAAATGCTCTACTGAGATAATACCTTGTTCATTAACTATATTTATACCGTTAAATATAATATTTAATGGTATATATAGGTAATAAACGAATTTATTTTCTCAATATAAAACATTAGTAATATATAAAGTTAAAATACAAAATTTAATAAAAGAATGATAAATGGTTGCATAAATTTGTATGAAATTATATATAGAAGGGGTGAAAATCTTGGGTAACCTTTTAAACTTTGGCGCGATAAATGTAGAATATACTAGCGACCAAAAAGAGAAATCACTAGAAACCGAGTTGTGTGTGATTTGAGATCCGTTTGCCTCTCTAAATAAATTTTGATTCACATCACCAAAAGGGCATGAAGAAATCTGAGCAACCAAAGGCATCAAAACGTGAAGATGTGGTCGATTTCATCAGTAACATGCCGGATTCTATTCTTTGCTTGATTCTTTCACGTCTTTCATTCACAGAAGAAGTAATTCGAACAAACATTTTGTCCAGACAATGGAAGTATTTGTGGACTTCAATTCCCTCCCTAGACATATTTTAAGGAGATGACAAATTCAAAAAAGACGAATTCAAAGACTGTGTTTTGGGTTTTAGCAAACAGATCCGTCGATTTGTATTATTTTAGTTTAAGTTGTTTTGATCACTAAATTATGTCAACGGTGGATTCACATGGCTGTTACACATGGCTGTTACAAGAAACGTCAAACAGCCTCAATTGACGTTTTGCCCTGAGTAGGAGAACGAGGATGTCGAGATTCCCCATTGTCTTGTGACTTGCTGTTCCTTGGAGGTATTAATGTTGGATTTGAATTATCGTGGTCTAAAGTTGCCTAATATTATGGGGTTTCCGGGGCTTAGGGTTCTTTGTTTGACCGATGTTCACTTGGGAGACGGCAATGTGGTAAAAGGTTTTCTGGAAAGCTGCCCTTTGCTTTAGTATCTGAGTTTGTTACACTGCGTGCTATGCAAACTTGATCTTCTTTGTATTTCACATCCAAGGCTTAGGATTGTTAACATGGAACTTATGGATGATGGCCAGAGTGGTGGAGTTAAGATTTCCTGCCCAAAACTGGTGGATTTGGAGTTAAGAGGTCTTATAGCAAATAATTTTTTCTTTAAATGTCTTGACTCCTTAAGTAAAGCTGAGATTGAGCCTAAATTGACGAGGAACATCAAATCTGTGTTATTTCCTGGAATTTCTCATGTGGAACACTTGTTGATCGACCTTTACTTCTTTAGTCAGGTACATGCTTATGTACTTTATGCAAAATTCTTCATTCCTGATAAAAAGAAGTTTGCTATGAAATTTTTGCAAGGGTGTTCAGCACCTTTTTTATAATGAAAGAGTTGACCCAAAACTTAAGGACATTGATGTCAAAAATTCAAAATGCAGAAGTTCCATGTGGCACAAATTGTTATGCTTGACCCTCATGCATAATGCATCCAATCTATGTAAGTTAAGATGTGAAGAAGAGTCTATTAAATGAAGATTAGAACATTAACTTCTTAAATGCTGTTTCTTTTCTACTTAAGGAGAACATGGTGTAATATGGTAAATAAACTACATGGATGTTTCTTTTTAACTTAAGGCAAAAAGAACGACTTAATAGAGAAATGCATGAAATGTTTTGGATCAAAGTTTATAGCTTCAATAAGGGCTGAAATATGTAGTTTTAGCTTAAAAACTTGCCAAAAGCTGAAATGTAGCAATTTTTACTAGATGGATAGTCTGTATAGATTTCTCAATCTATGTTCTTTCTTTCCAAAATTGGTTGTCAAGTAATTCATAGAAAAAATATGATACTTGGAGATGTTTGCAGGTATCATTTGTTTTCATCAAATTTTTATCATTTGAGTGTACTCCAATCCTTACTTTCTGTCAGTATCGTAGTGCATTAATGCTGCAGGTGATCCGACCCTACCTAATCTGAAGACTCTGGTGCTAACCACAAGAATTGACGCCTTCACTGTGGATGAACTGATTCGAATTCTCAAATATTATCCCAAAGTAGAGTCTCGCAAGTTAATTGTTAAAGATGTATTCTCATATAATTCAATGGTAGTTTTTCATGTCCTTCATGACCAGTCTCAATAAATCTCAGTTTTGACCATAAAACATCTCAGATGGTCTTCGGACTGAGTTTTCAAAAACCCTAGACGCAATCTTAAAAGGATTTGAAGTGGGAACCTTCACATTATCCTATTATATGAAAAAGCCCAATTGAGTCAATAACTGGTCTTTTCATGAATAAAAACATTAGTTTAGATTTGCACACCTCACATGAAAAGCTTATGATTTTCTTTGATATGATCTAGAGATTTGATGGGCCGGAAGAGTGGGAGTTGCATGAAGGTGATATAAGGAGAAAGATGACTCCAGATGTGAAAAGGGTTGAGTTTTTTGAATTTAAGGGAGAAAAGCCGAAACTCGATTTAGATTGGCATGAAGTCACATTTATGGAAATGGTTTTTAGTTGGGGTACCAAAGCGAATTACTTTTCGTATAATAGATTATAATGTTACAAGCTTTCTGGTAAACCATAAGTAGCATCTACCTACTCATGTAATGACGTAACTAGACTTATTGGTTGGATTTGGATTTTTGCTTCATGGTTCTTTAGTTTCAACTATAACTAAAAAATACTTGTTTGTTTCTACAATTTTGTTCATATTCTTTCTTTTACGTACAAAAACCACAACAATTATCTTAGTAAAACCAAATCCATATATTTATTGAAAGCAACACCAACTGTAACATCAATATGTATAACCAACTACCTCGTCCACTAGTACAGAAAGCATTTGTTGATGCGGTTAAAATGATTAATTGAAGTGGGTATTGAACCGCACCAAAAATTATCGCATCAAAAAATACCAATATTTAATGGTGCGGTTCCAAAACCGCATGCACCAAAAAAATAATCAAAACTGCCTCAAAAAATAGCCAAAATCGCACCAAAAAATAGCCAAAACCGCCTCAAAAAATAGCCAAAATCGCACCAAAAATAGTCAAAACCGCCTCAAAAAATAGCTAGCTAAAACCGCACCAATTAAGCGGTTCACCAATGATGCACACCACGCTACTTATGAAGCTTCATTTTCTTGTATTTAGGAATGTTCGGTGAGTGTTTTTCAATTAAAGGTTAATCGTAATTTCTTTTTTTCCAAAAGGGGTGGTTTCAATCTCTGCAATTTCTTTTTCTCTACCAATTAAAAATCTATTCTTGGGAAATCACATTTCATCAACGTTGTTTTCAATTTCTTTTTCAACATCTTAAAACTCACTTTGCAAAAACTAGCTCCATACCCGTTGATTGAAAGTCACTGAATCAAACATCATAAGTCTTTGGATCCTTTTTTGGAGATATATCACGGAAGAAGAGGCATCTGCAGAGATTCAGAACAAGAAAACATCATTAAAACTTAAAATAGAACATTCATTTACAATTAATAAGAGAAAAATGGAGGCACAAATGTCGTTAATGAAAAAAAAGATAAACAATTGACATACCTCACATTAGCGATGAGATTTAGAACCGGAAAACCGCACCGGAACCGGAACAGTTAGAACCGGAATATATAGAACCGGTTCCGGTTTCGGGTTTAAAAATTGGCTTTATACGGGTTCCGGGTAATCCGGTGTTGGGTCCATCGGGTCCGGGTAAACCGGGTCTAAAAACCGGAACCGGTGTTAGGAACCGGAACCACTTTTAGGGTCGGAACCGGTTTTTGTGAAAAGTTTAAAAGATGCATATCTCATTCGTTTCAACTCCGATTGACATGCGGTTTTTTCTAACATATATTTTAGAGTTTGTACATGATTTTAGACTATAAATTTGACATTTTTAGTTTTATATTCATTGAGTTCCAGTCCCCCAAAGTCGAGATATCAAAGCTGAAAGTTTTTAGTTTTTTTATATTCTATGAAAGTTTTAAAACATGCATATCTAATTCGTTTGAAATCGGATCGACATGTGGTTTTTTCCAACTTGTAGTTTAGAGTTTGTACATGAGTTTAGACTATAATTTTGTCATTTTTGGTTTAATATTCAATGGTTTACAGTCCCCCGAAGTCGGGATATCAAAACTGAAAATTTTCAACTTTTCCGCTATTTGTTTTTGTACTTTGTATTATGTGAAAATGTTAACACATGCATATCTCATTCGTTTAAAGTTGGATTGACATGAGGTTTTTTCCAGAGTGTAGATTAGAGTTTGTACATGATTTTAGACTATAATTTTGTCAATTTTGGTTTCATATTCAATGAGTTACATTCCCCCAAAGTCAGGATATCAATATAAAAATTTGCAAAGTTCAACCCACTAAGTAGTAAGTAATTACCAAAAAATTCCGGTTTTTCCGGGTTTTCCGATTCTAAACCCACTTTATCCGGTTCCAACCTACCCACTTTGATGTTTCCGGTTTTTCCGGTTCTAGACCCACTTTACCCGGTACCGTACCCGGAACCGAATCGGAACCGGTTCCTATATACCGGTCCGGTTTCCGGTTCTATAAAATCCCGTTAACTGGTTCCGGGTTTTCCGGGTCCGGGTCCATCCGGTCCGGGTTTGGACCCACTTTCATCCCTACCTCATATGCGTTTTCAAGAATGGAATCGATAAATCTATAATTATGAGAAGATGTTGCATATCCAACTTTATATAAAATAGGAAAGATTGAATGAAAATTTTGAACGAAATTTGGAGGGTTCTAGCACGAAATGAAAATTTCGAATGAAATTTTTAGAGGAAAGATAATGGTGCGGTTCAATATTTTTTTAGTGCGAATTGTTTTTTGGTGCGGTTTAATGTCTTTTAGTGTGAATTTTTTTTGGTGCGGTTGTAATTAGTTTTTGGGGCGGTTTCCACATGTTTTTTTGGTGCGGTTTCGGAAATCACATCAGAAAATGCTTTAATGGTGCGATTTTGGGAAACCGAACTAACAAAGCTATTGTATAGTGTGATTCTTTTATTTTTTTGATGATATAGATATTTAATAAGGCGGTTTTTAGAAGGGACCGCATCAAGAAAGAAAAACCACTCGCACTATTAAATGACTTGTGTACTAGTGATCATTCAATTTGAACATAATATTTACACCACCATAAAAATGAAATTCATAATTTAGGGTATATAGAACAAAACTGAAATATATACTGTTTCGTTCTAAGCATCAATAATCTAAGTGAGAAATTGAGTATCTTTAATAAGTGAATAAAAGAAGAATTTGAAGATTTTAGCAATATACAATGTTATTTTAGAGAATATGTTTATTTATTTTATATTATTTTCAATCTAGTAGAGTATGTTACTTTAATTAATATAAATTAGAATTAGTTTTGTAAAAGTGTCTAGGAGTTTAACTCTGGAGAATTTTGTAAAAGATAAAGTATGTTGCTATTATTGATAAAGAGTGTCTTCTCATGGAAATAGAATGGGTGAAATAAATTGGTTGGAAGGGTATTATAGTCATTTTGTTATGTAAATAAGGGGAAAGAGTGGGGAAGGGGGCGGGGTTAGAAGGTTATTTTGCGTTTTTACCCTCATTGATAGACTTTTCATAACCTTTTGAGAGTTACTGGATTTCAAAGCATAAAAGTGGCTATGGTTTTGGGTCAAAGTACATATTTACATTCCAGCATTATAACAATTAGTTGATGAAATTTGATACAGTAATGAGGTAAACTCCGGTTGTTATTTATTGAGTGTCAAATTTATTGACCGGAAGTATATGTATGAATAACACCAGTAGATACATCATGTGTATGCTTTAACGACATATGTAAATAAAAAACAATGATTATATGAAAGTAAGAATATATATATATATATATATATATATATATATATATATATATATATATATATATATATATATATATATATATATAACCAAAGAACGTATAGATGACACCAAGTATAGAAGTATGCTTTGAATTCCTCTTCCAATTCCACATCTATGAGCTTAGTGTCGAACTCTTTCTCCTCGAACTCTTTCCGCCACCACCACCTTTCGAAAAATTATAACACCAACCCCATCACCTACCGGAAAATCAAAATGCGACCATGAACACCATCTTAACGTCACCCTTCTCCAGAGCTCCATCTCCCAACGAACACCACAATCCAACGTCGTCACGAACAAATATCTCCAGCAACAAACAAATATCTTTGAAGAAGAACAGTTCGCAAACCCTAAACTGGTGAAAGTGAGAGCGAGATCCGACGATTGGGCTAGTTACATATCTGATGAAAGTGCGAGGCAACGACGACGGTAGCTTGTTGTAAATTTGACGACGTTGCAGACCTACACCGGGGCTAGTTACATATCTGATGAAAGTGCGAGGCAACAATGACGTATGGAGCTTTCAGCGGATTTGAAGGACTGAGAAGCACCATCACCTCTCTTTGACGGTGGTGGTCTGATTTTCTAGATCTAAACTCCGTCCAACAGAAAGAAGGAAAAGAGAGAGTCTAAGTAGAGGTGGTTTCTAGCGGTGGTGGCGATTTCCGGCTTGGTGGCGTTTTTCCAGGCGATGGTGGCGGTTTCTAGCGGTGGTGGTTTTCCGACAGTGATGGTGTATGTTGGAGAGAGAGAGAGAGAGAGATGTGGGTGGGTGAGGTTTATATTTTGTGTTTTTTGTTTTATTTTAATTAAATAAATAGTAAATGAAATAAAAAGAAAAGGAAAAAACAAATAGAAAAGGCAAAAATGTCATTTCAAACACATTTAATTCTAAAATAGACCAAAAACACAACAAAAAACTTATTTTTCACCAATAATACAAATCCAAAACATTTTGGATAGTTTCAATTATTGACATACAACAGTAAACAAAACCCCACTTAGATTTATACAACAATGACAAATGTAATTTTTGTTGGGTATTCTCTTCGGTTTTTTAGTCCATGAGGAAAGTCTACTTCTTTAGCCCATATATATATATATATATATATATATATATATATATATATATATATATATGTGTGTATGTGTGTGTGTGTGTGTGTTTGTGTGTGTGTTATACATGCCCTAATTTCATCAACACACAAAATTTTTCAGCCCCCAAGAGAGTTAGAGAGAGTAAGAAGCAAAAGAGGGTTTTTCTTCTCAATTGCCGTTTTTTTAAGATACACCTGCAGTGTTTGGTAATTTCTTGGAGATCCAACGGTCCGTTTTCTCTGATTTTTGGACAGCAGCTTCCTAACATCGAGACCTTCAAATCCAACGGTTGAATTATCGAGATCAGCTCCAGAGTCTCGGGAATCGTCGCTTCTGTTTGCTGCTGGAAATATATATATATATATATATATATATATATATATATATATATATATATATATATATATATATATATATATATATATATATGTGTGTGTGTTTGTGTGTGTGTTATACATGCCCTAATTTCATCAACACACAAAATTTTTCAGCCACCAAGAGAGTTAGAGAGAGTAAGAAGCAAAAGAGGGTTTTTCTTCTCAATTCCCGTTTTTTTAAGATACACCTGCAGTGTTTGGTAATTTCTTGGAGATCCAACGGTCCGTTTGCTCTGATTTTTGGACAGCAGCTTCCTAACATCGAGACCTTCAAATCCAACGGTTGAATTATCGAGATCAGCTCCAGAGTCTCGGGAATCGTCGCTTCTGTTTGCTGCTGGAAATCAGGAACGTTTTTGGTGATATTTTTCTTTGTCTTTGCTTATTTGATTCCATATGCTTGATGTGATTTAGTTCCAAGTATATGATGATTATTGTATGCCTCTAGTACATCTACAGAAGACTTTGTATTGCTCTAATATTTGTGATAGTGGATTTGAAGCGGCTCTAGTAGTCCTGTGGTTTTACTCTCCTTTCTCGAGAGGTTTCCACGCTAAAATTCCGGTGTCTTTGTTTGTTGATTACTTATTTTTTTGGGTTGATTATATTGATCATATAACTCGCATTTGGGCTGATTTGTTGCAAGTGAAAATATCGTACTTTGTTTTCATCCTAAAAGGTTTATTCAAGACGAAAATAGTTTAGTCAAACGAAGTATTATTCCGTATTGTTATTTACCGTTGTGGTTACGTTTTCCCATCAGATTGGTATCAGAGCCTGGTTCTTATTATTAGGTTACTTGTTTGAACAATGGAAGCTAATACAAATAGGATTGTAAATTTGAATGGTTCTAAATATCAAGTTTGGAGAGGCAATATGGAAGACCTTCTTTATGTGAAGGATTATTATATGCCTATGTTTAATACTGAAAAACCTAAAGATAAAACAGATGCAGAGTGGAATATTTTGCATAGAAAGGTTTGTGGGTATATTCGACAATGGGTTGATGATAATGTTTTGAATCATATTAGCGCGGAGACTCATTCTCGTACTTTGTGGAACAAGCTTGAGTAGTTGTATGCTCGGAAGACCGGGAACAATAAATTGTTCTTCATTAAACAGTTGATTGGCTTGAAGTACCATGATGGAAATCCTATTAGTGATCATTTGAATTCTTTCCAGGGAATTATTAATCAGCTTGCAGGAATTATTAATCAGCTTGCAGGAATGGGTATCAAGTTTGAGGATGAGTTACAAGGTTTATGGCTCCTTGGCACTTACCAGATTCTTGGGAAATTTTTAGGACATCCTTGTCTAACTCTGCACCATATGGTATTATCACCATGGAATTAGCTAAAGGCGGTGTTTTAAATGAAGAGATGAGAAGAAAGTCACAAGGTTCCTCTTCACATTCAGATGTCTTGGTCATAGAAAGCAGGGGGAGAAGTCAAAGTAGAGGTCTGAATAACAAAGGGAAGCATCGCAGTAAATCTAAAGGAAAGTTTGCTGACTATAAGTGCAATCATTGTGGTAGAAAATGGCACACAATACGATTCAGCAGACATTTGAAAAGGGAGAACAATAAGGCAAATTACAACAATCAAAAGAACAACCACAAGAAAGATGATAGTGGTCATGATATTGTTGAAGTTAACACTACTACCGAAGACTTCTTTATTTGTTGTGATTATGATATGGTTAATCCTACACATGATGATTTGAGTTGGGTTGTTGACAGTGGTGTTACTTGTCATGTGACATCACAAAGGGATTTTTACACATCTTACACTCCTGGTGATTTTAGGAATGTTAAGATGGGTAATAATGGGTTATCAAAGATTGTTGGTGTCAGAGATATTTTTTTGAAGTTTGAGACTGGGATGGAGTTGGTTTTACACAATGTAAAACATGTTCTAGATATTAGACTTAGTTTGATCTCTGTTGGCTTACTTGATGATGACGGTTACCATAGTACCTTTGGTGGTGGCATTTGGAAACTCACTCGTGGTTCTTTGATCGTGGTAAAGGTGAAAGAAGCTCAAAGTTATGCATGACACATCCGAAGATCTCCAAAGAATCGATCCATGCATCAATACATTGTGACATGACCGATTTGTGGCATATGAGACTTGGTCACATGAGTGAAAAGGATGTCTTTATTGTTGAAGAAAAATGTGTTAACCAGTGTGCATGATGTGAATTTGAAGAGATGCTCTCATTGTCTGCCAGGTAAGCAAAATAGAGTTTCCTTTAAGAGCCATCCTCCTTCCAGGAATGAGAATATACTTGATCTGGTACATTCTGATGTATGTGGTCCCATGAAGACTAGGACACTTGGGGGTTGCTTCTATTTTGTCACATTCATCGATGACTATTCAAGGAAGGTATGGGTTTATACTTTGAAGACTAAAGATCAAGTACTGGATGTGTTTAAGAAGTTTCATGCCTTGGTTGAGAGACAAACTGGGAAGAAATTGAAGTGTGTTTGCACAGATAATGGCAGTGAATACATTGGTCCTTTTGATGCTTATTGTAGAGAGCAAGGTATTCGGCACCAAAAGACTCCTCCAAAGACACCACAGTTGAACGGTTTAGCAGAACGGATGAATAGAACATTGGGTGAAAGAGTTAGATGTTTGCTTTCACATGCAGGATTGTCTGATTCTTTTTGGGGAGAAGCTTTGAATACAGTGGTACATGTTATTAACCTTACTCCTTGTGTTCCTTTGTCCTTTGATGTTCCTAACAGGGTTTGGAGTGGAAAAGATGTTCCGTATCGTCATTTACGGGTCTTTGGATGCAAGCCTTTTGTGCATATTCCCAAAGATGAAAGATCAAAGCTTGAAGTGAAGACCAAGACGTGTATATTCCTTGGTTATGGCCACGATGAATTCGTTTACAGGTTATATGATCCAGTTCTGAAGAAACTCGTAAGGAGTCGTGATGTTGTATTTGTTAAAAATCAGAGTTTAAAAGATATTGAGAAGACAAAGATAGTTCCTCAATCTACTGATGATCGTGTTGATTTGGATCCGGTTCCCCCTCAACATTTTGAGCCAATTAATGAAGATGTTCAAAATGATGAACAACATGGTACTGATGATAATGATGTTCCAAAGCAGTCGGAGTTGGATGAGGATCTTCATCCAGAGTTGCCAGTACCTAATATACCACCATTTGTCCCACTTAGGCGGTCTACAAGAGATCATCATCCTTCCACCTGTTATTCTGCTGATGAGTATGTTTTAATCATTGATGGGGGAGAACTTGATTGTTATGCAGAAGCTATGGAAGATGAGCATAAAAGAGAGTGGGTTGAAGCTATGCGATATGAGATGAATTCCTTGCATGAAAACAATACCTTTGAGTTGGTGAAGTTGCCTAAAGGCAAAAGAGCTTTGAAGAAAAAGTGGGTCTACATAGTGAAGACTGAAGAACATACCTCACGGCCTTGGTACAAGGATATATTGGTGGTCAAAGGGTTCAGTCAAAGAAAGGGTATTGATTTTGATGAGATTTTCTCTCCGGTCGTGAAGATGGGTTCCATTCGGGTGATTCTTGGTTTGGCTGCTAGCCATGATCTTGAGGTTGAGCAAATGGATGTCAAGACAACTTTCCTTCATGGTGACTTGGACAAGGAAATCTATATGGAGCAAGCTGAAGGTTTTCATGTTAAAGGCAAAGAAGACTATGTGTGTAGGCTTCAAAAAAGTCTTTATGGGTTGAAGCAAGCACCAAGACAGTGGTACAAGAAATTTGAGTCAGTCATGGGTGAGCAAGGCTACCACAAGACTACTTCAGATCAATGTGTTTTCTTCCAGAGGTTTGGTGATGATGATTTCATCATTTTATTGCTTTATGTTGATGATATGTTGATTGTTGGCAAGAATGCAGAGAGAATTATTCAGCTGAAGAAACAATTGAGCAAAATCTTTTACTATGAAAGACTTGGGGCCAGCAAAACAGATTCTTGACATTCGGATTACTAGAGATAGAGCTTCAAAGAAGTTGCATATGTCACAAGAGCAATACATTGACAATGTGCTTTGTAGATTTAACATTGATAAAGCTAAAGTGGTTAGTTCGCCTCTAACTACCAACTTTAAGCTGATTGATAGAGATTGCCCTTCTACTAAGAAGGAGATTGAAGAGATGGATAGAGTTCCATATGCATCAGCCATTGGGAGTTTGATGTATGTCATGGTGTGTACATGTGACAACTCGAAACTTTGTCCGTCTCCGTTACGCGATTACCGTTAATAAAATTTCGAATTCATTAACTTTTCCGTCAAAATTCTTGGTTTAGAAAAGACTCTAGTTATATATAATTAAATTATTTACGAGTCGGAACCAAAAGTCGCGCGGAAACCCGAATATCTCGAAAACCAAACAATTCCGGCCTAAGTAGGGTTACGACCGTAAAGTAGTTTACGACCGTAAACCCGTTTACGGCCGTAAACCCGTTTACGGCCAGTAAAGAGTGGACCCCACCACCGACCACAAAACCCCTATAAATATGAGACCCCCACCTTCATTTGAACACTTCTGACCGCAAACCCTCTCCTTCTCTCTCTAAAGACCTTGACCGTAAACACCTAAAAACACCTTCAAACTTCGGGAAACATCGAGAAACACCGTTTGGAGTCACTTCGGAACGTCTGGAGCACTTATCTCTTCGAAATCAGCACCGTTGTTCTTGAGTTTACGGTCCATCTTCAAAGACCGTAAACCCTGTTCTTGAGTTTATGGTCCATCTTCAAAGACCGTAAACCCTGTTCTTGAGTTTACGGCCGTAAACTCACCAAGCCTTCAGAAACCGTAAACTATCAGTCGACCGTAAACTCTTGTTCACGGCCGTAAACACCTTTTAAGTGGTGCATTTGGCTGAAAACCCACTTTCCTCGATTCGATCAAGTCTCGGTAACATTCCTCAACCGAACACGAGTGTTCTTCTAACACTTTATGTATCGAAATCGCTAATTTAGATACATATATGTATTTATTTGATAATAGGATTCCGTTAAGTGTCACGTGCAACAACTCGAGGAATCTTCATTTCAGTCAGCGTTTTCACGCAACAACTGTGAGTTCATACCCCTACATTTTCCGTATTTTTAATGTTTTCAGGGGGGAATACAAGTTAAACATAAATGTTTTCAAAACTTATGCAAATCTCATACTTTAACCCTTTTGTACTATGTTGAGCATAAGGGACGTTTTCACTAAAATTGCATAGTTCCCCGGACACGTTATTCACTATACATGCAAACTATAATCGGTATAGTTTGGGATTTTTCTAAACATATCAAGTATAGAAACTTTCACTACTAAACATATGCTCTAAGACAGAAACAGTTTACAGTTTACATCACTACTTTATCATGGTATTCATAACTGTAATTATCACTACATACGCTATACATACGGATTTTCACTATGGTAGAACGCTACTACACTACATGTAAACTAGATTGTAAGATATTGTGAGGCGCTACTTCACTACTGTACCCTTAGGTGTACAGGGATAAATCCTATCATAGTATAACCAGAGTCTCCTGGAGGGAGAGCGTGAGATTTGTGAATAGATCTATTCGGGACTGACAATCCCACACCCGAACTGCTAGCTACAGTTGGGCAGGCATGCCCAGGGTGACGAATGTCATTTAACTCGACGCCTGAAGAGCGTTGGAACGGTCTCTAGTCATATCAAGCATGGTTATACAACTCACATTATGTATAAATCACCTTTAGTTTACAACTTGACACTCTTCAACAGTTTTATTTATACTAAATAGAACTAATACGCACTACAACTGGGAACCTTTCAGAGTTTTCAAATAGAACTGAACATACAATGGTTTCATGAACGAAATACTTATACATCAGGATTAGCATCAGCTAGTCACATGAATTATTACTTTCGTGCATCACTACAGTTTTCAGTAACGAACAATCACGATTTCATACAGAATTGAGAACACTACTTTTTCGCTAAAGAAAATATCGGATTTTCTTGAAACCATACAAAACACTTTTACGAGCTCATCGATGATTTTCACTACAAACTACCGCTTATGAACTCACCAGCTTTATGCTGATACTTTCAAACTGCTTGTATTCTCAGGAAATCAGTAGACAGGTACTTGCTGGATTTTTGAGAAGCTGGAGCAATAAGAGTTTTATGTTTATACTTTACAAAGCTAGTTGATGTAATTCAAACAAGTTTCAGACAAAGTTTCAAACTGATGTAACCATTTTCATTTAAGTATTCACTGTAATGGTTGTGTTGCTATGATTGCTATTATTCATTGGTTGTGATACTACACATGACGTCCTCCACCCCAGAACGTTTCCGCCATTCTGGTTTTGGGGTGTGACAGATTGGTATCAGAGCCCTTGTTTATAGCGAACTAGTATGCCGACCCTTACGTGGTATACAACTATAAACACTAAGGGGCCTAAGTGCTCTACGCTAAAAGTATACTTTCAAAAATATAAGTATTTTTATAAAAGTATACGAGCATGCATACATAACAAAGTTCGTGTCACTAGTAGAACAAAACAAAGAGTATTTGGATGTTGGAACGCTGCGGTTAAACCTGGGCAGTTATGTAATCATGTCTAGGGTGAATATCGCCTGATCAACTATATTCAGTCGAGACATGACCAACATGTGCTTGGGAGTGACTGTGGTGTTACAGCAGGCCTAAAACTTACCAAAAATCATCTCACATAAAATACTATAGGAGTATTTTAGCTAGAGCCAAACTCAGTATACAGATTCACTCTAAGTGTTGCTACCTCTTCTTCCTAAGCGATAACTTACTTGCGTTAGTAACCTTTCTGTGCTTATCGCTCGGTAGTATACTTTTATTATCAGGATGAGAGATATTTCGTTTTATATATATCTCGAGGACTTACCATCCTCTTCTTCCTGATTGTTTCTAGAACGAGATGCCTCCCTGACCAAGACCTGTCAGAAGGAACGACGACACTCCTCCACCACCACCACCCCCTCAGTTCGATTCCGTCATGTTCCAGGCCGCAGTTACCGCCGCCGTGACTGCAGCAATGGCACAAGTGAATGCTGGTGGGGCTGGGGGTGGAACCGACCCACAGAGACAAGATGGAAGTCAGGGGCATCAAAAAGAGTGTTCCTACAAGGACTTCATGACTGCGAAACCCAAGTCCTTCGACGGAAATGGAGGTGTCATCGCCCTGACTCGATGGTTCGAGAAGATCGAATCCATCTTCGAAATTTGCGTCTGTTCTGAAGCAAACAAGGTGAAGTTCGCCACCTGCACCTTCACCGACAGAGCTTTGACCTGGTGGAATGGTCGAGTCAAAACCCTAACCCTGCCAGTGGCTAATGTCATAGGTTGGGAAAGACTGAAGGAGCTCATGCTCGCAGAGTACTACCCGAGGGACGAAGTGCAAAAGTTGGAGCACGAACTTTGGAACTTGAAGATGAAGGGTTCCGACATCACTGCCTACACCGCTAGATTTTGTGATCTAGCTCTCCTCTGTTCGGGAATGGTCACCCCGGAAAGCAAGAAAATCGAGAGGTACATCTGGGGACTGACACAACCAACAAAAGGGAATGTATTGGCTGCTAGACCGATTACTTTTGAAAGCGCCAAGGATCTGGCACAGACTCTGATCGATCATGGAATCGATCTGGATGAGGTGGCAGCTGTCTCCGAGCCACAAAGGAAAGCGGTGGGAAGAGGAAGAAGTTTGGTAACAAACGGAAGAGTCAGTCTTCGCAGGAGCCCTCCAAGAAACAACAAACAGTGGCAGTTCATGCTGTTACTGCTCCTGCTGCTGCTCCCACTGCTGTTCCAACCACCCAATCTCCTACCGGTGGTTATGCTGCAAAACTACCCTTGTGCAACAAGTGTAACTTCCATCATCACGGGCCCTGCCATGAGTTGAGTTGCAACAGCTGTGGAAAGAAAGGACACACAGCTCGATACTGCAAGACACCGGCTCAACCAACCAACCAGGCTCCGGGAGCGGGCGCTGGTCAAACTTGTTATGGATGTGGAGAGGCTGGGCACTTCAGGAGAAACTGCCCCAAGGCAACAACTGGTGGCAATACAGGAAGAGTTCTGGTGATGGGCCAGGAGGAAGCAGTCGCTGATCCTACTGTTGTTACGGGTACGTTCCTCCTTGACAACTCTGATGCATGTATTCTCTTCGATTCTGGTGCGGAGAGGAGTTTTGTTAGTCATGCATTTAAACATCTAATCAAATGTAAATATCAACCTCTAACCGAAACATTTACCGTCGAGATGGCTAACGGAAAGAAGGAGAGCACTAACGACATATTCATAGGTTGTACTCTTACCCTAGACAATTACTCCTTTCCCATCGACCTTATGCATGTGTCCATCAAGAGCTTCGATGTCATTATCAGCATGGATTGGTTGAGTTCCAATCGTGCTGATATTCTTTGCTTGGAGAACGTTATCCATCTCAATCTTCCCTTTGGCGAAACCCTTGTGATTTATGGTGATAAGCTCAGTTCGAACCCCCGTATCATTTCGTGCATCAAAGCTCAGAAGTATCTGCAGAAGGAGTGCCATGCATTCCTAGCTCATGTTGTCGACGAAACGCAAAAAGTTAGAGACCTCGAGAGCATCCCCGAAGTCTGTAACTTTCCTGATGTTTTTCCCGAAGATCTCCCAGGAATCCCTCCCGAGCGCCAAGTCGAGTTTCGTATCGACTTAATCCCCGGAGCTACTCCTGTAGCTAAATCTCCCTACCGTTTAGCGCCATCGGAAATGCAGGAATTATCCAGCCAGCTCAATGAGCTTATCAGCAAATGATTCATAAGGCCGAGTTCCTCACCCTGGGGAGCTCCGATCTTATTCGTGAAAAAGAAAGATGGATCCTTTCGGATATGCATCGACTACCGAGAGCTGAACAAGCTTACCATCAAGAACCGGTATCCCTTACCCAGAATCAACGATCTCTTCGACCAACTTTAGGGAGCCAGTTATTTCTCAAAGATCGATCTGAGATCAGGGTACCATCAGTTGCGAGTTCAGGAGAATGATGTGCCCAAAACAGCATTCTGAACTCGCTATGGACACTACGAGTTTGTAGTAATGCCCTTTGGTCTAACCAACACACCGGCAGTATTCATGGACTTGATGAATCGGGTGTGCCGCCCTTTCTTAGACAAGTTCGCGATTGTGTTCATCGACGATATACTTGTCTATTCGCGGAGTGAGGATGATCATAAACAGCACTTAAGGCAGGTGTTGGAGACATTAAGGGCATAAAAACTATACGCGAAATTCTCGAAGTGCGAATTCTGGATTAGGAAGGTAAATTTCCTTGGACACGTGATTAGCAAGGAAGGAATACACGTGGACCCTTCCAAGATCAAAGCGATTGAGAATTGGTCTGCACCAAAGACACCCACAGAAATCCGACAATTCTTGGGTCTCGCGGGCTATTATCGCCGGTTTATCCAGAATTTCTCCAAAATCACAAAGCCTTTAACTACCCTGACACAAAAGGGTGTAACCTTTAGTTGGGGAGTTAGGCAAGACATTGTGTTTCAAACCTTGAAACAGGCCCTATGCAGCACACCTATCTTGTCCCTGCCCGAAGGGACGGAAGACTTCGTGGTCTATTGTGATGCATCCAATCAGGGCCTAGGGTGCGTGCTCATGCAGAGAGGAAAGGTCATCGCCTATGCCTCGAGGCAGTTGAAAACACACGAGGTCAATTACACAACTCATGATTTGGAGTTGGGAGCAGTGGTCTTCGCGTTAAAGATCTGGAGACACTACCTCTATGGAACCAAGTGCACTATCTTCACCGACCATAAGAGCTTACAACATATTTTTTATCAAAAGGAGTTAAACATGAGACAGCGGCGATGGGTAGAGCTACTCAGTGACTATGAGTGTGAAATTCGCTATCATCCCGGCAAGGCCAATGTGGTAGCAAATGCCCTCAGTCGAAAGGAGTATTCAGGATGTAAGGTAAAGGCACTAACAATGACCATCCATTCCCACCTGTCCGTGCAGATCAGAGAGGCTCAGCTGGAAGCCTTAAAACCCGAGAGCATGGCAGATGAAGCCTTGCGGGGAATGGATAAGAACTTAGAGGTCAAGGGTGACGGAGTTTACTATTTTATGAACCGGATCTGGACCCCGAAGTACGGTGGTTACAGAGAAGTTGTCATGAACGAAGCTCACAAGACTAAATACTCCGTTCACCCAGGTTCGGATAAGATGTATCTAGATCTCAAACAGCTCTATTGGTGGCCAAACATGAAAGCAGAGATCGCTACCTTCGTAGGCAAGTGCCTGACTTGCGCTAAGGTGAAGGTCGAATATCAGAAGCCCTCAGGTCTACTTCAACAGCCGGAAATACCTGAGTGGAAGTGGGAAAGGATAACGATGGATTTTATCACCAAGTTACCCAGATCTCCGAGTGGGCACGATGCCATCTGGGTAATTGTCGATCGGTTGACGAAGTCCGCTCACTTTCTTCCAATCAAAGAAAGATTCAAGATGGAGAGACTTACACGGATCTACCTTCAAGAGATAGTTCGCCTTCATGGTGTACCTGCATCCATTATCTCCGATCGAGATAGCAGGTTTACATCGAGGTTCTGGCAGTCACTACAGAAAGCTCTTGGAACTAAATTGGATATGAGCACGGCTTATCATCCGCAGACTGACGGACAGAGTGAGAGAACAATTCAGACATTGGAAGACATGTTGAGAGCCTGCGTCATCGATTTCGGCGCGTCATGGGACACTCATCTTCCTTTGGTTGAATTTTCTTACAACAACAGCTACCATACCAGCATCAAGGCTGCGCCGTTTGAAGCCCTCTATGGTCGTAAGTGCAGATCCCCTCTGTGCTGGGCTGAGGTGGGCGACACGCAGCTAGCCAGGGGTCAAGTCCCCGATCGTACTCTCAGTGGTCCTGAGATCATCCGAGAGACAACTGAGAAGATTGTACAAATTCGGGAACTACTGAAAGCCTCACGAGATAGACAAAAGAGCTACGCCGATAAGAGACGAAAACCCTTGGAGTTCCAGGTTGGTGACCGCGTCCTTCTAAAGGTCTCACCCTGGAAAGGCATGATACACTTTGGGAAGCGTGGAAAGCTAAACCCAAGGTACATTGGACCGTTTGAGATCCTTGCTAGGATCGGTCCCGTAGCATACAAACTCCAATTACCATGAGAGCTCAGCAACATCCACCCTGTTTTCCACGTATCGAACCTAAAGAAGTGTCTGTCCGATGAGACACTTGTGATTCCTCTCGACGAGATTGAAATCAACGAAAACCTCAACTTCGTGGAAGAACCGGTCGAAGTCATGGATAGAGAGATCAAACGAACGAAACAAAGTCGCATCCCGATAGTGAAGGTTCGCTGGAATGCCAAGCGGGGACCTGAATTCACTTGGGAGCGCGAAGATCAGATGAAACAGAAGTATCCGCGTCTCTTTCCTAATCCATGATTTGTATTCTATGTTCGAATTTCGGGACGAAATTCCCTCTAACGGGGGGATGATGTGACAACTCGAAACTTTGTCCGTCTCCGTTACGCGATTACCGTTAATAAAATTTTGAATTCATTAACTTTTCCGTCAAAATTCTTGGTTTAAAAAATAATCTAGTTATATATAATTAAATTATTTACGAGTCTGAACCAAAAGTCGCGCGGAAACCCGAATATCTCAAAAACCAAACAATTCCGGCCTAAGTAGGGTTACGACCGTAAACTAGTTTACGATCGTATACCTGTTTACGGCCGTAAACCCGTTTACGGCCAGTAAAGAGTGGACCCCACCACCGACCACAAAACCCCTATAAATATGAGACCCCCACCTTCATTTGAACACTTCTGACCGCAAACCCTCTCCTTCTCTCTCTAAAGACCTTGACCGTAAACACCTAAAAACACCTTCAAACTTCGGGAAACATCGAGAAACACCGTTTGGAGTCACTTCGGAACGTCTGGAGCACTTATCTCTTGAGTTTACGGTCCATCTTCAAAGACCGTAAACCCTGTTCTTGAGTTTACGGCCGTAAACTCACCAAGCCTTCAGAAACCGTAAACTATCAGTCGACCGTAAACTCTTGTTCACGGTCGTAAACACCTTTTAAGTGGTGCATTTGGCTGAAAACCCACTTTCCTCGATTCGATCAAGTCTCGGTAACATTCCTCAACCGAACACGAGTGTTCTTCTAACACTTTATGTATCGAAATCGCTAATTTAGATACATATATGTATTTATTTGATAATAGGATTCTGTTAAGTGTCACGTGCAACAACTCGAGGAATCTTCATTTCAGTCAGCGTTTTCACGCAACAACTGTGAGTTCATACCCCTACATTTTCCGTATTTTTAATGTTTTCAGGGGGGAATACAAGTTAAACATAAATGTTTTCAAAACTTATGCAAATCTCATACTTTAACCCTTTTGTACTATGTTGAGCATAAAGGACGTTTTCACTAAAATTGCATAGTTCCCCGGACACGTTATTCACTATACATGCAAACTATAATCGGTATAGTTTGGGATTTTTCTAAACATATCAAGTATAGAAACTTTCACTACTAAACATATGCTCTAAGACAGAAACAGTTTACAGTTTACATCACTACTTTATCATGGTATTCATAACTGTAATTATCACTACATACGCTATACATACGGATTTTCACTATGGTAGAACACTACTACACTACATGTAAACTAGATTGTAAGATATTGTGAGGCGCTACTTCACTACTGTACCCTTAGGTGTACAGGGATAAATCCTATCATAGTATAACCAGAGTCTCCTGGAGGGAGAGCGTGAGATTTGTGAATAGATCTATTCGGGACTGACAATCCCACACCCGAACTGCTAGCTACAGTTGGGCAGGCATGCCCAGGGTGACGAATGTCATTTAACTCGACGCCTGAAGAACGTTGGAAAGGTCTCTAGTCATATCAAGCATGGTTATACAACTCACATTATGTATAAATCACCTTTAGTTTACAACTTGACACTCTTCAACAGTTTTATTTATACTAAATAGAACTAATACGCACTACAACTGGGAACCTTTCAGAGTTTTCAAATAGAACTGAACATACAATGGTTTCATGAACGAAATACTTATACATCAGGATTAGCATCAGCTAGTCACATGAATTATTACTTTCGTGCATCACTACAGTTTTCAGTAACGAACAATCACGATTTCATACAGAATTGAGAACACTACTTTTTCGCTAAAAAAAATATCGGATTTTCTTGAAACCATACAAAACACTTTTACGAGCTCATCGACGATTTTCACTACAAACTACCGCTTATGAACTCACCAGCTTTATGCTGATACTTTCAAACTGCTTGTATTCTCAGGAAATCAGTAGACAGGTACTTGCTGGATTTTTGAGAAGCTGGAGCAATAAGAGTTTTATGTTTATACTTTACAAAGCTAGTCGATGTAATTCAAACAAGTTTCAGACAAAGTTTCAAACTGATGTAACCATTTTCATTTAAGTATTCACTGTAATGGTTGTGTTGCTATGATTGCTATTATTCATTGGCTGTGATGCTACACATGACGTCCTCCACCCCAGAACGTTTCCGCCATTCTGGTTTTGGGGTGTGACAGTACAAGGACAGATATTGCCCATGCAGTTGGTGTTGTTAGTTGGTTTTTATCAAATCTGTGAAAGAAGCATTGGGAAGCGGTTAAGTGGATTTTCAGATATCTACGTGGTACTTCCAAATTGGGTATAACATTTGGAAATGGAGCACATATGCTTGTTGGTTATACAGATTCTGATATGGCAGGAAATAAGGACAAAAGTGTGTTGCCTTGTCCACAACTGAGGCTGAGTATATGGCAGCAACAGAAGCATGAAAAGAGTTATCATGGCTGAAAAGATTTATGCAAGAGCTTAGATTTATGCAAAAACGCTACATGGTTCTTTGTGATAATCAAAGTGTCATTCACCTTGCTAAGAATTCTATGTTTCACAAAAGAACAAAGCATATCGATGTGAGGTATCATTGGATTAGAGATGCTCTTGAAGACAACTTGTTTGAACTTTAGAAAGTTCATATTGATGATAATGGTTACAATCTGTTGACTAAAGCTTTAACAAGGGAGAAGTTGAAGATATGTTGCTCGATCACCGGAATGGCGAACTCTTCCTCATAGGCCAAAAATGGGAGATTTGTTGGGTTTTCTCTTGGGTTTTTTAGCCCATGAGGAAAGCCCACTTCTTTAGCTCATGTATATATATGTGTTACATGCCCTAAATTCATCAACACACAAATTTTCAGCCACCAAGAGAGTTAGAGAGAGTAAGAAGCAAAAGAGGTTTTTTTTTCTCAATTCCCGTTTTTGAAGATACACCTACAGTGTTTGGTAATTTCCCGGAGATCCAACGGTCCGTTTTCTTTGATTTTTGGACAGCAGCTTCCTAACATCGAGACCTTCAGATCCAACGGTTGAATTATCGAGATCAGGAACAGAGTCTCGGGAATCTTCGCTTCTGTTTTCTGCTGGAAATCAGGAACGTTTTTGGTGATATTATTCTTTGTCTTTGCTTATTTGATTCCATATGCTTGATGTGATTTCGTTCCAAGTATATGATGATTATTGTATGTTTCTAGTACATCTAGAGAAGACTTTGTATTGCTCTAATATTTGTGATAGTTGATTTAAAGCGGCTCTAGTACTCCCATGGTTTTACTATCCTTTTTTTGAGAGGTTTCCACACTAAAATTCTGGTGTCTTTATTTGTAACATCCCAAAAACACAGTCTGAAAATTTCGTTTAATTTAATAATAAAAACCATAGTCGATAAACCTCGTATAAAATCATAAGCAATGTATCCCAAAATATTATAACAACTGTCAAATATATCAGAGTATAAACATCCCAGGCTGAACAAATGGTGTGTGCACTGCAATCTTCCCGAGCTCCTCTTTTGAAAACTGAGTACCTGAAACCAAAACTAAAAACTATAAGCACGAAGCTTAGTGAGCTCCCCCAAACTACCACATATCATACAATAACATATAAAAGCACATACTGGGCCTTGCCCACTGCATCGGACCGAGGTCCGGACTAACTGGGGCCTTGCCCCTGCATCGGACCGAAGTCCGGACTAACTGGGGCCTTGCCCCCTGCATCGGACCGAAATCCGGACTAACTGGGGCCTTTCCCCCTGCATCGGACCGAAGTCCGGACTAACTGGGGCCTTCCCCCCTGCATCGGACCGAGGTCCGGACTAACTGGACATAGCATAACATGATCATAGCATATAACATAAGCACATATACTGCATACTGCATCGGACCGAGGTCCGGACTAACTAACACATAAACATGCCTGAATCACAAAGACATCAAGCATACTGAACTACTGCATCGGACCAAAGTCCGGAACTATTGCTATCTAAACGGGCCGACATTGTGGCCGTAGACCCGTTCCTACTGGAAGGAAAACTCACCTCACACTGCTGAAGTCCCGTAGACACAATCACACACTGCTGAAGTCCCGCAGATTCAACCCCAGCTGCTGGCTGACAGATTCCCGATATGTCAATATCAAAATAACACCCAATTAATAATTGGGTTCCAACTCATAACCATAAGTCCATACTTGGGTAAAAGACTACTTTACCCCTATCTTAACTTGACTCAAGCCAAAGCCCAATCCAAAGGCCCAAAAGTCTAATAATAGACCAAAGCCCAACTATGGCCCAATTTTCTAAATTGGGCCCAACCTCCACATAGTCTTGCCTTAAGGCCCAATCATTCATTCTTGGTCCAACACTTGACATTCTCATGGTCCAACATCTCATAATCATCAAGGCCCAAACTATAGCCTCTCTATGGCCCAATTTTCTAAATTGGGCCCAAACCCTCATATGGGCCTTACCCGAAAGCCCATCTAAATATTCTAGTCCATATAATCATTCTTGGATGGCCCATTATTGGCCCAATTACCAAAACCCAATCGAAAGGCCCAACCCAAGGCCCAGGTGACATTAGGGTTTCACATAAAGTGATGATAAGGGTTAAGTGTTTCTTACTTAACCCATTAAGGACTTAATCCATTAAGTCCTTTAATCTACTAGATCAGTGATATGGAGAAATTGGACTTAATACACAATCCAATCTCAATAGTCCAAAAGTGGGTCCAATAAGTCTAAGGCCCAATTACTCACAATTAGGGTTTTCTAAACCTAATTAGGGTTTTTCACCCAAACATGGCCCAATAGGCCCAAAACTAATCCTTAAGCCCATCAGGGTTTTGCTAGGTCAATTAGGGTTTGCTTGTGGGGCACCACCCACTACCACCTCGGGTAGTGGTGGTCCATGGCGGCTCGCGGCGGCGGCCACCACCTTACGGTGGTGGTTATTATTATTTTTATTATTCAATGCTAATTACAGTTACAATACTTTTATCCAAAATAACACACACACACTCACTAACACACATTAACTAATACACACACTAACTAACACACACACACAGCCACACCATGGTGGCCGGCGGTGGCGATTGGCGGCAGCCACCACCCTATGGTGGTGGTGATGTCTTTTCCGGGAATTCCATCCATACACACATACACTCACCAACTGCAACACACCCATCTTCACGTCTTTTGCTCGGAAAGAGAAGCCAACCACCCGCCTGGCGGTGTATGGCGGCGGCAGCAACAACCCTTGCAATAACAGCCACCACCTCACGGTGGTGGCGGCGGTTCTGTTGATTCTCAGCCAAGAAAAACACGCCCATAGCACCAAAACTCGCACATCCACCTTCGAATACGCACCAGCCCCGGCCACCCCTGTGGTGGCGTGAAGCAGACGAGCAGAAAACGACGGAATATTCATCGGGATCCCACAACGTCGCAGCACCGGGCAAAAGCGGAGAAGAGAGGAAGAATACAGTAGGGAAGTGGTCGTACGACATCCAAACAACACCAACGACTAGGCTATCTCGGACCTCCACCGCTCGTAACTAGACATCGACTTCATAGCTCACCCTTTGTCGTTCACAGCGCAGGAACCTGGTCTCGGTGGTCCTTGTCGCTCACAGCGTCGCCGGCAGTGGATAGCGACTTGGTCCGCATCGGAAATGTGAATGGAAGGGAGGTGGCGACTGAGGAGTCACAAGGTGTGAAGGTGGCGGCTGGAATAGTCTTCTAGGGTTAGGGTTCCCGAAATACATATATACCTTGTGCCATTAAACTTATTTCCATATTGACAGGATCAGCCCCTCCTTCATTAAAACTTTTCAACTTTAATCAGTTATTTACTCTCTTGCCCCTGGTTCTATAATTCTTTTCATAATAGATCCCCATATTACCAATAAGCCCCCTAAGCCTTCAAATCTTTTCAATTTAAACCCATTTATTACCAAACGGACCATGGCTTCTGAAATCATTTTCAAATTAAGTCCAGAACTTGCACTTTTAACCCCCGACTTTTAAAATTCTTCACAAATTAGTCTGGGACTTACATTTATTAATTTATTTAAATAAACTGGGCGTTACATTATTGGTTGATTACTTATTTTTTTGGGTTGATTATATTGATCATATAACTTGCATTGGGGCTGATTGTTGCAAGTGAAAATATCCTATGTGTTTGCATAATAAAATGTTCATTGAAGACGACAAAGTAGTTTAGTCAAACGAAATATTATTTCGCATTGTTATTTACCTTTGTGGCTGCGTTATCCCATCAATTTTGTCTAAATAATAAACAAAACCCCATTAGATTTACAGTAAGTTTGTCATATGACAATTTTGGCGCGATAAGAGTACGCCTTTGGCGCGAATAGGGTACGTCGTTCCATATGTATGTAGAAGCTATGAGCGACCAAAATAAATCATTGGAAACCGTGTTGTGTGTGATTTAAGATCCGTTTGCGTCTCTGAATAATTTTTGATTCACATCACTGTAAACGGGCATGAAAAAATTTGAGCGGCCAAAGGCATCAAAAGGCGAAGATAGGATCGATTTGATCAGTAACATGCCGGATTCTATTCTTCTATTGATTCTTTCACTTCTTTCATCGACTGAAGAAGTAATAATTCGAAGCAGTATTTTGTCCAGACGATGGAGGTATTTATGGACTTCAATTCCCTCCCTAGACTTATTTTCCCGATTTCACCGAGAAGACAAATTAAAAAAAGACGAATTCAAAGACTTTGTGTTTTGGGTTTTAGCAAACAGATCCGTCGATTTGGATTGTCTTGATTTAGGTTGTTTCGATCACTATACTCTGTCAACAGTGAGGCGGTGGATTCACATGGCTGTTACAAGAAACGTGAAACAACTTCACTTGATGTTTTACCCTCAGGATGAGAATGAGGATGTCGAGATGCCCCCTTGCCTTGTGAGTTGCGTTTCCTTGGAGGTATTAGGGTTAAATTTGAGCTATCATCGTCTAAGGTTAACTAATATTATGGGGTTTCCCGCACTTAGAGATCTTGATTTGATCTATGTTGACTTATTGGGAGATAGGGATGTGGTAAAAGCTTTTTTTGAAAGCTTCCCTTTGCTTGAGGGCTTGAGTTTGATATCCTGCTTCATGAACGAACGTGGTCTTCTTTATATTTCATGCCCAAAGTTAAAAGTGCTGAGAATTGAAAATGAAAACGATGAGTTGATGTGTGACAGCATTAAGATTTGTTGCCCAAAGCTGGTGGATTTGGAGTTAAGAGGTCTTATAGCAAATAATTTTTTCTTTGAATGTCTAGACTCATTGAATAAAGCTGAGATTGAGCCTAAATTGACGGGGAACATCAAATCTGTGTTGATTCCTGGAATTTCTCATGTGGAACATTTGTGGATCGACCTTTACTTCTTTAGTCAGGTACATATTTTTATACTTATGCACAACTCTTCATTGCTCTTTAAAAACTTTGTTGTGTAATTTCTGCAAGGGTTTTTAGTTTACCAGCTTTTTTATGAAAGAGTTGACCGAAATCAGACAAGACTGGTGCTCTTGTTAAAACATGAGAACATTGATGGCAAAATGCAGAAGTTCCATTTGGCAACAGTTCTGTATAAGTGAAAATGTGAAGAAGAGTCTATTAATTAAATATTAGAACATTAAATTTTTAAATGATGTTTCTTTTGTACTTAATGAGAAATTGGTGTAATCTGGTAATAAACTACATAGGTGTTTATTTTTAACCTAATGTAGAAAGCGCGCTTTAATAGACAAAAGCATGAAATGTTTTGGATCAAAATCTATAGCGTCAATAAGGGGTGAATTATTACTAGGCGGATAGTATGTATATATTTCTCAATCTATGTTTTTACTTTCCAAACATGTAATTCATATTCCTTATTGAGTTTTTAGAAAAGAATAATGATACTTGGAGATGTTTGAAGGTATCAATGGTTTTCATCAAATTTTTATCATTTGAGTGTACATGCATACATATTTAGTACCATGAATAATAACCCCAATCCTTACTTTCTGTCATTATCATAGTGCATTAATGCTGCACGTGATCCGGCTCTACCTAATCTCAAGACTCTGGCACTAACCACAGGAGTTGATGCGTTCACCATGGATATCATTCGAATTCTCAAATGTTATCCCAAAGTAGAGTCTCTCAAGTTAATTGTTAAAGAGGTATTCTCATATGATCCAATGGTATTTTTTTTATGTCGACCATGACCCGTCTTACTAAATCTCAGTTTTGACTTTTGACCATGTCTCATCCACCCGTTGTGCCACCTCTACATAGGGACTTGCACATAAAACATCTCAGATGATCTTTAGACAGAATTTTTCATGAACCCTAGTATATGAAGAAAAAAAAAACAACAATTGAGCCAATAAATAGCCTTTTCAAGAATTAATTTCATTAGTTTAAATTTCCGCACCTCTCATGAAAAAACTTATTCTTTTGTTTGATGCTCTAGAAATTTGATGGACCAGAAGAGTGGGAGTTGCATGAAGGCGAAGCAAGGAGACTCATGACTCCAGATGTGAAGAGGGTTGAGTTTTTTGAATTTAAGGGAGAAAAGCCGAAATTCATTTCAGATTGGGAGGAAGATGTATATATGGAAATGGTTTTTAGTTGGGGTACCAAAGCCAAGTACTTTTAGTGTAGATTATGATGTTACAAGCTTTCTGGTAAACCATAAGTAGCACGTACCTATTCATGTAATAGGGTAACTAGACTTCTTGGTTAGATTTGGAATTTTGCTTCATGGTGTTTTAGCTTCAGCTATAACTATAACTAGATAATACTTGTTTTGGTTCTACGGTTTTGTTCATATATAATCTGCTGTAAATATTACAACGATTACGTAAGTAAAACCAAAAGCATGTAAGTAACCTGTTGTCGTCCAGATCACAGAAACAAGATTGGCTTACTTTAATTTGATTATATGTAACCTAAATGATTACAGTTGTCTTTCAAAAGGACAGTCTCACCTAGATGAGTTCAACTGAACCAAATTAGTAACTGACTATGAAACTGCCCCACATAAACTACTTATACCATATAGTAACCGACTTTACCGCCTAAAGACAGAAATAACTGACTAGATATTATCACAAAGGAAATAAAACGAAAAGTGAATAGGAAAACGTAATGCAAAGCTGCAGGTCATGGCTGCATATTATGTCTTCCTTCTCGAATAGCTCTTCATAATTGTGAGATGAAACACATGGTGAATGCTAGTCGATCGTGGAAGTTGCAACTGATAAGCAGTCGGGTAAGGACTAGGGTTGTTCACTGTTTGGATAAAACCGAATTGTCCAATTGGATAATTTGGATTTGACTATTTGGTTCGGATATTCAGATTTTTGGATTATTTTTTTAGCAAAACCGAATTATTATTTTGGATTTCGGATTGGTTTTGGTTTATAAAATAAAAACCCAATTGTCCAAAAAAACCGAATAACGATTTATTATTTATTTTCAATATATATCTTTTATCATTTATAAATTTACTAAATTATTTTTTAAATGGATTAGAAAGTTTTAATATGTATTTCATGCCAAAAAAAATTTATCTACGAAATACTAAACTACAATATATTTTTTTCTTAGTAGTTAGTTATAAATTTTAATTCACAACTAAACATTTTTTTAGTTTCTTTTATAGAGTTGATTAATATTCAAGTTATATATATTTTTAAACGTCCTACCTTTTGAAAACCAAATTGTAAAAAACCGATCTAACTGAATTGTAATTTGGTTGGATTAGATCGGTTTTGAATTTAGTTTGAACTATTCGGATCCATGTTTTGAAAACCTAAATCAATTTGGATTCACTTGATTGGATCGAATCAAACCGATCCATCCAAATGAACACCCCTAGTAAGGACCATAGTATCAAGCAACCAATTTCAGACCGTTATGCACCACCAAGGACTTTTGACGATATGGTCAAAACATTAAAAAGACTAGATCAGCAATGGCAAACTCTACCTCCTTGCAACTTATTTCTGAATATTGCTTCATTTGACATTTTGCTTTCAATAATTGGAGTCTTGCTTTGTTTAATTTGTTCAAATTGTTCAATCTTGGCAGATTCTTATTTGTCCCTCAACAGATGTGGATGGTCTCTACCATAGAACACTTAGAACACTTTGAAAGGGGAAGTTTTGAGATTGGCATGGAATGAGGTGTTGTACCAATATGGAAATATTTTTTTTCCATTGTTTTGGCCTAGTTAACATAAAACATCTAACTTATTGCTCAAGGCATTAGTTCACCACTTCAAATTGTCCATGAGAGGATGATAGGTTGTATTGTACTTGAGTTGCGAGATTTGTAGTTTAAAAACCCCTGCAAGATTGCAAGATGAGAATTGCAATTAATGAGTTACAAAAACTTTTAACTTACATGATTATTCTAGAATACTAATTTAAATACATTTTAAATATTTGATTTTGGGTTGGTCTTGATATGACCCTGCAAGATTGCAAGATGGAGGATCCATCGGATACTCCAATCTTGGAGCGAAGATGAAGAAAGGTGTTGCATCCTTATGGTTTTGTAAGAAGATCAACGAGTTGATCAGACGAGTTGATGTGCAGAATTCTTAAGTAACAATTGGCCACCTTTTCATTGACAAAATAGTAATCTAAAGCAATATGTTTCATGCGAGAATGGTACACTAGGTTGGCACACAAGTACATGGCACCCATGTTCTCACTTAAAAATGTAGTTGAATGAGATCTTTTGATGCTGAGATCGGTGAGATCTTTTGATGCCGAGATCGGTGAGTAGATGTTCTTGATGGGTTTTGAGCATTCTAACACTTCCTAAGTGTACATGCAACCCTAATAACCTTGAATCTATGTTTGTCTAATTATCATGCAAAGTTGAATTCCAAGGTTATATTCCTATCTAGCATACATGGGGAACATTTTTAACTTGAATGAAAGATAGAATAACTTACCTTGTTGTTGATTATGATCCTTGAAACCTTGTGAGCCTAGCACCCCAAGTGTGATGCCTCAAATGCTTCACACAACACCAAATGCAAAGGAGTAAACTTTGAGAGAATCTTACACTTGCAAAATCGGCTCTAGCCCTCTTGTTTCTTAGTGTCGCCGATTTTGGGGAGAACACCTTTGTTTATATAGTGTGTTGCATTAGGTAAACCCTAATGTAATATGACTCTTCATTTCATGATCCATGGGTTAACTCCATGGAGCATCCTATGGGTGGAACCCAACTTGATAATCCATGGAGCCTCTTAGCCCACTATATAAGATATGGAAGATTTACATAATCTACCCATATATTTAATTAGTTATCTTTTGATCACTTAATTAATTCTTGATCAAACTAATTAAATAATATTATTAATATATTAGAACTTATAATATATTAATAAACCATAAGTGTTATTTCTCTCATTTTAGTTTATCCAATTGCATGGTGCCATGCAACCCAGATGGACCATGCCGGGTCGGGTCAAGTACATACCAGAAATAGTTATGGACTTAGACACCTTATCCAACAGTCTCCCACTTGGATAAGTCAAATAACTATAACTGTAAGTATGACTTCAGGAACCGATCAACAATCGTAGCTCTTTCAAGGTCTCTTGGAACTGAGAAGATGATGATACGCCATTTAAGATAAGTGATCATATAATCCTCTGTTCTAGATATCAGCCGGAAAAATACATGGAACAATGTCTTACTTATTGTCCAGCAGTTTGTTTCCCGATTTCCGATTTGTTTGACAAAGAACTTAATTGAACACATCAACTTAGTTCTGACCGGGCCCGGTACATAGGTCAAAACAAAATCATCGAGGGGCCCAGATATCAGCTTCTAATCCAAGAAGGAACAGATAAACTTCGACTCATATGTTTGTTCTACTGCTCATTGAATTATACACAAGAGCACGTTTTATAACATCGAGTTACCAATGCGTTTTCGTACAACCAATGCATAACCAACTCATAAGTAACAAATCATATATCTAGGTTTGAAGACTTATATGATATTACCGTCTCACGATCACTCGAGATAAATTCCATGAAGTGATTCCAGTGAGCGTGGGTTGAGTCCAATGCTCAGAACTTATGAGCACTCATGAGTGTTGTAGCCATGTCCAACAACTTAGACCTCTGCAACCAATCATGACAGTCTTGATTCATACCTACTTCCGACATATGACCGACTGTGGAGGTTCGAATAATATGATATACCAAACATAATTATTCTGGAAGTCAAAACATGCAAAAGAAATATAGTAAACGACCGGCAAGAGATAGCAACACTTTACTCATAAATAAAACACCTTTTATTCATCATCTAATGTCAATTACACTTTACAAATTTCAAGATTATCTAACTACTAAATCTAATATCATCCTTCAGCCCTATGCTCTGAGCATGCTGGAGATGCTTAACCCGAGTCAGTCCCTTCGTGAGGGGATTTGCTGGATTCTCATCCGATGATACCCTCTTTGCCACGAGGAGTCCTTCTTCTATTCGATGTCTGATGAAATGGTATTTTCTGTCGATGTGTCTGGATCTCCCGTGATCCCTTGGTTCCTTTGCTAAGGCAACTGCACTTTCACTATCACAGAAAATTTCCATTGGCTCTTTAATAGCTGGTACAACTCCAAGGTCTCCAATGAAGTTCTTCAGCCATATCGCCTCCTTTGCTGCCTCGCTAGCTGCTATATACTCTGATTCGCAAGTTGAATCAGCCACTGTCTCTTGCTTGGAACTCTTCTAAGAAATTGCTCCTCCGTTTAAGGTAAAGACCCAGCCTGACTGAGAGCGGAAATTATCCCTATCAGTCTGAAAGCTAGCATCACTATACCCTACAACTCTCAAGTCTTCACTCCCACCGAGGGTAAGGACCCAGTCCTTAGTCCTCCGTAGGTACTTGAGGATATTCTTTACCGCAGTCCAGTGTGCCTTGCCAGGGTTCCCCTGATACCTGCTAACCGTGCTCAAAGCAAAGGCTACATCAGGTCGAGTACACGTCATAGCATACATGATCGATCCTACAGCCGAAACATAAGGTATTCGAATCATTTCTGCTATCTCAGCCTCAGTACTAGGGCTTTGTGTCTTACTCAATCTGGCGTTACTCTGGATGGGTAACTCTCCTTTCTTGGAGTCCTGCATGCCGAATCTCTTCAGCACCTTATCCAAGTAGGTACTCTAACTAAGTCCAATTAGTCTTTTACTCCGGTCTCTAAAGATCCTTATCCCTAGAATATAGGCAGCTTCTCCTAGGTCCTTCATAGAGAAACACTTCCCAAGCCAGGACTTAACTTCCTGTAGAGTTGGGATGTCATTTCCTATGAGTAGTATGTCATCCACATACAATACCAAAAAGCTAACTATACTCCCACTAGCCTTGACATATACACAAGATTCATCTTCACTCCTAGAAAAGCCAAATTCTTTGACTTTCTCATCAAAGCAAAGATTCCATCTGCGAGGTGCTTGCTTTAACCCATAAATGGATTTCTCAAGCTTACACACTCTATTAGGGTACTCTGTATTGATAAAACCCTCTGGCTGACTCATATAAACATCCTCAGCCAACTTTCCATTAAGGAAAGCGGTTTTGACATCCATTTGCCATATTTCATAGTCATGAAATGCAGCTATGGCTAACAGAACCCTAATAGACTTAATCTTGGCCACTGGAGAAAAGGTCTCATCATAATCAACTCCCGGAGTTTGTGAGAAACCCTTTGCAACCAGTCGTGCCTTATAAGTGTGTACATTACCATCCATGTCGGTCTTCTTCTTGAAGATCCATTTGCACCCTACAGTCTTATGACCTGGTACATTCTCAACCAAGTTCCAAACTTGGTTGTCATACATGGACTGTATCTCGCTGTCCATTGCCTCTTTCCACTTGGTTGACTCAGGGCCTGCCATGGCTTCCGCGTAACTGTTAGGTTCATCCAGACCTATCAGTGTCTCATCACTGATAAGTGTATCACCTTCCGCAGTAATATGGAATCCATAGTAATGCTCAGGTGCATTCCTAACCCTTGTGGAACGCCTCAGAGGTACAGACTTGTCAATTGGCTCAACAGGAGTTTCCTCCTCAAGTTGAGTGCTAGGGTTTGAAGTTCCTTCACCACTTGACTCTTGAATTTCTTCAAGGTCAACTTGCCTCCCACTGTCTCCTTGGCTTATGAACTCTCTCTCTCTCTCTCTCGAAAGAAAGCCCTCCTAGCTACAAAGACCACATTCTCACTAGGTCTGTAGAAGAGGTAACCAAAGGATTTCTGTGGGTAGCCGATGAAAATACACCTCTCACTTCGAGGTTCGAGCTTATCATGAGTCTCGCGTCTCACGAAAGCCTCGCAACCCCAAATCTTAATGTGGTCTAGTTTGGGTACTTTACCAGTCCACATCTCATGAGGAGTTTTGGCAACTTTCTTTGTGGGAACTAGATTAAGGATATGGGCGGCAGTCTCTAAGGCATACCCCCAAAATGAGATTGGTAGCGAAGCTCGACTCATCATGGAACGAACCATATCCAACAAGGTTCGATTACGCCTCTCAGCTACACCATTCAACTGCAGTGTCCTGGGAGGTGTCAATTGTGAGACAATCCCACATTCCCTAAGATAGTCGAGGAACTCTGAACTAAGATACTCACCACCTCGATCGGATCGAAGCATCTTAATGCTCCTGCCCAATTGATTCTCGACTTCCTGTTTAAACTCTTTAAACCTCTCAAAAGTCTCTGACTTATGCTTGATTAAGTAGACATATCCATATCTACTGTAATCATCAGTAAAAGTCAAATAATAACGATTAGCATCCCTTGTGGCATGTTTGAAGGGCCCACACACATCCGTGTGTATAAGATCCAACAAACCTTCACCCCTCTCACAAGAACCTGTGAAGGGTGACTTTGTCATTTTTCCAAGTAAGCATGATTCGCAACTATCATCTGACTTTAGGTCAAATGACTCCAATACTCCATCCTTTTGGAGTTGGCCTATGCGTTTCTTGCTTATATGTCCAAGACGACAATGCCATAATGATGCTTTATCCAAGTTATTATCATTAACAGAATCAATACACAATACATTATTTCCTAAGTTATCAACCACAGATACAGTTTCATACATACCATCACAAGGTAATGCTTTAAAATAAAGAACATTATTAAAGAAAGCATTAATCGAACCAACTTCATTATCAAATGAAAAGGTGAAACCTTGTTTATACAATGCATGAAAGGAAATAATATTTCTTGCCATTTCTGGCGAATAACAACATTTATTCAAATCTAAACTAAACCCACTACTTAGCGATAAAGTATAAACTCGAATCTTGGTGACAGGTAAAGCTTTCCTATTCCCCATGATTAAGTTTATTCTTCCATGCTCCACATTCTCACTTCTTCTTAGTCCCTGCAAATCAGAACAGATATGAATACCACAACCGGTATCAAGGACCCAAGAGTTAGAATGGGGTGAGTTATTAGATAAGATAGTGTAAATACCTGCATGGTTGGGTTTAACTTTCCCATCCTTCACATCTTGCTGGTACTTTGGGAAGCTCCGCTTCCAATGTGACTTTTCATGGCAATAGAAGCATTCAGCCTCTTTAGGGTCAGAAGAAGGAGTGACGAAACCTTTCTTGGTTCCACTTGAAGAAGAGCCATCAAGGGTCCTAGCCTTGGTACCCTTCGAAGAGCTCTTCCTCTTCTTCCCTCGACCTTTCCCGATTGCCAAAACCGGGGCGGAGTTTGGAGTAGGAGTGTTAACAACCGACTTACCCTTAAGACCTATTTCTACGGTCTTGAGGAGTCCCTGAAGTTTGCTGAGTGTGACCTCTTCCTTATTCATGTGATATGTCATGCAGAATTGATCATAGCACGATGGTAAGGAGTGCAAAATGATATCTATTGCAAGCTCCTCAGGGAAGTTCACATTAAGCTTCAGCAACCGATCCACATACCTTTGCATTTTCTGCATGTGGCTCGTGACGGATTCCCCGTCCTTCATCATGGTTGTTATGATAGAGCATATGATTTCATACCTCTCTTGTTGTGCACTTTGATGGTATCTTTCCATCAGATCTTGGTGCATTTCAAAAGGGTAGAAGTCCTCATAGGACTTTTGGAGTTCCGTTGTCATGGTGGCCAACATGATGCATGCCACTTTTGTATCATCCCTTTCATGTGCCCGGAAGTCAGCGATCTCCTGGGGAGTTGCAGTGGTCTCATCAATCACCTTAAGCTCCTTGTCAAGGACATATTCTTTGTCCTCGTAGCGGGTAATCATCCTGATGTTTCTGATCCATTCATTGAAGTTGGATCCATTAAAAGTGACTTTCCCACACAAGTTCATAAGGGTAAAGGAGCCATTAGGATTAGAGCCAGAAGCAGCATTGTTTGAAGACATCTGAAAGAAGAGAACAAGATTAGTTTAGATATTAAGAGAGTCCTTAATAAAACACCCAATGTAATATTAAGGCTAGGATCCAATCACAATATATTATAACTTAGAAGAGGTATGTCGTAATCCAAGCTATAACATATTTGAAAGGTAGGTGAATGACGATTCACCAATTTCCACCATGAAAAACGAAATATAGATATTAGGTTTTTAATTGGTTCTTAGAAATTCCTAGATTCTTTTGAGATTCAATGAACTTTTCAAAGGCATGTTTCAATCTCGAGTGTGCCCTCCAAGTTTTGTGACTGGGATACCGAGGATCACAAAACGAGGTGTGAAGTAACCATGCAAATCACTTGGTACACTTAATGTTTATTACTCAATCGATGTGCCGGTTAACCACACGAGCTCCACCGACCTATAATAAACTTTAAGTCACCGTTTACCTTCCTTGTTAAGTCCAAGTTAGTGTGCCGGTTAACCACACGAGCTCCACTAACGACTTAAACAAAGTGTAAAGTGTAATTTCATGGATTAGCACCTTATTCACATTTTCCTAAAGTAACTAAGATTGGGAATTTAATAAAAGCATTTAGTTACTTTATAATATTCATCATACTTTTAATGAGAATTTATAAGTCCTTGTCCTACCCGTTCGGCTAACGACCCTCCACCGATCAAGGAAGCGGTGGGTGAGAGTGGACACCCATTAAGTTGCCATTTTATAGGCAACAACCTTATACCCCCCTTATAGACCGGCTTCGTGAATGAGGCGTACTAGCGGTAAGACGACTTGATCTTATACATATATATATTAGTAACTATAATATTATAAAGTATAAGGGTTGAATTTTAACTTTTAAAATTCTAAGGGTTGGAACTAAAGTTTTAATCAAGACTTTACTTGTTCCAAAACTTGAGGGCAAGTTTTGTAAACTTCCAAAACTTTTCATTTCTTATAACTTGTGAATTAATTGAGTAATAAAAATGAAGACTCTTCATTTTTATAACTCTTGTGTTCTTTTAATGGCTTTAATAAAATTGAGACTTTTGGTTTTCCATAACTTGAGGACAAGTTATGGACTCCATTAAAACACATTATGATCATGAATTAAACTACCATGAACGTTACAAACAATTCCTATGATCATCTAATCTTCATAAGTTCAAGAACATGAATATGAACACTTTCAAGAATCAAAATTACACTTAAAAAACTTGTAATTTTGATAATTGCCATTGTAAATGGATTAGCATAAACATTACACCATCTAAGACAAGTTTTAAAACACCAAAACAGTTTAGGGTAATGTTTCTAGTCCATTTCCAGCAACAAATGTCGAAATTCTGAAAACTGCAGCCTCTACTCGTCGAGTGCAAGAACAGACTCGACGAGTAACTTGCATTTGTTCATGGACTCGTCGAGTCCCCCCATGGACTCGGCGAGTTCATACTAGCAGAAAACAGAAAAACGATTTTTTCAAGCAGTTTGCACAAAAAAACAACAAACAAGCCTAGGCTCTGATACCACTGATGGTTTTGAGCATTCTAACACTTCCTAAGTGTACACGCAACCCTAATAACCTTGGATCTATGTTTGTCTAATTATCATGCAAAGTTGAATTCCAAGGTTATATTCCTATCTAGCATACATGGGGAACATTTTTAACTTGAATGAAAGATAGAATAACTTACCTTGTTGTTGATTATGATCCTTGAAACCTTGTGAGCCTAGCACCCCAAGTGTGATGCCTCAAATGCTTCACACAACACCAAATGCAAAGGAGTAAACTTTGAGAGAATCTTACACTTGCAAAATCGGCTCTAGCCCTCTTGTTTCTTAGTGTCGCCGATTTTGGGGAGAACACCTTTGTTTATATAGTGTGTTGCATTAGGTAAACCCTAATGTAACATGACTCTTCATTTCATGATCCATGGGTTAACTCCATGGAGCATCCATGGAGTATCCTATGGGTGGAACCCAACTTGATAATCCATGGAGCCTCTTAGCCCACTATATAAGATATGGAAGATTTACATAATCTACCCATATATTTAATTAGTTATCTTTTGATCACTTAATTAATTCTTGATCAAACTAATTAAATAATATTATTAATATATTAGAACTTATAATATATTAATAAACCATAAGTGTTATTTCTCTCATTTTAGTTTATCCAATTGCATGGTGCCATGCAACCCAAATGGACCATGCCGGGTCGGGTCAAGTACATACCAGAAATAGTTATGGACTTAGACACCTTATCCAACAGTTCTACCCTTCTTGAGTTGCAGCATTGGCGAGAGCTTTATATTCAGCTTCTATTGAAGACCTATTGAAGACCTGGAGACCGATATTTGTGTTGTTGAACGTCGGGAAATGATCTTTGAGCCAAGATGTAAGATGTAGGCAATTGTTGAACGCCCGTCATTAGAAATTCCTCCCCAATCTAAGTATGAGAATACTTTGAGATCAAGAGGTGAGTTGTGCCTAAGAAACAAACCATGATAAATCATACCCTTCAAATAACGTAGCACTCTCTTTAAAGCTTGCCAATGAGTTTGAGTAGGGAGTGCATAAATGTGACAACCCGAAATTTCTATCTTGTACAACCGTTCAATTCAATCAAAGTCAGACTTGTTTTTGGCTATCTTTTAGCCCTGTTAAAGGTATGTTTGGGTGTTTTAAACCTAGTACCTTAAAGGATAAAGTGTTAGGAAGTATCGTATAGAGTTCAGTGTGCAGCATACAAGCCGGAAACTCCACCAGAAGGAGTTTACGGCCGTAAACTAGAGTTTACGGCCGTAAACACCTCATTGGCCGTGAAATCTTCCCTTCATATGAGTTATTCCTTCATTTTTCACCTTTTTCACACACTTCCATCTCAAGAACTCGATTTTCTCTCAAGTATCATCAAGAACTTTCATCTTGATCTTCAATCTTATAGGTAATATTTCCATTTTCAAGTTGATATTCTTCTATATCTAGTGAAGATTCATGTTTTCATCCATGGAATCATTCTTTTTGGTTAGATCTTTAAGTATTCACACTTTCACCAAGAACACTCACTAGTTCTTGGACCGTGAACCCCCTCCCAAGCTTAAAAAACGTGAGTATATCTTCTATCTCCTAGTTAGGCTTGTTAAACTCTTGATTCTAGACTTAGATCATCATAAAATACATGAGCATCAAAAGTTTACGGCCGTAAACCCTTGCATGGCCGTAAACTCTTGTGTTGATGGATGTTTTGGCCCTTAAACTCCCTTATATTCGAGCCTAGAATCGAAAGCACTTGTTGAATGCTTGATAGGACCATAAAACACCTCGTTTGCAAGTCCTCCCATGAGTGTACGGCCGTAAACCCCTTGACCGTACACTCTAGGTCCGTATACTCCTTTAGGCCGTAAACACAATGGTCGTGAACTCCATTGTATGGTCGTAAACCCCTTAGATGCAATCCTTTGTGATTGTAACACTTCCATATAAGTGTTTCCTAGTTCCTAAGGTGAATCTATATCATGATTAGTTGCTTATACACTAATTATATCCATATATGTATCATTATATGCTTATTAGGATCCGTTTGTGCTCGAGGCTTCACTTGACACTTAGCATCCTAAATCGATCTTTCATTCGTATCACTCACTACAGGTGAGTTCATACCCCTTAACTTACCTTTTAAATGATTTTAAATGCTTTTAGGGGGGGGATACAAGTAGAAACATTATAATTATTATATCAATCACATGTGATTAATAACTATCAAACAGATAGATTTCTTATACTTCAAACTGTGTTTTCAAACAAATTGCTTCAAATAGTTTTACAAACTCTTTTATATGCAAAACTCTTTATCAAACTCTTTTAAACTTATATTTTGTCAAATCATGTCTATATAGATATAGTTATATAAGTAGGATTGAAAGGACTTAGGACTGATAATTCGCTTTATTTCCTGTTCCTTGTTTGGTTGTGGACTTAGGGTATCGGTTGTTTTTCCGAAGGTCGTTTGAATCTTAGTTATATATTATGTGTATGTATATAGACATAAAAGTTCTTCATTCAGTTCAATACCTTTGGGTAGCAAAGGTGTACAAACATGTTCATTCATACAAACAACATTGCTAGTAAACTATAATAGGTATAGTTTAGGAAGTCATTACTTACTATTTCTAGAACAATGAAACATACAAGAGTCAGTTCATACATGAGTCAGTACAAACATACTATAAACAATACTCACTATAAAGAGAAACAGATAGAACATACTATAACGAGAGACAATACTCACTATAAAGAGAAACAGATAGAACATACTATAACGAGAGACAATACTCACTATAAAGAGAAACAGATAGAGCATACTATACACTAGACAGAGAGAACATACACTACACTAGAACATACTATACAAATACAAGAATACTATAACATTAATGTGAGATACTACTTCATGACGCGGAAAAATACTGTTGTGCCACGTTTTGTACCCAGAGTCTCCTGGAAGGAGAGCGTGAATTTGTGTATAGATCTATACGGGACTGACCATCTTACACCTTGCTGCTAGCTACAGTGGGACCTGCAGGTCTACAGGTGACGAATGTCATATCATTTTAATGTCTCGAACGTCGTGTTATACTAGTCGATCAAGTATGGTTACAATCTTATCACATTTTACCTTAATTAAACAAACAAGTTTAAGGTAGTTAGTACATTGGTAGTTACTTAGATAAAACTCCAGTACATCTTTATTTTCCCATTTCATTCACATTGTGATCTTCTCACATAAACGGAAATGAAAACTATATTTTGGTAATGATAGTCATACTTTGGGAAAACACTCGCTTTTACAAAAGAACAAACATAAAGAACAGTTGGGTCTTGGTAGAAGACTACTTTAGTAGAAAATATAGGATTTTCTAGGAAGTTTACAAACATTTACATCAAACACTGACAAACATTTACATCAAACGTTTACAAATACTTTCTTCTAACTTATACAAACAATGACACTAAAATACTTATGAACTCACCAGCTTTAATGCTGATCTACGCTTTCAAAATAACTTGTATTCTCAGGTCACCAGTAGACAGGTACCGATGACCAGGTTTTGAGAAGATGGAGCATATTCAAGACTCATCTCTTATTTTGATTCATATTTTTGGTGTCTTAGAAACTATACAGAACACACTTGTATTAAATTATATTATTAATGCAATGGATGATGTTGTTGCTTGTTTTACTATTATGCATTATTGTGATACTGTACATGACGTCCTCCGCCCCCGAACGTTTCCGTCGTTCCGGTTTGGGGGTGTGACAGATTGGTATCAGAGCATTGTTTATAGTGAATTGAGTATATCAACCCATAAAAGATATACAACTATAAACACAACGAGATTAAAATACTCTGACCAAGAGTTTATACTTTTAAATAATAAAATATTTAACCAAAGTATACATACCTGCATTCATACTAAAATCAGTGTCACTAGGACAGAACAAAAGTATTACGATTGTTGGACAGCACAAGTAGACTTGGGGACATATAATCAGATCTGGGAGTGATATAGCCTGATCAACTATATCTTTTCGAGAAGTGATTAGCATGTGCCTAGGAATGGTTGTGATGTTGCAGCAATTCTAAAAACTTACCAACACTACTACAATGAGAACATTAGAACAGAACATAAACTTAAAATACTATAAGAGTATTTTGTGTTACTATAACTACTTGTGTGTAAACTAAAAAGGTCTTTATTAGTATGTCAATAGTTGCTGAGTGAATACGCTAAGGTTATATGTGACTAGGGTGTTATAGACTTAGAATATGTGATCTTTGCTTTACATCTTGTTCCTTGTTTGGTTGTGGATTTAGAGTTAGGATCGCTTATTCGAAGGTCTATCCTGTTTTGGTTACATATGACTGGTATGCACTACGCAAATGTTGGAGTAACTGGTAAGGATCATCTTATAATTATCTTATTTAGTACGTCTATTAATTATTTCTTTTACCCCCATTCTCACGTAGATAACATGGCTGGATTCAATCTCCCCGGTGACCCGTACTTTCCCAACCACAACAATGGTGGATGGCTCGATGATGAGCCAGAAGAGAATCATGTGATTCCGTTAGACGATGACTTTGCAGAGAACTTCCCGGAGGATTCTGACTCCGAGCCAGAAGTCAATGATCAACCCCTGGTAGCTCCAATCCCAAATCCTAACCCTCGTCGGCTTTTCAAGGCCCGACGCCTCTATGGGTGGAAAGTTTGGAGACATGGAGTCAAGAACAGGGTCAACCCATGCCATACAACGGAGACAGAAGCTTCTACAACTTGAGCGAGGGAGGCTCAGCGGACAGAGTCCTGCCTATTCTGGTTCGCAGAGTTGCTCGTAACGAAATACACAGTAGGACATCCCTCAACCGAATCGCGGAAGTTGATGCTAATGCAGAAATCAATATTGTCCGCATTCGTCGTCTGGAAGATGCTCGTGAGAGAGCTGCGAGAGACCATGAGTCTCTACTGCAAGAACTAGCTGTGACTCGATCCGAAGTCATAGAACATCGCGTGCGTCTGCGAGTGTACAAGCGACGCCTTCTTGACATGGAGCGTCAACTTGCTGATTTAAGGGTTCGCCCAAGGGGTTCTCGTTGCCAGTAGGGAACGCTCTGCTCATATTTCCTTTTTATCTAAGGATTATCCTTCTTATCTATGCTCTAGGTAGCACTTTTCCCTGTAATTTCCTGTTTATCTTAAGACCTTGAACTTTCAGTCGATTAGGTCTTTATGCTGTAAAAAATTTCTTATCCTGGTTTGATGTAAGACCTACTTCTAGGTCATTTTCCCGAACTTGTTACATCTGTAATACCAATATTATTGACAGATATCTAATCTCATGGAATTTATTATCCAAATGCTTTCATCTTTCTAGTGCTAGATCTCTATTCAATCATACTTTCATCTGTGTTGTTGGGCTATGGAGAGTTAGTCCATGAGTCACTCTCATCATTCTCTCTATTGAATTCTTACCAATATCTTCATCTTTGTGATCTTATAGCTTCAAGATGCCTCCTCGTAGATCGAACAGGCGCGCTACTCCAATAACTCCGAATCAAACTCCACCTCCTCCTCCTAAATACAACCCAACAGCTATTCAAGCTGCTGTGAATGCGGCTGTTACGGCAGCCCTAACACAATTTCCAACTACCAGTACTAGCGGGAGTGGAACGAATGTGCATTCCACACCAGTTGAAGTTCCAGTGCGCTCTACGGAGTGCTCGTATAAGGACTTCACCAGCTGCAAACCCATGGCCTTCAATGGAACTGGTGGAATCATTGCCCTCTCGCAATGGTTCGAGAAAACGGAGTCGATCTTCGAGATCTGCTCCTGTTCGGAAGGGAGCAAAGTAAAATTTGCCGCCTGCACCTTCGCGGACCGAGCCCTGACGTGGTGGAATAGCCATGTCAAGTCACTAACTCTTATAGTGGAAAATGCTATAGGCTGGGAAGCTCTGAAGGAGCTCATGATCGAAGAGTACTGCCCGAGGGGGCGAGGTTCAGAAACTTGAACAGGAACTCTGGAGCCTAACCATGAAGGGCTCTGACATAGTCTCCTACACTGCCAGATTCAGCGATTTTGTAGCACTATGATCTGGAATGGTCCCTTCTGAAGCGAAGAAGGTGGAAAGGTATATCTGGGGGCTGGTGCCTCCATTTCAGGGGAATGTACTAGCTTCAAACCCCACTACCTTCGATAGTTCCAAGCGATTGGCACAACGGCTCATTGACCATGGGGTCCGTACCCCATCAATAACAACAACCCTAGCCATCTCAGAACCCTCCAAAGTCGCTGACAACAAGCGGAAGTTCTGGGATAACAAAAAGAAGAAAACGGCGCAGAACGCTGCCAAGAAGCAGCAGGTCGTAGCTGTGCATGCTGCAATAGCACCTACTGCTGCTGCGCCAGTGAAGCAGTATGCTGGAAGCTTGCCTAAGTGCAACAAATGCAGCTTCCACCACAATGGACCCTGTCGGGAAATGCAGTGCACTAACTGCAACAGGAAGGGGCACACTGCCCATTTCTGCAAAGCTCCGGCAAGGCCAATCACCCAAGTCCCCGGCGCTGGTGTGGGCCAGGCTTGCTACGGATGTGGCGAGGCGGGCCACTACAAAAGGAACTGCCCAAAGGCAGGGAATGCCGGTGGAGTGGGAAGAGTTTTGGCTATAGGCCACAAGGAAGCAGTTTCCAACCCCACAGTGGTCACTGGTACATTTCTCCTCGATAACTCTTATGCATGCATATTGTTTGATAGTGGAGCGGAGAGGAGTTTCGTGAACCAGAAATTTGCTCACTTGCTTAAACAAAAATCACATGCACTTAAAGAACCGTTCAATATAGAAATGGCTAATGGAAAGACAGAGAGCACTAGCTGCATATACATAGGATGTACACTAACACTAGATAGTCATTCATTTCCAATCGACCTCATGCCAGTCTCAATTAAAAGTTTCGATGTCATAATCGGTGGATTAGTTGAGTTCTCATCGTGCCGACATTATGTGTTACGCAAAGGTTGTTCATCTTAATCTGTCGTCTAGCGAAACTCTAGTTATCTACGACGACAAACCCGACACAAACCTTCGTATCATCTCGAGCATTCAAGCCCAAAAGTACCTATGAAAGGAATGTCGCGCATTCCTTGCTTATGTTGTCGATGTGAGCCAAGAGACGAAGGACATAAAGAACATCCAAGTGGTACGCAACTTTCCCAACATCTTTCCAGAAGAACTCCCAGGATTACCTCTGCAACGTCAAGTCGAGTTCAGAATCGACTTAGTTCCAAGGGCTACCCCAGTAGCCAAATCGCCCTATCGTCTAGCACCAGCTGAGATGCAGGAGCTATCCAGTCAACTTAACAAATTACTCAGCAAGGGCTTCATTAGACCAAGCTTCTCACCCTGGGGAGCACCAGTCTTGTTCGTCAAGAAGAAAGACGGATCGTTCCGTATGTGCATCGACTACCGGGAACTTAACAAACTGACTGTCAAGAATCGTTACCCTCTGCCTCGCACAGACGACTTGTTCGACCAACTACAAGGGGCGAATTTCTTTTCAAATATTGACCTAAGATCCGGGTATCACCAGTTACAAGTGCTAGGGGAGGATGTTCCGAAGACAGCCTTTCGAACTCGTTATGGACACTACGAGTTTGTAGTGATGCCGTTCGGATTGACCAATGTGCCCACAGTATTCATGGACTTAATGAATAGGGTGTGTCGTCCTTACTTGGATCAGTTCTTCATTGTATTCATCGATGACATACTTATCTACTCTCGTAGTAAGGAGGAGCATAGTCAACATCTGCGTCAGGTCTTAGAAACACTGCAATCAGAGAAGCTTTATGCGACGTTCTCGAAATGCGAATTTTGGATCTGAAGAGTCGAATTCTTGGGTCACGTGGTTAGCGAAGAGGGAATGCATGTGGACCCTTCCAAAATCAAAGCCATTGAGAACTGGTCAGCACCGAAGACGCCTACAGAAATTCGTCAATTTCTAGGCCTCGCTGGCTACTATCGCAGGTTCATTCAGAACTTCTCAAGGATTGCGAAACCACTTACAACATTAACCCAGAAGGGCGTGGCCTTTTACTGGGAAGAGAAGCAAGAGAAAGCGTTCCAAACGCTAAATCGAGCCTTATCCACCGCACGGATACTGTCCCTCCCCGAAGGGATAGAAGACTTTGTGGTTTATTGCGATGCATCCAATCAAGGGCTCGGATGTGTTCTGATGCAACGAGGTAAGGTCATCGCCTATGCCTCAAGACAGCTAAAGACACACGAGGTCAACTACACCACACACGATCTTGAGTTAGGAGCAGTGGTATTTGCTCTGAAGATCTATAGACACTACCTGTATGGTACAAAAAGCACTATCTTTACAGACCACAAAAGCCTACAACATATATTCGACCAGAAGGAGCTCAACATGAGACAACGACGGTGGGTCGAGCTACTCAGTGATTACGAATGCGAAATTCGTTATCATCCCGACAAGGCCAACGTAGTAGCTGACGCCCTAAGTCGGAAAGAATACTCTGGTCGTAGAGTCAAATCATTGACTATGACTATCCATTCACACTTGTCCACACAAATTAAGGAGGCTCAGCTCGAAGCCTTGAAACCTGAAAATGTGGCGGGTGAATCCCTGAGAGGGATGGATAAAAACTTGGAAGTCAACGGTAGCGGAGCCTTTTATCTCATGGATCGGATCTGGACACCGAGACACGGTGGTTTCAGAGACTTGGTCATGACCGAAGCGCACAACACTCGATATTCCGTCCACCCAGGTTCAGATAAGATGTATCTGGATCTTAAAAAGTTATACTGGTGGCCTAACATGAAAGCAGAGATTCCTACCTTCGTGAGTAAATGCCTTACTTGCGCCAAGGTTAAGGTCGAATACCAGAAACCATCAGGTTTACTTCAGCAACCGGAGATACCTGAATGGAAGTGGGAGCGAATCACGATGGACTTCATAACCAAGTTTCCCAAGACAACGGGTGGTCTCGATACCATTTGGGTGATCGTAGACAGGTTAACAAAGTCCGCACACTTCCTGCCTATCAAAGAGACTGACAAGATGGAGAAACTAACAAGAACATACATTAGGGAGATCGTACGACTGCATGGTGTTCCCATATCCATTATCTCTGATAGAGATAGTAGATTCACTTCTAGGTTCTGGCAGTCGCTACAAAGTTCCTTAGGAACTAGGTTGGACATGAGTACAACCTACCATCCGCAAACCGACGGACAAAGTGAGAGGACTATTCAAACTTTGGAAGATATGTTGCGATCCTACGTGATAGACTTTGGGAAGGCATGGGATACTCATTTACCCCTTGTCGAGTTCTCCTACAACAATAGTTATCACACGAGCATAAAGGCTGCTCCATTTGAAGCCCTCTATGGCTGAAAGTGAAGATCCCCTCTATGCTAGGCTGAGGTGGGCGACACACATTTAGCTAAAGTACGAGTTCCTGACAGCACTCTCACAGGTCCAGAGATCATTCGGGAAACGACAGAGAAGATCGTTCAGATTCGTGAACGATTGAAAGCCTCTAGAGACCGACATAAAAGCTATGCAGACAAGAGAAGGAAATCGTTGGAATTCCAGGTGGGCGACTATGTTCTATTGAAGGTCTCACCCTGGTAGGGCTTGACACGCTTCGGAAAACGTGGAAAGCTAAATCCAAGATACGTAGGGCCTTTTGCGATTCTCGCTAGAATCGGCCCTGTAGCTTACAAACTCAAACTACCTCGCGAACTTAGTAACGTACATTCTACCTTCCACGTCTCGAACTTGAAAAAGTGTCTGTCCGACGAGACTCTTATAATCCCACTCGACGAGATCGAGATCAACGAGAGCCTCAACTTCGTGGAAGAACCAGTGGAGATCATGGACCGAGAGGTCAAGCAAATGAAGCAAAGCCGCATCCCGATAGTGAAGGTTCGCTGGAATGCCAAGCGAGGACCTGAAATCACTTGGGAGCGCGAGGATCAAATGAAACTGAAATATCCTCATCTTTTCGTTTAGTTATTTGTAATAGCTTAATTGTTTAAACTCTAATTTCGGGACGAAATTCTCTCTAATGGGGGGATGATGTGACAACCCGAAATTTCTATCTTGTATAACCGTTCAATTCAATCAAAGTCAGACTTGTTTTTGGCTATCTTTTAGCCTTGTTAAAGGTCTGTTTGGGTGTTTTAAGCCTAGTACCTTAAAGGATAAAGTGTTAGGAAGTATCGTATAGAGTTCAGTGTGCAGCATACAAGCTGGAAACTCCACCATAAGGAGTTTACGGCCGTAAACACCTCCTTGGCCGTGAACTCTTCCCTTCATATGAGTTATTCCTTCATTTTTCACCTTTTTCACACACTTCCATCTCAAGAACTCGATTTTCTCTCAAGTATCATCAAGAACTTTCATCTTGATCTTCAATCTTGTAAGTAATATTTCCATTTTCAAGTTGATATTCTTCTATATCTAGTGAAGATTCATGTTTTCATCCATGGAATCATTCTTTTTGGTTAGATCTTCAAGTATTCACACTTTCACCAAGAACACTCACTAGTTCTTGGACCGTGAACCCCCTCCCAAGCTTAAAAAACATGAGTATATCTTCTATCTCCTAGTTAGGCTTGTTAAACTCTTGATTCTAGACTTAGATCATCATAAAATACATGAGCATCAAAAGTTTACGGCCGTAAACCCTTGCATGGCCGTAAACTCTTGTGTTGATGGATGTTTTGGCCCTTAAACTCCCTTATATTCGAGCCTAGAATCTAAAGCACTTGTTGAATGCTTGATAGGACCATAAAACACCTCGTTTGCAAGTCCTCCCATGAGTGTACGGCCGTAAACCCCTTGACCGTACACTCTAGGTCCGTATACTCCTTTAGGCCGTAAACACAATGGCCGTGAACTCCATTGTATGGCCGTAAACCCCTTAGATGCAATCCTTTGTGATTGTAACGTTTCCATATAAGTGTTTCCTAGTTCCTAAGGTGAATCTATATCATGATTAGTTGCTTATACACTAATTATATCCATATATGTATCATTATAGGCTTATTAGGATCCGTTTGTGCTCGAGGCTTCACTTGACACTTAGCATCCTAAATCGATCTTTCATTCGTATCACTCACTACAGGTGAGTTCATACCCCTTAACTTACCTTTTAAATGAATTTAAATGCTTTTATGGGGGGGAGGGGGAATACAAGTAGAAACATTATAATTATTATATCAATCACATGTGATTAATAACTATCAAACAGATAGATTTCTTATACTTCAAACTGTGTTTTCAAACAAATTGCTTCAAATAGTTTTACAAACTCTTTTATATGCAAAAACTCTTTATCAAACTCTTTTAAACTTATATTTTGTCAAATCATGTCTATATAGATATAGTTATATAAGTAGGATTGAAAGGACTTAGGACTGATAACTTGCCTTATTTCCTGTTCCTTGTTTGGTTGTGGACTTAGGGTATCGGTTGTTTGTCCGAATGTCGTTTGAATCTTAGTTATATATTATGTGTATGTATATAGATATAAAAGTTCTTCATTCAGTTCAATACCTTTGGGTAGCAAAGGTGTACAAACATGTTCATTCATACAAACAACATTGCTAGTAAACTATAATAGGTATAGTTTAGGAAGTCATTACTTACTATTTCTTAAACAATGAAACATACAAGAGTCAGTTCATACATGAGTCAGTACAAACATACTATAAACAATACTCACTATAACGAGAAACAGATAGAACATACTATAACGAGAGACAATACTCACTATAAAGAGAAACAGATAGAACATATTATAATGAGAGACAATACTCACTATAATGAGAAACAGATAGAACTGTTGGATTAATGTCTAAGTCCATAACTATAATTGGTAAGACTTGACCCGACCCGGTATGGTCCATTTGGGTTGCATGGCATCATGCATTTGGATAGACTATAATGAGAGAAATAACACTTAAGGTTGGTTAATATATTATAAGTTCTAATATATTAATAAGGTTATTTAATTAGTATTGATCAAGAATTAATTTGGAATTAATTAAGTGATCAAAAGGAGACTAATTAAATATATGGGTTGATTGTGTAAATCATTCATTCTTATATATGTGGGCTTGTGATCCAAGATTCCTTATGTTGGACTAAGTCCATGGGGTGACCCATGGATACTCCATGGAGGTTAAAATCCATGGAGCATAAGGAATGGGTAAAGTTATGAGTTACATGGTGTAACCCTAATAGCCACCATATAAAAGAATCCCATGGCTCAAGAAATCGTGCACTAATGTGTGAGTGTGAGGGCTAGACGATTTCAAGGAGTGTTCAAGTTTCTCTCAAGTTATTCCAAGTGTATTTGGTGTTGTGTGAACCATTTGAGGTGTCACACTTGGGGCACTAGGCACCCAAGCTTCATGAAGACATTCTACATCAAAGAGGTATGTATTCTATCTTGTTATATTTATTATTTTGTATGCTAGATTAGGATAATACCTTGGATGTTCATAATTGTATGTATAATAGAGAAAACATAGATCCAAGGTATTTAGGGTTGCATGTACACTTAGGAGTGTTAGAATGCTCATAACCCAACAGTGGTATCAGAGCCTAGGCTTGTTTTCTTGTTATACTTGCAAAAGTAGCTGAAAAATCGAGTTGGATGCATATATTCGATTGTTTTGGCTGGAATTGGACTAGGAACATTACCCTAAGATGTTTTTGGACTTATAAACTTGTTTTTGATGTGGTAATGTTCATGCTAATCCAATTTCTAAGATAATTGTCATAATTTCAAGATTTGTATTAGTTTGTATGTTCATGCTAATTTCTTGAAGATTGATGATTTGAATTATCTTGTTCTTATGAGGTTCTTAGATTAATAGAAAAGTTGTGTGAAATAGTTGTTTTCAATCCATTTTAATCTAAGAGTTGATTCCAAAGTGTGTTTTTGTAACTTGTCCTCAAGTTATATGAAAAGTCACATTTAAGAATCATAAAACTCATAAAAGTTGGCAAAGGTTACAAAATGAAGAGTCTAGTTCTAATTAAATGGTTTTATGACTCCATAACTTGTCCTCAAGTTATGGAGGTTCAAGAGTCTCTTCATTAAATTAAAAAAAAAGTGTAACCTTAATTAGTTCCATAAGTTACAATAAAAAAAAGTTTTTTTTTATTAATTAGTTTAAAGTCTTCCATAACTTGTCCTCAAGTTATGGAACTTGAAGAGTTTTTTTTTTTAATTAAAACTACTTTAAACTCATAAGTTATGGAATTAATTAGTTTTGAATAGTTTCAAAACTTGCCCTCAAGTTTTGGAATTTGAAAAGTTTTCACTTATGAATACTTTAATTCCAAGTTAGCCCTTAGAATCTTAAAAGTTAAAATTCAACCCTTATACTTTATAATATTATAAGTTAATAATATTTATATATATGTATAAGAGTAAAGTCAGTCTTACCGTTAGTAGGCCTCATTCACGAAGCCGGTCTATAAGGGGGGTATAAGGTTACTGCGTATGAAATGGCAGTTTAATGGGTGTCCACTCTCACCCACCGCTTCCTTGACTGGTGGAGGGTCGTTAGCCGAACGGGTAGGACAAGGACTATAATTCTCCTTTCATTAAAAGTATTAATGATAAATACTAAGTAACTAAACTCTTATTAATACCCAATCTTAGTTACTTAGGAAAATGTGAATTTGGTGCTAACCCATGAAATTACACTTTGCACTTTGCTTAAGTCGTTAGTGGAGCGTGTGTGGTTAACCGGCACACTAACCTGGACTTAACAAGGTAGGTAAAGGGTAACTTAATATTTATCATAGTATCGGTGGAGCGTGTGTGGTTAACCGGCACACTGATTAAGGGGTAAATATTAAGGGTACCAAGTATATTTGCATGGTTATTCACACCTTGTTTTGTGATCCTCGGCATCCCAGTCACAAAACCTGAAGGGCACACTCGAGATTGAAACATGCCTTTGAACAGTTCAATGAATCTCAAAGATCTAGGACTTTCAAATCCAATTAAAACCTAATAAATTATTTCGTTTTTCATGGTGGAAATTGGTGAATCGTCATTCACCTACCTTCAAATATTTTATAGCTTGGATTACGGCATCCCTCTTCTAAGTTATAAAATAGTTTGTTGGGTCCTAGCCTTAATATTTCATATTGGGTGTCATATTAAGGACTTTAAATCAACTATCTTGAATATCTCCCAAAAAGATGTCTGGTCTAGACATTTATGATCTTCCCAAATCTCTTGAAACAAGCTTTCCTAAATGAAGATGATGTCCCATGGATATCATACTTCTTTCACCTCCTCCAATTATTCTCCCTAACCCACAAGTTCCTAAAAAGTTTAAGGTCACTCAAGCCCTATTGGCAAGGCAAGGTCTAGGTGTGATCACATCTTGGAGATGTAGTCACATATTGACAAGCCGGGAGAGTTGGGTGTCAAAGTCTTGAGAAAGTTGGTGGCTCAACTACTTTCTAAGTCACATAGTGAGTTCTTTTGGGAATCCTATGAAACAGACTAAGACAAGACCCTTAATGATCTTATCTATTTGCTAAGATCAACTTCCTAAAACGCTATGGACATTGACAATGATGACATTGGATATCCAGTAAAGCTCTCTCTTCCCAATGGAAAGGGATCGGCCATAGTCAACTCGGTTGACCCAATGGTAAAGAGAGAGGCGAAGTCTGAGATAGTCCCATTAGCAAGGGTCCATAGGTAACTATTGCCAAAGGAAGGGGCATTGGTTATGAAGCTGCCAAATTTACCTAAGGATGTTAAAGTCAATAAGTTTGGCTCTACTTCAGGTAAAGTCCATTGTTTAACTCTATTAAGTACATGCTGATTCTGATCGCGAAGATGGATTTCAATCGCATGGTTCGGTGATCAGAATTTTGGGCTATTACTTAAGAGTTATGATATTTATATTGCTTAGGAATAGATAACAACAAGGTTTTCATATGGATTGTAAGGATAAGTTTTTCCGCAAAGTTTTAAAATAAAAGAAAAAGGTTTTGATTTTATTTATTTTAAGTATCCTTACAATGGCATTTGTGAAAAGTTGTTGCTTATAAGATTCCATTGATAGCAATATTGGAAAATGGATTTGATTCTTTCGGTTGTGGTAGTGTCTAATATTACCAAATAAGGAAAGATTCTCATCACCCAAGGTTCAATTGGACCGAAACTTGGAATCATGCAAGTTGTATATTATGATGAATGAGAACTTTCAGCTTGGAAAATTAAGACTAATTCCTTATGTGAATAAGGAAAGGACTAAGGGATCGAGTACACATTCTTGTGCACTGGTCAAGTCCACCACAAAAGATCAAGAAGACTATTCGTCATGATTTACTTAAGTTCAGTAAATATGATTATACTTATAAGTTTAAGTATAAGTCTGTAGCATTGGAGAAGTTTCAATGTGAGACAGAACGAATAAGAAGAATCAAAGTATGGCAGAAAGATAAAAGTTTCTCAAATCTGAAAAGATGGGAGAGTACTTTAGTATCATGTTTATGATCATCTTAATGATTAAGATACCATATCACAATCGGTCCTCTAAAGTCATCTTAGTGCATTCTTATGACTAAGAAGAGGAGTCATGAATTGTTGAAATGGTTAAATCAAAAAGATGAGTCATACTTCGTTCCAAAACAATTCTTAGAGTCATACTCCAAGATTGTAATTTGAGTGACATATCTTAAAGAGGGTTTGTTAACACTAGTCAAATGTAAGAGTAAAAGGTTATCTACTCTTGTACATTTGAAATTGGTAAGTTGTGATGTTTTGGATAAAACAGAGGCCAACTTAGGCCTATTGTGTAAAGTGTTAGTCTTGATAAAGAATCCGCACTATCTCTTGAATATTTGACCAAGGGAGTCTTATATGTCAAGAGGACAGTGGGAGTCTTAAAGCTCTTGAAAGTTTCAAGACTTAATCAAGAATAAAACCTAAAGTCCTTCACTAGCACACGACTTGAGGTTTATAACCTATCGTGTTGACATATTCTGTGCCCATTCCAGTTAAAGTTGGCTTTGCATAGGAGTTCTGAAAGTTCTCAATTGGTTGCATAACAACTTGGAAGCAATGGCAGGCCCTGTACTACCAGGTGGCAAGAAGTTAAGATTGCATAAGTTCAGTCCATATGAGTTTGGATTTGTCATTATCCTTGTCTTGTGACTATGGTTTTGACGACTCACATCGATAAGAACACATACACCATAAAATCTAAGGGTCATAAGGTTTCTCTCCGATTCATGAAAATGATGGTGAGGAAACACTTTCACTAAGTAGATTTTAGCTAGATAGCAATTGTGATATTTGCATTCTCAAAGTCGTTAGTGGAGCGTGTGTGGTTTACCGGCACACTAACATCGACTTGTGAGAAGTGGCAAGGGTCTAAACAATTGAGACTATGATTACGGCATCCCTTTTCATAGTTCTAAAATTGTTTAGACACACATGTGAGCTATCTAAGAGAGGTGTATGATTTTGATAAAGTTTTATCAAAACAATCTAGTATCAGAAATCTGAACTTTGGTAAGAAAGTCAGCTGATTTCTGAGTACATGTCAAAGCTAGTGGGAGCATAAGTGTTATGCTAATAATCATCATGTTAGTGGGAGCATGATAATTATGACAAAGGTTGCAAGTTAGCAATGTTAATTATAGAAAACAAAAGTTTCAATTCGTGAGGTTGCAGGGGTTGAAAAAGTTGTTTTGCTATAATTAAGGGAGAGGAAATTATACTTTATTTCAATTCTAAAAGCTTAGATTGAGATTTTAATCGTATTTAATCAAGGATATATATATGAATTTCATGTTGGAATGGCTCAACATAAGGAAATTCTATATATGGGTCCATTATTTGCTTTCTAAAATTCGATTATGATTACGGCATCCCTTTTCATAATCTGAATTTTGAGAACTTGGCAAAATTGAAATGGAAATATTATAGCAAAAGACTGGTTTAGTCTTTATGTGAGACATCATGAATCGTGTCCCATATGCTTCGGATATAGGATCGATTACATGTGTTATATTCATCATTTCTAAAATTTTCCAAATGCCTGGGGCATTATGAAGGGAAAAGGTCTAGAATTAGATATGACTAAAATGATTAAGCAATTGTCGAGGACAATCTACGGTTTACCAAAGATTGGTTGCTCAAAGACAGTTGGAAGTATAATGTTAATTCTGGAAGGACCATATTGACATAATCTGTAAGGAGGCAACTCTTGTTCAGAAGTGATAGTCAAAATGGAATATGGAAATGTTTCAAAGTTAGAAATTATTCAATCTGTGTAAGATTAGGAAACTTAATGAAAGAAGGATGTTTCCAAGGAGCTGATCTCCTTTGGAATGCTCTGTAATGATTGTTGTCAAGTCTTTCTGACTTCGTGCATAATCATTAAGAAGATCAATGCATATAAGTTTAGAATCTAACAGATTTCAGTAAATGGCATGAATTTGGAATTCTTGCATTTGCAGTAAGGATTTGGGACTGTGAAAAGAGGATCATTGGAGTGATGTTCAATTGATCTATTTTACAAAGTAAAGATCATAGACAAACATAGTATGCATACTTGGTGTATGGCATGACTAGTGTTTAGAAAACATAGTGTACATGCTTGGAGCATGGGACAACTATTGTTTTAAATTCAAGTATAAAGTTGATAAAACCGAAAAAATGAATAATGAGTAATCAGTATGGTGATAAATAAAAGTGTTTATTTATATTCATAGGGTTTGATACCATATTTGATTCATTTATTCTTGTGTTTCACTTTGCATGTTTTGACTTCCAGAATAACTAAGTCGCTCTTCCTGAATGATTAAGTTATTCAAACCATCCACAGTCGGTCATATGTTGGAAGTAGATATGAATCAAGATTGTCATGGGTTGGTTTGTAGAGGTCCAAGTTGGTGGACAAAGTGGTGTTACAACACTCATGAGTGCTCATAAGTTCTGAGTATTGGATTCAACCCGCGCTCATTTGAATCACTTCATGGATTTTATCACGAGTGATCATGAGACGATAATATCTTATATTCTTCAAACCTAGAGATATGAGTTGTTACTATGAGTTGGTTATACATTGATTGCACGAAAACGCATTGGTAACTCAATGTTATAAAACGTGCCTTTGTGTATGATTCAACAAGTAGTAGAACAAGCCATATGAGTCGAAGTTTATCCATTCCTTTTACCTTCGGGATAAAAGCGATATATGTGGGCCCCTCGATGATTTAAAGATGATACATGTGAGTGCTTGGCCAAGCCATGACTGATTTGATTTGTTCAATCAGTCAGTCATCATGAATCGGAAATCGGGAAACAACAAATGGACAGAGAGAATGATTGATAATCCATGTCTCAGTCGATATGATATCTAGAATGGAGGAATATACGATCCCTTATCTAATGGACAAGTCATTGACAAAGGTCAGAGTTCATCGACAAGGTCAGAGTTCGACAGAAGCTTTTGAGAGCTACGATTGCTGATCAGTTCCTGAAGTCATACGCAATAATAGTTTTAGACTTATCCAAGTGGGAGACTGTTGGATTAATGTCTAAGTCCATAACTATAATTGGTAAGACTTGACCCGACCCGGCATGGTCCATTTGGGTTGCATGGCATCATGCATTTAGATAGACTATAATGAGAGAAATAACACTTAAGGTTGGTTAATATATTATAAGTTCTAATATATTAATAAGGTTATTTAATTAGTATTGATCAAGAATTAATTTGGAATTAATTAAGTGATCAAAAGGAGACTAATTAAATATATGGGTTGATTGTGTAAATCATTCATTCTTATATATGTGGGCTTGTGATCCAAGATTCCTTATGTTGGACTAAGTCCATGGGGTGACCCATGTATACTCCATGGAGGTTAAAATCCATGGAGCATAAGGAATGGGTAAAGTTATGAGTTACATGGTGTAACCCTAATAGCCACCATATAAAAGAATCCCATGGCTCAAGAAATCGTGCACTAATGTGTGAGTGTGAGGGCTAGACGATTTCAAGGAGTGTTCAAGTTTCTCTCAAGTTATTCCAAGTGTATTTGGTGTTGTGTGAACCATTTGAGGTGTCACACTTGGGGCACTATGCACTCAAGCTTCATGAAGACATTCTACATCAAAGAGGTATGTATTCTATCTTGTTATATTTATTATTTTGTATGCTAGATTAGGATAATACCTTGGATGTTCATAATTGTATGTATAATAGAGAAAACATAGATCCAAGGTATTTAGGGTTGCATGTATGGTTACAATCTTATCACATTTTACCTTAATTAAACAAACAAGTTTAAGGTAGTTAGTACATTGGTAGTTACTTAGATAAAACTCCAGTACATCTTTATTTTCCCATTTCATTCACATTGTGATCTTCTCACATAAACGGAAATGAAAACTATATTTTGGTAATGATAGTCATACTTTGGGAAAACACTCGCTTTTACAAAAGAACAAACATAAAGAATAGTTGGGTCTTGGTAGAAGACTACTTTAGTAGAAAATATAGGATTTTCTAGGAAGTTTACAAACATTTACATCAAACACTGACAAACATTTACATCAAACGTTTACAAATACTTTCTTCTAACTTATACAAACAATGACACTAAAGTACTTATGAACTCACCAGCTTTAATGCTGATCTACGCTTTCAAAATAACTTGTATTCTCAGGTCACCAGTAGACAGGTACCGATGACCAGGTTTTGAGAAGATGGAGCACATTCAAGACTCATCTCTTATTTTGATTCATATTTTTGGTGTCTTATAAACTATACAGAACACACTTGTATTAAATTATATTATTAATGCAATGGATGATGTTGTTGCTTGTTTTACTATTATGCATTGTTGTGATACTGTACATGACATCCTCCGCCCCCGAACATTTCCGCCGTTCCGGTTTGGGGGTGTGACAGATTGGTATCAGAGCATTGTTTATAGTGAATTGAGTATATCAACCCATAAAAGATATACAACTATAAACACAACGAGATTAAAATACTCTGACCAAGAGTTTATACTTTTAAATAATAAAATATTTAACCAAAGTATACATACCTGAATTCATACTAAAATCAGTGTCACTAGGACAGAACAAAAGTATTACGATTGTTGGACAGCACAAGTAGACTTGGGGACATATAATCAGATCTGGGAGTGATATAGCCTGATCAACTATATCTTTCCGAGAAGTGATTAGCATGTGCCTAGGAATGGTTGTGATGTCGCAGCAAGTCTAAAAACTTACCAACACTACTACAATGAGAACATTAGAACAAAACATGAACTTAAAATACTATAGGAGTATTTTGTGTTACTATAATTACTTGTGTGTACACTAAAAAGGTCTTTATTAGTATGTCAATAGTTGCTGAGTGAATACGCTAAGGTTATATGTGACTAGGGTGTTATAGACTTAGAATCTGTGATCTTTGCTTTACTTCTTGTTCCTTGTTTGGTTGTGGATTTAGAGTTAGGATCGCTTATTTGAAGGTCTATCCTGTTTTGGTTACATATGATTGGTATGCACTACGCAAATGTTGGAGTAACTGGTAAGGATCATCTTATAATTATCTTATTTAGTACGTCTATTAATTATTTCTTTTACCCCCATTCTCACGTAGATAACATGGCTGGATTCAATCTCCCCGGTGACCCATACTTTCCCAACCACGACAATGGTGGATGGCTCGATGATGAGCCAGAATAGAATCATGTGATTTCGTTAGACGATGACTTCGCAGAGAACTTCCCGGTGGATTCTGACTCCGAGCCACAAGTCAATGATCAACCCCTGGTAGCTCCAATCCCAAATCCTAACCCTCGTCGGCTTTTCAAGGCCCGACGCCTCTGTGGGTGGAAAGTTTGGAGACATGGAGTCAAGAACAGGGTCAACCCATGCCATACAACGGAGATAGAAGCTTCTACAACTTGAGCGAGGGAGGCTCAGCGGACAGAGTCCTGCCTATTCTGGTTCGCAGAGTTGCTCATAACGAAATACACGGTAGGATATCCCTCAACCGAATCGCGGAAGTTGATGCTAATGCGGGAATAAATATTGTCCGCATTCGTCGTCTGGAAGATGCTCGTGAGAGAGATGCGAGAGACCATGAGTCTCTACTGCAATTACTAGTTGTGACTCGATCCGAAGTCATAGAACATCGCGTGCGTCTGCGAGTGTACGAGCGACGCCTTCTTGACATGGAGCGTCAGCTGGCTGATTTAAGCGTTCGCCCAAGGGGTTCCCGTCGCCAGTAGGGAATGCTCTGCTCATATTTCCTTTTTATCTAAGGATTAGCCTTCTTATCTATGCTCTAAGTAGCACTTTTCCCTGTAATTTCCTGTTTATCTTAAGGCCTTGAACTTTCAGTCGATTAGGTCTTTATGTTGTCAAAATTTTCTTATCCTGGTTTGATGTAAGACCTACTTCTAGGCAAAAGAGACATTTGGCATGGTAAAGGCTAAATATTGCAAAGTGCCCACAATTTTCTGATAATTTGTCGAGGTTAGTCGTCTATGGGAGCGAGAAACACTGAAGAGCTTAAAGGAGTTGATCGAGTAAGAAGGTATTGAATGTGGCGATGTTGGGAGAGAAACAATCAGGTATGTGTAGGAATGACTTCAATTCCGATAAAATGATGGAGAGAACCTAGATCTTTTATTGAGAAACATTTGCAAGAATATGAATGAAGTGGGAAAGGAAGTCAGAATATATATTTGTGTTTGAATTCATGGTTTTTCCCAACTTTCTTGATCATGTCTGTGGTGATGAACAATTTTTTTTGAAAGAGTTCTTCCAATCAATTTTAGCTCTAGTATTTATGAGATTGAATATTAAGATCATCTTTTAAATTTCTAAGTTTTGAAAAGATTTCTGGATGATGAAGTTAGATAAAAGCCTCAAAGTGAAGCTTAATACAATGATGTTCAGAAGGTGTTCAATCTTTAGTCTCAAAGAAACAACATCTTGGAAAAATTGAATTCTAAAATATTTTGTTGTTGTTTTAATTAGTTTATATATGTGATAAGTAATTATGTAGTTTCTTATTACAATGATCACTAGGTTTTCCTTGAAATTTACTTCTTAGACATAAAGATAGATATATTTAAAATATAAAATACCAACAATATTGTTGTCAAAATCAAAATAGATTTTGTATCATAACTTTATGTATGATACAAATATATGATTTTGGGTTTAATGAGGGATATATACATTTAGAAAGTAAAATATTATTATGTTATGATTCTAGCATGAGAGTAAATCATAACATACAAATCGTTGGCAGAGTTACTACTAGCTGCTAAATTATTAGGATGGGAGTGACATAAGTAACATTGAAAAGTCATGATGCATCTTGATTTTCATTATATAAAATCCGTTTAACATAAATTTTATGCCACCAAAATAAAAGGTAAAAGTGTCAAAATAGAAATTTAATTTAATTTATTTGTTTGTTGTAGCATCCTATTTTCAACTTCGGAGGATTCTAATCAGTTGGCAACTTACAAGAAGAAGAAGAAATTATATTGAAGGTAATTTCCATGATGTTGAAGTAATGGCTCAAGGATATGGAGTTAATGATTTGTGGTATGGGTGTTGTTGAAGACTTTTGGTTACTTGCAGATTCTCATTATTGGTGTGTCGTGGCTAAGTAACAATGTTACTTGGATATATATGTTTTGTTGTTAGTTGTAGGCTTTTCATTGTTAGTTGTAGGCTTTTCATAGTTGTTGTGTAATGTAGTTAAGAAACAATGTTACTTGGATATGTTTGTTTGGTTGTTAGGAAATTGGTTCAAAAACATTGTTAGTTTTGAGTAATTGTATGGTTTGGATATTAAAGATAGTAGTTGTGGGTTTACAATGGATTTTTTTAATTGTGTTTAATATGCACTATTTTGACAGATGTTTATTTTTTTTTTGTTTGGAACTTTATTATTCTTTTACTACAACGTTGGGTCATATACTTTTGGATCCTAAAACTTAATAATGTAAAAAATATAATCAATAGTGATTGATGATGCAAACCAGCTTGACCTTTCCCTTCCCTCCCAAAGTCCATCGGGCCGACGACAACCCGCGACAATCATACCAGGACTAACGAGATCTATAATTTTATGATGTAAAATGAGTGTCTGGATAATATACAAATTCATCAAAAAAATGAATCATACACTTTGGATTATATTCTTATGTATCAAATAAAATTTTGAATCTTACAATTATAAATCATAAAAATTGACATCATTTTACTTTAGATCAAAACGTTTATAATCATAGAAATATGGATAACTTTTTATCATGTATTTTTGAATCATAAACTTTGAATCATATTATCAAATCTATAAAAAAATGGATCATACAATTATAAATCATAAAATTTTATATAATTTTATTTTCGATCATTATATTTTCTTATTATAAAAGTACTTTAATTATATAGTTCAGAATCATAAAGATCCAAAATTTTATATCTTGTATTTTTTTTATCGTAGATAACCTTTTGCACCATATCGCTTGTGCATCATAAGTTTTGGATCATAAATTGTGTATCTTCTATCTTTGGATTTAAAATATATGACGTACATTGAAAAATATATATAAATATAACAACCATATTCAATTATCTCTTTTACTTATTTAAGCTTAGTATTTTGCAAAATTTACTTATTTAAGCTTATTTAAAGCCTATAATATATATATATATATATATATATATATATATATATATATATATATATATATATATATATATATATATATATATATATATATATATATTAGTTGTTTTGACTTATAAAAACTATACATATTTCATGCCACATTATTAATTATTCACTTATATTTTTTATGAACCAATACATATTATATTTAAAAATTGTTATGATCCAACAACAACTGTTATGATCCAAAAACCTATTATGATCCAAAAGCAAATAATTAATTAAATTTTTTGATCTAAAATGATATGATACAAATACATTATGACCCCAAAACATTGTAATGTCTTATTTTATATTTACAACTATGTTACGATCCTAAACTTAACAATGATCCAATTTAAATAGTTTACAATCCAAATAGTTTTATGACTAAATATTTTATTGTTGGGAAATCTAGGGTTTGTGGTGGAGATCTGGATACCAACTTGGATCGTGATATCACTTTCCGAACTGATATTTCTACCCTATGCCTGGGTTACAAGAAATTCAACCTAGGATAATCCAAGTGGACACTTACGATTCTAGGCACAGAAATCGTAAGCCAATATGCTAGAGGATTCTGTGAAAGTATGATGAAACGAGAGCTTAAGATCGTAACCCCCTTCTGTTGAGAAAGAGTTGTTTATATATTAAACACGATTAGGGTTTCATTAGGGTTGGGCCGTCATTAGTTGCTTTGGAAGCAAGTAATGTTAATCCGGATTTAATGAGGATTTAGGGTTACCAAAAACTAACGAGTTTCGTTAGTTTTACCATAATCACCCTCAAGAAATTGAATTTTCCATTATGTTCCCATATGTGAAATTCTGTGAGGTTTTGGGGCGCTGCCCCAAACCCCGCGGGGGCTCTGCCCCTCGACCCCGCCCGCTGACCTGGCATAATCACCCCAGCCAGGGGCTCTGCCCCTTGGACCCCGCTAGGGGAGCTGCCCCTAGACCCCGCCAAAGGGGCACTGCCCCTTTGGAAAACCCGGACCCGGGGGCGCTGCCCCCGGACCCCCGACTAGTCGTCGAACCGGCTTCTAATTCGATCTTATACATGCGTGCACTCCGCACAACCTCGTACATATAATAGAGTACAAATTATGAAGCTCCTTAGCTCACATGTTAGTTCCAGTTACTTAAAATGACATGGTGACGCTAAAATCATCAACATTTATGATCCAAACTTATTATGTTACAATGCTACAAATGAGATAAAATATAAAGAAATGGTTTATCTAATCTCATAGAATATAAAAATCCAAATATGTTACGATCAAAAACTTTTTAATGATCCATAATTGTACAATGCTCCAATTTAATAGTAAAATGATTCAAACATGTGATGAACCATAAAATATGTCAAAGTATGGAGCTGATACCAAGAAAAACCTACAAAATAGAAGACCTTGAAAAACATTTAACTTGTGTAGCTTTAAACCACGAAAAATGAAGCCTAACCAAACTGTAACAAAACGGTGGCTTGAAAACCTTGAGAAACAATTCACTTGTGAAGCTCTTTGATGAAAGATTACGCATCTTGTAAACCTTGTAACCTTTGGTGTCCTTATCAATAATAAAAACCAACTTTAATCCTTAACAATGATTGGAAGAGCATGTCAATAACTAAAGTTGCTATAAATCTTGTATATATTATCAAATTAACCCACCAAAAGTAATGGAATGCACTTTTAGGCCCTCGCTAAATAGAAACCATGTATTGTGAAAAATAGGGAAGCAACACTAGAAACTGAAATTGTAGTGGAATCAAGGCAACTAAATATGGCAGTTAATGACTATAAGATGAACCTCGAGATCAAGCTCATCATCTATGATAATTAATTTCAAAATAACCGAGGAGACCAGAAGGAACCCACTGCAACAAACTTATATACATATTTAGGAACCACAAAATACACATTTTTGAACTATGGTCATCAATTATAGTCCAAGTTGAACCATCAAAGCATACAAATAACACCATGAAACCTATAAATATGCACAACACCAGAAGAAAACACACCTGAAAAACAGCCACTAAACACAAAATTAAACTGAAAAAGATAAACACTATTAGAAAAATTGTGAACTCTCTTAGATATTTCATCAAACACTTGTAAAACATCATTAAACATAAGGTTTAGATTTCTAATTTCCTATAAAGATCACGATCAATCATAAAAATATAGCTTAATATAGATCCTAACTATTTGCTATTGTTCAACAATTAGTTTAATCAATAAAGAATTTTGATTAAACTAAATCAAATTTTAATTGCAAAAAATAGATTTTTTAATCTAAAAATTCTAAAATAGATACAAATTAGCTATTCTAAATCACGTTTTCATTCAGGAATTACATTGGATCATATTGATTAATTGTAGGAATCAACGTGATTTCAAAAAACAAACATAATATCATTTTTTCGAGAATTGAAAGGGGAATTTAAAGGAATCAAATATGTAAAAAACAGACCTTTATATTCTTGATTCAACTAATTTTTGTAATCGATCAAACAAAAAGCAATTTAATTAAATGAAACTAACCCGCTCATATGAGTAATTGTAGAATGTAGAAACCATCATGATCTCAATGTATTTGCATTTGTCTTTGTATTTGCTTGATGGACAAAGGAAGACGACAAACATGCATTCTCATCCTATTCTCTTCCGGTGTAACCTAATTCATTTTCTATTTTTGCCGAGCCCAACCCAATTCATTTAATTTTCCAGCCCAGTTCAATTTTTGTTTGACGTGTTTACCCTTAATGAACACGATTGGACGAGAATTATCCTCGCAGTCCTCACCATATTTCAAGTCCTCACCGGATCCGGAATATATATATATCATTTTCAAACTATAAAGCTCATATTTATATCCAAACTTATAATTTAATTAGGAATAAATTAATTTAAAATTTAAGAACTTATCTAAAATTGAAATTTCATATAACTTTACTAAATTACCGTTATCAAATTAAATATTATGATGAAACCTAACTGAATATTAAAACACTCACTATGAATCAAAATCTTCCTGACGGTTGTTTCTTCTTCATCGCAAGTGGCAACTACTAAGAGAAATGAAAGATTTTATACATGCAATTTAATAGGTCCAAAGATTTACTAAGATAATATTTTCACTTTTTGCTCCTTGATCGTTTTATTAACATAAGTTTGTGTTGGAGATATTCATAAATGGTGATGTATATATAGAGAATTTGATGGCCCGTTAATAGGAATAGAAAACAAATAAATAATGTGAACCTGTGTTTTCATTAATGGGGAAAACCAATTTTAAAGAAGAGAATAACGATTTTAAAGCTTTTGAATAATAAATGGTTTAATTTTAATTAAAATGGTTTAATATATGAGTTTGGATATAAATATAAATTTTATAGTTTTGAAAGGATATATATATATATATATATATATATATATATATATATATATATATATATATATATATATATATATATATATATATATATTGTTACTTACATTTATTGTGTGCTACAATGCATCAATAAGAATTTTGTAAATTAAATAGTTATTTAATTAAATAAATATAGACATTAAATGATTTCCATAATTATATGTATATTAAATGATATCTATAATTATAATTCTCTTTTTATAGAAACTAATTAAATCTGCCATTAATGTTAACAATAACATTCTTTCAGAATGAATTCGCATCTAGGTTTTTATATATGAGTTCATATTTTGTTTCAGGACCCACTCACTTAAAATACAATAAAGTTGAATGGAATATGAAGAACGAGAGTGTATTCTACTAGAATACACTCTCATTCTGCTGGAATACACTCTTATTCTTCTAGATATGAATTCATTCTGAAAGAATATTATTGTTGACATTAATGACGAATTTAATTAGTTTCCATAAAAATGAGTTATAAGTATGGATAACATTTAATATACATATAATTAATACTAAATTCTTATTGGTGCATTCTAGCACACAATAGATGTGAGAAACATTTGAACATATATATATATATATATATATATATATATATATATATATATATATATATATATATATATATATATATATATATATAGTTTTAAAATATGTAAGGATATAAAAATAATATTTAAAGTTTGTAAGGATATAAATAAAATTCTTTTATATATATATATATATATATATATATATATATATATATATATATATATATATATATATATATATATTCACATATCAAGCCCAAATTTAAACCTAGTAGTTTTTTTTCACATTTTTGCAGGACAATTTCATTAGGTAAAATTATTGTTCTTATTTTATAGAGTAAATTACACGAGTGGTTCCTGTGGTTTGAATAATTTGCACGGTTGGTCCCTGACTTTTTTTTACACGGACCATTTCTAACTTTTGTTTTAACAAAATTGCAAAAATGGTCACCGTGTTTGCCAAAAGTATGTGGTTTTGGTTCAAAAAAGTTTGATGGTTCATCAGTGGTCCAATTTTGGATACCTTGTGTGTTTTTGGTCCCTATGGTTGGTATTTTTATGTGGTATTGGACCATACCCCACATAAAATGATGACAAATTTGCAAAAATGGTCCCTATGGTTGACAAAATTCTGCGGTTTTGGTCAAAAAAAAGTTTGGTGGTGCATCAATGGTCCAATTTTGGATCTTTTTAGTGTTTTTGGTCCCTATACACGTAAAATGACTATTATACCCTTTAGATTTGTATTTTCTATTTTTTTAATGTTTTTAAATAATTAAAGATACAAAAAGTCTCTCTCTCTCTCTCTCTCTCTCTCTCTCTCTTAAGAATACCCACCAGATGCCACCCTCTCAAGAACTCCCAACATATCCCACCATCGTTCACCACCAAGATCCATCTGCTACCAACGATGTTCACCACCACCATCTGTCTGCCATCATCGCCATTTACGACCACCATCCGCCTGCCACCGTCGTTGTTCTCCACCATCCGCTTAAGAACACACCCAAAATCTTTTTTTATCTCTCCTCCTGCCACTATCTCCATTCCCCAACACCATTCGCCGCCAACCACCTCCATCTCCCCCACCCCCACCTCTCATTCCTTAACCTGATAAGCTTTCAGCACCAACCGCCAAACCACCGGTCATCAGACTTTTTCTAGAAACCCCTACTATATGCCTCTCCCTCCCAGATCTTGCCGGAAAAATCAAACCAAAAGCTTCGTCGAGCTCTGCTAACTTCTCACCATCCACAAAGACCCGAAAAATCGGAAAATCGATGGATTTAAAGAAGAAGGTGAGTGTTGAATGTGGCTTGATGTTGATTTTGTTGTCGAATAGTCAATGTGGCAGAAGGTGGATTGAAGGGAACATATGAGGTCGATGGTGGCGGCGCATCCATCAGCCTCCCAAATTAGCCACCAATCACCACCATAAACACTCCTCCACCCCTTTCTTGATCACACGACAATAACCACCCATTACCATCATTGTTAAACATCATCAGCCTAGCCACAACTTTCACTGTCCTTAATCGTCTTAGTCTCGCCAAATCATCAGAAGAAAGGCACCCATGTTCTCATATTATTGTTGACCTGACGTCTCTATTTAGAACAAAGAAAAAGAAATGGGAGGTAGGTGTCGATCAATTGTGAAAAACTGGAGACGTGGGGTGAACCAAGGCAATATAGGGCAAGAAAAAACCCAACCTCTCCGATCACCTTCTTCGTCTTCAGATTCTGAGATAATTTCCAAACCCCGACCCTTCATGTTCGTCTCCTTCTTTAGAATAAAAAACTGTGGAGATTTGGGGTTTTTGTTACAGGTGTTCAGATGTAACGGTGGCACGATGGTCGTCGAAGAAACAGATGTGAAGGGTGGTTATTGGTGGTGCGAAGGAGAAGCATGGGACGATGAAGCCTGCAATTGATCTGGTAGAGAACACCTTCAAGAACGAGTTGGGTTTCTTTTTGATCTGGAGGATCATACGGAGAGAGAGAGAGAGAGAGAGAGTGTGGTGGGTTTATTTTATTTTTGTTTTTCATTTTATTATAAGAATAAGAAAATAAATAAAAGAAATTAAAATATAATTATTTAAGGGGCATATTAGTCATTTTAGGTGGGATGTGGACCAAAAACACAAGAAAATACAACCATAGGGACCAAAACCACACAATGTATCTAAAATTGGACCAGTGGTGCACCAACATTTCGTTTTGGACCAAAAGCACATAAAATTGCCAACCACAGGGACCATTTTTGCAATTTTGTCTTAAATGATAGATGTACCCTTAAGATAGTTTTTTTTAATGTTCTTTTAATATTTTCTTATTCTTTTAATTAGATAAATAAAAACAAAAACGAATACACACCCCCACCCACCTATGTCAGTACTCCTATGTCTATCTTTATCTCTCTATTTCTCTCTCTCTCTATCATTCTTCCATTCTTCCGGACGACATCCTCCTAGTTGGGTCTTCATCAGAGTATCGTTTTCCTAATGGAGGAATTTGTTAGAGTAACCTTCAAACAAATATGGGAAGTAAACACACACACACACACATTGGGGACAAACACAGTAGGGGCGTCAGAGGAAGAAGGTGTAGGGGAGGAAGAAGGGGACGAATTTGATCGAGAGGAAGCAATTTACAGAGTAATGGACTCTGATCGATGATTTGAAACCCCTTGCTTAGAGTAAACTGCAAATAGGAGTAGACCACTGAAACCCTAGAAGTATATGACATCAAATTCGTAGGAGAAATCACCTTATCTGCTTCAAATTTCAGTTCTTGGTTTTAGCACATGATTTTATCCTGTTGTATCCGTCCTCTAAATGCACCGACAAATTCAACATTTTATTCCTTTTGTGAATGTGAGCTTTATTTGATCTTAATTGTAGTTTTTTTATAAGCACAAATATTATTGCAAGTTTGAGTTGAAGCCGAAGCCAGTGGTATTAAGGATGGCGTTGGAGGCTATCGAGGTGATGAAGGTGGTTTTAATGGTGGTGAGCTCCAATGATGATTACAAGTGTGCGAAGGGTAGTTGTGGTGGCTTTGATGTGGGTGGTGATGGGTTTAATTTCAACGAGACAATGGGAGAGAGAACGATAGGGATGAGGAGTCTAGCAAAGGTGGTAATGGTTGCGCGTCTTTTTATTTTTTTTGTTTTGAGTTAAAGAATACAAATTAAATTAGTTTATGTATATCAGCAATTAAAGAAAACGAATAATATAAATTATAAGGGCATAACCGTCTTTTTTAAGTGTATAGTGACCAAAATCAATACAAAGATCCAATTTTGGACCATTGGTACACCACAAAAACTTTTTGGACCAAAACCATAAAATTTTGCCAACGACATGGACCATTTTTACAATTTTGTCTTTTGTTTTAGTTGCGCGTTTAGTCCCTATTTGACATGAAAAAACTATTTTCTCTTTACCATTTTGTTTCTTAATAAATTAATTATTCTTTATGATTTTAAATATTAAAATAATAAAACCGATAGACCCTTTCAGTCTTTCCCCACCCCACCAAAATCATACATCTTTTAAATCTATATGATCATTCTCGTCGTTATCATATTGGTGAATCAGACCCCTCCCCTATTCCTGTGTATGAAGTGTGACTCAATTTGAATTTGATAGTGATGAATCTGATCAACTAGGTGAGATTAAGAAATGGGTGTCGAATCTGCGTTCTAACAAGAAAAAGATTGCAGGTGGGTCTCAGGTATTGAATATGATTTCATGTGAGAAAGAAATTGCAGGTAGGGTGAGTGGATCTTGACGACATCAGATAGAAGGTTGAAGGCTGGAACCCTACCTTTCGTTTTGTCAATAAAGAGATGTGATTGTGGGAGTAAAAGGGAATGTGATTGTGGGTTTGCTAAGTTACAGGTTTTCTGGGTTCATCAACCAACTGTAAAGCTCATGATCAGATCAACCATCGTTTCTTTCTATTAAACCGGCACACAACAACCATCATAGAAACATCATGAATCGAATCCGCCACCATCATCGATGATGTGAATCGGAGCCAACACGCCACCATCCGTACATTCTCCAGGTTATTCAAACCTTGTTCGGAAATCGTTTCAGATACCTATGAACTGGTGTCACCTCTAACAAAAATCGGTTATGAAATCAGTGTGTTCCAGAAGTTATAGTCGCTTGATAAACCCCATATTTGATTTTGATTTGGGTTTCATAGATCGATGATCGATTCATCATGTTTGATTTTGATTTTCGAATCGAGATATTGAAATCGTTTCTAGATCAGTGTGTTTTGAACTTTCTTTCAGAATATGGAGTTTCATGTTTTCAATTTTATCTTTGATTTTGATTTTAAAGTCGGGACTTTTTCATCAGGACCGAGTTATACTTCATTATTTATTTATTTAATATTTAAAATCATAAAGAATAATTAATTTATTAAGAAACAAAATGGTAAATGGCAAAATAGTTTTTTCATACAAAAGAGGGATTAAGCGCCAACAAAAACAAAAGTTAAGAATGGTTGAAGTTAAAAAAAGAAATTAGGATCATCCGCACAAATTACCATAAACCACAGGGACCATTTGTGTAATTTACTTTATTTTATATATTCTCTTATTTAAATGTGTATTTAGGGGGTGTTTGGATAGGGAAAAAATAGGCTTTTTATTGTTTATTGTTTAATCCCACCTCAATAAGCAAATTTAAGTGTTTGGATATGAGTCTTTAAAAATCAGCTTATTGCAGTAGGAATAAGCAAAATAAGTTGATTTTAATAAGCAAAAGAGGAATGCTTATTGCTTATTGCTTATTGGTTATTTTACTCATATAAGCTGTTTTATTTAGCCAAACACTTAAATATATTGCTTATTGCTTATTCCCACCGCAATAAGATAATCTAAACACATTTTTAAAAAAATGATAACCACAATAAGCAAATAAGCAATAAACTAGTTCGCTAAAAGAGGTATTGGAACCGTTGTTGCATGTGTATGCGATTGAAGATCTGTTTGCTTCTCTGAATATCTTTTGATTCACATCACCAAAAGGGCATGGAGAAATCCGAACGACTAAAGGCATCAAGACGCGAAGAAGGGATTGATTTGATCAGTAACATGCCTGATCATATTCTTCTCTTGATTCTTTCAAGGCTTAAATCTACTGAAGAAGTAATTCGAAGCAGCATTTTGTCCAGACGATGGAGGTATTTGTGGACTTCAATTCCGTCTCTGTACATACGCTGTTTTCAAAAAGGTAGGCACTTCAAGAAAAACAAATTCAAAGAGTTTGTGTATAGGGTTTTAGTAAACAAATCCGTCGATTTGGATAGGCTTCATTTATTTTGTTCAAATTACTACAGTACGTCGACGGTAGGGATGTGGATTTATGCCGCCGTTAGAAGAAACGTCAAAGAACTTAACTTGACATTTAGCCCTAAGGATAATAAAGAGGATATCGAGTTGCCCCATTGTCTGGTGGCTTGTGGTTCCTTGAAGGTATTAAGGTTGACTTTGGGTTACAATGTTCTACGTTTGGTAAATGTCACGGGGTTTCCAGCGCTTAAGGTTCTTTCTTTGACCTGTGTTGACTTATTGGAAGACAACAATTTAGTTAAAGATTTTTTCCAAAGTTGCCCATTGCTTGAAGATTTGAGGTTGGATGACTGCGTCTTAAATAAACTTGGTGTTCTTTGTATTTAATGCCCAAAGCTCAAGAAGCTGACTATTGGAAACGGTTACGATGAGGAAGAGGACATGTGTGGTGGCATTAAGATTTGTTGCCCAAAACTGGTGTTTTTGGCATTAAAAGGTCATATAGCTTATAAATTTTTCTTTGAATGTTTAGACTCCTTGAAGGAAGCTGAGATTGAGCCTAAATTAATGGACAACACCATAAGTGTGTTTAGTGGAATTTCTCAAGTGGAATCGTTGTTGATTGATGTTAACTTCTTCACTCAGGTACATGCTTATTCTTTTATGCACAATTATTCTTCATTCTGGTTAAATGATTTTGCAATAAAATAGTTAACTACTATCCGACAAAACTCTTGCTCTAGTTAAAACATTTGGCAACGATTTTTATGCGTGACACTACTTAAGCATCCATTAATATATATATTTGAGTGCCTATTTGGAGAATACATCTAAACACTTACTTGTTGTCATGATTGTAGTGCATTAATGCTGCAAGTGATCCTTGTCTACCTAATCTGAAGACTTTGGTGCTATCCACTACAATTGGTGCCTTCACCATGGAGGAATTCAACCGAATTCTCACATATTATCCCAAATTGGAGTCTCTCAAGTTGATCCTTATCGAGGTATTCTCATATCAGATATTTTTTTTTAGAAAATTACAAAAATGGTCCCTGTATTTTACAGAAAACTAAAGACATTTTTTGACGCCGTGGATCGAAAGGACCATTTCCGCAATATCGCCGAAACACAAGGACCAAGCTTGTCTATTTTATTGAAGTTGGACCGTAGGTGCCTATTATGCCATACCACACGGACTATTTATGTAATTTTTTTTAATGTATCGCATTCTTGAAGTGGTAGCTCACCTTCACACTTGCTGTTTTATGCATTTCAAATTCCTGGCATAGGCAAAGAAGCAGAAATTTCGGCTCTTTTCCCCATTAATGGGTCGGTCAAGGTTATGTTTGATCAAATGAGTATATAATAAAATAAACACACTGAAGTTTCCAAAAGTATATTCAAATGCTTACAACCTTCTAAATTGTTTTATTTAAAGAAATAGATTATTATCTTAACAATATATTCTTTTGTATACATATCCAACATATTCATGAACTCAACACATTTTGCTACTTCATATGATGATCTAGGAATTATGGTGGGAAGAGAAGGAGGTGCATGAAGGTGACCCAAGGAGTATCTTTACCAATGATGTGAAAAGGGTCGAGTTCTTTGACTTCAATGGAGAAAAGCCGAAACTAGTTATTGATTTGGAAGAAAAGGCATTGTTGGAAATTGTTTTTAGTTGGGGTAGCAAATTGTAAATACTCTCATTAAAGACTATATGATTGCTCTTTTAATGAATTGATAGTACAAGCTTTTTGGTGAACCGTAGGTAGTAGTTTTTTGAATTTGAATATTTGCCAAGTATTACTAGAAAATACTTGTTTGTTTCTACATTTTTGTTCATATTCTTTCTGTTATAAAAAAGTAAAAACTACAATGAATATGTACATAACCACAAAAGCACAATGTATGTAACCACAACAACAACGACAACTGTATACATTACTAATGCCTCGTTCTCGAGTTTTTTTAGGAAGGAATGGGAGGGGAAGGAAAAGGAAGGGGAAGTAGTAACATTTCCTTCCCATTCCTTTCCTTCTCTTTCCTTTCTCTTCCTTTCCCTTCCAATCATCCTAAAAATGTGAGGAAAGAAATCTAAGAAATAAGCATTTTCTTCCCCTTACGATCCCTCCATTTCCTTCCATTTCCCTTATTAAATGAAACTCGAGAACACCCCTCCTTTCCTTTCTTTTCCTTTCTCTCTTTAAAAAAAACTCGAAAACATACATTTTCTTCCATCCCCCCCCCCCCCCCAAAAAAAAAAAATCTAGAACAAGGTATGCGGTGGGTGAAAAACTGCCCCTGCAACAACAACCGTTGCTCTTTCATAACTTTCAATTCTAACCCTAATAAGTCCCTATTTATAGTTAATCGGAGGTTTTTGGGCGACGACTGCCCCATCTCCTACGTTCCTCTTCTCCATCTTCATTTTCATCCTTTCCCCAAACCACGATCCCTTCAACCCTCACTCCACCTTTAACCTCCATCATCAATTCATCATGTAACCCAACCGACCAGTTCACCTCGTTGGTATCGTTTCCCATATGTTTTTTCACACGAAACCCACAAAAGGCACCATCAAACTATTCAGAAGACGTCATCCGATTATTCATGTATCACACATCCATGTTCACTCAATTGCCCCTATATAACACCATCTCTAAAAACTTAAATACACTGTCACACCCCCAAACCAGGATGGCGGAAACGTCTGGGGGTGGATGACTTCATGAATAGTATCACAACATAATGTATAATAGTGATCAAAGCAAACACAACCATCATAAATATAATTAAAAATGTTACATTGTTTCCAAGTATTATATGTTTCAAAACCAATTACATTATGATGACCAAAAATGAATAGTAAGACGCTGTAGCATCCCATCCTCAAAAGCCTTGTGACTACCTGTTTAATGGTTTCTTGAGAATACAAGTAGTTTTGAAAAGTATTGTAACGACGTAAATTCCCAAAACAGTTTTTCATTTCAATCATAATAAATTTCATAAGAACAATTTCAAAACCCATTGTATCACATATTAAGTCAATAAACAACCCCAGAATCTCAAGTACATAAATCTTCATCAGTGTGTACAGATCATGCCGGCGCCTTCCCGCGATCCTCGCTAGTACCTGAAACACATATCACATAACATGGTAAGCATAAATGCTTAGTGAGTTCCCCAAAATACCACATACGCACATACGCCACTCAAGGCTTATAAGACCTTCCGGTCACTGTGTCTTAGAGGACTTCCGTCCCACAACCCTGGTAGACCTTCCGGTCCTACCTGTAATGACCTTCCGGTCCATATCATCTTGACCTTCCGGTCCATATCATAATGACCTTCCGGTCCTTAACATAATGACCTTCCGGTCCTTAGCATTCATAACATACATAACACATCCATATCATATAACAGCATACAACACATACATCTCATAGCATATAAGACCTTCCGGTCACACATAGGTACCACTCTAGGTACAGTATAGTGAGAAGACTCACCTCGCATGATGTCAGATACCCTCTCGTGCTCGATAACCGACCTAACCTCCTCCTATCAAAATGATAACATCTCTAATCAGAATCCTCTCAGGTTCTTATCCCTAATAATGGGTAGAAGACCATTCTACCCCTCTCTGACCTCTCTTGAATCAGCTTGACCAAAACCCCAAGGTCAACTGAAGTCAACTCTAGTCAACTGTCAAACTTTGACCAGACTCTTCGAGTGCACATGGGTGACTCGGCGAGTCCAAGCGTGTCCTCTGAATCCTCCTATGGCCTCTCTCGGCTCGTCGAGTTAACCCTTCACTCGACGGGTTACCACGGGTCACGAATCGCGGGGCAACCCGACTCGACTCGTCGAGTCCCCATATGGACTCGGCGAGTTCCCTCCATGGCAACACTCAAATGACCTTTTGAGGTCAGATCTGTTTCTCTAACCTATAGATCTGACCTTCCCATACACAATAAACACGTAAAGGTCCAACCTTTACACTCATGCCACACTCATATGGCTTCTTTTGGTGAAATAACTTCTAAAAGGGCAACCTAGGTTAATATCTCCAAAGGAATAGTATAAAGCAAGATGTTTGGGACTCTCTGGACCTCTTAAAATCCAGATCTAAGAAACATTCCACCTTGGGATCTCATATACCTTGAATCCAAGCTAAAGAAGGCATAAGAAAACCCTAGATTCAACTAGATCACCATATACACGAGAATGAGCATAGATTAATACCTCTAACAGCCTCTTCTGATCAAATGGAAGTAGATCTAAGCTCCACAATCCGTCTAGCTTGCCCTCTTTCCTTCTTTCTTGCAAAGATCACACTAGAAGTGATGAATATGGCTTCCTTTCTCACTCACAACACTCTCTGGTTCTCTGGTGCTCTCAAGGGTGAAGGTGGCCGCAAATGAGGCCATAAGATCCCTTAAACAGGGCACATACCCGAGGATTTAGGGTTTTTGTCCACAGCGCGGACTCGTCGAGTCCACCCATCGACTCGTCGAGTCCCTTCATTAATCCAGTCAGCAAATCGCGATCCTACTCGACGAGTCTAGGCGTCAACTCGTCGAGTCCCTCCTCATAACTCAAAAAGAAATACTCAAATTGTCATGCCTGGAAATCCGGATGTTACAAGTATCAACAATTAACTTTGTGAGTTCATAAGAGTTTTGTATGGGAAAAATCATGTAATTCTTTCCTTGTAAAATGATAGTGTTTGTTCCCAAAAAATCCAATATTTTCTTAAAAATGAGTTGTAGTCTTGAAATTCCCAAGACCAAAAATGTATAAGTATTTCTATACTTAAAATAGTATTACGTAGTTTTATTCTTATATAAAACCATTTGAATGCATGTTACCCCATAAACTAAATGTATTGTTGATTTCCCATGTGAGTTATTACAACCATGCTAAAACCGAAGTTGGCCTGCTGCGACGTTCTTCAGGCGTCGAAATGTTAGACATTTGTCACCCTAGACCTGTCGGTCTAGATGTAGCTAGCAGCTTAGGTGTGGGATTGTCAGTCTCATATATATATATATATATATATATATATATATATATATATATATATACACACACACACACAAGTATCACACTATTTTACCGAGATTCTGGTTATAATTCATGACTTTAGTGTGTACTCTGGTAGGTACGGTGAAGACTTTATCTCACATAGTTGTTTCAACAAGTTTACGTTTTGTGTAATGAAAACCCTTGTAAGTGTAAATATCACTTTTCCAAACTATCATTGTAGTGTATAATAATAATTATATACTTTTATATAATTATTCGTCTGTTCCCAAAATGTTATAATAGTGTTAATGACCCATAAACTATACCTATTATAGTTTATTATAAATGTTTCGTTCTACCCATATATACACACATATATAAGTTAACATGTTTAGATGTTCATAAATAACATATGTAACATCCCAAAATTCAAGACCAAAAATTTCATTTTTTGATTTAACAATTCATAAAACAAATTATAGAAAACATCATTGAGTTATCTCATTCCATAAAAACCATAGATGATATGTCTCAAGAGCATGTCATAATATAATAATAATGTCAGAGTACAAATCCCAAGAATCTTATATGCGGAAAATTGTGTGTGTGATGCGCTGCTACCGTGCCGGCTCCTTTCCCTTCGAAGAAGAAGGGCCTAAAAAAAACTGAAAACCATAACACAAAGCTTAGTGAGTTCCCCCATCATACCACATACCATATAATCACATAACGCCTAACATATCTGGGTGCCGGCCTCCCCTTCGGTCTCTTTCAACCGGTAACTACCTAGCATATCAGGGTGCTGGCCTCCCCTTCGGTCTCTTTCAACCGATATCCGGGGACTATTTCACCCTACCACTACCATATAATACCCTAGCATATACATATAAATCATATACTGCCTAGCATATCAGGGTGCTGGCCTCCCCTTCGGTCTCTTTCAACCGGTAACCGGGGACTATTTTACCCCTACCACTATCACATAATAACATAACATACTAGCACATAAATCAGAACAGATAGTGGCATACCAGACCATTATCACAAATACAATCATCTCAACTATAATCAATACTAGTGGGCCGGCATTCGTGCCTTCGACCCACTCTTACTGGAAGGTAACTCACCTCAAATGTCGTGAAGTAGCTGAACTGCCCTCGGCTCTGGAATCAACTCCTCTCAAACTCCTACACATAAAAATCTCCTTTACTTACTCTTTCATACCCATAGCCTCATTAAGGGTCAATTCTAGTCAAAGTCAACATCCTGGTCAAAGTCAACATCCTGGTTGACTCAACTCGCCGAGTTGGTCCATCAACTCGTCAAGTTCCATGATCCATAAAACCTTGGAAATCTCGATCCAACTCGTCGAGTTCTTTCATGAACTCGTCGAGTTCCTCAGCATAACATAGTCAGGACGTTTCACTCACAGCTCGCCCGAGTTCCTCCTTGAACTCGTCGAGTTCCTCAATCTTCAATGCCCAAAACGATGGCCAACTCGCCGAGTCATCTCCTAGACTCGACGAGTTTGCTCAGTAACAGAAAAGGTTAGGGGACCACGAACCAACTCGCCAAGTTGGATGAACAACTCGTCGATCCCACCTTAGTCTAAATCCATTCAGTCACTTCCAATCGAGTTCAATGCTTCCAAATCACAAATCTGGTCCCCCAGGACTAAGTTACCACGTAAAGTTGCTAACTTTACGTTCATGCATGGTGTCATGAAGCCAGAAACACCAAAACTAAGCTATATAAGAGGTCTAGGGCATGGGGAAGGGCCAAGGATAGATAAAGCTGGCAACTTTAAGCCTCACAAGCTCATGAGTGCCTAGATCTGACGTCACAACTCCATGATACACTCAAATCCCGAAATGACTTCAATATGCCCCAAAATTGACAACATACCACCCTAAATGAAGATCTAAGTAATAGAAAGCCAAGGTATCAACTTTATTCCTCAAATGAGTCAGAAATGCAGCTCAAACTCCAGATCTACTATCTTCCTCTTAAACCCCTAAGCTTCTCCTTCCTTCTCAAGCTTCAAAATCACAAAGAACACACAACAATGGCTCAAAAACACTCAAAAGTGGATTAGGGTTTCGTAGCTAGGGTTTGGGGTGATGGAGGTTGAAAATGAGGCCAACCTTTGGAGGTTAAGGTGCTTAAATAGGGTGCAAAACCCTGAAAATTAGGGTTTCACTCTGGCAGCCCTACTCGTCGAGTTGAGGCTCTCAACTCGTCGAGTAGACTTCAAGTCCCGCGTCCATATTCCATTCCTACTCGACGAGTTTGGGGCCTCCAACTCGTCGAGTCCTTTTGCAAAAATGAATAATTTGATTTAAAGGATATATATGAAGGTTACGTTGAAAAGATTCGACATAAGGGAATTCTATATATGGAAATGTTATAGCAAGAGACTGGTAAAGTATTAGGTCTTTATGTAAGACATTATGAATCGTGTCCCATATGCTTCAGATATAGGAACGATTGCATGTGCTATAATATTCTCATGTTTTAATTTTCCAAATGCCTAGGGCATTAAGAGGGAAAAAGGACTAGAACCGGATATGACTAAAGTTATTAAACAACTGTCAAGGACGATATGAGGTTCGCTAAGGATTGGTTGCTTAAGGACAGTTGGAAGTATAGTAATGAATGGACCGTATTGATATGATTTTGAATAGATAGGATTCTATTAAGAATGGATAGTCATATGGCAATTATGGAAAAGTTTCCATAATGGGAGTTGGATATCAAGAATCTATGAGTAAGTTAGAAACTTTTATGCAAGAAGGATGTTCAAAGGAATGTGCTTTGAATATGAGACTTCATATTTATAGAATTGTCTTGTAACAATCTCCAATGGAAAGTTTTGTAATTGGCAAAGTCCGTGTGACTTGTGCACATAGTCATTACAAAAGGGATCACTACATATAAGCTTAGAATCTAACAGATTACAGTAAGTGGGAAGGACTTGGTACTCTTACACTTACGATAAGGATTTGGAATTGTGAAATGAGTGTCATTGGAAATGTTTACAATTGATCTATTTCACAAAGTAAGGACCATAGGTAAACATAGTGTGCATGCTTGGAGCATGGGATAACTATTGTTTCAATTCAAGTATGAAGTTGATTAATTGAAACATTATACAATGAATAATGTGTAATCAATATGGTGATTAAATAAAAGGTGTTTTATTTATATTCAAAAGTTTTAAGACCATATTGGATTCGATTATTCTTATGTTTCACTTTGCATGTTTTGACTTCCCGAATAATAATATTATTCAAACTATCCACAGTCGATCATACTTTGGAAGTAGGTATTGAGGCAAGACTGTCATGAATCCGTCCGTAGATTGTCTAAAGGGTTAGACATAGCACAAGTTTGCTGCAATATTCATGAGTACTCCTGTAATAAGATTTGAGTATTGGATTAAACTCACGCTCATTTGAATCACTTCATGGATTTTATCACGGGTGATCATGAGACGATAATATCTTATATTCTTGAAACCAAGACGTGTGAGTTGTAGTTTACAAGTCGGTTGCACATTGACATATGTAAACACACCAGTAACTTGGTGTTATAAAACATATTGTTGTGTGTGATTTGATGAGTAAGTACAAGCAAGCATTCAAGTCGAAGTTTATCCATTCCTTTTACCCTAAGAGGGATAAAAGCGATATATGTGGGCCCCTCGATGATTTAGTGATGACAACCCTAAGTGCTTGGTCAAGCCTCGACTGATTTGATTTGTTCAATTAGTCGGTCGTCATAAATTGGAAATCGGGAAACAACACATGAACAGAGAGAATGATTATAATCCATGTCTCAGTTCATATGATATCTAGAATGGAGGAATATATGATCCCTTATCTAATGGATGCGTCATTGACTAAGTCAGAGTTCGAAAACGACTTTTGAGAGCTACGATTGCTAGTCGGGATTTTGGAGTCGTACTTGCAATAATAGTTATTAGAATTATCCAAGTGGGAGACTATTGGATTAGGTGTCTAAGACCATAACTATAATTTGTATGTACTTGACCCGAGAGTAGCATGATCCATTTGAGTTGCCTTCACCAGAACAATCTGATAGGATGGATATTTGAGAAAGAGGTTATTTATGATTTTTTTTTAATATATTACAAGTATAATATATTAATTATGAAATCATATTATTTAATTAGTATTAATCAAGAATTAATTTGGAATTGATTTAGTGATCAAAAGAGACTAATTAAATTAACGGGGACTGATTATGTAAATCAGTGATATATATAGTGTTTGAGCTATTGATCCATGTTGGGCTAAGTTTTATGTAAGTATCCATGAACAGTTAGCCCACATGAGATATGGATCATAACCTAAGTGTATGGATTAGGGTTTACCATGACTCTTGGAATCCTACACTATATATGTGATTCCCCTTAGCCAAAATCGGTTAACCTAAGTTGTAGGAGAACCCTAGCGGATTTTGGTGGTGCTTAAACTCTCTCTCAAAGACCTCCTTTGTTCATGGTGTTTGTGAACCATTTGAGGCATCACACTTGAGGTGCTAAGCTGTTGAAAGGCCAAGAACTACAACTAGATCAAGAGGTATTCATCTAACTATGAGTTTTATATTGTATATCCTCTATTGTATGCTAGTTAGGATGTGTGCTTTGGAAAAATGAAATTGCATGTATAATTAGAGAAAACATAGATCCAAAGCATCTAGGGTTGCATGTGCACCATAGTAGTGTTATAGTGCTTAAAACCCAACAGTTACATCTTTGGTCCCTCCAGACATAAAAAAACTATTGTGCGTTATTAGTTTTTTGATTTATTTTCTTAGTTTTATCATTCACAATTTTGTTTTTTTAAAAAGTCCAACAACTCTAAGTATACGAAACATACTCTCTTTCTCCCTCTCGTCACTCTTTACACTCTCATTGCCGGAGTTCATGACCCCAACCGACCACAACTCTTACCCCCTCACAATAACCCATCAAAACGTCTTAAATCACCATGACTATATCTCAACCATGATACAACAAAGTTTTACAAAGGCATTTGGATCTTGTATCTTGTGACTCTAAAAAAACAAAACCCCAAGCCAGATCCACCTCTCTATACTCATCCATATCTTGGAAACTGTCGATTTAAAGGGATTGATTAAAGCAACTGATATTTGTCGAAGAGGGTTTCCAACTACGGTCTAGATCCACCTTTTAGAATTAGTTAAATTTTTTTGATATTTTGGTTGATTCCTCTTCATATTCCTATAATTAATGGAGAAATGTGAAGAAAATATGAGTTCATAATCATTTTAGTCCGTCGATGAATAGAATCGGAGCCTAATGTCGGCGGAACCACAATTGGAGACCAACAATTAGTTCACAGCTCTGATAAAGATGAAAACGACAGAAAATCAATGCTCGGATGAAGTTTTTACAAGAATTGGTCTCATTTGATTTTACGGATAAGACTGATTTGATTATGTAGGTGTGTTAGTGGAAGGAAACAAGCTAGGGGGGATGGGGGAGACGCGATATTGTTCCTTTTTTAAGGCATGTTATGTTAAATGTCATATTTTCCTTTTAAAACACATACATAATAAAAACAATTAAAAACTTAATATATAAAAGGGTAAAAAAAAGTAATATGAGCAAACAAGAAAATTTATTTGGCTGAGAATGTAAAGAAACGATAGAGAGAAAGAGAGTATGAACCATATACTTGGTGGACTTTTTTTGTTAAATTGTGAATAATAAATATTAAGAAAAAAAATCAATAAGGGCAAAACAATCTTTTTATGTAAGGGAACAAGACGCAACAAAAGCAAAATTTTAAGGACCGCCCGAGTTAAAAAAAAGAAAGAGTTAGGAACCAAACGTGCAAACTACACTATATCATATGAACCATTAGTGTAATTTGTTCAATTTTTTTAACATTACACAAGAGATGTAATTTGGAGGGTGTTTGGGATTACTTTTTAGCTTCAAAAGTTTTTTTTTGCAAAATGACTTTTGATAAAAGAACTTTTGGTAAATGAAGTTTTTTAAATTATGTTTGGATTAGTTTTTAAGGGACAAAAGAGACATTTAATGTTGTTGAGTGGGGAGAATGTTTAATGATTGGTAAATTTAAGGGTATTAATGTAATTTACTTTCTATTTGTTTCAAAAGTGACGAAAAGTTCCATGACTTTAAAAAAAAAAAAAAGGAGGATTTTGTTCTTTCCAAAATTACTTTGAGATCTTTTATAACTTCCCAAATTTAACTTTTGATGTAAAACCTACCCCTTTCACCTACGTGCGACAAAGGGGAGAGATCAATTAAATTGAAGTTTCTGATTAATTTTCGATTCACATCACCAAAAAGGGGCACGAAGAAATCGAAGCGACCAAAGGCATCAAAACGCGAAAATGGGATCGATTGGATCAGTAACATGCCGGATGCTATTCTTCTTTTGATTCTTTCACGTCTTCCATCCACAGAAGAAGCAATTCGAAGCAGCATTTTGTCCAGACGATGGAGGTATTTGTGGACTGCAATTCCCTCTCTGGACATGGACGTATGGCACGGAGAAAATTTCGATAAATACAAATTCAAAGAGTTCGTGTATTGGGTTTTAGCAAACAAATCGGTCGATTTGGATAGTTTTCGTTTGTGTTGTTATTATTACTACAGTATGTCAACAATCGGACGGTGGATTCATATGGCAGTTATGAGAAACATCAAGCAGCTTAACTTGTACTTTATCCCTGAGGAGATGCCTGAAGCTATCGAGTTGCCTCATTGTCTGGTGACTTGTGGGTCCTTGGAGGTATTAATGTTGAAGATATCAGCGCTGGATTTAAAACCTGGTCTAAGTTTGCCCAAGTTCATGGGGTTTCCAGCACTTAGGGTTCTTGTTTTGACCTATGTTGAGTTATTGGGAGACACCGATTTGGTAAAAGGGTTTCTTGAAAGCTGCCCCTTGCTTGAGGATCTGAGTTTGATTTAGTGTGAGTCATCCAAACTTGATCATCTTTTTATTTCATGTCCGAAGCTCAAGAGATTGAGTATTATTAACTCGGAAGACGCGCATAATATTAGAATTTTTTGCCCAAAACTGGAGGTTTTGGATTTAAAAGATTATATTACTTGTAATGTTTTCTTTGATCGTTTAGACTCGTTGAATAAATTTGTCTACGAGCCTACATTTCAGAAAAAAACTGAACCTGTGTTGTTTCATGGAAATTCTCCTGTCAAACCTTTGTGGATGAACCTTTTTTTCTTGTCCGAGGTAGATTCTTATTCTCTTTATATATCCACGATTGTTCTTTTCTGTTAGAAAAAATTGTGCAGTGTATTATTTGTAAGGGTCATTACCATAAATCAGACAAGACTGCAAAATGTGAAGTTCCATTTGACACCAATTGTTTAGCGTGAGCCTTCTTAATCATCCAATTTATGTTGGTGAAGAACCCAAGATATGAACAAATCGCTCTATTACAAAAGGATTAGAACATTGTGCTGTTTCTTTTTTTACTAAGTGAAAACATAGCTTAATTTGATGAATAAACTATATGGGTGTTTCTTTTTTACTTAATGCAGAAAGACCGAAGGACAAATGGAGTGCATGGCTCATGATAGTCTATATAGGTTTCTCAATCAACATTTTTTCTTCCCAAACTTGGTGATGTTTTCTATATATATTCCCTATTTAAGCATCTAGAAAAGAGTAGGATACTTGGAGATGCCTGAAAGTATCATTGGTTTTCATGAAATCTTTATCAATAGAGTACCACATGCTTATTAGTTACCGTGAATAATAACTCTACTTGCTGTCATTATTATAGTGCATTGATGGTGCATGTGATTTGGCTCTACCTAATCTGAAGACTTTGGTGCTTAAAACAACTATGGATGCCTTCACCATTGATGAACTCACCCGAATTCTCAAATATTGTCCCAAACTGGAATCTCTGAAATTGACCATAATAGAGGTATTCTCATATCAAATGATATTTTTAATTTTCTATGTATTGCATTCTTGAAGCACAGTGGCCCACTTTCACACTTTCCCTGGTGTCTTATGCGTATTAAATTCCTCACTTAGATGCTGGAATTTTGGCGTTTTAAACATATAAATGTGTTGGTTAGATGGTTTAAAATGAGTAAAATTGACAATAGTTACTCAAAATGAACGTATCAAATGGATCTAAGTTGCCTTAAGTGTACTCAGATGCTTATAACCTTCTAAATCGTTTTATTAAAAAAACTAGATTATTATTCTAAAGGAATTGCATGATTCTCTTCTGGCTCTGCATCGAGCCATCCACCATTTCCTTGTTTGGGAAAGTACGGGTCGCCGGGGAGATGGAATCCAGCCATGTTATCTACGCGAGAATATGGGTAAAATTAATAGTTAATAGACGTACTACTTAAGATAATTATAGGATGATCCTTACCAGTTACTTCAATACTTGCATAGTGCATACCAGTCATATGTAACCAAAACAGAATAGACCTTCAAATAAGTGACCCTAACTCTAAGTCCACAACCAAACAAGGAACAGGAAGTAAAGCAAAGATCACATATTCTAATTCTATGACACCTTGGTCACATATAACCTTAGCGTATCCACTCAACAACCATTGACCTACTAAGTCTATGACACCTTAGTCACATATAACCTTAGCGTATCCACTCAGCAACCATTGACCTATTAATAAAGACCTTTTAGTTCTCAAATAAGTAATTATAGTAACACAAAATACTCCTATAGTACTTTAAGTTTATGTTCTGTTCTAAAGTTTTCATTGTAGTAGTGTTGGTAAGTTTTTAGACTTGCTGCAACACCACAACCATTCCTAGGCACATGCTAATCACTTCTCGGAAAGATATAGTTGATCAGGCTATATCACTCCCAGATCTGATCATATGTCCCCAAGACTACTTGTGCTGTCCAACAACCGCAATACTTTTGTTTTGTTCTAGTATGACACTGATCCTAGTATAAATGCTTGTATGTATACTTTAGTTAAATATTTTATTATTTAAAAGTATAAACTCTTGGTCAGAGTATTTTAATCCCGGTGTGTTTATAGTTATATATCTTTTATGGGTTGATATACTCAATTCACTATAAACAAAGCTCTGATACCAATCTGTCACACCCCCAAACCAGAACGACGGAAACGTTCGGGGGCGGAGGACATCATGTACAATATCATAACAATGCACAATAGTAAACAAGCAACAACATCATCCATTGCATTAATAATATAATTTAATACAAGTGTGTTCTGTGTAAAGTTTGAAAGACACCAAAATGTGAATCAAAATAAAAGATGAGTCTTGAACATGCTCCGTCTTCTTAAAACCTGGTCATCGGTACCTGTCTACTGGTGACCTGCGAATACAAGTTATTTTGGAAGAGTAGATCAGCATTTAAGCTGGTGAGTTCATAAGTATTTTAGTGTCAAATGTTTGTATAAGTTTGATGAAAGTGTTTGTAAGTGTTTGATGTAAATGTTTGTATACTTCCTAGAAAATCCTATATTTTCTACTTGTAATGAAATGTAGTCTTCTACCAAGACCCGATTGTTCTGTATGTTTGTTCTTTTGTAAAAGTGAGTGTTTTTCCCAAGTATGACTATCATTACCGGAAAATAGTTTACATTACCGTTTATGTGAGAAGATCACCATATGAATGTAATGGGAAAATAAAGATGTACTGTAGTATTGTATAAAGTAACTACTGATGTACCAACTAACTTAAAACAATTGATTAATTAAGGTAAAATGTGATGAGATTATAACCATACTTGATTGACTAGTAAAACACGACGATCAAAGACGTCGAAAAGGTATGACATTCGTCACTCGTAGACCTGCAGGTCCCACTGTAGCTAGCAGCAAGGTGTAGGATGGTCAATCCCGTATAGATCTATACACAAATTCACGCTCCCCCTACAGGAGACTCTGGTTACAAAACGTGACACAACAGTATATTTCCATGCCATGAAGTAGTGGCTCACATTAATGTTATCTTGTTCTTGTATTAGTGTAGTATGTTCCTTCTGTTCTAGTGTATAGTATGTTCCTTTCTGTTCTAGTGTATAGTATGTTCCTTCCTTTCTAGTGTATAGTACGTTCTTTCTCTTCTTGTTATAGTATGTTTGAACTGACTCATGTATGAACTGACTCTTGTAAGTTTCAATGTTCTAGAAATAGTAAGTAGTAATCCTCTAAACTATACCTATTATAGTTTACTAGTAAGCTCTGTAATTGAATGACTAATCATGTTTGTACACCTTTGCTACCCAAAGGTATTGAATTAATTGGAAGAACTTTTATATCTACATACATATACATAATATACAATTAAGATTTAAATGACACTCGGACAAACAACCGGTACTCTAAGTTCACAACCAAACAAGGAACAGGAAATAAAGCGAGTTATCAGTCCTAAGCCCTTTCAACCTTATTTATATAACTATATCTATATAGACATGATTTTGACAATATATATGTTTAAAAGAGTTTTGTAAAACGATAAAGAGTTTATCATATAAAAGAGTTTATCATATAAAAGAGTTTTAACCATTTGAATGGTTATTGATGACTTGATGTCAGTTTATAAAATGATTTGAAACAGTTTGTTTGATAACACAGTTTTGAAGTATAAGAAATCCTCTTGTTTGATAGTTATAAATCACATGTGATTGATACTATAACTACATTGTTTTCTACTTGTATTCCCCCCCCCCCCTCCCTAAAAGCATTTAAAATCATTAAAAGATAATTTTAGGGGTAGGAACTCACATGTAGTGAGTGATTCGAATGTAAGATCGATTAGGATGCTAAGTATGCCAAGTGAAGTCTTGAGCACAAACGGATCCTATTAAGCATATAATGACACATATATGTATATAATTAGTGTATATAACAACTAATCGTGTAAGGGAACAACCTTAGGTGCTAGGAAACACTTGGAATGAAGTGTTACAATCACATATGATTGTATCAAAGGGTGTTCACGGCCACACAATGATGTGTTCACGGCCACACATGACGTGTTTAAGGCCCTAGGCTTGATCCTATGAAGGGTTTACCACCATGGGTTGAAGGGTTCACGACCACCTCATGAACTAAGAAGGGTTTACGGTCGTAACAAGATCATTTGAAGGGTTCACGGCCACATGAAGGGTTCACGGCCGTGAACTCTTGAAGATGATGCTTAAAAGGTGTTTGGTTCATGGGGATTCCAGAGCTCCTAATGGATAACAAGTATATTGAAGAGATACTTACGTTTTGGAAGCTTATAAGGTGATTACGGACCAAAAAACAAGTGTGTGATCTTGGTGTTCTTGGTGATTTGAAGATCTAAACCCAAAAGAGATGAATTCATGGATGAAATCATAGGGTTTTACTTGAATAAGAAGGATATCAAGAAAGAATGGAAGAATCACTTACACTTTTGAAGATCAAGAAGAATATCCTTGATGATAATTGAGAGAGAAATGAGAGTTCTTGACTTGAAGTTGTGAGAAATGAAGAATAATGAGGGATCTTCATACTAATGAAGAGGGGTTCACGACCAAGCTTGCGTTTACGGCCGTAAACCCTAGTTTGCGGCCGTGAACTCCTTGTGAAGGAGGTTCCGACTCAATTGCAACTCCAAGAACTCAAGTAAATGCCTCCTAACACCCAATCCTTGAGTGTACAAGGCTTAGAACTCTCAAACAGGCCCTTAGCAAAGCTAGAAGTTAACAGAAACTAGTCTGACTTTTGATTGAATTGAATGGATTTACAAGATAGAAATTTCGGGTTGTCACAATTATTTAGTGCTTGTTGCATGTAATTGTATTTGTAAGGTATTTAGTAGGTATTAATGGGAGTTTCTTCTGCAGCTGATGGCGAAGAGAGTGTAACGGGAATTCAAGGAAAGCCTAGGAAGTATCTTAGAGCGTTGACTGCCCCGTCTTGCGGGAAAAATGTATTGGTCCTAAGGAGTAACTTAGAGGATTCAAGACGGTCCTTGAGAAAAATATGGATAGGTGTGGAAGGTAGTATTTTCACGAGAATACTAAGGAATTGTAGAGTGTGGAATTCTTTGAGTGTTTTCTGGTGGTTTGCATTTTTTATTTTTCAGTATGGTGGTCACTCGAGGTGGTTCTGGTTATGGTTCTGGCGATGGTTCACGTTCGAGCACTAGGGCCGAAACGATGGATGAACGGATGCGAGAGTTCATCTTGTCAGAGATCACTTGCAGTATTTTTGATCAGATTCCTGTGATCTTTGGTACGATCAATGAGGGTATCATGGAGATTTTGGATGAGCGTCTAGTCGTTTTTGTTGGATTAGGTGTCTAAGCCCATAACTATATTTGGTATGTACTTGACCTGGTTGTAGCATGATCCTTTTGGGTTGCCTTCACCAAAGCAACTTAACTGGAAGAATAATGGAGAAAGAGGTTATTATGGTTTATTAATATATTATATGAATAATATATTAAAAGAGAAATCATATTATTTAATTAATATTGGTCAATAATTAATTTAGAATTAATTTTGTGGTAAAAAGAGATTACTTAAATTAAGGGGACTGATATTGTAATTATGTGATAGTTGCAATATGGGCTGGGGAACCCTAAAGAAGGGATGGACGAATTCTATGGGGAAGCCCACATAGAAATCGTCCATAGGAGGCCTTCTGGAAGGATCCTGTGGACTGCTTAAGGCCTAAGCAATCTAATTAGGGTTTTGACTGAAACCCTAGCAGCTCACCTATAAAAAGGACCCCTTGGCTTCACATTTTCGGCTACCACAACCCAAGAAGGATTCACGAGCCGAAAATTGCCTCTCCCTTCTCTCTTTAAGATTCTACAATTGTTTTGGTGTTTGTGATTCATTAGAGGCATCACATTTGAGGTGCTAGGTTCTCAAAAGCTCAAGATCATCAAGCTACAATCAAAGGTAATATATTAACTCTTCATTAGATGTAGATTTCGATTTTTGTTGTATGCTAGATTAGGGTTTGAGAGCTTTGGATGATTATTGCATGCACAAATAGAAAAACCTAGATCCAAAGCTTTAGGGTTTGAATGTACACCATAGGATTGATGTTTTGCTAATAACCCAACAGTGGTATCAGAGCCTAGGTCGTTTTTCTTTTGTATTTGATGGATTGCTAATTTGTTCAAAGATGAAAATCGAAAAATTTGTGCCTCTGCCTGATAAACTCATTGAGTCACCTGATGAACTCGACGTCAGGGAAACTCGACGAGTCCATTCAGTGACTCGGCGAGTCGGGTCGTCTGGTGGCTGATTTTTCGGGATTTTGACTGAAACTGAATTAGGATAATTGCCAAAAACGTTTTTGACTGATAAAATCTTATTTTTTCATTAAGGTATTGATTATCCTAATGTAATTCAAAGATAATTTTCATAAATAAAGTAATTACTTTTTTTTATATGATAAAGATTAATTATTTGTATTTTGATTTGAATTATCTTGTCAAGAAAATATATTAGGTCAAATTATATGATAAAGATTAATAATATGATTAATTAATTATTTTTTCAAATTTAATCTATAAGATGTTTTGAAAAGTTTCAAAACTTGCCCTCAAGTTTTGGGATTTAAAATTTAATTAAAAGTTTTAATTTTGAAATATTTAAATCCTAAACCCTAGAGTTTTACAAGTTTAAAATTCAACCCTTATACTATTATAATATTATAAGATTAATAATTATATAGATGTATAAGATAAAGCTAGTCTTACCGTTAGTAGGCCTCATTCACGAAGCCGATCTATAAGAGGTGTATAAGGTTGCTGCCTATAAAATTGCAGTTTAATGAGTGTCCACTCTCACCCACTGCTTCCTTGATTGGTGGAGGGTCGTTAGCCGAACGGGTAGGATAGGGCAACTAATTCCTCATTAAAAGTATAATGATTAATAAAGTAACTAAATGTTTTTATAAAATTCCCAAAGTTACTTTAGGTAAAATGTGAAATGATGCTATTCCATGAAATTATACTTTGCACCCTGCCAGGTCGTTAGTGGAGCGTGCGTGTATAACCGGCACAATAATTTGGGACTAGAAAAGGTGGAAAAAGGTAGATTGATGTTTATCATAGATCAATGAAGTGTGTGTGGCTAACCGGCACATTGATTAGATGGTAAATGACATCGAGAGTACCAAGTACATTTACATGGTTATTCACACCTTGTTTGTGATCCTCGGTATCCCAGTCACAAACTTAAATGACATATCGAGATTTAAACATGTCATTGAAAAGTTCAATGAATCTCAAAAGAATCTAGGAATTTCAACTCATTAAAACTTAATTGTTTTTTTTTCGATTTTCATGGTTGAAATTGGTAAATCGTCATTTACCTACCTTCAAATTATTTGCAATTAGATTACGACATCCCTCTTATGAATTGTAAATAATTGTGTTGGGTCCTAGCCCTAATTTCTTATTTGGGTGTTTAATTGGGGATTCTTATCTAATCTAAACTTTGTTCCTTTTCTATTTCAGATGTCTACTTCGAACAACAACAACACTTCTGGCTCGACCCCTTCCGGCTCATTCTCACTCATGAACTTGTGTGGGAGGGTGATATTCGATAGGTCCAATTTTAATGATTGGATCCGCAACATTCGCATGGTCACCCGTTACGAGGACAAAGAGTATGTTCTCAACAAGGAGCTGAAGGAGGTTAATGTGAACACTGCCACTCCTGAAGAAATTGCTGCATATGAAACTCATGAGCGAGATGCTACGAAGGTTCATTGCATCATGCTCGCAACAATGACTGCTGAACTCCAAAAGTCCTACGAGGACTACTATCCATACGAGATACACCAAGATTTGATGGAAAGGTACCATCAAAGTGCTAGGCAGGAATGGTATGAGATCATCGCTGTGATGATCACTACCAAAATGAATGATGGAGAGTCCATCACGACCCACTTGCAGAAAATGCAAAGATATGTGGACCGCTTACTGAAGTTGAATGTCAACTTTAATGAGGAGCTGGCCATAGATATTATTCTACACTCCTTGCATCCTTGCTACGACTAGTTTCGTATGACCTACCACATGAACAAGGAGGTGATCACTCTAATCAAGCTTCAAGGCCTGCTAAGGACTGCTGAGAGTAGTCTGAAAGGCAAATCTATTGCATCTACTCCTACTACTGTTTCCCCTGTCTTGGCTATTGGGTAAGGAAAAGGAAAGAAGAGGAAGGCACCTTCTAAGAGCCACAAGGGAAAGTCTCATGATGGTACCTATTCTAGTGGAACCAAAGCTGGTCTTGCTGCTCCCTCTTCCAACCCGAAGGATGCAGAGTGCTTCTACTGCCATGAGAAAGGGCATTGGAAACGAAGTTGCCCGAAGTACCTGCATGACATCAAGGATGGGAAGATAAAGCCCACCTTCGCAGGTATTTATACTATTCAATCTAATAACTCATCACATACTATGTCTTGGGTCCTCGATACAGGATGTGGTTTTCACATTTGTTCTGATTTTAGGGTCTAAGAAGTAGGGATCGATGTGGAGCATGGGAAGATAAACTTGATCATGGGGAATAGGAAAGCGTCACATGTCACCAAGATTGGAGGTTAGTCTTTAGTGCTTAGTAGTGGGTTAGGTTTAGATTTGAATAACTGTTGCTATTCGTTAGAAATGACACGAAACATTATTTTTTTTTCATGGTTTGTATAAACAAGGTTTTAGATTTTCGTTTAATAATGAAAATGGTTCTATTAATGCTTTCTTTAATGGTACTTTCTATTTTGAAGCATTGCCTTGTAATGGTATATATGAAACTGTGATGGTTGTGGACAACTAAGGAAATGATGTGTTGCATATCGATTCGTCCAATGGTTTGGATAAAGCATGTTTGTGGCATTGTCGTCTTGGACATGTCAACAAGAAGCGCATAGCCCAACTCCAAAAGGATGGAGTGTTGGAGTCATTCGACCTTAGGGACGATGACACGTGCGAGTCTTGATTACTTGGAAAGATGACCAAGTCACCCTTCACTGGTACTTGTGAAAGGGGTGAGGGTTTAATGGATCTCATACATACCGATGTATGTAGGCCTTTTAGATCCACCACAAGGGATGCGAACCGCTTCTATGTGACTTTCACCGATGATTATAGTGGATATGAGTATATCTACTTAATCAAGCACAAGTCAGAAACCTTTGAAAAGTTCAAAGAGTTTAAACAAGAAGTGGAGAATCAGCTGGGCAGGAAAATTAAGATGCTCTGATCCAATCGAGGATGTGAGTACCTTAGTATTGAATTCCACGACTACCTTAAGAAATGCAGAATTGTTTCACAATTGATACCACCTAGGACACCGCAGTTGAATGGTGTGGCAGAGCGGCACAATCGAACCTTGTTGGACATGGTTCGTTCCATGATGAGTCGAGCTTCACTACCTATCTAATTCTGGGGGGTATGCTTCAGAGACTGCCACCCATATCCTTAATCTGGTCCCAACTAAGAAGGTTGCCAAAACACCTCAAGACATGTGGACAGGGAAAGCTCCCTCGTTGGCACATATCAAGGTTTGGGGTTGCGAGGCTTTTGTAAGACGAGAGACTCACGACAAGCTCGAACCTCGTAGTGAGCGGTGTATTTTCATCGGCTATCTGCAGAAGTCCTTTGGATATCTCTTCTATAGGCCGAGTGACAATGTTGTCTTCGTTGCGAGGAGAAGGGTTTTCCGAGAGCGAGAACTCATATGCCAAGAGGACAGTGGGAGGCAAATTGATCTTGAAGAGCTTCAAGAATCAAGTGATGAAGGAACCTCTAACACTGACGCTCAACCCGAGGAGGAAACTCATGTTTAACCAATTGACGAGTCCTTACCTGTTAGACGTTCCAGTAGAGTTAGTGTCCCCCCCTCCCCCCCCCCCCCCCGATATTATATGGTTTCCATAGAACTTTCATTTATAGTTATTAGACTTATGCAAGTGGGAGACAGTTGGATTAGGTGTCTAAGCCCATAACTATATTTGGTATGTACTTGACCCGGTTGTAGCATGGTCCTTTTGGGTTGCCTTCACCAAAGCAACTTGACTAGAAGAATAATGGAGAAAAAGGTTATTATGGTTTATTAATATATTATATGAATAATATATTAAAAGAGAAATCATATTATTTAATTAATATTGGTCAATAATTAATTTAGAATTAAGGAGACTGATATTGTAATTATGTGATAGTTGCAATATGGGCTGGGGAATCCTAAAGAAGGGATGGACGAATTCTATGGGGAAGCCCACATAGAAATCGTCCATAGGAGGCCTTCTGGAAGGATCATGTGGACTGCTTAAGGCCTAAGCAATCTAATAAGGGTTTTGACTGAAACCCTAGCAGCTCACCTATAAAAAGACCCCTTGGCTTCACATTTTCGGCTACCACAACACTAGAAGGATTCAAGAGCCGAAAATTACCTCTCCCCTCTCTCTTTAAGATTCTCCAATTGTTTTGGTGTTTGTGATTCATTAGAGGCATCACATTTGAGATGCTACGTTCTCAAAAGCTCAAGATCATCAAGCTACAATTAAAGGTAATATCTTAACTCTTCATTAGATGTAGATTTCGATTTTTGTTGTATGCTACATTAGGGTTTGAGAGCTTTGGATGATTATTGCATGTACAAATAGAAAAACCTAGATCCAAATCTTTAGGGTTTGTATGTACACCATAGGATTGATGTTTTGCTAATAACCCAACAGTTTTCCCTATCGAGATTTTGGCTACTGCCAGTGCACATACTCTGACTTTCCGAGAGTTTGGTGCATGTGGGGCTCCGGAGTTCTTCGAGAAGAAAGACCCGATTGTTAGCAGTAGTTGGTTGGCGGACGTGGTGAACGCTTTTCATAAGAGCTTATGCCCCGATGGGTCGAAGGTCAGGTTTTCATCTTGTCTATTGAAGTACATAGCTCGTGATTAGTTGGAGGAGCTAGACTATGCTTTGGGAGGCGAGGCGGTTGAGACAATGACTTGGGATGATTTCGTGAAGATATTCAGAGCTGAGTTCGCACCAATGACTGAGGTTCAACAGTTGGCAAGGGAGTTCCATGACCTTTATCAGACTACTGAGACCGTGGCGAAGATCACCACCATGTTCCGAGAGAGAGCTTTATTGGTTCTGAAGTATATGACGTACGAGGAGATGAAGAAGGTGAGGTACCATGACGTGCTGAAGGATGAGATACGGGTGTTTATGAGTATGTCTAGCTACAAACCCTGTATGATATGATAGCTAGGGCCCGGGAATGGGAGATTAATTTGGAGCTTCTAAGGAAGCGAAAGCCAATTCAGGCTCAGATATCTGAGGGCTCAGCGAAGAAGCCCAAGACTTTGATTCGCGATCGAGAGGCAACAAGGTTGGGGCCGCTGCGGTAAGTGCGGAAAGACGCATAATGGGGTTTGCAGGGTTGGTGGTTTAGGCTACTACAAATGCAACAAGACTTGTCACATTAGCAGACATTGTCCGAGTTTGGCAGGAGGAGTGGTTGTAGCACCCGCTCCAGCTACATTGAGGATCACTGAAGGCCGCCAGGGCAAGGCGGAGGCGCCAGTTGTGAGGAGTCAAGCTTTTCAGCTGACAGTCGAGGAGGATCGTGCAGCACCAGATGCGGTTACTATTATGTATCTTCTCTTTTATCTCATTTACTGTTTTGATGTTTATGCTTATCGTGTATGTTGTTACTTAGGAACGTTCCTAGTGAACGGTGTTCCAGATTTTGTTCTTTTTTATTCTGGCGCACCCTGATCGTTCGTATCTTTTGCGCTTAACAAGAGATTCGGTGATGCTTCTGGGGAGCTTGATTATCCATGGAGATTGCCGACGATCGTCTAGTGAGAGCGTCGAGGGTTCATCGGACTTGCATTCTGGAGTTATTTTATGAGAGGTATCCGATTGATTTGGTTTATATCCCTTTGCATGAGAGCAAGGTCATCATGGGTATGGATTGGTTGAGCCCTAATGGGGCAATGATTGACTGTGAGCATCGGTTAGTGAGGGATCAAACCCCAAGTGAGGGGGAACTAAATATCCATGGTGAAGGTGTTCACCATGGACCGGCTCTCTGTTCAGCATCGAGAGTTAGGCGGTATCTTTAGCAGGGTTGTTTGGGATTTGTGTCTTATGTGTTGGATACTCGCAAGGAAGGAAATGGGAAAATTGATGATGTGCTGGTCGTTCAGGAATATCCCGATGTGTTCCCTGAGGATTTTCTATGAGTGCGTTCGGAGAGGCAGGTCGAGTTTCGGATTGACTTGGTCCCGGGTGCGGCTCTGTTAGCCAAGGCATCCTATCGGTTGGCACCACCTGAGATGCAAGAGTTGTCTACACAGCTATAGTAACTGTTAGACAAGGGGTTTATTAGACTGAGTAGTTCACCCTAGGGAGCACTAATCATTTTTTGTGAAGAAGAAGGACGATTCACACCGGATGTGCATTGATTACCGGGAGTTGAACAAGTTAACGGTGAAAAATCGTTACCCACTCCTGAGGATTAACGATCTGTTTGACCAGCTACAGGGTGCGTGTGACAACCCGGAATTTAGGGCTATTATTATAACCGCCAATATATCCGTGAATCTCGTGTTAATCCGAATTACTGAAATTTTAGTGCATCTTAAGTAAAATAAATAAGTTCATTTTAACTATTAGATGATACCCGATGATATTATGCTTTCAAATGCATAACGTATCAACCGCACAAACTGTAACCTTAGGAATACGTCTGAAAAACAAAAAATTTGTAAAAAGTCATTTTAAGTGAAGTAAATTATTCTAGTCTCATAGTACGTGTTTACCTGTTTCCAAAAATATAAAGAACGTCCAAAACAGAGTTCGTATGCAAAAGATACGACAATTTTAAGAAAACAGACAGTAAAACACTGGTTTTCTTAAATCGCGTAAAATCGAATCGATCCGTTGAGGCACTTACGCTTTGCCGGCGGGATTTCCGAGAGCGTTTTTAGACTCAGGATATAATCTATTATTTATTTTCACACTCGAAATATTTTTAATGAAAATATTCACAAAAGTCGCGGAAACTGACACCGCGAGCCGTTAAGACGCAAAACTTCTAACGCAATTTCCCGGAGATCCGTAACTCCAAAAATTAATCCGTTTGATTTTCCGGAATCTTTGAATTAAAATCTATGTAAAGGTATTTTTGAAAAAAATTCTCAATGCACGGATCTCGAGGCACCCGGTTTTGTGTGTTTTGCGCAATTAATGGAGGAATAACCCATGTGGGGCCCACATGTGAGTTAAGAAGCCCAAAAAAATCTGATTTCTTCCTTTCTTGAATCATCACACGTTTTCTTTCCCATGCCCCTCTCCTTCTTTGTGTATAAGTCTCACCAAAGTGGTACAAGAGTGAGTTGGAGGTTTAACAATTCAAGGCTTGTGTGTGCCTTCTTCAACTATAAAAGGAGCTATTCTCTTCCTCATTTCCTCACTCAAATCACAACCTTCAATCTCTCTTCATTCCTCTTTCCATTATTCTTCTTTTCTTGGTTTAAATCGCCACCTCACCACCTTATTCCATCACATTTACCCACCTTGCTTGATCAAGATCACCACCAAACACACCCTTGATTACCCCCTGCAGCTGCCCTCTCTCCTTTCCGTCGACCAACTGCCAAACGAAGCCAGTAAACGACAGTTGGAGGCTACCGTAAATCCACTGCCAACCCTCATCACCCACTGCCAGAGATCCTGCCACCCATCGGCTGTGTTGTTGTGCTGCTTTCTTAGGTATTTAAATTAAGTCCGGAAGTTCGAATTCATGACAATACATCTCGGCTTTCTTGCATCAATTTTCGAAAAGACACGACAACCGCGCTTTAAGGTGAGTGTTACGCCGCACTTTTATATATTTTCGGGGGGAATACATTTAGTACTTGTATATATAGTATATATTATTTTCTAAACACTTTGTTTAAACAAACAACAACACCATTTTCATGCAATATAAATTACACAAAAATATTATTTATTACGCTACTACTTACGGTACGGGAAATCTGGTTTGAAGTGCCGCATAGGTTGTTGGATTTCAGAAGTGCTATAATGCCAAAATGGGCCTGCCCTCGGTGTTTCATGTCAGGCCATCGTCTGTACATGGTAGTACGTGTACTAAGTAATATTTATCATACAAAATACACAAAAAAATATCATTGTTTTGTGTAAATACTTTACTAGTTTTAGAAATAATTGTTTAAACACTTACATGTTAAGTAAAAAAATCGTTTTAAACCTCAATAGCTAGATATGTTATGTTGTTAAGATAATACAACTAATAAAACGAACATATATGTTTCGACTAAAATTGTGCTATGACTGTATAGCCTGTTATCAACTTGGTAGTTTCAATATACCTCATACATACACAAAAATATATAAGTTTATATATTTATACGAGTTATAGAACTCGTATATTAGGCTCGTTTATATGCTTGTACTCTAAGTTTTATCAACTGTTTAAACAAGTATCGCACCTTCTTACACTTATGCTTATCAAATATACTTGTCATCCATCCGTTTATCCGTGTCTGCGGTTGCTAAGTACAACCTTGGCAGATAACTTTATCCGTATATCCACATGTCTGTTTATCTGTTATCCGTACCATTCTATTACTGTAAACTTGACTAGATGTTTATTACCTAGAAACCATAGTTTATATGTCTATCCGTACAAATTCTTTACTATAAACTGCACTAGAATTTTATTACCTAGCAACCATGGTTTATATTTCTATCTTTATCAAACATTCTTCCAAACACAATTTTCTTACAAAGGTAATACTTTTTAGACTTTTTAAAAGTATTATACTGCGGTTAAGTAGAAAACCTGTGACACTCACCAACCTTTGTGTTGACCCTCAAACTTACATGTATTCTCAGGAGATCATTAGACAAGCTTTCAGACAGAAGATTAGTCGTGGATTACAGACGACTTAGCTATCTAGTTTTGTTATTTGCCTACCTGTTTAAGGAAACTACTATCTATTATCACTTATAATAACCTTGTATTCAAACCTTATGATGAAATATGTTTTTTTTATCAGTTTATTTGTGCTATATATTCGATTTATCTGTGATCCATGAACTTAGTCCCACTCCTGGCGTGTTCAGCCTTGGCCGGGGGTGTGACAGTGTATCTTGGTTCTCCAAGATTGACTTGCAGTCGGGATATTATCAGATGAAGGTTCGGGATAAGGATGTTCAAAAGATAGATTTCAGGACTCCTTATGGTCATTATCAGTTCGTGGTGATGCCATTTGGGCTCACCAATACACCAGCGGCGTTCATGGATCTCATGAATAGGGTTTGTAGGCCGATGCTAGATCGGTCGGTGACAGTCTTCATTGATGATATCTTGGTCTATTCGAAGTCCAGGAGCAACATGAGGAGCATTTGAGAAAGGTTTTGGAGATTTTGAGGAGGGAGAGGATATACATCAAGTTCTCTAGATACGAGTTCTGGTTGCGTCTGGGGCACCTTGTCAACCATAATGGTATATTGGTTGATCCGTCCAAGATCGAGGCTGTGATACGGTGGGAGGTTCTAAGGTCTCCATCTGAGATTCAGAGTTTTCTAGAGTTGGTTGGTTATTATCGTAGATTCATTCAGGACTTCTCCAAAATTGATGTTCTGTTGACGAGATTGACAAATAAGACAGTTACTTTTCATTGGGGGTCTGAGCTGCAGGTGATATTTCAGTCATTGAGATATAAGCTGTGTGAGGCTTCAATTTTGTCTCTACCTGAGGGAGTGGAGGACTTTGTGGTTTACTATGATGTTTTGATTACAAGATTGGGTGCAATAATGATGCAGAGGAGTCATATAATTGCGTACGCTTCGAGGAAGTTGAAGCCTCATGAGGCGAACTACCCTATGCACGACTAGGAGTTGGGGGCTGTACTTTTTTCCCTCAAGACTTAGCATTATTATTTTTATGGGGTTTGTTGCATCATTTACACGGATCACAAGAGTTTGAGATATCTAATGGTACATCCGAATATGAACATGAGGCAGCGTAGGTGGCTCGACGTAGTGAAGGACTACGATTACGAGATCTTTTATCATCCTGGGAAGGACAATGTAATGGTCGATGCCTTGAGCAGCAAGACGACTTGTACTCTTATCCACGATTTATGTTTGAGGATGACGGTGATTACTCCACTGTCGGAGAAAATTCGCGAGGTACAGGTCGAGGACTTGAAGGAGAAGCACCGGAAGAGTGATCGCATAGTGGGCCAGGTTTCATTTTTGATTATGATAGCCAGAGATTGTTGAATTTGCATCAGAGGGTTTGGGTCCCATATTTAGGCGGTACATGGCAGATATTTATGGAGGAGGCACACAAGTCGAAGTTTTCTATTTATTCGGCTGCGACAAAGATGTATAGAGACCTCCGACTTGATTATTGATTGCCATGCACAAAGCAGTATGTGGCCTCGTATATGGAGGGTTCTTTACTTGCAGGAAAGTCAAGGTCGAGCATCAACGGCCTCACAGAAAGTTGCGGTCGTTGGGTATTCCCGTTTTGGAAATGGGAAGAGATCACTATAGACTTCCTCATGAAGTTACCGCTGACAACGTGAGGGGTGGATTCGATTTGGGTCATTGTGGATCGACTGGCCAAGAGTGCGCATTTTATCACTATTCAGGAGACCATCTCTGTGGAGAAATTGGCAGACATCTATATCAAAGATGTGGTTGCGTCTCATGGGATTCCGGTATCAGTGGTCTCAGATCCGTATATTCGCTTCACTTCTAGATTCTGGAAGAGATTTCATGAGGATTTAGGTACTCGACTGCACTTTATCATGGATTTCTACTCGCAGACTGATGGTCAGAGTGAGCGGACTATTCAGACTCTAAAGGATATGCTCCAGGCGTGTGTATTGGATTTTGGCGGGAGTTGGGATTTGTACCTTCTATTAGTTGATTTCTCTTACAAGAACAACTACCACACCAGTACCGATTGACCTCCCTTCGAGATGCTTTATGGGAGAAAGTTTCGGACCCCGATTTGCTGGGGTGAGGTTGGTCATCAAGTCCTAGCAAACACATAGGTGGTACTCCGGACTACCGAGTTGATTCAGCAGGTGTGTAGAAGGTTGCAAACCGAATAGAGCCGGAAGAAGAGCTATGCAGATCGGCGACATTTCGATCTCGAGTTTCAGGTTGGAGACATGGTGCTTCTAAAGGCATCACCTTGGAAAGGCGTCATCCGATTTCGGAAGATGGGCAAGCTAGGTCCCAAGTATATTGGTCTCTTCAAAGTTGTTGCCCGGGTAGGCAGGGTTGCGTACCGTTTGGATTTACCTGTTGAGCTGAGTTAAATTCACATTACTTTTCATGTATCTCAGCTGCAGAATGTTTGGTTGATAATTCCATAGTAGTTCCATTGGAGGATATTTAGGTAGACGAGCGCCTGAACTATGTAGAGAAACCGATTGTGATCCATGACAGGAAAACGAAGACTCTGCGAAACAAGGAAATGGGTTTCATGAAGGTGCAATTGTAGCACCGGAAGGGTTCATAGTGGACATGGGATCCCGAGGGCGAGATAAGGGAGCATTACCCTGAGTTATTTGCAGCAGTGGACTTTAAGGACGAAGTCTGAATCAAGTGGGGGAGAGTTGTAACACTCGTCTCAACAAGTATAATTCTTAAGTTGTTAATTTTTTAAGTTATGCTTTTAGGATGCCCAATGCTGAGCGTAGGATAGCTACATACACAAGGTGTAAGTGTATTGTGTATGAGGGATCTTAATGATATACATGATCAAAGATCAAGGTACGCATGGCATAGAGGCGCAGCTTCTAAACCCTAAATGAGGGGTTGTGAGTCCTATTTAAGGACTCTAACTCTTTGAGACCGATCTTATGTTCAGCCTCCACTCCCATATACACCTATCTCGAAACCCTAATCCTCTTGAGCAAGTTTTGAGCCTTTTGTGTGTTTTGTGGTGCATATTGAAATAGGAGAATTCCATCCTTGAAGCTTGGTGAAGCTAAAGCTTGTAGATCCAGAGTCTACATTACATTATTCAGCTCCATAAGGTATAAAGCTTGCACCTTGCTAATTCATGTGTTAGATCTTGTTAGCTTCTTGGTTTTCATGCTTTTTTGTCCCATAATCTTGGTTCATGTGAGTATGAGCTACTCTAGACCTTATGGTTGTCATTGCTTGATGTTTCTAAGGTTAATAAGTCATAAAAACGGGATCTTGGCTGCTTTCATTCACTGATGCATGAGTTTTTGGACATTAGAAGGTGTTATGGGTCTAGGGTTTGACTTTGAGCTCTATTTAGCCATGAAAATGCATAACGTTAGAAACTTTATCACTTAATACGGTTATTAGGACCAGATCTGAGCAACAGATGGTTGATCCTTAAGGATTAAGATCCAAAAATGGAAATGGCTTAACAGCGTCCTACGCTAGGCGTAAATTGGGTTATGCTTAACATAGCCTGAGGATTTTGCGACTCTCTTGTGGGATGCTCTATGTTGGGCGTAGAGCATGGTGTATGTTGGGCGTAGCACCAGAAGGTATTCTTGATCCAAATTGAATATTCGGACAAGAAGAGCGGGGTCTATCCTTCTAAGGGTAAAATGGTCTTTTACCCTAGAACAAGAGAATGTGTTTTTGAAATAGGGCCCTTTATTTCAGATCACCACCTGAATTGTTTATTAGGGTTTGGTTTTGGATATGTTTAGTGGGGGGGGGGGGATTCTAACACCAGCAGCTCGTGTGTGAGATCTATCTGTTTACTGATTGAGGTGAGTCTTCTCATTATATTGTAGGACACTAGGTGTTGTTATATGCTTTTTGTCTTTGTGAATCTTGTTGTTATGATTGTATGGTATATACATTAGGTGAAATAGACTCGGGGGTTAAATAGACTCTTTCGTTGAAAAATACCGACTGAGTCCATACGGACTCGGGGTGAAATAGACATGTGGATGAAATAGACCCGGTCGGTTGAAAAACACTGATTGAGTCGATACAGACTCGGGGGTAAAATAGACCCAGGGGTTAAATAGAGATGTTATAGTTTTGTGCTGATATCTAAGTATGGTATGTGGTATTTTGGGGAACTCACTAAGCTTTATGCTTACAGATTATGTTTATGTTTCATGTACTTCCGGTTTCAAGGGGAAGAACTCGACTTGATCGCATGACATGCCCCCAGAGTTTTATTCCGCATGATCTTTTGATTATCATTATGTTTTGAGAATACATTTTATACTCCAATCTTTTGAAATGAATGAATGAATGATGAGTTTTGATTTAATAAAAATTAAATTTTTATCTTACATTTTTAAGACGTTACATTAATATTGTAATCCAAATACTCTCTCAGAAAATGCATGTTAATACCAGATAAATTTATGAACACTTATATAAAAAAACAAACTATTTAAAATAAATAATTTCAAACACCAAAAGGCTATTAAAGATTTGGGCTCATAACTTTATTTTCACCAAAAGGCTATTAAGGATAATGACTGATGAGTAAAGGTTGAAGCGGGTTCGACAAACTGCACAAGAGCTCCCAGCTCCCTAAACAATTGGAAACCACCATTGAAGGGGGCCATGACCCGACGGTGCCGGCCTAAACCGTCGGCGAACCCAACCTCGACTCCATCCTCCCTAATACACAAAAATATTAAAGTAAATTCATCTTTTCATATTTTAGCTCAATCAATATCAATAATATCTCTAATTTTTTTTTGTTATATATTCAAACTAGACGAATATTCGTGTGTTGCATAGATTATAATTATTTATTTAAAAATATTTATATATACTACTGGGGAAACACAAAAGTTTAAGAAATAGAGAGGGTGAAAGTGATATCTTAGGAAGTTCTAAATTGAGGGGGTAAAAGTGACATTTTATAAAAAAAATAGGGGTGGAAATTGATATTTTAAAAAGTAGAGGGGTGAAAAATATTGATGGTCAAATTTGAGGGGTAAAAATAACATTTTGCAAAGTATAGAGGTGGAAATTGTCATTCTACAAAGTAGAGGGTGGCAACTGTATATAGTATAATGATTTAAAAAAAAGTTTATTTAAAGAAATATATATTTCAAATCTTTTTCAAAACAAACATGATTTTAAAAATATTTTATTTATAGAAAAATGATTTTAAGATACGTAAATTGCTATAAATATTCCAAATCTTTGACAAACCAAACATAAATGACTCTAAAGAGAAATAGATGTAAAAATCTCTTAAAATAATATCATTTAAGTTTATCTTACCAAATCGTTTGGCGCATTTAACATCCTACCAATAATAAAAATCCTAACACCAAAGAGTTTTTATAAACGTAATATCATTTAAATTTATCTTACCAAAATCGTTTGGCACATTAACTTCTTACCAAAAAAATAAAAATTCTAACACCAAAGAGTTTTTATATTTCTTGAATTTATGAGAGATATTTCAATGCAAAACCTACACCCTTACACCTACGACCAGATATCAATTGAACTCTTCTGAATACTTTCTGATTCACATCAACGCATGAAGAAATCCAAGCCACCAAAGGCATTAAAATGCGAAGATGGGGTCGATTTGATCAGTAACATGCCGGATGCTATTCTTGTTTTGATTCTTTTGCGTCTTAAATCCACAAAAAAAGCAATTCGAAGCAGCATTTTGTCCAGACGATGGAGGAATTTGTGGACTGCAGTTCCATCTGTAGAGATAACGGAAGGAGAAAAATTAAAAAAAAGTAAATTCAAAGAGTTTGTGTATTGGGTTTTAGCAAGCAAAACCGTAGATTTGGATAGTTTTCGTCTATGTTGTGATAGTTATTACAATATGTCCACAGTCTGGCGGTGGATTCATATGGCAGTCACGAGAAACGTCAAACAACTTGACTTGATGGTTTGCACTAAGGAGAATGCTGAAGCTTTCGAGTTACCCCATTGTCTGGTAACTTGCAGTTCCTTAGAGATATTAAGGCTAGATTTGGGCTATTGTTGTCTAAGTTTGCCGAAGTTTAAGGGATTTCCGGCACTTAGGGTTCTTGCGTTGTCTAATGTTGACTTATTGCAAGACGCTAATTTAGTAAAAGATTTTCTCGCAAGCTGCCATTTGCTTGAGGATCTGACTTTGTCGGACTGTGTGCTAAGCAAAATTGATCTTCTTTGTATTTCATGTCCAAAGCTGAAAACGCTGAATATTTACTGTGAAGACAGGCGCCGTTGTGACATTAAGATTTCTTGCCCAAAATTGGTGGATTTGTGTTTAGAGGGTGATATAGCATGTAATTTGTTCTTTGAACGTCTAGACTCCTTAAAGCAAGCTATGATTGAGGCTATGTTCGAGGGCAACACCGTACCTGTGCTGTTTCATGGAAATTCTCATGTCAAACCTTTTTGGAAGAACCTTTACTTCCTCTGTAAGGTAGATGCTTATTCTCTTTATACACAATTCTTCATTTCGGTTAAAAAATTTGCAATGTAATCAGAAAAGACTGCAAAATGTGGAAGTTCCATTTGGCACCAACCTTTAATTAAGCTTGACCCTTCTTAAGTATCCATTTTATGTAACTGAAAATGTGAATAGATATCACTCTATTATAAAAAGATTAGAACATTAAGTTTTGAAGTGTTGTTTCTTTTCTTTTTACTTAATGAGATCATAGCTTAATATGGTAAAAAAAAACTATATGGGTGTTTCTTTTTTACTTAATGTAGAAATACCCAAAGAAAGTTGTGGAATGTTGTACATCAAAATCTATAGCTTATAAGGGCTGAAATATGTACTTTTACCTTGAGTATTCCAAGAACTGAAATATGTTAGAAAATTTTATTGGACAGATGGAGGGCATGGCTCAGTTTATATACATTTCTCGATCTTTCCAAACTTTGTATTTATATATACTCTTAATCAAGTACCTACATGCTCATTGTATCACTTACTTGCTGTCCTTATTGTAGTGCATTGATGGTGCATGTGATCTGGCTCTACCTAATTTGAAGACCGTGTTGCTTAAAACAGCTATGGGTGCCTTCACTGTCGATGAACTGATCCAAATTCTCAAATATTGTCCAAAACTGGAGAATCTCAAGTTGATCATTACAGAGGTATTCTCATACCAAATTGTCATTTTTAATTTTTTTATGTATCACATTCTTGAAGCATGGTGGCTCACTTTTCTGTTTCCTTGATGTATTGTGCAATGTAAATTGCTCACATTATCTTAAATTGAGCCAATAAATATATTTTTCAAGAGCTCAAAACCTTTGTTTGGATTTTTGCACCTCAGCATGAATAACTTATGCTTTTGTTCGATGATCTAGGATTTTAATGAAAAACACGAGTTTTTGGATGAAGATGGAATAAGGAGAATCATGACTCCTGATGTAAAAAGGGTGGAGTTTTTGGAATTGAATAGAGAAAAGCCAAAACTAGTTATAGATTGGTTTGAAGGTATATTGTATTTTTCTTTCACTTGGGGTAACCAAGCTGGGTTCACTGATTATTGACTATGAAGGTAATTGTCAAATTGATTACTCTTTTGAAGAACTATTGTTACGAGAGTTCTGGTAAATTGTAAGCTAGGAGTACCAACCTATCCATGTGATAGAGTAACTAGATTTCCTGGTCCTATGTGGAAGCTTTTTGGATTTGGATTTTTGTTTCATTTTCAACGTAAACTAGAAAATACTTGTTTGGTTTTACAATTTTGTTCATATTCTGCTATAAAAACTATACAAATATGTAACCACAACACCACCAATTGTAACATCTCTCTCTCTCTCTCTCTCTCTCTCTATATATATATATATATATATATATATATATATATATATATATATATATATATATATATATATTTTGTTCATATTCTGCTATAAAAACTATACAAATATGTAACCACAACACCACCAATTGTATCATATATATATATATATATATATATATATATATATATATATATATATATATATATATATATATATATATATATATATAGGCTTAGTTATTTTGTTTTTACTAACTATTGTGTACCAGAATGCATAGATCTGGACCACAGATGGAATAGAATCAATGATCATAATTTGAGAGTCCATTATAATACAATAGGGTAACATGTATCATATAATCATACAAATTTCAGCATAAGGGTATTTTGGACAATTAACTATATTTAAAAAAGGAAATTTTCAGATTGTTAGGGATAATTAATACTTCTGATTTTAAAAATTTGAATTTTTTAAATTAATTCAATTTAATTTTAAACATAATTTGTAAACATAATCGATTTTATTCCGTAAGAATTTTTTTTGTTAGAATGATGTTCTTTCAAAGTTTTATTCTATTAGAATATTAATGAAGAATAATAGAATTCTTGAACCCCCGGTTGAAGAATAACAACATTTTAATATTTTTATATACATTCGAACTTAAATACAAATTCATATATATTCTTACATACTAATAGCCTTATACATTTTAATATATTTATACATATTCTAAAATGATATCATAAAAAATCAGCATTCTTGAATATAGAATTAATGAATAAATACAAGTGTAATTCTTAAAAAATAAGAACATTCTTAAACTGTGAGTGTGATCAATCTTTGACTCATTCTTCAAGTCATTCTTATCAGGTCTTTAAGCCATTCTTTCGACCATTCCTATCACAAATGCAACAAAAACTAAGAATGGTTAAAAGCATGTTACTTGCAATTCCTATAAATTTATACATTCTGGCAGAATACATAGAATACATTTTGGTAGAATACATACAATACATTCTGGTAGAATATATAGAACACAATCTTGCATAATACATAGAATACATTCTTGGAAAATACATAGAATAAACTCTGCTAGTTATAACTTTACATGCCACTATAAAGAATTAAAAGCATGTCTTTTGCCATTTGCAATCATATTTCTATATATATAAACATTCTAAAGCATAGAATGTATAAATGCATTCTGTCAGAATTACTAGAATGTTACTTGCAATTCGTAGCACTTTATATATCCTGGAAGAATACATAGAATATGATAGAATAAATAGAATATATTTTGGCAAAATACATATAATACATTTTCACCAATCCTTGCTCATGATAAAAAAACACACAGTGGCACCAATAACAAAGAATTGTAGAACATGCATAAATCAGTGAGAAAATATGCATATTCCATTCCAACATAAATGGAATTCGTGATTCCATTCCGATATAATTGGAATTCTTGCACATCATCAAATATTGTGCATTTTTTAGCCCAGTTTGATAAAGTTATTAAAGAAACAAAAAAAACCCTTGAATGGGTTGCGAGTTATGTGGAGACAGATAATATATTTACCCTCCTCTTCCACATGAAAATTAACCCACTACAAATGACTTTTCGTTAGTTGGATCAAGGGCTCAATTGCATTCTCCATTCCAATCCCTACATTTACCGATCTACAAAATTCATTCAATACAAAAAAAAAACAATTTAAATCAAGGGATTTACCGAAAATCAAGAAACGGGGAAGAAATCAACATGTTTGTGAAAGAATATGGTTGTGATTAATAAAAGTAAAGAAAAGAAAACATGTCGATAGCAAAAGGTTGTCAATTTGAAAGAAACAAGGATTAAATCAAACATAAAATTACTAAATCTAATATATAGGGTCAAATGCTTATTTTACTATTAAGCAAATAAATCTTACCTCAAAATTATGTGTCCGTATGTTTCAACCATAAATTGTTAGGATTTGGGTTACACTGGAAACCGGTAAGACTAGAACAAACTTCTATTTGTGTTCGACAATGATGAACTGTGGTAGGAAGAAGCTTTGGTGGTATAACGTTGTTGCGATTATCGGTCGATGATTTTGATTTTGTAGGGTTTCAAAATTTATTATCCTAATTTAATTTAAAGGGATATTAAATGTTTTGAATATTTTCTATAATTAAATATGGTATATATTACTATTATACCCTTAAAGAATTTATTAATTATTTATTTTTTTGCTAATTTGTGATTGGTGCATTCATGCACACAATAGTTGCTAGGAACATTTGAACCTAACTCTCTCTCTCTCTCTCTCTCTCTCTCTCTCTCTCTCTCTTTTTCTCTCTCTCTCTCTCTCTCTCTATATATATATATATATATATATATATATATATATATATATATATATATATATATATATATATATGGGAAAAGTGAATATAACCTTAAGGATATATAAGGTTAGGTACCCAATCTATACAAAACTACATAGTTTTGTATAATGGTTTAATTTTCTGAAAAAAAAACAATATGCGAAGTTTCCTTGTTCACTGATACTCGATGAAGGAGTACCGTGCCTTCCTTTTCGACCAGAAGCAACCCATCAAACTTCCTTCAATCGCGATTTTCCACTGATTATTCCTTGGCCATATCGATTGTACTCGGTTCTAAAAGGATTTTACTGAGCAATTGATGATATGACCAATTGATCAATTAGGTGTCTTTTATACGATGCTGCTCACCCCTTTTCCCACCTAACGAATCCTATTCAACGAGACGGTTGTGATAAAACCTCTTCCCTAAAGATTTGATGTTGAATCAAGGTATCGACTGTTGTAACACCCGTCAAAATTAGGTCAATAACAATCACATGTGATTATGCCAATCATGTAAAGTGATTTTGTTAAACTAGTAAAGTGACAAACTTACTATGTAATTCGTAATAAATTCTAATACAAGTATGAACTTTTATGATACAACTCAAAGTATACGTCCATACGATTCCAAAAATATAGAGAACGTCTAAATCTGACTTCGCGTGAAGAAGTTATGATAAACCGAACACTATAAATATCTATAATAAGAGGAATTTAAAATAGACTTAGAATTACCTATTGGAATCTAAAAGAAAGTTGTAGTACTTGGAAATACCTACGCGTGGATATAAAGAACATCAAAAACGGAGCTCGTATGCAAAAGTTATGACCTTCCGAAGATGCAGCTGTCTAAGAGCATGACACATGGCAGAAACCCTAGCCGCCTTAAGTCACGACGTGAAACGTGTCAGGGACACTAATCAGGGCTAGAAAACACGTGTTAAAGCTACGGGGTGACTCATGGATGTTCACGACGTGACCTTAGGTATGTCATGACGTGAAATGGCCCAGAACAGCCTATAAATAGCGATCAAAGCTCATTCATTTCTTACACCTTTTGCTTTCACTCTCTCTTGTTTCCGAAGGCCGTTTCCCTTCCCGAGCCTGACAACGACGAGCCTCTGACCGTTTAGATTCTATACATCACGCTACTAGGGTGAGTTTCACGGCCCCACTTTCTAATATTTTCGGGGGAAAACGCATGCTAAATATTGTATACACGATAGTATTATGTCTATATGATAATGTATTAATATCAACATAGACAGTTATATTAACCGGGATATAGTTGTTCTAAATATAATATTTTGAATATATACAACTATTATCAACTTATTAGCATGTTATTATACAAATGTAGATCTTGAGTTATACTTAGGATTCCATATATATGTTGTGTGCGATATAGTTCCGAAGATATACTCGGAAGTTCTATATGTTAATTTATAAAGAATGTTGCTATTATTGATTTTATGTTAAGATAAAACTTGGTATGATAAATGTTGTTACTGTTAGTTTTATGACAAGATAAAACTTGGTATGGTATATGTTGTTATTTTATTGGTTTTATGTCAAGATAAAACCTGGTTTTACTTCAAGTTATAGCTGTTATACTGCCTAAAAGTTATGAAGTTAGGAGTAATGTTTAAAAGCATAGTCAAGTAACTTAGGGTTTTAGACACGAAAATGCTTTTGTTGTTAGAGCTATAGGAAGCCGTTGAAGTCTACGTGAGTAATTGTATTCATCAACTAAGATTGGGGATCTTAGTGGAAATCCTCTAAACTGTAACCGTTAATCTCGTGCGAGCGAGGAAGTTGTGTATAATTAGTATACGGGTTGACAACCCCACTTGTGATTGTTAGCTACAGTTAACCATAAGCAAGTGACGAACTATCCTTTTTACTTGTTATTGTTCCGGCGTCGATGAAGCGTACGGTGTTGTTCTCATGGAAATCATGAGTGTATTGTTTCTCATGGAAATCATGAGTGTGTTTTATCAGAGGTATTGTGTCGTAGCAGCGGTTACAGGCTCATGGTAGCAAAATTTTAGAAGCATTATACTTTGTCGATATACAAGTATAAATGTTAAGTATAAGTTTCCCAAGGACTTATACTCTAAGTATAAAAATCGGATAGGTATATTACTTGTATATTAAGTAGACCACTATACCTATTCTACTTACTCGTATAGAATTGAAATAGATTTATACGTACGGTTTTACTCGTATAGAATTGAAATAAGATTTATACGTAGCAACTTAGTTTGTATGGAATTACAAACATTTATATTTTTAATATATAAGAATTATAGGTATATACTTATTTGGTAAGTAAACCATTATACCTAGGATATATATATTAATTGTTTGAGAGTCAAAATGATACTTTCAAAACTATACTTTTGTTGGAAAATGTATTATTTATATATGGAGTCAAAACCTGTGCACTCACCAACTTTATGTTGACGTATTTTAAATGCATGTGTTTTCAGGATGTTGATAACTATAATACAGGAAATGACGTTACACCGCCCAATGTTTCCGCTGACGGCCGAGGTGTGACAGATTGGTATCAGAGCTATTAACTATAGTGAATTAGTACTTTCTTAGGAAAGCACGACTATAGTTTAGGGCTTACTCTGTTAGGTTTAGGTATACCCCTTAACCTACAAATAAAAGTATTATTAAATTCTACTACTGAAGGACTACTTACGGGAGCGGTGACAGGATAGACACGTTGCTTGGGTTGCTGGATTTCAGAACAACTATATGCTAAAATGATCCTGCCCATCGACTGTCCTGACTGGCCGGTTCCTTATCAGATAGACCTGAAGTAACAAGCAATAATTAATAGTACTCGTGAATACAACAAACACAAAGATATAGAGTTATGTATGAACTCAGTCCCGCGATGAGAACACATATATATAACCCAAAAATATAGAAAACCCAAACCCTCGATAAGAATTCAACGCAAGGTTTTAGGTCAAACTACTTAGTCGAGTTTTATTGTACATGGTACGAACCACAACTAAACGTAGACTGATCACCTATGTTTAATTATGGTCAGGCCGATGCACAACTAAACTTGGATACGGTGGTTGATAGACTAAAACACTTGAAGATTTTAGAAGATTCAAGATAGATCTCAGATCAGGATACCATCAACTCGGAGTACAAGAATCCGATGTCCTGAAGACAACATTTAGGACTCGGTATGGTCAATCTAAGTTCCTAGTTAAGCCTTTGGATTGACCAGCGCTCCAACAATGTTCATGGACCTTATGAATAGTGTTTACAAACCGTAATTGGATAAATTCGTGATAGTAGTTATCGATGATATATTGATATATTCACAAACCAAGGAAGAATACGGTCAACACTTGCAAATAATCTTGGAACTACTAAGAAAAGAAACGTTGTACGCCAAATTCTCCGAATGTGAATTTTGGATTAGAGAAGTACAAATTTTTAACATGTAGTTAGTAACAAAGGGATTCATGTCGAACCCTCCAAGGTTGAAGCAATCAGGAATTGGGAAGCACCGAAGATGCCAATAGAAGTGCGTCAATTCTTAGGACTTGATGGGTATTACCAAAGATTCATAGAGAATTTCTCCAAAATAGCTAAGCCACTTACAACACTAACCCACAAGGATATGAAGTTCAACTGGTACGACAAACAAGAAGCTGCTTTTCAGAAACTAAAGCAAATGTTGTGTAGTGCACCAATTGTATTCCTTCTAGATGGGACAAATGATTTCGTCGTATACTGCGACACATCAAATCAAGGATTTGGATGTGTGTTGATGCAAAGAGGAAAGGTTATCACCTACACATAACGACAACTTAAGGTGTATGAGAATAATTACACTACCCATGATCTTGAATTGGGAGCTGTAGTTATTGCACTAAAAATCTGGAGACATTACTTATAAGGTACTAAGTGTACTATTTTTACCGACCACAAGAGTCTCCAGCACATCTTCGACCAAAATATGATACAACGAAGATGGGTTGAATTGTTGAATGATTACGAATGTGAGATTCGTTATCATCCCGGAAAGGCAAACGTGGTAGCAGATGCCTTGAGCCGGAAAGAATATATTAAAACCCATCGGGTATGAACATTAACCATAACTATCCATTCTAACTTTGCCACAAAGTCCTTCCCTCTCTGCTCATCCTTCCCCGTTCCTAGCTTAGCTCTACTTGAGGTTCTAAAAGAAGAAAACATCAAGAATGAAGCTTTGCGAGGAATGGAAAAAGCAACTTATACAAAAAGATGACGGAACGCGACACTTTATGAACCGAATTTGGACGCCTAAGTTCGGTAGAGTCAGGGACATGGTCTTAGAAGAAGTCCACAAGTCCAGATATTTCGTGCATCCAGGCTCTGACAAAATGTACTTACATTTAAAAGTACATTATTGGTGGCCAAACATGAAGGTAAAAATTGCTACTTATGTGAGAAAATGCTTGACTTGTTCTAGAGTAAAGGCAGAACATCAAAAGCCTTCAGGTTTACTTCAACAACCGGAAATACCTGAATGGAAATGGGATCAGATATCAATGGACTTCGTCACTAAGTTACCCAAAACTCCTAGTGGGTTCGACACTATTTGGGTAATAGTCGATAGATTGACTAAGTCCGCCCATTTGTTACCAATTAAGGAGAACGACAAGATGGAGAAGCTGACTAGAGTTTATCTTAAGGAAATTGTCAGATTGCATGGAGTTCCAAATTCTATTATTTCTGACCGAGATAGTAGATTCACTTCACGATTTTGGCAATCTCTACAAAAATCCTTAGGAACACGTCTAGATATGAGTACAACTTACCATCCACAGACTGATGGTCAGAGTGAGAGAACCATTCAGACTTTATAAGATATGCTCCGAGCCTGTGTAATAGACTTTGGAAATGTGTGGGATACTCATTTGCCGTTAATTGAGTTTTCCTACAACAATAGTCATCACACCAACATCAAGGTTGCACCGTTTGAGGCTCTTTATGGACAAAAATGTCGTTCCCCAATATATTGGGCAGAAGTTGGAGATACGCAAACGGCCAGAGAACGTACAGGCGATACCTTACACTGGACCAGAAATAATCCACGAGACAACTCAAAAGATCGTGCAAATTAATGATCAATTAAAGACATCACGTGATCGTTAGAAGAGCTATGCTGACGTAAAACGTAAGCCTTTGGAATTACAAGTTCGAGATAGAGTAACGTTGAAGGTCTCTCCTTGGAAAGGCATGATTCGATTCGGTAAACGGGGCAAACTAAACCCGCGATATATAGAACCTTTTGAAATTATATCAAGAATTGGTTTTGTCGCATATTAACTTAGGTTACATCAAGAGCTAAGCAATATCCACAATGTTTTCCCCAGCTAATTAACAGTTCCTCGTCCACAAGATAAATTTCGGGACAAAATTTCTTTAACGGGGGGAGAATGTAACACCCGTCAAAATTAGGTCAATAACAATCACATGTGATTATGCCAATCATGTAATGTGATTTTGTTAAACTAGTAAAGTGACAAACTTACTATGTAATTCGTAATAAATTCTAATACAAGTATGAAATTTTATGATACAACTCAAAGTATACGTCCATACGATTCCAAAAATATAGAGAACGTCTAAATTTGACTTCGCGTGAAGAAGTTATGATAAACCGAACACTATAAATCTCTATAATAAGAGGAATTTAAAATAGACTTAGAATTAGCTATTGGAATCTAAAAGAAAGTTGTAGTACTCGGAAATACCTACGCGTGGATATAAAGAACGTCAAAAACGGAGCTCGTATGCAAAAGTTATGACCTTCCGAAGATGCAGCTGTCTAAGAGCATGACACGTGGCAGAAACCCTAGCCGCCTTAAGTCACGACGTGAAACGTGTCAGGGACACTAATCGGGGCTAGAAAACACGTGTTAAAGCTACGGGGTGACTCATGGATGTTCACGACGTGACCCTAGGTATGTCACGACGTGAAATGGCCCAGAACAGCCTATAAATAGCGATCAAAGCTCATTCATTTCTTACACCTTTTCCTTTCACTCTCTCTCGTTTCTGAAGGCCGTTTCCCTTCCCGAGCCTGACAACGACGATCCTCTGACCGTTTAGATTCTATACATCACGCTACTAGGGTGAGTTTCACGGCCCCACTTTCTAATATTTTCGGGGGAAAACGCATGCTAAATATTGTATACACGATAGAATTATGTCTATATAATAGTGTATTAATATCAACATAGACAGTTATATTAACCGGGATATAGTTGTTCTAAATATAATATTTTGAATATATACAACTATTATCAACTTATTAGCATGTTATTATACAAATGTAGATCTTGAGTTATACTTAGGATTCCATATATATGTTGTGTGCGATATAGTTCCGAAGATATACTCGGAAGTTCTATATGTTAATTTATAAAGAATGTTGCTATTATTGATTTTATGTTAAGATAAAACTTGGTACGATAAATGTTGTTATTGTTAGTTTTATGACAAGGTAAAACTTGGTATGGTATATGTTGTTATTGTTATTGGTTTTATGTCAAGATAAAACCTGGTTTTACTTCAAGTTATAGCTGTTATACTGCCTAAAAGTTATGAAGTTAGGAGTAATGTTTAAAAGCATAGTCAAGTAACTTAGGGTTTTAGACACGAAAATGCTTTTGTTGTTAGAGCTATAGGAAGCCGTTGAAGTCTACGTGAGTAATTGTATTCATCAACTAAGATTGGGGATCTTAGTGGAAATCCTCTAAACTGTAACCGTTAATCCCGTGCGAGCGAGGAAGTCGTGTATAATTAGTATACGGGTTGACAACCCCACTTGTGATTGTTAGCTACAGTCAACCATAAGCAAGTGACGAACTATCCTTTTTACTTGTTATTGTTCCGGCGTCGATGAATCGTACGGTGTTGTTCTCATGGAAATCATGAGTGTATTGTTTCTCATGGAAATCATGAGTGTGTTTTATCAGAGGTATTGTGTCGTAGCAGCGGTTACAGGCTCATGGTAGCAAAATTTTAGAAGCATTATACTTTGTCGATATACAAGTATAAATGTTAAGTATAAGTTTCCCAAGGACTTATACTCTAAGTATAAAAATCGGATAGGTATATTACTTGTATATTAAGTAGACCACTATACCAATTCTACTTACTCGTATATAATTGAAATAGATTTATACGTACGGTTTTACTCATATAGAATTGAAATAAGATTTATACGTAGCAACTTAGTTTGTATGGAATTACAAACGTTTATATTTTTAATATATAAGACTTATAGGTATATACTTATTTGGTAAGTAAACCATTATACCTAGGATATATATATTAATTGTTTGAGAGTCAAAATGATACTTTCAGAACTATACTTTTGAACTTGGAAAATGTATTATTTATATATGGAGTCAAAACCTGTGCACTCACCAACTTTATGTTGACGTATTTTAAATGCATGTGTTTCCAGGATGTTGATAACTGTGATACAAGAAATGACGTTACACCGCCCGGTGTTTCCGCCGATGGCCGGGGTGTGAGAACTGTATCCACCTGCTGCTACATATCAGATTATGTATCTTCCTCAGGTACGGTACTCTAATCGTTTAAATGGGCCAGTAGGGGAAGAAGATAAGTTGTGCACATAAGGTGCTCGATGAAATGATCGAGAGAAACTCAATATCAGTGAATCCCATAATCAGTGGTGTCGTCAGGGTGACTACTCTTCTTTCACTTATAACTTATCCAGAGAACACATTGTAAGTTGCAACAAGCAAATAACAATTATACTTTACAGGTCTTGTGTTGGAGTTATCCCGAATTGGGTATTATCTCATAGATAAATGTATTTTGAATGAATAGATTAGTCTTATCCTATTAGTTTGTTTTGGTTTCTGATAAGGACTCTCAGATGTATATATATATATATATATATATATATATATATATATATATATATATATATATATATATATATATATAACGATTAATAAAGGTGATTGATTTTGGAGTCTCCAATCTTTACTTGTGTCAATTATTTTTCACCTTTTAAATGTTGGTCGCGCCCTAATGTTTCAAGCTCATTTGCCAGTCACTTTTTGGGGAGAATGTGTGCTCACCGCTTCCCATTTAATCAATCGTACACCGTCTCCTCTATTGGATAATAAAACCCCTTTTGAAATTTTATATGGTACCACTCCGTCCTATTCTACAATAAAAACATTTGCCAGTCAAAGTCGTAAATGCATGTTTGTGGGATATCCGTTTGGTAAGAAAGGGTGGAAGCTATATGATATTGATACCAAAACATTCTTTGTTTCTAGAGATGTCAAAATTTTTGAAGACATTTTTCCCTATGTTGACATTAATCTACAAACTCAACCAATCACACCCACACTAAATGAGTTACCTGATTATTTCGAATCGGAGGACCCAATTTCTGATCAGACCACTGTTGATTCACAGCCCACTTTGGAACAAGCCACTGTTTTTCCCGGACAGCTCATCCCGGAACAGCCTCACAATACATCATCATCGTCATCTTCTACAGCTGCAACCGAAGATCAACTTGGCAGGGGCCATCGTGAAAAATTTTCATCGGTTCTCCTTCGCGACTTCATCTCTCATACGCGTACAGTCCCGTCTCACTCACACCCGGCTTCATCGGTTTCCTCAGGTAATCCCTATCCTATAGCTTATTACATTACTTGTCATAAATTTTCTCCCAAATATCAGCATCTTTTAGCCGCCATTATCGCTGGTAATAAACCCCGTTCGTTTAAAGAAGCAATGAAATATGATGTTTGGCAAAAATCAATGCAAGAGGAAATACGAGCACTTCAAGACAATGGTACTTGGACTTTGACAACTTTACCCCAGGAAAGAAAGCTTTTGGCAGTCAATGGGTCTACAAAATCAAATATCTCTCTACGGGTGAAATTGAGAGGTATAAATCACGACTGGTGGTGTTTAGGAATCATCAAAAAGCAGGAATCGATTATAATGAGACATTTGCTCCTGTGGCTAAAATGACCATCGTGCGCGTGTTTCTTGCTGTAACAGCCGCCAAAAATTTGGAGCTCCATCAAATGGATGTTCATAACGCTTTCTTACATGGTGATTTGAATGAAGAGGTGTACATGCGACTTCGACCCGGATTCCGGTGCTCTAACCCCAATCTTGTGTTTCGATTACGCAAGTATCTTTATGGGCTCAAAAAAGCTCGACGCTGTTGGTTTGCTAAACTTGTTCGATCTCTTAAAGATTATGGTTTCCGCCAATCATATTCAGATTATTCTTTGTTTACCTACACACGAGGCTCTATTCAAATTAATGTCCTGGTTTATGTTGATGATTTAATTATTTCAGGCAATGACTCTAGCGCCATCATATCTTTCAAAACGTATCTTCATAAGTGTTTTAAAATGAAAGATCTTGGAGCTTTGAAGTATTTCTTGGGAATTGAAGTGGCAAGAAGCCCCAAAGGATTATTTTTATGTCAACGCAAGTACACACTTGATATCATTAAAGAGGTTGGTGTCTTGGGTGCCAAACCGGCTGGATTCCCGATGGAACAAAATCACAAACTTGGGCGTGCTTGTGGAGCATTGTTATATGATCCAGAAGCCTATCGCCGGTTGGTGGGACGACTTATTTATTTGGCTGTTACACGTCCTGATCTTGGTTATTCGGTCCATATTCTTTCCCAGTTTATGCAAGCTCCCCGTATGGAGCATTTAGAGGCGGCACTTCGTGTGGTTAAGTATCTCAAAGGAACTCCAGGACGTGGCATACTCTTGAGTTCTGATAGTAAACTAGTTTTAGAAGGATGGTGTGACTCCGATTGGGCTGCTTGTCTGATTACTCGTCGTTCTTTGACCGGATGGATTGTCTATATTGGGCACTCGCCTATAGCATGGAAAACTAAGAAGCAACATACTGTCTCACGATCTTGCGCCGAAGCCGAGTACCGATCTATGGCAGCCATTACATGCGAATTTAAATGGCTTAAAAATATTCTCTTCAGTTTGGGAGTTCGTCATTCCCAACCTATTAAACTTCATTGTGATAATCAAGCTGCCCTACATTTGGCAGATAATCCTGTCTTCCATGAACGAACAAAACATATTGAAGTCGATTGTCATTTTGTGCGTGATGCAATTACTGATGGGCTGGTGTCTCCTACGTATGTGCATAATTCTGAACAACTGGCGGATGTACTAACTAAGGCTCTCGAAAAAACACAGTTTGATCGAATTATTGACAAGTTGGGCATTTTTGATCTCCATGCTACAACTTGAGGGGGGTGTTGGAGTTATCCCGAATTAGATATTATTTCATAGATAAATGTATTTTGAATGAATAGATTAGTCGTATCCTATTAGTTTGTTTTGGTTTCTGATAAGGACTCTCATATGTATATATATATATATATATATATATATATATATATATATATATATATATATATACACACACACACATGTATAATGATTAATAAAGGTGATTGATTTTGGAGTCTCCAATCTTTACCTGTGTCAATTATTTCATCTTGGTTACGTGTTATAAAATATTTGATAATGTGTAGGTTTAAACCTTACACCCCAACCAATTTGGATTCTAATGTAAGATATTTTCAGTTAGTTATTAAGGTACATAATATATCCTTAATCTGAAAAAAAAAATCTCGCTTACGCTTGTCGTTTATGTTATACATGCATTTTGTGTTTTCATATAAATCATCATATTGTGGTGTGTAAATGTAAATGTATCCAAAAGGTAATATGTCCCACCACTTCAGAAAGATGCATGAAGGTGATTATATGATTGTAAAGGGACCTAAGGTAAATCCTTAAATCACCCTCACCATCTTAAATTTTTTAATTCATATATAAGGTTGTAGGCAAGATTCAATCATTTATGTTTTTTTAGTTATTTCGTTGTTTAAACAACATACAAGTTTTCAATAATATGATGAACTGAAACTAATTTATATTTCAACGAGTATTTATTTGAATGTTGTTTATGTTGGTAACTTAATATGTACTTAAGTTTATTTATTTGTTTTAAAAGTGTGTATGCTAACCACCTTCAAATATTGTTAACTACAGGGTCGTTTTAGGACAGGGGCAAAATTGTCTAACAAGGGGAATATGGCAAAGATTCCCAACAACATGTTCAATTATCATCATCGTCCTCTCAACAACACAAAACAAGATATAACGGAATCTGAATCTGAAGGTGTTAATAGTAATATCACTACTACATATATAGACCATGATGTATCAGTAGTAGCAAAGAAAGAAGATGGTGATTTTTTGGCTTTAGAATAATGACTTGTTACCAATTTTTTGTCATTTCAAGTCAATTTAGTCATTGTGTATTTATATATGAGATTTTTTTGTTGTGAATTCAGACATCCATGAATGGTATGTGATTATTAATCATAATAGATGATATTTACCAGGTTATATTTTTAACCCAAAATGACAACATACTTTCGTTTTTTACCCACAAGTGCAGAAAAATTACATTTTAACCCAAAATGACATCATATTATCATTTTTAATCCAGAAGTGTAGAAAAATTACAATTTAACCCAAAATGACAACATATTTTTGTTTTTAACGCACAAATGCAGAAAATTTACATTTTTTACCCAAAAAGGACAACATATTTTTTGTTTTTTACCCACAAATGCAGAAAAATTACAATTTAACCCAAAATAACAGCATATTTTCGTATTTAACCCACAAATGCAGAAAATTTACATTTTTAACACAAAATGACAACATACTTTCGTTTTTTACCCACAATTGTAGAAAGAACACATTTTTAACCCAAAATGACAGCATACTTTCGTTTTTAACCCATAATTGCAGAAAAATCACATTTTTAACAGAAAATGACAACATACTTTCCTTTTTTCACAAAACAGCCTCAGATTTTCATTTTTTTTCATGAAATAGCATCATACTTTATTTTTTTTACAAAATAGCCTCATACTTTCGTTTTTCACAAAATAGCCTCAAATTTTCGTTTTTTTTACAAAATAGCATCACATTTTCATTTTTTTCACAAAATATCATCATACTGTAGTTTGAAACACAGAGTGGTGGTGCAATTTCAATTTTAAACACAAATCATAAAACAATCAACAAATTCCATTCAAAAACATTAAAAATTGTTAATAAGCATCAACAACTTCTAGATTACTCATACATCATTTGTGTCAACAACCATCTACTTTTTATTTTGCTCATATAAACAGTACGTCTCATCATTATTTCTCTTGCAACGATTCATATGCCTGATCCATGAAAAAATAAATAATTGTTAATATAATTATTGGAGTTGTAAATCATGAAAAATAAATTAATATAATAAGACCCTTTCTTTTTGAACAACTAGTAGTGTAATGACCCAATCCTTGACAGTAAGAACATGTTCGTTTTTGGGGGGCTTCTAAAGAAGACCAAATTGTTGCTTCGTTTTGACTCATTAGGGCCTACACACGAAATCAATACACGTTTCCAAACAAAGGATTAACACCAAATTGTTTTCTATTCAATAAAATTGAAACATTATACGTAAAAAAACCCAATAACAGTCAAGAATGGAAGACTCAGTAACAATGGCGGAACCAATTGGTTGGCAGGGGTAGCACGTGCTACCCCTCACTTCTCTCTTCATATGTTAAAAAATTGGGTTTTTATTATATATACATATAGTGTACTGATAAATTTAATAGCTCATAGTCTAAGTAAAAAGTTCAAAGCTCTAAACTATTTCCAGTTAATGAATGACCACTAAATTAATGGAGCAGCCCACTTGCCGGTGGAATGCATACAATATTTCTGCAAAGGAAAAAATACATGGACAAGACAAAGAGCTTATTTGGCATCTAGGCTTCTTCTTCCTACTATCTCACGGCTAGGCTAGGCTAGTTGCTTATTTGGCTTCACTAACAAGAATGAAATTTGCTAATGAAATAAGTATCATTTATTAATTAGTTTATATTGATTTTTAATGTCTTTTTTTATTTTAGTTTAATTTGGTTGTCCAAATTAAATTAAAAAAATTAGCTAATTAGTTATTTTGTTTGTAGGGTTTTATTGGAAATCCTTTTAAAAGAAAATTGGATGTTGGCAGTGGTAGTAGTGATAAAAGTGGTGGAGTGTATTCGAAAAATAGATAAACAAAGATGTCAACTTTAAAATATAAAACTTTTGGACTAGTTTGATATATATAATGCAATCATATTTAAAAAAAATAATACTTATTATCATTTATTAAGAATATTCCTATGCTACCCCTAACAAAAGTTTTTAGTTCCGCCACTGCTCTGTAACAACAATCTCCAAAAGAAAATTTTCCGAAAAACTTCAAAAGTCATATCACTGTTGATAAATTAGTTTTAGAAATATCATTTGGGATTTGTAGTTTTTGAATAAGGTCGATTTCTTGTTGTATTCAATTCAGAATTAACGCACCTGGTTGAACACGTAAGCTACGACAACGACAGAAAATCAATTCAATAAAATTGAATTCCGAATGACAAAAAATGATTTTGATGTAGCCGTATGAAATCAATTGTTTGTTAATTCAAATTTGTAATTCCGATTTGTATAATATCGATTTTGTTGTAGCCGTATGTGAACTCTAAATGAAAAAAAAAACGATCATGGAATCAATCGCAGTTCAAGGAATCAGTCGACTAAGGAAACTACGTACATTTTTTTAAGGAAATTGTTTTTTTTTTAAAATTTGTCCATTATACAAAACTACGTAGTTTTGTAGATTGGGTACCTAACATTATATACCCTTAAGGGTATATTCACTTTTCCATATATATATATATATATATATATATATATATATATATATATATATATATATATATATATATATATATTGAGTTCCGTTGAGAAATCATAGTTTCCGGAGAACCCAGAACTAAAAGTAGAACATTAGATCAAAATTAATTCATTAAGGACATAATTATCTTAACTATCTCATTTAATGTTTAATCTTTGTGTTCTTAGAAATATTAATAAAAATATCAAAAAATTAACATAATTAATTTAATTGTTGGATTTTGTTTTAAAAAAATAGTAATTTTCGTTTTTTTTAAAATGCAGATTTTTTAAATTTTTTAAGAAAACATGAATTAAAAAAAACTTTTAAAACTGCAATGTTTTTTAAAACAGTAAACTAAAATAAAAAAATTAAAAAAAAACTAGAATATTTTGAAAAATCTATAATTTTTAAACCAAAAAAATCAACATTTTAGGTATATATATACATATCTTTTCAAGTGCATATATGCATATTTTTTATACTATAATATTCATAACTAAGTCATAAAAAAACTCATTTTTATTAATAATCTATAAACACAATAATACAAATATTTTATTCGATATAAAATTAAATATACAAAACAAAAAATGCTATAAAATTTCAAGGCCTTTTCATGTCTTTGTGTGAATATTTACATATTTTTTTTAATTTATCATTTTTCACCTCTTCAGTATTTTTCAAAACTTCTTCCAAATCTACATGAAAATAATAATAAAAAATTGATTAATGCAAAAACACTCATAAAAATATATATGTATATATATCATGTAAGATTCACATGTGATTATATAATGTGATATTCACATATGATTGTATCTTTTAAGATTCAAATGTGAAAATCACAAGAAATTAAAAAAAAAATTAGCGAAGAACACCCACACAAAATGCGTGTGTGCATATAAACGTAATTCATATGTGATTCACTTGTGATTTACATGTGATTCATATGTGAATTACATGTGATTTACATGTGAATCACATGTAATTCATATGTGAATTACATGTTATTTACATTTGAATCACATGTAATTCATATGTTTTCACTCATGATTTAAATGTGAATCACATGTAATTCATATGTGAATTACATGTGATTTATATGTGAATCACATGTGATTCATATGTGAATTACCATGTGAATCACATTCATATGTGAATTACATGTGATTAAATGTGAATCACATGTAATTCATATATGTTTACTCGTGATTTACATGTGATTCATATGTGAATTACATGTCATTTACATGTGCATCACATGTAATTCATACGTGATATTCATATGTGAATTACATGTGAATCACATGTAATTCATATGTTAATTACATGTTATTTACATGTGAATCACATGTAATTCATATGTGTTCACTCGTGATTTACATGTGATTCATATGTGCATTACATGTAATGTACATATGAATCACATGTAATTCGTATGTAATTCATATGTGATTCATGTGTAATTTACATATAAACTAAACTTTAGTGCTTTTAAAGATGATCAAATAAATAACTTATTGTGAGCAAACAGGGAAACAAGATGATTGTTTCAACAAAGCAATCAAACACATAGCTCTGGTAGTAAAAATAATAATTTTAGGTGATATGTGAATATATCATGTATTGTTAACTTGTGAATATACCGCATTATATATTCTCATGTGAATATACGATATGTGAATATATATATATATATATATATATATATATATATATATATATATATATATATATATATATATAAATAAGAATTTTAGGTGAATTTATCTCTATAGAATATTTGATATCTCATTTATTTTTCTATATCTAGAAAAATAAATTCACTTAATTTGGTAATTTCGAATGCAATAACATAAAGAAAAGTGTGACTTACAAATTGCCATGGAAATTAAGCTACAAGAGTTGATGCTTCTTGGCTACTGGCATAACAATTCTAAAACATGAATACCAAAAGCTACCTAGTAACAAAAATCAAATGCACAATCAAAAGCTCGAGCTATATCATAATACACACCTTATAATCCATCCAAATACTCTCATTTATAACCATAGAACCCTAGAGAAAAAAGTCTATGTGCCAAAAGATGACTATATTGGGGAAATTGAACGCAAAAATAAAGGAAATAATAAGAAGCCCAAATTCATAAAACATTTAGGACTTAAAGCGGAAAGCCTCCTTTCCCAAATTTTCTCTATTATAACTTCTTTCTACGTTAAGTATAAAAGAAACACTCATATAAAGTTTACCAGATTAAGTCACATTCCCATTAAGCCCAATAAAGCATCATAAATATTTTTGTTTGCTAAATGATTAAAGCTCTTGAAAGAGAATAACAAGTTTAATCACACCTTCTAATGAACCATTTGGCGTTTGAAATTGTAAGTTTTGTAGTCTTCCACTCTTTCTTTTCGGTGTGCTATTTCCATCTTGTGTTTCACTAGTTCCTGTTAAGAACAAATGACCAAATCAAACATTGAGCTAAAGTTATACAAAAGCAATCAATGTTTTTTTACATTTACTTTTTGTGGCAAAAGAATTAGATTCCAAAATCAAACATTAAGCTATATATTTAATCTTCCTAAACCATCTTACAAACGACTTCTTCTTTACTTATGACATAAAGCACGATTTAACAGAGAAAGTAAATGTGGATTTCCAAGTTAACTTCTAATAATCAAAAAATATTTCCCTAATTTGGTGTTGTAGCATCATATTTAGTGATTAGCTGGTCAGCAAAATCTTGCCAATCATTTGGTTTGGAAATATGCTCAGGTGGTAGGTCACAAGAACCATAGTCAGTGAGATGAAACTACCAATACAGAAGCACAATTAACAAAGGTAAAGGGTGAAAACATCCTTTGAAGCATTTCCACAAACACGTTGTGTGCTAAAAACAAACAAAAGATATTTTCCAAATCCGAACGGTTGAAAATCCATCAAGGTGAAGGGAACTAATACAATATTCAAAAGTAAAAATCTCAAACAATTGTTATGAAGCAATAAGGTCATTACAACTGAACTTGGAGGTCAAACAAAAATTGGTCATTTTCGGTATTTTGTAATAACGCCTTAATAGTTGAAGGAATATTCATGTAATCAACTTTATGGTCAAGTAGGTCTCCCCAGAATACGAACCCTAAATATGAATAACAAGTAACTAGATAAATATTTCAAAAACTATTTTCACATCAATAAGCCAATAAAATGTAAATATGATACCAGAGCTTCAACTTGTTCAAGTACAACTGTTATTTCAGAAAGTTTCTGCTTTTTTTTGTTCTGGAATTCAACTATGAAATTCAAATCAACACATATGAAGCAAAAGTAAAACATGATTTTAATGTTTAAAAGCCATGGGGTATTTAAGATTAGAGAAAGAAAATAGGAAACAAGCAATGGTAGTTACAAATATGAGAATAAATGAACAACACTTTTCCTTTTCTCCTTCTGTTATCTAACCAGTAGTTGCAAAGAATAGAGTTCTCAAGAGGAAGAACAATATGGTATTTTATCGATCATCAAAAAAATCCCCTAATACTTTTATTTCTCCTTTTACACAGGTGTTGGTTTCATCTAGTGGACTTACAATATGAAGAAAGTAAAGGCAGTAGGTCAAATCAAAGCCAACATGATTGAATCAAAAAATCAGAAATCGATATAGATATGAAGGCGTTTACCAAATCAGATAGATGTGTAGGAGAAACATAATTGGTGATGATGGCGCAACGACAGAGGAAGAAGAGATATCTCGATTGTAGTAGAGTAGTCCAATGATGATAGAGAAACAAGGGAGAGCGGATGTGCAATAATGGCGGACAAAACGATTCAAAATCAAAGCATCTTCAGTGAAGTTTTTTCTATGAAGAACGTGAGATCAAGGAGTGTGGAGGTCGACGGAGGCTGAGGTGGTCGGTGAAGGGAGGAGGGAGGCGATCGACGACGGATGATGGAGGAGGCAGTTGTCTTTTATTGTCAATGAAGAACGTGAGAGGGAGAGAGATTTGATGATGAACAGAGATATAAAGAGTATAACGAAAGGGTTTGACGGGATCAGGTATAAGTTATCTATCCCTAAAATTCCCTCCGACTAATTGAAATAGGATACCCCGGGTTTTTTATTTCCAAGTTTTTACAAAAATGTCACAGATCATCTTGACCCTTTATTATTTTTATCTAACGGCCCTTGTTTGGTTCTCGGGTTCACGGGAAACTATAAGTTCTCAAATGATCCTTTCTCTCTCTCTCTCTCTCTATATATATATATATATATATATATATATATATATATATATATATATATATATATATATATATATATATATAAGGAAATCTACACTACAAAAAAGGGTATTACCGACGACACGTCAACATTTTGACCTCATATTCAATTAAGTCTCAATATTATTTTTCTGATTAAGCCTCGAATACCGGTAATTGTATTCACATTGATCATTTTCTGATTAAGCCCCGAATATATTCTGTCATTACGTATAAAGCGTTTCTTAAAAATAATATACTTTTAGAATTGATTAGTGTTTTTTTTATTTTAATGTTCTTTTTTCCTTTTTAACCATTCTTAGTTTTAATCTTTAATAATAATGTAATTCTTAAACCGTTATTAGTCATATTGTTTTCAGAATGAATGTAATAATTGTTTATAATCTTATTCTTTACGAATTTATGTTATTCTTGATAATATGTTGTTTATGCATATTAAATATAAAATATATCTTGAATAAACTCATATTCCACAAGAATAAAATCGAAAATATATTTCGTAATTTATGGTTGATTTTGTCATTCTGACGGAACAAAATCGGTAATTATTAAAAATTAAATTTGAATTAAATTTGAATTAAAAATAAGTTAATTAATTATCCCTTAAATCAGAAAAATTCATCTTTTAATATAGATTAATTGGCCAATATACCCTTATGTTGAAATTTGTGTGATTATATGGTGCATGTTACCCTATTGTAATATCATAGAATCACAGATCATGGCATTTGATTCTATTTCATCCTGTGGTCTAGATTTGTTCTTACGGATACACAATAGTTAGTAAAAAACACAATAATCTAAGTCTATATATATATATATATATATATATATATATATATATATATATATATATATATATATATATATATATATATATATATATATATCATAAGTATCAATTAATAACCATAAGTAAAAAAACTTTTGAGTTTTCATGTTTAATTAGTTTAATGTTGAAATCATAAGTACTCATAAAATCTTCAATTATAATTAAGATTTAGCTTTTAGTTAAAAAGACTTTTGAGTTGCACCGGAAGTTTTAAATTAATATGATGCAAGGAAACTAACCTCTATTATAGTATAGTTAGTTAGAAAGACTTTTGAGTTGTATTGGAAGTTTCAAATGAATAGGATACAAGGAAATGACTTCTATTATTGTATAGTATAGATATAACATTTTTTACATACTGTCACGTCTTTGTTTTTATGTATGTTTTCTAGAATTTTTTATTTTTACAAGTAATTTTTTATTTTTGCAAAACATATTTTTTCTATATTTACTTATTCGTTTTCATGCATCCGAATTAGAAAAAAATATAAAAAGTTTTTTATATATTCTTTTTCACAAACAACTTTGATGTATGGTTAATCTAATTTTATTGTAAATTACGTCTTACATACTGTACACACATAAATTTTCCACAACACAAAATTTATTTTTGGCAATTTAGTTCAAAAATGTTAAATATTTTATAAATGCCAATGAAAGACGATATTATAAAACTTATATTACATTTAATGAAGTTGGATCAAAAGTTATTACAATTTTAATTGCAAAATAAAATGTAAGGCCACAAAAAATTTAATTCTCATTATGGTTTATTTATTGGGGAAATGACATAAATACCCTACAATGTTTCTAGGGTTGGTCGATTCTGTCCTTCAAGTTATTTTATATCTTTATAGGGTCATAAGGTCGGAAACAATCTACGTTTTTAGTCATCAGGATATATTTTAGTTGGTTTCGATGCCACATCATGACTATGTGGTGTGTCAGGTAGCGTTTTGGTCTAACAAAACTTTCCACATGTCATTGACTCATAATTTTTGATAAATTTAAATTTAAATTATTGTGTATTTTCATATTTTATTTTATTTAAGTATTTTCGTATTATTTTTCAAAATCTTTAAGGATTTAATTGTTGTTTTGTTCTAAATGATGATAAGAAGAAGGTTAGACCATGACCAGCATCATCGTTCAAACGTTCACCATCCATCACCTTTCCCATACCATCATCATTGTCCACCACCCATCACCTTCCCTTACCACCATCGTGAACAAGCCAAAATTAAAAGCAATTTAAAGCTTCGAATTATAAACACAAATGTTTAAGGCTACATAAAAACACATAACTATTCGAATCTTCAAAAAAAGGCGAAAATAACATGATGAACATGAAGAATACAAGAACATGATAAGATTAAGAACACCATGTTCTTCAACATAAAGATTTAATCAGATGCATAACAAAAATAAAAAAAATCCAAAATTGAGATCTGTTAAATGATTTGAAAGTCAACTTCTACATACTATACATAACGAAAACATAAAATTAAGATTGGAAGAAGATTTAAAACCCAAATATTAAAATCTGGAAGAAGATTTGAAAATCAACTTTTACATAACCAACATCTCTCAAATTTAACTAGTCGTAGAGATGTGAAGTTGAAGATTTGAACACAAAAATCAGAAACCCAAAATTGAGATATGGATGAAGATATGAACACAAAATCGAGAGCCAAAAATAAATGTCAACAAAATCGACTCATATTTGTTCTTTTGTGATGAAAACTAATACCGAAAATGAACATCAAGAAAATCGAACCAGCTAAAATGAACATCAACAAAATCGAAACACGATACAAGAAACACAAATTGGAAGGATGGATCTAACGAGATTTGTTTGCCGATGACGACGATGATAGTCAGAGTATTAGGCCAGAAGAGAGATTTAGAGAAGATATATGTTCTTGTTTCCTAGAAAAATAATAGGTTACTCCAAAAAAGGTTGAAAATGAAACCAAAGTAATTCTTGTTTGGGATGCATGCTTTTAATTTTCTTGATAATTTAAAGATTGCTTTTTTTTTTTTGCAAAAACAGGACTTGTTAATTTTAACTGTTAATCGATGACATGTCATGATTGATGAGGCAAATCTTGTAGACGTGACACTGAAACCTGCTAAAATAGGCGAATGTGACTAAAAAGACAGGTTGCTCACAACTTTGGTGCTAAAATAGGTGAAGGTGACTAAAAAGACAGGTTGCTCACAACTTTGGTACCATATAAAGAAACGAAATAACTTTAGAGACTGAATCGACCAATCCTAGAAATTCCGTAGGATATTTGTGTCATTTTCCCATTTTGATTATATTAGATTTAGTATTTATTAATTCGACGCATATCAAAACCACATTATCTCAATGATTATTAAACATACAATAAGATATACATATAATAAAACAACATCATCTCATTAATCACTACCCATAGGTTGCACATAAAAAATAAAAGTGAAATATTAACGAATAATTTTTACATCAAAATTTAATTTATAATTAAATTTTAACAATTTATCTAATTTGAATGATTTTTTAAGTAATATTGAATTGAATAACAAAAAGCAAATTAGAAATTTATATAGCGAAATTAAAGCAAAAACATAAATAAATTAAAAACTAAAACTTTATAAAAGATCAAATATGACAATGTAAACTAAATAATACTATTTTAGCTATCGTATATGTATCTATTTTTCAGTTTGACTTGTTATTCAACCCTTACAAAACACATATACAAATACATTAAATTGATATGATCGTAATGAGAATATTAAAAACTTTAAAAGCTTCAAGCATCATAAGAAAAAAATAAAAATGAAAATAAAATTCTAGATACTCATTAACATTTCATGATTCAAAAACCTTGTATCCAACATAAAAACATATAAACCATAATTGATCATCAACCAAGCAAACCAAATTGAAAATCTTAGCAAAACTAATCTACATGCATCAAATATATATATATATATATATATATATATATATATATATATATATATATATATATATATATATATATCAGTGATCATAAGTGTTACATATTATAAAACTTTTGAGTTATAGTGGTTAATAACTTGTAACGACGAAAATTTTAAAACAATTTTTCATTTTTCAAACATAATAAAACTCATGTAATATTCTCAATATCTCATGTATCAAATGTCATCACAAAAAAAACATATCCCAGAATCTCAAAACATAATCCTCTGCTAGTGTGTACAAATCATGCCGGCGCCTTCCCGCGATCCTCACTGGTACCTGAAACACATATCACATAACACGGTAAGTATAAATGCTTAGTGAGTTCTCCAAAATACCACATACAACACATAAGCCACTCGAGGCTATAACTCGGTATGACCCTCCGGTCAATGTGTCTCAGCGGGACCCTCCAGTCCCGTAGCTCGTAGGACCCTCCAGTCCGGTCTAGCTCGTTGGACCCTCTGGTCCGGTCTAAATCGTTGGACCCTCTGATCCGGTCTAAATCGTAGGACCCTCCAGTCCGGTCTATATAACACATAGCATACATATATCACAAAGCACATAAACTCAACATACACATAACACATAAGACCCTCCGGTCTGCACATAGTTACCGCTCTAGGTAATATATAGTGAGAAGACTCACCTCGGGTAATCTCGGAAAGTCTCGAGCTTGAATATCTGATCTAGCCTCCGCCTAATCACATAAAGTAATTATCTCTAATTAATACGGCTCTCAAAGGCTAGACTAGTCCCTCCCTATATTCTCTCAGAAGGGGGAAAAGACCATTTTACCCCTCCAATGGTCCAATGTCCAAATGTTGACCAAACCCTAAAAGTCAACCCCAGTCAACGGTCCAACTTTGACCAGACTTGTCGAGTGCACTCGGCTGACTCGGTGAGTCCATGCGTGTCCTCTGAATCCTCCTAAGGCCTCACTCGACTCGTCGAGTTAACCTTTCTCTCGATGGGTTACCACTGATCACGAATCGTGGTGCAACACGATCCGACTCCTCGAGTCCGCTCATGGACTCGGCGAGTTTCTTCCATGAGAATGCTCAAACGACCTTCTGAGGTCAGATCTGTATCTCTAATCTATAGATCTGACCTTCTAACACCCTAAAGTCACGTAAAGGTCTGAACTTTACGTCCATGCATCTCACATATAGCTCTATTTGATGAAATAACTCTAAAAATGGAGTCCTATGCTCAATACCCTCATGTAACATCATAAAGCTTGGTTTTTGGGACATTCTGGACCTCTTAAGGTCCAGATCTAAAGTCTATTCCTCAATGGGACTTCACATGCTCCATAATCCAACTAAAGAAAGGGTAAAGAAACCCTAGATCCCATAAATCTACTAAATACACGAAAATAGTGTGACATCCCCTAATTTCTCGGCCAGAAAAGACCGATTTAATTTATGCTTTTTAAAATCAAATCAGAGAAATCTTTATAAAAGATGTTGCGGAATTGGTCCCCAAAACAAAATATGATAAAAGTTTGTCAAAACCTTTCTTTAATAAATATATAATTTCATTTCATATCAAAACTTCGGGATGTCATGTACCGATACAGACCAAAAGCATAAACAATACATTATAAGCCTTTCAACAGTTATATACAACTAATGACCTATAATCCAAAAATCTCACTTCATCCTCCGACTAAGCTCGGGGTCCACTACCTGTAACATAAAAAGCTGAGTGGGTCAGGCTTGGGAGCCTGGTAAGCATATAGGGTTTTCAACCCACAATAATAATAAACTTATTAGGTTCACCAATCAACAATAACCCTGATTACCCGTTCCCGTTATCCTCACTTTACGTCCCTAAACACTTATCACAAGGGACCTAGCCTAAAGAATATCATCGGGATGGACACTACTGCTAAGGGGTTTCGTCAGCCATACATGTCCTAAAGGCAACCATGAGGGGGATGGAGTACAGCGAATAAACACCCAAGTTCATTAACACCTACAGGTTGCGGGCCTGCTAGCGTTTCCCACTAGACTGTCTAGAAAGTCCATGGTCATCATCCAAACTCCGCTAGATGAATGAATCACAAATCACATCGAGGCCTCTCATCACTTTATTTCATCACACACCAACTATCTACCCATGTTCTACCCAACATATTTGTAGATAAAAATATATATACAGTTTAAAACTTGTATAAAACATCAACTCAACAGTCACCTCAAATAAACAATTAATATATTTACACATAGCACGTATTTTAAGGTAAATACTTCATATCTATGTGTAAAATGAAAGTGACTATACACTCACTTGATTTGATGATAATCGGGCAGCAATTCGTTTCCTAAAACGTTCGTTTCTAATAAAACCGATAGTTTTATTCAGAAACCGGGCTCCGTGAGGGTCGGGCTTCGAAACCGTAAAGATAAATTTTCCGGGCTTCTCGGGCTCTTCGTGGCGTATTCCGGGGGTTATAATCGATATCGGGGCTTTGGGGGATGCTAAGATGAAGAAAATATGGAAAAAGGGGTTAAATGTGGCAAAATTCCAAAAGTAACCGGGAAGGCTCGCATGCCCTCTCTATATATAGGGTCCGAAGGTCGGCTTAGAAGGGTGGGGTCCGCAGGCGAGGGTGCGCAGGTGGCTGCACATGGGCTGCGCGTGCGAAGGGGCTGCTGGCAGCTCCTGATTGGACCGAGGCCTAGTGGTCCGAGGTAGAGGGGTTCGTGGCTCGCTGCGAGGGCTCGGACACGCGTCGGACAGGCATTGGACCACTTCGGATTTGCTCAGCAGCTCGGATGACTCAACACTTATTTCGGACACGTGGCATGATCTAAGCGAAGGTGACGTGGCCGAAGCCACCTATGCGAAATTTCTCGGTTTTCGCGCCAAAACTTCTAAAATCCATAACTTTCGCATACGAGCTCCGTTTTTGACGTTATTTATATGCACGCGTAGGTAAAATTACGCTCTAAAACTTTCGTTTAGACTTCGTCGGCTAATTTTGATTTTAATTTTTAAATTATTATTTTTAACAGACCGGGACAGGAAATCCGTTAAAAATTCATAACTTCTTCATCCGACGTCTGTTTTCGTCTGTCTTTTTACCTTTGTGATACAAATGACGAGACCTTCGATTCTCGTTTAGGTTGTGTCGGCTAAAATTCGCTCGATCTAAAATTCGAGTTTTTAGCCGTCTACTGCTAATCTGAAACTTCGAAAAATCATAACCTACTCATACGAAGTCAGATTTGGGCGTTCTTTTTATACCTACTCTCGGTTTAACGAACACTACGAGTTTCGTTTAGATCACTAAGGCCAAAAAGTAGTTTATCAAAAACTCACTTTTTACGACATTCGGCCCCGTACCGGTTTTGTCGCGAAACTTCGACAGGTCATAACTTCTTCGTTATAACTCGGATTTCGGCATTCTTTATATATCCATAATCCTTGTCACGCCCACTACAAGATTCTTAATAGATATCGACTTTATCTAATATTTAATTTTGACGCTCATTTTTATTCTTAATTAATTAAACCCTAATAATTAAGCATAAAACACATAATTCACATAATATTCACATAATTCCTTTTTATTTCTTCAAAATGAGTTACAAAGGTTAACCTAGACTATAATGTCAATATTAATGCCTAGCCTAGAAACACGGGCATTACAAATAGGCATGGATTCATACCTCAAACAGAAGCCCTTGGTGAAATAGAAGAAGTTCTGAGCCCCCTCTAAGCAGCCTAGCTTGAATCTTCCTTCCTTCCTTGCAAGAATGCACTATGGTGGTGAAATTAGCCCTCTCTCTCTCTCTCTCTGGCTCGCTAGGGTTTCTCCAGGGTATGAGTGGCCGCAAATGAAGGCCATAAGGACCCTTAAATAGGGCACATGCCCAAAGATTTAGGGTTTCTGTCCAGCGCGGACTCGTCGAGTCGACTCACCGACTCGTTGAGTCCATTCATTAATCCTAGTCAGCAGTCGCGATCCTACTCGACGAGTCTAGTCGCCAACTCGTCGAGTCCCTCTCCTTGACTTAAAAATAAATACTCAATTTCTGATACCTAGAAATCCGGATGTTACATAACTATTAATTAAAAAAATACAAATATTTTTGGCCTCAATATATATATATATATATATATATATATATATATATATATATATATATATATATATATATATATATATAGGCTCAAATGCTTTTCATATCTACTATGTAATAGAATGCACCAATAACAATTTAGTAAAAATTAACTTATTATTTAATCAAATAAATATATATATATATATATATATATATATATATATATATATATATATATTAAATGATATCCATACTTATAATTTCTTTTTTATAGAAACTAATTAAATTTATCATTAATGTCAACAATAATATTCTTTCATAATGAATTCGTATATAGAAGAATGAGAGTGTATTCTAGCAGAATAAGAATACACTCTCGTTCTTCATATTCCATGCAATTATATTGTATTTTAAGTGAGTGAGTGCCGAAACAAAATATGAATCCATAAATAAAAACCTAGATGCGAATTCATTATAAAATAATGTTATTGCTGACATTAACAAAGAATTTAATGAATTTCCATAAAAAGAGAATTATAATTATGGATATCATTTGATATACATACAATTATAGAAATCATTTAATATGTATATTTATTTAATTAAATAATTATATAATTGTACTAAATTAAATTTTTATTGGTTTATTCTAACACACAATAAATGTAAGAAACACATTAATTTGCCATTTGGATTATATATATATATATATATATATATATATATATATATATATATATATATATATATATATATAGAGAGAGAGAGAGAGAGAAAGAGAGCTAGGTTCAGGTATTCTAACTAATTATTGTATGGATATATGGTTGATTGTGGACCAATCAAAATTTAAAAAATAAATAAATAATCAAACAAATAAATAAGGATAATTTAGTAATTTGATAAATAATTTCTACAAATACACTCTTATAATTATGGTAATTACTTTGGCCTACCTTTATCCCTTTTTAAAACAATCAACAATCACTGTATTCTATCCCATTCGATCTTCCCTAACCCTAGCTCCAAAACAGATAAAGTATACGTCTCCCCAAAATCACCAGGTTAAATCCATCTCCCTTTTAGTCGGAGCTGCTTTTGTTGCCGCTGTCTTCCCCTTCACCTCTTCATCCCCGTCATCCAGCAACACAAAACCTAGAAGTCACTCAATGACGGAGGGAGAGGTATTACAGACGGAGAGTTCCATCGACTAACGCCCAAAAAAGATCGCCACCACCATCGTTTGCTGTTGTCACCGATCTCCACCCGCCATTCGCTGTTATGGCTATCGGTAAAACATCTCCACCCTCAATCGGCATCTGATTCACCGAATTCGTCCTAATCGGCGACAGAACCTTGCAGTAGACATGCTAAATAGCCTGGTAATGGACATCCCTTCCCCTGAATTTTTGCCACTAACTTCAAACCTGTTCTTTTAATCGTTCATTTTCTATATACAATGTTTTTCATTACGTATTTCTTTTGTTAGTATTTTAAGACTTTGTAGAAATTTATAATTTTAACAATCAACCTTGAGTCAAAGGTCGCTGATACCAGGTTGTTTTTGGAAAACCACTTGGCAAAATCTTTTCATTTGCAACTGTATTCAAAGAACCCCACCAGTTGTTCGACAAAATGTCTTCTCATATTTTAACTCTCTTTTTCATTTTTGATGTGAATCAAATTGTGTGTGCTGTTTAATTACAGAGGAATCGAGTAAAGAGTGTTAATAAAACACTTTACCATCTTCAAACTCCCTTTCTTTATGTATTGGTGAAACTATCGGTTGGTTTTTTTATTTTTGGAGATGGGTGTTTGACCATTGAACACACCTGTGATTGCTTTCTTTTCATCTTGGTTGGTTTTTTCCTTTTTTGAGTTAAGCTTTCTGTTCCTCACGGAAAGTTGTTTTTATAATTTTAACCAAAGAAATGTTTTGTATTAGAGACTAGATTTGTGTAACCTTTTCTACATACTGAAACTTGCATGCTTTGTTATATGTCTCCACATGCCATTTAATTTTTGAACAATCCTGACTTATACATATATACATACAGGATATGTTTGTTTAATATCTTCCATCTTCTGTTTCATACTTATTCATTTCTTCTAATTGACATATGCTTGCTCAAATATTTCATTAGTAATAGCAAGTTGGAAGAACTTAATCATATTTGCACTGCTACAGATGGTGGCAAATTCCGATTCTGTGGGAATTAAATCTCGATATTTCCTCTGTGATTTGTGTATTTTCTACAATTGCAGTTCCATCAGAATAGAATCACGAATTCCAATTCTATCGGAATGGAATCATGAATTTCAATTCTGTTGGAACGGAATATGGCTATTTTTTCACTGATTTATGCATGTTCTACATTCTTGGTTATTGGTTTTGGTGCAATTCACAAGTCCGCATATTTTTGCAAATGAATTTAGTTTTTTATTTTTCATTTGCTAAAGCGTTATTGGATTCTAAACTACAATTGGATTTGTTTTCACAGAAGTTGATGCTTGAAGAACGGACCATAAAATTGAAAGTGATTCTAGCAACATTATTCTTTTAGAATGTATTAGTGTTTTTGTTTGATTTTGATGTTATTTTTCCCGATTTGAAAGTTTTTTTTTGTTTTATTATTTAACAATAAATGTAATTCTTAGCAATTGTTACCAGTATTCTATAAGAATTAATGTAGTTTTTGTTTTTATTCTTCAATTGATGGTTCGAGAATTTGTTATTCTACAAGAAGTTTTTAAATATTCTGTCATAAACATATTCTGTCAGAATGTCCGAATTAAAAGAATTAGTTAGAATATAATAACCTCAGCCTATATATATATATATATATATATATATATATATATATATATATGGGGATAGGGAATATACATTACAGCCCCACCTAAACTTAGGTACTAAACCTCTAAAATATGTTGTTTTAACTTGCTAAATATACCCGGTTTGGTTTCACTTGGTACATATACCATCCTCCATAACATTTCTTTATTTCATTATCGTTTTACCATCTCTGTTTTCTTTCCTCAATTATCGTTTATTACTTCACCGAAGTAAACATTACTAAACCTAAACCCTAAACCCCTAAACCTAAACCCTAAACCCTAAACCCTAAACCCTAAACCCTAAACCTAAACCCTAAACCCTAAACCCTAAACGTAAACGTAAACCCTAAACCCTAAACCCTAAACCCTAAACGTAAACGTAAACCCTAAACCCTAAACCCTAAACCATATTGTGTCGATCTTGAATTTACATCTAGAAGTATTAATCGTGAATCCATTAACCGTAATCTTTATATAGTAAAACAATGTGTTTTCAAGAGGTTTAGTACCTAAGTTTAGGTGGGGCTGTAATGTATATATTCCTTTTTCCATATATATATATATATATATATATATATATATATATATATATATATATATATATATATATATATATATATATATATCAAATGGAGACAATATTCATTTAAAATTGGGTTCAAAAATGAAAAGAACAATATCAAATGGCCTTTCTAATTACATAATAACATATTTAGTGTTTTTTTTTCTTTTCTTTTAAGTATATATTACTAAAATTTGTTGTATTAACTATTACTACAAGAACCGAAGAGAGATATTTCGATTGTAAAACCTACTCCCTTTTTGATTCACAGGGCATGAAGAAATCAATGCGGCCAAAGGCATCAAAACGCGAAGATGGGGTCGATTTTATCAGTAACATCCGGATGCCATTCTTCTTTTGATTCTTTCACGTCTTTCATCCACAGAAGAAGCAATTCGAAGTAGCATTTTGTCCAGACGATGGAGGTTTTTGTGGACTGCACTTCCCTCTCTAGAAATAAGCGTACCTTGCAGAGAAGAATTCAAAAAAAAACGAATTCAAAGAGTTTGTGTATTGGGTTTTAGCAAGCAAAACCGTAGATTTGGATAGTTTTCGTCTATGTTGTGAGAATATATACAGTATGTCAACAGTCGCGCGGTGGATTCATATGGCAGTTACGAGAAACGTCAAACAGCTTAACTTGACATTTTGCCCTAAGGAGAAGACTGAAGCTGTCGAGTTGCCTCATTGTCTGGTGGCTTGCGGTTCGTTGGAGGTATTAAAGTTGGAGTGGGTCTTAAGTCCTGGCCTATGTTTGCCTAAGTTTAAGGGGTTTCCGGCACTTAGGGTTCTTGTTTTGAACTGGGTTGACTTATTAGACGACAGAGTTTTGGTAAAAGATTTTCTAGAAAGTTGCCCATCGCTCGAGGATCTGAGTTTGTTGGAATGCGAGCTAAGCAAATTTTATCTTCTTTGTATTTCATGTCCGAAGCTCAAGCGGCTGAGTATTGACTGTGAACATAGGGCCTGTTGTGACATTAAAATTTCTTGCCCAAAACTGGTGGATTTGAATTTAACAGGTTATTTGCCTGCTAATATTTTCTTTGACGGTTTAGACTCTTTAAAGAAAGTTGTTCATGACGCTATATCGGTGAGGAGCAATATTGTACCTGTGTTGTTTCATGGAAATTCTCATGCCAAACCTTTGTGGTTGGACCTTTACTTCTTGTGTGAGGTAAACGTTTGTTCTTTTTCACCACAATTTTCTTCGTTTTGGTTCAATTTATTTTTGCAGGGTAGTTTCTGCAAGGGTCATTACCACTTTTGTTTTGTTTTTTTTTCTTTTAATTAAAGAGGACAAGAGTGCAAAATATGGAAGTTCCATTTGGCACCAATTCTTCAGCATGACCCTTCTCGATCTATGATTTTTCCTTTCAAATTTGGTAGTTAAATTCTATATATATTATGTATCATTGGTTTTCATCAAATCTTTATCATTTGAGTACCTATTTATTACCATGAAGAATAACTTCAAACCTTTACTTTTGTCATTATCGTAGTGCTTTAAATCTGCATGTGATCTAGCTCTACCTAATCTGAAGACTTTGGTGCTAACCACAACAATTGATGCCTTCATCTTCAATGACCTCGTCCGAGTTCTCAAAATTTGTCCCAAACTGGAGTCTTTCAAGTTGACGATTAGAAAGGTATTTTCATATCAAATGGTTTTTTTAATTTTTTTATGCATCACACCCTTGAAGCACAGGGGCTAACTTTCACACTTTCCTTGGTCAGTGTTATATTTTATTAAAATGAATAAAATTAAGAAAAAAAAAACTACAATAAAATCTGCCGGTATGGATCGACGTTGCCTTATGTGTATTAAAATGCTTACAACCTTCTAAATCGATTTATTACAAAAAACCTAGATTATTATTCTAACAATGTATTTTTTTATGTAACTATATCAAACATATCAGTTATCAATAAACTTATGCTTTTCTTTGATCATGATGTAGGAATTAGCTGGGCCAGAACTGGATGAGTGGGAGTGGCATGAATACGGCCCAAGGGGAATCATGACTCCTGATGAGAAAAGTTTGGAGTGTTTTGAATTTAATGGTGAAAGGCCGAAACTAGATTGGGACTGGGCGCAGTGTGGACATGGATTGTTGGAAATGATTTTCAGTTGGGGGTGTTAACTAAAAAGCCAGCTACTCTTACTCTTTCATTGGTGGGTGTAACTGTCAAACTTACCACTCATGCATGTTATTGGGTAACTAGATTTCTTTGTCTTATGTGGATGTTTTTTGGATTTGAATTTTGTTTCAACTGTTACTAGAAAATACTTGTTTGCTTCTACGATTTTGTTCATATTTTTGCTATAAAAGCTACAACAATATGTATGCAGCCACAACAACGCCAATTGTAAGTTGTAACATCAATATGTATAACTAACTACCTCATCATTCAATTGAACCAATTGCAACATCAGTAACTAAATCAACTACCCTGACTGAGCATAATATTTGCAACGCTACAAAAACATCATGTACGTATGACAAATATGTATGTATGACAGGTATTTATGTATATGACAGATATGTATGTACATATGACTTGTGACCCTTTTGTAAACAAAAATAAACTCACTTTGTTTGCCTGTGTAACGAAACAATTGTAAGCTGTCAAGAGACAAAGTGACATTACTTGAGAAATTTGAGAGAATTCATCCCCAAAATTTGATTCCAACTGATGTTGGGTTTAGTAAACATATAAGTTTCATTTGATTGGGTTTACTGTGATCATAGGTTAACAGTCTAAAAATGTAATTCTCCATCAAAAAAATTTAGTGTAGAAAATGAAATTTATATACTTAGGTGACCATTTAAGTAGCAACATACGGGATTTTAAGGTTGAGGTATACTGTAAGGACATCGAGTATCTTAAAGAAAATAAGAATTGAACTGCAAACGGTGAACTTAGGGAAAATCCAATTCATGGGATTTTTTTTTCTTCATTGTAATGGGGATTTTTACTCTAAGACTAAAAGACTAAGGGTGTGGTGGTTTTTTTTGTTAATGATAAAATGGTGCCATATAGGCGTCGGTGGTTTTTTTTGTTAATGATAAAATGGTGCCATATAGGCGTCACATATGATTTTACCATTTTTGCCAATGACCATGGTGTTGGTAATGGATTTGCCTATGAATTTTTTTTTTTAAATTTATAATTTAGAATTGTTTAATTAAAAACTACAATCATATTAGTTAAATAAAGTATAAATTTCATTTAAAATCCTAGAAAATTAAAATAAAATGAAATTAAAAAAAACTTCATTCTTGAAAATCCAAAAAAAACCTAAAATTAAAAATAATTAGAAAAATAAAACATCGAAATTTTGTTGCGTTTAAGATTCCACTTTTCCTGAATCGATGCTTTGACCGCCTTTGCCACTTCTTGATCTTCGGGGTCGAGGTGTCTGACGTCTTGCATTATCAACGAATATTCCGTGAGTCGAACGGTTTCTACCATATGTTTCTCCAAGGTTGTATTTAATTGTGCCATTATTTCCTCCGATTTTGTTTACCACCCGGTTACGACCGGCGAATTTGAAGACGTTGCTTTTGATTTTCTTTTTCCTCTTGCTTTTGCTTTGTCCCTGTTTAACATCCCAAAAATACTAGAAAATTTTTCATTTTTAATCAATCAAACCATTCATTCATTTGTTCGAAAAGATAATCAAAGTAATAATATTCTCAAAACATCAGAGTAAAAATCACAAATAAACACTGTAGAATAAACTCTAGGGGATGTTGTGCAGTCAAGTTGGGTCCTTCCCATTAGAATTGGAAGTACCTAAAAAATGTTAAACCACAAACCGTAAGCACAAAGCTTAGCGAGTTCCTCAAAATACCACATACGATACATATATATCAGCTCGAAGCTGTAAGTGGTCTATTTCACCCTCGAGTCTATTTCAACTCAATCGATGTTTTTCAACCGAACGGGTCTATTTCACCCTAAGTCTATTTCAACTCAATTAGTGTTCTTCAACCGAACGAGTCTATTTCACCTCACATACATATAACATACTGACATATCAGCAAGAGTCACAAAGACAACAAGCACATAACGACACCTAGTGTCATACAATACAGTGAGAATACTCACCTCAATCCTGAAGACAAGATAAACCACCCATTCAAGCTGATGATATCCAGCCTCCCCTTGTTGAACATATCCATAATAAAACCCTAATTAACAAATAAGGAAATAACTAATCCATTAAGGGTCTAGGCTCACACTTAAACCTCCTTTGGGAAAAAGATCATTTTCCTTTCTATACTAAGTCCCAACATGGTTGACCAAAAGTTAAACCGGTGAAAAAGTCAACAGTCAACACTCAGTTGACTTACGCCCTACATACAAAGGTTACACCCTGCATATAGCCTCAGATCCCAAAAACGTCTATTAAGCTCTTAATACACCAAGCCAAACTCTCAAACTCCCAGATGTGATCTAAATGAATATCTTCATGGATAAACTCTCTAACTTTATGCATTTGTATGGTTACGAAGAGCACAATATCAAATCCTAAGTCCATAAAGTTATCTATTTCTCAAGAACTCATGCATAGATGGGTGAGAGTGCCTAAGCTCTCATTTTTATGACTCAGTATCCTCAAAACATCAGAAGGACACACTGAAGGAGGCACTCCAATGGTTTGGAGTAACCTATACTCACAAGAACCAAGATTAATGGACAAAAAGCATAAAACCCATGACCTAATTAGATCTAACAAATGAAACATCAAGATGCAAGCTTTATACCTTCTAGAGATTAGTGATGAAGTGCAAAGTTTGGATCTATAAAGCTTAGAGCTCACACTTGTTTCTCCAATGGACTCCTTCTTCAAGAATGCAACCAAAATCACACTAAGGCTTCCAAATTTCACAATTGATGGTTAGGGTTTCAAAAAAACGGTATGAGGTGAGAGAGGCTGGTAATGGGAAGGGTTCCATGAAGTTAGAGCCCTTAAATGGGGCTCAAAACCTTAAAAATAGGGTTTTGGTCAGCAACAATTACGCTCTGTGTAACCTAAGTTATGCCATGCGTAGTTCATTAAAAAGGTGATCAACATTCACCAAGTTGTGCCCTGCGTAGGGCCAAACCCCATAACTTCCAAATTCAACTTCAAATAACCATAACTTCTTCGTTTCAACTCCGTTTTCGACGTTCTTTATATGAACGAAAATGTAACGAAGACCCCACAATTCTATCTAGCTACTTTTTGCTTATCACATGTCGAACTAAAACCATAATCCACGCAAGAAGCCCAATCTATAACTTTTCCCTTTCTACCCTTTGGTTCCAACACACGAATCAAAGGCTTAGATCTCGTAAATAATGCTATCAATCTTTAATAAGGTCCAAACTTTACTTCCTCAAAGCCCAAATCCTTTACATGATCGAATTACGACCCCAAACCCTGAATTAAGAAACATCCGAAACAGGGTGTTACACCCTTCCCATAGGATGACGAGGACCGTCTGATGACACTTGTTGTGAGTTCGTATATGAACTCGATTTGCTTCTTTTTGAAGGTCTCAGAATGTCTTCATATTTTCCAATGTAATTCCACCCAACACTATTTTTAACAAAATCTCAAACATGCATGAATTTAAAAGGTTTTACCATGTCATCCAGGAATGTTGCATGTGTTTTTCGCAACAAACTCGCATCACTTTCCCCGCTAGCCCATTGGTTTTGAAAGTTTGTGTAGATTTCGTTGCAATGCGTGACAAGTTTCTTTACACTAGTCCATTTTGATTTGCATTGATCGCTCGTCCAATAATTCGCATCTCGACCCATACCCCTAAAAAATCGCTATGTAACATGCAACCAATAATCTTCTTTATTCTTTTTGACCCCATCTTCTCAGATCGGCCTTCCCTTTTTTGGTCGAACTTCTTTTTTGGGTCCGGAATCGTAAACATGTTCTGGTGAAGGTGTAAAAGGCGGTTGAGATTAGAATTGGAATTGAGTTTCTGTTTCGATTGGGGGTGTTGGTCATGGTGGTTGAGTTTGGAATTTTTGTGTATTTGGAACGACAAATAGTAGTTGGGAACACTACCTACAAACATTTGGTTTTGTTGTGGCATTTGTGGTCGATAAGGTGGTGGTGACGTCAGATCATAACCGAAGAGCAGAATTGGATTGGAAGAGTTGGAAGCATTTTGATTGTTTGACATTTTGAAAGTAAAGTGGTTGTGCTTGGTGTGGATTAAAGAGGTGGTATGTGTGTGTATTTATAGTGTTTTTGGTTTAAAAAAATAATCAAAAGCCCCGACGGTCGTATAGCCAACGACTATATACTTTCCAACATTTCTTTTTCTCGTTGATATAATCTCACCAATGAAAAACAAAGCCGGACAAATTTGTGTCACGGGCCGGTGTTCACCGTTCACCGGCGGTTAACCAAGCTACGTAGGTTTTCCAGTGGAAAGTAAACCCCAACACTGTTTAGCCTAACCAATATATTTAGAGCTAGTATTTGAAAGAGAGTCTTGGGGTTTGACTTGTGCAAGTTTCTCTAAAAACCGAAGTACATTGCGGTTGTTAATAAAGAAAGATTCTAACCGAAGTACATTGCGGTTGTTAATAAAGGAAGATTCTAATGGAAATAAAAAGGACACAGGACAATAAAATGGTTGGAAAGGTACGATGGCCAATTGATTATATAATTCTTGGGGGGGGGGGGGGGAGGGGGTAGTTTGTTTAGGACATCATATGATAAGAGTTATTGAATTTTTGAAAAAATTTATGGCTGACGTTTTGGCTGGAATTAAGTTATGGCATTAGAAGAATCGGTTGATATGAATCACATAAAGTTTGGTAGAACAATAAGAGTCAATTGAGGGTGAACTCTAGTTTAATTTTCTGAGTGTGAACTTGATTTGTATTTGTTGATTCGTGACGGTAAAGATATGTATTTATAACATCAATATGTGCATGTATCTTCTTGAACACCATATGTAACAATAAGAACATTGTATGCTTGGCATTGTGTATATGTATGTCGAACAATTCTTCATTACCCATTTTTGTTCACAACGCGGTGGGTCACCGGAGAACCTCCACAACCCATCCTCGATATTATATCTTTATCCTTGTCTTTTCAGATCTCTTAAAAGAAATTACTTTTATCTCTGTCACAAGAGAATTGCAAACCAGCACTCCTCTTTGCTCCTTTTTCACCGCTCTTCTTCCTCCACCCCTTTCACTTATGCAAACTCATATTATCTCTCATGATACAAAGCTTCAAGAATTTTCAGATCTCAAAGATTAATTACCACTTAAAAGATGTATATTTTTTTTTGTTTCACGATTTGATATAATGTATGAGTAAATTATGATTATTGTTTATCTTTAATATGGTGGAAGAATTCCATGTCCGTTTTGTAGATCAAAATATCATATTTGTCAAACCTATTTTCTAAATATAATATCTACCTTTCTTAAATTTCCAAATATCATATGTGCCAAATAAAATTTAATATGTTATATTCAAATTTAATTTTATAAATCGTTATAACTAGGGTGATATTACCCATGTTTTGAGATGACATAATTTATAAATTTTGTATTATACGAGACAATTTTTGTAATTTTTTAAACACATGAAACATTTATGTGGAAAATATATGAACACACTTTTATTCTATAATTTAATTTACAGGGCCCGTTTTCATAATTTATTTTCTATGTACAAACGAAACCTCAATTTTGTAAAACTGTTATTAGCATTTATGGTGAAATCTAAAATAACAAACTTTTGTGGCCAAAGTATACAAATACTTGTATTGGAATCAGATTCAATCCTGTTGAATGAGGAAGAACAACGAAATAAGACAGATGTTTATATGGAGATGAAAATACCATGAAATAATATCGATTCCGGTGTCATTAAAGATAGAAAACTATAATGAAATAAGAATCACATATCAATAAACCTGAAGATGGCGATGGACGATGTCACGCCTTCCCCGGCCATTGGCGGAAATGTCGAGTGGTGACGATATTTACACAGATTACCTAAATCACAGAGCACAAAGCAAAACTACCTTTTTATTAAACCAATATTTTTTTATTACATGGAATAAATAAAACCTATCTATCTTCAAGTCGTTCTTTATTGCGTTGATCCTTACTCCATCCTAGGAATACATGTGATTTTGTACACGTCAACTTGATGTTGTTGAGTCCACATGTTTTGAGATAAACATATAATAAACTCTTTTGAAAACTTTTTAAGAATTATTACAATGATTATGATCATTTTACTTCTATTCCTTGTTTCCTAAGTTTTATTATATTACCTCTTTCAAAATTTCCTTTTATTTGGTAACTTAATCCTATCTTATCTTTGTAAGATACTTTATCGTTCTTATCTTGTTATCTTTTTAAGATCCTCTCTAATAAATGAAGGTTTTTTTTGCCACTTGTCACACTCTCATTTAATTTTCCAAATGTCATTTTGTGGTTATTTTGAATTAATTTTTTTTCCACATGTCAATTTATGATTTTTTTATTATTATTAAATTCCATATAATATTTTAATTTAATAATTGTAATACATCATCTCTAATAAATGAAAGTTTTTTTTTTGCCACTTCTCACACTCCCATTCAAATTGGCAAATGTCATTTTGTGGTTATTTTGAATTAATTTTTTTCCAATGTCATTTTATGAGTTTTGTTTTTATTAAATTCCATATAATATTTTAATTTAATAATTATAATAAATGTAGTAATAATTAGATATCAATTTCATTAAGGAACTAATCTTTTAATTTCGAAATTTTCAAAAGTAAAGCTCATTAGTTTCTTTTATTTATTTAATTTATTTGTTTAAATTTAAAAGATAAAAAATATTTCTATTATAATAATTCATTATTTTTCTTATTTTCTTATAAATTTAAAGTTCTCAAATATTTTGACATTTATAACTAACTTTAAAAAAAAAAATTAACCCATGTAATACATGAGTCTCACAACTAGTATTCTATTAATCCTAATTTAATATCTTTATAGGATACTTTACCAATCCTATTTTATTATTTTTAGGATATTTTATTAATCCTATTTTACTATTTTTTTAGGATATTTTATTATTCCTAACGTATGTTATCTACCACTCTAAGGCGTCCATGTTGGTAGTCGGATCTCTACGGTGGTTGTTGTTGGATTAGGTGTCTAAGCCCATAACTATAATTGGTATAAACTTGAATTGATAGTAGCATAGTCCTTTTGGGTTGCCTTCAAACCTGACAATTGAATATGATAACTGTTAGAGTGAGAAGAATGATTTATTAATTTATTACTTGGTTAAGAAATTAATTAGAAATCAAAATAAATTATTTATTAATGTATTATGGAAATAATATATTAATTAGAAATCATAATGTTTAATTAATATTTAATCAGAAATCAATTTGGAATTAATTTTGGGATTAAAGGAGTTAATTGAAACTGCAGGGACTAAAGGTGACAATGTTCCATAGTTGAGAATTGAGCATTCTAGAACCTCCCTATTGAGGGGTGAACGAAATCTAGATGCTCCTAGGGTTTCCTTGGGCCCTAAGGGTGCCTTGGATGCCTTAGGGAGGAAGTTAAGGGATTAAGGTTATCTTAGACACACCTGCATAATCCAATACCTTCCTTATCACCTATATAAACCCCTATAGGGTTTGATTTCGTCCACCACTTGATTCCTTAGAGGACTTCCGAATTTTTCCACCCTTCTCTCTCTCTCTATAGTAATCCTTGGTTGCTTGAGTTTTTTTGTGAGCCATTAGAGGCGCGACACTTGTGGCGCTTGCTACCAAAGGTCTTTCAAGCATGGATTCAAGATTGTTTACAATAACAATCTTAAAGGTACGTATTATAACATTTTATTATGTGAATTTTGATTATTATACATAGATCTAGGGTTTAAACTTTGTTGTTCAAGTTTACATGTTCAATTAGAGAAAACTTAGATCCAATCAATTTAGGGTTGCATGCACACACAGGATATGTTGTAATGTTCAAAACCCATCATGGTATCAGAGCCTAGGATGGTTTTCAGTTGAACTTGATGCAGTTGTGAATCGTTCAAAGGAGAAGGGAGCAGAATTGTCATTCTGTTCATAGAACTCGACGAGTTCATATTTGGAACTCAACGAGTGCATTGCACCGACTCGACGAGTTGGCCTGTTAGATCCCTGATTTTTCGATTTTGATAAATGTTATCATGAATTGATTATGATTATTAACTTAATTCGTTTTTCTGCCTAAAACATTGAATTTTTTAAAAAGGTAATTGTATATCCTTATCAAAGTTCATGATTTGGTTAATTTTGTGGATAAAGATAAAATTAAGTTGTTAATTTAATTATTAAAATTTTAACCTAGTATTTTTGAAAAGTTTTAAAAATACACCATTTGGTTTTATAATTTGAAATTTAATTAAATAGTTTAATTTTGAAATTTTAAATTTAACAACTCTAGTATTTTAAAAGATTTAAAGTACATCCTTATGGGTGTTATTAATAATGTAATTAAGTGTTTAATTAAAATATAATTAATAATCCATAAAAGGGTTAGATTTAATCAAATTAAAAGTTTGATTTATTAAAAGACTAAACCCCTAGTATTTTAAAAGATTAAAATAAACCTTATACTATATGTAAGATTAAAAGTTTAATATATATATATATATATATATATATATATATATATATATATATATATATATATATATATATATATATATATATATATGAAAAGTCAGTCTTACCGTTAGTATGCCTCATTCACGAAGCTAGTCTATAAGGGGAGTTTAAGGAAGCGGCATATAAATGACCGTCATTGGGTATCCACTCTTACCCACCGCTCTCTTGACTAGTGGAGGGTCGTTAGCCGAATGGTTTTGATAGGACACTAAACTCTCATTCAAAGTATAATGAATTATAAAGTAACTAAACCATTTTCTAAAATCCCATTCTTAGTTACTTTAGGAAAAATGTGAATTTGATGCTAACCCATGAAATTGCACATTACACTTTATCGGTCGTTAGTGGAGCGTGTGTGGTTAACCGACATACTAATATAGGGCTAATATTGTTGGAAATGGGTGTCTCGTAAATTATCATTGAGTTAATGGAGCGCGTGTGGTTAACCGACACATTAATTTCAGATCATAATGACATCGAGAGTACCAAGCTAATTTGCATGGTTATTCACATCTCGTTTGTGATCCTCGGCATCCCAATCACAAAGTGAGAGCATAATTGAGATTAAACATGCCATTGAATAGTTCAATGAATCTCAAAATATCTAGGAGTTTCATTTGATTGAAACTGGTAAATGCTTACCTACCTAAAATAGATTCGAATTTGATTACGACATCCCTCTTCAGAATTCGAATAAAAAATATGGATCCTAACTTTAATTTTAAAATTTTTGCTTAATAATTAATTATTAAATAAATCAACTAACTCGAACTCTCTTTTCCTAATCCTTCTGGAAATAGTTTTCCTTCTCAATCTGAAGATGATCTTCCACAAGTTGATCAAGGTGAAAGAATGTTCCCTTCTTCAAATGGTGGAATTGGAAATCATGATTCTCCAACTCTTCCTCCACCTCCTCCAATGATTCTCCTCGACCTACGTTTTCTTCAACTAGAAAAGTTCAAGGTTAGTCAAGCCCTGTTGGCATGTAAACACCTAGATGGAAGTTATGTGTGTGCACATGTTCTAAATATGAAGTCACACATTGACATATTGGGAATGTTGGGTGTCGTTTTCCCAAAGGAACTGGATGTTGACTTGGTTCTTCACTCGCTTCCTGAATCATATAGTCAGTTCATTAAGGACTACTATATGACTGACAACGACGTGACCCTAATTGATCTGACATATTTGTTAATTGCTACTGAAGCAGAAATGCTGAAGAGCACTGGTCAAGCAAATGTGTTTGAAGGATCTGTCTCCCAAAACTCCATGGACAATAGCAACATTGGTAGTCCAGAAAAGGTTTCTCTTCCCAATGGAAAGGGATCGACCAAGGTCAAACTGTTTGACAATATGGTAAAGAGAAAGGCAAATTCTAAGATAATCCCATGTGTCGTTCATGAAGAGACCATATGCTTCTATTGCCAATTGAAGGGGCATTGGATGCGGAGCTGCCCTGTCTACCTGAAGGATCGTAAAGATAAGAAAGTCAAGTTGACTCTACTTTAGGTACATCCATTATCTAACTCCATTAAGTTCCCATTCATAGATTCTTAATACATGATGTGATAGTCACATTTTGATATTTTGTAGGATCTAAGAGAAAGAATGAAACTTAATAAGAGTGAGCTGAATCTGATCGTGAGAGATGGATTTCGATCACATGGTTCGATGATCAGATTTTGGAAGCTACTTTTAGGATTTATGATAGATTAATAGATTTCTTAGGAAATATCTAGAAACATAGTTTTCACTATTTGCATTGTAAGGACAAAATTTTCCGCATATTATCAATAAAGTGAATTTTTGATTCGTATTTCCTTGCAATGGCATTTATGAAAATTGGTGGTTATATTTCTATTATTAGCAATGTTAAATATGGATGCGATTCTTAATTATATCGTTTGTGGTAATGTCATGATTGACCAAATGAAAAGGAATTCTCATCACCCAAGTTTCAATTGGATAGAAAATTGGAGTCATACAATTCATATTGTGTGATGTATGAGAATCTTGATCATTGGAAGATCATGACTAATTCCTTGATCACATGTTTATGTGAGACAAGTGAAGGACTAAAGGATCTAGTACACATTGATGTAGACTGGTCAGATCCATCACAAAGGAAGATAAGTCTATTCGTCATGATTTACTGATGGTTCAATATATATGGTTATGCTTATAAGATTAAGTGTAATTATGATACTTTGGAAAAGTTTCAAAGTGTGACAGAACGAATAAGAAGAATCTATTAGGCAGAAAGATAAAGGTTTCTCCAATCTGAAAGGAGAGGAGAGTACTTTGGTATCATGTTTTATGATCATCTTAATGATTGTAGAACCATGTCATAATTGATCCTCTAAGAACATCTTAGTAAATTGTTTCAACTAAGATGAGGAATCAGATATTGATGAAATAGTTTAATCGAAAGATGAGTCTTACTTCATATCAAATCAAGTTTTAGAGTTACACTCTAGTAACTTCGAATCCTATCTTGAAGCTTATTTCTGTACTAAGAAGGTTTAGAACGCCTCATTAAATATGGAGTAGAAATGTTTTCTTACTCTGGCACATTTGATATTGGTAGTTGTGATGTTTTGGTTAAAACAAAGAAAAACTATGACCAATTTAATGAAGTGTTTTCTTGATAAGAACCCACACTACTCTTGAATATTTGTTTGTCAAGGAATGTTCATTGACAGAAAAACTTATATGTCAAGAAGTCAGTGGGAGTCTTATTAATCTTGAAAAGTTTTAGGAGTCAATCAATAATAAAGCTTTTAGTAATCACTAGCACACGACTTGAGGTTGATAACCTATCGTGTTAAGTTGACACATTCTTGTTTCTGTGCATCTTCCAGTTAAGTTGACTATGCATGTGAGTTCAATACTTCTCATTTGATTGCAAAAGGCAGAGCACATTGGTCAGTGATGGTATATTGGTCAATGGAAGTGAGCTGCTTGACAACTTGGAAGCATTATAAGCCCTTGTGCTACTAGAAGGCAAGAAATTAAGAATAAGTAAAGTTCAATCCATAAAAGGAAACCTAAGTTTGATTTTGGTTTTGTCCTCAACCTTATCTTATGATTGTAGGTTGGAAATGATAAGATTCACATGGATGGGAACACATACACCATAAAATCTAGGTGGTAAAAGTTTTGCTCTAGTTCATGAAAATGATTAAGAGGAAACACTTTCGCTAGTAGATTTTAAAATTTGATTAATATCATTATGGTTAGAGGTTGTGACAATTGCGTTCTCAAAATTCGTATATGGTTACGACATCCCTTTTCATAGTTTGAATTGTGAGAAATGGCAAGGAACTGTTTAAACGTTCAGGACTTGTAGTTCTGAAAGGGTTTAGACACACATATGCTATCTAATGAAGGTGTATGAGCTTGAGAAGTCTAGTTGAAGACTTATCGAAGCATTACGTATCAGAAATCTGAACTTTGGTAAGAAAGTCAATAGTATTGATTTCTAGAAGTCCAATTGATTGCTGGGTGCATGTCAAAGCTAGTGGGAGCATAATTGTTATGCAGATAGGAGCATAATTGCTATGCTAGCGGGAACATAATTGTTATGCTGAGTATTGCAAGTTAGCAATACTATTTGTAGGAAACAAAGATTTCAATTTCCAAGTTGCTATATTTAGAAATTGTTTCGCTATAGAAAGATTTTAGGGAGAAGACACTTATACTTCGTTTCATATCTAAAAGTTTGGATTTGAAAGAACTTAATCATGAACATATATGAATATCATATTGAAATGTTGTCACACCCCCAAACCGAGAACGTCGGAAACGTCTAGGGGTGGATGACTTCATGTACAGTATCATAACAATTGAATAAGAGTGATCAAAGCCATACAACCATTATATTGATAATTTATAATTTACATTTGTACTCGAATCATTGTTTGTTTGACTCCAAATACATATGGCAAAAATATAAGACGTAACGCTGCTACGCTCCGTCGTCAAAAACCTTTGTGGGTAACTGTTTACTGATTTCCTGAGAACACAAGTAGTTTTGAAAAAGTGTCAACAATTAAGTTGGTGAGTTCATAAGCGTTTGTATGAGAAAAATCTGCCATTTTTCCTTGTAAGATGAAAGAGTGTGATTCCAGAAAATCCAATATTTTCTTGTAAAGTGTATTGTAGTCTTAGAACGCTAAGACTGATAACGTACGAGTATTGTTGTATTCGGAAGTTGTATAATGTATTTTTAATATTTTTAAAACCATTTAAAAGTATGTTTCCAGAAATGTAAGTTGTACTGTACTGGAAAATAATGTATTGTAGGTTTATCTGTGTAAAACCCTTTGAATGTATGTTTACAGAAATGTAAGTTATACTGTACTGGAAAATAATGTATTGTAGTTGTATCTGTGTAAAACCCTTTGAATGTATGTTTCCAGAAATGTAAGTTGTATTGTACTGGAAATTAATGTACTGTAGTTGTATCAGTGTAAATCCCTTTGAATGTATGTTTCTGGAACTACCAGTTGTACTGGAAAAATAGTGTAATGTTGTTTTATTATTAAATAAAACTGGTTGAATGTAAGTTAGCCCCGCAAACCAAATATATTAGTTAATACCCCATGTGAGTTATTATAACCATGCTAGCGAATAGTTGGCCTGCTACGACGTTCTTCAGGCGTCGGAATGTTACGACATTTGTTACCCCAGACCTGCTGGTGTAACTGTAGCTAACAGTTTAGGTGCAGGATTGTCAGTCCCGTATAGATCTATACACAAGTGTCACGCTCTCCCTCCAAGAGACTCTAGTTATAATACAAGACTTTTGTAGGTACTCTAAAAAATACTTGAAGACGTGTCTCACAAAGCCGTATTGACGGTTTACGTGTAGTGTAATGAAAAACCATTTATATATGTGGAAGTATTATCCTTCCATGGTAGTTACGTAGTGTAAAATAATTATGCCTTTAAATAATTATTTTTGTATTGTATCCCGAAATGGAAAAATAGCATAAATGACCCATAAACTATACCTATTATAGTTTATAATGTATGTTCCGTTGAAATGAAAACATTTGTATATAAACACAAGTTCTCTTGTGTTTAACTTGTATCCGCCCCCTAAAAACATGAAAATCTCAAAAAATGTAGGGGTATGAACTCACCTGGAGTGTGTTCTTGGCTGGATAACGAAGTGATGGGGATGATATTCAAGTGAATACATGAAGGTGTTTGTATCGTATGAGTATTTCACACATGATATTGTGTGTAAATTAGTTGAACTAATATGAAAGTGTTATAAAAACACTAAATTAAACAAGGGACTTACAATAATCTTCTAAAATAATTCTTGAAGGAATAGTTTCCTGGGACATTTTTATGAGGCTTCCTGGGAATTCATATAAAGATTTGAAGATGGTTAAGAAATCTTTCTTGAGAGAAAAGTGAAGGAATTTTGAAGATGTAAATGAGAAATGGGGAAGTGTTTTCGGCCTAATACTTAGAAAGGGGGGGGGGGGTAAAGGTGATGTGATGTTTGCATTGGTTTGTGGATTATATCACATTGGGAAAAGCATTAACAAATCACATATTCACATTGCAACATCATTGGATCAAATTGGTGATTTCGGTCAAGGCATGAGCGAAATCTCCTTGTACACCACCGAAATCACATGTGATTTCGGTCTAGGTATGATTTTGGTCTAGCATGATTTCGGTCTTAGTATTTATTCGGCCATGGCATGAGATTTCGGTCCATCACAACCGAAATCTCATGGTTTTTGATTTCCAAAACCGAAAACTCTAAAGCAAGGCATAAATTCATGCTTTATGACTTATCTATTTGACTTTTGTTGACCTAGAACTACCAATTGCACATTATCCCCCCGTTAGAGGGAATTTCGTCCCAAAATTAGTTCTAGAGTGGGTATTCATGAGCTAGGGAAAAGATGTGGTTCCTTTGTTTCATTTGATCTACTCATTCCCAGGTGTATTCAGGCCCTCGCTTGGCGTTCCAACGGACCTTCACTATGGGTATGCAACTTTTGACCTCTCTGTCCATGATTTCCACAGGTTCTTCTTCAAAGTGTAGACTCTCGTTTACCTTGATTTCATCGAGTGGGATTACAAGAGTCTCGTCGGACAGACACTTCTTTATATTGGATACATGGAAGGTGGGGTGTATGTTGCTGAGTTCATGTGGTAGTCGAAGTTTATAAGCTAACGGGCCGATTCTGATAAGGATTTCGAATGGTCCGAGATACCTTGGATTCAGTTTCACACGTTTTCCAAAAAATATCATTCCCTTCCAGGGTGACACTTTTAACAGCACGCAGTCACCAACCTGGAATTCCAAGGGTTTTCGTCGTTTATCTGCATAGCTCTTTTGTTGATCCCGAGACACATTTAATCGTTCGTGGATCTGCACAAGTTTTCCAAAAGTGGTGTAACTTTTGGTCACTCATTTTTGACCCTTAGCGTATTTGATCATATATTTCCGAAATATGAAAAACTCTGTTTTTATCATTTGTCGATGTCAATCACTAGTGATGGTCGATTACGGAAATTTCCCAAGTTTCACATTCTCCCCCTATTTTAGGAATTTCGTCACGAAATTTAGACCTTAGGGTAATCTTATTAAGGGAGATCGATTTCCTAATCGAGGATCGACCATTCTCCTAAATTTTCTCTTTATTGGGACAACTAAATTTCCTTTTTAGTTCTTACCTCTAATTCTTTATCTTTATCATTAAAATATAACATTTGTCTTTTGATATTATATTTGATTTCATCCTTATTTTACACTAATAGGAAACCTAAACCTTTTATCTTAATATTGGTGTGGATTTCTTGAAAGATTTCTATGTTTATTTGTTTATTGCCACATGTACTCGAAAGTAGATCTTCTTATATATATATATATATATATATATATATATATATATATATATATATATATATATGTATATATATTTATATATATACATAATAACGAGTACAACCTCAAGGGTTTCCAATTCCTTGTTAAACATTTCATGATTGTAGGACTTTTCTTAAACCTCTTTATTCTAACATCCAATATTACATTTTAATGGATTGGTTGACTTCAGCAAACGCTTGCGATATGTCCTAGTCTTCTGCAACTTTTACACCTAAACTCTTCACATTTTCCCCGATGATGAAGTCCATAATTATTGCACAAGGGGAGTCTTCCCAATTATCCCCTTTGTGGAGTGGGTGATCTCTCACGAGGCTTCCTTTCCTCTCTTTCCTTCCACAGGGGCTGATTGGATTTTCCATTGGTGGTTCCTTCCTACTTTCTCTTGAGTTCTTTGGACTTCTTCTTACTCCTTCTTGACTTCTGGGTCACAGGTTCCTTGAGACTGAAGGCTAAATATTTAGCTTCTTCGTAGGTATTGGGCTGGTGGGCTTGCACCTCGATCTTAATATGGGGAGGTAAACCTTGGAGGTATGCATAGTTCTTCTAAATCTCTGAGTTGACCAACTCAGAGCATATGGTGACTTGGTACTCAAAGTGTATCGTATAGAAGGGTAGGCCTGATTCTTTGGTGCTAAGATGACTGAATTCCTACTCCACTCATGCCATGTCTTTTCCAGAACAAAATTCCTTTATCATCTGCTTCTTTAGCTCTTTCTAGGGTTTGCATAGGCTTCGTCTATGCCTAAAGCCTTGACCTGGATACTTCACCAGAGGAGAGATCTTCCCATAAACGTGCATGTTGTTAACATAACTCTATGTTCATCAGCACACTTGATTTCTATCTCCTTTATCTAGTGGATCAAATTATCTACTCCTCTGTTTCCATAAAAGATCTTGGCTTACTCTTAATAAAATCCCGATAGGTTCTTGTCATTTGACTGCGTTCCTTATTGTTTCCCTCATCCTTACTTGCTCTAAGATTCCATAACGCATCAGAGACTTGACGCTGAATCATGGTCTGAATGGTGGTCGCGTCAATCAAGGTTAGCATTGAAGGATTGTTATCCTGAAATGACACCAAGAAGGGTACTCACTATTCCTATGATTAACTAATGGGTTTGTCATTCTATCCTTGATTTACTGGGACAATACTACTTTTTCCATTTGTAGGGTACTATAGTTGCTTTCCTAGCAAATTGTCTTCTTATTGCTTGTTAACCTAAAGACTTTACTTTTATTCTATGTACCTTTTCTTTCATTACATTTTTCTCCCTTATCACGACATGTTATTGTTGCTTTCCTAGCAACTCATATTATGAACGAATTTTCCTTATTATGGCATGCTACTGTTGCTTCTCCAACAACTTACATTATGAATGGAAATTTCTTATTATTCCAAGGAAATCTCTCTTCATTTCCCTTAGTCTTCTAAATAGTTAAAACTCCTCAAGGTTTTTAATATCTAGGGTATCAAAAATTTTAGGTAAAAAGTGACAACTTTCAAAAATTTTGAACATGCGTGTCGGGCACACGATTTGAGTCGCACGCACCTGCAGCAAACCAGCAATAAAGTCAATTTTTGGCCTCATTCTACACTTTTCCAACATTCCTTTGGTCCCCTATCTCTATCTTGATTGGGTCCCACATGCACGACACACGCATTGCGCGCCTACTCTCATGCTTCGATTTCTGCATCTATTTCGACTCCTCTGCTTCCAGGTATCCTTCATACTTTATCCCTTCTTTTATTTAGGCTTAATTTGGTGTTTTAGGGCTTTTGGGAAGTTCTTGCATTTCGGTGGATTTTGGTTGAATTTCGTGAAATGGATGAGTAATTTAACTAAACATAGTACTTATTTTACTTCCTAGATACTCAATTTCTAGTTTATTTCATCCATTGATCCTTATTTTGAGTTTTAGAATTTGAAAATTTGTCTAAAGTTTTAACTAAATCCTTAAATTTGTAATGTTTTAGGCGAAATGAACTACATATTTGTATTCTAGAAGTCTAGTAGAACATCCCTATGTGGTCATTATGTTGAAAATTAGACGAAACAATGATTTTCCAAACCCGTTGTTCTTCGAGTTCTTGGAGCACGCCACGTAGAGTCCTGTGCATCGCATGCACTTTCATGCAGTGCGCACCTTTGCATCTATGGTCCATTTCAACACTTTTTGCATCTTTTATCTTATCTAAGTCATTCGTAGTTATCTTTTGTCTATTTTTCTACAGATACGTTGAGACGAGGTTGACAAGCTGCGGGTTAGTTACCTCCTAACTAGACATCACATCCATTCCTACAGTTCCCTGATGATCTTGCTGATCGAAGTTCCTTCCTCTCTCGCCTGATTGCTCTTCAGACCAAGACGATCGGTGTTACTCAGGATATTTCCTGGAGGGATGCAGACAAGTCCGGGTTGACAGCTTGTCCGGAGCCATCCCTTACACGTGTCTTGCTAGATGATAGCGGTCTTGAGCAATTTGTCTGCCATGGATGGTGGCAGGTCGTTGGGTTTCGGGAGGTGATCTACAAAGATCTTTGCTTGGAGCTCTTTTAGACAGTTGCTTTGACATGGCACCGACGAGATGGGCTGATAAATCAATCTTTACTTTTCGCTTGGGAGGTTTATCCCGATCCTAGAGCCTGATCGAGTTAGGGAGACGTCTATGGATTTATACAGCGGAGGAGACTAAAAGTCCTCATTTTTATTCCTATCTTTACAGATGTAATACTGAGACACCATAGGAGTACAATTACTTGGAGGTTTGGGGTCATGCTAGGGGGACCTATGTTTCTAGGACAACTAAGGAGAGTGCCTTTAGATCCCCTATTTATCGGTTGCTTCACCGATTGATTGCTTCTACTATTTGCCATCGCGAGGAGTGTGACAAGGTTCTGCCTGGCAACCTTTTCTATATGTGGTGCCTGACCCTGACTGAGGTTTGCGTCTATCTTCCCTTTGCTCTTTGTGACATCCCCTAATTCACGGTCATATTAAAAATTTTATTTTTGCTTATTTGAAAATCAGAGTATTCATTTTAAAAAATAATATTGCGGAATTTGTTCCCAGAAAACATGATAAATATATTATCAAAGCATTTCCGAAGAAATGTATTTTGTTTAAATTAAAACTTTGGGATGTTATCATGAATACAGAAACATAAGCATAAACATACCTTACATTCATTTACACCAGTGATTTACATCTCCTTTAATCTCTCAGTGTAACGTAGCTTCGTATCGACACCTGTGATATAAATAAACTGAGTGGGTCAGATTAGGAAACCTAGTGAGTACATAGGGATTTCAACCCACAATAATATAGTTAATTTGTTTCTTCACATAATCCATGTAAAACAATTAACTCGATTACCCATCCCCATTTTCTTCATTTAATCTTCCCTAAAGATCTATCATAAAGGTCATCTCCTACAACATATTTACCTCTTGTCTCCTTACATAGTATTTTCTTATATGTTTGTTCCTAAGGATCATCGCCTACATCGCATAGGAAGTATTGATTCGGGGATTACTCCCCCAATACATGTCCAGTGAGGGTTAGGGTATCATCACATGAATACGTAGTTACAACATCGCCTGAACTCGTAATTCATAGTAAGGGTTAGAGTATCATCGCATGAATACGTAGTTACAACATCTTCTGAACTCGTAATTGATCACCTACAGGTTATGAGTCTGCTGGTATTTCCACATGACTGTCTAGAATAGTCCGTGGTCGCCATCTATACTCTGGTAGATGACTACATCGCCACATCACAACATCACAGGTCAAGGTTATGACATCTCCTCAGATCTCACATCAGCTATTTATCATCACCTATCTATCATCACCTAGTTGTCATCGCCTTTCTATCATCACTTATCTCTCATCACCCATCGCTACCCAATACATATTTATAAGTATAAAAAATACATATACAGTTTAAATCAAGTAAAACATGTATATTTTTCATCCAACATAGATATCAAGAACACAGATAATATGCACACATAGCATGTAATTTATATTAAATACTTCATATCTATGTGTAAGATGAAAGTAACTATGCACTCACTTTTTAAAGTGATGATTCCAAACTCGGGCAACGTTTCGCTTCTAACAATTCTATTTTCCTTTGACGAAACCTAATATCATTATCGCTAGATTTTAATCTAATATTTATTGCGACTATTTACGAGTGATGTTGTTTTATAAGTGTTAAACAATACTTTTCAACTACTATGTACAGACAGGGGCCTGACATGAAACACCAGAGGGCAGGACCATTTTGGCATTATAGCACTTCTGAAATCCGACAACCCTATGCAGCCCTTCAAACTAGATTCCCCGTACCGCGAGTAGTTAAAAAATATTATAATAACACTTTGTATATTATATTTTATAATATATATTGTTTATAAGATCATAATAACGATATTGAACTCAAACATAAGTTATACTTAAGGTAGGGTAAGTATAACTCACTTACAAGGGAGTTTAGCGAAGAACCGGGCTCTATGCGGGTAGAACTTCTGAGCCGAAAGCTCTTCTTTTGGGAGCCTTCTAGCGCTCTGGGACTCGCCTCTAACACTTAGGAAGTGCTAGGGAAAAGCCTTGAGGGTTTGGGGGGTGTTGGGAGGGAATGGGTTAGAATGGTGTGAAGAATGGAGTGATTTGTGCCTCTATTTATAGGATGAAAAATGGCCCAACTCGACAAGTTTGAGCCTCCAACTCGTCCAGTTGAGTGCCAAATGTCACCATCTGGTGGCAAGGCGTGGGGAGGAAGCAATGGCTCAGATCGTGCCACGTCACCCCTTCGGAGCAGCACCCTTCCGACTTCTAAATTTCGTAACTTTCGCATACGAGCTCCGTTTTCGACGTTCTTTATATCCACGTGTAGGTATTAACAAGATCTACAACTCTCCTTTAGAGTCCATCGGCTAACTCTCGACCGATTTAAATTTAGCAGTATGAGAAGATTACCCTGTTATAGACCGTGTAAAATTCATAACTTCTACATACAGACTCCGTTTTCGACTGTCTTTTTATCATTGAGCTCATATTAATGAGATCTTCAATTATCATTTAGGTTATGTCAGCTAAAAGTCGATCGATCTAAAGTTCAAATTTTGGGTTGTGCACTGGTACGCTAAATCTTAGAAAAATCATAACATCCTCATACGAAGTCAGATTTAGACATTCTTTTTATGCACGTTATCAGTTTAACGTATACTACGACTTTCGTTTAGATCTCTAAGGCTAAAATTTAATTTATCAAAAAATCACTTTTTACATTACGCGGTGCTGTGCCGGTTTAGCTGTAAAACTTCGACATGTCATAACTTCTTCATTATAACTCAGATTTCAACATTCTTTATATGTACGGAACCCTTGTGACACATATTATAACTTAGTCTAGATTATTTATTCTAAATAACATTCTATCAAAAAGTTTATTTTCATGCTTATTTGTCTTTAGATTGACTAGCCCGAATCTGCAGGCATTACACTCTTGCTCTCTATTTATCTGATATAACTCTAGGTTCCATGCCTTCGAGCAGAATTTTTGGGGGTCATTAAATCACTCGTTTTTCCCTCTCTTATGAGTTTGACACTAGCGGGATGGTTCCTATTCCGATCAGAGACATGGGTACTACCGCTCTTGGGAAGATGTTGGTGTTGTTCGGGGAGTTGGGCGGCATTTGAGGGTTCTAGACGATTATATTTTGAGCCAATTAGACAGGTGGAATCGGATCATATCCATGATCCTGCCTCTGAGACGCATCAGAGACCTAGGCATGTTGATCCTGATCAGCAGGAGCCGACTCTACGCGATATGATGCATCGTTTGGATCAGGGCTTCGATTGGTAGGGTAACACAACACCTTGGGTTGGACCATCCACCTTTTCCTCAGGCAGGTCCTGCTGTTCCACCTTATGCTCGACCAAGGGGTACTGATCATGATGGTGCTGGCATTTCATTTAACGCCTGATGGTTCTAATGTATTTATTTAATTTGGTTATTTATTTATTTTGATTGTAGGTCGTGATGTCTTTGGCCTTAATAATTTTGGACTCAAGGGGTGCCCTACAACCTTGTGTATGTTGGGCGTACTAGTGAGAAAGGGACGTGGATGCCATGCATGTACGCGCGACATATGAGTGGGTACGCGCGACTTACGTGTCTAGACCCCAAAAACCAAATATTTAGGGTTTGAGCACTATTCAAAGAACATTATGTCCCAAGGATCTTTCCCACCAGCATTCTTCTTGTCCTTAAACGGCCTCCATGAAACCCTAACTCCATTATTGAGTGTTCTTGAACTTGGAAGGTCTTTTTGAGTGTATTTTGGGTGTTTTGAAGGAAGGGATAATCTTGAAGCTTCATTGGAGGAGTGAGAGATTGAAGATCTTGAACATCATGATCATTTGGCACTTATTAGAGGTATAAAGCTTTGAATTTGTTCTATTATAGCTTAGATCTAGTTCTAGCTTGATTTTGGTTAACTTTTTGTCCCAGGAGTGAGTTTTGGTGGCTTGATGCTATATCAGAAGTTATGAGTTGCCCTCTTGACGTTTTTGAGATTTCTAAGCCTTAAATTAGCACCTTTAGGGTTGAAACCCACCCATGCATGAGTTTGGTTTCATTTAATGGAAGTAGAGTGTTATATTTCGAGTTTGGGTTCATTTGGGGCATGTAAAGCCACCAAGTCAGATACTTTATGGTTCTAGATGTTGTATAAGACTCAGATCTGTGATGGGGACCCTTGGACTTAAGCAATTAAAAGCTTAATGGAGAAATGGCTTAATGGGTGAGTACGTTGGGCGTACAAGCTCGTACGTGCATCGTACAAGCCATGCAGCGTGTACACTTAGCGTACAGCTGAGTACGCCCCGCGTACTAAGTGATTGGGCTTCACATCTTTTGGGCCTCGGATGGGCTACTTCTTTGGACATTGTTGTTTTGGGCTTATTTGGGCCATCTAAAATCAAGCCTTTTGGCTATGGAAATTTATTGGCCTAGGAGTAAGACCCATATTGAGGGTTTGGGCCCAACTTGGAAAATTAGGCCATAAATGGGCCTTGGAGGAACAACTGGTTTTGGGCCTTCGTCTTTGATCAGATTAGGTCAGGGGTAAATGGTCATTTTAGCGCAAGTATGGATTATTGAAAATAGAATGGAACCCAAGTATTAATTGGGTGTTATTTTGTACTGTTAGCTTGGGGGGTCATCAGGGCAACAACTAGGGATTTATTTCAGTGAGATTCAACATTCGAGGTGAGTTTCCTCACTGGGTTTAGCGGGTCGACGGCACCAACGCCGACCCATAATTGGTTATCTTAGTATACATGTTGTCTGTGCGATACTTGTATGTGCTTGCATATGTATGTTTATTGGGCGGGGCCCGTTATGTAACATCCTGGTTTTCAGGTATTTTCAAATTCATCCCTTGGGTTTAAATTATGTCATTTACTATTTATCGTGCATGCATGCACTGTATCTTGCAATCGTCTAAGTTGTAAACCCTACACAGCCTTACAGTAGCATTTCTTCATCGCGCTATTCTAAGACTGTGCTTATTAATCATTCGACACAACTTGTTCTTCTTTCTGTGTTTTTGATTCTTTACCTGTTTGAATCTATTCGATCACTCAAGTTTTATACTTAACAATTGGTATTAGAGTAGGAGACTATGTAATCCATACACATCTCTTCTGTTAACAGAGTTATTAGGGTTTCCGCTTTAATAGGATCTGGAGTCTGCCGTCTTCTTCGATTTCATCGATTACAGACGTTGAATCTTGATCTTTATTTTACCTTAAAACTCTATTTTAGGTTTACACATCTAGTTTTTACAGGTTTTTATCAAATCGATAACATGTGGCCTGACGATTCTCACGTTAACTCAATCATTCTCTTAAGTGGCATCGGTTCTACAACAAGGATCCCTATACTCTTTCCTAACAATTATGGAGTGTGGGCACTGGACTTTGAGGATTACGTGCTAGGGCTTGAAGACAATGGTTCATTGATATGAGATGCAATAACCAAGGAGACGTTTGCTCAAACAGGTACAAAAAGAGTTATCAAGACTCAATCGGAGTACAACGATCTTCTTCTTGAAGTTGATGATATACCTAAAGATGAAAAGGACAAGCTAATCATCAATGTCAAGGCTATGACGATCTTTCGTTTTGCTTTTCCTGCCGACACATTTTGCTTAGTAAGCTCATGTGAAACAGAAAAATAAATATGGGATAGGCTTAGGGAACTCTACTCAAGTGACACTGATCTTGAGCATTCTATTCAGACTCTGTTACTTTCGGAGTTTGGAGCTTTCGTTCAAAAGCCTGAGGAGAAACTGGACCAAACTCTCAATCGTTACAACCATGTATTAAGCAGGATGGTGAAGCACAAGATCAAACGTGAACTGATAGCGCAGAAGGTTACATTTATGAATGGTTAAGATCTGAGTGGAAAGCTGTGGCGTCGACAGTTAAAACACACGAGAAGTTCAAAAATTACTCTTTGGCAAAGCTCGTTGGTATTCTGAGGTCACATGAGGACAAAGTGACAAGTGAGGGAAAGGTTGTTACTAGAATGGATTTGTTAACTCTTATAGAAAATGGTAAGAAGGTTGCTGATGATGGTTCAGAGTCAAATCTCTCCGATTGTGAACTCTCAAAGGAAGAGTATGCAATGATTGTATCCAACCCTAAGAAGTTTGCAAAGAAGAATTTCGGTCGCAACAAAAACCGAAACTGGCAGGGTAGTTACAGTTCTAAGAAGGTGAAGGATAAGAGTGCAACCAACACTCAAAAGGAAGAAACGAAGAAGGAAAAGAAGCTTATATGTGACTCCGGCTATGACTGTAATTATTGTCATAACAAAAATCATCTAGCAAAGGAGTGCATGCTGATACAAATGAATGAGAAGAAAGAAGAGGATGATGAGGCTTATTTCCTTAGAAAACTGGAGGAAATCAAGAAGAAGAAAAATTCTGATGATGCTAAACCTTGTTTAATTGTGCAGGAACAGGATGATGAGTTTGGTAGAGTCAAAATGTGGTCGACTGACTCTGAGGACGACGAGGTTCGTATGCCAACTCACAGGAGAAGCTTCGTTGCGAAGGTTGATGTTTCGCAGTTCAGTGGAAGATGCTTGATGGTCAGCAATGATGTTTCAGAGCAAAGGGGTTACGCTACTGATGGCGGCTGAGATTCTGACAACTGCTTTGCAGCGAAACCTGTTATGGAGAAAATCAGTGAGTGTGAGAAGGTGATAAACAAGGTACACACTACTCTTGAATCTCTAAATATTCCTCTGTCTCAGTATGAACCTGAATCAAATGATTTAAAATATACAGTCTCTAGTTTCAGCGAAAGTTTAAAAAGATCCCGTTTGAATAATTCTAACTGAACCGATCAACTCGGCAGGGTTTCGAACAAAAGTGAAGAGCGATGCATATGGTTGAGAAGTTAGAGTCTGATTTGGCTAGGTCCAGGGATGCATGGATTTACTTGCAAATAGAAAATTTGGGGCTTTTAAAACAGCGAAACATTTTTTTTAATTGCTAAAAGACTTTATTTTAATATTACTCAGTTACATCTTGATTGTGGGATTGGAAAGAAAATTCATAAGATGATTTTGCCCTTTCTTGAATTGAAAGAGGAAGAAATCGATGCAGATTGTTACAGGTGCGAATCCATCGTGTCATCTAACGAAGTCTCAGATTCTTACAGAATAAGACTGGACAAAAATGAATCTTACATAATTTCCAAAGATCACAAAAACATGTTGAAACAACTTTTGGATGAAAATGACAAAGAGAAAATTAAATCGGATACTGTACAGAAGTTTGACTCATTAAACACTAAGTTGAGTTCAAAAAACAAACTTAATGTTGAAAATACATCTGAATTCGACGATGACAATGATATGAGTGAAATCTCTATGGAGGATGAGGTTGATTACTTAGAATTTGTTAAAACCGAAGCTGAACCTGCGAAAGTCTTACTTTCTGAAAATTCAGTTGAGTTTGCTCGTGTTTCTGAAAATAAATCAAAAGTTTTACAAGAAAAGCAACTGTTTTCCCAAAGGTTCAAAGTGTTCCTAATCAGGTTTTCGCAACCAACAGATTGAATAAAAATCAAACTGTAGAACTAACGTCCCTGGTCTAAGAAGACAATAAAGATGGTTGTGATGAATTTTTCTAGTAAACTCCTATTGACAATGCAGATGAAACCAAAGGTCTATCTAAGATGACCTAATGGAAAAAGAAAGAGCAAATATGTAGCTGAACCACTGAACAAAATCAACTCGAGCTACAAAAAAGGAAGCCCAAGTGGAACCAAGATGTTCCAACTGATACATCATCCATACAGACCGAAACTCCCATTAGAAAGCCGAAATATAGGGCCAATATTCAAAATACTCTGAGCAGTTCGCAGCTCAAAAACGTCAAAGAAATGCGAGATATAACAAAAATCTGAAGGAAAGAAAGTATTTCTAGAGATCCAAAAATCCCAACTTCATTTATGAAGAAAAGTCATTCAATCCAAATGCTAAAGTCTCTTCACATGCTAAACCTAGGAGTTTTTGACGAACTCAATCTCAGTTTCCACAGGTTTGAAAACAAAAAGTTAATCAAAAACCTTATCAAGCGAAACCTTCGGAGAAGTCTAAGTCTCAGTTTTCTCCTAACAAGAATGCTTCACAATATGCCAATACATAGAAAGATATTAAGGGCAATGAAAAGTTAGTTTCGGAGCCTAAAACTCCTCTCAAGAATTCGGAAACAAACCCAAAGAGAGATGATAAGAAGTCTGTCATGCAACGAATCCAAGATGATCAAAGGAAAATATCCACAAAGGATAAGAACTTAAAAGATAATAGGATCACTATTTTTAAGATCACAAAGAAAGATAACACCACCTTGGTTAAAAGATCTTATTTAGTTGATGTTGTTATTACTTTTTCTGTTTCTATGAAAGCCTCACGTGGACCCAAAGAATTTTGGGTTCCTAAATCTCTTTGATTTTTGTAGGTGATTCGTGAGGAGCAGTTGACTCTGAATGGTACATTGATAGTGGCTGCTCGCGTCACATGACAAGGAGGAAGGAAGAGTTGAGAGAGTTTCGAGCACTAAAGGATTGTGGAAGAGTGAAGTACGGCAACAATTCACTTGGAGAAATCAAGGGTTATGGAATGCTCACGAATGGAGAATTTTCCATTCGCAAGGTAGCGTACGTGGAAAGCCTGCAACACAACCTGATAAGTGTCTCTCAATTGGTTGTAGGTATTGGATTGAAAGTTTCATTTGACGACGAGGGATCTGAGATAATAGAGAAGAAATCCAAAACTGTGCTGTTGAAGTCCAAGCGAAAAGGCGAAATATATCCTCTAAATCTGAACCCCATCAAAGGGAAACCTGCTATCTGCCTACTTGCGAAAGCTTCTTCAGATGATAGCTGGCTATGGCACCGAAGACTCTCGCACCTCAATTTTAAAGACATCAATAAACTTGTTCTTGGTGATCATGTGTGAGGGCTTCCTCTCTTGAAGTTTGATAAAGAACATCTTTGTGCAACCTGCGAAATGGGGAAGCATAGAAGGAAGAGTCATCGAACAATTGTGAATACAAAATTGATAGAACCACTTGAACTTTTGCATATAGACCTTTGTGGTCCTTCTACAATTTAAAGCATTGGTGGTAACAAATATATACTTGTAATTGTTGATGATTTTTCTAGATTTACCTGGGTGCAATTTCTTAAGCAGAAATCTGAAGCCACTCCCAAGCTCAAGGATTTCATAAAGCAGATAGAGATTGAACTGCGAAAGCTGGTTCGTAACACTCGCAGTGACAATGGTTTAGAATTCAAAAACCAAGCGTTTGAAGAATTTTTGACTACGAAATGAATAACCCACAACTTTTTGGCTCCTTACACTCCTCAATAGTACAGGGTCGTTGAAAGACGAAACTGATCCTTGTGCGAAGCTGCGAGAACCAGGCAGTTATTTGCGAATCCGGCACTTTACTTTTGGGTGGATGCTATTGGAACAAACTGCTTTACTCAAAATCGATCAATCCTCAATAAGCGATTTTCTTTTACTCCCTATGAGATTATAAATAATCAAAAACCTAATGTAAAGTTCTTTCATGTAGTTGGTTCCAGGTGCTTTATCTTCAATTCTAAAGAGCAAAGGAACAAATTCGATGTGAAGGCCGACGAAGATATTTTCTTGGGGTATTCTCTAACTTCTAAAGCATATAGGGTTCTCAACAAAGAGTCCAAAAAATATAGAAGAAACCTACTATGTCACATTCGATGACAGTTATTTAAAGAAGTATCAGAAGAATGACAGTCAATGAAAGGAGATCTTTCCCAAGCCTAATCCAGCTACAATTCCACTCTCCACTCTCTACGAGGAGTTCATGAACTTATTCGATGAGCCAGAAAAGGCAATCTCCTCAGAATTAAAAGCAGCTGACAACAAGGAAGACGAACTGACGAAAATCATTGATGACACTGTGAAAGATCTAGAACAAGAGCCACCAAGTGCGAAAGAACCTCAAGCTGCAAGCACACCATTTCAGGGGGAGGGTTCTACTTCAACCTCCACACCTGATACAACTTTTCAGGGGGAGCATTCAACTCCTCAAGTGACCCACAAAAGTCCTTTCCAGGGGGAGAATCCGATTTTAGAAGCAGAGATACATACATCATTCGAGGGGGAGAATGAAAATAAGAATGATGATTCTGATGTGCAGTCAGAATTTGAGGATGTAAATGTTGAATTGGATCCAACTTATGATCCTAATTACCCTCCATTACCCAAATGGACCAGAGATCATCCAAAAACTCAAGTAATAGGAGATTCGTCTTTAGGAGTTCTTACGAGAGCACAACAAAAAGCGAAGCAGACTGCATTATTCTCTAAAGTGGAATATTGCATGTTCAACTCGTTTATCTACAAAATTGGACCTAAAAATGTTCAAATTGCTCTTGATCATTCTGATTGGGTGCAAGAAATGCAGGATGAGCTCATTGAATTCGAATGAAACAAGGTCTGGAGACTTATTCCTACACCAAAGGATGCATCAGTTGTTGGTCTAAAATGGGTATTTCGTAACAAGCTAGACAAAGAGGGAAATGTGATTCGAAACAAGGCGCGACTCATTGTTAAGGGATATTTCCAGGAAGAAGGCATATATTACAAGGAAAAATTCGCACCAATTGCAAGACTGGAATCAGTTCGCATCTTCTTGGCATATGCAGCGCACAAGAACTTTGAAATCTTTAAAATGGACGTTAAGTGTGCTTTTCTGAATGGGGAACTAGAAGAAACAATATATGTGGAACAACCACCAGGGTTCGTAAATGAGAAATATCTGAACCATTGTTACATTATTGATAAAGCAGTTTATGGTCTAAAGCAAGCTCCAAGAGCCTGGTACAAAACACTTACTCGCTTTTTAAAACAGACTAAATTTAAACAAGTATTGGTCGACCGAACCTTCATTCGCAAGAAAGATGGTGACCACTTGATGATCATCCAAATTTATGTTGATGACATCATCTTCGGATCAACTAACCCCAACTTAACTGTTGAGTTCCGAAAGTTGCTGGAAACTATGTTTGAGATGAGCTCCATGTTGGATTAGTGTCTTAAAGATCTTGAGAAGTTTCAAGAACTAATCAAGGGTATTGTTTACCACTAGCACGCGACTTGAGGTTTGTAACCTATCGTGTTGACATATTCTTTTTTCTATGCTCATTCCAGTTGAAGTCGACTATGCATATGAGTTCTATGTGTTCTCAATTGTTTGCATAATAACCTGGAAGCAATGGTAGGCCGTTGTGCAACCGGGTGGCAAGAAAACTAAGATTAAACAAGTTCAGTCCATATAATTTGGATTTGTCACTAACCTTGTCTTGTGATTATGGTTGTGAAAAATTTACATGGATAGGAACACATACACCATAGAAATCTAAGTGTCATAAGGTTTCTCTCCGATTCATGAAAATGATGGTGAGGAAACGATTTTACTAAGTAGATTTTAAGTAGATAGCAATTGTGATATTTGCATTCTCAAAGTCGTTAGTGTAGCGTGTGTGGTTAACCGGCACACTAACATGGAATAGTAAGAATGGAAAAAGGTCTAAACATTATGATTACGGCATACCTCTTCATAATTGTTTAGACACACATGTGAGTTATCTAGAAGACCATCTGATTTCTGGATACATGTTAAAGCTAGTGGGAGCATAAGTGTTATGCTAATAATTATCATGTTAGTGGGAGCATGATTATTATGTTAAGTATTGCAAGTTAGCAATGTTAATTATAGAAAACAAAAGTTTCAATTTGTAAAGTTGCAGGGTTTGAAAAGTTGTTTTGCTATAATTAAGGGAGAGAAAATTATACTTCATTCCAATTCTAAAAGCTTAGATTGTGAGTCTTTAATCAAATTTATTCATGATTACATTATTTGCGTTCTAAAATTTGATTATGATTATGGCATCCCTTTTCATAATTCGAATTATGAGAATATGGCAAATAAAAATAGAAATATTATAGCAAAAGACTGGTCTAGTGTCATGTCTTTATGTGAGACATCATGAATCGTGTCCCATATGCTTTGGATATAGGATCGAATACATGTGCTATTATATTCATCCGTTCTAATTTTTCCAAATGCCAAGGGCATTAAGAGGGAAAAAGGAATAGCATTGGATATGACTAAAATGATTAAGCAATTGTCGAGGACAATCTGAGGTTTACCAAGGATTGGTTGCTCATGATCAGTTGAAAGTATGGTGTAAATTTTAGAAGGACCATATTGACATATTCTGAAAAAAGGAAACTCTTGTTCAGAAGTGATAGCCAAAATGGGAATATGGAAATGTTTCAATAGGTGGAAGTTATTCATTAAATCTGTGTAAGATTAGAAAACTTAATGCAAGAAGGATGTTCAAAGGAATGTACTTTGAATGTGATACTACGTTTCCATGGAATTGCTCTCCATTGGAATACTTTGTAAATGTTTGTTGCCAAGTCTTTCTGACTTTTGTGCATAGTCATTACAAGAGGATCAATGCATATAAGTTTAGAATCTAACATATTTCGGTAAATGGAAAAGAATCTTGTATTCTTACATTTTCGGTAAGGATTTGGGATTGTGAAATGAGCATCATTGGAATCATGTTCAATTGGTCTATTTCACAAAGTCAGGATCATAGACAAACATAGTGTGCATAGTTGGAGTGTGGCATAACAATTGTTTGGACAAACATAATGTGGATGTTTGGAGGATGGCATGGCTATTGTTTCAGTTCAAGTATTAATTTGATTATTCGAAACATTATACAATGAATAATGTGTAATAAATATGGTGATAAATAATTGGTGTTTTATTTATATTCATAAGTTCTGAGACCATACTTGATTCGATTATTCTTGTGTTTCACTTTGCATGTTTTGACTTCCCGAATAACTAGGTTATTCAAACTCTCCACAGTCAATCATACTTTGGAAGTAGGTATGAATCAAGACTGTCATGAATTGGGCTTATAGATGTCTAAAGTGTTTAGACATAGCAAAAGTTGCTGCAACATTCATGAGTGCTCCTGGAATGAGATTCGAGTATTGGATTAAACCCACGCTCATTTGAATCACTTCATGGATTTTATCACGAATGATCATGAGACGATAATATCTTATATTCTTCAAACGGAGATGTGTGAGTTGTAGTTACGTGTCAGTTGCACATTGACATATGTAAACGCAACCAGTAACTTGGTTGTTATGAAACATATCGTTGTGTGTAATTTGATGAGTAAGTACAAGCGAACATTTGGGTCGAAGTTTATCCATTCCTTTTACCCTTGGAGGGATAAAAGCGATATCTGTGGGCCCCTTGATGATTTAGTGATGAAAAACGTAAGTGCTCAGCTAGGCCTGGACTGATTTGATTTGTTTAATTAGTCGGTCGTCATAAATTAGAAATCGGGAAACAACAGATGGGCCGAGAGAATGATTATAATCCATGTCTCAGTCCATATGATATCTAGAATGGAGCATTATATGATCCCTTATCTAATGGACGCGTCATTGACTTGTTCATAGTTCAACAATGGCTTTTAAGAGCTACGATTGCTAGTCAGGTTGCAGAGTCATACTTGCAATAATAGTTATTAAACTTATCTAAGTGGGAGACTGTTGGATTAGTGTCTAAGTCCATAACTATAATTGGTATGTACTTGACCCGATTTGGCATGGTCCATTTGGGTTGCATGTCATCGGAACAATTTAGATAGACTTTTGTGAGAAAAGGATATTTATGATTTATTAATATATTATAAGTTTTAATATATTAATATGAAATCATATTATTTAATTAGTATTGATCAAGAATTAATTTCGAATTAATTCTATGATCAAAAGAGACTAACTAAATATATGTGGATTGATTATGTAAATCATTCATTCTTATATATGTGGGCTTATGATCCATAGTTCTTCATGTTGGGATAAACCCATGGGGTAACCCATGGATACTCCATGGAGGTTAAAACCCATGGATTATGAGGAATATGGAAAGTCATGAGTTACATGGTGTAACCCTAATATCCACAATATATAAAGACCCCATACCTCAAGAAATCGGCCTAAGGATTCACATGAGAGGGCTAGGCGATTTTGAGCATAAGAACTTTTCTCTCAAGTTATTCCATGTTGTTGGTGGTGTTGTGTGAGCCATTTGAGGTGTCACATTCGGGGCACTAGGCTCTTAAGCTCCATGGAATCAAGCTACAACAAAGAGGTATGTCATTCTACTAGATTCTTGTATTGTATATACTTCATATTATGCTAGTTAGGATGAAACCTTGGAATATTGAATATTTTCATGTATAATAGAGAAAACATAGATCCAAGGTTTATAGGGTTGTATGTGCACCATAGGATGTTGTAGTATGCAAAACCAACAGTGGTATTAGAGACAATGTAACATCCCATTTTAAATAGAATAATTAAACAGTAAACCCGTAACCCCGAGAAATAATTTTTATTAATATTTTATATTTAGTAGCCCAAAACCAAATAATAATTATCGGGGTGTTGGTTTCGGGAAGCCAAATGACAAGATTTGAATATCCGAGGGTTAAAGTGAAATTTTAGAATTTATTTTGAAAAGGATTTCATAAGTCGGAGGCTGAAAGGGTAATATATATGGACTTAAGTAGGAAGAAATTTGTCAAGGAGGGGCCTTTTAGTAACATTCAGACTTAAATTGAGAAAAGAAAGAGATTGAGGGACTGAAACGGTCATTATGGAAAAAGGTTTGACATGAGACGGGAGTATATAACCCGTTACCCGCCTCCTAACCCTAACCCTAAGGGTGAAAGCTCCAGCCGCCACCCTCTTTCTCTTTGACCTCCAACGCCGTTACCTGCCATTGCCAACGTCGTAATCCACCGCTGGAGCTCGTGCTGCCGGCGACGAGGACCACCGAGAAGCGAGTGCATGTGTTACTGTCGTTGCTCGCTCATTGATTGCTCTCCATTACCCACCACCATCTCACCCACTGTTACATCGCCACCATCTATGTTGGAACCGAAGGGCCATCGAGTCGAGTACCTCTTGTCGCCGTCGGATGACCACCTGACGGGTGTCGTTGTCGCCGATTTTGGAGGTGCTGCCGTCCGCCGCCAATGGCCGCTGTTGCTGCCGTTTTATTGGGCTGCTATCGTCGCCACCCACCGCTGGTGGGTGTTGGATTCATTTTCCTGAGCAAATGCGAGTTGTGTTGCTCGTGATCGGGTGCTGTGCGAGTTGCTGCTGCCGGAGATTGTAGAAAAGACCCACCATGGCCGCCAGCCATGTTGGCCGCCGCTTGCCGCTATGTTCCGTCGCCACCAGCCACCATGGAAGGTGGCTGTGTGTGTGTGATTTTGTGTACTTTAGGTGTGTGTGTGTGTGTGTGTGTGTTCTTAGTGTGTGTGTTATTTGGATCGTATTGTAAGTTGTAACCAAGCGAAATAGTAGAGAAAATCCGTCACCACCACCGGCCGCCATGTCGGGTGGCGGTGTGCCTTGTTGGGTTGTGAATCGTTTGGATGTTTGGACAAGAGACTATTAAACCCTAATGGGCCTAAAGATCCCAAAATGGGTCCAATGAATCCCTAATGGGCCCAATAAGGACCAAAGTGACCTAAAAGCCCAACCAATGGACTAATGGGCTAGTATTGGGTTGGTAAACCCTAATTAGGGTTTGGAAAACCCTAAGAGCATAAAACCCTAATTGTGGGAATTGTTTGGGACACACACGAGAATTAATTATTAAACTTAAAATAATAATTAATAATTATTGGCAAACTAACTTAGCAATAATGGACTTAATGGATTAAGTCCTTAAGGGGTTAAGTAAGAAACACTTAACCCTAATCATCATTTCTTGTGAAAGCCCTAATCTCACTCGGGCCTTGAATTGGGCCTTCCTATTGGGCTTTGGCGATTGGACTATTGATGGGCCATCCAAGAACAACTTAATGGACCAAAGTAATTAGATGGGCTTTAGGATAAGGCCCATGTGACGACTTGGGCCCAATTTGGAAAATTGGGCCATAGATGGGCCATAATTAGGCCTTTATGATTATGTGATAATAGGCCATGGGAATTGGATTGGAATAATTAGGACTTTATGATTATGTGATAATACTGTATGATTAACAGTATGTGGATTAGTTATGTTACATGTCGACATGTTATGTGGGATGGGTTGAGGTTGTACTGCTCCGTGCGGTAGCCAACAAACCTTAGAGTATTCCAGATATGAGTTTAGGGCCGGGCAGGGGATGCCAGACTCATACTGAGGACTCGGGAGTAGTCCAGATATGAGCTGAGGGCCGGGCAAGGCATGCCAGACTCATACTGAGGACTCGGGAGCATTCCAGATACGAGCTGAGGGGCGGGAAAGGCATGCCAGACTCGTATTGTGGGCTCGGTGGCAATCCAGATGTGAGCTGTGGGCCCGGAAGGGAATCCAGACTCACACTGTGGGCCCAGGGGTGATACAGTCTGTAAAGTTGTGGACCCATTACATGTTGTTCAGTTTGTTGTGTTATTGCTGATATTGTTATGTGGACTGTATGTGTATCGGTATTTTGGGGGTAACTCACTAAGCTTTCGGGCTTATAGTTTCAGTTTATTGTTTCAGGTACATCAGGGAATCGTGGCAAGGCAAAGGAGTGATCGTACAGCTCCTCACTTGTTATGAATTTGTTTCTGGGATACTCTGATATTAAACTATTTTGAAAACATTTTGTAATGACTAATGGGTTTTGAGTTGTTTAAAAAGTTTTAAATTGGCTTGAATTTTACGGGTGTTACAAGTTGGTATCGGAGCCTTGGTTTGAGTGAATTGGAGGAACATTTGTGTAACTCCAGTCTCAAATCAAGGAAAGGATTTTCAAAATGATTTCTAAAATGGTTGTCAAAATAAGTAAAGGAGGATGCAGAGTGTATGATCAGCCGGAGCCAGTAAGTAGACCCCAAAATACCATACAGTGTTTGATTATGTGATATGTTAGAACAACATGCTAGTGCTAGGGTAGGGATCTTCAGGAATTGCATGATAGAAGTTCCTGATTACATGATGCCTGCTAGCCTAGGTTTCCTTTAAATGAGATTGACATCATTACTGTAGTTGCTTAGTGTATGAATCACGGTTTTACATAATTAAGATCTTATAGCCTGAGAATGTTTGATTTGGCCTTATGTTCTGTTCTTGTTTGATTGGGGGCTTAGGGTAGGATTGGATATTCGAAAGTATATAGGGTCCAACGTTATGTATGGCTAGCATACACTAGTACTGCAGGGTTGGTGGAAGTTTCATGGATGGGTGGGTTGTGTGAGACCGGTAGGTCAGTTGTGAGACAGTTAGCCTTCCTCTAGGAGTGAGGTTGAGTGACCACCAGGTGTATGTATAGTGTTAGGGTGTTGTGGTGATACTTGAGACAAATATGGGTAGGTGTGGAAGGTAGTAGGGGCCCATACTACTGAAAGCACAAGACCCATACGCGTAGCAAGGAAGTCACAACCCCTAGGGTTGGGTTGGGAGTTGGTCCCCTATCATATTATGGATTATGAGAGATATTACAGTGTCTTACAAGAATGGTGGTTACGAGACATCTTGAGACCGGATCCGGGTCGGGATCGGGAGTTGGTAGCCAAGATAGGCTAGTATTGTCAGAGGATCGTCTCAAGGAGATCATCCGGGAGGAGGTGTTCGAGATCGTTCGGGGTCAGATTTAGGAGATGATTGGGTCTTTCAAGACCGTCATGGTTGAGTATTTTGTCGAGCACCATGTAGCCGTTGCTGAGACGGCTGCCACAACAGCTTCAACAGCTGTAACGACGGCAGGAAGAGGAGTTGGTCGAGTTCTCCATTACTGGGACCTGTTATTGGTACATATTCTGATGAGCAGAGGGCTGCAGTTATCTAGGATCAGGGAGATGTTATGTACTTGTTACATTCCGCGGGTTAAGCGGGAGAGTCTAGCACGTGCGTTTCTAGATTGAGGCTTCGGGGGTTTTGCTCGAGGCTGGAATGTGAGTCGCGGGGACTCTGGAAAGAAGCAATGATTATGTTCAGCTGGAGTTATGCAACTGGAATTTAATGGTTAATTGATAAGATTGGGATGTCATTTTCTAGGGCAAGGATTGTGCCCTTTCAGTTTACGAGCTCGAAGGATTGAGCAGGCTTGTAACCCCAGGATCAGGTTGTGTTCCAGCTCGGGTCAGTTAGTCGCAGGGTTTGGCGACAGTATTTCAGCGCTGGTGAGCGCAGGTGGGTCGATGTGGCATGAGTATCTTGTGAGGCATACGCGATTACCGTTCCGACCCATAGGAGCTATGATCCGATTCATCTTGGATCTCTTGCATCTGACGGTAGGGATTGATTGTGCGATCTATTGCACTTATGGGGATTGGAGACTATGTATGGGGAGTAGTTTGTGGCCGGTTTAGGGCAGCGGTTGTTTCAGCTACTGCAGTTCAGCTGTGGATGATCGAGCTGGTGAGGGAGTCAGGGTACGTGACCCTGAATGATATGATTTCTGGAGCTAAGAGTGGGAGATTTGTTGGAGCACTTTGGGAAGAAGGGTATTGTATGGGAGGTCTGCGGACAGGGTCCCACAGGATGGTTATTCAGCATTGTCAGGATTCAATGGTTTTGGTAACTGTTATTAATTGGCGGAGGAAGGCGCCAAGGGAAGTAGCTCGTTGCTGAGATGTTAGTTGGAGAATCTATCTTTTGGACTTCAAGATTTGAGTGTGGGATCATTCAAGAATTAGGGACTATCGGTTTCACTGGGATTTAGGAAGTGTTCAGCTAATTCTTAGAAGTGTGTGATCACTTGTGGTTGGCTAGTAAAGGAATACTAGTTGGAAAGGTCTGGTTGTCATCAGATAGATCGTTGGAAAGTGAGAAGGATTAGGAATTCTCAAATTTTCATGTATTGTGAAGACTTAGTTGAATCTAAGTGGGGGAGAATCGTCCAGGAATGCGGAAGCAGGATAGGTTGAAACTGGGATAAGTTACACATCGTTTTCGGGAAGGAAGACAACCCTAGTGCATGTAAATCACATCTTCTCGGTGCTTGATAGCAGAATTGGGAATTTTCAGGTGAAGCGTCAGCCATTGAAAGTTTTGTCTATTGCTGTTCAGATTACAGTTTCAAGAAGGGTCAGATAGGCGTTAATCGGTGAACCTCCCAGAAAGCGGGAAATTCTCCGAAGGAAATTCAAGAGGCGACAGTTGGGGAGCTAGGAACGCGTCAACAATTTGCTTGTGCATTGTGCATACATTTCCTAAGTCTTTGGGGAATATTTCCCTCAGTAGTGGAATAGACTTTTGATTCATACCGGACCCGGATTTTCGGTAACCTTGGGAATAATTGTGGAAGTTTTCTTGGACTAGCTTTGGTATTAGTAGAATCGGATCAGTCTCGATCCAGTATGGGCTTTGTGGTGAGTAAGTATGGAGTTAGGGATTCCCAAATATGTGCATGGTAGTGATTCTTCGTGTGTATTTATGGGTATTCAAGGTGGCAATATGGTTGGTTCGTCTTACGTGCTTGATCAGGTCTGGGTTATAGTTTGCAATTGGATCTAGGATTCGACTATCATTCTATTCTAGGGGCATGTGCGACCATGAATTGAAGGAGTTTGCTTGGATAACAACTTATTCTATAAGTGAATCGTGCATAGTGGGATTTCAGCATTGCGGCGTTGGTTGGTGTTGTGAAGGACGTTGGTTAGGCCTTTCTTTTGGACAATGCTGATAGGTCATTAGACACATTGTTGAGGTTCGTGCGAGCCGTAATCGACTGCGAGGAATCAGAAAATTTTGTGCGAAATACAAGGGTAGGTCCCTGAACCTCAAGTGTGAGTTTAGACCTGAGTTCGTATATAGTGGTATTCTGATCTAGGGTATTCCATCCCGATGATGACTGAACCCTATGATTGATTGGACCTGATGTGTTTGGTATGCCAACCCGAAGGTTGATTGGGGCAAACATGTGCATGATACGAGGGTATTCCATGCTGAGGATGACTGGACCCGTCGTGGGCATGCCTGGTATTCCAGCTCGAGGCTGATTGGGCCAGGTATGAGTGTTTGTGCTTATGAGTCGATTATTATATGTATGTGGTTCGGGAATGAAAGTAAACATTGTCTTGTTGATCTAAAAAGGGTTCATCACCCAGTTTGCATCTCGTTGTTCATTATATCGCTAGGAATTGGTTATCAGAACGAAATTCTCTTGAAGGAGTACCTAATCTCTTGTGAAGAAGAGAATTACAGGTAGCAGTGTGGGATTTGTGATTCTGTTATCGGGTGGGAATCCCAGGTTCTTAGCAGTTGAGTAGCCAATTGGGAGTTAAGTGCAAGGAATTCCACCTCAAGAATTCAGATTTCAAATTGAGTACATGTAATCATAGTGCAAGGGATTCGTTCATTTCCAGGTTTTAGAACCCTGCGATGGTTGGTTACGGTTGCCTTGGAAAGGCTAGGTTTATGCTTGGTATTGTAGCCAAGTAGTTCAAGTTGTTGGCGTGTAAAGGATGATAAGAAACGATTTCGAGGACGAAATCAAATTTAAGTGGGGGAGAGTTGTAACATCCCATTTTAAATAGAATAATTAAATAGTAAACCCGTAACCCCGAGAAATAACTTTTATTAATATTTTATATTTAGTAGCCCAAAACCAAATAATAATTATCGGGGGGTTGGTTTCGGGAAGCCAAATGACAAGATTTGAATATCTGAGGGTTAAAGTGAAATTTTAGAATTTATTTTGAAAAGGATTTCATAAGTCGGGGGGCTGAAAGGGTAATATATATGGACTTAAGTAGGAAGAAATTTGTCAAGGAGGGGCCTTTTAGTAACATCCGAACTTAAATTGAGAAAAGAAAGAGATTGAGGGACTGAAACGGTCATTATGGAAAAAGGTTTGATATGAGACGGGAGTATATAACCCGTCACCCGCCTCCTAACCCTAACCCTTGTTGGATTAGTGTCTAAGCCCATAACTATTTTGGTATGTACTTGACCCGATTGCGAGCATGGTTCTTTTGGGTTGCCTTCACCAAAGCAACTTGATAGGATGATTTATGGGAAAAAGAGAATAATTATGATTTATTAATATATTATATGAATAATATATTAAGAGAGAAATCATATTATTTAATTAATAATAGTCAAGAATTAATTAGAATTAATTTTGTGGCTAAAAGACATTAATTAAATAAAGGGGACTAGAACTGTCAATTGTGTGATAGTTGGATATTGGGCTAATGGACTCCATAGAGGATGTAGTGTACGAAATCTATGGGGAAACCCATTAGAATTCGTCCAAGGCCTCTAAAGGAGGAGTCCATGGGCTGCTTAGGGCCTAAGTAGTCAGATTAGGGTTTCCTAGTTCAAAACCCTAATAGCCTCACATATTTAAAGATCCCTAGGGCACCAAAAACATGGCTAAGATTTCCTTACGGTTCTTGGACGTTTTTTGGTGCCTCCTTCTCTTCTCCTAAGTCATCCTCTTGCACTTGGTGTTTGTGAGCCATTAGAGGTGTGACACTTGTGACACTAAGCTTTCAGAAGCCAATTACAAGAAGGAATAGATTGTTATTACTACATAACAATCAAAGGTAAGATCTAAACTCTATTCTTATGTTAATGTCGATTATCACATGCTAGATTTAGGGTTTATGGCTTTGGATGATTATTGTATGTTTAATTAGAAAAACCTAGATCAAAGCAATTAGGGTTGCATGAACACCATAGGAATGATGTTATGCTCATAATCCATCAGTGGTATCAGAGCCTAGGTTGTTTTTCTAGTTGAATAGATGCAAAAGTGAACTGCCAAAGGATAAAAAAGTCGAATTTTTTGCTGTCTGCGCCGCCGACTCGGCGAGTCCATCAGTGGACTCGGCGAGTAGCCCCGACTCGGCGAGTCCAGGGTGTTGTTGACGGGATTTTCGATTTTTTGAGCAGATTTTGTTAAGGATAATTACCAAAACTCGTTTTTATTGCCTAAAATCGATTTTCTATGTTTGGAATGATTATCCTTATCAAAATTAATGGATTTGGTTAAATATGGATAATATAGGATTATTATTAGTCAAATATTTGACCTATAAGATTGAAAAGTTTCAATTTACACCTTTTAGGTTTTATAGTTTAAATTTGAACTTAAAAGTTTTAGTTTTTGAAATTTAAATAGTTACACCCTAATATTTTGAAAGGTTTCAAAATTTGTCCTCAAGTTTTGGAATTTGAATATTTTGATTAAAATTTTAATTCTTGAAATATTAAATTCTATAACCCTAGTTTTGAAAAGTTCAAATTCCACCCTTATGGTTTTATTAAGTTAATTAAGTGTATAATTAAAAGAAGGTTAATAAATCCATAATGAAATGGTTTGTATCTAATTAAATTAAAAGTATAATTTTGTTAAATTATACCACCTAGTATTTTAAAAGTGTAAAATACACCCTTATACTATATATAAAATTAAATGTCTAATATTATATATGTATGAGTAAAGAGTCGGTCTTACCGTTAGTAGGCCTTATTCACGAAGGTGGTCTCTAAGGGGTGTTTAAGGAAATTGCATATAAAATGGCGATTGTCTGGGTATCCACTCTTACCCACCGCACTCTTGACTAGTGGAGGGTCGTTATCCGAACGGGTAGGATAGGACACAACCTTGCATTATAAGTATAATGAAATACGAAGTAGCTAAATATTTTTATAAATTCCCAAATCTTAGTTACTTTAGGAAAAGTGAATTTAATGCAATTCCATGGAATTACACTTTGTACCCTTGCCGAGACAGTTAGTGGAGCGTGTGTGGTTAACCGACACACTAAGTTGGGATTGGCATTGGTAGCGAAGGGTTACTCGATGTTTGTCATAGATCGATGGAGCGTGTGTGGTTAACCGGCACGTCGATTAGGTGACTGTAACATTGAGGGCACCACGTACATTCGCATGGTTATTCACACCTTATTTGTGATCCTCGGCATCCCAGTCACAAATGAAGGGCATAATGGAGATTAAACATGACATTGAAAAGTTCAATGAATCTCAAAAGATCTAGGAGTTTCAATTCATTTAAAACTTAACCTTCTTTTCGTTTTTCATGGTGGAAATTGGTAAATCGTCATTTACCTACCTTCAAATGTTCTGCGAGTTGGATTACGGCATCCCTCTTCCAATTTGTAGGATATTGTGTTGGGTCCTAGCCTTAATATTTCATTTGGGTGTTTTATTAAGGACTCAATCAACTAAACTTGAATTTTCTCCCGTTTCATAGATGTCAAAGTCTGACAACTATGGTCTTCCTAAATCCATTGGAAAAAGTTTTCCACGTGAAGATGATGTTCCACAATTGTATTGTGGAAATGGAAATCATACTTCATTTCCTCCACCTCCTCCAATAATTCTCCCTGACCCACGTGTTTGAAGACTTGAAAAGTTCAAGGTCACTCAAGCCCTATTGGCAAAAGACACAAAAATGGAAAGTCTATATGTGCTCATGTCTTGGATAAAAGGTTACATATTGATAGATTGGGATTGTTGGGTGTCGATGTTTAAAGGAAGTTGGTTGTTGACTTGGTTCTTCAGTCACTTCCCGAATCATATGGTAAGTTCGTTAGAGAGTACTATATGATGGACCACGACATGACCCTTATTGATTTTACTTATTTGCTTATTGCTGCTGAATTAGAAATGATATGGCGCACTGGTCAGCAAATTTGTCTGGTAAATCAATATCCCAATCCTCTATGGGCAATGGTAACATTGGAAGTCCAGAAAAGTTTTCTCTACGCAAGAGAAAGGCTACGTCTGAGACAGTCCCGTGTGCCATTCCAGAGAGTCCATATGTTTCTACTGCTAAAAGAAGGGGCATTGGTTACGAAGCTGCCCTGACTACCTGAGAGATCTAAGAGATGGGAGAGTCAAGATGTATGACTCTGCTTCAGGTAAAATCCACTATCTAACTCTAGTAAGTTTTCTATTTTTTGATTCTTAATACATGATGTGATGAGATTACATTTTGATGTTTTGTTGGATCGAAAAAAGGAGAGGAAGCTTAAAGGAAGAAGTGAGCTGAGTCTAATCGCGAAGAAATGGATTTCGATTGCATGATTCGATGACTGGATTTTAAGCTGCTACTTTTAGAGTTATGATAGATTGCTTAGGAATATGAAAATAGCATAGTTTTCATTTGAATTTGCATTGTAAGGACAAGTTTTTCCGCACCGTTTTATAAATAAAATAAATTTGAGTTTTGTCTTATTTATATCTCCTTACAATGTTAGTTATGAAAAATTGATGCTTGTATTGAAAGCAATATTAAGTGGATGAGATTCTTAGTTATGTTATTTATGGTAGTGTCATAATTTTTCTAAGTAAGGAAAGATTCCCATCGCCCAAGTTATAATTGGACAGAAGTTTGGAATCATATGATTAGAATCATGTGATGTATGGAAATCTTGGTACTTAGGAAATTAAGACTAATTCCTTGATCACACAAGTATGTGAGTCAAGTGAAGGACTGAAGGACTAGAACACAATGTTGTGCACTAGTCAAGCCCACCAAAATAACAATAAGACTATTCGTTATAATTTACTAAAAGTCTAGTAAATGTGGTTATGCTTACAAGATTAAGTATAATTCTGAATCATTGAAAAGTTTCAATGAATGGCAGAACGAATAAGAAGAATCAATTAGGCGGAAAGATAAAGGTTTCTCTAATCTAAGAAGAAGGGAGAGTACTTTTGTATCGTGTTTTATGATCGTCTTGTTGATTATGAAACCATATCACAATTAATCCTCTAAGGACATCTTAGTGCAATAGTATGGCTAAGAAGAGGAATCGGAAATTGTTGAAATGGGTAAATCAAAAGGATGAGTCATACTTCGTTCCGAAATCAAGTCTTAGTCGTACTCCAAGATTGTGAATTGAGTGACACATCTTAAGAAGTTCTAACACACTCATCCAATGTGAAGTAGAAAATTGTTTTTTCTTACTCTTGTACGTTTGAAATTGGTAAGTTGTGATGTCTTGGATAAGATAAAGACCAACTAATACCAATTGTGTGTAGTGTTTACCTTGATAAGAATCCGCACTAACTCTTGAATAATTGTTTTTGAAGAAATGTTTCTTGATAAGAGAATCTTATATGTCAAGAGGTCAGTGGGAGTCTAAAGATCTTGAAAAGTTTCAAGAACATATCAAGAAGTAAACCTATTAAACACTAGCACACGACTTGAGGATTGTAACCTATCGTGTTGACAAAATTTTATTTCTGTGCCAATCCAGTTGAGTTGATTATGCATATGAGTCCTACGAGTTCTCAATATGTTGTAGAAGGGCAAACACCTTGTTCAATGAAAGTACATTGACTGGCATAGGTGAGCTGCTAAATAACTTGGAAGCAATGATGGGACCCTTGATGGCAAGAAATTAAGTATGAACAAGTTCTGTCCATAAGAATATGGATTTGTCACAAACATTATCTTATGATTATGGTTATGACAAATTCGCATGGATAGGAACACATGCACCATAAAATCCAAGTGTCATAAGGTTTCTCTCCTTCATGAAAATGGTTGTGAGGAAACGCTTTCACTAAGAGAGATTTTAAGAAGATAGCGATTATGTAAATTGCATTCTCAAATTCGATTATGATTACGGCATCCCTCTTCATAGTTCAAATTGTGAGATTTGGCAATTGGTCTGAACATTTGGGACTTAGTAATATAAGTTCTAAATTAGTTTAGACATACATTTGAGCTATCTAAAGGAAAGGTGTATGAGTTTGAGAAGCTTAGATAAAGGCTTATCATAGCATCTCGTATCAGAAATATGAACTTTAGGAAGTCAATAAGTATTGATTTCTAGAAGTCCGGCTGTTTTCTGAATACGTATCAAAGCTAGTGGGAGCATAAATGTTATGCTGGTAAGAAGATAATCATCATGTTAGTGGGAGCATGATCATTATGTCAAGTATTGCAATGTAGCAATATTAATTATAGAAAAACAAAATTTCAAGGGTTGAAAAGTTGTTTTACTATAATTAAGGGAGAGAATATTATACTTCGTTTCAAAATCTAAAAGCTTGGATCGAGAAATTTTAGTCAAATTTAGTCAAATATATATGAATGTTATGTTGAAATGGTTTAACGTAAGGAAATTCTATATATGGAAAGGATAATTGCGTTCTCAAAATTTGGTTATGATTAAGGCATCCCTCTTCATAATCAAAAGTATGAGAATATGGCAACTAGAAATATTATAGCAGGAGACTGGTAAAGTATCACGTCTTTATGTAAGACATTATGAATCGCGTCCCATACGCTTTGGGTATAGGATCGATTGCATATGCTATAATATCCGACCGTTCTGATTTTCCAAATGCTTAGTGCATTAAGAGGAAAAAAAGGATTAGAACCGGATTTGACTAAATTGATTAAACGACTGTCAAGGACAATCTAAGGTTCGCCAAGGATTGGTCGCTTGTACACAGTTGGAAGTAAAGTATTGAATAGAACATATTGACGTCATTATGAATAGATAAGACTCTATTAAGAATGAGTTGTCATATGGCAAATATGGAAATGTTTCCATATTGGGAGTTGGACGTTAAGAGTTTGTGTCTAGATTAGAAACTTTTATGCAAGAAAGATGTTCAAAGGAATGTACTTTGAATGTGAAACTTCACATCTATGGAATTGTCTTGTAACAATCTCCAATAGAGCATTTTCTAATTTCATTGGCCGAGTCTTGGTGACTTTTGTGTCGTGACATTACGAAAGGACCGTTGCATAAAGTGTAAGAATCTAACATATTCTAGTAGTGGCGAGAATTTTGTAATCTTACACTAATTGATAAGGATTAGGAATTGTGAAATGAGTTGTGTTGAAAATGTTCTCAATAGATCTATTTCACAAGGTAAGGACCATAGGAAAACATAGTGTGCATGCTAAGAGCATGGGACAATTGTTGTTATAATTCAATTAATAAGTTGATTACTCGAAACATTATACAATGAATAATGTGTAATCAATATGGTGACTAAATAAAAGGAGTTTTATTTATACTCAAAAGTTTGGGGCCATATTGGATTCGATTATTATTGTGTTTCACTTTGCATGTTTTGACTTCCTGAATAATAAGATTATTCGAACGTTCCACAGTCGCTCATACTTTGGGAGTAGGTATGAAAGAAGATAGTCATGAATTGGTTGTAGATTGTCTAAACTGTATTAGACATAACAAAGGTTTGCTGCAATGTTCATGAGTGCTTACGAATATGATTTGAGCATTGGATTAAACCCACTCTCACTTGAATCGCTTCATGGATTTTATCACGAGTGATTGGTGAGACGATAATATCTTATATTCTTGAAACCGAGAAGTGTGAGTTGTATTCTGCAAGTCGGTTGCACATTGATAATATGTAAACGCACCAGTAACTTAGTGTTATAAAACATATTGTTGTGTGTGATTTGATGAGTAGGTACAAGCGAGCATTGAGTCGAAGTTTATCCGTTCCTTTTACCCAAAGTGGGATAAAAGCGATATCTGTGGGCCCCTCGATGATTTAGTGATGACACCCTAAGCGCTTGGCCAAGCCAGGACTAAGTTGATGTGTTCAATTGTAGTCTGTTGTCAGTCGTCATAAATCGGAAATAGGGAAACAACACATAGACTAAGCGAATGATTTCAATCCATGTCTCACGTCTATACGATATCTAGAATGGAGGAATATATGATCCCTTATCTAAAGGACGCGCATCTGATAAGATCAGAGTTGACAGCGGCTTTTGAAAGCTACGATTGCTGACCAGGATCTGAAGTCATACGCAAAATAGTTATTAGACTTATCCAAGTGGGAGACTGTTGGATTAGTGTCTAAGCCCATAACTATTTTGGTATGTACTTGACCCGATTGCGAGCATGGTCCTTTTGGGTTGCCTTCACCAAAGCAACTTGATAGGATGATTTATGGAAAAAAGAGAATAATTATGATTTATTAATATATTATATGAATAATATATTAAGAGAGAAATCATATTATTTAATTAATAATAGTCAAGAATTAATCATAATTAATTTTGTGGCTAAAAGACATTAATTAAATAAACGGGACTAGAACTGTCAATTGTGTGATAGTTGGATATTGGGCTAATGGACTCCATAGAGGATGGAGTGGACGAAATCTATGGGGAAACCCATTAGAATTCGTCCAATGCCTCTAAAGGAGGAGTCCATGGGCTGCTTAGGGCCTAAGCAGTCAGATTAGGGTTTCCTAGTTCAAAACCCTAATAGCCTCACATATTTAAAGATCCCTAGGGCACCAAAAACGTGGCTAAGCTTTCCTTAGGGTTCTTGGACTTTTTTTGGTGCCTCCTTCTCTTCTCCTAAGTCATCCTCCTACTCTTGGTGTTTGTGAGCCATCAGAGGTGTGACACTTGTGACACTAAGCTTTCAGAAGCCAATTAAAAGAAGGAATAGATTGTTATTACTACATAACAATCAAAGGTAAGATCTAAACTCTATTCTTATGTTAATGTCGATTATCACATGCTAGATTTAGGGTTTATGGATTTGGATGATTATTGTATGTTTAATTAGAAAAACCTAGATCAAAGCAATTAGGGTTGCATGAACACCATATGTATGATGTTATGCTCATAATCCATCAACCCTAAGGGTAAAAGCTCCAACCGCCACCCTCTTTCTCTTTGACCTCCAGTGCCGTTACCTGCCACTGCCAACGTCGTAATCCACCGCTGGAGCTTGTGCTGCCGGCGACGAGGACCACCGAGAAGCAAGTGCATGTATTACTGTCGTTGCTCGCTCGTTGACTGCTCTCCATTCGCTAGCTCCATCTCCTCCACTGTTACATCGCCGCCATTTATGTTGGAACCGAAGGTCCATCGAGTCGAGTACCTCTTGTCGCTATCGGATGACGACCTGACGGGTGTCGTTGTCGCCGATTTTGGAGGTGCTGCCGTCCGCCGCCAATGGCCGCTGCTGCTGCCGTTTTCTTGGGCTGCTATCGTCGCCACCCACCGTGGGTGGGTGTTGGATTCATTTTCCTGAGAAAATGCGAGTTGTGTTGCTCGTGATCGGGTGCTGTGCGAGTTGCTGCTGCCGGAGATTGAAGAAAAGACCCACCATGGCCGCCAGCCATGGTGGCCGCCGCTTGCCGCCATGTTCCGTCGCCACCAGCCGCCATGGAAGGTGGATGTGTGTGTGTGATTTTGTGTACTTTAGGTGTGTGTGTGTGTGTTATTAGTGTGTGTTATTTGGATCGTATTGTAAGTTGTAACCAAGCGGAATAGTAGAGAAAATTCGTCACCACCACCGTGAGGTAGTGGCTGCCGCCACCGGCCGCCATGTCGGGTGGCGGTGTGCCTTGTTGGGTTGTGACTCGTTTAGATGTTTGGACAAGAGACTATTAAACCCTAATGGGCCTAAAGAAACCAAAATTGGCCCAATGAAGCCCTAATGGGCCCAATAAGGCCCAAAGTGACCTAAAAGCCCAACCAATGGATTAATAGGCTAGTATTGGGTTGTTAAACCCTAGTTAGGGTTTGGAAAACCCTAAGAGCATAAAACCCTAATTGTGGGAATTGTTTGGGACACACACGAGAATTAGTTATTAAACTTAAAATAATAATTAATAATCATTGGCAAACTAACTTAGCAAGAATGGACTTAATGGATTAAGACCTTAATGGATTAAGTCCTTAAGGGGTTAAGTAAGAAACACTTAACCCTAATCATCATTTCATGTGAAAGCCCTAATCTCACTCGGGCCTTGAATTGGGCCTTCCTATTGGGCTTTGGCGATTGGACTATTGATGGGCCATCCAAGAACAAGTTAATGGACCAAAGTAATTAGATGGGCTTTAGGATAAGGCACATGTGAGGACTTGGGCCCAATTTGGAAAATTGGGCCATAGATGGGCCATAATTAGGCCTTTATGATTATGTGATAATAGGCCATGGGAATTGGATTGGAATAATTGGATGGGCCTTAACGAAAGACCATGTAGAGGTATGGGCCCAATTTGGAAAATTGGGCCATATGTTGGGCTTAGGCCCATGATTTGACTTTCGGGATTTTGTAGTGTGAGTTGGACCTTGGGCTTGGAACCCAACTATTAATTGGGTATTGTTTGATGTTGACAGTTCGGGAATCTGTCAACCAGCAGCGGGAGCTTTACCTGCGGGACTTCAGTAGTGACAGGTGAGTTATCCTCATTATACTAAGGGGTCTAAGGCACCAAGGCCGGCCCATTGGCTTTGATATCCTAGTAGTTATTGATATGTTGAGTTTGAGTTAGTGATGTATGCCAATTGATATGCTAGTCGGGTAGACCTGTAGGAATACCTGTGATACTGTATGATTAACTGTTTGTGCATTAGTTATGTTACATGTCGACATGTTATGTGGGATGGGTTAATGTTGTACTGCTCCGTGCGGTAGCCAACAAACCCTAGAGTATTCCAGATATGAGCTGAGGGCCGGGCAGGGCATGCCAGACTCATACTGAGGACTCGGGAGTATTCCAGATATGAGCTGAGGGTCGGGCAAGGCATGCCAGACTCATACTGAGGACCTGGGAGCATTCCAGATACGAGCTGAGGGCCGGGTAGGACATGCCATACTCGTACTGTGGGCTCGGTGGCAATCCAGATGTGAGCTATGGGCCCGGAAGGCAATCCACACTCACAATGTGGGCCCAGGGGTGATACAATCTGTAAAGTTGTGGACCCATTACATGCTGTTCAGTTTGTTGTGTTATTGCTGATATTGTTATGTGGACTGTATGTGTATCGGTATTTTGGGGGTAACTCACTAAGATTTCAGGCTTACAGTTTCAGTTTATTGTTTCAGGTACATCAGGGAATCGTGGCAAGGCAGAGGCGTGATCGTACAACTCCTCACTTGTTATGGCTTTGTTTATAGGATACTCTGATATTAAACTATTTTGAAAACATTTTGTAATGACTAATGGGTTTTGAGTTGTTTAAAAAGTTTTAAATTGTCTTGAATTTTACGGGTGTTACAGACAATGCTTGTTTTCTATTATACTTGATGCAAATTGCTGAAAAAATCGATTTTTTGGCTGTCTGGACTGTGGACTCGCCGAGTCCATGAAAAAATTCATCCTACTCGTCGAGTAGGTTCATACACTCGACGAGCAGGAGGCCCAGAGTACAGATTTTCGACTTTTAAGGCTGGAATTGGACTAGAATCATTACCCTAAGCTGTTTTTGAACTTATAAACCTGTTTTGATGTGGTAATGATCATTCTAATCCAATTCAAAAGATAATTGTCAATAAATTCATGTTTTGTATTAGTTTAATGGTTAGGCTAATTACATGAAAGTTGTTTGATTTGAATTGTCTTGTTCATATGAGTTTAATCTAGATCATACTTTTTCTTGACATGCTTGTTAGTTGAATTGATGATCTTGGTGTTTTTTTAATGGATTCCATAACTTGTCCTAAGTTATGGAAAACCAAAAGTTTTTATGTTAAATCTTCATTAAAGCCATATGTTACACAATTGAAGAATCTTTTTCCTTATAAATAGTTTTATGAATTCCATAACTTGTCCTCAAGTTATGGATGTTCAAGAGTCTCTTCATTAAAGTCTTTAAAAGCCATATTAAACTCATATGTTATAGAAACCATAAGTTTTTGAATTGTTTAAAACTTGCCCTAAAGTTTTGGAATTTGTAAAGTTACCCCCCATATATACTTTAGTTCCAAACCCTAGATTTTTAAATAGTTTAAAATTCAACCCTTATACTATTATAATATTATAGGTTTAATATTTATATATATGTATAAGAGTAAGTCAGTCTTACCGTTAGTAGGCCTCATTCACGAAGCCGGTCTATAAGGGGGGTATAAGGTTACTGCCTATGAAATGGCAGTTTAATGGGTGTCCACTCTCACCCACCGCTTCCTTGACTGGTGGAGGGCCGTTAGCCGAACGGGTAAGACAGGACATTAATTCTACCTTCATTAAAAGTATAATGATAAATACTAAGTAACTAAACTCTTATAAATTCCCAATCTTAGTTACTTAGGAAAATGTGAATTTGGTGCTAACCTATGAAACTGCACTTTGCACCTTGTTAAGTCATTAGTGGAGCGTGTGTGGTTAACCGACACACTAATCTGGGACTGACAATGTGTGTCAAAGGGTAGCTTGATGTTAATCATAGATCAATGGAGTGTGTGTGGTTAACCGGCACATTGATTAGGTGGTTGTAACATTAAGTGTACCAAGTTAATTTGCATGGTTATTCACTACTTGTTTGTGATCCTCGGCATCCCAGTCACAAACTTGAAGGGCACAATCGAGATTTAAACATTCCATTGAATAGTTCAATGAATCTCAAAAGATCTAGGAGTTTCAATCCATTTAAGACCTAAAATTCCTTTTGGTTTTTCTTGGTGGAAATTGGTAAATCATCATTTACCTACCTTCAAATATTTTGTAGCTTGGATTACGGCATCCCTCTTCCAAGTTATAAAATATTGTGTTGGGTCCTAGCCTTAATATTCCATATTGGGTGTCATATTAAGGACTTAAATCAACTAAACTTGAATTTCTCCTTCATAGATGTCTAGTTATGACAACTATGGTCATCCTTATCCTTTTGGATAAAGCTATGCTAATGAAGATGATATCCCAAATGGAAATCAAGGTGAAAGATTAATCTCCTTGTTGTATATTAATGGGAATGGAAATCATACTTCACTTCCTCCACCTCCTCCAATTATTCTCCCTAACCCACAAGTTCTTGAATAGTTCAAGGTCACTCAATCCCTATTGGCAAGCAGTGTCTATATGTGCTCACATCTTGGAGATGTAGTCACATATTGACAAGCTGGGAGAGTTGGGTGTCGAAGTCTCAACGAAGTTGACTGTTGACTTGGTTCTTCAGTCACTCCGTGATGACAGATCACGACATAACGCTTATCGATCTTACCTATTTGCTTGTTGCTGCTGAATCAGCAATGATTTGGAGCACTGGTAAAGCAAATTTTATTGGAAGATCTACTTCCCACACTTTCATGGACATTGACAATTGAAACGTTGGAATTCCAGAAAAGTCTTCTCTTCCTAATGGAAAAGGATCGGCCATAGTCAACCCGGTTGACCAAATGGTAAAGAGGAAGGCTAAGTCTGAGATAGTCCAATGTACCAATACTAAAGAGTCCATATGTTTCTATTGCCAAAGGAAGGGGCATTGGTTGCGAAGCTGCCCTATTTACCTAAAAGTTCACTAGGATGGTAAAAGTCAAAAATTTGACTATGCTTCAGTTAAAGTCCATTATCTAACTCTATTAAGTTCCTATTTGGAGATTCATATTACATGATGTGATTAGGTCACATTTTGATGTTTTGTAGAATCGAAAAAAGAGAGGAAGCTTAAAGGAAGAGTAAGCTGATTCTGATCGTGAAGATGGATTTCGATCGCATGATTCGAAGATCAGAATTTTGAGCTGCTGCTTAAGAGTTATGATAGATTGCTTAGGAATACATAACATCATAGTTTTCATATGTGTTTGCATTGTAAGGAAAAGTTTTTCCGCAATTTTAAAATAAAAGGAAAATTTTGATTTTATTTATTTTAAGTATCCTTACAATGGCATTTGTGAAAAATTGTTGTTTATATGATTCCATTGATACCAATATTGGAAAATGGATTTGATTCTTTCATTTGTGGTAGTGTCATAATTTACCACATAAGGAATGATTCTCGTCACCCAAGTTTCAGTTGGATAGAAACTTGGAATCATGCAACTTGTATTGTATGATGAATGAGAATTTTTCATCCATAGAAAATTAAGACTAATTCCTTGTTCACATGTATATGTGAGTCAAGTGAAGGACTAGGAGATCAGGTAGACTTGGTTGTGCGCTGTTTAGGTCCACGGTAAAGAGCGATAAGGCTATTCATCATGATTTTCTAAAGTTTAGTAAATGTGGTTTTGCTTACAAGGTTGAGTATAATTAAATTACACAGAAAGATAAAAGTTTCTCCAATCTGAAAAGACAGGAGAGTACTTTAGTATCGTATTTTGTAATTATCTTAGTGGTTATGAAACCATATCACAATTGATCCTCTAAGGACATCTTAGTGCATTCGTATGACTAAGAAGAGGAATCGCGAATTGTTGGAATGGTTAAATCAAAAAGATGAATCATACTTCGTTCCAAAATTGAGTCTTAGAGTAATACTCCAAGATTGTAACTTGAGTGACATAATCTTAAGAAGGTTTATAACACTTGTCAAATGTAGAGTAAAATGTTTTCTTACTCTTGTACATTTCAAATTGGTAAGTTGTGATGTTTTGGATAAAACAAAGACCAACTAAGGCCAATTGTGTGAAGTGTTTGTCTTGATAACATCCGCACTAACTCTTGAATATTTGCCTTGTCAAGGAATGGTTCTTGACAAGAGAATCTTATATGTCAAGAGGTCAGTGGGAGTCTTAAAGATATTGAGAAGTTTCAAGAACTAATCAAGGGTATTGTTTACCACTAGCACACGACTTGAGGTTTGTTACCTATCGTGTTGACATATTCTTGTTTCTATGCCCATTCCAGTTGAAGTTGACTATGCATATGAGTTCTATGAGTTCTCAATTGTTTGCATATCAACCTGGAAGAAATGGTAGGCCCTTGTGCTGCCGGGTGGCAAGAAAACTAATATTAAAGAAGTTCAGTCCATATGAGTTTGGATTTGTCACTAACATTGTCTTGTGATTATGGTTATCACAAATTTACATGGGTAGGAACACATACACATATAAATCTAAGTGTCACAAGTTTTCTCTCCGATTCATGAAAATGATGGTGAGGAAACGATTTTACTAAGTAGATTTTAAGTAGATAGCAGTTGTGATATTTGCATTCTCAAAGTCGTTAGTGGAGCGTGTGTGGTTAACCGGCACACTAACATGGACTAGTAAGAATGGAAAAAGGTCTAAACATTATGATTACGACATACCTCTTCATAATTGTTTAGACACACATGTGAGTTATCTAAGGAAGTCAATAAGTATTGATTTCTATAAGACCAACTGATTTCTAGATACATGTCAAAGCTAGTGGGAGCATAAGTGTTATGCTAATAATTATCATGTTAGTGGGAGCATGATTATTATGTTAAGTATTGCAAGTTAGCAATGTTCAGAAGTGATAGCCAAAATGGGAATATGGAAATGTTTCCATAGGTGGAAGTTATTCATTAAATCTATGTAAGATTAGAAAACTAAATGCAAGAAGGATGTTCAAAGGAATGTACTTTGAATGTGAGACTTCGTTTCCATGGAATTGCTCTCCATTGGAATACTTCGTAAATTTCTGTTGCCAAGTCTTTGTGACTTTTGTGCATAGTCATTACAAAAGGATCAATGCATATAAGTTTAGAATCTAACAAATTTTGGTAAATGGCAAAGAATCTTGTATTCTTACATTTGCGGTAAGGATTTGGGATTGTGAAATAAGCCTCATTGGAATCATGTTCAATTGGTGTATTTCACAAAGTTAGGATCATAGTGTGCATGCTTGGAGCATGGCATGACTATTGTTTCAGTTCAAGTATTAAGTTGATTATTCGAAACAATATACAATGAATAATGTGTAATCAATATGGTGATAAATAAAAGGTGTTTTATTTATATTCATAAGTTCTGAGACCATACTGGATTCGATTATTCTTGTGTTTCACTTTGCATATTCTGAGACCATACTGGATTCGATTATTCTTGTGTTTCAAACTCTCCACAGTCAATCATACTTTGGAAGTAGGTATGAATCAAGACTGTCATGAATTAGGCTTGTAGATGTCTAAAGTGTTTAGACATAGCAAAAGTTGTTGCAACATTCATGAGTGCTCTAGGAATGAGATTCGAGTATTGGATTAAACCCACGCTCATTCGAATCACTTCATGGATTTTATCACGAGTGATCATGAGACGATAATATCTTATATTCTTCAAACGGAGACGTGTGTTTTGTAGTTACGTGTCGGTTGCACATTGACCTATGTAAACACAACCAGTAACTTGGTTGTTATAAAACATATCGTTGTGTGTAATTTGATGAGTAAGTACAAGCGAACATTTGGGTCGAAGTTTATCCATTCCTTTTACCCTTGGAGGGATACAAGCGATATCTGTGGGCCCCTCGATGATTTAGTTATGACAAACATAAGTGCTCGGCCGGGCGTGGACTGATTTGATTTGTTCAATTAGTCGGTTGTCATAAATCAGAAATCGGGAAACAACAGATGGATAGGGAGAATGATTATAATCCATGTCTCAGTCCATATGATATCTATAATGGAGGAATATATGATCCCTTATCTAATGGACGCGTCATTGATTTGTTCAGAGTTCGACAGCGGCTTTTAAGAGCTACGATTGCTAGTCAGGTTGTAGAGTCATACTTGCAATAATAGTTATTAGATTTATCCAAGTGGGAGACTGTTGGATTAGTGTCTAAGTCCATAACTATAATTGGTATGTACTTGACCTGATTTGGCATGGTCCATTTGGGTTGCATGTCATCGGAACAATTTGGATAGACTTTTGTGAGAAAACGATATTTATGATTTATTAATATATTATAAGTGTAATATATTAATATGAAATCATATTATTTAATTAGTATTGATCAAGAATTAATTTGGAATTAATTCTATGATCAAAAGAGACTAACTAAATATATGGGGATTGATTATGTAAATCATTCATTCTTATATATGTGGGCTTATGATCCATAGTTCTTCATGTTGGGCTAAACCCATGGGGTAACCCATGGATACTCCATGGAGGTTAGAACCCATGGATCATGAGGAATATGGAAAGTCATGAGTTAAATGGTGTAACCCTAATAGCCAAAATATATAAAGACCCCATAGCTCAAGAAATCGTCCTAAGGATTCACATGAGAGGGCTACGCGATTTTGAGCATACGAACTTTTCTCTCAAGTTATTTCAAGTTGTTGGTGGTGTTGTGTGAGCCATTTGAGGTGTCATATTTGGGGCACTAGGCTCTTAAGCTCCATGGAATCAAGCTACAACAAAGAGGTATGTCATTCTACTAGATTCTTGTATTGTATATACTTCATATTATGCTAGTTAGGATGAAACCTTGGAATATTGAATATTTGCCTGTATAATCGAGAAAACATAGATCCAAGGTTTATAGGGTTGTATGTGCACCATAGGATGTTGTAGTATGAAAAACCCAACACTCCATGGGTCCGAATAACTTTTTCCTTGGTTTGAATATAAGACAGAGTCAGGAAGGTCCTTTATCAATCAGGATGCTTATACAAAGACTTTACTTGCTAAGTTTGGAATGGTGGGAGATTCGAAAGTGAAGGTTCCAGTGGCATTCAGAACGAAACTAACACCATCTCTGGACAAACCGACTGCTGATATGACTCTCTATCGTCAAATAATAGGGTCATTGATGCATCTAACTACTAGTCATCCATATATCATGTTTTCTGTTTGCTATTGTTCTAGGTTTCAAGCGAATCGTCGCGAAACCCACATGACTGTTGTTAAGAATATCTTCAGGTATCTCAAACGATCATCCTCGGTAGGAATTTGGTACCTATCAAGCTCAGGTTTCTTTGTGCAAGCATTTTTTGATGCTGATCTTGGAGGTTGTGGTTTATATCGGAAGAGTAAAATGGGAGGATGTCAATTCCTTGATGGCAAACTTTTTAGTTGGAAATCAAAGAAACAAACCTGCATCTCCCTATCAACTGCTGAAGCAGAATACATAGCCGTTGCCTCTTGCACTTCACAAGTTATCTGGATTCAAAGTTAGATTCGTGCCTATGGTATCAAGATGAAGCGAATCCCCTTGTATTGTGGTTTTGAGAGCGCCATTTGCATTTTTCACAACCTAGTGAAACATTAAAAGACCAAACAAATCGCACTGAGGTATCACTTCATCAAAGATCATGTGGAAGATGGAAATGTTGAGATACACTTTGTTTGATCCTCTTATCAGCTGGCCGACATCTTCACGAAAGCCTTGCCTAAACAAAACTTTAATCATATTCTTCAAGGATTAGGAATGATTGAGGCTGAACCAGTTCCGAAACTACCTTCACATTAGAAAACTATTGTTTGAGCTGCGAATAGGTGCGAACGTTCATAATAATTCGCAGTCAACTGTTCATCTGCGAAAGTTTGTAGTAACTCGCAGTCAACAGTTCATCCGCAAACGCTCGTAGTGGCTCGCAGTCCACTGTTCATTTGAAGTTTCGGAGCTTCTTGTATACTTTTGTATATTTCGTGTGTTTTTTCTCTTATTTATTTATTTTAGTTTTTATTTCTTTTTCAGAAAAACAAAAATGCAAAAATATTTTATTTATTTTCATTACTTATTTCTTTTCATAAAGTATTTAAAAATACCAAAAATATTAGATAATTGAGCAGGTTTGAAGGCACATATCTTGGTGATCTCAATTTTGAATGATAGGGCAAGTATAAATTTCCTATCTATGCACTAGTTGAGTGTCCCTAGAAGCATGATGTTGCATGTAGTTTGAAGCCTTTGAGACTCTATGATGAAAGTTGACTGCTTACTCTTCTCAAACTGAGTTAAAAGTTGACTGCTTGGTCACTTTCACATAGGCGAGGTACATTTTTCTTTGGAACCACCTCCAACTATTTCTCCATTACTCTCGCTTTCATAAATGTAACCCTTGAGACTCTCAGATATTACCAGTGAGGTTTATGGTTACACAACATCTGTGTTTATGATCTTAAATTTGATATAACCACGAATTAAGTGAGACCCAAAATCCAACACACATTTAAGAATTGACGGTGAACAATATAAATGCTCTAGCTTTTCACCAAGGAATTAACGAATGTCCACCTTCGTGGCTTATACCTTGAATTCTCTTTTTATTTTTGCGAGATCTTAATGAAATGCTCTAGACCTTAGACTTTTCAACCCATAAGATCCAGTTTTTATTTTTCTTGAAATTTCTACATTTATCCAGCCACCATGAATAGTTCTAAAACATACTCGTTCTTATGACTACACTAGTTAAACAAGTACTTCGCCCGAACGTTCAGACTTATGTTAAGTTTCGTAGTTTGTTTTAAGATGAAGCCACCCTTCAAACTTAATGAAAAGAATCCTTTCACTGTTTCTCAACAAACAGATGATCGTAATTCAATGGGACACAACACAGACACTTTAGAGTCTCTATTGACTCTAAAGGAAGCGATCATTTCCCGTGATCCATCTGCTTTATGTTTTAGATGACATCACTAGAATCCCATATAATAATGTTTATTTATTTCTTTATCTTTGGCACACTCTCGCACGAAGATCCTTGTGATTTTCCAAAGTCTGGTTCGTTGTACTCATGATTAATTTCAGTTTCGCAGAACAATTGATGGTGATCAATTGCGAAAGTATGGAACGGCGAAAGTCAGAAACTGAAACAGTGGTATTTGAGGATAACATTTGAATTTGGGCACGTGAAAACTGAGACGGCATCAGTTATGCCACCTGACGTCACAACTGTCAGTCATGCCTTTGTAGGCGCCTTTTCAGGAATTTGGGATCATCAATCGTCGGATTTCCCTCACTTATCACATGGTATAAAGAGATTTTGAATATTCAATTATCATTACTACTTTCAAAAGAAATCAAAATTCTCTCGGCGATTATTCTCTTTACTGTTCATCTTCTTCTCAAGCACCGTGGTAACTTCTTCTGAAACCCCTTCAAACGCTGAACAGATGACACAATAAACAATTCTCAACCTCAAGGCAAATCAAAATCTCATTCTGGACCTTTACTCTTCCAAGTATGACACTTTTCTTCAGCCAATCATCGAGTGCTTGCGATATTCACCACTGGTAATTGCCCTGACGAAGTCTGAAATTGTACCCTTGGTTCATCTGTCCAAGGCCTATTCGACAACAAGCTACCAAAAAGGGGAGGAGATGATTACGTTCAAGATTTTTAACAAGAAGACCCAGATTACCAAATCTTGATTCTGTAGCCTACTAGGGCTTCCTCAAGGTCCTGCCTTTGTCGATCCAGAATCCATCCCTAACTATGAAATCTTAGAGATGTTTTATCAAATGGGTTACAGGGAAGTTCCGACTGCAATCTCGAAGTTCAAGAAGCCAAACCTTCCGCCAATGTGGAATGCCCTGTTTACCCTTCTCTTCAAACGTTTCTCTGAAAGGGTAATGGAATCCGACCGTGCCAGTAAACTATTCATGACCATCTTGTATGGCATTTACTCCAGTGTGAACTTTGACTATGGATCAGTGCTTTGGGCTCAACTTGTCCAGAGTACTCATTCAACTACACACCACAACGAGATTTCATGTGCTCGTTTTTGGACTCTCATTGTTCAAATAGCTATTAATCGGCTTAATATCCAGATCCTAGAAGATTCGTGTATGACTGCCATTCAGATTTACCACATCACCAACATCATCTTGGTTGATACTTCAAGATTCACATTCATCGGCTCCATCCCTGAGACAATGCTTCCCAATGTTTCTGTAGTGAGTGAAATTATCCAAGAATATCGCAATTTACCAGCTTCTAGTCCTCGACCAATGACAGATGCAATAGGAACGGTACTTGACGAGGCTGATAAGACAAATAAAGGGGGTAAACGTAAAGGGAAATCTGGTCCGTCTGAACCTGCTCCATCACCTAAGAAGGGAGGTAAAAGAAAACCCAATGAAGGACCCTCCGAACCAGCTCAAAATCAGAAAAAGAAGAAGGTAAATAAAGTTGCTTGCAAGCCACGGTCTCCAACTCTAAGTCTTCAAGAGGACTCGTAGTCTAACACTGTTTCTAAGATTCGCATCGAACAACAAGTTCAGCACGAAACAGATGACACCGCTGCAACTTTGCAACCCCAGGTTTTGCAGCCAATTCCTACGAATCTAGAGGTAACCTTTTCAATGCCTGAATCTTTTCCCATCACTGATGATTTCTTTCAACACTCTACTCCTCCATACTTTCCTATTGCCACTACTACTCCAATAACCATCGCACCTTGTCCCCCAAGTGTTTCGCAACCCCAACCAACTCTCGCACAATCTACTCCTTTGTTCACTAATTCTATAGCAACCACAACCACAACCACTATTGAACCTCCAGTTTTTGTCAACGCATCTGATGTGGGGGTAGGTGCTTCGGTTTTTACTCTTCGTCAAGATTCTACTCCTATTTCACCTCTCCGACAAGGTGATCCGAATACTGTCTTCATGGATGCTAAAGATTTTGAAGCTTTTGCTTATAGTACTTACACAGTTCAAGAAGATAGTGATGATGATGTTCCAGTTACCAAGGGGCAACTCAAAGCCATCAATGAGAAGTTGGATACATTGCTTCAGTCTACCAAAACATCCTCTCGCGGTGACTGCTCTCAAGAAACTGTCAAGGCCTTCTTTGAAATGCTGATGAAGGAACACTCTGTGAACCTTGACAAAACAAATCAAGCTGTTGAGGCTTCAGCTTTTGTATGCAAGGAAATGACCAAAAAAATTTGATAAACTAATCACTGATGGTCAATCTTTCATGAGTACTTTCCAGACTTCTTTTGAAAAAAATATTGCAAAGGCGAATGCAGTCATTACCAGTCTTGGATCTATACTTCGGACTTAGAAGGATGTTCTAGAAAAGGTTGGCACTGGCATTCAATCTGACAATTCCGAGCATAACACCTCCATCACTTCCAAAATCGAGAAGCTTCAGGATGACTTGGCCACAGAAAGCAAAAAAATGGATAAGCTTGCAGTAAAAAATAAGAAGGTGAAATTTTTATCTGTCAAGCTTGATCATGCTAGTAAGCGAATTGATGATCTCCTGTCCGAGAAAGTTGCAATGAATAGTTATATAACTGATGTGCAAGCTTACTTGAACAATTTCATTGAAACTCGTGATTCTCTAATCACGATCTCTGTAAGAAAGCATCTAATTGATAATCTTAGACTCGTATTTGTAATGCTAAATAGGATTGAAGGTGTTATGGAGTTAAGCTCACTTCCGAAACAAGGGGGAGAGCAATCTACGAAGGAACCTCCGAAAACTGAAAATGAAGAAAAGCCAAAATCGACAAACGAACTGAAGGATAATGTAGCTTCGGGTTCTAGAGGTAAAGAAATGATTATCGATAACAGTGAAGCGGATGAGCCTAATGAGCATGAGCTGAAACAAAGGAAGGCTCGTGAATCTGAGATTGATGAGCACAATCGTATTTTCAATGAAGTAGAAGAAAAAGAGAAAGCTCTTCGTGATGCTCAGACTGCTCTAGAAGCTAAACAGTTGTTATTTCCTCATTGGTCAATGGAGAGAATTTTAAAAGAAACAGTTGACAAACCAAGTATTCACTGGTTGGAACCAGGCACTTCTTTCGATTTGGAAAATACTTCGGACTCGCAACTGGATTTCCCTATCACTCCGAAAGCTTTCTTGTTTCGCAGCTTTGAGATTATTGCGAACTCTTCTGAATCGGATGATAATGTTAACAAGTCTTTGATCGCATTCTATCTGAAGCATGGCAAGCCACAATACCAGACCTGGAGTTCACAGAAAATAACTTTTGTCAAGGTTATTGGGCCAATGGAAACCGAGAGCTTTGTTATTGCCAAGTTCAAGACAGATCGAGGTTTAGTGAGTTCGGTGTTTGAGTTCTCTTTTGCTGATCTGCCATGTTTAAATCGCTACGATTGGATTATGCTGCTACATCTCTTGATGAGGAAGAAAAGAAGTATGAACCTATTATTGCACATATCAAGAGGATGTTGGTCTCGTACATCCATGAAGTAGCAAAGTTGGATGTCGAAATTGCCTCAGTATTGCAAAAGAAACCAACAGTCCTTTACAAAGCCTGTGCGGAAGACATTGAAAAGATGAGGATGGGGAAAATTGAAAAGGACAACTGGAGTGTGATGTCTCAAAGGGGATCAAGAGAAAGTGGCGATTTCCAGAAATGTTTGTTTGCTCTGCCTCATAAACACCTATTCTCCACTACATGCCTGAACTATATTTTGGTGATTACTGTGCAATGTAATGCTAATGATGCAGCTGTGAAGAAATGCTATTCAGATATGATCAGATTGTACATAACCTTTGGCAGCACTCTACTCAGTATCATGCCCAAGCTTTTCAAGACACAGAAACGAACACGTCAGTGAAGAGTCTCCTTCCTCAACTAATGCAAAGGGGGAGATTGTTGGGTCATATGGGTTGCGTCATTGTGTATTTAATATGTAGTCTGTTTTCTTTAGCGGGTTAGGCCTATACACCCGATTATTTAATATTAGGGTTTTACTATTTATAGTTCATGCATGCACCGTATCTTGTAATCGTCTAAGTTGTAAACCCTACACAACGTTTACAGTAGCAGTTCTTCATTGAGCTCTTCTAAGGCTGTGCTTATTAATCATTCGACACAACTTGTTCTTCTTTCTGTGTTTTTGATTCTTTACCTGTTTGAATCTATTCGATCATTCAAGTTTTATACTTAACATTGGTCCTAGGATTGGAAGGAAGTAGCCATGGGAAGACCTAGTGGCAAGATGGTATAAAAATGAGGTCCCATTTCTATGCATGTTTGGTTTTGGACATTTTGGGCTGTCCTTTTAGAAACTAAGAAGGGCCCTCAGCTATAAAAATGAGGTCGCTTTAGCTAGTTTGGATCTATGCTTCTTGTAGAAGGTCTTAATGGATTAAGACCTTGCATTAAGGACTTTTTGGACGTGAAAAATCATAAAGTTGGGAACTTTATGACCCTAGTATGCATCTGGACCTTGGATCTGAAGTATGAGCTCAAGTGCTAAAGCCATTAAGCACTTAATGAAGATGTTGGATCTGTGAGGGTACGTCCCGCGTAGCCTAGTGTACGCCACGCGTACCCGGTCAGCCACCCCGATAGTGCTTCTTTACGATTCCTTGTGTATGCTAAGCGTACCTCCAGAGTATGCCCCACGTACTCGCATGGGTTATCCCATGTTGAGTTAACTCGGTTGGGTTGACTCAGCTGGGTTGACTCAATGGGTTTAAGGACTTTGACCAGTTGACTTTGAGTTTGACCATGTTTGACCAAGTTTGACCATGTTTGACAAAGTATGACTTTTAAGGGTATTGTTGGGATTTTGATGGAATTGGTCACTTGGTGGATGTAGGCATTGTGTAGAGAGAGCTGAGATTCGGAGTCGGGCCTTATCGGTTCTGTTCAACTTGTGAGGTGAGTTTTCCTCATTGTACTTTCGGGTCGAAGGCACCAAGGCCGGCCCATTGGTTTGATAACCTGATATTGTTGATATGACAAACATGGAATAGATATGTATGCTAGTTTTGATATGTTTATCTGTGTGTGATATTATCTGTTATATGTCAACCTATTGTGTGGGTTGGGTTGAGGTTGTACTACTCCGTGTTGTAACCAACAAACCATGGAGCAAACCAGATATGAGTTGAGGGCTGGGGAGGTAAGCCAGACTCATGTTGAGTGCTCATGAGCATTCCAGATACGAGCGGAGGGCTGCGAAGGGCATGTCAAACTTGTACTGAGGGCTTAGTGGTATTCAGTCCGAGGACTGATCAGGCCGGGGAGCAAGCCATACATAAGTTGTGGGCCCTAGGGGCAAGGCAAACTTATGTTGTGGGCTCAGGGAGCACGCCAGACATAAGCTGTGGGCCAGGGATAAGCCAAACCTATGTTGTGGGCTCAGGGGTAATCCAGTCTGTTAGATGTGGACCCATTGCATGCTATTATTATATATGTGCTATTTCTTTTTGATATTAAACTTGTTTTGAAAACCATTAGTAAACCATGATGATTTATGGGTTGTTTTAAAAGTTTATATTTTTCATGAATTTTACGAATGTTACAAGTTGGTATCAGTGTCCTGGTTTGAGTGAATTGTAGGAACACTCGTGTGAATCCAGTCTGAAACCAAGGAAAAATATTTTTAAAATGATTTTTCAAATGTTTTTCAAAATAATCAAGGAGGATGCAATGTGTACGATCAGTCGGAGCCAGGAAGTAGACCCCAAAATACCATACTGTTATTTGATATTGTGATATGTTAGAACAACATGCTAGTGATAGGCTAAGGATCTTTAGGGTTTTGCATGATAGAATTGCCTGATCATATGATGCCTGATAGTCTAGGGTTCTTCTTTAATGGAATTGACATCATTAATGTAATTGCTTAGTGTATGCATTTTGGTCATGCATAACTTAGATTTTATAGCCTGAGAATGTTTGGTCTGGCCTTATTTCCTGTTTTTGTTGAAGGGATTAGGGTAGGATCAGATATTCGACAGTTTATAGGGTCCAGTGTTATGTATGGAAAGCATACACGAGTGCTGCAGGGTTGGTGGAAGTTTCATGGATGAGTTGTGTGGGGTCAGCCGGCGAGTTGCGAGATGTTTAGCCTTTCCTATAAGGACTGATGATTGAGTGGTTGTCTCTGCTAGTGTGTATTGTTAGGGTGTTGTGATGATCCTCTGAGACAAATACGGGTAGGTGTGGAAGGTAGTATGGGCCCGTACTACTGAAAGCACATGACATGTGCACGTATCAAGGAAGTCACAATCCCTAGGGATTCGTTGGTAGTTGGTTCCTTGTTATGATATGTGTATTATCTGATATCATCTTGATTTATTTTTAGTATGGTGACTACGCGTCGATTTGAGGCTGGGTTTGGTTCGGGATTAGGAGCAGGCCATCAGGGTGAGTCAGTTGCGTTGGATGACAGGATTAGGGAGATTTTGCAGTAGGAGGTTGTTGCTCGTTTCCGAGATCAGTTGCCAGAGATGTTCGGGTCTATGAAGACCTCCATGATTGAGTACTTTGATGAGCGCGGTGCTGCTTTGTCTGAGACTGCTGCTGCTGCGGCCACTGCAGCCGTTGCGGATGCAGGGGTTAGATCGGGTCAGGTTTTTCAGTATCGGGACTTCGACAATACGTAGCCCCCGACTTTCTATGGGGTGTAGGACCCAATCATCTCCATGAGGTGGCTATCCGATGTAGAGGGATGTTTATTCACTTGTTCTTATCCATTTGACCAGAAGCTCAGGTGCGCTCTGAACCTTCTGAGGACCGGGGCGAAGGATTGGTGGAGGCTTGCTACTAGTTCATATTCTGCTGAGCAGAGAGCTGTTGTCTCTTGGGAGTAATTCTCTAAGATTTTCCGCTCCCGATATGTGCCGCTGGTGGAGCGTGAGAGGCTGGCCCAGGAGTACCTGGATTTAAGGCAGGGTTCTGAGATGGTGACGAAGATCACCAAGATGTTCACGGAGAGGGCTATGTTTTGGCCTATGTTTGCTACATCTGAGCAGGATCAGATGACCTGTTACTTGAGCATGCTCAATACGGAGATCAGATAGTTTGTTTCCACCCAACACTATGGTACTTTGTTGGAGGCGCGGGAGGCCACCAAGCGGCGTAAAATTGAGATTGATTTGCGGACGGGGGAGTAGAGGTCGGCCCCGACGCAGTCGCAACCTGTGTCGAAGCGGTTTAAGACCGCTGATGTCAGATCTGGGGGCCAGAAGGGTCGTACTTGTGGGAAGTGCGACAAGGTGCATGAGGGTGCTTGTCGATCGTCTTCTGGGTGCCAGAATTGTGGCTGAAAGAGCCATATGGTGAGGGATTGCCACCAGCAGGCCCCAACACTCAGTTCTAGGATTTGTTATCATTGCGACCAGGTTGGCCATGCGAAGGCCAACTGCCCATCGCTTGATTCTAGGCCGGTGCAGGCTTCAGCGCCGCCTACTTTGAGGATTATTGATGAGAGTCAGGGCAGGGCGGAGCCCTCGAGGGCTTGAGATCGTGCTTTCCAGCTCACTGCCAAAGAGGCCAGAGCAGCTTCAGATGTTGTGACTGGTATGTTTCTATCTCTTATTCTGTTGATTATGTTTATGTTATGCTTATCTATGTGTCTCTGTTAGGTACGTTCCTAGTGAACTCTTCGCCTAATGTTATGTTTTTTCACTCGAGTGCGAGTTGGTCTTTTGTGTCTCGATCGTTCAATAGAGATTTTTGTTATGCCTATTGGGGAGCTAGAGTGTCTGTTGGGAGTTTCTATCGCCAATGAACACGGGGTTTCTGCATCATCAGTGTATCATGGTTGCGTTCTGGAGATCTTTGGGGTGCCTTATCCGATGATCTGATCCCTATCCCCATAGGGGATGTCTGTGTGATTGTGGGTATGGATTGGTTGAGCCGTTTCGGTGTTATGATTGATTGTGAGGGATAGCACGTGGTAGTTTGAACCCTAAGTGGGGGAGAACTGGTCATCTATGGAGAGGGAACCAAGATGGGTTTAGGGTTTTGTTCTACAGCCAAAGCTCGACAGTGTATTAAGTATGGATGTGCGGGTTATTTGGCTTATGTGGTGGATATGCGTGTTGGGGATCAGGTTTCAGTTTTAGAGGTCCCGTTTGTTAGGGAGTTTGCCGATGTGTTTCCGAAGGAGTTACCTGGTGTGCCTCCTGAGAGGAAGGTCGAGTTCTGGATTGACCTCAATCCAGGTGCGACCCCGATTGTCAAGGCACCGTACCGCTTCACACCGCATGATATGCAGGAGCTGTCATCTCAGCTGCAGGAGATGCTAGGCAAGCAGTTCATCAGACCGAGTAGTTCTACGTGGGGAGCTCCAATTTTTTTTTTGTCAATAAGAAGGATGGTTCACACTGGATGTGCATTGATTACCGGGATTTGAACAAGTTAACGGTGAAGAACCGTTATCCCCTTCCGTGGATTGATGACCTCTTTGATCAATTGCAGGGTGCATCTTGGTTCTCCAAGATAGATCTGAGGTACATGTATCATCAGGTCCGGGTGAGAGAGGAGGATATGGAGAAGATCGTATTCCAGACTTCTTATGCGCATTACGAGTTCGAGGTGATACCATTCGGGCTCACCAATGTGCCTCCAGTATTTATGATTTGATGAATCGAGTATGCAGGCTGATGCTCGATCGTTTGGTTATTGTTTTCATTGATGATATCTTGATATATTTCAAGACTAGAGAGCATCATGAGGAGCATCTTGGTGAGCTTCTGTGGTTTTTGGTGAGAACGACTTTATGCTAAGTTCTTAAAGTGTGAGTTTTGGTTACGAGAGGTTAAGTTCCTTGAACACCTCATTAACCAGGATGTGATATTGGTCAATCCGGCCAAGATCGAGGCTGTGATGCAGTGGGAGGTTCCGAAATCTCCCTCGGATATCTTGAGTTTCTTGGGTTTGGTAGGGTATCATCGGAGATTATTTAGAATTTCTCCAAGATTGCAGTACCCCGCACTCGTCTGACGATCAAGGGGGTGGATTTCCGATGGGGCCATGAGCAGCAGTTAGCTTTTGAGACCCTTCGACACATATTATGTAGGGCCCCGGTTTAGACCCTCCCAGAGGGAATTGAGGATTTTGTGGAGTTCTGTGATGCATCCATCACTGGTTTGGGGGAGGTCCTCCTACAGAGAGGATGGGTGATTGCTTATGCTTCGCGGAAGCTGAAGCCGTATGAGATGCGATACACATGATCTGGAGTTGGGGGCAGTGGTTTTTGCCCTCAAGGTTTGGAGGCATTATCTGTATGATGTCTTTTGTACTATCTACATGGATCACAAGAGGTTGAGACATGTTATGGATCAACCCAAACTGAACATGAGACAGCGCAGGTGGCTGGACATAGTCAAGGATTATGAATTTGATATCCTTTACCATCTGGGTAAACGAATGTGGTGGCGGATGCTTTGAGCCGCAAGTCGGCTGGATCTTCACATGGGGTATCGTGTATGAGGATATCAGTGAATTCTACGCTTTTGGGATTGATTAGGGAGGCTCTGGTTGAGGGTGTTCGGGAAGAGAACTGGAAGATAGAGAGGATGAGGGGTGAGACAGATTGAGGTGGGGTCAGACAGATTGTGTTGGAGGAGGCTCATAAGTCTCATTATTTTATCCATATTGGGGTCACCAAGATGTATCGGGATCTAAGATTGAGCTATTGGTGGCCATGTATGAATAGGGAAATCGCCTGGTAGGTGGAGAGGTGCATGACCTGTAGGATGGTCAACGCTGAGCATCAAAGGCCGCATGTCAAGCTATAGCCTCTGGAGGTTCCCATTTGGAAATTGAAGCAGATTTCGATGTATTTCATCACCAAGTTGCCGAAGAAGGCAAGCTATTTGGGTCATCGTGGATTGATTGACCAAGATTGCCCAATTCCTGACAATTCGGGAGAGTCCTTCGGTTGAGAAGTCCGCCGATGTGTATATTTGCTAGATCGTTGCTCACCATGGGGTTCCGGTCTCCATTGTTTCGGACCATGACGTTCGGTTCACCTCCAGTTTTTTGGCAGAAGTTTCATGAGGAACTAGGCACGAGGTTGCAATTCAGCACAGCTTGTCATCCGTAGACCGACGTCCAGAGTGAGCGGATGATACAGACCCTTAAGGATATATTGTAGGCCTGTGTCATCGATTTTAGTGGGAGCTGGGACTTATACTTACCTCTTGCAGAGTTCTCCTACAACAACATTATTCACTCCAGCATTGGTGCTCCGCCTTTTGAGCTCTGTATGGGCGGAGATGTCGTAGCCTGGTTTGCTGGGGCGAGGTTGGTCACAGGATTATGGGGAGGACCGATGTGGTCCTCCAGACTATGGAGACGATTCAGCAGATCATGCAGAGATTACAGACTGCAAAGAGTCGGCAGAAGAATTATGTCGACCGACGCCGATCCGAGTTGGAGTTTCAGGTCGGTGACATGGTGTTACTGAAAGTCTCACCTTGGAAAGGTGTGATTCGCTTAAGGAAGAAGGGGAAATTAGGTCCCCGATCTATTGGGCCATTTTGGATTGTTTCCAGGGTTGGCAAGGTTGCTTACAGATTGGATCTTCCTAAGGAGCTCAGGCAGATTCACAACACTTTCCATGTTCCGCAGCTATGAAAGTGCTTGTTGGATGAGGATGCGGTGGTTTCCTTGGATGATATTCAGGTTGATGAGCGCCTGAACTATGTTGAGTGGCCAATACCTATTCTGGAGAGGAAAGTAAAGGTTTTACATAGCAAGGAAGTACCTTTGGTAAAGGTACGATGACATCATCAGAGGGGCTCTGAGTGGACCTGGGAGTCGGAGGCTTAGATGCGGGAGCATTATCCGGATTTGTTCACGACAACAGACTTCGAGGGCGAAGTCTAGTTCAAGTGGGGGAGAGTTGTAACACCCTGGTTTTCAGGTATTTTCAAATTCATCCCTTGTGTTTAAATTATGTCATTTTGGTCCTTGGATTGGAAGGAAGTAGCCATGGGAAGCCCTAGTGGCAAGATGGTATAAAAATGATGTCCCGTTTCTATGCATGTTTGGTTTTGGACGTTTTGGGATGTCCTTTCAGACCCTAGGAAAGGTCTTAAGCTATAAAAATGAGGTCCCTTTAGCTAGTTAGGCTCCATGCTTTTTGTAGAAGGTATTAATGGATAAAGACCTTGCATTAATGACTTTTTGGGCGTGAAAAATCATAAAGTTGGAACTTTATGACCCTAGTATGCCTTTGGAACATGGATCTGAAGTATGAGCTCAATTGTTAAAGTCATTAAGCACTTAATGAAGAAGTTGGATCTGCGAGGGTACATCCCGCGTAGCCTGATGTACGCCACGCGTACCCGATCAGCCACCCTGATGGTGGTTCTCTGCGAAGCCTTGTGTACACTGAGCGTACCTCTAGAGTACGCCTCGCATACTCGCATGGGTCGGACCATGTCGAGTTAACTTGGTTGGGTTGACTCAGTGGGTTTATGGACTTTGATCAGTTGACTTTGAGTTTTACGATGTTTGCCCAAGTTTGACCACGTTTGCCCAAGTTTTACTTTTAAGGGTATTTTAGGTATTGTTGGGATTTTGATGGAATTGGTCACTTGGTGGATGTAGGCATTGAGTAGAGAGATGAGATTCGGAGTCAGGCCTTATCGGTTCTGCTCAACATGTGAGGTGAGTTTTCCTCACTGTACTTTCGGGTCGAAGGCACCAAGGTCGGCCCATTGGTTTGATAACCTAATATTGTTGATATGCCAAGTATGGAATAGATAAGCATGCTAGTTTTGATATGCTAGTCTGATAGATCTGTAGGACTACCTGTGATATTGTTTGTTTATCTGTATATGATATTATCAGTTATATGTCGACATATTGTGAGGGTTGGGTTGAGATTGTACTGCTCCATGTTGTAACCAACAAACCCTGAAGTAAACCAGATATGAGATGAGGGCTCGGGAGGGCATGCCAGACTCATACTGAGGGGTTATGAGCATTCCAGATACGAGCTGAGGGCTACAAAGGGCATGCCCGACTCGTACTGAGGGCTTAGTGGTATTCTGTCCGAGGACTGATCAGGCCGGGGAGCAAGCCAGACAAAAGTTGTGGGCCCTAGGGGAAAGCTAAACTTATGATGTGGTCTCAGGGAGCATGCCATACACAAGTTGTGGGCCGAGAGCAAGCCAGACTTATACTGTGGGCTCAGGGGTAATCCAATCTGTTAGTTGTGGACCCATTGCATGCTATTATTATACATGTGCTATTTGTTTGTGTATTGGTATTTGTGGGGAACCCACTAAGCGTTGGACTCACAGTTTTGTATTATGTTTCAGGTACCTCAGAGGATCGCGGGAAGGCGAAGGCGTGATCATGAACCTCCTCGAGTTTTGATTTTATGATTTTGGGAAAAGTCTAATATGAAACCTGTTTTGAAAACTATTTGTAGACAATGATGATTTATGAGGTGTTTTAAAAGTTTAGTTTTTTCATGAATTTTATGGATGTTACACGTTATACGAGTGTGGGTAGGGCCTGTATCTCATTGGGCGGGGCCCGTTATGTGAGTGTGGGCGGGGACCGTATCTCACTTGGCGGGGACCGTTATATGATATGTATGGTATGCGGTATATTGGGGAACTCATAAGCTTTGTGCTTATGATTTTTAGTTTGTATTTCAGGTACTTTCGGTTCCAAAGGGAAGATCTCGACTTGACTGTATCGCACACACCTTATGGATTCTGTTTATGGGACACACTCTGATTTTTATGATTTTTGACATACTTATTTCATCGGGTTGTATGAATAATGTTTTGGAATATTGTGTTCACTTTAATCAAAAATGAAATTTTCGGGTCATATTTTATGGATGTTACAAGATGGTATCAGAACCTTGGTTTGAGGGATTTGGACACACTGTCGGGTGTGTCTGAACTCAAACTAAGGATTTGGTAAAAAATCAAAAGAAAAAAATTTCAAGCAAGGTTTTTTCTAAAATAAGAAAGGGTGTGGTGCATGCAAACAGCCGAGCTGAAGTAAGTTTCCCGAAATACCCATACATGTTATTTGATATGCTTGATTTGTGAATCTATGAATCGCATGCAAGTTAGGGCTAAGGATCTGCTCAGTTTTGCAAGATAGAATGCTAGGAAAGATGCCTTTGTATGCCTATTATGTCAGCTTGTAGAATTACATGCTAGTGCTGATTAGTTAATGATAGGATGGCCTAATTAGGTTATGCTTGGTTCTGAATACTTGATGCCCGAATGTTGCCGACTTTGTGTTTCTAGGAGTTCTAACTAACTTTAGCTAACTAGTAAGCGAATATGCTAAGTTACATATTATAGGAACTATATAATTTTAGAAGGTTAGGTTTTAACTCTATTGCGCAGCTCTTGTTTGAATCCAACCGTTGTAGTGTGAGACCTCTTATTCAAAGAAATATATGGTTTTAGTAATATGTAAGGGTAAATTACACCCTTGGTCCCTCGTGCACATGCCAGAAAGCGTGTTTAGTCCCTATTTCCAAAATTTAACTCGGACAGTCCCTCGTTGTTATTTTTCTTGCACGGTTAGTCCCTATGCACGTTAACTGTTAAATGCTTCCGTTTAAGCAACCCACGTGCCTTGCACGCAGGGGCATTTTCGTCTTTTCAGGGTTTGTGTCCATTCTTAATGTCGTTGCACCTTAAAATCTTATAAAACACTGCAACCCTCTTTTCCTCTGCTATCCTCTCCTTCGTCTCCTCCCATCGTTCGATCGATTTCTTCCAAATAGATAACAATGATCGATATTAAATGCAATTGTGGAGCCACTGCAGTGATTCGCACATCTTATAGCAAAAGAAACCCTGGGAAACTCTACTATGCTTGTACAGTAAAGGTAAGGTTAATGATTTTAATTTCGTTCTTCATCTTCTCTAATTTTGCCCTAATTCTTCATCTACTTTAATTGGTTCAGGGACCATTATGCAAGTTCATAGGATGTGTGAATGATTATGATCAGGACTGTGATTGTATGGCGTTTAGGATGAAACTTGAAGAACAAAATCGCAAATTGAAGCTTTACCTAGTTATTAGCTGGGTTTTTTTTCCAGTCCTTATATATAAAGTGTAGGTTTAGTAATGAAGTTGTTACTATTTTTTTATGTGTATTTTGTATTGTTATTTGTATTATGAAAAAACCTTCAATTCCAGTTACCATATGTTGTGTAATCATAATGTGGTGTTATCAGTTGGTGTTCAAATTTAATGAAAATGTGGTATTTGCAACATATGCAATATACCATTCAATATAACAATAAAAAAGGACAAAACTTAAAATATCCAAGATAACCATTTACCGTTAACATAAAGGGACATCCAAAATAGCAACATAGTGTTATGGCATACATATAGTTATCCTAGATAGCAACAAAGTATCAAAATACAAAACATAACAACAAAGTAATATGGCAATAAATGCCTAACAAAAACATAGTTATCCTTAATGATCATGATACCAAGCTACAAATTCTCAAAGCATGGGGCTTTTTCCCTTCTTCCCAACTCCTTTATTTACACCACCACTGCTACCTGCTGCACCTTCTCCTGTTCCATTCCCTGTTGCACCTTCTCCTGTTCCATTCCCAGTCTGTGATTGTCCCTTGCAGGTCCTTCCATTATGTCCCACATTTCCATATTTTGTGCATGTTACAGATTTCCATTTTGTGGACACTCCATCATCTTCTGTTGCAGATCTTCTTCTCTTTTTTTTTGGTCTGCCAATAGGGACACGATACTTTGGTGGTATCAACTTGGTAGGACATGTGCTTTTTTCCCACAAAAACCTCCCATTAATAGGTTCAACTTTGAAGACATACATTTCTTTCCAAGTCTTGAGCCAATATGTTGGGTGAACCTATGTCTCAGGTATTCCAACATTTTCATTGTTAAGCCTCATATCCCATATAGCTGTTATACTATGTTTGCATGGTATGCCTGTAAGTTCCCACCTGTTACATGAACAAGTTTGTTGTTCCATATTAACCACATACTGATTAGCACCTTCACTTGTAACCTGGTACTTCCCATTGCCACAGAACACTGCCCTACATTGTACTGCCCTTTCTTTAGTTTTTTGAGGGGTCTTAGTGGTTGTAGGAGTTAATGGGCCATTAGCTTTGTCAATTTATTTTTGAACCATGACAATTTTCCTCATGATATACTCCCTAATAAACTCCAAGCAACTGATAATTGGCTTATCACGACCCTTCACTATCTTGCTATTCAAACTCTCACACATATTATTCAACAAAGCATCACAATGTGCCCTCCCTGATATAACACAACTGTATTAGATTATATTTAAAAATTATACACTTATCAACATAATATTATATACCTGAGAAGTGGGATCTGGACCATTGCTTAGGTGGAATAGAATTAAGCCAGTCATATGCTTCACTGTTAAGTTTCTTTAGTTCTTCCATGGCACTGTTGAATTGTGGTATGGTGGTACATGTTGCACAATTCCAAAGACAATCCTTGAATTCCTTGCCCCTCCATTTACGTTTCATGTTCTCATGAAGATGCGTTAGGCAATATCTATGCTCTGCTGCTGGGAAAAGTTTCTCAAGTGCAGGCAATAACCCCTAAATCATCAAAAGAGTGAAGTTGCTTATTGAATTGTAAAACATGCAGGTGAAAATGAATGGAGAACTTTATTTACCTTCTATCTGTCTGATATGAAAGTGAAGTTGGAGTTTGCATACAAACCAAGATCATCTCCTAAGTTAGTTAAAAACCAGGTCCATGAGTTAAAGTTCTCTGCTTCAACAACTGCATAGGAGTCCCACCAAAAGGTTCACACCATTCAAATGTATCATCCCACCCATCAACATTAGGACATGTGCTTCCCATCATTGGTTCAGTCAAAGGGCTTTCAATTCTTGGTATATAGGCAGGGGTTCACTCAACTGTTTCAATCAATGTAACAGGGGGTTGTTCCAAGGTTGTTTCAGGTAATGTACTAGGGGGTTGGTCTATAGTTTCTACATTCTCAAAAACAGGGGCTTCTTCACTAGGACCATCCCCTGAATTTGACCATGTCAATAACAACCTTTTACGACAAAAGGACTCAGGAATTTCGTGTATCTTTATCTTTGCAGGGTTTGGGGACATTTGATACGTATGCAGCTTGGTTTCCCAAAACTCTGTATACACTTCTATCACCTTGTGTTCATAAACGTATGACCTAAAGTGGTTTATATCTTCGTCACAGCCCAAAGCATACAACCCAAAATCAAAATCGCAGGTTGGTCGTTTGAAATGGTAGTAAATACTTTTACCTGGTTCTACACAATTAAGCAATTCCATTATCTCATCCATATCATGCACCGAGAACAAGTCACTATCAATGCCATCAATATATTTCATCTTCCCCTTTATGTATTTGTGGCCTGGAAACTTCGTAAAAACTCCACCATAGTTCAATCGTATCGAGAACATACATGGATTGTCAGCTGTGAACCCAAAATATAAAAAATCAAATAAAACTTTTTACCTTTTAGGAACGTATAATGGATGATCAACTGAAAATGTAGAAAATTTTACCGTATGAGCTTTGGAGATCGTATTCCTCCCATTCTTGCCTAATCCTCCAGTTCACCATCGTAGAAAACTAGGGTTTTCTTGTGCAATGCTAAGGGTCGACGGAGGATGAAACGAGAAATGATCGGTTATCGAAGTCGCGCCATAATGGTTCATGTACACAAACCCTAAAAAGACGAAAATGCCCCTGCGTGCAAGACACGTGGGTAGCTTAAACGGAAACATTTAACAGTTAACGTGCATAGGGACTAACCGTGCAAGATAAATAACAACGAGGGACTACACGAGTTATATTTTGGAAATAAGGACTAAACACGCTTTCTGACATATGCACGAGGGACCAACGGTGTAATTTACCCAATATGTAATTGTATTCGTGAGATAGTTACAGGAAGTTAGCGGGAATTCCTTCTACAGCTGATGGCGGAGAGTGGTGTGGAGTTTTCCCTAGGAAAACCTATGATGAGAACTAGTGTTGGGAGCATTATCTTTGAGGGAATTGTTGGATATAAAGTAAATTGGTTGAGTTAAGGCACTTCTTGATGAAAGTACGGATAGATGTGGAAGGTAGTATGGGTCCATACTACTGGAAGCAGAGGATCCATACTCGATCCAAGGAGGGTTGCGATGAAGCCAGGGATCTTGTGGAGTTGTGATTCCACAATGTGTATATTTTGATGCGTATTCCGATGGTTTATAAGGTCTATTTTTAGTATGGTGGTATTGCGAGGCAGACCAGTTGGCAGTTCTGGTGTTGGGGAGGGATCGGGCTCTGAATCTAGAGTCGGGCAGCTAGATGACCAGATGAGGGAGTTCATCTCGTCTGAGATTATGCACAATATCCTTGACCAGACTCATGTGATCTTTGGCACGGTCAAAGAGCGTATTCTGGAGATTCTTGATAAGCGGTTGAGCGCCTTTCGCGCTGATATTATGGCTTTGGTCGGGACGAATTCTCTCCTTTTCAGGGAGTTCCGAGCATGTGTAGCACCAGATTATCATGGGCAAGGGACCCCATTGCGAGCAACATGTGGTTAGAAGATGTTGCTAACGCCTTTCGTACTAGCCGTTGTCCCGAGGGGTACAAGATCAGACTAGCTTCCTGCCTCCTAAAGGATTGGGCACGTGATTGGTGGGAGGAGGTAGGGCATTCTGTGGGCGATGATGTTGTTGATTTGATGACCTGGGGTGATTTCTTGACCATGTTCCGAGCTGAGTTTGCACCGAAGATTAAGGTGCAACAGTTGGCGCGAGAGTTCCATGACCTTTGCCAGACTACTGAGACGGTGGCTGAGATCACCGCTATGTGCAGGGAGAGGGCACTTCTGGTTCCGCAGTATGTGGCGGACGAGGAGATAAAGAAGGTCTGGTACCATGAGATGCTAAGGAGTGACATTTGGCAGTTTGTTAGCCGATCTAGCTGCAAGACGCTGATAGACATGATGCGAGGGCTAAAGAGAGGGAGATTGATCTGGAGATGGAGAAGAAGAGGAAGTCGGATGAGGTTCAGTTATCAGGACGTTCAGGTAAGAGTGTAACATCATGATTCCCAGGTATGAGATTTATTCCATTATGCATATTTTTCCTTTGGAACACGGTGTGATGAAGCCTCACCACGGCGTGTTGAAGGACTTTTGGGCCTCGTATTTTTATGGACCAACACGGCGTGTTGGCGGCTGGATGAGAAAACCCTAATTTTTAGGGTGTTGCTGCTGGATTAATGTCTAAGTCCATAACTATATTTGGTATGTACTTGACCCGACCCGGCATGGTCCATTTGGGTTGCACTTCACCGGCACAATTTATATGGATAGTCTTTTGAGAATAGTATATTTATGATTTATATTAATATATTATAAGTTCTAATATATTAATATGGAATCATATTATTTAATTAGTATTGATCAAGAATTAATTAAGTGATCAAAAAGAACTAATTAAATATGGACTCTTATATATATGGAATGGGCCAAGTTCATTTAGGTTGGGCTAAGCTTTCATGGATGGTCCATGGAGCTTTTAACCCATGGATCCTATGTAAATGAAAGGTCATGGGTATTAGGGTTTACATGGATGTAACCCTAATCCTCCATAATATATAAAGGGGTCCTTGGCTCACAAAATTGGAACAAGTGTGTGAAAATAAGAGTGGGCCGATTTTAGTGTGCATACATATTCTCTCAAGTTCTTCCAAGGTGTTTGGTGATTTGTGATTCCATTTGAGGCTTCCACACTATTGGGGCTAAGCTCTTAAAGCTTGAAGACATCAAGCTACATCAAAAGGTATGTCATCTAACTAGAACTTTGTAGTATAGGTGCTTCATAATATGCTAGTTAGGATGAAACCTTGGAATAGTTAATATTTGTATGTATAATAGAGAAAACATAGATCCAAGGTTTATAGGGTTGCATGTACACCATAGGAGTGTTAGAATGCTCAACACGCAACAGTGGTATCAGAGACATGGGTTGTTTTCTGTTATATTGATGCAAATGTTTTAATTTCAAAGTTGGAAAAAAAAAGAAAAAAAAACATGACGTTTGTCAAATTTTAAGATAATTACTTGTTTTTGTGAAAAACTAATTATTTGTAAAATTTGAATCATTTGCTATATGAGTTGAATTAGGTCAAATTTATTAAAAGATAAAATGATATGATTATTTTATTAGTTTTAAAAGTTTGATCTTAAGGGTTTTTGAAACTTCCATAAGTTATGGATATGAAACTTTTTTTAAAATTTTTTTTTTTTGATTCAAAGTTTTTATGGAGTTACAAAATTTGGTGTTAATGTTTTAAAGAATTCCATAACTTGTTCTTAAGTTATGGAACATGGAAAGTTTCATCATAAAACACCATTAATTCCATAAGTTATGGAATCCGAAGGTTTTCAAGAATTACAAAACTTGCCCTCAAGTTTTGGAATTTGAGAAAAGTTTTTTATGAAAAAAAGAATTGAATTCTAAAACTCTTGGGTTAATAACTTAAACAATTAATTAAATGGTTTTAATTTTGAGTTTAATAATTGGAATTATGATGTTTTGTTGAATAGTTCAAATTAACACTTATGGACTTTATTAATAGTTAATTAAAACGTTTAATTAGAAAAGTATTATTAATCCATAAATATATGGTTTGAGTTTAATTAAATTAAAAGTCTAGTTTAATTAATAGATTAAACCACCAAGTATTTTAAATGTCTAAAATACACCCTTATACTATTATAATATTAAAAGTTTAATATATTATATGTATAAGAGCAAGTCGTCTTACCATTAGTAGGCCTCATTCACGAAGCCGGTTTATAAGGGGGGTATAAGGTTACTGCCTATAAAATGGCAGTTTAATGGGTGTCCACTCTCACCCACTGCTTCCTTGACCGGTGGAGGGTCGTTAGCCGAACAGGTAGGACAAGGACTATAATTCTCCTTTCATTATAAGTATAATGATAAATACTAAGTAACTAAACACTTATAAATTCCCAATCTTAGTTACTTAGGAAAATGTGAATAAGGTGCTAATCCATGAAATTACACTTTGCACTTTGTTTAAGCTGTTAGTGGAGCGTGTGTGGTTAACCGGCACACTAACTTGGACTTAACAAGGTAGGCAAAGGGTAACTTAATGTTTATCATAGTATCGTTGGAGCGTGTGTGGTTAACCGGCAAATCGATTGAGGGGTAAATATTAAGGGTACCAAGTATATTTGCATGGTTACTTCACACCTTGTTTTGTGATCCTCGGCATCCCAGTCACAAAACCTGAAGGGCACACTCGAGATTGAAACATGCCATTGAAAAGTTCAATGAATCTCAAAAGAATCTAGGAGTTTCAAAACCAATTAAAACCTAATAATACATTTCGTTTATCTTGGTGGAAATTGGTGAATCGTCATTCACCTACCTTCAAATATTTTATAGCTTGGATTACGGCATCCCTCTTCCAAGTTATAAAATAGTTTGTTGGGTCCTAGCCTTAATATATCATATTGGGTGTTATATTAAGGACTTAAATCAACTTTACGTGAATTTCTCCCATTGTTGATGTCTGGTTTAGACAACAATGATCTTCCCAAACCAAGCTTTCCTAATGAATATGACTTCCCGAGTTTGGCTCATGGAAGTCATACTTCTCTTCCTCCACCTCCTCCAATTATTCTCCCTAACCCACAAGTTCAAGGTCACTCAAGCCCTAATGGCAAGCAAGGTCTATGTGTGATCACATCTTAGAGATGAAGTCACATATTGACAAGCCGGGAGAGTTGGGTGTCAAAGTCTTGAGAAAGTTGGATGTTCAATCACTTTCTAAGTCACATAGTGAGTTCCTTTGGGACTACTATGAAACAGACTATGACATGAACCTTAATGATCATATCTATTTGCTTGGTGCTGCTGAATCAGCAATGATTTGGAACGATAGTAAAGCAAATTTGATTAGAAGATCAACTTCCAAAAAACTTTATGGACAGTGACAATGGTGACACTGGAAATCCAGAAAAAGCATTCTCTTCCCAATGGAAAGGGATTGGCCATAGTCAACCCGGTTGACCAAATGGTAAAGAGAAAGGCTAAGTCTGAGATAGTCCCATTACCAAAGGGTACATATGTTTATTTTGCCAAAGGAAGGGGCGTTGATTGCAAAGCTGCCAAATTTACCTAAGGATGTTAAAGTCAATAAGTTTGACTCTACATCAGGTAGAGCCCATTATCTAACTCTGTTAAGTTCTATTCTGAGATCCTCATTACATGATGTGACTGGGTCACATGTTGATGTTTTAAGAATCAAAGAATAGAGAGAAATCTTAAAGGAAGTATATGCTGATTCTGATCGCGAAGGTGGATTTCGATCGCATCAGAATTTTGAGCAGTTGCTTAAGAAGTTATGATATATTGCTAAGGAATAGATAACAACAATTTTCCATGTGGATTGTAAGGATAAGTTTTTCCGCAAAGTTTTAAAATAAAAGAAAATTGTTTAATTTTATTTATTTGAAGTATCCTTACAATGGCATTTGTGGAAAATTGTTGCTTATATGATTCCACTGACAGCAATATTGGAAAATGGATTTGATTCGTTCATTTGTGGTAGTGTCTAAATTTACCAAATCAGGAAAGTTCCTCATCACCCAAGTTTCAATTGGACCGAAACTTGGAATCATGCAAGTTGAATAGTATGATGAATGAGAACTTTCAAGCATTGCAAAATCAAGACTAATTACTTGTTCACATGGATGTGTGAGTCAAGTGAAGGACTAAAGGGATCGAGTACACATTCTTGTGCACTGGTCATGTCCACCACAAAGCTCGTTAATACTATTTGATTTACTAAAGTTTAGTAAATATGGTTATACTTACAAGCTTAAGTATAATTCTGAAACATTGGAAAAGTCTCAATGTATGGCAGAACGAATGGGAAGAATCAAATTAGGCAGAAAGATAAAAGTTTCTCAAATCTGAAAAGATGGGAGAGTACTTTAGTATCATGTTTGTGATCATCTTAATGATTTAGAAATCATATCACAATTAGTCCTCTAAAGGTCATCTTAGTGCATTCTTATGACTAAGAAGAGGAGTCATGAATTGTTGAAATGGTTAGATCAGGAAGATGAGTCATACTTCGTTCCAAAACAATTCTTAGAGTCATACTCCAAGATTGTAACTTGAATGACATATCTTAAAGAAAGGTTTAAAACACTTGTCAAATGTAAGAGTAAAAGTGTCCTACTCTTGTACATTTGAAATTGGTAAGTTGTGATGTTTTGGATAAAACAAAGACCAACTAAGGCCAATTGTGTGAAGTGTTTGTCTTGATAAAGAATCCGCACTATCTCTTGAATATTTGGCAAGATAGTCTTATATGTCAAGAGGATAGTGGGAGTCTTAAAGATCCTAAAAAGAATTTCAAGAGCTAATCAAGAATAAAACCTGAGGTTCTTCACTAGCACACGACTTGAGGTTTATAACCTATCGTGTTGACATATTTTGTGCCCATTCCAGTTAAAGTTGGCTTTGCATAGGAGTTCTGAAAGTTCTCAATTGGTTGCATAACAACTTGGAAGCAATGACAGGCCCTGTACTGCCAGGTGGCAAGAAGTTAAGATTGCATAAGTTCAGTCCATATGAGTTTGGATTTGTCATTATCCTTGTCTTGTGACTATGGTTTTGACGATTCACATGGATAAGAACACATACACCATAAAATGTAAGGGTCATAAGGTTTCTCTCCTATTCATGAAAATGATGGTGAGGAAACACTTCCACCAAGTAGATTTGAAGCAGATGGCAAAAGGTCTAAATAATTGAGACTATGATTACGACATCCCTTTTCATAGTTCTGAAACTGTTTAGACACACATGAATGCTATCTAAGGAAAGGTGTATGATTTTGATAAAGTTTTATCAAAGCATCTCGTATCAGAAATCTGAACTTTGGTAAGAAAGTCAATAAAGTATTGATTTCTAGAAGTCCAGCTGATTTCTGAATACATGTCAAAGCTAGTGGGAGCATAAGTGTTATGCTAATAATCATCATGTTAGTGGGAGCATGATAATTATTGTTAGTGTTGCAAGTTAGCAATGTTAATTATAGAAAACAAAAGTTTCAATTCGTGAGGTTGCAGGGATTGAAAAAGTTGTTTTGCTATAATTAAGGGAGAGGATATACTTCATTTCAGTTGTAAAGGCTTAGATTGAGACCTTAATCATCTTTAGTCAAGAATATATATATATGAATTTCATGTTGAATTGGTTCAACTTAAGGAAATTCTATATATTGCGTTCTCAAAATTCGATTATGATTACGGCATCCCTCTTCGTAGTCAAATTTTGAAAACATGGCAAATAAAAATATTGTAGCAAAAGACTGGTCTAGAATCATGTCTTTATGTGAGACATCATGAATCGTGTACCATTTGCTTTGGGTACAGGATCGATTGCATGTGCTATAATATTTGTCATTTCTAAATTTTTCCAAATGCCCAGAGGCATTAAGAAGGGAAAAGGTCTAGAATTGGATATGACTAAAATGATTAAACAATTGTCGAGGACAATCTGAGGTTTACCAAAGATTGGTTGCTCAGGGACAGTTGGACGTATAGTGCTAATTTTGGAAGGACCATATTGACATATTCTGAAAAGAGGCATCTCTTATTCAGAAGTGATAGTCAAAATAAGAATATGGAGTTGTCTCCATAGGTGGAAGTTATCTGTGTAAGATTAGAAAACTTAATGCAAGAAGCATGTCCAAAGCAATGTACTTTGAATATGAGACTTAGTTTCCATGGAGTTGATCTCCATTGGAATACCTTATAATGACTGTTGACAAGTCTTTGTGACTTTGTACATATTCATTACAGGAGGGTCAGTGCATATAAGTTTAAAATCTAAACAGATTTCGATAAATGATAGGAATTTGAAATTCTCACATTTTTCGATAAGGATTTGGGAGTGTGAAATTAGAATCATTGAAATTATGTTCAATTGGTTTATTTCACAAAGTAAGGATCATAGACAAACATAGAGTGCATACTTGGTGTATGGCAAACCATCCACAGTCGGTCATATGTTGGAAGTAGATATGAATCAAGACTGTCATGGGTTGGTTTGTAGAGGTCCAAGTTGGTGGACAAAGTGGTGCTACAACACTCATGAGTGCTCATAAGTTCTGAGTATTGGATTCAACCTGCGCTCATTTGAATCACTTCATGGATTTTATCACGAGTGATCATGAGACGATAATATCTTATATTCTTCAAACCTGGAGATATGAGTTGTTACTATGAGTTGGTTATACATTGATTGCACGAAAACGCATTTGATAACTCGATGTTATAAAACGTGCCTTTGTGTATGATTCAACAAGTAGTAGAACAAGCCATATGAGTCGAAGTTTATCCATTCCTTTTACCTTCGGGATAAAAGCGATATCTGTGGGCCCGTCGATGATTTAGCGATGACACATGTGAGTGCTTGGCCAAGCCAGGACTGATTTGATTTGTTCAATCAGTCAGTCATCATAAACCGAAAATCGGGAAACAACAAATGGACAGAGAGAATGATTATAATCCATGTCTCAGTTCATATGATATCTAGAATGGAGGAATATATGATCCCTTATCTAATGGACAAGTCATTGACAAGGTCAGAGTTCGACAGCGGCTTTAAGAGCTACGATTGCCAGTTAGGTTTTGAAGTCATACTCAATAATAGTTTTAGACTTATCCAAGTGGGAGACTGTTGGATTAATGTCTAAGTCCATAACTATATTTGGTATGTACTTGACCCGACCCGACATGGTCTATTTGGGTTGCACTTCACCGGCACAATTTATATGGATAGTCTTTTGAGAATAGTATATTTATGATTTATATTAATATATTATAAGTTCTAATATATTAATATGGAATCATATTATTTAATTAGTATTGATCAAGAATTAATTTAGAATTAATTAAGTGATCAAAAAGAACTAATTAAATATGGACTCTTATATATATGGAATGGGCCAAGTTCATTTAGGTTGGGCTAAGCTTTCATGGATGGTCCATGGAGCTTTTAACCCATGGATCCTATGTAAATGAAAGGTCATGGGTATTAGGGTTTACATGGATGTAACCCTAATCCTCCATAATATATAAAGGGGTCCTTGGCTCACAAAATTGGAACAAGTGTGTGAAAATAAGAGTGGGCCGATTTTAGTGTGCATACATATTCTCTCAAGTTCTTCCAAGGTGTTTGGTGATTTGTGATTCCATTTGAGGCTTCCACACTATTGGGGCTAAGCTCTTAAAGCTTGAAGACATCAAGCTACATCAAAAGGTATGTCATCTAACTAGAACTTTGTAGTATAGGTGCTTCATAATATGCTAGTTAGGATGAAACCTTGGAATAGTTAATATTTGTATGTATAATAGAGAAAACATAGATCCAAGGTTTATAGGGTTGCATGTACACCATATATAATCTCCTTAAGTCCCTAGGGCTGATCTTTTATCAGCCTCCAATTCCCCATATCGAACCTTGAGAACCCTAATCATCTTTCCCTCTTACTTGTGAGCTAGTGTGGTGCTTTTCGAGCCAAAGAAGAAAGAAGTTGGAAGAAGGAAGCAAGAATCCAACAAGAAAACCCTCATTTTTTAGATTGGCACTCTTCTGGACCTTAGAAAGTGTCAAAAATCCGATTTTTATTCCTCTATGTAGCTAGATCATGACTTTTGTCCCTTTTTCTCCTTATTCTTGGATTTTGCAATGAATGGTTCTCATAAAGTTTGAAAATTTATGAATCTCCAAGTCAAGGTGACCTTGTAGTAGCTTGGATTTGGTCTTTAACCATGTTTTGATGCCATGCATAGAGATTAAGTCATAACATCCCCTTTTTGACCCATTTTGGGTTCAATACATGCATTGGACATGCATGTCTATAAAGCTCCGACGTTTGGGATGGTTTTGATGCTAGAATCTTTTTTGGAAGGGATGGGTTCCAGATTTCAAGGATTTATTGCTTATTGGTTAAGCCCTTGAATCTTCAAGCCTTGTGGATGGGTTTTTGAACCATTAGAGTAGTCCTAATGGATAAAGTTGTAAACTTTATCCTTTTTGATAGCATTTGAGTCTAGATCTAAGCCTTGGAGTCCCTGGATGATTGGTTATCTGTATTATGATGATGCTATGCTGAGTGATCAGTGAGATCTGTTTATTTGTTGCTAGCTGGCTAATTGTATGGTTATTTGTATTATGTGCTCATGATTGGTTGGTAGTTGAGGCTTTATTACTTTGTGCGTAAGCCAAAAGGACGGGGCATTCCAACCCGATTGTTGAGGGCCTAGGGTATTCCATCCCGAGGATGATTGGACCCATAGTATATTGGCATTCCAACCCGACGGTTGAGGGGCCTGGGGTATTCCAACCTGATGGTGGATTGGGCCCATAGTATGTTGGCATTCCAACCCGATGGTTGAGGGGCCTGGGGTATTTCAACCAGATAGTTGATTGGGCCCATAGTATGTTGTTTTGTATTTGTGCTATTATTATATATTGGTATTTTGGGGGAACTCACTAGGATTTGGGCTTATAGTGTTGGATTACGTTTCAGGTACCTAAGAGGATCGTGGGAAGGCGAAGGCGTGATCGTGTACCTCCTCATGTTTTGTTTCACGATTTTGGGATTTCTCTGATATTGAACTTATTTTGAAAACAAATTGTAAACAATGATGGTTTTTGGGTTTATTTAAAAGTTTAAATTTTTCTTGAATTTTATGAGTGTTACAAAGAAGCCCAAGGTTGTGGATACGAGGGGGTAGGGCCAGCAGGCCGAGGCTGCTGCGGCAAGTGCGGCAGGTCGCACGAGGGGACGTTCAGGGTGGGTGGTTCTGGCTGTTTCAAGTGCGGTCGGACTGGTCATATCAGCATGGATTGTACTGCTACCACCACCATCACCCTGGTATCTGATATGATTTTCTTGAAGTGCAATTAATGGGGCCATAAGAAGGCCTCATTGTCCGAGTTTGGCTGCAGCAGGACCGGTGTCAGCACCCACTCTTGCGACTCTCTGGATTACTAATGGCCACTACGGCCGGGTAGATGCAACAGCGGCGAAGAGCAGGGCTTTCCAGCTGACAGCAGAGGAGGCGCGTGCAGCTCCCGATGTTGTAACGGGTATGTTTCTGCTCCCTATCTCTTTATTTATATTGAATTGTTTTGTGATATGTCACCGGCTTAACTCTGTCTTTCTGAGGGCGGTAATGAAGAGCCTGTGCATTACAACAAAGAAGATGATACCATCAGTCGTTGTCTGGGAGGTGGTCCCGGAACGTGGCTTCGATGATCAAGTCAGTGAGGGTCTGAGAGAGAGAGAGGGTTAAAAGCTTAAAGGGAGTGTTGAATGGCTAGAGATATTGACCCCTTCTCTTGGGGGAGAAGGATGTCTTTTATACTTTTGGATATGGGGAATAGATCCCCGATAGTATCTTCTACATTTTCAGGTTTGGCAGGGGCTGATGGCTTTTGATTGGAGGATCGTGTTTCATGAGTGGTTGTTCGCTATTGGTGCAGATTCTGCAAGAAGCGGCGTCCAGAGCACTACACCTGTCACTCTAGGGAACTCTTGGTATTGTTTTGTCTGCAACTTTAGCCTTGGCACTTGGGCACCAAGGAAAGGATAAAGGGTCTCGAAGGTGAGGGCGAATGCCCGACGTTAGTTACGCATTGCTCCTTGTTTGATCCGTCTGTTGACCTAGTGATTGTGTTATCTTTGAAGGATTCCCGGTGGTATACGTCAACAAGTTCCCTTGGCTAGTAGACGTCAGCGTGGGCTTAAGGTAGCTGAGTTGTTCTAGCTTGGATCTAGAAAGACGTTCGGAGATGATAGCTTCTGACGACCGCTGACGTGACAGAGACGTTTTCGCAGACGGTTTTCATCATTGTAACCGGTTGGGCTTCCCTCCTGCATTTAAAACTTGTCCATTTTAGTCGAACTTCCTTTTCCTGGTTCTTTTCACTTCTGCTGCTTCTTTTCATTTCTTCTCCTGTTTCTACTTCTTCGACGAACCATGGATGGATTGAATACCGTGATCGTTCCTTCTTCAGGTGAGTTCACCTCTCTTCAAGAGCGGTTTGGTTTTCTTCCCGAGCATGGCATGGAGTATCCTCGAAAAGGGGGCAATAATTTCTCGTCCACCGGAGGAGAAGGTCGGGGTCCCTATTCCGATCTTCGAGGCCGGTCTGAGGCTGCCGATGACGAATTTCTTTGACGAGATAATGCGCCTATATGGCTTTCGTGTGGACGATCTGAGTCCAAACGTCATCAACAAGATTGTTGCCTTTGAAATTGTCTGCTGGGCCCATCGAGTTCTGCCACAATTTTGGGCCTTCAAAGCTTTCTTCAATTCTTCTACACAATCCGGTGGTCGTACCTTTTCCCAAAGGCTGGTGTTCATGCCTTCACCATCAACCAAAAAGCTCCAAAGAAGAACTGGCAGGATCGGTGGCTCTGGGTGAATGGCAATCTTGTGGGTTTTCGTTATCCTCGCTTGACCATTTTTTCCGATCGAGCACCGGAATTGTTTGGGGCCAGCGTCAATATGGTACAAGCACTGAAGAGCATTTGTGTTAACGACGAGGATTGGGAGGACCACGTGCTTGCTACGGTTGGGATGAGTGCTGCCTGGAGGGCCCGAAGGATGATGCCTCAATTAAACATCGAGAAAGACGGTAATCACTTCTTCTTTCCCACCCCCTTGATATACTCTCACTTATGCGTTGTGTGAACTGTGTTTGGATTTTTGCTCACTTGTAGGTCATGAGAGGATTATTCCCTTTGAGATGGCATTAAGTGGACATTTTTAGGGCACCCTACAATACCGGGAGATTCCCTTGGTTGAGACGCTTCCTCCGCCGGTCAGTCTTGACTGTGCTTTGGCTCTCGGCGGTCCTTCATTCGTTTCTCCACCTAGGTCCGATTCTCCTGCTGGCCTGGTGCTGGTTGATACACCTGTTGGTAATGTTTCTCGTGAAGATCCCTGCCCTCGGATACTAAGGGCGAGGAGCCGTCAACTGAGCTAATCCACCACAGGACTCACGCGGCCTCTAATCGGCGGCTTTCCTGGCTGGATTCGCCACAGGTGGAGCCTACCCCAAAATATTAGGGTTTCCATAACAGGAAAGTACGCCCAACGTACAAGATGTACACCCTAGTACGCTCAGTTTACATGCGTACGCATGAGGTACTCCCCCAAGGCCATTTAACGAAAATGCCACTAGGGCCCTTTTGCACCCTTTCTTGAACTTAGGGTCCACACGGGGCATAATTCCCAGACTCCATTTTCTTCCCATAAAGTTCTGAATATAACGACAGAATACGTCCAATACCAGATCCAAGGTCAAAATGTCATTAGGTTTCATAAATATTCCAACTTTATGAGCTTGCATGCTTAATAAGTGCTTAATCCATAAAAAACCCAACATCTTAATGCCTTAAGACACTCCATAACCTGCATGGGACAAAACCAACCATTGGGACTCCATTTTTATGACTTAAGACCCCTCCTAGGGCACGAAAGGACAACTTAATGGGTCAAGAACATGCCATGCTCAATATCTAACATTTTGGGACCAAAAAGCATCATTAAAACACCCATTTCTAGATCTATATGATGGAGGGGAAAAGTTGAAAGCTTTATACCTTCAAAAGGTTCCAAATGAGGTAGATATCCTAGATCAAAAGTGCTTTACTTCTGAAAGATGAGCTCCACTTCCTTCCCTCTTCTTCACGCCACAAAACACACACTCTCTTAAGCTTGGAATGGCTTCATAAGGTGAATTAGGGTTACAAAACGTAATAAGAGGATGGGGCTGATGAAATGAGGGGTAAGGAGACTATAATGAGGTTTAAATATGAGACACACATCAAAAGATTAGGGTTTCCATAACAGGAAAGTACGCCCAACATACAAGATGTACGCCCAGCATACATGCGTACGCATGGCGTACTTTTTTCAATGCCATTTTACGAAAATGCCACTAGGGCCCTTTTGCACGCTTTCTTGAACTTAGGGTCCAAAATGCAACATAATTAAATTATAGGATTAAGATTAGAAGCATCTCATCATCGAGATGTTATACCATCATTCCCTTTTACAGGCCTGGTTGACTTCTGCAAATGCTTGCGATGTGTCCTGGTCTTCCGAAATTGTTACACCAGAACTCCTCAAATTTACCTAGATAATAAAGTCCACAATTATTTCACAAGGGGAGTTTTCCCAAATATCCCCTTGGCCGAGTCGGTGATCTCTCACGAGGCTTCCTCTCCTCTCTTTCCTTCCACAAGGGCTCACTGGATTTTCCTTTGTTGGTTCCTTCCCACTTGTTCGTGAGTTTTTTGGACTTTTTCTTACTCCTTCTTGAGTTCTTGATCACTGGTTCCTTAACACTGAAGGCTAAATCTTTAGCTACTTCGAAGGTATTGGTCTAGCATGCTTGCACCTCGATCCAAATATAGGGAGCTAACCATTGGGGGTATGCATCGATCTTCTAGATCTCTAAGTTGACCAACGCAGGGCATATGGTGACATGGTACTCAAAGCGTACCATGTAGAAGCCAAACCTGATTCCTTGTTGCTAAGATGACTGAATTCCTGATCCACTCATGCCATGTGTTTTCCAGAATGGAATTCCTTTGTCGTCTGCTCCTTTAGCTCTTCCCAGGTGGTTTCATAGGCTTCATCTACGCCTAAGTTCTTGACCTGGATACTCCACCGGAGGAGAGCTCTTCCCATGAACGTACATGTTGCAAACTTAACACTATGTTCATCATCACACTTGCTTTGTATCTCTTTTATCAAGTGGATCAAACTATCTACTCCTCTGTTTCCATAAAAAGATCTCGGCTTATTGTTAATAAAATCCTGATAGGTTCTTGTCATTTGAATATGTTCCTTATTGATTCCCTCATCCATACTTGCTCTGAGATTCCCTAACACATCAAAAACTTGACGCTGAGTCATGGTATGAATGCTGGTCGAGTCAATCAAGGTTAGCATTAAAGGATTATTATCCTGAAATGACAGCAAGAAGGTTACTCGTTGTTCATTTGATTAACTAATCGGGTTGTCATTCTATCCTTGATTTACAGAGACAATACTACTTCTTCCATTTGTAGGGTACTTTAGTTGTTTTCCTAACAACTTGTCTTCTTTTCGCTTGTTAACCTAAAGACTTTACTTTTATCCTATGTACCTTTTCTTTTATTGTCATTTTCTCCCTTATCACGACGTGTTATTGTTGCCGTCCTAGCAACTCATATTATGAATGGAGTTTCCTAATTATGGTAGGCTATTCTTGCTTCCTTTACAACTTATATTATGAATGGAAATTTCTTATTATTCCAAGGAAATCTCTCTTCCTAGCCCTCAATATTCTAAATAGCTAAAACTCCTAAAGGTTTTTTATATCTAGGTTATCAAAAACTTTGGGTAAAAAGTGATAAATTTCAAAATTTTGGAACATGTGTGTTCGTGCGCCCCACGCACCTGCAGCAGCATATGAACATTAAAGTTTATTTTTGGCCTCGATCTACACTTTTCCAACATTCCTTTGGTCCCCCCTATCTGTCTAGATTGGGTCCCACACGCACGACACACACATTGCACGCTTGCTCCCGAGCTTTGATTTCTGCATCTCTTTTGACTCCTCTACTTCTAGGTAGCCTTCGTACTTAATCTCATCTCTTATTTAGGCTTAATTTTGTGTTTTAGTGGTTTTTATAGGTTTTTGCATTTGGGTGGATTTTGGTTGAATTTCTTGAAATGGATGAGTAATTTAGTTAACCATACTACCAAATTTACTTCCTAGATACTTAATTTCGTGTTTATTTCATCCATTGATCATCATTTTGAGTTTTTAGAATTTGAAATTTTTTCTAAACTTTTAACTAAATCCTTAAATTTTTAATGTTTTAGGCAAAATGAACTACCTATTTGTATTGACTAGAAGCCTAGTCGAATATCCCTACGTGGTTATTATGTTGAAATTTGGACGAAAGAGCGGTTTTCGAAACCTACTGTTCTTCGTGTTCTTGGAGCACGCTGCAGAGAGGCATGTTGTTTTGCTCCAAATTGAATTTCTTAATAACCTTTATAAATTCACGCTTTGAAATTTTTGGCAAGTATTAATGAATTATTTTATACATAACTGATTTGTACAAAAAACTTTGTAACTTATACATTTTAAAATTCAATATATGATCAATATGCTTTATAATATAGTATAGATATAGATATAGATATAGATATAGATATAGAGGCCTAGGTTATTCTATTCAAACTAATTATTGTGTTATTGTATGCATAAATATGGGCCAATCATTTTACTTATTTTAAGAAAGTGATTAATACATATGTTTGAATTAAAAATAATCGAAAAATACCATCTAATTTAACTAGAAGGGTATTTCAGTCAATTAACATAGATTTAATAAAGGAAGTTTGCGATTTTAAGGGATCATAGATTCTATTAATTTTAAAAATCTGATTTTACGAATTATTAGGTTTTTAATTCGGACATTCTGACAGAATATGTTTGAATATATTCAAAAATAAAAAAATTCTTGAACCATAAAATAATAAAAATATTCTTGAACATATTTTTCTCGTAGAATAACAAATTCTCGAACCAGCAACTGAAGAATTAAAACAAAAATTATATTAATTCTTATAGAATACATGTAACAATTGCTAAGAATTACATTTATTGTTAATGAATAAAACTAAAAAACTTTCAAATCGGGGAAAAAAACATCAAAATCTAACAAATACACTAATTTATTCTAAAAGAATAATGTTGCTAAGAGGCGTCGTTCAAATTTCGTGGTCCGTTCTTCAAGCATCAACTTCTGTCAAAACAAAACCAAATTGTAGTTTAAATTCCAACAGAATTGGAATTCATGATTCCATTCCAACATAATTGGAATTCATGATTCCATTCCAACAGAATTGGAATTCCCTACCCGAAAACCCCTTGGTGTCCCGAATCTTGTCACGAAGTTCCCTACCCGAAGTTCCTTCAAATTATTAAAGAACGCCGCTTTGATCATCAATAAATCATTAATCACGTTTTGTGACAGCTTATTCTCACAACAGGACACAAGATAAATCTCATATAGTAGTTTCCTCGAATAATCAAAGGCGACCACTTCAATCATCAAAAAATAATGATTCATAGCAGTTGGTAAAGACGAGATAAATCAGATCTAAAGATTAATCGAACAAATTTAAATTGATGTAATACTACGACGAATTCCAAAAAGGAAATCCAAAAACTATGATAATTGTAATAAGAAGATTCAGATTTCGTATGAACAACGGTTGTCTGATTCACCAATAACAATGCTTATCAATCATTAAAACAACAAAAATAACTTAATCGATTTATAAACAAGTAATCGGAGATCCATCCATAACGAAAACCTCCGATTAACAATCAAATAAACATCAATCAACGTGAATCAATACAAGAGAACATAATCAAACAACTAGTAAAAAAAGTTGCAAACAAAATCGAATTGAGAAATTCAGCAAACTTACTGATCAACAGGGATAGATAAGAAGATCTCTAGGGTTTTCGATTGTGGCCGAGAGATGAGCGATTGAGAGAGAGGCGGCCAATCAGACATATTTATAAATCATTAATCACGAATTACTAAATTGGAGAGATTAGGTCAATACCATGATTATAGGGATTAATTTTGGAAGTTACCAAACAAATTACTAAATTACCCTTATTTATTTATTTAATTATTTAATTTTTTGTTTAATTTTGATTGACCCACATTTATGCATCCAATAACACAATACTTACTTTAAACAAATGAACCTAGCTCTAGATATAGATATAGATATTAAATAAGAGAACTTATATATTTTGATGTTTGAAAAAATAACATATACAAAATTCTCAATAAAAGGGATTTTAAAAAATGTTTTATTTGTGGAAATATATATTTCACATCTTTGTGAAACGAACCATGATTTCAAAAAAATATTTTATTTATAGAAAAATCATTTTAAGTTAACATTTATGTGGATTGTATTAATATTCTTGATGAGAATTAAATTCTCTAAGATCGTTTAGATTCGTAACAGATTTAGACAAACACAATAAAAGCAAAGAACACCAGACGAATCAAACAAGAGCTGAATGATTAATATGCTCCACCTCAGAAGAGATCGATAAAGAACTTCGACTGTAGATGTGTGCTACGATTACAGTACATTGAAAGGAATAATAATTAAGAAGCGTACAGAGAACGATGCATGCATGCATCTTATAAAGTAAACCCTAATATCATAAACACGGCTGGATAGGCCCAGAACCGTGATAAGAATGGACCGAGGTAACAAGCCCAATGACACAACTCCTAGACTCAACAATCTCCCCCTTTGCGTCAATTGAGGCGAGAGATCATTTCAGTTGAGTGAGAGTAGATTTCTTCATAGTCTTGAATAACTTGAGTATGATGGCGAGAAGACTTTGATGGAAGTCAATATACCACTGAAGCATATCCGAAATTTTTTTCTTATCAGAATCACTGTTTTGCCTACACCTGTGAATGATGCCAAGAATGTGCTCCAGACAAGTAGTGGAGAACAGGTGTTTATTATCAAGAGCGAACAAGCACTTTTGGCCTTAGGCTCTGTTGAACATGACTGTGTGATACTTCAGGTCAATCCTACCCATCAGCATCTTGTTAACATCGCTTGCCTTCCCAATTCGTTTGATTGGCTTCGTCCTTAAGGTAGAGGCGATCTCTTGATCCATCTTGGCAACCTCATGAATGTAAGAAACTAACCTTCGCTTGATGTGATCGATGATAGGCTCGTACTGCTGTTGATCAGTTAGCAAAATGTTATTAAGGAGGATCCAGTCGTGTGGGTTTAAGTTCGGCAGATCAACAAGAGAGATCATATGAACCGAGTTGTCAGAGACTCGGGTCACCCTGAACTTCACATTTATAAAATTCCCCACTGAAGTTGGTTTCAACACCTTGTTCGTTGTGATCTTTTGTGTGCTCCAGTTCAAGTATTGTGGTTGAGATAATGCAAGATAGTAGTAAATTAATTCTTGGTCAACCTTTGGGTCAGGATAGGGAATAGCGGCGATTGGCTCAAAGCAATGAAACACAAATGCCTTTCGGGTGATAGGCATGTCGAACTGAGTGTCTCTTGAATTCTCACGATCAAACAAGATGACCGGTTCAAGCCAATGAGTGCTAGGAGACTTGATTGCTTCTTTTAAGAGTTTCTCCAATGACCACAAAGGAAATAGAGTTTTGCTACAATCCAATGCGTCGTGAGCTTCTTTTCGTTTTCTTTCCCTCTCTCCTTCTTCTCTTGCGATACGAAGATTTTCATTAAGCTCTCGGTCACGTTGCTTTCTTTTGAGATCATCTTCTCCGGTTTCTTCCTCATCACTATCATCGATTATATTTTTTGCTTTTGTCCTTCACACTAGAATCTGAAGCTTTATTAACCTTCGGTTCAGTGGTGACTTTCGGTTGTGAAGAGATTTGAATAGGTTTGCTTGTTGGAGGTTGTGGGGGTTGACCCTGACATGCTTCCCCCCTTGTTTCGGAGGGACTCCAGTCTCCGGAACACCTTCTATACGGCTCAACATTTCAAGAGCAAGTCTCAGCTTCTCAGCGAAGTGCCATTGGACGGTGAGAGTAAGAACCGAATCATGTGCCTCTAGGATATTGGACAAAAGAGAGTGCATATCACTAACACAACTTTTGATAACTTCTCTCTCAGACTTGAGATCATCAATTTCATTGATCGCCTGATTGAGCTTCAAGGACTGAGTATTGAGTTGAGTAGTGCGAAGAGCCAGTTCATCCATGATTTTGTTTTCCCCTGCTAACTCAGTCTGGAGTTGATCAAGACGAGACTTGACTGAAGATACGAACTCTCCATTGTCAGTTTTATTCCCCGTTCTAATTCTTTCAAAATGCTTCTTCTCATCTGAAGCGAAGTGGTGAGATTCTTAATACTAGCATTCACCATATTATTATTCTTTTTAGCAGCTGCTTGGAGAGAATCCAAAAACACTTGAGCATCTGAGATTAGTTTTTCGACATTTTCGGTCGCTTTCTTGCATTCCTTTGTTGTTTCTTCAACAGCGATGGTGGCTTTCTGGCAAGAGGAGGTGGAAGCTTCAATGCCTTTGGTAGCTTTGGAAATAGAGGAGTCATGCACCTTGACAAAAGTTGCCAACATAGCTTTGATATCAGTCTCTGAGTAAGTCTCGCTTGGAGTGGAAGATGAAGAGTAAATCAGCTTGTCAAGTTTCTCGTTAAGATCCTTTAAATGTCATTTCGTTACAGGAGCATCATCATCAGCATCATCGCTCTGAACTCTGTAGGGGCTATAATAGAAGGAATCAAAGTCAACATCCTCCTCACTGAGAACGGTGTCAGATTCGTTTGAGATAGGTGGAGATAGAGATTTAGAGGTAATCGTGGTTTCAGTCCCTGAAGTAGGTGCCCCCGTATCAGATACATTGACACGAACTTGAGGTTCGGTTGTAGTAGTGGTGGTGGTGGTAATTTTAGTGAATAGGGGGGTTGGTATTGGTATAGAAGTTGTAGTTGGAGAACAGATTGGAGGAGGGCATGGAGCAATTATGATAGGAACAGTGCGAGTAGGAGAGGAAGGAGGCAAGTTTCGGTTAACCTGAAGAGCCGGTGAACGTGGAGGCGAAGCTCCTCGGAGAAAACTCTCATTTTGAGAATGTTCACTATCGCTTGACTCTCGTTTTGGTTGTTGGTTAGAGGGAACATAGTCTGAATCACTTGAAGACTGAGCCTTTGGCTTGGGCGCCTTCTTCTTGATCATTCGCTTCTTAGGAGCGGAAGTAGATGCTTGTTCTGACTTTCGCTTTTTAGGCGTAGCAGCTTTAGATGATGGTCCTTCCTTGTTGCTTTTTCGTTGATCAACCTTCTTCCCTCGTTTCGCTGGTCTATCAGCGGCATTCATCGATCTATGTATTTCAGGGGTTAGCTGCCTCGGTCCCGTAGGAGGAAGCTTCTTTTATTCACTAATGAGCTTGCTTTCCCCCGAAACACAGTTGTACATTCTCTCAGGAATTGAACCAACGAACAAAAATTTTGGTAGGATCGGCGACAATAATCTTTATCGTGTGAAAAGTGGCGATTGATGACATCAAAGAGTCTGCCATTACTGGAATGTGGAATTTCTCCATTGCCCATTGAGTAACTAAGGTCCAAAACCTGCCACATGAGATTTCAGAATAACAATAAGATGAGTTTAGGCTTTGTACCAGTTGAGTCTAGAGAATAGACCCATAGTCCATGTTGATCCTATAGTAAAGACCATAGAGGAGAGTCATAAATGATTTGCTTGCCCCGTCAGACCCTACAACCCTCTCTGATAAGCCCTTGAAAAGAAGAGCAAATAGACCATTCCATTGTGGAGGAAGGCATGACTTATTGAATTTTGTCACTGTTGTAAGAACTTCGGTGTACCCCATATTGTAAAACATGGTCAAAAGCTGAGTCGTGATGATTGAGTCTGGGTTCATCATGGAGTCGTTGATGATTAGCCTTAGCAATGATCAAAACCTAACCTTTGAAATCGAAGTCTTCTGATAAAAAATCTCAAAGAAAAACCTTTCCTTAGCTTTGTCGTATGAAGCCGATGAATAAATTTGAGACAAGAGAGACATTGGAACAGATTCAACCTTGGTGAGGGCAATCACGAGTGGTGAATATTTGATGCATTCAACCACATGAAGCATGTAAGGATCATACTGAAAAGGAGAGAGTTCGATGATCAGGTTTAGATTTGGCTTGATGGTGAGAAGCGAGGACTGTGCGCTTTGTTCTTGAACGGAGGATGAGTCAGCCATTGTTGAAACTTGAAGTGAAGAAGATGAACAGTAGAGAGAAATCGTCATTTAATGCTCGAGAGGATTTTGTAAGTGGTAAAGAGGTAAAAGTGAGGTGAGAAAACCCTTTATACGATTACCATGAGAGAGAGAAATTCGGAGTGATGATTGCACGATCTTGTGAAGCGACGCCTGAAAAAGTGTGATTTGACAACTGTTACCCCGAAAAGTGTGTCAATCGTGTCAGGCGGCTTGAGAAAAGGAAACGATTCAAATTCACGCTCCTTTTAAATTCTTATCCATTCACCGCCTCTTTAATTTTAAAACTGTTCAAATTCCCTTTGAAATGTGGACTCACCCTTTCGCTTTTATTGGTATTGACTAGCCATCGCTCCCAAACATTGTCTAACATCATAACATATTGAACCGAAACAATAGATCTGAGAAATAGGCATTAGTACCATGATTAAGACTTGTGGAAAATCATTAAGATCTTCATACAAGAGTGTGCCAAAGAAAAAGAAATAAAACAAAGTATTTGTGGGATATAAGTGATGTCAATTAAGACACAAAACTGTGGATCCCGGGCACGAATCTCTTCCTTCAAAGTCAAGAGAGACTTAGAAGTGTCCGTGTGGTTTCCCGTTAAAATACGATCAAATGCTTATTAAGAAGCATTGAAAGGCATCTTTTCAGTATAAGGTTATTAGGGTGGCTTTCGCTTCAATCAAACTACGAAACTTGATATAAGACCGAAAGTTGGATGAAGTACTTGTGAGACTAGTGTACTCTATAAAACAAGTCGGTTTGATCAATTTTCAGTGACTTGGTGATATTGTAGAAATCTCAAAAACAAAAAGAAACTGGATCTTTTGGGTAGAAAATAAAAAGAGATTTCTTGGTACCTCCTACTAAAGTGGTTTCGTTAATACTTGGGTGAAAACTAGAACGTGTGATTGTTCACCGTCAATTCATTGTAGGTGTTGGATTTTGGGTTTCACATAGTACGTGGTGAAACGAAACTTTGATCATGAACACAGATGCTGTATAACCGTAAACCTCAGTGGTAAATTCTGAGAGTCTCAAGGGTTACGTTTATGAACCGAAATGTGATGGAGAAAAGTGTGAAGGTGGTTAAAGAACCGAAAGTACCTCTGCTATATAGTAAGGACCGAGCAGAAAACTCTTAACTCAATATGAGAAGAGTAAGGTAGCTCATGACTTGAGTGATTTTAGCAGCCTTATTGGGAAGAACCAATTTATATATATTGAATCAGTAAGGCTTCACTTAGAGTCGTCGAGGCTTAGGACAACATGCAGCAGCATACTTCTAGGGACACTTAGCTAGTACAAAGATAAAGAGAGTTATACCTGTCCCAGCTTCATCATCTGAAGTCGTCCATGAGTCCTCTCAGTGTGATATTTTTTGGTATTTTGATTTATTTTGAAAAAGAAAAGAAATTAAAACTAAACACAAAATAAAATATTATTGATCATTTTGATTTTTCTGAAAAATAACAATAAAAACAGAAAAGAAAATATTTTTGGATTTTAAGAAAAGAAATGATCTCTCTTGCTGATCTGCCGAACTTAAAGCCACACGACTGGATCCTCCTGAACAACATTTTGCTAACTGATCAACAGCAGTACGAGCCTATCATCGATCACATCAAGCGAATGTTAGTTTCTTACATTCATGAGGTTGCCAAAATGGATCAAGAGATCGCCTCTGCCTTAAGGAAGAAGCCTACAATCAAACCAATTGGGAAGGAAAGCGATGTTAACAAGATGCTGGTGGGTAGGATTGACCCGAAGTATCACACAGTCATGTTCACCAGAGCCGAAGGCCAAAAGTTCTTGTTCGCTCTTGATGATAAACACCTGTTCTCCACTACTTTTCTGGAGCACATTCTTAACATCATTCACAGGTGTAGGCAAAACAGTGATGCTAATAAGAAATTTTTTTCGGATATGCTTCGGTGGTATAATGACTTCCGTCAAACTCTTCTCGCCATCATGCCGAAGTTTTTCAAGACTGTGAAGAAATCTACTCTCACTCAACCGAAATGATCTCTCACCTCAATTGACGCAAAGGGGGAGATTGTTGAGTCTAGGAGTTGCGTCATTGGGCTTGTTAACTCGGTCCAATGTTATCATGGTTCTGGGCCTATCCAACAGTGTTTATGATATTAGGGTTTACTTTAGAAGATGCATGCATGTATCATTCTCTGTACGCTTCTTAATTATTATTCCTTTCATTGTACTATAAGCCTAGCACACCTCTACAGTCGAAGTTCTTTATCGAGCTCTTCTAAGGTGGAGCATATTAATCATTCAGCTCTTGTTTGATTAAAAAAAAGATATACATAGTGTACAAAATATACAACCAAAATTTCACCTTAGAAGTAATGAAGCGAAATGGACCGAGCATTCGGTTCATTTCGGTTCCCGAAAAATCTGGAATCGAAATAGACCGAGCGTTTGCTCTATTTTGCTTGTCCAATTTTAATGAGGCGAAAGTGGATTCGGTACTGATTCAGCTTCCATTATTCATAAGCCTTGGAGTATTTTATTAAAACTTGCTTCTGGTAAGGCTTTCGTGAATATGTCAGCTAATTGATCAGCAGATCGAACAAAGTGGATCTCAACGTTACCATCTTCTACGTGATCCTTGCTGAAGTGGTATCTCAGTGCTATATGTTTCGTTTTTGAGTGTTGCACTGGGTTGTGACATATCCGAATAGCGCTTTCTGAGTCAGAATAGAGAGGAATTTTCTTCATGTTTAGGCCATAGTCTCTAAGTTGACTTTGTATCCATATGACCTGAAGTGCAAGACGTTGCGGTGATGTATTCAGCTTCGGCCGTAGAAAGAGACACACACGTTTGTTTCTTGGATTGCCAGCTAACGAGTTTTCCATAAAGGAATTGACACCCGCCAGTTGTGCTCTTTCGGTCCAGACCACATCCTCCAAGATCGGCATCGGAGAATGCTTGAACAAAGAAGCCTGATTTCGCAGGGTACCAAAGACCGAGAGACGAGGTTCGCTTCAAATATCTGAAGATATTTTTCACAGCGACCATATGAGGTTTACATGGATTAGCTTGGAACCTGGCACAATAACAGACAGAAAACATAATATCTGGTCTACTAGTTCTTACATACATTAGAGACCCTATCATTTGACGATAGAGGGTCATATCAGCAGCTGGTTTCTCCAGAGATGGTGTTAGCTTCATTCTGAATGCCATTGGAACCTTTACTTTAGAATCTCCCATCATAGCAAACTTCGCCAGTAGAGTCTTGAACCGAAGAATATGCCTTCTAGTCCCTTTCTAGTCCCTTTCTTATGTTCAGTCCAAGGAAAAAGTTAATCGGACCCATTGAGCTCATCTCAAATTTAGTCTGCATCAACTTCCGGAATTCAGTCGTTAAGCTAGGATTCGTAGAACCGAAGATGATGTCATCGACATAGATTTGGACGATCATTAGATGGTTACCCTCTTTCTTGCGAAAGAAGGTTGGGTCAACAGAAAATTGTTTGAATTTTAACGTTTTAAGAAAGCGAGTTAATGTTTCATACCAGGCTCTAGGAGCTTGCTTTAGACCATAAACCGCTTTGTACAGAATATAGCAATGATCAGGATACTTCTCATTCACAAACCCCGGTGGTTGCTCCACATATACAGTCTCTTCTAGTTCTCGATTCAAGAATGCACACTTGACGTCCATTTGAAAAACTTCAAAATTCTTGTGAGCAGCGTATGCCAGAAAGATCCGAACTGATTCCAACCTTGCTACAGGAGCGAAGGTTTCTTCAGAATCTATACCTTCTGCCTGACAATATCCCTTAACCACTAGCCTTGCCTTGTTGCGTATCACGTTCCCTTCTTTGTCCATCTTGTTCCGGAATACCCATTTTAATCCAACCACAGATGCATCCTTTGGTATAGGAATCACTCTCTAGACTCGGTTTCGCTCAAACTCATTGAGTTCGTCTTGCATAGCCTGTACCCAATCAGAGTGATCAAGTGCAGTATTAACTGTTTTCGGCTCAATCTTGGAGACAAACGAATTAAACATGCAGAATTCCACTTGAGAGAATAGAGCTGTTTGCTTTGCTTTCAGTTGAGAGCGTGTAAGAACTCCCTCATATGATTCACCAATTACTTGAGTTTTCGGATGATATTTTCTCCATTTTGTGAGAGGAGGGTAGTTAGGATCATAAGCAGGATCCAATTCGTCATTGACATCTTCTTCAAATTCTGACTGAATGTCGTCATCATTCGTATTACCATTCTCCCCCTCGAATGATGAAACAATTTCAACATCAGGTTCAGAATTCTCCCCCTCGATTGGACTTTCATGGTTCATTGTTGGAGATGGGTTCTCCCCCTGGAAAGGCAAATCAGGTCGCTTTGATGTAGACGAACCCTCCCCCTGGATAGTGGTGCGGTCAATTGTGGGTTCGCTTGGACCTTGAGGTTCGCTAGGATCTTGAGGTTTGCTAGGATCTTGAGGTTCTCTTTCCATGGCTTTTGCAGCTTTGTTGATTATCTCCTTCAGGTTGTCAACCTTGTTATCGGCCGCTTTCGCTTCAGAGAGAATTTCATTCTCCGGTTCATCAAAGAGCAACATGTACTCTTCAAACATATTTGATATATGAGCCGTGACTTGACCTGTTTGTGGAAAGATCTCCTCTATTGGAATTTCGCTGGATTGAAGTTTCTTCATGTAATTGTCATCAAATGTGACATGAGAGGTTTCTTCTATCTTCTTTGATCTTTTATTCAGAACCCTATATGCCTTGGAGGTAAGAAAGAAGCCAAGAAAAATCCCTTCATCTTCCTTCACATCAAACTTGCTTCGATTCTCTTTAGAGTTAAAGATGAAGCACCTGGAACCGAAGACATGGAAGAATTTAACATTAGGCTTGCGATTATTCAAAATTTCATACGGTGTGATAGAAAATCGCTTATTGAGAAAGGTTCGATTCTGGGTATAGCAAGCGGTAGAAATCACATCAGCCCAAAAGTACACAGGTAGAGAAGCGAAGCTAAGAATGGTTTGGGCGGCTTCACACAACGAACGATTTCGTCTTTCAACGACACCATTTTACTATGGAGTATAGGGTGCAGAGAAGTTGTGAGTTACTCCCTTTTCGGCCAGAAATTCTTCAAAGTCGTTGTTTTTGAATTCTAACCCATTGTCACTTCGAACATTTCTCACTACCTTTCTCAGATTTACTTCCACCTGTTTTATGAAGTTTTTGAGTTGTGGAGTTGCCTCTGATCTCTATTTAAGAAAGAAAACCCAAGTGAAACGTGAAAAATCATCGACAATAACAAGAATGTACTTATTACCACCAATACTTTCTATGGCCGATGGACCGCATAGATCGATGTGTAGAAGCTCAAGAGGTTCGATGATCTTTGTGTTAACACATGTGGGATGACTATTCCGGCTTTGCTTTCCTATTTTTCATGCAACACACAAATGTTCCTTGTCAAACCTTAGAAGTGGCAGTCCTCGCACATGATCACCAAGAACCAGCTTGTTGATGTCTTTGAAGTTAAGGTGCGAGAGTCTTCGATGCCATAGCCAGCTTTCATTAGAATGGGCTTTCGTTAGAATACATATAGCAGGCTTCCCTCGTATCGGGTTTAGATTTAATCGATACATTTCACCTTTGTGTTGGGACTTCAACATAGATGTCTTAGTTTTCTTTTCAATGATCCCGGATCCTTCATCATCAAATGAGACCTTCAGACCAGTCCCTACAACCAATTGCGAGACACTTATGAGATTATGTTGCAATCCTTCTGATAGGTTTTCAGCATTCTAACACTCCTATGGTGTACATGCAACCCTAGAAATCTTGGATCTATGTTTGACTAAGATACATGCAAATAATTATTTTTCCAAGGTTCTTATCCTAACTAGCGTGGCATGGGGTACTTGAATAAAATAAAACTAGTAGAATTACTTACCTTGTATTAGTAGTTGATTGCTTGGAGTTTGAGAGCCTAGCACCAATAATGTGGATGCCTCAAATGGAAGTCACAAATCACCACAAACTTGGAAACTTGAGAGAATAGTCACAAACTTCTTGAAATCGGCCCTCTTAGTTTACACACATCAACTAGTGCAATTTCAAGAACCAAAGCCTCCTTTATATAGTGTGGTGGATTAGGGTTACATCCATGTAAACCCGAATACCCATGTCTTTTCATTTCCATGAGATCCATGGGTTAAAGCTCCATGGAGTATCCATGGACTTTCCATGCAAACCTAGCCCATTCCAAATAAGCATTAGCCCACACTATATAAATACAAGAGCCCATATTTAATTAGTCATACTTTTGATCTCTAAATTAATTCTAAATTAATTATAGATCAATACTAATTAAATAATATGATTTTATATTAATATATTAGAACTTATAATATATTAATAAATCCTAACTTATACTATTCTCAAAAGATTATCCGTAAATTGTTCGGGTGAAGTGCAACCCAAATGGACCATGCCGGGTCGGGTCAAGTACATACCAAATATAGTTATGGACTTAGACACTATCTCCAACAGTCTCCCACTTGGATAAGTCTAATAACTATAGTTGCAAGTATGACTTCAGGAACCGATCAACAATCGTAGCTCTTAAAACTCTGTTGAACTATGAAGCGCCATTTTAGATAAGTGATCATATAATCCTCTATTCTAGATATCAGCCGGACAAATACATGGAGCATGGTCTTGCTTATTGTCCAGCATTTGTTTCCCGATTTTCGATTTGTTTGACATAGAACTTAACTGAACACATCAATTTAGTTCTGACCGGGCCCGGTACATAGGTCAAAACAAAATCATCGAGGGGCCCAGATATCGCTTCTAATCCTAGAAGGAACAGATAAACTTCGACTCATATGTTTGTTCTACTACTTGTTGAATTACACACAAAAGCACGGTTTATAACATCGAGTTACCAATGCGTTTTCGTGCAATCAATGCATAACCAACTCATAGGCAACAAATCATATCTCTATGTTTGAAGACTTATATGATATTACCGTCTCACGATCACTCGAGATAAATTCCATGAAGTGATACAAGTGAGCGTGGGTTGAATCCAATACTCAGAACTTATGAGCACTCATGAGTGCTGTAGCCCCGCTTTGTCTAACGTCTTAGACCTCTACAAGCCAACCCATGACAGTCTTGATTCATATCTACTTCCAACATATGACCGACTGTGGAGAGTTTGAATAATATGATATAAACCATAACATAATTATTCTAGAAGTCAAAACATGCAAAAAGAAATAATAGTAAACGATTGACAAGAGATAGCAACACTTTACTCATAAATAACAACTTTTATTTATCATCAAATGTCAATTACATTTTTACAAATTTCAAGATTATCTAACTACTAAAACTAATATCATCCTTCAGCCCTATGCTCCGAGCATGCTGGAGATGCTTAGCCCGAGTCAGTCCCTTCGTGAGGGGATCTGCTGGGTTCTCATCCGATGATACCCTCTTTGCCACGAGGATTCCTTCTTCTATTCGATGTCTGATGAAGTGATATTTTCTGTCAATGTGTTTGGATCTCCCATGATCTCTTGGTTCCTTGGCTAAGGCAAACGCACTATTGCTGTCACAGAAAATCTCCATTGGCTCCTTTATAGCTGGTACAACTCCAAGGTCTCCGATGAAGTTCTTTAGCCATATAGCCTCCTTTGCTACCTCGCTTGCTGCTATATACTCTGATTCACAAGTGGAATCAGCCACTGTCTCCTGCTTGGAAGTTTTCCAAGTAATTGCCCCTCCGTTTAGAGTAAAGACCCAGCCCGACTGAGAGCGGAAATTATCCCTGTCAGTCTGAAAGCTAGCATCACTGTACCCTACAACTCTCAAGTCCTCACTGCCACCGAGGGTAAGGACCCAGTCCTTAGTCCTCCGTAGGTACTTGAGGATATTCTTTACCGCAGTCCAGTGTGCCTTGCCAGGGTTCCCCTGATACCTGCTAACCATGCTCAAAGCAAAGGCTACATCAGGTTGAGTACACGTCATAGCATACATGATCGATCCTACAGCTGAAGCATAAGGTATTCGACTCATTTCTGCTATCTCAGCCTCAGTACTAGGGCTTTGTGTCTTACTCAATCTGGCGTTACTCTGGATGGGTAACTCTCCTTTCTTGGAGTTATGCGTGTTGAACCTTTTCAACACTTTATCCACATAGGTGCTTTGACTAAGTCCAATTAGTCTTTTACTCCTGTTTCTCAAAATCCTTATCCTTAGGATATAGGCAGCTTCTCCAAGGTCCTTCACAGCGAAACACTTCCCAAGCCAGGACTTTACTTCCTGCAGGGTTGGGATGTCATTTCCTATGAGTAGTATGTCATCCACATATAGTACCAAAAAGCTGACTATACTCCCACTAGCCTTGATATAGACACAAGATTCATCTTCACTCCTTGAAAAAGCCAAATTCTTTGACTTTCTCATCAAAGCAAAGATTCCATCTGCGAGGTGCCTGTTTTAATCCATAAATGGATTTCTCGAGCTTACACACTCTACTGGGGTACTCTGTACTGACAAAACCCTCTGGCTGAACCATGTAAACATCTTCAGCCAACTTTCCATTAAGGAAAGCGGTTTTGACATCCATTTGCCATATTTCATAATCATGAAATGCAGCAATGGCTAACAGAACCCTAATAGACTTAATCTTGGCCACTGGTGAAAAGGTCTCATCATAATCAACTCCCGGAGTTTGAGAATAACCCTTTGCAACCAGTCGTGCCTTATAAGTGTGTACATTACCATTCATGTCGGTCTTCTTCTTGAAGATCCATTTGCACCCAACTATCTTACGATCAGGTACATTGTCAACCAAGTTCCAAACTTGATTGTCATACATGGACTGTATCTCGCTATCCATAGCCTCTTTCCATTTAGCAGCCTCAGGGCCTGCCATGGCTTCCGTGTAGCTGTTAGGCTCATCCAGATTTACCAGTGTGTTATCACTGATAAGTGTCTCACCTTTTGCAGTAATATGAAAACCATAATAATGCTCAGGTGCATTCCTAACTCTGGTGGAACGCCTTAGAGGTATAGATTCTTCAGTCGGCTCAACAAGATTTCCTCCTCAGGTTGAGGGCTAGGGTTTGAGGTTCCTTCACCACTTGACTCTTGAATTTCCTCAAGGTCAATTTGCCTCCCACTGTCTCCTTGGCTCATGAATTCTTTCTCTCGAAAGAATCCTCTTCTTGCTACAAAGACCACATTATCACAAGGTCTGTAGAAGATGTAACCAAAGGATTTCTGTGGGTAGCCGATGAAAATACAACTTTCGCTTCGGGGTTCCAGCTTATCGTTAGTCTCGCGTCTCACGAAAGCCTCGCAACCCCAAATCTTGATGTGGTCTAGATTGGGAACTTTTCCAGTCCACACCTCGTGAGGTGTTTTGGCAACCTTCTTTGTAGGGACTAGATTAAGGATATGGGCGACGGTCTCTAAGGCATACCCCCAAAATGAGATTGGTAGCGAAGCTCGACTCATCATGGAACGAACCATGTCCAACAAGGTCCGATTGCGCCTCTCAGCTACACCATTCAACTGTGGTATCCTAGGAGGTGTCAATTGTGAGACAATCCCACATTCCTTAAGATAGTCAAGGAACTCAGTACTAAGATACTCACCACCACGATCGGATCGAAGCATCTTAATGTTCCTGCCCAACTGATTCTCCACTTCTTGCTTAAACTCTTTGAATTTCTCAAAGGTTTCTGACTTATGCTTGATTAGGTAGACATATCCATATCTACTAAAATCATCAGTAAAAGTCACATAGAACCGATTAGCATCTCTTGTGGCGGTTCAGAAGGGTCTACACACATCCGTGTGTATGAGGTCCAACAAACCTTCACCCCTAGCACAAGTGCCAGTAAAAGGTGACTTTGTCATTTTACCAAGCAAACAAGATTCACAACTATCATCTGACTTTAGGTCAAATGACTCCAAGACTCCATCCTTTTGGAGTTGGCCTATGCGTTTCTTGCTTACATGTCCAAGACGACAATGCCATAAGGATGCTTTATCTAAGCTAGTGGAAGAGTTAATACACAATACATTATTTCCTAGATTATCTACAACAGATACAGTTTCATACACGCCATCACAAGGTAATGCTTTAAAATAAAGAACATTATTAAAGAAAGCATCAATACTACCATTATTATTATTATCAAAATAAAAGGTAAAACCTTGTTTATACAATGCATGAAAGGAAATAACATTTCTTGCCATTTCTGGCGAATAATAACATTTATTCAAATCTAATGTAAACCCACTATTTAGCACTAAGGAATAAACTCCTATCTTGGTGACAGGTGAAGCTTTCTTGTTTCCCATGATCAAGTTTATCTTTCCCTGCTCCACATTCTCACTTCTTTTTAGTCCCTGCAAATCACAACATATGTGAATACCACAACCTGTATCAAGGACCCAAGACTTAGAATGAGGTGAGTTATTAGAAAATATAGTGTATATACCTGCATGGTTGGGTTTTACTTTCCCATCCTTCAAATCTTGTTGGTACTTTGGGCAGTTTCGCTTCCAGTGCGACTTTTCATGGCAATAGAAGCATTCAGCCTCATTAGGGTTAGCAGAAGGAGTGACAAAACCTTTCTTGGTTTTGCTTGAAGAGGAGCCTTAAAGGGTCTTACCCTTGGTACCCTTAGAAGGGTTCTTTCTCTTCTTCCCTTTGCCATGCCCGATTGCCAAGACATTAGCCGCAGTTGGAGTAGGAGTAGGAGTAGTAACAACCGACTTACCCTTTAGACCACTTTCGGCGGTCTTCAAGAGTCCTTGAAGTTTGCTGAGGGTGACTTCTTCCTTGTTCATGTGATATGTGATGCGGAATTGATCATAACACGATGACAAGGAGTGCAAAATGATGTCTATTGATAACTCCTCAGGGAAGTTCACATTCAACTTCAGTAAACGGTCCACATACCTTTGCATTTTCTGCATGTGGCCCGTGATGGGTTCACCATCCTTCATTCGGGTTGTTATCATGGAGGAGATTATTTCATATCGCTCTTGACGAGCACTTTGATGGTAGCGGTCCATCAAGTCCTGGTGCATCTCAAAAGGATAATAGTCCTCATAGGACTTTTGGAGCTCGGCTGTCATGGTGGCCATCATGATGCATGACACTTTTGTAGCATCTCTTTCATGTACCTCATATTCAGCAAGCTCTTCAGGAGCAACAGTTGGCTCGGGTACCTTCAGCTCCTTGTCGAGAACATATTCTTTGTTCTCATACCGAGTGACCATCCTGATGTTTCTGATCCAATCTGTAAAGTTGGACCCATCAAAGATGACTCTCCCACAAAGATTCATGAGAGAGAAGGAGCTAGTAGGGTTTGAGCCAGAAGCATTGTTATTGGAAGACATCTGAAAAGAAGACGGAATAGATTAGATTAGATATAGAGATAGTCCTTAACAAAACACCCAAATGTAATATTAAGGCTAGGACCCAACGCAATATTTTATAACTTAGAAGAGGGATGCCGTAATCTAAGCTATAAGATATTTGAAGGTAGGTGAATGACGATTCACCAATTTCCACCATGAAAAACAAAATATTTAATTAGGTTTTAATTGGTTTAGAAACTCCTAGATTCTTTGAGATTTATTGAACTTTCTTCAATGGCATGTTTCAATCTCGAGTGTGCCCTTCAAGTTTTGTGACTGGGATGCCGAGGATCACAAAACAAGGTGTGAAGTAACCATGCAAATTACTTGGTACCCTTAATGTATTACCCCTCAATCGATGTGCCGGTTAACCACACACACTCCATCGATACTATGATAAACATTAAGTCACCCTTTACCTACCTTGTTCAGTTCAAGTTAGTGTGCCGGTTAACCACACACGCTCCACTAACGACTTAAACAAAGTGTAAAGTGTAATTTCATGGATTAGCACCTTATTCACATTTTCCTAAAATAACTAGGATTGGGAATTCAATAAAGTTTAGTTACTTTAGTATTATCATTATACTTTTAATGAGAGTTTATAAGTCCTTGTCCTACCCATTCGGCTAACGACCCTCCACCGATCAAGGAAGCGGTAGGTGAGAGTGGACACCCATTAAGTTGCCATTTTATAGGCAACAACCTTATACCCCCCTTATAGACCGGCTTCGTGAATGAGACGTACTAGCGGTAAGACGACTTGATCTTATACATATATAAATATTATTAAACTTATAATATTATAAAGTATACGGGTTGAATTTTAACTTTTTAAAATTCTAGGGGTTGGAACTAAAGTTTTTAATATGACTTTACATGTTCCAAAACTTGAGGGCAAGTTTTGTAAACTTTCAAAACTTTTCATTTCTCTTAACTTATGAGTTAATGGTTATTAAAAATGAAGACTCTTCATTTTTTTGTAACCTATGTGTTCTTTTAATGGTTATTTATAAATGTGACTTTTGGTTATCCATAACTTAAGAACTAGTTATGGACTCCATTAAAACACATATAGATCAAGAATTAATCAAATCAATTATTACCACATAATTTCTATGATGTTCTAAACTCATATGTTTATGAATGTTCATATCAAAAATTTCAAGAATCGTAAGTACATATACAAAACTTGAAATTTTGATACGAGCTTTTGAACAAAACTTCGATTTTCAAGTTTTTTTTTTTTTTTTTTTTTTTTTTTGCATCAAGTATCAAATAAACAAACCAGGCTCTGATACCACTGATGGGTTTTCAGCATTCTAACACTTCTATGGTGTACATGCAACCCTAGAAACCTTGGATCTATGTTTGACTAAGATACATGCAAATAATTATTTTTCCAAGGTTCTTATCCTAACTACCATGGCATGGGGTACTTGAATCAAATAAAACTAGTAGAATTACTTACCTTGTAGTAGTAGTTGATTGCTTGGAGTTTGAGAGCCTAGCACCAATAATGTGGATGCCTCAAATGGAAGTCACAAATCACCACAAACTTGGAAACTTGAGAGAATAGTCACAAACTTCTTGAAATCGGCCCTCTTAGTTTACACACATCAACTAGTGCAATTTCAAGAACCAAAGCCTCCTTTATATAGTGTGGTGGATTAGGGTTACATCCATGTAAACCCTAATACCCATGTCTTTTCATTTCCATGAGCTCCATGGGTTAAAGCTCCATGGAGTATCCATGGACTTTCCATGCAAGCCTAGCCCATTCCAGATAAGCATTAGCCCACACTATATAAATACAAGAGCCCATATTTAATTAGTCATACTTTTAATCTCTAAATTAATTATAGATCAATACTAATTAAATAATCTGATTTTATATTAATATATTAGAACTTATAATATATTAATAAATCATAACTTATACTATTCTCAAAAGATTATCCGTAAATTGTTCGGGTGAAGTGCAACCCAAATGGACCATGCCGGGTCGGGTCAAGTACATACCAAATATAGTTATCGACTTAGACAGTATCTCCAACACCTTCCACGTAAGCCACCTTTCAAATGGAAAAATCTTCGTTCGTTATCATTTCATAGCCTTTTATATTGTCGTATGATTTGTTTCCATACTTGACACATCCACCATCTTTTAGAGCCCGAAACTCCTCCAGCTCTTCCCGTCTCCCTGTCATGTGTCGCGAGCAGCCACTATCAATATACCATTCATCGTCGAACTGCTCGTCACTGGTAACCTGCAAAAATTAAGCAGATTTAGGAACCCAAAGTTGCTTGGGTCCACGTGAGCCTTTTACAGATAAGGGAATAGCAATAGAAAGATCAACTAAATATGTTCGTTTTATTAAAGTGATGTTGTCTTTCCTTTTGATGGTGAAAACCTTAATTTTGTGAGCTTTCGTTTTGTTTGAATCAGATTGTGGAATTTTATTTTGATTCTTAAAAAAAAACTTTCTTTTGTTTCCTAGGGTTAGCAGACGTCTTCTTTGCTTGTTCTTCAGAGTCCGAGACTAACTTTCCCTTCCCTTTAACATCCTTGACTGGATTCGGCTTCGGTTGATGTGGAGGAAGATGGTATTTAGGACCGAAACTGCTCTTTTGGTTCTTTTGACTACAAGAGTTGCAGTGTGAGCATTGACCTGAGTTTGTCTGTGACCTTACTTTCGCTTTTGAATTAGACACCTTTTCTTTGCGAACATAATTGGAGTTTTGAGATTGCCAAAACTGCTTTCGCTCATTGAGATTCTTTGTATATCTTCTGTTACGCTGGCGTTTTTGTTCAGCCAGCTGCTTTTGAGACTTGTAAATGTTTGCTTTCGGCTTTGGTCTTTCTGCATGAGTTTCGCTCTTCAATGAAGAGGTTTCACTTACTGCCTTTACAGGTTCTCTTTGAATTTCTTTAGTACTACTTGTGCTTGGTACATCAAATCTTGTCGGCTTGTTGAGTGGTTCTGCCACGTATCTGCCCTTGACTCTCCGTGAGGTTCTTTCCGATAAACCGACAGTTTCGTCTGCATTGTCAATTGGAGCAGAGCAAAAATAATCATCACGGCCGCCTGCGTTGTCTTTGTTTACTAAGGCTGTAAGTTCGGCTGTGTGTTTCTGTGTAAGTCCTGTTGTGGTGTATACCTGATTTGGTATTGTTTGTACCTTTTGATATACCACAGCCTTCTCTTTCAGAACTTTAACTTTGTCTTGGAATATACGAGCGAATTCAACTGAATTTTCAAATATAAGACCTTAGATAGATTCTCTTTTGACAAATTCTGAATAGTCAACTACAACCTCTACAGATATTTCACTCATGTCACTGTCCTCGTCAAATCCAGAAGTGTTTTCCACATTTATCTTTTTTTCTGAACTCAACTTGGTACTCAATGAGTAAAATTTCTGCATGGTTTCGGTCTTGATTTTTAATTTATCATTTTCGTCCAATAGGTTTTTAAGCATGTCCTTATGGTATTTGGACTTCATAAAGGACTCGATTTTTTCCAGACCGAATCTGTAGGCATCAGAAATCTCATCCGAAGAGACAATAGATTCACATTTATAACCATCGACATCGACTTCGTCCTCCTTTAATTCAAGGAAGGGCAAAATCATTTTGTGAATCTTTTTTCCTATCTCACAATCTAGATGCAATTGAGTAATATTTGAATATAAGCGCTTAGCAATCAAGCAAAAAATATTTCTTTGTTTCAAAAGCTTCAAATTATCACGTTGTAAATAAATTATTTCGTCTTTTTCCCTAACTAACTCCGCTTCCTTCTGCTCTATCCATATCCTTCTTTCCTCACTCTTTGAAGACACCCTGCTGATTTGATCAGTTAGGTTAGAATTTGCTAGGCGATTTTGTTTTAGACTACCACTCAAACTAGAAAACTTGAATTTTAATTCGTTTAATTCCTTTTCATAGTTATTAACTAGTATTTTCAGTGATTCGAGGATAGATTGTACCTTATTGATCAACTGATCACATTCGTTGATCTGCTCACCCATCGGTTTGGCAGCGAAGCATCTGTCTTCTCTTTCCTTCGCATCATCAGACCCGTCATCCATTGTGTAGCCTCTCATTTGTGATACTCCAGCAGTCACCATTAAGCACCTTCCAACAAACTAAACAATATCTTCCTTCGCCACAAAAGCTCTGCCATGCGAGGGCTTGTGAACTTCTTCGTCCTCGAAGTCGATAGACCAAATCTCTACTCCTCCAAACTCATCATCAACTATATTCTCCTGCACAATTAAAGCATTCATTGAATTATTAGAGGTTTTCTTCTTCTTTATTTCCTCCAGCTTGCGTGAATGGTATGCTTCATCATCTTCTCCATCCTTCTTCTCAGCTAGCTTCCTCAACATGCAATCTTTAGCAAAGTGATTTTTGACGTGGCAGAAATTGCAATCATATCCGGAGTCACCTACAAGCTTGTTCTCCTTCTTCGCTTCTTCGTGCTGAGGAGCGTTTTTAACCTCCTCTTTCGCCTTTTCGAAACTGTAGCTCCCTTGCCAGTTTCGATTCTTGGAGGTGGGAAACTTTTTGCGAGCAAACTTCTTGGGATTAGAGACCATTAATGCATATTCATCATTTGTCAGATCACATTCAGATAGATCCAACTCTTCTTCTTCTTCAGCCATGTTCTTGCCCTTTGAGAGAAGAGCCAAAGATCCCATACTAGACACCACCTTTGTTTCCTTAGTCACTACATTTTTATGTGACTTGAGTATTCCCACAAGCTTCGCCAACGAATAGGTTTTGAATTGTTCATGAGCTTTCACAGTCGAAACCACAGCCATCCATTTGGGTCTTAGGCCATTCATGAAAGTGACCTTCTGCTCGGTTACTTCTCTGCCAATCCCATGCTTGATCATCTTGCTGAGAAGATGATTGAAACGATTGAACGCCTGAATGAGTTTTTCTTCTGGATTTTGCTTGAAGTCATCGAACTCAGAGAGCAAAAGAGTTTGTATTGAATGCTCTAGATCCTCATCTATGGAATACAGCTCCTTAAGCCTATCCCATATTTGTTTTGCCGTTGTGCATGAACTAACCAGATGAAAAGTATTCGATTTCAAGGCAAATCTGATCATCCTCATAGCTTTAATGTTGCTCATCAGTTTGTCCTTCTCGTCTTGAGGAACTTTCTCCACGTCGATCATCAGCTGATTGTACTCCTTTTGAGTTTTGATGATTTTATTTGTTCCAGAGTGAGCAAACGGACCCAAGGTGATTGCCTCCCACATTAGATACCCATTATCCTCTGAACCAAGAACATAGTCTTCAAAGTGATGCGTCCAGACTTCATAATCTTGAGTATATAAAATCGGGATTCTCGTAGTAGATCCGATGCTCTTGAATATGTTGATGGGGTTTGTTTGTGAATCTTCGTGAGACATGATGACCTGTTTTGAATATCTGTCAAGAACCATACTTGTAAAGGTTGAATTAGGGTTTTATCAAAAACGTGGAACAACGTCAATAATGAGATGACGGCTCCAACAATTTCAACAAAAGCGGAAACCCTAAAGAGATTCTTCAAACAGAAGAGATGCGTATGAATTACACAGTCTCCTGCTCTGATACCAATTGATGAGAATTAAATTCTCTAAGATCGTTTAGATTCGTAAAAGATTTAGACAAACACAATAAAAGCAAATAACATCGGACGAATCAAACAAGAGCTGAATGATTAATATGCTCCACCTCATAAGAGCTCGATAAAGAACTTTGAATGTAGAGGTGTGCTAAGGTTACAATACAATGAAAGGAATAATAATTAAGAAGCATACAGAGAACAATGCATGCATGCATCTTATAAAGTAAACCCTAATATCATAAACACGGATGGCTAGGCCCAGAACCGTGATAACAATGGACCGAGGTAACAAGCCCAATGACGCAACTCCTAGACTCAACAATTCCAAATCTTTGATAAATCAACATGAATGATTCTAAAGAGAATATTTTTCTAATTTACATTAAGATTTTATCAACGAAGCATAATATCAGTTAAACAGTTAAATCCGTTGCACATTCAACATCTTACGAAAAAAATTCCTAACACCAAAGAGTTTTTACTTTTTATAGTTTTTGAATTTTAGATTTCAATGCTAAAAGCCTAAAACCTACGCCCTTACGCCTACTAACCAGATATAGGCTAAAAAGTTGTGTCGTGTTCGGTTTGGCGGGTCGCGGGTTGGCAGGTCAAAATATACCAACCCGAACACGACCAATTTAACTATACAGGTCACGGGTTGGCGGGTTCGGAACATAAACTCATATATGACCGATAAACCCACTTATTTATATGGGTTCACAGTTTGGCGGGTTCGTGGGTCGGATTTGGATTCGTGGGTCAGATTTTGGTTTATGTGTTCGTGGGCAAGATTCCATAAATAAACTTGATAATTAAACATGAATAAATTCTTGATATAAACATATCCGAATTTTAGAAACTTCAAAACATTCATGGAAACATGTTCAAACTAAAACATTAAAACAAACATAGATAAATTCAATCGCATGCTTCGATGTCATTCGATAATGATTCAACCATTCATGCCGCCGTACTTTGTAAGTTCATTATGTTGTTTATCACAGACGGGAGACCGGTTCGATTTTGTGTGTGAGATACTGCCATTATTTAGGGAAAATGCCAAATGTGTTGCAATGCAAATCAACAAATGGTTACCCACAGGTCAAATGGTCAATGGTATCAGGTATAAACGTATAAACTGTATAGTGTATAATATTTAATGCATTTAAAAAATATATACTTTTTTTATTAAAATTGTAAACGTGTTGGCGGGTCAACCCATATATTTTTTTGAGAAACTCATATATGACCTGTTTAATAAACAGGTTTAAGGGTTTCGCGGGTTGAAAAACTCAACCCAAACCTGCTTATTTCGGATCGTGTCACGGGTCGTATAGAGAATTGTCAAGCCTAGCCGGATATCATGAATTGAACTCTTCTGAATACTTTCTGATTCACATCAACGCATGAAGAAATCCAATTGATCAAAGGCATCAAAACGGGAAGATGGGTCGATTTGACCAGTAGCATGTCGGATGCTATTCTTGTTTTGATTCTTTCGCGTCTTCCATCCACAAAACAAGAAATCTGAAGCAGCATTTTGTCCAGACGATTGAGGAATTTGTGGACTGCAGTTCCATCTGTAGACATACGCTACGGAAGAATAATTCAAAAAAAGCAAATTCAAAGAGTTTGTGTATTTGGTTTTAGCAAGCAAAACCGTAGATTTGGATAGTTTTCCTCTATGTTGTGATAGTTATTACAATATGTCCACAGTCCGGCGAGTATATGGCAGTCACGAGAAATGTCAAACAACTGAACTAGATATTTTCCCCCAGCGAGAAGACTGAAGTTGTGGAATTTCCTCGATTGTCTGGCAACTTGCAGTTCCTTGGAGTTATTAAGCCTAAATTCGGGCTATCGTTGTCTACGTTTGCCGAAGTTTAAGGGATTTCTGGAACTTAGGGTTCTTGTGTTGTCTTATGTTGACTTATTGCAAGACGCCAATTTGCTAAAAGATTTTCTCAGAAGCTTCCATTTGCTTGAGGATCTGACTTTTTCGGACTGTGTGCTAAGCAAACTTGATCTTCTTTGTATTTCATGTCCAAAGATGAAAACGCTGAATATTCACCGTGAAGTTCACAGGCGCTGTTGTGACATTAAGATTTCTTGCCCAAAATTGTTCGATTGGAATTTAGAGGGTGATATAGCATGTAATTTGTTCTTTGAACGTCTAGACTCCTTAAACCAAGCTGAGATTGACGCTATTTTCGAGGGCAACACCGTACCTGTGCTGTTTCATGGAAATTTTCATATCAAACCTTTGTGGATGAACCTTTACTTCCTGTGTGAGGTAGATGCTTATTCTCTTTATGCATAATTCTTCATTTTAGTTATAAAAAAAATTATGTGTACATTCTGCATGCAACCGCCATTACCACTTATTTTTATAAAAGAGTTGACCCAAATGAGAAAAGACTGCAAAATGTGGAAGTTGGGCTACCAACAGTTCAACTTGACCCTTTTTAAGCATCCATTTTATGTAAGTGAAAATATGAATAGATCGCTGTATTATAATAAGATTAGAACATTAACTTTATAACTGTTGTATCTTTTTTACTTAATGAGATCATAGCTTAATCTGGTAAATAAACCATATGGGTGTTTATTTTTTAGTTAATGTAGAAATACTGAAGGAAAGTTGTGGATCAAAATATATAGCTTTTTAAATATGTACTTTTACCTTCTGAATTTTCTAACGACTGAATTGTTAGCAATTTTTACTGGACAGATGAAGGTCATAGCTCATAGTCTCTATACATTTCACTATCAACTTTTTTTCCTTTCCAAACTTTGTATTTATATATACTCCTAATCAAGTTTCTATAAAAGGATATAATACTTGGAGATGTTTGAAAGTATCATTTTTATCAAATCTTTATCATCTAAGTACCTACATGCCTATTATATCCCTTACTTTAATTTCACATTCGTAGTGCATTGATGGAGCATGTGATTTGGCTCTACCTAATTTGAAGACTTTGGTGCTTAAAGCAAGTATGTATGCCCTCACTGTTGATGAACTGATACGAATTCTCAAATATCGTCCAAAATTGGAGAATCTCAAGTTGATTATCATTAGAGAGGTATTCTCATATCAAGTTGGTATTTTTAATTTTTTTATGTATCGCATTCTTAAAGCACGCTGGCTTACTTTCCTATTTCCTTGATGTATTGTGCGTTGTAAATTTCTCAGATAAGGATTACATTATATGAAATAGAAATTAAGTGTAACATCCGAAACCTTGAAGAGAAATTGTTGAGTATATCCCAATTTCTAGGTCAACTCGACGAGTTGGAGGGACCAACTCGTCGTGCTGAAGATGGATGGATCGCGCGGGTTTAATGAACCAACTCGACGAGTTGGGGAGCCTCAACTCGACGAGTTGGCAGATGGGAAGGAAACCCTAATTTTAAGGTCTTCCACCCTATTTAAAGTCCTTAAGTCCCTTTTCTGGCCTCCTTATCAACATCCATTGTTATCCAAACCCTAAATTGAGTTGTAGCCTCCATTGTCAAGTTTTTGGGTCCTTGGAAGGATCTTTAGTGTGATTTTTCTGCTTTGTGAAGGAATTAGAAGATCTTGAAGTTTCTAGCTTGGAGAAGGAAGTCTTGGATCCAAAATCACTCCATTTCTTGCAGTCATTTTAAGGTATCAAGTTCATACCTTGACTTATAGATGATTAGATCTCCTTATTTTGGGTTTTGTTGTGTTTTGGCCTCTTTTTGGGATGATGATGGAGTAAAGCCATTTTAGGGGTTGTTCTTTCAGCTCTGAGTTGGTTTTGGTACCCTTGAGCTTAAAGGTGCAAACTTTATCAGGATTTTGGTGTCATATATGCCATAAGTCAATTATTAAGTACATTCCAAGCTTAACAGCTTTATTTAGACATGCATGAACGTAAATTTGTAAACTTTACGTGGTTTTCAGCTCAAGGAAGTCAGATCCATGTTTTGGAGTCATGTCCTCATAGATTAAGTTCTTAATGTGTTAAGAGGTGGGTTTCTGGCGAACTCGGCGAGTTGGCTCAGTTTTCCTCGACATTTTCAGATGGATAGAGGAAGTCGGCGAGTTGGTGGGTCAACTCGGCGAGTTAACTTGGTTTTTCCCGATCTATACAGATTGATGGAGAAACTCGACGAGTTGGAGGAAAACTCGGCGAGTTGGGTCAACTTGTACCATTGACTTTGACTTTGGATTTACGCCCTTGACCAAGTTTATCCCAAGGGGTGTTTGAGGTAATCTGAATTGTATTCAAGGAAAATATGGGCTTAGGATAAGGCCCATATGGGATTGGGCCCAATTTGGAAAATTGGGCCATTAGTGGGTCTTTGTGGATCTTTTGGTTAATGGAATTGGGACTCAGTTTTTGTTCATGAGGGATCAGGGGTAAAATGGTCATTTTACCCCAGGAATGGATGGTGGGCCTTAGAATGGAACCCAATTGCTAATTGGGTGTTATTTTGATCGGTTAGATCGGAGGTGTCGTCAGGGCAGCAGCTATGGATTTCTTTCTGTGAGCTTCAGCATTCGAGGTGAGTCTCCACACCATATCGACAGGTCGAAGGCACCAAGGCCGACCCATGTTATTTAGTTGTAGTGGTTATTTTGTGAATGTGCTGTCAACGTGTTATGTATTTGTATGAAGACCATGTGGGGGTTCCCATGTCAGTTACATAAGACCATGTGGGGGTTCTCATATCAGATAGTCAAGACCATGTGGGGGTTCCTGTGGCAGTTCGTTAAGACCATGTGGGGGTTCCTGTAACACCGGATTCCTGGTACGATTTTATTTAAGTATTTTCTTAAATTTTTGCCATGAACTCGGCGAGTCTGCGTCCCGACTCGCCGAGTAGCAGCGAGGTGGACACGGGATTTAAGCTGGGAACTCGGCGAGTCGACATATGGACTCGGCGAGTCCACCTGTCTGGATGATACTCTATTTTCAGACATTGCACCCTATTTTACCCATTCTAAAACACCCATTTCGTCCCATTTTCCTCCCAGAGAGCAGTAGAGAACAACCCTAGCTCCTTTAGTGTTCTTGAGTGATTTTGATCTTCCAAAGAAGGTTTTGGAGCTTAGAAGAAGAAGGAGGAAGTTGGAGTGTTCCAGAAGTGAAGGTAGATCCGAAATCTACTCTGGGGAAAGCATCAAATCAGGTAATAAAACCCTCACTTTGCTCATTAGCTCTTAGGTTCCTTTTTGTCCCCAATGGTTGATCTTCAAGCCTTAAAACCCCCAGATTTCGTGTGTATATGTGATAACCAGACCCTAGGAACTGAGACCCATGAGTTGGATCAGTTGTATGTCTCAGATTTGGCCAGATTGGGTGAAGAGTCGAAGGGAACTCGGCGAGTGCCAAAGTGCACTCGGCGAGTTCCATGAAGATGGCCTTAGACTCGACGAGTTGGATGAACAACTCGGCGAGTCCTATGAAGATTGCCTGGTACTCGGCGAGTCGTTCTTCAAACTCGGCGAGTCCCTTCAATATAGCCTTGAACTCGGCGAGTTGTTCTTCAAACTCGGCGAGTCATATGAACTGTCACTAGGATAAGAAGGGTTTAAGTGTAGGAGGTCCAACCCTTCGTAGTCGCACGTGGAATTAGCAATTTAACGTGTAGCTATAGTCCCAGAATCTCCAAATCTCTAAGGTTGATGTTCTGATGGAAGATTGGAGCGAATTGTGAGATCTGTTCGTCGGACTCGGCGAGTCCCCCCTTGGACTCGGCGAGTCCAGTCGCGGGTTTGTTAGTTGTCCCCGTTTAGCGAGTCAGGCTGACTCAGTGAGTGGGAACAGGGACCCGATGAGTCAGAGTCGGGCTAGACGTAGAAGGACTCGGCGAGTCGCTATATGGACTCGGCGAGTCCAGTCAATCAGAGAGTTGACTTTGACCAAGAAGTTGACTTTGACCAGTCATTTGACCTAAGGGGTATTTATGAGTACCTAATCCATGATTACAAATTTATAGCCGGAGGGTTACCGGTGCGGCAGCTAGACGTAGGTTGAGCGGGTTTTCAGCAGCTACCCTCGAGGTGAGTTACCTTCCAGTAAAAGTGGGTCTAAGGCCACAATGTCGGCCCACTAGTAGGAGTCGTATGATAGATGACTGTCTGTGTGATAATCATCTAGGTTTGTTACTACCTGATATGCTTTATGTGCTAGCAGATTATGATGTATGGGTTATGTGATATGTTATTATGTGGTAGTAGTAGTAAGGGGTGAAACAGTCCCCGATCCGGTCGACAGGACCGAAGGGGTAGGCCAGCACCTAGATATGCTAGGCAGTATCCGGTCGACAGGACCGAAGGGGAAGGTCGGGCACCTAGAAATGCCCGGCAGACATGTATGTTATGTGATTGTATGGTATGAGGTTCGTTGGGGGAACTCACTAAGCTTCGAGCTTACGTTTTATAGTTTTGTTTTCAGGTACCTCTTCAGCTAGGGGAAAGGAGTCGGCGCGGTAGCGGCATATCACACACACTCTTGCTTCCGCACTATGGATTTTCTGGGATGTACTCTGAATATTTTACTATGATGTTACCGGTTTTCAGACATGAATTAATATTATGAATGTTTTGTAACGATGTTTTTATGTATTAACCTAATTTAAAAATGAAATTTTTAGCTGGTATTTTTGGGATGTTACAAGTTGGTATCAGAGCCCTGGTTTGAGGGATTCAGACACACCTTCGGGGGTGTCTGGACTCAAATCAAGGGATTAAAAGATTTTTATGAAGAAATGATTTTTCTAAAGACTAAGTAAAAGAGTTTCGAGAAAGAAAGAACAAGGTGTGTGATGTGCGCGACCGGCCGAGCTCAAGTAAGTTTTCCCCAAAGTACCCATACAAGTTATTGTTATGATTATCAGTTCCAGTTTCAGTAGAACAACATGCTAGAATAGGACTAAGGATCTAGGAATGATGCCTTATGTGCCTGCTTTATGTGTTCCAGCCTTATGAGAATTGCATGCTAGTACAGATCAGTCAGTATGATAGCCAGAATAGTATATACTTGATTATGTGTACTCAATGCACGAATGCTGCTTGCTATGTGCTTTTAGGAGTTCTAGTTGTCTCTCACTAACTAGTAAACGAATATGTTACGTTACATATTGCAAGGACTAAATAATTTCAGAAGGTTGGGTCTAGCCCTGCTTCACAGCTCTTGTCTGAGTCCAACCGTTGTAGGGTAGGACCTCTCATTCGAAGAATTATCTAGTCTGAGTAATATGTAATAGTATTCGCGAGCTAGTTAGGGAAAGAAAGCAGGGACTTCTTGTGCAGCTGATGGCAGAGAGTGGGATGGCGATTACTTAGGGAAAGCCTAGGGCGAGAGTAGCACGAGAACCGCAGTATTAGTAGAAAGGACTTGGTTGAGTTGAGGCAATTCTTGAGGAAAGTACGGATAGACGTGGAAGGTAGTATGGGCCCGTACTACTGAAAGCGGAGGATCCGTACTCGATTCAAAAAGGGCCGAGACGAGACCGGGGACTTGTCATATGTATGTGAGCCTCGTTAGTGGAATATAGTTTGATGGTGGTTACGCTATGTTTTGCAGTATGGTGACCACACGACAGGGAGCGGGAGGCTCTGGATCAGGATTGGGTTCGGGTTCAGGGTCCGAACCAGTTGATGAGGGACTACGCGAGTTCATCGCGTCAGAGATTACCAGGGGCATCCTTGAGTCGACTCCCATCATCTTTGGGTCGATCAAGGAGGGTATTGTAGAGTTGATGGAGGATCGTCTCAGGGCGTTCAGGAGTGATATGGCGCCTAGCTAGTCAGGACCACGCATACTGTCCTTTAAGGACTTCAGGGGCAGTGGTGCATCAGATTTCCATGGGGCGAAGGACCCCATTGCTGCCAGACGATGGATTGCAGACCTTGAGTCTGCACAGCTAATCAGCTTCTGCCCCAAGGGGTCGAAGGTACGATTTGCAGCAGGGTGTCTACGTAACAGAGCTAGAGATTGGTGGGAGTCGGTTTGTGACTCTTTGGGAGCCGCGGCCATTGAGGCTATGACATGGCCGGACTTTGTGACACGATTCAGGACGGAGTTCGCGCCTGCGGTGGAGCTCCAGCAGTTGGCACGGGAGTTCTTGGATATGAGGCAGACGACAGAGACAGTGGCGGAGATCACCGCCAAGTTCCGGGAGAGGGCGTTACTGGTACCTTAGTACGCGGGTGATGAGGACATGAGGAGGACCCGCTACCACGACATGCTCCGAGCCGACATCCGGGAGCATGTCAGTTTTTCAGCTTGCCCTACCCTGGAGTCCATGATTGCCAGGGCAAGGGAGAGGGAGATTGATCTGGGTCACATTCTGAAGAGAAAGGCTGAAGAGGGACAGATGATTGGGGCTTCGGGGAAGAAGCCCAAGGGATCAGATCCGGGCCCAAGAGGCCCACCGGGTCGTAGCCGTTGCAGGAAATGCGGCAAGTCGCATGAGGGACCATGCAGGTTAGGATCGCCAGGCTGCTACAACTGCGGCAAGACGGGGCACTTTAGCAGGGATTGTACTGCTCCTACTCCGGTATTTCAGACGTCCGAGTTGCCGTGTTTCCACTGCAACCAAAGGGGCCACAAGAGGGCCAATTGCCCTCAGTTGATAGCAGCAGCGCCAGTACAGGCGCACGCTCCAGCGACCCTGCGGATTACGGATGGCCGGCAGGGCAAGGCAGAGGCTCCGGTGGTGAGGAGCCGGGCATTTCAGCTGACAGCCGAGGAGGCACGCGCTGCACCCGATGTGGTGACGGGTATGATTCTTTCCCTCTGACCTATTTATATGAGATTTATGATATTGATATGTGCTCTGTGTATATACGTTTAGGATCGTTCCATGTGATCGGTATTCCAGTCTAGGTGTTGTTTGATTCGGGGGCTACCCGATCCTTTGTTTCTCTTGCACTTAGCAAGAAGTTTCCTGAGTCCTTGGGCATGTTGGATTGCCCTTTAGAGGTCGAGATTGCGGACGACAGGTCGGTGCGAGCATCAGAGGTCTTCCGAGATTGTGTATTGAGGTTGTTCGAAGAGCGTTATTTGGTTGACCTAGTTCCTATTCCATTGCGGGGAAACAAGATCATTATTGGTATGGATTGGCTGAGTCCCAATGGAGCAGTGATAGATTGCGCGCAGCAGTTAGTACGAGTCAGAGCCCCAAGTGGGGGAGAGTTAGTAATTCAGGGTGAGAGATCACAGCGAGGGCCAGCCTTCTGTTCGGCAGCGAGGGCAAGGCGTTACCTTCAACAAGGTTGCGCAGGATATGTCGCATATGTCATGGACACCCGGGAGGCGGGTAAGGCGACGGTGGGCGATATGCCCGTAGTACGAGAGTTCGCGGATGTATTCCCCGAGGAGCTGGCTGGGATACCTCCGCAGCGACAGGTGGAGTTCAGGATCGACCTAGTCCCTGGTGCGGCTCCGATAGCCAAGGCACCGTATCGGTTGGCTCCTCCTGAGATGCAGGAGTTGTCTACACAGCTTCAGGAGCCGTTAGACAGGGGTTTCATTCGACCGAGCAGTTCACCCTGGGGAGCCCCGATTCTGTTTGTGAAGAAGAAGGACGGGTCGCATCGGATGTGTATCGATTATAGGGAGCTGAATAAGGTAACGGTGAAGAACCGCTACCCACTCCCGTGGATTGACGACCTCTTTGACCAGCTTCAGGGAGCATCTTGGTTCTCCAAGATAGATTTGCGTTCAGGGTATCACCAGGTGAGGGTCAGAGAGGAGGATGTGCAGAAGACGGCATTTCGGACACGTTATGGCCACTATGAGTTCGTGGTGATGCCTTTCGGGCTCACCAATGCTCCTGCCACATTCATGGACCTCATGAACCGCGTGTGTAGACCGATGTTAGACCGGTCGGTGATAGTATTTATTGATGATATCTTGGTTTACTCCAAGACGCGAGAGCAGCATGAGGAGCATTTGCGAGAGGTTCTAGAGACCTTGAGGAGGGAGAACTTGTATGCCAAGTTCTCCAAGTGTGAGTTCTGGTTGCACGAGGTGCAGTTTCTTGGGCACCTTGTCAACCAGAACGGGATTTCGGTGGATCCGGCCAAGGTGGAGGCCGTGATGAGATGGGAGGTTCCAAAATCTCCATCTGAGATTCAGAGTTTCCTGGGATTGGCTGGCTACTATTGGAGATTCATCCAGGATTTCTCCAAGATAACATTACCCCTGACCAGGTTAACGAGGAAGGCCGTGGTCTTTCGTTGGGGGCCTGAGCAGCAGGCAGCATTCGAGACACTGAGACAGAGATTGTGCGAGGCGCCAATCTTAGCCTTGCCAGAGGGCATGGAGGATTTTGTTGTATACTGCGATGCGTCCACCTCAGGTTTGGGCGCAGTATTGATGCAGAAAGGGCATGTCATCGCCTACGCGTCGAGGCAGCTGAAGCCTCACGAGGCGAACTACCCGACGCATGATTTGGAGTTGGGGGCCGTTGTGTTCGCCCTCAAGATTTGGCGTCATTACCTCTATAGGGTTCGCTGTACGATTTACACGGACCACAAGAGTTTGAGGTACCTCATGGACCAGCCAAATCTGAATATGAGGCAGCGTCGGTGGCTTGATGTGGTAAAGGATTAAGATTGTGCGATCCTCTACCACCCAGGGAAGGCCAATGTCGTGGCCGATGCGCTTAGCCGCAAGGCAGCACCGATCAGGGATATCTGTTTGAGGATGACGGTGGTGACTCCGCTTCTGGAGCGGATCCGGGAGGCTCAGCAGCAGGCTATGAAGGAGGAACATCGGAAGAGTGAGCGGATTGTGGGACAGGTTTCCTCCTTCGCCATGATAGCAGGGGATTATTGACATTACACCGCAGGGTGTGGATTCCATACCTCGGAGGCGTGCGCCAGGTTCTGATGGAGGAGGCGCACAAATGCCGATTCTCCATTCATCCAGGGGCAACAAAGATGTATAGGGATCTTCGTCTGGACTATTGGTGGCCCTGCATGAAGCGGGATGTAGCATGGTACGTTGAGCGGTGCCTGACCTGCAGGAAGGTCAAGGCCGAACACCAGAGACCGCACGGCAAGATGCAGCCGTTGGATATCCCGCTGTGGAAATGGAAAGACATCACGATGGATTTCATCACCAAGCTTCCCAGGACCGTGCGGGGAGTGGATTCGATATGGGTCATCGTCGATCGGTTGACCAAGAGCGCCCACTTTATCCCGATTCAGGAGAGCATCTCGACTGAGAAATTGGTCGATATCTACATCAGAGAGGTAGTGGCACGGCATGGGGTGCCAGTTTCAGTGATTTCGGATAGGGATGTGCGGTTCACTTCCAGGTTCTGGAAGAAGTTTCATGACGAGCTGGGTACTCGTCTGCATTTTAGTACAGCCTTCCACCCGCAGACGGATGGCCAGAGTGAGCGGACCATCCAGACTCTGGAGGACATGCTGCGGGCGTGTGTTTTAGACTTCGGTGGTAGCTGGGATACCTATCTTCCTTTAGCCGAGTTTTCATACAATAACAGTTATCACGCGAGTATTGACTGTCCTCCCTTCAAGATGTTGTACGGGAGGAAGTGCAGGACCCCGATATGTTGGGGCGAGGTTGGACAGAGAGTCATGGGGAGTACCGAAGTAGTGCTCAAGACGACAGAGAAGATTCAGCAGGTCCGGAGCAGGCTTCAGACTGCTCAGAGTCGGCAGAAGAGTTATGCCGATAGGCGCCAATCAGACTTGGAGTTCCAGGTTGGGGATATGGTTCTCCTGAAAGTGTCGCCTTGGAAGGGCGTCATCCGATTCAGGAAGCGGGGCAAGTTGGGTCCCAGGTATATTGGACCGTTTAGGGTTGCAGCCCGAGTGGGCAAGGTGGCATACCAGCTGGATCTGCCAGCCGAACTCAGTCAAATCCACAACACTTTCCACGTCTCCTAGCTGCGGAAGTGCCTGGTGGACGACTCAGCGGTGGTACCTTTGGAGGACATCCAGGTTGATGACAGCCCGAATTATATCGAGCGGCCTGTGGCTATCCTAGACCGGAAGTCGAAGGAACTGAGGAACAAGAGGGTGGAGCTGGTGAAGGTGCAATGGCAGCACCGGAAGGGCTCGGAATGGACTTGGGAGCCCGCGGATGAGATGGTGGAGCATTATCCGGAGCTGTTCCGAGAGGGAGCGGCAGACTTCGAGGACGAAGTCTAAAATAAGTGGGGGAGATTTGTAACACCGGATTCCTGGTACGATTTTATTTAAGTATTTTCTTAAATTTTTGCCATGAACTCGGCGAGTCTGCGTCCCGACTCGCCGAGTAGCAGCGAGGTGGACACGGGATTTAACCTGGGAACTCGGCGAGTCGACATATGGACTCGGCGAGTCCACCTGTCTGGATGATACTCTATTTTCAGACATTGCACCCTATTTTACCCATTCTAAAACACCCATTTCGTCCCATTTTCCTCCCAGAGAGCAGTAGAGAACAACCCTAGCTCCTTTAGTGTTCTTGAGTGATTTTGATCTTCCAAAGAAGGTTTTGGAGCTTAGAAGAAGAAGGAGGAAGTTGGAGTGTTCCAGAAGTGAAGGTAGATCCGAAATCTACTCTGGGGAAAGCATCAAATCAGGTAATAAAACCCTCACTTTGCTCATTAGCTCTTAGGTTCCTTTTTGTCCCCAATGGTTGATCTTCAAGCCTTAAAACCCCCAGATTTCGTGTGTATATGTGATAACCAGACCCTAGGAACTGAGACCCATGAGTTGGATCAGTTGTATGTCTCAGATTTGGCCAGATTGGGTGAAGAGTCGAAGGGAACTCGGCGAGTGCCAAAGTGCACTCGGCGAGTTCCATGAAGATGGCCTTAGACTCGACGAGTTGGATGAACAACTCGGCGAGTCCTATGAAGATTGCCTGGTACTCGGCGAGTCGTTCTTCAAACTCGGCGAGTCCCTTCAATATAGCCTTGAACTCGGCGAGTTGTTCTTCAAACTCGGCGAGTCATATGAACTGTCACTAGGATAAGAAGGGTTTAAGTGTAGGAGGTCCAACCCTTCGTAGTCGCACGTGGAATTAGCAATTTAACGTGTAGCTATAGTCCCAGAATCTCCAAATCTCCAAGGTTGATGTTCTGATGGAAGATTGGAGCGAATTGTGAGATCTGTTCGTCGGACTCGGCGAGTCCCCCCTTGGACTCGGCGAGTCCAGTCGCGGGTTTGTTAGTTGTCCCTGTTTAGCGAGTCAGGCTGACTCAGTGAGTGGGAACAGGGACCCGATGAGTCAGAGTCGGGCTAGACGTAGAAGGACTCGGCGAGTCGCTATATGGACTCGGCGAGTCCAGTCAATCAGAGAGTTGACTTTGACCAAGAAGTTGACTTTGACCAGTCATTTGACCTAAGGGGTATTTATGAGTACCTAATCCATGATTACAAATTTATAGCCGGAGGGTTACCGGTGCGGCAGCCAGGCGTAGGTTGAGCGGGTTTTCAGCAGCTACCCTCGAGGTGAGTTACCTTCCAGTAAAAGTGGGTCTAAGGCCACAATGCCGGCCCACTAGTAGGAGTCGTATGATAGATGACTGTCTGTGTGATAATCATCTAGGTTTGTTACTACCTGATATGCTTTATGTGCTAGCAGATTATGATGTATGGGTTATGTGATATGTTATTATGTGGTAGTAGTAGTAAGGGGTGAAACAGTCCCCGATCCGGTCGACATGACTGAAGGGGTAGGCCAGCACCCAGATATGCTAGGCAGTATCCGGTCGACAGGACCGAAGGGGAAGGTCGGGCACCCAGAAATGCCCGGCAGACATGTATGCTATGTGATTGTATGGTATGAGGTTCGTTGGGGGAACTCACTAAGCTTCATGCTTACGTTTTATAGTTTTGTTTTCAGGTACCTCTTCAGCTAGGGGAAAGGAGTCGGCGCGGTAGCGGCATATCACACACACTCTTGCTTCCGCACTATGGATTTTCTGGGATGTACTCTGAATATTTTACTATGATGTTACCGGTTTTCAGACATGAATTAATATTATGAATGTTTTGTAACGATGTTTTTATGTATTAACCTAATTTAAAAATGAAATTTTTAGCTGGTATTTTTGGGATGTTACAGTTCCAATGGCACCAGGAGTAAGACCATGGAGGGTTTCCATGTCATCCTTATATGTTTGTATGTATGACTTATGTGGACTTACGTGGTTTCATGTGGGGTATGTTATGGGCAACTCACTAAGCTTTGTGCTTACGGTTTTTAGTGTTTGATTCAGGTACTCCAGTTTTCAAATGAAGAGCTCGGGACGATCGCAGTGCATACACCCATGTTTCCGCAATACGTGATCTTTGCGATTGGACTCTGAAAACTGTTTTATTTGAAATGTTTTTCAATGTTTTGAATAAAATTACAATAGTGTTTTGAATATAATAAAAATGAAATTTTTACCTTCGATTTTTCGGCTGTTAGAAGTTGGTATCAGAGCCTTGGTTTGAGGGATTCAGACATACTCTCGGGTGAGTCTGAACTCAAACTATGGATTTGGCAGAGTTTTCAAAAGAAAAATATTTTTAAGAGAAGAAATTTTCTAAGATAAGAAAAGGGTGTGGTGCATGCAATCGGCCGAGCTCAAGTAAGTTTTCCCAAAATACCCATACGTGTTGTCTGATATGATTTGATTTATGAATCGATGAATCACATGATAGTTAGGGATAAGGATCTGCTCAGGTTTGCATGATAGAATGCTAGGAGAAATGCCTTTGTATGTTTATTGTATAAGCTGGTAGACTTGCATCCTAGAGCTGATTAGTCAGTGATAGATTGGCTTGATATGTGTGATGTTTTGTATTCTTGGGAGTATTGGATGCTATGCTGAGATGGAAATATTTACTGGATTCAATAATTTCTACGTGTATGCTTTAAAAATTATATACGGTTAGGATCTTATAGCCCTAGAATAATGGATTTGACCTTATTTCTTGTTCCTTGTCTGGTTGTGGTTCTAGGGTAAAGTCTGTTATTCGACAGACTATTTGATACTGTTCTGTGTATAATTTGCATGCATAAGGCAACCGGCGGTAAGGGTGGAATTTCTAGCATAAGTAGTAGTGTGTGGGGTGAATGTTCTATTATAGTTCTATGGATTGGAGTGTTATTGCACGAATGCTGCTTGCTTTGTGCTTTATGGAACTCTTGGGTAATGGGAGTTAGCCACTAAGTGAATATGAATGTATTCATGAGGTGGGTGACTGGAATTATGGGAGTTCTTTAGCAGCTGATGGCAGGGTGAGGTCGGAAACCTAGGAGAGCCTAGGAAGTGCTTCATCAAGTTTTGTTGCGCTGTTTAGTGAGCCTTGGGTGCATCGGTTTGAGAAGATAACTTAGAGGATTCGGGATTACTCTTGAGGAAAGTATGGATAGGTGTGGAAGGTAGTATTGGGCCCGTACTACTAAAAACACAGGATCTATACTCGAATCAAGAGAGTTCCGAAGAATCTAAGATGTTCGTGAGAGGACGATCTTTGGGTGTATTCTGATCATTGGTACGTTGTATTTCAGTTTGGTGATGAGCATTTAGGGAGATGGTTCTGGTTCTATTTTCGGCTCGGGAGCGGGTATTGAGCCGATTAGCGAGCAGTTGCGGGATTTCATCTCATCGGAAATTTCTTGCAGTATTTCAGAGATCTTGGATGAGCGCTTGGACGCGATCCGCAACGAGGTTATTGCTATCATGAGAGCTCGGACACTATCCTTTTATGAGTGAGAGATAGAGTTGGAGCACCTACAGAAGAGGGGGTCAGACAAGGTGCAGGCAGGGGAGGGTCCCCAGAAGAGACCCAAGACTTCTGATCAGCGAATGAGGGGCCAGCATGGCCGGGGTCAATGCAGCATGTGCGGGAAACTGCACGATGGAGTTTCTCGTTCCATGGGTATGGGTTGCTACAAGTGTGGAAGGATTGACCATGTCGGCAGGGATTGTCCTTAAGGGGCAAGCACCTTATGTTTTCTCTGTAACTAAGTGGGCCACAAGAGATCCGTCTGTCCGAGGAGGAGGGCAGGAGTAGTGAGTGCACCTGCTCCGACTATTCTGCGGATCTCTGATCTTCGTGAGGTTAGGACAGGAGCCACAGCAGAGAGGGGCAGATCATTTCAGTGTCAGGCAGGGGAATGCTCATGCTCCAGCAAGTGATTGTACGGGTATGTTATCTTTTGCTTCTTTTTTGATTGATATCGGTATTTATGTTGCTGGAATGTTTAATTGGTTCGGGAAGTGTTATAATTGGTTTAATTCCCTGATATCATTGGGTTATATCTCCAAGAATTGTTAATGTATGTTGCATTGCATGAATCAGTTGTGGGTTATTCAGGCGGTTGTAATTTGTGTGGCGGGTTTTAATATGTTCGATCATTATTCTGGTTTGCGCTGAGAACGGTTTAGGGTCACTGTGCAGAAGGTCTTTGGTCAGGATTCGACAGATTGGTTCTCCAGTAATCATCAGGGTTCAACAATTTAAATATTGATTCCAATAAGAATGGTGGTTGCCTCTGAGAGAACCGTGGGTTCAAGTGTCAGTTGCATGTGTTGAATTGGTAATCAGAAATGTTAGGGGAGTTTCATATTTTCTCAGGTTGCAGTCGAGGTTTCAGGGACTCTTCGAGAGTAGGAGCTGAGATGAAGATTTGTTAGTCGGGGCAAGTGTTATGATTTTTCCTCCGCCAGCATAAGAACTCAAGGAATTGGTATGGTATCATGGGACGTGACTTGGACTATCTGATTGGTTAAGATTGCAAGAGTATCCTTCAGGAGTTCGAGAGTTGGGTGATCTGTGACTCTGTCTAGCAATGGAACGCTAGTATTGTTCAGCACAGGGTATAGTCGATTCTTACCATTTGAGGGAAATGGGTCGGAGATCCATGAGGATTAAGAGAAGAGAGGGAGATATGTCAAGTTTAAATATGGAAGAAGTAAGTGGTTGTTCAAATTGAGGCTTGTGTTGTGGGAAATTCAGGAAGCTCCCAGCCGCGGGTCGACATATCCATTGTTTTCATAGTAGACTATGGGACTCGAATGTGTAACCAAACTTCTAGTTGGTTGCAGGATCCAGCTCGGGATGCATGGAACTTGGATATTAGACCATGTGGGGGAGCCCATGGCATTCCATATTAAGACAATGATTAGTTGGAAATGTTGTAAGACTGTGATAGGATCGTAGCATTCATCCGTTCGAGGTAGACTATTATTAGGGATGATCACGAGCGTGGAAGAAGGATCAGTTCGTGCCTTGGGCACGCCGGGCTGGATGGTTAGGGAATTATTCTATGTTTGAGGTTGAGGACCATTGGGGTCCGAGGCGGAGTCAGGCCTGGTTGGCTCTTGATGAGTGGGGCCCGTGGGCAAGCCTCGTATGATTATGGAAACTCAGGTTGGACGTGGTAGGCTCAAGGTTTTGGATATTGAGTTGCAGGGTTCATGTCACACCCCCAAACCGGAACGGTGGAAATGTTCGGGGGTAGACGACGTCATGTACAATATCACAACAACTGCATAATAAAAATCAAAGCAAACACAACCATTTCATTGATAGAATATAGGATTTACATATGTTCGATACATTGTTTGTATGACATCAAAATGTATAACAAAAGTATAAAAGACGCGACTCTAAAAACTCCGTCTTCTAAAAAAAACTGTGGGTGTACCTGTCTACCGGTTCCCTTAGAATACAAGTGGTTTTGAAAGTGTATCAACATTTAAGTTGGTGAGTTCATAAGCATCTTTTTGTAATGGAAATCATGTCTTTGTTTCTTTGAAATCGTTAGTATGTTTCTTCTGAAAATCCAATATTTTCTTTAGTAATGAAAAGTAGTCTTAGACCTTCAGACCATAGTGTATGTTCGTTACTGTATTCCGAATTAATATATGTATTACTAGTGTACTTGATACTGGGAAAGTAGTGTATTGTAGTAATGCTTGTTATGAAACCCTTGTATGAAAATCTTTGTATGTATGCATAGATACTACCAGCTGAAATGTATAATAGTGTACTGTATGAAAACCTGTGTATGAATCCCTGGATACAACCAGTAGTAATGTATAGTGGTGTACTGTAGTTTCATTAATTAAAATAAAACCGTTTGTTTGAAATCCCTGGAATCCTCCAGTTGTAATGTAGTGTAGTTTTATTATTAAAAATAAAACCGTTTGAAGAAATGTAATCACGTAAACAAATGTTTTAGTTTATACTGTTGTGAGTTTCGTATAACCATGTTTGATATGACTAGTGACCTCTACTACGTTCTTCAGGCGTCGGAAACGTTATGACATTTGTCACCCCAGGCCTGCCGGCCTAACTGTAGCTAACAGTTTAGGTACAGGATTGTCAGTCTCGTATAGATCTATACACAAATTCACGCTTTCCCTCCAGGGGACTCTGGTTATATTGTAAAGGATTTAGACCTGTACCCTGGTGGGTATAATGATAGTGCCTCACAACCTTGTATTAACTAGTTTACTTGTACTGTTGTACTGTTCTCTTGTACTTGAATATGTATGTATACCCTTGTAGTAATGTACTTGTAATGTAAAATAATTATAATTATTTAGTGATGTTTCCTTGTATCAGGAAAATAGTGTACTGTTCCATAAACTATATCTGCCAGAGTTATATGTTAGTTTGTGAATAATGTTCTTGAACTAGTAAAATAGTGTAATGTATCCCGAACTATACCTATTATAGTTTGTATAAATGTTCTTGTTTCGTGTATTGAACTCAGTAAAAGTAATATAGTGTTCTCAAATATACCAATTATAGTTTAATTGTATGTTCTGTACTGTACTGAAAACTTTTGCAATTTAGTTGAATGAAGGATAAACACCCTTATGCTCGACATGGTACAAAAGGGTTAAAATATATAAATATTTTTGTAAAATGTAGTGAATTCTCTGTTTGAGTCAATAGCAAAGGTTTTGAACCTGTTTGAAATCATTTGTATAAAAACACAAAAATCCTTGTGTTTTACTTGTATTCCCCCCCCCCCTAAAAACATTGAAAACACTAAAAATGTAGGGGTATGAACTCACCTCTAGTGCGTGTTTGAATTGGGATAGTGGAACTATAGAGATGATCCTCGGGCTAGCGTACGTGGAGTTAATGGTATCCTAATAATATTTAAACACATAATCGTATTTAAATTAGCGAAACCATTAATTAAAGTGTTAGAAAACACTTGTTTTGTGTTAGGAATAATTACCGAGAATTGTATAAGTGTTGAAGAGAGTTTTCGGTTCCAAAGGGGTTTTCAGCCGAAAACTGCTTCTCGGCCGAACACAGGGTGGTTTGAAGGATGTTCTTGGTGTTCTTGGTGTTCTTGGTGAAAATATGAAGATTTGAAGGTTTTCTCTTGAAGGTTTGAATGTTCTTGGATGATCCTTGGGAGCAAAATGAGAGTATTTTCGAGTGTAAAAGGTGAGAAATGGTTAAATTTTCGAGTGAAAAACTTATATACTATTGGGTTTTCGGCCGGAAAAGAGTTTTCGGCCGACATCTGTTTTTGGTCCGAAGGTTTTCGGCCGAAAACGGTTTTCTATGCGAGGGTGTGTGGTTCCAAGGGAAAGATCTTGGTTTTTCGAGTGTATTTTATTCCGAAAACTTATATAAACATTAATTATATAATTTAAATTATTTTCCAACCCTTACGAACTTAAAAAAATAAATAAAACTTGAATTTTATTTATCAGATTTGACTTTTGTTGACTTGGAAAGTATCGGGTTGTCACATTATCTCCCCGGTAGAGGGAATTTCGTCCTGAAATTCTTTCTAAAATGAACACATCATGGACTAGGAAAAATATGTGGGTACTCCTGTTGCATCTGATCTTCTCGCTCCCAAGTGAAGTCAGGTCCCCGCTTGGCATTCCAGTGAACCTTCACTATCGGTATGCGACTTTGTTTTGTTCGTTTGACTTCCTTATCCACGATTTCTACTGGTTCTTCCGCAAAGTTAAAATTCTCGTTTATCTTGATTTCATCGAGTGGAATCACAAGAGTCTCGTCAGTTAGACACTTCTTTAGATTTGACACGTGGAAGACGAAGTATATGTTGCTAAGTTCTTGTGGTAGACGGAGTTTGTAAGCTACTGGGCCGATTCTAGAAAAGATCTCGAATGGCCTGATATACATTGGGTTTAGCTTTCCACGCTTTTTGGAGCGTATCATGCCTTTCCAGCGTGAGACCTTCAACAGAACACGGTCACCAACCTGGATTTCCAAAGGTTTCCGTCTCTTGTCTGCGTAGCTCTTTTGTCTATCTCTAGAGGTTTTTAGTCGTTCCCGGATCTGTATGATCTTTTCTGTGGTTTCTCAAATGATTTTCGGGCCAGTGAGAGTGCTGTCAGGGACTTGCCCTTTACCTAGCTGCGTGTCACCCACTTCAGCCCAGCACAGAGGAGATCTGCACTTGTGGCCATAGAGGGCTTTGAATGGGGCAACGTTGACGCTAGAGTGATAGCTATTTTTGTATGAAAACTTGACTAGTGGCAAATGGGTATCCCATGCTATACCAAAGTCGATCACACAAGCACTCAGCATGTCTTCTAGTGTCTGAATGGTTCTCTCACTATGCCCGTCAGTTTGTGGATGGTAGGTCGTACTCACATCCAACCTAGTTCCCAGAGATTTCTGTAATGACTACCAGAATCGCGAGGTGAATCTATTGTCTCTATTCGAGATAATAGATATAGTCACACCATACAGTCGTACAATCTCTTTGATGTAGGCTCTGGTCAGTTTCTCCATTTTGTGCGGACTTGGATAGTCTGTCGACGATTACCCAAATGGTGTCATAACCACCCGATGTCTTGCGTAATTTGGTTATGAAATCCATTGTAATTCGCTCCCACTTCCACTCAGGTATCTCGGGCTGTTGAAGTATACCTGAGGGCTTTTGATATTCTACCTTAACCTTGGCACAAGTTAGGCACTTGCCCACGTAGGTAGCAATCTATGCTTTCATTTTTGGCCACCAATATAGTTTCTTGAGATCCAGATATATATTATCTGAACCTGGATGAACGGAATATCGAGTCTTATGGGCTTCATTCATGACAACGTCTCTGTAGCCACCAAACTTTGGTATCCAGATCCGATTCATGAAGTAACGAACTCCGTCATGCTTGGTTTCTAAGTTCTTCTCCATTCTTCTTAAGGCTTCATCTGCCACATTATTCGGCTTCAAGGCTTCTAACTGAGCCTCCTTGATTTGTGTGGATAGATGGGAATGGATCGTCATAGTTAGTGCCTTCACCCTACGACCTGAGTGCTCCTTTCGACTAAGGGCATCCGCTACTACATTGGATTTGCCGGGATGATAGCGAATTTTGCATTCGTAATCATTGAGTAGCTCTACACATCGTCGCTGTCTCATGTTAAGTTCTTTCTGGTCGAAGATGTGCTGAAGGCTTTTGTGGTCGGTGCAGATAGTGCACTTGGTACCATACATGTAATGTCTCCATACTTTTAGTGCAAAGACTACAGTTCCCAACTCAAGATCGTGACTAGTGTAGTTGACTTCGTGTGCCTTAAGCTGTCTTGAGGCATAAGCAATAACTTTTCCTCGCTGCATAAGTATACAGCCTAGCCCCTGATTGGATGCATCGTAGTATACAACGAAATTCTCTGTCCCTTCTGGAAGAGACAAGATATGTGTGCTGTACAGGGCTTGCTTCAGTGTTTGGAACGCAGTGTCTTGCTTTTCTCCCCAATTAAAAGTTACACCCTTCTGGGTCAAGGTAGTAAGCGGTTTAGCGATCATGGAGAAATTCTGTATAAAATTGCGATAGTAGCCATCTAGACCCAATAATTGGTGGATTTCTGTGGGCGTTCTCGGTGCTGAACAGTTCTCGAATGCCTTTATTTTGGAAGGATCCACGTGTATGCCTTCTTTGCTGACCACGTGACCAAGGAAAATTACTACAAACTCGGAAGGGTCAGCACACCCAATTACTACAAGCCTATTTGAAAATTACTACAAGCCTATTTGAAAATTACTATAAGCCTATTTGAAAATTTCGCGTACAGTTTCTCCGCTCGTAATGTTTCTAGAACTTGTCTCAAGTGCTGGCTATGTTCTTCCTCGCTTCTTGAATAGATAAGTATATCATCTATGAATACTATCACGAATTTGTCTCGGAAGGGTCGGCACACCCGATTCATTAGATCTGTGAATACTGCGGGTGCATTGGTTAGAACAAAGGGCATTACTACAAACTAGTAGTGACCGTAACGAGTTCGGAATGCTATTTTGGGAACATCATCCTCGTGGACTTGTAACTGGTGATACCCCAATCTTATGTCTATATTTGAGAAGTAGCGGGCTCCTTGGAGTTGATCGAAGAGGTCATCATACGCGGAAGAGGGTATCGGTTTTTAATAGTGAGCTTGTTCAGTTCGCGATAGTCTATGCACATTTGGAAAGATCCTTCTTCTTAACGAACATGACCGGTGTTCGCCATGGAGAGAAGCTTGGTCGAATGAATCCTTTGCTGAGCAGTTCGTTTAATTGGCTGGATAATTCCTGCATCCCCGCTGGTGCAAGACGATACGAGGATTTGGCTATAGGAGTAGCTCCAGGGATCAAGTCGATTCGGAATTCGACTTGGCGTTTAGGAGGGACTCCTGGAAGATCTTCGGGGAAGATATTAGGAAAGTTACAGACTTCGAGGATGCTCTCGAGGTCTCTAACTTCTTGTTTTTCGTTGACTACATGGGCTAGGAATGCGTGACAATCTTTTCGCAGGTATTTTTGGGCTTTGATGCAAGATATGATGCGAAGGTACGAACTAAGTGTGTCGCCATAGATAACGAGGGCTTCGCCATTTGGCAGATTAAGGCGAATGGCTTTTCATAGCAAAGGATGTCAGCACGGTTAGGACATAACCAATCCATGCCGATAATGACGTCGAAGCTTTTTATGGAGACCGGCATAAGGTAAATGGAAAAAGAGTAGTCGTTTAGAGTGAGGGTACATCCTATGAATATGTCGTTAGTGCTCTCTTTCTTCCCGTTAGCCATCTCGACGGTGAATGTTTGTGACAACCGTCAAAATTCGAGTCGGTTCTAGATTTGACTAAACTTAGTTGCACATATAGGCACGACACATACTAGACTTAGTAACTAGATGCTAAGTTATAACCTACTAAAAACTAGGAAACAATTAGAAACGATGGACAGTGTACTTAGATTTCACATGATATGTGAATTCTACAACTACTTAACTGTAGTGACTATCCATATTCGGGTCGCTCTTTGACTCGAACACCTTTTCATGAATCATATACACACATCATGAACTTGACCTAGTGGTATAAATTAGGTCCGAGTCTCGTAGAAACTTAAGTTAATGTTGAAAACTAGGACTTGTATACTTGATTCCTCAATTTCGCTTGAATCTCAAAACCACTACATAGAATACCAATAAACGGATAAAATAAATTACAAACATTATTTATAACTATAAAAGAGTTTTAATACCATAAGATAATTTGAAGTCTCAAAGATTCAATTTATTTTCATATTCAATGTTTAGCAAAATCCGAAAAACCCTAAATACCTAATTTTATAAACTTTAAACTCAAAAATTATATGGAAATAATTATGAAACTTAAAATATCAATTTAAACATATTAAATTCAGGGAAATATAATCAAGGAAAATAAAAATTAAATCATTAACAATTATCCTTAATTTATAAGCCAAAATCAAGATTTTATTAAAAAAAAGAGAATTAAGTGCACATTTTATAAAAATTTGATATTTTTATAAAGAATTTGAAATTTATAAAAATGGAAGAGAGGGAAACCCTCTCTCCTCCTTCATAATTTCGTTCTCCCCCTCTCCAATATACTCTTCTCCAAGACAAAAATCATTTTATCCTCCTACACACTCCACTTCTCTCTAACACTTTCTTCTCTTTCACTCTTCTCTTTCTCATAATCCACCACCATTTTCTCTCATTTCCCCCCACCAAAATCACGAAATTTTCAAGAAAAATGAGTCTCAAGACACCAAAAATCATATTCTTCAAGTGTTCTTCTTTAGGTAATCACAAAAACCAAGCATTATCCCTTCATTTCCACTCATAATTTCACCATTTCATGCACATTTTTCTACTTCCACACCATTCTATGGGTGGATTATGAACCATATGAAATAACCATGATTTTTATGATGTTAGAGGTAGTATTTCACCCAAAAACCAACATGCATGTGATGATCTTCAAGGTTAGAGGCTTGATCATCAAAGTATGTTGTTAAAAAGCTTTCAAATAGGCTTATAAAGGATTTATTCCCAAATAAATATCTAAAACTTATTTTCTGATCAAATCCGATTTTTCCAGAATTCCATCAACAAAATGAGATATTCCACAAATTTTCAAAAAAATAATTCATTTTTCTCGAATTATTATAGTTATTGCAAGAAGATAGGGCAATAATTCATATAAAATATTTTCTGAGGTCTATAAATCCTAGATAAATTTGTGGTTGACCCCTAAAGTGAATGATAACATCTCAGTGTGTTTCATCGATTTTTGTTACTGTTTGCTATAGTTTTGAATTTTCTTTTTGTTTAATTCAAATAAATCATAAAACCACCTTAAGAAACGTGAAAAGGGCATATAATAATTTTCGCAGCTCCTACCCTATGTGTAAGACTCAGAAAAATATTTTCAGAATTTTTCATAATGCATTCCTATTTTTCCTAGATTTTTGTATTTATAATGGACTAATAATGGAAAAAAAATAGTTTTTCTCATCCACAATTCATGAAAATTTACTAGAAACTTTTATAATATATTAGGATGCTACATGAATGTTTTGATGAATTTTCTCGTCTGTATGCTATTTTTCTTCTAATTTCCCAAGATTTAATACACTTAAATCCACAAAATTCATAAAATTGGGTTAAACAGTTTAAAAATCCGTTTTTATATTTTTTCCAGCTTAAAAATGTTTAATAACAGTACTACTAAAAGTTTGGGTAATTTTGGAAACTGTTTTCTATTTATCCCCATTTTTATTCAAATAAATGCACAAAAATCATAAAACTTGGTTAAACAGTTTAGAAATCTATTTTTATATTTTTCCCAGCTTAAGTGTGTGTAATGACAAAGTTATAAAAAGGTTGAGGAATTGTCTTACCTGATTGCTATTTTTCATGAATTTTTATCTATTTATAAAAGACTTATAATACCATAAGCTAATTTGAAGTCTCAAAGATTCAATTTATTTTGATATTCAATGTTTAGCAAAATCCGAAAAACCCTAAATACCTAATTTTATAAACTTTAAACTCAAAAATTATATGGAAATAATTATGAAACTTACAATATCAATTTAAACATATTAAATTCAGGGAAATATAATCAAGGAAAATAAAAATTAAATCATTAACATTTATCCTTAATTTATAAGCCAAAATCAAGATTTTATAATAAAAAAAAGGAATTAAGTGCACCTTTTATAAAAATTTGATATTTTTATAAAGAAATTGAAATTTATAAAAATGGAAGAGAGGGAAACCCTCTCTCCTCCTTCATAATTTCGTTCTCCCCCTCTCCAAGACACTCTTCCCCAAGACAAAAATCATTTTATCCTCCTACACACTCCACTTCTCTCTCACACTTTCTTCTCTTTCACTCTTCTCTCTCTCTCTCATAATCCACCATCATTTTCTCTCATTTCCCCCTCCAAAATCACGAAATTTTCAAGAAAAATGAGTCTCAAGACACCAAAACTCATATTCTTCAAGTGTTCTTCTTTAGGTAATCACAAAAACCAAGCATTATCCCTTCATTTCCACTCATAATTTCATTTCATGCACATTTTTCTACTTCTACACCATTCTATGGGTGGATTATGAACCATATGTTCATAACCACGATCTTTATGATGTTAGAGGTAGTATTTCACCCAAAAACCAACATGCATGTGATGATCTTCAAGGTTAGAGACTTGATCATCAAAGTATGTTGTTAAAAAACTTTCAAATAGGATTATAAAGGATTTATTCACAAATAAATATCTAAAACTTATTTTCTAATCAAATCCGATTTTTCTCTGAATTCCATCAACAAAATGAAATGTTCCACATATTTTCAAAAAAATAATTCATTTTTCTCGAATTATTATAGTTATTGCAAGAAGATAGGGCAATAATTCATATAAACTACTTTTTGAGGTCTATAAATCCTTGGTAAATTCGTGGATGACCCCTAAAGTGAATGATGACATCTCAGTGAGTTTCATCGATTTTTGTTACTACTTGTTATGGTTTTGAATTTTCTTTTTGTTTAATTCAAATAAATCATAAAACCACCTTAAGGAAAGTGAAAAGGGTATCTAATAATTTTCGTAGCTCCTACCCTATGTGTAAGACTCAGAAAAATATTTTCAGAATTTTTCATAATGCATTCCTATTTTTCCTAGATTTTTGTATTTATAATGGACTAATAATGGAAAAAAAATAGTTTTTCTCATCCACAATTCATGAAAATTTACTAGAAACTTTTATAATATATTAGGATGCTACATGAATGTTTTGATGAATTTTCTCGTCTGTATGCTATTTTTCTTCTAATTTCCCAAGATTTAATACACTTAAATCCACAAAATTCATAAAATTGGGTTAAACAGTTTAAAAATCCGTTTTTATATTTTTTCCAGCTTAAAATTGTTTAATAAAAGTACTACAAAAAGTTTGGGTAATTTTCCAAACTGTTTTCTATTTATCCTCATTTTTACTCAAATAAATGCACAAAAATCATAAAATTGGGTTAAACAGTTTAGAAATCTATTTTTATATTTTTCCCAACTTAAGTGTGTGTAATGACAGTAGTATAAAAAGTTTCGGGAATTTTCTTAAATGATTTCTATTTTTCATAAATTTTTATCTATTTAGTGAATTAAATATAAGAAAAATAGTTATACATATCTATAATCCATGAAACTTTATCTGGAAGTCTTTTAATGCAGTTAAAACCAAAATCTGAAGTTTGCTGATTTTTATTAAGTGTTTAGTATTTTTCATAATTTTATGGTTATTCAAGAAATTAAAATGGTAAAAAAGTAGCTACACATATCAAAAATGCAAGAAAAATTATCTTAGCATCCTTGACTTCAGTTGAAACTAAAACACAAAGTTTGGGAAATTTTAGAACTAAGCTGATTTAGTTTTTCAATATTTAATCATTGGAACACCTCTAAAAATGTTAAATATTAGCATTTCAATAATCGGAAATTCCACTTGAATTTGTTATTCAACAAATTGATTCATAGAAATCTAAATTTCACAGAAGAATGTTTATAACTTAACAATATTAAATTTTGACACATTATTGGCATAATTCTATTGTAGTAGTAATTATACTAGTACTAGATTTCAAGTAGAGACTCATTAGTGTGTAACATCGTTGTAGGAAAACGATAGTGGTACGAGTGGAGCGTAGTTCAAGGCACCATTTGCATCATCTCGATGTATTGTGAGTATTCATGTACTCCCCTATTTTCAGTTTTTATGTTTTGGGGTGGATAAGCATGTCCGAAAAAAAAAAACTATTTATTATTCGTTGTATTTAAATTGATTTGTATCAAACTTGATTGCTATATTTTGCTATATCTCTCTATGTATGTCTATGCAACACGAAACATGAGGCCTTATCGTCTGAAGTCCCTTCACTTATACTTTAATCCAACCGTTAACTCTTTGAGCCAATGGTCATTATGGATAGCGCTATTAGGAATTGAAAACTCCTCACTCGCCCGATTGCTTGAGTGCATGATACCATATAATCTATGGAATGATAAGTATAGATCTTGATAGGGCATCAGTCATAGGCTTGGTTGTGAACTCATTGTTTGCTCATATACATACAAAAATTGTTATTAATTATGGCAATAAACTTGTTTATTAATTATAGCAATGAACTTTGTTTCTCATTATAGCATTGAACTTTGTTTCTCATTACAACATCGAAATTTTATTATTGGAAACTTATATACATGTTTTAGCAATGAAATTGTTTGCTCCTTATAGCAATGAACTTGATTACTCGTTTTAACAATATATTTTCATTTATGGAAACTTTTATCAAAACTTGATTTCGATTCATGAAACCAATATTATTATTTTAATCTGTGAGTACTCGCCAACTATTTTTATAGTTGACGCTCGTTTTACATGCTTTTTCAGGAATCATCTAGTAAGAGGCACGTAGAGACACATCACTTTTAGGAGCATTCGCATGTGTTGTATTTCAATTTACATTGTAATTTCTTTTAAAAGTTGTTCAAACCCATTGTAAATTTGTAATGATTTTTAATACTATGGTTGGTGTTGTCTTTTAACTTTTTCTATGAAACCCTTTATAATGCCATGCCTCGTGTTTCCGCTTTAGCGGGGTGTGACAGAAATGGTATCAGAGCCGAAGGTTATAGAGAATACCAGTTTTTCTTTGGAGAACCACAACTATAGCCAAAAAATTTCAAAATGTTTTTAAAATACTGAACATACTACTAGTATAACTAATTCGAGTACACATTATTAGACTTTAATTAAGTATAGCCTGGGCAACTATGCTTAATTAAGGAAAGTTAATGTGAGGCTGGAACGGTTTAGTAGAATTATGTTCAAAACAATTTTCAACTTAAACTTTTGAAAAACAATTTTTTTTTTGGTGTGCGTACGGGCATTGCATATTATTGGCATTCATCTAGATACACTTAGAAACTAAGTGCACTTTTATAACAATGCCTTTATTCAGAAATATTCTTATCCCTTATCAAGTGCTAGGTTAACCACTTAGGTTATATCACTAGCCACTCTAGGAGCAATGCACTTAGTACTGAGAATGGGTATTCCTCGGTAGCTATTGACTTTAGATGTAAGTTTAGTAGCTAGATATACACTACTAATAATCTTAAGTCGAAAACTATACCAATTATTCCTCAATACCTCTTCATCCTCTTCGTACTAGAGTTATAACTAGGAAAAAGCGTTTCGATACCGACACGAATGATCATTGGAGCATCATGTAAGGAGGTAGATGAGTCGCCACTAAGTAATCACTTGGATACCATTGGCGAACATTCCAGATTCGACTCACGAGGAGACACGGAGGTTTAACCCATACGTGAGACCTTATACTACGTTACGACTTAGCTCTAGGTTGTTTCCACCTTGAGCTTAAAACTTAACATAGGATGTCCCTTTGACCTCTATAAAAGGTCGTAAACTACATTGACACCGTAAAACGTTTTTCAAACAATTTTTCTTGTCCTTTATCTTGGGGAAAAGACATCGGTACTCGCCTTATACTCGCCTTAGTATTTAGGTACGATCAGCTACACTAACATACTTATTCCTTACTTCTTAATCTTCCATCAAAAAGTTATTTTGCTTCATCGGTTTTATTTATCATCGATAAAAATATTTTATAACCACTTCATACAACTTACTAGACCTTTCCTAACAATGTAAGCCATATTCTCGCTAATAATCTTTTGACAACTTGCTTTAACTTAACATTTTTCTTCAAAACTCAATTTAACCAATATTGGTTTTAACATTGCTATTTTAATTTCATTTCAAATCCATTTCAATGGATAGATGTGCTTTTAAGGGCATATAAACCATTTTAAACCTTGCTTAGCATTTTGACACGTTTTCGAAAACCTTACAAACATTTTCTTTTATAAAAGTGTTTAAACTATATGCTATAAAACATAAACATATGACATTGAAGTTCATATTATAGGAAAAAGTTTCATTGGATCTTCCAAACCAGTTTTGTTTTGACTCTTTTGACCACTTTCTCATTTAGGCATTTTACTTTACTTAAATGTGTTTTCTTGAAACCCAACATGATATTTTTACAACTTTCTAATTCAAACATGTTTATAAGAAACATCTAATTCCTACATTTCCAACATACCTCATTTGTTTATTTTATTTTAAATTAGTTTTATAATTTTTAAAGTTTCTAAAATTTAAAGAATTGCAAAACTTAGTGTTCACTTTTAAAATTTCAGTGACGCACTTTCGGCAATGCACAATTATTCATCTAAATATGTTAAGTCTTTACCTTATCTATTTTAACCATTGTTGGACTCCAGTCAAAAAGGTCAAAACTGTCTGATTTTCAATTACAAGTTTTAGTGTTTATTCTTTTTCACAAATGGAGTTTAACTTAATAGATAACTCATGATTTCTAGCAAACACTTTAAAACTTCCACATGTCTATTTAATCATCAACATACATCAAATGTTGAAGTTTGAAATATATCTTAACCTGGTTTTAATCTACCTATAGGTATTGTTCTTATAATTTTAACAATAGCAATCATTTTCGCCGCTACCTTCCTTTTTCTTTCCCCCGAACTTGATTTCTCGCTCTCCTTCTGATTTTAGATCTCGCACGCCCATAATAGTAACATAATACATTGTCTAACTTTTTTTTTCTGTCTATTTTGCTTCTCCTGGTATCATGTTCGTACACATACATACCAGAAGTCTACCCTTTCGTTTTGAGCGATTAATACGTATAGTCATGAGGCATAATTTTGATTTAGTCAACTTTGATATATGCAATTACGCCTTTTATCATATACATCTTGTTTTTATTTTGAAATCTACTATAAACAAGTGATCCTTATTTACATTTGCTCTTTCGTTCTAAATTCGGAAACTTGATTTAAAATGCAATTTTCATTGTATTTTCCCTTACAATTAATACACAAGATGAATACCTTTATGCTCATCATTTTTCTAGAACCAGAAAGTATATGTGAAGGATATATTTTCTTATGTTTCTTATTCTTAAAAACATAAAAAGTTATAAATATTACAATTATCTATCCTTAAAATGATTGTTTTTGGTAGAAACACTAAACTAAGAATGCACTATTTTCAAAGATTGACATTTTTACACCTTTCTTAAAATAGCATTGTACTTTGCAATTTTCAGTGAGTTCCTAAACTCTCAAACTTGTTTTCATAAGTATTCTGACTCCTCATAAACATGAATTTGTCCTGACTTAAACGATTGAACAATTTCTCAAAAATTTAATACAAATATTTCTATACAAATTCCTTTAATGACGACTTAAACCTTTAACCTTAATTAATCTTTATATTATTTTACTACTTCGTTTGATCGCTACACATATATCTTCATTTTCTTGGAATTGTTATACATTTGATAATAGTGAGATTACTTATCAGTTCTAAACACTCAAAATGCTATCTAAATAATGTGATTTAAAATATCATAAACTTTCACCGCCTTCATTAGACACGACTTTCTAACTATATTCTTCAATTACGGTTCTGTTATAGTAAGAGTACCCGTAGTAGAAATTATAGCTTCGGAACCCTCGATCGCTTCTCTTTCATTCGTGTTACCCCTTTTTTATTTAAGAATATATCTTTTCCAGATTTAGTAGCCAACTTGGAAGTGCACAAATTGTTCCTAATCCCTTCTTAATTAGATGGTGAATTTACGCTTATTGCCGATTAGACCACGACTTAAGAATCAATGCAGACTGAGCACACAATGCAGTTCGTGCTTCAGCAAAACTTATAGCGCTCTCTTAAGTTAGAAAATATCTAACTATATAATTTCTTTTTCTTCAACTAGGTCGCCATGGTTGGATCATGATTTCCATGATCCTAATTTCCCACAATCTAGGCTGTAGAACTCGAATTAGGGAAACATTAATTTGATTATAGCTAAAGAATTGGGCTCTTCCCTTGAGGAATTAACCCAAAACAAAATAAGAGCTTTTCAAGTCACCACCTCTCCAACAATACAATTGTATTCAGCTGAGTTCTAATAAAATACGTCATGAATTGAATCTCGGGACGAAATTCTTTCAATCGGGGGAGACTGTGACAACCGTCAAAATTCGAGTCGGTTCTAGATTTGACTAAACTTAGTTGCACATATAGGCACGACACATACTAGACTTAGTAACTAGATGCTAAGTTATAACCTACTAAAAACTAGGAAACAATTAGAAACGATGGACAGCGTACTTAGATTTCACATTGATATGTGAATTCTACAACTACTTAACTGTAGTGACTATCCTTATTCGTGTCGCTCTTTGACTCGAACACCTTTTCATGAATCATATACACACATCATGCACTTGACCTAGTGGTATAAATTAGGTCCGAGTCTCATAGGAACTTAAGTTAAAGTTGAAAACTAGGACTTGTATACGTGATTCTTCAATTTCGCTTGAATCTCGAAACCACTACATAGAATACCAATAAACGGATAAAATAAATTACAAACATTATTTATAACTATAAAAGACTTATAATACCATAAGCTAATTTGAAGTCTCAAAGATTCAATTTATTTTGATATTCAATGTTTAGCAAAATCCGAAAAACCCTAAATACCTAATTTTATAAACTTTAAACTCAAAAATTATATGGAAATAATTATGAAACTTACAATATCAATTTAAACATATTAAATTCAGGGAAATATAATCAAGGAAAATAAAAATTAAATCATTAACATTTATCCTTAATTTATAAGCCAAAATCAAGATTTTATAATAAAAAAAAGGAATTAAGTGCACCTTTTATAAAAATTTGATATTTTTATAAAGAAATTGAAATTTATAAAAATGGAAGAGAGGGAAACCCTCTCTCCTCCTTCATAATTTCGTTCTCCCCCTCTCCAAGACACTCTTCCCCAAGACAAAAATCATTTTATCCTCCTACACACTCCACTTCTCTCTCACACTTTCTTCTCTTTCACTCTTCTCTCTCTCTCTCTCATAATCCACCATCATTTTCTCTCATTTCCCCCCTCCAAAATCACGAAATTTTCAAGAAAAATGAGTCTCAAGACACCAAAACTCATATTCTTCAAGTGTTCTTCTTTAGGTAATCACAAAAACCAAGCATTATCCCTTCATTTCCACTCATAATTTCATTTCATGCACATTTTTCTACTTCTACACCATTCTATGGGTGGATTATGAACCATATGTTCATAACCACGATCTTTATGATGTTAGAGGTAGTATTTCACCCAAAAACCAACATGCATGTGATGATCTTCAAGGTTAGAGACTTGATCATCAAAGTATGTTGTTAAAAAACTTTCAAATAGGCTTATAAAGGATTTATTCACAAATAAATATCTAAAACTTATTTTCTAATCAAATCCTATTTTTCTCTGAATTCCATCAACAAAATGAAATGTTCCACATATTTTCAAAAAAATAATTCATTTTTCTCGAATTATTATAGTTATTGCAAGAAGATAGGGCAATAATTCATATAAACTACTTTTTGAGGTCTATAAATCCTTGGTAAATTCGTGGATGACCTCTAAAGTGAATGATGACATCTCAGTGAGTTTCATCGATTTTTGTTACTACTTGTTATGGTTTTGAATTTTCTTTTTGTTTAATTCAAATAAATCATAAAACCACCTTAAGGAAAGTGAAAAGGGTATCTAATAATTTTCGTAGCTCCTACCCTATGTGTAAGACTCAGAAAAATATTTTCAGAATTTTTCATAATGCATTCCTATTTTTCCTAGATTTTTGTATTTATAATGGACTAATAATGGAAAAAAAATAGTTTTTCTCATCCACAATTCATGAAAATTTACTAGAAACTTTTATAATATATTAGGATGCTACATGAATGTTTTGATGAATTTTCTTGTATGTATGCTATTTTTCTTCTAATTTCCCAAGATTTAATACACTTAAATCCACAAAATTCATAAAATTGGGTTAAACAGTTTAAAAATCCGTTTTTATATTTTTTCCAGCTTAAAATTGTTTAATAAAAGTACTACAAAAAGTTTGGGTAATTTTCCAAACTGTTTTCTATTTATCCTCATTTTTACTCAAATAAATGCACAAAAATCATAAAATTGGGTTAAACAGTTTAGAAATCTATTTTTATATTTTTCCCAACTTAAGTGTGTGTAATGACAGTAGTATATACATGTTTTAGCAATGAAATTGTTTGCTCCTTATAGCAATGAACTTGATTACTCGTTTTAACGATATATTTTCATTTATGGAAACTTTTATCAAAACTTGATTTCGATTCATGAAACCAATATTATTATTTTAATTTGTGAGTACTCACCAACTATCTTTATAGTTGACGCTCGTTTTACATGCTTTTTCAGGAATCATATAGTAAGAGGCACGTAGAGACACATCACTTTTAGGAGCATTCGCATGTGTTGTATTTCAATTTACATTGTAATTTCTTTTAAAAGTTGTTCAAACCCATTGTAAATTCATAATGATTTTTAATACTATGATGTTGTCTTTTAACTTTTTCTATGAAACCCTTTATACTGCCACGCCTCGTGTTTCCGCTTTAGCGGGGTGTGACAATGTTTTGTTTAGTGTTTGTGGCTTATGTTTGAGTAAGTGCTTGAATTTCTGGCTAACAAAACTCCTCTCCGCACCACTATCAAAGAGAATGCATGCATAAGAGTTATCGAGGAGGAACGTACCCGTGACTACGGTGGGATGCACTACAACCGCCTCTTGACCCATTGCTAGAACTCTCCCCGTGTTGCCAACATTTCTTGACTTCGGGAAATCTCTTTTGTAGTGCCCGGTTTCACCACACCCATAACAGGCCTGGCCTACTCCAGCTTTAGGGGTCTAGACATTAGGTTGTGTCGGTGTCCTACAAAAGCGGGTCGTATGCCCCTTCTTGTTGCAGCCGGTGCATTGCATCTCGCGACAAGGCCCGTGGTGGTGGAAGTTGCATTTGTTGCACAGTGGGAGGGTTCCAGCATATCGACTGGTAGGTGCTTGAGTATTGGGAAAAGCAGCAAGGATGGTAGCAGCATGAACTGCCACTATTTGTTGTTTCTTGGAGGGCTCTTGCGTAGATTGGGCTTTCCGGTTGTTCCAGAACTTCGTCTCACTGTCACCCTCTTTGGGCTGTTCAGGGATAACAGTCACAGGGTTGTGGCGATCCCCGTGATCCACTAAGGTCTGTGCCATACACTTGGCACTATCAAAAGTGAGTGGTTTGGCAGCTAATACGTTCCCTTGAGTTGGGGGTGTCAGTCCTCATATGCATCTTTCAGCCTTCTTGCTCTCCGGGGTGACCATTCCGGGACACAGAAGAGCCAGATCACTGAACCTAGCAGTGTAAGCAGCAACATTGGAGTCCTTCATTTTCAGATTCCAGATCTCCTGCTCTAGTTTTTGCATTTCACCCCACGGGCAGTATTTAGCTAACATTAGTTCCTTCAAATCGTCCCAACTCATAGCATTGGCTATCGGGAGAGTCAGGGATTTGACTTGGCTGTTCCACCAAGTTAGAGCTCCATCGGTAAAGGTGCATGCTGTAAATATCACTTTTCTGGATTCAGGGCACGCACAAATTTCGAATATTGATTCGGTCTTCTGGAACCAACGGGTTAAGGAAATGACACCTCCAGTGCCATCGAAAGATTTGGGTTTAGCGTTTGTGAAATCCTTATAGGAACACTCTCTCGGGTGTCCTTGGCTACCTCCAACGTTAAGAGGATTGGTACCACTACCCGATCTGCTAGTGCCGCTTGTATTGATCTGCGATATGTTGTCTGCCACAGCGACGGTTACTGCTGCTTGGAAGACAGCAGCGTCAAATTGGGGTGGTGGTGGTGGTGGTGGATTTGTCGAAGTGCTGTTTTTCTTTCTGATGTTCTTTAGAGGCATCTTTCTCTATAATTATTAAAGAGAAAGTAACGATAAGTTCTCTATAGTGGTCATGAGTCAGGTGATACTGAACAAGGTATATCTTATCCTGACAGTTATAATGTTCTATTAAGCGATTTACAGTGGAAGTATATTAATACAAGTAAACAATCACCATGAAATTAATAGCAACACTTGGAATGAATTTTTATAATGTGATTTGTGCCTGATCCCCCTTAAAATCACATAGTGTACACAAATTATATATATAACTAAAACCAAATAGACCTTCAACTAAGTGATTCTACTCTAAGTCCACAACCAAACAAGGAACATGAAGTAAAGTTAAACCACCTATTATGAGTCCATAAAATCTTACTTATATATAACCTATATGTATACACTTAGCAACTTATAGATCTATCAGTAAGATTTCTTTGTTTTCATGTGTTTTGGTTCTAGTGTTATAGTCCTATAAAATACTCCTATAGTATTTTAACTGTATGTTCGGTTCTAGTGTTTCTTTTGTATAGAGTTTGGTAAGTTTTAGACTTGTTGCAACACCACTATCACTCCCAAACACATGTTGCTCGTATCTCAAATAAATATAGTTGATCAGGCTATATTTATCCCAGATATGATTACATAACTATCCAGGTTTAATCGTAGTGTACAACATCTAAATACTTTTGTTTTGTTCTTCTTGTGATACTATTTCTGGTATGTATGTATGCTTGTATACTTCCTATAAAATACTTACATTTTAAAAGTATACTTTTATTTCAGAGCGCTTTGGCCCCATAGTGTTTATAGTTGTATATCATGTAAGGTTTGATATACTTAGTTCACTATAAATAATGCTCTGATATCAATCTGTCACACCCCCAAATCGGAACGGTGGAAACGTTTGGAGGCGGAGGACGTCATGTACAGTATCACAACAATTGCATAATAGTAATCAAAGGAAACACAACCATTTCATTGATATAATATAGGATTTACATCTGTTCGTACATTGTTTTTATGACATCAAAATGTATAACAAAAGTATAAAAGACGCGACTCTAAAAACTCCGTCTTCTCAAAACCAACTGTGGGTGTACCTATCTACCGGTTCCCTGAGAACACAAGTGGTTTTGAAAGTGTATCAACATTTAAGTTGGTGAGTTCATAAGCATGTTTTTGTAATGGAAAGCTTGTCTTTTCTTCTTTGAAATCGTTAGTATGTTTCTTCAGAAAATCCAATATTTTCTTTAGTAATGAAAAGTAGTCTTAGACCTTAAGTCCATAATGTATGTTCGTTACTGTATTCCGAATTAATATATGTATTACTAGTGTAATTGATACTGGGAAAGTAGTGTATTGTAGTAATGCTTTTTATGAAATCCTTGTATAAAAATCTTTGTATGTATGCCTGGATACTACTAGCTAAAATGTATAATAGTGTACTGTATGAAAACCTGTGTATGAATCCCTGGATACCACCAGTAGGAATGTATAGTAGTGTTCTATAGTTTCATTAATTAAAATAAAACCGTTTGTTTGTAATCCCTGTAATCCTCCAGTTGTAATGTAGTGTAGTTTTATTATTTAAAATAAAACCGTTTGAAGAAATGTAATCCCGTAAACAAATGTTTTAGTTTATACTGTTGTGAGTTTCGTATAACCATGCTTGATATGACTAGTGACCTCTACGACGTTCTTCCGGCATCGGAAACGTTATGGCATTTGTAACCCCAGGCCTGCCAGCCTAACTGTAGCTAACATTTTAGGTGCGGGATTGTCAGTCCCGTACAGATCTATACATAAATCCACGCTCTCCCTCCAGGAGACTCTGGTTATGTTGTAAAGGAATTAGACCTGTACCATGGTGGGTACAATGAAGTAGTGACTCACAACCCTATATTAACTGGTTTACGTGTAGTGTTGTAGTGTTCTCTTGTACTTGAATATGTATGTATACCCTTGTAGTAATATACTTTTAATGTAAAATAATTATACTTAAATAATTATTTAGTGATGTTTCCTTGTATCAGGAAAATAGTGTAGTGTTCCATAAACTATATCTGCCATAGTTATATGTTAGTTTCTGAATAGTGTTATTGAACTAGTAAAATAATGTAATGTATCCCAAACTATACCTATTATAGTTTGTATAAATGTTCTTGTTTCGTGTATTGAACTCAGTAAAAGTAATGTAGTGTTCTAAAATATATCAATTATAGTTTAATTGTATGTTTTGTTCTGTATTGAAAACTTTTGCAATTTAGTTGAATGAAGGATAAATACCCTTATGCTCGACTTGGTACAAAAGGGTTAAAATATATAAATATTTTTGTAAAATGTATTGTATTCTCTGTTTGAGTCAAATGCAAAGGTTTTGAAGCTGTTTGAAATCATTTGTATTAAAACACAAAAATCCTTGTGTTTTACTTGTATTCCTCCCCCCCCCTAAAAACATTGAAAACAGTAAAAATGTAGGGGTCTGAACTCACCTCTAGTGTGTGTTTGAATTGGGATAGTGGAACTGTAGAGATGATCCTCGGGCTAGCATACGTGGAATTAATGGTATCCTAATAATATTTAAACACATAATCATATTTAAATTAGCGAAACCATTAATTGAAGTGTTAGAAAAGACTTGTTTTGTGTTAGGAATAATTACCGAGAATTGTATAAGTGTTGAAGAGAGTTTTTGGTTCCAAAGGGGTTCTTGGGTTTTCGGCTGAACACATGTTTTTGGTCTTGGGTGTTTTCGGTCACTTGTTGATTTGAAGGATGTTCTTGGTGTTCTTGGTGTTCTTGGTGAAAATATGAATATTTGAAGGTTTTCTCTTGAAGATTTGAATGTTCTTGGATGATCATTGGGAGCAAAATGAGAGTATTTTCGAGTGTAAAGGGTGAGAAATGGTTAAGTTTTCGAGTGAAAAACATATATGCGGTTGGGTTTTCGTCCGGAAAAGAGTTTTCGGCTGAAATCTGTTTTCCGTCCGAAGGTTTTCAGCGGAAAACGGTTTTCTGTGCGAGGGTACGGTTCCGAGGGAAAGATCTTCGTTTTTCGAGTGTATTTTATTCCGAACACTTATATAAACATTAATTATATAATTTAAATTATTTTCCAACCCTCACGAACTTAACAAAATAAACAAAACTCGAATTTTATTTATCGGATTTGACTTTTGTTGACTTGGAAAGTATCGGGTTGTCACAGTTCAACGGTAATGAATGGGGTTTAGTTTGATGATAGATTAAGCCATTTTGATGAGTCTTGGGCTGGTTCTATCTGTGAAAGAACCACAACGTGTTTGTAGTCGGGAAAAGAAAGGTTAGACCGAGTATGATATGAGACTACGGTGGGTCATGTTGCATTAATTCTTTTAGCAAAGGTTTTTGTGGCAAGGTGGTTGAGAAAATTTTGTCAGTCGGAATTCTTTACGGGAATCATGTGGGTCTTCTGTGTGTGTGTGTATCTTTTGGCTTAGCAATCGGGAAGGTGACCGATGTTTCGGGTAATTTGTAGACAAGTTGGGACCAGGTACGTCCCGATTGGTTTTGGAAATATGCTAGTTGGTAGCAAGATGAATCAGAGTGGTTTAAATGATTTGGGAGTGTGTGTGGAGTCGTTTGTAATTGATTTGACCCTGTTGCACAGCTCTCGTCTGAGTCTAATCGTTGCAGGGATGAATCTTCTACTCGAAGGATTATCTGAGCTTTCTGTTGAGTATAAGTGTTCGGTAGCTATATATGGTCAGTGAATTTGTTTCCCTTTGAAGCATTTTGTTTTGTATGAGACTCTATGAGGTTGGCTTGGTGGCGGTTCGGATTTGGGTTATATTCGCGGTCGGTGTGTTTCGAGGATCATTCTTCATGGTTATAGTAATACCCCAGTTAGGGACTGGGGGTGATTCAAATGGATATTCATCGGTTTTAGGGAAGGTTCTGTGAGGAGGAATCATGGGTAGCCATTTTCGAGTAGTCTTTTGGTGGAAACTCGTGTTAGGAATCGTAAGTGGGTTCGTGCAAGGTCCGTATCCAGAGCGGAAGGGGTTAAGAAAGTTGTATGTCGAAGGTATCAATTGGAGGGTTCAGGATTTAGCGTATGTGTCTGCGCTCCAGGATGGCATCATCTTGTGAATGAAGGGCAAGTGATGAGGTCTCGAGCTCTTAGTAGTAGTGTATCAGCCCGGCAATCGATGAAGTCTGTATTTTGTATCTCTTGTGTGTTTGTGGAATTATTATCATCAAAGGTTGAATAGATTGTTCAATGGATAAGTGTCATGGTTTTGGCAATTGGTTCAGTTTGGAAAGTCTGCCAGGGAGTCAGAGCACTTCGATACCCAAGTGCAGATATATATAAGATTGAGTCTTTGCATGGGATCATGGGTTGTTCTCCTTTAGGTTGGCAGTTTCTATTTGTGATTGATTGCGTTGGGAAGGTCGTTTATGTGCAAAATTTTCGGGTGCGTTCCTCAAGAGTTTGTTTTGGGTAAGAGTTTTAGCAAGGAGCGATTTCGAGGACGAAATCTAATTTAAGTGGGGGAGAGTTGTAACATCCGAAACCTTCAAGAGAACTTGTTGAGAATAACCCCATTTCTAGGTCAACTCGACGAGTTGGAGGGACCAACTCATCATGTTGAAGATGGATGGATCGCAAGGGTTTAATGAACCAACTCGATGAGTTGGGGAGCCTCAACTCAAGGAGTTGGCAGCTGGGAAGGAAACCCTAATTTTTAGGGTCTTGCACCCTATTTTAAATCCTGAAGTCCTTTTTCTGGCCTCTTTATCAGCCTCCACTGTTGTCCAAACCCTAAATCGAGTTGTAGCCTCCATTGACAAGTTTTTGGAGAATTGGAAGGAAGTTTGGTGTGCTTTTTGTGCTTTGTGAAGGAATTAGAATATCTTGAAATTTCTAGCTTGGAGAAGGAAGTCTTGGATCCAGAATCACTCCATTTCTTGCAGTCATTTTAAGGTATGAAGTTCATACCTTGACTTATAGATGACTAGATCTCCTTATTTTGGGTTTTGTTGTGTTTTGGCCTCTCTTTGGGATGATGATGGAGTAAAGCCATTTTAGGGGTTGTTCTTTCAGATCTGAGTTGGTTTTGGTACCCTTGAGCTTAAAGGTGCAAACTTTATGAGGATTTTGGTGTCATGTATGCATTAAGTCAATTATTAAGTCCATTCCAAGCTTAAGTGATTTATTTAGACATGCATGAACGTAAATGTGGCAACTTTACGTGGTTTTCTAGCTCAAGGAAGTCATATCCATGTTTTGGAGTCATGTCCTCATGGATTAGGTGCTTAATATGTTAAGAGGTGAGTTTTAGGCGAACTCGGCGAGTCTGTTGAGTAGCCTCGGTGAGTCGCCTCGGTTTTCATCGACATTTTCAGATGGTTAGAGGAACTCGGCGAGTTGGCAGGTCAACTTTGCTAGTTGACTTGGTTTTTCCCGATCTGTACTGATTGATGGAGAAACTTGACGAGTTGGAGGACAACTCGGCGAGTTGGGTCAACTTGGATCGTTGACTTTGACTTTGGATTGATTCCTTTGACCAAGTTTGTCCCAAGGGGTGTTTGAGGTGATCTGAATTGTATTTAAAGATAATATGGGCTTAGGATAAGGCCCATATGGGATTGGGCCCAATTTGGAAACTGGGTCAGTAGTGGGCCTTTGTGGATCTTTTGGCTTTGGGCCTTTGGAAAACTCCACCATTTTCATTAAAGGAATTGGGTTTGAAGTTCATGAATTCCTTGTACGAACACTCGCTTGGGTGTTCGTGAGTAACTTCGCGGTTGGTTAAGTGGGTACCGCTACCAGATCCGAAGGTACCACTTTCGCCAAAGTGAGCTAGAGCAGTTGCCACTGCGGAGGATATCGCTGCTTGGAGAGCAGCAGGATCGAATTGAGGAGGAGGTAGTGGCGATTGAGTTGGAGTTATCGGAGTAGTGTGTCTGTTTGATCTGCGAGGAGGAATCTTTTCTAAAAGAATACAAAGATGACATTGAATAACTCTATAGCAGTGGCTTATAAGCCGAAAGCTGAAAGACAAGGTTATCCTAGTTCTCAGTGTATCGGGTCCTGACTTTCACAGGGTTCTGGAAACAATTCATAAAAGAGCCTATATCAAATAAACTTTATGAATTAGAAATGGCTATCCTCGAATGAATATCTGTGACCTGAATAACTGTTACCAGTTGTATGTAAATAAAATAATCCTAACACATAATGTGAGCAGTGTCTCCACTAACTCATTAAGTTATACAAGATTATTATTTATTAGTGTGACGCATAAGACGTTTTGGTTACTTCAGTTGATCCTTCTTTGAAAAATTCTCATGAGCTTGCTCTTGTTCCTCCTCGACTCTTCTGTTGACTGCTATGAGGAAGTGGTTACACCTATCTGGGTTTGTCGTGCGAGAATGGAAGTGACTAAAGAATCTATGAGATTTAAGTGAAACATTATGGGGTGATCCTTACAGAGTCCTCCTATAATTGCACAATGTATACAAGTTTTATATAATTTAAGATTAAATAGACCTTCGAATAAGTGATTCTACTCCAAAACCACAACCAAACAAGGAACAGGTAGTGAAGCGTAGATCACAAATTCTAAGTCTATAAAATCTCAATTATATAAAACCTTGGGAGTATACACTCCAAAATTATAGACCTATTCGTAAGGGTCTTTTAAATTATCACATAACTTATTTAGAGTGCCTAAAATACTCCTATAGTATTTTAATGTAATGTACTTGATATGTTTTAAACTTGTTATCGTGTTATAGTATCATTAAATACTCCCATAGTATCTTATCTTTATGTTCTGATCCAGAAATCCCTTGAATAGAGTTAGGTAAGTTTTAAGACTGTTGCAACACCACATCACTCCCAAACACATGTCGGTCACATCTCGAATGAATATAGTTGATCATGCTATATTGATCCTAGCTATGATTACATAACTGTCCAGGTTTGACCGTAGTGTTCAACCTTTAAATACTTCTGTTCTGTTCTTCTTGTGATACTTGTTCTAGTATGTATATATGTATAAGCACGTATGTATACTTTTATAAGGTATCGTTATATATTTAAAATATATTATTATCTAGAGCACCTCGGCCCCATTGTATTTATAGTTGTATATCTTTTATCGGTTGATATACTTAGTTCACTATAAACAATGCTCTGATACCAATCTGTCACACCCCAAAACCGGAACGGTGGAAACGTTCGGGGGTGGAGGACGTCATGTTTAGTATCACAAGTCATGCATCATAGTAATCAAAGTAATAAACAACCATTTCATTTGAAAGAAAGTGTTTACAAAGTAAGTGTTCACATAACATAGACTACAAAGTAAATAACAAAATAAGACATGAAGCTGTGTTGCTCCATCTTCTGAATCCCAGAGCGCATAACTGTCTACTGGTCTCCTGAGAATACAAGTTATTTTGAAAGAGTAGATCAACATTTAAGCTGGTGAGTTCATAAGATTTTAGTGATGTAAGTAAGTTGTAAGAAAGTTGTAGTAAGTTGTATGTTCTGTTTAGAAGAGTTCGCCTGTTCCTCCAGAAAATCCTATATTTCTTGCTTTGATGAAAGATAAGTAAAAATGACTCTACAATCCTTTCTATGAGTACTAAATGGATACAAGTTATATAAAACCCAGAGTGAAAAAAACAATTGGTTGTCTGTATCTGCCCTAAGCCCACAACCAAACAAGGAACAGGAAATGAGGCGGAAGGCACACATCCCATTGTTTTTTAGTAAAAATGGTAACCACAGTGGTTCCTTCTATAATCACTTAGTTTATACTAGCTATATATAATCTAATATCGAATAGATAGTTAATTGTGTGAATCTGCCCTAAGCCCACAACCAAATAAGGAACAGGAAACAAGGCGGAACGCACACATCCAACTACCTATCGGGGATTAATTATATATAACCCTGACGTATAAACTAAGGTATTATAGAATTAACCACCTAAGGTCCTTTAAGTTTATACTGGTTTAATAAAATGGATTAAACCCTTTACTGGTAACTTTCTAGTTTTGAATACCAAATGTTCTATTTGAAAAGTATGTTTTGTACTAGAAAACGGTGGATTGAATTAGTGTCCTATGACGTGGCCCATACCTGGTACCCCTTATGATTACTTGGTGTATACGGAACATATATATAGCTAAGATCGGATAGATAGTAGGCTGGGTGAATTTGCTCTAAGCCCACAACCAAACAAGGAACAGGAAATGAAGCGGAAAGCACACATCCTACTACCTGTCGGATCCGATTAATATATATTCCTGATGTATAAACTAAGGAATCGTAAAGTTAGGATTATAGGACCCTTTCTACTGAATGTACTAGACTCGACTGTTCTGTTTGTAGTTTGAAAAGATGTAAGTTTTCCCTAGTTTATAAGTATCTTAACTCGAAAATAGTTTGCATTAACTTTCAAGTGGAACTGTCACAATATGAAAGTAATGGGAAAATGTAAGTACTCAGTTGTCATTTGAATGGACAATGAGTTAGTGATCATTGGTATATTTTGTAAATCATGATTTGTTCGTCTATTATAGTGTATTGTGTTCTCTCTGTTATAGCATCTTAGTATGTTCCTTCTGTTATAGCATCTTAGTATGATCCTTTTGTTATAGTATCTTAGTATGTTCCTTTTGTTATAGTATCATAGTATGTTCTTTCTGTTATCGTGTATTGTATCTACCTCCCTGTTTCTCTTTATAGTATGTTCTAGTATCTAGTATGAACTGAACCCCTAAACTATACCTATTATAGTTTACTAGTACGTTTACTGAACTATTACTGAAAAGACTCATTTATCTACTAAGTTATGATTGAACTTTAAAAAATGGAGTTTTATAAACTATAAAGTAACATAACTTAAAAAGAGTTTTTGAAATGTTTTGATCACTTATAAAACATAAGCAATTCTTTGAAGGATGTTTATCACAAACATTTACACAATTATCATTGTGTTTAACTTGTATTCCCCCCCCCCCCCCCTTAAAAGCATTTAAAACAGTTTAAAAGATTCATTATAGGGGAATGAACTCACCTTATGTGGGTGATTCAAACGAATATACGCGTAAGGATGAGAAGTTCCACGAATGAAGTCCCGAGACACAAACGAGTCCTAAATGACATATATGGCATATATTGGCATGATTTAGTGTTTATAAGAAACTAACATGCAAGGAACACCTTTAGGGACTAGGAAACACTTGGACCAAGTGTTAGAATCACATGTGATTCATCTAAGGGGAGTGTACGGCCACTAAATGGAGTGTGCGGCCATGGGTGTACGGCCATGGAGTGTGCAGCTGCACAATCATGGTAACAAGTGCACAAAATTGTCTTTTAATGATAGGGAAGCTTGTCGGACAATTGCTCAGCAAGTGTTGAAGCATTGTTCGCAATTTGAACGCCCTTTAGGGGTGTTTTAAGGGGTGTACGGGCACACCTAGCTGTACGGCCATACACTCCTTATGTTCTTGAGTTTTGGACGATTTTAAGGTGTTAATCTAGTGTTCATATCATGTAATAAGCATAGGGAAGGAGTACTTATGATCTGGAGGCTCAAAAAGGTTCACAATCACCAAGAACAAGTGTGTGTTCTTGGTGTTCTTGGTGAAATGGATGAAGATTTGAAGATCTAGCCAAAAGATGATTTCCAATGGATGAAATCAAAGGGTGTTACTAGGTTAAGAAGAATAACAACAAATCAAAATGGAAGAAAGCTTACATTCTTGAAGATCGGGGTGAAAGCTTGATGATAGTTGAGAGAGAAATCGATGTTCTTGACTTGGAGGGGGTGTACGGCCAACATGGGTGTACGGCCACACACACATGTGTGTACGGCCGTACACTCCCTCATATGGTGTGTATGGCTTGATTTCAAGGCTAAGAACTTACGCGACCCAATCTTGCGGGGGTTCCTGTGTTGTTTGCTTCTTCTTCCTCTTATTCCCCGACTTTCGTTTATAGTCCTCTCCCTTTGATGGCTCGGGAACGGGGACTTCTACACCATGGCAGACTCCATGGTCAATGAGTCGCTAAGCCGTGCGTTTGGCACTATCGAATGTGGCTGGGTTAGAAGACAGCACATCCCCTTGGATCGGGGGCACATAGACCCCAGATGTATCTTTCTATCTTCTTGCTCTCCGGGGTAACCATCCCGGGGCATAGTGCTGCCAGGTCGCTAAACCTATCAGTGTATGCCACTATCTCTAAGCCGACCATAGTGTGCTCCCACAGTTCTTGTTCCTGCTTTTGAACTTTTCCCCTCGGGCAGTATTCTTCCAGCATTAACTCTTTTAGGTTCTCCCAACCTATTGAGTTAGCCACTGATAGGGTCAGTGACATAACATGGCTGTTCCACCATGTTAGAGCTCTGTCTGAGAAAGTGCAGGCAGTAAACTTTACTTTGCTCCCTTCTGAGTACAAACAGATTTCGAAGACCGAATCTGCTTTCTCGAACCATCGCATCAGAGTGATGACTCCACCATTTCCATTAAAGGAATTGGGTTTGCATTTCATGGATTCCTTGTACGAACACTCCCTTGGGTGTTCGTGAGTAACTCCAGGGATGGTTAAGTGGGTACCGCTACCAGATCCGAAGGTACCACTTTCGCTGAAGTGAGCTAGAGCAGTTGCCACTGCGGAGGGTATCGCTACTTGGAGAGCAGCAGGATCGAATTGAGGAGGAAGTAGTGGCGATTGAGTTGGAGTTATCGGAGTAGTGCGTCTGTTTGATCTGCGAGGAGGCATCTTTGCTAAAAGAATACAAAGATGACATGGAATAAGTCTATAGCAGTGGTTTATAAGCCGAAAGCTGAAAGACAAGGTTATCCTAGTTCTCAGTGTATCGGGTCCTGACTTTCACAGGGTTCTGGAAACAATTCATAAAAGAGTCAATACCAAATAAACTTTATGAATTAGAAATGGCTATCCTCTAATGAATATTTGTGACCTGAATAACTGTTACCAGTTGTATGTAAAGAAAATAATCCTAACACATAATGTGAGTAGTGTCTCCACTAACTCATTAAGTTATACAAGATTATTATTTATTAGTGTGACGCATAAGACGTTTTGGTTACTTCAGTTGATCCTTCTTTGAAAACTTCTCATGAGCTTTCTCTTGTTCCTCCTCGACTCTTCTGTTGACTGTTATGAAGAAGTGGTTACACCTATCTGGGTTTGTCGTGCGAGAATGGAAGTGACTAAAGAATCTATTAGATTTAAGTGAAACATTATGGGGTGATCCTTACAGAGTCCTCCTATAATTCCACAATGTATACAAGTTGTATATAATTTAAGATTAAATAGACCTTCGAATAAGTGATTCTACTCCAAAACCACAACCAAACAAGGAACAGGTAGTGAAGCGTAGATCACAAATTCTAAATCTATAAAATCTCAATTATATAAAACCTTGGGAGTATACACTCCAAAATTATAGACCTATCCGTAAGGGTCTTTTAAATTATCACATAAGTTATTTAGAGTGCCTAAAATACTCCTAGAGTATTTTTGATGTAATGTACTTGATATGTTTTAAACTTGTTATCGTGTTTTAGTATCATAAAATACTCCCATAGTATCTTATCTTTATGTTCTGATCTAGAAATCCCTCGAATAGAGTTAGGTAAGTTTTAAGACTGTTGCAACACCACATCACTCCCAAACACATGTCGGTCACATCTCGAATGAATATAGTTGATCAGGCTATATTGATCCTAGCTATGATTACATAACTGTCCAGGTTTGACCGTAATTTTCAACCTTTAAATACTTCTGTTATGTTCTTCTTTTGATACTTATTCTAGTATGTATATATGTATAAGTACGTATGTATACTTTTATAAGGTATCGTTATATATTTAAAATATATTGTTATCCAGAGCACTTCGGCCCCATTGTATTTATATTTGTATATCTTTTATCGGTTGATATACTTAGTTTACTATAAACAATGCTCTGATACCAATCTGTCACACCCCAAAACCGGAACGGCGGAAACGTTCGGGGGTGGAGGACGTCATGTTTAGTATCACAAGTCATGCATCATAGTAATCAAAGTAATAAACAACCATTTCATTTTAAACAAAGTGTTTACAAAGTATGTGTTCACATAACATAGATTACAAAGTAAATAACAAAATAAGACATGAAGCTATACTGCTCCATCTTCTGAATCCCAGAGCGCGTACCTGTCTACTGGTCTCCTGAGAATACAGGTTATTTTGAAAGAGTAGATCAGCATTTAAACTGGTGAGTTCATAAGATTTTAGTGATGTAAGTAAGTTGTAAGAAAGTTGTAGTAAGTTGTAAGTTCTGTTTAGAAGAGTTCGCCTGTTCCTCCAGAAAATCCTATATTTCTTGCTTTGACGAAAGATAAGTAAAAATGACTCTACAATCCTTTCTATGAGTACTAAATGGATACAAGTTATATAAACCCAGAGTAAACAAACAATCGGTTGTGTGTATCTACCCTAAGCCCACAACCAAACAAGGAACAAGAAATGAGGCGGAAGGCACACATCCCATTGTTTGTTAGATCCTCGTTGTATATAACCCTGGCGTATTCACTTGGTACTCACAGAGTTAACTGTAATAGTTCCTTTATATTTGATGAAAAGATTCTTTAAGAAAACCGTTATTTCTTTTAGTAAAAATGGTAACCACAGTGGTTCCTTCTATAATCACTTAGTTTATACTATCTATATATAATCTAATATCGAACAGATAGTTAATTGTATGAATCTGCCCTAAGCCCCACAACCAAATAAGGAACATGAAATAAGGCGGAAAGCACACATCCAACTACCTATCAGGTATTAATTATATATAACCCTGACGTATAAACTAAGGTATTATAGAATTAACCACCTAAGGTCCTTTAAGTTTATACTGGTTTAATAAAATGGATTAAACCCTTTACTGGTAAGTTTCTAGTTTTGAATACCAAATGTTCTATTTGAAAAGTATGTTTTGTACTAGAAAACGGTGCATTGAATTAGTGTCCTATGACCTGGCCCATACCTGGTACCCCTTATGATTACTTGGTGTATACGGAACATATATATAGCTAAGGTCGGATGTATAGTAGGCTGGGTGAATCTGCTCTAAGCCCACAACCAAACAAGGAACAAGAAATGAAGCGGAAAGTACACATCCTACTACCTGTCGGATCCGATTAATATATATTTCTGATGTATAAACTAAGGAATCATAAAGTGAGGATTATAGGACCCTTTCTACTGAATGTACTAGACTCGACTGTTCTGTTTGTAGTTTGAAAAGATGTAAGTTTTCCCTAGTTTATAACTATCTTAACTCGAAAATAGTTTGCATTAACTTTCAAGTGGAACTGTCACAATATGAAAGTAATGGGAAAATGTAAGTACTCAGTTGTCATTTGAATTGACAGCCTGAAGTACTGATTACCTTAAAACAAGTTTGTTTTATTAAGGTCATAATGTGATGTGGTTCTACCCATACTATACGCTCTCCCTGCAAGAGATTCTGGTTACAAAACGCGACTTCAGCAAACAAATTGCTAAGCCGTGAAGTAGTCTCACATTAAATTTATAGTAGTCTTGTATAGCAAATTTATTATCACATTTTGTTTAGAACAATGAGTCAGTGATCATTGGTATATTTTGTAAATCATGATTTGTTCGTCTATTATAGTGTATAGTGTTCTCTCTGTTATAGCATCTTAGTATGTTCCTTCTGTTATAGCATCTTAGTATGTTCCTTCTGTTATAGTATCTTAGTATGTTCCTTCTGTTATAGTACCTTAGTATGTTCTTTCTGTTATCGTGTATTGTATCTACCTCCCTGTTTCTCTTTATAGTATGTTCTAGTATCTAGTATGAACTGAACCCCTAAACTATACCTATTATAGTTTACTAGTATGTTTACTTGAACTGTTACTGAAAAGACTCATTTATCTACTAAGTTATGATTGTACTTTAAAAATGGAGTTTTATAAACTATAAAGTAACATAACTTAAAAAGAGTTTTTGAAATGTTTTGATCACTTATAAAAACATAAGCAATCCTTTGAAGGATGTTTATAACAAACATTTACACAATTATCATTGTGTTTAACTTGTATCCCCCCCCCCCCCTTAAAAGCATTTAAAACAGTTTAAAAGATTCATTATAGGGGTATGAACTCACCTTATGTGGGTGATTCAAACGAATATACGCGTAAGAATGAGAAGTTCCACGAATGAAGTCCCGAGATACAAACGAGTCCTAAATGACATATATGGCATATATTGGCATGATTTAGTGTTTATAAGAAACTAACATGCAAGGAAACACCTTTAGGGACTAGGAAACACTTGGACCAAGTGTTAGAATCACATGTGATTCATCTAAGGGGAGTGTACGACCACTAAATGGAGTTTGCGGCCGTGGGTGTAGGGCCATGGAGTGTGCGGCCGCACACTCATGGTAACAAGTGCACAAAAGTGCCTTTTAATGATAGGGAATCTTGTGGGACAATTTCTCATCAAATGTTGAAGCTAGGTTCGCACTTTGAAGGCCCTTTAGGGGTGTTTTGAGGGGTGTACGGCCACACCTGGGTGTACGGCCGCACACTCATTATTTTCTTGAGTTCTGGACGATTTTAAGGTGTTAATCTAGTGTTCCTATCATGTACTAAGCATAGGGAAGGAGTACTTACAATCTGGAGGCTGAAGAAGGTTCACAATAACCAAGAACATGTGTGTGTTCTTGCTGTTCTTGGTGAAATGGATGAAGATTTGAAGATCTATCCAAAAGATGATTTCCAATGGATGAAATGAAAGGGTATTACTAGCTTAAGAAGAATAACAACAAATCAAAACGGAAGAAAGCTTACATTCTTGAAGATCGGGGTGAAAGCTTGATAATAGTTGAGTGAGAAATCGATGTTCTTGACTTGGAAACTGAGGAAATGGCTTAGAACTAGAAGGATATCACTCTTATGGAGGGGGTGTATGGCCAACATGGGTGTACGGCCGCACACACATGTGTGTACGGCCGTACACTCCCTCACATGGAGTGTATGGCTTGATTTCAAGGCTAAGAACTTACGCGACCCAATCCTATACTCAATGCTTGAATGTACAGAGCTTTGAACCCTTAAACAGACTCTAAACAAGGCTAACTAATAGCAGAAATGAGTCTGACACACTGTTGGATTAAATGCTTGAACTTACAAGGCAAAGATTTTTGGGTTGTCACAGGTTTCCATGGCATCCTTATATGTTTGTATGCATGACTTATGTGGACTTATGTGGTTTCATGTGGGGTATGTTATGGGGAACTCACTAAGCATTGTGCCTACTGTTTTCAGTTTTTGTTTCAGGTACTCTAGTTTTCAAATGAACAGCTCAGGACGATCGTAGTTCATACACACATGTTTTACGCAATACGTGACTTTTGGATTGGACTCTGACAACTGTTTTATTTGAAATGCTTTTCAGTGTTTTGAATAAAGTTGCAATAGTGTTTTGAATATAATAAAAATGAAATTTTTACCTTGGATTTTTGGGCTATTACATTGAGCCCATAAATATATTTTTCAAGAGCTCAAAAGCTTGTTTGAATTTTTGCACCTCAGCATGAATAACTTATGCTTTTGTTCGATGATATAGGATTTTAATGAAAAATACAAGTTTTTGGATGAAGATGAAACAAGGAGAATCATGACTCCTGATGTAAAAAGGATGAGTTTTTCGAATTCAATGGAGAAAAGCCAAAACTAGTTATAGACTGGTTTGAAGATCTATTGTATTTGTCTTTCATTTGGGGTAACGAAGTTAGGTTCTTTAATTAGCTATTATGAAGGTAACTGTCAAACTGATTACTCTTTTGAAGAGCTATTGTTACAAGAGTTCTGGTAAATTGTAAGTAGTACCTACCTATCCATTTGATAGGGGTCATAGGGTAACTAGATTTCCTGGTGGTCTGATGTGGATGCTTTTTGGATTTGTATTTTTCTTTCATTTTCAAATTTAACTAGAAAATCCTTCTTTGGTTTTGCAGTTTTGTTCATATTCTACTATAAAAACTATAAAAGTATGTAGCTACAACGATAGTCACATAAATCGTTGGAGTATGTGTGTTCTACGTACCAATACGCACATACAAAAACACGGTATAAACGTGTACCGGGGACGCTTGGGATCGCGCTTCTAAACTTGAAATTGGCATTCCCAAATTGCAATTCAGACGTACCTGATGCTATTCAGATCACGAATTGCCTGGCCTGATTCCAAAACGTGTTTTCAATCAATTGGTTACGTGCGCGGGAATTTGAAGCGTTAATCATTTCATTAGCGTTTCTCTATAACGGTTCACATTATGAGCGACCCTCGGAATCAGATTTCATACTCTATAATTCGACCAATATTAGGCTTCCCTCCAATCACATTCTACATTCAATTCACATTCTTCATTCAATTTAATTTGTAGAACATCAAAAATTAGATTCCATACTTTTTTTGATTCTGGAAAGAAAAGAAATACTATTACTGAGGAAGATGATGGAGGTAATAAATGACAGCAATACATGAAAAAGAAGATGATTTGACTTTGGATTGATTCCTTTGACCAAGTTTGTCCCAAGGGGTGTTTGATGTGATCTGAATTGTATTTAAAGATAATATGGGCTTAGGATAAGGCCCATATGGGATTGGGCCCAATTTGGAAACTGGGTCAGTAGTGGGCCTTTGTGGATCTTTTGGCTTTGGGCCTTTGGAAAACTCCACCATTTCCATTAAAGGAATTGGGTTTGCAGTTCATGAATTCCTTGTACGAACACTCCCTTGGGTGTTCGTGAGTAACTTCGCGATTGGTTAAGTGGGTACCGCTACCAGATCCGAAGGTACCACTTTCGCCAAAGTGAGCTAGAGCAGTTGCCACTGCGGAGGATATCGCTGCTTGGAGAGCAGCAGGATCGAATTGAGGAGGAGGTAGTGGCGATTGAGTTGGAGTTATCGGAGTAGTGTGTCTGTTTGATCTGCGAGGAGGAATCTTTGCTAAAAGAATACAAAGATGACATTGAATAAGTCTATAGCAGTGGTTTATAAGCCGAAAGCTGAAAGACAAGGTTATCCTAGTTCTCAGTGTATCGGGTCCTGACTTTCACAGGGTTCTGGAAACAATTCATAAAAGAGTCTATATCAAATAAACTTTATGAATTAGAAATGACTATCCTCGAATGAATATCTGTGACCTGAATAACTGTTACCAGTTGTATGTAAATAAAATAATCCTAACACATAATGTGAGCAGTGTCTCCATTAACTCATTAAGTTATACAAGATTATTATTTATTAGTGTGACGCATAAGACGTTTTGGTTACTTCAGTTGATCCTTCTTTGAAAAATTCTCATGAGCTTGCTCTTGTTCCTCCTCGACTCTTCTGTTGACTGCTATGAGGAAGTGGTTACACCTATCTGGGTTTGTCGTGCGAGAATGGAAGTGACTAAAGAATTTATGAGATTTAAGTGAAACATTATGGGGTGATCCTTACAGAGTCCTCCTATAATTGCACAATGTATACAAGTTTTATATAATTTAAGATTAAATAGACCTTCGAATAAGTGATTCTACTCCAAAACCACAACCAAACAAGGAAAAGGTAGTGAAGCGTAGATCACAAATTCTAAGTCTATAAAATCTCAATTATATAAAACCTTGGGAGTATACACTCCAAAATTATAGACCTATTCGTAAGGGTCTTTTAAATTATCACATAAGTTATTTAGAGTGCCTAAAATACTCCTATAGTATTTTAATGTAATGTACTTGATATGTTTTAAACTTGTTATCGTGTTATAGTATCATTAAATACTCCCATAGTATCTTATCTTTATGTTCTGATCCAGAAATCCCTTGAATAGAGTTAGGTAAGTTTTAAGACTGTTGCAACACCACATCACTCCCAAACACATGTCGGTCACATCTCGAATGAATATAGTTGATCAGGCTATATTGATCCTAGCTATGATTACATAACTGTCCAGGTTTGACCGTAGTGTTCAACCTTTAAATACTTCTGTTCTGTTCTTCTTGTGATACTTGTTCTAGTATGTATATATGTATAAGCACGTATGTATACTTTTATAAGGTATTGTTATATATTTAAAATATATTATTATCTAGAGCACCTCGCCCCATTGTATTTATAGTTGTATATCTTTTATCGGTTGATATACTTAGTTCACTATAAACAATGCTCTGATACCAATCTGTCACACCCCAAAACCGGAACGGTGGAAACGTTCGGGGGTGGAGGACGTCATGTTTAGTATCACAAGTCATGCATCATAGTAATCAAAGTAATAAACAACCATTTCATTTGAAAGAAAGTGTTTACAAAGTATGTGTTCACATAACATAGACTACAAAGTAAATAACAAAATAAGACATGAAGCTGTGTTGCTCCATCTTCTGAATCCCAGAGCGCATAACTGTCTACTGGTCTCCTGAGAATACAAGTTATTTTGAAAGAGTAGATCAGCATTTAAGCTGGTGAGTTCATAAGATTTTAGTGATGTAAGTAAGTTGTAAGAAAGTTGTAGTAAGTTGTATGTTCTGTTTAGAAGAGTTCGCCTGTTCCTCCAGAAAATCCTATATTTCTTGCTTTGATGAAAGATAAGTAAAAATGACTCTACAATCCTTTCTATGAGTACTAAATGGATACAAGTTATATAAAACCCAGAGTGAAAAAAACAATCGGTTGTCTGTATCTGCCCTAAGCCCACAACCAAACAAGGAACAGGAAATGAGGCGGAAGAGCACACATCCCATTGTTTTTTAGTAAAAATGGTAACCACAGTGGTTCCTTCTATAATCACTTAGTTTATACTAGCTATATATAATCTAATATCGAATAGATAGTTAATTGTGTGAATCTGTCCTAAGCCCACAACCAAATAAGGAACAGGAAACAAGACGGAACCCACACATCCAACTACCTATCGGGGATTAATTATATATAACCCTGACGTATAAACTAAGGTATTATAGAATTAACCACCTAAGGTCCTTTAAGTTTATACTGGTTTAATAAAATGGATTAAACCCTTTACTGGTAACTTTCTAGTTTTGAATACCAAATGTTCTATTTGAAAAGTATGTTTTGTACTAGAAAACGGTGGATTAAATTAGTGTCCTATGACGTGGCCCATACCTGGTACCCCTTATGATTACTTCGTGTATACGGAACATATATATAGCTAAGATCGGATAGATAGTAGGCTGGGTGAATTTCCTCTAAGCCCACAACCAAACAAGGAACAGGAAATGAAGCGGAAAGCACACATCCTACTACCTGTCGGATCCGATTAATATATATTCCTGATGTATAAACTAAGGAATCATAAAGTTAGGATTATAGGACCCTTTCTACTGAATGTACTAGACTCGACTGTTCTGTTTGTAGTTTGAAAAGATGTAAGTTTTCCCTAGTTTATAAGTATCTTAACTCGAAAATAGTTTGCATTAACTTTCAAGTGGAACTGTCACAATATGAAAGTAATGGGAAAATGTAAGTACTCAGTTGTCATTTGAATGGACAGCCTGAAGTACTAATTACCTTAAAACAAGTTTGTTTTATTAAGGTCATAATGTGATGTGGTTGTACCCATACTATACACTCTCCCTGCAAGAGATTCTGGTTACAAAACGCGACTTCAGCAAACAAATTTCTAAGCCGTGAAGTAGTCTCACATTAAAGTTATAGTAGTCTTGTATACCCAATTTATTATCACCTTTTGTTTAGAACAATGAGTTAGTGATCATTGGTATATTTTGTAAATCATGATTTGTTCGTCTATTATAGTGTATTGTGTTCTCTCTGTTATAGCATCTTAGTATGTTCCTTCTGTTATAGCATCTTAGTATGTTCGTTTTGTTATAGTATCTTAGTATGTTCCTTTTGTTATAGTATCATAGTATGTTCTTTCTGTTATCGTGTATTGTATCTACCTCCCTGTTTCTCTTTATAGTATGTTCTAGTATCTAGTATGAACTGAACCCCTAAACTATACCTATTATAGTTTACTAGTACGTTTACTGAACTATTACTGAAAAGACTCATTTATCTACTAAGTTATGATTGAACTTTAAAAAAATGGAGTTTTATAAACTATAAAGTAACATAACTTAAAAAGAGTTTTTGAAATGTTTTGATCACTTATAAAACATAAGCAATTCTTTGAAGGATGTTTATCACAAACATTTACACAATTATCATTGTGTTTAACTTGTATTCCCCCCCCCCCTTAAAAGCATTTAAAACAGTTTAAAAGATTCATTATAGGGGAATGAACTCACCTTATGTGGGTGATTCAAACGAATATACGCGTAAGGATGAGAAGTTCCACGAATGAAGTCCCGAGACACAAACGAGTCCTAAATGACATATATGGCATATATTGGCATGATTTAGTGTTTATAAGAAACTAACATGCAAGGAACACCTTTAGGGACTAGGAAACACTTGGACCAAGTGTTAGAATCACATGTGATTCATCTAAGGGGAGTGTACGGCCACTAAATGGAGTGTGCGGCCATGGGTGTACGGCCATGGAGTGTGCGGCTGCATAATCATGGTAACAAGTGCACAAAGTTGTCTTTTAATGATAGGGAAGCTTGTCGGACAATTGCTCAGCAAGTGTTGAAGCATTGTTCGCAATTTGAACGCCCTTTAGGGGTGTTTTAAGGGGTGTACGGGCACACCTAGGTGTACGGCCATACACTCCTTATGTTCTTGAGTTTTGGACGATTTTAAGGTGTTAATCTAGTGTTCATATCATGTAATAAGCATAGGGAAGGAGTACTTATGATATGGAGGCTCAAAAAGGTTCACAATCACCAAGAACAAGTGTGTGTTCTTGGTGTTCTTGGTGAAATGGATGAAGATTTGAAGATCTAGCCAAAAGATGATTTCCAATGGATGAAATCAAAGGGTGTTACTAGGTTAAGAAGAATAACAACAAATCAAAATGGAAGAAAGCTTACATTCTTGAAGATCGGGGTGAAAGCTTGATGATAGTTGAGAGACAAAATCGATGTTCTTGACTTGGAGGGGGTGTACGGCCAACATGGGTGTACGGCCACACACACATGTGTGTACAGCCGTACACTCATATGTACGGCCGTACACTCCCTCATATGGTGTGTATGGCTTGATTTCAAGGCTAAGAACTTACGCGACCCAATCCTATACTCAGTGCTTGAATGTACTGAGCTTTGAACCCTTAAACAGACTTTAAACAAGGCTAAATGATAGTAGAAATGAGTCTGACACACTGTTGGATTGAATGGTTGAACTGACAAGGAAAAGATTTTTGGGTTGTCACATCATCCCCCCGTTAGATGGAATTTCGTCTCGAAATTAGCTTTCTTAGCAGTACTACTGGGGTTGCGCTCCTCTGATTGGCAGAATACCCACTCGTAGACCTGGCAACTTTACCCTACTATTCATGATAGGATTCATACTGGGTTCATCTATCATTACCTCGTCTATACAAGTCGTATATAATTAAGATTAGTAAGACGGTCGGATGTGCGACTCTGCCCCAAGTCCACAACCAAACAAGGAACAGGAGATAGGGAGGAAACACACATACTAAATCTGTATAATCTTAATTATGTACCACCCTTGCGTATTCACTTATTAGTGATAGGTGGGTTGTATTTGTCCTTAGCCGCTGTGCTTGAACTTGGTCTGCTAAATGTACGGCGGCAAGGCTTCGGAGGACAAAGTACTCTTCGCATGAGTACTTCGGGGTTTAGAATTTGAGAGACAAAACTGAGGTCTAGGTCGGACTGTCGTTACGAATGACAAAGGTTTCGTGAATTTGAGGGTCAAGGTGATAGAAACATATGAACTTAGTATGGTGAGGACCACGCTAACTCATGACGAATGATAGAAACAGACTCTTTACTGAACAAAGTTTTGGCCGATTTGAAAGAAACGTTTGTTATACGATGATGTACCCCTAGTGTGCTCGAAAAATGTACTCTTTGTAAATGTTCTAGTGCTTTTTGTTTTCTTCTTGATGTTAACACTTCTACGTATCGTACCGCGATGAGCGAGTACATACTGTGAAAGTGCTTTGATAACTAGTATCGATACTTTATACTACGATCCTCCTTGGTACCACTATGATCGCCTGGAATATACAAGTTATGAATGATTAAGATGAATTAGACAGTCGACTGAGTAACTCTGCCTCAAATCCACAACCAAATAAGGAACAGGAATTAAGGCGGAATCACTCACTCTAAGTCTGCAAAATCTTAGCTATGCACAACCCTGATGTACACACTAAGCCATCATAGCTTCTCTGAACGGATCTTTTAGTTCTCTTGAATACTGTGACTTGTTTCGATAAGTGAGTTATTATAATTACTTTTAAGTGTTTTCCCCAAGTTTTAATCTTATAATAATAATATAAATTTAATTTTTAAAGTAATTACTATTTCGAAAACGTACCGCTGCTCGCTGGCGACTCCGGGGTTGATTCTCCTGTGGTGATCATCAGAATTCGTCCATCCGCTCCTGAGTTTTTGTTATCGGGCAGTCCCTCTGGTAGTGTCCAGTCTCACCACAGCCATAGCAGGCTTGGTTTTCTTCAGCTCCGAGGATTTGGGAGATCGGTTGAGCCGGTGCCCTGCAGAAACGGACTGTGTGTCCCTTTCTGTGGCAGTTCAGACATTGTATTTCCCGACATACTCCGGTGTGGTGATAGTTGCACTTCCCACACTTCGGGAGGGTTCCAGCATATCGACTAGCAGGTGTTGTGGCGGCGTACATAGTACTCGTTTGTTGCTCTTGCGGGGGTTCCTGTGTTGTTTGCTTCTTCTTCCTCTTATTCCCCGACTTTCGTTTATAGTCCTCTCCCTTTGATGGCTCGGGAACGGGGACTTCTACACCATGGCAGACTCCATGGTCAATGAGTCGCTGAGCCATGCGTTTGGCACTATCGAATGTGGCTGGGTTAGAAGACAGCATATCTCCTTGGATCGGGGGCACATAGACCCCAGATGTATCTTTCTATCTTCTTGCTCTCCGGGGTAACCATCCCGGGGCATAGTGCTGTCAGGTCGCTAAACCTATCAGTGTAGGCCACTATCTCTAAGCCGACCATAGTGTGCTCCCACAGTTCTTGTTCCTGCTTTTGAACTTTTCCCCTCGGGCAGTATTCTTCCAGCATTAACTCTTTTAGGTTCTCCCAACCTATTGAGTTAGCCACTGATAGGGTCAGTGACATAACATGGCTGTTCCACCATGTTAGAGCTCTGTCTGAGAAAGTGCAGGCAGTAAACTTTACTTTGCTCCCTTCTGAGTACGAACAGATTTCGAAGACCGAATCTGCTTTCTCGAACCATCGCATCAGAGCGATGACTCCACCATTTCCATTAAAGGAATTGGGTTTGCATTTCATGGATTCCTTGTACGAACACTCCCTTGGGTGTTCGTGAGTAACTCCAGGGATGGTTAAGTGGGTACCGCTACCAGATCCGAAGGTTACACTTTCGCCGAAGTGAGCTAGAGTAGTTGCCACTGCGGAGGGTATCGCTACTTGGAGAGCAGCAGGATCGAATTGAGGAGGAAGTAGTGGCGATTGAGTTGGAGTTATCGGAGTAGTGCATCTGTTTGATCTGCGAGGAGGCATCTTTGCTAAAAGAATACAAAGATGACATGGAATAAGTCTATAGCAGTGGTTTATAAGCCGAAAGCTGAAAGACAAGGTTATCCTAGTTCTTAGTGTATCGGGTCCTGACTTTCACAGGGTTCTGGAAACAATTCATAAAAGAGTCTATATCAAATAAACTTTATGAATTAGAAATGACTATCCTCGAATGAATATCTGTGACCTGAATAACTGTTACCAGTTGTATGTAAATAAAATAATCCTAACACATAATGTGAGCAGTGTCTCCATTAACTCATTAAGTTATACAAGATTATTATTTATTAGTGTGACGCATAAGACGTTTTGGTTACTTCAGTTGATCCTTCTTTGAAAAATTCTCATGAGCTTGCTCTTGTTCCTCCTCGACTCTTCTGTTGACTGCTATGAGGAAGTGGTTACACCTATCTGGGTTTGTCGTGCGAGAATGGAAGTGACTAAAGAATTTATGAGATTTAAGTGAAACATTATGGGGTGATCCTTACAGAGTCCTCCTATAATTGCACAATGTATACAAGTTTTATATAAAATGGATTAAACCCTTTACTGGTAAGTTTCTAGTTTTGAATACATTATGGGCTGAGCCATGCGTTTGGCACTATCGAATGTGGCTGGGTTAGAAGACAGCACATCTCCTTGGATCGGGGCTCATAGACCCCAGATGTATCTTTCTATCTTCTTGCTCTCCGGGGTAACCATCCCGGGGCATAGTGCTGCCAGGTCGCTAAACCTATCAGTGTAGGCCACTATCTCTAAGCCGACCATAGTGTGCTCCCACAGTTCTTGTTCCTGCTTTTGAACTTTTCCCCTCGGGCAGTATTCTTCCAGCATTAACTCTTTTAGGTTCTCCCAACCTATTGAGTTAGCCACTGATAGGGTCAGTGACATAACATGGCTGTTCCACCATGTTAGAGCTCTGTCTGAGAAAGTGCAGGCAGTAAACTTTACTTTGCTCCCTTCTGAGTACGAACAGATTTCGAAGACCGAATCTGCTTTCTCGAACCATCGCATCAAAGCGATGACTCCACCATTTCCATTAAAGGAATTGGGTTTGCATTTCATGGATTCCTTGTACGAACACTCCCTTGGGTGTTCGTAAGTAACTCCAGGGATGGTTAAGTGGGTACCGCTACCAGATCCGAAGGTACCACTTTCGCCGAAGTGAGCTAGAGCAGTTGCCACTGCGGAGGGTATCGCTACTTGGAGAGCAGCAGGATCGAATTGAGGAGGAAGTAGTGGCGATTGAGTTGGAGTTATCGGAGTAGTGCATCTGTTTGATCTGCGAGGAGGCATCTTTGCTAAAAGAATACAAAGATGACATGGAATAAGTCTATAGCAGTGGTTTATAAGCCGAAAGCTGAAAGACAAGGTTATCCTAGTTCTCAGTGTATCGGGTCCTGACTTTCACAGGGTTCTGGAAACAATTCATAAAAGAGTCAATACCAAATAAACTTTATGAATTAGAAATGGCTATCCTCTAATGAATATCTGTGACCTGAATAACTGTTACCAGTTGAATGTAAAGAAAATAATCCTAACACATAATGTGAGCAGTGTCTCCACTAACTCATTAAGTTATACAAGATTATTATTTATTAGTGTGACGCATAAGACGTTTTGGTTACTTCAGTTGATCCTTCTTTGAAAACTTCTCATGAGCTTTCTCTTGTTCCTCCTCGACTCTTCTGTTGACTGCTATGAAGAAGTGGTTACACTTATCTGGGTTTGTCGTGCGAGAATGGAAGTGACTAAAGAATCTATTAGATTTAAGTGAAACATTATGGGGTGATCCTTACAGAGTCCTCCTATAATTCCACAATGTATACAAGTTGTATATAATTTAAGATTAAATAGACCTTTGAATAAGTGATTCTACTCCAAAACCACAACCAAACAAGGAACAGGTAGTGAAGCGTAGATCACAAATTCTAAATCTATAAAATCTAAATTATATAAAACCTTGGGAGTATACACTCCAAAATTATAGACCTATCCGTAAGGGTCTTTTAAATTATCACATAAGTTATTTAGAGTGCCTAAAATACTCCTAGAGTATTTTGATGTAATGTACTTGATATGTTTTAAACTTGTTATCGTGTTTTAGTATCATAAAATACTCTCATAGTATCTTATCTTTATGTTCTGATCTAGAAATCCCTCGAATAGAGTTAGGTAAGTTTTAAGACTGTTGCAACACCACATCACTCCCAAACACATGTCGGTCACATCTCGAATGAATATAGTTGATCAGGCTATATTGATCCTAGGTATGATTACATAACTGTCCAGGTTTGACCGTAATTTTCAACCTTTAAATACTTCTGTTATGTTCTTCTTTTGATACTTATTCTAGTATGTATATATGTATAAGTACGTATGTATACTTTTATAAGGTATCGTTATATATTTAAATATATTGTTATCCAGAGCACTTCGACCCCATTGTATTTATATTTGTATATCTTTTATCGGTTGATATACTTAGTTTACTATAAACAATGCTCTGATACCAATCTGTCACACCCCAAAACCGGAACGGCGGAAACGTTCGGGGGTGGAGGACGTCATGTTTAGTATCACAAGTCATGCATCATAGTAATCAAAGTAATAAACAACCATTTCATTTTAAACAAAGTGTTTACAAAGTATGTGTTCACATAACATAGATTACAAAGTAAATAACAAAATAAGACATGAAGCTATACTGCTCCATCTTCTGAATCCCAGAGCGCGTACCTGTCTACTGGTCTCCTGAGAATACAAGTTATTTTGAAAGAGTAGATCAGCATTTAAACTGGTGAGTTCATAAGATTTTAGTGATGTAAGTAAGTTGTAAGAAAGTTGTAGTAAGTTGTAAGTTCTGTTTAGAAGAGTTCGCCTGTTCCTCCAGAAAATCCTATATTTCTTGCTTTGACGAAAGATAAGTAAAAATGACTCTACAATCCTTTCTATGAGTACTAAATGGATACAAGTTATATAAAACCCAGAGTAAACAAACAATCGGTTGTGTGTATCTACCCTAAGCCCACAACCAAACAAGGAACAAGAAATGAGGCGGAAGGCACACATCCCATTGTTTGTTAGATCCTCGTTGTATATAACCCTGGCGTATTCACTTGGTACTCACAAAGTTAACTGTAATAGTTCCTTTATATTTGATGAAAAGATTCTTTAAGAAAACCGTTATTTCTTTTAGTAAAAATGGTAACCACAGTGGTTCCTTCTATAATCACTTAGTTTATACTATCTATATATAATCTAATATCGAACATATAGTTAATTGTATGAATCTGCCCTAAGCCCCACAACCAAATAAGGAACATGAAATAAGGCGGAAAGCACACATCCAACTACCTATCAGGTATTAATTATATATAACCCTAACGTATAAACTAAGGTATTATAGAATTAACCACCTAAGGTCCTTTAAGTTTATACTGGTTTAATAAAATGGATTAAACCCTTTACTGGTAAGTTTCTAGTTTTGAATACCAAATGTTCTATTTGAAAAGTATGTTTTGTACTAGAAAACGGTGCATTGAATTAGTGTCCTATGACCTGGCCCATACCTGGTACCCCTTATGATTACTTGGTGTATACGGAACATATATATAGCTAAGGTCGGATAGATAGTAGGCTGGGTGAATCTGCTCTAAGCCCACAACCAAACAAGGAACAAGAAATGAAGCGGAAAGTACACATCCTACTACCTGTCAGATCCGATTAATATATATTTCTAATGTATAAACTAAGGAATCATAAAGTGAGGATTATAGGACCCTTTCTACTGAATGTACTAGACTCGACTGTTCTGTTTGTAGTTTGAAAAGATGTAAGTTTTCCCTAGTTTATAACTATCTTAACTCGAAAATAGTTTGCATTAACTTTCAAGTGGAACTGTCACAATATGAAAGTAATGGGAAAATGTAAGTACTCAGTTGCCATTTGAATTGACAGCCTGAAGTACTGATTACCTTAAAACAAGTTTGTTTTATTAAGGTCATAATGTGATGTGGTTCTACCCATACTATACGCTCTCCCTGCAAGAGATTCTGGTTACAAAACGCGACTTCAGCAAACAAATTGCTAAGCCGTGAAGTAGTCTCACATTAAATTTATAGTAGTCTTGTATAGCAAATTTATTATCACATTTTGTTTAGAACAATGAGTTAGTGATCATTGGTATATTTTGTAAATCATGATTTGTTCGTCTATTATAGTGTATAGTGTTCTCTCTGTTATAGCATCTTAGTATGTTCCTTCTGTTATAGCATCTTAGTATGTTCCTTCTGTTATAGTATCTTAGTATGTTCCTTCTGTTATAGTACCTTAGTATGTTCTTTCTGTTATCGTGTATTGTATCTACCTCCTTGTTTCTCTTTATAGTATGTTCTAGTATCTAGTATGAACTGAACCCCTAAACTATACGTATTATAGTTTACTAGTATGTTTACTTGAACTGTTACTGAAAAGACTCATTTATCTACTAAGTTATGATTGTACTTTAAAAATGGAGTTTTATAAACTATAAAGTAACATAACTTAAAAAGAGTTTTTGAAATGTTTTGATCACTTATAAAAACGTAAGCAATCCTTTGAAGGATGTTTATAACAAACATTTACACAATTATCATTGTGTTTAACTTGTATTCCCCCCCCCCTTAAAAGCATTTAAAACAGTTTAAAAGATTCATTATAGGGGTATGAACTCACCTTATGTGGGTGATTCAAACGAATATACGCGTAAGAATGAGAAGTTCCACGAATGAAGTCTCGAGATACAAACGAGTCCTAAATGACATATATGGCATATATTGGCATGATTTAGTGTTTATAAGAAACTAACATGCAAGGAAACACCTTTAGGGACTAGGAAACACTTGGACCAAGTGTTAGAATCACATGTGATTCATCTAAGGGGAGTGTACGACCACTAAATGGAGTGTGCGGCCGTGGGTGTAGGGCCATGGAGTGTGCGGCCGCACACTCATGGTAACAAGTGCACAAAAGTGCCTTTTAATGATAGGGAATCTTGTGGGACAATTTCTCATCAAATGTTGAAGCTAGGTTCGCACTTTGAAGGCCCTTTAGGGGTGTTTTGAGGGGTGTACGGCCACACCTGGGTGTACGGCCGCACACTCATTATTTTCTTGAGTTCTGGACGATTTTAAGGTGTTAATCTAGTGTTCCTATCATGTACTAAGCATAGGGAAGGAGTACTTACAATCTGGAGGCTCAAGAAGGTTCACAATAACCAAGAACAAGTGTGTGTTCTTGCTGTTCTTGGTGAAATGGATGAAGATTTGAAGATCTATCCAAAAGATGATTTCCAATGGATGAAATGAAAGGGTATTACTAGCTTAAGAAGAATAACAACAAATCAAAACGGAAGAAAGCTTACATTCTTGAAGATCGGGGTGAAAGCTTGATAATAGTTGAGTGAGAAATCGATGTTCTTGACTTGGAAACTGAGGAAATGGCTTAGAACTAGAAGGATATCACTCTTATGGAGGGGGTGTATGGCCAACATGGGTGTACGGCCGCACACACATGTGTGTACGGCCGTACACTCCCTCACATGGAGTGTATAGCTTGATTTCAAGGCTAAGAACTTACGCGACCCAATCCTATACTCAATGCTTGAACGTACAGAGCTTTGAACCCTTAAACAGACTCTAAACAAGGCTAACTAATAGCAGAAATGAGTCTGACACACTGTTGGATTAAATGCTTGAACTTACAAGGCAAAGATTTTTGGGTTGTCACAGGTTTCCATGGCATCCTTATATGTTTGTATGCATGACTTATGTGGACTTATGTGGTTTCATGTGGGGTATGTTATGGGGAACTCACTAAGCATTGTGCCTACTGTTTTCAGTTTTTGTTTCAGGTACTCTAGTTTTCAAATGAAGAGCTCAGGATGATCGCAGTTCATACACACATGTTTTCCGCAATACGTGACTTTTGGATTGGACTCTGACAACTGTTTTATTTGAAATGCTTTTCAGTGTTTTGAATAAAATTACAATAGTGTTTTGAATATAATAAAAATGAAATTTTTACCTTGGATTTTTGGGCTATTACATTGAGCCCATAAATATATTTTTCAAGAGCTCAAAAGCTTGTTTGAATTTTTGCACCTCAGCATGAATAACTTATGCTTTTGTTCGATGATATAGGATTTTAATGAAAAATACAAGTTTTTGGATGAAGATGAAACAAGGAGAACCATGACTCCTGATGTAAAAAGGATGAGTTTTTCGAATTCAATGGAGAAAAGCCAAAACTAGTTATAGACTGGTTTGAAGATCTATTGTATTTGTCTTTCATTTGGGGTAACGAAGTTAGGTTCTTTAATTAGCTATTATGAAGGTAACTGTCAAACTGATTACTCTTTTGAAGAGCTATTGTTACAAGAGTTCTGGTAAATTGTAAGGGTAACTAGATTTCCTGGTGGTCTCATGTGGATGCTTTTTGGATTTGTATTTTTCTTTCATTTTCAAATTTAACTAGAAAATCCTTCTTTGGTTTTGCAGTTTTGTTCATATTCTACTATAAAAACTATAAAAGTATGTAGCTACAACGATAGTCACATAAATCGCTGGAGTATGTGTGTTCTACGTACCAATACGCACATACAAAAACACGGTATAAACGTGTACCGGGGACGCTTGGGATCGCGCTTCTAAACCTGAAATTGGCATTCCCAAATTGCAATTCAGACGTGCCTGATGCTATTCAGATCACGAATTGCCTGGCCTGATTCCAAAACGTGTTTTCAATCAATTGGTTACGTGCGCGGGAATTTGAAGCGTTAATCATTTCATTAGCGTTTCTCTATAACGGTTCACATTATGAGCGACCCTCGGAATCAGATTTCATACTCTATAATTCGACCAATATTAGGCTTCCCTCCAATCACATTCTACATTCAATTCACATTCTTCATTCAATTTAATTTGTAGAACATCAAAAATTAGATTCCATACTTTTTTTGATTCTGGAAAGAAAAGAAATACTATTACTGAGGAAGATAATGGAGGTAAGAAATGACAGCAATACATGAGAAAGAAGATGATTTGGTTGATCTTGGAGATGAAGAAGACAACCAACCAGAATGTTGATTAGAACATTAGAGTTAGACAAGTCAGTCGAGTGGGAGTCAACGTACACAATGAAAAACCCAAACCGTAGATGCTAAGCCTTTGGTAAATCGTACCGAAATAAGCCTACCCCTCGTACCGAATTTCAGGGAACTAGTGAATTACGTACCGTGTACCCGTACCTATACCAAAGCGTATCGCGAATTATGTGACTATGACCACAACCCAAAAAATTGTAACATCTATCTATATAACCAACCTCTTCTTTCAATTGCACTAATTGCAACATTAGTATGTAAAACCAACTGTCCTTATATTTGCACCACCACAAAAATGAAATTAATAGAACAAAAATGTGAAAATATAGTGTTTTTGGTCCTAGCTAACCGTCAATAATCGAAGCCTTACTATCACCTTCCTTGTCTTTCTCCGGTCATTCTTCTACATCCATTCATCAATCCTTTTTTTAAATTTCAGCAAGTGTAATTACAAACATTAATATATATATATATATATATATATATATATATATATATATATATATATATATATATATATATATATATTATGATAGATATGTATGTATGTATGGAGAACCTTATATATATATATACATATATATATATATATATATATATATATATATATATATATAGAGAGAGAGAGAGAGAGAGAAAGAGAGAGAGGGATGGAGAGTTAATACAAGCACAGTCTCTAATGAATATCATTTTGGAACTGAGACTTGTTTGGAGACATATGTACTCTGAGCTTTTGTAAACAAAAATTGATCTGGTTTTTTTTTAAGTCAAAGTACGTTTCAGTTTTTGATGAAATAACATTGTAATGAAATTGAAAAGGGGACTGGTTATCATTATATTATGGGGAAATGATACTTTAGCCCTATGATGTTTTGTACATTTGTTTATTTAGTCCCTTAAGTAATTTTCGTGCTTTATAGGGGATAAATTAATTGTGACCTGTCATTTTAATCCTTTTAACCTAAATCAACCCGTGGAAGTTCCACATGTACATTTTCTAGGGACCATTATTGTAATTATGGGGATTTAGAGAATGTAGGTACTGCAGGTTCTACTTCCCGTTTCTAATTCTTCTCTCGATCTTTATCGCATAAACACACATACGGAAATTATCACTCTCAGTTCAATCTTTTTGCTTCTTGTCGTTCTTTTACCAGTTGTTTTTTTAGAAATCCCATTGGGTTCAAGGATATCCGTGGAATCAAAGGATCGTTGGGTTTCTCCAAATGGGAATTCTTCAGTTCGATTTATAATCGCTTAAATGAGTATGGCATTAGTATTTAGTAGGGATGTAAACGAACTGAAAGAACGGGAATAGGGGCTTGTTCATGTCCGTTCGTTTAAGTTAGCCGAACAAATGAACGAACACGAGCATATAAACAGACGAGTTTTCTTGTTCAATTTCGTTCGTTTATGTTCATGAACATGCTAAACGAAAATAAACGGACGAATATAAATGAACAAAGATAAACAAACATAATTTAACATATATGAACATATAATATAGTAATATATAATCAAACAATATTAAGCATATATGAACATAAAAAAACTTATATGAACAAACATAAATGAGGATAAACGAACAACATAAACGAACGTTCACAAACATAATTGAACAAACAAGATCATTTTTCATGTTCGTTCGTTTAACTAAACAAACGTGAATTTGTGTTCATGATCGTTCATTTATTAAATAAATGAACATAAACGAACTTCGTGCCGAACAGTTCACGAACTGTTCGCCAAACGTTCAGCTCGTTTACAACCCCAGTATTTAGGATCCGTATAAACTCAAGGTTAATACCAGTTGAGAAACAAGAAGTTGTTTGGGTTGCTGGTGGCGACTTAAGAGTAGGAGATAAATCATACTTCGAGCTCACCTACAATGGAGATTTCGTTCTTTTCGATTCCACTAGTGGAGTGTTGTTTGGGCAAGCAAAATCACCAATTCATCTGTTGCTTCAGCAGTTCTGCAAAATGGTGTTTCAATTATAACTTCATAGTGGATAACAAATCGAGATTTCTGTAGCAAGTGAAAAACAAGACTATTTTTGGGTGTGTATTTCACGAGATTTTATTCTTAATCTAGAATCGGGTATCAAATAAGGACTAATTCAAACTGATTTTATTGAGTTTTATTTATTTTTTGATTTAAATAAAAAATGGGTCCCTCAACAAAGAAATTATGGGTTATGGTGGAGTTTGTAAGACCGCACGCCAAGTGTTCGATAAAAGTTCTTAAAGAGGTCTAGTGGTGTGTTTTGGCATTCAAGAACGTGTGCTTGACTACCAACGAATACCACCAGTAAAGAATGTTTGTGTGTTTTGTGGTGATTGTGAGGAAGATGGAAGTGAATGTGTGTTTTGTGGGTTGTTGTCTTGTTGATGTGGGAAAGAACAAAATTGTGTTTCTTGATATCCTTAATTACCCACAGGCACAACCCGAAGAAGATGATGAACAAAAAGGGAGACGGATTATGAGAGAGAGAGAGAGAGAGATAGAGAGCAAGAGATATATATATATATATATATATATATATATATATATATATATATATATATATATATATATATATATATAGAGAGAGAGAGAGAGAGAGAGAGAGAGAGAGAAAAAGTGACTAGTTAGGCCCTTTATTAAATGAGTTGGCAGGGTAATCGGGTTACCCTTTTTATTTTGTCCAAAGTGACTAATTAGACCCGATAAAACTAACGTTATGCCCCTATAAAGCATGTAAATTACTTAAGGGGCTGAATGAGCAAATGTACAAAACATCGCAGACTAATGTGTCATTTCCCCTTATATTATATCTCTAACCATGGTTTTAATTAAAGAAATTCAAATAATAATAAATCAAGAAAGATAAATAGATTTTTTCTTGTTAGAACATCTCCATCTCCGGTGGTTAAGCTAATATTATAATTTAAAAAAACAAAACTTCAATGGCTAAGCTAATATTATAACTTAATAAAATTGTCAAATTATCATTTTACAAACTATAAACTTTAATTAAATGATATCTCATTTTTTTCAATAGTTTTTTTAAATAATAATTTATCCTCATTTATTTAAAATGTTTCATAAAACTCCTCTATTTAATTAGTCATTTTCAAACATACATTATATATAAAATGTTACAAACAAAAATATAAATATAATTATGTCGGATCTTTATTTTATATACATAAAATACTAAAAAACTATTAGGTCGTAGTTATATAGATAAAAAAGGATTAAAGATCTTATATAATCGATATAAATTTTATACTTTGTAAATGAATTTTCATATATTTCTATTTTATAAATGAATTTTGGTTAAATATTTAGTAGAAATAATTAACTAGTAAAAAATAACAAATATTTAAAACTAAAATATAATTAAAGGAATAAAATGAAATATGTAAATAATGAAGGGTTAGATGTATGAAACATAAAAATATATTGACCACTCAATATATATTAAACGATCAATAAAAATAAGCAAATAAGCTATATGGTCCAACAGTACTTTTATGTGATAAAAAACAATAATTAGCTATAGAATAAGCTCTTATTAAAAATGTTGTTTTATAAATAAGTATTTTCCCCTTACAAACTCAAGTTGACCATTTCCATCCCAAAATGCATGAATATTGATCCTATCAGTTCGTATTCGGTCGCCTATGAGAACGTTCACGTGAAATGGGGCAAGTATCTAATTACACTCAAGGGTCTAGCCACGGTTCTTTCGGTTGGTTGATTTGGTCAAGTTCATTATGTAACTAGTATTGCACCAAAGTCTCACTCGGCTCTCATTCACCTTATGTGGGGTGAATTGATAATTCTTGGACCTTAATGTTATTGTTAGTTCTTTTTTTTGTATTTTTTTGGTATTGATTGTTATTTGTTAGTATTAGTTGTTAAGCGGTATTTTTGTTAGCATAAACTATAATTTTTTAGTTATTATTTGTTGGTTTCAATTGTTATTAACTTGTTAATAGGTTGTTTGTTTCATTGCACTAATTGAAAGATCCCCGAAAAGAAAAATACCAACAACGGACGATCTTCATCAAAATGCCTTCAATAATATTCTTTAATCTAGCCCCTTCATGAATGTTGGATGACCTTCCTTAGGATTCATATGTTAGGAAAAGGTAGATTACCAAACGATCAAAGATATGAAATAAGAAAAAAATATTTTATTAGTGGATATTGTAAACTGCGACTTTCCAACAAGAATCATAAAGCAGGGCAAGACGTTTTAGTTCAATTTCTTTACAAATCTAAAGGGTTAGATTATATAGTTTAACTTAGTCAAAGGCATATATGAATAGCATGTTGAAATGTTTCAACATTGGAGATTCTATATATGGAAATATTATAGCAATGAGTTGAACAAATAGTGGACCCTTGTAATAATGAGTTGAGTCCCATATGCTTCGGATATAGGATCGAATACAAATGCTATAATATTCGATTAGTCTATTTTTCCAAATGTTTTTAGCATTGCGTGAAAGAGATTAGAATTGCATGTGACTAAAGTTGTCAAATAACTGTCAAGAATGTTCTAAGATTTTACCAAAGAATTGGTTGCTTGTGGACAATGGGTGTATGTTATAGGACGGACCATAGTGACATATTCTGGATTGAGATGATTTTTGGTTACAATGTTGTTCATATGGGAATATGGAAATATGAAAATGTTTCCATAATGGGATATGTTTTCAAAATCTACATGTGAGTTGGAACCTTTAATGCAAGATAAGTGTTCAATGAGTGTATCTTGAATTTGAGACTTCATAACCATGGAAGTATTCTCAGTAACAAGTTCCAGCGGAACATTCTGTAATATCGAAGGGTCACTCTCTATGACTTTAGAACCTTGACATCACAGAAAGGTAATGCATGTAAAGATGAAATTCCACTATATCTTAGACAATGATAAGCATTTGGAATTGTGAAATGTGCATCATTGGAATAGTGTCCAGTAGATATATTCACAAATGCAGCACCATAGAGAGGCATAGTATGCATGTTCATAACATAGGCATGATTGATATTATCTAATTCAAGTAGTTAGTTGATTACTCGAAACATTATACAATGAATAAATTCGTAATTGTTGTGGTGATTAAATAGTATGAATTATTTATATTCAGTAAGTTTGAAACCATAGTTAATTAATTTATTATTGAGTTCCACTTTGCATGTTTACTTACATGGGTAGTTTTAATATTATTTAAAATTTCATAGTCGCTCGTACTTTTGGAAGTAAGTAGTGAATTAAGACTGTCATAAATTGATTGTAAATTGTCGATTGAGGTTAAGACATTGCAATTGGAATTGCTACAATATTCATGAGTACTTTGAAAATAGGAATTTTAGACATTGGATAAACTCACGCTTAAAGATTACTTCATTGATTTTATCACAATTAATTCTATGACGATAAAATTTACTATTCTTAAGCAAATATATATATATATATATATATATATATATATATATATATATACATACATACATACATACATACATACCATACATATATATATATATATATATATATATATATATATATATATATATATTTCGTAGTTTACGAATCAGTTGTGCATTGGTTTACCTAAATGCATCTCGTCACTGGGTGTTATAAAGAGTAATTACATGCATGATTTAGTTAGTAAAATGTGTGACTGTGTAGTCAAAGTAATCCGTTCCTTTTTCGTTAACGGGAAAATCAATAACTCGATGATTTATTACCAAGATCTGAAGTGCTTGGACGAGCCCAGACTAAATTGATGTTTTCAATTAGTAGTATGAATTCAATCTTCATAAATAAGGAAATCCAGAAACTGAATTCCGGACAATGAAATTGATTCTAATCCATGTGTCATGTCCATACGATATCTTGCAGAACGAAGGAATAGTGATCACTTATCTTAGGGCCAACGTTTGATTCGAATAGGAGTTCGGCATTGGCTTTGGAAAGTACTCTTTGTTGTTTAGGTCAAGGTCTATACTTGAAATTGTAGTTACAACTTATCCAAGTGGAATACTATTGGCTTAAGGTGTCTAAGCCAACAACTAAATTGGTATATTTTTTGTAATTAAAAGCAAAGTCATTTTTGATTTGCCCTCGTAACTAGAACATGGTTAGAATGACATTTGTAGAGAGAAGATAATTTAGTAGATTATTATATGATTTATAAACTAATTAGAAATTATGAGGAAAATAATTTGTTAATATGTTATGTGATTAATATATGAATTGGAAATAGTAAATTGATTTGTTAATTTATGGTGATTAATAAATTAATATAAAATCAATTAGAATTAATTAATTATTAATCAAAATTAATCTAGAATTAATTCAAGATTAATTACAATTAATTAAAGGTCCAAGGGTTGAATTGTAAGTGTTCATAATTTATTAAGGAATGAAGATTCTAGAACCCATATAGGTGGTGAAAAAATTTAAGAGGGATTTTAGGGTTTCTAGAAGCCTCCTGGTAGTAAATAAGGAAAAGATTTGAACTGAGATTAAATCTATTATTTAATCATTCAAATATTTCTTTGTCCCTAAGTTACCTAAACTATAAATAGGACCTTAAGGCATATGATTTTTTCGTACATATAAAGAACGCTGAAATCTGACTTATAACGAAGAAGTTATGACCCATCGAAGTTTCGCGATTAAACCGGCACGGCTCCACGTATTGTAAAACGTAAATTTTTGACAAAATACTTTTTAGCCTTAGAAATCTAAAGGAAAATTGTAGTAGACGATAAACGAGAGCGTGCATATAGAGAACGCCCAAATCGGACTTCATTTGAGGAAGTGATGGTTTTTCTAAGATTCAGCGTAGCAGTATACAGCTCGGAAATCGAATTTTAGATCGACCAATTATTAGCCGACACAACCTAAAAGAGAATTGAATATCTCATTATCAAGAGCTCAACGCTATAAAGACAGTCGAAAACGGACGTCGGATGACAAAGTTATGAATTTTTAACCGACTTTAACTGTCTAAGCCTATTAAAATATAACTTTAAAAATACATTCAAAATTAGTCGACGGAGTCTAAACGAAAGTTATAGATCACATTGATACCTACGCGTGGATATATAGAACATCAAAAACGGAGCTCGTATGCAAAAGTTGAGGATTTTAGAAGATAATTAATTTTCAGATTAACCAGAAATCAATACGTGGCAAGATCTATGCCACACCTTCTTCCCCACGGCTTAGCACCTGATCACGACACGTAGCATGCGTATGCCCAACATATATAGCACCCTCCAGCCTATAAATAGATGCCATTTTTTCACTCAAATCTTCACACCTCTTCAACCAATTCTCTCCCAACCCCCCTCCCCCCCCCCCCCCCCCAAAGCCTCTAAGCACTTCTATAGAACTTTCGAGGTGTTAGTAGTGAAGCCCCGGAGCGCCGGAAAGCTCCGAAATGTGGAGCTTTCAGCTTAGAAGTTCTATCCGCTCAGAGTCCGGTTTCTCGCTAAACCACCTGTAAGTTGAGTTATGCTTACCGTACTTTAAGTATAACTTATGTTTAAGTTCATTATCATTATTATGAACCTATAAACAAGATTTATCAGTGATTCCAAGTCGTTATATTGATTGATCTACATAAGGGAGAGGTGTGTAGAATGGTCACGTTAGCTTGGTTGTTGGATTTTAGAAAGGCTATACGCCGAAATGGTCCTACCTCCCAACTGTCTTGTCTTGTTGATCCTTACTTGATAGATCTTGAAGTAGACGTTGAGTTAACGACTAATCTAGACTAATAATTAGTCGCAATAAATATTAGATTAAGACTTAATGATAATGACACTAGGTTACGTCAAAGGAAAAGACGGTTGCTAGAAACGAAGAGCTGCCCGAATTTTAAGTCATCACTTTATCAAGTGAGTGCATAGTTACTTTCATCTTACACATAGATATGAAGTATTTAATACTAATACATACTATATATGCTTATTATCTGTGTTCCTGATATCTATTCTAGATGAACGATTTATACATGTTTTACAAGATTTAAATTGTATATTTATTTTTATACCTATAAATATATTGGGTAAAGATCGGTAGATAAAAGATGATATGGATGAAAGATGATACAAATGATGAGAGGTGAAAGATGATGAGAAGCCAAGCTGATCCAGTCATCTACAAGAGTATAGATGACAACCACAGACGATTCTAGACAGTCCAATGGAACGCTAGCAGGCTCGGAACCTATAGGTGTTTTTCAACTACGTGTTCACCAGATTTACTTTAAAAACCCTGGAAGCTATGGACTTAGTGCATAATAGATAACATTGGCAGTTGTGCCTTATAAATGAACATTGATAGCTATGGACTTAGTGCATAAAAGATAACATTGGCAGATGTGCCTAATAGATAACATTGGTAGCTATGGACTTAGTGTCTGTTAGATAAACCCTGACAGCGACGGAGGAATACCTGAACTAGTACTGTCAGCATAGATTATTCTTAAGGTAGATCCTTGAGAATACAGAAGATAATGGGGATGGGAAATTGGGTTAATTGTTTGATGATTAAACATAATAATTATATTATTGTGTGTTGAAAACCCTATGTGCTCACCAGGTTTCCCAACCTGACCCACTCAGTTTATTGTATCACAGTTAGCGATGTTAAAGATACATTCTGCTAAGAGATTCAAGGAGTATTTGGCCATTAGTTTAATTAATATAAGACTTGTAATATTTTGTCATGCTTATGTTTTTGTATTGACGATGACATCCCGATGTTTTACTATAAATAAAATACATTTCTTCGGAAATGCTTTCATAATATCATTATCATGTTTTCTGGGAACAAATTCCGCAAAATTATTCTTCGAAAAGGATAATCTGGTTTTTAAATAAGCATAAACAAATCCGTATTTTCTGGCCGTGAAAATTGGGATGTCACAGTTGGTATCAGAGCATTAGTTTAAGTGGAGTAAGAGTTTTAGGAAATTTATAGACTTAAAATTAGAATGCTAAGCGATGATTGCAATATGAGTGTCTGTTATATTTAGGAAATATGTCTGGATAGACACGAGTACTAGCTTATTTTAGGACAGATACCTAAATTGCTTTTATGTGCTAAATGATTTATGCTATAATATTCCTTATATGCTTTATGATGCTATCGTTTGACCAGATCTATGGTCTATTGCCAACCGGATCTGGAAATTTTATGTGTTCAAATTTCTAAATATTTAATTATTGTATTAGAACTGGCGTGAAACTTTTCGGAGTAATAAGGACATTTATACGTCTATCGTAAATAAATCTTTCCTATCTTAATTCTCTTCACTATACTCCGAGCGTCTGCTTATGCGTATAGATCGACATGGTGAGAACTCGAAGCGGATTGGGAAACGATAATCATCAGCCTGAGCCATGAGTGATTGACCGTGCACCATAGGTAGCAGCTGCACCCGAGTCAATCACGATGGCAGAAGTCCAAGCAATGATTCGGGCTATGATGGCCGAACAAAGGGAGGAGATGAGATAAAGTTTTCTTAATAGGTATGAACCTACTATGCCTATTATACAACCTAAACTGAACATTGAACAGTCAGAAGAAGGAAATTATAGTCGAACCATTAGTCAAGCCGAACCACAAGTGGTTAGGAGAAATAACCAGGATGAAGGAATTGAATGGAACGGATGCAAGTACAAAGACTTTACGACTTGAAGACCATCAACTTTTACTGGGAAATAAGATCCAATTGGAGTTATGGACTGGATGTTTGAGATGGAGCTAGCGTTCATAACATGTGGTTGCAAGGGCAAGCTACAAACCAGTTATGATGTGCGTCAGTTTAGGGGTGGGGCTTTTTGTTGGTGGAACACTTTGGGAAAGATCATAAGCCCCAATGAGCCATTATAACTGACTTGGGCAGAATTCTTGGTACACTTTAAATTCAAGTTCTGCTCAGTCCAAAACATGCTAGAGTTGGAGAACCAATTTCTGACATTGAAAAGGGCAACATGTCCATTGATGAGTATACCAATGCCTTCGCGGACAATATGAAGTTTTCTTTGCGCATCGTCCCTAACGAGCTATGTAACAGCCAAGGAAAAAATAGATAACATTTTTCCTTTTGAAAAGATAGGAATTACAACCATAATTTGTTTCCAAAATCCATTACATCATAGCATGCCAAATTATCAAAGTATCAATATCAATGTGTGCGGAAAATGCTGGAGAGTGAATGTTGCGCCATGAAGCCGACCCTTCCCCTTAGTCCCGGAAGTACCTGAAACCACCATAAAAATTGTATGAAAAAGCTAAGTGAGTTCCCAAAATATCACATAAAATACAATCATAGAATACCATGCAACATACATATGATTGCCATGGGCTACCCCCATAGTCGTTTCCTGGAATGCCATGGGCTACCCCCAAGGTCTGATATCCAAGTGACATGGGCTACCCCCATGGTCTTACATGCGATGGGCTATGCCCATGGTCTTCCATACAAGTGCCACAAGTTACCCCATGGTCTTCAGACAATCACATACATAAACAACTCCCAATCCACATGTAAAGTTATCGTACGACATTGGTGCCTTCGACCCATGGATATAGTGAGATGACTCAACTCAGTCTGCTGATAAAATAATATTGCTCGACTACCAATCTAGAAATCTCACACTAAATATATACAAATTACCCTAATTAGAATTATGACACAAACCTAATCATGGGCCCAAACTCCTAAGTCGAAACCCTTCAAACAAGGCCCAAAGCCTTTCTCTTTTATAGGCTCAAAATCCTTAGTTCAAAAGCAATAACAGGCCATACGGCCCAAAAGGCCCAAAAATGCCACCTAAGGCCCATTCCATGACACACAAGGCCCATAAAAAAATTGGGCTCACCAATCCTAATGGGCCAAGGACCAGAACTAGATAAGGTCCATGAGTCCCAAAGTTCAAAACACGCCCCATCAGCCCAGAGGACGTATGAGGAACATACACCATCCTTACACTTAGTGTACTTGACCTTAAGGCAGTACACGCATCGTACATCCTAGTACGCCCAGCATACAAGGCTGCTAAGCCTAATCAACCATTAAGAGCTTAATCCATGCAGCCACTTCATCAAATTCCAGATCTTGGTCAATTGAAAGGTCCTAGGGCATAAAGTTGGCAACTTTATGCCTTTGCATGCTCATGGGAGCCCAACATCCCATGTTGTCCTTTAAGACCCACTTTAAGATCTTAAACCCATGCATGGTGCCATATCAACCATCAAGATAGCATTTTTATTCTTCTAACCTGTCAAAGGGACTTGGATCTAACATTTCTAACCTCTGGAGTTGCTCAAACTCACAAAAGAGGATCCATGGGCCAAAAATGAACTCATTACTAAACCCTAACTCAAACTAGCAAAAGGATTAGCAAGGTATGAGTTTTTTACCTCCAAAAGCTTCTCAATGTGATGTACATGCAGGATCTAGAAGCTCAACCACGTCCAAGACTTGTTCACCACCTTCTTCTTCTTGCAAACACGCTAAAAAGGGTTACTTTTGTCACTTCAAGCTCAAGGGTAATTTCTAATGGCAACCTAGGGTTTTTAGGGACGTAGGGAGGCAGTGGAGACTATTAAGACTCAGGTCCAAATGTCATAAGAGAGCTTAAATACGGCTTATGCCCTAAGATTAGGGTTTTGTTTCAGGCCACGTACACCCCGCGTACGCCTTAGTACACCCAATGTACGTGGTGCATGCCCGCATCCAGAACACCCCAATACGCTAAGCGTACACATATGTACGACCAGCATACGGTGGGACCCCTTTGCAAAAATAATTTCATCCTAAGGGTTAAAAGGTAACATACCTGAATTCCGAGCGTTACAAATCTCCCCCACATGAATTAGACTTCGTCCCAGAAGTCTGCTGCCGTGAGCAATTTTGGGTAGTGCTCTCTCATCTCGACCTCAGGTTCCCACGTCCACTCATAGGCCTTGCGGGGCTGCCATTGCACTTTTACTAGACTCAACACCTTGTTACGAAGAGTCTTCGTCTTCTTATTCAAAATCGCAATGGGCTTCTCCACATAATTCATGAACTCATCCACCTGAATGTCATCTAACGAGATCATTGCAGAATCATCGGCTACAGTTTTCCACAACTGAGATGCATGGAAAGTGTGATGGATTTGACTGAGCTCATCCGGAAGATCCAACTGATATGCAACCATGCCGATCCGGACAAAAATCCTTAATGACCAATGAATCGGGGACCTAGCTTGACCCTCTTCCGAAATCGGATGACTCCTTTCTAAGGTGACACCTTCAGCAACACAAAGTCTCCCACCTGAAACTCAAGACCCGAACAACGTCGGTTAGCATAACTCTTCTGCCGACTCTGCGTAACCCACAATGTAACATCCCGACTCCTAAGTATAAAATCTAAATCTTTATATTCATATTTTTAGACCTACTCGATGAGTTGGATGCCCCAACTCGTCGTGTAGAAACTGATCAGGCCGCGTGAACCTTAGGACCTACTCGACGAGTTGGAGGACCTAACTCGACGAGTTGAGGCTATGCTTGAAAACCCTAATTTTTAGGGTTTGCACCCTATTTAAAGGACCTTAAGTCCTCCCTCCAGCCTCCCTTACCACCTTCACGTCCAGAAACAAACCCTAATCGAGCTAACCTTCTATTTTGAGTATGTGTGAGGCTAAAGAGTGTGTGTTTGGTGCATTTTGTGAAGAGACGTGAAGATTGAGAAGCTTCGTATCTACTTCGTCTTGGCATTCATTTGAAGGTAAAAAGTCATTACCTTGATTATTTTCTTGTTAGATCTCTCCATTCAAGAGTTTATAGTCATTTCTAGCTTATTCTTGAGGCACTTCTGGTTTTGAGCATGTTTTGAAGTGAGGAGCTCAGATGTGGACTCCTCTAGGCCCCCATGCACATAAAGTTCTCGACTTTGTCAAGTTTTGGCCCTTCTCCATGCCCTAAACCTCTTCCTAACACTAGTTTTTGGTGTTTTAGCCTCTTGAGGCCTTGCATGGACGTAAAGTTGGCAAATTTACGTGGTAACTACACCCTAGGAGGCTATATCTACAGTTTGGAGCTTTGGTTTTTCTTAAAAACGTCTGAATGAGAAAAGGGCTGAAGGAACTCTATGACTTGCATATCTAACTCGACGAGTTGGTTAGGGTTTTCCCGAATCTTTTGGACACTGTATGGACTCGATGAGTTGTTTGGCAACTTGGCAAGTGTTGGGTTTTGAGCATTCTAACACTCCTAAGTGTACATGCAACCCTAAATACCTTGGATCTATGTTTTCTCTGTTATACATGCAAATATGAATATTCCAAGGTATTACCCTATCTAGCATACAATCTTTGATACTTGGGTAATAAAACAAGTTAGAAGACATACCTTTTTATGTAGCTTGATTCCTTGATGCTTAAGAGTCGAGTGCCCTAAGTGTGACACCTCAAATGGTTCACACAACATCAAAATACACTTGGAATAACTTAGAGAGAAATGAACCACTTCATGAAATCGGCTAGCCCTCACCATACACACATAGTTCTCTCATGGTGGCCGATTTTGACAAGAATAATACGCTTATATAGTTTGTCACAATTAGGGTTACACCATGTAAACCCTAATTGTCATGGCCTTTCATTTCCATGATCCATGGGTAAAAAACACCATGGAGCATCCATGGAGCATCCTATGGGTTTTAGCCCAACTTGATAATCCATGGAGCATTACCCCACTATACAAGTATGGATGATTTACACAATCAACCCATATATTTAATTAGTCTCCTTTTGATCACTTAATTTATTCCAAATTAATTTTTGATCAATACTAATTAAATAATCTTATTAATATATTAGAACTTATAATATATTACCAAACCGTAAGTGTTATTTCTCTCATTTTAGTCTATCCAAATGCATGATGCCATGCAACCCAAATGGACCATGCCAATCGGGTCAAGTACATACCAAATATAGTTATGGACTTAGACACTAATCCAACAGTCTCCCACTTGGATAAGTCTAAAACTATTATTGAGTATGACTTCAAGAACCGACTGGCAATCGTAGCTCTTTAAGCCGCTGTCGAACTCTGACGTTGTAACTGTACACTGATCTCGTCAGTGACTTGTCCATTAGATAAGTGATCATATATTCCTTCATTCTAGATATCATATAGACTGAGACATGGATTATAAATCATTCTCTCTGTCCATTTGTTGTTTCCCGATTTCCGATTCATGATGACTGACTGATTGAACAAATCAAATCAATCCTGGCTTGGCCAAGCACTCATATGTGTCATCATTAAATCATCGAGGGGCCCACGGATATCGCTTTTATCCCGAAGGTAAAAGGAATGGATAAACTTCGACTCATATGGCTTGTTCTACTACTTGTTGAATCATACACAAAGGCATGTTTTATAACATCAAGTTACCAATGCGTTTTCGCGCAATCAATGTACAACCAACTCATAGTAACAACTCATATCTCTAGGTTTGAAGAATATAAGATATTATCGTCTCACGATCACTCGTGATAAAATCCATGAAGTGATTCTAATGAGCGTGGGTTGAATCCAATACTCAGAACTTATGAGCACTCATGAGTGTTGTAGCACCACTTTGTCTAACATCTTAGACCACTACAAGCTAACCCATGACAGTCTTGATTCATATATACTTCCAACATATGACCGACTGTGGATGGTTTGAATAACTTAGTCATTCAGGAAGGACGACCTAGTTATTCTGGAAGTCAAAACATGCAAAGTGAAACACAAGAATAATCGAATCCAATATGGTCTCAGAACTTATGAATATAAATAAACTCACCTTTTATTTATCACCATATTGATTACACATTACTCATTGTATACTGTTTCAAACTATCAACTTTATACTTGAATTAAAACAATAGTTGTCCCATGCTCCAAGCATGTACACTATGTTTTCTAAACACTAGTCATGCTATACTCCAAGTATGCACCAAATGTTTGTCTAAACAATATTTATGACATACACCAAGTATGCACACTAAGTTTGTCTATGATCTTTACTTTTGTGAAATAGATCGATTGAATATAATTTCAATGATACTAATTTCACAATCCCAATTCCTTACCGCAAATGCAAGAATTCCAAATCCTGCCATTTACCAAAATTTGTTAGATTATAAACTTATATGCATTGATCCTCTTGTAATGATTATGCACAAAGTCACAAAGACTAGTCAACAGACATTACAAAGTATTCCAATGGAGATCAACTCTATGAAAATATCCTTCTTGCATTAAGTTTTTCTAATCTTACACAGATTGAATAATTTCCACCTGTGGAAACATTTCCATATTCCCATTTTGACTATCACTTATGAACAAGAGTTGCCTCTTTTCAGAATAGGTCAATATGGTCCTTCTAAAATTAACACTATACTTCCAACTGTCCCTGAGCAACCAATCTTTGGTAAACCTTAGATTGTCCTCGACAATTGCTTAATCATTTTAGTCACATCTAATTCTAAGGGGGAAAATCTAGAATTAGATGAATGGAAAAGCTCTGAACATTAAGGGGGAATTAGGTGGCATTGCTTAATCAGGTGGCATTATTTAGAAAATTTTCTAAATAATGATTAAATAATGATTTTCTAAATTTTCTAAATAATGATTTTCTAAATTTTCTAAATAATGATTAAGCAATTGCTTAGATTGTCCTCGACAATTGCTTAATCATTTTAGTCACATCTAATTCTAGATTTTCTAAATTTTCTAAATAATGATTAAGCAATTTTAGTCACATCTAATTCTAAGGGGGAAAACCTTCGGTTATAGGATCGATTACATATGTGTCTAAACAATTTCAGAACCATGAAAAGGTATGCTGTAATCATAGTCTCAATTGTTCAGAGCTTTTCCATTCCTCACAAGTCCATGTTAGTGTGCCGGTAAACCACACACGCTCCACTAACGACTTTGAGAATGCGAATATCACAATTGTTATCTACTTAAAATCTACTTAGTGAAGGTGTTTCCTCACCATCATTTTCATGAATCGGAGAGAAACCTTATGACACTTAGATTTTATGGTGTAAGTGTTCTTATCCAAACTCATATGGACTGAACTCAATCTTACTTTCTTGCCACCTGGCAGCACAAGGGCCTGTCATTACTTCCAAATTGTTATGCAACCAATTAAGAACTCTCAGAACTCATATGCAAAGCCAACTTTCACTGGAATGGGCACAGAAGTAGGAATATGTCAACACGATAGGTTATAAACCTCAATTCGTGTGCTAGTGATGAACTACAAGTTTTACTCTTGATTAGATCTTGAAATACTTTCATGATCTTTAAGACTCCCACTGTCTTCTTGATATATAAGACTCACTTGTCAAATATTCAAGAGAGAGTGCGGATTCTTTATCAAGACAAACACTTTACACAATTGGCCTAAGTTGGTCTTTGTTTTATCCAAAACATCACAACTTACCAATTTCAAATGTACAAGAGTAGGACACTTTTACTCTTACATTTGACAAGTGTTATAAACCTTTCTTTAAGATATGTCACTCATCTTACAGTCTTGGAGTATGACTCTAAGACTTGTTTTGGAACGAAGTATCACTCATCTTCTTGATTTAACCATTCCAACAATTCAAGATTCCTCTTATTAGCCATAAGAATGCACTAAGATTTCCTTAGAGGACTAATTGTGATATGATTTCTAAATCATTAAGATGATCACAAAACCTGATACTAAAGTACTCTCCCATCTTTCAGATTTGAGAGACTTTTATCCTTCTGCCTGATTTGATTCTTCTCATTCGTTCTGCCATACATCGAAACTTTTCCAATGCTTCAGAATTATACTTAAACTTGTAAGTATAACCATATTTACTAAACTTTAGTAAATCATGACGAATAGACTTATCGATATTTTGTGGTGGACTTGATCAGTGCACCTGAATGTATACTCGATCCCTTAGTCCTTCACTTGACTCACATATACATGTGAAAAAGGAATTAATCTTAATTTTTCAAAGATGAAAATTCTCATTCATCATACTATACACCTTGCATGATTTCCAAGTTTCTATCCAACTGAAACCTTGGGTGATGAGAATCTTTCCTTATTTGGTAAATTAGACATTACCACAAATGCAAGAAACCAATCCGTTTTCCAATATTGCTATCAATGGAATCATATAAGCAACAATTTTTCACAAATGCCATTGTAAGGATATTTAAAATAAATATAAAATTAAGACCTTTTTATTTTATTTCAAAACTTTGCGGAAAAAAATTATTCTTACAGTGCAAATGCATATGAAAAACTTGTTGTTATCTATTTCTAAGCAATATATCATAACTCCTAGGCAATAGCTCAAAAATTCTGATCACCGAACCATGCGATCGAAATCCATCTTCGCGATCAAAATCAGCATGTACTTCCTTTAAGTTTCTTCACTTTTCTTTGATTCTTAAAACAACAACATGTGACCCAGTCACATCATGTAATGAGAATCTCAGAATAGAAACTTAACAGAGTTAGATAGTGGACTTCACCTGAAGTAGAATCAAACATCTTGACTTGATCAACCCTATGATCCTTCAGGTAAATAGGCAGTTTTGTAACCAATGCCCCTTCCTTTGGCAATATAAACATATGGACTCTATGGAAATGGTACATGGGACTATCACAGACTTAGACTTTCTCTTTACCATTTGGTCAATAGAGTTGACTATGGCCGATCCATTTCCATTGGGAAGAGAAAGCTTTTTCTGGATATCCAATGTTACCATTGTCAATGTCCATTTAAGGTTTGGGAAGTTGATCTTCTTAATCAAACTTGCTTTACTAGTCCTCCAAATCATTGCTGATTCAGCAGACCCAAGCAAATAGATAAGATCATTTAAGGGTAATGTCATAGTCTGTTTCATAGTAGTCCCAAAGGAACTCACTATGTGACCTAGAAAGTGATTGACCATCGAACTTTCTTAAGACTTTGACACCCAACTCTCCCGGCTTGTCAATATGTGACTTCATCTCCAAGATGCGATCACACATAGACCTTGCTTGCCAATAGGGCTTAAGTGACCTTGAACTTGTGGGATAGGGAGAATAATTGGAGGAGGTGGAGGAAGTGAAGTTCCAAGAGATTTGGGAAGATCATAGATGTCTGAACTAGACATCTTTTGGGAGATATTCAAGATAGTTGATTTAAAGTCGTTAATATAACACCCAATATGAAATATTAAGGCTAGGACCCAACACAATATTTTATAACTTGGAAGAGGGATGCCGTAATCCAAGCTATAGAATATTTGAAGGTAGGCGAATGACGATTCGCCAATTTCCACCATGAAAAACGAAATAGAAATATTAGGTTTTAATTGGATTTGAAACTCCTAGATCTTTTGAGATTCATTGAACTTTTCAATGGCATGTTTCAATCTCGATTGTGCCCTCTCAAGTTTTCTGACTGGGATGCCGAGGATTACAAAACAAGGTGTGAATAACCATGCAAATATACTTGGTACCCTTAATATTTACCCCTTAATCGATGTGCCGGTTAACCACACGCGCTCCACCGATACTATGATAAACATTAAGTTACCCTTTGCCTATCTTGTTAAGTCAAGCTAGTGTGCCGGTTAACCACACGCGCTCCACTAACAGCTCAAACAAAGTGCAAAGTGTAATTTCATGCATTAGCACCTTATTCAAATTTTCCTAAGTAACTAAGATTGGGAATTTATAAGTGTTTAGTTACTTAGTATTTATCATTAATACTTTTAATGAAGGAAGAATTCTAGTCCTTGTCCTACTCGTTCGGCTAACGACCCTCCACCAGTCAAGGAAGCGGTGGGTGAGAGTGGACACCCATTAAACTGCCATTTTATAGGCAGTAACCTTATACCCCCCTTATAGACCGGCTTCGTGAATGAGGCCTACTAACGGTAAGACTGACTTGCTCTTATACATATATATATATATATATATATATATATATATATATATATATATATATATTATTAACTTATAATACTATAAAGTATAAGGGTTGAATTTTAACTTTTAAAATTCTAAGGGCTTAACTTGGAATTAAAGTAGTCATAAGGGAAAACTTTACAAATTCCAAAACTTGAGGGCAAGTTTTGAAACTATTTAAAACTATTCAATTCCATAACTTATGTGTTTAAAGTAGTTTTAATAGAAAAACTCTTCAAGTTCCTTAACTTGAGGACAAGTTATGGAAGACTTTAAACTATTAAAAGAATGTAACTTTTCCTTTATTCATTACTTATGAAATATTTATGAGTTTTATGATTCCTAAATGTGACTTTTCATGTAATTTGAGGACAAGTTACAAAAACACATTTTAGAATCAACTCTTAGATTAAATGGATTGAAAACAACAATTTCACATAACTTTTCTATTAATCTAAGCAACGCATAAGAACAAGATAATTCAATCAAAATTTTTCATGTAATAGACTAACTATTAAACTAATACAAAACATGAATCTATTGACAATTATCTTTGAAATTGGATTAGAATGAACATTACCACATCAAAAACAGGTTTATAGGTTCAAAAACATCTTAGGGTAATGATTCTAGTCCAATTCCAGCCTAAAAAGTCGAAAATATGTTGTCAGGGGGTCCTAATCATCGAGTGTATGAACCTACTCGACAAGTAGGATGAGTTTCCTCATGGACTCGGCGAGTCCATCAGTGGACTCGGCGAGTCCAGTGCCCAGACAGCCCGAAAATCGATTTTTTCAGCATTTTTCAGCACTTTGCATCAAGTATAATTGAAAACAAACCTGGCACTGATACCACTGTTGGGTTTTGAGCATTCTAACACTCCTAAGTGTACATGAACCCTAAATACCTTGGATCTATGTTTTCTCTATTATACATGCAAATATTAATATTCCAAGGTATTACCCTATCTAGCATACAATCTTTGATACTTGGGTAATAAAACAAGTTAGAAGACATACCTTTTGATGTAGCTTAATTCCTTGATGCTTAAGAGCCGAGTGCCCCAAGTGTGACACCTCAAATGGTTCACACAACATCAAAATACACTTGGAATAACTTAGAGAGAAATGAACCACTTCATGAAATCGGCTAGCCCTCACCATACACACATAGTTCTCTCATGGTGGCCGATTTTGACAAGAATAAGATGCTTATATAGTTTGTCACAATTAGGGTTACACCATGTAAACCCTAATTGTCATGGCCTTTCATTTCCATGATCCATGGGTACAAAAGCACCATGGAGCATCCTATGGGTTTTAGCCAAACTTGATAATCCATGGAGCATTAGCCCACTATACAAGTATGGATGATTTACACAATCAACCCATATATTTAATTAGTCTCCTTTTGATCACTTAATTTATTCCAAATTAATTCTTGATCAATAGTAATTAAATAATCTTATTAATATATTAGAACTTACAATATATTACCAAATCGTAAGTGTTATTTCTCTCATTTTAGTCTATCCAAATGCATGATGCCATGCAACCCAAATGGACCATGCCAATAGGGTCAAGTACATACCAAATATAGTTATGGACTTAGACACTAATCCAACAGCAAGTTTACTCGAGTTTTCACGATTTTCTGAGTTCTGAAGGAACTCGACGAGTTGCTAGCTGCACTCGACGAGTTGGGTCAACATGGACTGTTAACCTTGACTGTGGACTTCGAATTTGACTAGGGTTGACCAAGCTTGACTTCTGAAGGTATTTTGGTATATTGGGACTTGATGAAATTGGTTCTATGGTGGTTGTAGGTGTTTGAGTTTGGAGCCGTGTTTTGGGAGTTTGAGCTTTTCAGTTCTTTACGACATTATGAGGTGAGTTCTTCTCACTATATCAACAGGGTCTAAGGCACCAAGGTCGGCCATGTTTGGATTGTTATCCTGGTTATAGTATGCTTGTATGTAGTTATGATCTTTGAGATCGGTATCCTGGTAGATAGGATGTTGTTATGCTATTATGATTTGTTAGATTGGTATACTGGTAAATAGGATGATGATATGCTTAGTGATCTGTATGATATGTGCTTGTCTATGTGTTATAAGTATGTCGACATATATGTGTGTGGTTAGGTTGAGGCCCGGATAGACTTAAGGCCTAGGGCGGCCTGAATAGACTGAAGGCCCTGCGAGGCGGTCCAGTCAGGCCGAAGGCCCGGTGAGTGGTCCGGATAGGCTGTAGGCCCTGTAAGGCAGTCCAGACGTGCTGAAGGCACGGGAGCGGTCCAGATAGGCTGTAGGCCCAGCGAGGCGGTCTAATCAGGCAGATGGCTCAGTATGCGTGCTGTTTGTTGGTTTGTATGGCGTTGGTATTTTGGGGGAACTCACTAAGCTTCGGGCTTACAATTGTTGATTTTGTTTCAGGTACTTCCGATGATCGTGAGAAGGCGAAGGCTTGATCGTGCACCTCCTCGTTTTCCATATTGTGATTTCTGGGAAAACTCTAATATTGGATTATTTTGAAAACATTTTGTAATAAGTAATGGTTTTTGGATGATTGAAAAAGTTTTAAATTGGCATGAATTTTATGGATGTTACAAGTTGGTATTAGAGCCTTGGTTTGAGTGAATTGGAGGAACAATCGTGTGAATCCAGTATCAAACTAAGGAAAAGATTTTCAAAATGATTTTCAAATGGTTTCAAAATATTAAAGGAGGATGCGAAGTGTACGATCAGCCGGAGCCAGTAAGTAGACCCCAAAATACCATACTGTTATTTGATACTGTGATATGTTAGAACAGCATGCTAGTGATAGGCTAGGGATCTTCAGGAATTACAGGATAGAATTGCATGATTATATGATGCCTGATAGCCAAGGGTTTTCCTTATATGAAATTGACATCATTACTGTAGTTGCTTAGTGTATGCATCACGGCTGTATATAACTAAGATCTTAAAGCCTGAGAATGTTTGGTTTAGCCTTATTTCCTGTTCTTGTCTGATGAAGGGCTTAGGGTAGGATCAGATAGTCGAATGCGTATAGGGTCTAGCGTTATGTAGGGCTAGCATACACAAGTACTGCATGGTTGGTGGAAGTTTCATGGATGAGTTTTGCGGGGTCATTCGGCCAGTTATGAGATATTTAGCCTTTCTCTAGGAGTGAGGAATGAGCGTTCGCCTATGCTTATGTATATTGTTAGGGCGTTGTGATGATACTTGAGACAAATATGGGTAGGTGTGGAAGTTAGTATATACTGAAAGCACAGGACCCATATGCGTAGCAAGGAAGTCACAACCCCTAGGGCATTGTTGGGAGTTGGTTCCCCGTTATTATATGGAATGTCTGATATCTTCCTGGTATGTTTTTAGCATGGTGGTTACAAGGCGATTTGAGACTGGATCCGGGTCAGGATCGGGAGTTGGCAGTCAGGATAGGCCATCATTAACAGAGGATCGCGTCAGGGAGATCATCCGTGAGGAGGTAGTTGAGATCGTCCGGGGTCAGATTCCAAAGATGCTTGGGTTTATCAAGACCACGATGATGGAGTATTTTGATGACATATACGCAACTTTTGCTGAAGTGGTTGCCACTGCATCTTCCGCAGCCGTAACAGCTGCAGGTCGTGGGGCCAGCAGGGCTTTCCAGTACATGGACTTCGATAACACGAAGTCTCCGACTTTCAATGGGGTTCAGGACCCGATCATAGCCATGAGGTTGCAGTCACTTGGGATCAGTTCAGGGAGATGCTTCGTTCTATCTACATTCCACGGGTTTAGCGGGAGCAGCTGGCACGAGAGTTTTTGTACTTGAGACAGGGTACAAAGTCGGTGAAGGAACTCACCAGGATGTTTACTGAGAGAGCGATGTTTTGCCCAGAGTTCGCTTTCGAGCGGGCTCAGATGAGGCGTTATTTGAGAAGCTCAAGACTGATATCAGACAGTTCGTTGCTACCCAACGTTGTGATACTTTGCTGGAGTTACAAGAGGCCGCCAGGCAGGCTGAGCTTGAGATTGAGTTGCAGTTGAGGGAGCAGAGGTAGACCCTGGACTAGACGCAACCGGTGTCGAAGCTGCACAAGACCGCTGATTCTAGGATAGGAGGTCAGCATGTACGCACTTGTGGGAAGTGCAGGAAGGTCCATTCTGGAGCATGTCGATCTGGTAGTGGGTGCCGCAAATGTGGCAAGGAGGGGCACTATGTGAGGGATTGTCGCCAGTCCGCCCCTGCTCCAGATATGAGGATCTGTTATCATTGTCATCCGGTTGTACATATGAAGGTCAAATGCTCGTCGCTTGTCGCCAAGTCGGCGCAGGCTTCCGCACCGGCTAGTTTACGGATCCCTGATAGGAGTTAGGGTAGGGCATAGCCCCCGAGGGCTCGGGGATGCGCCTTCCAGCTCACAGCTGAGGAGGCCAGGACAGCGCCAGATGTGGTTGCTGGTATGTTTCTACTCCTTATCTTATAGATTACATTTATTTTACTGATCATATGTGTTGTACCTATGTTTGGAACGTTCTTAGTGAACTCCTTACCTGCTCTGGTATTGTTTGACTCGGGGGCGAGTCTGTCTTTTGTCTCTTGATCTTTTAGTATGGAGTTCGGTTTTCCCTTAGGAGAGCTAGAGTGTCCGTTGCGAGTCTCCATCGCCAACGAACACAGGATTTCTACTTCTTCAGTCTACCGGGGTTGTGTTCTGTACATGTTCGGGGTGTCCTTCCTGGTTGATTTGATTCTGATTCCCATGGGGGAAGTTTGTGTGATAGTGGGTATGGACTGGTTGGGTGGTTTTGGTGTCATGATCGACTGCGAGGTTCAACGTGTGGTAGTTTGAACCCCAAGTGGAGGAGAACTGGTTATCTATGACGAGGGCACCAGGTTGGGTTCAAGGTTCTGCTCAGCCGCCAGGGCTCGACAGTACATTCAGCACGGGTGTGTGAGTTATTTGGCGTATGTGGTGGATACGCGGGTTGTGGATCAGTCCTTAGTTTCAGAGGTTCCAGTCGTCAGAGAGTTTGCTGATGTGTCTCCGGAGGAGTTACCCGGAGTGCCTCCGGAGAGGAAGGTCAAGTTCAGGATCGACATTGTGCCAGGTGTGGCCCCTATCGCCAAGCCGCCGTACCGATTAGCACCATCTGAGATGCAGGAGCTGTCATCTCAGTTACAGGAGCCGGTAGGCAAGCAGTTCATCCATCCGAGTAATTCTCCATGGGGAGCACCGATTCTCTTCGTCAAGAAGAAGGATGGTTCACTCCAGATGTACATTGATTACCGGGAGCTAAACAAGTTGACGGTGAAGAAACGTTATCCACTTCCCCGGATTGATGATCTCTTTGATCACCTACACGGAGCATATTGGTTCTCCAAGATAGACTTGAGGTTCGAGTACCTTCAGGTCAGGGTGAGGGAGGACGACGTGGAGAAGACCGTGTTCCGGACACGTTACGAACATTACGATTTCATGGTGATACCGTTTGGGCTCACCAATACGCCGACGTTTATGGACCTGATGAATCGGGTATGCAGACCGATGCTCGATCGCTCAGTCATTGTGTTTATAGATGACATCTTGGTGTATTCCAAGACCAGAGAGCAGCATGAGGAGGATCTTCGTGAGCTATTTGGGAGTCTTGAGGCGAGAACGACTATATGCCAAGTTCTCAAAATGCGAGTTTTGGTTACGAGAGGCCTATACTACCGGAAGCGCATGACTCACACTTGGATCATGGAAAGTCACAAGGTTACCAAGGCGCTAGTAATTGATTATGTTTTGTTCATGTTTGTCGTTACCATCGTTTCGGTAATGAATAAGAAGATGATTTTTATTCCGACCCTAGTGGTCATATCAAATCGAGTCCAGATAAAATAAGTATGTTACATGGTTCAGAGAATTGAAGTAAAAGATAATCGAAGAATTCAATAGAAGCATCACAATCGCAGTTAAAGTAAGAAGATTGTAGCTAGAAATGGTACATGCTAGAATGTAATTATACCACATTAGAACATGAAGGAAGGTATCTTTCATTCTTAAATCTGACTCTAAAAGACTTGAGCCTAAGCATTGCATCATACGATGAATGGTCATTAGAACATGACCCATTGGTCTGTAACGGTAACCGAAGTTGATGAGTTAAAAACCCTTTTAGATTGATAAGATTCGCAATAAATAAAACAGAAAGAAAACCAAAGAACAAACACACAATGAATCAAACGGATGTCGAATGATTAAAACAGCAACACCTCAGAAGAGCTTGATCAAGAACTTCTACTTTAGAGGTGTGCTAGGGTTACAGTACTTGTTAAAGAAAATATTCAAGAAGCATCCTCGATATAATGCGTGCATGCACTATATAAATACTAAACCCTAAAACAAAACACGGCTGGACAGGCCCAGACCGAGTATACAAATGGACCGAAGAGCTAAGCCCAATAACGCAACCTCTTAGACTCAACAATCTCCCCCTTTGCGCCAATTGGGGCGAGAGATCAATTTGGTTGAGCAAGAGTGCTTTTCTTCACCGTCTTGAATATCTTCAGTATGATAGCAAGAAGAGTCTAGCGAAAAGAAATGTACCACCGAAGCATATCCGTAAAATTCTTCTTATCATTATCACTGTTCTGTTTACACCTGTGTATAATATCAAGAATGTGCTCCAAACATGTAGTGGAGAACAGGTGTTTATCGTCGAGAGCGAACACAAATTTTTGACTTTTGCCTCGAGTGAACATAACAGTGTAATATTTTGAATCAATTTTGCCCATCTGCATTCTGTTCACATCTCCAATCTTCCCAATCGGTTTGACCGTGGGCTTCTTCCTTAAGACACTTGCAATCTCTTGATCCATCTTTGCAACCTCGATGATGTAAGAGGCTAACATTCTCTTGATGTGATTAATAATTGGCTCATACTGCTCTTGATCAGTCAGCAAAATGTTGTTGAGAAGGATCCAATCAAGTGGATCCAGATTCGGTAGATCGGCCAATGAGATCATATGGACCGAAATCTCTGATCCTCGTGTCACTTTGAAAATTCCACGTTTAAAAACGAACCCGCTGGATTTGGTTTCAATACCTTAACTGACGTAATCTTTTGAGCGCTCCATGTCAAGTATTGTGGTTGAGAGAATTCAAGATAGTAATTGATTAGATCTCGATCAACCTTCAGATCAGGAGAAGGAATGTTGGCAATTGAATCGAAACAGTGAAATACAAAGGCTCTTCGGGTGATAGGCATATCAAATTGAGAATCCTTTGTATTCTCACAGTAAAAAGAAACGACTGGTTCAAGCCAATGGGTGCTAGGGGACTCAATCGCTTCCTTGATCAATTTCTCCAATGACCACAGTGGAAAGAGAGCTTGTATACAAACCAAGGTGTCATGCGCATCTTTCTCTCTTTTCTCCCTTTCTTCTTCAGTTTCCTCTTCTTCAACATTTGGACCCATAATACCCTTCGCTTTGTCCTTCACACTAAAACCCGAAGCTTCATTACCCTTCGGTTTAGTGGTGACTTGTTGTTTGGGAGGGTTTTGCGGATCTTCTCCCCCTTGTTGTGGAGTAACAATCGGCTCCGTAACACCCTCAATCCGGCTCAAAATTTCGAGAGCAGGAAGTAACTTCTCAGTTAAGTGGTTTCGAACTGAGAGAGTTAGAACCGAATCATGGGCATTGACCAGATTGGAGAGAATGGAAAAGACATCAGAAACACAGCTTTTGATGAGAGTGCGCCCCGTCTTTAGTGAATCAATCTCCTTATTCGCGTGGGTTAGCTAAACAGACTGAACTTCAAGCAAAGTAGTTTTGCAAGCATGTTCATCCATAAGTTTGTTCTCTATGGCAAGGTCAGCTTGAAGTTTGTCAAGGCGAGTGGTGATAGAGCACAGAAGAGTGGTTTCATCGGCTTGAAGACTGGTTCGCACCAAATCAAATTTGTCTTTCTCAACCTGAAGAGATTTGGAGAGCAACTCAATGGCAGTGTTAACCTTGTTGGCGTTAGTCTCTGCAGCTTCTTGAAGAGAATCCAGAAGAAGCTTGGCATCTGTAATTAATGTGGCTACATCTTCTGATGCTTTCTTACATGACAAAGTGGAGGCATCGACAGCCTTAGTTGCCTTCTGGATAGACTCATCATGTTGTTTGAGGGATGTTTCAATTAGGGCTTGAACAACAGTATCCGAGTAAGCTGATGTGCAGGAAGAGGAAGATGAAGCGAGCAGCCTGTCAAGTTTTTCATTTAGAGCTTTTAAGTGTCGCTTTGTAAGGGGAGCATCATCACCATCCTCACTTAGAAATCTATAAGTGTTGTAGTAATAGGATTCAAATTCAACATCTTCTCCACCAAGAACTGGGAAAGAGTCTGTGGAAGGAGATGGGGAAATGGGTTTGAAAGTGACAGGGGTTTCGGTTCCTGAGGTAGGTGCCCCCGTATCAAATATGTTGACACGAACCGTAGGTTCGGGTGTGTTGGTTGTTGTTGAAGTTGCTTGAGTGAATATCGGTGGAGGTTGAGGTGCAGTGGAGGTAGGTTAAGAAGAAACAGGTGGTGGAAGTGGTGCAATGGAAATAGGTACTATAGTATGAGATAGAGAAGGAGGAGGTGTTGGAATTGAATCATTAAGTGGTACCTCAGGAGATGGAGAACGTAGAGGCATATCTCCTCTCGGTGATCCTTCAAGGTGAGCTCTCCACCTTCGGCTGATTTCTCTTGATCGTGATCGGAAGGAACGAAATCTGAATCACTAGGCGTATCTTCCTTCGGTTTTCTGGCCATCTTCTTCACCTTTCGCTTCTTTGGTGCAGAAGGAGCTGCTTGTTCGGCCTTACGCTTTTTGGGCATAGAGGCTTTGGAGGATTAACCTTCTTTCTCCAGCTTCTTGTGATCAGGCTTCTTCCCACATTTTGCTGGCCTGTCAGCTTCATCAAGGGATTTCTGCATCTCGGGAGTGAGTTGTCTCGGTCCTGAAGAAGGAAGCTTTTTGTATTCGCTGATGACCTTGCTTTCGGCTGAGACACACCGATACATTGATTCAGGAATGGAACCAACAAACAAGAATTTGGTTGGATATGAGACAATGATCTTGGTGGTGTTGAAGGTGCCAATTGACGATCTCAGTGCATCATCCATGATAGGAACATTAAACTTCTCAATGGCCCGTTGAGTGACAAAGGTCCAAAACCTGCCACAGGAGATTTCAGAGTGTCGAGAAGAATAAATGAGGTTTTGTACCAGTTGAGACCATAAAATGGATCCATAGTCCAAGTTGATGCCGTGATAAAGACCATAGAGTAAGATCATGAATGCCTTGATATCCCCATCTGACCCAGCAACCCTTTCAGCAAATGCCTTGAAAAGAAGGGTAAATAATTCGTTCCACTGTGATGGAAGGCAAGATTTCTTGAACTTGGTCACCGTTGTAAGAAGATCAATGTACCCCATATCATAAAACATTGTGAAAAGCTGAGTCGTAGATATGGAGTCAGGATTAACCAAGGAATCATCAGAAGCTAGCCCTAACAGAGCGCAAAATCGTACATTGGAGACGGAAGTTTTGTGATTGAAAATCTCAAAGAAAATGCGTTCCTTACTTTTGTCATAAGAAGCTGTTGTATAGACTTGAGAGAGCAAAGACATAGGAACTGATTCCACCTGGCTCATAGCGATCACGAGTGGTGAATATTTGAGGCATTCAACCACTTGGAGGATATAAGGATCACAAAGAAAAGGATTCAGATCGATAATCAGTTTCTGGTTGGGCTTGATGGACAACTGAGAGGATGAGGGAGTTTGTTCATGAACGGATGAAGATTCAGCCATTGTTGCAGGTGTGAAGAAGAAGATGACTAGTAGAAATTCGCCGGTGTGTTCATTGAGAGAGTTTGGAAGTGGTAAAATGGGACAACGAGTGTGAGAAAAAAATATATACCATTTCCAGGAGAGAGAAAGAATCTGTAGTAATGATGTTACGATCTTATGAATCGGCGCCTGAAAAAGCGCGATTTGACAGCTGTGTTTCCCTAGGAAGACGTCATCAGGCGTGATGTTAGGAACCGTTTCAAATTCACGCACCCGTTGCAAATGTTATCCAATCACTCGGTTTGAAATCTTATCTCGTTACTGCCTCTTCAACTTCAAAAACTTTTCAAATTCCTTTTTAAACAGTGACAAACCCTTTCGCTTCATATAAGGCTGGCAATGTTCGCGCCTTAACATAGTGTACCACCATAGCATTTACAACCGAAGCATCAAATCAGAAAAATTGCCATTAGTACCACGAACAAGAATTGGGAAAATCATAAAGATCTTCGTGAAAGAGTGTGCCAATAGAAAAGAAATAAAGCAAAGTATTTGGGGGATTTAAGTGATGTCTATTTAGACACGAAACTGTGGATCCCGGGCACGAATCGCTTCCTTCAAAGTCAAGAGAGACTTAGAAGTGTTTGTGTGGTTTCCCGTTGAACTACGATCAAATGTTTATTAAGAAACATTGAAAGGCATCTTTTCAAATTTAAGCTATAAGGGGTGGCTTAGCTTCAACCGAACTTCAGTACTTAACATAAGACCGAAAGTTGGATGAAGTACTTGTGAGACCAGTGTTTCCTATTAAACAAGTAGGTTAGATAATATATTCAGTGACTTGGTGATATTTATAGAAATCTCAAAAACAAAAATAAACTGGATCTTATGGGAAGAAATGCCTTGGTGTCAGACAGTTTCATAAAGATCACACAAAAATTAAAAAGAGATTTATTGGTACCTTCCACTAAAGTGGTTTCATTAATACGTGGGTGAAAACTAGAACATTTGATTGTTTACCGTCAATTCGTTATAGGTGTTGTATTTTGGCTTTCACTTAGCACGTGGTGAAACGAAGCTATGATCATTAACACAGATGTTGTGTAACCATAAACCTCAGTGGTAAATTATGAGAGTTTCAAGGGTTACGATTATGAACCGAAATGAGATGGAGAAAAGAGATAAGGATGTTAAAGAACCATAAGTACCTCTGCTATATAGTAAGGACCGAGCAAACAATCATAACTCAATGTGAGACGAGTAAGGTAGCTCATGACATAAGTGATTTTATTAGCCTGATTGGGAAGCATTGATTTGTGTAAATCAAATCAGTAAGGCTTCACTTGAAGTCTTTGAGGCTTTGGTCAACATACAACAACATGCTTCTAGGGACACTTAGCTAGTACAAAGATAAAGAAATGTATACATGTCCCAGCTCCATAATTTGAATTATCCATGATACCTTTTAGTGATATTTTTGGAATTTTTGATGTTGATAAAAAGCAACAAGAACAACAAAAAGAAATATTTTTGGATTTTATGAAATTTTCTGATAAAGAAATAAAAACAGAAAGGAAAATATTTTTGAGTTTTCTGAATTTTCTGGAAAAGAAATAAAAACAGAAAGGAAAATATTTTTGAGTTTTATGAAAAGAAATGAATTAAGAAAAGATATACATAGTGTACAAAGTATACAACTGAAACAAAAAATCAGGAGCCGAAAGAGACCGAGCGTTCGCTCTATTTCGCGTTCGGTCCATTTCGGTTCCCGAAAAATCTGGAGCGGAAATAGACCGAGCGTTCGCTCTATTTCGCTTGTTCAATTTTAATGAGGCGAAAGTAGTTTCGGTACTGATTCAGCTTCCATCATTCCTAATCCTTGGAGTATTTTATTAAAACTTACTTCAGGTAAGGCTTTCTTGAAGATGTCAGCTAGTTGATCAGCAGATCTAACAAAGTGGATTTCCACATTACCATCTTCAACGTGATCTTTGATGAAGTGGTATCTCAGTGCTATATGTTTCGTTTTGGAGTGTTGCACTGGATTGTGACATATCCGAATAGCGCTTTCTGAGTCACAATAAAGTGAAATCTTCTTCATGTTTAGGCCATAGTCTCTAAGTTGGCTTTGTATCCAAGTCACGTGTGAAGTAAAAGAGGCAGCCGCAATATACTCAGCTTCGGCTGTAGAAAGAGACACACATGTTTGCTTCTTGGATTGCTAGCTAACGAGTTTTCCATCAAGGAATTGACACCCGCCAGTTGTGCTCTTTCGGTCTAAACCACATCCTCCAAGATCAGCATCAGAGAAAGATTGAACAAAGAAGCCGGATTTCGCCGGGTACCAAAGACCGAGAGATGAGGTTCGCTTCAAATATATGAAGATGTTCTTAATAACCACCATATGTGGTTCGCGTCGATTAGCTTGGAACCTGGCACAATAACAAACTGAAAACATAATATATGGTCTACTAGCTGTTAGATACATTAGAGACCCTATCATTTGCCGATAGAGGGTCATATCAACAGCCGGTTTCTCCAAAGATGGTGTTAACTTCGTTCCAAATGCCATAGGAACCTTTACTTTGGAATCTCCCATCATGCCAAACTTAGCCAGTAGGGTCTTTGTGTAAGCCTCCTGATTGATAAATATGCATTCGGGTCCCTGTCTAATATTCAAGCCAAGGAAAAAGTTAATTGGACCCATTGAGCTCATCTCAAACTTAGTCGCCATCAACTTCCTGAATTCAACTGTCAGGTTGGGATTCGTGGAACCGAAGATGATGTCATCGATGTAAATTTGGACGATCATTAAGTGGTCACCCTCTTTCTTGCGAAAGAAGGTTGGGTCAACCGAACCTTGTTTAAACTTTGACATTGTTAGAAATCGAGTAAGGGTTTCATACCAGGCTCTAGGAGCTTGCTTCAAACCATAGACGGCTTTATCCAGAATATAGCAATGATCAGGATACCTTTCGTTCACGAAACCCAGTGGTTGCTCAACATATACAGTCTCCTCTAGTTCTCCATTCAGGAAGGAACACTTGACGTCCATTTGAAATACTTCAAAGTTTTTATGTGCAGTGTATTCCAGAAAGATTTGCACTGATTCTAACCTTGCTACAAGAGCGAAGGTTTCTTTATAGTCTATACCTTCTTCCTGACAATATCCCTTCACAACCAACCTTGCTTTATTACGAATCACATTCCCTTCTTTGTCCATTTTGTTTCTAAAAAACCATTTTAAGCCAACTACAGATGCATCCTTTGGTGTGGGAATTAATCTCCAAACTCGATTTCGCTCAAACTCATGGAGTTTGTCTTGCATTGCCTGTACCCAATCGTAGTGATCAAGTGCATTATTCACTGTTTTCGGCTCAATGTTGGAAACAAACGAATTAAACATGCAGAATTCTACATGAGAGAATAAAGCAGTTTGCTTCACTTTCAGTTGAGAACGTGTGAGAATTCCCTTAGATGATTCGCCAATTACTTGAGTTTTTGGATGATCACATGTCCATTTAACGAGTGGAGGATAAGCTGGATCATAAGCAGGATCTAATTCAGCATTTATTTCTTCTTTGAATTCTGGTTGATCAATCAGAGTTCGTCTTGCATTGCCTGTACCCAATCGGAGTGATCAAGTGCATTATTCACTGTTTTCAACTCAATCTTGGAAACAAACGAATTAAACATGCAGAATTCTACATGAGAGAATAAAGCAGTTTGCTTCGCTTTCAGTTGAGAACGTGTGAGAACTCCCTCGGATGATTCGCCAATTTCTTGAGTTTTTGGATGATCGCGTGTCCATTTAACGAGTGGAGGATAAGCTAGATCATAAGCAGGATCCAATTCAACATTTATTTCTTCTTCGAATTCTGATTGAGTATCTTCGTCATTTGTATTGTTATTCTCCCCCTCGAATGACGAAACAATCTCAACATCCGGTTCGGAATTCTCCCCCTCGATTGGACTTTCATGGGTCATTGTTGGAGATGGGTTCTCCCCCTGGAATGGCGAGTCAGATCGCCTTGGTGTAGATGAACTCTCCCCATGGAATGTAGAACATCTATGAGTAGGATCGCTCGAGCTTTGGGGTTTTCCTTGATCTTGAGGTTCGCTTTGATCTCTAGGTTCACTTGAGATTTGAGGTTCGCTTTCCATTTCTTTTGCTGCTTCATCGATAATTTTCTTCAAGTTGTCGATCTTATTGTCAGCTGCCTTTGTCTCAGACTAAATTGCTCTCTCTAGTTCATCAAAGAGCAACATGTATTCTTCAAATAGATTGGAAATTGGAACCGAGACTTGACTTGATTTTGGAAAGATTTCCTCCGTTGGTCCTTTGCTTGATTGAAATTTCTTCACGTAATCATCATCAAAGGTGACATAGTAGGTTTCTTCAATTTTCTTTGAACGTTTATTCAAAACCCTATATGCCTTGGAGGTCATAGAGTAGCCAAGAAAGATCCCTTCATCTGCCTTCACATCAAACTTGTTTCAGTTTTCTTTAGAATTGAAAATAAAGCACCTTGAACCGAACACATGGAAGAACTTGACGTTTGGCTTGCGATTATTCATGATTTCATATGGAGTGATGGAAAATCTCTTGTTGAGGAAGGTTCGGTTATGGGTATAGCAGGCAGCTGCAATTGCATCAGCCTAGAAGTACAGAGGTAGGGAAGCGAAACTGAGCATGGTTCGGGCCGCTTCACACAACGAACGGTTTCGTCTTTCAACTACGCCATTTTGTTGTGGAGTATAGGGAGCAGAGAAGTTGCGAGACACTCCCTTTTCAATGAGAAATTCTTCAAACTCTTGGTTTTTGAATTCCAGCCTATTGTCACTTCGGACATTTCTAACCACATTTCACAGTTGAAGCTCCACCTGCTTAATAAAGTTCTTGAGCTTTGGAGTCGCCTCTGATTTCTGTTTAAGAAAGAAAACCCAGGTGAAGCGTGAAAATTCATCAACTATAACAAGAATGTACTTGTTACCACTAATGCTTTCTATGGCTGAAGGACTACATAGATCGATGTGAAGAAGCTCAAGAGTTTCGATGATCTTTGTGTTGACAATTGTCGGATGACTGTTTCGGCTTTGCTTTCCCATCTCGCATGCTGCACACAAGTGTTCCTTATCAAATTTGAGAAGTGGAAGTCCTCGTACATGATCACCAATAACCAACTTGTTCATATCCTTAAAGTTAAGATGTGACAGCCTTCGGTGCCATAGCCAACTTTCGCTAGAGTGTGCTTTCGTTAAAAGGCATACAACTGGCTTTCCTCGAATTGGGTTAAGATTTAGAGGATACATTTCTTCTTTTCGCTTGGATTTTAACAAGACAGTCTTCGTCTTCTTTTCAACAATCTCCGAACCTTCATCATCGAACGAAACCTTCAAGCCAGTTCCCACAACCAGTTGAGAGACACTGATGAGATTGTGCTGCAATCCCTCTACATATGCTACTTTCCGGATCGGTAAATCACCGTTTGTGATCATTCCATAGCCTTTTATTGTGCCATATGAGTTGTTACCATATTTGACACATCCACCATCCTTTAGAGTCCGAAAATCCCTCAGCTCTTCCCTTCTTCCTATCATGTCACAGGAGCAGCCACTATCTATGTACCATTCGTCGTCGAACTGCTCGTCACTGATAACGTGCAAAAATCAAGCAGATTTAGGAACCCAAAGTTGCTTGGGTCCTCGTGAGCCTTTTTGTGACATCCCCAAAATCACGGCCAGAAAAGACCGGTTTAATTTATGCTTTTTAAATAAAATCAGAGTAATCCTTTGATTAAACGAGTTGCGGAATTTGTTCCCAAAACAAAATATGATAAAATAATATTTACCAAAGCATTTCGTAAAGAAATGTATTTTCATTATATAGCAAAACCTCGGGATGTCATGTTCCGATACAGACCAAAAGCATAAACGGCACATTATAGGCCTTACAACAGTTCTATGCAACTACTGGCCTATAAACAAAATAACTTGATGATTCATCCATCTTATGCTCTCGCGCCACTACCTGTAATGCAAATAAACCTGAGTGGGTCAGGCTTGGGAGCCTGGTGAACATATAGGGTTTTCAACCCACAATAAATAATTATATTTAATTTTACCAACCAACAATAACCCGATTACCCATTCCCGTTATCCTCACTTTATGTCCCTAAAACAACAACTATTACAAGGGACCTAATCTAGGATTTTCATCGGGACGGACATTACTGCAAAGGGGTTTCCTTAACAATAAATGTCCTAAAGGCAACCATGAGGGGGATAGAGTACACCGGTGAACACATCGTTCACAACACCTACACGTTATGAACCTGCCAGCGTTCCACTGGACTGTCTAGAAAGAGTCTATGGTCGTCATCCCTACTCCGCTAGATGACTAGATTAACAACATCAACATCGACATCGAGGCCTCTCATCATTTTTATTTCATCACACACCAACTGTCTACCCATGTTCTACCCAACATATTAGTAGATAAAATATATACATTTATATACAGCTTAAAACTTGTACAAACATCCATTCAACAACTAGTTCAAATAACCAAATAATATATACACACATATCACGTATTTATAAAGAATACTTCATATCTATGTGTTAGAAGAAAACGAATATACACTCACTTGATCAGAAGATGATCGGACAGCACTACGGCTCTAAAAGTAGTATTCTTCGGTGAAACCGGGAGATCTTCACACACCGGGCTTCTCGCAAGCAGAGCTTTGGTTCGGAAACTCTTTTCTTCTCGGGATCTTCGGGCTTCGGGACTCGCTTCGGGTCTCGGGATGATACCGGGGCTTCGGGGGGTTAAAATAGGGCTTAGAGAGAGTATCGGGAGTGAGAGAGAAGAGATTGAGCAACCAAACTCGGCTGCCCCTTGAATTCTATTTATAGGACCATTTTTCAGCTCTCACGTCGTGAGTTTTAAGTTCTCACGTCGTGAACTTAGTCGTCACTGCAAGCGTCATCACAGGTTGCGTCTGACAGGCTCTGAAAGGTCAAATCACTGAGTTCACGTCGTGAACACTGTATTCACGTCGTGAACTCTGACACAGTATTGGGGTTCGCGCCCCGAACTTCAGAAATTCATAACTTTCGCATACGAGCTCTGTTTTCGACGTTCATTATATCGACATGTAGGTGAGATTATGCTCTACAACTCTCGTTTAGACTCGGTTGGCTAATTTTGAATTTATTTTTATTATATTTTTATTATATTATTTTTAGTAGGCTGGGACAGGAAAACTCCGTTATAAATTCATAACTCCTTCATCTGAAGTCCGTTTTCGTCTGTCTTTTCACTGTTGGACTACTATCGACGAGATCTTCGATTCTCGTTTAGATTGTTTCGGCTAGAAACCACTCGATCTCATATTCGAACTTCGGGTTGCATACTACTAAGCTGAAACTTTGAAAAATCATAACTTCCTCATACGAAGTCAGACTTAGACGTTCTTTTTATGCATGCTCTCGGTTTAACGTATTCTACGACTTTCGTTTAGATCACTAAGGCTATATATCGCTCTATCTCAAATTCATATTTTACGTCATTCAGCGTCGTGCCGGTTCTGTCGCGAAACTTCGACAGGTCATAACTTCTTCGTTATAACTCGGATTGCAGCATTCTGTATATATTCGGAAACCTCGTGACGACCACTACCACATCCTTCATAGATATCAGGTTTATCTAACATTTCATTTTGACGCTTATTTTTATCCTTAATTCAATTAGGCCACACAATTAAGCATAAAACACATAATACTCAAATAATACATTCTTATTATTTCAAAATGAGTTACAAAGGTTAACCTTGACTATTACATCAATATTAATGCCTAGCCCATAAACGCGGGCGTTACAATTCTCTCCACCTTAGGATGATTCCGTCCCCGGAATCACACATCAACAAACAATTGCGGATAGCGACTCATCATGTCACTCTCCGTCTCCCAGGTGAGATTTGGCCCATTCGCATGTTTCCATCGGACAAGCACTAACTCGACCATCTTGCGTAACTTCTTAGTATTTCGGTCAACGATTGCCTCTGGTACTTCAATTAACCTTTTGTTCTCATCAATTCTCAGTTTCGAAAGTGGAATCATGTCGGGAACTTCTCCCGTGAATTTCCTCAAGTAACACACATGAAAAGTGTTATGAATTTCATTCAGTTCTTCGGGTAATTCCAGCTTGTAAGCTTGGTTCCCAATCGTCTGAAGAACTTTAAACGGTCCAATAAACCTTGGACTCAATTTTCCCCTTTTACCAAATCTTATAAGTCCCTTCCACGGCGAGACTTTAAGTAAAACCGAATCTCCAACCTCAAAAGTCATCGGTCGTCTTTTCTTGTCAGCATAGCTCTTTTGACGATCCTGAGCTGCTAACATTCTCTGCCTAATTATTTTCAACTTTTCAGCGGTCTGATGGACTATTTCAGGTCCCATGAACTGCTTTTCCCCAGCCTCAAGCCAACAAGACGGAGTACGACACTTCTGTCCGTACAAAGCTTGATAAGGTGCCATCTTAATGCTCGAGTGGAAACTATTATTGAAGGAAAATTCTACCAAAGGCAAATATTCATCCCAGTTGCCTTGAAATTCCAGGGTACATGCTCTCAACATATCTTCAAGTGTTTGTATTGTTCGTGGATGGTAAGCTGTACTTAAACACAACTTGGTACCCAATTCCTCTTGTAGACTTTTCCAAAACCTTGAGGTGAAACGGCTGTCACGATCCGATACAATCGTTAACGGAACACCGTCAAGCCTCACAATTTCCTTCATGTAAGAATTTGCAAGCTTATCCATAGACCATTTCTCATTGGCTGCTATGAAGTGCGCACTCTTAGTAAGCGATCAACGACCACCCAAATCATGTCGTGACCATTCTTTGTTCTGGGCAGTTTAGTGACAAAATCCATAGCAATGTCTTCCCGTTTACCCATCGGCACAGGTAAAGGTTCTAAACTCCCGTATGGTTTCTGATGTTGTGCCTTTACTCTTGCACATGTCACACACTCAGCCACATACCTTGCAATGTCGAGCTTCATCGTCGGCCACCAATAATAGGGTTTTAGGTCCCTATACATTTTAGTGCTACCGGGATGAATCGAGTACATGGTTTTGTGAGCTTCTTCCATCAGAAGATCTCTTATTCCTCCTGACTTAGGCACCCAAATACGATCTTGGAATACCTTCAGTCCATGACCGTTTGTACCGAACACTAACGTTTTGCCCAAACGTTCCTCCTTCCGGTCATTCTTTTCAGAAGCTTCCTCTTGAGCTTTCTTTATACTCTCCACAATTGTTGAGACAACTTCTATTCCCAACGCTCTTGGCCTTTTTCTCTCAAGATTGACTTTCCGACTGAGAGCATCAGCGACAATATTTGCTTTACCGGGGTGGTAAAGTATCTCACAGTCGTAGTCCTTAAGTAATTCTAGCCAGCGTCGTTGCCTCATATTCAATTCTTTCTGACTAAAGAGATATTGGAGACTCTTATGATCAGTGAAAAGTTTGCACTTCGTGCCATAGAGGTAATGCCTCCATATTTTCAGAGCGAAAACTACCGCTGCCAGCTCCAGATCATGAGTGGGATAGTTCTTTTCATGCTCTTTTAGCTGTCGAGACGCATATGCTATCACCTTTTCTCTTTGGGTCAAAACACAACCCAACCCAACCCCAGACACATCGATATAGACAGCGAAGTCTTCAACTCCATCGGGTAAAGAAAGAATCGGTACCTCGCATAGCTTCTTCCTTAGCAACTCGAATGCTTCTCTGTGCTTATCACTCCAAGCATAAGTAGCTCCTTTGTGGGTCAAAGCTGTTAATGGAGTAGCGATCGAAGAAAAGCCTTGGATAAACCTTCGGTAATATCCAGCTAATCCCAAAAAGCTTCGGATCTCCGTAGGACTTTTCGGTTGTTCCCACTTCATCACAGCTTCAATCTTTGCTGGATCAACCATTATCCCTTCTTGGTTGACCACGTGACCCAAGAATTGGACTTCTCGAATCCAAAAATCACATTTGGAGAACTTAGCATACAGCTTCTCCTTCTTCATGACTTCCAACACTTCTCGCAAGTGTCTGCCATGCTCCTCTTGGCTTTTCGAGTAAATCAGAATGTCATCTACAAACACTATCACAGATTTATCAAGGAACAGATTGCAAAAACTGTTCATTAAATCCATGAATGTTGCGGGAGCATTGGTCAGTCCAAACGACATAACCAAAAACTCGTAATGCCCATATCGTGTTCTGAATGTAGTTTTCTCTATATCCTGCTCATTCACCTTTAGCTGATGATATCCTGACCTCAGATCGATCTTCGAAAAATAGCTTGAACCTTGAAGCTAATCGAACAGGTCATCAATCCTCGGCAATGGATATTTATTCTTTATCGTTGCTTTATTCAGCTCTCTGTAATCAATGCACATTCTCACACTCCCGTCTTTCTTCTTTACAAATAACACCGGAGCTCCCCAGGGTGATGAACTAGGTCTAACGAAACCTTTGTCCAATAACTCCTGAAGTTGCATCATCAGCTCCTTCATCTCCGTTGGTGCTAATCGATAAGGTGCTTTTGCTATTGGCGTCGTTCCTGGTAACAAGTCTATTCTGAATTCCACTTGTCTATCAGGCGGTAATCCGGGAAGATCTTCGGGAAATACTTCCGGATAATCACAAACCAATGGAATGCTTTGCATCTCCTTTTTCTCCTTCTTTGCATCAATCACGAATGCCAAATATGATGTACATCCTTTGACCAAACACCTTCTGGCTTTCATTAGCGAAATGATCCAAGAATTCACTTTGTGTTTGTCCCCATACACCATAAATGACTCTTTTCCTGGCGGGTTTACTTTTACAATCTTCTTCTTGCACAGTATTTCGGCATCATTGGCGCTAAGCCAATCCATTCCCAGCACGATGTCGAAACCATTTAACTCAATAGGCAATAATTCCTCATGGAACTTATTCCCATTCAAATCAATTAAGATGTTTTTCATACAATGGCTAACAGGTACAAACTTGCCACTAGTAACTTCAACTAATAAGGCATTATCTAGTCTATCGACAGGCAAAGCTAGCTTTCTACCAAATTCATGCGAAATAAAGGAGTAGTTGGCTCCAGAATCAAATAAAATTTGGGCAGGCAATTCGTTTACGAGAAAGGTACCTGAAGCGACATCAGCTTCTTCCTTGGCAGCTTCCAGTGTCATTTGGAAAGCTCTCGCCTTCGGCTTTGGTGGAATGTTGGGTCTGGCTGCTTCCTTCTTTTTCGGACAATCCCTCGAGATGTGCCCCTCCTCCCCACACCCATAACAAACTTTCTTGGTGAGGGTGCATTCGTTGGCATAGTGCCCTGGCTTTCCACATTTGAAGCATGTGGCTTCCCCGCCACATTTCCCAAGATGCGTCTTCTTGCATTTGTCACACCATTTCGCTTTGCCTCCTCCACCTCCTCTCGAACTAGACTTCGAGAATTTACCCTTTTTGCTGGACCCCGAGGGTCCGTCGAACTTCCTCTTCTCACCAACCTCTGACCTCTCCAGACCATTCTCCCTGATCTAGGTCTCAACATTCTTAGCAACCCAGATGGCGGCTTTCAACGTGGTTGCTTGCTTAACCATTGGACGAAAATCCGCTGGTAATCCGAGGGCAAACTTATTGACCTTTGAGAGTTCTGTTGGAACTAGATATGGAATAAGCTTCATCTTTTCTGTGAAACTTGCAGCGTATTCAGTAATGCTCATTTTTCCCTTCTTCAAATTCTGAAACTCATTATTGATTTCCAGAAGGTCCTGCTCGGAGCAGTATTGCAATTTTAGTTGTTCCACGAAGTCTTCCCAAGACATCTTGCTAGCTTCTCCCTTGGGCATCGAATCAGCTATTAACTTCCACCAGCTTAATACCTCAGACTTTAACAAAGGGATCGCAAGAGCGGTCTTCTGCCTGTTGCTGCATTCGCAACTTTCAAACATTGTCTCCATTTCGGAGATCCAGTTTATAACTTGCACCGGCGTCAGGCTTCCGGATAGACACGGTGGCTTAGATGCCATAAAATCCTTGTATTTACATCCTCTTCCATCATTTCCTCCATCACGATTGTTTTGTCTTACAATCGGTGGGTTGGCTTGACCAACAGTCCCACTGAAGTTACCTCCTTCCGAGGGCCCTCCATTCACTTCGGGCTCTTCAACTTGAATTGAAAGTTCTTCACGATTTTGTTGAAGCAGACATCTAGTTTCTTCCATCTGACGATCCAACATCATCTGAATCATCAATTGCACACCAACTATTGTCACCGGATCAGGTGCAGCAGCTACAACAGGTATTTGCTCGATTACAGGTGGTTGATTCCTGTTTTCGTTCGCATTTCCAACTCCGCTTCTTGTTCTTGCCATTCTTGATCTATACACCGAATAAGGTGAATTTAGATCCTCAATCACGATAGATAATCAAATCATCCTTATCACTCCGAAACGTTTACATGCTAGTTCTAATATCGTCATCATACGCTTAGAATCCTAAGCACATAAGGTCTCCAGATTCGGTTGGCAACAAACCATAGATCCGAACAAATAAAATCATATATGGCAAACATATAACATTTAGCACATAAAAGCATTTTAGGCAACTTTCCTAAAATAAACTAGTGCTCATGTCTAAAATATAACAGACACTCATCTCACAATCTCCACTTAGCATTCTAAGTTAAAGTGTAGAAATCCTACAAATTCCTAGTTCGCTTAAACTAATGCTCTAATACCAACTGTGACATCCCCAAAATCACGGCCAAAAAAGACCGGTTTAATTTATGCTTTTTTAATAAAATCAGAGTAATCCTTTGATTAAAAGAGTTGCGGAATTTGTTCCCAAAACAAAATATGATAAAATAATATTTACCAAAGCATTTCGTAAAGAAATGTATTTTCATTATATAGCAAAACCTCGAGATGTCATGTTCCGATACAGACCAAAAGCATAAACGACACATTATAGGCCTTACGACAGTTCTATGCAACTACTGGCCTATAAACAAAATAACTTGATGATTCATCCATCTTATGCTCTCGCGCCACTACCTGTAATGCAAATAAAACTGAGTGGGTCAGGCTTGGGAGCCTGGTGAGCATATAGGGTTTTCAACCCACAATAAATAATTATATTTAATTTTACCAACCAACAATAACCCGATTACCCATTCCCGTTATCCTCACTTTATGTCCCTAAAACAACAACTATTACAAGGGACCTAATCTAGGATTTTCATCGGGACGGACATTACTGCAAAGGGGTTTCCTTAACAATAAATGTCCTAAAGGCAACCATGAGGGGGATAGAGTACACCGGTGAACACATCGTTCACAACACCTACACGTTATGAACCTGCCAGCGTTCCACTGGACTGTCTAGAAAGAGTCTATGGTCGTCATCCATACTCCGCTAGATGACTAGATTAACAACATCAACATCGACATCGAGGCCTCTCATCATTTTTATTTCATCACACACCAACTGTCTACCCATGTTCTACCCAACATATTAGTAGATAAAATATATACATTTATATACAGCTTAAAACCTGTACAAACATCCATTCAACAACTAGTTCAAATAACCAAATAATATATACACACATATCACGTATTTATAAAGAATACTTCATATCTATGTGTTAGAAGAAAACGAATATACACTCACTTGATCAGAAGATGATCAGACAGCACTACGGCTCTAAAAGTAGTATTCTTCGGTGAAACCGGGAGATCTTCACACACCGGGCTTCTCGCAAGCAGAGCTTTGGTTCGGAAACTCTTTTCTTCTCGGGATCTTTGGGCTTCGGGACTCGCTTCGGGTCTCGGGATGATACCGGGCTTCGGGGGGTTGAAATAGGGCTTAGAGAGAGTATCGGGAGTGAGAGAGAAGAGATTGAGCAACCAAACTCGGCTGCCCCTTGAATTCTATTTATAGGGCCATTTTTCAGCTCTCACGTCGTGAGTTTTAAGTTCTCACGTCGTGAACTTAGTCGTCACTGCATGCGTCATCACAGGTTGCGTCTGACAGGCTCTGAAAGGTCAAATCACCAAGTTCACGTCGTGAACACTGTATTCACGTCGTGAACTCTGACACAGTATTAGGGTTCACGCCCCGAACTTCAGAAATTCATAACATTCGCATACGAGCTCCGTTTTCGACGTTAATTATATCAACGCGTAGGTGAGATTATGCTCTACAACTCTCGTTTATACTCCGTCGGCTAATTTTGATTTATTTTTATTATATTATTTTTAGTAGGCCGGGACAGGAAAACTCCGTTATAAATTCATAACTCCTTCATCTGAAGTTCGTTTTCGTCTGTCTTTTCACCGTTGGACCACTATCGACGAGATCTTCGATTCTCGTTTAGATTGTTTCGGCTAGAAACCACTCGATCTCATATTCGAACTTCGGGCTGCATACTGCTAAGCTGAAACTTCGAAAAATCATAACTTCCTCATACGAAGTCAGATTTAGATGTTCTTTTTATGCACGCTCTCGGTTTAACGTATTCTACGACTTTCGTTTAGATCACTGAGGCTATATATCGCTCTATCTCAAATTCATATTTTACGTCATTCAGCGTCGTGCCGGTTCTGTCGCGAAACTTCGGCAGGTCATAACTTCTTCGTTATAACTCGGATTTCAGCATTCTGTATATATTCGGAAACGTCGTCACGACCACTACCACATCCTTCATAGATATCGGGTTTATCTAACATTTCATTTTGACGCTTATTTTTATCCTTAATTCAATTAAGCCACACAATTAAGCATAAAACACATAATACTCAAATAATACATTCTTATTATTTCAAAATGAGTTATAAAGGTTAACCTAGACTATTACATCAATATTAATGCATAGCCCAGAAACACGGGTGTTGCACTTTTACAGAACAGGGAATAGCAATTGAAAGATCAACCATATAAGTTCTTTTTATTAGAGTGGTTTCGTCTTTCCATTTGATGGTAAAGACCTTGAGTTTGTTTAAATCAGGTTGAGGATTTTTATTTTGATTCCTAACGGACTTATTTTCGTGTTTCCTAGGGTTAGCTGATGTCTTCTTTGTTTGCGTTTTGTCTTCAGAGACGAGCTTCCCTATTCCCTAGCTATCCTTGGCATCCTTATTAGGATTCTGCTTTGGTCGAGAATCAGGAGTATGGGGTTTAGGACCGAAGTTGGGCTTTTGGTTCTTGTCACCACTTGATCTGGGAACGAAACTTCTTTTTCGGTTCTTGTCGATGCAAGATTTGGGATCGAAACTGGTCTTTCGATTCTCTTGACTGCAGGATTGGCAGTGAGTGCATGGATCAAAATTATACTTTGATCCTGCTTTCTCGTTGAGATTTGACGCCTTTTCTGTGCAAACATAATTCGAGTTTTGGGAGTTCCAAAACTGCTTCTTTTCATTAATATTCTTTTGATATCTTCTGTTTCGCTGGTGTTTTTGTTCAGCAAGCTGCTTTTGAGACTTGTGTATGTTTGCCTTTGGATTCGGTCTCTCAGCATGAGTTTCGCTCTTCAATGAAGAGGTTTCGCTTGCATCCGTCATGGGTTCGCTTGGAATTTCTTTAGTACCACTTGTGCTTGGTACATCAAAGCTTGTAGGCTTGTTGAGTGGTTCTGCCACGTATCTGCCTTTAACCCTCCATGAGGTTCTCTCTAATAAACCGACAGTCTCATCTGCATTGTCGATTGGAGCAGACCAAAAACAATTATCACAACCACCTGCGTTATCTTCGTTTACTATGGCTGTAAGTTCGGTTGTGTGTTTCTGAGTAACCCCTGATGTGGTGTATACCTGATTTGGTACAGTTTGTACCTTTTGATAAACCACTGCCTTCGGTTTCAGAACTTTGGATTTATCTTGGGACATCCGGGCGAACTCAACCGAATTCTCAGATATAAGACCTTTGGTAGGTTCAGTTTCGTTTTTGACAAATTCTGAACAGTCAACCACATCCTCAACAGAAATTTCACTCATATCACTGTCCTTGTCAAATTCAGAAGTCTTTTCAACGTTTATTTTGTTTTCTGAACTTAACTTGGCATTCAATGAGTCAAATTTCTGCATGGTTTCGGTCTTTATTTTCAATTTATCATTCTTGTCCAAAAGATTTTTAAGCATGTCCTTATGGTCTTTGGACTTGATAAAGGACTCGATTTTTTCCAGACCAACCTTGTAGGCATCAAAGATTTTATCTGAAGAAACAATAGATTCACAGTTATATCCATCAATATCAACTTCGTCCTCCTTTAACTCCAGGAAGGGCAAAATCATTTTGTGAATCTTTTTGCTGATTTCACAATCTAAATGCAATTGAGTAATATTAGTATATAAACGTTTACCAATCAAGCAAAAAATGTTTCTTTGTTTCATAAGCTTCAAGTTATCACGTTGTAAATAAATAACTTCATCTCTCGCCCTAACTAACTCTAACTCCGACTTCTCTATCCACATCCTTCGCTCCTCATTCTTGGATGTCACCCTGCTAATTTGATCGGTTAGGTTAGCATTTGTGAGGCATGTTTGCATTAGACTACCACTTAAACTAGAAAATTTGAGTTTCAAATCGTTTAATTCCTTTTCATAGTTTGTTACAGGTATTTTAAGTGATTAGAGAATGGATTGTACCTTCTTGATCAGCTGATCGCAGTCGTTGATCCTCTCGCTCACAGGTTTGGCAGCAAAACACTTATCTTCCTTCTGATTCGCCTCATCATACTCGCCTTCGGTTGTATAGCCCCTCATTTGTGACACTCCAGCTATCACCATCAAGCACCTCCCAGCAAAATCAGTAATATGTTCTTTCGCCACAAATGCCTTCCCATGCGTGGGTTTACGTACTTCTTCATCTTCAGAGTCTGTAGACCACACCTCTACGCCACTGAACTCATCATCAACAACGTTCTCCTGCACAATCAAAGCATTCATAGAATTGTTAAAGGCTTTCTTCTTCTTTATCTCCTCCAGCTTAAGCATATGTTATGCTTCATCATCTTCACCCTCCTTCTTCTTCGATAGCTTTCTTAACATGCAATCTTTGGCAAAGTGGTTTTTGCCATGGCAGAAGTTGCAATCGTATCCAGAGTTTCCTACTAGTTTGCTCTCCTTCTTCTCTTCTTCTTTCTGAGGATTATTTTTTATTTCCTCTTTCGCCTTTTCTGAGCTGTAGCTTCCCTGCCAGTTTCGGTTCTTGGCAACAGGGAACTTTTTGCGAGCAAACCGCTTCGGGTTGGAAACCATCATTGCATACTCTTCGCTTGTCAGATCACATTCACACATTTCTGACTCTTCTTCATCTTCTGCCATATTCTTCGCCTTAGAGAGAAGGGCCAAGGATCCCATACTAGACACCACATTCGCTTCCTTTGTCACAACACTGTCATGAGACTTAAGAAAACCCACCATCTTCGCCAATGAATAGGTTTTAAACTGCTCGTGAGCCTTCACAGTTGATACCACAACCATCCATTCGAGTCTTAAACCATTCATAATTGTGACCTTCTGTTCGATCACTTCTCTTCCAATACCGTGCTTGATCATCTTGCTCAAAAGATGGTTGAAACGATCAAATGCCTGAATAAGTTTTTCAACTGGCTTTTGTTGGAAAGCACCAAACTCAAAGAGCAATAGAGTTTGAATAGAATGCTCTAGGTCTTCATCAGTGGAATACAGCTCTTTTAGTCTATCCTAGATCTCTGTTGTCGTGGTGCATGGGCTTACCAAACGAAAAGTATCAGACTGTAAAGCAAATCGGATCATTCTCATGGCTTTAACATTACACAACAACTTATCTTTTTCATCTTGAGGAATCTTCTCCACATCAGTTAAGAGTTTGTTGTACTCCTTTTGAGTCTTAATAGTTTTATTTGTTCCAGAATGAAGAAAAGGACCCAATGTTATTGCTTCCCAGATAAGATAACCATTGCCTTCGGAACCATGATAAGATTCTCAACAAATAAAATAGAAAGCAAACCAAAGAACAAACACACAATGAATCAAACGGATGTCGAATGATTAAAACAGCAACACCTCATAAGAGCTCGATCAAGAACTTCTACTTTACAGGTGTGCTAGGGTTACAATACTTGTTAAAGAAAATATTCAAGAAGCGTCCTCGATATAATGCATTCATGCACTATATAAATACTAAACCCTAAAACAAAACACGGCTGGACAGGCCCAGACTGAGTATACAAATGGACCGAAGAGCTAAGCCCAATGACGCAACCTATTAGACTCAACAGAAGTAAAGACCTTATCATAAGTTAAGTTTATTTAAGAAGGAGTAAGAATCTCCAATAAGTATCGAGTTTGTAACTTGAAGGTTACGACTGAAAGTCCAACATAGTACGAAAATCAGGTGCAAGTTTGAGCACCGTCAAGTGTCAAGAAGTCCAAGAGTTAGATACTCATTTGAAAGGACAAAAGAGTCACTGTTATTACCTAGGATGAAAATATAACAAATGGATTCATTATACACGCCTTGTTTTGTTGATGTTTCTGGGACATAATCATCCTAAGGGGGAGATAATTGTAACGCTCGCAGATTCGGGCTAGTCAATTTAGAGATAATAAGCGTTAAAAATGACTTTTTGATAGAAGATTATTTAAGATAAATAATCTTAACCAAATTTATAGTATATATCACAAGGATTTCGTACATACGTTGGAATCTGACTTATAACGAACAAGTTATGACACGTCGAGGTTTCACGATTAAACCGACACGATTCTGCGTATTGTAAAAAGTAAATTTTTGAAAAAAAATACTTTTTAGCCTTATCAATCTAAACAAAAGTCATAACATATGATAAACCGAGAGCGTGCATATAGAGAACGCCCAAATCTGACTTCATTTGAGGAAGTTATGATTTTTCTAAGATTCAGCGTAGCAGTATACAGCTTGGAAATCAAATTTTAGATTGACCGATTATTAGCCGACACAACCTAAATCAGAATTGAATATCTAATTAATAGGAACTCGACGATATAAAGACAGTAGAAAACGAACGTCGGGTGACAAAGTTATGAATTTTTAACGGACTTTATCTGTCTAAGCCTGTTAAAATAAATTCAAAATTAGCCGACATAGTCTAAACAAAAGTTGTGGATCACGTCGATACCTACGCGTGGATATAAAGAACGTCAAAAACAAAGCTTGTATACAAAAGTTACGGATTTTAGAAGATAATTAATTTTCGGATTAACCAGAAATCGACACGTGGCAAGATCTAGTCCACACCTTCTTCCCCACGGCTTGGCACCTGCTCACAACACGTAGCATGCGTACACCCAATATACTGTTGATCGCCCAGCATAATCCTGGAGTACGCCCAACATACGTAGCACCCTCCAGCAATAGATGGCATTTTTTCACTCAAATCTTCACACCACTTCAACCAATCCTCTCCCAACCCCCCCCCCCACCAAAGCTTCTAAGCTTTTTTATAGAACTTCTGAGATGTTAGTAACGAAGCCCTGAAGTGTTGGAAATCCCTAAAGAGTGGAGCTTTCGACTTAGAAGTACTGCCCGGGCAGAGTCCGGTTTCTCGCTAAACACGTGTAAGTTGAGTTATGATTACCGTACTTAAAGTATTACTTATGTTTAAGTTAACTATCGTTATTATGAACCTATAAAAAAGATTTATCAGTGATTCCAAGTCTTTATAATTATTGATCTACTTATGGGAGAGGTGTCTAGAATGGTAAGATTAGCTTGGTTGTTGGATTTTAGAAAGGCTATATGCCGAAATGGTCCTGCCTCCCAACTATCTGCCTGGCTGATCTTTACTTGATAGATCTTGAAGTAGGCTTTGAGCTAATGATGGATCTAGACTAATAATTAGTCACAATAGATATTAGACTAAGACTTAGTGATAATAACACTAGGTTACATCAAAGGAAAAGACAGTTGCTAGAAGCGAAGCGCTGCCCAAATTTCAAGTCATCACTTTATCAAGTGAGTGCATAGTTACTTTCATCTTACATATATATATATATATATATATATATATATATATATATATATATGAATTATTTAATATTAATACATGCTATATGTGCTTATTATCTGTGTTCCTAATATCTATGCTATATGAACGATTTATACATGTTTTACGTGATTTAAATTGTATATGTATTTTTATACCTATAAATATATTGGGTAAAGATGGGTAGATGAAAGATGATATAGATGATGAGAGGTGAAATATGATGAGAAGCCTTGACTTTAAAGTTGATCCATTCATCTAGCAAACTATAGATGACAACCACAGACAATTCTAGACAGTCCAGTGGAACGCTAGCATGCTCGAAACTTGTAGATGTTTTTGAACTATGTATTCACCATATGTACTCTAAAAACCTTGGAAGCTATGGACTTAGTGCCTAATATATAACATTAGCATTTGTGCCTTATAAATGAACATTGACATCTATGGACTTAATGCCTAAAAGATAACATTGGCAGTTGTCCCTAGTAACTAACATCGGCAGTTATGGACTTCGTACCTATTCCTTAGGATAAATCCTTAGGAATAAATATTGAAGATTATCTACTGATAAGTATTATTGAGGAATACCTGAACTAGTACTGTCAACATAGATTATTCTTAGGGTAGATCCATAAGAATAAAGAAGATAGTGGGGATGTGAAATTGGGTTAATTGTTTGATGATTAAACATAATAATTATATTATTTTGGGTTGAAAACCCTATGTGCTCACCAGGTTTCCCAACCTGACCCACTCAATTTATTGTATCACATGTAGCGATGTTAAATGTACATTCTTCTGTAAGATTCAAGGAGTATTAGGCCATTAGTTTGATTATTGTAAGGCTTGTAATATTTCGTTATGCTTATTTTTTTGTATTGAAGATGACATCATAATTTTTTAATATAAATAAAATACATTTCTTTGGAAATGCTTTGATAATATCATCATCATGTTTTCGAGGAAAAAATTCTGCAATATTATTCTTCGAAAAGGATACTCTGATTTTTAAATAAGCATAAACAAATCGGTCTTTTCTGGATGTGAAAATAGGGATGTCAAAATACTTAATAATTTCTAATTACACTAGGGTTATGCTAGGTTTAGTTTTTCATTTTATGTTGCTATCAAGGTGTATGACATAAATATTTTATAGGATGCATGTACCCTATTAATTGTTACTTGTTTTCCACATTGTACAATTTTGTTTTCTGTAAACCTAACATTAATATCTTAAGCCAATCCTTCAAACCTTCCAGAAGGTTTTCCCCAACACCAAAGGACCATAAAAATCAAAACATTTTAGTCATGCATGTCCAATGCATGACTTGAACACTAACTAGGTCATTAAAGAGAGAAATGAGACCAAAACACAAGCTTCTAGTCCAGACTACTACCAAATCTCATATTTGATGCCTATGCTACTTAAAAGGCCTTGATGATCCATAAAGTTGCTAACTTTATGGATCTCATGCATGCTCACAAGCCAACCATGAAGAATAATGAATAAAACTTACATATAGCATGCATTAAAGAGAAATATAAGAGCTTTAGGACTTACAAAGGTCCATAAGCAATGCAAGGTGGTGAGGAAGGGGCTTCTTGCCAAAAATGATGCACCCAAAGAGTTTTCTTCTTCAACAAGAAGCTAGAACCACCAAATGAGGTCTAAAGGTTACAATGTAGGCTAAATGCGGTTTAGGCAGGAGGGGGGTGATGTAGGCTGAGGGTGTGCATACCCTAGCCCCTCACTTCCCTTAAATAGGGCACAAAACACAGAATTAGGGAAAAACTGTCTTCACGTCTGTTGGGAATAAAATCCTTTAAGATCGTTTAGATTCAAGCAGGTAAAGTGATAACACGATATGAAAACAAGAACACAATATGTATCAACTGGTGTCGAATGATTAAAGATACAACCTCAGAAGAACTCTATAAAGAATTGCTACAGTAGAGGCGTGCTAGGGTTACATAGAAATTATTAAATTAACGACCCCTAACTACAGTGCATGCATGCACTATTTATACTACAACCCTAATAATTAATACGGATGGACAAGCCCATACCATGAACATAATGGACACAAAAAAAACAGCCCAATGACGCAATCTAATATACTCAACAATCTCCCCCTTTGCGTCAATTGAGGCCCGAATCCTTCAGCCTTGGATCCGCTTCTGTACATCGTACACCTTTGGAATTGTGGAATATAATGCTTGGAACACTTCAATATACCAAAGAATCATATCAGAGAAGCACTTGATATCATCTTTCTTGTTGCCTCTGAACTTGCTCACTTGCTCCAAAATAAACTCAAGAAAGGTTTTGGTGTAGAGATGCTTATCTGAAAGATAGAAACAACCTTTATGAAAATCTACTCCAGATCGTTCTCTAGATGAATAAACCATGAACCAATCTCCACTGTAGAGTTTCCCTGGCTTCAATTTTTCAAAATCCATGGGATTTTAAGATGAGACATGATAGGTTCATTCTTTTCCTTGTTCTTCAGCAACAGGTTATAAAGAGTGATCCACTCGTTTGGGTTGAGGCATGGAAGATCTGCAATAGTAAACTCGAAGCATTGATTGGCTGAACCTCTCGTTACTTTAAACTTAGCGTTTGGAAAGTTATCAGTCTCAATCGGTCATGTAGCTTTCACTCCTGTAATCTTGCTCAATGACCAAGTCTCATACTGGGGCTTCATATGCTTAAGCTAGAAAGAGAAAAGCATATGATCAGCTCCACTGTCTGTGATTGGAGCAAGCGATACTTTAACGAAAGCACGAAAACGGAAAGCTTTTGGAGTGATAGGCATATCAAGTTGGGAGTCTCATGTGTTCTGAAGCTCGAACGAAACTACATGTTCCAATCAATATTGGCTTGGAAGATCAACTACATCATGTTGCATTCTCTTTAGGGTCCATTGTGGAACAGGAGCTTTTTGCTCTGAAGAGTAGCTTGTGCTTCTTTCTCAGCCCTTTCTTTATCTTCAGCTTAACGGATGATTCGCTGATGTTCATCGAGTTCAGCTTCACAAATATTTCTTCTTTTCACTTCACCTTCAGAAAGCTCCTCTTCTTCTTCATTATCAATTATTGGGTCATCACGAAACAGCTTTTCCTTGCCCTTAGGTTCGTTCTTGACAATAGGCTTCACAGAAGCTGTAGGTCCTTCTTTTCTTGATCCACCAGCCATACTTTCTCCCCCTTGTTTCGGATGAAAGGCTTGATCAGAAACACCATCAAGACGGTGTAGCATGGAAAAGATTGGCCTTAATTTGTCTTCCAGATGCTTACACATGGTGATGGTGATCATGGAATGTCCGGTCTCAATGATATCCGAGAGCATGCTAGTAATATCAGTTATGCAGTTTCGCATGACTGCCCTCTCTGATAAAAAATCATGGACCTGTTTCTCAGATGCTTCAAGTTTGGTGCTTAACACCTTGGCTTCTTCGGTTTTAAAAGCAAGAGAATCCTTGAGAGTACCTTCTTTCACAAGTTCGTCTTTCATCGCTTGCACCCACTCAGAATGATCAAGAACGGTGTTGACGGTTTTGGGTTCAACCTTAGAAACAAATGAGTTGAACATACAAAATTCCACCTTAGAGAATAATGCATTTTGCTTCGCTTTTACTTGTGATCGTGTGAGGACACCTGCAGGCGATTCACCTATGACTTGAGCTTTTGGGTGATCTCTGGTCCATTTCGTTAGTGGTTGATAATTTGGATCATAAGAGGGATCCAGTTCAACATTTACTTCCTCGAATTCAGATTGTACATCTGAATCATCATTCGCTTCTTTATTCTCCCCCTCGAATGATGATGGTTCTTTCCCCTCAGGTGCAGAGTGCTCCCCCTCAACTAGATATTCAGCGGTAAAGTGTGGAAATGGATTCTCCCCCTCAAAAGGCACATCAGGTTTAGAAGATGAAGATGAACCCTCCCCCTGCGATGGTGTGTTTGGTGTTGTTGCGTTGCTTGAAGTTGGAGGTTCGTTCGAACTAAGAGATTCGCCTGAATTAGGAGATTCGCTTGAACTAGCAGATTCGTCTGAATTAAGAGATTCACTTGACATATTTTTCACAGTATCGTCGATGATTTTCTTGAACTCGTATTCTTTATTGTCTGTTGTTTTAGATTCAGAGGTTATGGATTTTTCTGGTTCATCGACAAGCAGTATAAACTCATCGTAAAGAGTTGAAATAGGTACAGGTATTGGACTTGGCTTTAGGAAGATCTCCTCTGATAGACTTTCGTTCTGCTGAGTCTTCTTTAGATATTTATCATCAAAGGTGACATAGTAGGTCTCCTCTAGCTTCTTTGTTCGCTTGTTGAGAAGGCTAAATGCCTTGGAATTTAGCGAATACCCCAAGAATATACCTTCATCAGCTTTTACATCGAATTTGTTCCAGTTTTCCTTGGAATTGAAGATGAAACACCTAGAACCAAATACATGGAAAAACTTAATGTTAGGTTTGCGATTATTAATGATTTCATATCTAGTAAGAGAGAATCGCTTGTTCAAAAGGGATCTGTTTTGGGTATAGCATGCAGTAGCAATTGCATCAGCCTAGAAATACAGAGGAAGCGAAGCGAATGTAAGCATAGTTCGTGCAGCTTCACACAACGAACGGTTTCGTCTTTCAACTACGCCATTATATTGAGGAGTATACAGAGCAGAAAAATTGTGTGTAACTCCCTTATCATCCAGAAATTCTTTGGAGTCTTGATTTTTAAATTCCAGCCCATTATCGCTGCGAATGTTGCGAACCAGCTTTCGCAGTTGAAGCTTAACTTTCTTGATAAAACTTTTGAGTGTAGGAGTTGCCTTTGATTTCTGTTTAAGAAAGAACACCCAAGTAAAACGTGAAAAATCATCAACTATAACTAGTATATACTTACTACCACCGATACTTTCGATTGCGGAAGGTCCACAAAGATCTACGTGTATAAGTTCTAAAGATTCGATGATTTTCGTGTTTACTAGAGTGGGATGGCTTTTCCTACTTTCCTTTCCCATTTCACATGTCGCGCATAAGTGATCCTTATCGAACTTTAATAGAGGAAGCCCTCGAACATGATCACAAAGCACGAGCTTGTTGATATCCTTGAAATTTAGGTGCGAGAGTCGTCGGTGCCATAGACAGCTATCATCGAAGTGAGTTTTTGTTAGCGGGCGGACAACAGGTTTTCCTTTTATCTGGTTCAGAGGATACATTTCGCCCTTCCTTGGAGACTTTAAAAGAACAGCTTTCGTTCCCTTCTCGATAATCTCAGAACCTTCATCATCAAAGCTCACTTTTAACCCTGTTCCTACAACCAATTGAGAAACACTAATCAGGTTGTGTCGTAGTCCTTCCATGTAAGCCACTTTTCTTATTAAGAAATCTCCATTCGATATCATCCCATAGCCCTTGATTGTTCCAAATTAGTTGTTTCCATACTATACATGTCCTCCATCTTTCAAAGCACGAAACTCTCTCAGCTCTTCCTTCCTCCCAGTCATGTGACGCAAGCAACCACTATCAATGTACCATTCGTTGTCGAACTGCTCGTCATGTATAACCTGCAAAATTAAAGCAGATTTAGGAACCCAAAGTTGTTTGGGTCCTGGTGAGGCCTTTACAGAACGAGGAAAAGTTGTAGCGAGATCAACTAAATAAGTTCGCTTAATTAAAGTGGTTTGATCTTTCCTTTTAATGGTAAAAACTTTGATCTTATTATCTTTCAGTTTCGTCTCCTTTAAATCAGATTGTTTTATTTTATTTTTGATTTGATTTTTGACGAATTCTTTCTCAACTATCTTAGAATTAGACGTCGACTCTTTAATTTGGGTAAAGTTTTTGCGGGTTCAGAAAAATTCGATTTTGGTCTCACACTTGATTTCGCTGAAGCAAAATTCCTTGATTACTTCTTCTGATCGCAAGAATGACAATGTGAGCACTGACTGTCAAGCGAATTCGCTTTCGCTTTTTAATTTGAAGCTTTTTCTTTGCGAATGTAGTTAGTGTTTTGGGATTGCAAAAACTGCTTCCTTTCGTTGAGATTCTTCTGATATCTCTGATTCCTTTGACATTTTTGCTCAGCAAGTTGTTTTGAAGACTTTTGAATGTTCGCCTTTCGCTTCGATTCACTTGCATGAGATTCGCTCCTTCTAGAATGAGCTTCGCTTGGACATTCCTAGTCCCACTTGGACTTCCTTTGTCAAAACTTGAAGGATTATTTATTGGCTCTGGAACATAACGTCCTTTAACTCTCCAGGAAGTTCTTTCAGAAAGACCCTTCGTTTCGTCTGCATTATCAATTGGTGTAGACCAGAAGAATTCGTCACACCCATCTTTATTGTCTTCATTAACGATTGACGTTAGTTCGATGCTATGATTTTTGTCTAGTCCTCCAGTGGAAAATACTTGATTTGGAACAGTTTGGACCTTTGGAAAAACAGTTGCTTTCGCTTTTAGTGTTTTTGGTTGATTTTGAGAAATCCGAGCGAATTCAACTGAATTTTCAGAGATAAGGACTTTTGCATGTTCAGGCTCGTTTTTCACAAATTTAGAACAATCAACCTCATCCTCTATAGATATTTCGCTCATATCACCGTCCTCGTCAAATTCAGATGTATTTTCAGGATTGATTTTATTTTCTAAACTTAACTTGGAATTCAACGAGTCAAATTTATGTACAGTTTCGGTCTTGATTTTCAACCTGTCATTTTCATCGAGCAAGTTTTTCAACATATCCTTATGGTCCTTTGACTTAATAAAGGATTCAATTTTGTCCAGTCCAATTCTGTAAGCTTCATAGGTTTCGTCTGAAGAGATGATAGATTCACAATTGTAACAATCAGCATCAATCTCGTCTTCCTTGAATTCAAGGAAAGGCAAGATCATTTTGTGGATCTTTTTACCTATATCTCAATCTAAATGCAACTGAGTAATATTTGTATAAAGACGTTTAGCAATCAAACAAAAAATGTTTCTTTGTTTCAAAATTTTCAAATTATCCCTCTGCAAATAAATTGATTCATCTCTAGACCTACACAACTCTTACTCTATCTTCTTAATCCACATCCTTCGCTCCTTACTCTTGGATGACGTCCTGCTGATTTCATCAGTTAGGTTAGCATTCGCTAGACGAGTTTGTTTAAGACTATTACTTATACTTGAAAAAGTGAATTTTAAGTCGTTTAATTCGGTTTCATAGTTAGATACAGGTATGTTAAGAGATTCAAGAATGATATGTACATTTTTGATCAGTTGATCACACTCATTGATTTGCTCGCTAACAGGTTTCGTAGTGAAACACTTGAAATCTACTCTTCCATTTGCATCCCCGTATCCACTATTAGTTGACCCGCCATTAGTCAGCATCAAACACCTTCCAGCGAACTTCGACCTTTCTTCTTTCACAACGAAAGCCCTGCCATGCGTGGGCTTGCGGACTTCCTCATCCTCAGATTCAGTTGACCATATCTCCACTCCTCAAAACTCATCCTATGTTGTATTTTCCTGCACAATTAAATCAGGCATTGAGTTACCATTAGTCTTCTTCTTCTTGATCTCTTCCAGCTTACGCATGTGGTAAGCTTCATCATCCTCTCCTTCTTTCTTCTCATTTAGCCTCCTTAGCATGCACTCCTTCGCTAGATGATTTTTACCATGACAGTAATTGCAGTCATAGCCAGAGTCACCTGTAAGCTTGTTTTCATTCTTCTCTTCTTCTTTCTTAGGAGCACTTTTATTATCCTCCTTCACTTTCTTAGCACTATAGCTACCCTGCCAGTTTCGGTTCTTGGTTGATGGAAACTTCTTCTTGGCAAACCGCTTAGGATTCGTGACCATCAATGCATAATCTTCGCTTGAGAGGTCCCAATCAGAGAGTTCCGCTTCAGATTCTTCCTCTAGAACACTTTTGCCTTTCGCCACGAGAGCTAAGGACCCCAAACTGGACACTACTTTCATTTCTTTCATCACTTCGCTTTCATGTGACTTAAGAATGCCAACAAGTTTGGCTAAAGTGTAATTCTTGAACTGTTCATGTGCTTTAATAGTTGAGACTACCGCTGAAGGGTCTAGTTTATGATTTGAGCTAGGCTATTGGATTCAATCATGGGAACAACCATTCGCATTCCACGCTTGTTATCTGCAAAAGGGTTCCCGAAATGGAAATACCGAATCGATAAATACATCAAGATGATAGACTTTAAGGTTTAGCGAAGCATTCTCAAAGGACCAGTCAGAATCACTACTAATCTTGCGAATGGACAAATAATTGACAAACTGTATGATGATTACACTGATGAAGACTTCGAAAAGGTTGAAGAACAGGAAAGGGCGTTGGCTACTTTAACTATGGCTTTATCTCTTGATATTGCTCAAGGATTCAGAGAGTATAATTCAGCCAAGGCATTGTGGGAAGCTTTCATTGAGGTCTATAAGGGTAATGAAGACATGAAACAGAGTCGCCAAGACATGTTAAGACAGAAATTCAATATGTTTAATTCTGTTCTTGGAGAAACTGTAGAAGCCCAGTTGTAGCGTTTTACCACACTCAACACTAAAATGAGTTCAACTAGGATTTATGTGACTAAGTCTGAGATAAACAAAAAGCTGCTGAATTCACTTCCGAAGGCATGGGTTATGAACGTGGCTGTCATCAAGAAGACGAAAGATCTCAATCCTCTCAGTCTTGCTGAAACTATGGCAATCATCAAAGCATGTGGTCTTGATGATAAGCAAAGAGAGATCAATCATGTGAATTCCTACTCGACTGCAAATCTTGGGATTTCTATAAATAATACTTTTTCATCTTTTACCTCCTCTCCAAGTCAAGCTTTTGCCGTTCAACAACCTCAGAATCAAATCTTTGTTGCTCCATCAGCTGCACCATTTGTTGCTTCATCATCTATGTCTCATCCACAAAGTTAGTCTTTTGTTGTTCCACAAGCTGTTTCCTCCTCCAAAGTACCAGTTATGATTCTTGCTCCCAATCCCAAAGAAATCGATGAAAACTTAGCTCTTTCCACTGGACTTGTCAATTGCTACAACGCTTTTGTAGCTGGAGAGCTTCCACCTCAACTCTCATTTGCTGATCTGGATCAAATTCATCCAGAAGATGTGGAAGAAATGGATATTACTTGACAGATAGCAATGGTAGTGTTCAGGGCAAAGAAATTTGCAAAGAAGATGGGAAAGAACAACTGTGGATGAATGCTGACAAGAAGGTTGGGTTTAACAAGGGCAAGCTTCGATGTTACAATTGCCACAAGCCAGGTCATTTTGCTCGTGAGTGTCCGAAGCCAGACAAAAGGGTAAGAAATGATAGAACAATGGTTCCAGTGGGAAATAGTCGTGGAAGTGTTGCTATCAACAGTGAGACTGCTAATATGGCAGTGGTTGCTCAGTCCTTTGACTGGGAGGACCAGATTTAGGCACTAAATATTTCAGGATCTGAGAGTGCTCACTTTGCTCAAATCGATGATGCTCCAAAAGAGAAAGCTGAGGTTGATCCTGAAGAAGAGATGATGGAGTTGCAGTTTGCTTTTATGGTATCTTCTACTCCAGAACCTGAGAAGAAAGAGGTAAGTGGGTCTTCCTGTTCTCAAACATGCATTGATAATGTCAAAATTTTACTTGAGCATATAGAATTATTGCGTAGAGAGAACGAGGACCTAAAATATGAAGGGTATCAACTTAGGAAAGGAAAAAAACCTCTAAAAGCTCAATTAGAAGCAAAAACAAATGATTTTAGAAAACTTCAGGAAGAGTATAGCAATAAGTGTGCCAATTGTAGATTTGTGATTGAACAACTTGCTGAGTTAACTACTGAGCTTGACACATTAAAAAACAAATTTGAAAATGCAAATTTTAATTTTAGAAAATTTGATGTGTCAAGTGAAGTAGTTGCGTCCATGATAGAACATAATTTGCAATTTAAAAATAAACAGCAAAAGGGTTTAGGATATGATAAAGTGCCTCCTCCTTTTAATCCTAATTATCAGTTTAAGCCATTGACTGAAGAAGAGATGGACAGAGAGCCATTTCTTAAATATGGATTTGTGTCAGGAGGTAGTATTAATGTTGAAAATACTAATGTTTCTACTTCCCATGCAGATCAATCTTTAAGTCAATCAAAGCAAGAAGCTGAAGGATGTGTTTCTGAAAATAAAAATGTTTCTGAACCTGCTGTTTTTATTTCAAATGATACCACTTTTGTTTCTGATGTTAAAATAAATGATGTATCTTGTGATGATTCTGCATCACAAAATGATAACTCAAACTTTTTCGATATATTTGATGATTTGTTTGAAAATACCGATGTTTCTGTTTCAAGCACATCCACTTCACCAATCACACAACATGGTTCACCCTCATCAATCACACAATCTGATTCTTGCACTTGTTCTTGTGGGAAAAGTAAGGGTGTCAGTAAAGAAAGTAAATCAGACAAAGGCAGTACCAGTTACAATAATAATAAGCAAATTTGTTTTAACTGTGGTACTGTCGGTCACATCGCTAGGAACGATCCTAATAGGGCATTTGTGCATTTTTCGTCTCAAAGAGGAGAGAAAGAGTCTCGAGGAAGGTCTTTAACTAGAAAATCATCGAGATCTCGCCCTTGAGATGATGATTGGAAGGCTAATCAAAACAAGAAAAGTGCAGTTTTTCAAAAGAACAAACAAGTTTTCAATAATAAATCACAAATAGTTTGCCAAAATCGAACAAGGCTAAGCCGAGGTCGGTTTCGTCAAAGAGCAGATATGGATCTGCAACCACTTCTGGTAGAAAATCCAAATGCCCAAAGCAAACGGGAAGGAAAAATGTTTCAAAATCACCCGTGATTTTTCCAAAAACTAAATACCAGTGGGTGCCCAAATTAACTTCCAACCAATCATCGTCATCATCTGAAAGTGTTTTAAATGATGATTCAAAATCAAAAACTTCAAAAGATAAATCTGTGATCGTAAAGGGTCAACCCAGGAAACTAATGACCTGGATCCCCAAATCTAAATGATCCCGCTCATTTTTCAGGGACAGTTGCTAAGGAATGTCGCCAGACCTTGGTATGTCGACAGCGGTTGTTCCCGGCATATGACAAGAGACATCTCCCTGTTGAACGACATTCAAACATTTAATGGGGGATACATTTCCTTTGCGGGCGGGGAAGGCAGAAAAATCACTCAGAAAAGAACTGTGTCAAATGGAGTGCTGAGTTTCGAGAACGTCAACTATGCTCCCGAGTTAAAGCATAGCCTATTGAGCGTCTCCCAGATTTGTGACAAGGGTTATTCAACTCACTTCACTGATAAGGAATGTATGATTCTGAAGCCAGGCATTGTCATCCCGGATGAGTGGATTCTTGTTAAATCAAAGCGGGATGGAAATGCATACATCATCGACATGAATAGCAACATTCCTGAACAAGTCACCTCCCTCTTTTCAAAAGTCTCAGAACAAAATGCTATGTTGTGGCACCGACGACTCGGTCATGCGAACGCTAACAATCTGAATCGTCTTCCTAAAAATGAAATGGTGTGTGGCCTACCTGTCAGAGATTTCATAACATTTGAAAAGTGTGTGTCATGTGCCCAGGGAAAGCATCACAAAAAACCACACCTGCTAAAACTCGTCAATTCAATCAGCCAAGTGCTCCAATTATTGCACATGGATTTATTTGGTCCGGTCAATGTCCTAAGCATCAACAGAAATTCATACTGTCTAGTTTTGATCGATGACTTCTCGCGTTTCACGTGGGTCTTCTTCTTATCCAACAAAGTCGGGGTATCTAATCTGATTAAGAAGTTCATCGTAATGATTGAGAACCAAACCAATAACCGGGTGAAGGCGCTACGAACTGATAATGGAATAGAATTCAAGAATGCGGTTCTTGATCACTTTTGCGCAGAAAAGGGAATCGTACGTCAATATAGTTCCATTCGCACGCCTCAACAAAACGGTGTTGCTGAACAGAGGAATCGAACATTGCAAGATGCTGCAAGGACGATGTTTTGTGACTCAAAGTTGTCAGTTTTCTTTTGGGATGAGGCGATCAACACAGCATGTTATGTTCAAAATCATGTTCTGATCAACAAACCTCAGATGAAGACTCCGTACGAAGTTATATATAGTCACAAGCCATCTGTCAGTCACTTCCGCGTATTTGGCTGCCCTTGTACCCTTCTTCACCTGGAGTCCAAACCGAAGTTCAATGCCAAATCTGATGACTGCTATTTTATGGGGTATACTGCTCACACTGCGTACATGGTCTACAACAAAAGAACAAAGCAAATCGTAGAATCCTTCGATGTGCACTGGTTGGAGGAGAATGAAACGGATGTTAGAGTGGGTCCTGATTGGCTGTTTGATTACACATCTTTGTTCAAATCGTTCAACGTGTGTTCAGATAGTTTATCTGGTTCTACTTCTGGTTTGAAGACTGTACCTGAAGAAGAAGACGAAGAAGTTGTTTACAAACCGCCGATAGTGTCTTCTGCAATTCCTACGGCGGAGTCATCTGTTCCAATTACTTGTCCAGAATCTCCAAGTCAACAACACGCTCCAAATGCTGATGCCACACCTCTTACTCCTGTTGAAAGAGAGTTCATGTCCAGAGATCCTTCCGCTGCTGCTCAAACTTTTATGGAACTTCTATTTCCTGAGGAAAATGCTAATGAGATTGTAGCAGATCCTTCTAACGAGGCAGGTTCGTCTGAAGTGAATCATTCGGCAAATAATGGAGTTATCAACATTCACAATCTTCCCCTTTCAATCAATGACATCAGCCAGGAGATACCTTCTCGTATTCAACGCGATCATCTGATTGAAAATGTGATTGGCCAGCTGGGTGATGGTGTTAGAACAAGAAGTCAGAGTGGAGATGTTAATACATGTCTCTATTCTTGCTTTATCTCTCAAATTGAGCCAAAGAATGTTGAAATGGCTTTGAATGAGCCCAGCTGGGTAGATGTTATGCATGAAGAGTTAAATCAATTTGAAAAGCTCGGGGTTTGGACGCTGGTTGAACTACCTAAGGGCAAAAAGTCTCTTGACACACGCTGGGTATATCGCAATAAGCAGGATGATTCATGAGTCATAGTGCGCAATAAGGCGAGATTGTTGGTTCGTGGGTTTAGACAGATCGAGGGTCTTGACTACACCGAGGTTTATGCTCCGGTGGCTCGCTTGGAGGCTATCCGTATCTTCCTTGCATACGCTTCCTACATGAACTTCACGGTTTACCAGATGGATGTCAAGACAACCTTCTTGTATGGCGCGGTAAAGGAAGAAATCTACGTTAATCAACCCCTTGGGTTTGTTAACTCGAAGATTGCCAATCATGTCTATAAGTTGGACAAGGCGTTGTATGGGCTACATCAAGCTCCTCGAGTGTGGTATGCAACTCTTACAAAGCACTTGCTCGAGCATCGATATTCTCGTGGAACTATCGATCAAACCTTGTTCATCAAGCATGTGGATAATGATTAGATTCTAGTTCAGATATATGTTGACGACATTATCTTCGGGTCTACAAGTCCGAAGCTTTGCAAGGAGTTTGAAGGTGTTATGAAAAAGAGGTTTGAGATGAGTTTGTTGGGTGAAATGACCATGTTTTTGGGGGTTCAGGTCCAACAAAAGTCAACCGGAATCCTGCTCCATCAAGCCAAGTATGTGGAGGATATGCTGGAGAAGTTCGGGTTCCGAGACGCTAAACCTGCATTGAAATCGATGGCCGAAAGACCCCTGCTGACTCTGGATACTGATGGCGAATCCGTAGATCAGACCGACTACATATCGATGATCGTATCGTTGATGTATCTAACTGCAAGCAGACCAGACATCATGTTTTCAGTTTGTCAATGCGCTCGATATCAGGCCAATCCTAAACTTTCACATCTTATTGCTGTCAAAAAAATCTTTCGGTAACTCAAAGGCAACCCAAAACTGGGTCTTTGGTATCTGAAAAATTCTGAATTTGATTTATATGCTTTTGGTGACAGTAATTATGGAGGCTGTGAGCTTGACAGGAAATCAACTTCAGGAGGATGTCAATTTCTCGGTGATCGTCTGGTGTCGTGGCAGTGCAAGAAACAGTACACCGTCTCAACCTCAACAGCAGAAGCGGAATATGTTGCTGCCTCTGCTTGTTGTTCTCAAGTTATCTGGATCAAACATCAGTTGTTTGACTACGGTTTGAACTATCTAGAAACCCGTATTTTTTGTGATAATGAGGCTGCAATTCAGATTGCTAAAAATCCAGTCCAACATTCTAAAACCAAGCACATTGATATCAAAATTCATTTCATCAGAGATTGTTATGAGCGTTCGCTCATTTGGCTGGAACAGGTTCCCACTGCTAATAATGTGGCGGTTCTGTTCACAAAGCCGTTTAACAAAGCTCGATTCGATGTGCTTGTGAGCTTTTTGAAAATGATACGTTTTGAGGACTAATTTTTTCTTTAGGTTAGTTTAAATTTGCGCATTTTAATTTCATTCTCACCCATTCACAAATTTAGGGGGAGAAATAAACAAAAACCAAACAAAACTTTAAAATCTTAAAAAAATCCAAGAACGTTAGAAAATCAGAAAACCAAACATATGTTGCTGATAGTTTTTGTTTGTAGGTGATGTTTTGGGAAATGATATAATCATGTGATAACATGTAATCTGAATCTGTGTAAGGTACCAAAGTTCAATTGTCTAAGCTCTGTGTTCGATGCGCTGGTAGGCATGAATTTTTTTAAAATAGACTTGACTAGGATCAGATGAACTTGAGGAATTTAGAGACCTGACAAATCTTGACCTGGATAGTTCCATTTAGCCTGACAATACGTCGCTTGGGTAGGTTAAGTAGAGAGATATACATGGGAATCTGCGGATACATTAAATGATCTGTATCTAGAACTGTGGATTAACTTTTCCTCGATGTGCGGACTTTGTCCTTAATTCTGGTATTGACGTGGCAACTAGGGAATTCCGATAAATTAGGTTTGTAGAAAGTTATTTTTTTTCTTCTTACTGTTAGTCATATGTTACCTCCTCTGTGTGATCGAAAGATCCGACCTGCACTGCAACATATGCCACTGTCTCTCTGCATCTTCTTCTATGCTATTCTTCCTACCTGTTAGCCATATGATGTCTCCTTTGCGTGATTAACAATCCGACCTGGTACACAGCATATGTAAGCTTCTACTTCTCAATCCCTCTAAACTCTAGTTAGTCATATGTTTCACTCTTTGCGTGATTGGAAGAGATCCGACCTGAGTGTACAACATATGCATTCTAAATCTGACTTCTTCCTTAATAATTGTCTGCTCATCTAAAGTAAGGAGTATTCTGGAAGTCCTTGATTATTGGGGTATATCAGGAAGCGGGAAACACGTTCTAGTACAACTAAAATTGAACATTTATAGGTTGTCTGTAGATCTCGCTGCTCAATTTAGTTGGACAACAATATCCTTGGTCGTCGTCAGCTGAATGGTCCTTAGGAAGTTTATCTAGGAACATAGGATCAAAATGTCTTGTCACTTATAGCATGTCAAAAATTTGTAACAATTTTTCATGCTTAAGTGGACCACAATACCGACGATCGACCAGATATGGACATGAATGTAGAAATACCGATAAGCGGATTAAGGTTGTCTAACAACTCTGATCCCAATATTACAAAAATTTTATTAGCGTTAGTTGAGGTAAAATTAGTGTTAATTCATTTTAATTTCAATTTTATTTTTAATTTATTTTTTTATTTTTATTTTATTTTCATTTTTTCAAATATTAAAAAAATTTTAATAAAAATAATAATAATATTTTACTTTGTTTTTTAAAATTTGTTTCATTTTATCTTTATTTTTATTTTATTTTTAGTCCTTAAAATGTTTTATTTTTAAAATTTTTGGGTATTGGACTTTATTTTTAATGAATTTTGGGTTGCAGCCCATGGTTGTTGGACCGGGTCTTGGGTCAAGTATATAAGGTGGATTTCCAGCTGTAATCTCTTCTCTCCCTCATTTTCTCTCTCTCGACCGTAAACTGCAATCATTCTCTCTCTAAATTTTTGAAATTTTTTCGTGAAATTGACTGATTATACGTGTAGGTATGCTATTTTCGATCCTCAGAATGCCATTCTCGCATCGAATCGACCTGTATTGAGGGTGTAATCGAAGAAAAATCGTTTTCAGTGTTTACGGCCATGAGCTTACGGCCAGGAGCATACGGTCAAGAGTTAACGGCCAGATGTTTACGGCCATGACTGTTTACGGCCATTGACTGTTTACGGTCAATGGGCTGTTCACGGTCATTGACTGTTTACGGCCATTGACCACTTGACCGTAAACTCAGTTTTGGTCAACAAAATTTGATTTTTCTTCATTTGTTTCCTTTAAGAGCCTAATTAAACTGTTTCAAGAATAAAACACCAATTTTAAATGTTTAAGTAAATTGTTTTCTCACTTGACTTGGTTTGTGCAGGTTGAAATGGCAGATCTAAAATTTGCTGACAGTCACAACTTGGCAATTCTTTTGGCTGATCCTCCTGTTGCTCATGGAGAGTTCAATTCAATGATACATGGATTAAGGGAATGTTGCCTGACCACTGCTCTTACTATGAATCCAACAATTTATCAAGGCATAATCAAAGAATTCTGGAGGTCAGCTGACGTAAAGAAAGGAGAAGATGGATCTGTATCTGTTGAAGCTACTGTAAAGGGTTGCAAAATCATCATAACAGAGCAGTTTATCAGGAATGTTCTGAATATTGAAGATCAATCAACTTTCCCAACTGAGATTGAAATAGATCAATTTCAGGAACTTCTCAACAAGATGGGCTATGAAGGCGGATTTCCTCCGACAATAAAGAAGCTGCTACCACCTTACTGGAGGTTCTTAGCTCATGTCTTTGTGAGATGCATATCAGGAAGAAAATCTGGTGCAAATGAAATTTCTTTAAGGAACACAGTTGCCATCATTTCACTTTCTGCGGGACTGGGTTTCAACTTCTCCAAGTTCATCCTTGACGAGCTGATTGTAAACATCAAAGGAAAAACAAGGGACAAGTTCTTGATGTATCCAAGGTTCATTCAAGTGTTCATCAACGAGCAATTTCCTACGATGGTTAAAGAAGGAGAAACTCTAGACATGAAGTCTCTTGGGCCAAACACTGTCGGGCTAATCAAGCAACACCGAAAGGGAAAAGTTACTTTTCAAGGAAAGTATCCCGTAGTGAATTTTGGTATGTTTGTCGATTCAAGCGAGGCATCTGAGTGTCATGAGTCTTCAGACCGCGTAACTTCTGAAGAAGATGTCATTCTCGAAGAAGATGTTATTTCTGAATCAGATCACGAAGATAATGTAGTTACACCTGTTGCTATAGTGGCTGAAGATCATAATTTGCAATCTGTGCATGTTGAGAGTGACTACAATGAGGGAACGATGGAGGATGCAACTAAAAATGAATGAGATGATGATGATTCGTTTAATGATATTGATCTTTCAGGTTTTGACAAGGATGACATTTCTTTGAATCTTGGAGGCAATGATAACCTCTTGTCCAATGAAGACCTTGACTCATTTTTTTACTGTATATGTGATGTTGCTCATCCAGCAACGGAGATAAGGGATACAGAACATGTTCTTGAAACAACGCCTCCTACTTCCAACCAAATGGCTGACACTACAACACCTATGGAGACAACTTCAGGGATTCCTCCCCTTGAGGATGTTATTCCTACTACTGAGCCATCTGTGAGTGAAACGTTGACGACTCAGACCTCCCAGTCTCCGTTGAAAAGGAGAAGACGTGATCCGAGGCAGGGAGTATTCATTCCAGAACAATCTCAAGGCCATCTGACTCAACCAACAACTACTCCAACAACTACTTTTGCTGCTGATTCATTTGTACCATCCCACGAAGGACCAAGCTCCATTCTTGATGTTGGTGTTTCCTCAGTTCCCCCAGGATCATCTCCTCCTAGGCCTTTTCATGATGCTGCCTCTGAGAGGCTTGCTATGCATCTGGCCCAACAAAAAAGATCAATGCCTTCCTCCCGCGCTAAAGGAATTTCTATAGAGGAAACCCACTCAGGAGAGGATGATTCCACTATGCATGAACTTAGAAAGGAGATCGGCGTGCTAAACCAGAAAAACATTGAGCTTGATATTCGTGTAGCTGTTCTTGAAGCCGAAAAAGCTCAGCTTAACATTCGTGTTGCAGATCTTGAAGCAGATAAGACTCTGAAATCAAAGCAAATCTCTGATCTACAAACACACCTGGGAACCTTAACTGCAAGCTACTTTGACTTGAAGAAGAAACTGGCAGAGGAACTTGGCGACAAGTTCAAATCATCCGTTCAAGAATTCAATGATGGCCAGTCATCTCAAGATCCCCCTGTTGACCTGCCCGTTGAAAGAAGAGCTCCGATCGTTGATCCTTTTGAAAAAGAACCAGATCAAGCACCCAACGTTGTTGCACTAAAACGCGCCAAATTAGCAGCATCCGACAAGAAAAAGAAACTATTGTTCAAGAAGATCTCATATCAGAATTCTCTTGGAGATCAACCCAAAGTCACCATCACTGATCTTGAAAAGAAAAGATTTGGACACAAGTACGGTGATAGATCAGGAATTGTCTCATGGGGCTTTCATGACGGGTTAGACATGTGGATAGTGAGACGCAAAAGCTCAAATGTGGAGTATTACAAAGACTTCCATGATTTCAGTTCATGGACAAGGGTTGATCTTTCAGAACTATCCAATGCTCCATTTGCAAATCCATTAGGTGATCCACGGGTAATTCATTCCAAGCTTTATTTGGAGAACCAAGTAAAGAAGGGATTTCCTAAAATGAAGACTGCTGAGTCCATCATTAAAAGCTTCCCTGACGTATTGGATCCCAAGACAAATCAGCCTTTCCAGACTGTGATGTGGCCACCGACCAACCAAGTTAGGTAGATTCCTGTGTTGCAGAACTTCTGTGATGGATCTCTTGAGAATATGCATTATTGGGTGTATGATGAAACCACTGTGTCTTCTATCATTAAGTTTCAAGATGGTTGCTTTCGCCTGTTCGACAAAAGAGACCTACTTCAATTTGGAAAGTGGGATATTCATCATTTGGCACTACATCATATCAAAGTTGCTGAAGAGATCTTCGAGAGTGCTGCTAAAGAATACACGTCAATGATTATAGAGATCATTGCAAAAGAGATGTGGAGTGACGCGATGGGGGGGGGGGTTCGATGTGCTTATCGTTAAAAAGGACTAAGTCAAAGCTAGCCTCAAACCAAGGGAGAGATTGAAGGGTCTAGTTTATGGTTTGAGCTAGGCTATCTGATGTATAGGTCTTAGTGGGTCTTTTGTCATGTAATAGAGTTGTTTTGATGTGTTTACGGCCAAAAGTCTGTTTACAGACGTAAACAGGTTTATGGCCGTAAACCTGTTAACGGTCAGCCGTTCCCTTTATATAGGGCTTGTCAGAGTCTGACAGTGGTTGTTGTTGAGTTATAAAGTTTACAGTCTATGTGTGTGTGTGTCCAAGTTGTACCTGACGTTTCTTTGATATAAACATGTGCAAAGCTTTGTTTAAGCTTCTTCTACTCCATTCTAATCTTGTTTGATTGTTATTTGTTTGATCACTGGTTCGGATCCTAGATTTCAGGGCCTTACAACCGCCATCCATTCTTGTCTAAGACCATTCATGAAAGTGACCTTCTGGTCGATCAGCTTTCGTTCTATTCCATTCTTAATCATCCTACTAAGAAGATGATTGTATTGGTTGAATGTCTGGCTGAGATTTTCTTCCAGCTTTTGTTTGAAGTCACCAAACTCCAAAATTAGGAGTGTTTGGGTAGAATGTTCGAGATCGACATCTGTGGAATAAAGCTCTTTAAGCCTGTCCCAAATTTCTTTCGCCGATTCACATGAACTTACCAAGTGGAATGTGTCAGACTATAGAGCGAACCTTATAACTCTCATCGCTTTAATGTTATTGGTGAGTTTGTCTCTCTCATCCTTGGGAACATCCTTCATATCAACAAGCAACTGGTTATATTCCTTCTGATTTTTGATGATTCTTTTGGTTTCAGAGTGAACAAAAGGACCCAAAGTAATAGCTTCCCAGATCAAATACCCATTGTCTTCTAAGCCGAGAACATAGTCTTCAAAATGAAGAGCCCACACTTCATACTCGTGAGGATATAGAATTGGAATTCTTGTGGTTGAACCTATGTTGTTTGAGATGTTGATTGGATTGGATTGAAAATCATCGTGTGACATTTTGACTTGTTTTTATGTACCTGTAAAGAATCAGACTTGTAAGATCGTATTAGGGCAATATCAAGATCACAGAGTGACGTCAACAAAGCAATGACGGCTCCAACAGATTCGATAAAAGCGGAAACCCTAATGATTTCTTCAAACAGAAGAGATGCGTCTGATTTACACAGCCTCCTGCTCTCGTACCAATTGTTGGGTATAAAATCCTTTAAGATCGTTTAGATTCAAGCAGGTAAAGTGATAACACAAGATGAAAACAAGAACACAAGATGTATCAACTGGTGTCGAATGATTAAAGACACAACCTCAGAAGAACTCTATAAAGAATTGCTACTGTAGAGGTGTGATAGGGTTACAGAGAAAGAATTAAATTAACGACCCCTAACTACGGTGCATGCATGCACTATTTATACTATAACCCTAATAATTAATATGGATGGACAAGCCCATACCGTGAACATAATGGACACAAATAAAAACAACCCAATGACGCAACCTAATATAATCAACAACGTCATGACCACCAATTTTTCACGTCACGACAGCCAAGAACGGACATGCATTTCTGCAACAATGGTCACGTCGTGAGGCTTCCTTCCTCACGTCGTGACCAACTATTTTTGATGGTTTTTTGTCTTTGATTAAATCAAAACATAAAAAATATCGAATACCTGGATTTGGTGTTACAAAAGGCCAGTATACAAGTGGTCATCATGAAACGCTTTCGTTGGTATTAGAAGCTGTTGCTTCCCAATATTTACGGATTTGGCATGCTTTTTTCGACGTTGCGGGTTCCAGCAGTGACATCAACGTTCTTGATCAGTCACCAATATTCGACGATCTTTTGACGGGAAAGGAACCAAATGCTCCTTTCACAGTGAACGGAAATGCATATAAGTTTTGCTACCACCTTACAGATGGAATATATCCACCATATTCCACTTTCGTGAAGGCGTTTTGACACCCAGTAGAACCAAAAGTCAAATTTATCAAAAGAAGACAAAAAAGAGCACGTAAGGATGTGGAACGTGTTTTTGGAGTTTTAAAAACGAAATAACACATAGTTCAACATGTGGCATGGCCACATCAGTTAGAAGCTCTATGAGATATTATGTATGCATGTATCATAATGCAAAATATGGTGATTGAAGATAAATGATAAACCTTTCTTGTGCAATTTCAACAAGGGACACCAAAATATTTACATGGACTCGCTAATATTTCAAACGCACGAAAACACATGCAACTTTTAAAATACTTAGCAGATTATATGTACGATGGTAACCAATATGAATAATTTAGGAAAAAAATGTGTTTTTTTATGTTTTTAAATATTATGTTTATTTTTAGGATTTTTTTAAATAGCATATTTTATTATATTATATTTATTTTTATAATTATTAAAAAATAAAAAAAATAAAAGAAAAGTTAAAAAAATAAAAATAAATAAATAAATAAGAAATGATGACATGAAAAATAATAGGTGTTATAATATGTTGTATACTAGTTTAAAGACCCATGTATTAAATGGGTAAATTTAAAAAAAAAAAAAAAAAGGTTAAATATTAAGGTCTAAATATTTAAAAACTTTGAATTTATAAGAAAATAAGAAAAATAATTAGTTATTAAAATTGAAATGTTTTTTTCTTTATCTTTTTAATTTAAACAAATAATTTAGATAAAAAAAAACTAATGAGCTTTAATTTGAGAATTTTAAAATTAAAATTTAGGTCAATTAATGAAATTGATATCCATTTATTATTATATTTACTAGGTGTAAGACTCATCTATTACATGTGTTCATTTTATAGAAAAAAAAATAAATTCTAAACATTTGAGAAGTTTGAATTTATAAGAAAAAAATAGAAAAATATTGAATTATTAAAATTAAATTGTTTGTTTTTTTAAAATAAACAAATAATTTTGATAAATAAACAAAGGAAATTAATGAAACTTTAATTTAGAAAAGTTGAAATTAGAAGGAAGTCAATTAATGAAATTGATATGCATTTATTGTAATTATTATATTTAAATATTATGTGAAAATTAATAAAATGAAAAAAACCACAAAATCTCATTTGGAAAAAAATTAATTGAAAATAGCCACAAAATGACATGTGGTCAAATCAATGAGAGTGTGACATGTGGCAAAAAGTTCTTTATTTGTTAGGGAAGATTCACATTATTACATTAAAATATTATGTGAAATTCAATAAAATAGGTAAACCTATAAAATGACATGTGCAAAAACAATTAACTCAAAATAACCACAAAATGACATTTGACAAAATAAACGAGGATGTGACATGTGACAAAAAAATCTTCATTTATTAGAGTAGATTTTGCACAATTGGTATTATGATACCATGGATGACATGTGATGTGAGGTGTAATCTTTTTGGTATGATAACACCTTTTAACATGTTGCCCATACCCAAAAAGTTTTATTTGATATTTGGCGGTACTAAAAAAATTTAATAAATTCCAAATGAGAGAGAGAGAGAGAGAGAGAGACGCACTTTCAATCTGACTCTAGGGAAGTTCTATGAATAATGATAAAAATGCAAGATTCGTCCCTGTGGTATTAAAAAAACTTTGGATATGGTCCAAAAAGTTTCCAACTTGCATGGAAGGTCCAAATTCAAAGTTTTTCTGAGTTTTTGGTCCCTGATACACTTGAAAAGTCGATTTTTCCCTTTTCATTTCTTTTTTCTGTTTTCTTTATTTATTTTGGTATTTAAATAATTACAAATTAAAAATTATAATTAAAATCTCTCTCTCTCTCTTTCTGTGACATCCCCATTTTCACGGCTAGAAAAGACCGATTTGTTTATGCTTCATTTTCAAAATTAGAGTATACTTTTAAAGAAAAGTGTTGCAGAATTTTGTTCCCAGAAAAACATGATAAATATGTTATCAAATTATTTCCGAAGAAATGTATTTTATTCATTTTAAAACTTTGAGATGTCAACGTCAATACAGAAACATAAGCATAAACATAACTTATATTCATTTACACTAGTAATACATCACTTTAATCTCTCAGTGTAGTGCAGCTTTATATCGACACCTGTGATACAAATAAACCTAGTGGGTCAGGTTGGAAACCTAGTGAGTACATAGGGTTTTCAACCCACAATAATATAATTATTATGTTTAATCATCAAACAATCAACCCGATTACCCATCCCCATTATCTTCTTTATTCTTAAGGATTACCCTAAGAAGCAGTTATTCTTCATTCATTCATTTCTAAGGTTTATCCTAGGCAATACACGCGAAGTCCAATATTGCTAATGTCATCTTATTAGGCACAGCTGCCAATATCATCCTATAGGCGCAGCTGTTAGGATTGTGTTGTTCTCAACAAGACGCAACTGATAATATAATATATTAGGCGTAGCTGCCAATGTTATCTTTTAGGCGCGGCTGCCAATATTATCATCTAGGCGCAACTGCCAGGATTATGACGTTCTCTATTAGGCACAGCTGCCGATATTATCCTATAGCCGCATCTGCTAGGATGTTTAGAGTACATCGCGTTTCAAAATCATCTACAGGTTGTGGTGCAGCTACCAATATTCATCTATATCATCTTTCATACCTCATCATTTATCTACCCATGTTCTACCCAACATTTTTGTGTATATAAAATACATCTATGGCTTTAGATTTGAAGAAAAAGGTTCAGATCTGAAAACAAAATACACCTACTGTCCAGATCTGAAGAAAAAGGTTCAGATCTGTAAACAAAGTACATCTATAGCCTAGAATCTGAAGAAAAAGGTTCAGATCTATAAAAAAAAGTACGTCTACAGCCTATATCTGAAGAAAAAGGTTCAGATCTGAAAACAAAATACATCTACAGCCTAGATGTCACACCCCCAAACCGGAACGGCGGAAACGTTCAGGGGCGGAGGACGTCATGTATAGTATCACAACAATTGAATAATAGTAATCAAAGCAACAACAACCATTGTATTAATAGAATAAAGTTTAAATTGTTTTCAAATAATCTATAACTGACTCCAAAACTAAATAACAACTAAAGACTCAAAGCTACTATGCTCCATCTTCTTGAACCCGGTGCGTGTACCTGTCTACTAATGTCCTGAGAATACTAGTAGATTTTGAAAGAGTATCAGCATTTAAGCTGGTGAGTTCATATGCGTTTTGTTTTAGAAAGCAGGTTCTATGTTCTTGAAAAGTTCGTTGTGTTTCTCCAGAAAACCTTATAATTTCTGATGTAATGAATATTAAGTAAAAAGTTTTGTACTAGTTTCCTTCTGCGAGTACTTAGTGTATACAAATCATATACAATCCTGATCGAACAAACAATCGATTGTGTGGTTCTGCCCCAAGCCCACAACCAAACAAGGAACATAAAATGAGGGGGAGCCCACACATTCCACTGTTTGTCGGATGCTCATGTACATAACCCTGAAGTATTCACTAGATACTTAAAAAGTTGACTGTATTGGTTCTTTGAATTCTGTTGAAAGTGTTCCTCAAGAAAATCCAATATTTTATTAGTAAAAGTATGATAATACCAACTCTTTCTATAACCACTTAGCTCACACTAGGTATGTATAACCCAATATCAAACATATAGTTAATTGTGTGGATCTGCCCTAAACCCATAACCAAACAAGAAACAGGGAATAAGGCGGAAGTCACACATCCCACTGCATGTCGAATGTTAATTTCATATCACCCTGACGTATATACTAAGTAATCCCCTAGTTATTAACCCTGATGACTGTTTGTTAAGTATATTATTACGTGAACGATTCGTTGTTTCCCCTGTGAGTTCTTATAACCATGCTAATGGACGATAAACACTACGACGTACTTCGGACGTCGTAAACTGAAATGACGTTTGTCACCCCCGGTTGACTGTAACTAATAGTCAGGGTGTGGGATTGTCAGTCCCGTATAGATCTATACACAAACTCACGCTCTCCCTCCAGGAGACTCTGGTTCCTAAGGAGTAGACTTCCCAGAAGTCGTGTATCACAATGTAGTTCTCTCAACGAATTCACGAATAATACAATGAAAAACTCTTTTTTGTTATTAATATGTATCCTTGTTAGAAAACTGTATTTGTAAAGTTTGTATCTTAAGTGATTGTAAAATTGTTCGTAAGTCTAGTAGTAACAATGTTCGTCATGATTAATGAGTTCTACGTTCAAATGTGTGTTAACGATAAGAAAATATAATAAACCAAATTATATTTTAAAACACCAATTTTTTGTGTTTTACTTGTATTCCCCCCCCCCCTTAAAACTTTAAAAAACTTGGAAAATATAGGGGTATGAACTCAACGTTGTTTATGTGCATGTGCTGGACAGCGAGACTGGAAGGATGACCCTCGAGTTTTTGTATGCGAAGTTAACGGAATCCTAATAATGATTTAACACATATTTGCATTTAAATTAGCAATACCATTAATTATAATGTTAGAAAACACTTGCTTTTGGAAGAAGTGGGTTTTCAGCCTAGATTCCAATTAAGGCTGATTGCGGTCGTGAAAAGGATTACGGTCATGAACTGTTCTCGGCCGTGAACGGTCTTTGAAGGGTTTACGACCTATTCTTGGTGAAATATGAAGATTTGAAGGGTTTACGGCCGTGAACTCAAGAACAACAATGCTTTATTTGATGAAAAGACAGATGTTTGATGCTCCAAAACGAGTTCTAAGGTGGATTTGAGTGATAGATGAAGAGAAAAATTGGGTTTTTCGGGTGATGATTTTAGAGAGAGAGTGTGTGTTTTTTGCCAGAAATGTGTAAATGAGGGGTAGGAGCACATATATAGGCTGGGTGTATGGTCGGTGGTGGGGTCCACCAGCCGTGAACACCAATCAGACCGGATTTTCCTGATTTTCGAAGGAAAACTCGGGTTTTCGTGATTTTGGTTCCGACTCTTGTATAAAATCTATTTATATAAATTAATGATTTTCCAAGCTATAAGAACTTGACAGAACAAAATAAAATTCAAAATTTATTTAACGAAATCGGGCTAACGTTAACGGAAAAAAAGTTTCGGGTTGTCACATCATCCCCCCGATAGAGGGAATTTCGTCCCGAAATTAGGATTCCAAGTGGTTGGTTAAGGATAAGGAAAAGAGGTGGGTACTTTGGTTCTAACTAATCCTTGCGTTCTTTAGTGAATTCAGATCCTTACTGGGTGCTTCAGCGGATCATCACTGTTGGATCTGTTGTTCTGATCTGTGGAGAGTGTGTGGGTTTGACTTGCTTGACTATGTTCATCCAACTGGTAGGATGTCCATTCGTAGTCCTAAGCAGCTTTTTCCCTGAAGTTCATGGTAGGACTCATACCTGGTTCATCTATCATCGCCTTGTGTACACAAGTTGTATATAATTAAGATTGATAAGACGGTCGGATAGGTGGCTCTGCCCAAGGTCCACAACCAGATAAGGAACAGGAGATAGCGCGGAAACACACATCCTAAGTATATAGAATCTTAATTATATACCACCCTAGCGTATATTATTAACATTGGTAGGCTAACTGTATCTGTCCCAAGCCTCTGTTCTTGAAGTTGACTTGTTGCACGAGTGGTATTTCCAAAAGGTCCGCTGGGAATACTTAGGGAAGGTTACAGGAGGATACCATACTCTTCGCATAAGTAATTCGGGGGTTTGAAGCGAGATACAATTCTGAGGTTCGCATCTAGTTTGCCGTTATGAGTGACGAGAGTTTTGTTATTTAGTCGGTTTAAGGCGAAGGGTCTCCTCAGTGACACATGGGTTTGGTATAGTGTGGACTCATTTAAACTAGTTGGGATGACGTCGACGGATCACGTGCTAAGTTAGTTCGGAAGGAGTGTTTTGTTAGAACATTTGTGCATCTATGTGTGTACGTTTCTAGTGCTTTCTGTTTTGACCTTGTTATTACTACCGTGAATGTTTCGTATTGTATTAAGTGTGTACTAACTGAAGAATTGATCTGATGAATGATACTTGATATTATGATCCCTATCTGGTCCCTCTATAATCGCTTGGTGTCTACAAGTCATATATAATTAAGAGTGAGAAGGCAGTCGACTGAGTGACTCTGCCCTAAATCCACAACCAGACAAGGAACAGGAATTTAGGCGGAATCACACACTCTAAGTCTATAGGTTCTTAATTATATATTTCCCTAATGTTTACACCAAGTCATTATAGCATACCAGAAAAGGTATTTAGTTTTTATGTAGACTATGTGCTTTGTTTGGGAGAGGAAGAAATTTCTATAGTTAGGATCTAGTTCGTAAACATACCGCTGTCCTCAGGTGGTTCCGGGGTAGACTCTCCTACAGTGATCATCAGCACTCTTCCCTCTTCACCGGGGATTCTGGCTAATGGACAATCTCTCCTGTAGTGCCCTGTTCCACCACATTCGTAGCAGGTCTGACTCACTTCCTCAAATGGGACCTGAGAGATTGGTCGTGCCGGTGCCCTACAGAAACGGATGGTGTGTCCCTGAAAGACCCACACTTTCGTATTTCTGAAAGACCCAAACAATCATACTTGACAATATAGTTACTCCAAAACATGCTACTTGCATATTCATAAAAACAATATTTTACATTGATAAAGTGATTACAAACGATTGGATACAAACCGACTATTACAAAATGTTATATATTACACAACTACCCAGGATACTATACTTTTATACATACATGATCCCTAAATACAAAAGTAATATTACAACTATTCTAAACCTTTCAACAGTATATGACTACACTGGTTACTAATCTCCTGCAAATTTGTTAAACATTGAGAGGGTAAGCGGTGACGCTTAGTGAGTTCAATAATAGATAAAATATAACGGTATGCCATATATACACTTCAATATGGCAGAAGCAAAGAGGAACAAGGAACACCAAAGGCATATGTTGTGACAACCCGAAATTTCTAACTTATACATTCTTCATTTTTATCAAAGTTAGCCTCGTTTTGCTATTTTGTAATAAAGTTTTACGTCTATATAAGTGCTTTAGGCTTAATATAATCAAGATATGAGTCTTAGGGAGGGTTAGAATGTATGTAGCATCACAAAATCGGGCCAAACACACCATGCAAGGTGTGTGCGGCCGCACACCCGAGTGTGCGGCCAGCCAGCCGCACACAGCCGACCGCACACCCTCCTAGCCTCACACTCCATCCTATATAAAGGACCCTAAGCCAACCTTACACCCCTTTTCACACTCCTTCAAAGCTGGAACATTTTCTCTCAAGAGTTCTTCAAGTTTTCTTCTCCAATCGACAATACAAGTAAGTAAACATCCTTAGATCATTACTACAACACATTAGAAAGCCGTTTCCTCGAGTTTGATCCATGAAATCATCATTCTAGATGATCTTCATGTGTGTACGGCCGCACACACATCATGTGTGACCGCACACACATCTTTTGGTCCTAAAATGGACTTAAACACTCATCTAAGCATCGCATCGGCCAAAACACCTTCTTAGGACCATCAAAAAGCCTTGGAAAATCGATTTGGACACATTTGTATGGGAGTGTGCGGCCGGAAACAAGCCTGGCTGCACACACCTGGCCACACATGCCATGTGCAACCGCACACACCCCTTTAAGGGTCCAAAATGGCAACAAACTCCCAATCCGGCTAAGCAATGGTCAAAACACCTTCCCTAGAACACTCATAAGGCTTGGAAATACGTTTTGGCACACTTCATAGGGAGTGTGCGGCCGCACACATGCCCTGGCCGCACACTCTGGCCGCACACACACTAAACCTTTGGTTTTGTGGCCTTACACTTCAATATAGGACCATACACCCCTTATGTGCAACCATATGTATTGGTAACACTTAGTTCTAAGTGTTTTTATGTCCCTAAGGCATGTCCCTATCACCATTAGTGGTTATATACATTAGATGTATTCATATATGTGTAATTATATGTTAATAGGATTCGTTGTGCTCAAGACTCCAATTGACACCCAACAATCCTATATCGATCTTTCATTCGAGTTACTCACTACAGGTGAGTTCATACCCCTTAATTAACCTTTTAAATGTTTTTAAATGCTTTTATGGGGGGGATACAAGTTGGATCATGATAGTTATCATATCAATCACATGTGATTAATAACTATCAAACTATGGATTTACTACACTTTTAACTGTTTTATCAAGCAAACTACTTCAAAATGATTTCTCGAATGCTTTTACACGTTGAACTCTTTATCAAACTTGTTTTCTAAACTACATCTTTCATTTAAAATTCTGTTATGACCATGTTTTAAACAAAGGTTTTCATGTACTTAAACTATGTTCTAAATAAGGGATTTCCTATACTTTAAAATGTTTATATCAAACAAACTGCTTCTAAATCGTTTTATAAATTGACATCAAGTCATCAGTTCTTATTATTAAACTTTTCAAATGTTTTACAAAACTTCTTTTAAACTTTTATATTATCAATTGCATGCCTCTATATGTATAGTTATATAAGTAATGTTTAAAGGACTTAGGACTACTAACCTGCCTTATTTCTTGTTCCTTGTTTGGTTGTGGACTTAGGGTATCCTGTTATTTGTCCGAAGGTCGTCTAAATATTAGTTATATATTATGTATACATATATAGACATAAAAGTTCTATCAGTCAGTTTGGTACCTTTGGGTAGCAAAGGCATACTTCCATTTATTCATATACCTATATTACTAGTAACTATAATGGGTATAGTTAGGAGATACTATTTACTATTCCTAGTGCAAGGAATCACACAAGAGTCAGTTCATTCATGAGTCTATACGAATATATTACATACTATAGGAAGAGACACTATTACATACCATATATAGAGACACTATTGTATACTATATGAAGATGCACTAGTACATACACTACTCCGCACGGGACTAACCATCCTACACCTGGAGTCTGCTTTTCATTCATTTAGACTTTTCGAGGCGTATTGTTCATTCGATACCACCTGGAGTCTACACTTCATTCATTTAGACATTTCGAGGTGTATTGTTCATTCGATACCACCTGGAGTCTACACTTCATTCATTTAGACTTTTCGAGGCGTATTGTTCATTCGATACCACCTGGAGTCTACACTTCATTCATTTAGACTTTTCGAGGCGTATTGTTCATTCAATACCACCTGGAGTCTATGTTTTATTTCACTTTATAGCCAGCAGTGACACTGCTGAGGTAAAATATTATTTTCCCTATTATAGTTACTTTGTGATTTTATCACATACACGTTTATGTATAGCTATATTTAAATAATAATAGTTATATTAGGGCAAAAACCTTCATTTTTGCAGAGGTTCAAACCTTCTAAACAGTCGGGTCTTGATAGAAGACTTCTTTTATACTAATAGGAAATATGGGATTTTCTAGGGTTTTTCATACTTATACAAAGTTTTCAAAAAACAATTACAAGTCTTTTTCCTTACAGTTTTACAAATCAATGACACTAAAATACTTATGATCTCACCAGCTTTAAAGCTGATACTCGCTTTCAAAATAACTTGTATTCTCAGGTCACCAGTAGACAGGTACGATGACCAGGTTTTGAGAAGACGGAGCAGTCAAGACTCGTCTTTTATTTTGATTTCTTATTATTATCATGTCGTATACTATGAAAGAACACACATGTATTAAAATTTTACTATTAATGCAATGGATGATGTTGTTGCTTGTTTACTACTTTACACTGTTGTGATACTTTACATGATGTCCTCCACCCCATAACGTTTCCGCCGTTCTTGGTTTTGGGGTGTGACAGATTGGTATCAGAGCATTGTTTATAGTGAATCGAGTATATCAACCCATAAAAGATATACAGACTATAAATACAATGGGATTAAAATACTCTGACCAAGAGTTTATACTTTTAAATAATAAAATATTTAACTAAGTATACATGCCGGCATTCATACTAAAATCAGTGTCACAATGACAAAAACAAAAGTATTACGATTGTCGAAATATCACAAGTAAGCTCGGGGATGTATGGTCAGTCCTGGAAGTGGCATAGCCTGATCAACTTGTTGGATTAATGTCTAAGTCCATAACTATAATTGGTAAGACTTGACCCGACCCGGCATGGTCTATTTGGGTTGCATGGCATCATGCATTTGGATAGACTATAATGAGAGAAATAACACTTAAGGTTGGTTAATATATTATAAGTTCTAATATATTAATAAGGTTATTTAATTAGTATTGATCAAGAATTAATTTGGAATTAATTAAGTGATCAAAAGGAGACTAATTAAATATATGTGTTGATTGTGTAAATCATTCATTCTTATATATGTGGGCTTGTGATCCAAGATTACTTATGTTGGACTAAGTCCATGGGGTGACCCATGGATACTCCATGGAGGTTAAAATCCATGGAGCATAAGGAATGGGTAAAGTTATGAGTTACATGGTGTAACCCTAATAGCCACCATATAAAAGAATCACATGGCTCAAGAAATCGTGCACTAATGTGTGAATATGAGGGCTAGACGATTTCAAGGAGTGTTCCATTTCTCTCAAGTCATTCCATGTGCATTTGGTGTTGTGTGAACCATTTGAGGTGTCACACTTGGGGCACTAGGCACTCAAGCTTCATGGAGACAAGCTACATCAAACAAAGGTATGTATTATATCCATTTGATTACCCAAGTATTAAGTATTGTATGCTAGATAGGGTAATACCTTGGAAAGTTCATAATTGCATGTATAATAGAAAAAACATAGATCCAAGGTATTTAGGGTTGCATGTACACTTAGGAGTGTTAGAATGCTCAAAACCCAACAGTGGTATCAGAGCCTAGGCTTGTTTTTTTGTTATACTTGCAAAAGTAGCTGAAAAATCGAGTTGGATGCATATATTCGATTGTTTTGGCTGGAATTGGACTAGGAACATTACCCTAAGATGTTTTTGGACTTATAAACTTGTTTTTGTTGTGGTAATGTTCATACTAATCCAATTTCTAAGATAATTGTCATAATTTCAAGATTTGTATTAGTTTGTATGTTCATGCTAATTTCTTGAAGATTGATGATTTGAATTATCTTGTTCTTATGAGGTTCTTAGATTAATAGAAAAGTTGTGTGAAATAGTTGTTTTCAATCCATTTTAATCTAAGATTTGATTCCAAAGTGTGTTTTTGTAACTTGTCCTCAAGTTATATGAAAAGTCACATTTAAGAATCATAAAACTCATAAAAGTTGGCAAAGGTTACAAAATGAAGAGTCTAGTTCTAATTAAATGGTTTTATGACTCCATAACTTGTCCTCAAGTTATGGAGGTTCAAGAGTCTCTTCATTAAATTAAAAAAAAAGTGTAACCTTAATTAGTTCCATAAGTTACAATAAAAAAAAGTTATTTTTTTTTATTAATTAGTTTAAAGTCTTCCATAACTTGTCCTCAAGTTATGGAACTTGAAGAGTTTTTTTTTTTTTTTTTTTTTTTTTTTTTTAATTAAAACTACTTTAAACTCATAAGTTATGGAATTAATTAGTTTTGAATAGTTTCAAAACTTGCCCTTAAGTTTTGGAATTTGAAAAGTTTTCACTTATGAATACTTTAATTCCAAGTTAGCCCTTAGAATTTTAAAAGTTAAAATTCAACCCTTATACTTTATAATATTATAAATTAATAATATTTATATATATGTATAAGAGTAAAGTCAGTCTTACCGTTAGTAGGCCTCATTCACGAAGCCGGTCTATAAGGGGGTATAAGGTTACTGCCTATAAAATGGCAGTTTAATGGGTGTCCACTCTCACCCACCGCTTCCTTGACTGGTGGAGGGTCGTTAGCCGAACGGGTAGGACAAGGACTATAATTCTCCCTTCATTAAAAGTATTAATGATAAATACTAAGTAACTAAACACTTATAAATTCCCAATCTTAGTTACTTAGGAAAATGTGAATAAGGTGCTAATCCATGAAATTACACTTTGCACTCTGTTTAAACCGTTAGTGGAGCGTGTGTGGTTAACCGGCACACTAACCTGGATTTAACAAAGTAGGCAAAGGGTAACTTAATATTTATCATAGTATCGGTGGAGCTCGTGTGGTTAACCGGCACATCGATTGAGGGGTAAATATTAAGGGTACCAAGTATATTTGCATGGTTACTTCACACCTTGTTTTGTGATCCTCGGCATCCCAGTCACAAAACCTGAAGGGCACACTTGAGATTGAAACATGCCATTGAAAAGTTCAATGAATCTCAAAAGATCTAGGAGTTTCAAATCCAATTAAAAACCTAATTACATTATTTCGTTTTTCATGGTGGAAATTGGTAAATCGTCATTTACCTACCTTCAACTATTTTATAACTCGGATTACGGCATCCCTCTTCCAGTTATAAATAGGTTGTTGGATCCTAGCCTTAATATTTCATATTGGGTGTTATATTAAGGACTTTAAATCAACTATCTTGAATATCTCCCAAAAAGATGTCTGGTCTAGACATTTATGATCTTCCCAAATCTCTTGAAACAAGGTTTCCTAAATGAAGATGATGTCCCATGGATATCATACTTCTTTCACCTCCTCCAATTATTCTCCCTAACCCACAAGTTCCTAAAAAGTTTAAGGTCACTCAAGCCCTATTGGCAAGGCAAGGTCTAGGTGTGATCACATCTTGGAGATGTAGTCACATATTGACAAGCCGGGAGAGTTGGGTGTCAAAGTCTTGAGAAAGTTGGTGGCTCAACTACTTTCTAAGTCACACAGTGAGTTCTTTTGGGAATCCTATGAAACAGACTAAGACAAGACCCTTAATGATCTTATCTATTTGCTAAGATCAACTTCCTAAAACGCTATGGACATTGACAATGATGACATTGGATATCCAGTAAAGCTCTCTCTTCCCAATGGAAAGGGATCGGCCATAGTCAACTCGGTTGACCCAATGGTAAAGAGAGAGGCGAAGTCTGAGATAGTCCCATTATCAAGGGTCCATAGGTAACTATTGCCAAAGGAAGGGGCATTGGTTACGAAGCTGCCAAATTTACCTAAGGATGTTAAAGTCAATAAGTTTGGCTCTACTTCAGGTAAAGTCCATTGTCTAACTCTATTAAGTACATGCTGATTCTGATTGCGAAGATGGATTTCAATCGCATGGTTCGGTGATCAGAATTTTGGGCTATTACTTAAGAGTTATGATATTTATATTGCTTAGGAATAGATAACAACAAGGTTTTCATATGGATTGTAAGGATAAGTTTTTCCGCAAAGTTTTAAAATAAAAGAAAAAGGTTTTGATTTTATTTATTTTAAGTATCCTTACAATGGCATTTGTGAAAAGTTGTTGCTTATAAGATTCCATTGATAGCAATATTGGAAAAATGGATTTGATTCTTTCGGTTGTGGTAGTGTCTAATATTACCAAATAAGGAAAGATTCTCATCACCCGAGGTTCAATTGGACCGAAACTTGGAATCATGCAAGTTGTATAGTATGATGAATGAGAACTTTCAGCTTGGAAAATTAAGACTAATTCCTTATGTGAATAAGGAAAGGACTAAGGGATCGAGTACACATTCTTATGCACTGGTCAAGTCCACCACAAAAGATCAAGAAGACTATTCTTCATGATTTACTTAAGTTCAGCAAATATGGTTATACTTATAAGTTTAAGTATAAGTTTGTAGCATTGGAGAAGTTTCAATGTGAGACAGAACGAATAAGAAGAATCAAAGTATGGCAGAAAGATAAAAGTTTCTCAAATCTGAAAATATGGGAGAGTACTTTAGTATCATGTTTATGATCATCTTAATGATTAAGATACCATATCACAATTGGTCCTCTAAAGTCATCTTAGTGCATTCTTATGACTAAGAAGAGGAGTCATGAATTGTTGAAATGGTTAAATCAAGAAGATGAGTCATACTTCGTTTCAAAACAAGTCTTAGAGTCATACTCCAAGACTATAAGTTGAGTGACATATCTTAAAGAAAGGTTTATAACACTTGTCAAATGTAAGAGTAAAAGTGTCCTACTCTTGTACATTTGAAGTTGGTAAGTTGTGATGTTTTGGATTAAACAAAGACCAACTAAGGCCAATTGTGTGAAGTGTTTGTCTTGATAAAGAATCCGCAGTATCTCTTGAATATTTGGCAAGATAGTCTTATATGTCAAGAGGACAGTGGGAGTCTTAAAGATCCTAAAAAGAATTTCAAGAACTAATCAAGAATAAAACCTGAGGTTCTTTACTAGCACACGACTTGAGGTTTATAACCTATCATGTTGATATATTCTGTGCCCATTCCAGTTAAAGTTGGCTTTGCATAGGAGTTCTGAAAGTTCTCAATTGGTTGCATAATAACTTGGAAGCAATGGCAGGCCCTGTACTGCCAGGTGGCAAGAAGTTAAGATTGCATAAGTTCAGTCCATATGAGTTTGGATTTGTCATTATCCTTGTCTTGTGACTATGGTTTTGATGATTCACATGGATAAGAACACATACACCATAAAATCTAAGGGTCATAAGGTTTCTCTCCGATTCATGAAAATGATGGTGAGGAAACACTTCCACCAAGTAGATTTGAAGCAGATGGCAAAAGGTCTAAACAATTGAGACTATGATTACGGCATCCCTTTTCATAGTTCTGAAATTGTTTAGACACACATGCATGCTATCTAAGGAAAGGTGTATGATTTTGATAAAGTTTTATCAAAGCATCTCGTATCAGAAATCTGAACTTTGGTAAGGAAGTCAATAAAGTATTGATTTCTAGAAGTCCAGCTGATTTCTGAGTACATGTCAAAGCTAGTGGGAGCATAAGTGTTATGCTTATAATCATCATGTTAGTGGGAGCATGATAATTATTGTTAGTGTTGCAAGTTAGCAATGTTAATTATAGAAAACAAAAGTTTCAATTCGTGAGGCTGCAGGGATTGAAAAAGTTGTTTTGCTATAATTAAGGGAGAGGATATACTTCATTTCAGTTCTAAAGGCTTAGATTGAGACCTTAATCATCTTTAGTCAAGAATATATATATGAATTTCATGTTGGATTGGTTCAACTTAAGGAAATTCTATATATTGCGTTCTCAAAATTCGATTATGATTACGGCATCCCTCTTCATAGTCAAATTTTGAAAACATGGCAAATAAAAATATTGTAGCAAAAGACTGGTCTAGAATCATGTCTTTATGTGAGACATCATGAATCGTGTACCATTTGCTTTGGGTACAGGATCGATTGCATGTGCTATAATATTTGTCATTTCTAAATTTTTCCAAACGCCCAGAGGCATTAAGAAGGAAAAAGGTCTAGAATTGGATATGACTAAAATGATTAAGCAATTGTCGAGGACAATCTGAGGTTTACCAAAGATTGGTTGCTCAGGGACAGTTGGAAGTATAGTGCTAATTTTGGAAGGACCATATTGACATATTCTGAAAAGAGGCATCTCTTATTCAGAAGTGATAGTCAAAATGAGAATATGGAGTTGTCTCCATAGGTGGAAGTTATCTGTGTAAGATTAGAAAACTTAATGCAAGAAGCATGTCCAAAGCAATGTACTTTGAATATGAGACTTAGTTTTCATGGAGTTGATCTCCATTGGAATACCTTATAATGACTGTTGACAAGTCTTTGTGACTTTGTACATATTCATTACCGGAGGGTCAGTGCATATAAGTTTAAAATCTAAACAGATTTCGATAAATGATAGGAATTTGAAATTCTCACATTTTTCGATAAGGATTTGGGAGTGTGAAATTAGAATCATTGAAATTATGTTCAATTGGTTTATTTCACAAAGTAAGGATCATAGACAAACATAGTATGCATACTTGGTGTATGGCATGACTAGTGTTTAGAAAACATAGTGTACATGCTTGGAGCATGGGACAACTATTGTTTTAAATTCAAGAATAAAGTTGATAGCTGAAACAGTATACAATGAATAATGTGTAATCATGTGGTGATAAATAAAAGGTGTTTTATTTATGTTCATAGGTTTTGATACCATATTGGATTCAATTATTATTGTGTTTCACTGTGCATGTTTTAACTTCCAGAATAACTAGGTTATTGTTCTGGATGACTAAGTTATTCAAACCATCCACAGTCGGTCATATGTTGGAAGTAGATATGAATCAAGACTGTCATGGGTTGGCTTGTAGAGGTCTAAGATGTTGGACAAAGGGCTACAACACTCATGAGTGCTCATAAGTTCTGAGTATTGGATTCAACCCGCGCTCACTGGAATCACTTCATGGATTTTATCACGAGTGATCATGAGACGATAATATCTTATATTCTTCAAACCTATATATATGAGTTGTTACTATGAGTTGGTTATACATTGATTGCACGAAAACGCATTGGTAACTCGATGTTATAAAACGTGCCTTTGTGTATGATTCAACAAGTAGTAGAACAAGCCATATGAGTCGAAGTTTATCCATTCCTTTTACCTTCGGGATAAAAGCGATATCTGTGGGCCCCTCGATGATTTAAAGATGATACATGTGAGTGCTTGGCCAAGCCAGGACTGATTTGATTTGTTCAATCAGTCAGTCATCATGAATCGAAAATCGGGAAACAACAAATGGACAGAGAGAATGATTGATAATCCATGTCTCAGTCCATATGATATCTAGAATGGAGGAATATATGATCCCTTATCTAATGGACAAGTCATTGATAAAGGTCAGAGTTCATCGACAAGGTCAGAGTTCGACAGAAGCTTTTGAGAGCTACGATTGCTAATCGGTTCCTGAAGTCATACGCAATAATAGTTTTAGACTTATCCAAGTGGGAGACTGTTGGATTAATGTCTAAGTCCATAACTATAATTGGTAAGACTTGACCCGACCCGGCATGGTCCATTTGGGTTGCATGGCATCATGCATTTGGATAGACTATAATGAGAGAAATAACACTTAAGGTTGGTTAATATATTATAAGTTCTAATATATTAATAAGGTTATTTAATTAGTATTGATCAAGAATTAATTTGGAATTAATTAAGTGATCAAAAGGAGACTAATTAAATATATGGGTTGATTGTGTAAATCATTCATTCTTATATATGTGGGCTTGTGATCCAAGATTCCTTATGTTGGACTAAGTCCATGGGGTGACCCATGGATACTCCATGGAGGTTAAAATCCATGGAGCATAAGGAATGGGTAAAGTTATGAGTTACATGGTGTAACCCTAATAGCCACCATATAAAAGAATCACATGGCTCAAGAAATCGTGCACTAATGTGTGAATATGAGGGCTAGACGATTTCAAGGAGTGTTCCATTTCTCTCAAGTCATTCCATGTGCATTTGGTGTTGTGTGAACCATTTGAGGTGTTACACTTGGGGCACTAGGCACTCAAGCTTCATGGAGACAAGCTACATCAAACAAAGGTATGTATTCTATCCATTTGATTACCCAAGTATTAAGTATTGTATGCTAGATAGGGTAATACCTTGGAAAGTTCATAATTGCATGTATAATAGAGAAAACATAGATCCAAGGTATTTAGGGTTGCATGTACACTTAGGAGTGTTAGAATGCTCAAAACCCAACACAACTATGCTGGTCCGAGGAGTGATTAGCATATGCCCAAGAATGGTTGTGATATGGCAACAAGTCTAAAAACTTACCAACACTACCACAATGAAAGCATTAGGAGTATTTTGTGTTACTATAATTACTTAGTTGAGAACTAAAGATCTTCATTAATAGGTCAATAGTTGCTAAGTGGATACACTAAGGTTATATGTAACTAGGATGACATAGACTTAGAATCTGTGAAATTTTGCCTTACCCCCTGTTCCTTATGAATTTGGAGTTAGGGTCACTTATTCGAAGGCCTATCCTGTTTTGATTACATATAACTGGTATGCACTTTACAAATATTGGAGTAACTGATGAAGATCATCATATAATTATCTAGTACGCCTAATAATCATTTCGTTACCCTAATTCTCGCGTAGATAACATGGCTGGACCCCATCCCCACGGCGACCTGTACTTCCCGAACGAAGGCAATGCTGGATGGTTTGGAGAGGAGCCAGAAAATGATCATCCAATCCCTTTGGACGATCACCATGCTGAAGGCTTTTCGGATGGTGCTAAATCCGAAACCAATTTTGAGAACCTACCCCCGATGGCTCCCAATCCAAATCCTAACCCTCGTCCGGCTTTTCAAGGCCCGACGCCTCCTTGGGTAGAATGTTTGGAGACATGGAGCGAAGAGCAAGATCAACCTATGCCGTTTAACGGAGACCGAAGCTTCTATAACCTGAGCGAGGGAAGCTCAGCAGACAGGGTTCTGCCAATCCTGGTCCGCAGGGTTACCCGAAACGACATTCAGGGCAGGACAGCAGTCCATCAAATCACGGAAGTTAACGCCAATGCGAGAATGCATACCCTCCGTACCATTCGTCGAGAAGATGCACGCGAGAGATCTAAGGGAGACCATGAGGCCCTACTACAAGCACTAGCTGAAACTTGAGCCGAAGTCATAGAGCTCCGAGTACACCAGAGAGTGTACGAAAGACACCTGCTAGATATGGAACGTCAACTGGCTGAACTAAGGGTTCACCAGAGGGATGACCGTCACCAGTAAAAGATGCTTTATCTTTCCCTCCTTGTTATAGGGAATCGTTTTCCTGTCTATGCCCTATGTATCACTTTTCTATGTAACTACCCCAGTACCGTAAGTACTTTTAGTTAGACCTTTATGCTGTCAAAAATTTTCTACTCCAGATATGATGTAAGACCTACTACAAGGTCAATTTTTCCCAAACTTATTACATCATAAATATCAACGATATGGACAGTCAGCTAATTTCTGTGTCAACCTTTGTTCAAATACTTTCATCCTACTATCGCTAGAATTCTATCTGAAACTCACTCTAGTCAAGTTATTGAGCTATGGTAATTTAGCTCAGGGATTACTTCCAATTCTTGTCGAAGGTTGGATAGCAATAGTCTTATAACCATTCTATGAACTTACTCCTACTCTTTACTAGGACTGCATCATAGGGATGTAGGTCAAACCCTCGAGAACTTACTCCTACTTTTTACATGAATGGTCGAAATATGTCTAGGTTCAACCATAATCACTCACGAACTCACTTTCTTTTGTATAACAGAATCATGTCGTCACCCAGAAATAACCAGACGAGCAACGAAACCCCTATCCTTCATATCGACGCCGCAACATTCCAAGCCGCGGTAACAGCTGCAGTGGCAGCTGTCGTTGCAATCCTAAGCGCTAACAACGCAAGCAAGGCTGGCAAAGGGGTTGAAAATTCTGATCGTTGTATCAATCCGGGAAGCCAACAAATGATAACAGTCACAGACTTGCAAAGCCGAAAAACCGAGAATAGGAAACGAAAGCGTCAAGCCCAAAAGGAGCGCAAGCAATCCCAAAGACTTGCCATGAAACAGCAACAAGTGACAACCCCTGCCATCCCAACACCGATCAGACCATACGAGGGAAAACTTCCGAAGTGTGACAAGTGTAGCTTTCATCATAATGGGGCTTGCCATGAAATGCAATGCTGCAATTGCCACAAAATAGGGCACCATGCTCGTAGCTGTGGAGCACCGGCACGACCCATCACTCAAGTCCCTGACATCGGAGTCAACCAGGCTTGCTATGGTTGCGGTGAAATCGGACACTTTAAGAGGAATTTCTCGAAAAGGAGGAACAACGAAAGCAACCATGTCCACATAACTCCGACCCGACACATAACTTCCACCACCGATGCTGGTGCTAGCCAGATATGTCACCTATGCGATGAGATAGGACACCTCGAGAAGGATTGTCCAATAACGAAGAACTCTGGCGCAGACGGGAAGATACTAAGGATCACAGCCGCAGGAGAGACTACTCCGGACCCACGTTGAAATACTAGGGCGTTTCGTTATAATAGACTTGTAAACTGTTAAACACTAGTGCAACTCGAGTCTTGTCTTTTGCGAGATCCCGCCAGTCAAGGGACTCTCGTGCTGCGTATACTTGCTTTTGTAGTATACCTTATTCGCAGCAGTAATCTTGTAGTAAACTTAAGTACTGAAACTCTGTTAAAGGTTTCACTGTTGTGTTTTGTCTGTAACGCCTTTATGATCTAGTCTAATGCCTTTATTTCCAAGTGAGTCCGATATTATCATACAGCATGAGTCAATTCGATCCTCACAATACCGGTTTCGTGCGTAAATCTCTTCTCCATAATCACCTTTCTAGCAAAGCCGTCATTCCTGAACTCCGGGGTACTCATGCATACAGCACCTTACGTTTCGTGTCCTTCCCGAAGAAACCTCAGCAAACCTCCCCGGAATACCACTCGTACAGTACGTCAAGTTTAATCCGCAGACCCATACGACTGATCTATCGCTGAGGAATGTATACACAAGGGTGGTATATAATCAAGGTTCTACAGGTTTAGAATTGATGATTCCGCTTTAACTTCTTTTCCTTGTTTGGATGTGAGCTTAAAGAAGAATCATTTATTCAACTGCCTTTTCAACCTTAATTATATACGACTCGTATACGCGAGACTGTGATTGATGAACCAGATATGACTTATGATATTAACTTCAGGACAGAGACTGCTCAAGACTAAGAGTGATCGTGCTGCCATGCGAATAAACTTAGAATTCAATCAAATTCCTTCTCGCCGAGTGAGGACAAGAGATGCAGATAGAATAGAAGCACCTATCCTATTCCTTGCTACAGGAGTAATCGTACTTTCTTTTGGATCTCCCCGATATCTTTCCAGAAGAATTCCCAGGATTACCTCCACAACGTCAAGGTCAACTTCGGAATCAGATTAGTTACAGGGGCTACCCCTGTAATCAAATCGCCCTATAGTCTAGCACCTACAGAGATGCAAGAACTGTCCGGTCCACTTAACGAACTGCTCAGAAATGGCTTGGTAAGGCCAAGTTTCTCACCCTGGGAAACTCCCGTCTAGTTCGTCAAGAAGAAAGACGAATTGTTTAGTATGCGCCTCGACTATAGGGACCTCGACAAGATTACCATTAGGAACCGTTACCCTCTGCCTCGCATAAATGGATCTGATATCCGAGTATCTCCAGTCACGAGTGTTAGAGGAGGATGTCCCGAGGACAGCCTTCCGAACTCGATACGGACGCTACGAGTCCGTAGTGATACCACTCGGATAAGACCATGCGCCCATAGTATTCATGGACTTAATGAATAGAATATGCCACCCTTACTAGGATCAGTTCGTCATTATCCTTATAAATGACTTACTTATCTACTCTCGTAGTAAGAAAAAGCATAGAAAGCATCTATGACAGACTGTGGAAACATTACAATCAGAGAAGCTCTATGTGAAGTTCTCTAAATGCGAGTTTTGGATTCGAAGAGTCGAGTTCCTAAGACACAATGTTAGTGAAGTGGGAATTCATATGGACCCTTCCAGAAATCAAAACCGTTGAGAACTGGTCAGCACCAAAGACGCCTACAGAAATTCGCAAATTTCTAAGCTACGCTGACAAGAGAAGGAAACCTTTGGAATTCCGGGATGAAACCACTTTCCTTTGAAAGTCCCACCCTGGAAGGGCTTGATACGCTTTGGAAAGCGTAGAAGGCTAAATCCAATATACATAGAGCCTTTCGAGATTATTGCCAAAATCGGCCCTGTAACTTACAAACTCAACCTACCCGCGAACTAGTAACGTACATCCTACCTTCCACGTCTCGAACTTGAAAAAGTGCCTATCCGAAGAGACTCTTGTAATCCCACTCGACGAGATCGAGATTAACGAGAGCTTTAACTTCGTGGAAGAACCTGTAGAGATCATGGACCGAGAGGTCAAGCAAACGAAACAAAGCCGCATCCCATTCGTGAAGGTTCGCTGGAACGTCAAGCGAGGACCGGAATTCACATGGGAGCGCGAGGATCAAATGGAACTTAAATATCCTCATCTTTTTACTTAGTTATTTGTAATAACTTAGTTGCTTGAACTCTAATTTTGGGACGAAATTCCCTCTAACGGGGGGATGATGTGACAACCCGAAATTTCTAACTTATACATTCTTCATTTTTATCAAAGTTAGGCTCGTTTTGCTATTTTGTAATAAAGTTTTGGGTCAATATAAGTGCTTTAGGCTTAATATAATCAAGATATGAGTCTTAGGGAGGGTTAGAATGTATGTAGCATCACAAAATCGGGCCAAACACACCATGCAAGGTGTGTGCGGCCGCACACCCGAGTGTGCGGCCAGCCAGCCGCACACAGCCGACCGCACACCCTCCTAGCCTCACATCCAGCCTATATAAAGGACCCTAAGTCATCCTTACACCCCTTTTCACACTCCTTCAAAGCTGGAACATTTTCTCTCAAGAGTTCTTCAAGTTTTCTTCTCCAATCGACAATACAAGTAAGTAAACATCCTTAGATCATTACTACAACACATTAGAAAGCCGTTTCCTCGAGTTTGATCCATGAAATCATCATTCTAGATGATCTTCATGTGTGTACGGCCGCACACACATCATATGTGACCGCACACACATCTTTTGGTCCTAAAATGGACTTAAACACTCATCTAAGAATAGCATCGGCCAAAACACCTTCTTAGGACCATCACAAAGCCTTGGAAAATCGATTTGGACACATTTGTATGGGAGTGTGCGGCCGCACACAAGCCTGGCCGCACACACCTGGCCGCACACGCCATGTGCAACAGCACACACCCCTTTAAGGGTCCAAAATGGCAACAAACTCCCAATCCAGCTAAGAAATGGTCAAAACACCTTCCCTAAAACACTCCTAAGGCTTGGAAATACGTTTTGGCACACTTCATAGGGAGTGTGCGGCCGCACACACGCCCTGGCCGCACACTCTGGCCGCACACACACTAAACCTTTGGTTTTGTGGCCTTACACTTCAATATAGGACCATACACCCCTTATGTGCAACCATATGTATTGGTAACACTTAGTTCTAAGTGTTTTTATGTCCCTAAGGCATGTCCCTATCACCATTAGTTGTTATATACATTAGATGTATTCATATACGTGTAATTATATGTTAATAGGATTCATTGTTCTCAAGACTCCAATTGACACCCAACAATCCTATATCGATCTTTCATTCAAGTTACTCACTACAGGTGAGTTCATACCCCTTAATTAACCTTTTAAATGTTTTTAAATGCTTTTATGGGGGGATACAAGTTGGATCATGATAGTTATCATATCAATCACATGTGATTAATAACTATCAAACTATGGATTTACTACACTTTTAGCTGTTTTATCAAGCAAACTACTTTAAAATGATTTCTCGAATGCTTTTACACGTTGAACTCTTTATCAAACTTGTTTTCTAAACTACATCTTTCATTTAAAATTCTGTTATGACCATGTTTCAAACAAAGGTTTTCATGTACTTTAAACTATGTTCTAAATAAGGGATTTCCTATACTTTAAACTGTTTATATCAAACAAACTGCTTCTAAATCGTTTTATAAATTGACATCAAGTCATCAGTTCTTATTATTAAACTTTTCAAATGTTTTATAAAACTTCTTTTAAACTTTTATATTATCAATTGCATGCCTCTATATGTATAGTTATATAAGTAATGTTTAAAGGACTTAGGGACTACTAACCCGCCTTATTTCCTGTTCCTTATTTGGTTGTGGACTTAGGGTATCCTGTTATTTGTCCGAAGGTCGTCTAAATATTAGTTATATATTATCTATACATATATAGACATAAAAGTTCTATCAGTCAGTTCGGTACCTTTGGGTAGCAAAGGCATACTTCCATTTATTCATATACCTATATTACTAGTAACTATAATGGGTATAGTTAGGAGATACTATTTACTATTCCTAGTGCAAGGAATCACACAAGAGTCAGTTCATTCATGAGTCTATACGAATATATTACATACTATAGGAAGAGACACTATTACATACCATATATAGAGACACTATTGTATACTATATGAAGATACACTAGTACATACACTACTCCCCACGGGACTAACCATCCTACACCTGGAGTCTGCTTTTCATTCATTTAGACTTTTCGAGGCATATTGTTCATTCGATACCACCTGGAGTCTACACTTCATTCATTTAGACTTTTCGAGGCGTATTGTTCATTCGATACCACCTGGAGTCTACACTTCATTCATTTAGACTTTTCGAGGCGTACTGTTCATTCAATACCACCTGGAGTCTACACTTCATTCATTTAGACTTTTCGAGGCGTATTGTTCATTCAATACCACCTGGAGTCTATGTTTTATTTCACTTTATAGCCAGCAGTGACACTGCTGAGGTAAAATATTATTTTCCCTATTACAGTTACTTTGTGATTTTATCACATACACGTTTATGTATAGCTATATTTAAATAATAATAGTTATATTAGGGAAAAAAACCTTCATTTTTGTAGAGGTGCAAACCTTCTAAACAGTCGGGTCTTGATAGAAGATTGCTTTTATACTAATAGGAAATATGGGATTTTCTAGGGTTTTTCATACTTATACAAAGTTTTCATAAAACAATTACAAGTCTTTTTCCTTACAGTTTTACAAATCAATGACACTAAAATACTTATGATCTCACCAGCTTTAAAGCTGATACTCGCTTTCAAAATAACTTGTATTCTCAGGTCACCAGTAGACAGGTACGATGACCAGGTTTTGAGAAGACGGAGCAGTCAAAACTCGCCTTTTATTTTGATTTCTTATTATTATCATGTCGTATACTATGAAAGAACACACATGTATTAAAATTTTACTATTAATGCAATGAATGATGTTGTTGCTTGTTTACTACTTTACATTGTTGTGATACTTTACATGATGTCCTCCGCCCCAGAACGTTTCCGCCGTTCTTGGTTTTGGGGTGTGACAGATGTGAATCATGTGACAAACTTTCCATATCAATCATTGATTTGATTCAAAAATATACAATCAATGAGACATAACAATTTTCATACTTGATATACATCAATAAAGCTTTCGCCCAAATGGCACAGAAGACATACAGCTTCGGATTTAACATTTTGGTAGATTTCAGGCTTATAGCCCTGTCTAACCTTCTGCCAATACCATAGAATAGAAATCATTCTCTTACGGAGACATGTTCTACATGGCCAGAGGCTACATACCAGTACCAATATGAATCTAAGTCCTGTTATTGATCACATGGTCAAAGGTATTTATTTTGCAATTAAAATAACGAATAAAAATAACATGGGAAAATAAACCGGAATAATAACACTGAAAAGCACGTAGCACATATAACACATAACATACAATTGTTCCTATATATTAAACTCACATTGAATAATCGGGGGTTAACATGGTAATTTGTGCAGCACTTCGTTCCTATAAATAGCTTTCTTCTATAAAAACTGGGAGATATATTGAAAATCGGGCTCTGTGAAGGTAGAGCTTCAAACCGAAAAGATAAATTTCTCGGGGTCTTCGGGCACTTCGGGGTGTGTTTCGGGTGCTAAAATTGATATCGGGGCTTTGGGGGATGTCAAAATAGTGAAAATATTGAAAAAGAGGTCAAAATTGCCAATTTCCTAAAAGTACCCGGGCAATCTCGCAGGCCCTCTATTTATAGGGGCGATCTTGCGAGGGTCAGCCGAGAAGGAGGAGTCAGCGAAGGCAGGTGGCAGCCGCGGAGCGAGGCCAGGTGGCGGGTGCGAGCTTCGGACACGCGAAGGGCATGCGGCGCTCTCAGATTGGACCAGCGAAGCTCGGATGCGATGAGTCACCGCGACACGCGTCGGCTGCTACTTCCGGATGAGTCACGACGTCGGACACGTGGCGCCGGCTAGGATCCGATGACGTGGTCGATCTTACCCATGCGAAATTCCTCGGAAATTAAACCAAAATCTTCCGAAATTCATAACTTTCGCATACGGGCTCCGTTTTTGACGTTCTTTATATGCAAGCGTAGGCGGGAATATATTCTACAACTTTCGTTTAGACTTCGTTGGCTAATTTTGAGTTTATTTTTAATATTATTATTTTTAACAGACCAGGACTGGTAAATCTGTTAAAAATTCATAACTTTTTCATCCGACATCCGTTTTCGTCAGACTTTTTACTGTTGTACTACTATTGACGAGATCTTCAATTCTCGTTTAGGTTGTTTCGACTAAAAATCACTCGATCTAAAATTTTAGTTTTTAGTTGTCTAGTGCTAAGCTGAAACTTAGAAAAATCATAACTTCCTCATACGAAGTCAGATTTTGGCGTTCTTTATATCCAAATTCTCGGTTTAACAAATACTACGACTTTCATTTAGATCACCAAGGCTAAAAAGTAGTTTATCAAAAACTCACTTTTTACGTCATTCGGTGCCGTGTCGGTTTTGTCACGGATCTTCGATTGGTCATAACTTCTTCGTTATAACTCGGATTTCGACGAGGTTTTCGCCTAAATGTTTCTAACAAGATTCTTTACAACTTTCAGTAATAAAATTTTAATTACTTCAATTTTATATTTTCGCTAAATTTTACTATTTGGCTTTTAATTGGAATCTCATAAAACTTCCAATATTTTCTGAGTGATTCTAAACATAGTTTTACTTCATTTCTAGTAAAAACTATCTGTTAGAACTCAACAATCAATTTCACATAATATTTCATAATATTATTAACTTTTCAAATTACATAACACGATTTTGAAAACGTGTATGTTACAAATACCTCCTCCTTTTGAGGATTTCATCCCCGAAATCACAACGATTTAGACAAATGAGGATATTTCGCTCTTATATCATTCTTATTTATTTATTTTTATTATTTTTTTTAGTATAATTTGTGCCTCGATGGTGTTTCCACTTGACAAGCACCAACTTCACTTCTTTATTACGTAGATTAGTCGTTCTTTCATTTACGATCTCTTCTACTTAATTTATTATCTAGTTTCACCTCGGATAATGGAATCGTTTCATCATATACGCTCAAGCATTTACGTAGATATCTTACATGAAATACATCATGAATACCTGCCAAATCTTCAGGCAATTCCAAGCGGTACGCTTGTCTACCAATCCTCTGGATGATTTTGAAAGGACCAACAAATCTAGGACTTAGTTTTCCTTTCTTTCTCAAATTTCATAATACCTTTCCACAGGGTTACCTTCAGTATCATCCACTTGGAGTTCTATGGGTCATCTTCTCTTTTCTGTATAGGACTTATGTCCTATGTCTTGCCAACATAATGGCGTACGGCATTTACGACCATATAATGCTTCATATGGTGGCATTTTGATTGAAGCGTGGTAACTGTTATTATACGAAAATTCGACAAGAGGTAAGTATTTATCCCAGTTACCACCAAACTCCAAGACACATGCACGAAGCATATCTTTTACTGTTTGGATTGTTATCTCCGTCTAACCATCTGTCTGGGGATGATAAGCTGTGTTGAGAGCAACTCGAGATCCCAATTCACATTTCATACTCGCCCAAAAGTGAGAAGTGAAGCGAGTATCACGATCGGAAATAATCTTTAGTGGCACACTATGTCTCGCGATGATTTCGTCTAAGTAAACTCGTGCGTATTTCTCCATTAGAACCGTTGTACGTATGGCAAGAAATATGCACTCTTAGTCAGCTGGTCGACAATTACCCAAATGCTATTATTCTATATAGCAGTCTTTGGCAATTAGAGTAGCACCAGGCATATGGTCAATTCGGAATTCTGCTTGCCTATCTGGAGGTATTCCAGGTAAATCATCGGGAAGATCATCAAGATTTTTATTAATAATGGAAACATCATTTACAGTTTTCTTCCCCTTTCTTAAGATATCAACTGCATTAGCCGGATAAGTAGAATATCCCTTCATTATAAATTTATGAGTTTTTAAGAAAGAAGTTATTATTTTCAACGTAGACATAAATAGAATCCTCTTCTTCAATACGGATGCGTACTATCTCTTCGTAGCACAAGATTTTTTTGTGTGGTTCTTTGACAACCATTCCATGTCGAGAATAATATTAAAGTTGGACAAGGAAATAGGAATTAGGTTAGCAAGAAGATTATAACTTTCAATTCCTATAACATTATCTCTATAGACTTTATCAGCAAGTAATGATATATTTCCTATGTTATCTATATGAAATGATTGGACAATTGCGTCACAAGCAATTTGAAAATAATGTGTGAATTTATAAGGCACGAAAGAATCTGAGGCATCACAATCAAATAAGATGTGAGCAGATCTAAAGTTTACGAGAAAATTACTAGTCACAACATTCGAGTCCTAACTTACTTCTTCTGTGGTAATCTAAAATGTACGATATTTAACTTTTGGTTTGCCAAACGATTGTCAAACTCTTCAAACTTCTTACTTACTAGTGGTGCTCAAACCTGCACCCGCTCATCATTCTGTATTGAGCCTTCGATCCTTATCTTTGAGTTAAAACTCAATTCTCATTGCAGACTCCTGCTCCTTCTTGGTTTATAGACTAAACCCAAGATAAGGCCTTTACTTTTGCTATAACAACAACTCGAATGGTCTTATTCTAATGACCTTTGATTTTATAACGCACACGACACATAACGAACCAAACTCTTGTATTAAAATCAGATCGAATAAATCAAGCTGATGGAATAAAGAATACAAAAAGAGTTTGATCAACACGTGGATGCTTCGGAACAGAAAGAATAGCACCACGTATCTCTAATTCGTGCTTTTAGACATACATATCAATTTTGTCAAATGACAGAATATTTCGATTGATTACTAAATCACATATTTCATACTGTAATCCTTCCATGAATAACTAAATTCTTTATCGCCTTCATAACAGGTAACATCTCTAGTTAATGGTTGCTCAATTCTTTAATGAAGATCGTTATATTTCTGTCGACCATCTCCTTCTTGACTGAAGTTTCTTCATTACTTAATACCTGGCTTTCTAAACCAATCAATTTTATCTTTGTAGATTTATATTAATCGGACTCCACTCTTTATGACATTAAGATTTGAACGATAATTATCTTCTTAGTCATTACCGAAACGAAGGTTACGACACACATGAATAAAACGGAATCATTTACTAGCTTCTTGGTAACCTTGTGACTTTCTCTGATCCAAGCGTGAGTCCTGTGCTTCCGATAGTATAAGCCTCTACTACCATTAACACCTACTCATACTCGTCTCAAGTATTGTCTCGCAGTTTTCCAAGTCACCATTCAAAATCACAAAACAACTTATTACACATGAATGTGTTCAAACAAATACATACAACAATTTCTCCTAGACTCAACTAGGGTTTTCGCGTTTCTATCAAACATATCTTGGATTACTTATACTCGTCTTCTAAGATTCTTCTCACGCATATGCTCGATCTAGCATATTCTAATACTTGTTCATAGGTCGATAGAATTTTACTTCCAATTCTTCATATAAATTCTTTCTCGGGTAGTGTCTACTCTGCAAGACATACTACACCCAAAATTTACTCTAGCAGTGTAGAGACAAACAGTTTTCAACTACTTGCATCATCTTCTAACTTAAGTAATTCACCATGCACATTTGTTGGTTTCATTATCCTTCCATGACATCGTTATTCTTGTATCTGAGTAAGTCTAAGTCTACTTTATAGGAGTCTATCCTAAGAAGTCTACATTATAGCTGCATCTCAGCAAGCTCTACTAGCTTCAACTTGGTTCTCTACCATTCCTAACTACAACATTTCTTCTCATACAATACTATGGGTGTATTGTTTCTTCAACTAAGCATTCTACCTTACTTAAACAAGTAAGTTACTTAACCTTTTATTACTAAATGACTTAATTCACCATCATAATCATGTATGTTAAAATCGGCTTAACACACAATGGAACTTCCATGAGGATGTGATAGAAGTCAATCATCACTCAGTATTATTAAATACTAAGTCTGAGCATCCTGTATAAAGTTACTACCTGAACTACATACTACATCACAAAGTCTTGGCCTATTGAGTCTGAAAAAATTCATTAGCCTTTCCTTTGATCTTCATTTAATTCTTCTAAATCTTGTACCACATTAATTTCAATATTGTTGAAGTATTTATCACCATCTTCGGTTCTTCCGATTCTATAAACAATCACTGCTTCAATCTGGACAGTGGTGGAACAACTTCATGGATTTGTACCAACACATTTATCTCGCCCAAATGTGTTTCAAACGTACATCATTCTTCTAAAGATGTTATTATTTCATTAAATTTATACTTTGAATGTACAACACCACTCTATTGGTATTAATACACTATTTACGATTTCACTTGGTAAATATTATTTTACGATATCCCTCGATCGTTTATCTACAAACTTATCGATGTCGACTATCATAAGTCTCATTATCACTTCGAAAAGTTTCATGTAAATTCTAATACATAAATTCTTAGAATTATAAACATAAAATTTTCTCTTCTAAATCAAGGTCAGCAACAGACCGTAAACTTTCTTAAATAATAGCAATAAGGCAAGCAACCTAAGGTGTGCTATATTCATTTATCATTTAGCACATATTAGAATATAAGGCATATCTCCTCTTAATATTCTAGTGCTTGTTTCCATTCAGGTATTCAACCTAAGTATACCAGATACACATCGTATCATCTTCACTTAACAATTCATATTTAAGTCTAGAAATTCTCAAAATTCCTAGTTCACTTAAACTAATTCTCTGAAAATTTTGAAGTAACTTAATATCTTAGAATACTAGGGTTTATCACTACCCAATACCCCACTTAAGTATTTCCTCTGGTTTGTATCCATATACTCCTAATGAATCCGTTCATATATTGAACTTCCAACAGTTTAAGTCTAAATACCAATATGTGGTATTTAGTTCACTTAAACCACTACTTTGATACCATGATTGAAAGACCCACACTTTCGTATTTCTGAAAGACCCAAACTTTCATACTTGACAATATAGTTACTCCAAAACACGCTACTTGCATATTCATAAAAACAATATTTGACATTGATAAAGTGATTACAAATGATTGGATACAAACCAACTATTACAAAATGTTATATATTACACAACTACCCAGGATACTATACTTTTATCCATACATGATCCCTAAATACAAAAGTAATATTACAACTATTCTAAACCTTTCAACAATATATGACTACATTGGCTACTTATCTCCTGCAAATTTGTTAAACATTGAGAGGGTAAGCGGTGACGCTTAGTGAGTTCAATAATTGATAAAATATAACATTATGCCATATATATACTTCAATATGGCAGAAGCAAAGAAGAACAAGGAACAACAAAGGCATATGTGAATCATGTGACAAACTTTCCATATCAATCATTGATTTGATTCAAAAATATACAATCAGTGAGACATAACAATTTCCATACTTGATATACATCAATAAAGCTTTGGCCCAAATGGCATAGAAGACATACTGCTTCGGATTTAACATTTTGGTAGATTTCAGGCTTATAGCCCTGTCTAACCTTCTGCCAATACCATAAAAGAGAAATCAGTCTCTTACGGAGACATGTTCTACATGGTCAGAGGCTACATACCAGTACCAATATGAATCTAAGTCCTTTCACTGATCACATAGTCAAAGGTATTTCTTTTTCTATTAAAATAACGAATAAAAATAACACGGGAAAATAAACCGGAATAATAACACTGAAAAGCACGTAGCACATATAACACATAACATACAATTGTTCCTATATATTAAACTCACCTTGAAATAATCGGGGGTTAAAATGGTAATTTGTGCAGCACTTCGTTCCTATAAATAGCTTTCTTCTATAAAAACCGGGAGATATATTGAAAACCGGGCTCTGCGAAGGTAGAGCTTCAAACCGAAAAGATAAATTTCCCGGGGTCTTCGGGCACTTCGGGGGGTGTTTTGGGTGCTAAAATTGATATCGGGGCTTCGGGGGATGTCAAAATAGTGAAAATATTGAAAAAGGGGTCAAAATTGCCAATTTCCTAAAAGTACCCGGGCAATCTCGCAGGCCTTCTATTTATAGGGGCAAGCTTGCGAGGGTCGGCCGAGAAGGAGGATTCAGCGAAGGCAGGTGGCAGTCGCGGAGTGAGGCCAGGTGGCGAGTGCGAGCTTCGGACACGCGAAGGGCGCGCGACGCTCTCGGATTGGACCAGCGAAGCTCGGATGCGATGAGCCACCGCGACACGCGTCGGCTGCTGCTTCCGGATGAGTCACGACGTCGGACACGTGGCGCCGGCTAAGATCCGATGACGTGGCCGATCTTACCCATGCGAAATTCCTCGGAAATTGAACCAAAATTTTCCGAAATTCATAACTTTCGCATACGGGCTCCGTTTTTGCCGTTCTTTATATGCACGCGTAGGCAGGAATATATTATACAACTTTTATTTAGACTTCGTCGACTAATTTTGACTTTATTTTTAATATTATTATTTTTAACAGACCGGGACTGGTAAATCCATTAAAAATTCATAACTTTTTCATCCGACATCCGTTTTCGTCAAACTTTTTACCGTTGTACTACTATTGACGAGATCTTCAATTCTCGTTTAGGTTGTTTCGGCTTAAAATCACTCGATCTAAAATTCGAGTTTTTAGCTGTCTACTGCTAAGCTGAAACTTAGAGAAATCATAAATTCCTCATACGAAGTCAGATTTTGGCGTTCTTTATATCAAAATTCTCGGTTTAACAAATACTACGACTTTCATTTAGATCACCAAGGCTAAAAATTTGTTTATCAAAAACTCACTTTTTACGTCATTCGGTGTCGTGTTGGTTTTGTCGCGGATCTTAGATTGGTCATAACTTCTTCGTTATAACTCGGATTTCGACGAGGTTTTCGCCTAAATATTTCTAACGAGATTCTTTACAACTTTCAATAATAAAATTTTACTTACTTCAAATTTTATATTTTCGCTAAATTTTACTATTTGGCTTTTAATTGAAATCTCATAAGACTTCCAATATTTTATGAGTGATTCTAAACATAGTTTTACTTCATTTCTAGTAAAAACTATCTGTTAGAACTCAACAATCAATTTCACATAATATTTCATAATATTATTAACTTTCCAAATTACATAACAAGATTTCAAAACGTGTATGTTACAGTCCCCTTCTGAGAAAGTTCTTGCAATACATCTTCCGACACCTTCCGGTATGATGAAAGTTGCACTTATTACATTTAGGGAGGGTTCCAGCATAACAACTGTCAGGTGCTGGTGTGGCTGGGGTCGTGGCAGCATAGGCCGCACCCCTCTGTTGTCCATCGGAGGGCTCTTGTGTTGATTGTCTTTTCTTCCCATTCTCAGACTTTTGGTTATCATCACTTCCTTTGGTTGACTCAGGAACGGGGTCCATTATGCCTTGGCGGATTCCATAGTCCACCAATGTTCGAGCCAGATGTTTGGCACTGTCAAACATAAGAGGTTTCGCTGCTAACACGTTTCCTTGGATTGGAGAAGTTAGTCCCCAAATGTATCTCTCTACCTTCTTGCTCTCTGGGGTAACCATCCCAGGGCATAGTGCAGCTAAATCGATGAATCTATTGGTGTAGGCTACTATGTCTGAGCCTGCCATGGTAAGATTCCATAGCTCTTGCTCTAGTTTCTGTATTTCGCCCCTCGGGCAGTATTCTTCCAACATCATCTCTTTTAGATTTTCCCGGCCCACTACATTTGCCACTGGTAGGGTCAATGACTTGACATGGATATTCCACCATGTAAGGGCTCTGTCGGAGAAGGTGCAGGCAACAAACTTCACTTTGCTCCCATCTGGGCACGCGCATAACTCAAAAATTGACTCTGTCTTCTCGAAGGATTTGGGTCCACAAGTCATGAAGTCTTTGTACGAACACTTCCTTGTGTGTCCGTGGCTAGAGCTGTTGGCAACACTACCCGATCCACCGGTACCACTTGCGCGGATTTGAGTCATGATAGTTGTCACTACGGCTGTTACTGTCACCTGAAAGACAACCGGGTCATACTGAGGAGGTGGTGGCGGTGATGCGTTGTTTTTTGTTTCTATTCGACTTCTTCGGTGGCGTCTTTCTGCCATAAGTTTTAAAAGATGAAACGAGGGTAAGTCCTTAGTGGTTACAAGTCGAGTGTTATCTGAATCGAAGTTATCTTAGTTCTGAGTGTATCATGTTCTGACTCTTGCAACAATTCATAACAGAGGTCTATGCAAAATAGACTTATGAATTTTTTATAGTGATTACTCTCTTAGAGAAGTTCTGTGACCTGATTTACTGTTACTAGTTGATATAATAAAGGCGATAAGAATAACACATAGTGTGAGCAGTGTAATCACTAACTCACTAGATTGAATTAGTTAGTTAATTATTAGCGTGACGTATAAGGTGCTCTACCACCTTGCGCACCTCGTGAGTGGTTTCCTGTGTTTTCTGTCCTAGTTATGATGGCCCTGAATTCAGCTGTGGGGATTTGTTGTCTCTGGAATTTCTCAGGGTTTTCCTATTCTCAATAGTTCATGCTTCGGGTTCTATCACAAATCTCCACTACTTCCTGATGGAAGATTTGTCTCCTCGTATGATTCCTTCTCGGAATCCACTTTATGAATCCTCTCTTATTCCTCCTTGACCTCCCTGGGTGGTTGTAGTGGAGTGGCTATATCTATCTAGGTTGTTCGTGCGAGAATGGGAATGTCTAGAGAATCATATGATATTAAGTAAAACCTTTCTTCTGAAGTTATTAATGATCCAAACTGGGTCCTCCTATAATCAAGCAGTACATGCAAGTTGTATATAATCAAGATCAAATAGACCTTTGAATAGGTGATCCTACTTTAAAATCACAACCAAACAAGGAACAAGTAGTAGAGCGAAGATCACCAATTCTAAGTCTATAAGATCCCAATTATATATAACCCTGGAAGCATGCACTTCGCAACTATAGACCTGCCAGTAAGGGTCTTTTAGTTTTCATATAAGTTTGTTATAGTGCCTAAAATACTCCTATAGTATTTTATCTTTATGTCTTGTTCTAGAGATCCTTTGTATATAGAGTTAGGTAAGTTTTAGGCTTATTGCATCACTACCATCACTCCCAAACACATGTTGGTTGTATCTCAAATAAATATAGTTGATCAGGTAATATTTATTTCAGATATGATTACATAACTACCTAGGTTTGACTGTAGTGTCCAACATCTAAATACTTTTGTTTGTTTCGTTCTTATTTGTTCTTATTGTGATACTTGTTCTTAGTATGTATGATTGTTAGTATACTTCTCGTAAAATACTTATATTTTAAAATTATACTTTTAGTCAGAGCACTTCGGCCCCATTGTATTTATAGTTGTATATCTTTTACTGGTTGATATACTGAGTTCACTATAAACAATGCTCTGATACCAATCTGTCACACCCCCAAACCGGAACGGCCGAAACGTTCGGGGGCAGAGGACGTCATGTATAGTATCACAACAATTGAATAATAGTAATCAAAGCAACAATAACCATTGGATTAATAGAATAAAGTTTACATTGTTTTCGAATCATATATAACTTACTCCAAAAGTAAATAACAAGTAAAGACTCGAAGCTACTATGCTCTATCTTCTTGAACCCGGTGTGTGTACCTGTCTACTAATGTCCTGAGAATACAAGTAGGTTTTGAAAGAGTATCAACATTTAAGCTGGTGAGTTCATAAGTGTTTTGTTTTAAAAAGCAGGTTCTATGTTCTTGAAAAGTTCATTGTGTTTCTCCAGAAAACCTTATAATTTCTGATGTAATGAATGTCAAGTAAAAAGATTTGTACCAGTTTCCTTCTGCGAGTACTTAGTGTATACAAATCATATACAATCCAGATCGAACAAACAATCGATTGTGTGGTTCTGCCCAAAGCCCACAACCAAAAAAGGAACAGGAAATGAGGCGGAGGCCACACATTCCACTGGTTATCGGATCCTCATGTACATAACCCTGAAGTATTCACTAGATACTTACAAAGTTGACTGTATTGGTTCTTTGAATTCTGCTGAAAGTTTTCCTCAAGAAAATCCAATATTTTCTTAGTAAAAGTATGATAATACCAACTCTTTCTATAACCACTTAGCTCACACTAGCTATGTATAAACCAATATCGAACATACAGTTAATTGTGTGGATCTGCCTTAACCCACAACCAAACAAGGAACAGGGTATGAGGCGAAAGTCACACATCCCACTGCATGTCGGATGTTAATTTCATATCACCCTGATGTATATACTAAGTAATCCCCTAGTTATTAACCCTGATGACTGTTTCTTAAGTATATTATTACTTGAACGAGTCGTTGTTTCCCCTGTGAGTTCTTATAACCATGTTAACGGACGATAAACACTACGACGTACTTCGGACGTCGTAAACTGAAATGACGTTTGTCACCCACGGTTGACCGTAGCTAATAGTCAGGGTGCGGGATTGCCAGTCCCATATAGATCTATACACAAACTCACGCTCTCCTTCTAGGAGACTCTGATTCCTAAGGAGTACACTTCCCAGAGGTCGTGTCTCACAATGTAGTTCTCTCAACGAATTCACGAATAATACTATGAAAAACTCCTTTTTGTTATTAACATGTATCCTTGTTAGAAAACTCTATTTGTAAAGTTTGTATCTTAAGTGATTGTAAAATTGTTTGTAAGTCTAGTAGTAACAATGTTCGTCATGATTAATGAGCTCTACGTTCAAATGTGTGTTAACGATAAGAAAATATAATAAACCAAATTATATTTTAAAACACCAATTTCTTGTGTTTTACTTGTATTCCCCCCCCCCCCCCCCTTAAACATTAAAAGCTTGGAAAATATAGGGGTATGAACTCACCGTTGTTTATGTGCATGTGCTGGACAGCGAGACGGGAAAGATGACCCTCGAGTTGTTGTATGCGAAGTTAACGGAATCCTAATAATGATTAAACAAATATTTGCATTTAAATTAGCGAGACCATTAATTAAAGTGTTAGAAAACACTTGCTTTTAGTTTAGGAATGTTACCGAGACTCGATCGAAGTGGAACAAGTAGGTTTTCAGCCTAGATTCCAATTGAGGCTGATTGCGGCCGTGAAAAGGATTACGGTCATGAACTGTTCTCGGTCGTGAACGGTCTTTGAAGGGTTTACGGCCTGTTCTTGGTGAAATATGAAGATCTGAAGGGTTTACGGTCGTGAACTCAAGAACAGCAATGCTTGATTTGATGAAAAGACGGATGTTTGATGCTCCAAAACGAGTTCTAAGGTGGATTTGAGTGATAGATGAAGAGAAAACTTGGGTTTTTCGGGTGATGATTTTAGAGAGAGTGTGTGTGTTTTCAGCTAGAAATGTGTAAATGAGGGGTAGGAGCACATATATATAGGTTGGGTGTATGGTCGGTGGTGGAGTCCACTAGCCGTGATCGATTTATGGTTGTGATCGGGTTCACGACCGTAATTTATATAACGGAATCGGGCTAACGTTATCGGAAAAAAAGTTTCGGGTTGTCACACTAGATCTGAAGATAAAGGTTCAGATCTAAAAAGAAAGAAGTCAGATCTTTCATCCAACATAGATTTCAAAGTATAAAATATATATACCGCTTAGATCTGAAAAACAAAGAAGTTTAAATCTTTCATCTAGCACAGATCTCAAGTAAATATGCACACATAGCGCGTAATTTATATAAAATACTTCATATCTATGTGTAAGATGAAAGTAACTATGCACTCACCTCATAAGGAGTGATTCGGACAGCACTTCGTTTCTTAAAATAATTTTCTTCGACGAAACCGGGAAGTTTGCTTGAAAACCGGGCTCCGCGCGAGCAGAGTTTCAAGTCGAAAAACTCTTTTTCTCGGAGCCTTCGGGAGCTCCGGGGCTTCCTTCTGGTGTTAGGGGGTACCCTAGGATTTGGGGGGTTTGGAGGATAGAGAGAGAGTGTAGAGAGAGAAAGAAAGGTTGAATTTGGTGTGAAATATGTGCTTCCTTTGCAGCCTTTTTATAGCGAAGCGAGGCCTCGGTACGCTTGGCGTACCTTGGACCTACGTTGCGCGTAATGGGGCACATGTTGGTTCCTCGGTGGTACGACGTGGCTTATCTCGGACCGCAGAAGGCTAGAACGTGGGGCGTGGCTTCGGTGTACGCGGGGCGTACTCGTACGCAGGGCGTCCTTCGGGTACGCTGGGCGTACCCCTCGCACCCAGTTCGTGATTTTTCCATTTCGACTTCAAAAATTCATAACTTTTGCATACGACCTCCGTTTTTGACGTTCTTTATATCCACGTGTAGGCGGGACCGCACTCTACAACTTTCATTTAGACTCTGTCGGCTAATTTTGAACTTATTTTTAAAGTTATATTTTTAACAGGCCTGGACAGGAAAAGTCCGTTAAAAATTCATAACTCCTTCATCCGACGTCCGTTTTCATCTATCTTTTTACCGTTGCTCTACTATTAACGAGATCTTCGATTCTCGTTTAGGTTATGTCGGCTAGAAATCGTTCGGTCTAATATTCGAACTCCGGGCTGCACACTGCTAAGCCGAAACTTAGAAAAATCATAACTTCCTCATACGAAATCAGATTTAGGCGTTCTTTTTATGCACGCTCTCGGTTTAACGAACGCAACTACGACTTTTTTTTAGATTGCTAAGGCTAAAAAGTATTCTATTGTAAATTCACTATTTACGTCACGTAGTATCGTGCCGATTCTGTCGCGAAACTTCGACAGGTCATAACTTCTTCGTTATAACTCGGATTTCGGCGTTCTTTATCTCTCCGAAATCCTTGTCACGACCACTACAATTTTCTTCATAGATATTGTGTAACATCCTGATTTCCAGGTATTATCTTTTGATCATTTATTTTGAGTTAAAGAGAGGGACTCGACGAGTTGACGCTTAGACTCGTCGAGTAGGATCGCGATTGCTGACTGGATTAATGAATGGACTCGACGAGTCGGAAATGGTGGACTCGACGAGTCCGCGCTGTGGGCTGAAACCCTAAATCCCCGGGACTGCACCCTATTTAAAGGAACTTATGGCCCTTATTTGCGGCTACCTTCGTCCTTGAGAGTACCAGAGCATCTGTGAGTCTTGTGAGTGAGAAAGGAGGCCATTGTTCACCATTTCTTGTGTGTTTTAGCAAGAAGGAAGGGGGAAGGACAAGCCAGGCGGGTTTGGGAGTTTGGATCTACTTCCATTTGACCAGAGGAAGCTGTTGGAGGTATCAATCTGTGCTTATTCTTGTATTTATGATGATTTAGTTGAATCTAGGGTTTCTTTATGCATTATTTAGCTTGAAGGCGCCGACATGATCAGTACACACTTGTGGAGTTTTTATGTATTGTGATCTTGGGATAAATTTTATGGATTTGATATGTGATACATTGAGATTGATAATATTTATGAATGAAATTATATTTTTAAAAGTGAAAAATTGTTTGGAATTTACGTTGTTATAAGTTGGTATCAGAGCCTTGGTTTGATGGATTCGGATGCACCTTCGGGCGCATCTGAACTCAAACTGAGGATTTGAGAAGCCTTTCGAAATAAAACAAAATTTTTTTAAGGGAATAAAAGGTTTGAAAAGAGCAGAGCAGATCAGTGTGTACGATAAGCCAGCGCCCGAACGGTGATTTCCCAAAATACCCTTATATTATGTGTTATGAGATATGATATGATATGTTATGCATGGTAGAGTAGGCTAGGTATTCTTATTAGGACTAGAGTGGCCTGACTCGTGATGCCTTAGCCTAGGGGTTTTGCTGCTGGGAGATGCTTGAGAATGAGTAGATAGCAGCGAGGAGCTTATGAGAAGTCTGCTAGGGAGTAGCCTATGCATAGTGAGAGTAGAGTACGTGGGATTTGGGATCCTAGGAGGAGGACTTGGGGTGAATACTGATGCGGTGTGGACGGTAGTATTGGGCCCGTACTACTGAAGACATCGGATCAGTGCGCAGTCCAAGTAAGAATCCTTAGGGTACTAAGGAACAAATAGGGCTGAGTTGCCGAGTGTGAGTATGCTCGAGCGAGTCTATGATATTTCTTATGTTGTATTTCAGAGACATCATGGTTGGGACACGCCACAGACCAGAGACCAGCGGTGTGAGTGACGAGGAGCTTCGTCAGATGATCCACGAGGAGGTGGCTGCGGCTATCCGCGCAGATATTCCGGAGATATTTGGGTCTATTAAGACCACATTGATTGAGACCTTTGATGAGAGATACGCAGCGGTTACAGAGGCTGCAGCCGCTGCAGCTACCGCAGCTGTTGCTGCTGCTAGACCTCAGGGTGGTGATGCGTTGCTGTTCCGGGAGTTCAGCAACACGAAACCACCAGAGTTTGATGGGACGCAGGATCCGATTGTTGCGATGAGATGGGTTTCTGACATCGAGGGATGCTTCTATACGTGCTCTTGTCCGGAGCATCTGAGAGTTCGGTTCGCGCTAAACCAGCTTCGCTTGGAAGCGAAGGACTGGTGGAAGTTTGTGACAGTGCACTATTCTTCTGTAGAGCTTGCCGCAGTGACCTGCGAGAGGTTCACCTCTATGTTCCGTGATGAGTACGTTCCCCCGGTGGAAAGGGAACAGTTGGCCCAGGAGTTCTTGACCCTCAAGCAGGGTACTGAGTCTGTTACTGTGATCACCAGGATGTTCCATGAGAGGGAGATGTTCTGCCCTGAGCACGTGTCTCCCGAGCAGGCACGCATGAGTCGGTATTTGAGCATTTTGAGGAGAGACATCCGCGAGTTCGTGGCGAACTCGTCGTACCGGACATTTTCCGAGCTTCAGGCGAATGCTCGGAAGAGGGAGATAGAGCTTGAGACTCGGGCTAGGGAGGTGGCGGAGTCTCAGGAGAGGGATCGGCGACTGGCACAGTCCCAACCGGCAACCAAGCGGGCCAAGCCCGCCGATTCGAGATCAGGGAACCAGAAGGGCCGCACTTGTGGCAAGTGCGGCAAGGGTCATGAGCGGATTTGTAGAGCAGGGTCTTGCTACAAGTGTGGCAAGGAGGGGCACATGGCCAAGGATTGCCCCAAGGGGTTTGCAGTCTGTTTCCACTGCAACCAGACCGGACACCGGAAGGCCGAGTGTCCGCAGCTGCGGAGGTCAGCACAGGGAGCATCGCAGGGATCTGTCCCTGCTACTGTACGAGCTACCAAGAGTCAGTGGGTGAAGGCCGAGGCACTGAAGGCACGAGGGAGAGCCTTCCAGTTGACAGCGGAAGAGGTCCGCGCAGCGCCCGATGTCGTGGCTGGTACGTATTCTTTCATGTATTTATTTTAAGTTTGAGATATTGTGCTTATATTATGACATGCGTAGGTACTTTTCTTGTGAGTTTTGTACCTGCCTTGGTGTTATTTGACTCGGGTGCGAGTCGATCTTTTGTATCATTAGCCTTTAGTCAGCACATCATTATCCGTCGAGAGGCGTTGAGTCGACCTCTGCGAGTTTCCATAGCTGACGAGAGAGCGGTGTATGCCACTGATGTGATTCGAGTATGTGTACTCGAGATCTTCGGCGTTGAGTTTCCGATTGATTTGGTCCCGATTGCGATGGGAGATGTCTGTGTCATCGTGGGCATGGACTGGTTGAGCAGATTTGGAGCGGTTATCGACTGCGAGCGACAGCTGGTGACCATACGAGACCCTAGTGGGGGAGTTCTTACGGTGTACGGCGAGGGTACCCGTTCTGGGTCAGCGTTTTGTTCGGCCGCTAGAGCGAGGCAGAGCCTACAGCAGGGCTGTAGTGGGTTTGTGGCTTATGTGATGGATACGAGGTTGGATGCGGAGAGGCCGAGATCGGTCGATAAGGTTCCGATAGTGCGTGAGTTCCCGGATGATTTCCCCGAGGAGTTGCCGGGTGTGCCTCCCAAGAGGCAAGTAGAGTTTCGTATCGATTTGGTTCCGGGGGCAGCGCCTATTGCTAAGGCGCCCTATCGCCTTGCGCCTCCAGAGATGCAAGAGTTATCCTCGCAGCTTCAGGAGCTGCTGGGAAGGGGTTTATTCGGCCGAGTAGCTCGCCATGGGGAGCGCCGATCCTTTTTGTAAAGAAAAAGGATGGTTCACACCGGATGTGCATTGATTACCAGGAGTTGAACAAGTGAACGGTCAAGAACCGTTACCCCTTACCGAGGATCGATGATTTGTTCGATCAGTTGCAGGGAGCGTCTTGGTTCTCCATGATCGATCTGAGGTCTGGATATCATCAGATGAGAGTGCGTGATGAGGATATCCAGAAGACGACGTTCAGGACTCGTTATGGGCATTACGAGTTCGTGGTGATGCCTTTCGGGCTCACCAATGCAGCGGCGGCGTTCATGGATCTCATGAACAGGGTGTGCAGACCAATGTTGGATCATTCGGTGATAGTGTTCATTGATGATATATAGGTGTATTCGAGATCCAGAGAGCAGCATGAGGAGCATTTGAGGGAGATCCTTGGAGTTCTGAGATCGGAGAGGCTTTACGCCAAATTCTCCAATTGTGATTTCTGGTTACGAGAGGTCCAGTTCCTGGGACATCTCGTTAACCAGAATGGGATATTGGTCGATCCGGCCAAGATTGAGGCGGTGATGAGTTGGGAGGTGTTGATATCCCCCACCGAGATCAGGAGTTTTATGGGGTTGGCCGGCTATTATAGGTGATTTATTAAAGATTTCTCCAAGATTGTCGTTCCTCTCACCAGGTTGACCCGGAAGGGCGTGGGTTTTAGTTGGGGCCCAGAGCAGCAGGCCTCCATTGAGACACTTCGCCAGAGATTATGCGAAGCCCCGGTGTTAGCCCTTCTGGAGGGGATGGAGGATTTTGTAGTGTATTGTGATGCGTCGATATCGGGAATGGGTGCGGTGCTGATGCAGAGAGGGCATGTGATAGCATACGCATCGAGGCAGTTGAAGCCTCATGAGGCGAGGTATCCTACTCACGATCTGGAGTTGGGGGCTGTGGTGTTCGCCCTCAAGATCTAGCGTCACTATCTGTATGGGGTCCGGTGTACCATATACACGGATCACAAGAGCTTGAAGTATTTGATGGATCAGCCCAACCTGAATATGCGCCAGAGGAAATGGATGGATGTGGTAAAGGATTATGAGTGTGAGATCCTGTATCACCCGGTCAAGGCTAACGTTGTAGTCGATGCCCTGAGTCGTAGGACGGAGAGTGCCTCGATACGTGATGTATGTTTGAGGTTGACGGTGATGACTCCAGTATTGGACACCATTCGGGAGGCTCAGGTTCAGGCCATGAGGCCGGAGAACCGCAAGAGAGAGCGGGTGATCGGGAAGGTGCCTGAGTTCATTGCCGATAGCCGAGGGCTTATGACCTTTCAGGGTCGGATTTAGGTGTCATTTGAGGGTGGGGCACGTACCATTCTGATGGAGGAGGCGCACAGATCGAGGTTCTCGATCCATCCCAGGGCCACTAAGATGTATTTGGACCTGAAGAGAGACTATTGGTGGCCCTGTATGAAGAGGGATGTTGTGTGGTTCATGGAGAGGTGCTTGACCTGTCGCACGGTTAAGGCCGAGCACCAGCGTCCGCATGGCAAGTTGCAGCCACTTGAGGTTCCCGAGTGGAAGTGGGAACAAATTTCCATGGATTTTATCACCAAATTTACGAGGACTGCGAGGGGTGTCGATGCAATTTGGGTGATCGTTAACCGGCTGACGAAGAGCGCTCATTTCCTTGCCATCAGTGAGAGCTCTTCCGCAGAGAGGCTGGCAGATTGTATGTGAGAGAGGTGGTATCGCGGCATGGAGTACCGATCTCGATTGTGTCAGATCGAGATGTGCGATTCACTTCCAGGTTCTGGAAGAAATTCCATTAGGAGTTGGGTACGAGGCTGCATTTCAGTACCGCATACCACCCACAGACGGACGGACAGAGTGAGTGGACGATTCAGACGCTGGAGGACATGCTTCGAGCATGTGTATTGGACTTTGGAGGAAGTTGGGACACGTATTTGCCGTTGGCTGAGTTTTCTTATAACAACAGCCACCATTCGAGTATCGGTATGCCTCCCTTTGAGTTGCTGTATGGGAGGAGGTGTCAGACTCCTATCTGCTGGGGAAAGGTCGGGCAGCGGGTGTTGGGTAGCATTGAGTTAGTGCTTCAGACGACAGAGCAGATACAGCAGGTCAGGCAGAGGTTGTTGACAGCTCAGAGTCGCCAGAAGAGTTATGCGGATAGGCGACGATCCGAGTTGGAGTTTCAGGTGGGAGATTCCGTACTCCTGAAGGTATCTCCTTGGAAAAGGAGTGATCTGATTCAGGAAGAGGTGCAAGCTGGGGCCCCGGTACATTGGTCCGTTCAGGGTGACCGCCAGGGTGGGCAGGGTAGCATATCGTTTGGAGCTACCTGCGGAGTTGGGTCAGATTCATGATACATTCCACGTGTCTCAGCTGAGAAAGTGTATAGCCGACGAGTCGGCGGTGGTGTCGTTGGAGGATATTCAGGTGAATACGAGCCTGAATTATTTTGAGAGGCCAGTTGCGATTATGGATCGAAAGATCAAGGTTCAGAGGAACAAGGAGGTGCCCCTGGTTCAAGTCTGGTGGCAACATCGGAGAGGGTCCGAGCTGACTTGGGAGCCGGAATTGGAGATGCGGGAGCAACATCCAGAGTTGTTTGCAGGGCAAGACTTCGAGGGCGAAGTCTGATTCTAGTGAGGGAGAATTGTAACATCCGGATTTCCAGGTATTATGTTTTGATCATTTATTTTGAGTTAAAGAGAGGGACTCGACGAGTTGACGCTTAGACTCGTCGAGTAGGATCGCGATTTCTGACTGGATTAATGAATGGACTCGACGAGTCGGAAAGGGTGGACTCGACGGGTCCACGCTGTGGGCTGAAACCCTAAATCCCCGGGCGTGCAGCCTATTTAAAGGACCTTATGGCCCTTATTTGTGGCTACCTTCGTCCTTAAGAGTACCAGAGCATCTGTGAGTCTTGTGAGTGAGAAAGGAGGCCAGTGTTCACCATTTCTTGTGTGTTTTTGTAACGCCCGTAGATCCGGGCTAGTCAATTTAGAGATAATAGGGGTCAAAAACGACTTTTCGACAAAAGATTATTTATAATAGATAATATTAAAAAAGTTGTAGAATATGTCTCAAGAGTTCCGTACATATAAAGAACGCCGAAATCCGAGTTATAACGAAAAAGTTATGGCTCGTCGAAGTTTTACGGCAAAACTGGCACGACACCGGGAAGCGTAAATAGTGAATTTACGATAGAGCGACTTTTAGCCTTAGTGATCTAAACTAAAGTTGTATAAAACGTTAAACCGAGAACATCCATAAAAAGAACGCCCAAATCTGACTTCGTATGAGGAAGTTATGATTTTTCTAAGATTCGGCTTAGCAGTGCACGACCCGAAACTCGAATTTTAGTTCGAGCGGTTTTTGGCTTACGCGACCTAAATGAGAGTTGAATATCTCATTAATAGGAACTCAATGGTAAAAAGACAGACGAAAACGGAGTCCCTATGAAGGAGTTACGAATTTTTCGTGGTCATTTAACAGTCTAATCTCCTCCTACTGTTAAATTTAAGATTGGTCGAGAATTAGCCGATGGAGTCTAAATGAAAGTTGTAGATATTGTTTTTACCTACGCGTGGAAAAAAAGAACGTCGAAAATGGAGCTCGTATGCGAAAGTTACGGGGTTTAGAAGTCGGCAGGGTGTTGCTGCAAAAGGGGTAACGTGGCTGAATATGGGCCAAGGCTTTCTCCCCAAGAAAAGCCTCAGGTGATGACACATGGCACTGACTCGGCGAGTCAGTGAACGGACTCGGCGAGTCCATCAGGATTTCACACTATAAATAGAAGTGTCGGGTCATGCCATTTCCTCACACATTCAAACCCTTCTTTCTCTCTCTAGAACTTCTCTCTAGCCCCCCTTAAGCCCCCTAAAGTCTAGGTAAACCCCCTAGCACCCGAAGGAAGCCCGAGGCTCCCGGAGTCCCGAGAAAAGAGCCTTTCGGCTCAGAAACGCTGCTCTAGCGAATCCCGGTTTTGAGAAAAACCCGCTGTAAGTGAGCTACGCCTAACCTGTCTTTAGTATAACTTATGTTTCAATATAGTAATGTTATTAGGACCTTATAATAAGTACTTGGGCTATTATTATGGGTTATATAAGTATCGTTTAACGCTTATATAATGGTAATAATAGCTAGACTATTAATTTGTCTCAGTAAATATTAGACTAAACTCTAGTGGTAATGATACTAGGTTTTGTTCGAGGAAAATTGTTTTGGGATAACGAAGTGCTGTCCGAGTACCGAGTCACCACCTAATCAGGTGAGCGCATAGTTACTTTCATCTTACACATAGATATGAAGTATTTAATATAAATTATGTGCTATGTGTGAATATTATCTGTATACTTGCTATCTATGTTGGATGAACAATTTTATACATGTTTTAAATGATTTAAACTGTATATGTATTTTATATCTACAAAATATGTTGGGTAAACATGGGTAGATGAAATATGAGTCGGATGATGAGGTGAGAGGTGAAATAGACCATGAGGTGAGGGTGATAGATGGACGATGTGAGAAGCCTTTTACCCAAATGCTGGCCCGGTCATCTAGCAGAGTATGGATGACAACCACGGACTATTCTAAACAGTCCAGTGGAACACTAGTAGGCTCGCAACCTGTAGGTGTTGTGAACGATGCGTTCACCGGTGTACTCTAAAAACCCATTGACATGTATTGCGAGTGGATTTCTCAGAAACGATACTGTTGATAAACGAAATAGCCCTGGCAGCTATGGATTTAGTGCCTGTTGAGTAAACCCTGGCAACTATGGATTTAGTGCCTGTTGAGCAAACCCTCGCCACTATGGATTTAGTGCCCGTTGAGTAAACCCTGGCAACGATGGATTTCGTGCCTATTCCTTAGGATGATCCTTAGGAATGAATGAACAAGAAATAGTTGATTCTTAGGGTGGATCCTTAAGAGTAAATAAGATAATGGGGATGGGTAATTGGGTTAATTGTTTAATGATTAAACATAATAACTATATTATTGTGGGTTGAAAACCCTATCTACTCACCAGGTTTCCCAACCTGACCCACTCAGTTTATTTGTATCACAGGTGTCGATATGAAGTTACATTGCACTGAGAGATTTAAAAGGGATGTAGATCACTAGTGTAAATAAATGTAAGTTCTGTTTATGCTTATGTTCCTGTATTGACGATGACATCCCAAATGTTTTAAAATGAATAAAAATACATTTCTTCGTAAATACTTTGATAATGTATTTATCATGTTTTTCTGGGAACAAATTCCGCAACATTTTCATTAAAAGAAGTACTCTGATTTTTATAAAGCATAAACAAAATCGGTATTTTCTGGCCGTGAAAATGGGGATGTCACAGTTGGTATCAGAGCATTAGTTTAAGCGAACTAGGAATATGGATTTATTTCTAGACTTAAACTTAGAATGCTAAGCAATGATTGTGAGGAGTGCGTCTAATAAAATTTAGGTAATACACCTGAATAGACACAAGCACTAGCTTATTTAGGGAAAATACCTAACATGCTTTTATGTGCTAAATGATTTATGATATGCATTATAAGATCGGATCTATGGTCTATTGCCGACCGGATCTGGAAACTTTATGTGTTCAGATTTCTAAACGTTTAAATATGGTATTAGAACTGGCATGTAACTTTTCGGAGTAATAAGGAGGATTATGCGTCTAAATCTTCTCTATCTATATTCTCGTCTCGATGCGCTGAACGCATGCTTCCGTGAACGTAACGTCATGGTGAAGGCTCGTAGCAAATTGAGTAAATGGAGGAAATGAAAAGGCTTATGATAGTGAATGACACCTATCGGAAGATATCGTAAGAGTGGTATCTTGCCTTTAGAATATGTATGGTAAAATAACAGTGTGTTTAGAAGAGTACGGTACGTCCGAAGTACACCTTCGATTGGCGGGATGATGGAACGATTGGCATAATTCCTGAAGTTGTCCCATCGTATGGCATTTCCACCACCAACCAAGTTGAAGCAGAATTGATGATTGAAGATACGCGTGGAAGAAGTCCTAGTTGAGTCTAGGCAAAATTATATGATTGTTTGGACACATCTGTATGTGTTAAAATTGTTTTTTTGTGATGATGACTTGGAGAACTGCGATACAATACTTGGGACGAGTATGAGTAGGTGTGAAAGGTAGTAGATGCATATACTACCGGAAGCACAGGACTCACACTTGGATCAGGGAAAGTCACGAGGTTACCAAGAAGCTAGTAATTGATATCGTTTTATCCAAGTATATCGTTACCATCGTTTCGGTAATGATTAAGAAGATGATTGCCATTTCAACCCTAGTGGTCATATCAAATCGAGTCCGACTACGATGAGTATGTTACGTGGTTCGGAGAACCAAGTTCGATGTAGCATCTGACTTAAGCCGGAAGATTGAAATAAAAGATAATCAAAGCGATCAGTAGAGGTATCGCGAAAAGTTGCTTGTAGCTAGAAATGCTACCTTATAAGATGTGATTATATCACATTAGAACATGAAGGAAGGTATAGTTTGTTCTAAAATTTGACTATAAAAGACCTGAGTCTAAGCGTTGCAACATACGATGATAGGTCATTACAATATAACACATCAGTCCATGGTAGTAATCCTAAGATTGTTAAGAAGAACAAGCAGTCTCCAGTAAGGATCGAGATTGTGTCTTGAAGGTCATAATTTGGAGTCCAACGTGAGATAGGGAGCAGGTGCAAGATCGAGCACCGCTTGCAGTCAGGAAGTCTTAGAGTTAGATACTCATTCGAAGAAACATCAAAGTTACGGTTATTGCTTAGGATGAAGAGATAACATATGGAGTCATCATGTGAGCCCTGTTTCGTTGATGATTCCGGGACATAATCATCCTAAGGGGGAGATAATTATAACGCCCGTAGATCCGGGCTAGTCAATTTAGAGATAATAGGGGTCGAAAATGACTTTTCGACAAAAGATTATTTATAATAAATAATATAACCAAGTTGTAGAATATGTCTCAAGGTTTCCGTACATATAAAGAACGCCGAAATCCGAATTATAACGAAGAAGTTATGGCACGTCGAAGTTTTACGGCAAAACCGGCTCGGCACCGGGAAGCGTAAATAGTGAATTTACGATAGAGCGACTTTTAGCCTTAGTGATCTAAACTAAAGTCGTAGAATATGTTAAACCGAGAACATCCATAAAAAGAACGCCCAAATCTGACTTCATATGAGGAATTTATGATTTTTCTAAGATTCGGCTTAGCAGTGCACGACCCGAAACTCGAATTTTAGTTCGAGCGGTGTTTGGCTTACGCGACCTAAATGAGAGTTGAATATCTCATTAATAGGAACTCAATGGTAAAAAGACAGACGAAAACGGAGTCCGTATGAAGGAGTTACGAATTTTTCGTGGTCATTTAACAGTCTAATCTCCTCCTACTGTTAAATTTAAGATTGGTCGAGAATTAGCCGATAGAGTCTAAATGAAAGTTGTAGATACTGTTTTTACCTACGCGTGGAAAAAAAGACCGTCGAAAACGGAGCTCGTATGCGAAAGTTACGGGGTTTAGAAGTACGCAGGGTGCTGCTGCAAAAGGGGTGACGTGGCTGAATATGGGCCAAGGCTTTCTCCCCAAGAAAAGCCTCAGGTGATGACACATGGCACTGACTCGGCGAGTCAGTGAACGGACTCAGCGAGTCCATCAGGATTTCACACTATAAATAGAAGTGTCGGGTCATGCCATTTCCTCACACATTCAAACCCTTCTTTCTCTCTCTAGAACTTCTCTCTAGCCCCCCTTAAGCCCCCTAAAGTCTAGGTAAACCCCCTAGCACCCGAAGGAAGCCCCGAGGCTCCCGGAGTCTAGAGAAAAGAGCCTTTCGGCTCAGAAACGCTGCTCCAGCGAATCCCGGTTTTGAGAAAAACCCGTTGTAAGTGAGCTACGCCTAACCTGTCTTTAGTATAACTTATGTTTCAATATAGTAATGTTATTAGGACCTTATAATAAGTACTTGGGCTATTATTATGGGTTATATAAGTATCGTTTAACGCTTATATAATGGTAATAATAGCTAGACTATTAATTTGTCTCAGTAAATATTAGACTAAACTCTAGTGGTAATGATACTAGGTTTTGTCCGAGGAAAATTGTTTTGGGATAACGAAGTGCTGTCCGAGTACCGAGTCACCACCTAATTAGGTGAGTGCATAGTTACTTTCATCTTACACATGGATATGAAGTATTTAATATAAATTATGTGCTATGTGTGAATATTATCTGTATACTTGCTATCTATGTTGGATGAACAATTTTATACATGTTTTAAATGATTTAAACTGTATATGTATTTTATATCTACAAAATATGTTGGGTAAACATGGGTAGATGAAATATGAGTTGGATGATGAGGTGAGAGGTGAAATAGACCATGAGGTGAGGGTGATAGGTGGACGATGTGAGAAGCCTTTTACCCAAATGATGGCCCTGTCATCTAGCAGAGTATGGATGACAACCACGGACTATTCTAGACAGTCCAGTGGAACACTAGTAGGCTCGCAACCTGTAGGTGTTGTGAACGATGTGTTCACCGGTGTACTCTAAAAACCCATTGACATGTATTGCGAGTGGATTTCTCAGAAGCGATACTGTTGATAAACGAAATAGCCCTGGCAGCTATGGATTTAGTGCCTGTTGAGTAAACCCTAGCAACTATGGATTTAGTGCCTGTTGAGCAAACCCTCGCCACTATGGATTTAGTGCCCGTTGAGTAAACCCTGGCAACGATGGATTTCGTGCCTATTCCTTAGGATGATCCTTAGGAATGAATGAACAAGAAATAGTTGATTCTTAGGGTAGATCCTTAAGAGTAAATAAGATAATGGGGATGGGTAATTGGGTTAATTGTTTAATGATTAAACATAATAACTATATTATTGTGGGTTGAAAACCCTATCTACTCACCAGGTTTCCCAACCTGACCCACTCAGTTTATTTGTATCACAGGTGTCGATATGAAGTTACATTGCACTGAGAGATTTAAAAGGGATGTAGATCACTAGTGTAAATAAATGTAAGTTCTGTTTATGCTTACGTTCCTGTATTGACGATGACATCCCAAATGTTTTAAAATGAATAAAAATACATTTCTTCGGAAATACTTTGATAATGTATTTATCATGTTTTTTCTGGGAACAAATTCCGCAACATTTTCATTAAAAGAAGTACTCTGATTTTTATAAAGCATAAACAAAATCAGTCTTTTCTGGCCGTGAAAATGGGGATGTCACAGTTTTAGCAAGAAGGAAGGGGGAAGGACAAGCCAGGCGGGTTTGGGAGTTTGGATCTACTTCCATTTGATCAGAGGAAGCTTTTGGAGGTATCAATTTGTGCTTATTCTCGTATTTATGATGATTTAGTTGAATCTAGGGTTTCTTTATGCATTATTGTGACAACCGTCAATTTTTGGCCAAGTCAAAGTCAACCAAAGTCAACAAGTCAAACCGGTCAACTCATCTAACCCTTGTATACTAGGGTTTCCATTATGATTCTTATTGCACTACACGCAATCTTAATACAAAGTATCACTTAGAGTTTTCACGTGTTCGGAAAATCTAAACCCTAATCAGGGCAAGTGATGAAACTACTCGATAAAACATTATTCCATACCCCTCGAGGGCGTATAACATTCATAACGAGACTTAACGGGATTTACGAAGCTTACTTTACGAAGCCAAACACTCAAAAAGGTCGCAAACGAAATCTCTCTCAACCTCTTTCACTCTATCTCTCTCTATGTGAAATCTCTCCCAAATCTCTCCAAGTATGAGAAATCTCTCTCAGAATCTCTTTTAACTTTTTATAATCTTTCGGGTCATCCCGACACCTAACCGGGTCAAAAACCGCTTGAAACGGGGTAATATTTGGTAAAACAGCCTTAATAGACCGAAGCCTCCCTTTAGGAAGCGAACCCTCTTGGACCGAAGGTGCTTAGAACCGAAGGTCCCTATAGGGACCGAACTACTGAAGAACCGAAACCATGCGAACCGAACCTGAAGCCTGCGAACCGAACCGGACCTTCCCTTCGCCTTCGCCCCATTTCGCTCCTGACCACCTTCGCTCCATTTCGGCCCATTTCGCCTTCAGGCCCAGCAGCAGTAGGGACCGAATCTCGGCCCAGTGCCGAGAAGTCTCGCAGATAGGCCAAATTCACCCGGTTTTCGACTACGACTTCATTTTGGGCCCGTTTTACATAATTTTAACACGGGATTTTCACCCAAAATCACATTTTAACATATAGAACCCCATACTTCATAATTAATCACGTTTTTGGGGTATAATCCTTATCCAAGAAGAGTGGGTGGGATATTATTGGTGGAGTGTTGACTTTACTTTAGTGTATGACACAAGCAACCACCCATGCCCACTCAATGACCAGCCCTTGTCCGTCCATCATACCTAGTCCTTTCGTTGTACTTTTTTCACCATTTTTCCAGCCACACACTTGGTCAAGAGCTGGAAAGCCCTTCTCTCTCCTCACATTTCTCTCATTTTCCACCAAAGAACAAACTTCATTCTCTCTCTCTTTCTCTCTCTAAATTTCGAGATTCAAGGTTATTCTCCAAGCTTTTCTTCTACTTTTGGTAAGTATTATCATCCTTCATATGAGTATTGCACCTCTTTCTATTCAAATCATAGGTTGCTTACACAAACTTCATCATATTTGTGTTAGTTCTTCGAATCTTCAAGCAATCTTCTAAGTGTTCTTGAGTTGAACACTTCTTTTCTTCATCATCCATCCACTGAAATCACTCAAGGTGAGTTCATACCCCTACATTTTCATGTTTTCTTCAAGTTTTAGGGGGGGGGGAATACAAGTTAAAACACCAAGAACACAACTAAACTCAAACAACAGCTTTCATCAGAAAAGTTGAGTCTTATTCACGGACTGTTTTGACTCTCTTAAACTTAAAATCTTTCAAAACTGTTTAATATGCAACTAGTTCAGGTACATACCTTTAAAATGACTACTTGCACATCTCCATACGATTTTTCTAAGATTTATGGTGATTTTTACAAAACTGCCTATCATTTCAGAAACGAATTCGGACCAGTCTGTGAATATGAACATTTTAACACAAGTTAAAGACTTCCAAAAATCATAATAAAAATTATGAATAAACTATACACATTTTATGAACTCTCAGAAATTACGGATTCAGTTTTCGACTTCGTGTGATTTTTCTATGATTTTTCTAAAACAGTGCAGAACGGTTAAAAACTAGTTAACAGCTTATAACTTTCATAACACTTTGTATTATGTTGAGCAAAGTGTATAACAATAAGTTCTAAATATTGAATGTATTTGTTGTTATTTTATCATCATAAACTAAAATTTTAGTCATTCATGATAAGATTTCTTCATTCATTTCGAACACATATAATAGACTACAATAAGCATAGTTTATGGATTTTTACCACATGAAAAAGGTTTCGCTCTCAAAACAAATGGGTTTTTCATATATTACATGATAAACTATAATGGGTATAGTTTATGACTTCATTAACATAACAAACATAGTTAGGAAGGTTTTATTCCCACAGAAAAAGGTTTTACACTCACGCACACCACACGTAAACTTGTTAACGTAAATTGTGAGACATTCCTCTTAGTACTCCTAGAGTACAGGTTAAAATTCCTGGTAGTTATAACCAGAGTCTCTTGTAGGGAGAACGTGATAGTTGTGTATAGATCTATATTGGTTTGACAAACCACACCTGAGCTGCTAGCTACAGCTAGACCGGCAGGTCTGAGGTGACAAGTGTCATTATCTTTTTCGACGCCTGAGAAACGTCGTGGCAGGTTCATTGTCATAGTATGGTTATAGCGACTCACATAGGGAGTTAACAACACATAAAGTTTACGGGATCTTTCCTCAAATCAAAAAGGGTTTTATGTCGATTTAAAATCACTTTTTATATCTTTAAATATGGAAAAATACTTGTTTATTTTCGGTCCTGGGATTTAGGACTACATAACTTTTATAAGGAAAATATTGGATTTTCTTTGGAAACATATTTCTATTAAAACTACATATATCTAGAATTGTTAGACTTCAGCTATAATCGCTAAGTGTATATGCTAGAGTTATATAAGAATCTAGTCACAATCGACTTAGAATTGGTGGGCCCGCCTTATCTCCTGTTCCTTGTTTGGTTGTGGACCTAGGGCAGACCCATTATATTCGACGATTTATTTAACTTAAATTTTATATAACTTATATACGCTAAGTGATTATAGAAGGAATCTATGGTTCTTTCTAGGGTTCATTATCGCATAACACAGAAGCATTCATTTCACACTTAATAAAGAAAATATTGGATTTTCTTTGGAAACATATTTCTATTAAAACTATTTCATCTAGAATTGTTAGACTTCAGCTATAATTGATAAGTGTATATGCTAGAGTTATATAAGAATCTAGTCATAATCGACTTAGAATTGGTGGGCCCGCCTTATCTCCTGTTCCTTGTTTGGTTCTGGACCTAGGGCAGACCCATTATATTCAACGGTTTATTTAACTTAAATTTTATATAACTTATATACGCTGGGCGATTATAGAAGGAATCTATGGGTCCTTCTAGGGTACATTATCGCATAACATAGAAGCATTCATTTCACACTTAATAAAGAAAATATTGGATTTTTTGAAAACATACTCTGTCGCTTTTATAAGGAAAACGGTTTCTTTCTCAACCAAAACTCTTATGAACTCACCAACTTAATTGTTGACACTTTTTCAAAACTACTTGTATTCTCAGGAAATCAGTGAAACAAGAAAACCAACAGCATTTTGAGGATGGGACGATAAATCGTCATTTCTCAACCAAAACAGTTCTTTTTGTCATCATAATGTAATTGATTTTGAAACATGTAAACTTATTCTATGGTGTAACCTTTTCAACTATATTTATGATGGTTGTATTTACTTTGAGCGCTATTATACTCGTTGTTGTGATACTATACATGAAGTCCTCCACCCCCGGACGTTTCCGCCATCCTTGGTTTGGGGGTGTGACAATTATTTAGCTTGAATCTGGAGTGTGTGAGGTCCCAAGGTGAAATGATTCTTAGATCTGGACCTTAAGAGATCCAGAGATCCCCTATCACTCTGCTTTATGCCATTCCTTTGAAGTTATGAGCCTAGGTGGCCATTTTAGTAGTTATTTCACCAAAAGAAGCCTTGGGTGCGTTGCATGTGAGTCAAGATTCGACCTTTACGTGGTTATTGGTCGTGGGGAAGTCAGATCTATAGTTTAGAGAAGCAGATCTGACCTCAGAAGGTCATTTGAGTGTTGTCATGGGAGCAACTCGCCGAGTTCATAAGTGGACTCGACGAGTCGAGTCAGGGTTGCCCCGCGATTCGTTGTAGAGAAACCCAGCGAGTGGAGGAGGGACTCGACGTGCCAAGTGAGGCTTAGAAGGATTCAGAGGACCCACGTGGACTCGCCGAGTTGCCTGGATGCACTCGACGAGTCTGGTCAAAGTATGACCGTTGACTAGAGTTGACTTCGTTGACTTTTAGGGTTGAGTCAATGTTTGGACTTGTGAGCCATTAGAGGGGTAGAATGGTCTTTTACCCTTCTTAGAGAACTTAGAGAGGGATTAGCCTAGTCTTTGAAAGTCGTATTAATTAGAGTAATTATTTTATGTGATTAGGCGAAGACTAGATCAGTATTTCCGAGTTCGAGGTTTACCGAGTTATCCGAGGTGAGTCTTCTCACTATACTTTACCTTGAGTGGTAAGTAGAGTTATGTAACAGAGTATCTTGTATGCTATGTATGTGATGTGTTGCACTGCATTATTTCTATGTGATTTATGTTGTGTGTATTCCATAGTTTACAGAGTTAGGACCGGAAGGTCCACAGAGTTAAGACCAGAGGGTCCACAGAGTTAGGGCCAGTGGGCCCACAGAGTTATAGCCTCGAGTGGCTAATATGTGTTATATGTGGTATTTTGGGGAACTCACTAAGCATTTATGCTTACAGTGTTTTGTGTTATGTGTTTCAGGTACCAGTGAGGATCGCGGGAAGGCGCCGGCATGATCAGTGCACACTTGTAGAGTTTTTTATGTATTGTGATCTTGAGATGAATTTTATGGATTTGATATGTGATACATTGAGATTGATAATATTTATGAATGAAGTTATATTTTTAAAAGTGAAAAATTGTTTGGAATTTACGTTGTTACATATTGGGTTTATCTAACATTTTATTTTTGACGCTTATTTTTATTATATCTTTACAAACAAGTATATAATCACATAAAATCACATAATTTTCAAGTAATTCATCTTTATTACTTTAAAATAGGTTACAATGGTTGACCTTGACTATTACATCATCGAATTAATGCTTAGCCTCGAAACACGAGCGTTACACTTTCTCTCATCAAACTCGATAATTTAGCTTTGCGAATCTGCATCTCAAACGAAATACAAAATCCTCTTTGTATTCAAAAAAATTTCTCATCGCAACACCAAATTCTTTTGACCAAGTGCCGATAATCATTAGTCCATATGAAGCTGCAATCAATAACTTGACGATATTACGAAATCAATAATCATTAGAGCAACAACCATAGAAACCCTGATATATGTTCATAGCCCCATCGACGAACCCCAAAAAATATCAAAATAATCTTCCATTTGAGATAATCCAAAATCGTTTCAACACAGGGAATCGTTAACATATTAAGCACAAAAATCGATAAAATCATAAACTAAGATGAAGAACAGGAGGATAGAGGATGAACCCTAATGCCACCAACAGTATAAATCATCCAAGAAATAGCCAGGAAAAGAGATTAGTCGAATTGTTTTAGTGAAACAATGAGCTTAACTGATGATCCGAGAGCCTTTGAAATCCGATGAATGATGATAAGCAAATACAGTGGCAGGAGCATAAATCGATGATGAAACCTTCATCCATGTTCAAAAACCATTACAAAACTGCAACTAAATCAAGACTGAGACCCATCAAATCCATGAAATCAAACCCAATGAACTTAAATCACCACATCCAACCCTTGACCTTCAACATCGAATCAATAAATCAAAGCTCTCCACCCAGAAATCGAACCATTGGACGTAAATGATCGCATTGTGGGTAAGGGGTGAGGCAGTGAGCTTCTTAGATTCAATACTATCCATGGATTCGCTCCAGCAACTCATTGGAAAGTACATCGTTTAGAGACTAAGCAGTGAGCTTCTCAGGCGAGGGAGAGAGAAACGGGTCGAGTGAAGAGTAGGTGATGGCGAGGATGAGAAAGAAGAAAGAACGAAATAGTTAGGGCAAATCGTGGAAGGAAGAAGATGGAGGCATGTGGGATGTGGCCGGCGGACAATGAAAGAAAAGGCACAAGAGGGTTAGGAAAAGACGGTAATGAGTTTTTTGACTTTCTAGAGAGAGAGAGATATTATTTTTTATTCTTAGTTATTTAAATACCAAAATAAATAAATAAAATATAAAAAAGAAATGAGAAAAAGGGCAAAATCAACTTTGTGTATCATGGACCAAAAACTTATAAAAACTTTAATCTTGGACGTTCTAATGCAAGTTGAAAAATTTTTGGAAATACACGTACCAATCTTGCAATTTTGTCTATGAATGACTTTTGATTCACATCACCAAAGGGAAGGGCATGGAGAAATCAGAGCGACCAAAGGCATCAAATTGCGAAGATGGGGTCGATTTCATCAGTAACATGCCGGGTGCTATTCTTCTTTTGATTCTTTCACGTCTTCCATCCACAGAAGAAGCAATTCGAAGCAGCATTTTGTCCAGACGATGGAGGTATTTGTGGACTGCAGTTCCCTCTATAAACATACGTTACAGACGAAAATGCAAAAAAACCACATTCAAAGAGTTTGTGTATTGGGTTCTAGCAAACAAAACCGTAGATTTGGATAGTGTTCGTCTATTTTGTGGCGATTACTACCGTATGTCAACAGTCTGGCGGTGGATTCATGTCGCAGTTAGGAAAAATGTCAAACAACTTCACTTGTGGTTTCACCCTAAGAAGCTTACCGACGAATTCGCGATGCCCCATTGTCTGGCGACTTGCGGTTCGTTGGAGGTATTAAAGTTGTCTTTGTCGGCACATCGTCTAAGGTTGCCTAATATTATGAGGTTTCCGGCACTTAATATAGGGTTCTTGATTTGACCTATGTTCGCTTATTGGAAGACGACTATTTGATTAATATAGTTTTCTCGAAAGCTGCCCTTTGCTTGAGGACTTGAGTTTGACATGCTGCTTCATGAACGGACTTGATCTTCTTTGTATTTCATGTCCGAAACTCAAAAAGCTGACAATTGAAAGTGACGAATATTTGCTATTATGCAGTGGCATTAAGATTTTTTGCCCAAAACTGGTGGATATGGATTTACGAGGTCGAATAGCTGATAACATTTTGTTTGAATGTCTAAACTCCTTGAAGGTAGCTTTGATACAGCCTGATTTGGAGGGGTCCCAAGGGAGCACCATATATATTTTGTTTCCTGGAATTTCTCGTGTGAAAATGGTCAAGTTTTTCAAATTTAATGGTGAAGAACCGGAACTAGTTATAGAGTGGTTTGAAGATTTATTGTATTTGTTTTTCACTTGGGGTGATATTGGAGACAGGTTCCTTGATTGATGGTAACTGTCAAAGTCAAACTAATTACTCTTTTGAATAACTGATTTTATTAGCATTCTGTTAAACTCTAACTAGATTTCCAGATCTCATGTGGATGCTTTTTGGATTTGGATTTTTGCTTCATTTTCAACTTTAACTAGAAGATACTTGTTTGGTTTTACAATTTTGTTCTATAAAAACCTAGCAAGTGTAATTACAAACATTAGTATGTATAATTGTGACACTTCTGAGTATTAGAGAAGGAGTTGACTATTGATTGGTCCTGTGTTTGACTTCATAGTTGACCTCCTTAAGTGTTATATAATATGACAGATATTATATATGTATGATAGAGGGATGAACAGTTGACACAAACACGGACTCCATTGAAGATCATTTTGGATCTATGACTCTTATTTGGGGACGTACATACTTAACTTTTTGTAAGCAAAAAATGATCTCATTTTGTATAGAAGTCAAAGTACGTTTCTGTTTTTGATGCAAGAGCATTATAATGGAATTGAAAATAGGATTGGTGAAATAAAATGGCTTTAAGGGTATGATTGTCATTTTGTTATATCTCGAACCCTGTTTTTTATTAAAGAAATTTAAAACATAAAAAACTAAGAAAAGAAAGCTCATAGACCCGCTATTATCCTTATGAGGTTCCATTTCGCTATTTTCTCTCATTTCTTCAAATATTACAGATTCAAAGTTATTATTATTATTATTATTATTATTATTATTATTATTATTATTTTTTACAGTAGTCAATGTGGGATTTACCTTTTAGTTGATTGTACTTCTCTTGCATCCCATCGTCTCAGCAAAAAAGATAAGATTTTTTTTTCTCGTTTTAAATAAGTATTTTCCCCTTACAAACTCAAGTGCCCATTTCCATCCCAAAAGTACATGGTTATCGATCCTATTAGCCTTTGAGAAAGTTGATGTGAAATGGGCTCTAACTACACTCGGGTATGATCACGGTTCTTTCGGTTGGTTCACTTGGCCAAGCTCACTGTATAACTTGTATTGCATGAGCTACATGATCCCACCATGGTTTACCATATGCAGTAAATGAAAGAATAACGACAGCTAAAGAAATAAATTAACCAAGAATCTCCTAAATTCCGGGAGTATTTATGGACATGTAAAATTAAAAAGAACAAGACTGTGCCTTTTCCAATTGTTGATCATCACGGCATAAACTAAAATGTTTCAAGATGCTTGTGAACCTTCATGTAATGACCTTTCATTTCAATCCAAAGAAGACCTCATGCTAGCAAAAATGGTAGGAGGCATATCACGGATCTTTAAGCGAATTGTGAATTGTGTATCGACAAAAAAAAAAAAAAACAACAACAACAACTAGCTTTCACCCAAAAAGATGTCATTCCAGTTTTGATGGAATTAGGGAGACCTAATACACAATAATCCACACCACTAAGGGCATCTCCAACCCAACATGAAAACCTATACTTAATCATATTTTACATTGTAACCATTCAACACTACATTAAACTTAACACTATATCTAGTGTTGGTGAATGGTGTAACACCAAATATAGTGCTATACTATTATCAACGCTATACTTAGTGTTAAAGTTTCAATAATACATTTTAGCCCATGAAGTTTGAACTTACATACTTTTAGTTTTTTTTAATTATATAATTATAGTTTATATTTAATATTTTTACATATGTTATTGTATTTGACAATTTAAAATGCAATATAAGATTATATACAACATATAATGATATATAGTATAATCCTATTAGTATAAAAAAATATAAATGACTGAGTTTGTAAAATCTTAATAAATATAGGGACTGTTTTTGTAAAATTATAAAAACTAGATAGATAGGAATATACTTAGAATATTATTTTTAGTACTAATTATTGTGTAATGGGTTGGAAATGTTTAGTGTTAAAGCTATCTTTTACACTATAATTATAGGTTTTAGTGTAAAAGATAATGTTAATGGTTGGTTGTAACATCCTAAAGTTTAAGACTAAGTTCTTAAATTAATAAAGTAAATAAATGAAAGATTATTTATAAAATTAAATCATTATGGGTTAATCATATCATTAATTGATATGATGTTTAGAAGTTAAAAGTGGAAAATAATAACATTTTGAAAGTTAAAGGACCAAAAGTGTCAAGTTGGCAAAGTGAGTTTTTGACCAAAGGGTTGACTCAATTAATGGAATGGACTAGAAAAGTTTTATAATGGATGGAGGAGAACTTATTATGTCAAAACTTAAGTTAAAATCACAAAATATGAGTTTAAGGTGGAAATTGGGAAAATAAGCAAAGTTAAGGGACTAAATGGTAAACTTTTTGAAAATAAGGTGCATTCTCCTTCCTCTCATTCATTAGAACGTGTTTTCAAAGCTAGGGAGGAGTTCCAGTGGCTATTCCATCTTTCATCCTCTAGGGTTTGATTCAAGATGTGATCTAAGCATTCATCCAAAGGAAAGAAGAATCAAAAGCTTGCTAGGTATAATCTCTTCTCTTCTACCTCTATACTTCGAATTCAAGGTTTAGGGAAAACCCCAGTTTTGAAATTAGTTTGATTTATTGATTAGAGTTTGGTTTTCTAACCTCCCTTGAGTTGTTTTGATGATCCCAACCTCAATCCAATCATCTTTATTGATGGATTTGAGGATTTGGGTGAAAACCCTCATAAACCCTAGAAATTCAAATTGCGGATTTCATGTTTGTATGTTAGATTGGAATGGATTCCATGACCTATATGATGTTTGATGACAATGAATCCAATTGGAATACTAAAACACATCCATGATGGTAGAATCATGTAAAAACTAGGATTAAAATGGATTTAGGGACAATATGATGAAACCAATGCAATCCTTTGTAGTTGAGCAATTGATGAGTAAAGGAAGTTCCTAATCATAAATTGATACTGTTGGGATGATTTGAATTCAAAACATAAGGTGTTGCTTTATTACTGATTGATATATGGAATTATTGACCATAAGGGGAATTTGGGAACATGGAATGGAATTAAGGATTCCATAGTTAGATTATGTATTTATAGTGAGATTAGTTATGGTTTTATGCACTTCACAGCTTTCATATGAGTATTCAATAAGTTAGGAAAAAATTTTGTGGACTTTGGAATGTTCAAGTGCAAAATGGAGTAGTTTACCCTTCTCTTAAACACTTGAAGATCATCATAATCTTAATGAGTTCAATGACCACTTAATGCATTAAGTTCAAGGTTTTAAGATGATAAAACACTTCATAACCATGTGTGAGAATCCATATAATTGGTACAAAGTGAATTGGAAAGAGAATTCAAGAACTATGCAAAGTACATAGCCTTAATGAGAAAAAACTTCACATTTTGAAGCATAGTTGGGTTCACCGTAGGGTTACGGTAAAACCTCTCACCATTATGGTAAACCCTACTGTCAGTATGGTAAACATTATCCCAAAAATTCTTGTTTTTCACTTTTATGTTCTGAAACCTTTTAAACATTTACCTTTATCATATTAAATCTTAGGAAAAGTTGAGAACCCTTGTGGGGGTATTTTGGTCATTTTAATGACTTATGTCCATGTTATATAGGTGATATTAGAGTGTTTCTCTAAGGAAATGCACTAGAAGATGACTAGCCAACCTTCGTGTGATGAGGTGAGTACGTGTTGACATTTTCCCACTTTGGGGTACGTCAAAAACGAAGTTCGTATGAAGAAGTTATAAAATTTACAAAATCTGTGTTTTGTGTCGTGTGCTTCTAGAAGGTGAAAACGCGGACCACAGAGAGCCTAACATGTGGCACAAAATGGATGGAGGAGACGTAGCCTTAAAATGCACGACATGCACCCCTTATACAAGTCGTGCACCCCAAAAACGGCTATAAATAGGTGGCCAAGCCTCATTATTTCTCCCACAACTTTCCAAACACTCTCTCTCAATTTCTTTCAGTTCTAGCTCATTTTCTCTTAGTTTTAGCCTTCAGCGAAGCCCTGCGACCCCTGAAGTAGTAGTAGCTAGCAAATAAAAGCTCTGCCAGTGCAATTTCCTAACTTTTATCAGGAAGAACCTCTGTAAGTTAAGCTACACTCTAGTCTTTTTAGTGTAACTTTTATTTATAGTCATAAGTCGTTATTATGAACCTATAAATAAGACTTATTATTGATTCTACGTCGTTATACTGGTTGATCTACTTACGAGAGAGGTGTCTAGAATGGCCAGGCTGACTTGCTTGTTGGATTTCAGAAAAGCTATATGCCGAAATGATCCTGCCTCCCAACTGTCTTGTCGGGCTGATTCTTACTTGATAGATCTATCATTATTCATTAGGATTAGTGATAGGTCTAGCTTACGTTACCAGATCATCGTAGAATTTATATTATTATAGGTTAATACTCGTTAGGCGTGTTACCCGTCTGTTAGATCACCAATCGGATCGCCAGATCCTGTCAATCGTCTAAGTACCTATCCATGTGAGTTCATCTCACTATATTATGTATTCCAGTATATATTCATGTATGTTAGGATATAGGAACTAGCAGTGTAGAGCCCATAGTATAGTTTTCTATGTGCATGTAGAGCCCGTAGTATAGTTTTATATGTGCCTGTAGAGCAGAATATGTAGTATCTATGTGCGTGATTGTTTATATGCTTATAAGTCATTACGAATTAGTTAGGGGATGATGGCGGAAAGACAAAGAGGTCAGGAGCCTATATGCCCATGTGTTAATGAAATGGCATGTATGCCATAAGTACACATTGATACGAAGACAAAATGACATGTAGACCGTAAGTCTAAAATACGTATATTATTTGTATGCATGTATGTGTATTGTGGTATATGGTATATTGTGGGAACTCACTAAGCCTAGAGCTTACCCAGTTGTTATAAATGTTTTTCAGGAACCTCATTGGTTCGTGAGATGGGCAAGATTCGACTGTACTCATGCGCATTCACAATCATATTTTCTACATTATAAATAAATAAAAGTGAAAATTTTGGTTTGAAAATTTAGGACGTAACAGGTTCAACACCAAAATTAGCCCTTAATGAATAGATGTGCTCAGCCTTATTCTCCTTCACACCATCCATACTTCCTCTCGGGATTTCCTTCAATTTTAGCCCATTTTCCCTTAGTTTTAGGCATCGGCGAAGCCCTGCGATCCCTGAAGTAGCAGTAATAGGATTAGGTGTCTAAGGCCATAACTATAATTGGTATGTACTTGATCTGATAGTACCATGGTCCCTTTGGGTTGCCTTCACCATAGCAACTTGACAAGATGATATTGCAGAGAGAGAGGTTATTTAATGATTTATTAATATATTATAAGAATAATATATTAATTAGAAATCATATTATTTAATTAGTATTTTATCATAAATTAATTTGATATTAATTTTGGGATTAAAGGAACTGATTAAACGTAAGGGGACTGGTTTGCAAATCACTGATAGTTGCAAACTGGGTTGCTGGACTCCCTTATAATGGGTTGGACGAAATCTATAGGAGGCCCTATAGAAATCGTCCAAGGCCTTCTAGAAAGGGGGTTCATGGACTGCTTGGAGCCTAAGCCAAGAATTAGGGTTTCACCTGGAAACCCTAGCAGCCACAAGTATTTAAAGACCCCTAGACCTCTCAATTTTGGCCACTGCTTCCAAGAGAAACCCTAGCCGAAATTCTGCCTCCTCTCTCACTCATCCTTTGCTTTTGGTGTTTGTGATTCCATTAGAGGTGCAATACTTGGGGCACTCAAGCTTTCAAGAGTCAAGATCATCATTGCATTACTTGTTACTACGAGATAACAAGAGAGGTAACAATCAAACCCTAGTTTCATATTGTTTTTCTGAAATTGTATGCTAGTATTAGGTTTATTGATTTATAAGATCTATTTGTATGTATAACTAGAGAAAAACATAGATCCAAAGCAATTAGGGTTGCATGAACACATAAGAATGTTGTTATCCTCAAAACCCATCAGTGGTATCAGAGCCTAGAACTTATTTCTTTTATATTTGATACAGTAGTGATCTGTCGAAATAGAAAAATCAAGCAGAGTTGCAATCTGCCTGATTAACTCCACGAGTTCAAAGATGAACTCGACGAGTCCATGCCCTGACTCGACGAGTTGACTCGTCTGTAAGCAGATTTTTTTCGATTCCAGGCCTTATTTAGATTAGGATAATTACCATAAATTATTTTACCTGTTTAAAATCGAATTTTCAGGAAAGGTAATTGATATCCTCATCTAAATAAGAGATTTTGTCAAATTTTCAAGGTAATTATATGATTATGTGATTAATTAATTATTTAAAAATTTGATCAAGTAATTTTGAAAAGTTTCAAATTGCACCCTTTAAGGTTTGAAATATAAAATTTAATTAAAAGTTTTAATTTTGAAACATTAAATTCTAAAACTCTGGTATTTTAAAAGTTTAAAATACAACCTTTATACTGTTATAATATTAAAAGATTAATATATATATATATATATATATATATATATATATATATATATATATATATATATATATATATATATATATATGGAGAGGATCAAACGAGAACACCTAAAAGGTTGAGAACGCGAGAACAATTGTAGACCAATCATTTCATAAGGGCGTAAAAGGAATTTTACAATGTAATTAAATATGGATAATTAACTAATTCCTACAATCATGGGATGTTGTCTAATTAATTGATTTTTTTACCTAAATACTATAAATTAATTTAATCTATTTTTAATCAAATAGATTATTAAAAAAAATTACCATGATTAAAAAACATTTTTTTTTTAAATTTTTTTACCATTCTATTAAAAAGATTGATGAATTTATCATTTAACTGAATATGGGTAATCATACAAAAATAAAACTTATTTGTAATCTTATATGAATCTGTTGTAATCGTGAATGAATATATATATATATATATATATATATATATATATATATATATATATATATATATATATGTTTTTCATAAAACAACTGTAGAATATATCTAGATAAATACAAAAATAAAACATATTTGTAATCTTATATGAATCTGTTGTAATCGTGAATGCATAAATTACAATACAACTATAATCATAAATAAATAAAACATATTGGATATATATCTGGATTATACATCTATTCATAAATAATAACACAAAAAGTTACAATGTAATACATATCTATTTTTCTATAATCACATATGAATACAACATAAAAAAAAATTCGAATAAAAATAATTAACAATTATTATATAATCATAAATAAATAAGGCAAGATCTTTTCCACTTTGTATTGTTTGGCTGTATATTAGCACTCCAACATCTCGTTTGTAGAAGTATCTCGATTTCCTCTACACACCGTCAAATGAAGAAATAAATACAATTAACAATCAATTAAATGAAAAGGATTTAGAAAAACACATATGACGTGAAATTATAAATGAAGAGACATGAACAAAATATAAAATACATATGAATTCCTATAATTATAATTATATTCATACATGAATGTATATATATACATATCATTAATAAAAAACTAATACACTTCTAATCATAAATTAATATCATAGTTTAAATTACATTAGGTTCTAAAATTGTTTGATTCCCCTAAATCTTTATATCAATCAAGAAACAACTAAGAAGAAGTGAAGGGAAAAAAAATAACTCACCTGCTGAAGCAATGCTTGGAAACCAATAGAACAGTTAAACAAAACACCATAAGCCCATAAAACAAGAAAATTATTAATCATAAAATGGAATACTTCAAAAACATGCAAATTCAAAGAAAATCAGAGTTAGACATTTCATCAAACACTTACTATGCACAACAATTATTTTCATATCACCTGATATTATTTCAAAGCATGGTCAGAACTCGGTTCTAAGTTAAAAAACCGATTAAGTTTTTGTAGAGAGTGCGATATAAAAAGAAGAAGAAAATAGGGGGGAGAGGCATTGGAATAGGAGGATCCGATATCGATTGAAGATCAGAAGGCAGTTCAAAATATTGAATAAAGAAATCACTAGTAAACCTGTAGGTTGATGGTGGCTCCAGTATCGATTGAAGGTCTGAAGGCGGTTTTTAGCGGTAGTGACAGAAGATCGGTAGCGGTGTTCCAGTTTCAAGATCTGGAGGCGGCGATTGGCTGTGGCGATTGAAGAGCAGGTAGTGTCGATTGAAAGTGTCGATTGAAGTAGATGTCGACTGAAGTTGATGAGACGAAGGGCTAACAAACGAACGAGGATTGAAGATAGTGATGGTGGTTGCAATGTGAGAAACGATGGTGAACAGATTCGGGTGGTGTATGGATGATGGAGGCGGAACTATTGATGAAGCCCTAGGTATCCAAGGGAAAAGGAAAGAGACTGGAATATGAAAGGAAATAGACGAGAGTTGAGAAATTTTAGGAGTTAGCTAAAGTGTTAAATACTGTTATACCCTTATGACAATTTTAAAGTTACACTTTAATTCTTATAATTTTAAGAATTTATATAAATGACTCATTCGATAATAACCTTAGATTTATTTTTTTAATGGTTCAGATCTGTTCTCGCGTTCTCAACCTTTTAGGTGTTCTCATTTGATCATAATCCTACATATATATATATATATATATATATATATATATATATATATATATATAAGATGAGTCAGTCTTACCGTTAGTAGGCCTCATTCACGAAACTGGTCTATAAGGGGTGTTTAAGGAAGCGGCCTGTAAAATGACCGCCATTGGATATCCATTCTTACCCACCGCACTCTTGACTAGTGGATGGTCGTTAGCCGAACAGGTAGGATAGGACATTAATTCCCACATTAAAAAGTATAATGATAAATATAAAGTAACTAAATGTTTTTAGAAATTCCCAATCTTAGTTACTTTAGGAAAATGTGAATTTGATGATATACCATGAAATTTCACATTGCACCTTGTCAAGTCGTTAATGGAGCGTGTGTGGTTAACCGACACACTAACTTGGACTAACAACGATGGCAATGGGTAGCTCGTAAATTATCATAGATCAATGGAGCGTGTGTGGATAACCGACACATTGATTAGGTGGTAAATGACATCGAGAGTACCAAGCTAATTTGCATGGTTATTCACACCTTGTTTGTGATCCTCGGTATCTCAGTCACAAACTTGAAGGGCATAATCGAGATTAAACATGCCATTGAAAAGTTCAATGAATCTCACAGGATCTAGGAATTTCAAATAAAACCTAATTTGTTTAAGTTTCGTTTTTCATGGTGCAATTGGTAAATCGTCATTTACCTACCTTCATAATAATTTATAGTTGGATTACGACATCACTTTTCTAATTCTGAATTATTGTGTTGGGTCCTAGCCTTGATATTTCATTTGGGTGTTATATTAAGGAATTCATATCTAATTAAAACTTGTTCTTCTTTTCAGATGTCTGGCCCAAACAACGTTTCTGGCTCAAACTCCAACTCCTCCAACAACTCCTCGAACCCACTCTCGCTCCTGAACATTTGTGGGAGGGTTACCTTTGATGGATCCAATTTCAATGATTGGATCATAAACATTAGAATGACCCTATGTTACGAGGACAAGGAACACATTCTCGACAAGGAACTCGCCGAGATAAATGAAGAAAAACTGCTACTCCTGAAGAAATCACTGAGTATAGGGCCAAATGCAAGGAAGCGACCAAAGTTTCATGCATTATGGTGGCCACTATGACTCCAGAACTCCAACGTTTCTATGACGACTATTGGCCTTACGAGATGTGCCATGACATGATGGAAAAGTATCATCAAAGAGCGTGTCAAAAGAGGTATGAAATAGTCACCTCATTCATAACAACCAAAATGAAGGATGGAGAGTCCATCACAACCCACTTGCAAAGAATGTATAGATATATGGATCGATTGCTCAAGTTGAATGTCAACTTTGATGAAGAACTGGCTATATACATAGTCATACACTCTTTGCCTCCCTGATATGATCAGTTCAAGATGACTTATCATCTGAGCAAGGAGGAAGTCACCTTGAGCAAACTTCAAGGGTTGTTAGGAACTGCTGAAAGTGGATTAAAAGGAAAAGCTGTTGAATCCACTCCTGCTGTTGCGCTAGTCCTGGCTATTGGACATGGGAAAGGGAAAAAGAGGAAAGTTCGCTCAAAGAACTAGAAGGGAAAGTCTAATGATGGATCTTCTTCAATTGGATCCAAAGCAAAAACCGGTTTTGCCCCTCCCTCTTCCAATCCAAAAGAAGCAACATGCTTCTACTGCCATGAAAAGGGGCATTGGAAGAGAAGCTGCACGAAGTACTTGCAGGACATCAAGGACGGGAAGATAAAGCTCTCCTTTGCAGGTATTTATACTATTCTGTCTAATAAATCATCGCATGCTAGTTCTTAGGTCCTTGATACAGGATATGGTTTTCACATTTGTTCTGATTTGCAGGGGCTAAGATGAAGTAGGGATGTGGAGCATGGGAAGATGAAAGTCGTCTCCGGTTACCAAGATCGGAGTTTACTCTTTAGTGCTTAGTAGTGGGTTAGGTTTAGATTTGAATGATTGTTGCTACTCGTCAGAGATGACGAGGAATATTATTTCTTTCCGTGCTTTGTATAGACAAGGTTTTAGACATTCATTTAATAATGAAAGTGGTTCTATTAATGCTTATTATAATAGTACTTTTTATTTTGAAGCATTGTCTTGTAATGGTGTATATGAAACTGTGATGGTTGTAGATAACTTAGGAAATAATGTGTTGCATATTAATTCGTCTAATGGTTTAGACAAGGCATGCTTGTGGAATTATCGTCCTGGACATGTCAACAAGAAGCGCATTGCCCAGCTCCAAAAGGATGGAGTCTTGGAGTGATTTGACCTCAAGTCAGATGACACATGCAAGTCTTGTTTGCTTGGAAAGATGACTAAATCACCTTTCACTGGTACTTGTGAAAAAGGTGAGGGTTTGTTGCATCTCATACACACAGATGTGTGTGGGCCCTTCATATCCACCACAAGTTATGCAAACCGCTTCTACGTGACTTTTACTGATGATTATAGTAGATATGGATATATCTACTTAATCAAGCACAAGTCAGAAACCTTTGAAAAGTTCAAAGAGTTTAAGCAAGAAGTGGAGAATCAATTGGGTAGGAAGATAAAGATGCTCAGATCTGGTAGAGGTGGTGAGTATCTTAGTATCGATTTCCACAAATATCTTAAGGAATGTGGAATTGTTTCACAATTAACGTCTCCTAGGACACCACAACTTAATGGTGTGGCTGAAAGGCGCAATCGAACCTTGTTAGACATGGTTCGTTCCATGATGAGTCGAGCTTCACTACCAATCTCATTCTGGGGGTATGCCTTAGAGACTGTCGCCCATATCCTTAATCTAGTCCCAACTAAGAAGGTTGCCAAAACACCTCACGAGATGTGGACAGTTAAGGTTCCCTCGTTGGTACATATCAAGGTTTGGGGTTGTGAAACTTTTGTAAGATGAGAGACTCAAGAAAAGCTTCAACCTCGAAGTGAGCGGTGTATTTTCATCGGTTACCCACAGAAATCCTTCGGATATCTCTTCTACAGACCTAGTGACAACGTGGTCTTCGTAGCAAGGAGAGGAGTTTTCCGCGGGAGGGAACTCATATGCCAAGGAGACAGTGGGAGGACAATTGATCTTGAAGAGTTTCATGAATCAAGCGGTGAAGGAACCTCGAACACTAGCGATCAACCTGAGGAAGGGATTCTTGTTGAACCTATTGACAAGTCATTACCTCTTAGACGTTCCACTCGAGTTAGAATGGCACCCGAGTTTTATGGTTTTCATATTACTACGGGTGGTGATACGTTTATCAGTGATAGTACACTGATAAATTTGGATGATCCTTCTGACTACAAGGAAGCCATGGCAGGCCCTAAGTCTGCAAAATGGAAAGAGGCAATGGACAGCGAGATCCAGTCCATGTATGACAATCAAGTTTGGAACTTGGTTGACAATGTACCAGGTCGTAAGACATTTGGGTGCAAGTGGCTCTTCAAGAAGAAGACCGACTTGGATGGCAAGGTGCATACATTCAAGGCATGACTGGTTGCGAAGGGCTTTACTCAAACCCCAGGGGTTGACTATGATGAGACCTTCTCACTGGTGGCCAAGATAAAGTCTATTAGGATTATGTTAGCCATCGCTGTGTTTCATGATTATGAAATTTGGCAGATGGATTTCAAAACTGCTTTCCTTAATGGAAAGTTGGCTCAAGATGTTTACATGTGTCAGCCAGAAGGTTTTGTGGATGCTAAATACCCCAATAGAGTATGCAAGCTTGAGAAATCCATTTATGGATTGAAGCAAGTGTCTCACAGATGGGATCTTTACTTCGATGAGAAAGTCAAAGAATTTGGTTTCTATAGGAGTGAGGATGAGTCCTGTGTGTATCTCAAAGCTAGTGGGAGTATATTTAGCTTTCTAGTATTGTATGTAGATGACATACTGCTCATAGGAAACGTCATTCCAACCTTGCAAGAGGTTAAGACCTGGCTTGGGAAGTGTTTCACTATGAAGGATCTAGGGGAAGCTGCTTATATTCTGGGGATAAGGATCTTGAGAAATAGGAGTAAGAGACTAATTGAACTTAGTCAGAGTACTTACTTAGACAAGGTGCTGAAACGTTTTAGCATAGAAAATTCCAAGAAAAGGGAGTTACCTATCCAGAGCAATACCAAGCTAAGTAAGACTCAGAGTCCGAGTACTGATGCCGAGATAGCGGAAATGAGTCGAGTGTCATATGCTTCCGCCGTTGGCTCGATCATGTACGCTATGACATGTACTCGCCTTGATGTGGCTTTTACGCTAAGCATGGTTAGCCGATATCAAGAGAACCCTGGTAGAGCTCACTGGATAGCATTTAAGAACATTCTTAGGTATCTGTGAAGGACAAAGGACCAGGTCCTAGTACTTGGTGGAAGTGAAGACTTGAGAGTGACAGGGTATAGTGACGCAAACTTTCAGACCGACAGAGATAACTTCCGTCATTCGGGCTCGGTGTTTACCCTTAATGGAGGAGCAGTGACTTGGAAAAGTTCCAAGCAGGAGACCGTGGCTGATTCAGCGTGCGAATCAGAGTACATAGCAGCGAGAGAAGTGTCAAAGGAGGCTAAATGGTTAAAGAACTTCATTAGAGACCTTGGAGTTGTACCATCCATAAAGGAGCCCATGGAGATTTTCTGTGATAATGAAGGATCGGTTGACTTAACCAATAAACCGAGGGATCATGGCAGATCCCGACATATGGACAGAAAATATCACTTCATCAGACATCGTGTAGAAGAAGGACTCCTCGTGGTCAAGAGGGTATCGTCAGAAGAGAATCCTGCGGATCCCCTCACAAAGGGTCTAAGTAGGATCAAGCACGTTTAGCATGCGAGGAGCATTGCCCTGAAGGACGATATTAGTTTTAGTGATTAGATAGATGTTTAGAAACTTGTAATAGATAAATGTAATTGACATTTAATGATTAAGTAATGGAGATTTATTTATGAGTAATGTTTACTATCTTGTGTCAATTGTTTACTATTGTTTCACTTTTGCATGTTTTACTTCCTGAATAATAGGATTGTTCAAAGTATCCACAGTCGATCATACTTTGGAAGTAAGTAAAGAGGCAAGACTGTCATGAACTTGCTTGTAGATTGTCTAAGTGCTTAGACATAGCAAGGGTTTGCTGCAACGTTCATGAGTACTCCTGAAATAGGATTTGAGTATTGGATTAAACCCACGCTCATTGAATCACTTCATGGAATTAATCACGAGTGATTGTGAGATGATAATATCGTATAATCTTTAAACCGAGATATATGAATTGTTGTTTACGAGTTGGTCATGCATTGATGATGCGTAAATGCATCAGTAACTTGATGTTATAAAACGTGTTCTTATGTATGATTTAATGAGTAAATAGTACAAGCATATAAGCCAAAGTTTATCTGTTCCTTTTTCCCTAACGGGAAAAGCCATATCTTGGGTCTCTTGATGATTTTGTGTTGACTTATGTGCCGAGCCCGGTCAGGACTGAATTGATGTGTTCAATTAAGTTCGTTGTCAGACAAATCAGAAATCGAGAAACAAACTATTGGACATTAAGAATGATTTTGTTCCATGTCTATGTCCACACGATATCTTGTAGAACGGAGGATTATATGATCCCTTATCTAAAGGACACGGTCAGAGTTCGACAGTGGATTTTGAAAGCTACGATTGCTAATCTGATTCTGAAGTCATACTGGCAATTTTAGTTATTAGACTTATCCAAGTGGGAGACTGTTGGATTAGGTGTCTAAGCCCGTAACCATAATTGGTATGTACTTGATCTGATAGTAGCATGGTCCTTTTGGGTTGCCTTCACCATAGCAACTTGACAGGATGATATTGGAGAGAGAGGTTATTTAATGATTGATTAATATATTATAAGAATAATATATTAATTAGAAATCATATTATTTAATTAGTATTTAATCAGAAATTAGTTTGATATTAATTTTGGGATTAAAGGAACTGATTAAAAGTAAGGGGACTGGTTTGCAAATCATTGATAGTTGTAAACTGGGCTGTTCGACTCCCTTATAATGGGTTAGACGAAATCTATAGGAGGCCCTATAGAAATCGTCCAAGGCCTTCTGGAAAGGGGGTTCATGGACTGTTTGGAGCCTAAGCGAAGAATTAAGGTTTCACCTGGAAACCCTAGCATCCATAAGTATTTAAAGACCCCTAGACCTCTGAATTTCGGCCACTGCTTCTATTTAAAGACCTCTAGACCTCTGAATTTCGGCCACTGCTTCCAAGAGAAACCCTAACCGAAATTCTACTCTTCTCTCACTCATCCTTTGCTTTTGGTGTTTGTGATTCCATTAGAGGTGCAACACTTGGGGCACTCAAGCTTTCAAGAGTCAAGATCATCATTGCATTACTTGTTATTACGAGATAACAAGAGAGGTAACAATCAAACCCTAGTTTCATATTATTTTTCTGAAATTGTATGCTAGTATTAGGGTTATTGCTTTGGAAGATCTACTTGTATGTATAACTAGAGAAAAACTTAGATCCAAAGCAATTAGGTTTCATGAACACATAGGAATGTTGTTATGCTCAAAACCCATCAGTAGTAGTTATCAAGTAGAAGCCATGTGGTGTCAGATTGTCGTTGAATAGAAGCTCCCGTATCAGAATTTTGCACGCATAAATCCCAACTTCGCTAAAAACTTTGTAAGTTAAGCTACACTCTAGTCTTTTCAGTGTAACTTATAGTTATGGTCATAAGTCGTTATTATGAACCTATAAATAAGATTTATCAATAATTCCAAGTCATAATACTGATTGATCTACTTATGGGAGAGGTGTTTAGAATGGTCACGTTGGTTTGGTTGATGGATTTCAGAAAAGTTATTATGTCGAAATGATACTGCCTCCCAATTGTCCCGCCTGGCTAATCCTTACTTGATAGATCTTGAGTAGACATTGGGATTAGTGAGGAATCTAGACTATAATTATTATAGTCACCAAGATTTTGAAAATATAATAAGGCTTAGTACTTTATGCGTCTAGGTCATTCCAAAGTACGAAGCAAAGCGCTGCCAAGATCATCAGTCACCCACCTAAGTTAGGTGAGTGCATAGTCCCTTTCATGAACATAATCTAATATAATTATTGATTAAAATACTAAATATTTGCTGGAAGTTGTATGTGAATTATGTGCTTATTTCTTGGATTATATGTTAGGATATATATATACACACACACATAACGTGCTATGTGCGAAACAGATATGGTTCTATTTCTTGTTAGGATAAACAGATAATATTATATAATAAATATTCAAAGTAGAATTATTCAGAAGATAAATGATAAATAATACCAAATACTCTTATGGAATAGATATACACTAAGATAGGTTAGTGTCACCCAAGAATAGAGTTGGTATTAAAAGTTGGTTACGGGCACTGTATTCTAGTCTAGGGATAAACTTAGGCTCATGGAAGATACATAGCTCAATTAAGTTTGATATTAGGTAGTCTCATTAGGATAAGGTGTGTAACCTAGGAATAGAGCGTAAAGTTCGGTTTCATGACACTTTTTGGTGTTGGTATAAGGTAGGTCCGTACGAGATGACCAGAATTGGTGGTTCCCGATCAGGCAACTGTTATCGGTATGTCTAGTCACCCCAGAGTAGGTGAGAACACTTGATCATTCTAGAAGATCTTGTGAATTACCTTGCTAGTGTTAGCTCATTACTCTTAGATGTAGATGAAATGGGGCACCATATTCATCAAATACTATAATGGCCCATATACATTTATGACTTAAGTCATCCAAGGAAGCCCCTAGTTGTGTAGTCAATCTTAACCATTCATCAAGCGATACTATTTCTCCCTGATAATCATGGTCTAGGATCTGTAAGGACCGGTAGAAATGGATAGTCTAGGATCTATGAGGATCGATAGAAATGGTTAGGCTAGGATTTTTAAGGATTAGTAGGAAGGGATATGTAGGAATGGTTACTTTATGGTAACGGTTAGTTTTTCGGGTTTGATTATTATGGAATATTAACATATTAATATTGTGGCATTGAAATCCCTATGTATCTCACCAGTTTTCCCCAACCTGACTCACACAGTTTATATGCATCACAGGTATCAAGACTTAAGCTAGTGGAAGTTGATTAGGATGTTGAGTGATTAAGAGACAACCTGCAATAGTATTCAAGACCATCATGTCTTTACGTTATAGCTTAAATACCTTATTTGCTAAAACCTGCACTAGCTTACTTTAGGATAAGATGCCTAATTTTCTTTTATTTGCCAACTGAATTGTAGTATAACGTTCCTTAGATCACCATATAGGTTGTTATTATTAGATTCAAGGTCTATTTCCGACCTAGTATTAGGAAATTTTATGTGTTTAGATTTCTAAACGTTTAATTATGGTATTAGAACTGGCACATAATGTTTCGGAGTAATAAGGAGGATTTCATGTCTAAATCTTCTCTATCTATATTCTCGTCTCGGTACATTGAACGCCTTCTAGGGTGTATAGAATATCATGGTCAGGATGCGTAGTAGAGTGGAAAATGATATCGAAGACCGATGCCCTGAACTAGTTACGAGGGTAGGAGTTCAAGCTATGACTCGAGCAATGCTTGAAAAACATAAAAAAGAAATTAGACAACTATTCCAAGGAAAGAGGGAAGAACCCACTGTTGGATTAATGTCTAAGTCCATAACTATATTTGGTATGTACTTGACCCGACCCGGCATGGTCCATTTGGGTTGCACTTCACCAGCACAATTTATATGGATAGTCTTTTGAGAATAGTATATTTATGATTTATATTAATATATTATAAGTTCTAATATATTAATATGGAATCATATTATTTAATTAGTATTGATCAAGAATTAATTTACAATTAATTAAGTGATCAAAAAGAACTAATTAAATATGGACTCTTATATATATGGAATGGGCCAAGTTCATTTAGGTTGGGCTAAGCTTTCATGGATGGTCCATGGAGCTTTTAACCCATGGATCCTATGTAAATGAAAGGTCATGGGTATTAGGGTTTACATGGATGTAACCCTAATCCTCCATAATATATAAAGGGGTCATTGGCTTACAAAATTGGCACAAGTGTGTGAAAATAAGAGTGGGCCGATTTTAGTGTGCATACATATTCTCTCAAGTTCTTCCAAGGTGTTTTGGTGATTTGTGATTCCATTTGAGGCTTCCACACTATTGGGGCTAAGCTCTTAAAGCTTGAAGACATCAAGCTACATCAAAATGTATGTCATCTAACTAGAACTTTGTAGTATAGGTGCTTCATAATATGCTAGTTAAGATGAAACCTTGGAATAGTTAATATTTGCATGTATAATAGAGAAAACATAGATCCAAGGTTTATAGGGTTGCATGTACACCATAGGAGTGTTAGAATGCTCAATACCCAACAGTGGTATCAGAGCCATGGGTTGTTTTCTGTTATATTGATGCAAATGTTTTATTTTCAAGTTGAAAAAAAAAGGAAAAAAAAAACATGACGTTTGTCAAATTTTAAGATAATTACTTGTTTTTGTGAAAAATTAATTATTTGTAAAATTTGAATCATTTGCTATATGAGTTGAATTAGGTCAAATTTAGTAAAAGATAAAATGATATAATTATTTTATTAGTTTTAAAAGTTTGATCTAAAGAGTTTTTTGAAACCTCCATAAGTTATGGATATGAAAAGGTTTTTAAAAAAAAATTGATTCAAAGTTTTTTATGGAGTTACAAAATTTGGTCTTAATGTTTTAAAGAATTCCATAACTTGTTCTTAAGTTATGGAACATGAAAAGTTTCATCATAAAACAAGTATTTAACTCCATAAGTTATGGAATCCAAAAGTTTTCAAGAGTTACAAAACTTGCCCTCAAGTTTTGGAATTTGGAAAAAGTTTTTTATGATAAAAAAAAAGAATTGAATTCTAAAACTCTTGGGTTCATAACTTAAACAATTAATTAAATGGTTTTAATTTTGAATTTAATAATTGGAATTATGATGTTTTTATTGAATAATTCAATTAACTCTTATGGACTTTATTAATAGATAATTAAAGTGTTTAATTAAAAGAGAATTAATAATTCCATAATGACATGGTTTAAATTTAATTAAATTAAGAGTATAGTTTAATTAATAGATTAAACCACCAAGTATTTTAAATGTCTAAAATACACCCTTATACTATTATAAGATTAAAAGTTTAATATATTATATGTATAAGAGCAAGTCGTCTTACCATTAGTAGACCTCATTCACGAAGCCGGTCTATAAGGGGGGTATAAAGTTACTGCCTATAAAATGGCAGTTTAATGGGTGTCCACTCTCACCCACCGCTTCCTTGACTGGTGGAGGGTCGTTAGCCGAACAGGTAGGACAAGGACTATAATTCTCCCTTCATTATAAGTATAATGATAAATACTAAGTAACTAAACACTTATAAATTCCCAATCTTAGTTACTTAGGAAAATGTGAATAAGGTGCTAATCCATGAAATTACACTTTGCACTTTGTTTAAGCTGTTAGTGGAGCGTGTGTGGTTAACCGGCACACTAAACTGGACTTAACAAGGTAGGCAAAGGGTAACTTAATGTTTATCATAGTATCGTTGGAGCGTGTGTGGTTAACCGGCACATCGATTGAGGGGTAAATATTAAGGGTACCAAGTATATTTGCATGGTTACCTCACACCTTGTTTTGTGATCCTCGGCATCCCAGTCACTAAACCTGAAGGGCACACTCGAGATTGAAACATGCCATTGAAAAGTTCAATGAATCTCAAAAGAATCTAGGAGTTTCAAAACCAATTAAAACCTAATAATACATTTCGTTTATCTTGGTGGAAATTGGTGAATCGTCATTCACCTACCTTCAAATATTTTATAGCTTGGATTACGGCATCCCTCTTCCAAGTTATAAAATAGTTTGTTGGGTCCTAGCCTTAATATATCATATTGGGTGTTATATTAAGGACTTAAATCAACTTTACGTGAATTTCTCCCATTGTTGATGTGTGGTTTAGACAACAATGATCTTCCCAAACCAAGCTTTCCTAATGAATATGACTTCCCGAGTTTGGCTCATGGAAGTCATACTTCTCTTCCTCCACCTCCTCCAATTATTCTCCCTAACCCACAAGTTCAAGGTCACTCAAGCCCTAATGGCAAGCAATGTCTATGTGTGATCACATCTTAGAGATGAAGTCACATATTGACAAGCCGGGAGAGTTGGGTGTCAAAGTCTTGAGAAAGTTGGATGTTCAATCACTTTCTAAGTCACATAGTGAGTTCCTTTAGGACTACTATGAAACAGACTATAACATGAACCTTAATGATCATATATATTTGCTTGGTGCTGCTAAATCAGCAATAATTTGGAACGATAGTAAAGCAAATTTGATTAGAAGATCAACTTCCCAAAAACTTTATGGACAGTGACAATGGTGACACTGGAAATCCAGAAAAAGCATTCTCTTCCTAATGGAAAGGGATTGGTCATAGTCAACCCGGTTGACCAAATGGTAAAGAGAAAGGCTAAGTCTGAGATAGTCCCATTACCAAAGGGTCCATATGTTTATTTTGCCAAAGGAAAGGGCGTTGATTGCAAAACTGCCAAATTTACCTAAGGATGTTAAAGTCAATAAGTTTGACTCTACATCAGGTAGAGCCCATTATCTAACTCTGTTAAGTTCTATTCTGAGATCCTCATTACATGATGTGACTGGGTCACATGTTGATGTTTTAAGAATCAAAGAATAGATAGAAATCTTAAAGGAAGTATATATGCTGATTCTGATCGCGAAAGTGGATTTCGATCGCATCAGAATTTTGAGCAGTTGCTTAAGAAGTTATGATATATTGCTAAGGAATAGATAACAACAATTTTCCATGTGGATTGTAAGGATAAGTTTTTCAGCAAAGTTTTAAAATAAAACAAAAATTGTTTAATTTTATTTATTTGAAGTATCCTTACAATGACATTTGTGGAAAATTGTTGCTTATATGATTCCACTGACAACAATATTGGAAAATGGATTTGATTCTTTCATTTGTGGTAGTGTCTAAATTTACCAAATCAGGAAAGTTCCTCATCGCCCAAGTTTCAATTGGACCGAAACTTGGAATCATGCAAGTTGAATAGTATGATGAATGAGAACTTTCAAGCATTGGAAAATCAAGACTAATTACTTGTTCACATGGATGTGTGAGTCAAGTGAAGGACTAAAGGGATTGAGTACACATTCTTGTGCACTGGTCATGTCCACCACAAAGCTCGTTAAGACTATTTGATTTACTAAAGTTTAGTAAATATGGTTATACTTACAAGTTTAAGTATAATTCTGAAACATTGGAAAAGTCTCAATGTATGGCAAACGAATGGGAAGAATCAAATTAGGCAGAAAGATAAAAGTTTCTCAAACCTGAAAAGATGGGAGAGTACTTTAGTATCATGTTTGTGATCATCTTAATGATTAAGATACCATATCACAATTGGTCCTCTAAAGTCATCTTAGTGCATTCTTATGACTAAGAAGAGGAGTCATGAATTGTTGAAATGGTTAAATCAAGAAGATGAGTCATACTTCGTTTCAAAACAAGTCTTAGAGTCATACTCCAAGACTATAAGTTGAGTGACATATCTTAAAGAAAGGTTTATAACACTTGTCAAATGTAAGAGTAAAAGTGTCCTACTCTTGTACATTTGAAGTTGGTAAGTTGTGATGTTTTGGATTAAACAAAGACCAACTAAGGCCAATTGTGTGAAGTGTTTGTCTTGATAAAGAATCCGCAGTATCTCTTGAATACTTGGCAAGATAGTCTTATATGTCAAGAGGACAGTGGGAGTCTTAAAGATCCTAAAAAGAATTTCAAGAACTAATCAAGAATAAAACCTGAGGTTCTTCACTAGCACACGACTTGAGGTTTATAACCTATCGTGTTGACATATTCTGTGCCCATTCCAATTAAAGTTGGCTTTGCATAGGAGTTCTGAAAGTTCTCAATTGGTTGCATAACAACTTGGAAGCAATGGCAGGCCCTGTACTGCCAGGTGGCAAGAAGTTAAGATTGCATAAGTTCAGTCCATATGAGTTTGGATTTGTCATTATCCTTGTCTTGTGACTATGGTTTTAACGATTCACATGGATAAGAACACATACACCATAAAATCTAAGGGTCATAAGGTTTCTCTCCGATTCATGAAAATGATGGTGAGGAAACACTTCCACCAAGTAGATTTGAAGCAGATGGCAAAAGGTCTAAACAATTGAGACTATGATTACGACATCCCTTTTCATAGTTCTGAAATTGTTTAGACACACATGCATGCTATCTAAGGAAAGGTGTATGATTTTGATAAAGTTGTATCAAAGCATCTCGTATCAGAAATCTGAACTTTGGTAAGAAAGTCAATAAAGTATTGATTTCTAGAAGTCCAGCTGATTTCTGAGTACATGTCAAAGCTAGTAGGAGCATAAGTGTTATGCTAATAATCATCATGTTAGTGGGAGCATGATAATTATTGTTAGTGTTGCAAGTTAGCAATGTTAATTATAGAAAACAAAAGTTTCAATTCGTAAGGCTGCATGGATTGAAAAAGTTGTTTTGCTATAATTAAGGGAGAGGATATACTTCATTTCAGTTCTAAAGGCTTAGATTGAGACCTTAAACATCTTTAGTCAAGAATATATATATGAATTTCATGTTGGATTGGTTCAACTTAAGGAAATTCTATATATTGCGTTCTCAAAATTCGATTATGATTACGGCATCCCTCTTCATAGTCAAATTTTGAAAACATGGCAAATAAAAATATTGTAGCAAAAGACTGGTCTAGAATCATGTCTTTATGTGAGACATCATGAATCGTGTACCATTTGCTTTGGGTACAGGATCGATTGCATGTGCTATAATATTTGTCATTTCTAAATTTTTCCAAATGCCTAGAGGCATTAAGAAGGGAAAAGGTCTAGAATTGGATATGACTAAAATGATTAAGCAATTGTCGAGGACAATCTGAGGTTTACCAAAGATTGGTTGCTCAGGGACAGTTGGAAGTATAGTGCTAATTTTGGAAGGACCATATTGACATATTCTGAAAAGAGGCATCTCTTATTCAGAAGTGATAGTCAAAATGAGAATATGGAGTTGTCTCCATAGGTGGAAGTTATATGTGTAAGATTAGAAAACTTAATGCAAGAAGCATGTCCAAAGCAATGTACTTTGAATATGAGACTTAGTTTCCATGGAGTTGATCTCCATTGGAATACCTTATAATGACTGTTGACAAGTCTTTGTGACTTTGTACATATTCATTACAGGAGGGTCAGTGCATATAAGTTTAAAATCTAAACAGATTTCGATAAATGATAGGAATTTGAAATTCTCACATTTTTCGATAAGGATTTGGGAGTGTGAAATTAGAATCATTGAAATTATGTTCAATTGGTTTATTTCACAAAGTAAGGATCATAGACAAACATAGAGTGCATACTTGGTGTATGGTAAAGCTGTTGTTTAAGAAAAACATAGTGTACATGCTTGGAGCATGGGACAACTAGTGTTTTTAATTCAAGTATAAAGTTGATAAAATCGAAACAATGAATAATGAGTAATCAGTATGGTGATAAATAAAAGTGTTTATTTATATTCATAGGGTTTGATACCATATTTGATTCATTTATTCTTATGTTTCACTTTGCATGTTTTGACTTACAGAATAACTAAGTCGCTCTTCCTGAATGATTAAGTTATTCAAACCATCCACAGTCGGTCATATGTTGGAAGTAGATATGAATCAAGACTATCATGGGTTGGTTTGTAGAAGTCCAAGTTGGTGGACAAAGTGGTGCTACAACACTCATGAGTGCTCATAAGTTCTGAGTATCGGATTTAACCCGCGCTCATTTGAATCACTTCATGGATTTTATCACGAGTGATCATGAGACGATAATATCTTATATTCTTCAAACCTAGAGATATGAGTTGTTACTATGAGTTGGTTATACATTGATTACACGAAAACGCATTTGGTAACTCGATGTTATAAAACGTGCCTTTGTGTATGATTCAACAAGTAGTAGAACAAGCCATATGAGTCGAAGTTTATCCATTCCTTTTACCTTCGGGATAAAAGCGATATCTATGGGCCCCTCGATGATTTAGCGATGACACATGTGAGTGCTTGGCCAAGCCAGGACTGATTTGATTTGTTCAATCAGTCAGTCATCATAAATCGAAAATCGGGAAACAACAAATGGACAGAGAGAATGATTATAATCCATGTCTCAGTCCATATGATATCTAGAATGGAGGAATATATGATCCCTTATCTAATGGACAAGTCATTGACAAGGTCAGAGTTCGACAGCGGCTTTAAGAGCTACGATTGCCAGTTAGGTTTTGAAGTCATACTCAATAATAGTTTTAGACTTATCCAAGTGGGAGACTTTTGAGAATAGTATATTTATGATTTATATTAATATATTATAAGTTCTAATATATTAATATGGAATCATATTATTTAATTAGTATTGATCAAGAATTAATTTACAATTAATTAAGTGATCAAAAAGAACTAATTAAATATGGACTCTTATATATATGGAATGGGCCAAGTTCATTTAGGTTGGGCTAAGCTTTCATGGATGGTCAATGGAGCTTTTAACCCATGGATCCTATGTAAATGAAAGGTCATGGGTATTAGGGTTTACATGGATGTAACCCTAATCCTCCATAATATATAAAGGGGTCCTTGGCTCACAAAATTGGAACAAGTGTGTGAAAATAAGAGTGGGCCGATTTTAGTGTGCATACATATTCTCTCAAGTTCTTCCAAGGTGTTTTGGTGATTTGTGATTCCATTTGAGGCTTCCACACTATTGGGGCTAAGCTCTTAAAGCTTGAAGACATCAAGCTACATCAAAAGGTATGTCATCTAACTAGAACTTTGTAGTATAGGTGCTTCATAATATGCTAGTTAGATGAAACCTTGGAATAGTTAATATTTGCATGTATAATAGAGAAAACATAGATCCAAGGTTTATAGGGTTGCATGTACACCATAGGAGTGTTAGAATGCTCAATACCCAACACCCACTACGCTGGTTATGGAACCAATGTTAAATGAATGTCAGTCCAAGGAAGGAGACTATAATGGGAATGTAGAATTGTCAACAGTTAGGAAGGACGACTCCAAGAAAGAGGTTGATAGAGATGGATGCAAGTATGAAGACTTCATGGCATCCCAACCACCAAGACTTTCTGGAGAACCAACACTAGTAGCAGTCATAGATTGGATCTACTAAATGGAGATATTGTTCGAGAGTTGTGATTGCAGCGACCAATAAAAAAAACAATCTTCGCAACCAGACAGCTAAAGACTGGAGTATTAAGTTGGTGGAAGCGGGTGACTAATGCTATGTCGAAAGGGGAGGGAAGGAAGATATCATGGGAGAACTTCCTTGTGCAATTGAAGGAGGAGTACTACTCAGAAAGAGACCTTCTGGAAATTGCAAATGATTTCCAAAACCTGAATAAATGAGAGATGAGCATCAGAGAGTACGTTATAGCCTTTTTCGAAAAGATGGAATTAGTCCCTTACCTAGTTCCTACTTAACTCTACAAGATAGAAAATTTTTCTAATGGATTACCAGCGGATTTCGTTCCTTTGGTAAAGCAAGAAACTACATTGGGAGAAACTATCCAAATTGCCAGGTCCTTGGAATACATAGTTGAAATGAAAATCGCCAAGGATGAAGCTGGAGAGAAGAGGAAGGGTAGAGATATTTTGGAACCCAATAAGATGGAAATATTTCCGAAATATAACCCTAACAACAAGGAGCCCGAAGATGGCAATGAAGCATATGGTGCGAAAAATGTAGAAGGAAGCATTTTGGACAATGCTTAGAAGCTGTAACCTGCTTTAGGTGTGGCAAATTTGGTCACTATGCTAACCAGTGTGTAGTCGCTTATATGACATGTTTCAAGTGTGGAGATGTCGTGCATTTAAAGACGGATCTAAAAATAGAAATGTACTTTGGGTTTTTTCTAAAAAAATATCAATAAACTGCATCAAACATAAACAAATATATATATATATATATATATATATATATATATATATATATATATATATATATATATATATATATATATATATATATATGAATCCATGGAATGGCACCTATGTTAGGAAAATAATGAAAAAAAAGGATCATGTAACAAACTGTTATGAAAATGGTCCCTAATGCATAATTTTTATACACAAATTGTCCTTTTGGTATTAAAATGTGTAAAAAATAGTCCTAAGGCATGAAAAACAGTTATATCTACAACCGTCAAAAACATAAAAAATAAAATAATTAATTGAATATATGTTGATGTATAAAATCACAAAGAAAAAGAAAGTACATCACTATCGTTTTAATCAAGAAATAATGGGCGTTTGCACACAATCATACACATACACATACAAACACAACGGAACAACATCGTACTTTCTGCTATTCCCTCAATAAGAATAGAAATAACAGAAAATCAAAAGTATCTTGCTATTTGCAAGTTGTAGTTTCTTAAGAACAGACAAAGTTCCAATCGACTTTTTGTTGTGTCACAATGCATATATGATTTTGTTGTATCACATTGCATATACATGGATTTTCCCCAATCTTTTTTCCCGTTCTTTTTTCATTGTCAGTTACCGAAAATGCTCTTATTTTCTCTCTTAAAAATTGCTTCCTGAATTGAATCTTCCTATTGTGCCCCTTTTGACCGGATATATACATGCTGTCAAATCCACTAAATAAGGTCAAAGTAATTAAGGTAATCTAATAAATGTCAATCCGTTAAATAAGGTAATTCGATATTACCTTTATATTTGTTTTTTTCTCCTCTTTTGATTCAATATGAGACAGGATGTCCACTTGAAATCCGGTCACCATATTTTACTGAAAACAAAATTATCATATGGAAATTTACATACAAAAATTAAATATTCAAACTGTCACAACCTTATTTAACGTGATAAACATAATGGGCGTGTTCGGCACAGAGCGTTTGGGAGCTTCTGACATTTGACAAAACGCTCTGCTTTGAACAGAAAGCTTTGTTTGGCACTACAAGCTTCTAGTGTTTAGTTTAAACAAAACGCTCCAACTCAAAAAGCTACTTCACGTAGCGTTTAACAAAACGCTACCCGTTACTAGTTAACCGCTACCGACTATCAGCTAGTTTTGTCGAACACGCCCTAAAGGTACTCTTTTATTAGAGTAGGGGGGGTATTTGTATAAAGATCATTTTGAAAAATATATCAAATAATGAAGTGTCATCATATAAATAAATATAAATACAAGGTTAATAAACCCTAATATTTATCTTGCAAAGTATAAATAGAAACTGTGAAATTGATAATATTTCGAGAAATAAGTACATTTAAAGAAAAATTGTGTGTTTAGTTTATATTTAAATTTGTGTATCAAATTATTTTAGTACCTATTTTTAATCCATAATTTAATTAAGAAACATATTTTTAAATAATTAGTAAATATATAATATACTTATCACATTTATTTATACTTGTAATATAATAATAGAAGTAAAAGATGTATTCCGACCACCATCTAGCGAAATCCTAGACATAGCCGTTCCATGTCTCTAAACTCGAGTCGCCATCATCTTTGGAAAACCCTAGATGGTCGGCCAGGCTTGTTTTTCAGGTTTTGGGTGTTTCTCTTCGAGGGTTTTACGTAAGGGAGTCGACCGATGTGGTATACAACTGCAATGGTGGCTGATTGAGGAACTGACCAAGAGGGTTTGGATTTGACCTATCGGCGGTAATGGTGTCGAGTTTTGTTGGATGGAAGATGGTCCGACGACTGTTTTATGTTTTCAAGAGAGGGAGAGGGGGAGTATATTTGATAATAATAAAATATTTAAAAAAGGAATAATGAATAAATATATTAAGGGTACAATAGTCATTTTAGTTTGGAAGGACCAAATCCATAATGAAATTTGTTAGAAAGGACAAAAACTTCAACTTTGAAACAATAAGGACCAAAACCTAAAAAGAATGCAAACAACCATTTTTGCTATTTTGTCTACTCTAAATATGAATATATAAGATGCTTTAACATATCAACCAAATCACACACAAAACATATCTGATCAAAGAAATACAAGAAAAAAGAAACATGCATCATGTTTTCATCCTCGCATTGTTGTGTGAAAGCAATTTTGTAGGTGCCTCTCCCTTACAGCCATTGCAAAGCCACACTGCCAAACAAAATGCGGGAACGTAACAGTTCCCTTACCATTTGGAATAAGCAAAGGGTGCTCCTTAGACGAGTCATTTGAGCTTACCTGCAACATCACTTTTAAACCCCAAAAGTTTTTTAAAGGCTCAGGGAACATCGGCATATACAGTATTTCGGATTCCAAGATCAGCATTTTCAATTCTGTTGGTCGCTCTTGCTACAAAAAATCTGTGAACGATACTAGTGGTAATTCACGTATGGCATTCGATGAGGCGGGCCCTTTCACTTTTTCGTCTAAAAACAAGTTTACTGTTGTTGGTTGCAATAACTATGCTTGGATCAGAGGACTGCATGGACCCAACTACGCTAGTGGCTGTATGGGCATATGTACTAACGTAAGTAATGTGCCTAACATTAATGGTAACTGCTCGGGAATTGGGTGTTGTCAGACATCAATACCAAAGGGTCTCAAGGGTTTCAATGTAAATATTGGCTCCTTTGATAACCATATGAATGTAAGGTCGTTCAATCCTTGCGGTATTGCATTTCTTGCTGAGGAAAACCACTTTGGCTTTGGTGGTGCACGTGATTTGTCTGGTGCTTCAAAGCTTTCTTTAGATTCACATGTCCACATCCTGGTGGATTGGGTAATTGGACGAGGCAAGCGGAATTGCTCACAGGCTACAGAATGCAAGGCAAATAGCTGCATGGACGATGACGATCTTGGTGGATATCGCTGCGGCTGCAACAAAGGTTACCGGGGCAATCCTTATCTTCATAAAAATTATATTTGACACAAACTGGTCCCAAAAACCCGAATAGATAGATCGTCTCATTGTATCAGTCCAAAGTTAACTTTTAAAACTTATTTTTCTACAAAGATGATAGATATAAAAAACTTATTAATAAAACACATAAGGAGAGAAGTAGAGTATAATTTAATTTATGGCCCATCCCACATCTGAAGGGTTGAGAGTAGAGTTTGTAGATTATGGACCCTCAAAACTCACACTAAGAATAACACTTGTGTTTGTTTATTACTCGACTGTGATGACAGAAAAGGGAAAAAAAGTTTTCTGCACAAATGATGAATTAACTATGTATTGTAGAAAAGTAATGACAAAAAAAACTTATTCATATTTAAGAATATATATATATATATATATATATATATATATATATATATATATATATATATATATATATAAATGAATTAACTATGTATTGTATAGAAAAGTAATGACAAAAGAAACTCTACTTTATTCATATTTAAGAATATATATATATATATATATATATATATATATATATATATATATATATATATATATATATATATATATCCTTCTAAACACCCACGTGATTGCATGAAAATAGTCATACTAACAACTCTACCTAAAGACTAGGTACAACTAATGACCTATTCTTTCAACTCCAAACAATTCCGTCAAACTAGTGTACCACTTCTAGATAATAAACTAAAGCATAAAATGTAAAAACCATAAATACTTATTTATTCAATTTTCCACGTCAAGATTATACCCAATAGAGTTATGCTTATTAAAAGCAGGATGAGGGAGACCTTCTTAGGTTACATTTGGGCTTTGATCCATTAATTATAAACTTAGGCTGTCATTTACATTAAAGACCCAATTCCAAATAAGGTTTTATTTATTTATAAATATTTTGTTTTATAAAGTTTGGTTTACAACATTCAACATGGCCGGTTTAATCGAGTGAACCGGCTTGTTTTAATCTAATTATAAACCACTGATTTTTAAGCCGGAGGTTTGACCCATATCGATTGAAAACAGTTGAACTCTATTAGTCTAGTCCTATTTTCTAAATATCATTGTTTGTAACTTACTAAAGATTTACAATTGTTTTTTCAATTAAAATACATTTTCATTTCCACTTTATTTGTAAAATTATTCAATATTTTATGTAAAATAATATATATATATATATATATATATATATATATATATATATATATATATATATATATATATAATTGTTCTTCAATTCCACATTATGTTTTACATCGAATATAAGATTAAGACTACTAAACATTAAATTTGAAAAAACATTATTTATAAACTCTATAAATTAAGGTTAACGTTTACTTGTCATATTTGTTTGTTCAAGTTTAAGTTTATTTATATCTAGTTTATTTAACATATTTAAAATTTGAGTTTATTTATTTAGTATTTGTTTAATTTTATTATTATATATTTAATATGAAAATTGTTTCAAATATATTTTAAATTTAAACACTTTTTAATATTTCTTTGTTAAATTTTTCTAAACGTATGTGTCATATTTCTTTAAATATATATATATATATATATATATATATATATATATATATATATATATATATATATATATATATATATATAACTTTTTACAAATGAGTTTTAATATTTAATTTAATGGCTTATGAATGAAATTATTTATTTAATAAAATAATTGTTATATTAATATCAAAATTAATTTAAATTATTTGTTTTGTTATATTTTTTTATTAATAAAAAATTTAAGGTTATTAAAACAAAATGATTTTAGACAAACAATAAAAGTCTTTTAAATTGAAAAGTATTATTGAATATATAAAAATTTGAAGAAAAAGAATATAGTTGGGATATATTTTTTGGTCTAAAAAATTAGTGAAAATTAAGGTGAAGATATAGGTAAATCACTATTAGCATTATTATTTTTACTCTAGTGTAAAAGATGGTCTAAATGAGATATGGAAAAATAAATGAGTAAACCCTTTTTGTCAATCAATTAATTTTGAAATTAGATACAAAACACACATATAACAAATACATTAATGTGCCAATATGACTAGGCATGTGTATTTAGGCATGTGCATTCATTTTGTAATATTAGCAAACCATGTGTATGCCACGTTTTGTACCTCTTTGTTTTAATACTTGAATAACTTTGTTTGCTAGATATCAACGAGTGTGAGGATAATAGCACCTACCCTTGTTATGGGAGATGCATTAATAATCCTGGGAATTACAGTAGTACATGTTTGCAAGGATATGAAGGCGAAGCCAAAGAAAAGTACGGCTGTCGACCTATAAGGATTATAATATTTGCCTTGAATACTTTTGATTATTATTCACATATATATAATACAGAGTATACAAAGATATACATGTTAATAAACTAGCCTAAACATAAGTAAAATAAATAAAATAAATGTTATCAGATTATCTTGACAGATGTCAAGAGTTATCGCTAATACCCCCTTCAAGCGAAGTGGTGGAGGACCAATACGTAGCTTGGCGCGAAACTGTTCAAAAAGCGGACGGGGAAGACTCTTGGTAAAAATGCCGGCTAGCTGTAATGATGTTGGAACAAATCGTGTGTATAAGCGACCGGAAGAAACCAATTCTCGAATGAAGTGATAATCAATATCAATATGTTTCGCGCGTTTGTGAGAAACGGGATTCTGACTTAAAAATAGAGCACTTCGGTTGTCACAAAGAGGAGTAGGACGATCAGGGGGCAAGGCATGTAATTCACGCAGGAGATGAGTGATCCAAACAATCTATGCAGCAGTGTTGGCCATTGCTCGATATTCAGATTCACAACTAGAACGAGATACCGTAGGTTGCTTCTTTGCACTCTAGGAAACAAGATCCCCACCAAGAAATATGGAATAGCCATATGTGGAACGACGAGTTTCTATACAACGTGCCCAATCTGCATCGGAGTATCCAATCAAAGACGATGAGGATGGACGAGTAAAGTGCAGATCATATGATAAGGTTCCCTTAACATAACGCAAAATGCGTTTAACGGCTTGAAAATGTTTAGTGGTGGGAGCATGAAGAAATTGGCTAACTTGATTGACAGCATATGAGATATCCGGACGAGTGATGGTCAAATATTGAAGAGCACCCACTAGAGAACGATAGGCGGTGGAGTCCGAAAGAGGCGAACCATGAGTAAGAAGAAGTGTAGATGTTGACAATGGTGTAGATGCAGGTTTCGAGTCTTGCAACCCAGCACGAGTTAGTATGTCATAAGCATATTTTGCTTGAGTAAGAAATAAACCGTTCTCCATGTATGACACCTCAAGACCGAGAAAATAAGTGAGCTCTCCAAGATCTTTGATAGAAAACTCGGCATTGAGTTTAGAAATAAAGGTGCGGATAAGAGAAGGTTGGTTGCCGGTAAGAATTATGTCATCTACATAGACTAGTAAATAAAGAATTTTAGAGTCCCGTTTGAAGACAAAAAGGGAAGTGTCAGCTCGGCTGCAAAGAAAACCAAGACTGATAAGGAAAGAACTTAGTCGTTGAAACCAGGCTCTAGGTGCTTGCTTTAGACCGTACAACGCCTTCTTTAATTGACAAACATGGTTAGGAAAGCGTTGATCAATGAAGCCTGGTGGTTGTTCCATGAAGACGGTATCGGTGAGTTGTCCATTGAGAAAAGCATTGTTAACATCCAGTTGATGCAAAGTCCATTTGTGCATAATGGCTAACGATAGAACAATACGAACAGTGGAAGCTTTCACTACAAGACTGAAGGTGTGAGAATAGTCTGACCCAGGAATTTGAGAAAAACCTTGAGCTACTAAGCGAGCTTTGTATCTTTGTATAGAACCATCGGGATTGAACTTTGTGCGGAAAATCCATTTGGAACCAACAACATTTGAAGCCTTAGGACGAGGAACTAATACCCAAGTATTATTTGAGCGTAAGGCGGTCATTTCTTCTTCCATGGCGGACAGCCAATGAGGATTTTTAGCAGCGGATTTAAAACCATGAGGCTCTTTGATGGTAAAAAGAGCCTGAAAAAGTGGCATTTTATCAAGATAAGTAAGGTCCACTTGATGTTTTAGTTTAAAGATACCTGCACGCGATCTAGTAACCATGGGATGTGTAGAGACCGAAGTAAATTCAGGTGTAGTGGGTGGCGATGGAGCTGAAGTTTCCGGTAATGTCGAGATAGCCGGTGACGAAGGAGCAGCGGGAACCGAGGGTGCTATCGGGGCAGCTGGAGAGGCTGCTGCTGGAACCGAGGGTGACGCATGCTGCTGATCAGCAGGAAATGAAACAGTGGGAGGCTGCTGATAAGCATCAGTAAGATGGTGATCGGGGCATAAAGAGCACTTGGTAGCGGGCTGTGTTCGTGAAGTGACCTTGGAAGGAGGTTCCGGTGGAAAAATAATTGAAAGAGGTTCCTCAAAATCCGAAAAATCCATCTTTTCATAAGTAGTGGAAGATATAACACCCGTGAATGGAAAAGTGAGTTCATCAAAGGTTGCATGACGAGTTGTATAAACACGTTGGGTTGATGGATCAAGACAACGGTAACCCTTGTATTGAGAGCTATAACCAATGAAAATACAGGATATACTTCGGGGTGCTAATTTGTGAGCCGAATAATTTTTTAAGTACGGGAAAACATGACATCCAAAAGTTCAAAACAGAGCATAATTTGGTGGTTCTTTAAAGAGAACTTCAAATGGCGACTTGTGGTTTAGAACTTTTGTAGGGACACGATTGATAATGTAGGTTGTTGTACTGAAAGCATCAACCCAAAGAGATGGTGGAGCACTGGCATTAAAGAGCATGGTGAGACCCGTTTCTGTAATATGTCTGTGTTTCCGTTCAGCCCGACCGTTTTGTTGCGGAGTATGAGGACACGAAAGACGATGATGAGTGCCATTTTCCAATAAAAGAGTGCGGACTCGATTGTTGATAAACTCTGTTCCACCATCACTTTGAAAATTTTTGAGCTTGTACGAAAACTGTGTTTGAACAAATGCTAGAAATGTGGTGAGGACACTAAAGAAATCAGATTTCAACCGTAAGGGATAAAACCATGTAAATCGGGAGTAATCATCTACAAAAATACAATAATATAAATAACCGTTTGTAGAGGGAACGGGTGCCGGTCCCCATAAATCACAGTGAATCAAATCTAGCACATGTAAGGATCGTTTAGAATTATGTAAATCGGGAGTAATCATCCACAAAAATACAATAATATAAATAACCGTTTGTAGAGGGAACGGGTGCCGGTCCCCATAAATCACAGTGAATCAAATCTAGCACATGTAAGCTCAAAAGGTAAGTGTTTGCTTTTTGAAATTTGACATGAATGACAAATACGAGGTTTAGGTAAAACTGATGTAACAGATAAACAACCCGCTTTATTTAATAAAGAAATAGTGTCAAAAGCAACATGTCCTAATCTAGCGTGCCATAATTCAAAGGATGCATATAGTCGTGAAGATTTTAAAGCTGCTACAAGTGCTCCATGTCCTTGCTTGAGTACATATAATCCATTTTCACATGTTCCTCTTGCTAGAATTTCCTTTGTTGACCGATTCTGAATGGCAAAAAACAGATTAGAAAACAAAACATCAACCGGAGAATCTTTAGTCAATTTGCTAATTGATATAAGATTCTTAGTAATATGGGGAATTACAAGCACGTCTTTTAATTGAAGATCTTTGGATAGTGAAGATTTACCAATGTGAGATATATGAGAAGTATTACCATTACCAAAGACAATATGATCACTGCCCATATAAGATGAAGATGATTCAAGATTAGTAGGAGAGGATGTCATATGAGCCGATGCACCAGAATCAACGTACCAATCTGGTGAATCACGTGTGATATGGCATTGTGCTTGGAATGCTTGAGCTAAATGAGCATTCTGGTTCGATCCTTGAGTAGCAAAAGTACTTAATTGAGGACAAGAGCTGGCAAAATGACCGTTTGTACGGCAAAGCTGACAGTGCGGTGGTCGTCGACCACGACCACGACCACTAGAAAAGGAATCACGACCACGGCTGCGACTGGTAGTAGTGTTGCCACGAGAGGGAACTGTAGAAGGAGTCACTGAGGGCTGTTGGCGATCTGCAGTGTAGGCAGCAGCTGGAGGAGAAGATCCGTGAATAGCTGTAAGGAATAACTCATGACCTTCCGCTTGAGATACAAGGTCACAGAATGAAGGTCGAGGCCTGATAGCACGATGGGCTGTGGAGAAAGTCTCGAAATAAGGACCAAGTCCACAGAGAAACCAATGACTTTTATCTTGCTCATCAACTGGGTGACCAATTGCAGCAAGTTGGTCGCAGACAGCTTTGAACTTGCGACCAAATTCAGAAATAGTAGAAGATCCTTTTTGGAGTTGCCTGAGAGAATCCTTGAGATTTTGCATTCGTTCTTGAGAATCATGACTGTAAGCAAGTTCAAGAGATCGCCAAATTTCGTGGGAGGTTTGAAGCCCTAGAATTTCAGCCATGGCTTCTTCAGATAAGGAAGACTGAAGAATAAGTAATGCACGCTGGTCTGCTTCCAGCCATGACGTGTAAGCAGGATTTGGAGAAGAGACTTCAGCAACAACTATGGTTTTTGGTGGTGGAGGAATCGAATCATCAACATAACCAAATAGGCGTTGATAAGAGAGAAGGGGCAGAAGTTGATTCCGCCATAACAGATCATTGGTGGAGGAGAGTTTGATAGTGAGCATGTACAGAATCGTATTGAGAAGAAGAGTGACATATGTGGGTTTAGAAGTAGAAGAGGCGTCGCCTGCCATGAAGAGGAGAAGAAGAGGAGGCGTGACCTAGACTGATACCATATAAGGATTATAATATTTTCCTTGAATACTTTTGATTATTATTCACATATATATAATACAGAGGATACAAAGATACACATGCCAATAAACTACCCTAAACATAAGGAAAATAAATAAAATAAATGTTATCAGATTATCTTGACAGATGTCAAGAGTTATCGCTAATACGACCGGTTGCTAAAAAATCAAAATTTCCAGTGGTGTGTTCTCTATTGGTATACTTCACACAAGTATTATATACCTAAATCTAACATCATATAATTAGGTACTATAAATTAAGTATTGCAAGTCAAAATGTGTACAGTCACCAATCCTTTTGACCAATGCATCACAGTTGATAATTTAATTTGTCAAAATATATTATTTTTTCGAAATTACTTTTTTCAAGTGGCCGAAGCTAACATATTTTATGATTTTTTTCTTCATATAGTTAACATTTTTTCATGAATTTTGCTTTTCCGGTGTACATGTTTCCCAAAATATATAAAAGTTTTGCGAAATTGGCCTTACTTTTTCTTCAGAAAAATTGGTTGGTCAAGATGTCCGATTTAATTAGACTATAAGCAGATTATCAAATATCACTATATAATGTTTTTTTTAATAAAAAAGAAAGAATCCGTTGAGTTTCTAATGTATATAAAAGAATTGGGTTTAATTGGACAAATTTGTTGGTTGCTAATGAGTATAGAAACTAATATTTTTTATAAATATTTGATTTGAGTTAGGTTGTAAATGAAGATAAGCTTATATAGGTTTTATGTTATTCTATCCAAGACTAAGCTTTATATAGGTTCTATATTCTACTATATCGAAAACTACTTTTTCCGTGTAAAAATCTGCATTTGAACCCATCCTTGACTATTTTTATATGTAAAAATTTATGATATTCATTTACATTTAAATATGTAAAATGGTAATGTGTGTTTCTCCTCAAAAAAGCAAACGTGGTAACTAAAAATTTATTGTACTTACTTTTGTTTTCAATCCAAAAAATACTTATTTCAAGATTTTTTTTTATTTCGCAAAATGAATTATTTTTTTCTTTTTTTATATGAAGTATCATTTTCAAGAAAAAAAAAATATATGTCATGGACTAATAACCAATTTTTTGCAAGATAAGTCGTAATAATTTCGTGGTATACATACATAATTGTTGGAAAGGTGGCTTTATTGCAAATGATGTTCCCATGTTTAGTATTCATCTGGTTAACTGATCATTTTCCTTATATTTTTCCATGTAGCTTTGGTTCGGATTATGTTAACATTAGCTAGGATCATTGGGATATTCTTTAGCATCAAGAAGAGGAAACTTATGAAGCTACGAGAGAAGTTTTTTGAGCAAAATGGTGGTGTGTTACTCAAAAAAAACTGAATTCACAAGAGGCTGCTTACACCGTGACTATATATAGCACCAAACAGCTTCGAAAAGCAACTGATAACTATTCAAATGAGCGAATTGTGGGGCGAGGAGGTTTTGGGGTTGTTTATAAAGGAGTACTGCCGAATAAACGCGTTGTAGTAATAAAGAAGTCTGTTTCAGTGGGTAAGACCGAAAAGGAACAATTTATCAATGAGGTGTTGGTAATAACAAAAATCATCCATGGAAATGTTGTTAAACTGTTGGGCTGTTGTTTGGAAGAGGAGGTACCGGTATTAGTGTATGAGTTCATTCTCAATAACACACTTTACCATCACATTCATAATGAAGAGGGTGGAACGAGTTGGTTATCATGGGAGAATCGATTGATGGTTGCTGCAGAAGCTGCATCTACACTTGCATACATTCATTCTCATGCCACCGCCCCCATCATACACAGAGATGTCAAGTCCGCAAATATATTATTTGATGATGACTTCAGTGCAAAATTGTCTGATATTGGTATTTCCAAATTGTTTTCTATAAAAGAAGAAAACGTCAACAATGTTGTTCAGGGCACACTTGGGTACTTGGATCCTGAGTACCAACACACAGGCAATTTAAACGAAAAGAGCGATGTGTATAGCTTTGGGGTGGTCCTTGCAGAACTCATCACCGGTAAAAAAAAACCCTTCTTGTAGAGAGTGTCTACCATGAGAAGTACTTGTCAAAGTATTGTGTCAAGTGCATGAGGGATGGAAACCTCAAGCAAATGGTGGAATCGAGATTATTAAATGAAGGGGGTATTGACCTTCAACATTTAAACGATACATGCAACACAGCTAGCGAACAGGTGCATGGAAATATCTGGTGTTAACAGGCCAACCATGAGGACTGTTGAACATGAGCTTGAAGCGTTAAGGAGGCCTAGTACGACACATCCCACTGTTCCACCTGAACAGACATGAAGAAATTTCTGGAACCATGATTCCAGAAATTCAGCCAGCAGATTGATAAACCCCCAACGATCTTTGAGAATTGAGATTGATCCGGTTCTTATTTGTTTTTAGAGTCTATCTTTAATTATGCAGTTTTTGTGTAGTGTTAGTGCTCCTTCCATGCTTTTGTTCTGTTATGGGGAGTAGTACCCTTTTTGGTTGGGTCGGGTGAGCTGGCACCTTTGTTTGGTATTTAAGTCCTTTTTGGTTGTGATGGTATATTGTTTGCTTGAGTTAAACCAATACATAAAGAATGGTTTAATATAGTTAGTAAATCATGTAAATAAGGCTTTTCAGTTAAGTTCTAGCTTTTCACAATTTTCCCTCATTTGCTTTTCTTTCCATTTCTCAAATATTTTTGAACATTTATCCAGATAATACCTCATGTGAAATAAAGCATAGATTATCAAATCTTGAAAATATAAATTTAGATAGCTAGAGTGACATATTTAAAGTCTTATAATTCAAAAATATAATAAAATGTTAATATATATTAAAAAATGTTACTTTTGCATAAGACTTTTATAGGATCCATATGCAGCACACGTGACAACTTAATCAACTCAGTTACATCTTCTTCACCTATAAAACAGATTATAACATTATATAAAGGTATGACCATGCTTCATAATACACATGAAGGTATCAAAGACAAAATCTTTTTAAAAAAATAACCTTCCAGTTCACTTTCATACAAGTTGAACATATGTTTTCCCTTCAAGGGCACTAGAGAAAGTATTTCACCAGACAAAAGTCTATATTTTCTCCTTACCTTCGATGGCATTCTAAAAAATTTGTTCACTAAAATCTTTGTTTGCTAACTCTAATCTATGAAAATATGTTGCTATTTCTTGCATCTAAATCAAAAAGGGTTAAATGCACAAAATAACAACTTACTTCTACTTACAAATATGGTAAAAAGAACTTTAAATGCAAAAAAAGCAAACTACATTGTTATTTCTTCTATTTAGAGCAGAAATTACTAAAGTTATAGTAAGAGTTGATTAAACTGTTTGTTTCCCAAGTGAAAAATATTTAATAAAACTAAAACATTTTTTGATTTTTATTTGCACCTTCAAGCATGGCTATATAACAAGAGCCCATGATATGTGCAAAAAGCACTCACTTTTGAGTTCATTTGAAGAACAAGAACCTTTCTCAGCTTCAACAACCACATGCTCACAATCCTGTAATAGAATCGGAAATTGAAATGGTAATGGTAAAATAGTCATTTACACTCATTTAAATGGTTCATGCAGTAAAAAGTGATGGGTTTTGAGCATTACAACATTCCTATGGTGCACATGCAACCCTATTTGCTTTGGATCTAGGTTTTTCTCAAGTTATACATGCAAATTAATTTTCCAAAGCAAAACCCTAATCTAGCATACAAGAAAACAAAATCTAATCATATTAGAGTTAGAACAATACCTTTCTTGTTGATAGCTTGATCCTGACCTTCAAGAGCTTAGTGCCTCAAGCGTTGCACCTCTAATGGAGTCACAAACACCACTTAGAAAAGGATGAACAAGAGAGAGGTGATTGAGGCTTCTTGAATTCGGCTAGGGTTCTCTAAGAATGCATAGGGGCCGAAAACCTTAAGCCAAAGGTTCCTTATATATATAGTTGAGCTGCTAGGGTTTTAGGTGGAAACCCTAATTCTCTGCTTAAGCATTACTTATCCATGGAATCCTTCCAGCAGGCCCCTAAGACGAAATTTCTATGGGCTTCCCATATATTTCTTCCACTCCTTCCTTTAGGAGTCCATCAACGCAACTTGCAACTATCAATGATTTTCAATATCAGTCCCCTTACTTTTAATGAATCTCTTTTGATCACTAAATTAATTCCAAATTAATTTCTGATCAATACTAATTAAACAATATGATTTCTCAATTAATATATTATTCTTATAATATATTAGTAAATCATTTATCAACCTCTTTCTCCATAATTCATCCTGTCAAGTTGCTATGGTGAAGGTAACCCAAAAGGACCATGCTACTATCAAATCAAGTACATACAAATTATAGTTATGGGCTTAGACACCTAATCCAACAGTCTCCCACTTTGATAAGTCTAATTACTATAACTACAAATATGACTTCAAAATCCGATTAGCAATCATAGCTCTTAAAATCCGCTGTCGAACTGACCTAGTCAATAACGCGTCCTTAAGATAAGGGATCATATAATCCTCCGTTCTACAAGATATCGTATGGACAAAGACATGGAACATAATCATTCTCAATGTCCAACAGTTTGTTTCCTGACTTCTGATTTGTTTGACAACGAACTTAATTGAGCACATCAATTCAGACATGACCGGGCCCGACACATAAGTTAACACAAAATCATCGAGGGGCCCAAGATATCGCTTTTACCCTCGTAGGATAAAAGGAATAGATAAACTTTGACTTATATGCGTGTACTATTTACTCGTCAAATCATACACAATAACACGTTTTATAACATCAAGTTACTGATGCGTTTACGCATTATCAATGCACAACCAACTCACAAACAACAACTCATATATCTTGGTATTGAAGATGATACGATATTATCGTCTCACAATTACTCGTGATAAATTCCATGAAGTGATTCACATGAGCGTGGGTTTAATACAATACTCAAATCTTATTTCCGAAGTATTCATGAACATTGTAGCAAACCTTTGCTATGTCTAAGCACTTAGACAGTCTACAAACCAATTTATGAAAATCTAACCTCATAACTTACTTCTAAAGTATGATCGACTATGGATAATTTGAATAATGTAATTATTCTGGAAGTAAAACATGCAAAAGTGAAATAATAGTAAACAATCGACACAAGATAGTAAACAATACTTATATATAAATCTCCATTATATAATCACCAAATGTCAATTACATTTATCTATTACAAGTTTCTAAACCATCTATTTAATCATTAAAACTAATATCGTCCTTCAAATCAATGCTCCTCGCATGTTGTAAGTGCTTAACCCTGCTCAGACCCTTTGTGAGGGGATCTGTTGGATTCTCTTCTGACGGTACCCTCTTGACTACAAGGAGTCCCTCTTCTACCCGATCTCTGATAAAGTGGTATTTTTTGTCGATGTGTCTAGATCTACCTTGATCCCATGGTTCCTTGGTTAAGGCAACCGCTCCTTCGTTATCATAGAAAATCTCTATGGGCTCCTTTATGGATGGTATAACTCTAAGGTCTCCAATGAAGTTCTTCAACCATATTGCCTCCTTCGATGCTTCGCTCGCTGCTATGTACTCTGATTCGCACGTTGAATCAACCACGATCTCCTGCTTGGAACTTTTTGTAACGCCCCGATTCCCGAGTATCAATTTATAGTTATAAATTCTCATGGTTTTAAGGTCTACTCGACGAGTTGGTGGCCTGACTCTCCGAGTAGCAGCGGGTTGGTCCGCGAGTTCAAGTGACCTACTCGCCGAGTCCAAGAAGGGACTCGACGAGTAGGAGTTGGCAGATGAAACCCTAAATTCTGGGGATTTGCACCTTATTTAAGGACCACTTATTCCCCTTATCCTCTCTTACTCACTCCCTTGAGTTCAGAAACCCTAATTCGTGGTTGCTCTCTATAATTGTGTGCTCCTTAGCTTGGAAGAGGGATCTTTGGAGTAAAAAGCTTGGAGTTCAAGAATTTTGGAGCAAGGGGCTGTTGTAGATCCGAATTCTTTTCCGTATTGGCATCATTTTGGAGGTAACAAGTTGTTACCTTGGCTCTCTCTTAGTTAGATCTCCTCATTATGGGTTGGGATTTTAGGATTTTGTGGTGGTTCTCCAATTTGGGTCAAGATCTGAGGTTGCAATCTCAGATCTAGACTCCTTTAGCCCCTCTTTGTCATAAAGTTCCATTCTTTGTTGAGCTATGGAATTTCCATTACCTTAAGCCACTCATTTAACTTGTTTTGGGCCATTATCACCTTGCATCCACGTAAAGTTTGCAACTTTACGTGATAAACATGCCCTAGGAACTCAGATCTGCAGTATGGAGTCTTTGCATGACCTAAAAAGCATCTGTATGGTTGAAGGATTGAAGGGACTCGGTGAGTCGCAAGGTCGACTCGGCGAGTCATATGAATATGGTCATGAACTCGACGAGTTGGAAGAACAACTCGGCGAGTCCGATGAAGATTGCCTTGGGCTCGGCGAGTCAGATGAGTGACTCGGTGAGTCGGCTAGGGTTTTCCCAACCTTTGGACACGTATGAACGCGGCGAGTTGTAAGGGGAAAACTCGACGAGTTGCCCAAGGAGTTTACGACCACTGACACTAGAAACTCGACGATTTACTCAAGTGACTCGGCGAGTTGGCGAGTTATGTCAGGAACTCGGCGAGTAGCTGAGAGTACTCGACGAGTTGAGGTCAACATGGACTGTTGACCTTGATAGTTGACTTTGACCTTGACCAAGGGTTGACCAGTTGACTTCTGAGGGTATTTTGTTAAATTGAATATTGATAGTAAAGGACATTGGTTAATATAGGTATTGGAGTTGGAGCTACATTTGGAAGAGTTTGACACTACCTTCCGAGCTACTTGCAAGGTGAGTTATCCTCACTGTACTCAAGGGTCTAAGGCACCAAGGCCGGCCCTTTGATTCGTATTTCGAATTGATATTGTTCTGATATGTTAGATCGGTATCCTGGTAGATAGGATGGTTATACGTTGGTATGGTATGATAGATCGGTATCCTGGTAGAGAGGATGTGGTTATGCTTAGAGACCTGTAGTTGGCCTGAATGTCTGTATGCTGGTAGGATATTACCTGTTATGTGTGCACATGATTGATTGGTAGTTAAGGGTATTCCATCTCGAGGATGATAGGACCCTAGTATGTTATCTTTATAGTCTGTTACATGATTATCTGATATGGGTGCACATGTTTGATTTGTTGTGGGTATTCCAACCCAATGGTTGTGGGCCGAGAGTATTCCATCCCGAGGATGATTAGACTCGTAGTACGTTGGCATTCCAACCCGATGGTTGAGGGACCTTGGGTATTCCAACCCGCTGGTTGATTGGTCTTATAGTATGTTGGCATTCCAACCCGATGGTTGAGGGGCCTGGGGTATTCCATCCCGATGGATGAGTGGACCCAGAGTATCTGTGCTATGTGTGTAGTGTGTGGGCATTCCAACCCGATGGTTGTGGGCCGAGAGTATTCCATCCCGAGGATGATTGGACTCGTAGTACGTTGGAATTCCAACCCGATGGTTGAGGGGCCTGGGGTATTCCAATCCGCTGGTTGATTGGACCCATAGTATGTTGGCATTCCAACCTGATGGTTGAGGGGCCTGGGGTATTCCATCCCGACGGATGATTGAACCCATAGTATGCTGTTTGTTATTATATGTGCATTGTTGTGTGTATGGGTATTTTGGGGGTAACTCACTAAGCCTTCGAGCTTACATTTATCGATTATTGTTTCAGGTACAACGGATGACCGCGGGAAGGCGAAGGCGTGACCGTACGCTTCCTCGATTGATGAATATGATTTCTGGGAACTCTGATGTTTAAACTATTTTGAAAACTAATTGTAATAAATGAATGGTTTTAAATGATTTAAAAAGTTTTAAATTGGCTCAAATTTTATGGGTGTTACAAGTTGGTATCAGAGCCTTGGTTTGAGTGAATTGGAGACCATTCGTGTGAATCTAGTCTCAAACCAAGGAAAATATTTTCAAAATGATTTCTTAAAAGGTTTTCAAAATAAGAAAGGAGGATGTGAAGTGTACGATCAGCCGGAGCCAGTAAATAGACCCCAAAATACCATACAAGTTATTTGATCTTATGTGTTAGAACAGCATGCTAGTAATAAGATAGGGATCCTCAGGAATCGTATGATAGAATTGCCTGATCTTTGATGCCTTATCTTATGTAGAGTACCTCAGTTGATTGTTTGTGACTCTTTCGCGTGTGAACTAACTATTGGGTGAATACTCTAAGTCACATGCTACATGGGTTAAATGGTATTAGGGTGAGGAATTTGGTCCTGCTACGCAGCTCTTGTCTGAGTCCAACCGTTGTGGGATTTAAATCTTTTAGCCTAAGATTGTTTAAGCCATGTCGTATGTGATTGTATTCACGCAATAGTTAACTGGCACCAATGGAGGGTTGTGTGGCAGTTGGTGGATGGGTGGGTAGTGAGAGGCCGGAAGGCCAGTTATGGGATAGTTTAGAATTCCTCTAGGAGTGAGGATTGAATGCTCGCTATGATATATATTAGGTTAGGGTGTTGTGGTGATACTTGAGACAAATATGGGTAGGTGTGGAAGGTAGTATGGGCCCGTACTACTGAAAGCACAGGACCCATACGCGTAGCAAGGAAGTCACAACCCCTAGGGTTTGGTAGGGAGTTAGTTCCCGGTTATTTGTACGGATTGCCTGATATCTTCCTGTTATATTTCAGAATGGTGGTTACGAGGCGTTTCGTGACTGGATCCGGATCGGGGTCCGGACAAGGTGATCAGGAGGCCCCAGCGGCGCCTGACATTATCGGCCAGGAGGAGCCGGTGTTGGCAGAGGATCGGGTCAGGTAGATCATCCGCGAGGAGGTGGTCGAGATTGTCCGGGGTTAGATTCCAAAGTTGTTTGGGACTATTAAGTCCGCTATGATGGAGTACTTTGATGACAGATATGCAACCCTCACTGAGGCGGTTGCCGCCGCAGCCACAACAGCTGTATCGGCGGTAGGGTTGGGAGCCGGACGAGCTTTTTAGTACTGGGACTTCGATAACATGAAGCCCCCGACATGTAACGCCCGTACATCCGGGCTAGTCAATTTAGAGATAATAGGGGTCGAAAACGACTTTTTGACAAAAGCATATTTAGAATAAATAATATTAACCAAGTTGTATAATACGTCTCAAGGGTTCCGTACATATAAAGAACGTTGAAATCCGAGTTATAACGAAGAAGTTATGGTCCGTCGAAGTTTTACGGTAAAACCGACACGACACCGGGAGACGTAAATAGTGAATTTATGATGGAGGACTTTTTAGCCTTAGAAATCTAAACAAAATTTGTAGTATACGTTAAACCGAGAACATACAAAAAAAGAACGCCCAAATCTGACTTCGTATGAGGAAGTTATGAATTTTCTAAGATTTGGCTTAGCAGTGCACAGCCCGAAACTTGAATTTTAGATCGAGCGGTTTTTGGCCTGCGAGACCTAAATGAGAATTGAAGATCTCATTAATAGGAACTCAACGGTAAAAAGACAGACGAAAACAGAGTCCATATGTAAAGTTATGAATTTTACGCGGACATTTAACAGTATAATCTCCTCGTACTGTTAAATTTAAGATCGGTCAAGAATTAGCCGACGGAGTCAAAATGAAAGTTGTAGATCTTATTTTTACCTACGCGTGGATATAAAGAACGTCAAAAATGGAGGTCGTATGTGAAATTTAAGGATTTTAGAAGTCGAAAGTGTGCTGTGCGAAAATGGGTGATGTGCTTGGCCATTGGTTTCTCCCCAAGTCTTGCCACTAGATGGTGACATGTAACACCAAGTTCAGCCATTTTTCACCCTATAAATAGAACCTCTCCCACCCTCATTTTCTTCACACCTTTCCCATTCTTTCTTCTCTTTACTTTCTCTCTAGAACCTCTCTCTAGCCCCGAAACCCCCCGAAAAGCCTAGGGAACCTCCCTAGCACGAGGCAGAAGCCCCGGAGTGCTCGACGGCTCCGAGAAGAAGAGCTTTTCGGCTCGGGAATGCTGCTCCAAGCAAAGCCCGGTTTTCTATAAAACCCGCTGTAAGTGAGCTACGCCTACGTTATTTTTAATATAGCTTTTATTTAATTATAGTAACGTTATTAGGAACTTATAATAAGTACTTAGGCTATTATTATGGGTTATATAAGTATTGTTTAACGCTTATATAATAGTAATAATAGCTAGACTATTAATTAGTCTCGGCGAATAATATACTAAACTCTAGTGGTAATAATACTAGGTTTCGTCGAAGGAAATTATTTTTATGAAGCGAAGCGCTGTTTGAGTTCGGAATCACCACCTTTTCAAGTGAGTGCATGGTCCCTTTCATCTTACACATAGATATGAAGTATTTAATATAAATTACGTGCTATGTGTACATATTGTCTGAATACTTGCTGTCTATGCTGGGTGAAATATTTTTATACACGTTTTAAATGATTTAAATTGTATATGTATTTTATATCTACAAAACGTGTTGGGTAAAACATGGGTAGATGTAATAGTTGCTGTGTGACCAAATAAAATAATGAGAGGCCTCGATATAGATGTTATTGATGATCCAGTCATCTAGCGGAGTATAGATGACGACCACAGACTATTCTAGACAGTCTAGTGGAACGCTAGCAGGCTCGCAACCAGTAGTTGTTTATTTGAACTGTGTGCTCACCAGCAGTACTCCATCCCCCACATGGTTGCCTTATTTGACATGAATTGCTGAGGAACCCCCGAAGCATGTGTTGTCACCCCGATGAAAGTCCCTTAGACTGGGTCCCTTGTGTTAGATGTTTTAGGGACGTAAAGTGAGGATAACGGGAAGGGGTAATCGGGTTTGTTTGGTTTGATAAAGTTAATAAACTTATTTATTGTGGGTTGAAAACCCTATGTACTCACCAGGTTTCCCAACCTGACCCACTCAGTTTATTTATATCACAGGTGTTGATATGAAGTCATATTACACTGAGAGATTAAGGAGATATAAATCACTAGTGATAATGAATGTAAGTTATGTTTATGCTTATGTTTCTGTATTGAGGATGACATCCCAAATGTTTTAAAATGAATAAAAATACTTTTCTTCGGAAATGCTTTGATAACGTATTTATCATGTTTTACTGGGAACAAATTCCGCAACATTTTTATTAAAAGAGGTACTCTGATTTTTATAAAGCATAAACAAAATCGGTCTTTTCTGGCCGTGAATATGGATTTATTTCTAGACTTAAACTTAGAATGCTAAGCAAGGATTGTAAGGAGTGTGTCTAATAAAATTTAGGTAAAGCACCTGAATAGACACAAGCACTAGCTAATTTAGGGAAAGTACCTAACATGCTTTTATGTGCTAAATGATTTATGATATGCGTTGTATGATCGGATCTATGGTCTGTTGCCGACCGGATCTAGAAACTTTATGTGTTCAGATTTCTAAACGTTTAATTACGGTATTAGAACTGGCATATAACTTTTCGGAGAAATAGGGAGAATTACACGTCGATCGGAAATAAAATCTTTCCTATCTTAATTCTCGTCATGGCACACCGAACGTCTGATTTGGTATATAGATCGAAATGGCAAGAACCCGTAGTGGAGCCGGGAATGCAAATGGGAACAGGAATCAACCACCAGTGATTGAACAAATACATGTTGTAGCAGATGCTCCTGAGCCAATTACAATGGTCGGAGTACAAGCCATGATACGGGCTATGTTAGCTGAACAACGGGAAGAGATGAGGAAAATGTTGCATGAAAATAGGGACGAACCTACAATGCCAGTTGAACAGCCCGAATTGAACGATGGGCAGTCAGAAGGAGGGAACTACAGTGGGACCGTTGGTCAAGCCAACCCACCAATAGTTCGAAAAAACAACCAGTATGACGGAGTCGAGAGGAATGGATGCAAGTACAAGGATTTTGTGACTTGCAAGCCATCGACTTTCACTGGAAAGGAAGATCCGATCGGAGTCATGGATTGGATCTCGGAGATGGAGTTAGCTTTCATGACGTGTGGTTGCAGAGGCAAGTTACAGACCACCTTTGCAGTACGTCAATTCCGAGGAGGTGTTGTGCGCTGGTGGAATACCCTGGGGAAGACTCTGAGCCCCAATGAGCCCCTGCAACTGACATGGGCAGAGTTTTTGGTGCAGTTCAAACGCAAGTACTGCTCATCCCAAAACCTGCTCGAGCTAGAGAACCAGTTCCTGACCTTGAAGAAAGGAAGCATGTCAATTGATGAATACACCAACAACTTCACAAAGAAGATGGAGTTCGCCTTGCGTCTTGTTCCGGATGAGCTGACGAAAATCGACAAGTACGCAAAGGGACTTCCATGGGAGTATGTGTTGGGTTTTGAGCATTCTAACACTCCTATGGTGTACATGCAACCCTAAATACCTTGGATCTATGTTTTCTCTATTATACATGCAAATATCAATTTTCCAAGGTATTGTTCTAACTAGCATAATATAAGTACACATAATATAAATTCTAGTAGAATTACATACCTCTTGTTTGGTGCTTGATTCCATGTAGCTCAAGAGCCTAGTGCCCCAAGTGTGACACCTCAAATGGTTCACACAACATCATAAACACTTGGAATAACTTGAGAGAAAATGCACACTTCATGAAATCGGTTTGCCCTCACTTATTTTTCTAGTGGCCGATTTTTGCACAAAATAAGATGCTTATATAGTTGTTACAATTAGGGTAAACCCTAATTGTCATGACTTTTCATTTCCTTGGATCCATGGGTTCAAATTCACCATGGAGCATCCATGGAGCCTCCTATGGGTTTTAGCCCAACTTGATAATCCATGGAGCAATAGCCCACTATATAAGTATGGATGATTTACACAATCAACCCATATATTTAATTAGTCTTCTTTTGATCACTTAATTAATTCTAGATTAATTCTTGATCAATACTAATTAAATAATCTTATTAATATATTAGAACTTATAATATATTAATAAACCTTAAGTGTTATTTCTCTCATTTTAGTCTATCCAAATGCATGATGCCATGCAACCCAAATGGACCATGCCGGGTCGGGTCAAGTATATACCAATTATAGTTATGGACTTAGACACTAATCCAACAGTCTCCCACTTGGATAAGTCTAATAACTATTATTGCAAGTACGCCTTTACAACCTGACCAGCAATCGTAGCTCTTAAAAGCTGCTGCCGAACTCTGAACAAATCAATGACGCGTCCATTAGATAAGTGATCATATATTCCTTCATTATAGATATCATATGGACTGAGACATGGATTATAATCATTCTCTCTGTCCATTTGTTGTTTCTCGATTTCCAATTTATGAGGACTGACTAATTGAATAAATCAAATCAGTCCAGGCCCGGCCGAGCACTTATATTTTGTCATCACTAAATCATGGAGGGGCCCACAGATATCGATTTTATCCCTTTGAGGGTAAAAGGAATGGATAAACTTCGACTCATATGCTTGTACTGACTACTTGTTGAATCATACACAAAGGCACGTTTTATAACATCGAGTTACCAATGCGTTTTCGTGCAATCAATGTATAATCAACTCATAGTCAATAACTGATATCTCTAGGTTTGAAGAATATAAGATATTATCATCTCATGATTCACTCGTGATAAAATCCATGAAGTGATTCAAATGAGCGTGGGTTGAATCCAATACTCAGAACTTATGAGCACTCATGAATGTTGTAGCAACCACTGCTATGTCTAATGCACATTAGACAAATTCATACAAGCCAAAGTCATGACAGTCTTGATTCATATCTACTTCCAACATATAACCGACTGTGGATGGTTTGAATAACTTAGTCATTCGGGAAGAATGACCTAGTTATTCTGGAAGTCAAAACATGCAAAGTGAAACACAAAATAATACTAATCCTGTATGGCCCCAACACTTTGAGTGTAAATAAAAACACCTTTTATCTAAGCATCATATTGATTACTCATTATTCATGTTTCGATTAATCAACTTAATACTTGAATTGAAACAATAGTCATGACATGCTCCAAGTATTCACACTATGTTCATCCAAACAATAGCTATGCCATACTCCAAGTATGCACACTATGTTTACATGTGGTCCTTTCTTTTGTGAATTAGATCAATTGAACACGACTCCAACGATGCTCATTTCACAATCCCAATCCCTTTTGTAAATGTAAGAATACCAAACTCTTGCCATTTACTGTAATCTGTTAGACTCTAAACTTAATGCAATGATCCTCTTGTAATGACTATACCCAAAAGTCACAAAGACTTGGCAACAAACGTTACAAAGAATTCCAATGGAGATCAATTCCATGGAAACGAAGTCTCAAATTCAAAGTACATTCCTTTGAACATCCTTCTTGCACTAAGCTCTCTAATCTTACACAGATTCAAAGAATAACTTCCACCTATGGAAACAATTCCATATTACCATTTTGACCATTTCTTCTGAACAAGAGTTGCCTTTTTTCAAAATATGTCAATATGATCCTTACTCTATACTTCTAATTGTCCATGAGCAACCAATCTTTGGTAAACCTCAGATTGTCCTCGACAATTTGCTTAATCATTTTAGTCATATCCAGTTCTATTCCTTTTCCATTTTAATGCCTTAGGCATTTGGAAAATTTAGAATGGATTATAGCACATGTAATCGAACCTATACCTGAAGCATATAGGACACGATTCATGCTATAAATTTTTATTTGCCATATTCTCACAATTTGAACTATGAAGAGGTATGCCGTAATCATAATCGAATCTTGAAAACGCAACATATGAGAATTTCCTTATGTTGAACCATTCCAACATAACATTCTTATATATCCTTGACTAAGGTAGATTAAAATCTCAATCTAAGCTTGTAGAATTGGAATGAAGTATAAAATCCTCTCCCTTAATTATAGGGAAACAACTTTTCAAAGCGAATTAAAACTTTTGTTTTCTATAATTAACATTGCTAACTTGCAACATAATCATCATGCTCCCACTAGCATAATGATTATTATCTTACTAGCATAACACTTATGCTCCCACTAGCTTTGACATGTATCCAGAGATCAGTTGGACTTTTAGAAATCAACACTTTATTGACTTTCTTACCAAAGTTCAGATTTCTGATACGCAATTGCTTTGATAAGACTTTATTAAAATCATACACCTTTCCTTAGATAGCTCACTTGTGTGTCTAAACAATTATGAAGAGGGATACCGTAATCATAATGTTTAGACCTTTTGTCATTCTCACAATTGCTATCTACTTAAAATCTACTTAGTGAAAGAGTTTCCTCACCATCATTTTCATGAATCGGAGAGAAACCTTATGACACTTAGATTTTATGGTGTAAGTGTTCCTATCCATGTGAATTTGTCATAACCATAATCACAAGACAAGGTTAGTGGCAAATCCAAACACATATGGACTGAACTTGTTCAATCTTAATTTCTTGCCACCCGGCAGCACAAGGGCCTACCATTGCAACAATTGAGAACTCATAGAACTCACAAGCATAGTCAACTTTTAACTAGAATAGACACAGAAATAAGAATATGTCAACACGATAGGTTACAAACCTCAATTCGTGGGCTAGTGATTAACAAAACTCTTGATTAGTTCTTGAAACTGTCTCAAGACTCCCACTGCCCTCTTGACATATAAGACTCTCTTGCTCAATATTCAAGAGATAGTGCGGATTCTTTTACAAACACTTCACACAATTGGCCTTAGTTGGTCTTTGCTTTATCCAAAACATCACAACTTACCAATTTCAAATGTACAAGAGTAATAAAACATTTTACTCTACATTTGACAAGTATTTTAAACCTTTCTTAAGATTATGTCACTCAAGGCTCAATCTTGGAGTATAACTCCAGGATTTGTTTTTGGAACGAAGTATGATTTATCTTTTGATTTAACCATTTCAACAATTCACGATTCCTCTCCTTAGGCAAACAAATGCACTAAGGTGTCCTTAGAGGATCAATTGTGATATGGTTCCATAATCACTAAGACAATCATAAAACAAGATACACAAGTACTCTCCCATCTCTTCAAATTGGAGAAACTTTTATCTTTCTGCCTTATTTGATTCTTCTTATTCATTATGCCATATATTGAAACTTTTCTAATGTTTCAGAATTACACTTAAACTTGTAAGCATAATAATATTTACTAAACTTTAGTAAATCATAACGAATAATCTTATCAACCTTTGTGGTGGACCTGACTAGTGCACAACCTAATGTACCCGATCCTTTAGTCCTTCTCTTGACTCACATGCGAATGTGAACAAGGAATTAGTCTCAATTTACCAAAGATGAAAAATCTCATTCATCACACAATACAACTTGCATGATTCCAAGTTTCTATCCAAATGAAACTTGGGTGATGAGAATCTTTCCTTATTTGATAAATTATGACACTACCACAAACGAAAGAATCAAATTCATTTTCCAATATTGCTTATCAATGGAAACATATAAACAACAATTTTTCACAAATGCCTTTGTAAGGATACTTAAAATAAATAAAATCAAAACTTTTCTTTTATTTTAAAACTTGCGGAAAAACTTATCCTTACAATGCAAATTCATATAAAAACTTTGTTGTTATCTATTCCTAAGCAATATCTCATAACTCTTATGTAGTGGCTCAAAATTCTGGTCATCGATGCATGCGATCAGAATCAGCACACCTTTTCTTTAAGGTTCCTTTGATTCTTCAAAAACATCAAAATGTAATTACATTACATCATGTATTAAGAATCTCCAAAAGAGACTTAATAGAGTTAGATAACAGACTTTACCTGAAGTATAGTCAAACTTTTGACTTTACCATCCTTATGAGGTTTCAGGTAAATTTGGCAGCTTCGCAACCAATGCCCCTTTCCTTTGGCAATAGGCACATATGGACTCTTTGGGAATGGTACATGGGACTATCTCAGACTTAGCCTTTCTCTTTACCATTTGGTCAACCGAGTTGACTTTGGCCGATCCCTTTCCATTGGGAAGAGAAAGTTTTTCTGGATTTCCAGTGTAACCATTGTCAATGTCCATGAAGTTTTGGGAAGTCGATCTTCTAATCAAATTTTCTTTACCAGTGTTCCAAATCATTGCTGATTCAGCATCACCAAGCAAATAGATAAGATCATTAAAGGATCATGTCGTGATCTGTCATCAGGGAGTAACTGAAGAACCAAGTCAACAGCCAGCTACCTCGAGACTTCGACACCCGACTCTCCCGGCTTGTCAATATGTGACTTAATCTCCAAGACCTAAGCACATATAGACTTTGTCTTCCAATAGGGATTGAGTGACTTAGAACTTATCAAGTCTTGAAACTTGTGGGATAGGGAGATTTATTAGAGGAGGTGGAGGAAATGAAGTATGATTTCCAGACCCACTAATGCACAACAAAGGGATTGATCTTTCACCTTGATTCCCATTTAGGATATCATCTTCATTAGGAAGCTTGTTCCTAAAGATTTGGGAAGACCATAGCTGTCTAAACTAGACATCTATAATGGGAGGAATTCAAGTTAGTTGATTTAAAGTCCTTAATATAACATCCAATATGAAATATTAAGGCTAGGACCCAACAACCTATTTATAACTGGAAGAGGGATGCCATAATCCAAATTATAACATAGTTGAAGGTATGTAAATGACGATTTACCAATTTCCACCATGAAAAACGAAATATAATTAAGTTTTAATTGGATTTGAAACTCCTAGATCTTTTGAGATACATTGAACTTTCAATGGCATGTTTGAATCTCGATTGTGCCCTCTCAAGTTTGTGACTGGGATGCCGAGGATCACAAACAATGCGTGAATAACCATGCAAATTGAGTTGGTACCCTTAACTTTATCACCTAATCGATGTGCCGGTTAGCCACACAGCTCCACCGATCTATAATAAGGTAGAGTTACCCTTTGCCACTCTTACTAGTCCTTATTAGCATGCCGGTTAACCACACACGCTCCACTAATCGACTTGGTAAGATACAAAGTGTAATTTCATGGGTTAGCACCTATTTCACATTTTCCTAAGTAACTAAGATTGGGAATTTATAAGTGTTTAGTTACTTAGTATTTTTCATTATATTTTTAATGAAGGGAGAATTATAGTCCTTTCCTACCCGTTCGGCTAACGACCCTCCACCAGTCAAGGAAGCGGTGGGTGAGAGTGGACACCCATTAAACTGTCATTTTATAGGCAGTAACCTTATACCGCCCCATATAGACCGGCTTCGTGAATGAGGCCTACTAATGGTAAGATTGACTTTATCTTATACATATCTATATAATTAAAAATTATAATAATAGTATAAGGGTGTATTTTAAACATTTAAAATACTTGGTGGTTTAATCTATTAATTAAACTATACTCTTAATTTAATTAAACTTAAACCATGTCTTTATGGAATTATTAACTCTTTTAATTAAACACTTTAATTAATTTAATGAAGTCCATAAAGTTTGAATTTTAACTTTTAAAATTGTAGAGTTTGGAATTAAAGTATTAATGTGTGTGAGACTTTACAAATTCCAAAACTTGAGGGCAAGTTTTGAAACTATTCAAAACCTTTCATTTCATAACTTATGAGTTTAATGGTTCATTAAAATGAAGACTCTTCATTTTTATGTAACCTCTTATTCTTTAATAACACTTTTAAAAAAGTGACTCTTAAACATCCATAATTTGAAGACAAGTTATGGAGTCATAAAACAATTAAATGAAAAGGACTCTTCATTTTTATGTAACCTATGTCACTTTTATGATTTTTAAGATTCATAAATATGACTTTTCATATAACTTGAGGACAAGTTACAAAAACATATTTTATGAACTTCTTTTAGATCAATATGGATTGAAAACAACTAAAACACAAATTTTTTTTTATTAATCTAAACTAACTCATAAATCAAGGAAACATAAAAAAACTTGGTAATCCATAATTTGAGGACAAGTTATGGAGTCCATACCAATTTCATCAAGATCATGAATTATACTAACAAACAATTTGCACATAATTCCTATGATCTAACAAAACTCATAAGCATGAACATTCATAATCAACAATTTTCAAGAATTACATAAACACATATAAAACTTGAAACTTTGATTATAGCATTGAAATTGGTTTAGCATAATCATTACCACTTAAAAAAATAGGTTTTATAAGTCCAAAACAGTCAAAGGTAATGATTCTAGACCAAAAACTCGAAGATATGCTGTTTGGGGGGTCCAACTCGTCGAGTGCATGAACCAACTCGGCGAGTTGGATGCATTTTGCCTTGGATTCGTCGAGTCCCTTGATGGACTCGTCGAGTCCCCTGTCCAGACAGCACAAAACTTCGATTTTTAAGCAGTTTGCATCAAGTATAAGTGAAAACAAGCCTAGGCTCTAATACCACTGTTGGGTTTTGAGCATTCTAACACTCCTATGGTGTATATGCAACCCTAAATACCTTGGATCTATGTTTTCTCTATTATACATGCAAATATCAAATTTCCAAGGTATTGTTCTAACTAACATAATATAAGTACACATAATATAAATTCTAGTAGAATTACATACCTCTTGTTTGGTGCTTGATTCCATGTAGCTCAAGAGCCTAGTGCCCCAAGTGTGACACCTCAAATGGTTCACACAACATCATAAACACTTGGAATAACTTGAGAGAAAATGCACACTTCATGAAATCGATTTGCCCTCACTTAGTTTTCTAGTGGCCGATTTTTGCACAAAATAAGATGCTTATATAGTTGTTACAATTAGGGTAAACCCTAATTATCATGGCTTTTCATTTCCTTGGATCCATGGGTTCAAATACACCATGGAGCATCCATGGAGCATCCTATGGGTTTTAGCCCAACTTGATAATCCATGGAGCAATAGCCCACTATATAAGTATGGATGATTTACACAATCAACCCATATATTTAATTAGTCTTCTTTTGATCACTTAATTAATTCTAGATTAATTCTTGATCAATACTAATTAAATAATCTTATTAATATATTAGAACTTATAATATATTAATAAACCTTAAGTGTTATTTCTCTCATTTTAGTCTATCCAAATGCATGATGCCATGCAACCCAAATGGACCATGCCGGGTCGGATCAAGTATATACCAATTATAGTTATGGACTTAGACACTAATCCAACAGTATGCGGTGCCAGTGCGTCAGGCACCTACTCTGGAGGCAACTATCTAGGCTGCCAAGTCTATGGAGGATATGATTAAGAGAAGAGCTGCCAACAAGATTGAGGTTGGCGAAAAGAGGAAGTTTGAGGGGTCTACGAGGCTCAATAAGAAGATCAAGTCTGGTTCAAAGGAGTTTAGCGGAGGAGGAAACAAAGTGAAATGGTGCGAGAAGTGCAAGAAGAAGCACTTCGGGAAATGTCGCGAGGAAGTGACTTGCTACAAGTGTGGGAAGACCGGACATTATGCCAACGAGTGCACCGCCATCAAAAGGGTGTGTTATGAATGTCGTGAAGAAGGGCACGTTGCTAAGGATTTCCCGAAGAAGAAAGAGGCGGCAAGACCAAACATTCCACCGAAACCGAAGGCAAGAGAATTCCATATGATCCTTGACGAAGAAGATGGAAATGAAAGAGATTAGGAATGAGGATCTATGAAGTAGTCGTGTAAATAGTACCACGTGGTGTAGCCTATTAGAGGCATAGTATGGGTTGAACTTGAACACCTATGTAATCGTTTCAAGGAATAATATAAAACCTTCGTTTTGTTATCTAATGTGTCAAGTTGTTATGTGATTTTCTTGTATGGTGACTTGGGTGAACTGCGAGACAATACTTGGGACGAGTATGAGTAGGTGTGAAAGGTAGTAGAGGCCTATACTACCGGAAGCACAGGACTCACGCTTGGATCAGGGAAAGCCACAAGGTTACTAAGAAGCTAGTAATTGATACCGTTTTATTCAAATATGTCGTTACCATCGTTTCGGTAATGACTAAGAGGATGATTGTTATTCCGACCCTAGTGGTCATATCGAATTGAGTCCGACTACGATAAGTATGTTACGTGGTTCAGAGAACCAAGTTTGATGTAGCATCTGGCTTAAGTCGGAAGATTGAAATAAAAGATAATCAAAGCGATCGGTAGAGGTATCGCGATAGTTGCTTGTAGCTAGAAATGCTACCTTTTAAGATGTGATTAGAACATGAAGAAATGTATAGTCTGTTCTGGAAGACTCTAAGAGACCTGAGTCTAAGCGTGGGAACATACGATGATAATGATGGGTTTCGAGCAATACATCATTCCTATGGTGTACATGCAAACCCTAATAGATTTTGGATCTAGTTTGTCTAATGAACATGCAATTGATTATCCAAAGCTATAAACCCTAGATCTATCATATAAGAACTGAAATAAGGGTTTAGATCTTACCTTTGATTGTTATATAGCAATAACAATCAATCCTTGGCTTCAGAAAGCTTAGTGCCTCAAGTGTTGCACCTTTAATGGAGTCACAAACACCACTAAGCAATTGGATGAAGGTGAGAAGAGAGAGGAGGCACCAAAAATGGCTGGAAACCCTAATCCAAGTGTTAGCCACGTTTTTGGTGCCTAAGGGTTCCTTATATACTTAGGCTATTAGGGTTATCCAACAAGGAAACCCTAATTTGACTGCTTAAGCCCTAAGCAGCCTATGGACCCCTTCTGGAACATGCCTTGAACGATTTCTAATGGGCTTCCCCATAGAATTCGTCCAACCTATTATTCCAAGGTGATCCATAGCCCAATTGCAATTATCCTATAATTACAATTCCAGTCCCCTAAGTTTAATTAATCTCTTTTAGTCACAAAATTAATTCTTAATTAATTCTTGACTAATATTAATTAAACAATATGATTTCTCCTTTAATATATTATTCTTATAATATATTAATAAATCATAATTAAACCTTTCTCTCCTTAATTCATCCTACATATTGTTATGGTGAAGGCAACCCAAAAGGACCATGCTCACAATCGGGTCATGTACATACCAAAATAGTTATGGACTTAGACACTAATCTAACAGATAAGTCATTAGAATATGACACATCGGACCATTTTAGTAATAAAATAACTTATCTTAAGTTTGTTAAGAAGAAGAAGCAGTATCCAGTAAGGATCGAGATTGTGACTTGAAGGTCATAATTTGGAGTCTAACGTGAGATAGGGAGCAAGTGCAAGATCGACCACCGCCTGCAATCAGGAAGTCTTAGAGTTAGATATTCGTTCGAAGAAACATCAAAGTTACAGTTATTACTTAGGATGAAGAGATAATGTATGGAGTCATCATGTGAGCCCTGTTTCGTTGATGATTCTGGGACGTAATCATCCTAAGGGGGAGATAATTGTAACGCCCGTAGATCCGGGCTAGTCAATTTAGAGATAATAGGGGTCGAAAACGACTTTTTGACAAAAGCATATTTAGAATAAATAATATTAACCAAGTTGTAGAATACGTCTCAAGGGTTCCGTACATATAAAGAACGTTGAAATCCGAGTTATAACGAAGAAGTTATGGTCCGTCGAAGTTTTACGGCAAAACCGACACGACACCGGGAGACGTAAATAGTGAATTTATGATGGAGGACTTTTTAACCTTAGAAATCTAAACAAAATTTGTAGTATACGTTAAACCGAGAACATACAAAAAAAGAACGCCCAAATCTGACTTCGTATGAGGAAGTTATGAATTTTCTAAGATTTGGCTTAGCAGTGCACAGCCCGAAACTCGAATTTTAGATCGAGTAGTTTTTGGCCTACGCGACCTAAATGAGAATTGAAGATCTCATTAATAGGAACTCAACGGTAAAAAGGCAGACGAAAACAGAGTCCGTATGTAGAAGTTATGAATTTTACGCGGACATTTAACAATATAATCTCCTCGTACTGTTAAATTTAAGATAGGTCAAGAATTAGCCGACGGAGTCAAAATGAAAGTTGTAGATCTTATTTTTACCTACGCGTGGATATAAAGAACGTCAAAAACGGTGGTCGTATGTGAAAGTTAAGGATTTTAGAAGTCGAAAGTGTGCTGTGTGAAAATGGGTGATGTGGCACAATCTTGGCCATTGGTTTCTCCCCAAGTCTTGCCACTAGATGGTGACATGTAACACCAAGTTCAGCCATTTTTCACCCTATAAATAGAACCTCTCCCACCCTCATTTTCTTCACACCTTTCCAATTCTTTCTTCTCTTTACTTTCTCTCTAGAACCTCTCTCTAGCCCCGAAACCCCCCGAAAAGCCTAGGGAACCTCCCTAGCACGAGGCAGAAGCCCCGGAGTGCTCGACGGCTCCGAGAAGAAGAGCTTTTCGGCTCGGGAATGCTGCTCCAAGCAAAGCCCGGTTTTCTATAAAACCCGGTGTAAGTGAGCTACGTCTATGCTATTTTTAATATAGCTTTTATTTAATTATAGTAACGTTATTAGGAACTTATAATAAGTACTTGGGCTATTATTATGGGTTATATAAGTATTGTTTAACGCTTATATAATAGTAATAATAGCTAGACTATTAATTAGTCTCGGCGAATAATATACTAAACTCTAGTGGTAATAATACTAGGTTTCGTCGAAGGAAATTATTTTTATGAAGCGAAGCGCTGTTTGAGTTCGGAATCACCACCTTTTCAAGTGAGTGCATGGTCCCTTTCATCTTACACATAGATATGAAGTATTTAATATAAATTACGTGCTATGTGTACATATTGTCTGAATACTTGCTGTCTATGCTGGGTGAAATATTTTTATACACGTTTTAAATGATTTAAATTGTATATGTGTTTTATATCTACAAAACGTGTTGGGTAAAACATGGGTAGATGTATTAGTTGCTGTGTGACCAAATAAAATAATGAGAGGCCTCGATATAGATGTTATTGATGATCCAGTCATCTAGCGGAGTATAGATGACGACCACGGACTATTCTAGACAGTCCAGTGGAACGCTAGCAGGCTCGCAACCTGTAGGTGTTTATTTGAACTGTGTGCTCACCAGCAGTACTCCATCCCCCACATGGTTGCCTTATTTGACATGAATTGCTGAGGAACCCCCGAAGCATGTGTTGTCACCCCGATGAAAGTCCCTTAGACTGGGTCCCTTGTGTTAGATGTTTTAGGGACGTAAAGTGAGGATAACGGGAAGGGGTAATCAGGTTTGTTTGGTTTGATAAAGTTAATAAACTTATTTATTGTGGGTTGAAAACCCTATGTACTCACCAGGTTTCCCAACCTGACCCACTCAGTTTATTTATATCACAGGTGTTGATATGAAGTCACATTACACTGAGAGATTAAGGAGATATAAATCACTAGTGATAATGAATGTAAGTTATGTTTATGCTTATGTTTCTGTATTGACGATGACATCCCAGTTTTAAAATGAATAAAAATACTTTTCTTCGGAAATGCTTTGATAACGTATTTATCATGTTTTACTGGGAACAAATTCCGCAACATTTTTATTAAAAGAGGTACTCTGATTTTTATAAAGCATAAACAAAATCGGTCTTTTCTGGCCGTGAAAATGGGAATGTCACACGACATTTCATGGTACTCAGGATCCGATCATAGCCATGAGGTGGCTATCCGACGTGCAAGGATGTTTCTTCACATGTTCATGTCCTACTGACCAGAAGGTCAGGTGTGCTCTGAACCTGCTGAGGTCCGGAGCAAAGGATTGGTGGAGGTTGATTACTAGATCATATTCTGATGAGCAGCAGGCTGCGGTTACATATTCTGATGAGCAGCAGGCTGCGGTTACTTGGGATTGATTTCGGGATATGTTCCGTACCCGTTACGGCCCGCGGGTTGAGCGGGAGAGGCTAGCGCATGAGTTCTTGGATCTGAGACAGGATGCAGAGTCGGTGACAGGGATCACCCGCAAGTTTACTGACAGGGCGATGTTTTGCCCTGAGTTTGTTTCAGAACAGGCTCAGATGACCCGATATCTGAGCATGCTCAAGACGGACATCAGACAGTTCGTGTCTACACAGAGATGTGATACCTTGCTAGAGTTACAGGAGGCCGCCGGGCGGAGAGAGTTGGAGATTGAGCTTCAGCTGAGAGAGAAGAAGCAGGCCCCGACGCAGTCACAGCCTGCGCCAAAACGGTTTAAGGCCGCTGATTGCAGATAGGAGAGACAGAGGGGTCGTACTTGTGGAAAGTGCGGCAAGGTACATGATGGAGTTTGTCGCTCTTCTTCAGGATGCCACAAGTGTAGCAAGGAGGGTCACATCGCAAAGGATTGTAGGCAGCTGACTCCAGGGGCTGGTGTCAGGATTTGTTACCATTGTGAGCAGATGTGCCATATGAAGGCCCAGTGTCCCCTACTAGCTGTCAGGCCGGTGCAGGCTCCAGCACCGGCCACCCTGACGATTACTGGTGGGGGTCAGGGTAGAGCAGAGCCTCCGAAGGCTCAAGGATGCGCCTTCCAGCTTACAGCCGAGGAGGTCAGGACAGTACCTGATGTGGCGACCGGTATGTCTTTTCTCCTGTCTATTTGTTTATAATCGTATTACGAGCTTTCGTTTTCTTTCTGCATGGACTATTAGGACATAGGAGATGTTAGTGAGAAATTATTGTCAGGGGATTGTAGATAGTTAGGATCCGAAGATGCATTAGAGGATGAGGAGTTAGGATAGAGAATCGCCAGTCTAGGACGAGCAGTTGTAATCCATAAATTCAAAGATCATCAGCGGGAATTCGGATTTTCTTGAAGTCTGTTACTTAGTATCAGTAGGATTGTCTTGCGTGAGTTAACCCCTCTAAAGTTAAGAATGGTAATACTCGGTTGGGACGGTTAAGTCGTGTATGGGTTCTACATCAGCGGGTAGTGGGTAGTACTCTAAGTGGGGGAGAACGGGCTATCTAGGGAGGGGCACCAGGACGGGTTCAAGATTTTGCTCAACAGACCCAGGGCAGCCCGGATAGACTGAGGGCCCTACGAGGCGGACCAGTCAGGCCGGAGGACCGAAGAACGGTCCAGACAGGCTGTAGGCCCAGTCAGGGCGGACCGGACATGCTGTAGGTTCGGGGAGTGGGCCAGATAGGCTGAAGGCCCGGTAGGGGCGGTCCAGTCATGTTGAAGACTCTGTATGTGTTTGTAGATCTATGCGTGGGTATTAAGTATGCCGCTATGCTATACCAATTAGTAGATCTGCCCCCAAGTATTGAACATGCTGATGGAGTATGCTGAAGATTTTGTATGGGTTTTGTTAGTTATATGATCAGGTTCTGAGTATATATGTGGTATGAGGTAGCAACTTGTTCTGCAAGTGGATAGTGTAGGGTGTGGTTCAGCACTGTGACACTTGTTGGTGTTGTGAAGGACATTGATTAGGCCTTCTTGGGAAGTAGGGGAGCTGAGTACCTCCAGGATGGAGAGCTGGACATCCGTAGCGACGACAACGATGTCGATAGGTTATCGGGAGCATTCCAGTCATGAGCTGAGGGCCGGAGAGGGCATACCAGACTCATGCTGTGGGCTCAGAGGTAATCAGGACCTATGCTGAGCATTCCAGTCATAGGCTGTGGGCGTGGGGATTGTGTTGGTTATGTCTCTGGTAGGAGCGCGCTCGGATAGGATGTGTTGTGAGATTCGGGGGAGTTGCACTCAGTTGTGACGAATCAGAGGATTTTGGATGAGATGTAAGGATAGATCCTTGGATCTCAAGTTATGAGTTTAGACCCGAGTTATGTATTCAGTGGTATTCCAATCTAGGGTATCCCATCCTAAGGATGATCGGAGCCTATGATTGACTGGACCTGACATGTTTGGTATTCCAACCCGAGGGTTGATTGGGCCAAACATATGTGTGATACGAGGGTATTCCATCTTAGGGATGACCGGACCCGTCGTAGGCATGCCTGGTATTCCAGCCGAGGCTGATTGGTCCAGGCATGAGTGTTCATGGTTATTAGTGGATTGATTATGTATGATATTCTGGGAGCTGAAGGACGCATTATCCTGTCATCACAATGGGGTTCGCTTCGGGAAAAAGGGAAAGTTGGGTATCCAGTACTTTGGATCATCAGGATTTTGTCAGGTTGGTGGGGTAGCATATAGGCTAGAGCTTCCGGAGGAGCTTAGTCGGATTCACAGCACTTTCCACGCTTCAAAGTTGCAAAAGTGCATTATGGACCAGGAGGTGGTAGTATCCTTGGATGACATACAGGTCGAGGAGCGCCTGAGCTATGTCGAGAGGCCCGTGGCCATACTAGAGAGGAAGGTGAAGATTCTACGGAACAAGGAGATACCTTTGGTGAAAGTACAATGAGAGCATCGGAGGGGATCCGAATTGACGTGGGAGCCGAAGGCAGGGATGCAGGAGCACTATCCAAGGTTGTTCACCACAACAGACTTCGAGGACGAAGTCTAGTTTAAATGGGGGAGAATTGTAACGCCCCGATTCCCGAGTATCAATTTATATTTATAAATTCTCATGGTTTTAAGGTCTACTCGACGAGTTGGTGGCCTGACTCGCCGAGTAGCAGCGGGTTGGTCCGCGAGTTCAAGTGGCGTACTCGCCGAGTCCAAGAAGGGACTCGACGAGTAGGAGCTTGCAGATGAAACCCTAAATTCCAGGGATTTGCACCCTATTTAAGGACCACTTATTCCCCTTAGCCTCTCTTACTGCCTCCCTTGAGTTCAGAAACCCTAATTCATGGTTGCTCTCTATAATTGTGTGCTCCTTAGTTTGGAAGAGGGATCTTTGGAGTAAAAAGCTTGGAGTTCAAGAATTTTGGAGCAAGGGGCTGTTGTAGATCCAAATTCTTCTCTGTCTTGGCATCATTTTGGAGGTAACAAGTTGTTACATTGGCTCTCTCTTAGTTAGATCTCCTCATTATGGGTTGGGATTTTAGGGTTTTTTTGGTGGTTCTCCAATTTGGGTCAAGATCTGAGGTTGCAATATCAGATCTGGACTTCTTTAGCCCCTCTTTGTCATAAAGTTCCAGTCTTTGTTGAGCTATGGCCTTTCCATTACCTTAAGCCACTCCTTTAACTTGTTTTGGGCCATTATCACCTTACATGCACGTAAAGTTTGCAACTTTACGTGATAAACATGCCCTAGGAACTCAGATCTGCAGTATGGAGCCTTTGCATGACCTAAAAAGCATCTGTATGGTTGAAGGATTAAAGGGACTCGGCGAGTCGCAAGGTCGACTCGACGAGTCATATGAAGATGGTCAGGAACTCGACTAGTTGGATGAACAACTCGGCGAGTCCGATGAAGATTGCCTTGGGCTCGGCGAGTCAGATGAGTGACTCGGCGAGTCGGCTAGGGTTTTCCCAACCTTTGGACACATATGAACGCGGCGAGTTGTAACGGGAAAACTCGACGAGTTGGCCAAGGAGTTTATGGCCACTGACACTAGAAACTCGACGAGTCACTCAAGTGACTCGGCGAGTTGGCGAGTTATGTCAGGAACTCGACGAGTAGCTGAGAGTACTCGACGAGTTGAGGTCAACATGGACTGTTGACCTTGATAGTTGACTTTGACCTTGACCAAGGGTTGACCAGTTGACTTTTGAGGGTATTTTGGTAAATTGAATATTGATAGCAAAGGACATTGGTGAATATAGGTGTTGGAGTTGGAGCTACATTTGGAAGAGTTTGACACTACCTTCCGAGCTACTTGCAAGGTGAGTTATCCTCACTGTACTCAAGGGTCTAAGGCACCAAAGTCGGCCCTTTGATTTGTATTTGGAATTGATATTGTTCTGATATGTTAGATCGGTATCCTGGTAGATAGGATGGTTATATGTTGGTATGGTATGATAGATCGGTATCCTGGTAGAGAGGATGTGGTTATGCTTAGAGACCTGTAGTTGGTCTGAATGTCTGTATGCTGGTAGGAGATTACCTGTTATGTGTGCACATTATTGATTGGTAGTTGATGGTATTCCATCCCGAGGATGATAGGACCCTAGTATGTTATCTCTATAGTCTGTTACATGATTATCTGATATGGGTGCACATGTTTGATTTGTTGTGGGCATTCCAACCCGATGGTTGTGGGCCGAGAATATTTGTCACACCCCTAAACCAAGGATGGCGAAAACGTCCGGGGGTGGAGGACTTCATGTATAGTATCACAACAACGAGTATAATAATGCTCAAAGTAAATACAACCATCATAAATATAATTGAAAAAGTTACACCATAGTATGTGTTTAGATGTTTCAAATCAATTACACTATGATGACAAAATGAAAAGTTTGAGAATTTAACGTTCCATCCTCAAAAGCTGTTGATTTCCTGTTTCACTGATTTCCTGAGAATACAAGTAGTTTTGAAAGAGTGTCAACAATTAAGTTGGTGAGTTCATAAGAATTTTATTTGAGAAAGAAGCCGTTTTCCTTGTAAAAGCGATAGAGTATGATTCCAGAAAATTCAATATTTTCTTTATTAAGTGTGAAATGAACGCTCCTATGTTATGCAATAATGTACCCTAGAAAGACCCGTAGATTCCTTCTATGATCACCCAACGTATATAAGTTATATAAAATTTAAGTTAAATAAACCGTCGAATATAATGGGTCTGCCCTAGGTCCACAACCAAACAAGGAACATGAAGTAAGGCGGGCCCACCAATTCTAAGTCGATTGCGACTAAATTCATATATAACTCTAACATGTACACTTAGCAATTATAGCTGAAGTCTAACAATTCTAGATGAAACGTAGTTTTAATATCATGAAAGCCATTTTGTGTAAACTTGGTACTTTATAATGTATATTTCAAGAAAAATCCCTTATTTTCCTTATAAAAAGTTATGTAGCCTTAAATCCCAAGACCGAGAATATGTGTGTATTTTGTATTTATAATGTTTATAGTAGTAATATGTTTCCAAAGAAAATCCAATATTTTCCTTATAAAAGTCATGTAGTCCTAAATCCCAAGACCGAGAATATGTGTGTGTTTTGTACTTATACGTGTTTGTAGTTTTAAATAGATAAAACCCCTTTTTAAAGTAGAATTTTCCCCGTAAACTTGAAAGATTGTTAACTCCCTATGTGAGTCGTTATAACCATACTATAACGAGAATTAACCCGCAACAACGTTTCTCAGACGTCAAGATCCTATGACTTTTGTCACTCGTAGACCTGCAGGTCCTGCTGTAGCTAGCAGCGAGGTGTGGGGTGTCAATCCCAATATAGATCTATACACAATTATCACACTCTCCCTACAAGAGATTATGGTTATAACTTACAAGAATTTTTAACCCGTACTCTAAGAGTACAATTGAATAATTGTCTCACAACTAACGTTAACGAGTTTACGTGTAGTGTTCGAGTAAAACCTTTTCTATGGTGGAAATGAAATCTCCCTTTGTGTACTAAATTAGTGATGTGAAATTCATAAACTATACCTATTATAGTTTATCATGTAGTAATTAAAAATCCGTTTGTATCATGGTAAGACCCTTCATGTGTATGTAATAGTTTAACCAATGCATAACTATACTTATTATATTTCATCTTGCATTATTTGTAATTACAAAGGACTTTTATATTTCAAAGAATATTTTCTGTTATATAAATATATAACAACAGAAAAACACATGCAAAATATGAAGTCATCAAAGATTACACTTTGCTCAACATGTTACAAAGTGTTACGAAAATTGTAAGCTGTTAACTCGTTTTTAACTTTTCTACACTGTTTTAGAAAAGTTATAGAAAAATCATACGAAGTCAAAAACTGAATCCGTAAACTCTGAGAGTTTAGAAAATGTGTCTAGTTTTCTCACAATTTTTATTATGATTTTTAGAAGTCTCTAACTTGTATGCAAATGTTCATTTTCACAGACTGGTCCGAATTCACTTCTGAAATGATAGGCTGTTTTGTAAAAATCGCCATATATTGTAGAAAAATCGTATGGAGATGTGCAAGTAGTCATTTTAAAGGTATAAACCTGAACTATTTTCATATTAAACAGTTATGAAATATATCAAGTTTAAGGTGGTCAAAACAGTCCGTGAAAGGGACTAAACTTTCCTATTGAAAGCTGATGTTTGAATTTAGTTAAGTTTTTGGTATTTTTAACTTGTATTCTCCCCCTAAAACTTGAAGAAAACATGAAAATGTGGGGGTATGAACTCACCTTGAGTTATTCCCTGAGATGAAGGTGGAAGAAGAGAGGTTTCCAAGTCAAGAACACTTGGGAGATACTTGAAGATTTGAAGATCTAGCAACAAATATGACGATATTTGTGTGAGAAATCCATGAATTGAGTGAAGAAGTATGGGATAATAAGGTGAAGGATGAAATTTACTTACCAAAAGAGGGTGAAAAGCTCAAAACTCCTGGAGAATCTCGAAATCTTGAAGAGAGGTGGAGAGAGAAAAGTGTTTAGCTTAATGTGTAAGTGAAAGAGAGTTAGGAGATGTGAGATGTATTGAATCCTTGAGTAGGTGAGAGTGCAGGTAGCTTGTTGAAAAAGAATAAGGGTACAATGAGTAGATAAGACTGATGTGAATAGTGACATAAGGATGTCATGCAGTGAGTATGGGAGGTAGCTTGTGTCTTTGCTTTATGGAAAAGTCAACACTCCACCTTTTGTACTTTGCATTTGCTCTTAAGAAAAGTGTGGGTTTTAATACAAGAATCCTTAGAATATGCATATTTCATGATCTTGGAAGGTTAAAAATAATAAAATATGGATTTATACGAAAATCTCGTGCGAAAATCATCGAAAACGGGCTTAAAACGAGATCGGGGTCGAAAACCGGGAAGAAATGGTAAAATCCGAAGTCAGGCCGAAGGTTCGGTCCTTAGAGGGTGAGTCCCGAACCTAGCCCTCGGTCCGAGGTGGAGACGCGAACCAGGACTTCGGGCCCGAAGCTGAAAGGAGTGAATTGAGGCGATCAGAAGCGAATGGTAGTTCGGTCCGAAGGGACCTTCGGTCCTCCGAAGTTTGGGTTCGGTCCTTGGCAGGTTCGGTCCTCAAGAGTTCGGTTCTTAAGCTAGTCTCGGTCCTTAAGGAGTAGTCTCGGTTCTAAAGAGAGGCTTCGGTCCAGGAGGCTTCTTAGGGTTTCGCTTCTATAGAGCTGTTTTTCGCATAAACTTCCCGTTTCGAGCGGTTTTTGACTAAGTTAAGGGCCGGGGTGTCCTAAATGATTATAAAAAGTTCAGGGAGGTTATGAGAGAGATTTAGGAGAGATTTGGGAGAGATTTGAGAGAGATTTGAGAGAGATTTGAGAGAGAGAGAGAGAGAGCGAGAGAGAGACTTAGAGAGACTTTATTTGTGACTTTTGTGAGTGTTTGGCCTTGAAATGCAAGGTTCGCAAGACCCGGTAATCCTTGTTATGAGTGTTATACGCCCCCGAGGGGTACGGAAAAATGTTTTACCGAGCAGTTTCACCACTTACCCTGATTAGGGTTTAGATTTCTCTGAACACAGGAAGACTGAAAGTGATACCTGCATTACGATGGTGTGTTGTACAATAGTAAACACGATGTAAACCCTAATATACAAGGCTTAATTGAGTTGACCGGTTTGACTTGTTGAATTTATTTGACTTTGACTTGACCGGAAATTGACGGTTGTCATAGTATTCCATCCCGAGGATGATTGGACTCGTAGTACGTTGGCATTCCAACCCGGTGGTTGAGGGGCATGGGGTATTCCAACCCGCTGGTTGATTGGACCCATAGTATGTTGGCATTCCAACCCGATGGTTGAGGGGCCTGGGGTATTCCATCCCGATGGATGAGTGGACCCATAGTATCTGTGCTATGTGTGTAGTATGTGGGCATTCCAACCCGATGGTTGTGGGCCGAGAGTATTCCATCCCGAGGATGATTGGACTCGTAGTACGTTGGCATTCCAACCCGACGGTTAAGGGGCCTGGGGTATTCCAACCCGCTGGTTGATTGGACCCATAGTATGTTGGCATTCCAACCCGATGGTTGAGGGGAATGGGGTATTCCATCCCGACGGATGATTGGACCCATAGTATGTTGTTTGTTATTATATGTGTATTGTTGTGTGTATGGGTATTTTGGGGGTAACTCACTAAGCCTTCGAGCTTACATTTATCGATTATTGTTTCAGGTACAACGGATGACCGCGGTAATGCGAAGGCATGACCGTACACTTCCTCGATTGATGAATATGATTTCTGGGAACTCTAATGTTAAACTATTTTGAAACTAATTGTAATAAATGAATGGTTTTAAATGATTTAAAAAGTTTTAAATTGACTCAAATTTTATGGGTGTTACACTTTCCAAGTAACTGCTCCTCCATTTAGGGTAAATACGCAGCCCGACTGAGAGCGTAAGCTATCTCTGGCGGTCGTTGGCGTCACTATACCCTATCACTCTCAAGTCATCACTCCCACCAAGTGTAAGGACCTAGTCCTTAGTCCTTCACATGTACTTAAGAATATTCTTAACTGATGTCCAATGAGCTCTACCTGGGTTCCCTTGATATCGGCTACCCATGCTCAACGCAAAAGTCACATCAGAGCGAGTACATGTCATAGCGTACATGATCGATCCAACGGCAGAAACATATAGTTCTATTCGACTTTTTGTTGTGTTACAATGCATATATGAATTTGTTGTATCACAATGCATACACATGTATTTTCCCCAATCTTTTTTCCTGCTCTTTTTTCTTTGTCAACTACCGAAAATGCCCTTATTTTATCTCTTAAAAACTGCTTCCTGAATTTAATCTTCCTATTGTGCCCCTATTGACCGGATATATACATGCTGTCAAATCCACTAAATAAGGTCAAAGGTAATTAAGGTAATCCGATAAATGTCAATCCGTTAAATAAGGTAATTCGATATTACAATTATATTCGTTTTTTTCTCCTCTTTTGATTCAATATGAGACAGGCTGTCCACTTGAAATCTGGTGACCATATTTTACAGAAAACAAAATTATCATATGGAAATTTACATACAAAAAATTAAATATTCAAACTATCACAACCTTATTTTACGTGATAAACATAATGGGTGTGTTCTGCATGGAGCGTTTAGGAGCTTCTGGCGTTTGACAAAATGCTCTGCTTTGAATAGAAAGTCTTGTTTGGCACTAGAAGCTTCTAGCGTTTAGTTTAAACAAAACCCTCCAAATCAAAAAGCTACTTCACGCAGCGTTTAGCAAAACGCTACCCGTTACTAGCAAAACCCTCCAAATCAAAAAGTTATAGCTGGTTTTGTCCAACACGCCCTAAGGATACTATTTTAATAAAGTGGGGGGGGGGGGATATTTGTATAAAGATATTTTGAAAAATATATCAAATAATGAAGTGTCATCATATAAATAAATATAAATACAAGGTTAATAAATCGTAATATTTATCTTGCAAAGTAAGCAGGAATTGTGAAATTGATAATATTTCGATAAATAAGTACATTTAAAGAAAAATTATGTGTTTAGTTTATATGCAAATCCGTGTATCAAATTATTTTAGTATCTCTTTTTAATCCATAATTTAATTTGAAAAATATATCAAATAATGAAGTGTCATCATATAAATAAATATAAATACAAGGTTAATAAACCCTAATATTTATCTTGCAAAGTATCAATAGGAATTGTGAAATTTATAATATTTCGATAAATAAGTACATTTAAAGAAAAATTGTGTGTTTAGTTTATATGCAAATCTGTGTTTCAAATTATTTTAGTACCTATTTTTAATCCATAATTTAATTAACATACATATTTTTAAATAATTAGTAAATATATAATATACTTATCACATTTAATTATATTTATAATATAATAAAAGAAATAAAATATGTATTCCGACCACCATCTAGCGAAATCCTAGACATAGCCTTTCCATGTCTCTAAACTCGAGTCGCCATCATCTTAGATGGTTGGCCGGATTTGTTTTTCAGGTTTTGGGTGGTTATCTTCGAGGGTTTTACGTAAGGGAGTCGACCAATGTGGTATACAACTGCAATGGTGGCTGATTGAGGAACTAACCAAGAGGGTTTGGATTTAACCTATCGGAGGTAATGGTGTCGAGTTTTGTTGGATATAAGATGGTCTGACGACTATTTTATGTTTTCAAGAGAGGGAGAGGGAGAGTATATTTAAAAATAATAAAATATTTAAAAAAAGAAATAATGAGTAAATATATTAAGGGTACAATAGTCATTTTGAATGACCAAATCCATAATGAAATCTGTTGGAAACGACAAAAACTGCAACTGTGAAACAATAAGGACCAAAACTTAAAAAGAATGTAAACAACAGGACCATTTTTGCTGTTTTGTCTACTCTAAATATGAATATATATAAGATGCATTAACATACAACCAAATCACACACAAAACTTCTCTGATCAAAGAAATACAAGAAAAAAGAAACATGCTTCTTGTTTTCATCCTCGCGCGTTGTTGTCTGAAAGCAATTTGGTAGGTGCCCTTACAGCTATTGCAAAGCCACACTGCCAAACAAAATGCGGGAACGTAACAATTCCCTTCCCATTTGGAATAAGCAAAGGGTGTTCCTAAGACGAGTCATTTGAACTTACCTGCAACATCACTTTTAAACCCCCGAAGCTTTTTATCGGCTCAGGGAACATCGGCATATACAGTATCTCGGATTCCAAGATCAGCAATTTCAATTCTGTTGCTCGCTCGCTCTTGCTACAACGAATCTGTGAACGATTCTAGTGGTAATTCAGGTATGGCATTCGATGAGGCGGGCCCTTTCACTTTTTCGTCTAAAAACAAGTTTACTGTCGTTGGATGCTATAACTATGCTTGGATCAGAGGACCACATGGATCCAACTACGCTAGTGGCTGTATGGGCATATGTACTAAGTACTAACGTAAGTAATGTGTGTAACATTAATGGTAACTGCTCTGGAATTGGGTGTTGTCAGACATCAATACCAAAGGGTCTCAAGGGTTTCAATGTAAATATTGGCTCCTTTGATAACCATATGAATGTAAGGTCGTTCAATCCTTGCGGTTTTGCATTTCTTGCTGAGGAAAACCACTTTGGCTTTGGTGGTGCACGTGATTTGTCTGGTGCTTCAAAGCTTTCTTTAGATTCACATGTCCACATCCTGGTGGATTGGGTAATTGGACGAGGCAAGCGGAGTTGCTCACAGGCTACAGAATGCGAGGCAAATAGCTTCTGCATGGACGATGAAGATCTTGGTGGATATCGCTGCAGCTGCAATAAAGGTTACCAGGGCAATCCTTATCTTCATAATGGCTCCCAAGGTCAGTTTCGAATTTAGAACAAAATCAGTTCCCATAAAAATTATATTTGACACAAACTACTGGTCCCAAAAACCCGAGTAGATAGATGCTCTCATTGTGTCAGTCCAAAGTTAACTTTTAAAGCTTATTTTTCTACAAAGATGATAGATATAAAAAACTTATTAATAAAACACATAAGGAGAGAAGTAGAGTATAATTTAATTTATGGCCCATCCCACATCAAAAGTGTTGAGAGTAGAATTTGTAGATTATGGACCCTCAAAACTTACACTAAAAATAACACTTGTGTTTGTTTATTACTCGATGTGATGACATAAAGGAGAAAAAAAGTTTTCTGCACAAATGAATTAATTATGCATTGTATATAGAAAAGTAATGACAAAATAAACTCTACTTTTTTCATATTTAAGAAGGGCTACATATAGCCTTCTAAACACCAACGTGATGCATGAAAATAGCCATACTAAACTAATCTACTTAAGACTAGTACAACTAATCACCCATTCTTTCAACTCCAAACAATTTAGTCAAACTAATGTACCATTTCTAGATAATAAATTAAAGCATAAAATGTAAAGACCATAAATACTTATTTATTCAATTTTCCACATCAAGATTATACCCAATAGAGTTATGCTTATTAAAAGCCGGATGGGGAGACCTTCTTTTAGGTTATATTTAGGCTTTGGTCCATTAATTATAAACTTAGGCTGTCATTTGCATTAAAGACCCAATTCCAAATAAGGTTTTATTTATTTATAGATATTTTGTTTTATAAAGTTTGGTTTACAACATTCAACCTCGCCGATTTGACTATGTTTTCGAGTGAAGTGGCTTATTTTAATCTAATTATAAACCATTGGGTTTTAAGCCGGAGGTTTGACCCATATCGATTGAAAACAGTTGAACTCTATTAGTCTAGTCTTATTTTCAAAACATTAGTGCTTGTACACTACTAATGATTTACAATTGTTTTTTCAATTAAAAAGCATTCTCATTTCCACTTTATTTATAAATTATTCAATAATTTATCTAAAATAAAAATATGAAATATATATATATATATATATATATATATATATATATATATATATATATATATATATATATATATATATATATATATAAAATTGTTCTTCAATTCCACTTTATTTTTTTACATCGAATATAAGATTAAGACAACTAAACTTTAAATTTGAAAGAACCTAATTTATAAACTCTATAAATTAAGGTTAACTTTTACTTGCCATATTTGTTTGTTCAAGTTTAAGTTTATTTATATCTAGTTTATTTAACATATTTAAAATTTGAGTTTATTTATTTAGTATTAGTTTAATTTTATTATTATATTTTTAATATGAAAATTGTTTCAAATATATTTTAAATTTAAACATTTTTTAATATTTCTTTGTTAAAATTTTCTAAATCGTATGTGTCTTATTTCTTTAAATATATGTATAACTTTTTACAAGTGAGTTTTAATATTTATTTTGATGGCTTATGAATGAAATTTTTTATTTAATAAAATACTTGTTATATTAATATCAAAATTAATTTAAATTATTTGTTTTGTTATGTTTATTTATTAATAAAAAAAATTTAAGGTTATTAAAACAAAATGATTTTAGACAAACTATAAAAGTCTTTTAAATTGAAAAGTATTACTGAATATATAAAAATTTGAAGAAAAAGAATACAGTTGGGATATATTTTTGGGTCTAAAAAATTAGTGAAAATTAAGGTGAAGATATAGATAAATCACTATTAGCATTATTATTTTTACTCTAGTGTTAAAGATGGTCTAAATGAGATATGTAAAAAATAAATGAGTAAACCCTTTTTGTCTTGGTCAATTAATTTTGAAATTAGATACAAAACACACACATATAACAAATACATTAATGTGCCAATATGACTAGGCATGTGCATTCATTTTGTAATATTAGCAAACCATGTGTATGCCACGTTTTGTACCTCTTTGTTTTAATACTTGAATAACTTTGTTTGCTAGATATCAACAAGTGCGAAGATAATAGCACTTACCCAGTGGCGGCTTGGGGTGGTGCGAGTGTTCAATCGCACCAGGCCTCCAATCGTAAGGGGTCTCCGATTGAGAATTTTCTTTAATATTATATTATTAAAAAAAGTTAGAAGAAAATAATAATATTAAGTTAATTAAAATAGAATTGCATATTACAAATCTCATTCATATTATAAACAATAAAAATTCTGTTTGATAAAATAGTGGAATCTTTTTGTCTTTAGCGGTAAAAAATTTCTTAATAATATTTTACAAAAAAGGTATGGGGCCTTAATTTAATTTTTACACAGGGCCTCCAATATCTCAGGCTCGGGCCTGCACTTACCCTTGTTATGGAAGATGCATTAATAGTTAGGAAATTACAGTTGTACATGTTTGCAAGGATATGAAGACGAAGTCAAAGAAAAATACGGCTGTTGACCGGTTGCTAAAAAATAAAAATTTCCAGTGGCGGTGTTCTCTGTTGGTATACTTCACACAAGTATTATTATTAATAATGTGTTAAATACTTAAATCTAACATCATATAATTAGGCACAATAAATTAAGCATTGCAAGTCAAAATGTGTACGGTCACAAATCCTTTTGACCAATGCATCAAAGTTGATAATTTATTTTGTCAAAATATATTATTTTTTCAAAATTACTTTTTTCAAGTGGTTGAAACTAACATATTTTACGATTTTTTTTCTTCATACAGTTAACATTTTTTCATAAATTTTGTTTTTTCAGTATACATCTTTCCCAAAATATATAAAAATTTTGCGAAATTGGCCTTACATTTTCTTTCAAATGTATAGAAAATTAGGTTAGAAAAATTGGTTGGTCAAGATGTCCAATTTAATTAGACTATAAGCAGATCACCAAAAATCAATATATAATATTTTTTTAAATAAAAAAGTAAGAATTCGTTGGCTTGCTAATGTATATAAATGAATTGGGTTTAATTGGACAAATTCGTTTGTTGCTAATGTGTATAGAAACTAATTTTTTATTGATATTTGATTTGAGTTAGGTTGTAAATGAATATAAGCTTATATAGGTTTTATGTTCTACTCTATCCAAGACTAAGCTTTATATAGGTAATATGTTCTACTCTATCCAATACTACTTTTTCCGTATAAAAATCTGTGTTTGAACCAATCGTTGACTATTTTTATGTGTAAAAATTTATGATATTCATTTACATTTAAATGTGTAAAAAGGTAATGTGTGTTTCTCCTCAAAAAGGCAAACATCTTAACTAAAAAATTATTGTATCCACTTTTGTTTTCAATCCAAAAAATACTTATTTTTTTTATTTCGCAAAATGTATTTTTTTTCTCTTTTTTTTGAAGTATCATTTTAAAGAAAAAAAAACAATATATATTTCATGGATTAACAACCAATTTTTGCAAGATAAGTTGTAATAATTTTGTGGTATACGTAATTGTTGGAAAGGTGGCTTTATTGCAAATGACGTTCCCATGTTTAGTATTCATCTGGTTAACTGATCATTTTCCTTATATTTTTCCATGTAGCTTTGGTTGGGGATATGTTGACATTAGCTGGAATCATTGGGATATTCTTTAGCATCAAGAAGAGGAAACTTATGAAGCTACGAGAGAAGTTTTTTGAGCAAAATGGTGGTGTGTTGCTCAAACAAAAACTGAATTCACAAGATGCTGCTTACACCGTGACTGTATATAGCACCGACCAGCTTCGTAAAGCAACCGATAACTATTCAAATGAGCGAATTGCGGGGCGAGGAGGTTTTGGGGTTGTTTATAAAGGAGTACTATCGGATAAACGCGTTATTGCAATAAAGATGTTTCAGTGGGTAAGACCGAAAAGGAACAATTTATCAATGAGGTATTGGTAATAACGAAAATCATCCATGGAAATGTCGTGAAACTGTTGGGCTGTCGTTTGGAAGAGGAGGTACCGGTATTAGTGTATGAGTTCATTCCCAATAACATACTTTTCGATCACATTTATAATGAACAGGGTCGAACGAGTTGATTATCATGCACTACAAGAAAAATGACTTATAGTCACACCAAAAAAGAGTGACCATATGCGTATAGTGACATTTTATTTTTTCACTGAAAGTGTGACAGAAGGTGACGCCATCGTATGGGTCTTATGGTCACTTTAAAATGTAGTGTCCGTATGATATGAAAAAATGTGGTCGTATTATAAAAGTGTGGCTATTGGGTAGGGAATTTTGTTGCTAAAATCAATCATTTTATCCAATATTGTGGCGTTAAACCGTCAGTAGACACATTTTTTAGTAATTGTAGTGACTGTTTATCACTAACGACGACATACATTTTGTTTCAATGTGGCGTTTTGCTAATAAACTGTCACACAATTCAAAGTTTATTAACACTATTGGGTATCTTTTGCAGACATGCAATTACGGTGAACATGGCAATGTTCACTAAATGGCCACAAATAATTAATTTCATAAGTGGCGATATGCAGATAATTAGTCACAAAAACAATATTTGATTGTAACTATTGCCCTTACAACTGCCACATGAGTTTATTGTTAGTGTGGTCGTACCTATTATTTAGTCACTTGAAAGATTGTTTATTGAGTTTTTAGTCACGTCAATTTAAGAAAAATATGGTAAAAATGTTCTTGTAATCAAGCATTTTGTCCAAAAATTATGACTATAAACTCTTTATAGACGCATGTACATTTTTTTTATAATGACTATTGTTCATCTAACAAGCATGTGAATTTATTGTTAGTGAGATACTTTCAATTATTTAGTCACACATAATAAATTAAACCATGACATAACATTACTCATAGTCACAATAAAGTTTTCATGACGACTATTGTTACTTGTAGTCACACATAATGTAATTAAATTATCACTATTAAGTGCTTATAATCATTGTTTTTTTCTTTTATCAATATTATTATTATTTTCAGTCACACACTTATATTATAAAATGAAAATATACAATACAATGTAAACAAAAAACAAATTTTTACTAATAATAATTCAAAATTCTTACAACAATACAAATCCAAAATTATAAAAAAAAACTAAAAAATATACACAAATGCTAAACCTAAAAATAAAACTTCTATATTGTTTTCTTAATGACATTGATCCTTAGCTTGCTTTATCGGATGAATATTTGTTGCCTTCGTCATTTCATTAAAAACTCAATCCACAAATGCAAACCTTCTATTGTCAAAGCTCATTCACCCAAGATTTAGTGTGTCGTTTCCTGACAGGACCGTCATACCAGATTCCATAATGAATTTCAAAAACATACAAAATAAGAACCTACAATTAAGAACTAATTGTTAGTCACTTTTACACGATTCCTTTCATCAACAATGTCATAACTGCATAGACAAACTTAATATAATATCACTCATTAGACTTTTATCATCATGGAATGAAGGTTAACATATAAAATAAAATCATGGGTACTCACTTTTCACAAAAGAGAACCTTAAAGAGATAGCATAACAATAATGATCATGGATAATAAGTGATTTGAAACATTTATTCATGAGAACCGAAACTAATTGAAGTGGTGGGCATAAACATTCGAAAAAATTGGCAACAAAATTCAAGACATAAACCAAAATAAGGATGGTTTCAGAAAACGATCAATCAACATCTTCCAATTCAGTAAAATAAAGTCAATTATAGACCTTGAAGCTCTAATACAATATCAACACAAAACTATATGTATTCTTATTCTCAAAAGATTTCATCAAATTAACATCATATCAATGATTGATGCTTAATTAGGAAAAAGAAATATCATTTATCTCATGTGTCAGAAATGCATACTACAAGGCTTTTTCATGAGAAAGCAAACAATGGTCACATGAATAGACACCCATAAAGAGAAATCAAAGATCAAGAAAAAGAATGCAATATCCATAACCAATGGGAAGGGAAGATTGCCACAAAAACATGAGCAATTTAGCAATGTAGGAGTCATAATGTAATTGATTTTCATAGTCTCCTACTAACTCAGCTTGCATATTATTATGTATCTGGGACCCACCATGTAGCAATTTTCCTAAATATCACAGTATACTATGGTATCAAGTATAACAGACTATCATTTGTAGCAATGTGTTCTTACCTCAAACAGAATTTAATGAGATTCAATTGCTTTGATGTAGGCCTCAATTGCGATAGGTGGAACTGTATAAAATAGGTTATCCTGCATTACAGGAAAACATAATTCTTATGAAACCAGTTAAACACTGAAGTATTAATGTGGGCATAGTTTCTCTCAATTTATGGCATTGTGTTTGTGTAGCAATAATATATATTAAGAAAAACTGAAAGAGATAGTGAAAAGTGATGTACTAGTAATTGCAACGTGATGTGTGAAGATACCAGGTGTTAGTATGAATTTTTTGGTGAATTGGCGTCAAACAAGTATGAAGCCAAAAATACAATGAATGGTGAAAAAAAGTAGGCGTACGTATTGGGGAAAAAATGGTCGAAAATACCAAGGGTGGGGCAGGACAACGACGACACGAGTGACTACCGGAGATGGTAGCATGGGTCATGGAGCGATGGTCAATAATGGACCTTGGATCGTTGATGCAGTGAAAAACACACAGAGATGGTCGAGAATACCAGGGGCAGCGTAGGTCAACAATGTCACAAGCGACAACCGGAGACTGTGGCATCGGCCATGGAGCGATGGTCGATAACGGAGGTCTAGATCTATGGTGTCCTGGTGAACGCAGAGAGTATTGGAGTTTCTGGTAGTCCTAAGGGCTTCAACTTTCGAAGTTAATCGATATTAGGTTTAAAGAGGAGGGAAGAAACGAAATCTAAATTTTTTTGGATGGAGGGAATCTGAAATTTCTGGAATCGAACAAGAGGGAACGATAATCGAGAATAGCTCGTCGTCATTGTGAAGGCAGAAGAGGACGGAATCAGAAGAGCTTTCCTCTATTTGGTGAAGAAGGGTGTGGTGTTTGGCTGGTGTGGGCTACAGAGCAATATGGCGGAGCAGGGGTGGAGGGGCGGAGAGGTGGAAAAGTAACGCAAAGAAACATCTATGACCGCATGAGAACCCTAGCGGTTGAAAACATTTTGGGGTTAATAGGAATCAGGGAACTTTAATGGGAGACGTGTGATATTTCAATTTCCAGGATTACTCGATCATAATGCCACAAAATCTACACTTTCGAAAATTTTAAATTTATTTCAGTTTTAAAAATTTTGAATTTAATCTACACTTTCGAAAATTTTGAACTTATTTCAGTTTTAAAAATTTTGAATTTTTTTCACTTCTAAAATTTTAAATAATCTATTTATATATAAAAAAATCAATATATTAACTTGTATGTGTTATGTGTATTATAGTTTGTTTGTAGGTATATGTATGTATGTGTATATACGTGTATCTATATAAATATATGTATTTATGTGTATGTATGTATGTATGTGTGCTACAAAAATGTTAAGTCAACATAAATTGAAAAAATTATAAATCAATCGTCATTGCCAATAAATGTTTAGGGTTTAGAGCTTAAGATTTGTAGCTTTTGGTTAATGGTTTACGGTTTAGGTCATATGCCATAAGTCCGAAGCCATAACAACATTGAACCTTTTAAGGCATGTATATAATAGTTCTCGAGATTCTAAGTTATATGCCATAAGTCTATAACCCCTAATCCTTAGCCATACACTATAGGTCATATGCCATAAGTCCATAAGCCCTAATCCTTAGCCATACACTATAGGTCATATGCCATAAGTCCATAAGCCCTAATCCCTTAGCCATACACTATAGGTCCTAAGTTATAAGTCATAAGCCATAAGGCATAAACCACCCATACCTACCTATAACCCCACATATACACCCTACCATATCTTAAATCCCTATCCACACATCCTACACAAAACCCACATTTACATGCGTGTATACCTACACACACCCACCCATACACAATCTTCTCATACCCACCTAAGCACGCTCACCATCACCTATACCCAACACCAACCCTTAAATGTGAATTGCCACCCATACCCCATTCTACGTGTATAACCACAAACAACACCCTTAAATGCTAAGTGCTACAAAAAATGTTTGTACAACATAAATAGAAAATTCATAAATCAAACGTTATTGCCAATAAATGTTTAGGGTTTAGGGCTTAAGATTTGTAGCTTTTGATTAATGGTTTAGGGTTTGGGCCATATGACATAAGTCCTATGACTTAAGTCCTACACCCTAAGCCATAAGTCATACACCCTAAGCCCTAAACCATAAGAATTAATCTATATGGAATACGCGATAAGCCATACAACCATAAGCATTAAGTTATAAGCCATATGCCTGAAGCCATAATCCCTAAGTCATAAGCCCTAAACCATAAGCCTTAATACATAGGCCATAAGCCATACACCCTAACCCCTAAGTGACAAGCCTTAAACTTAAGTTATACATAACTCTAAAGCCCCACGTCATACATGACAAGTTATGAGCTTGTGGGAATAAGTGTACAAGTATTTGTGTGTAGGGGTATGGGTGTAGGTATAGAGGTAATGGTATGTGTGTAGTCATGAGACAAAAGTCTTAAGCCCTTAGTCCTATACATCAAGTCCCAAGTCATAAGAAATAATTCATACACCAAAATTCATATGACTTAAGCCTTGGTCTATATGTCATAATAAGCCATAATACATAATCAATAATTCATACACCACACGTCATAAGCCCTAAGCATAATCCCTTAGACATAATACTTAAGACATAAACCTTAAATCATAAGACTTAAGCCATAAGCCATAAACCATAAGCAATATGCCCTAAACTCTAACATATAAGCACTACTCCTTAAGCCATAGACCATAAGTCATAAGCACTAAGCCTGAAGTCCTAAGTCATAAGCACTAAGCCTGAAGTCCCACCTACATCTACACCCAACACCACCCCTAAATGCTAAGTGTCACCACAACCAGACACCCCGACGTACAAACCTACACCAACACCTGCCCCATCCTACCTTATCCCAAATCCCCATATATATATATATATATATATATATATATATATATATATATATATATATATATATATATATATATATATATACACACACACACACACACATACACACACACCCATTTCACCCCCACTCACACATATAATCATATCCCCACCAACACTCCTTATATCCACTCCAACCCACCCATACATATACCTACCTCACCATACTCCTACCTATACCCATATACGCATCCACACCTAGACTCACACATTTCATTAATGTTTTTTATTTATTAGTTGCAAATTATTAGAAATATAGTTTTAAATTTATACATCATATGCCAAAAATAGTATACTTTTTGTTAATTGTTTTATAATAGCATATTTATGTCACAAATTCACATACACATATACATACACACATACATATTTACATACATATACAAAAAAATAATAAAAGTACAAAAATAATAATAATAATAATAAAGTTAATAATAATAATAATAATAATAACTAGAATTTAAAATATTAAAATGTTGACATTTATTTTTAATTCAGTTAGATATTTCCAACATACTCCGCTCCCCCAAACTTTGGCTATAGTTTATATTTCAAAGTTCCCCCAAAAATTTGACCAATCTCTCACCACCCGCCAATCGATATCAGTTCCCGCTCATACCGAACTTCAATGTATGCTTCACATATTCTATGTTGCGTTTCATATTCATCTACATCCTGGTCCGTCGTTCTATGCACCACCACCGGTCTAACGCCTCACCACCGCTCAACCAAAGCTTCGCCTTGCTGGCAACCTTCACCGATCCACCTCGCCTCTGTTGTCATCGATTGAGGAAGGCATCAGCGCCACATTCAATCCCAAAAAAGGAAAAAAAATCAGATTTGAATACCTAAAATCAAAATCAGTTAGACCTAAATCCATTTTTTTAGTGTTTTTGTGGTTATAGTTGAAGCTTTATAAGATTTATTGGGGTTCTGTTTCCAGATTTGCAATTTGGAATCCATTGATCCAAACAAGTTAATTACATCTGGTGGTCAATTGGTACAAGCATCTATTTTCATTTGTAAATTATAGTTATTTCAGTATCGCATATCAACTGTTTGATGATTTGCCCAAATGAAAACTTAGATCACTAAAAATGAGGTGTTGGTCAAACTTAGTACTATGTTCCACCTATTTAACCAATTGTAGCATTGCTCTATGATTTGTTTTTCGGAGAACTAATCATTTATGGCATTGCACCTTAGTGTTATTTGGAAAACTAGCCAATTGTACCAGTAGATTTTGAGTTTTTTTTAACCAACCCAATTTTAGCATTGCACTTTGTGTTTCTTTTTTAAGATCATATCACTCATCTCTTACCACCACCCCCACCATATTGTATAAAAATAATTGTTTGTAAATTTTATGATGTATGTTTATAATATTTATAGTTTTTGTCGGAGCTTGCAAAAAAGGATAGTTACTTGCATAAAAGAGAAGAATATGTTTCTTGAAAGTTTGTTTTAGTGTACATGCTAGTCATTAAAAATCAACTTTAACTATTGGTTTTATACATGACATCACTCCAAAATAGGTCCCAACAGTTAAACTGTTATATAACCAAAACTCATTTGATAGGCAATTCCAACAATCTTCAAACGAAAAAATGACATTTTTTTTGCAAAAAGTATCCCAAAGTCTAATCATATGTAATGCAATTTGGGTGGGACTCAATAACTCTATAGAAGTCAAATCTTTGACTTGTCAACAAAGGGTATTTTGGTGTTATTTATTTTTGTTAACCAGATTCTTAACCAAGTTCAAAATATATTAATAAGTCACCGGTAAATACTTACATCAACACATTTTCGTTTTATGATGACTATTCTTTAACTTTAGACATACAGTAGCACGAAAATAATGACCATTATATAATCATAGGCATACATTTAATGATCATACTATAATTATATTGATCACAAATTATTTTTCTTTTATAACTAGATTTACCTATAGACACACATAATAATTTTAACTATAACCAAATGTCACTTACACTCACAATTTTTTTCAAGACAATTCATCATATTTTGACATACATAATAAAATGTACATGGCCATAAATAACCAATACTAACTTGTTTTCTTTTCTTGCGTTAACTAAGTACAACTGGTACAGAACCCCCTATGGACACACAAATGTTTAGTGTGACCATATGTATCACATTTTAGCTACTCTGTCTGTTATGTGGCTAAAAATGCACCAGGTTATAGACACATATACAACTGACTCATGTCATAATATGTTTATCTACCGTCTCTCATAAAAAAGTATGACAATCGTAATCGATACCTGTGGTTGATTGTGACCTATGGCCTCAGTGTTCGAGTGTGACTAATATTTGTCACATTTGGTATAATTAAGTGTGGTTAAAGTTTTGATTATCTATATAATGGCCACATAAACTAATTTAAATGTATCCAAAAACAGTCTCTAAATTTTTTTAGTGACCTTTGGCCACACTTTTAATAAAAACTGTCACAGGCCGTTTTTCGGAAAGTGTGACCGTAGGTCTTTTTTGTACTAGTGATGGGAGAATCGATTGAGGGTTGCTGCAGAAGCTGCATCTGCACTTGCATACTTTCATTCTCATGCCACCACCCCCATCATACACAGAGATGTCAAATCCGCAAATATATTATTAGATGATGACTTCAGTGCAAAATTATCTAATTTTGGTATTTCCAAGTTGTTTTCTATAAAAGAAAAAAACGTCAACACTGTTGTTCAGGGCGCACTTAGGTACTTGGATCCTGAGTACCAATACCCACACAATATAAACAAAAAGAGCCATGTGTACAGCTTTGGGGTGGTCCTTGTAGAACTCATCACCGGTAAAAAAAAAACCCCTTCTTGTAGAGAGAGTCTACCAGGAGAAGTACTTGTCAAAGTATTTTGTCAAGTGCATGGGGGATGGAAACCTCATGCAAAATGGTGGAACCGAGATTATTAAATGAAGGGGGTATTGACCTTCAACATTTAAACGATGCATGCAGCACAACTAGCGAATAGGTGCATGTAAATATATGGTGTTAACAGGCCAACCATGAGGACTGTTGAACTTGAGCTTAAAGCTTTAAGGAGGCCTAGTACGACACATCCCACTGTTCCACCTGAACAGGTAGCCCATGAAGAAATTTCTGGAACCATGATTCAAGAAATTCAGCCAACAGATTGATAAACCCCCAATGATCTTTGATAATTGAGATTAATCCGGTTCTTATTTGTTTTTAGTGTTTATCTTTAATTATGCAGTTTTTGTGTAGCGTTAGTGCTCCTTCCAAGCTTTTTGTCTGTTATGGGGAGTAGTACCCTTTTTGGTTGGGTTAGGTGAGTTGGCACCTTTGTTTGGTATTTAAGTCCTTTTGTCTTTGGTTGTGATGGTATATTGTTTGCTTGAGTTGAACCAATACATAAAGAAAGGTTTAATATAGTTAGTAAATCATGTAAATGAGTATTTTCAGTTAAGTCCTAACTTTTCATAATTTTCCCTCATTTGCTTTTCTTTCCATTTCTCAAACATTTTTTAACATTTATCTAGATAATACCTCATGTGAAATAAAGCATAGACTATCAAATCTTGAAAATATAAATTTAGATAGCTAGAGTGATATATTTAAAGTTTTATAATTCAAAAATATGATAGAATGTTAATATATATTAAAAATGTTACTTTTGCATAAGACTTTTATAGGATCCATATGCAACACACGTGACAATTTAATCAACTCGGTTACATCTTCTTCACCTATAAAACAGATTATAACATTATATAAAGGTATGGCCATGCCTCATAATACACATGAAGGTATCAAAGACAAAATCTTGTTAAAAAAATAACCTTTCGGTTAACTTTTATACAAGTTGAGCATATGTTTTCCCTTCAAGGGCACAAGAGAAAGTATTTCAACAGACAAAAGTCTATATTTTTCTCCTTAAATTCGATGGCATTCTAAAAACATTTTTTCACTAAAATCTTTGTTTGCTAACTCAAATCAATGAAAATATGTTGTTGTTTCTTGCATCTAAATCAAAAAGGGTTAAATGCACAAAATAGCAACTTACTTCCACTTACAAATATGGTAAAAGAACTTTAAATGCTAAAAATAGCAAACTACATTGTTATTTCTTCTATTTAGGGAAAAAATTACTAAAGTTATAGTAAGAGTTGATTAAATTGTTTGTTTCCCAAGTCAAAAAGATTTAATAAAACTAAAACATTTTTTAACTTTTATTTTCACCTTTAAGCATGGCTATATAACAAGAGCCCATGATATGTGCAAAAGGCACTCACTTCTGAGTTCATTTGAAAAACAAGAACCTTTCTCAGCTTCAGCAACCTCATGCTCACAACCTTGTAATAGAATCGGAAATTGAAATGGTAAGGGTAAAATAGTCATTTACACTCATTTAAACGGTTCATGCACTAAAAAGAACAATCACCATTCATAATAATAATAATAACAATAATAACAATAATAATAATAATAATAATAATAATAATAATAATAATAATAATAATAATAAACTTCTTCTATTGACTATAAATGCATATCACAGAAACTACTCATCAATCTACTTCACTGTATGTACCAATGTTAATCATTATAGATGCATATCCGTATTCGTAAATATTTATGATAAAAATTCTCATTTAACTGTTTATTGATGGTCTAAAACAGACAGATGCATCACTTATTCACTTTATATATCAGCAAAACAACTAAACTATGAATATAAGCAGCAAAACACTATGTATCTCAGTCCTCGGGTTTTGTAACCATCAACAACAAGTAACAACCAGTATCGACAAACTTTTTGAAAACCACATCTTATTTAAGCATTTTTAAATCATTTGGTAAGCTCTTTCCATAAACACTAAATAAACATTTTTACATGATGTGTGTTTTGAACGAATTTAACATTGTTTCTAAAAGAATTTAACAAGATCAACAAATTTGACAACATCAAAGAATATTATGTACCTTGACCATCCCTTAATTCCACAATCAATCCCTAAATCGTCGGTCGATTTCGTGAGCACAACACTGGTGGAGTAACGACCTAAGAAACCCTAAATTGCTTGTCAATTTTGTGACGGAGTGGTCGACTACGGAAATGGTGAGGCGGTGTTGTAACCCTAAGCCGGCTATAGGAGGACTTGTAAGTTCGACAAAAATGGAGTGATGGAGTAACCCTAAATCGTTGTTCGTGAGCTCTATAAAAGCTTTCAGTGTACATGAGTGTTCTGAACGAAGGCATAGGGGACATCGATATGGAAAGCGAGGGAATACGAGACGATGTGTTTTTTGTAAGTGATGTTTGACCAAACTTATTAAAACAATTTATTAACTTATTAGCGGTTTCACAAGTTAAAAAAAAGAGTAAATTACACGAATGTACCCTATGGTTTGGGGTAATTTGCACGTTTGGTCCCTAACTTATTTTTTTTAACTCGGAAGGTTCCTACTGTTTTGTTTTTGTTACGCGTTTGGTCCTTACTGTTTGTTTATGCGTTTGGTCTCTGTCTTACTTAAAAAGACTATTATTTAAAAAGAGAAAAATAATGGGGTAAGTAAGGTAAGGTGAGATGGGTAGGGTTGGGGGTGTGTTTATTTAAATAAATTAAAAAAACAAGGGCAAAATAGTATTTTTTAGGTAAGACAGGGACCAAACGCGTAACAAAAACAAACAGTAGGGACCTTCCGAGTTAAAAAAAATAAGTTAGGAACCAAACGCGCAAATTACCCTAAATATTCTTCTACTTTTTGTTCCTACCAATCATCGTACCCATTTAAATGATGACATGTGTCATATTAATATATTAAAATATCATTAAATTTCATTAAATGAGCATTAAATGTTACACATGTCACTATTTAATTGGGTAAGAGGATTTGTAGGAATAAAAAATAAAATGAATTTATTTATTTAATATTTGTTTACTTTAATTATTGTATTTTAAATATGATAATTGTTTCAAATATATTTTAAATTTAAACACTTTTTAATAATTTTTTGTAAAATTTTATTTAACGTATATGTCATATTTCTTTAAATATATGTATAACTTTTTATAAATGCGTTTGTATAGTTATTTTGATGGGTTATGAATGAAATTATTTATTTAATAAAATATTTGTTATATTAATATCAATATTAATTTAAATTATTTTATACGAATTATTTGTTTTGCTATATTTATTTATTAATATAAATTTGAAGGTTATTAAAACAAAAAGATTTTAGACAAAGTGTAAAAGCGTTTTAAATATAAAAGTATTATTGAATATATAAAAATTTGGAGAAAAAGAACATAGTTGGGATATATTTATGGGTCTAAAAAATTAATGAAAAATATGGTAAAGATAGAGATAAATCACTATTAACATTCTTTTTACTTTAGTGTTGAAGATGGTCTAAATGATATATGGAAAAATATGCTTGAATGAGTAAACCCGTTTTGATTTCTTTATGTTGTTTTAGGTCTAACTCTAAGCTTTTTTTGCTTTATCTTTGCATTCTTTGTTTTCAGTAGTTGTTTGTCTGTAGTTTGAATGACTTTGGCTGTGATGGTATATTGTTTGCTTGAGTTGAACACATGTAACTGAGAAACCACTAATTAATCTTTGTAAGACTTTGTAACGTTGGCCCACGACTTACTAGACGAATTTTTAAAAATGTTCACCTCAATTTTTTATTTTAATTTTTGGGATTCCTTTTATCACAAGAATATTGCTGTTCCTATATATAATCATGCTTGGAATGATGATTTTCAAAATTTTACTTTGACAAAGTGGCATATCAGCTTTGACTCAAGATTTTTCTTTGAAACACTTAAGGACGAGATCTTATTTAGGTGTGGGGGGAACCATAATAAGAGGATGCACATTCTATATATATATATATATATATATATATATATATATATATATATATATATATATATATATATATATATATATATATATATATATATATATATATATATATATGCATGAATGTGTTAATATACATGTATCATGATTAAATGTACAAATGTTCGATGTATAAAATGGTTAATTATAAACATGAAACTAGCTTGTTGTTTTAATTTTGGTAACATGAATCAAGATAAGTGTGGACTGTGGAATGAAATGTACATTATGAGGTTGTGAAGTGGGTTTTGGTGACAGTACCTATTGCATGCAAAAATAATTATGAAAGTGTTACTAAAAAATATCGTTGCTGCCATGTTTGGTGCTTGGATAATGAAATCTCATTACATGCCACACGCCCATAGGGCCGGCTCAACCACTTATAAGAATAGTTAACATAATCATATAGGCCTCTCAAAGCGAACCAAAAATTTGTGGCCCTTTGACATTTATTATACTTAATGTTATAAACTCTCCTCATTTATCCGGGCTTGGGACCGGCAATAATAAATTAAAAAGTTTACACATGGCGGAGTTAAAAAAAATATGTATATGTTTTTTGTGAATATATTTTATGACATAAAGTTATTATTTCTAGCATTTTAAATGCAAATTCTTTAATGAAATTTTCATAATCAATTTCTTTTACTAAATGTTTTTCAATTGACAAAATAGCTAATCCATTTAATATTTCTTATGACAATGTAGATCTTAAAGTCTTAAACAATTATTTTAACAGTTTTAATTTAGAAAAACTTCTTTCTGCGGAGACAACGGTTATAAGAATAGTTAACATAATCATATAGGCAACATATACATTTGGAAAAGAACTAAACTTTTTAATGTAATTAAGTATATTAATAATTGTATCACGTTCTAAATGTACAATATGTCTTAAAAGTTTTAGTTCATGAGATAAATGTAAACCATCAATATCTAAGCTATCATCATGCATTAAAGATTTTTCAAGATTTAAACAATGTTCTTTTAAAGTATTTTCATCAAATGATTTTAATTTTTCTATACTAAATAGAAAACCAAAAAATATTTTGAACTTGTTAAATTGCTCAAATTTACTTTTAAGTGAAGTAATGGCTTTATCTACTATATATAAAAAGTAATCAGTTTTAAATAACTGCACATGAGTTCTAATAGTTTCATTAGCAACATATTCATCATATCGTCTATTTCTTTGAATGATACATTTTTCACGAAATTCAGGTTTTACGTTCATTTCTAAAGCCAATTCTTTTGCATAATCTAAAGCCTTTTCAAATCCGTTTTCTCTATATTCTTCAAAGAAACACAAAAGTCCATTTAGTTGATCTATAGCATCATCGATACACGCATCATTTGATTGCAAGCTTTTACTAACAATGTTAATAGTAAACAAAACATCAAACCAAATAATCATTCCTAATAAAAATTCATAGTTATCAAGTTCATATGTAGCTAAACATTTAGCCTCACTTTTAATTTTTTGATCTCCATATGTTTTGGATAATTGTAAAAGTGTTTTTCTTAATTGTGGTGCTTGAAATCTAATTGCTTTTACACTTTCTACCTTACTTTCCCAATGAGTTTGCAATAATGATTTAAGTGTTAGGTTTGATATATTATCTTGTATTATTTTCCACCTTTGAGTTGATGAAGCAAATATCGAATATATACGTTGTATAACTCCAAAAAATTCACTAGCTTCATGACACGAATTAGCCATATCACAAATTACTAAATTTAAACTATGATAGCCACAAGGAGTGTAGAATGCTCTTGGGTTAATATTTAATAATCGTTTTTGTATACCTTGATGTTTTCCTTTCATATTTGATCAATTGTCATAACCTTGAACCATAACATAACTTATATCTTGTCCTATATTTTAATTTCATCAACTATAGCATCATATAAGCCTTTATCGGTTGAATTATCTAGAATTAAAAATCCTAGAAAGTACTCCTTAACTTCTATTGGAGTTGTTGAAAGATCTAAACATCGTAAGATAATTGACATTTGTTCCTTATGACTTGTATCGGGAGTACAATCAAGTATTATTGAAAAGTATTCAGCCTCTTTTACTTTTTTAATAATTTTACTTTTAACCTCTTCTTCTAATAAACTAATAAGTTCATTTTGCATATTGTGTCCAAGATAATGATTATGAATTTCTTTGTCATTAATTCTCCTAATATGTTCTTGCATAATAAGATCAATTTCCGCAATCATTTCAATTATAGTTAAAAATTTACCATTATTTTCTTCATAAATCTTTTCATTTGTTCCATGAAATGCTAAATTATTTTTTCCTTAAGTTTTTACTACAACAATGATTCTTATTAACACATTTTTTCAGTGTTCTTTTTCTTTATTTATTTTTTCTTTGATTTGCTTGTCAATTGTTTTATTATTTGCTAATCTAGTTTCTTAGTCAATCCATGACCTCATATTAAGAATGTGTTCGTTACTTGCTTCATGTCTTTTTAGTATACTAGAAATATTGTTCCAATCATTGTTACCTTTATGTGCTAATGAACATGTAGATGTATTCACATTAAATAATTTACAACAAAAATAAAAAACTCTATCTACATCTATGGAATAAACCAACCATGTTCGTTTGTATTTTTCTCCATTTGGTATTTTTTGCGTATAAAGAGATGTACTAAAGCTTCTTAAATGTTGATCTTTTGGATATTTAAAATCATAAATCTTAATAGGACATTTTTCTACGATTAAATCTCTTAAATTAGTACTAATATTATTCCATCTACTTGGATCATATATGTTTAAAGGCGTGTTATCATTTTCACTATAAGTTTGTTCGTTATCAATTTCACTATTAGTTTATTCGTTATCATTTTCACTATTAGTTTGTTCGTTATCAATTTCAATATTAGTTTGTTCATTATCATTTTCAATATTAGTTGGTTCATTATCATTTTCAATATTAGTTGGTTCATGATCATTATTATCAACATTAGCTTGTTCTTGTTCATTATCAACATTAGTTTTTTGTTGTTCATTATCAACATTTTTGTTTTTAACTAAATATTTTAAAAACGACCCTTTTTGTTTATCTATAAAACTTTCTTCTTGCATTTTTGGTTTCCTTTTTTGAAGCACTAGATTCGTATTTTCTCTTTGACATGATTATTAATTATTTGATTAATAATAACTTTAAGTATAGAAGATATGGATTAGGATTATACCGCCCTTGAGATAATGGAAAGTTCAAAAACAATGGAATCTGCTAAATTGGAATCAGTGAACAATGAAATCAGCCAATCTGGAATCATCGGACAATGGAATCAATGAACAATGGAATCTGCCAATCTGGAATAAAAAATTAGAAAATTGAAAAGATTAACAACTTTGATAATTCATGCCATTTGGATAAAGCCAAAAACAATTAAAATATAAATTACATAACTTAATAATAAAACATTGTGTTTTAATCAGAATACTTTATATAACAGGATGTCAAACAAGAATCTCATTCAAAACAAACCAAATTATGAGGCCAAACCACAGAATTCAAATCAAGTCTCCCCTGTTTGATAAAAAAGCATGTTCTACTTCTATCATTCTATGGGGACATTCGTCATTCCATCAGAATTCACAATTTCACATAATTCAAAAGATCAAAATATTAACCCTAATTAATCGGCTATTAGCCCCAATTAGATTATCAAATAATAGAAAAATCAAATTGACAAGTGAAAATACAAGCACATTACCGTTTTAATGATAGCAGAATAGCAGCAAATCATCAAATCAATGATTTTTGAGCAATGGAGAAACCGAGAATGAAGAAGGAAGAAGAACTGAAGTCTGAAGAGTGAAGAAAAGCAATGATTCAGTCTTTTAGTGTGGAACAGTGGAAGAATTTATCAGATAAGGCCTAGAATCGAGTCCGAGAATGGAGAAAACTGAAAAAGAACGGGAGTTTAATCACCATACTCGTCGTTTGAAGAATCGATCAACAGGCATGATTTTTTGGAGACGAGGAAACTGGACTTGAAATTAAATGGGGCCCCTTACAGTTGGGGGCCCTAAGCCCTACCTTTACTCACTAAAGCATAAGGTCGGCCATGCATTACCGCATGCTCGTATATGGATTTAGAAGAAATACACGACGTTGTACACAACTTGGACTTCACGTACAATGTTTTTTTTTATTGAAGACACCATTGCCTAGGGTGGAGCCCTATGTTCACCTTATTTAACCAATATGTTTTTCTCCCTAAAACTCTAATGTTGTCACCCATAACCGAGACAAATAAATACATTAGCAAAAAAAACAATTAAACAATTATATATGTGAAAATTTCTACAACACTTCAAGTCCATCACCAATTAACTAATAGATTTACTTACACCGTTATTCAACACTTCAAGTCCTTAATCAACATCAATCACTTTCATGAACTTTAGAACATAATACCCGCATTCCGTGTAACCTAGTTGAAAGTGACACTATACAATTACATTATAAACTGATTAGTAAAAAACAATAATATATTAGCAAAATCCAATTGAAGTTAAAGTTGCAGTTTGTGGTAACTAAAATATTTATCCGTTTGTCATTAATCGTTTTCTTTAAGCCACTTTCTTGGACGCAAGACAATTCTATACAAAAAATGGATGAAATATATCAAAGAAAATTAATTTAATGATTCAATTATTTATATTACTTACTCTTTAATCATATCCTTCAAGTCTATATCAACATCTAAGGGCGTTAGAGAATCAACATGATAGCAAGTTGTTGTGTGCATGTCTAGTACTGCTAGCACCCAATGGCCACTATAAACCCAAAAACCAAATAAAAATTTCGACAAATAATTTTAAAAGAAGATTAAATGCAAGAAATTGCAAACTATATTATTGTAAAGGAGCTTATATACAAGAAATGGCAGCTTACTTTTTACTTATTTATGGTAAGGGAAACTTAAATGCAAGAAATCACAAAGTACATTATTATTTCCTACACTTAAGGATATAAAAGGACTTGTGTAGTAAAAAGAGTAAATTATGTTTTTTTTTAATTAAGTTATGTTGCTATTTATTTCATTTTAAACAAAAAATGCCTAAATGCATGAAATAGCAACTTACTTCTACTTATTTGTATTAAAGGAAGCTTAAATGGAAGAAATAGCAAACTGCATTGCTATTTCTTGCACTTGTGAAAGAAAGAGACTTGTGTAATAAAAAGAGTATATTATTTCTTTCTTTCCTAAGTTGAACCAACTAACATATGTTCCTATTTCATGCATTTTAACCGAAAAGGCCTAAATGTATGGAATAGCAACTTGCTACTACTTATTTGTTTTAAGGAAGCTTGAATTCAAGAAATGGAAAAGTACATTGCTATTTCATGCACTTGGGATAGAAAAAGACTTGTGTATTAAAAAGAGTAAGTTATATCTTTTTTTTCCTAAGTCGAATAAACTAAAGTATGTAGCTATTTATTTAATAGTAGATTCTTGTTCTAGTCATCATACTATTATTTTCATATTCTAATTTTAGCCAAATAATAACCAAATGCAGTGATCTTTTTTTACTTTAACACATTAAGTCATTCTATTTAGATTAAGTTAAAAAAATCAAATGGAAAATCCTACTCGAGATTATAAGGCATTAAGATGATGTGGTCGTCCTTTCTTGTGGACAACTGACAACCGACATGTTATGACTCTATGTATGTCATCTGTCGCCTTTCATGAAGTTCTCCATCTTTAGACATCGCATTCAGGCTTGCGAAACAGATTCCATGATATGTTCATCCTCCATTCTTGATTTCTTCGTACAAGTACCTATGAAGATAGAAAAGTTTACTAGATTGTTTAAATACACAAAATAAAGTAAACTAAGCACTTACATCGTATAACTAGTTATTATACCGCCAATCAACTTATCCATTGTAAATATGATTTCAAAATCATCCCAGGTTATAACACTCAGACACATCAAACAAACCGACTTTACATTGGATGTTTGTGGATATTTCAAAACATGACTAGTTTTGTGACGTCCGAATTTCACAACCAAATTTTTTTTATTTTATTAAGGTAAAACTTGCCAATTTATTAATCTGTTATTTGTGAAAACCAAATATTCCGAATTACATTTATTAGTAATTAGAGTATGGCAGAAAACACAGAATCTGCAATGTTGCTGATGAGTATGTACAATCTCGCCTTCGCCTTCCCGCACTCACCGATGATACCTGAAACCATAAAAAACTGTGTAAGCATAAAGCTTGGTGAGTTTCCCCCAAAATACCCCATATAATAACATACAACCATGCATAACTTCCACTCTTCGGCATTCGGCCTGACTGAACCGCCTCGCAGGCCTCCAGTCTATTCAAACCAGAATAATAGGGTTTGTTGGCCCACCACCTCAACCAAACCGCTCTTCCCGAGCCTCCGTGCCTTCGGCTTACAGCCGGCCTGCACAGGGTTTGTTGGCCTACAACACAAAGCAGGACCGCCTCAACCCAACCGCCATATGTCGACATATAAACAAACAAGGAACAAGCAGGCACATAAAACAGGAAAACAACAATCATACAGCTCACTCCTTCCTACTAGTCCTCTCACAGCACTAAGTCCCACTAACAGCTATCCTCCATGAAATGTGTAACCATAAGTAGCAAGAGGTGAGATAGCCACCCGAACAGATGATCCTACTCTAGAGCCACAACCAAACATGGAAAAGACAAGAGAGTCTAGACCAAGAGTTCTCAGGCTATCCTACATAACCACAGACAGTCCCGAGGGCATTCCACCAGATGATAACCAATAAGTACAAATAACATACCGATCCAACAAAGCATTATAGCATATAAACATCTTATATACCATGATACCAATCTAACAGATCGCTAAAGCATAACAATATACTCAGTACTAGAATATAGATCTAACAGATCACTACAGCATAGCAACATACTCGATACCAGAATACAGATCTAGACGACCACTACATCATAGCAACATACTAAGTATCAATAATCTAAGAAATGTCTGACCGTATATAATCAAAGGTGAAATAGCCACCCGGACAGGTGATCCCACCCCAAAACCACAACCAAACAAGGAACAGGTAAGAAGGCCTAGATCAACAGTCCTCAGTCTATCCTACGTGACTATATATAGTCCCAAAGACATCCCTCTACTAACAAATAACCAAAAACAAGTGGGCCGACATTGGTACCTTCGACCCACGGTACAACGAGGCGAAAATCACCTGAATCGAAGATTTTTTAGTACTACGATACGACCCCTTTTTAGCACTGCTTGCTCCCACAAATCCACTAACACTAGAACCAGATAGAATCTCAATCAATAACCCAAAATCCTCAAGTTTGACCCAAAGTAAAACTTGGTCAAAATGTCAACGGTCAACGAAAGCCAACGGTCAGCAGGCTCTCACGACTTGACCATCTATGGCCCATGTCGTGAGCTACTACAAGCCAAAATAATTGAGTCTTTGCAACCCTCACGATGTGACATGCATATTCCTTATGTCGTGAGATCCGTCTGTACGCCATTTTGATCCAAAAACCTCTTAATTCATTAAGCTACCAATCCGTCTTTTTCAGGAGGCTTCCTAACACTCCTAGGGTCATAAAAATCGATGTTTTAAGGTCTTGTATGTCCAATACAAGACATATGCTCAAAATGGGTCATTCATGGAGAAAAATAGGATCAATTCTCATGCATTAACTCCAACATCATCCAAACTTTAGATCCATGACATATAAGCAACTAAGGAGCCTAAGGACCCATCAAGTTGCCAACTTTATGGAGTCCCAACAATCCAACTCTTAAGATCTTGGATAAATATGCATAAAACCTTAGATATAGCAACAAGGAAACATAAAGCTAGGATCTTGATTACTCGCATTGGTCTAGAAGTGTAGCTAAAGGTTGCAAATGAAGCTTCTAAGCTGCAACTATGCTTCCATAGTGATCTCTTCTTCTTCAAACCTCCAAAATTCCACTATAAGCTCAAGAAACACAAGGAGACGCTAAGATTAGGGTTTTACTAAGTTTAGGGATGAAAGAGGCTGGTTTTGGACCCTAAAGTGAAGTTTATGGGGTTTAAATATGATGGAAACCCTAAAAGATCGTGGGCTTGGGCTGCAGCGCACCTCACATCGTGAGCTCTTAATGCTCACGTCATGAGCTCAGTTTAAATCTAAATTTTTTTTATCACACTTCACGTCGTGATGAAACATCCCAAAAATAAGGCCCAATTTTTTTTTTCATTTTTAGATTAATAAAACAACAACCCAAGACATTGTTATAAAACCAAGAATATCAAATGTGTCAATACATTATCAATATCAGAGTAAATCACAAAAGATGTGGAAACAAGTGGTGTATGCCCTGCAATCACCCCGAGCTCTTCCCTTTGGAGCCAGAAGTACCTGAAACATAAACTGAAACCCGTAAGCACAAAGCTTAGTGAGTTCCCCAAATATCACATACCATACATATATAAACAAACATATAATGGGCCCCGCCCGACATCAGGCCCCACCTGGCATCGAGCCCCGCTCGGTATACATACAAACATATAAACATATAAACACATAACACATAACACATACAATAATCACAAAGATACATAGCATACAAAATGGTCATCGGGCCCCGCCCGACATCGGGCCTTTCCCGGTAAGCATATAAGCACATACACATGCAAGATTCAAACAAACTTCTAGCATCCTAACATAATAAACCATGGGTTGGTATTGGTGCCTTCGACCCGCTAATCATAGTGAGGAAACTCACCTCGCACTGCTGAATCTCACAGAAAGAATCCCTGGCTACTGACTCGCTAAAATCCCCATGCGATCAATACCAATGACATCAACTAATAATTGGATTCCAATCCATACCCATCAGTCCAAAATTAGGGTAAAAAATCCTTTTGACCCTTCCCTAATATTTGACCCAAGGCCCAAAGTCTACAATGATCACCTAAGGCCCAACTATGGCCCAATTTTCAAATTGGGCCCAAACCCCTTCATGTCCCTTAAACTAAAGTCCAAAAATATTCTTAGCCCAAAACAATATTCTGATGGCCCAAAATAAATCCCTAGATTCCTACGGTCTAAAACATGCCCAATATATGAAGTCCACTGCCAAGTACGCAAGGCGTACCAACTTGTACACTAAGCGTACTCACTTCAGGGCTTGTACGTTGTGCGTACCAGCTTGTACTCCAAACATACTTGACTGATTTGGCTAACTTTCTCATTCAGCTCTTAAATGGTTAAGACTTCACTCCAAAACTTAGATCTGACTTCCTTGAGGCGGTTTATCACGTAAAGTTGCCAACTTTACGTGCATTCATGTCTTAATGAGGCTCTTAAGGCTCAAAAGAGTTTAACAAGTGACTTAATGTATGCATGAGACCACCAATACCATAAAGTTTGCACCTTTAAGCTTGAGAATCCCGCAAAACATACAGATCTAAAAGGATAAACGCCATAAACAACATAAGCTAACAAATCCCAACCAAAAGGGACTAAAATGGCCATAAACAAGTCCAAAAGAAAATCCATACAATGAGTGGTCAAGATAAGATCTTTATACCTCAATGAACTCAAAAAGGGAAGGATGATTTTGGATCTCAAAGCTTCACACCAAGCAATGAACCTTCTATCTTCTTCTAACCCTTCAAAATGAGTAATAAACACCAACTTTTCTTCTCAAGAGCTCAAAGACAGAAAATGATGGCTAAGGATTGAATTATAGGGTTTTAAGACAATGGAGGCTGATAAAGAGGCCAACCCTAGGGACTTAAGGTGTTTATATGGGGTGCAACACCCTAAAACTAGGGTTTCATTAAAACACACGTATGCCCTGCGTTCACATGTGTATGCCCCGGTACATTCCCAGAGTCGCGATCACACCTCGTACTAGTACGATAAGCGTACACACATGGTACGCCCAACGTACTAGCTTCTCAGCCAATACACTAAGAGTACCCTATGGTACGCCCGACTTACTAATCATAAGGGCCACAAGTGAAATTCTTATAAATAGAAGGGTTGGAAGGGAACATACCAAATTCAAGCATTATAATTCTCCCCACTTGAATTAGACTTCGTCCTTGAAGCCCGCCGCCCCAAATAATTATACGTAGTGCTCCCTCACCTCCTCCTCCAGCTCCCAAGTCCACTCTGAACCTTTGCGGTGCTGCCATTGCACCTTCACAAACTCCACAAACTTGTTCCTCAAGGTTATCGTCTTCCGGTCAAGAATCTTCATCGGTATCTCAATATAATTTAGACATTCTTCCACCTGAATATCCTCAAATGGTACCACTGCGGAATCATCCACTAAGCACTTCCGCAGCTGAGAGACGTGGAACATGTTATGAAAATCTGACTGAGATCATCTGGAAGATCCAAACGATATGCAACCCGGCCCACCTGATCCAAAACCTTCAAGAGACCAATATACCTGGGGCCCTGCTTGCCCCACTTCCTGAATCAGATGACACCCTTCCAAGGTGACACCTTCAGAAGAACCATATCCCCCACTTGGAACTATAATTTTGATCGACGTCTATCGACATAACTTTTCTTCCGACTCTGAGTTGCCTGGAGCCTGCTCCGAACCTGCTGAATCAGCTCATTGGTCTTGAGTACCACCTCGATACTCCCCATAACCCGCTGACCGATCTTACCCCAACAAATCGGGGTCCTGCATTTCCTCTCGTAGAGCATCTCAAAAGGAGGTCGATAATTGAGGGCGTGATAACTGCTGTTATACGAAAATTCCACTAACGGAAGATACGTATCCCAACTCCCACCAAAGTCCAAAACACACGCCTGGATCATATCCTCTAATGTTTGAATCGTCTGCTCGTTCTGACCATTGGTTTGCGGAGGGAATGTTGTGCTGAAATGGAAACGAGTACCCAAGTCGTCATGGAATCTCTTCCAAAATCTAGAAGTAAACCGGACATCTCTATCCGAAATCATTGAAACTGGCACCCCATGATGTGCTATGACCTCCATGATATAAATCTCAGCCAATTTCTCTGCAGAGATACTCTCCTGAATCAGAATGAAATGCATGCTCTAGGTCAACCGATACACGATGACCAAGATCGAATCCACTCTACGCGCAGTACGGGGTAACTTTGTGATGAAATCCATGGTAATATCCTCCCATTTCCATACAAGAATCTCCAACAATTGCATCTTGTTGTAAGTTCGTCGATGCTTGGCCTTGACTTTCTTGCAAGTCAAGCACCGCTCCATATATCATGCTACATCCCGCTTCATGCAGAGCCAATAATAATCAAGACGAAGATATATATATACATCCTCGTCACCCTGGGATGAATGGAGAACCTAGACTTGTGTGCCTCTTCCATCAGAATCTGACGTACACCGCCCCAATACGGAACCAAAACCCACCGATGCAGAGTCAACAACCCCCAACTATCATAATCGAAGTAAGCCACTTGTCCCACAATACGCTCACTTTTCTGGTGCTCTTCCTTCATAGACTCGACCTGAGCCTCACAAATCTGCTCCAGCAACGGAGTAATCACGTTCATCCTCAAAAATATGTCTCAGAGCTGAGCCGCAACCGCCTTGCGGCTGAGAGCATCGGCCACCACATTGTTCTTCCCTGGGTGATACAGGATCTCACAATCATAGTCGTTTACCACATCTAACCACCGGCGCTGCTTCATATTCATATTTGGCTGATATATCAGGTACCTCAAGCTCTTGTGATATGTGTAAATGGTACAAAGGACCCCATAGAGGTAATTCTGCCAAATCTTGAGAGCGAAAACCACAGCCCCTAGCTCCAAATCATGCGTCTGGTAATTCGCCTCTTGAGGCTTCAGCTGCCTTAAGACGTAAACGATCACGGGACCCATCTGGATCAACACTACCCCCAATCCTGTGATCGACGCATCACAATAAACCAAAATATCCTTGACACCCTCCGGCAGGGTCATAATTAGTGATTCGCACAACCGTTGTCTCAAGGTCTCATAAGTCGTCTGCTGCTCAGGCCCCCAATAAAATGTAACCATCTTCTTTATCAGTCGGGCCAAAGGAACAACTATCTTGGAGACATCTTGGATGAATCTCCGATAAAAACCTGCCAAACCAAGGAAACTCCAAATCTTAGATGGAGAACTCGGAACCTCTCACTGCATCACGGCCTCAACTTTGGTCGGATCGACCAAAATACCATTCTGGTTGACAAGGTGTCCTATAAACTGCACCTCGCATAACTAGAACTCACACTTGGAGAATGTTGCGAAAAGTATCTCCCTCCTCAAAGTCTCCAACACTTCCCTCAAGTGATCATCGTGCTGCTCCTGAGTCTTGGAATAAACAAAGATATCATCGATGAATACAATCACAGACGGATCTAGCATCGGCCTGCACACGCGTTTGATGAGATCCATGAACGTGACTAGAGCATTGGTGAGCCCAAAAAGCATCACCACAAACTCGTAATGACCATAACTAGTCTGGAAAGCTATCTTCTGCACATCCCCATCCCCAACCCTCATCTGATGATAACCTGATCACAGATTAATCTTGGAAAACCAAGATGCACCCTGAAGTTGGTAAAAAAGATCATCAATCCTCGGGAGTGTATAACGGTTCTTCACTGTTACCTTATTCAGCTCCTGGTAGTCAATGCACATAGGTTGAGACCCATCCTTCTTCTTCACAACCAATATCAATGCTCCCCAAGGTGAACTACTCGGTGAAATAAATCCCTTGTCTAACAGCTCCTCCAGCTGTGTAGACAATTCTTGCATGTAACATCCTGATTTCAAGGTATGCAATTTATTCTTTAAAAGGCAAGTTTCCCTTGGAACTCGGCGAGTTGATGGCCTCAACTCGACGTGTTGAAAGTCTTTTGGGCCGCACATCTTTTTATACCAACTCGACGAGTTGGTGAGGAAAACTCGACGAGTTGGCGGCTGGGTGAGAAACTCTAAATTTTAGGGGTTTTCACCATATTTAATCTCCTTAATTCCCTAGGGTTGATCCTTTATCAGCCTCCAAACCCGTTTTATGGCCCTAGTGAACCCTAATCACCCTTCCCTCTCATTTTGTGTTTTAGTGTGGTTCTTTTGGGGAAAAGTGGAAGAAGTTGGAAGAAGGAAGCAAGGATCTAGCAAGCTAAGCTCTCATATTCAGTTTGGTACTCTTTTGGACCGTTGTAAGTGTTCAAGATCCGATTTTTATCTATCTATATAGCTAGATCTTGAGTTTTGTACCTTTTTCTCCTTATTCCCTAATGTTGCAATGGATGGACTTCATAAAGTTTGCAACTTTATGAATCCCCAGGTCAAGGTGACCCTATAGTAGGTTAGATCTGGTCTTTAGCTAAGCTTTGATGCCATGCATGGAGTTTAGGTCGTATTTTCCCTTTTAGACCTATTTTGGGTTCAATACATGCATTGGACATGCATGTCTATAAAGCACTAACCTTTGGGACGTTTTTGAGGCTAGAATCTCTCCTGGAAAGGTTGGGTTCCAGATCTCAAGGATTTTGTGCTTAATGGTAAAGCCTTTGAGTTTACAAGCCTTGTGGAAGGGTTTTTGAGCATTTGGAGAAGCCCCAAAGGGTAAAATTGGAAACTTTATCCTTTTAGACACATTTGGAGTTCAGATCTGAGCCTTAGAGTCCCTGGAATCGAAGAATCGTCTGAATGTGTTAAGCTGGGGAAAACTTGTTGAGTTTTCTAGCCAACTCGGCGAGTTGGCTAGGGTTTTCCCGACTTTCTGAGTACTATAGAAACTCGAGGAGTTCATAGGTGCACTCGACAAGTTGGATCAACATGGACTATTGACCTTGACCGTTGACTTTGACTTTGACCATGGTTGACCAAGTTGGACTTTTGAGAGCATTTTGGGTATTTCAGGATTTTAATGGAGTTGGTCATGATGGTTGTAGGCATTGAGTCAGGAGCTGAGATTCGGAGTCAGACCTTATCGGTTATGCACTACATGAGAGGTGAGTTGTCCTCACTGTACTTGCAGGTCGAAGGCACCAATGCCAACCCATTGGATTGATATCCTGTTTTGCATGCTATTGTATTATTATGATCTGTTAGATCGGTATCCTAGTAGATAGGGTGTTGCTACGCTTAGTGATCTATAGATTTGTGTGACTAGATGTAGACTGTTATATGATTATCTATTATATGTACACATGATTTGTTGGTGGCAAAGGATTCACTGCTTTGTGCGTAAGCCAACAGGCTGAGGCATTCCAACCCGATGGTTGAGGGCCTAGGGTATTCCATCCCAAGGATGATTGGACCCATAGTATGTTGGCATTCCAACTCGATGGTTGAGGGCCTGCGGTATTCCATCACGAGGATTATTGGACCCATAGTATGTTAGCATTCCAACCTGATGGTTGAGGGGCCTGGGTATTCCAACCCAATGGTTGATTGGGCCCAAAAGTATGTTGTTATTATAATTGTGCTATTTGTTATGTATTAGTATTTTGGGGGAACTCACTAAGCTTTGGGTATACAGTTTGAAGTATGTTTCAGGTACCTCAGTGGATCGCGGGAAGGCAAAGGCGTGATCATGTACCTCCTCATGTTTTGATTTTATGATTTTGGGATTTCTCTGATGTGGAACTTATTCTGAAAACAGATTGTAATAAATGATGGTTTTGTGGTTGTTTAAAAAGTTTAAAATTTTCAAGAATTTTACGAATGTTACAAGTTATTATCAGAGCCTTGGTTTGAGTGAATTGGAGGAGCACTCGTGTGAATCCAGTCTCAAACGAAGGAAAAAATTTTCAAATGGTTTTCAAAATACTCAAGGAGGATGCGATGTGTACGATCAACCGGAACCAGTAAGTAGACCCCAAATTACCATATTGTTATTTGATATTGTGATATGTTAGAACAACATGCTAGTGATAGGCTAGGGATCTTCAGGAATTGCATGATATAATTGCCTGATTATATAATGCCTGATACCCTAGGACCTTTCTTTTATGGAATTGACATCATTATTGTAGTTGCTTAGTGTATGTATCATGGTTATATATAACTAAGATCTTATAGCCTGAGAATGTTTGGTTTAGCCTTATTTCCTGTTCTTAGGGTAGGATCAGATATTCGAATTCCTATAGGGTCCAATGTTATGTATGGCTAGCATACACGAGTGCCGCAGGGTTGGTGGAAGTTTCATGGATGAGCGGCGTGGGGTCAGCCGGCCAGTTGTGAGATGTTTAGCCTTTCCTCTAGGGAGTGAGTATTGAGTGTTAGACCATGCTTATGAGTATTGTTAGGGCGTTGTGATGATCCTTGAGAAAAATACGGGTACGTGTGGAAGGTAGTATGGGCCCGTACTAGTGAAAGCACATGACTCGTATGCGTAGCAAGGAAGTCACCACCCCGTAGGGCTTCATTGGGAGTTGGTTCCCCATTATGATATATGCATTATCTAATATCTTCCAGGTGTATTTTCAGTATGGTGACTACGAGACAAGTTGAGATCGGATCTGGGCCGGGATCAGGAGTTGGCAGACAGGGTGATCCAGTATTGTTAGAGGACCGTGTCAGGGAGATCATTCGTGAGGAGGTGGTTGCTATTGTTCGGGGTTAGATTCTGGAGATGTGTGGGTCTATCAATACCTCAATGATGGAGTTCTTTGATGATCGCTATGCAGCCATTGCTGAGACGGCTACTGCTGTAGCCTCCGCAGCCGTGGCGGCTGTAGGTGTTGGATAGGGCAGGTCTTTCAGTATCGGGACTTCGATAATACGAAGCCCCCGACTTTCAACAGAGTTAAGGACCCGATCATAGCCATGAGGTGGCTATCTGATGTGGAGGGATGTTTCTTCACTTGTTCATGCCCTGTTGACCAAAAGGTCAGGTGTGCTACGAACCTTTTGAGGTCCGGAGAGAAGGATTGGTGGAGGCTCGCTACTAGTTCTTATTCTGTTGAGCAGAGAGATGCGATGACATGGGAGCAGTTTTCTGAGATGTTTCGCTCCCGATATGTCCCGCTGGTGGAGCGTGAGAGGTTAGCACAGGTGTATCTGGATTTGAGACAGGGTTCTGAGTCGGTGACAGAGATCACCAAGATGTTCATGAAGAGAGCTATGTTCTGCCCTGAGTTTGCTGCATCTGAGCAGGCTCAGATGACCCGTTACTTGAGCATGCTTAAGACGGAGATCAGGCAGTTTGTTTCTACACATCGCTATCGTTCTTTGTTGGAGATGCAGGAGGCCGCCATGTGGCGTGATATTGAGATTGAGTTGCAGACTCGGGAGTTGAGACCGGTCTGGCGTAGTCGCAGCCTACGCCGAAGCGGTTCAGGGTCGCTGACTCCAGGTCGGGGAGTCAGAGGGGTCGCACTTGTGGGAAGTACGGAAAGGTGCATGATGGAGTTTGTCGGTCTTCTTCAGGTTGCCAAAAAATGTGGCAAGCAGGGCCACATTGCGAGGGATTGTCGGCAACAGACTCCAGCTTCTTGCATTAGACTTTGTTACCATTCTGATCAGGTGGGCCATATGAAGGCCCATTGTCCCTTGTTAGTTGCCAAGCCGGCACAAGCCCCAACACCGGATACTTTGAGAATCACTGATGGAAGTCAGGACAGAGCGGAGCCCCTGAGGGCTCGAGGTCACGCTTTCCAGCTTACTGTCGAGGAGGCCAGGGCAGCACCAGATGTTGTGACTGATATTTTTCTATGCCTTATCTTATTGATTATGTTTTTTTATGTTCATCTGTTTGTACCTCTGTTAGGTACGTTCTTAATGAACTCCTTTCCTGCTCTGGTATTGTTTGATTCGGGTGCGAGTCGGTCCTTTATTTCTCGGTCCTTTAGTAGGGAGTTTGCTTTTCCTATAAGGGAGTTGGAGTGTCCGTTGCGAGTTTCTATCGCCAGAAAACACATGATTTCTGCTTCTCCGGTTTATCAGGGTTGCGTTCTGGAGATCTTCGGAGTATCCTTTATGATCAATTTGATTCCTATTCCCATGGGGGATGTCTGCATGATTGTTGGTATGGATTGCCTGAGGCGTTTCAGTGCCATGATCGAATGCGAGGGTTAGCGTGTGGTAGTTCGAACCCTAAGTGGGGGAGAACTAGTTATTTACAGAGAGGGCACCAGGATAGGTTCAGGGTTTTGTTTGATAGCCAGGGCTCGATAGTATATTCAGCACGAGAGTGCAGGTTATTTAGCTTATGTAGAGGATACGTGGGTTGGGCATCAGGTATCGGTTCTTGATGTTCCTATTGTCAGAGAGTTCGCTGATGTATTTCCGGAGGAGTTACCCACTGTGCCTCCTGAGAGGCTGGACAAGTTCAGGATCGACCTTGTGCCAGGTGTGGCCCTTATTTCCAGGGCTCCGTACCGATTGGCACCACCTGAGATGCATGAGCTATCATCTCAGTTGTAGGAGCTGTTAGGAAAGCATTTCATCCGTCCGAGCAGTTCTCCGTGGGGAGCACAAATTTTATTCGTCAAGAATAAGGATGGTTCACACCGGATGTGCATTGATTACCAAGAATTGAACAAGTTAACGGTGAAGAACCGTTATCCCTTTCCGCGGATTGATGGTCTCTTTGATCAGTTGTAGGGAGCATTTTGGTTCTCCAAGATTGATCTGAGGTTTGGGTACCATCAGGTCAGGGTGAGGGAGGAGGACGTGGGGAAGACCGCGTTCCAGACTTGTTATGGGCATTACGAGTTTGTGATGACGCCATTCGGTCTCACCAATGCGCCTGCAATATTTGTAGATTTGATGAACCAAGTATGCAGGCCGATGCTTGATCATTCAGTTATTGTGTTTATTGATGATATCTTGGTGTATTCCAAGACCAAAGAGCAGCATGAGGAGCACCTTCATGAGCTTCTAGAAGTGTTGAGGCGGGAACGTATTTGAGTTAATTTCTCGAAATACGAGTTTTGGTCGTGAGAGGTTCAGATCCTTGGACATCTCGTTAATCAGGATGGGATTTTGGTCGATCTGGCCAAAACCAAGGCCGTGATGGAGTGGGAGGTTCCGAAATCTCCCTTGAATATTAGGAGCTTTCTGGGTTTGGCAGGGTACTACTGTAGATTTATTCAGAATTTCTCCAATATTACAGTACCCCTCACTCCTCTGACGAGGAAGGGGGTAGATTTCCGGTGGGGCCCTGAGCAGCAGTCAGAATTTGAGACCCTTCGGCAGAAACTTTGCGAGGCCCCAGTTTGACCCTCCCTAAGGGAATCGAGGATTTTGTGGTTTTCTGTGATGCTTCCATCACCGGGTTGGGGGTAGTTCTCATGCAGAGAAGACGAGTGATAGTTTATGCTTCGCGGAAGCTGAAGCCGCATGAGATGAGATATCCCACACATGATCTTGAGTTGGGGGTGGTGGTTTTTTCCCTCAAGATTTGGAGGCATTACCTTTATGGGGTCTGTTGTACCAACTGAACTTGAACATGAGGCAGCGCAGGTGGCTGGACGTAATCAAGGATTATGACTGCGAGATCCTTTACCATCCGGGAAAAGTGAATGTGGTGGCAGATGCCTTGAGCTTCATGTCGGCTAGATCTTCTATTCTGCTTTCATGTATGAGGATATATATGGATTCTTCGCTTGTGGGGTTGATTAGGGAGGCTCAGGCCGAGGGGGTGCGGGAAGAAAACTGGAAGATTGAGAGGATCAGGGGCAAGATCACCAGATTTGTTCCGGACAATCGTGGTTTTTTTACTCGTTGCAATCGGGTATGGATTCCTGTGTCTGGTGGGGTCAGACAGATTGTGTTGTAAGAGGCTCATATGTCTCGTTTTCCTATCCATCCGGGGGCCACCAAGATGTATCGGGATCTGAGGTTAAGTTATTGGTGGTCGTGCATGAAGAGGTAGATCACCTGGTACATCGAGATGTGCTTGAACTGTAGGATGGTCAAGGCCGAGCATCAGAGGCCGCATGGAAAGCTGCAGCCTCTAGAGGTTCCCATGTGGAAATAGGAGTAGATTTCAATGGTTTTCATCACCAAGTTGTTGAAGACGGCAAATGGTTTTGATGCGATTTGGTTCATCGTGGATCGATTGACCAAGAGTGCCCACTTTCTGGAAATTCAGGAGAGCTCGTCAACCGGGAAGTTGGCCGATGTGTATATTCGAGATTTCGTTGCTCGCCATGGGGTTCCAGTCTCTATTGTTTCAGACCGTGATGTTCGGTTCACCTCCCGATTTTGGCAGAAGTTCCACGAGGAATTGGGAATGAGGCTACACTTAAGCATAACTTATCATCCACAGAACGATGGCCAGAGTGAGCAGACCATTCAGAATCTCGAGGATATGTTTCGAGCTTGTGTTATTGATTTTGGTGGGAGCTGGGACTCCTACCTACCTCTTGCATAGTTCTCCTACAACATCTTCCATTCTAGCATTGGTGCTCCACCTCTTGAGGTCTTGTATGGGCGGAGATGTTATACCCTAGTCTGTTGTGGGGAGGTTGGTCATAGGGTCATGGGGCAGACCGAGGTGGTCCTTCAAACTACAGAGATGATCCAACAGATCAGACATAGATTGCAGACTGCTCAGAGTCGGCAGAAGAGCTATGCCGACCGACGCCAATCTGACTTGGAGTTTCAGGTCGGTGAGATGGTGATGCTGAAGGTCTCACCTTGGAAAGGTGTGATTCGCTTCAGGCAGAGGGGGAAGTTAGGTCCCCGGTTTATTGGGTCGTTCTGGGATATTGCCAGGGTTGGCAAGTTTCCTTATAGACTGTAATTTCTGGAGGAGCTCAGTTAGATTCATAGCACTTTCCATGTTTTGTAGTTGCGGAAGTGCGTATTGGACGTGGATGCAGCGGTACCATTGGATGATATTCAGGTTGATGAGCGCTTCAACTATGTCGAGAGGCCGGTAGCTATTCTAGAAAGCAAGGTAAAGGTTATGCATAGCAAGGAGGTACCTTTGGTAAAGGTACATTGGCAGCATCGGAGGGGATCTGAGTGGACCTGGGAGCCGAACACTGAGATGCGTTAGCATTATCCGGATTTGTTCACCGCATCAGGCTTCGAGGACGAAGCCTAGTCCAAGTGGGGGAGATTTGTAACATCCCGATTTCTAGGTACGAGATTTGTTCTTTAAAAGCCAAGTTTCCCTTGGAACTCGACGAGTTGATTGCCTCAACTCGACGTGTTGAAAGGCTTTTGGGCCGCGCATCTTTTTGGACCAACTCGACGAGTTGTTGAGGAAATTTCGACGAGTTGGTGGCTGGGTGAGAAACCCAAAATTTTAGGGTTTTGCACCTTATTTAATCTCCTTAAGTCCCTAGGGTCGATCCTTTATCAGCCTCCAAACTTTTTTGCAACCCTAGTGAACCCTAATCACCCTTCCCTCTCATTTTGTGTATTAGTGTGGTTCTTTTGGGGAAAAATGGGAAGAAGTTGGAAGAAGGAATCAAGGATCTAGCAAGCTATGCTCTCATCTTCAGTTTGGCACTCTTTTGGACTGTTGTAAGTGTTCAAGATCCGATTTTTATCTATCTATGTAGCTAGATCTTGAGTTTTGTCCCTTTTTCTCCTTTTTCTTGGATGTCGCAATGGATGGACTTCTTAAAGTTTGCAGCTTTATGAATCCCCAGGTCAAGGTGACCTATAGTGGGTTAGATCTAGTGTTCAGCCAAGCTTTGATGCTATGCATGGAGTTTAGGTCATATTTTCCCTTTTAGACCCATTTTGGGTTCAAGACATGCATTGGACATGGATGTATATAAAGCACTAACCTTTGGGACGTTTTGAGGCTAGAATCTCTCCTGGAAAAGTTAGGTTCCGAATCTCTAGGATTTTGTGGTTAATGGTTAAGCCTTTGAGTTTTCAAGCCTTGTGGAAGTGTTTTTGAGCATTTGGAGTAGCCTTAAAGGATAAAGTTGGAAACCTTATCCTTTTAGACACATTTGAAGTTCAGAACTGAGCGTTAGATTCCCTTGAATTGAAGAATCATCTGAATGTGTTAAGCTGGGAAAAACTCGGCGAGTTTTCCAGCCAACTCAGCGAGTTGGCTAGGGTTTTCCCGACTTTCTGAGTATAATAGAAACTCGACGAGTTCATAGGTGCACTCAACGATTTGGGTCAACATGGACTATTGACCTTCACCGTTGACTTTGACTCTGACCATGCTTGACCAAGTTGGACTTCTACATAAGCCAACAGGCCGAGGCATTCCAACCTGATGGTTGAGGGCCTAGGGTATTCCATCCCGAGGATGATTGGACCCATAGTATGTTGGCATTCCAACCCGATGGTTGAGGGAATGGGGTATTCCATCTCGAGGATGATTGGACCCATAGTATGTTGGCATTCCAACCCGATGGTTGAGGGGCCTGGGGTATTCCAACCCGATGGTTGATTGGGCCCGAAGTATGTTGTTATTATAATTGTGCTATTTGTTATGTATTGGTATTTTGGGGGAACTCACTAAGCTTTGGGCTTATAATTTGGAATATCTTTCAGGTACCTCAGTGGATCGCGGAAAGGCGAAGGCGTGATCGTGCACCTCCTCATGTTTTGATTTTACGATTTTGGGATTCCTCTGATGTGGAACTTATTCTGAAAACAAATTGTAATAAATGATGGTTTGTGGTTGTTTAAAAATTTTAAAATTTTCATGAGTTTTACGAATGTTACTCTGCATCTCGGGAGGAGCAACCCGATACAGTGCTTTGGCTATCGGAGCCGCACCTGGAACCAGATCAATCCTGAACACAACCTGCCTCTCCGGAGGCACCCCAGGCAAAATCCTCAGGAAATACATTGGGATAATCCCGCACAGTCGGCATATCATCCTTGGTCGCCTTACCCTTATCTCGGGTATCCATCACATAGGCGACAAATCCTTGTTCACCCTACTGAAAAATACAGCGCCTGACCCTCACTGCTAAACACAATAACAGACCTCTCTGAGCTCTTTCTCCCTAGACCACTAACTTTCCCCCACTTGGGGTTCTAACCCGTACTAACTGCTTCTCACGGTCAATCACCACCCCATTAGGGCTCAACCAATCCATTCCCACGATAACATTGTTCCCACGCAAAGGAATGGGAACAAAGTCAACCAAATACTGCTTGATAAATAACTGAAGAGTACAACCCCGATGAACCCTCGCAACCCGAGGAGACCTATCATCTGTAATCTCGACATCTAGAGGACAATCCAGCTCCCTCGGAGCTTCAGAAAACCTCTAGCTAAGCGTAAGCGATACAAAGGATTGAGTAGTCCTTGAATCAACCAATACCAAGGCAAAAATACCGTTTACCAGGAACGATCCCGTCACCATGTCAGGAGCTGCACGAGTCTCCTCGGCTGTCAGCTGAAAAGCCATGCTCTTCACCACAGGTGCATCCGCCCAGCCCTGGCGCCCGTAGCTAATCCAAAGAGTTGCAGGAGCGGGTGCTGACACCGGTCCTAATGCAGCCAAACTCAGAAAACAGGCCTTCTTGTGACCCCTCTGATTGCAATGAAAGCAAATCAGATCAGATACCAGGGTGGTGGTGGTATTAGCAGTACAATCCCTGCTAATATGAGATATCCGGCCGTACTTGAAGTAGCCAGAACCACCCACCCTGCACACCCGCTCGTGCATCTTGTCGCACTTGCCACAACGGCTCCGGCCTTGCTGGCCTCTCGTCCTAGAATCAGATACCTTAGGCCTCTTTCCCGAACCCTCCGCACTTGGCATATAATCTGGCTTCCTCGTCTTCTCCATCTCCAGATCAATCTCCCTCTCCTTATCTATCACTATCATATCCTCCTGCGTCCTGCAACTGGATCGGCTCATAAACTGTCGAATATCACTCCTCAGCATCTCATGATACCTAGCCTTCTTCATCTCCTCGTCCGCTATAGACTGTGGTACCAAAAGTGACTTCTCTCGAAACATCGCGCTGATCTCAGCCACCGTCCCAGTAGTCTGACGGAGATCCTAAAACTTGAAGGGTTTTGAGCATTCTAACACTCCTAAGGTGTACATGCAACCCTAGTAACCTTGGATCTATGTTTGACTAAGATACATGCAAATTTTGATTTTCCAAGGTTCTTCAACTATCTAACATAGCATTGATACTTGAATCATTAAGCTAGTAAGAAATACATACCTTTCTTTGTTGCTTGGATTCCTTGAGAACCTTGTGAGCCTAGCACCTCAAGTGTGGTACCTTAAATGTCTCACAGAACACCAAATACACTTGGAATAACCTTGAGAGAAATAGAACACTTCTAAAATCGGCTATGCCCTCTTGTTCTCACTTAGTGGCCGATTTTGGTCTACTTGGAGCTTCTTATATAGTTGTGGCACAAGTAGGGTTACACCATGTAAACCCTAATTGTCATGGCTTTTCATATTCCATGATCCATGGGTTTGTAACCTCCATGGATTATCCATGGAGCACCTTATGGGTTTTAACCCAATCCATACAAACCATGGATCATTAGCCTACTATACAAGATCAGATGATTTACACAATCAACCCCATATATTTAATTAGTCTCTTTTTGGTCACTTAATTAATTCTAAATTAATTCTTGATCAATACTAATTAACTAATATTATTAATATATTAGAACTTATAATATATTAATAAACCTTAAGTGTTATTTCTCTCATTTAGTCTATCCAAGTGCATGATGCCATGCAACCCAAATGGACCATGCTAATCGGGTCAAGTACATTCCAGAAATAGTTATGAACTTAGACACCTAATCCAACAGTCTCCCACTTAGATAAGTCTAATAACTATAACTACAAGAATGACTTCAGGAACCGATCAGCAATCGTAGCTCTTTCAAGGTCTCTCGGAACTGAGATGATGATGATACGCCATTTAAGATAAGTGATCATATAATCCTCTGTTCTAGATATCAGCCGAACAAATACATGGTACAATGTCTTGCTTATTGTCTAGCAGTTTGTTTCCCGATTTCCGATTTGTTTGACATAGAACTTAATTGAACACATCAACTTAGTTCTGACCGGGCCCGGTACATGGGTCAACACAAAATCATCGAGGGTCCCAGATATCGCTTCTAATCCAAGAAGGAACAGATAAACTTCGTCTCATATGCTTGTTCTACTACTTGTTGAATCATACACAAAGGCACGTTTTATAACATCGAGTTACCAATGTGTTTTCGTACAATCAATGTATAACCAACTCGTAGTCAACAACTCATATCTCTAGGTTTGAAGACTTATATGATATTACCGTCTCACGATCACTCGAGATAAATTCCATGAAGTGATACAAGTGAGCGTGGCTTGAATCCAATACTCAGAACTTATGAGCACTCATGAGTGTTGTAGCACCACTTGTTATGTCCAACATCTTAGACATCTACAATCCAACTCATGACAGTCTTGATTCATATCTACTTCCAACATATGACCGACTGTGGAGAATTTGAATAATATGATATACCATAACATAATTATTCTGGAAGTCAAAACATGGAAAATGAAATAATAGTAAATGATTGACAAAAGACAGCAACACTTATACTTATAAATAAACAACAACTTTTATTTATCATCAAATGTCAATTACACTTTACAAATTTCAAAGCTATCTAACTACTAAAACTAATATCATCCTTCAGCCCTATGCGCCTCGCATGTTGGAGATGCTTAACCCTACCCAGTCCCTTCGGGAGGGGATCTGATGGGTTCTCATCCGATGATACCCTATTTTCCACGAGGAGTCCTTCTTCTACTCGATGTATGATGAAATGATATTTTCTGTCAATGTGTTTGGATCTCCCGTGATCCCTTGGTTCCTTTGCTAAGGCAACCGCACTTTTGCTATCACAGAAAATTTCCATAGGCTCCTTTATAGCTGGTACAACTCCAAGGTCTCCAATGAAGTTCTTTAGCCATATAGCCTCCTTTGCTGCCTCGCTTGCCGCTATGTACTCTGATTCGCAGGTTGAATCAGCCACTGTCTCGTGCTTGGAACTTTTCCAAGTAATTTCTCCTCCATTTAAGGTAAAAACCCAGCCTTACTGAGAGCGGAAATTATCCCTATCAGTCTGGAAGCTAGCATCACTATACCCTACTACTCTCAAGTCATCACTCCCACCGAGGGTAAGGACCCAGTCCTTAGTCCTCCGAAGATACTTGAGAATGTTCTTTACCGCAGTCCAGTAAGCCTTTCCAGGGTTCCCCTAATATCTGCTGACCATGCTCAATGCGAAGGCCACATCAGGACGAGTACAAGTAATAGCATACATGATCGAGCCTACAGCGGAAGCATACGTACTCGACTCATCTCAGCTATCTCGGCCTCTATACTTGGGCTTTGAGTCTTACTCAATCTGGCGTTACTTTGATCGGTAACTCTCCTTTCTTGGAATTCTGCATGCTGAATCTATTCAACACCTTATCCAAGTAGGTACTCTGACTAAGTCCAATTAGTCTTTTACTTCTGTCTCTCAAAATCCTTATCCCTAGGATATAGGCAGCTTCTCCAAGGTCCTTCATAGCGAAACACTTCCCAAGCCAGGATTTAACCTCCTGCAAAGTTGGAATGTCATTTCCCATGAGTAGTATGTCATCCACATACAATACCAAAAGGCTAACTATACTCCCACTAGCCTTGACATATACACAAGATTCATCTTCACTCCTTGAAAAGCCAAACTCTTTGACTTTCTCATCGAAACAAAGATTCCATCTGCGAGGTGCTTGTTTCAATCCATAAATGGATTTCTCAAGCTTACACACTCTATTAGGGTACTCTGTGCTGACAAAACCCTCTGGCTGACTCATGTAAACATCCTCAGCCAGCTTTCCATTAAGGAAAGCGGTTTTGACATCCATTTGCCATATTTCATAATCATGAAATGCAGCAATGGCTAACATAACCCTAATAGACTTAATCTTTGCTACTGGTGAAAAGGTATCATCATAATCAACTCCTAGAGTTTGAGAAAAGCCCTTTGCAACCAGTCTAGCATTATAAGTGTGTACATTACCATCCATGTCGGTCTTCTTCTTGAAGATCCATTTGCACCCAACTGTCTTACGACCTAGTACATTGTCAACCAAGTTCCAAACTTGATTGTCATACATGGACTGTATCTCGTTGTCCATAGCCTCTTTCCATTTAGCAGCCTCAGGGCCTGCCATGGCTTCCATGTAGCTGTTAGGTTCATCCAGACCTATCAGTGTGTTATCCCTGATAAGTGTATCACCTTCTGCAGTAATATGGAAACCATAGTAATGCTCAGGTGCATTCCTAACTCTCGTGGAACGCCTCAGAGGTACAGACTCTTCTGTCGAATCAACAGGAGTTTCCTCCTCAAGTTGATTGCTAGGGTTTGAGGTTCCTTCACCACCTGACTTTTGAATTTCTTCAAGGTCAATTTGCCTCCCACTGTTTCCTTGGCTTATAAACTCTCTCTATCGTGAAAGACTCCCCTCCTTGCTACAAAGACCACATTATCACTGGGTCTGTAGAAGAGGTAACCAAAAGATTTATATGGGTAGCCGATGAAAATACACCTCTCACTTCGGGGTTCGAGCTTATCGAGAGTCTCGCTCCTCACGAAAGCCTCGCAACCCCAAATCTTGATGTGGTCCAGATTTGGAACTTTTCCGGTGCACATCTCATGAGGTGTTTTGGCAACCTTTTTGGTACGGACTAGATTAAGAATATGGGCGGCAGTCTATGAGGCATACCCCCAAAATGAGATTGGTAGCGAAGCTCGACTCATCATGGATCGAACATGGTCCAACAAGGTTCGATTACGCCTCTCAGCCACACCATTAAGCTGCGGTGTCCTGGGAGGTGTCAATTGTGAGACAATCCCACATTCCTTAAGATAGTCAAGGAACTCTGTACTAAGATACTCACCACCTCGATCGGATCGAAGGATCTTAATGTTCCTGCCCAATTGATTTTCCACTTCCTGCTTAAACTCTTTGAACTTTTCAAAGGTTTCTGACTTATGCTTGATTAAGTAGACATATCCATATCTACTAAAATAATCAGTAAAAGTCACATAGAAGCGGTTAGCATCCCTTGTGGCGGTTCTGAAGGGTCCACACACATCAGTGTGTACTAGATCCAACAAACCTTCACCCCTAGCACAAGAACCAGTGAAAGGTAATTTTGTCATTTTTCCAAGTAGACAAGATTCACAACTATCATCCGACTTTAGGTCAAATGACTCCAAGACTCCATCCTTTTGGAGTTGGCCTATGCGTTTCTTGCTTACATGTCCAAGACGACAATGTCACAATGATGCTTTATCCAAGTTAGTGGAAGAATCAATACACAATACATTATTTCCTAGGTTATCTACAACCAACACAGCTTCATACACACCATCACAAGGTAATGCTTTAAAATAAAGAACATTATTAAAGAAAGCATTAATACTACCATATTCATTATCAAAAGAAAAGGTAAACCCTTGTTTGTACACAACATGAAAAGAAATAATATTCCTCGCCATTTCAGACGAGCAACAACATTTATTCAAATCTAATGTTAACCCACTACTTAGCAACAAAGTATAAACTCCAATCTTGGTGACAGGTGATGCTTTCCTATTCCCCATGATTAAGCTTATCTTCCCATGCTCCACTCCTCACTTCTTCTTAGTCCCTGCAAGTTAGAACAAATATGAATACCACAACCGGTATCAAGGACCCAAGAATTAGAATGGGGTGAGTGATTAGACAATATAGTGTAAATACCTGCATGGTTGGGTTTCACTTTCCCATCCTTCACATCTTGCAGATACTTTGGGCAGTTTCGCTTCCAGTGCGACTTTTCATGGAAATAGAAGCATTCAGCCTCTTTAGGGTTAGCAGAAGGAGTGACAGAACCTTTCTTGGTTCCACTTGAAGAGGAGCCATCAAGGGACTTTCCCTTGGTACCCTTCGAAGGGCTCTTCCTCTTCTTCCCTTTGCCCTGCTCGATTACCAAGACCGGGGTCGCGGTAGGAGTAGGAGTGGTAACCACTGACTTACCCTTAAGACCATTTTCAGCGGTCTTCAAGAGTCCTTGAAGTTTGTTGAGTGTAACTTCCTCCTTGTTCATGTGGTATATCATTCGTAATTGATCAAAACAAGAAGGTAAGGAGTGCAAAATGATGTCAATTGCCAACTCCTCGGGGAAGTTCACATTTAGCTTCAGCTACCGGTCCACATACCTTTGCATTTTCTGCAAGTGGCCGGTGATGGGTTCACCATCCTTCATGCGAGTTGTTATCATGGAGAAGATGAGGTCATACCTCTCTTGGCGAGCACTTTGATGGTAGCGGTCCATCAAGTCCTGGTGCATCTCAAAAGGGTAATAGTCCTCATAGGACTTTTGGAGCTCGACTGTCATTGTGGCCAACATGATACACGCCACTTTAGTGGCATCTCTCTCATGAGTCCGGAATTCAGCGATCTCCTCAGGAGTAGCAGACGACTCATCAAGTTCCTTCAGCTCCTTGTCGAGGAAATATTCCTTGTCCTCGTAACGAGTAACCATCCTGATGTTCCTGATCCAATCCATAAAACACCCAAATGTAATATTAAGGCTAGGACCCAACACAATATTTTATAACTTAGAAGAGGGATGCCGTAATCCAAGCTATAAAATATTTGAAGGTAGGTGAATGACGATTCACCAATTTCCACCTTGAAAAACGAAATAAATTATTAGGTTTTAATTGGTTTTGAAACTCCTAGATTCTTTGAGATTCATATAAATTTTCAATGGCATGTTTCAATCTCGAGTGTGCCCTTCAAGTTTTGTGACTGGGATGCCGAGGATCACAAAACAAGGTGTGAAGTAACCATGCAAATTACTTGGTACCCTTAATATTTACCCCTCAATCGATGTGCCGGTTAACCACACACGCTCCATCGATACTATGATAAACATTAAGTTACTCTTTGCCTACCTTGTTAAGTCCAAGTTAGTGTGCCGGTTAACCACACACGCTCCATTAACGACTTAAACAAAGTGCAAAGTGTAATTTCATAGGTTAGCATCTTATTCACATTTTCCTAAAGTAACTAAGATTGGGAATTTATAAAAACATTTAGTTACTTTAGTATCATTATACTTTTAATGAGGATTTAAAGTTATTGTCCTACCCGTTCGGCTAATGACCCTCCACCAGTCAAGGAAGTGGTGGGTGAGAGTGGACACCCATTAAGCTGCCATTTTATAGGCAACAACCTTATAACCCCCCTTATAGACCGGCTTCGTGAACGAGGCCTACTAACGGTAAAATGACTTTTGTTCTTATACATATATATATATTATTAACTTATAATATTATGAAGTATAAGTGCTGATTTTAACTTTTAAAATTCTAGGGGTTGGAACTAAAGTTTTTAAAGTGACTTTACATGTTCCAAAACTTGAGGGCAAGTTTTGTAACTTTCAAAACTTTTCATCTTTCATAACTTTATGAGTTAAACGGTTTATTAAAATGAGAGACTTTTCATTTTATGTAACCTATTTGTTTCATAATGGACTTCAAAAGTGTGACTTTTGGTAATCCATAACTTGAGGACAAATTATGGATTCCATTAAAACACATAATGATCAAGAATTAAACTAACAAGCAAGTTACAAATAATTCTTATGATCTTCTAAACTCATAAGTTCATGAACATGCATATCAACAATTTCAAGAATTATAAATAAATCATATAAAACTTGAAATTTTGATAATAGCCATTGAAAATGGATTAGCATAACCATTACACCATCTAAAACAAGTTTTATAACACCAAAACAGTTTAGGGTAATGTTTCTAGTCCATTTCCAGCAGCAAAGCTCCAAAAACTGCTCACTGGATGACAAACTCGTCGAGTTCATCAAGGAACTCGTCGAGTTCATGCAATAACACATAAACTCGATGCGTTTTTGTGCAGAACTCGTCGAGTTTTCTTGTCTGGGCAGTTTTTGGCTTTTGAAAAACAAGTTTGCATCAAGTATCAAGTAAACAAGCCTAGGCTTTGATACCACTGAAGGGTTTTGAGCATTCTAGCACTCCTAAGGTGTACATGCAACCCTAGTAACCTTGGATCTGTGTTTAACTAAGATACATGCAAATTTTGATTTTCCAAGGTTCTTCAACTATCTAACATAGCATTGATACTTGAATCATTAAGCTAGTAAGAAATACATACCTTTCTTTGTTGCTTGGATTCCTTAAGAACCTTGTGAGCCTAGCACCTCAAGTGTGATGCCTCAAATGTCTCACACAACACCAAATACACTTGGAATAACCTTGAGAGAAATAGAACACTTCTAAAATCGGCTATGCCCTCTTGTTCTCACTTAGTGGCCGATTTTGGTCTACTTGGAGCTTCTTATATAGTTGTGGCACAATTAGGGTTACACCATGTAAACTCTAATTGTCATGGCTTTTCATATTCCATGATCCATGGGTTTGTAAACTCCATGGATTATCCATGGAGCACCTTATGGGTTTTAACCCAATCCATACAAACCATGGATCATTAGCCCACTATACAAGAATAGATGATTTACACAATCAACCTCATATATTTAATTAGTCTCTTTTTGATCACTTAATTAATTCTAAATTAATTCTTGATCGATACCAATTAAATAATATTATTAATATATTAGAACTTATAATATATTAATAAACCTTAAGTGTTATTTCTCTCATTTAGTCTATCCATGTGCATGATGCCATGTAACCCAAATGGACCATGCTAATCGGGTCAAGTACATTCCAGAAATAGTTATGAACTTAGACACCTAATCCAACAAAACTCTCACGCCAACTGCTGCACCTCAATCACCAGTGCAAACTCAGCCCTGAACCTGGTCACAAAATCATCCCATGTCATCGTATCAATAACATCATCACCAACTGCGCGTCCAACCTCCTCCCACCAGTCCCGTGCTCTGTCTTTCAAAAGATAGGAGGCAAGTCTAACCTTTGCCTCCTCAGGGAAACTGCTGGTGAGGATGGCGTTAGCAACATCTACTATCCACCACCTGCTCGCTATCGAGTCCTTTGCCCCGTGATAGTTGGGATATCCACATGACCGAAACTCCATGAAGGATAATGAGCGCGCCCGAAAAAAGTCTGTCGTCTCAGTACGGAAAGAAACCAAGCGCTCCTCCAATAACTCCACAATACCCTCCTTCATCGTACCCAAGATCACATGAGTCTGCACAAGAATGCAACGCGTAACCTCATACGTAATGAACTCTCTAATCTGATCATCCAACTGCCTGACTCTAGAACCTGAGCCCGAACCCTCACCAGCACTAGAACTGTCACTCGGTCTGACTTGGAGAGTCACCATACTGGAAATAGACCATATAAACCATCAGAATAAGCATTGGAATATATCGAGGGATTTCAAACTCTACAAGTTTCCTGGTTTCTTCGCAATTCTCCTTAACTCAAGTACGGATCCTATGCTTCGAGTAGTACGGGCCCGTACTACCTTCCACATCTATCCACACTTTGCTCAAGGATTCCCTTGAATCTGCCAAGTCACTTATATCCATACAATTAACCCTCATAAAGATAAAGCCTTCAGCACTAAATCTCATCCTAGGTTTTCCTAAGGCAACTCCACACCACTCTCCGCCATCAGCTACAGAAGAAACTCTTGCTAACTTCCTCTAAATAGCTCATGAATAAAATTACATATTACCAAAACCAGATAATTGTTCGAATGAGAGTTATCACACTACAACGGTTGGACTCAGACAAGAGTTGCACAATAGAGTTAAAACCTAACCTTCTAAAAAATTTTAATCTTAGTAATACATAACTTACCATATTCGCTTACTAGTTAACTGAAGCTAGTGAAAACTCCTAGAAAGCACAAAGCAAGTAACATTCGAGCATCAAGTAATCAAAACCAAGCATCACCTAATTAGGCCATCCTATCACTGACTGATCAGTACTAGCATGCAAGTCTACAAGCTCATACAATAGGCATACAAAGGCACCTCTCCTAGCATTCTATCATTAAAAAATGAGTAGATACATAGCCCTAACTAGCATGCGATTCACAAATTCACAAATCAAATCCTATCAGATAACATGTGTTGGTATTTGGGAAAACTTACTTAAGCTTGGTCGATTGCATGCACCACTGTTGGATATAGTGTCTAAGTCCATAACTTTATTTGGTATGTACTTGACCCGACCCGGCATGGTCCATTTGGGTTGCATGGCATTGCAATACTTGGATAGACTAGATGAGAGAATAAGGCACTTATGATTATTAATATATTAAAAGTTCTAATATATTAATAATAGTATTATTTAATTAGTATTGATCAAGTATTAATCTAGTATTAATTTGGTGATCAAAGTGAGACTAATTAAATATATAGGGTTGATTATGACAATCATCAATTCTTTTATGGTGGATTAATGATCCATGGTTTATGGGTTTGGTTATAACCATATGGAGCTCCATGGATAGTCCATGGGAGTTACAAACCCATGGGTCATAAGAAATCAAGAGTCATGACAATTAAGGGCATTCATATGTAAACCCTAATTGTGACAACACTATAAAAGGAACCCTATGGCTAGCAAAATCGTGACCTAGTTTTTCTAGTGAGGGCATAACCGATTTTCAAGTGTAAGAAGTATTCTCTCAAGTTATTCCAAGTCTTGTGGTGTTGTGTGAAGCATTTGAGGCACAACATTTGGGGTGCTAGGCTCACAAAGTCATGAAGGAATCCAAGCAACAACAAGGTATGTATTTCTACTAGTTTTATGTTCTATGTAATCCCCATGCCATGCTAGTTAGGAAATAACCTTGAAAAAGAAATTTGCATGTATATAGAGAAAACATAGATTCAAGGTTATTAGGGTTGCATGTACACTTAGGAAGTGTTAGAATGCTCAAAACTCATCAGTGGTATCAGAGCCAGGTTTGTTTTCTGTATACTTGATGCAAAACTGCTAAAAAATCGAAAATTCTGCACTCTGACGATTGGACTCGCCGAGTCCATGGGGAGGACTCGCCGAGTCCATGAACAAATTCATCCTACTCGACGAGTAGAATAATGCACTCGACGAGTAGGAGCGTGCTGGGCAGTTTTTTCGAGTTTTGTTGCTGAAAATGGATTAAGATCATTATCCCAATCTGTTTTGGACTTGTAAAATCTGTTTTTCAAAATGATAATGATTATGTTAACCCATTTTACATGACTTTTATCAATTTTCAAGTATTGTATATGTTTATATGATTTTCTTGAAATTGCTTGACATGAATTTGTGTTCATATGAGTTTAGAAGATCATAGGAATTATGTGTAACCTCCATGTGTGTTTAATTCATGATCTTAATGGCTATGATGGTGTCCATAACTTGTCCTCAAGTTATGGATAACCAAAAGTCACTTCTTTTAATTATGATTAAAGAACTAAAGAGGTTTCATAAAATGAAGAGTCTTCATTTTTTATGAACCATTAAAACTCATAAGTTACAAATTGAAGAGATTGAAGAGACTTAGAATAGTTTCAAATCTTGCCCTCAAGTTTTGGAATTTGAAAAGTCTTACACTTTAATACTTTAATTCCAAATTAAACCTTAGATTTTTAAAAAGTTTAAAAATCAACACTTATACTATTATTATAATTTTATTATATAGATACTATTATTAAAAATCCACTCTCATCCACCGCTTCCTTGATCGGTGGAGGGTCGTTAGCCGAACGGGTAGGATACGACTTTAAATACTCGTTAAAAGTATAATGAATTATAAAGTAACTATACATTATAAATTCCCAATCTTAGTTACTTTAGGAAAATGTGAAATTGGTGCTAGCCCATAAAATTACACTTTGTACCTTACCAAGTCGTTAGTGGAGCGTGTGTGGTTAACCGGCACACTAACATGGACTAGTAAGAGTGGCAAAGGGTAACTTGACCTTATTATAGATCGGTGGAGCGTGTGTGGTTAACCGGCACATCGATTAGGTAATATTGTTGAGGGTACCAAGTCAATTTGTATGGTTATTCACACCTTGTTTGTGATCCTCGGCATCCCAGTCACAAACTTGAGAGGGCACAATCGAGATTCAAACATGCCATTGAAAAGTTCAATGTATCTCAAAAGATCTAGGAGTTTCAAAACCAATAAAACCTAATAATAAAATATTTCGTTCTTATGGTGGAAATTGGTAAATCGTCATTTACCTACCTTCAAATATTTTATAGTATGGATTACGGCATCCCTCTTCCAACTATAAATAGTTTGTTGGATCCTAGCCTTAATATTTCATTTGGGTGAATTATTAAGGATTCCTAATCTAATGAAACTTGTCTTTCTTTCCTTTCAGATGTCTTCCAACAATGTTTCTGGCTCAAACCCAACAGGCTCCTTTTCCCGTATGAACTTGTGTGGTAAGGTCATCTTTGATGGATCCAATTTCAATGAGTGGATCAGAAACTTCAGAATGATTACCCGCTATGAGGACAAAGAATATGTCCTCGAGAGGGAGCTTAAGGTTGTGAATGAAGCCACTGCTACTCCTGAAGAGTTTGCGGAGTTTGTTGCACATGAAAAGGATGCTACTAAAGTAGCATGCATCATGATGGCCACCATGACTCCTGAACTTCGAAAATCCTATGAAGATTTCTACCCCTATGAGATGCACCTGGATCTGATGGAAAGGTACCATCAGAGCGCGAGTCAGGAGAGGTATGAAATCATCTCCTCCATGATAACCGCAAGGATGAAGGATGGTGAACCCATCACCGGTCACTTGCAGAAGATGCAAAGGTTCGTTGACCGGTTGCTGAAGCTAAATGTTGACTTTCCTGAGGAAATGGCGATTGACATCATTCTCCATTCCTTACCTCCAAGTTATGATCAGTTTCGTATGACTTATCATATGAACAAGGAGGAAGTCACACTTAGCAAACTTCAAGGAATCTTAAGGACAGCTGAAAATGGCCTTAAGGGTAAAGCGGTTGCTACTTCTACTCCTTCAACAACCCCTGTTCTGGCTATTGGGCAGGGAAAGGGTAAGAAGAGGAAAAGCCCTTCGAAGAGTACCAAGGGTAAGACTCTTGATGGTTCCTCTTCAAGTGGGACAAAGAAAGGTCCCATTACTCCTTCTTCAAACCCAAAGGAAGCACAATGCTTCTATTGCCAGGATAAGGGACACTTCAAGCGAAGCTGCCCTAAATATCTGCAAGATGTAAAGGATGGGAAGGTTAAACCCACCCATGCAGGTATTTACACAATATTGTCTAATAACTCATCTAATGCTAATTCTTGGGTGCTTGATACAGGTTGTGGTATTCACATTTGTACTGATTTGCAGGCACTAAGAAGAAGTGAGCAAGTGGAGCACGGGAAGATAAACTTAGTCATGGGCAACAAGAAAGCATCACCTGTTACCAAGATAGGAGTTTATTATTTATTGCTTAATAATGGGTTAATGTTAGATTTGAATAAGTTTTGTTACTCGCCCGAAATGGCGAGAAATATTATTTCTTTTCATGGCTTGTACAAACAAGGTTTTTCATTTTCATTTGATAATAAAAATGGTGCTATTAATGTTTATTACAATGATGCATTTTACTTTAAAGCATTACCTTGTGATGGTGTATATGAAGCCGTGAATGTTGTAGACAATCTAGGAAATAATGTGTTGTATATTGATTCTTCAGATAGCTTGGATAAAGCATCCTTGTGGCATTGTCGTCTTGGACATGTTAACAAGAAGCACATAGGCCAACTCCAAAAGGCTGGAGTCTTGGAATCATTTGACCTCAAGTCAGATGATAGTTGTGAGTCTTGTTTACTTGGAAAAATGACAAAGTCACCCTTCACAGGTACTTGTGATAGGGGTGAAGGTTTGTTGGACCTTGTACACACGGATGTGTGTGGGCCCTTCAGAGTTGCTACAAGGGATGCTAATCGCTATTATGTGACTTTTACTGATGATTACAGTAGATATGGATATATTTACTTAATCAAGCATAAGTCAGAAACCTTTGAAAAGTTCAAAGAGTTTAAGCAGGAAGTGGAGAATCAATTGGGCAGGAACATCAAGATGCTCCGGTCCGATCGGGGAGGAGAGTATCTTAGCATTGAGTTCCTTGACTATCTTAAGGAATGTGGGATTGTCTCACAATTGACACCTCCCAGAACACCACAGTTGAATGGTGTAGCTGAGAGGCGCAATCGAACCTTGTTGGATATGGTTCGTTCCATGATGAGTCGAGCTTCGTTACCAATCTCTTTCTGGGGGTATGCCTTAGAGACTGCCGCCCATATCCTTAATCTAGTCCCTACTAAAAAGGTTGCCAAAACACCTCACGAGATGTGGACTGGGAAAGTTCCCAATTTGGACCACATCAAGATTTGGGGTTGTGAAGCTTTCGTGAGGCGTGAGACTCATGATAAGCTTGAACCTCGAAGTGAGAGGTGTATTTTCATCGGCTACCCACAGAGATCCTTTGGTTACCTCTTCTACAGACCCAGTGATAATGTGGTTTTTGTAGCAAGAAGAGGAGTCTTTCGTGAGAGAGAATTCATAAGCCAAGGGGACAGTGGGAGGCAAATTGACCTTGAAGAGCTTCAAGAGTCAAGTGGTGAAGGAACCTCAAATGCTATCGACCAACCTGAGGAGGAAACTCCTGTTGATCTGATAGATGAGTCTGTACCTCCAAGACGTTCCACTAGGGTGAGGAACACACCTGATTTTTATTATGGTTATCACATCACCACTGAAGGTGATACATTTATTAGTGATAGTACACTAATAGATTTGGATGAACCTAATAATTACAGGGAAGCCATGGCAGGCCCTGAGTCTGCTAAATGGAAGGAGGCTATGGACAGCGAGATTCAGTCCATGTATGACAATCAAGTTTGGAACTTGGTTGACAATGTACCAGGTCGTAAGACAGTTGGGTGCAAATGGATCTTCAAGAAGAAGACCGACATGGATGGGAAGGTACATACTTACGAAGCGCGACTGGTTGCGAAGGGCTTTACTCAAACTCCGGGAGTTGACTATGATGAGACCTTCTCACCAGTAGCTAAGATTAAGTCTATTAGAGTATTGTTAGCCATAGCTGCATTTCATGATTATGAAATATGGCAAATGGATGTCAAAACCGCTTTCCTTAATGGAAAGTTGGCTGAGGATGTTTACATGGCTCAACCAGAGGGGTTTGTCGATACAAGATACCCTAATAGAGTGTGTAAGCTTGATAAATCCATTTATGGATTGAAACAAGCATCTCGCAGATGGAATCTTTGCTTTGATGAGAAAGTCAAAGAGTTTGGCTTTTCTAGGAGTGAGGATGAGTCTTGTGTGTATGTCAGGGCTAGTGGGAGCATAGTTAGCTTCTTGGTGTTGTATGTGGATGACATACTTCTCATAGGAAACGACGTCCCAACCTTGTAGGACGTTAAGTCCTGGCTTAGGAAGTGTTTCGCTATGAAGGACCTTGGGGAAGCTGCCTATATCCTAGGGATAAGGATATTGAGAGATAGGAGTAAGAGACTAATTGGACTTAGTCAAAGTACTTACTTGGATAAGGTGCTGAAGAGGTTCAGCATGCAAGAATCCAAGAAAGGGGAATTACCCATCCAGGGTAATGCCAAGCTGAGTAAGACTCAGAGTCCGAGTACAGAGGCTGAGATAGCTGAGATGAGTCATATACCATATGCTTCCGCTGTGGGCTCGATCATGTATGCTATGACTTATACTCGCCCTGATGTGGCCTTTGCTTTGAGCATGGTCAGTAGATATCAAGGGAACCCTGGTAAGGCACACTGGACAACGGTAAAGAACATTCTCAAGTATCTGCGGAGGACTAAGGATTGGGTCCTTACCCTCGGAGGCAGTGATGACTTGAGAGTGGAAGGATATAGCGATGCTAGCTTCCAGACTGATAGGGATAATTTCCGCTCTCAGTCAGGCTGGGTCTTTATCCTAAATGGAGGGGAAATTACTTGGAAAAGTTCCAAGCAGGAGACAGTAGCTGATTCTACTTGTGAATCAGAGTACATAGCAGCAAGTGAAGCAGCTAAGGAGGCGATATGGCTAAAGAACTTCATCGAAGACCTTGGAGTTGTACCAGCTATAAAGGAGCCAATGGAAATTTTTTGTGACAACGAAAGTGCGGTTGCTTTGGCTAAGGAACCGAGAGATCACGGGAGATCTGGGCATATTGACAGAAAATACCATTTCATCAGACATCGAATAGAAGAAGGACTCCTCGTGGCTAAGAGGGTATCATCAGATGAGAACCCGGCAGATCCCCTCACGAAGGGACTGAGCAGGGTTAAGCATTTACAGCATGCGAGGCGCATTGGGCTGAAGGATGATATTAGTTTCAATAATTAGATTCCTGAAACTTGTAAAATGTAATTGACATTTGATGATAAATAAAAGTTGTTATTTATTTATGAGTAAGGTGTTACTATCTTGTGTTGATTGTTTACTATGTTTCAATTTTGCATGTTTTTACTTCCAGAATAATTATGTTATTATTCAAACCATCCACAGTCAGTCAAACTTTGGAAGTAAGTATTGATTTAAGACTATCATGAATTTGGCTTGTATGATTTGTCTAAAAGTGCTTTGGACAATGCAATGGTTGCTACAACATTCATGAGTACTCATAAGGGCTGAGTATTGGATCCAACCCACGCTCACTTGCATCACTTCATGGAATTTATCTCGAGTGATCGTGAGACGGTAATATCATATAAATCTTCAAACCTTGAGATATGAGTTGTTGACTATGAGTTGGTTATTCATTGATTGCACGAAAACGCATTGGTAACTCGATGTCATAAAACGTGCCTTTGTGAATAATTCAACAAGTAGTTAGTACAAGCATATCAGTCAAAGTTTATATGTTCCTTCTAGAAATAGAAGCGATATATGGGCCCCTCGATGATTTGGTTTTGACCTATGTACCGGGCCCGGTCAGAACTTAATTGATGTGTTCAATTTAGTTCTATGTCGAAACAAATCAGAGATCGAGAAACAAATGCTGGACAATAAGTAAGACCATGTTCCATGTGTTTGTCCGGCTGATGTCATGAGAACAGAGGATTATATGATCACTTATCTTAAATGGCGTATCATCATCATCTCAGTTCCGAGAGACTTTGAAAGAGCTACGATTGCTAGTCGGATTTTGAAGTCATATTTGCAAATATAGTTATTAGACTTATCCAAGTGGGAGACTGTTGGATATAGTGTCTAAGTCCATAACTTTATTTGGTATGTACTTGACCCGACCCGGCATGGTCCATTTGGGTTGCATGGCATTGCAATACTTGGATAGACTAGATGAGAGAATAAGACACTTATGATTATTAATATATTAAAAGTTCTAATATATTAATAATAGTATTATTTAATTAGTATTGATCAAGTATTAATCTAGTATTAATTTGGTGATCAAAGTGAGACTAATTAAATATATAGGGTTGATTATGACAATCATCAATTCTTTTATGGTGGATTAATGATCCATGGTTTATGGGTTTGGTTATAACCATATGGAGCTCCATGGATAGTCCATGGGAGTTACAAACCCATGGGTCATGAGAAATCAAGAGTCATGACAATTAAGGGCATTCATATGTAAACCCTAATTGTGACAACACTATAAAAGGAACCCTATGGCTAGCAAAATCGTGACCTAGTTTTTCTAGTGAGGGCATAACCGATTTTTAAGTGTAAGAAGTATTCTCTCAAGTTATTCCAAGTCTTGTGGTGTTGTGTGAAGCATTTGAGGCACAACATTTGGGGTGCTAGGCTCACAAAGTCTTGAAGGAATCCAAGCAACAACAAGGTATGTATTTCTACTAGTTTTATGTTCTATGTAATCCCCATGCCATCCTAGTTAGGAAATAACCTTGAAAAAGAAATTTGCATGTATATAGAGAAAACATAGATTCAAGGTTATTAGGGTTGCATGTACACTTAGGAAGTGTTAGAATGCTCAAAACCCATCAACCACACCCTTTCTTGTCTTATAAAACTCTTTTCTTAAAAATACATTTCTTTTTGAAAAATTTTACCAAGTCCTCAGTTTGATTTCAGACACACCCGATAGTATGTCCGAATCCCTAAAACCAAGTCCCCGATACCAACTTGAAACGTCCCAAAAATAAGACCCAGGTTTTTTTTCATTTTTAGATTAATAAAACAACAACCCAAAACATTGTTATAAATCCAATAATATCAAATGTGTCAATACATCATCAATTTCAGAGTAAATCACAAAAGATGGGGAAACGAGTTGTAACATCCCAAAATCGAGACCCAAATTTTTTTGCTTAATTATATTACTTATGAAAATAGTTTACGGAAAAAATCATTGTTATCATTTCAAATATCAAGTCACAAATCACAAGTCTCAAAAACCATATCATCAAATAGTAAAGTATCAGAGTACAATCCCAGGGTTCTCAAAGCGGAAATCATATGTGTGTGATGCGCTGCTACCCTGCCGGCTCCTTCCCCTTAGCTGAAGTGGTACCTGAAACCAAAACTAAAAACTATAAGCACGAAGCTTAGTGAGTTCCCCCATCATACCACATACCATACAATCATACATACTGTCGGGCAAATTCTGGGGTGCCCCGACCTACCCATGTTAAGCCATTTTGGGGTGCTGACCTACCCATGTCAAGCCATTCTGGGGTGCTAACCTACCCGTGTCAGGCCATTCTGGGGTGCCTGCCTACCCTCCGGTCTATCTCACTCGGTCATGTGGACTATTTCACCCCTACTACTATCACATAATAACATATCATAAACATGCTGTTAGACATATCTTGGGTGTCCGACCTACCCTTCTGTCCTAACGACCGAATCGGGGGACTATTCCCCTCCTACTACCTCTATCACATAGAACATATCATACTAGCACATAGAACTCATAGAGTAATAGCAAACCAGACAATTATCACGAAGACAATCATCTCAACTGTAATCAACTACTAGTGGGTCGGCCTTTGTGCTTTAGACCCACTTCTACTGAAGGGTAACTCACGTCAACGTCGTGTAGTGTCTGCACCGTCCACGGTGTGAAAATCGACTCTCCCCGACTCCTCAATCCCTACACGACAACTTTTCTAAGTTATCAACTCATACTCATAACCCTTACAAGAGTCACTCAAATCCAAGTCAAAGTCAAAGTCAAATCCTTGGTCAAAGCCAACTTTTGGTCAAAGTCAACATCTGGTTGACTCGAATCGCTGAGTTGGCCTGCCAACTCGTCGAGTCCCCATATCCACAAAATGCCATAATTCCGTCCCTGCTCGTCGAGTCTGGCAAGATCTCGACGAGTTCGCCTTCAACAACACATCGGACTATCTTCAACCGACTCGCTGAGTTCATCCTTGAACTCGTCGATTTCATCATTATCCATAAGAAGGTGTTCAGTCTATGACTCCCCGAGTTCCCCTTGAACTTGCCGAGTCCGTCTTTATGTGGCTGGGACATTGCGTTGAACTCGTCGAGTCTGTTCATCCACTCGCCGAGTCCTTTGATTTCCAGGTCCCTAGTGAACCTAAACAACTGGGGAACCTTCGATCTTAACATCTGGTCCATAAACAGAAAGGATTTGGTGGAAAATACACCCCGACTTGCCGAGTCCCTCTTTGTCCAAAACTATACAGTCGATTATAATGGGTCTTAACGCATCAAAACCATAGATCTGGCCTCCTAGGGTCCATTTTATAAGTAAAGCTACAAAGTTGATGTGCATGCATGGGGCCTTTGGCTCAAAAAGCTATAAAAGGAGGTCTACAAGATGCATGGGGTGCTTATGGCAACAAAGTTGGCACCTTTATGCCATAAGGACCCCCAATAGTTCCAGATCCGAAGTGCAACTCCAAGCACACCCACAAAATCCAATTTTAGCTTTTCTATACTCATAAAAAGGGTAGAAATAGCCCCAAATCAAAATCTAAGAGATAGATGGTCAAGGTTCCAGCTTTTTACCTTGAATGAGCTGAGAATGGAGTAAAACGTCTAGATCTTCTTGCTTCTACTTGAACTTCCAAGCTTCCTTCTTCTTCTCCAACTTCAAACACACACAAAAGGGCACCAAAAGGCTCAAGAACACACAATAAGGGTTTAGGGTTTCAATCTAGGGCTTCTCTGAGTTGGGAGGGTGATGGAGGTTGGTTTGACACGAGATAAAGTGCTTAAATAGGGTGCAAACCCTAAACATTAGGGTTTTGTCCAGACAGCTCCTACTTGTCGAGTCGGTCTCCCGACTCGTCGAGTAGGTCACTTAAACCCTCGATCAAAAGTTGAGTCTACTCGACGAGTTGGGCCTCCAACTTGCCGAGTCCCAGAGTAAATTGCAACATTACTAGAATTTAAATACGTACCAGGAATCGGGTGTTACAAATCTCCCCCACTTATTTTAGACTTCGTCCTCGAAGTCTGCTGCTGAATCCGGAATAAGCTCGGTGTAGTGCTCCCTCTTCTTGTCCTCCGGCTCCCAGGTCCATTCCAAGCCCTTGCGGTGCTGCCATTGCACCTTCACTAGTTCCACCCTCTTGTTTCTCAGATCCTTCGACTTCCTGTCGAGGATAGCTATTGGCCGCTCAATGTAGTTCAGGCTGTCATCCACCTGAATATCCTCCAAAGGCACCACTGCCGAGTCGTCCACCAGGCACTTCTGCAATTGGGAGACGTGAGAAGTACTATGAATCTGGCTGAGTTCGGATGGCAGGTCCAGCCTATACGCCACCTTGCCCACCCGGGCTACAACTCTGAAAGGTCCAATATATCTGGGGCCCAACTTGCCCCGCTTCCTAAACCGGATGACATCTTTCCAAGGTGACACCTTTAGGAGCACCATATCCCCGACCTGGAATTCTAGGTCCGAACGACGCTTGTCGGCATAACTTTTCTGCCGACTCTGAGCAGTCTGAAGCCTGCTCCGTACCTGCTGGATCCACTCCGTAGTCTTGAGTACCACTTCGGTACTCCCAGGACCCTTTGGCCAACCTCAACCCAGCATATCGGGGTCCTGCACTTCCTCCCATACAACATATCAAAGGGAGGACGGTCAATACTCGCATGATAGCTGTTATTATAGGAAAACTCAGCCAAAGGAAGGTAAGTATCCCAACTACCTCCGAAGTCTAAAATACACGCCCGTAGCATATCCTCCAGAGTCTGGATGGTCCGCTCACTCTGACCATCCATCTGCGGGTGAAAAGCAGTGCTGAAGTGCAGACGAGTACCCAACTCGTCGTGAAACTTCTTCCAGAATCTGGAAGTAAACCGCACGTCTTGGTCCGAAATCACTGAGACTGGCACTCCGTGCCGAGCTACTACCTCTCGGATGTAGATATCGGCCAACTTATCGATCGAGATGCTCTCCTGGATCGGTATGAAATGGGCACTCTTGGTTAACCGATCCACGATGACCCAAATCGAATCCACTCCCCGTGCAGTCTTGGGAAGCTTTGTGATGAAATCCATAGTAATATCTTCTCATTTCCACATGGGGATGTCCAATGGATACGTCTTGCCGTGAGGCCTCTGGTGCTCGGCCTTGACCTTTCTGCAGGTCAAGCACCTCTCAACGTACCAGGCGACATCCCGCTTCATGCAGGGCCACCAGTAGTCGGGTCGAAGATCTCTATACATCTTCGTCGCCCCTGATGGATGGAGAACCTGGACTTGTGGGCCTCCTCCATTAAGATCTGTCGGACCCCGCCCCAGTACGTTACCCAGACCCTCCTATACAGGGTCAAAAATCCGCGACTATCATAGTCAAACGAGGCCACCTGGCCTATGATCCGCTCGCACTTCCGGCGCTCCTTCTTTAGGCCCTTAACCTGCGCCTCACGGATCTGCTCCAACAGTGGAGTCACTACCGTCATCCTTAGGCAAACGTCTCTAATCGGGGCTGCCTTGCGGCTAAGCGTGTCGGCCACAACATTGGCCTTCCCCGGGTGGTAAAGGATCTCACAATCATAATCCTTCATCACATCCATCCATCGACGCTGTCTCATGTTCAGATTTGGCTGATCCATAAGATACCTCAAACTCTTATGGTCCGTGTAAATGGTACAACGGGCCCCATAAATATAACGACGCCAAATCTTGAGGGCGAAAACAACTGTCCCCAACTCCAAATCATGCGTCGGATAGTTCTCCTCATGAGGCTTCAGCTGCCTCGAAGCGTAGGCGATAACATGCCCCCTTTGCATCAATACCGCGCCCAACCCCGAGATGGACGCATCGCAATATACCACAAAATCATCCATGCCCTCTGGCAGGGCTAAGATTGGCGCCTCGCATAATCTCTGTCTTAGAGTCTCGAATGCAGCCTGCTGCTCTGACCCACATCGAAAGACCACGACTTTCCTTGTCAACTGGGTCAAAGGCACGACTATCTTGGAGAAGTCCTGAATGAATCTCTGATAGTACCCTGCCAATCCCAGGAAGCTCCGAATCTCAGATGGAGACTTTGGGACCTCCTACCTTATCACGACCTCCACTTTGGACGGATCGACTGAAATCCCGTCCTGGTTGAAAAGGTGCCCAAGAAACTGCACCTCGCGCAACCAGAACTCACACTTGGAGAACTTGGCATACAAGATCTCCATCCTAAGAGTATCCAATACCTCCTGTAAGTGCTCCTCATGCTGCTCCCGAGTCTTGGAATAGACCAAGATGTCATCAATGAAAACTATCATAGACCGATCCAACATCGGTCTACACATGCGGTTCATGAGATCCATGAACGCGGCAGGAGCATTGGTGAGCCCATAAGGCATCACCACAAACTCATAATGACCATATCACGTCCGAAACGCAGTCTTATGCAAATCCTCCTCTCGGGCCCTCATCTAATGGTAACCTGAACGCAGATCGAGATGCACCCTGAAGCTAGTCAAAGAGGTCATCAATCCTCGGGAGTGGGTAACGGTTCTTCACCGTTACCTTATTCACGAATAGTATCAGGGATCCCCAGGGCGAACTGCTCGGTCTGATGAATCCCTTATCTAACAGCTCCTGCAGCTGTGTAGACAACTCATGCATCTCAGGAGGAGCCAACTGATATGGTGCCTTGGCTATCGGAGCCGCACCAAGGAACATGTCGATCCTGAACTCCACCTCCCTCTCCGGAGGTATCCCAGGCAGCTCCTCTGGAAATACATCTGCGTACTCTTGTACCACAGGCACATCACTCACCATCGCCTGACCCGCCTCTCGGGTATCCAAAACATAGGCGACATACCCCGTGTAACCCTGCTGGAGGTAGCGCCTAGCCCTCGCTTTTGAACATAAAGTTGGTCCACGATGTGGCCTCTCGCCCTGAATCACCAACTCTCCCCCACCTGGGGTCCTGATCCGAACTAACTGTTGCGTATAGTTGATCATTGCCCCATTGGGGCTCAACAAAACCATCCCAATGATGACCTTGTTCCCCCGCAACGGTATGGGAACCAAATCTACCAAGTAGTGCTCCTCGTACAACCTCAGAACATAATCTCTGAAAACCTCTGACGCTCGCACTGACCGGTCGTCCGTAATCTCGACCTCTAGAGGGCAATCTAACATGCCCAAAGACTCAGGAAACCTCTTGCTAAGTGCAAGAGAGACAAATGATCGGGTAGCACCCGAATCAAACAACACCTGGACCAGGATACCGTTCACATGGAACGACCCTAAACAAAATATATAGCATTATACATCAATATCACAAGCGACATATAATAAAAGTTAGAGAGAAGAAACCATACCCGTCACCACATCGGGTGCGGCGCGTGCCTCCTCAGCTGTCAACTGAAATGCTCGGCTCCTCACCACTGGAGCCTCTGACTTAACCTTCCGGTCATCCGTAACTCGCGCAGTCGCTGGAGTCGGCGCCACCACTGGCACTGTTGCTGCTGTCAATCTAGGGCAGTTGGCCTTTTATGGCCCCTGTGATTGCAATGATAGCAAATCAGATCCGAAGTCTAAACAGTGGGGGCAGGAGTAGTACAATCCCTGCCAAAATGCCTCGTCTTGTCGCACTTGTAGCAGCCTGATGATCCCGATCTACAAGCTCCCTCATGCGGCCTGCCGCATTTCCTGCAGCGGCTCTCGCCTGGCTGGCCCTTCGACCTAGCGTCGGATCCCTTGGGTTTCTTCCCCAAAACCCCAATACTCTGCTCTGACTCTGACTTCCTCTTCCTGAGGTGCTCTAAGTCAATCTCTCTCTCCCTCGCCCTGGCAATCATGGACTCCAAGGTCAGACAGGCTGAGAAGCTGACATGCTCCCGGATATCAGCCCTCATAATGTCATGATAGCGGGTCCTCCGCACGTCCTCATCTCCTGCATACTGAGGTACCAACAAGGCCCTCTCCCGAAACTTGGCGGTGATCTCCACCACTGACTCCGTAGTCTGTCTCATATCAAGGAACTCCCTGGCCAACTGCTGAAGCTCCACAACTAGCGCAAACTCAGCCCTGAACCTGGTCACAAAGTGTGACCAAGTCATAGCCTCAATGGCTGGGGCTCCCAGTGAGTCACCGACTGACTCCCACCAATCCCTAGCTCTGTCCTTAAACAACCCGCAACAAAGAGGACCTTCGACCCCTCCGGGCAGAAGCTCGTCAACTGCGCAGACTCGATGTCTGCGATCCATCTCCTGGCAACAATGGGGTCCTTCGCCCCGTGAAAGTCTGGTGCACCACTCCCACTGAAGTCCTCGAAGGACAGTGTGCGCATACCTGACTGGCTGGACGCCAAGTCACTCTTGAATGTTCGGAGGCGATCCTTCATCAGGTCAATAATCCCCTCCTTGATCGACCCAAAAATAACCAGGGTCGCCTCAAGGATACCTCTCGTGATCTCAGCCGCGATGATCTCGCGTAGCCCGTCATCAACCTACTCGGATCCCGCACCCGCACCCGAGCCTGACCCTGATCCTGACGCAGATCCTGCTCCATGTCACGTAATCGCCATACTGAATATAAACACAACTATGTCAGGGCCATACATACTCTCGAGAGGTCTCACACACTCTCCAAGTTTCATGGTTCTATCTCAGCCCTCCTTGATTCGAGTACGGATCCTTTGCTTCCAGTAATACGGGCCCATACTACCTTCCACATCTATCCGTACTTTCCTCAAGAATTGCCTTGACTTCACTAAGTCCCTTTTTACTTTCCAACTAATCTCATCCTAGGCTTGTCCTAGGGCACTCTCCGACCTATTCTCCGCCATCAGCCGCACGAGGAGTCCCTACCATCTTTCCCTAACTAGCTTGCGGATACTATTACATATCCGCTCACTAGTTAGTTAAAGCTAGCTGGAACCCCTATTAGCACAAAGCAAGCAGCATTCGTGCATTGAATAACCAATACCAAGCATAACTGTATCAGGCTACCATACTACTGACTAACCAGCCCTAGCATATAGCTGAGTAAACTCTTACAACAGGCATATAAGGCATCCTTCCTAGATCCTTAGCCCTAATCTAGCATGCAGTTCTCATAATCATATCATATAACATAACATAGCATGTATGGGTATCTTGGGGAAAACTTACTTGCGCTCGGCCGGTCGCACGCATCACACGCCTTGTTCTTTCTCAAAACTCCTTATTTCAAATTTTAGAAAACTATTTTTCTTGTAAAAATCCTTTAAGCCCTCGATTTGAGTTCAGACACCCCCGAAGGTGTGCCCAAATCCCTCAAACCAAGGCTCTGATACCAACTTCTAACATCCCAAAATCGAGACCCAAATTTTTTTGCTTAATTATATTACTTATGAAAATAGTTTACAGAAAACATCATTGTTATCATTTCAAACATCAAGTCACAAATCACAAGTCTCAAAAACCATATCATCAAATAGTAAAATATCAGAGTACAATCCTAGGGTTCTCAAAGCGGAAATCATATGTGAGCGATGCGCTACTACCCTACGGGCTCCTTCCCCTTAGCTGAAGAGGTACCTGAAACAAAAACTAAAAACTGTAAGCATGAAGCTTAGTGACTTCCCCCATCATACCACATACCATACAATCATACATACTGTCGGGCAAATTCTGGGGTGCCTGACCTACCCATGTCAAGCCATTCTGGGGAGCTGACCTACCCATGTCAAGCCATTCAGGGGTGCTGACCTACCCGTGTCAGGCCATTCTGGGGTGCCTGCCTACCCTCCGGTCTATCTCACCCGGTCACGAGGACTATTTCACCCCTACTACTATCACATAATAACATATCATAAACATGCTGTCAGACATATCTGGGGTGTCCGACCTACCCTTCGGTCCTAACAACCGAATCGGGGGACTATTCCCCTCCTACTACCTCTATCACATAGAACATATCATACTGGAACATAGAACTCATCAAGTAATAGCAAACAAGACAATTATCACAAAGACAATCATCTCAACTGTAATCAACTACTAGTGGATCGACCTTGGTGCTTTAGACCCACTTTTGCTGAAGGGTAACTCACATCAACGTCGTGTAGTGTCTACACTATCCTCGGTCTGAAAATCGACTCTCCCCGAATCCTCAGTCCCTACATGACAACTTTTTTAAGTTATCAACTCATACTCATAACTCTTACAAGAGTCACTCAAATCCAAGTCAAAGTCAAAGTCAAATCCCTGGTCAAAGTCAACGTCTGGTTGAATCGACTCGCCGAGTTGGCCCGCCAACTGGTCGAGTCCCCAAATCCACAAAATGCCATAATTCCGTCCCTACCCGTCGAGTCTAGCAAGAGCTTGACGAGTTCTCCTTCAACAACACATTGGACTATCTTCAACCGACTCACCGAGTTCGTCCTTGAACTCGCCGAGTTCATCTTCATCCATAAGAAGGTGTTCAGTCTATGACTCCCCGAGTTCCCCATAGATCTGGCCTCCTAGGGTCTATTTTATACGTAAAGCTACAAAGTTGATGTACATGCATGGGGCCTTTGGCTCAAAAAGCCATAGAAGGAGGTCTACAAGATGCATGGGGTGTTTATGGCAACAAATTTGGCACCTTTATGCCATAAGTAGCCCCAATAGTTCCAGATCCGAAGTGCAACTCCAAGCACACCCACAAAATCCAATTTTAGCTTCTCTATACTCATAAAAAGGGTAGAAATAGCCCCAAATCAAAATCTAAGAGATAGATGGTCAAGGTTCCAGCTTTTGACCTTGAATGAGCTGAGAATGGAGTAAAACTTCTGGATCTTCTTGCTTCTACTTGAACTTCGAAGCTTCCTTCTTCTTCTCCAACTTCGAACACACACAAAAGGGCACCAAAAGGCTTAAGAACACACAATAAGGGTTTAGGGTTTCAATCTAGGGCTTCTCTGAGTTGGGAGGGTGATGGAGGTTGGTTTGGGACGAGATAAAGTGCTTAAATAGGGTGCAAACCCTAAACATTAGGGTTTTGTCCAGACAGCTCCTACTCGTCGAGTCGGTCTCCCGACTCGTCGAATAGGTCACTTAAACCCTCGATCAAAAGTCGAGTCTACTCGACGAGTTGGGCCTCCAACTCGCTGAGTCCCTGAGTAAATTGCAACATTACTTGAATTTAAATACGTACCAGGAACCGGGTGTTACACGAGTGGTATGTGCCCTACAATCATCCCGAGCTCTTCCCTTTGGAACCAGACGTACCTGAAACATAAACTGAAAATTGTAAGCACAAAGCTTAATGAGTCCCCAAAATACCACATACCATACATACACAAACAAACATATAATGGGCCCTGCCCTTCACCGGGCCCCACCCGACATCGGGCCTCGCTCAGCATCGAGCCCCGCTCTGTATACATACCGACGAATAAAGATATAAACACATAACACATGCAATAATCATAAAGATACATAACATACAAAATGGTCATTGGGCCCCGCCCGGTAAGCATACAAGCACATACACATGCAAGAGTCACGCATACTTCTAACATCCTAACATAATAAACCATGGCCCGACATTGGTGCCTTCGACCCACTAATCACAGTGAGGAAACTCACCTCGTACTACTGAATCTCATAGAAAGAATCTCTAGCTATTGGCCTGCTAAAATCCCCACGCTATCAATACCAATGACATCAAATTAATAATTGGATTCCATTCCATACCCATCAGTCCAAAATTAGGGTAAAAAGACCTTTTTACCCTTCCCTAATATTTGACACAAGGCCCAAAGTCTACAATGATCACCCAAGGCCTAACTATGACCCAATTTCCAAATTGGGCCCAAACCCCTTCATGGGCCTTAAACTAAAGTCCAATAATATTCTTAGCCCCAAATAATATTCTGATGGACCAACATATAACCCTAGATTCCTAAGGTCCAAAATAGGCCCAATACCGAAAAGGCCAATATCTGAAGTCCACTGCTGAGTACGTGGGGCATACTCAGCTCGTACGCTAAGTGTACTTGCTTCAGGGCTTGTACGTTGCGCGTACCAGCTTGTACGCCGAGCGTACTCAACTGATTTGGTCAACTTTCTCATTCAGCTCTTAAATGGTTAAAACATCACTCCAAAACCTAGTTCTGGCTTCCTTGAGGTGGTTTTTCACGTAAAGTTGCCAACTTTATGTGCATGCATGTCTTAATGAGGCTCTTAGGGCTCAAAAGAGCTTAACAAGTGACTTAATGTATGCATGAGACCACCAATACCATAAAGTTTGCACCTTTAAGCTTGATAATTCTATAAAACGTCCAGATCTAAAATTATAAGCTCCATAAACGACCTAAGCGAACAAATCCCAACCAAAAAGGACTAAAATCGCTATAAACAACTCCAAAAGAAAATCCATACAAGGAGTGGTCAAGATAAGATCTTTATACCTCAATGACCTCAAAAAGGGAAGGATGATTTTGGATCTCTTAGCTTCACACCAAGCAATGAACCTTCTATCTTCTTCTAACTCTTCAAAATGAGTAATAAACACCAACTTTTCTTCTCAAGAGCTCAAAGACACAAAATGATGGCTAAGGATCGAATTTTAGGGTTTTAGGACAATGGAGGTTGATAAAGAGGCTAGCCCTAGGGACTTAAGGTGATTATATAGGGTGAAACACCCTAAAACTAGGGTTTCATTAAAACACACGTACGCCCCGTGTACATGCCCGAAGTCGTGATTCCACCTCACACTAGTACGCTCAGCGTACACACATGGTACGCCCAGCGTACTAGCTTCTCATCTAGTACGCTAAGCGTACCCTATGGTACGCACGTAATACTAATCATAAGGGCTAAAAGTGAAATGCTCATAAATAGAAGGGTCAGAAGGGAACATACTGAATTCAAGCGTTACACGTGAGCTCTTAATGTTCACATCGTGAGCCCCAATTTTTCCCAAAAACCATGCTTTTGACTCCTTGAAGCCCAAAGTCAATCCGATCTGAACACATGGTGTTACAAGTTTCAATTCTTATCCTTTTTTGCCATCTAGTTCTCCTCCTTGTTGTATAAGCTTCCTTATTTTCTCCTTTTCTTCTCTTTGGCAGTTCTTGTCTTTTAATAAATTATCCAAAAGGTTTAATCTAGTAGGAAACATATCATTTTTAAAATACCTTAATTGGCCCTTGGTACTCCTTAAGTTCAGAATAAGTATGCCTTAGCATTTCACAATCTAATTAAATGAGGCTACTCAACACAATGTATTTTAGATAATTTACAAAAAATATATAATATAGTTCAACAATTAAATGAAAAAGATAAAAAAAATTACTGGGAAGAGCCTTTAAAGATCGTTGATATACCTTGATTGCGGAGTTTATTGATCCACTTCTTTCATTCCATGTGGCAAAATCAAATCATATATCAGGATAATGATATATATATATATATATATATATATATATATATATATATATATATATATATATATATATATATATATATATATATATATACATGAGGCATTTCAAATTGATGCATATTATTACCATTTATTTTCTTACTTTTTGAATGCTAAGAATCTTTTCCATGTTGTCCATTGCAAGTTTTATTGTCAGATGAAGGAAACAATCTGCTTTATAAAATGATTCTAAATCATAATCATATAAATAAAAAAAATAAATAAAAAAAAGAGATTAAAAAATTGCCTTAATCTCACTAGCATAATTATTTCTCTTTCTATAAACAACATTTGCATTTTAATATATTGGTTGATACTCAGATGACAATCATTTCGCCCATATAATATAATATCATTATCCAAGATTTATATATATATATATATATATATATATATATATATATATATATATATATATATATATATATATATATATATATATTAAAAAAAAGTATGCCCTTAAAGAGGTAACGAGGTAATAAGAAGATTTGTTTCAAATTTTATTTTTTAATTAAAAGGATTCAATTAAAGTACCCAAAATGTCCTTTAAGTTTTGTTTGTTATGAGAAAGGAACATTTTTACTTACAAAGTTCTACATAATGGAGCAAGAATAAGCAACAAGTGAATAAATTTAGTTGTTGTGGTCACTGCAACAAAAAAAAAAAAAAAAAAAAAAAAAAAAAAAAAAAAGAAAACTAGTTTTTAGAACCAATAATAAAAGTAAATAGTAATAAGTTTTTGTGTTTCTTTTTTACTTAATACGTAAACAATGGTTTAATATAGTTAGCAAGTCATGTAAATAGAGATTTTCTAGTTAAGTCCTAACTTTTCACAGTTTTCCCTGATAATACCTCATGTAAAATAAAGCATAGATTATCGAGTCTTGAAAATATAAATTTAGATGCCATTCATATGCCTCATGTTGCCTCCCTCTCCACCATTCCTTCAGATATCTAGAATGACATATTTAAAGTTTTAAAATTTAAAAATATAATAAAATTTTAGCATATTAAAAAATGTTACTTTTGCATAAGACATTTATAGGTTCTCAATGCAGAGCACATGACAATTTAATCAAATCGGTTACATCTTCTTCACCTATAAACCAGATTATAACATTATATAAATGTATGACCGTGCCTCATAATACACATGAAGGTATCAAAGAAAAATCTTGTAAAAAAATAACTTTTTAAGTCCACTTTCATATAAGTTGAAAACATGTTTTTCCTTCAAGGGCATCAAGATAAAGTATTTCAACGGATAAAAGTATTTATTTTTCTCCTTACCTTCAATGAAATTAAAATACATTTATTCTCTATGGTTTTTGTTTGCTAAGTCAAATCAATGAAAATATGTTGCTATTTCTTCCATTTGAATAAAAAAAGGGCTAAATGTAGAAAATAACAACTTACTTCCACTTACAAATATGGTAAAAGAACCCTAAATACAAAAAATAGCAAACTAAATTGTTATTTCTTGTATTTAGGGGAAAAAATGACTAAAGTTATAGTAAGAATATCCTAGGACACGTTTCTGACTAGGTCGGAGTTCGGCAGCAGCTTTTGGAAGCTACAATGTGCAGATCGAGTCAGAAGTTATACTAGCAATTATAGTTATAAGCTTGTCCAAGTTGGAGACTGTTGGATTAGGTGTCTAAGGTCATAAATAAAATTGATATATTCTTGAATTGAGAGTAACAAAGTCATTTTGGGTTGCCCTCAAACCTAGCAATTGGGCTGGATGACTTTTAGAGAGAGAGAGATTAATTTATTATGTGATTTATATATTGAAATAAATAGCTTATTAATGTATTATGAAAATAATATATTAATTAAAAAAAGCTATTATTTAATTAATAGTTGATCAGAAATTAATTAGGGTTAATTTTGGGATTAATGGTATTAAATAAAAGTGGAATTGTTTAATAGTTGAACAAAAGGCTCCAAAACCTTCCAACCTTAGGGGTAGATGGTTTCAAGGAGGATATTCTAGGGTTTCTAGAATATCCCATGTGGATAATAAGGAATGAGATAAATACCATATTTAAAATATTAATTAAATATTCAAATCAGGGTTATTTAGGATTTCCTTGTACCACTATATAAAGACGCTTAGGCCTTAGATTTTCGACAACTCCATCTCCTTAAGGGATATCCAAAATGCTTACTTACCCCGCTCTTCCCTCTTAAGCCTCCTTCTTGCTAGCTTGAGTGTGAACCATTAGAGACACGTCAATTGTGGTGCTTGCTTCCAAGAGATCTACAAGTGAAGGACTATTATTATTTACTATAATAACAATAAGGTATGTGATCCTAAACCCTTATTTAGTATTTTCGAAAATAACCTAAGGTTCCTAGGGTTTCTTATTTGATGCTCTTAGTTATAGGTTCAATAGTGAAAACATATACCCTTTAGGTTGAATGTGAACTTAAGGGTTTTAAGTTTATTTGTTTTACCTAAATCCTATGAGTTTATTACTTGTGGGAACCACGGTTACAAAATTAATTAAACTTTCATAGTAGAAAACATAAAATTATAATCAATTATTTTAAATAAATTATTTAAAAAAATTATTAATTAAGAGATATTTTTTAGTTATATAAAGTTATATAAAGTTATAATAGTTGATTTAAATAAATATGTGACCTTATAATATGTATTAATTTTATTTTAATTTTTATTCTAATGTTATTAATTTAATATAATTAAAGTGAGAATTTTAAATCTTGAAGTTTGTTTAATAAGAAATACATTTCTCTAATTGAAAACCCAAGTGATCTTTATGTTCTTAAGTATGTTAGAAGTTCAAGATTATGGAGTTCAATGTGATGTTCTTGATGTTCTTGAAGTTCATGACTGGAGACACCACCAAAAACATGCAGAAATGATCCTCAAACCGTATCGATTACGAACTTCACCCAAATCTAAATCCATATGATGTAACAAAACCTTAAATAACCCTTGACTCCCTGCCATGCCATTACCAACCACTCCTCCGGCGAGAAAAGATGATCAATCCAAGTATTTCTGCGTTGCATCCAAGCCCTATCAGCTCAGGTGTACCCCCCACCTAGAAAACCACTTGAGGCATTCATAAAGAGCTTTATGATTTGCGACCTCATATCTGGTTCCCAACTTGATAATCAAACCCTTAGCAACAGCTTGTGAACAAACGAAATTATAATGCATACATTCCACAAAGACTATCTGATACCTAACTGATACTCCATACAATCCTTACTATTCCTTTTATCCAACCCAGCTGATTTGAGAGTTTTCCCCAAATTCCATCAATGTGCCAATACCGAAGGTACCACAAATAGGAGAAATGAGCAATCATGATTTCTGGGCCCGTCGCCAATAAACACCCCTCTCGGCAACATATCATGAATTTACCACAATAAACATCCTTAGGAAACCCATAACCTCAACCAGAGAGGAAAGAATTCCAGAGTTCCAACGAAAAGACAACTCTCAAACATAATCAGAAGACATCCCCATGAACTATCAAAACAATACCTCATACTTGATTGTGACTGAACAGATTCCACCAATACGTATCTAGCTCACGAAGGCTTCCTGAATGCTACCAAAAAACTTGAGCCTGCTATAAACCAAAATTTGACACCACCATTGAGGTTAAACATACCCCTTGGCCAAAGGAACATAAAACATACCGAACTTGATGATAGGTTGACACATTCCTTGAACATTAACTGTCACCACTTGTATCTTTCGGAGAATCTTCGCTGAATGATGAACTCAACGACCAATGGTCGAGGACACATTGATAGTTAATATAGAGAATCAAAACCCACACGGAACTGAACATACCCGTCTCCGGAAATGATTTACTAACCAACATCTGCCCAAACTAATCTGAAAACAGCAATCCAAACAGCGAACTGAAAAATCCCTCAAAAATTGATACTCAACCTGAGAATCCCAGTTCTCCCCCACTTAAGGCTCGAACCACCACCCACTGGTGGTGAACCAAATCATAATCAAATCGGCTTAAGCAAGTACCACCATTCCTAAACCTGGAATGAATAACACACGCAGGATGACCTTCCAGATAGGGATCAACCAATCCTAAGAGAATCCCGTGTTTTAGCTGAAGAGCTCTGAAAATTTTCCAATCATGACCTCTTCTCATTAAGGATTTTAGCCAAAATCATAAGCAACTACCGACTTACGATCCAAAACGTACCCTCCTTGCCTGCAATCACAACCGACGATCTGATACTCGTTCTACTATAACCCAAGAATACGGACCTTTAAAAGTGTCACAAAGCATCCATAACACATCAATCCACCTGCGAACTCCTGCACTGACATATTGTCGCCAACCCTATGACCAACAGACCCAAGTTGGGCTTACATCTCGACCCTAAAGGTTACAAGCCTACCTACTCCTTCCCTAAACTCGGAAAACGGAATGGGTGGAATCCCCACCATGGATAGCAACATAACAAGCCATCACTCAACCATTATACTCCCAACTACAATCCCCAGTCTGATCATAATGGTAATTTCTTTCTTGAGTCCCGCGACTCGAATACCCGGCCTCGAGCGAAACCTTCGAGACCTCAAAACCAACAAGCTCATCTAGGTCTACACCAAACAACCCAAATCGATTTTGCCACTGGAGCCCAAAACAATTTTTAAACCCGACTTCATGCCCGAGCAACCATCACCAAAGATTGACAGATGCGAAGCTACTTCCACGAATCATGGTATCCAGCCATCCCATCTCCGCTGACCAGCACTTAGAATCCCCGAAACTCTTCTCGATTCGAGTATGGATCATGTGCTTCTAGTAGTACTGTGACATCCCCAAATTCATGGTCATTTTAAAAATTTTATTTATGCTTATTTAAAAATCAGAGTAAAAATAATATTGCGGAATTTGTTCCCAGAAAACATGATAAATATATTATCAAGGCATTTCCAAAGAAATGTATTTTGTTTATATTAGAACTTTGGGATATCATCCTCAATACAGAAACATAAGCATAAACAGACCTTACATTCATTTACACTAGTGATTTATATCTCCTTTAATATCTCAGTGTAATGTAGCTTCGTATCGATACCTGTGATACAAATAAACTGAGTGGGTCAGGTTGGGAAACCTGGTGAGTACATAGGGTTTTCAACCCACAATAATATAATTATAATGTTTAATCATCAAACAATTAACCCAATTACCCATCCCCATTATCTTCATTTAATATTCCCTAAATATTTTATCCTAAGGGTCATCTCCTATATCGTATTTACCTCTCATCTCCTTACATCGCATTTCCTTACATGTTTGTTCCTAATGACTTTTCCTAAGGATCATCTCCTACATCGCATAGACAGTACTGATTCGGGGATTACTCCCTCAATACGTGTCCGGTAAGGGTTATGGTATCATCACATGAATACGTAGTTACAACATCGCCGAAACTCGTAATTCATAGTAGGGGTTAGAGTATCATCGCATGAATACGTAGTTACAACATCGCCAGAACTCATAATTTATCACCTATAGGTTATGATCCTGTTGGTGTTTCCACATGACTGTCTAGAATAGTTTGTGGTCACCATCTATACTTTGGTAGATGACTACATCGCCACATCGCCAGTCAAGGTTATGGTATCTTCTCTCATCTCACATCACCTATTTTTCATCACCTATTTATCTTCACCTAATTATCATCACATTTCTATCATCATCTATCTCTTATCACCTAATTATCATCACCTATCTCTCATCACCTTTCTATCATCACCTATCTCTCATCACCCGTCACTATGCAATATATATTTATAAGTATAAACATACATATACAATTTAAATCACGTAAACATGTATAAATCGTTCATCTAACATAGATATTAGGAACACAGATAATATACACACATAACACGTAATTTATATTAAATAATTCATATCTATGCGTAATATGAAAGTAACTATGCACTCACCTTAGTTGTGTGATTTGATAGAATCTATCTAGAAACGGTCAGTGGTTCGTGATCGTCGGGCTCAGGACGCGGAATGCCTTCAGCAAACGAGAGAGAGAGAGAGAGAGAGAGAAAAAAAAGAATTTTGTGTAAGGAATGAAAGGGTCGAACTTGCTATTTATAGGGTGTTCTGGGCAAGTTCATGTTGTGGACTTAATGTTCACATCGTGGCCCATGGTTGAATCACATCGTAGGCTTTCCATCTGCGTTCTAGCTTCGAAAGGTGTCCGGATGACATTTTCACGTTGTGAAATTGATAGGTTCACGTCGTGAACTTCCATGAGTCATCCTATAGCCTTAGCATGTGTTTTCTAGCCTCAATTAGTTTCTTTGACTATTTTCATGTCGTGGACTTAATGTTCACGTCGTCGACTTAATGTTCACGTCGTAGACTTGAGGCGGGTAGGGTTTCTGCCACGTGTCATGCCCTTAGACAACTATATCTTCGGTAGGTCATAACTTCTACATACGAACTCCATTTTGACGTTCTTTATATCCACGCGTAGGTGGAGACGTACTCTACAACTTGTTTTTATATCACTAAGGCTAAAAAGTACTTTATCGTACACTCATTTTTTACGATTCCCGTTGTCGTGGCAGTTTTGTCGGAAAACTTCGATGGGGTCATAACTTCTTCGTTATACCTCGAATTTCAACGTTCTTTATATGTATGGAAACCTTGTGACATGTACTATAACATAGTTAATATTATTTATTCTAAATAATCTTCTATCAAAAAGTCAGTTTTGAAGCTTATTGTCTCTAAATTGACTAGCGTCGAATCTACGGGCGTTACAACTATCTTCCCTTAGGATGATTACGTCCCGGAGTCATCAACAAAATAGTGTTTGTACAATGACTCCATGCATTATCCTTTCATCCTAGGTAATAACCGTAACTTCTATGTTCCTTCAAAGGAGTATCTAACTCTTGGTCTTCTTGACTGCAGGTTGTGCTTAATCTTGCACCCGCTCTCTATCCCACGTTGGACTTTCAATCGTAACCTTCGAGTTACAATATCCTTATTAAAGACTCCTTCTCCTTCTTAAAAGAATTAAGATAAGTTCTTACCTTCATTTATCGTAACAGACCGATGAGTCATGTTCTAATGACCTCTCATCGCATGGTGGAACGCTTAGACTCAGGTCTTTTAGAGTCAAATTCCATAATGGAATGTACCTTCCTTCATATTCTAATGTGATATAATCCCATTCTAGCATGTAGCACTTCTAGCTACAAGCTTCTTACTTTAACAGTGATTGTGATACTTGTAACATCCCGAATCTCAGGTATAAATTTAAATGTTTATTTTATGCATATTTTCAGGGAAACTCGACGAGTTGGAGACCCCAACTCGTCGAGTAGAGACTGATATCGTATGCATGGTTTTAGAGCCAACTCGACAAGTGGACCGAACTCGATGAGTTGGATATGAGTGAGAAAACCCAAATTTTTAGGGTTTGCACCCTATTTAAAGGGCCTTAAGTCCTTTACCCCGCCTCCCTCATCACCTTATCACCCTGAGATAAACCCTAATCGAGCTATCTTCTACTGTGAGAGAGAGTGAGGCTAAGAGTGTGTGTTTTGGTGCATTCTTTGAAGGAACTTGAGGAGTAAAAGGCTTGGAACAAGAAGGAGTCTTTGGATCTGGCATCTGTTCAGTGTTTACGACAATTTGGAGGTAAAAAGCCATTATCTTGATCACTTGTTTGTTAGATCTCTCCATTAGAGAGTTTATTGCCATTTTTAGCATTTTCTTGAGTCATTAGTGGTTTTGAGATTACCTTGAAGCTAAGACTTCAGATCTACACATTATTAGACCCTTTAGGCCTAAAGACTCAAGCTATATCAAGCTTTGGCCAACTTCCATGCCTTAAACCCTTTGTTGAAGCTTTGTTTTGGCAAACTTAGCCCTAGATGCCATGCATGGACATAAAGCTTGCAACTTTACGTGGTATTTCATCCTTAGAAGGCTAGATCTAGAGAAGGCTGAAGGAACTCGACGTGGTATTTCATCCTTAGAAGGCTTAATAACATCTGAATAACAGAGAAGGCTGAAGGAACTCGACGAGTTGGTTAGCCAACTCGACGAGTTGGTTAGGGTTTTCCCCGTTATCCTAGACGATGTGCAAACTCGACGAGTTGGTGAGACAAATTAGCGAGTTGATTTGGATTTTCCCGATTCTTCTAAGAACAGGAGGAACTCAACGACTCGCATAGATGCACTCGACGAGTTGGTCAACATGGACTGTTCACTTGAGCGTTGACATCCGTTGACTATCGGGTTTGGTCAAGTTGTGGACTTTGGAGACCATAGAGGGTAAAATGGTCTTTTACCATTTCCGAGAATTAGTAAACGGGGTTAGCTTAACCTCTTTAAAGTTTTTATTATAAAGTGTTAATTAGAGATGATTATGTGACACCCGAACCTTTTTTCGTTACCGTTAGCCAATTTCCGCTAATAAAATTTAAATTTATTGAGTTCCGTCAAAATTCCTTTGGGTTGGAAAATCATTTATTTATATAATTGAATTTTATATATATGAGTTGGAACCAAAATCACGCGAAAACCCGAGTTTCCTTCGAAAATCAGCGAAAATCCGGCCTGACTAGTGTTCACGGCCGTGAACCCGATCACGGCCGTAAACCCGTTCACGGCTGGACCCCACCGCCGTCCATACCCCCCAGCCTATATATACAAGACTCTCACCCTCATTTGAACTTTTCTGGCCGCAAACACACTTTCTCTCTCTAAAAATCATCACCCGAAAACACAAGGAACCACAAGATTTCTCTTCATCTATCGTTATATCCGCCTAGAAACTCGTTTTAGAGCATCAAATCATCAGTTTCTCATCGAGATCAAGTGTTGTCGTTCTTGAGTTTATGGTCGTACACCCTTCAAAAGTTCGTATTTCCTTCAAGAACATCGTTCACGGCCGTAAACCCTTCAAGGGGCTGTTCACGGCCGAGAACAGTTCACGGCCGGAAACCCTTTACGGCCGCAAAATCCTTCACACCGTGAATCTTGGCCGCAAGCCCACTTTTACATCTCGATCGACTCTCGGTAACATTCCTAAACCAATAACAAGTGTTTTTCCATCACTATACTAAATGGTTTCGTTAATAAAATACAAACATGTAATAATGGTTATTAGGATCCCGTTGAGTGCCACATACAACAACTCGAGGGTCTTCATTTCCAGTTCGTTGATTCGACGCTTGCACCCAACTAACGGTGAGTTTATAGCCCTACGCTTTTATGATTTTTAACATTTTCAGGGGGGATACAAGACAAACACAAATGATTTTGTGAACCAAACCAAAAGGATTTCAACAAGTTTAAAACTTATGCAACTGATACAGTCAAACGATTCCCACATTTTATAAAATATTTAGATATTTTATCCCTTTTGTACTATGTTGAGCATAAGGGACACTTTCAACTTGAAAACATAATTGCATAGTTTTCAGAACAATTCATAAACCAAGTACATAACATACATGCAAACTATAATAGGTATAGTTTGGAAATTTAATGTACAGTGTTACAAATTCAGAGCGTATACATTAACAAACATATAAACTATGACAGATTTAGTTTATTATAGACTATACTATCTTCCGAATAACAAGAGTACATCACTAAATAATTATCTAAGTATAATTATTTTTACTCTACAAGGCTTACATTCAGATTCAAGTACAATAGAACACAATACTACACGTAAACTAGTTAATACAAGGTTAATACTGCTAGTTACAGTTAGGCAGGCATGCCTGAGGTGACAAATGTCATAAAGTCCAACGCCTGAAGAACATCGTAGAGGTCACTAGGTCATATCAAGCATGGTTATACGAACTCAGAACAGTATAAACTAACCTTTTGTTTACGAGATTTTATTCTTCAATAGTTTTATTTTCATCAATAGAACTACTATACACTACACTGGAGGATTCCAAAGAATACAATACATGGTTTTATTTTAAGTAATGAAACTACTATACATACTGGTGGTAACCAGGGTTTTCAGACGGAACATTCTATACATTACTGGAGATAGCCAGGGTTTTCATACAAAAGGGTTTTCATTCAAAACAATGATATACAATACAACTGGAGGTAACCAGACATATGAACTAATATACTAGACACTACTACAGAACAAAGTAATAAACATATATGTTAGAAAATATTGGATTTTCTTGGAAAGCATACAAACATTTTACAGATTCAATGACAGGTTTTCATTACAAAAACATGCTTATGAACTCACCAGCTTTTATGCTGATACTCTCTTTTCAAAACCACTTGTATTCTCAGGAAATCAGTAGACAAGTAGCTCGGCAGACTTTTAAGAAGACGGAGCGTATAGAGTCTCGTCTTTCTTTTTGCTACTTTTTATGTATAAAAATATGAAGCAAACAGATGTAAATACTTTTTATATATTCAATGTAATGGTTGTGTTTACTTTGATTACTATGATGCAATTGTTGTGATAATACATATGACGTCCCCCACCCCCGAACGCTTCCGCTGTTTCGGTTTGGGGGTGTGACAGATTGGTATCAGAGCTATTGTTTATAGTGAACTAAGTATACCGAACGTTACATGGTATACAACTATGAACACTAAAGGGCCAAAGTGCTCTGAACTAAAAGTATACTTTTTAAAACATAAGTATTTTATAAGAAGTATACAAGTATACATACGTACTAGAAACAGTATCATAAGTAGAACAAAACAAATGTATTTGGATGTTAAACGCCGCGGTTAAACCTGGATAGTTATGTAATCATGTCTGGGATCAATATAGCCTGATCAACTATATTTATTTGAGACATGACCAACATGTGTTTGGGAGTGACTGTGGTGTTGCAGCAAGTCTAAAACTTACCAAGATTTATAAAACAAGATATCGATAGGACAGAGCATACAACTTAAAATACTATCGAATACAGTGTAGAGATTCATTCCAAGTGTTGCTACTTATTTCTTCCTAGCGATAGTTTACTTGCATTAGTAACCTATCTTTGTTTATCGCTTAGTAGAACACTTTATCTATGAGGCTGAGATATATCTCGTTTCATATCTCTTGATTCAAAGATGTAGGGTACTTACCATCCTCTTCTTCCTGATTATTTTTAGAACAAGATGCCCCCGAAGAAAAGACCCAACAGAAAGAACAACAATTCCCCGATGGATCCGACGCCACCACCTCCTCAGTTCGACCCGGCCATGTTCCAAGCAGCAGTCACAGCCGCTGTGGCTGCCTCAATGTCGCAGATAAATTCTGGCGGTTCTAGCGGGTCGGGAAGTGGTACCCATCCCCTTAATCTTGAGGGTGGCCAGGGACACCAGAAGGAGTGTTCCTACAAAGATTTCATGAATGCGAAGCCTAAATCCTTCGACGGCAATGAAGAAGTTATGGCCCTGACCCGGTGGTTCGAGAAGATCGAATCGATTTTCGAGATTTGTGCTTGTTCTGAGGCTAGCAAGATGAAGTTTGCTGCCTGCACCTTCATCGATAGAGCCCTGACTTGGTGGAATAGCCGAGTCAAATCCTTAACTCTACCTGTAGCCAATGCCATGGATTGGGAGAGTTTAAAGGCACTTATGCTTACTGAGTACAGCCCAAGGGGCGAGATGCAGAAGCTGGAGCACGAGCTTTGGAACCTGAAGATGAAGGGTTCCGACATTGCCACCAATACAGCTAGATTCTATGATCTGGTTCTTCTATGTCCAGGGATGGTCACACCGGAAAGCAAAAAGATAGAGAGGTACATTTGGCGATTGACGCCCCCAACTCAAGGAAATGTTTTGGCTGCTAAGCCTCTCACGTTCGACAGAGCCAAGTGTCTAGCGCAGAACCTGATAGATCACGGGTTTGATGTCGATGAAGTGACAGCCGCTCCCGAACCAGCAAAGGCGAGAGGTGGGAAGAAGAAGTTTTGGAACAAGAGAAAGGGCGAGTCTTCGCAGGATCCCTCCAAGAAAAAACAAGTTGTGGTAGTTCATGCTGCTACCACTCCTACCGCTATTGCTGCAGCTCAAGCACCTGCCAATAGATATGCTGGTACCCTTCCGAGGTGTGGCAAGTGCACCTTTCATCATCATGGGCAGTGCCGCGAAATGTTATGCAATAGTTGTGGCAAGAAGGGGCACACAACTCGATTTTGCAAGACACCAGCCCAACCAACCAATCAGGCTCCTGTAGCGGTCGTTGGTCAAGCCTGTTATGGTTGTGGGGAGATCGGGCACTTCAAGAGGAATTGGCCCAAGGCAACAACAGCTGGCAACACAGGGAGAGTGCTAGTGATGGGCCAAGAAGAGGCAATTGTTGATCCCATCGTTGTTACGGGTACGTTCCTCCTTGACAACTCTTATGCATACATTCTTTTCGATTCAGGTGCGGAGAGAAGTTTTGTTAGTCATGCATTCAAGCATCTACTCAAGCATAAACCCCAGCCCTTAACAGAGACATTCACCGTTGAGATGGTGAACGGAAAGAAAGAGAGCACTAACGACATATTCATCGGCTGCACACTTACCCTAAACAACCATTCCTTTCCAATCGACCTTATGCCAGCTTCCATAAAAAGCTTCGACGTCATCATTGGCATGAATTAGTTGAGCCCTAATCATGCTGATATCCTTTGTTATGTAAAATCCATTCACCTCAATCTTCCCTCTGGCGAAGCACTCATCATTTATGGTGATAAACTCAGCTCAAACCCCCGTATCATTTCTTGCATCAAAGCCCAGAAATATCTGCGAAAGGAGTGCCATGCGTTCCTAGCCCATGTCGTTGATGAAAAGCAGGAAATTAAAGACCTCGAGAGCATCCCCGAAGTCTGCAACTTTCCGGATGTCTTCCCCGAAGATCTTCCCGGAATCCCTCCCGAGCGCCAAGTCGAGTTCCGTATCGACTTAATTCTCGGAGCTACGCCCGTAGCTAAATCCCCATACCGTCTAGTGCCGGCAAAAATGCAAGAGTTATCCAGCCAGCTCAATGAACTACTCACCAAGGGATTCATCAGACCAAGTTCCTCACCTTGGGGAGCCCCGGTCTTGTTTGTGAAGAAGAAAGATAGATCCTCTCGGATGTGTATAGATTATTGTGAACTGAACAAGCTTACCATCAAGAATCGTTATCCCCTACCCAAAAGCGACGACCTCTTCGATCAACTTCAAGGAGCCGGCTACTTCTCAAAGATAGACCTAAGATCAGGGTACCATCAACTACGAGTCCATGAGGGTGATGTTCCTAAGACAGCATTTCGGATTCGATATGGTCACTACGAGTTTGTAGTAATGCCCTTTGGTATAACCAATGCACCGGCGGTATTCATGGCTCTGATGAATCGGGTGTGCCACCCTTTCCTAGACAAGTTCGTGATAGTGTTCATTGATGATATACTTGTCTACTCTCGGAGTGAGGAAGATCATAAACAACACTTGAGGCTAGTGTTAGAAACACTAAGGGCGGAGAAACTTTATGCAAAGTTTTCAAAGTGCGAGTTCTGGATCAGAAAAGTAACTTTCCTTGGTCACGTGGTTAGCGAGGAAGGCATACACGTGGACCCTTCCAAAATCAAAGCGATTGAGAATTGGTCAGCACCGAAGACGCCTACATAAATCCGTCAATTCTTGGGTCTCGCTGTCTACTATCGCAGATTTATCCAGAATTTCTCCAGGATTGCTAAGCCTTTAACCACCCTGACTCAGAAAGGTGTACCCTTTTGTTGGGGAGAAAAGCAAGACACTATGTTTCAAACATTAAAGCAGGCCCTGTGCAGCGCACCTATCTTGTCTCTGCCGGAAGGGACGGTGGACTTCGTGGTCTACTGTGATGCATCCAATCAGGGCCTAGGCTGTGTGCTCATGCAGCGAGGAAAGGTTATTGCCTATGCCTCGAGACAGCTGAAAGCACACGAGGTCAACTATACAACTCACAATTTGGAGTTGGGAGCAGTAGTCTTTGCGTTAAAGATTTGGAGACATTATCTCTACGGAACCAAGTGTACTGTCTTCACCGACCAGAAGAGCCTACAACATATCTTTGATCATAAAAAATTGAACATGAGACAACGGCGGTGGGTAGAGCTACTTAGTGATTATATGTGCGAAATACGCTACCATCTCGGCAAGGCCAATGTGGTAGCGGATGCCCTCAGCTGAAAGAGTATTCAGGTCGTAGAGCGAAAGCACTAACAATGACCATCCATTCCCATTTGTCCACTCAAATCAGAGTGGCTCAGCTGGAAGCCTTAAAACCAGAGAACATGTCGGATAAAGCCTTGAGGGGAATAGAAAAGAACTTGGAGATCAGAGGAGACGGAGTTCACTATTTCATGGACCGGATCTGGACCCCAAAGTTCGGCGGTTACAAGGAGGTTGTCATGAACGAAGCTCACAAGACTAGATGCTCCGTTCATCCAGGTTCGGATAAGATGTACCTGGATCTCAAAAAGTTTCATTGGTGGCCAAACATGAAAGCAGAAATCGCTACTTTCGTGGGCAAGTGCCTAACTTGCGCCAAGGTGAAAGTGGAATATCAAAAGCCCTCAGGTCTACTTCAGCAGCCAGAAATACCTGAGTGGAAGTGGGAAAGGATTACAATGGATTTCATCACTAAGTTGCCCAAGTCTCCGAGTGGGTACGATACCATCAGGGTAATTGTCGATCGACTGACTAAATCCGCCCACTTCCTGCCAATCAAGGAAACATTCAAGATGGAAAGACTTACACGAATCGACATTCAAGAGATACTTCGTCTGCATGGTGTGCCTGTGTCCATTATCTCCGATCGGGATAGCAGGTTCACATCGAGATTTTGGCTGTCACTCCAGAAGGCTTTTAGAACTAAGTTGGATATGAGCACAACTTACCATCCACAGACCGATGGGCAGAGTGAGAGGACCATTCAGACCTTGGAAGACATGTTGAGAGCATGTGTTATAGATTTTGGTAAGTCGTGGGACACCCATTTGCCATTGGTTGAGTTCTTCTACAACAACAGTTTTCATACCAGTATCAAGGTTGCGCCGTTTGAAGCCCTCTATGGCCATAAGTGCATATCCCCTCTGTGCTGGCTGAGGTGGGTGACACACAGCTAGCTAAAGGTCGAGTCCCCGATAGCACTCTCACAGGCCCAGAAATCATCCGTGAAACCACAGAAAAGATCGTACAAATCCGGGACCGACTAAAGGCTTCGACAAATAGACAAAAGAGCTACGCCGATAAGAGACGAAAACCCTTGGAGTTCCACGTTGGCGACCGTGTTCTATTGAAGGTCTCACCCTGGAAAGGCATGATACTCTTTGGAAAGTGTGGAAAGTTGAATCCGAGATACATAGGACCATTCGAGTTCCTTTCTAGGATCGGTCCCGTAGCATACAAACTTCGTTTACCCCAAGAGCTTAACAATATTCATCCCGTCTTCCACGTCTCGAACCTTAAAAAGTATTTATCTGATGAAACCCTTGTGATCCCTCTTGATGAGATCGAGATCAATGAAAACCTTAACTTTGTGAAAGAACTAATCGAAATCATGGATCGGGAAGTCAAACGAACAAAACAAAGTCGCATACCTATAGTGAAGGTCCGCTGGAACGCCAAGCGGGGACCTGAATTCACTTGGGAACGAGAAGATTCCATGAACAAGAAATACCATCATCTTTTTCCGAGTCCATGATTTGTATTCTGAGTTTGAATTTCAAGACGAAATTCCCTCTAACGGTGGGAGGATGTGACAACTCGAACCTTTTTCCGTTACCGTTAGCCAATTTCCGCTAATAAAATTTAAATTTATTGAGTTCCGTCAAAATTCCTTTGGGTTGGAAAATCATTTAGTTATATAATTGAATTTTATATATATGATTCAGAACCAAAATCACACGAAAACCCGAGTTTCCATCGAAAATCAGCGAAAATCTAGCCTGACTGGTGTTCACGGCCGTGAACCCGATCACGGTCGTAAACCCGTTCACGGTTGGACCCCACCACCGACCATACCCCCCAACCTATATATACGAGACTCCCACCCTCATTTGAACTTTTCTGGCCGCGAACACACTTTCTGTGACAACCCGAAATTTATATCTTGTGCAACCATTCAATTCAATCAATGTCAGACTCGTTTCTGCTATCTTTTAGCACTATTTAGGGTCTGTTTGAGTGTTATAAGCCTAGTACCTTCAAGAAGGAATGTTAGGAAGTGTATTCTAGAGTGCAGTGTGCAACTTACAAGCCGGAAACTCCATTCATAAGGAGTTTACGGCCGTAAACACCCCCTTGGCCGTAAACTCATACCTATATATGAGTTTTACCTTCATTTCTAGTCATTTCTTACACATTCAAGCCTAGAAATCGGATTTCTCTCTCAACTATCATCAAGTTCTTCATTTGGATCTTCAAAAAGTAAGTGTTCCATCCTTTGATTAGTTGATACATGACTATATCTAGTATCACCATTTGATTTCATCCATGAAAATCATCTTTTTGGGTTAGATCTCCAAGAACACCAATAACACACACTAGTTCTTGGACTTTAAACACCCCCTTCAAGCTTCAAAACGTAAGTAATCTTTCATATACTAGTTATCCTATAGAAGCTCTTAGCATACATCCTTGAAAACAACCATTTCCCAACAACAATGAGAGTTTACGGCCATGAGCATCTCCCTTCGCCGTAAACCCTTGTAAAGGCTCATAGTTTGGCCATAAACTCTTCTTAAGGCTAGGAATGGGTCAAGACACACTCCCTTGATGCAGAAAAGGACCATAAAACACTCTTTGGCATATGTCTTCATGAGTGTACGGTCGTAATCTCATAGGGCCGTAAACCCCATGGTCGTAAACACATTGGGCCGTAAACATCATGGCCGTGAACTCCATGTGTGGCCGTAAACCCTCTTTATATGCAATCACATGTGATTGTAACACTTCCATTCAAGTGTTTCCTAGTCCCTAATATGTTTCTTTGCATGATTAGTTGTATAAACACTAAATATATCCATATCTGTGTCATTATATGCTAAATAGGATCCTTGTGTGCTCGAGTCTTCACTTGACACTTAGCAACCTATACCGATCTCACATTCGCATCACTTGACACTTTATCAAACTCTTTTATATGCTACACTCCTTATTAAACTCTTTTAAACTTATATATTGTCAAAATCATGTATATACAGATATAGTTATATAAATAAGATTGGAAGGACTTAGGACTGATGATTTACTTTATTTCCTGTTCCTTGTTTGGTTGTGGACTTAGAGTATCCTATTATTTGTCTGAGTGTCGTTTGAATCTTAGTTATACATTATGTATATGTGTGTAGATATAAAAGCTTTTACCTCAGTTCAACACCTTTGGGTAGCAAAGGTGTACCAACATACTCAGTTATTCAAACAACTTTACTATTAAACTATAATAGGTATAGTTTAGAGGTCTACTACCCACTATTTCTAGTACAAAGATACATACAAGAGTCAGTTCATACAATAGTCAGTTCATACATAAGTCAGTTCAAACATACTATAGTGATAAACAAAGAGGAATATAGTATACACTATACAAGAGAACATACAATATACTAGTACAGAGGGAACATACTATACAAATACAAGAATATTATAACACTAATGTGAGCCACTACTTCATGGCATGGCAACCTACAAACGTGTCACGTTTTGTAACCAGAGTGTCCTGGAGGGAGAGCATGAATTTGTGTATAGATCTATACTGGACTGGCCGTCCTACACCTTGCTGCTAGCTACAGTGGGACATGCAGGTCTACGGGTGACGAATGTCATACCATTTCGACGTCTTCGAGCATCGTGTTTTTACTAGTCGATCAAGTATGGTTACAAGCTCATCACATTATACTTTAATTAACAATTGGTTTAAGGTAGCTAGTACAACAGTAGTTGCTATATACAATACTACAGTACTTCATTATTTTCCCATGTGCATTCACTTTGTGATCTCTCACATAAACGGTAATGTAAACTATATTTTGACAATGATAGTTATACTTGGGAAAAACTCATACTTTTACAAAAGAACAAACATACAGAACAGTCAAGTCTTGGTAGAAGACTACATTTCAGTACAAAATATAGGATTTTCTAGGAGATACAAACATTTACTACAAACACTTACAAACATTTACATTACTCATTTACAAATATTTTCTTCAAACATATGCAAACAAATGACACTAAAGTACTTATGAACTCACCAGCTTAAATGTTGATAAACTCTTTCAAAATAACTTGTATTCTTAGGTCACCAGTAGATAGGTACAGATGGCCATATTTTTTAGAAGACGGAGCACATTCAAGAATCGTCATTATTTTGATTATTCATTTTTGGTGTCTTATATCACTAACTCAGAACACTTGTATTGAATTATACTCTTAATGCAATGGATGATGTTGTTTCTTGTTTACTATTATGCATTGTTATGATACTGTACATGACATCCTCCGCCCCAGAACGTTTCCGCCATTCCGGTTTTTGGGTGTAACAGATTGGTATCAGAGCATTGTTTATAGTGAATTGAGTATATCAACCCATAAAAGATATACAAACTGTAAACGCAAAGGGATTAAAAATACTCTGACCAAGAGTTTATACTTTTTAAATAATAAAATATTTAACTAAAAGTATAATCAAATCTGGGGATGATATAGCCTGATCAACTATATTGTTCCGAGAAGTGATTAGCATGTGCCTAAGAATGTTTGTGGTGTTGTAACAAGTCTAAAATCTTACCAGCACTACTACAATGAAAACATTAGAACAGATAATACATTTAAAATACTATAGGAGTATTTTGTGTTACTATAATTACTTATTTGAGAATTAAAAAGGTCTTTACTAGTATGTCAATAATTGCTGAGTGGATACACTAAGGTTATGTGTGACTAAGGTGTCATAGACTTAGAATCTGTGATCTTTGCTTTACTTCCCATTCCTTGTTTGGTTGTGGATTTAGAGTTAGGGTCCCTTATTCGAAGGTCTATCTTATTTTGATTACATATAACTGGTATGCACTATGCGAGTATTGAAGTAACTATTAAGGATCATCTTATAATTATCTTCCGGAGTACGTCTATTAACTATCTCTTTTGTCCCTATTCTCGCATAGATAACATGGCTGGATTCCATCCTCCTGGCGACCCGTACTTTCCCAACCAAGGCAATGCTGGATGGCTCGAGGCGGAGCCGGAAGAGAATCATCCAATCCCTTTGGATGATGACCTCGCAGAAAACTTCTCCGAGGGTTCTGACTCCGAGCCATAAGTCAATAATCTACCTGAGGTGGCTCAAATCCCGAATCCTAACCCTCGACCAGCATTTCAAGGCCCCACACCCCTGTGGGCAACAAACTTGAACAGATGGAGTCAGGAACAGGGCCAACCCATGCCCTACAACGGAGACAGAAGCTTCTACAATCTGAGCGAGGGAGGCTCAGCGGACCAAGTCCTGCCTATTCTGGTCCGCAGGATTGCTCGAAATGAAGAACAGGGTCGGGCAGCCATCGACCGAATCATGAAAATTGATGCCAATTCGGGTGTTAATACGGTCCGCATTCGCCATCTTGAAGAGGCTATTGGAAGGACTAGGAGAGCCAATGAGGATCTGCAGCAAGAACTAGCTGCATCCCGAGCTGAAGTCGTAGAACTTCGAGCACGTCAAAGAGTTCATGAGCGACACCTTCTTGACGTAGAGCGTCAACTGGAAGATTTGAGGGTTCACCCGAGGGGTACCCGTCGCCGGTAGAAGATCCTTGACTCGTCCTTTCTTTTGGTTTAAGGAATAGCCTTCTTATCTATGCTCTATGTAGCACTTTTCCTATAAAATATTCCTGTCCTTCAAGTACTGTAACTAGACTTCTATGCTGTCAAAATTTTCTCTATATGGCTTGATGTAAGACCTACTTCTAGGTCATTTTCCCGAACTTATTACATCATTAATGCCAATATTATTGACAGTTATATAATCTGTTAGAAAATCTCTATCTAAGTGCTTTCATACTCCTACTGTTATATCTCTATTTCAATCATACTCTCATTTGTTTGATGAACTATGGCGAGTTAGTTCATTGATCACTCTCATTATAATTACAATTGATTATTACTATTATCTTCACCTTTGTAAACTTTTAGTTAAAAGATGCCTCCGCGTCGATCATCGAGACGCAATCCTCCGATAACTCCAACTCAACCACCACCACCGCCTCCTCCACAATACAATCCTGCAGCTCTCCAAGCTGCGGTATCTGCAGCGGCCTTAACTCAATTTAGTACGAGTGGTACTAGCGGAGGTGGAACAGCGGTACATTCTACTCAAGGTGATGTCCCGGTGCGCACTAGGGAGTGCTCATACAAGGACTTCACCAACTGCAAGTCCAGGTCCTTTAACGGGACCGGTGGAATCATTGCCCTCTCGCAATGGTTCGAGAAGACTGAGTCGATCTTTGAGATCTGCTCCTGTCCACAAGGTAGCAAAGTAAAATTTGCTGCCTGCACCTTCTCGGATAGAGCCCTCACATGGTGGAATAACCATGTCAAGTCACTAACCCTGATAGTGGCTAATGCTATGGGCTGGGAAGCTCTGAAGGAGCTCATGATTGAAGAATAATGCCCAAGGGGCGAGGTTCAGAAACTTGAACAGGAATTGTGGAGCCTAACCATGAAAGGCTCCGACATAGTGGCTTACACTTCCAGATTCAGCAATCTGGTGGCACTCTGTCCGGGAATGGTCCTTACTGAGAGGAAGAAAATAGAGAGGTATATCTGGGGGCTGGTGCCTCCATATCAGGGGAATGTCTTAGCTTCAAACCCCACTACCTTTGACAGTGTCAAGCGGTTGGCACAGCGGCTCATTGATCATGGAGTTTTCACACCATCAACAAAAACCATCACTGTCCCAGAACCATCCAAAGCCGCTAACAACAAGCGGAAGTTTTGGGACAACAAGAAGAACAAGTATGCGCAGAAATCTGCCAAGAAGCAGCAAGTCGTGGCTGTTCATCATGCGATAACCCCTACTGTTACTGCGCCAATGAAGCAGTATGCTGGGAGCTTGCCCAAGTGCGACAAGTGCAACTTCCACCATAATGGACCCTACCGGGAGATGCAGTGCGCTAACTGCAACAGGAAGGGGCACACTGCCCGTTTCTGCAAGGCTCCGGCAAGGAAAATCACCCAAGTCTCCGGCGCTGGTGTGGGCCAGGCTTGCTACGGATGTGGCGAGGTGGGCCATTACAAAAGGAACTGCCCGAGGGGAGGGAGCACGGGAGGCGTGGGAAGAGTTTTGGCTATAGGCCACGAGGAAGCGGTAGCTGACCCTACTGTGGTCACTGGTACATTTCTCCTCGATAACTCTTATGCATGCATTCTGTTTGATAGTGGAGCAGAAAGGAGTTTCGTGAAGCAGAAATTTGCTCACTTACTTAAACAAAAACCACGCGCACTTAAAGAACCGTTCACAGTAGAAATGGCTAACGGAAAGACTGAGAGCACTAGCAGTATATACATAGGATGTACTCTAACTCTAGATAACCATTCATTTTCAATCGACCTCATGCCGGTCTCCATTAAAAGTTTCGACGTCATAATCAGCATGGACTGGTTGAGTCTTCATCGTGCTGACATCATGTGTTATGAAAAGGTCGTTCGTCTTAATCTACCATCTAACGAAGCTATAGTTATCTATGGTGACAAACCCGGCATGAACCTTCGTATCATCTCGAGTATTCAGGCTCAGACGTACTTGCGAAAGGAATATCATGCATTCCTTGCTCATGTTGTCGACACGAGCCAAGAGTCGAAAGACCTAGAGGACATTTCAGTAGTATGCGACTTTCCCGACATCTTTCCAGAAGAACTATGAGGATTACCACCGCAACGCCAAGTCGAGTTCAGAATCGACTTAGTTCCAGGGGCTACCCCAGTAGCCAAATCGCCCAATCATCTCGCACCAGCTGAGATGCAGGAACTATCCGGTCAACTTAATGAACTGCTCAGCAAGGGCTTTATTAGACCAAGCTTCTCACCATGGGGAGCACCGGTCTTATTCGTGAAGAAGAAAGACGGATCGTTCCGTATGTGCATCAACTACAGAGAACTGAACAAGCTAACCGTTAAGAATCGTTACCCTCTGCCTCGCATAGACGATTTGTTCGACCAACTGCAAGGGGCGAATTACTTTTCAAAAATTGATCTGAGATCCGGGTCTCACCAGTTACGAGTGCTAGAGGAGGATGTTCCGAAGACAGCCTTCCGAACTCGTTATGGACACTACGAGTTTGTAGTGATGCCATTCGGATTGACTAATGCGCCCACAGTATTCATGCATTTAATGAATAGGGTGTGCCGTCCTTACTGGATCAATTCGTCATTATATTCATCGACGACATACTTATCTACTCTCGTAGTGAGGAGGAGCATAGTAAACATCTGCGACTGATCTTAGAAACACTACGGTCAGAAAAGCTCTACGCGAAGTTCTCTAAATGCGAATTTAGGATCCGAAGATTCGAATTCTTGGGTCACATCGTCAGTGAAGAAGGAATTCATGTGGACCCTTCCAAAATTAAAGCCATTGAGAACTGGTCAGCACCGAAGACGCCTACAGAAATTCGTCAATTTCTAGGCCTCGCTGGCTACTACCGCAGATTCATTCAGAACTTCTCTACGATCACCAAACCGCTTATTACATTAACCCAGAAAGGCGTGGCCAATGACTGGGAAGAGAAGCAAGAAAAGGTGTTCCAAACGCTGAAATGAGCCTTATGCACCGCACCGATACTATCCCTCCCAGAAGGGATAGAAGACAACGTAGTTTATTGCAATGCATCCAACCAAGGACTCGGATGTGTCCTCATGCAACGAGGCAAGGTCATCGCCTATGCCTCAAGACAGCTAAAGACACGAGGTCAACTACACCACGCACGATCTTGAGTTAGGAGCAGTGGTATTTGCTCTGAAGATCTGGAGACACTACCTATATGGTACAAAAAGCACTATCTTTACAGACCACAAAAGCCTGCAACATATATTCAGCCAGAAGGAGCTCAATATGAGACAACGACGGTGGGTCGAGCTACTCAATGACTATGAATGCGAAATTCGTTATCATCCCGGTAAAGCCAACGTAGTAGCTGACGCCCTAAGTCGGAAAGAATATTCTGGTCGCAAAGTCAAATCATTGACTATAACTATCCATTCACATTTGTCCACGCAAATCAAGGAGGCTCAACTAGAAGCCTTGAAACCTGAAAACGTGGCGGGTGAATCCCTGAGAGGGATGGATAAAAATTTGGAAGTCAAGGGTGGCGGATCCTTATATCTCATGGACCGGATCTGGACACCGAAACACGGTAGCTTCAGAGACTTGGTCATGAACGAAGCGCACAACACTCGATATTCCGTCCACCCAGGTTCAGATAAGATGTATCTGGATCTTAAAAAGTTATACTGGTGGCCTAACATGAAAGCAGAAATTGCTACCTTCGTGAGTAAATGTCTTACTTGTGCCCAGGTTAAGGTCGAATACCAGAAACCCTCAGGTTTACTACAGCAACCGGAGATACCGGAATGGAAGTAGGAGCGGATCACAATGGACTTCATAACCAAGTTACCCAAGACAACGGGTGGTCTTGATACCATTTGGGTGATCGTAGACAGGTTAACAAAGTCCGCACACTTCCTTCCTATCAAAGAGACTGACAAGATGGAGAAGCTAACGAGAACATACATTAGGGAGATTGTATGACTGCATGGTGTTCCTATATCCATTATCTCCGATAGAGATAGTAGATTCACTTCAAGGTTCTGGCGGTCGCTACAGAATTCCCTAGGAACCAAGCTGGACATGAGTACAGCCTACCATCCGCAAACCGACAGACAAAGTGGGAGGACTATTCAAACCTTGGAAGATATGTTGCGAGCCTGTGTTATAGACTTTGGGAAGGCATGGGATACTCACTTATCCCTTGTCAAGTTTTCCTACAACAACAGTTATCTACACGAGCATAAAGTTAGCTAAGGGACGAGTTCCTGACAGCACTCTCACAGGTCCTGAAATCATACGGGAAATGACAGAGAAGATCGTTCAGATTCGTGAACGATTGAAAGCCTCTAGAGACCGACAGAAAAGCTACGCAGACAAACTAAGGAAACTTTGGAATTCCAGGTGGGCGACTGTGTTCTTTTGAAGGTCTCACCATGGAAGGGCTTGATACGCTTCGGAAAGCGTGGGAAGCTAAATCCAAGATACGTAGGGCCTTTCAAGATTATCGCTAGAATCGGCCTTGTAGCTTACAAACTCAAATTACCTCGCGAACATAGTAACGTACACCCTACTTTCCACGTCTCGAACTTGAAAAAGTGTATATCCGATGAGACACTTGTAATCCCACTCGACGAGATCGAGATCAACGAGAGCCTCAACTTCGTTGAAGAACCAGTAGAGATCATGGACCGAGAGGTCAAGCAAACAAAGCAAAACCGTATCCCGATAGTGAAGGTTTGCTGGAATGCCAAGCGAGGACCAGAATTCACTTGGGAGCGCGAGTATCAAATGAAACTGAAATATCCTCATCTTTTTACTTAGTTATTTGTAGCTATTTGTAATTGCTTAAACTCTAATTTTGGGACGAAATTCTCTCTAACGAGGGGATGATGTGACAACCCGAAATTTATATCTTGTGCAACCATTCAATATAATCAATGTCAGACTCGTTTCTGCTATCTTTTAGCACTGTTTAGGGTTTGTTTGAGTGTTATAAGCCTAGTACCTTCAAGAAGGAATGTTAGGAAGTGTATTCTAGAGTGCAGTGTGCAACTTACAAGCCGGAAACTCCAATTCATAAGGAGTTTATGGCCGTAAACTAGAGTTTACGGTCGTAAACACCTCCTTGGCCGTAAACTCATACCTATATATGAGTTTTACCTTCATTTCTAGTCATTTCTTACACATTCAAGCCTAGAAATCGGATTTCTCTCTCAACTATCATCAAGTTCTTCATTTGGATCTTCAAAAAGTAAGTGTTCCATCCTTTGATTAGTTGATACATGACTATATCTAGTATCACCATTTGATTTCATCCATGAAAATCATCTTTTTGGGTTAGATCTCCAAGAACACCAATAACACACACTAGTTCTTGGACTTTAAACACCCCCTTCAAGCTTCAAAACGTAAGTAATCTTTCATATACTAGTTATCCTATAGAAGCTCTTAGCATACATCCTTGAAAACAACCATTTCCCAACAACAATGAGAGTTTACGGCCATGGGCATCTCCCTTCGCCGTAAACCCTTGTAAAGGCTCATAGTTTGGCCATAAACTCTTCTTAAGGCTAGGAATGGGTCAAGACACACTCCCTTGATGCAGAAAAGGACCATAAAACACTCTTTGGCATATGTCTTCATGAGTGTACGGTCGTAATCTCATAGGGCCGTAAACCCCATGGTCGTAAACACATTGGGCCGTAAACATCATGGCCGTGAACTCCATGTGTGGCCGTAAACCCTCTTTATGTGCAATCACATGTGATTGTAACACTTCCATTCAAGTGTTTCCTAGTCCCTAATGTGTTTCTTTGCATGATTAGTTGTATAAACACTAAATATATCCATATCTGTGTCATTATATGCTAAATAGGATCCTTGTGTGCTCGAGTCTTCACTTGACACTTAGCAACCTATACCGATCTCACATTCGCATCACTCACATCAGGTGAGTTCATACCCCTTAATCTACCTTTTAAATGATTTTAAATGCTTTTATAGGGGGGGAATACAAGTTGAACATCATTGTTATTGAATCAATCGCATGTGATTAATAACTATCAAACAAATGAAATTCTTATACTTCAAGTTGTTTTATCAATCAAACTATTTCAAAACATTGTATCAAACTCCTTTACATACTAAATTCTTTATCAAACTCTTTTATATGCTACAGTCCTTATTAAACTCTTTTAAACTTATATATTGTCAAAATCATGTCCATACAGATATAGTTATATAAATAAGATTGGAAGGACTTAGGACTGATGATTTACTTTATTTCCTGTTCCTTGTTTGGTTGTGGACTTAGAGTATCCTGTTATTTGTCCGAGTGTCGTTTGAATCTTAGTTATATATTATGTATATGTGTGTAGATATAAAAGCTTTTACCTCAGTTCAACACCTTTAGGTAGCAAAGGTGTACAAACATACTCAGTTATTCAAACAACATTACTAGTAAACTATAATAGGTATAGTTTAGAGGTCTATTACTCACTATTTCTAGTACAAAGATACATACAAGAGTCAGTTCATACATAAGTCAGTTCAAACATACTATAATGAGAAACAAAGAGAAATATACTATATATTATACAAGAGAACAAACAATATACTAGTACAGAGGGAACATACTATACAAATACAAGAATACTATAACACTAATGTGAGTCACTACTTCATGGCATGGCAACCTACAGACGTGTCACGTTTTGTAACCAGAGTCTCCTGGAGGGAGAGCATGAATTTGTGTATAGATCTATACTGGACTGGCCATCCTACACCTTGCTGCTAGCTACAGTGGGACCTGCAGGTCTACGGGTGACGAATGTCATACCATTTCGACATCTTCGAGCGTCGTGTTTTTACTAGTCGATCAAGTATGGTTACAAGCTCATCACATTATACTTTAATTAACAATTGGTTTAAGGTAGCTAGTACAACAGTAGTTGCTATATACAATACTACAGTACTTCATTATTTTCCCATGTGCATTCACTTTGTGATCTTCTCACATAAACGGTAATGTAAACTATATTTTGACAATGATAGTTATACTTGGGAAAAACTCATACTTTTACAAAAGAACAAACATACAGAACAATCAAGTCTTGGTAGAAGACTACATTTCAGTAGAAAATATAGGAATTTCTAGGAGATACAAACATTTACATTAATCATTTACAAACATTTTCTTCAAACATATGCAAACAAATGAAACTAAAGTACTTATGAACTCACCAGCTTAAATGCTGATAAACTCTTTCAAAATAACTTGTATTCTCAGGTCACCAGTAGACAGGTACAGATGGACAGATTTTTGAGAATATGGAGCACATTCAAGACTCGTCAATATTTTGATTATTCATTTTTGGTGTCTTATATCACTAACTCAGAACACTTGTATTGAATTATACTATTAATGCAACGGATGATGTTGTTCCTTGTTTACTATTATGCATTGTTATGATACTGTACATGACGTCCTCCGCCCCAGAACCTTTCCAGCACTATAATAAATGGTTTCGTTAATAAACTACAAAGATGTATTAATGGTTATTAGGATCCCGTTGAGTGTCACATACAACAACTCGATGGTCTTCATTTCAAGTTCGTTGATTCGACGCTTGCACCCAACTGACGGTGAGTTCATACCCCTACGCTTTTATGATTTTTAAAGTTTTCAGGGGGGAATACAAGCCAAACACAAATGATTTTGTGAACCAAACCAAAAGGATTTCAACAAGTTTAAAACTTATGCAATTGATACAGTCAAACGATTCCCACATTTTATAAAACATTTAGATATTTTATCCCATTTGTATTATGCTGAGCATAAGGGACACTTTCAACTTGAAAACATAATTGCATAGTTTTCAGAACAATTCATAAACCAAGTACATAACATACATGCAAACTATAATAGGTATAGTTTGGAAATTTAATGTACAGTGTTACAAATTCAGAGCGTATACATTAACAAACATATAAACTATGACAGACTTAGTTTATGATAGACTATACTATCTTCCGAATAACAGGAGTACATCACTAAATAATTATCTAAGTATAATTATTTTTACTCTACAAGGCTTACATTCAGATTCAAGTACAATAGAACACAATACTACACGTAAACTAGTTAATACAAGGTTGTGAGACATCACTTCAATTGTACCCTTGAGGGTGCGGGTTAAATCCTATCATAGTATAACCAGAGTCTCCTAGAGGGAGAGCATGAGATTTGTGGATAGATCTATTCGGGATTGACTATCCTACACCTGAACTGCTAGCTACAGTTAGGCAAACATGTCTGGGGTGACAAATGTCATAACGTCCAACGCCTGAAGAACGTCGTAGAGGTCACTAGGTCATATCAAGCATGGTTATACGAACTCACAAGAGTATAAACTAACCTTTTGTTTACGAGATTTCATTCTTCAATAGTTTTATTTTCATCAATAGAACTACTATACACTACACTGGAGGATTCCAGGGAATACAATACATGGTTTTATTTTAAGTAATGAAGCTACTATACATACTGGTGGTAACCAGGGTTTTCAAACGAAACATTCTATACATTACTGGAGATAGCCAGGGTTTTCATACAAAAGGGTTTTCATTCAAAACAATGATATACAATAAAGCTGGAGGTAACCAGACATATGAACTAATACACTAGACACTACTACAGAAAAAAGTAATAAACATATATGTTAGAAAATATTGGATTTTCTTGGAAAGCACACAAACATTTTACAGATTCAATGACAGGTTTTCATTACAAAAACATGCTTATGAACTCACCAGATTTTATGCTGATACTCTCTTTTCAAAACCACTTGTATTCTCAGGAAATCAGTAGACAAGTACCTCGACAGACTTTTGAGAAGACGGAGCGCATAGAGTCTCGTCATTCTTTTTGCTACTTTTGATGTATAAAAATATGAAGCAAATAGATGTAAATACTTTTTATATATTCAATGTAATGTTTGTGTTTACTTTGATTACTATAATGCATTTTTTGTGATACTACATATGACGTCCTCCACCCCCGAACGCTTTCGTCGTTCCGGTTTGACAGATTATGATATATATATATATATATATATATATATATATATATATATATATATATATATATATATATATATATATATATATATATATATATGTATATATATATATATATATATATATATATATATAGGTGGAGTCTAGACCGACTGTTGAGTACAAGACATACTTGCTCTCCCTAGAGGTGAGTCTTCTCACTATACTTACCTAAGTGGTAATATTGTGTGACTGGAGTGTCTTGCATGAGTTATTGACCGCAGGGTCTTATGTGCTTATACTGAGTTATGTGATATATTATGCATTCTGTCTTTGTGATTTATGTTGTATATTATTATGTGCCTTATTGACTTAGGACCAGAGGGTCCAAACCGAGCTGTGAGACCGGAGGGTCCTCACTGAGATACAGGACGGGAGGGTCCAACCCGAGCTGTGAGACCGGAGGGTCCTCACTGAGACACATGACCGGAGGGTCCTTATTGAGATATAGCCATGAGAGGCTAATTATTTGTGTGTAGTATTTCGGGGAACTCACTAAGCTTTGTGCTTACAATGTTGTCAGAAATGTGTTTCAAGTACATACCAGGATCGCGGGAAGGCGCCGGCATGATTGTACACACCAACTTATTGATTTATGTTTTGAGGATCCTGGGATATAAGTCAAACAGTTTTTGTGATTGTGTTTTGATACAATTATGATTTGAGTATGATATGTAAAACCATGTTTTGTGTGAAATTAAAAATGAAAAATTAATTTGAAAATTTAGAGCGTTACATGTTAGTTTCAAAGCCTTGGTTTGAGGGATTCGGATGTACCCTCGGGTATCTCTGGACTCAAACTGAGGATTTGAGAAAATTTTCTAAACGAGCAAGAGATTTTAAGAGGAAACGAGATGGAGTGTGTACAATCAGCCAGAGCCCGAACGGTGATTTCCCAAAATACCCTTACTTGTTTATATTATGAGATGAGATACTTATAAGATATTAGAGATGCATGCTAGATGATAGGCTAGGTATTTCAGGAATTTAGAGCTAGAGTTGCATGATTCATGATGCCTTAGCCTAATGGGATGCTATTGATTGACATTATCTGTTATTTTCTCTATGTGTGTGCTGAGTAGGGGTACATGGAAGGAATCTTTTAGAGAGAGTTTTGAGTCAATGAGTAATCTAGGAGAGATACATAGATGTGCATTTGAGGAATCTACTGAGAGAGTAGTTTGATATCCGTGAGGATAGAGTACTTGTGAATTAGGATCCTAGGAGGAGGACTTGGGGCGACTATGGGTTGGTGTGGACGGTAGTATTGGGCACGTACTACTGAAAGCACCGAATCTGTATGCGACCCAAGTAAGAACCTTAGGATACTAAGGAGCATGTAGGGGTGGGTAATTGAGTGTGCGCTTTAGCCAGTCCCTGATGATGTGTGTGGTATGAACTAGTTTTAATCCTACTAACTTAGACACAGAAACAAACACACGAAAGGCAGTGTACCTATCGATTAGTAGCTTAGTTCAGGCAAGTAGGGTATCGAACACAGGGAACGGTAAACAATTAAGATTATTACTAATATTATCTAAATAAAACAAGTAAAAAGAAGGGTTTTTCTCTAGTTTTACAAGACTAGAAACTTAAGCAACTACTTAAACACTTAAACAAAGGACAATTAACAACTAAGGAGAAACAAAAGACAACTAGACTCAATCAATTTAAAGAGGCTTCCGTTTAGATTCGATTCACTTATTCCTATGGTTGATTTTGTAGCAAGTGCAATGGATTAATATGTCATTGGCTACCGATTTCTAATGTGATTAGGTTCATGTTTACTATTACTAATCCTTAGCAAACAAGTTAATTCAAACATTGATCAGTTGATTAAACTAACAAGTTTCCTAGTGTTTAGTTTGGATCAAGTAAAACTTGTAGTATTAGTTAACTAAATTTATCAATTCATTCAACTCATGTATGGTTGTTCATCAAACATGCTTACACATTAACTTACTTATTTTCTTGTTAATCCTAGGTTCATATTCACTAGTACTAGGCATATAATATTGTTTTCACAAAAACCATATGATACAAGCAATTAAGAAGATGTTCATGAAACTTAATAAACTTGATTATTAACAGAAAATAATTATTATCAACACATAAGGGTCTTTAACAAGCTTAACAAGACAATTCACCAAATCAAATTAATCCAAGCCATAAAATCAAACTATATTCATAAGTTTATCTAGTCTAAACAGAAGTAAAGAGTTTTTAGCTCATATCTACAGCAAATAACAAACTAAAAACAAAATATAATGATTGAAACATGGTTCATGCAAAAGATTAAGATAAAAGTAATGGTTATTTGTCTTTGATTTCTTCAAAATTGACTTCTAGGTTGAATTCTAGAAAACCACAGCTCTAATAACCCTTTTGGCCTCCAAAAATCGTCCAAAACTTCCAGAATTAGTCAGGGTTTCGAATGAAAGTGTTTCTATATATAAATTCTGAAAACAGAGCTAAATCGACGAGTTTTTTTGACCCAACTCGTTGAGTTGGTCATTAAAATCGCGTGTGCGGCAAGTCATTGTCAAGAATCACGAACTTTCTGATCAACTCGTCGAGTTGGTGGCCCACTCGTCGAGTCCATTTGGAATCAGCATTTTCTCAAAACACGAAAGTCTTCCGAAATTGTGTCTAGTTTTCAGAATATTTTGAATCTCATCAATCGAAGTTACGGTTCATGAGATATGGCCAAAAATCTGACGAGGGGTCAAGTTGTCCAGCAACATTCTTCTTTCTTCAAAATCCAAGATCCAAGCTTCCAATCGCCAATTCCGCCTCCTTTTCCTTCTGAGCATGTCTTTATTGGTGAAAATAAAATTTTAAAACTAATTACGCATCTTTTGTTCATTAAATGAGATAAAATCAACATAAAGTATTAAAATAATGCATGAATTTTTTAACTAAATATGTCCATATCACCTGATGATTTTTGTGTTTGTGTTTCAGAGAGACTATGGTGATTACCCGCAACAACCCCGGGGGTGGTTGTACTAGTAACAAAGAGATTTGCAGGATCATTGCTGAGGAGGTGGTTGCAGCTATCAGGGAGGCCATTCCAGAGATGTTTAGGTCTATTAAGACCATGTTGATTGAGACTTTTGATGAGCGATATGCTGCTGTCACAGAGGATGCTGCTGCCGCAGCCACCGCAGCCCTGGCAGCTGCGAGGCCACAGGGGGTTACTTGTTGTTGTTTCGAGAGTTCAGCAACACGAAGCCACCAGAGTTTTCAGGACCCAGGACCTGATTTCTACTTTGATATGGATCTCCGACATCGAGGGATGTTTATATACGTGTTCATGCCCGGACCACTTGAGAGTTCGGTTTGCACTGAACTAGCTTCGCTTGGGAGCGAAGGACTGATGGAAGTTGGTGACGACTGATTTTACCCCTGCAGACCAAGCTGCAGTGACTTGGGAGAGGTTTACCCAGTTATTCAGACAGAAGTATGTTCCCCATGTGGAAAGGGAACGATTGGCCCAGGAGTTTCTGTCTCTCAAGCAGAAGACAGAAACAGTGATAGAGATTACGAGGATGTTTCATGAGAGGGTGTTGTTCAGTCCTTAGCATGTGTCTACGAAGCCGGCACGTGTGAGCCGGTACTTGAGCATTTTGAGGAGAGATATTCAGGAGTTCGTGGCGAACTCGTGATATCGGACATTGGCTGAGTTACAGACCAATGCCAGGAAGAGAGAGAGATTGAGCCGGAGATTCAGAACAAAGAGGAGGGAGAGTCTCAGGGGAGAGACATGAGACCAGTATAGTCACAGTTGCCGACGAAGCGGGCTAAGCCCGCTGATACGAGAGCAGGAGGCCTGAAGGGCTGCACTTGTGGCAAGTACGGCAAGAGTCATGAGGGATCTTGCCGAGCAGGGATTTGCTACAAATGTGGCAAGGAGGGGCATATGGCGAAGGACAGCTCCAAGGGATTTTTGGTTTGCTTTCATTGCAACCAGACTGGCCACCACAAGGCCGAATGTCCTCAGCTCAGTCAGGGATCAGCCAAGGCTTCTGCTCCTGCTGCCTTGCATGTTACTGACGGCCGGCCGGGGAAGGCCGAGTCTCCAAAAGCTCGTGGGAGGGCATTCTAGCTGACTGCAGAGGAGGTCCGGGCAGCACCTGACGTTGTTGCTGGTACGTATCTCCTTATTCATGTTTTTTTAGATTTGTTTATGCTTATACTGTGTTTCATATAGGTACTTTTTTTGTGAATTTTGTGCCTGCCTTGGTGTTATTTGACTCAGGTGCGAGTCTATCTTTTGTGTCCTTATCCTTTAGTCATCACATTAGTGTTAGACGCGAGGCATTGAGTCGACCGCTGAGGGTTTCTATATCCGATGAGCATGCGGTTTTGGCAAATGATGTATTCCGGGGATATGTTTTAGAGATTTTCAGTGTTGAGTTCCCTATAGATATGGTGCCAATAGCGATGGGTGATGTTTGTGTCATAGTGGGCATGGGTTGGTTGAGCCGGTTTGGAGCCGTGATTGACTGTGAGCGTCAGATGGTGACCATACGAGATCCTAGTGGGGGAGTACTTACTATTTATGGCGAAGGAACTAGATCGGGATTAGCTTTCTGCTCTGCTGCCAGGGCAAGGCAGAGTCTACAGCAGGGATGCATGGGCTTTTTAGCGTTTATGATGGACACGCAGGTTGCCACTAAGAGGCCGATTTCTATTTTCGATGTTCTAGTAGTATGCGAGTTCCCGGATGTTTTCCTCGAGGAATTGCCAGCTATGCCTCCAGAGAGACAGGTGGAGTTTCAAATCGATCTGATTCTGGGGGCGGCACCTATTGCCAATGCACCTTATTGCCTTGCGCCGCCCAAGATGTAGGAGTTATCCTCGCAGCTCCAGGAGCTGCTGGGGAAGGGTTTCATTAGACCGAGTAGCTCACCGTGGGGAGCGCCGATCCTTTTTGTCAAGAAAAAAGATGGTTCACACTGGATGTGTATCGACTACCAGGAGTTGAACAAGCTGACGGTCAAGAACCGTTATCGATTACCGAGGATCGACAATTTGTTTGATCAGTTGTAAGAGGCATCTTGGTTTTCCAAGATTGATTTGAGATATGGGTATCATCAGATGAGAGACTATGAGGAGGATATCCAAAAGACGGCCTTTTAGACTCGTTATGGGCATTACGAGTTTGAGGTGATGCCTTTCAGGCTCAACAATGCACCAGCAGCATTCATGGACCTCATGAATCGGGTGTGCAGGCCCATGTTGGATCGGTCGGTGATTGTGTTCATCGATGACATTTTGGTGTATTCGAGGTCTAGGGACATCACGAGGAGCATCTTCGGGAGATTCTTGGAGTGTTTAGGATGGAGAGGCTTTATGCCAAATTCTCCAAGTGTGATTTCTGCTTACGAGAGGTCCAGTTTTTGGGACACCTCGTTAACCAGAATGGGATTTTGGTCTATTCGGCCAAGATTGAGGCAGTTATATGATGGGAGGTGCCGAGATCCCCGTCCGAGATCAGAATTTTTCTGGGTCTGGCAGGCTACTATCGGAGGTTTATCAGAGATTTCTCCAAGATTGTTGTTCCTCTCACCAGATTGACCAGGAAGGGTGTTAACTTTGCTTGGGGGGCTGAGCAGCAGGCATCATTTGAGACTCTTCGCTAGAGATTGTGCGAAGCTCCAGTGTTAGCCCTTCCGGAGGGACTAGAGGACTTTGTAGTCTACTGTGATGCATCCATATCGGGAATGGGTGTCGTGTTGATGCAGAGGGGGCACGTGATAGCATATGCGTCGAGGCAGCTGAAGCCTCACGAGACGAGGTATCCCACCCATGATTTAGAGTTAGGGCGGTGGTGTTCGCCCTCAAGATTTGGCACCACTATCTTTATGGTGTCCGATGTACCATATATACAGACCATAAGAGCCTGTAATGCCTTATGGATCATCCCAACCTGAATGTGAGACAGAGGAGGTGGTTGGATGTAGTGAAAGACTATGACTGTGAGATTTTGTATCACCCTGACAAGGCTAATGTGGTAGTCGATGCCGTGAGTCATAGAGGAACGAGTGCTCCGATCTAACACGTGTGTATGAGGATGACGGTGATAACTCTAGTCTTAGATACCATCCGAGAGTCCCAAGCGGTGGCCATGAGATTGGAGAATCGTAAGAGAGAGCGGGTGATCGGGTAGATTTCTGAGTTTGAGACTGATAGTCAGGGGCTTATGACCTTCCATGGGCGGATATGGGTGCCATATACGGGTGGGGCCCGACGGATTTTGATGGAGGAGGCCCATAGGTCGATATGCTTGATCTATCCTTGGGCGACCAAGATGTACGTGGACTTGAAAAAAGATTATTGTTGGCCCTGTATGAAGAGAGATGTGGCATAGGTGGTCGAGAGATGTTTGGCATGTCGTCAGGTTAAGGCAGAGCACCAACATCGCCATGGCCAGTTGTAGCATTTGGAGATTCCCCTGTGGAAGTGGGAACAAATTTCCATGGATTTTATTACCAAATTACCGAGGACTGGGCGGGGTGTCGATGCGATATGGGTGATTTTAGATCGGTTAACGAAGAGTGCTCACTTTCAGGCTATAAGTGAGAGCTCTTCTGTGGAGAAATTGGCCAAGGTCTATGTTCGAGAGGTGGTGGCACGGCATGCGGTGCCAACACCAATAATGTCAGATCGTGATGTGCATTTTACTTCCAGGTTCTGGAAGAAATTTCATGAGGAGTTGGGTACCCGACTATATTTCAGCACCGCATACTGTCACACCCCCAAACGAGAACGGCGAAAACGTTCGGGGGCGGAGGACGTCATGTAAGTATCACAACACATGCATTATAGTAATCAAAGTACAAACAACCATTCTATTAATAAGTATAAGTTTTACCTAAGTGTTTAAATATTACATATTCAAACATCAAAGTGGATATAGTAGAAGACAAGAGTCGCAGTACAGTACTAGGAAGTCTTCTCAAAAGCTTCAGGAGTGTACCTGTCTACTGGATTCCTGACAATACAAGTTATTTTGAAAGAGTAGATCAGCATTTAAGCTGGTGAGTTCATAAGTATTTTAGTTATATGAAGTATACTCTAAGTTCTTGGAAAAGTTAATTGGTTCCTCCAGAAAATCCTATATTTTCTGACGTGACAATATGATAACCATAATAGTTCTCTCTACAATTACTTAGTTTATACTAATCATATATAACCTAATATCGAACTGACAGTTAAATGGGTGAATCTGCCCTAAGCCCACAAGCAAACGAGGAACAGGAAGTAAGGTGGGAGTCACACATTTCACTGTCAGTCGGATATTAATTATGTATAACTTTGGTGTACAAACTAAGGAATTATAAAGTTAACCATTTAAGGTCCTTTATGTTATACTAATTTTAAGAGAACGAATGACAATGTTCCAGAAAATTCTATATTTTCTACTTTATAACTGATAAGTAGTTTTAATTCCATAAAACTGTTCCATATAAGTAATATTATACTTATAATAAGGTTTAACATAATTTTAACTATGTATAAAATTATAAGAAGGATTTCTTCCTTCTTTTTGATGAAAAGTGGTTTTAAATCCCATAAAATATCGTTCTGATAAGTAGTTTTAACCCCATAAAACCGTTCGGATAAGTAGTTTTAATCCCATAAAACCATTCCATTTTGAATTATGAAAAGTGAATACTACAGTAGTATTTCTTAAAAAGAATAAACTACTGGTGAATAACTACCCTAATATTATTCTGGTTAATTATGGTTTAAAATGTGATAAAGTTGTAATGTTGGACTAAAATGAACACGACGACCTACTGGTGTCGAAACTGAATATGTGACATTTGTCACCCCATGGCTAGTCTGCCTGACTGTAGCTAGCAATCGGGATGTGGGATTGTCAGTCCGGTATAGATCTATACACACAATGCCCGCTCTCGCTCCAGGAGACTCTGGTTACAAGAGTATAACATAGCAAGTATTGTTATGTCCTGAATACGTACCATCACATTTTACTTTGAATAAAGATCGAATTATATCCTTTTCTTGATAAAGTAGTTTAGATCTCGTATATTTATCTAGGAAAAATAGATTTTTCGTTTGTTTCATAAATTATACATATTATAATTTATACGTTCTATCTGATTAGCAGGATATATCCTGAAAGTATCCCTTTGCTAAGCATGAAAGAAAGGTAATGATACCGAATGAAGTAACCTTTTATATTCCCATATGTATAGTATATATATATATATATATATATATATATATATATATATATAATTAATTAAGAAGGAAATGACCTTCAGACAAATATCCTCACCTTAAACCACATCCAAACAAGGAAAAGGAGATAAGGCAACTCATTAGTCCTAAGCCCTTTAAGTCTTATTTATATACTTATACATATATGAACATGATTTTGACAATTACAATATGAAATAGTTTATAAAACCTTTTTCAAAGAGTTTAACAGTATTAAAAGAGGTTTAACAGTGTTTCAAAAAGAGTTTACATGACTTTAAAGATATAACATGACTTTAAGTCATTTTGGAAGTATTTGGTAATCCTTAAAAGCATAAGAAAATCCTTTGTGTAATAGATATCATATACAATTATTAACACAATTTAACAATTGTTTTGAACTTGTATTCCCCCCTTAAAAAGCGTTAAAAATCATTTGAAAGGGTAGATTAAAGGGGTATGAACTCACCTTATGTGGGTGATTCAATTGCAGATTCGAGTAAGGATGAGAAGTTCCACAAATGAAGTCCCGCGACACAAACGAGTCCTAAATGACATATATTGATACATATATGTACATAATTAGTGCAAAAACAACTAATTATGAAGGGAAACAACCTACGGGACTAAGTAACACTTGAAATGAAGTGTTATAATCACATGTGATTGCATCAAAGGGGTTTAACGCCACACAAAGGTGTGTACGGCCAACGTGTGTATGGCCATTGTGTGTACGGCCACATGGGTGTACGGACATGGAGTATATGGTCGTACACTAATGGAAGAGGTATGCTAAAATAGTGTTTTATGGTCCTATCTAGCTTCCACTAAGTGTTCATGATCCTATGTTGGGACATGAGGTGATTTTGAGGCCTAATCATGAACTAAACAAGGGTTTACGGCCATATGAGGTGTGTACGGCCGCACACCCTTGGTGTTCATGCATTAGATGAGGAATCAAGGCTTGGAATCATGAGTTTCACAAGCCTAACTAGTATATAGAAGAGAAACTCACCCTTTTGAAGGTTCCTAAGGAGTTCACGGCCCAAGAACAAGTAGGTGTTCTTGGTGTTCTTGGTGAAAGTGTTGACTACTTGAAGATCTATCCAAAAAGACGAATTTCATGGATGAAATCAAAGGGCGATACTAGATTAAGAAGGTTATCAACCAACAAATGTAAGAATCACTTACACTTTGGAAGATTTGCATGAAGAATCTTGATGATACTTGAGAGAGAATTGGATTTCTAGACTTAAAAGTGTGAAAAGTGCGAAAAAATGAAGGAATGACTTATATATAGGCATGGGTTCATGGCCACTTTGGGTGTACGGGCGTACACTCCTCTTGATGGAGTGTTTGGCCTGAATGCAACCCGACGAACCTAAGTTAACTCATTCTTACATTATGCTAAGATTAGAAACTCTCAATCAGACTTTTAATATGGCCAAAAGGTAACAGAAACAAGTCTGACTTTGGATTTGAAGTGAATTGACTTTACAATGCAGAATTTCGGGTTGTCACATCATCCCCCCGTTAAAGGGAATTTCGTCCCAAAATTAAAGTTCAAGCGATTATAGAAAGATTAAACGAAGAGATGAGGATACTTCAGTTTCATTTGGTCCTCGCACTCCCATCTGAATTCGGATCCTCGCTATGAACCTTAAGCGGACTCTCACTATCAGGATAGGGATCTGATTAATCCTATTGACTTCACTGTCTAGGATTTCTACGGATTCTTCCACGAAGTTGAGGCTCTCATCGATCTCGATTTTGTCGAGTGGGATTACAAGAGTCTCGTCGGACAAACAGGTTGAAAGATAAGGACGTGGAAGGTAGGGTGTATGCTATTGAATTCTCAAGGTAGTCAAGGTCTCGAGGTAGTCGAGGTCTATACGTTACTGGATCAATTCTAGTAAGAATCTCGAATGGTCCTATGTACTTTGGATTTAGCATTCCACGCCTTCCGAAGCGTATCATGCCCTTCCGGATTGAGACCTTCATATGACCAGGTCACCCACCTGGAATTTCAAGGGTTTTATCTTATGGAAAGTGTAGCTTTTCTGATTGACTCTGGAAACTTTACGTCACTTTCTCGACCAACGAAAGTGCCATCTAGAAATCGAACCTCTAGCTATGTGTCACCTAATCTAGTCCAGCACAGAGAGGATCTGCACTTACGACCACAGAGGTATCTAATGGAGCAACTTTAAATGCTAGCATGGTAAAAGATTCGACTAGTTGAAAAATGGGCATCCCTTGCTTTACCCAAGTCGATCTTATATGCTCTCAGCATGACTTCTAATGCTTAAATCGCTCTCTTATTATGTCTGTTGATTTAAGGATGGTAGGCTATATTCATGATAAGCCTAGTTCCCAGAGATTTCTGAAGTGACTGCCTGAACTGGGAGATGATTCTACTATCTCAAACGGAGACAACAGATATTGGAACACTATGCAGTATAACTAATCTCTTGGACACATGCTCTAATTAACCTCTCTATTTTGCCTATTTCTTTACAATGGCAGGAAGTGTGCGGACTTGGCTAATCAGTTGATGATCACCCAAAATGGTATCAATTCCACCTGTTGTCTTGTGTAACTTGATTATGAAGCCCATTATAATACGCTACCACTCCCACTCAGATATCTCCGATTGTTATAGTAAGCATGCGGGCTTTTGCTCAGAAGTTCATGAAAAGACTCATACTTGGCTTATCCATCATCACTTCATGTATACAAGTCGTATATAATTTAGATTTGACAAAACGTTCGGATGGGTGATTCTGCCCCAGGTCCACAACCAGACAAGGAACAAGAGATAGGGCGGAATCACACATCCTAAATCTTGTTAAGTCTAAATTATATACCACTCTCACGTATACACTTAGCAGCGATAGATTAACCTAATGAGTTCTTAGTCTCTATTCTTGAACTTGACCTACAGTATAATGATTTTCCTATGAGATCTATTGGGGTACTTCGGTGGTTACTGACTTCTAAGACTACTTTGGTGCTTTTCGTTTCAAGTTTCCTATCCACTGAGTAGGCTAGAAGGGCGTGGTACCCTTCGCATGGGTACTTCTGAAGTTTTGAAGTGAGAGGTGATATAAGGGTTTTCGTTATGGATTAGAAGAATTTCGTCTGACGGCTGATTAAGGAAAAAGTTCTTTTACACAGCATAAGAATTTTGCATGGTAACGACCAAGCCAAACCATGTCAGATGAAGATGTCAGAATTTCTTGACGAAATAGATATTAAGTCGATCTGGGAGAAATGATTATTAGGATGATGAACTATCCTATGTACATAAGTTTCCAGCACTTCCGGTTTTATTTTGTTATTACTGAAACGAATCCCCTTTTTGATTTGAAATTGGCGGGTACTACCAATACGAGGGTTCTGATTATTTGAAATTATGAACTTTCATGAAATGATCCTTACTAGGTCTCTCTATAATCGCTTGGTGTATACAAGTCATGTATAATTAAGATTGGTAAGACCTTTGACTGAGCAACCCTGCCCTAAATCCACAACCAAACAAGGAACAGGAAATGAGGCGGGATCACTCACTCTAAGTCTACAAATCTTACTTATAAATGACTCTAATGTATACACTAAGCCATCATAGCTTACCTGTTAGGGTTTCAAATTTTATATGAGTGTTGTGATTTGGTTCGAACGAGAGAGTAAAATTAATTATTGGGGTTTGGAAGCGTACCAAAATATAGTAGGATTCTTTGATGCTTCCCCATTCTCTGGGGTCAAACTCCTCCTGCTCCCCCGTCGTTCTTCTCTATTGGACAGTCCCTATTAAAATGTCCTATTTCACCACAAAGGTGACATATTGGAATGGTTCCAACATTGGTAGTTGAAGTGATGAACTCGACTGGGGTCCTACAGATGCGAGCGGTGTGTCCCTTCATATTGCATCTAATGTAATGCACCACTCGGCAGACTCCATGATGATGGTAGTTGCATTTGCTGTAGTATGGGAGGTTTCCCAAGTATGGTGTGGTCGAGGTTGGAATAGCAGGGCTGATGGGGGTATTGAATTCCCCAGTTTGTTGCCTTTCAGTAGGTCCTTGAGTTGAACAACTCCCTTTCTCGATCTCGAACTTTCGTTTCAGGATATTAGGTTTGAAGTCCGGAGTGTCTTTATAAGTAGGCACTTGTTGCTGAAACTGGTTATCACCACGATCGAGATTGCTAATTACATTTCCACTAACATTTGTATTGTTAGAATTAAGGTGAGCCATGACAAGTGCTACGGCTGCTGTGACTGCAGCTTGAAACGTAGTTGAATCTATCTGAAGGATTGGGGTTTACTGGTGGGTTGGCTACGTTTCTTCGGAGGCATGATTCTGCAACACGATAAGAAAATGAGTTTGTGAGCAACAATGGTTGCCTCTAGATGTATTCTAAACATTTATATATACATATAAATTTTTCGTTTTGTTATCCGTTTCTCAATGGTTCAACCTGCAGTTCTAGTAAGAGTAGAAGTAAGTTTCTAGAATGGTTAGAAACCGAGTGCCATCCGAACTAAGTTACCTTCTATTGGTGGATATCGTTTTCCATCTTTCGAAAAGATTTGAAAACAATTCATAATAAAGTCTACATAAAATAGACTTATGAATTTGAAAAGTAATCACTCTCAATTGAGATTTTTGTGATCCAATTTATTGTTATTAGTTGTGACAAGAAAAGACGGTAAGCTCAAAAACCTAATGTGAGTAATGTAATCACTAACTCACTCGGTTGTATTAATTTATTAGTTATTAATGAGATGAAAAGGCGCTCAAACACTTCACATGAATTACGTGTGATTTTCCTCTGTTCTCTGATCTATTCTGGACGGTAATGATTTGTTCTCTCCTGGTATCTATATGGTGTCCTTCTCTTTCATAGGTATATTGAATTCCTATGCCTTCTTACTTCCGATTCTTACACTAATCCCTATTACTTCGTAATGAAGAGTTCGAATCCCAGAAATTCATGCGAACCTCTCATTGGTGTCCTTAATAGGGTAGGGGCACTAAATGATTTCTATAGTTTCTTTACTTCTCATCTATTTCTTCTTAGAATTCTCCTAATGTAACTCTGTTGGATTCTCCTTGACTCTTCTATTGGTTGCTGGAGTAACTACATCTATCTAGGGGTTTATACGAGAATGGGAATGTCTAAAGAATCTATGAGAAAATTTAATTTTTTACGAAGGTGATCCCTTCCAATCCTTCTATAATCACATAGTGTGTACCGATTATATATAATCCAGATCAAATAGACCTTTGAATAAGTAATCCTACTCTAAAACCACATCCAAACAAGGAAAAGGAAGTAGAGTGAAAATCAGATATTCTAAGTCTATAAAATCTCAACTATCTATAACCTTAACGTATCCACTTAGTAATTATAGACTTACCAGAAAAGATCTTTTAAAATTTCCCAAAAGTTTATTTATGGTATTTAAAATACTTCTATAGTATTTTAATTATATGATTGATTCTTGAACTTCTATATATAGGAAGTTTATAAGTTTTCAGTTTTATTGTTATAGCATCCTAAAATACTCCTATAGTATTTTAACCTTTATGTTTGGTTCTAGAATTCTTCTGGTACCTAGGTTAGTTTTAGACTTGTTGCAACACTATAATCTCTCCCAAACACATGTTGGTCATATCTCAAATGAATATAGTTGATCAGGCTATATTGATCCCATATATGATTACATAACTGTCCAGGTTTAACTGCAATGTCCAACATCCAAATACTTTTGTTTTGTTCTTCTTGTGATACTCATTCTAGTATATATATTCTGCATGTACTTATACTTTTATAAAATATTGTTATATTTTAAAGTATAATTCTTGGTCAGAGTGTTTTTATCCCAATGTGTTTATAGTTGTATATCTTTTATGACTGATATACTGAGTTCACTATAAACAATGCTCTGATAGCAATCTGTCACACCCCCAAACCAGAACGGTGGAAACGTTCGGGGGCGGAGAACGTCATGTAAGTATCACAACACATGCATTATAGTAATCAAAGTACAAAAAACCATTATATTAATAAGTATAAGTTTTACATAAGTGTTTAAACATTACATATTCAAACATCAAAGTAGATACAGTAGAAGACAAGAGTCGCAGTACAGTACTAGGCAGTCTTCTCAAAAGCTTCGGGAGTGTACCTGTCTACTGGATTCCTGAGAATACAAGTTATTTTGAAAAAGTAGATCACCATTTAAGCTGGTGAGTTCATAAGTATTTTAGTTATATGAAGTATACTCTAAGTTCTTGGGAAAGTTAACTGGTTCCTCTAGAAAATCCTATATTTTCTGACGTGACAATATGATAACCATAATACTTCTCTCTACAATTACTTAGTTTATACTAATCATATATAACCTAATATCGAACTGACAGTTAAATGGGTGAATCTTCCCTAAGCCCACAACCAAACGAGGAACAGGAAGTAAGGTGGGAGTCACACATTTCACTGTCAGTCGGATATTAATTATGTATAACTTTGGTGTATAAACTAAGGAATTATAAAGTTAACCATTTAAGGTCATTTATGTTATACTAATTTTAAGAGAACGAATGACGATGTTCCAGAAAATTCTATATTTTCTGCTTTATAACTGATAAGTAGTTTTAATTCCATAAAATGTTCCATATAAGTAATATTATACTTATAATAAGGTTTAACATAATTTTAACTATGTATAAAATTATAAGAAGGATTTCTTCCTTCTTTTTGATGAAAAGTGGTTTTAAATGCCATAAAATATCGTTCTGATAAGTAGTTTTAACCCCATAAAACCGTTCGGATAAGTAGTTTTAATCCCATAAAACCATTCCATTTTGAATTATGAAAAGTGAATACTACAGTAGTATTTCTTAAAAAGAATAAACTACTGGTGAATAACTACCCTAATATTATTCTGGTTAATTATGGTTTAAAATGTGATAAACTTGTAACCATGCTGGACTAGAATGAACTCGACGACCTACTGGTGTCGAAACTGAATATGTGACATTTGTTACCCCATGGTTGGTCTGTCTGACTGTAGCTAGCAGTCGGGATGTGGGATTGTCAGTCCCGTATAGATCTATACATACAATGCCCGCTCTCCCTCCAGGAGACTCTGGTTACAAGAGTATAACATAGCAAGTATTGCTATGTCCTGAATACGTACCATCACATTTTACTTTGAATAAAGATCGAATTATATCCTTTTCTTGATAAAGTAGTTTAGGTATCGTATATTTATCTAGGAAAAATAGATTTCTTGTTTGTTTCATAAATTATACCTATTATAATTTATACGTTCTATCTGATTAGCATGATCTATTCTGAAAGTAAACCTTTGCTCAACATGATACAAAGGTAATGATAACGAATGAAGTAACCTTTTATATTCCCATATGTATAATTTATATAATTAAGAAGGAAATGTCCTTCGGACAAATATCCTCACCTTAAACCACATCCAAACAAGGAAAAGGAGATAAGGCAACTCATTAGTCCTAAGCCCTTTAAGTCTTATTTATATACTTATACATATATGAACATGATTTTGACAATTACAATATGAAATAGTTTATAAAACCTTTTTCAAAGAGTTTAACAGTATTAAAAGAGTTTTAACAGTGTTTCAAAAAGATTTTACATGACTTTAAAGATATAACAAGACTTTAATTCATTTTGGAAGTATTTGGTAATCCTGAAAAGCATAAGAAAATCCTTTGTGTAATAGATATAATATACAATTATTAACAAAATTTAACAATTGTTTTGAACTTGTATTCCCCCCCCCCCCCTTAAAAAGCGTTAAAAATCATTTGAAAGGGTAGATTAAAAGGGTATGAACTCACCTTATGTGGGTGATTCAATTGCAGATTCGAGTAAGGATGAGAAGTTCCACGAATGAAGTCCCGCGACACAAATGAGTCCTAAATGACATATATTGATACATATATGTATATAATTAGTGTAAAAACAACTAATTATGAAGGGAAACAACCTAAGGGACTAAGGAACACTTGAAATGAAGTGTTACAATCACATGTGATTGCATCAAAGGGGTTTAAGGCCACACAAAGGTGTGTACGGACAATGTGTGTATGGACATTGTGTGTACGGCCACATGGGTGTACGGCCATGGAGTGTACGGTCGTACACTCATGGAAGAGGTATGCTAAAATGGTGTTTTATGGTCCTATCTAGCTTCCACTAAGTGTTCATGATCCTATGTTGGGACATGAGGTGAGTTTGAGGCCTAATCATGAACTAAACAAGGGTTTACGGCCATATGAGGTGTGTACAGCCGTACACCCTTGGTTTTCATGCATTAGATGAGCAATCAAGGCTAGGAATCATGAGTTTCTCAAACCTAACTAGTAGATAGAAGAGAAACTCACCCTTTTGAAGGTTCCTAAGGAGTTCACGGCCCAAGAACAAGTAGGTGTTCTTGGTGTTCTTGGTGAAAGTGTTGAATACTTGAAGATCTATCCAAAAAGACAAATTTCATGGATGAAATCAAAGGGTGATACTAGATTAAGAAGGTTATCAACCAACAAATGGAAGAATCACTTACACTTTGGAAGATTTGGATGAAGAATCTTGATGATACTTGAGAGAGAATTGGATTTCTAGACTTGAAAGTGTAAAAAGTGTGAAAAAAAATGAAGGAATGACTTATATATAGGCATGGGTTCACGGCCACTTTGGGTGTACGGTCGTACACTCATGTGTACGGCGGTACACTCCTCTTGATGGAGTGTTTGGACCGAATGCAACCCGATTAACCTAAGTTAACTCATTCTTACATTACGCTAAGATTAGAAACTCTCAACCAGACTTTTAATATGGACAAAGGGTAATAGAAACAAGTCTGACTTTGGATTTGAAGTGAATTGACTTTACAATGCAGAATTTCGGGTTGTCACACATACCACCCTAGACAGAGGGGTAGAGCGAGCGAACGATTCAGACGCTGAAGGACATGTTGCGCGCCTGTTTTATGGACTTCGGTGGGAGTTGGGACTCCTACCTGCCCTTGGCTGAGTTTTCATACAACAACAGCCATCACTCAAGTATTAGTGTGACAACCTGAAATTTCTATCTTCTACAGTCATTCAATACAATCACAGTCAGACTCGTTTCTGCTATCTTTTAGCATTGTTTAGGGTCTGTTTGAGTGTTCTAAGCCTAGTACATTCAAGGTTTGGGTTTAGGGATGAGTTAACTTAGGTTCATCGGGTTGCATTCGGGCCAAACACTCCATCAAGAGGAGTGTACGGTCGTACACATGAGTGTACGGCCGTAAACATGAGTGTACGGGCGTACACCCAAGGTGGTCGTGAACCCAAACCTATATATATGCTTTTCCCTCATTCTTTCACACTTTCTCACACTCTCACCTCAAGAAAACCGATTCTCTCTCAATTATCATCAAGTTCTACACCCTAGATCAAAGATGTAAGTATTCCTTCCATTGATTAGTTGATACATGGCTTTATCTAGTAAAGATCCATGTTTTCATCCATGAAATTTCATTTTTGATTAGATCTTCATCTTTCACCAACAACACACACTAGTTCTTGGGCCGTGAACCCTCATCAAGCTTCCAAGTCGTGAGTAACGGCTTCCTATGCTTGTTATCTATTAAAAACACTTGTTATTCATCTTAAAATCGACCATCTTAGCAAGAACATGAAGGGTGTACGGCCGTACACACCTCATATGGCCGTAAACCCTTGTTTAATGCATGTATAGGCCTCAAAATCACCTCATGTCTCAACATAAGATCATGAACACTTAAGGGATGCTAGATAGGGCCATAAGCACCCTTTTTTGCATACTTCTTCCATGAGTGTACGGTTGTACACTCCATGGCCGTATACTCCATGGTCGTACACTACATAGGCTGTACACACCTTGACCGTACACACCCTTGTGTGGCCGTAAACCCCTTTGATGCAATCACATTTGATTGTAACACTTCAATCTAAGTGTTTCCTAGTCCCTAAGGTGATTTCATTGCATGATTAGTTGTATATACACTAATCTTATCCATATATGTATCATTATATGCTAATAGGATCCGTTTGTGTTCAAGACTTCACTTGACACTTAGCATCCTACCTGGACCTTTCACTCGAATCACTCACTACAGGTGATTTCATACCCCGTATTTTCATAGTTTTTATTGTTTTAAGGGGGGGAATACAAGTCAAGCACAAAGATTTTGTGTTATAAACAAATGGTTTCAAATATCTTCTCAAAATGGATTTCAGTTATCATCAAATCAAATGGTTTTCAATGATTGTATCAAAATGACATCAAGTCACCAAAATGAATTTCAAAATATCAAACTTCTTTTAATGTTTTTATAAACTTATATTTCTCCCAGAAATCATACTTGTATATATATATTTATATAAATAAGATTTAAAAGAATTAGGACTGATAACCCACTTTGGTTCCTTTTCCATGTTTGGATGTGGGATTATAAGTAACAGTTATTTGTCCGAGTGTCATTTAAATTTTACTTATATATACATTTGTATATGTATACAAGTATAAAAGTTAGTTCATTAAGTTCAATTACCCTTTGTAACATGTTGAGCAAGGGGTTACATTCATGAATACTCAGTATCAATTCAGAATGTACATATAAATTATAATAGGTATAATTTATGATTCACATAACATTAATTCACGATTCAAGTATAATAAAGTACATAGTTTTACAAGAACAAAGGTTTGATTCAAAACTATTCAAGTGTATACATCTTTCTGATACATGTTAAAAATACTAATTCAAGTACATACTATCAATCATTTATTTCAGAATGATTGGTTTTTCATAACTATTATACATGTAACGTTTATATGCTTTTTATGAGTCATTTGATACATGTTGTTTAATTCATTTAAATAATATAGTTAAAGTCCTAACATTATATCCAGAATCTCGAGTCGGGGATCGAAACAATGTGTGTATAGATCTATATTGGGACTGACAACCCCGCACTCGGACTGCTAACTACAGTCAGGCATACACGCCTATGAGTGACAGTTGTTATCAACAGCTTTCAACGCATTCATAGCGTTAGGTCAGGCCATCTAGTCAGTATGGTTATAATAACTCATATAAAAGATATTAACAATACGTTAGTGTATAATTAATCAAACTTAAGTACATTTTCAAAGTACTAGTTTACAAGATACAAAATTTCAGTATTACATTACAGTTTACAATAACAGTTGATGAAACCAGGCACACTCTCGGATACAATTTTAAAAAAAGGAATACAAATACAGAACGTTGGTTTACAAACAGAATAGTTTTATGTAATTAAAACTACTTTTCATATACAACAGAAAATATAGGATTTTCTGGAACAGTTTACATATTCAAGAAACAGAAAATATTCTTTCAAACATAAATACTTATGCACTCACTCAACTTTATGTTGATACTCTCTTTTCAAATTACTTGTATTCTCAGGGAACCAGTAGACAGGTACTCCCCGTGCTTTTGAGAAGATGGAGCTATTATTGTCTTGTCTTCTTCTTTTGTATAACTATTTGGTTTCAGTATACAATGATGAAACACATGTAAATACTTATACTTTTTAAATACAGTGGTTGTTTGTACTCTGATTACTATAATGCATGTGTTGTGATACTACAAATGAAGTCCTCCACCCCCGGACGTTTCCGCCGTCTGGTTTGGGGGTGTGACAGATTGGTATCAGAGCATTGTTTATAGTGTACTCGGTATATCAATCCATAAAAGATATACAAACTATAAATGCATTTGGGACTGAGAGCTCTGACTAAAAGTATACTTTTTAGACATTTAAGTATTTTTACAAGAAGTATACTAACACTCATACCTACAAGTACAGTATCACAGTCATAAGAACTTAAAAGTATTTGGAAGTTGGACATTAGAGTCAAACCTGAGCAGTTATGTAATCATATCTGAGATTAATATAGCCTAATCAACTATATTGATTTGAGATATGACCAACATGTGTTTGGGAGTGATAGTGGTGTTGCGACATGTCTAAAACTTACCAACCATACATATTCAGAAGAACTCTAGAACAGAACTTAAAGATTAAAATACTATAGGAGTATTTTAGACACTATGTACTAATAACAAACATGTGAAAACAATAGAACAACTGAGGGTAGAACTATAAATATTAAGGGTATATTACAGTTATATATAATTAAAGCTATATAGACTTAGAATATGTGATCTAGCTTCATTTCTTGTTCCTTGTTTGGTTGTGGATTTAGATCCGGATCATTTAATCGAAGGTCGATTATACCCAAGTTATATATAATTAGTATACACTTTATAGTTATAGTAATACCTATAACAAGTCATAAAGAATACATTACTTTTTAACTGTAAGTCTCTCTCGTAGAAACTTGTATCCTTAATCTATTGTTACTAACTATATTATATATCTCTTATCCCTATTCTCGCTTAGATAACAATGGCTGGATTTCATTTACCCGGAGACCCATACTTTCCTAATCAAGGACAAGATGCAGAGGCAGAAGATAATCATGTAATTCCATTAGATGATGACTTCGTAGAGAACTTCCCGGAGAATTCTGACTCTGAGCCAGAGGTCAATGATTTACCCTTAGTAGCTCCAATCCCAAATCATAACCCTCATCCAACTTTTCAAGGTCTGACGCCTCTGTGGGCGGAAAGCTTGGAAACATGGAGTCAAGAGCAGGGTCAACCTATGCCATACAACGGAGACAGAAGCTTCTACAACCTGAGCGAAGGAGGCTCGGCAGACAGAGTCCTGCCAATTCTGGTCCGCAGGGTTGCTCGAAATGAAATACAAGGTAGGAAAGCCATCAACCGAATCACGGAAGATGATGCCAATGCAGGTGTTAATACAGTTCGTATTCGTCTTCTTCAAGATGCTCGTGACAGAGCAATGAGAGACAATGAAGCCTTATTGCAAGAGTTAGCTGTAACTCGAGCTGAAGTCATAGAGCTCCGAGCACGTCTGACAGTATATAAAAGACATCTGCTTGGTGTGGAGCGTCAGCTGGCTGAGTTGAGGTTTCGTTCAAGTGATACCTGTCGCCAGTAGGAGATGCTCTACTCGTTCTCTATTCACTCTTTTGATTATAGTTAAAGTCTACGAATATGTTCTAGCGTTATTTTTCATGTTTTTCAGTAAGACCACAAAAATTTTATTTTTGGTAGGTCTGTATGATGTCAATGTTTTTCCCATAATTTGGTATATTGTAGACCTGTTTAGGGTCAAGTTTTCCAGACTTTATGTATTCAATATACCAATTTAATCGACATGCATTTTCATACTCTTTGAAAAATAACCACTCAATTTCATATCATCCTGTTACAAGTTGTACATGTTGTAGACTTCTATTTCCAATTCATTACAAGGATCATGTTAAACTAAATGTTTTAGTTCAGAGATATCAAAATTCATATTCACTCTTGATATCTTACCATCTTTGTATCTTTTAACTTTTATAGAAAAAGATGCCTCCTCGTAGAAATCCAAGACGTAACACTGTTAATGAAGCACCGGCGCCACCTCCGCCACCACCTCCTCAATTCGACGCTGCTATGTTCCAAGCGGAGGTCACGGCGGCTGTAGCTGCCATGTCTCATATAAATACTCCTGGTGCTAGTGGGTCGGGAGTTGGTGCACATCCTTCTAACCATGGCGAGAGTCATGGGCACTCGCGAGAGTGCACTTATAAAGAATTTTCGAATGCCAAACCTAGGACCTTTAATGGGACTGGAGGAGTTATGGCATTAAGACAGTGGATTGAAAAGACAGAAGCAATTTTCGAAATCTGTTCCTGTCCAGAGAGCAGCAAAGTCATATTCGCTGCTTGTACCTTTTCGGATAGAGCTTTAACGTGGTGGAATGGCCATGTTAAGTCACTGACTCTGGTAGTGGCTAACTCGATAAGCTGGGAGAACTTAAAAGCCATGCTAATGCGGGAATACTGTCTGCGAAGGGAAGTTCAGAAACATGAGCAAGAGCTCTGGGGTCTTACGATGGTTGGTTCTGACATATCAACCTATACCAGTAGATTTTGTGATCTGGCAATTCTTTGTATGGATATGGTTGCTCTGGAGAGCAAAAAGATTGAGAGATATATGTGGGGACTGTCACCCCAAATTCAGTCGAGTGTTTTAGCTTCAAGGCCTGTTACTTTTGACAGCGCCAAAGAGCTGGCACAATCTCTTATTGACCACGGAGTCCGTCAAAACTCAGTGGTTGCTGCACCAGAACAACTGAAGGGAAACAACAACAACAACAATAACAACAACAATAACAACAACAACAGCAAGAAGAAGGGTTGGAACAAGATGAAGGGAAAGTCTTCATAGGAATCCTCAAAGAAGCAACAACTAGTTGCAGTCAATGCTACTACTGTACCTGCTGCTGTTCCTGCTAACCCTGCACCAGCTAAGCCTTATGCTGGTAATCTCCCCAAGTGCAACAAGTGCAATTTTCACCATAACGGAAATTGCCGGGAAATATAGTGTCGTAACTGCAACAGAAAAGGGCATACTGCTCGATTCTGTAGATCACCACCCCAACCACTTAACCAAGTGCATGCCGCTGGAGTAGGTCAAGCATGCTACCAATGTGGTGAGGTGGGGCATTTCAAGAGAGATTGTCCAAAAGCTGGAAATGTCGGTGGAGTTGGGAGAATTTTGGCTTTGGGTCATGAAGAAGCGGTAGCAGACCCTGCAGTGGTCACGAGTATGTTTCTTCTCAACAACACTTATGCATGAATTATATTTGATTGTGGTGCTGAGAAGAGCTTTGCGAGCCATAATTTCAAACACTTGCTAAATCAAAACTCCCAACCACTAAAAGAAACCTTCACAGTTGAAATGGCTAATGGGAAATCCGAATCCACCAACGATATATTCATAGGATGTACTCTTACCTTGAATAACATTTCTTTCCCAATAAACCTTATGCCGGTCTCTATCAAAAGTTTCGACGTCATAATAGATATGGATTGGTTGTGTCCTAACCATGCTGACATCCTATGCTATGAAAGAGCAATTCGTCTGAACTTGCCAACTAAGGAAACTCTTGTTATTGACGGCGATAAACCCGAAACGAACCTCCAGATCATTTCTTGCATAAAGGTACAGAATTACCTTCGTAAAGAGTATTGTGCTTTCTTAGCTCACGTGGTAGACAAAAAGCAAGAAGTGAAAGATATCGCTAACATTCCTGAAGTCTGCAACTTTCCCGACATTTTTCCCGATGATCTTCCAGGAGTGCCTCCCGAACGGCAAGTCGAATTCAGAATCGACTTAATCCCTGGGGCTACCCCTGTAGCCAAATCCCCCTATCATCTTGCACCTTCTGAAATGCATGAATTATCCAGCCAGCTTAACGAACTCCTTAGCAAAGGTTTCATAAGACCAAGCTTCTCACCCTGGGGAGCACCGGTTTTATTCGTGAAGAAGAAGGATGGATCATTATGTATGTGCATAGACTACCACGAGCTGAATAAACTTACCATCAAGAACCGATATCCTCTGCCTCGCAATGACGATCTGTTCGATCAACTTCAAGGTGCGAGCTACTTCTCAAAAATAGAATTAAGATCCGCGTATTACAGGTTACGGATTTTGGAGGATGACATTCCCAAAACCGCATTCAGAACTCGTTATGGTCATTACGAGTTCGTAGTGATGCCATTCGGATTGACGAATGCACCTGCTATGTTCATGGATCTAATGAATAGAGTGTGTCGTCCATTCCTGGACAAATTCGTCATAGTCTTCATTGACAACATCCTTATCTACTCAAGAAGTGGAGAGGAAGATGGCCAACATCTTCGTCAAGTATTGCAAACTCTTAGATCAGAGAAACTCTATGCGAAGTTTTCAAAGTGTGAATTTTGGATCAGGAAGGTTGATTTCCTAGGTCATGTGGTCAGTTCAGAAGGAATACACGTCGACCCTTCCAAAATAAAGGCAATTGAAAACTGGTCAGCACCCAAAACACCTACAGAAATCCGTCAATTCTTAGGTCTTGCTGGCTACTATCGTAGATTCATCCAGAATTTCTCTCGAATAGCTAAGCCTCTTACCACCCTGACGCAAAAGGGTGTAACTTTTAGCTGTGGAGAAAAGAAAGAAACAGTGTTCCAAACGCTGAAACGAGCCTTGTGTAGTGCACCAATCATGTCTCTTCCTGAAGGGACAGAGGATTTCGTAGTGTACTGTGATGCTTCTAATCAAGGGCTTGGATGTGTTCTTATGCAAAGAGGAAAAGTTATATCCTATGCCTCAAGACAGATAAAGACACATGAAGTCAACTATACAACACATGACCTTGAACTAGGAGCAGTGGTATTTGCTCTGAAGATCTGGAGACATTACTTATATGGCACGAAATGCACAGTATTCACGGACCATAAAAGTCTCCAGCATATCTTCAATCAAAAAGAGCTAAACATGAGACAACGACGATGGGTGGAGCTACTGAATGACTATGATTGTGAGATTCTTTATCACCCTGGTAAAGCTAACGTGGTAGCTGATGCCCTTAGCAGAAAAGAATACTCGGGACGCCGAGTAAAGTCGTTGACCATGACAATCCATTCACATCTGTCCACACATATCAGAGAGGCTCAACTCGAGGCCTTAAAACCTGAAAATGTGGCAGGTGAAACCTTGAGAGGAATGGATAAAAACTTCAAAGTTAGGGATGATGGAGTTTATTGTTTCATGAACCGGATCTGGACACCAAAGTTTGGTGGTTACAGAGACGTGGTTATGAACGAAGCATACAAAACCCGATACTCCATTCATCCAGGTTCAGACAAGATGTATCTGGACCTCAAAAAACTATACTGGTGGCCAAACATGAAGGCCGAAATCGCTACCTCTATGGGCAAGTGCCTTACTTGCGCCAAAGTCAAGGTAGAATACCAGAAACCTTCAGGTTTATTGCAACAACCCGAAATCCCTGAATGGAAGTGGGAGCGGATTACAATGGATTTCATAACCAAGTTACCCAAGACATCGGGTGGCTATGATACTATTTGGGTAATCGTCGATAGATTAACCAAATCCACACACTTCTTACCAATCAAAGAGACCGACAAGATGGAGAAGCTAACAAGAACTTACCTCAAGGAAATCGTAAGACTGCATGGTGTGCCAATATCTATTATTTCTGACCGAGATAGTAGATTCACTTCTCGTTTCTGGCAGTCTTTAATAAAATCTTTGGGAACTAGTCTAGACATGAGTACAGCCTACCATCCACAAACTGACGGGCAAAGTGAGAGGACGATTCAAACTCTAGAAGATATGTTGCGAGCTTGCGTGATAGACTTTGGAAAGGCATGGGATACTCATTTACCCCTTGTCGAATTCTTGTACAATAACAGTTATCACACTATCATAAAGGTTGCTCCTTTCGAAGCTCTCTATGGCCGCAAGTGCAGATCACCTCTATGCTGGGCTGAAGTGGGTGACACGCAGCTAGCTAGAAGTCAAGTTCCTGACGGTACTCTCACTGGTCCGGAAATCATTCGCGAAACTACGGAGAAAATCGTACAAATCCGGGAGCGACTTAAAGCTTCCAGAGATAGACAGAAAAGCTACGCTGACAAAAGAAGAAAACCTTTGGAGTTCCAAGTTGGTGACCACTTCATGTTGAAAGTCTCACCCTGGAAGGGCATGATACGCTTTGGAAAGCGTGACAAGTAGAATCCAAGGTACATAGGACCATTCGAGATTCTTGCTAGAATCAGTCCAGTAGCTTACAAACTCCGACTACCTCAAGAACTAAGTAACATACATCCTGTTTTCCACGTCTCGAACTTGAAAAAGTGACTGTCCGACGAGACTCTTGTAATTCTACTCGACGAAATCAAGATCGACAAGAGCCTCAACTTTGTGGAATAACCAGTAGAGATCATGGACCGAGAGGTCAAGCAAACAAAGCAAAGCCATATTCCTATAGTGAAGGTTCGCTGGAATGCCAAGCGGGGACCTGAATTCACTTGGGAGCGCGAGGATCAAATGAAACTGAAATATCCTCATCTTTTTGCTTAGTTATTTGTAATTGCTTAATTGCTTAAACTCTAATTTCGAATTCTCTCTAACGGGGGGATAATGTGACAACCCGAAATTTCTATCTTGTACAGTCATTCAATTCAATCACAGTTAGACTCGTTTCTGCTATCTTTTAGCATTGTTTAGGGTCTGTTTGAGTGTTCTAAGCCTAGTACATTCAAGGTTTGGGTTTAGGGATGAGTTAACTTAGGTTCATCGGGTTGCATTCGGGCCAAACACTCCATCAAGAGGAGTGTACGGCCGTACACATGAGTGTACGGCCGTACACCCAAGGTGGCCGTGAACCCAAACCTATATATATGTTTTTCCCTCATTCTTTCACACTTTCTCACACTCTCACCTCAAGAAAACCAATTCTCTCTCAACTATCATCAAGTTCTACACCCTAGATCAAAGATGTAAGTATTCATTCCATTGATTAGTTGATACATGGCTTTATCTAGTAAAGATCCATGTTTTCATCCATGAAATTTCATCTTTGATTAGATCTTCATCTTTCCCCAAAGAACACACACTAGTTCTTGGGCCGTGAACCCTCATCAAGCTTCCAAGTCATGAGTAACTGCTTCCTATGCTTGTTATCTATTAAAAATACTTGTTATTCATCTTAAAATCGACCATCTTAGCAAGAACATGAAGGGTGTACGGTTGTACACACCTCATATGGCCGTAAACCCTTGTTTAATGCATGTATTGGCCTCAAAAGCACCTCATGTCTCAACATAAGATCATGAACACTTAAGGGATGCTAGATAGGGCCATAAACACCCCTTTTTGCATACTTCTTCCATGAGTGTAGGGTCGTACACTCCATGGCCGTACACTACATAGGTCGTACACACCTTGGCCGTACACACCCTTGTGTGGCTGTAAACCCCTTTGATGTAATCACATGTGATTGTAACACTTCAATCTAAGTGTTTCCTAGTCCCTAAGGTGATTTCCTTGCATGATTAGTTGTATATACACTAATTTTATCCATATATGTATCATTATATGCTAATAGGATCCGTTTGTGTTCAAGACTTCACTTGACACTTATTATCCTACCTCGACCTTTCACTCGAATCACTCACTACAGGTGAGTTCATACCCCCGTATTTTCATGGTTTTTACTGTTTTAAGGGGGGGAATACAAGTCTAAGACAAAGATTTTGTGTTATAAACAAATGGTTTCAAATATCTTATCAAAATGGATTTCAGTTATCATCAAATCAAATGGTTTTCAATGATTGTATCAAAATGACATCAAGTCACCAAAATGAATTTCAAAATATCAAACTTCTTTTAATGTTTTTATCAAACTTATATTTCTCCCAGAAATCATACTTGTATATATACATTTATATAAATAAGATTTAAAAGACTTAGGACTGATAACCCACTTTGGTTCCTTTACCTTGTTTGGATGTGGGATTATAAGTAACAGTTATTTGTCCGAGTGTCATTTAAATTTTACTTATATATATTTGTATATGTATACAAGTATAAAAGTTAGTTCATTAAGTTCAATTACCCTTTGTAACATGTTGAGCAAGGGGTTACATTCATGAATACTCAGTATCAATTCAGAAAGTACAAATAAATTATAATAGGTATAATTTATGATTCATAGAACATTAATTCACGATTCAAGTATAATAAAGTACATAGTTTTACAAGAACAAAGGTTTGATTCAAAACTATTCAAGTGTATACATCTTTCAGATACATGTTAAAAATACTAATTCAAGTACATACTATCAATCATTTATTTCAGAATGATTGGGTTTTCATAACTATTATACATGTAACTTTTATATGCTTTTTATGAGTCATTTGATACAGGTTGTTTAATTCATTTAAACAATATAGTTAAAGTCCTGACATTATAACCAGAATCTCCAGCCGGGGATCGAAACAATGTGTGTATAGATCTATATTGGGAGTGACAACCCCGCACTCGGACTCCAAGCTACAGTCAGGCATACACGCCTGTGAGTGACAGTTGTTATCAACAGCTTTCAACGCATTCATAGCGTTGGGTCAGGCCATCTAGTCAGTATGGTTATAATAACTCATATAAAAGATATTAACAATACGTTAGTGTATAATTAATTAAACTTAAGTACATTTTCAAAGTACTAGATTACAAGATACAAAATTTCAGTATTACATTACAGTTTACAATAACAGTTGATGAAAGGAGGCACACTCTCGGATACAAATTTACAAAAGAAATATAAATACAGAACATTGGTTTATAAACAGAACAGTTTTACGTAATTAAAACTACTTTTCATATACAGCAGAAAATATAGGATTTTCTGGAACAGTTACATATTCAAGAAACAGAAAACATTCTTTCAAACATAAATACTTATGCACTCACTCAACTTTATGTTGATACTCTCTTTTCAAATTACTTGTATTCTCAGGGAACCAGTAGACAGGTACTCCTCGTGCTTTTGAGAAGATGGAGCTATTATTGTCTTGTCTTCTTCTTTTGTATAACTATTTGGTTTCAGTATACAATGATGAAACACATGTAAATACTTATACTTTTTAAATACAATGGTTGTTTGTACTCTGATTACTATAATGCATGTGTTGTGATACTACAAATGAAGTCCTCCACCCCCAGACGTTTCCGCCGTCTGGTTTGGGGGTGTGACAATTACGATGCCTCCCTTTGAGCTTTTATACGGGAGAAGGTGTTGGACTTCCATCTGTTGGTGGGAGTTTGGGGCAGAGAGCGATGGGGAGCACTGAGATAGTGCTCAAGATGACAGAGCAAATCCAGCAGGTCAGATAGAGGTTGTTGACAGCCCAGAGTCGTCAGAGGAGTTACGAAGACCGGAGACGTTCCGAGCTAGAGTTCCAGGTCGGTGGATTTGTTCTTCTAAAGATATCCCCATGGAAAGGGGTGATCCGATTCAGGAAGCGGGGCAAGCTGGGCCCTAGATACATTGGTCCTTTCAGGGTGATTGCTCGAGTAGGTAAGGTAGCTTATCGATTAGAGCTGCCTGTAGAGTTGAGCCAGATTCATGACACCTTCCATGTATCCCAACTGAGGAAGTGTGTAGCTGACGAGAGGGCAGTGGTCCCTTTGGAGGGCATTCAGGTTGATGATCGTCGGAACTACATTGAGAAGCCGGTGTCGTTTTTGGATAAGAAGGTGAATATCTTGAGAAGTAATGAGGTGCCCTTGGTTAAGGTTCAGTGGCAGCATCAGAGAGGATCCAAGTGGACTTGCGAGTCGGGGTCTGAGATACATGAGCAGTACATAAAGCTGTTCCCAGAGAATGACTTCGAGGGCGAAGTCTGATTCTAGTGGGGGAGAATTGTAACATCCCGACTCCCAGGTATAAATTTAAATGTTTATTTTATGAATATTGTCAGGGAAACTCAACGAGTTGGAGACCCCAACTCGTCGAGTAGAGACTGAGATTGGCCGCATGGTTTTAGAGCCAAATCGACGAGTTGGTGGATCGAACTCGACGAGTTGGATCTGAGTGAGAAAACCCTAATTTTTAGGGTTTACACCCTATTTAAAGGACCTTAAGTCCTTTACCCCACCTCCCCCATCACCTTATCACCCTGATACAAACCCTAATCGAGCTATCTTCCACTGTGAGAGAGAGTGAGGCTAACAGTGTGTGTTTTGGTACATTCTTTGAAGAAACTTGAGGAGTAAAAGGCTTGGAACAAGAAGGAGTCTTTGGATCTGGCATCCATTCAGTGTTTACGACCATTTGGAGGTAAAAAGCCATTATCTTGATCACTTGTTTGTTAGATCTCTCCATTAGAGAGTTTATGGCCATTTTTAGCGTTTTCTTGATTCATTAGTGGTTTTGAGATTACCTTGAAGCTAAGACTTCAGATCTAGACATTATTAGGCCCTTTAGGCCAAAAGACTCAAGCTTTATCAAGCTTTGGCCAACTTCCATGCCTTAAACCCTTTTTTGAAGCTTTGTTTTGGCAAACTTAGCCCTAAATGCCATGCATGGACGTAAAGCTTGCATCTTTACGTGGTATTTCATCCTTAGAAGGCTAGATCTAGTGTCTGGGTCTTTAATCTCGCTTAATAACGTCTGAATGAGAGAGAAGGCTGAAAGAACTCGACGAGTTGGTTAGCCAACTCGACGAGTTGGTTAGGGTTTTCCACGTTATCCTGGACGCTGTGCAAACTCGACGAGTTGGTGAGACATCTCGACGAGTTGAGTTGGATTTTCTCGATTCTTCTGAGAACGGGAGGAACTCGACGAGTCGCATAGATGCACTCGACGAGTTGGGTCAACATGGACTGTTGACTTAAGCGTTGACTTCCGTTGACTTTTAGGGTTTGGTCAAGTTATGGACTTTGAAGACCATGGAGGGGTAAAATGGTCTTTTACCCTTTCCGAGAATTAGTAAAGGGGTTAGCATAACCTCTTTAGAGTTGTTATTATAAAGTGTTAATTAGAGATTATTATGATATATGTAGGCGGAGTCTAGACCGACCATTAAGTACGATACATACTTGCTTTCCCTACGAGGTGAGTCTTCTCACTATACTTACCTAAGTGGTAATATTGTGTGATTGGAGTGTCTTGCCTGAGTTATTGACCGCAGGGTCTTATGTGCTTATATTGAGTTATGTGATATATTATGCATTCTGTCTTTGTGATTTATGGTGTATATTATTCTGTGCCTAATTGAGTTAGGACCAGAGGGTCCAAACCGAGCTTTGAGACCGGAGGGTCCTCACTAAGATACAGGAGTGGAGGGTCTAACCCGAGCTGTGAGACCGGAGGGTCCTCACTGAGACACATGACCGGAGGGTCCTTATTGAGATATAGCCATGAGTGTGGTGTTTTGGGGAACTCACTAAGCTTTGTGCTTACAGTGTTGTGTGAAATGTGTTTCAGGTACATCTCAGGATCGCGGGAAGGCGCCGACATGATTGTACACACCAGCTTATTGATTTATGTTTTGAGGATTCTAGGATATGAGTCAAACAATTTTTGTGATTGTGTTTTGAGACACTTATGATTGAGTATGAGATGTAAAACCGTGTTTCATGTGAAATTAAAAATAAAAATTTTATTTGAAAATTTTCATCGTTACAATACTTCTATTGATCGCTTCGATTATCTTTCACTTCAATCTTATGGCTTAAGTCAGATGCTATATCGATCTTAGTTTTCTGAACCACATAACATACTCGTCTTAGTCGGACTCAATTTGATATGACCACTAGGGTCGGAATAATAATCATCTTCTTAGTCATCACCGAAATGATGGTAACAACATACTTGAACAAAACGGAATCAATTACTAGCTTCTTGGTAACCTTGTGACTTTCCCTGATCCAACTGTGACATGCCCAAATTCATGGTCATTTTAAAAAAAAATTATGCTTATTTGAAAATCAGAGTAAAAATAATATTGCAGAATTTGTTCCCAGAAAACATGATAAATATATTATCAAAGCATTTCCGAAGAAATGTATTTTGTTTATATTAAAACTTTGGGTGTCATCTTCAATACAGAAACATAAGCATAAACAGACCTTACATTCATTTACACTAGTGATTTATATCTCCTTTAATCTCTCAGTGTAATGTAGCTTCGTTCTTCTTTGGGAAATTCTTCGAAATGTGCCCACCATCTCCACATTCGTAACACTTCCTGTTGTCGAATATACAATCTCTGGAATAGTGACCAGTCCTACCACACTTATAGCAGGTCACTTCTCCATCGCATCTTCATAAGGGCTTCTTCTTGCACTTCTCACACCACTTGGTTCCACCACTACCTCCATACTTTTGGTCATCCAGGTTAGACTTCGTGAATCTTCCTTTCTTATCATATCTTGAGGATACCTCAATCTTCCTCTTTTCTCCCGCTTTATCTATTTCTAGACCCTTTTCTCTTATCTGGGTCTCTACATTCTTAGCTACTCTAATGATTGTTTTCAAAGTAGTTGCCATTTTGACCATTGGGCCAAAGTCCATTGGCAATCCGTTAGCAAATCTATCTATCTTGGAAAGTTCAGTAGGCACCAAGTAGGGGAACAGCTTCATCCTCTCGGTCAATGCGGTGGCATACTCATCAACACTCATCTTCCCTTTCTTCAGGTTCTGAAATTCGTTGTTTAGGTCTATCAAATCTATCTCTGAGCAGTATTGCATTTTCAATTTCTCCATGAATGCTTCCTAAGATATCCACATGGATTCTCCCTGTAGCATTGTATCTGCCAACAACTTCCACCAACTCAAAACTCCAGTCTTTAGTTGTCTGACTACAAATACGGTCTTTTGCTTATCGCTGCAGTTGCAACTTTCAAATAACATTTCCACCTCAGAGATCCAGTCCATAATTTCCACTGGTTGTGGGCTTCTAGAAAGACTTGGTGATTTGGCACCCAAGAAGTTCTTATACATACGCCCATCCCTGTCAATCCCTCTGTCGGGGTTGTTCCTCCTGACCACTCGGGGTCCAACTTGACTCATAGTATGCCTGTAATTTCCCTCCTCTGACAGTTCTTCATTCAGTTCGGGCTGCACAATAGGCACAGTAGGTTCATCCATATTAAGCAACATTTTACACATCTCCTCCCTTTGTTCGGCCATCATACCCCGAATCATTGCTTGGACTCCAGCCAACGTGATTGGCTCGGGTGCTGTTGCTACCTCTGGTGCACACTCAATCACTCGTGGCTATTGGTTTCCATTAGCATTTCCTAATCCGCTTCTAGTTTTCACCATTTGGATCTATACACCAAATCAGACGTTCGGTGTACCGAGGCGAGAATGTAAAATAGGAAAGCTTTATTTACCATAGACTTATAAATCTCCTTCGTTACTCCAAAAAGTTATCCTGGTGAGTACATATGGTTTTCAACCCACAATAATATAATTATTATGCTTAATCATCAAACAATTAACCCAATTACTCATCCCCATTATCTTCATTTAATCTTCCCTAGAGATTTTATCCTAAGGGTCATCTCCTATATCGTATTTACCTCTCATCTCCTTACATCGCATTTCCTTATATGTTTGTTCCTAAGGACTTTTCCAAAGGATCATCTCCTACATCGCATAGACAGTACTGATTCGGGGATTACACCCTCAATACGTGTCCAGTAAGGGTTAGGGTATCACCGCATTAATACGTAGTTACAACATCGCCTGAACTCGTAATTCATAGTAAGGGTTAGAGTATCATCGCATGAATATGTAGTTACAACATCGCCTGAACTCGTAATTCATCACCTATAGGTTATGAGCCTGTTGGTGTTTCCACATAACTGTCTAGAGTAGTCCGTGGTTGCCATCTATACTCTCGTAGATGACTACATTGCCACATCGCCGGTCAAGATTATGGTATCTCCTTTCATCTCACATCACCTATTTATCATCACCTATCTATCATCACCTAATTATCATCACATTTCTATCATCACCTATCTCTTATCACCTAATTATCATCACCTTTCTATCATCATCTATCTCTCATCAGCTAATTATCATCACCTTTCTATCAACACCTATCTCTCATCACCCGTCGCTACCCACTATATATTTATAAGTATAAAGATATGTATATAGTTTAATTCACGTAAACATGTATAAATCGTTCATCTAGCATAGATATCAAGAACACAGATAATATGCACACATAACACGTAATTTATATTAAATACTTCATATCTATGCATAAGATGAAAGTAACTATGTACTCACCTTAGTAGTGTGATTTTATAGAATCTATCTAGAAACAGTCAGTGGTTCGTGATTGTCGGGCTCGGGACGCGGAATGCCTTCAGCAAATGAGAGAGAGAGAAAAGAACTTGGTGTAAGGAATGAAAGGGTCGAACTTGCTATTTTAGGGTGTTCTAGGCAATTTCACGTCTTGGCCCATGGTTGAATCACTTCGTAGGCTTGTCATCTGCGTTCTAACTTCGAAAGGTGTCCGGATGACATTTTCATGTTGTGAAATTGATATGTTCACGTCGTGAACTTCCATGAGTCATCCCGTAGCCTTAGCATGTCTTTTCTAGCATCGATTAGTGTCTTTGACTAGTTTCATTTCATGGACTTAATGTTCATGTCGTGGACTTGAGGCGGCTAAGGTTCTACCACGTGTCATGCCCTTGGACAACTATATCTTCGGAAGGTCATAACTTTTACATACGAACTCTGTTTTTGATGTTCTTTATATCCACACTTAGGTGGAGAAGTACTCAACAAATTTATTTTAGATCACTAAGGCTAAAAAGTAATTTATCGTAAAATCACTTTTTACGATTCCCGGTGTCGTGATGGTTTTGTCGCGAAACTTCGACAGGTCATAACTTCTTCGTTATAACTCGGATTTCAGCGTTCTTTATATGTACGAAACCATTGTGACATGTATTATAACTTAGTTAAGATTATTTATTCTATATAATCTTCTATAAAAAGTCATTTGTGATGCTTACGGACTATATTGACTAGCCCGAATCTACGGGCGTTACAAGTACGGGACCAATACTACCTTCCACACCTATCCATATTTTCCTCAAGGATCATCTTGGGTCCTCTAAGACCTATCCATAAAATACTCCCAATACCTGCTCCACAGTGAAAAAAACCGCACTAAAAATACTTCCTAGGCTCTCTTAGGATTCTCCCCACCTTCTCTGCCATCAGTTGCTAAAGAACCCCTACCAATGTCAGCTAACCACTTCATGAATACAATTACATGCAACAAAGCTTAAATAATCTTTCGACTAAAGGACTCAACCTTACAACAGTTGGATTCAGACAGGAGCTACACAATAGGTCCAAGTCCTTCATTCTAAGATTATCTAAGATTCATAGCATGTAAATTTATGCATTCATTTGATGGTTAACTCACATCAACATGGGTCCCACAAAGCACAAAGCAAGCAACACTCAATCAGGGGAGCTGACTGGAACTAAAGCATAATAAAATCAGAAAGATCCTCATATAAAACTTCTCGATCTCTATCTCCCAGCATCACGGGTACACTTTCATCCTGCCCTTACTCTCCCTCAAGAGTGGCTAATCATTGCTCATGCTGACCCGCTATAAACTGCACCCATTCATGAAACTTCCACCAACCCTGTAGCCACTCGTGCATGCTAATTATACATAATGTTGGATCACATAGACAGTCGAATACCTGAATATACTATAAGCCCTTAATCAGACAAGAACAGGAAATAAACCTAAATCATGCATTCTCAGGCTATAGAATCTTTGTTATATACAACTATGATGCACACACTAAGAAACTACAATAATGATGTCAATTTCATATAAGGAAGATCCTAAGCTTTCAGGCATCATGTAATCAGGCAACACTATCATGCAATTCCTGAAGATTCTTAGCCTATCACTACCATGCAGCTCTAACATATCACAATATCAAATAACAGTGTGGTAACTTGGGGTAAACTTACTGGCTCTGACTGATCGTACACATCGTATCCTCTTTTGATTATTTTGAAAACAATTTTGAAAATCATCTTTAAAACCTTTTTATTTCCTTAGTTTGAGACTGGATTCACACAAATGTTCTTCCAATTCACTCAAACCAAGGCTCTGATACCAACTTGTAACATCCCAAAAATTTAAACAAAATTAAATTTTTCAAAACAACCCATTTACTAATAAAAGTGTTTACAAAATAAGTATTTCCAAAACATTATTTAAAATCAGAGTCTCCCAAGATCCGTTCAGTCGTAAAACCAAGGATGTGTACGGTCTCGCCTTCGCCTTGCCACAGTCCTCTGAGGTACCTAAAACCATAAACCAAACTGTAAGCACGAATCTTCGTGAGTTCCCCCAAATACCACCACACAACAGATAACAACAACTAGCATGCTCAAACACTCATGCCTGGCCCAGTCAGCATCGGGCTGGAATACCAAGCAAGTCTACGATGGGTCCACTCATCCTCCGGATGGAATACCCTCACATCCTAAGCAGTTTGGTCCAATCAACCATCGGGTTGGAATACCAAACATGTCATGTCCAATCAACCATCGGGTTGGAATAACCCATGCCTATTGACTGGCGCACAAAGCAGTCCAGTCTCACCACGTATCATATTAGGTCCAATCAAACATCAGGTTGGAATACCCCCAGACCCAATAAACCATCAGTTTGGAATGCCAATATACAACAGGTCCAGTCATCCTCGGGATGGAATACCCTCGGTCCCAATCAACCATCGGGTTGGAATGCCCCCGGTCTGTTGGCTCATGCACATAGCACTAAAACCTCAACCACCAGTAATATGTGCCCATATATAACAGATAAACATATAAGAAGTCTACAGGCAGCCATGCAAATTTACAGATCACTAAGCATAGCATCACTCTATATACCAGGATACCGATCTAACAGATCACTACAGCACGATAGCATACTATCACATAACAACATATCTAATCCAATGGGCCGGCCTTGGTTCCTTCAACCCGTAAGTACAGTGAGGAAAACTCACCTCGCACTGCCGAATCTCACAGAAAGAATCTCTAAATGCTGGCCTGCAAGAATCCCCACCCTATTAATCATAAGTTAAACATCCATCAATAATCGGATCCGACCCACACTAAGTGTCCAAACTAGGGTAAAAGACCTTTTTCTCCCTCTTCATAACTTTATCCAAAGCCAAGGCCCAATCCAAAAAATCCAAAAGCCCAAAACCCATTAAACACCCAAGGCCCAAATGTGGCCCAATTTTCCAAATTGGGCCCAAATCCTTTCATGGGCCTTAAACCAAGGTCCAAAAACATTCCCAGTCCAAAAACACTTGAATTCTAATGGCCCAACAAGACCCAAAGCATCAAGACCCACAAAAATGTCCCAAACCGAAGCCTAACGATTTTGAGGCCCACTCTGCTGAGTACGTGAGGCGTACTCAGCTTGTACTCGCAATGTACTTGCCTCAGGGCTTGTACACTAAGCCTACTTGCTTGTACACCTAGCGTACCCTCGCATACAGCCAATATCTATTTTAAGCTCTTATTCGATAAAGACTTTACACCACAACCTAGATCTGACTTCCATGGACCGATTAATCACATAAAGTTATCAACTTTACGTTCATGCATGGCTAAATGAAGCTCTTAAGCTTTTAAAGGACTTAACATGTGACTTAATGCATCCATGAGACCCAATACCCCATAAAGTTGGCACCTTTATACATAAGGAACTCCCAATAAACTCATATCCAAAACAATAAATCCTTCAAACATCTTAACTCATCAATCAATCGAAAAGGGACCCAAAACCATGAAAAGCAAGACAAGAAGAGATCTAAGCATTGACAAGTCAAGATTTGAAATTGACACCTCTAGGAGCTTGCAAAGTGAAAAATGATCATGGATCTCTAAGTTCCCCATCAAGCTATGAACCTTCCTCCTTCTTCAATCTCTTCAAAATGGGCAAAAACAACACCAAATTCTCTTCAATAGCTCAAATTCACATTAATGGAGGCTAAGGGGCTATTTCTAGGGTTTTGGGGGCTTGGAGGCTGGTAAAGAGGCCAGCCCTAAAGACTTAAGATGCTTAAATAGGTTACACACACCTAACTACTGACTACGCTCAATGTACGCCAAGGTACCTCTCGCGTAAGGGTCCTCGCACGAGTACGCTCTACGTACTCAGCATGTACGCCCCACGTACTAGGGTTTTTCCCCAAAACCCTAAATTCTTGTGAAGGCCATAACTTCTTCATTAAAAACCCGATTCCGACGATCCTTATATCCATTAAAAGGTAACGAGAAGCTCTACACTTTAATCATCTCATGATCGCCTCAAAACTTCCCAAATAAAAATCTAATTTCCTTCAAAGTCTGTGCTGACACTTTACCAAAATACCCCTTGGCTCTAAAACACAACTGAACACCCAAATCATCTAAATTACATCACCCACACCCAAATGGGAATGATTCGGGATAGGGTGTTACATACAGGGTGACCAAGTATACTATGCCAAGTAAATTTGGAGACACAATAAGAACTTTTAGTAACAGAGGACTTATTACCTAAAAAATTAGGTTCAAGATAATAACCCCCCCCCCCCCAGATAGATTACCAGTCTCCACCATCCCTTTGGACAGTGAATCCTGAATATATAACAATTGTGTTCATTAAAAACAACTTCACGTTTGCTATCTTTACACAGCTTATAAACAGATAAGAGGTTAACATTGAAATCAGGAAGATCAAATACATGAAACATAGTAAGAGAGTTTGACAATTGCAAGTTCCTAATCTTATTAATTTGAGCTAAAGAACCATATGTATGACTAACCCTAAGATTCATTCTTGAAACATCAACAGAATCCTAAAGGTGTAACTCAAAAGATATCATATGTTGACTAGCTCCTGAGTCAACAACCCATTTATGAAAATTAGAATTAAGGAAGGAATTGCATGAAATACGTTCCATATTGGCACTGAAAAATGCTTCATCCAACCCTTTGTTTATTGTCACCAATGAGCTTAAGAAACTTGGCATATTGTTCATTAGTGAGATAACGACAATCAGATATATTATCATTATCTCTAGTTACAAGTGACTCAGAATGGAAACAAGAAGTAGAGTTACCAGAAACTGTTTTATTTTGATTGTTAACTTCAGGCCTTGGTTTGTAATCCTTAGGGTATCCAATTAGTTAAAAAACAATTTTCTATAGAATGACCTTTAAGACCACAGTTCTTACACTAAAGTATTTCACCCTTAGGTTTAGTTTTATTTTGATCAACAAATTTTGAGTAAATGTGGAAGACGAAGTTTTATTGTTAGAACTTAAGAAATTTGATCCATGTTTTTTATTGGACTCTTCATGAGACACTAAGAAAAAACAGTTTTAACATTTGGGAGACGTTCCATAAACAAAATGTGACTTTTAACCTGATTATAAGACTCATAGAGGCCACTAAAAAATTACACTAACTTCATTAATTTGGAACGATTGTTAAAACTAGCAGAAGCTTCATAAGTACAATCAGTTAGGTTAGTTAACCCATCGAATTCTTTCCATAAGAATCAAGTTTATTAAAGTAATTAGACAAAGACAAACTACCATGAGTGACAGAGTTAATTATTTGATGAACATTAAAAATGGCAGGCCCATCAGCTTTATGATAGGTTTCAAACAATCCAATCCATATTTCTTGAGCACTTTTCAGAACAAGCATGATTAGCATATATGTTTTCAGAAATAGATCCAAGAATCAAAGAAAAGGTAATGAAATTAGCCCTTTCCCATTTAGGTTTTTTATTGGGATCAGATTTAGGTTTGGGGACAGTTCCATCAGTAAAGCCAAGATTATTACGAGCTTTTAAGTCCATAATCATGGAGCTACTCTAAGCCCTATAATTCTCAATTCCTAATAGTTTGAAGTTAATCACAATAGTCACAACATTATCAGAAGGATGAACGTAAAGAGGATCATCAAAATTAACGGATTCATTTTTGCTACCACTAGAAGATTCATCAGTTGGACCATCCATAATAACAGAAAATCAACAAAAATAAAGACAACTGCATTGACTAAGTCTAGATATCCACGATATGTTGGGATCCAGGATAGTGAAGATAGAGTCAACAAAAGGAAAGCACAACAAAACAGGTAAAAGATAGGACAAATCAATAGTTAACTGGTGTACTCAAGACAAATAGGATCTCCCACATCTACAACTATGAACGAGAGATAGAAAAGAACAAGATACGCTTATAGAGGCCCTATAATTCGCTTTTGAAGATCAAATTTTACAAATCGAATCCCTAATTCCATTCCCTTTAGAGTTAATTGGTGATGAACTCCGTTCTCTAGAGAGTTATTTTCGAATATAACAAGGATTGGTCGATTGATGAAGAAAACTTTAGCGATTCACCGGAAGAAACACGATCTCTGGTTTTTCTATAACAACGAAAACTTCAATGGCTCTGCAATAGTACTCAAACCACTCGTAGTAACCAAGATCTTAACAAAGAGAGAAGGAATAAGGAGTTTTGATTAAGAGAAATCAAAGAGAAAACCCTAGATCGAAATAAAAAACCCTAGATCTTCACAGTTTGGTTCATGAGTTTTATAAAAAAAAAAAAGCAAAGAACGACTTAGACTGAGAAGAAAATAAGGATAACATAAATCTAAATCAAAAAAGCGAATAAAGAAACGATTGTACCTCTTGATTTAGAAGAACGATCGAAGCACAATTGATGATAGGAACATCGAATCGAAGCACCAAGGCTCTGATACCATGTGAAAAATATAGAAACACGATTTACCCAAACACTGAAAACAGATCCATGGTTGCAATCTTCTCAGTGTTCTTCAAAACATCGACATTATGTTCCTAACTATCTGATATGTGCATATCTACACATATATTTTACATCATATCTTAATACTTTTAGCTATAATTATGCTTATTATAGAACAAAAGGTAATTATTATGTTTAATATATGTTATGTAGCATAAAAGACATGCTCGGAAGCAACATGGAAGCTGGAAGCAGGAAAATGCAAGCTTAGGCAAGAAGAAGACACAAGAAAGATGTTGTTGGATATCTTGACCCCTCGTCAGTATTTTGACCATATCTCATGACTCGTAACTCCGATTTACGAGATTCAAAATGATCTGAAAACTAGATACAATTTCGGATGACTTTCGTGTTTTGATAAAAGTCGGATTTTCAACCACCACGACGTGGTGAATGGAATATTCGCGATTCTTGACGCCGACTTGGAGAATACAGGATAAACTTGAGGACCACGACGTGGTGCCTTTACCACGTCGTGGTGTCGAGATTTTTGGTAACTATATATATCTCAGACATTAGCTCGATTCCAGAGGAGAGAGGGCTGAAGGTTGCGACTATTAACGAAAAAATACCCTTCCAAGACCCCTTTGAGGGCAGAATTCAACTAGAGATCAAAGGATAAAGAGATTGGAGCAAGGATTCGCATCTACACATTCGGTTTGCCTAGTTTAATCATTATTAGTCTAGTTTCCCTTATGTTTATGTGTTTCCCAGCTGTGATTATGGGCTAAAAACCCTTGCTTTCGCTTAGATTAGATGAACTCCTAAATACTATGTGTTGATTTCTTGTTTGATGGATTGATGAAGTTGGTTTTGCTTTAAATATTGTTTGATAAATCTAAACCTAGCTAGTTAAAGTTTCTATCTTTATTGCCTAGTCTCAAGTTTTGTGTAGTTAAACTGCAGTTAATTGCATGAAAATTGATTTACCTAGTTGTTTATGACCATTAAATTGCTAGAGCTAGAGATTGACCATATCCTAGTGTAGGTGATAAGTTAGTTGCTTAAATGTGTTAGAGAGCAATATTTGATCATAATATTTGCTTAATTACTAGACTTGGCCATAGAATAGTAGTATGTAGATTCTATCATTCAGAGTCCAAATTACCTTTAAAATCAATTTAGTATCCTTAACTTGCATGATCATTTGGGTTAAAGTTATTAAATTGACTTATGCTAGTTAGTCTGACCATCATGACTAGTAACTTTTATTTGGTAACTAATGGAATTAATCCATTGACTTGAAATCAACCGTAGGAAAAAGGAGGGATTCGAAGCTAAACGATAGTATCTTTTATCATTGGTTTTAAACTGTCTTTCTAGTTGTTTACTTTAGTAATTAGTTTGTTATTTTAATTTAAGTTTTTCTGAACTTGTAAAATCAGATAAAAACCCCCCATTTTAGTTGTTTTTCTTAGTTTAGCTTTTAGTAATTATTTTATTAGTTAAATACTGTTCCCTGTGATCGACACCCGACTTACCCAAGCTATACTATAATCTGACTAGGTACACTGCCTAGGTGCATATTAGTTAGTTAAGTTAGTTAGGATATAAATTTAAAACTAGTAGGTACTTTTGTGCACATCACTATCGTTCAGTGAGTCAAGAATCTTGAGTACTAGAGAGTTTCTAGTTTTATTCATGTTGAGATGGCACATATCGTTCACCAAATAGTTGAAACGATTGAAAACTTGAGCGAGAGATTCATTTTTCTGCTGAAAGAAGTGCTCATATTGTTAATTTAGGTTGTTCTTGTTAACGATCTTAACTTCATAAGTTCCTTCATCAGCAACCGTCGGCATACTCATCATCTCTTTGGTAGATCTTCAATTTCGAACAAAATGGTAGATGTCATAAGGAAGAGCATTTCCTATAGAAGCATGAGCTTTTACATCAAGAGCAACAAGACGCTTATTGTTGTCATCAAATTCATGTTTCTACTTCATCCTCGTCTTTAACATTGTCCTTCATGAGTTGATACATGGGAACGTGAAGACCATCTTTGATGATATCCATCATGGAGTAGTCCATAGTTCCATGGACCATCATGGATTTTGACTTCCATATGGTAAAGTTCTTTTCATCAAACTAAGGGATATTGTAATTAGAAGTGGTTTTAGGGGGTTGGATGATGAAAAAGAAGAAAAATACATTGTTAATCGATATCAGAAACCTGCTCTGATATCAGTTGTAGGTTCCCTTGATCGAGATCGATGAACATAAAAGTTAAAAAAACAAGACAAAAGGCTTTATCACAAAGGTTTTTCACTAAGAAAGTTCTCACAAAGAGAACAAGCACAAAGCCTTTTAGGTTTTGTGAATCAAGGTTAGTTAGAATCCCTACAATTCAGGGATCTAACCTATCTACATAAATAATAAAGAATATCCAATATCTCTAAGATAACAGATCTTCTAACTAACTACGGGTATATCTATAAATACAGAAGATTACATAAATTCAAACTTCACGCTGGTGCTAGTGAGACGTTGGCACTGATGGAGCTCAATGTGGCACAATTTTACATCATCAGATTCTAAGGCTTGACCTTACAGTATAATTTATTAAGTCATTTACTTCCTTTTGGACTAAAAAGACTTTTGTCATTTAGCTAAAAGGATAATGGTTTATATCTTATAATAGACTTGGACAACTTTTTGTAAAAATCTTGTCTTATTATATATATAAACCACATGCATAAAGAGGAGACAAAAAAGACTTGCTTTTCATTTGTTTATTACTTACGCCATGCTTTAGAAGCACGGCTAGTTTACATCACAAGGTGTGAGTCTTAAAAGTGTTAAGACCCTTAGGTTAAAGACTTGCTTCTTCTTTTTTTACTACTTGTAAAAATTCAAAAATTAGAGTCTTTCTCTCCATCTTTCTCTCTAGGATTTCTTAAGGAGTTAAGTGAGTTCATGATAAAAGTGATACTTGCATCTTTCTCTCTTGTAAGTCAAAACTGATTTTTAACTTCAACCTTAAGGGTGTTCTTATTCTTACAAGAAGGACTAGCGTACATATCAAGTTTAGCTCTTGTTGGTGTTTCTACTATGGTGGGGTTCTACTCTACATTCTCCATCAATTTCCAACCACCCACGAGGAACCAAAGTGTTCAAACGTTGTAATTTTTGTCGTATGTTTTTTTTTTAATCTTTCCATGTTTGCAAAATGAACCTTGGTAGGTTAAAATAGTTTTAAGTTTATTCAAAATTTTAAAGTTGATGTTGTTATTTCTAGTATTTTTAGAAATTGTTTTTTTAATAAAGTCTAAAAATTGGTATCAAAGCCATTTTTGCAAGCTTTATTAGATTATTATATTATTTGGTATAATCTTTGTTTTTGGAAAACATGGATGGTTTTCTTTTTGTAAGAAAATCTCATACATATTTTCTATGACAACTTTAAAATATTTGTAACTGTTATTTTTATTACTAGAAATTTACATGCATCTTTTTAGTCATAAAAGTTGTCTTAGAAAAAACAAAGTGTTGTTATATATATATATATATATATATATATATATATATATATATATATATATATATATATATATATATATATATATATGTGTGTGTGTGTGTGTGTGTGTGTGTGTATGATGTGCATAAACTAGCCATGGACCATTTGTGATGTTTTGTTTTGATTTGCTAAAATAGTTGGAACATTTATTTATTCATATGGTATTTAAAAATTAAAATGATAGTTTTTCATTTTGTTTATTTTGTAAGTAATAAATTAGTAAGAATAATTTATTTTTATAAAAATATAACAAAAATAAAAATGGTGGCCATTTTGAAGATCAAAAGTTCATGTACTTCATTTTATTAAAGTTTTATAAACCTTATAAAAATATTTCATGAATATGCTAGTAGGTGTTGAAGCATGTGGGAGCATGAAGACATGATTTGGTACCTTATGTTCCTTACGAATAGACTTGACATTTTTATTTTATCCTTTTAATTATATTTTAATTTTAAATTATTTCTGTTTTTATTAATTAATTATTTCTATTAAATATTTAGTAAAATTTTCATTTATTAAATATTAATTTTAGGGTAAATTACATGGATGTTCATTATGGTTTGATGTAATTTACATATTTTATCCCTAGCTTTTTTTAAAGTCGGATAGTCCTCATAGTTCATTTTAATTGCGACTTTGGTTTCTACCAGGCATAAAAACACCATTTTCCCCTTTATATATAAGGTTTAAGTCATATTTGGTCACTTAACTTTTGGTTCTTAATTCGTTTTAAGTTTTAAAATGTCACTTAAATTTTATATTTTTGCTAAAATTGTCACTATGACCGACAATAACAGGTTACCATATTATTTTTGCTATCTAAGGTCATCGAACTTTCTTTTTTGGCTATTTTAGGTCACTAAACCTTTTTTAAGCTATAATTAGTCACTAAACTTTTGAAATTGTGTTCATTTAGTTTTATATTTTTTTTTCCACAATTCATTTTTATAGCTTTATTTTTTTACTTTCTTCTTTACATGTTATATTTCATGATTTGTTTTTATATCTTCAATTTTATTGTATTTTTGCATTTTTTTTTCATAATCTATTTGTACAACTTAACTTTTTTTTTATTTTACCTACCACCCACCACCACCGCCACCACCACCCGCCACAACCACCAACCACCACACCCACCACCACTACCCACCACCATGCACCACCACTCATCACTACCGACCACCACCACTCATCACCACCACCCACCTCCACCACCGCCCGCTACCACCACCCCCACCCATCACCCACCAAAACCGCCACCCGCCACAACCATCACCACCTACCTCCACCACCCTACCCACCTCAATCACCTATCACCACCACCCTCCACCACCACCACCTATCACCACCCACCAAAACCACCACCCGCCATGACTAGCACCCGCCACCACCATCACCACCAACCTCCACCACCCATCACCACCACCCTCACCCACCTCAATCACCCATCCCCACCACCTGCCACCAATCACCACCCTCCACCACCAACCACCACCACCACCCATCACCACCATCCGTCACCACCACCTCCACCTACCACCCACCAAAACCACCACCCGCCACCACCATCATCACCCACCAGCTACCACCACCCAACCATCACCACCAGCTACCACCACCCACCACCACTACCTACCAACCACCACCACCTCCACCACCCATCACCACCCCCCGCCACCACCACCACACCCACCCACCACCATGTACCACCACTCATCACTACCGACCACCACCACTCATCACCACCACCCACCTCCACCACCACCTGCTACCACCACCCCCACCCACAGGGCCGGTCCTAGACAAAATGGGGCCCGGGGCCAAAAACAAAATTGGGGCCCTCATATTGTTTTTTTTTCTTTAAAAAAAGAGGGCGGCACCTCCGGAAATTTTATTAATTAAAAAAGATAAATACAATTGAAGGTTGGGGACTCCCCATCTATAGAAAGAAAAGACTTCGGGACAGGCCCCGTAAGCCAAACAACCTATCAACTATTAATACAAAACAATAAAATAAAAAAACCAAAACATGCTCTAAACCCTAATACATAAACATATCAAAGAAAAACTAAAGAAATTTACATTTACGAGTTTTTTTAGATGCAAAGTCATCAATTATAGAATCAAGTTTAATATTATCCAACAAATCTTTTTCAATGCATAACATAGCCAAACCATTTAATCTTTCTTGTGACATTGATGATCTCAAATAATTTTTTTAATAATTTTAGTTTTGAAAAATTTCTTTCTGTTGATGCTACAGTAACAGGTATGGTTAATAAGATTCTATATGCAATACAAACATTTGGATAACAATCTTTACCTTTGACAAACTCTAAAATTTCAACCGATGACATAACAACATTTGGCAAAGTTTTTTGTAATACTTTAAGTTCCATCAAAAATTCATTTAAATCCACATCACATAAGTTATTATGAGTAAACTTATTTACAAAAATAGCACAACTTTTTTAAAGTTCAATATCATCCAATGACTTTAACCTTTTTGAATCATATAAAAATCCAAAAATGTTTTCAAAGTTTGTTAATTGCTCAAATCTACTCTCTAATGACGCAATTGCCACATCAACAATATATATAAAATACTCGATTCTAAATGATTCTTCGGGTGATAGTAATTCATCTTCACAATTAATTTCATCAAATTGTTTTTTTTCTGGATATTTGGCGTTTTTGGGGAATATAGGTTCAACTTCCATATCCGATGCAATGGCTTTAGATTTATCGATACTAATGGCATAACCTTCATTTCTATAATTTTTAAAAAATGTCATCATATTTTTTAATAGATCAATTGTGGCACCAATACACATAGTTTTGGTTTGCATTTTTTTACTAACTTTATTTATAGAAAATAAAATATCATACCAAATTACCATACCAAGTAAAAAATCATAACTTTCAATAGCATGAACTAAACTTTCAGCTTCACTTTTAGACTTTGCATCATCACATGATGAACTTAATTCTATCAAGGCATCCCTTATATGAGGAGCTTGAAACCTAATGGCTTTGACACTTTTTATTCTACTCTCCTAACTTGTATTAGATAAAGATTTTACCGTTAAGTTAGGGACTTTATCAAGTAATATTGACCATCTTTTGGTTGAACCTGAAAATAATACAAAAATGCATTGCAAAACTCCAAAAAAAATGGCTTTAGCACAAGAATGAGCCATATCACTAACCGTGAGGTTAACACTATGACAAGCACATGGCATAAACAATGCTTTTGGATTAATTTCAAGTAATCGTTTTTGAACACCTTGGTGTTTTCCTTTCATGTTAGTACCATTATCATAACCTTGTCCTCTTACATCATCAATATTAAGACCATAAGAATTAACTGCATTTAATAACTCATTAAAAAATCCTAAACCCGATGTATTTTCTACCTTTAAAAATTCTTAAAAAAATTCTTCAACTTTTATTTTATTATTAGACATGTTCACACATCGAATAACAAGCGTCATTTGTTCTTGATGGCTAACATCGGGGTGAAATCAAGGATAACAGAAAAATATTTTGATTCTTTTATAATATTAATTATAGAATTTCTGACATTATTAGCTAAAATAGAAATGATTTCATTTTGAATTTTGTGTCCTAAATAATGAAGATGAGTTTGATGATTTTCTATGTGTCTAACATGCTCTTGCATTATAACATCAAATTTGCCATCATTTGAATTGCTCCCAAAAAAATTACCATTAGATTCTTGAAAAAGTTTTTCGTTACAACCTCGAAAAGCCAAATTATATTTTGTCAAATATTTAATGACAGTAATTATTCTTTTTAAAACTTGCCTCCAACGTTCTTTTTCAGTTAAAACTTTATTTTGTAAATCTTTATCAATTGTTTTATTCTTATCCAATCTTGCTATTAGTTCATCCCTAGAATCCATACAAAAAAGATGTTGGGAACTATTTTCATGTTCTTTGAGTCTATCAAATAAATGTTTCCAATCATTAAATCCATCATTTGCTAAAGAAATTTTAGTAACATAATTATTAGGTTTAAACAATTTACAACAAAAACAAAACACTTTATCAACTTTTTTTGAGTAAATTAACCATTTTCGATCACTCGTCTCACCATTACCTAACTTTCTAGTATAAGAAGCATAAGAAAAATGTCTAGATAGATTATCTTTAGGATATACAAAATTTGATTCTCTTATTGGCCCCTTTTCAATCAAAATATCTCTTAAGTTATTGTCAAGATTTTCCCAATTACTAGGATCATATATATCTAAAGGTGGAATAAATTGTTCATTGTTATCATTCATGACATTTTCATTCTCATTCTCATTTGAAATGTTAACATTTTCATTATTGACATTAACATCTTCATTATTAATATGTTCATCATCAAAATCAACATTTTCATTTGAAACTTTTTCTGTAGAAACATTTTCATTCAAGACATTATCTTGCTCATTAAAAACAGTTTCATGTGTGAGATTATCTTGTTAATTTACTTGTACATCAGCAGAACTATTTTTTTAAAAAAACTTTTGCATAGACCCTTTTTGAGTTTCATTATCTTGTTCAATTTTTTGTTTTTTCTTTCGTTTTTCAGTTCCAGACATATACTTTCTAGGATGCATATTCAATAGAGTGATAAGAGGCAATCAGGCAAACAACAAGCAAACAGATAACAAATAATAAAAGAAGGGTTCTTGTTCTTTGTACCTACTGCCAGTGATGCCTTGATGGTAATTGGTAAATTGCTGATGCTTTAAGCCTTTAAATAACCTCTAAGCAATTGCCAAATGCCAAAGCCCCACAGCTACAACAGAAAATTCTGAAGTTAAAAAAAATCAAATTAAAAATATTAACATTAAACAACTGATATTAAGCAAATGAATAATAAATTATCTCTAAAACAAACCGAGAAGGCTACTTACAGTTATAGAATCAGAGTTAGTGAGTTACAGGGATTCACAATCACACAATCAAAAGGTCATTTTCCTGGATTGATTCTACATAGCATAAAATTATGAATATCAGATTCATAAAAAAAATAAAAAATCACAGAAAAATAAGAAATATGAATGCTAGAAATTAGAACTTACAGATAAAAAAAAGAAGAAGATATTTTATAACTTGGAAGAGGGATGCCGTAATCCAAGCTATAAAATATTTGAAGGTAGGCGAATGACGATTCACCAATTTCCACCATGAAAAAGCGAAATAATTTATTAGGTTTTAATTGGATTTGAAACTCCTAGATCTTTTGAGATTCATTGAACTTTTCAATGGCATGTTTCAATATCGATTGTGCCCTCTCAAGTTTTGTGACTGGGATGCCGAGGATCACAAAACAAGGTGTGAATAACCATGCAAATATACTTGGTACCCTTAATATTTATCACTCAATCAATGTGCCGGTTAACCACATGCGCTCCACCGATACTATGATAAACATTAAGTTACCCTTTGCCTACCTTGTTAAATCAACCTAGTGTGTCGGTTAACCACACGCGCTCCACTAACCGACTTAAGCAAAGTGCAAAGTGTAATTTCAAGGGTTAGCACCAAATTCACATTTTCCTAAGTAACTAAGATTGGGAATTCATAAAGGTTTAGTTACTTAGTATTTATCATTAATACTTTTAATGAAGGGAGAATTCTAGTCCTTGTCCTACCCGTTCGGCTAACGACCCTCCACCAGTCAAGGAAGCGGTGGGTGAGAGTGGACACCCATTAAACTGCCATTTTATAGGCAGTAACCTTATCCCCCCCCCCCCCCCCCTTATAGATCGGCTTCGTGAATGAGGCATACTAAAGGTAAGACTGACTTTGTTCTTATACATATATTTAACTATTAACTATTAATATTATAATAGTATAAGGGTTGAATTTTAACTTTTAAAATTCTAAGGGCTTAACTTGGAATTAAAGTATTCATGAGGGGAAACTTTACAAATTCCAAAACTTGAGGGCAAGTTTTGAACTATTCAAAACCTTTTCAATTCCATAACTTATGAGTTTAAAGTAGTTTTAATGAAAAAACTCTTCAAGTTCCATAACTTGAGGACAAGTTATGGAAGACTTTAAAGCTTTTAAAAATGAGACTCTTCATTTTTATAACTTATGAAATGAATTCAAAAAACCTTTGGATTTTCATAACTTATGAGTTTAATTAAGTTTTAAAAACGTTAATGAAGAGACTCTTGAACATCCATAACTTGAGGACAAGTTATGTAGTCCATAAAACTATTTTATGAGAAAGACTCTTCAACTTTATAACTTATGCATTTTAATGGATCTTTAAAACAAATGACTTTTGGTAATCCATAACTTGAGGACAAATTATGGACTCCATTAAAATACATTTAGATCAAGAATTAACTAACAAACAATTTTGCAAATAATTCTTATGGTCTACCAAAACTCATAAGTGTATGAACAATCCTATCAACAATTTCAAGAATTACATAAACACACATAAAACTTGAAATTTTGATAATAACTTTGAAATTGGTTTACCGCAATCATTACCACATCAAAAACAGGTTTTATAAGTCCAAAACAATTTAAGGTAATGATTCTAGACCAATTCCAACCTTAAAACTCAAAGATATGTTGTCTGGGGGTCCAACTCGTCGAGTGCAAGAACCAACTCGACGAGTTGGATGATTTTAGGCATGGACTCGTCGAGTCCCTTACTGGACTCGTCGAGACAGCTGTGCAGACAGCATACAAACTTCGATTTTCAGCCATTTGCATCAAGTATAAATGAAAACAACCCTAGTCTCTGATACCACTAAAAGGATTTGAGCATTCTAACACTCCTAAGGTGTACATGCAACCCTAAATACCTTGGATCTATGTTTTCTCTATTATACATGCAAATATCAATTTTCGAAGGTATTGTTCTAACTAGCATAATATGAAGTACATATAATATAAATTCTAGTAGAATTACATACCTCTTTGTTGTAGCTTGATTCCATGGAGCTTAAGAGCCTAGTGTCTCAAATGTGACACCTCAAATGGTTCACACAACATCACCAACATCTTGGAATAACTTGAGAGAAAAGGTTCCTATGCTTAAGTCGGCTAGCCCTCATGTGTACACACACTAGTGCCAATTTCTTGAGCCATGGGGTCCTTATATATTGTGGCTATTAGGGTTACACCATGTAACTCATGTCTTTCCATATTCTTCATGCTACATGGGTTAAAACCTCCATGGGCTACTCCATGGGTTTAGCCCAACATGAAGAACTATTGATCATAAGCCCACATATATAAGAATGAATGATTTACATAATCAATCCCCATATATTTAATTAGTCTCCTTTTGATCACAAAGTTAATTCCAAATTAATTCTTGATCAATACTAATTAAATAATATGATTTCATATTAATATATTAGAACTTATAATATATTAACAAATCATTAATATCCTTTTCTCACAAAAGTCAATTCAAATTGTTCCGATGCCATGCAACCCAAATGGACCATGTCAAATCGGGTCAAGTACATACCAATTATAGTTATAGGCTTAGACACTAATCCAACAAAAACTGTCTCACAACTTTGTTCCCAATTATTTTTATTTTTTTTAAATTTGTTCATAGTTTTCCTCTATGCACAAATTTAGGGGGAGAATTAAAAAAAAATCAAAAATCAAACAAAAATCAGAAAAATCCAAAATCCAAAATATTCTTGTTTCTGTTTTTATTTTTCCATAAAATATGAAAAATCCAAAAATATTGTGTGCTAAGTTTTCTTTTAGTTTGTTTTGTCTTGAAAAGTGAATTCAGATGTAGATGAAATTCATGGAGTCTGTGTCGAAAATTTCTGAGCCAAGGCTTCATCCGTGATCATCAAAGAATTCTCATTCGAAGGAGCAAGAAATGAAGATTATTCTTTCAACATTCAATCCTTCAACCCCAGAAGCAAGGTGAAGTTGTTCTTGAAGATTATGTGACATATTCCATTGAAGCCTACTCAACAATCAATTTGCTGCTATCTATGAACCTGTTGAAGTGATCCAGAAGATTAGATCTCTCTATTGTTCTCTCTGAAGATTCTGAAGCTGAAAGCGCTATCTTTCAAGAATCAGTACATCAAGCCTCCTCACCCAATGTTCGTTCAAAGTCAAATTTTGAAGAAAAGCTCAACAGCTCAAGATGAAGTCATTTATTGAAGATTCATCAAGTTCATCTTGAAGCTGTGAAGAAATCGAAGATAAACGCTGAAGCCAAGCTCCCAATGAAGATTGACAAGAAAAGCCAGCTACAATTTTAGGGGGAGTTTGTTGGGTCAATTAGAAAAGAAAGCTATAAACCAAGGGGGAGATTGTTGGGTCAAAAATATGGTTTATACTTTACTTTTCTAGGCAATTATATTTTTGCAGTCTAGTTTACGGCTGTATGGGTGTTTACGGCCGTGAACCCATTTGCGGTTGTTTGTCTCATATAAATAGTGTTAGTAGAGTCATATGAGTGTGTAAGGCTAGGAGAGAGTGTACGGTCTAGAGGAGCTTAAGTGTATGAAACTCAAGGTGTGTTTCAGAGAGAGAAGAACTAGTGTATGTGTGTGTACTATGTGTATGGAGCATCATTCTATTCATTGAATACATCACATATTCACTTATTCTTCTTCTACTTATCTTCTATTTTGATCTGGCATCATCCGTTTGATTGGGATTCTGCACCATCAAACGGATCTGATTGATACACAAGCAGATTTGGGACTTACAGATAGACCACCACATCCACTTCTGGAGATCACCCTAAATCACTTCCAGACCATTGCTTACTTTGTTTCTATATTCTCTTAGAGCATTTGGACTACCGCCTATGCCCAACCCACCCCGTCTATGGTTGAAACTTCTTCCAAAACGACATCCACCATTGGAGGCTACTAGCTTACTAGAAATAAGAGTTGTGGAGGGAAACTACATCTCCTGCCTAGAAACCTTTGTTTCAAACTCTCTAACAACCTCTTGTCTTGCATCTACCGTCAACTACCTGCACAAGATGAAGCCACCAGAAAATTGTCATCTTTTTCACTTGAATCACCATCTGCAACCACCGATGAAACCCACCAAGATTAAACCCACACCCTATGTCTCTTCTCTTCCACCCCTTTTGAGCCTACCTCATCAATTCATCTTCTCTTACCACCCCATAGGGCTTCTTGCTCATCGGAAACAAATATATCGGAGATGCAGAAAGAGGGTAAAAAAGAGGCAGGGGAAGAATGATATCAAAGGTACTCATCCTCTCGTCTCATCTGTCTATCTCTCTTCTCCGACCACCCCATATGGATTCTCCTCCTTTTTCGGAAAGTTTACATGTCCCTTTTAACGGATCCAGTCGATGAAGGTGTGGAAAGTTCACCATAATTGATCTCGCAACCCACCCTAATGAAGTTCACTAATCACTTGCATTTAAATTAAGAAATCGTCATATGTTGTTAGCTAGAAAGAAATCACCATCTGTTAACTATATGTACAGGGGTAAATCAAAGATAAAGAGCAAAAACATCCAGATTTTGGAAATCACATTTGGGAAGTGATATTGAATGCATATTGGATATTTGATTATTATTTTCAAATATTTTTAGAAATTGGGTTTAATGATAATAATGTATTTGAATTTACTGATTTTTTTTCTTAAATGGACTTTGTATATGGATTTTGAATTGGAGATGGCAGTGTCAACTACAACTTGAATCGATGAGGATGGAGAGGATCTTAAAGGACTGAGAGGTATTGGTGGGTGGATGTTGGGAGTGAGGGAGAAGGGTCTATTTTATTTTTTAAAATTAAAAATAATAAATAAATCAGAAAAAAATATTAAGGACATAATATTCTTTTTATGTGTAACCAAAGACACACCAAAAACATATCTTAAGGACTGTCTGAGTTAAAGAAAAAAAATTAGGAACCAAAGATGCAAATGACCCTAAATCATATAGACCATTCGTGTAATTTTCTCTAAATTTTATGACGGTTATGTATGTAATGCTTGGTTCGGGTATAAAATTTCATAAATATTTAAAAATTATTGTTGGAATTCGACGAGTTAGGGAGCTCCAACTCATCATGTTGAGAAGGTTTGTGGTCGTGGGTTTTAATGATCCAACTTGGCGAGTCGGGGAGTCCTAACTCGACGAGTTGGCGGCTGTGAGGAAAACCCTAATTTTTGGGTTTTGCATCCTATTTAAAGACCTTAAACCCCCTTGGTTGGCCTCCTTACCAGCCTCCCCTGTCCAGAAACCCTAGATACGTGTATTACCTTGCAAGTTTGAGTGTGTGAGCTTGGAAAGTTGATTTTTGGTGATTGTTTGGAAGAAGCTTTGAAGTCGGAAGTACCTAGCTTGGAAGGAGAACCTTGGATCCAAAAACTCTTCTTCAATAGCAGTCTTTTTAAGGTATAAAGTCGACATCTTGCTTTGTTATCATTTAGATCTCTTTACTGGAAGTTTTAGCATGATTTTGGGATTTTGGTTGGGCTAGCCAAGATGTTGAAGGTTCCAGGGGCTATTATGTTAGATCTAACCCCTTCATGACTTCTCATGGCTGAAAGTTGCAAACTTTATTAGTTCCAAGCCCCATTCATGCAATAAGTCGCTCATTAAGTCCTTATTAAGCTCTAGAGTGTATTTCTAGCTTACATGGACGTAAAGTTGGAAACTTTACATGATTATCCGACCTTTGGACTCTAGATATGTGTTTTGGGACTATATTGGGATAGTTCAAGGGCTTAATGGATTAAGACTCACTCTAAAGAGCCTAGGGTTTGGGTTTGCTTCTTATTGGATGGTTCCTAAGGGTAAAGTTGGAAACTTTACCCTTCTAGACATCATCAAGGATGAGATCTGAGATTTGGAGTCCCTAGATTCGATGGTATTAGCTTAATGCTTTAAGAGGTTGGATTTCTGGCCAACTCGACAAGTTCATTAGTGAACTCGACGAGTTGATGGGATTTATCCCGATCTGTTCAGATGATGGAGAAACTCGACGAGTTGAGGGACAACTCAGCGAATTGGGTCAACTCAGGGCGTTGACTTTGACTTTTGACCTCAGTCCTTGACTAAGTTTGACCTTTAAGGGGTTTTAGGACATTTTGAGTTTTATTTAAGGAATTGTTTCTGTTATAGGGTTTATGTAGAGCGGATATTTGGTGTCCCGATCTAGTCAGCTACCGTTTAGTATTGAGGTAAGTCTTCTCACCACACTCATGGGTCGAAGGCACCAAGGCCAGCCCATTAACTGATATGAGATGATTAGTATTGGAATGTGTAATGGTTTGCTATTTGATCTATGTGTGGGCTTATATGAAGACCATGGGAGGAGCCCATGGAACGGGATATAAGACCATGGGGGTAGCCCATGACATTCCATTGAAGACCATAGAGGGAGTCCATGGCAAACTTGTATGTATATGTATGAGCATAACATTATGTGATTATATTGATTTGTGTGATTGAGAAACTCACTAAGCTTGTGCTTACAGTTTTATTGAATGTTTCAGGTACTTCTATTGATAAGGGCAAGGGCCCGACTTGATGACATGGCGTGCATTCTCCAGTGTTTTCACATTTAGGTTTTTGTACTATGAATTTACAAATAATATGGATATGTATTGGGATTTTTGTACTTCCTATGGATGATATTTATGAAATTAAAAGTTTAAAATTTTTCTGAAAATTGGTCTGTTTCAATGCAATATTTTTGTTAGTTGTGATATTTTAGGTATAACGTATATTTAAAAAATTGGGACAATTTCATTTAAATCCTTGTAAATTTTGAATATTACTTCAATATCCTTATAAACTTTAAAATTACGTCTATATCCGTCTAAAACTATTAAAATTACATCAATATCCACAATCGTATTTTAATTAGGATTATATCATTTTTTTATTAATTGGCTTATCTAATATTATAAATTAGAGAAAATTACAAATATAGTCTAATACTTTGTGAAAAATAGCCAAAAAATAACTCAAATTACAAAAATAGCCACCAAACTCGGTCCATCTATGATTTTACTTGTCCATCTGTGATTTTGCGTCCATCTGTGATTTCCCCTTTTTCAAGGATATAAAAACGTAAATTTTTTTCTTTCATTTTTCAAACTTTTTGTTGGAGAACTTTCTCTCTAGAGGCACTATGGACGAATTCATTTTATTAGAGAGATTTTAAACAAATTTTCCAAAATAATAACATCTAAAGTGATAATTTTTTGCAAAACTTTATATATAATAAGGTTGTTTCGTAGTCAAATCCTATTAATTTCGTTGTTAAAAAAATTTTAAAAAAACGCAAAATTGCCGGTGGGATGAGAGGAAATCGTAGATGAACTTACTTAATTTGCGATTTTAGTTAGAGATTGGGGTATTTATACGGAAAAAAATAAAAAAAAAACTAAAAAAAACACCTACGAACATACAAGTCGGTAAAGCATATAGTAAAAATGTAATTTGGGTTTTTTTACTATGTTCGCAGATGAATTTACTCTAAAAATATAATTTGAATTTTTTTTTTCGATTCTCCACGAATATCATTAAGATATTTGGCTAAATTTGTACTCTTTCTTTGAAAATTACTTACCAAAATACCGTTTCTTTATCTCTTCAATTGGTTGAACCCTCTTCTTCCTTACTTCAATATATCTTCTATTACGAAAACTTAAGTTTTCTTACTTTCTGTAGAGGCTGCGAGATAGATCAATAGAACTGTGGTGATTCTTTTTTTTTTTGTTCACATCACCAAAGGCATGAACAATTCCGTGCAGCGAAAGGCTTCTAAACATGAAGATGGGGTTGATTTGATCAGCAACTTGCCAGATCCTCTTCTTCTTCTAATTCTCTCGGGCCTTCCATCTACCGAAGAACAAATCCGAACAAGCATTTTGTCCAGACGATGGAGGTATTTGTGGACATCAGTTCCTTCTCTAGACTTAAAACCCTTAGCAAAATTGCAAAAGAGCAAATTCAAAGAATTTGTTTATTGGGTTTTGTTAAACAGATCCGTGGATTTGGATTGTTTTCGTTTATCTGGTTGGGATTCCTACAGAACATTGACAGTAGAGCGGTGGATTCACGCCACCATTATGAAAAACGTCAAACAACTTGACTTGAGTTTTGAGCCCAAGGAGAAGTACTTTGAGGATATGGTGATACCCCATTGTCTTATGACTTGCACGTCTTTGGAGGTATTAAGGTTGTCTTGTAGACTTCGTGTAATCTTGCCTAGAATTTCTGGGTTTCCTGCACTTAGGGTTCTTAAGTTGGAAAATGTTGAGTTATTTGACAATGATTTAGTGAAATATTTTTTTCTTGAAAGCTGCCCATTGCTGGAGGATTTGACGTTGTATGAGTGCGTGGTAGACAAACTTGATCTTCTTTGTATCTCATGTCCAAACCTCAAGAAGCTGACACTTCTTAACTGGTGTAAGTACTACTTGTGTAGTTCTCTTAAGCTTTCATGCCCAAAACTGGTGTATCTGGATTTAAAAGGTGAAGTAGCTTCAAGTTATATCTTTGAATGTCTATACTCATTGAAGGAAGCTGTATTTTATCCCGAGTGCGACGCCATATTTAATAAGCTGTTTCATGAATTTTCTCATTTGTAATCTTTTAGTACTAACCTTGACTACTTGCCCGAGGTAAATGTTTAATTATTCTCTTCATGAACATATTGTTATTTCAGCTAATATAGAAAGAACGAGTTAATAGAGGAAATAATGGATCAAAATCTATAGCATCACAGTAAGGGCTGAATATGTAGTTTTTAGCTCGAAAACTTGCCAAAAACGAAAATTTTGCAGTTTTTACCAGACAAATGGAGTGAATGGCTGATATATAGAGGTTTCTCGATCGATGTTTTTTTCTTTCCAAAATTTGTATTTAAATTGTATATACTCCTGAGTCCTGATTAAATTGCATCATTACTTGTTTTTCATGAAATCTTTATCAATTGTGTACCCATATGCCTATTTGTTACCATGATTAATAACTCTACTTGCTATCATTATTATAGTGGATTGATGATGCACATGATCTGGCTCTACAAAATCTGAAGACTTTGGAGCTACACTCATCAATTGATGAATTTACTGCTGAACGACTCATCCAAGCCCTCGAATATTGTCCTGAACTGGAGTCCCTCAGTTTAACCTTTGAAAATGTCATCTCATGTGATCCACTGGTATTTTATTTTATGCATCACATTCTTGAAAGCATGGTGTCTCACTTTCACAATTTTCTTGGTTGCAAGCATGGTGTATTGTGCATACCTAATTCCTGACATAAGCATAGAGGGAGAAATTCGGTCTATTTACCTATAAACGGGTTATATTTTATCAAATGAGTATAATAAAAAGAAACACTAAAATAGCAACAGGTCAAATAGGCTGAACGAATTGAAGCTGCAAAACTCTATTCAAATGTTTATTAAAAAAATAACTTCTAATCTTAACAATATATAACATATATGTGTTGAAAGTTGAAACTAAAGAAATGGGCTTGTTTTATAGAACACCTCAGAGAAAGTTTAGACTGAATTATCACAAACCCTAGACACAATCTCAAAGATTTGAATTTGGGACCTTTACATTATCCTAATATATATATATATATATATATATATATATATATATATATATATATATATATATATATATATATATATATATATATATATTGTTTTATAGAACACCTCAGAGAAAGTTTAGACTGAATTATCACAAACCCTAGACACAATCTCAAAGATTTGAATTTGGGACCTTTACATTATCCTAATATATATATATATATATATATATATATATATATATATATATATATATATATATATATATATATATATATATATATACACAAAAAAGCAATTCACCTCGATAAATGCATTTTTCAAGATTTCAAAAATCAGTTTGGATTTTCCCCCTTTAACATGAAATAAAAATACTTATGCCTTTTTTCGATGAACCAGGAACACCCGAAGTTGGATGATGCTGCAACAAGGAGGATCTTGCCTCCTGATGTGAAATGGCTCGAATTTTTTGAATTCAAAGGAGAAAAGCCGAAACTAGTTTTAATGTATGAAAATGGATATGGATGGATGGATTTAGTTGCCAGGTGGGGTAAACAAGCCAGTTAATTGTCAAAGTGACTACTTTAATTTACTCTTTAGAAACACGGATGTTACAACACAAGCTTTATGGTAAACTATCAGAAGTAGTAGATACCTGTTCATGTGATCAAGTATCTAAATTTTGAATTTTTGTTTCATGCTGATTCTTTATCTACTATTACTAGAAAATAATTGTTTGGTTCTACAGTTTTGTTCATATTCTTTCTGCTATAAAAACTACAACAAGTATGTACGTATGAGATTGTTATTTTGCCACAAAAACAGCAATTGCAACATCAGTATGTTAAACCAACTGCCTCATTTGCACCACGACATAAATAAAATACAGAGTTTAGGACTTTAGGGCATATAGAGCAAAAGTGAACTACTGATATATGTATAGCAGGACAGATATGTATGCATGTACGAATGTATTATAGATATTTTATATGTATGATAGAAAGGTGAAGATTAAGACAATCAGTCTAGAGAATCATACATACTTGATACTTGTGAGCTTTTTGTAAACAAAAAATTGACCTTGCATTGTTTGCCTATGTGAAGAAACAATATTAAGCATTTACGCTAACAAGAGCAGTGGCCATGGAGGACAAAAAGTGACATTACTTGAAGGTGATGGTTAAAAAATTCGTCCCCAAAATCTGATTTTAACAATTGAGTGAACATATAAGCTTCATTTGATTGGGTTGACAGTCTAAAACTGGAATTCTCCATCAATTCTCAGGGTTTACACGTTTAGACCGTCTTGCAAGTTGTAACATCCGGCATTTAAGGATGATGTATAAAGTAGGTGAGAAATTAAGTATTTTAAATAAGTGAACAAAACAAGAATTTTGAAGAGTAAATGAGGAGTTTTAGCGAAAATCTTAGTACGATGCTATTTTTAGAGAAAAAAGTGTTTTATTTTTTATAGAGATAAAGTGTTTTAGCGAAATCTGAGGTAGGGAGGGAGGTTGTTAAAGAATATATGATATTAGTGAAGAGCAAAGAAAACGCAAGCCACTAGGATGATTTTGTAATCTACTTTAAAAAACGAATATTTTGTTTGCATTGTACAACGTTAGGACACGGCTGTTTTAATTTTTAACTTTGCTCCATGTATGTATTATAGAATGAACTTTACGTTGTATTTTACGTTTTTCTTTCAATGATATTTTCATTTATAAAAATATGTAAAATGAAAATAAATATTCTTTCTACAAAAATCAATAACAGGAATTTGTTAAGAGATCGAATATAATAATATTAATTGAAAAAAAAAACGTAATTGTATAACTTATAGTTTTACCATGTTTTATAACTATATACATAATCGATAACATAAACTAAATCATCAAATCATTGATGAATAACAAATTAATCTTTTTTTTATAATTTATTTTTAGTTTGTATTTTATATGCAACCCAATAAGTCTATGTATTTATTAGTAGTGTTACAAACTTGTTGTATTGGCAGGCTTATCTCCATTAGACTTCCACTTTCACATGGAATATTCACTACAAGAAAAAGTTAAAATAACTATGGAATTTTACTATGGAAATAAAATTTGTAGTTATTATACTATGGAATATGCTACAGAATGGGTTGTCATAGCTATTTTTCTATGGAATTTTCTATAGAATTGCATTTCGTAGCTAATTTTTGAATAGTTACGGAATTTTGCTAGGTAACTATGGACTATGCAACAGAGTAGTTAGACGTAGTTGTATTTGCTAAAGAATCAGCAACAAAATTACGTTTTGTAGCTAATATTTGAAGAACTACGGAATTTTGGTATGTAATCGGAATCCGTAGTTATCATGCTACAAAATTTGCTAGAGAATTATAGGTCGCAGGTATTTTGCTACAAATTTACTACAGATCAAAATTTGTAGTTATTTTCCTACAAATATTGTTACGAAATCAAAATTTGTAGCTATTCTGCTACAAAATAGTGGTATTGATTTGTTTATTATACCATCATAGTTTCATTTCCTCTTATTATAGCATTTTACTTTAATAATTTTACTTGATTATAACATTGTAATCTATATGCATATATAGTACAAAGCATTTTATAAAACGCTCCAACCTTTACTCGTGTATCGCATGAAAAGGAAGGGGAAAAAGGGCACATAGTGATTCTTCATCTACTCAGTGTTGCTTTTTCCTACCATGGGTATTTAAGTCTTTTTAGTTTTTCTTTCGGTCCTACAATCCTTTTGGTGGAAACTTTTGTTTGTGGAACAAACAATATGGTCCCTGTTACGGTAGGCTTTTGTCTCATCCTTATATTTTTTATGCAGGTAACTTAAAATATCAGCACAACAACAACCTATTAGGCCTAGAAAGCCTCTAAGCAACATCAGGGGTAAAATGGTCAGTATTCCAGGATGACACCAAATAGTTTTCTTTGAAAATGGTTTTCACAACCTTGTATCTTGATATTACTTCCCACATGAAATAACTTCTATTGTTGTTTTTTGGTAGATAACGATTCATATAGCCATACAAATTTTTTCAGGTAAGAAAAATTTAAAATTAATATATATATATATATATATATATATATATATATATATATATATATATATATATATATATATATATATATATATATATATATATATATTCAGTCTTACAGGATGACACCAAATAGGATTCATGTAACTTATTTATTAGCATGCAAAAAAATACAAATATGTTCTATCCACAAGGGAATTTGTTCCACCTGTATAAATGTATTAATTCATTTTCTATCCTAATGACTATAACGTAGTTGCAGTGAATATGAGTATGTGTATGGATGTATGTGTGACTTTGTATGTAGCTTCATATGCATCTAATATCACTTATAACATGTTACCTAATTAGATAAACAGTTCATGTGTAACAGAATTACATAAACAGTCCATGTGTACCTTGGTCCACTTACATCCACTCACCTCCCTACTACTTATGTTCTATCCCTGGTTGGTAGTTTTTGTTAAGCCTCCAAACATGCTAGTTTATCAAAGGAAGACTCATAGGGGCAAAATGGTCACAACCACAAGTTAGAGCAGATCGGTTACAAATTTGAGGGGACAAAAATTACTTTTTACTTGATGAATTAAAGTTGGTAAAATTTTATTGTCCACTTTTGAACGATCACAATGATTGAGCTAAAAAAACATAAATTCACATGTAGGGGTTTCGCATGAAAGAGACCATCAACTAAGCATGTATGGTCCCCTATTCCTTTATGTTTTATCACTCAATGATAAATTTTGATATGATGTATGGAAATAAGATCTTAAAAACTTAAAATACACTACTAGAAAACTAAGTAATTACCTACAGCAGAATTTGTAGGAAATCCGTACGAACAAGGCGTTACCTACAGATTTCCTACAAAAAACGGGTTGTAGGAAAAACCCTCGTGGGTAATTTTTTCCTACAAATTAGCTACAAACGTTCCTACGCATTTCCTACGGAATATTCTGTTACAAATTTAACTACGGAATACCTACGGAACACGTTAACTACAGAGTACTTATAGATTACCGGGTTATTTAGCTACGAAACTCCTACAAAATACATACGAATTATTTTCCTACGGAATACCTACGAAATGATTTTCCTACAGAATACCTACCAACTACTTTACCTACAGATTACCTACCAACACTTTTTCCTACGGAATAACTACCAACTGATTTTCCTACAGAATACCTACCAACTACTTTACCTACAGATTACCTACCAACATCTTTTCCTACGGAATACCTACAGATTTTATTGAATTTTATTTCCCACAGAATACCTACTGAATATTTATTTCCTACAAATTTTCTATGAATTTTTTACCAATTTTTATTGCTATATAAAATTTATAATTCCTACAGAATATTTATTTCCTACAATTCAGTCAAAAATCTATTGCTATATTAAATTTATAATTTAAAAAATATCCAAATTTTCTGCTAAAAAAACCAAATAAATAATTAAAATAATAGTCAAATACCATTACATTCATTAGCATTAAAATAGTCACTAACATACCATTCATACATTCAAATACTCAAAATACCATTACAATACCATTACAAAAGCTAAGAACTAGTCAATAACATAACATTAATTTAGTGTTCTAAAACAAAAACTAAGAACTACTTGGTGGATTACCGGACGGATTGATTTGTTTCATAAAGGCCGCCAATTGTCGTTGCACTTGCCATTCCATTTCATTTCGCATTTGTTGCATTTGCAAATTCATTTCACTTTGCTTTTCATCCATGGCTTGTTGCATGTTTGACATTTGTTGTCGCAACTCATTTACCTAAATATAGCAAGACAAACACATGCAGTTAGTAAATGTAATTCAACTTTAAACCATGATAGCAATGTACTTTACTTTTAATTCAATAATAAAACACACTATTCATAATAACAATGTACATTGTTTTTAATATCCATAATAATAACTTTTAATATGCATAATAATAACATACAATATATTTTTATCCATTATACCATTGTATTTTTACATTTACAATCCATAAGATCAATGTACTTAAATTATTATCAATAACAACAATTTACTTTACCAAATATCAATAATAGCAACATACTATACTTTTCACCCATTATAGCATTATGTTTTACCTAATTTAATAATAGCAACATAGTATCATGTTCAACCATAATAACAATGCACTTTACCTAATATTAATAATGGCAACATATTTCAATTTTCACCCGTAACAACAATGTACCTTACCAATATGAACATATTTTTTTCAGCCATATTAGGTACCTCTTTACTTGATTTTTTTTCTCTATAATATATTATGTAAATAATAGTACCTCCTGTTGTGACTTTGCAAAGTCAGCAGAAGCTGAAGTTGACTCATAAGAATATGCACCCGTCATCAAAAAGTGAAGATCCGAGTATCCTGCCCCATAGATAGGACCTTTTTGTTTCCCGCCTTTCCTAAGCAATTATGTTTGGGTCCACAATTCAGGATCATTCACATTATGTTGAGTCGGATCATCACCATATTTTTTAGATAGGGCTTTGTTATATGATTCCTATAATATACCAAAAGAAAGCTTTTGTTATTGTACTAAAAAGTAAAAACTAATATTAGTAAATATATAAAAAGATAAAGACAACTTATGATCGCCACCCTAGATGTCTCATTCACAAAATCCACTGGCGCCTCTTTATCTCCCCCAAAATATATTTTCTTTGATTCGGCGGTAAGATGTGTCTTATAATAAAGATCAATGAATGAGGGGTCTTCACCCGTCAACTGTTTCTATATAAACGACACAACATAATTGATGTAATTAGTGTTGAAAGAAAAATGTATCACTAAAATCTATAATTATGATTACTTACCAATTTAAGACGGTGCTCCTCAAATCCAATGCTACCACCCGTATGTCTCCTGCAACTCCTAATCATAATAAATTTGGGGGTAGAATTGTCAAAGGTTTGACATACAAGGTAAAAAAAGGATCTCAAGAAACTATGACTTTGGAAGTAGGTTGCTGTAACAGACTTTTGAAACATGTTTCATTTGTTGTTTCAGATGTCCAAAGTGAACCATGGTTTGGATCACAGTATAAAGAGGAAAGTATTCCTCCATCCATGTTGGAATCATGGAAGAATCCTCCAGAAATAGATGTTGCATTACATCTACCTGCAATGAACGAATTCATTCCAAAAGAGTTCTCCATTCGTGCAAACGGTGTAATGTGTTATTTCGGAGATGCATCTCCTCCGGAATGCATAATTGATGAGCCATTGATGAAGTTCTGGTACAAGCTCGATAAGCCATTAAATGGAATTCTCCATCTCACCACCAGTAGTAACTAGTAAGGCCGATTTCTGATCCAAGCATAAACATGGAGACCAAACAGGTGTTTGATGGAACTCCTCCTCCTACTTTACTGGATGATTCTAAGCAACAAGCGAGTCTTGAGAAATCTAATATATTGTGGGGGTTCAAAATGGTTCAAATCATGGCCAAAAGGTTGACAATCACAAGACGTTTAATATATTGATAAGGGGGAGAAGAAACCGAAATCACAGAAATCGACAGGTTACAAGTATGGAAAGCACAATTGAAATCACAGAAACTGAAATTGATTCTCTAGGGGAAAAATTTGTGAAATGTGAGCAAACTGAAATCGACATACATACATACCTGGGGTGTCGTTGATGGTGGTGTGGGGCAGCAACGGTGGTAGTATGGTGCAGCGACAATTGTGGTGCGACGGAGCGTCGGCGGTGGTGTGCGATAATGACAGCCGGAGGCAGGGACGGTGGCGGTATGAGGAGGTCGGTGGTGGTGAGCGACAGCGACAGCAACAGCAACAACCGGAGGTCTGGAACGGTGGGTCGGCGGAAGTGTGCAGGAACAGGGGTGGGGAATCGCCGGTGTAAGGCTAGGTTTTTGTTTCAGAACCAATCTGTGCGATGAGATGAGGAGGGAATTGAAAAATTGGTTTCTTTTTCATTTTGTCAAAATTTTCATATATCGGGCCTTTTTTTTTTAATTCCAAATGGTTAAATCATATTTAACTAGCAATTATATTTAAAAATTTTATTATAATAGTTAATATAAAATTCAGTTTTATATAATGTTTCTTTGATATATTTAACTAGCAATTATATTTAAAAAATTTATTATGTGTTAAAAAATTGAAACAAAAAAAAAACATTTTTGGATGGTTAAATCAAATAAATTTAAAAATATCATAGTTAATATATCAGTTTTATATAAGGTTTTTTTGATATATTCAACAGACAATTATATTTTTAATTTCATTATGTGTTAAAAAAATGAAACTAAAAAAAACATTTTTGAATGGTTAAATCAAATAAATTTCAAAATATAATAGTTTATATAAAATCAGTTGTATATAAGTTTACTTTGATATATTTAACTAGCAATTATATTTTTAATTTTATTATGTGTTAAAAAATGAAACGAAAAAAAAAACATGTTTGGATGGTTAAATCAAATAAATTTCAAAATATCATGGTTAATATAAATTCAGTTTTATATAAGGTTTCTTTGATATATTTAACTAGAAATTATATTTTTAATTTTATTCTGTGTTAAAAAATGAAACTAAAAAAAACCACTTTTGGATGGTTAAATCAAATAAATTTAAAAATATTGTAGTTAATATATGAGTTTTAAATAAGGTTTTTTTGATATATTTAACTAGCAATTATATATTTAATTTTATTATGTGTTAAAAAAATGAAACGAAAAAAAAAACATTTTTGGATGGTTAAATCAAATAAATTTCAAAATATCATGGTTAATATAAAATTTAGTTTTATATAAGGTTTCTTTGATATATTTAACTAGCAATTATATTTTTAATTTTATTATGCGTTAAAAAAATGAAACGAAAAAAAAAAAACATTTGACACTCAAATAATAGAAAATACAAAAACTACCGTAGGTAATCTGTAGGTAATACCTACGGATTGCCTACAGATAAAGGTAATCTGTAGTTAATCCGTAGGCATTTACCTACAGATTGCCTACGATATTTCTTAATTTTTCGATTTTAAAAGGTCAAATATAGTTTTTTTCGTTTCGTTTTTTTCACAACTTAATTATACTTTGATTGCTTTGTTTTAACCAATTTATACATAATATAAACTTACAAACAAACGTATGCATCATTAGAAACCATTACTATATACATAATAAACAAAAAGCTATCTATGTTTGTCCTTAAGCCACAATTAACATCATTAAACAAATACATGATATACTAAACATAATACATACATATGGTGTGTATGTACATGTGTGTACTGATTTCTATTTGTGTTTAGAAAATAACATTGATTTAAAAAAAAAACTTCTAAATGAGTAATGGGTTCTAATGGTGCATACGTTTGTATGTAAGTTTATGTTATGTATAACTCGGTCAAAACAAAGCAATCAAAGTATAATTAACTTGTGAAAAAAATAAAACGAAAAAAAACGACATTTGACCGTTGAAAAATAGAAAAATAAAAAAAGACCGTAGGTAATCTTGTTGGATTAGTGTCTAAGGCTGTAACTATATTTGGTAAGCACTTGACCCGGTTATGCATGGTCCTTTTGGGTTGCCTTCACCATAGCAACTTGACAGGATGATTTGTTAAGAGAGAAGAGATATTATTAATATATATTTAAGGAATAATAATATTATTTGATTAATATAAGTCATATATTAATTGAGAATTAATTTGGTGACTTAAAGAGGTTAATTGAATAAAGGGCATAAACTGTCAAATGTGTGATAGTTGTATTTTGAGCTATGTATCCTTATGGATATTGGGGTGGACGAAATTTAGGGTTTGGGAACCTTAAATTCGTCCAAGCCTTGTATCTAGAAGGATCTTGGATTGCTTAGGGCCTAAGTCATTCAATTAGGGTTAAAGGAGAAACCCTAATAGCTCATAGTATAAATAGGACCCTTGGGGTGGAGAAATCGGCACTCTTGCAAGCCAAGGAACCCTAGGGCCGATTTCTATCCCTCCTCCCTCTCTCTCAAGATCATCTTCTTGCTAGTTGGTGTTTGTAAGCCATTAGAGGAGTGACAATTGTGACTCTAAGCTCCAAGAAGAAGAAGTATCAAGCAAGTAATTCAAGGTATTCTTTCAGATCTGATTTCATATGATTAGATTCAATATATTACATTAGATCTAGTATTGCAAGTCTTGGATTCAATGCATGTTCAATTAGAGAAACCTAGATCCAAGCAATTAGGGTTTGCATGTGCACATAGGAAAGTTCTTATGGCTCAAACCCATCAGTGGTATCAGAGCTTTGATTGATTTCTATTGAATTGATGCATTGGTTGATTGCTTGTTGCTTGAAAAATTCGATTTTGTGATTCTGACTGCTGTACTCGGCGAGTTCCTCTGTGGACTCGGCGAGTAGCTCCAACTCGGCGAGTCCATAGAGGTACTCGGCGAGTTCGAGCGTCAGAAGGAGGAAGTTTCGGGATTTCTTGCTGTTTTACTTGATGATACTTGCCTTAACTGTTTTGGGTCATTAAAATCCGATTTTAATCATATATATGAGTATATTCTTGACCTAACAAAAGATAATTACCAATTAGTTGAATAATAATTTCCTTATATGATAATTGTTGATTATTTGAATTGAATTGGTAAATTGTTTTGCAAGTAACATTAAATAAGATCAAATTGAGATAATCTAATTAGATAATTTATATTATTTGCTATTTGATCCTTATGCTTTGAAAAAGTTCAAAGACTTGTCCTCAAGCTTTGAAATTTTAAATTTTGTGATTAAAAGTTTAATTTGGATAATTTTAAATTTCAATCCCTAGAATTTTACAAGTTTAAAATTCAACCCTATACTATTATATTATTACAAGCTTAATATATATATATATATATATATATATATATATATATATATATATATATATATATATATATATATGTATGATTTACAATGCTAGTCTTACCGTTAGTAGGCCTCATTCACGAAGTCGGTCTATAAGGTGGGTATAAGGTTGCTGCCTATAAAATGGCGCTTAATGGGTGTACATTCACACCCACCGCTTGCTTGACTGGTGGAGGGTCGTTAGCCGAACGGGTAGGATAGGGCAAAACCTTCTCTCATTAATAAGTATAATGAATCTATATAAAGTAACTAAACATGTTTTATAAAATTCCCAATCTTAGTTACTTTAGGAAAAGTGAATTGATGTAATCCCATGAAACTACACTTTGCACCCTTGCTAAGACATTAATGGAGCGTGTGTGGTTAACCAGCACATTAATTGGGCTCTAAGCAAAGGTGGCAAAGGGTGACTCATTGTTTGTTATAGTTCAATGGAGCGTGTATGGTTAACCAGCACATTGAATAGGTAACTGTAACAGTGGGGGCGCCTTGTACATTTGCATGGTTATTCACACCCACTTTGTGATCCTCGGCATCCCAGTCACAAACGAGAGGGGCATATCGAGATTTAAACATGTCATTGAAAGGTTCAATGAATCTCAAAGAAATCTAGGAATTCTCAATACATTTAAAAACTTAAAGCTTATGTTTTTTATGGTGAAGAATTAGTGAATCGTCATTCACTTACCTCCAAATTATTTGCATATTGGATTACGGCATCCCTTTTCTAATGTGTAAATAACGTTGTTGGGTCCTAGCCCTAATTTTTCATTTTGGGTGTTAATTAGGGACTTAATCTAATCAAACTTTGTTCTTTCTATTTGTAGATGTCTAACGCAAACAACGCAGCTGCTAGCTCATTTCCTCTAATGAGCCTTTGTCAAAAAGTGACATTCGATGGAACGAACTTTAGCGAATGGATAAGATACATTCGCACAATCGCGCGCTACGAGGACAAAGAGTATGTTCTCGATGAGAAGCTTGAAAAGATCAATCCAGAAACTGATACTCCTGAAGAAATGGCTGTCTTTGAGAACCATGAGCGTGATGCAACGAAGGTCCATTGCATCATGATAGCCACAATGAACACAGAATTCCAAAAGTCCTATGAGGACATGTATCCTTATGAGATGCATTTAGACTTGATGGAGAGGTATCACCAAAGCGCGAGGCAAGAGCGCTATGAAATCATAACGAATATGATTACTGCTAAAATGGGAAGTGGAGAGTCTCTTACTGTGCACTTGCAAAAGATGCAAAGGTATGTTGATCGTCTTCGCAAGTTGAATGTCAACTTTGGGGAAGATTTGGCTATCGACATTGTTCTTCACTCCTTGCCCTCATGCTACAACCAATTTAGGATGACCTACCACATGAACAAGGAAGAGGTCACCCTAAGCAAACTCCAAGGGCTCCTGAGGACTGCTGAGAGCAACCTCAAGGACAAGTCTGTTGCACCAACTCCCAATCCACCCGTTGCTCCTGTTTTGGCTATTGGACAGGGAAGGGGCAAGAAGAGGAAGGCTTTTTCAAAGAACCACCACAAAGGAAAGTCCCAAAATGGTTCCTCTTCTAGTGGGACCAAGGTTGATCCTGCTAAGCCCAACCCAAACCCAAAGGAGGCAGAGTGCCACCATTGCCACAAAATAGGGCATTGGAAGAGAAGCTGCCCGGAATATCTGCAAGCCATCAAGGATGGGAAGATCAAGCCATCTTTCGCAGGTATTTACACAATTAAATCTAATGATTCATCTCATGCTATTTCTTGGGTTCTTGATACAGGGTGTGGTTACCACATTTGTTCTGATTTGCAGGGACTGGGAAGAAATAGGGATGTGGAGCTTGGAAGAATAAATCTGATCATGGGAAACAGAAGAACGTCGCCTGTCACCAAGATTGGAGTGTATTCTTTAGAGCTTAGGAATGGTTTGAATTTAGAATTAAATAATTGTTGCTACTCGCCAGATATGGCAAGAAACATCATTTCTTTTCATGGTTTATTTAGACAAGGATTTAGATATTCGTTTAATAATGAGAATGGTTCGATTTATGCTTATCTAAATGGTGTTTTATATTTTGAAGCAATGCCTTGTAATGGAATTTATGAAACTGTTATGGTTGTAGATAACCTAGGAAATGATGTGTTGTGTATGGATTCTTCCAATGGTATGGATAAAGCATCCTTGTGGCATTGTCGTCTTGGACATGTCAACAAGAAGCGCATAGCCCAACTCCAAAAGGATGGAGTGTTGGAGTCGTTCGACCTTAGGGAAAATGACACGTGCGAATCTTGTTTACTTGGAAAGATGACCAAATCACCCTTCACTGGCACTTGTGCGAGGGGTGAGGGTTTATTGGATCTCATACATACAGATGTATGTGGACCCTTTAGATCCACCACAAGGGATGCAAATCGCTTCTATGTGACTTTCACAGATGATTATAGCAGATATGGGTATATCTACTTAATCAAGCACAAGTCAGAAACCTTTGAAAAGTTCAAAGAGTTTAAACAAGAAGTGGAGAATCAATTGGGCAGGAAAATCAAGATGCTTCGATCTGATCGAGGTGGAGAGTACCTAAGTCTTGAATTCCACGACTACCTCAAGGAATGTGGAATAGTTTCACAATTGACGCCACCTAGGACACCACAATTGAATGGTGTAGCTGAGAGGCGTAATCGAACCTTGCTAGACATGGTTCGTTCCATGATGAGTCGTGCTTCACTACCTATCTCATTCTGGGGGTATGCCTTAGAGACTGCCGCCCATATCCTTAATTTAGTACCCACAAAGAAGGTTGCCAAAACACCTCACGAGATGTGGACAGGGAAAGCTCCCTCGTTGGCACATATCAAGGTTTGGGGCTGTGAAGTTTTCGTAAGACGAGAAACTCACGACAAGCTCGAACCTCGTAGTGAGCGATGTATATTCATCGGCTACCCACATAAATCCTTTGGATATCTCTTCTATAGGCCGAGTGACAATGTTGTCTTCGTTGCGAGGAGAGGGGTTTTCCGAGAGCGAGAACTCATAAGCCAAGGAGACAGTGGGAGGCAAGTCGATCTTGAAGAGATTCAAGAATCTAGCGATGAAGGAACCTCTAACACTGGCGCTCAACCCGAGGAGGAAACTCCAGTTGAACCAATTGACGAGTCCTTACCTCTTAGACGTTCCGAAAGAGTTAGAGTTCAACCCCAGTTTTATGGTTTTCATATTACAACCGAAGGGGACACGTATATTAGTGATGGTACACTAATAAATCTAGATGAACCTAATAGCTATAAGGAAGCCATGGCAGGCCCAGAGTCTGTAAAATGGAAAGAGGCGATGGACAGCGAGATTCATTCCATGTATGACAACCAAGTTTGGAATTTGGTTGACAATGTACCAGGTCGTAAGACGGTCGGGTGCAAGTGGATCTTCAAGAAGAAGACCGACGTGGATGGGAACGTGCACACTTATAAGGCGCGATTGGTTGCGAAGGGTTTCACTCAGACTCCTGGAGTTGACTACGACGAAACCTTCTCACCAGTTGCGAAGATAAAAGTCTATTAGGGTGATGCTAGCCATTGCTGCATTTCATGACTATGAAATCTGGCAAATGGATGTAAAAACCGCTTTCCTTAATGGGAAGTTGGCTGAGGATGTTTACATGGCTCAGCCAGAGGGTTTTGTCGATCCAAAGCATCCCAATAGAGTGTGTAAGCTTGAGAAGTCCATTTATGGGCTTAAGCAAGCGTCTTGCAGATGGAATCTTTGCTTCGATGAGAAAGTCAAAGAGTTTGGATTTGTACGAAGTGAAGATGAATCATGTGTATATGTCAAGGCCAGTGGGAGTATAGTTAGCTTTCTCGTTTTGTATGTCGATGACATACTGCTCATAGGAAACAATGTCCCGACTCTGCAGGAGGTTAAGTCCTGGCTCGGGAAGTGTTTCGCTATGAAGGACCTCGGAGAGGCTTCCTATATTTTAGGAATAAGGATAGTGAGAGAATGAAGTAAGAGACTAATAGGACTTAGTCAGAATACTTACTTGGATAAAGTACTAAAACGTTTTTGTATGGAAAACTCGAAAAAGGGAGAACTACCGATACAGAGTAATGCCAAATTGAGTAAGACTCAAAACCCGAGTACAGAAGTCGAGATAGCTGAGATGAACCGAATACCCTATGCTTCCGCAGTTGGCTCAATCATGTACGCTATGACTTGTACTCGCCCTGATGTGGCCTTTGCTTTGAGCATGGTCAGTAGATATCAGGGGAACCCAGGTAGAGCTCATTGGATTGCAGTCAAGAATATACTTAAGTACCTTCGGAGGACCAGTGAATGGTTTTTAGTCCTCGGAGGGAGTGATGACTTAAAGGTGCGAGGGTATAGTGACGCCAGCTTTCAGACCGACAGGGACAACCACCGTTCGCAGTCGGGCGAGGGTATATATATAATCATTGATTCACAACTTAAATATTATATTTACAGTTTAATAAACCAATTAATTCACTAATTTAGAGTTTAATACAAAATAATTATAAAACAAATATATTTTTACATATTTATACAACATAAAAATAAATATAATCACCAAAAAATTAATACAAACATTCATAAATATATCATTCAGATTTTAATACGAAATTAATTAAAAATTCATAGCTTAATACAATTAATTCACAACTTATACAGTTAATTCATAATTTAATACACAAAATCTACAACCTAATCTATTAAATTTACTGTTTTAATATACAAAACTATATATTCACAATCATATTCTTAACATAAAACTGACATTTATACACTCAGATCTATATATTAGTTCTTTGTTCAACATTTATTTACAAAAATATTCAAAGTTTAATTTTACATACTTTATTCAAAATTAAATAAAATCATGTATGTGTATAATGATTCTTTCATCTCATATTTCAAAACAAAACAAAAAAAAGTCAATGATAACATTCACAACTTAATATACGAAGTACGCAATTTAACACAATCAAGTTACAATTTAATACATAACATTCGCAGTTTAATAAAATACATTCACAGTTCGAACACAAGTTAAAACTTACATCTTGTGGTTTTTGGGAGTTATAATAGATAGTAGTTACACACATCACAAATCACAACCTAAAAAAAATCCTAAATTCATAATATTTGAGAAAACATTAACATAATAACACATTCTAAATTTAATTCACAGCATAACAACTATATAACCTAAATTGTGAATAACATTTTATGCAAATATTATAACAAATAAGAAAACAAACTTGGGTTCACAACTTAATAACAGTTAAAACTAATAATAACATGAATAAACAACAAATGAGGGATTAAAACATTAAATTCACACCTTAACAAAAGGAAAAACAATTAAAACAAAAATCAAAATTTTCTTGTCTTACTATTATGTTTTGAAATTTTGATATCGGCCCCTGATTATTGTGTTTGTGTTCCGCCCCTGACTGTATGCCAAATTTTAAGGTTTGATAATATTTAATCCTAATCAATCTCACAATAAAAGTTCATGTATAATTCATAGATTAATGCTTGTACGATTCTCAATAACTATTCATCTAGATATGTCAAACGAAAAGTAAACAACGGAAAAAGCATATACCATGTCATTATTATTCTTAGCTCTATGGTAGCTGTCAACCTTTTAACATTCTCAATCCAAGCAAAGGAAAAAATGCAAATGTTCGAGCTTCTCCAAAACATCACTAAAGAACAATAACTTCGACCTTTTACTTCTTCTGGATGTTAGATTCTATTTCTAAAGGAATTCTCTTGAAGACCACATGAAATACTCGCCAAAACAGATCTCACACATTTCATGTCGATCCTTCGATAGAGCCCTTTCTTTTGATAGAAATCATGACCAAACAACACACCTGGTCATGTTGAACTCACAGGTAAGTCTAAATTGTCAGATGAACACCTTGTTTGAAGATGTCACCGAAAAAGCACCGTATACTCAAACTTATATCTGATTAAAATATAACCAAATTATATATATATATATATATATATATATATATATATGTATATATATATATATATATATAGTGAGTTTTTACGCTATGAATAGACGTCTAAACAGGAAGGAATGGAACGGCGGTAGAGCATTTACTCTGAAATTTAACAAAATGATCTTCCTTACATATATAAACCCTTATTAAAATATGGATTTTAAATTTACAAAAATGAAACACAAGAAAATCACAAATGGAAAAAAAACTAATTAAAAAATCCTAGAAAAAGATATGTGTAAAATTCAACGAGAACATGAAGTTTGAAAAAATGATTATCATTTTTTAGGTTAGATGAACATGGGTTCTTTTCATGTTTTTATGTTGTTATGAGATATAATTTGGTTATGTGTTGAACCAATCCCTCCCCCCCCCCCTCTCTCTCTCTCTCTCTCTCTCTATATATATATATATATATATATATATATATATATATATATATATATATATATATATATATATATATATATATATATATATACATACTAGGCGAATCCTCACGCGTTGTGCACCAATAAAATTATTTAATTAAAATAATAATTTTTAACATATTGCGATTTAATATTTATATATGAAAAACCAATGTCAGTAGCAAGACAAAACCTATGGTTAACCTATTTTATATCATTGTTTATTTATACTATTAATTGATAATTTTATAAACTTCATTATGTTGTGTAAATTGTATATCAAATATATGTTGATTTCTATATATAACAAATAATAAAGCGGTATAAAAAAATACTACAACTTTTGATGATTTGGTAGACCGTTTTAAGTTGTGTAAATTACATATAAAACGTATGCTGATTTGTATATAAAACAAGTCACAAATAGTATGGAAAAATATTACAAATTTTAATAATATAAAAATACTACAACATCTGCCATAACATTCACATCTAACAAAATTTATTAAACACTTAGAAATCATTCGAAATGAATATTTAGAAATCAACATACATTTGATATATATAAATATTTTTATAAAACAAATCGCGTTGAAATAACCATTGATTCGGCAAAATTCATTTTTTCAACTCTTTCATATTTAATAATATAGTTAAACTGTGTATAAAAAATAAAAATAAAAGGACATTGCATATTAATAACCATAAGTTAAAAAACTAATTACATTCAATTTGAAATCATAACTACATTTAAATTAAAAAACTTTTGAGTTTAGTATGAGTTTCAAACTCTTGAGTTGTGCGCAAAAATATAATATAAAAATTAACAATTATACATTATAATAACTATATTATTGTCATTTATGATTGAAATAATGATTTTTGCACTCATTTGTAACTAATATTATAATTATTTTAATTGCAATCATTTGTAACTGATATTATAATTATTTGAAGTATACAATAAGATAAATATAATAAGTTGGGTTTGAATTGAATTAAACAAAGTTTTTGATATAACGTTATTTTTAAATTTTTAGTTAACTTAGAAACAATGTATTTGAATATTGTTTATTTCATTTATTATTATTATTCTTATTATTATTAATTCAAACAACAATCATTTTAATACAATATATGTAGGAATAATATTACAAAATGTACGGAAACAAATAAGAAATAAGAAAAGTTGAGGCATGTGTTTAACACATTGTCCTTAAAATAAATTCACCCGTTATCGGGTGTTTGTTTTCCAGGATACAACAACTAGAAGTGGTTTTTCTAGACCACCCGAAATCTCATTAGGCCTGGATTTTACCTTTGATTAAGCAAGAAAACTAAGAACATGTAATGGAGAGAAAGGGAGTTTTTGTATTCTTCTTCGGGTTCTCAAATGGTTGTATAGTTGTAGTATTTATACTACACATTCTATAACCTCCCATTTAAAAACCTCTATTAATCACAAAATTAATATGCGTTAATATGCAATTAAATTGTAATATTAATTACAATTTCAGTTACAAAGAAAAGAAATATTTGCAAGAAAGGTCCCTAAACTTTTATTTTCTTTCTCTCAACCATTAAACTCTTTTATTTACTTCTTCCAACACCCTTACTTTAAGGATTAATTTCTCATTCATATAAATCCATTTTGGACGTGTTAAAAAAATGAGAAAAAACCCATTTTTATAAATTGGTTAACACCAATTTTCCAACAATCCCCCACATGAATGAAAATTGATCAAACATTTTCAAGCTACCTAGATAAAATCCAATAGTTGAATCATGCATAAGATAGGTAGGTGTTATCCTTTGAACCTTCCCTTAAGATACATATTTATTTTACTAGCGGACCAGTAGACTCGATGTCCTTGAACTGTTCTGCTGTTTGTGTAAATAATCAATATGTGTCTCACCTGATTCTCCCTAACCTAGTTTGGTTCTCACTGATGTGTCCGTTATGGTCATGGACACTTGCCTGGTTCTGTAAGAGCTCTTAGGAATGTGCCCATACATTTCCGTTTGAAGCGACCCCACTTCTCTCTCACATAGGTGATTCCATCATAATCATTAAAAGCTAATGCATGATGATTTCCAACTTTTCCTCTTCGGCTATAAGCTTAACCTGCATCATTGTTTGTTTTAGGAATTGGTTGGGGTTAACCCCCACAGTGTTTCACAAATGTTATATGCAAGTAGGTTGTCCTATTGAACTTAGATCTTGGGATCTCCAGTCAATTAGGTTGGGTTTTCCTTCGCAATAACTTATTAATCTATGGGTTTTAGTCTCATTCCTCATAACGAACTCTCATTCCAAGCATTTCGTTAGTGGATCCGCAATCTTATTTTGACTTTATGTAGTCATGAAAGATAATTCATCTTGAGAGTCGTTGTTGAATTGTGTTATATCTTTAACAAATATATCTAGACTCACCATTATTTACATCATCGTGTACATATATAGGAGTTATTGGTTCACCATGGGACGTTTCCCAAGACTTACAAATCCATTTAGTTTATTGTCCAACTTTGGATAAACTTGCAAATTTTTTTTGCTCCTGTATTTTCCAACAAATGTTGACCATTATCAATATGGTTATAACTACATCATAGTTACCACTATTGAATATGCATAATTGTGTCAACATAATACGATAAGCAGATGTACTACATGTATTTGTGAATTCACAATAACATTGGCCAGATGTAATTATGAATATTCCATACATGAGTTTTCTTTCAAATATCGTATTTTTCCATGAAATTTCTTGTTTTAACCATCTACATATAAAATTCTTTAGGTATCCTATCTCAAGGATCCTACTATGTCATAAAATAGAATATCACTTTAAAGTGCCATTTATATGGATCTATTTCATCACATCCATTGATGTTGAACGACATATTCAAACTTTTGATACTCGTTGTTCCAAAGCTTGCTTTAATCATATAATGACTTTACTACTCACACATTTTGTTGCTTTCCCTCGAGTAAGATAACTTCTTGGCAGTTCCATGTAGATTTATACTTCTAAAACTATGTTTAGAAGTTTTAGTTTCATATCGGAATGATATAGTTCCAAATTTCGAGAAGTTACAACCACATATAATTATAAGAGCATGAAATTAATCAAGACATTCTTATGTTTGTAATCCAAACATATATTTAAAATATGTCATCAGCTCTTACTTCTCAATTGGAAACCCACTAAATCGCAATGATTTCTCAAACTCAATAGTTCAAATGATATAACCATTATTAGTTTTACAACTTAATCCAATATAATAAGAAACATTCATTTGATTCCAAACTTAGAATAATCATATTTCCATTCATAGTCCTTTCGAATTCATGTTGAATATCTTAATATTCATCAAAACCTTTATCTTGTTTGGATGAATTCTAACCAATATTATTGGATTCAATGGAAATAGTTTCTTGGAGTATAGAAGTATCATTTGATTCTAAATTTCAAAACATGAAATCAGTGCATATTTCTATTCAAATCATAGAACAGTATGTTATAACTGATTCTTATTTTTTTGGATCTATCTGCTTTCATTTTCCTATTGAAAGTCCATTTATAGCCTAGTGGTTTACATACTAGAGGTATATCCACTAGCTCTCATGTGTGATTTGGCAAGATAGAATCCATTTCACATTTAATTGTCTCTTTTTATTGAGATCTTTCAAAGGAAGTGAATTCTTTTTTGAAAGTTTGAGGCTCCCTTTCAACCATATACATGCATAAATCATCTCCAAATAATTTCTCACCCCCTTTCACTCCATCATGATCTATTTATTCCTCCATTTTCTTCTTCATGAGAGGATTCTTTGTGCCCAATTATTTTGGAGCACTTGTCTTTTATTTATTAAGACATGGAAATACATTTTAAAAGTATGATGCATTTGTTGATTCCATTAATGTACAAGAAAACAATAAACACTATTGTTTTGTGCATAACCAATAAAGATGCAACCAACAATCTACTGTACAATCCTTACAACCATTGGGTTATGTATAACACCCTTTGCGAGACACCCCCACATTCGAATGTATTTGTAAGATGATTTTATACCCGACCATAACTTAGATGGTATTTTTTTCTCGTTTTATTTTTGGGTACCTTATTTAAAAGGTAGTTAGCTTACAAGGTAGCTACCCCCACATTCACCGGGGAAAACATAACTTATCAACATGACATATCTTTTAAGATACGATTTTTCCTTTCTGTGACACCATTTTTATTGTGGTGAATAAGAGGCAATAATCTCACGTCTTATACCAAAGTTTGCAAAAAAAAAATTCTTCAAATGGTGATATATTCACATCCATAAGCACTTCTTAGTACTTTAATCTTTTCTTTGAATTGATTCTCAACTTCTCTTTTATACACTTTAAACTTGTTTATCGTTTCATGTTTACTGTTAAGTAAATTAACACAACAAAGCATAGTGAAATCATCAATATAAGTGATAAAGTAATTATTTCCACCTTTACATGAATTTGACTTCATATCGCACACATTTGTGTGAATCAATCCAAAGGGTTTAGTTGTCCTTTCAATGGACTTGAACGCTTGGTGTATTAACTTTGATTCAACACATGTGTTGCATCAATATTTAGACTTATATGAAAGTGAGGTATATGTTCAAGTTTGATTAACCGTCTTAATATGTCAAAATTAACATGTCCAAGTCTAGCATGTCACACATTAGAGGATTTAAGCAAGTAAGCGGAAGAGTTATCCAATTCACTAAAATTAGGCTCATTAGCCATTACATCGAATTTAAACATTCAACCATCCGCATAACACTCACCTATAAACATACCATTTTAAGTTAGTACAAACTTATTGGACTCAAACACCAAACAAAAATCCATTTTTTGTTCAACAACCATCCAAACACTAAGTTCTTCCTAATCAATGGAATATACAACACATCATTAAGTGTTATCTCTTTTCTATGTGATACCATTTCTAGAATGTTTTAAACACCAAATTTAAGTGTTTAGAATCATAATTTCAAGAATAAATTTCTGTCTCAACTTGTACAACCTTATAATTCTTGAGTCACTCCCTCTTTGAGCACACATGGCGTGTAACACCCATATCAATCCATCACTCAGTGGAGTTAGCATCCATATAGTTTACTTCGGAAATCATTCCACTTTAGATGGCGACGTTTCTGAAATCATTTATACACTAAATATAAATGTTTAGAATTATAATTTCCAGAAAATATGTTTGCCTCTTGCTTGGAAAAAACTCTACATAATTAAAATCTATATTTGAACAATTATGAAACTTGATTTATGATGCAGGAATTCTAAAATTTGATTTCTCATGCAGAAAACTGATGCATAAATTATGATATGAGAAAAATTATGCTTTCTTTCAACAAAACTATTTAAAATGTGATGTCTTTAAGTAAAACCAAGTTGTTTTCTGATTTCCAAAGTTGTTTTACATAAAATTGAAGTCGTTTTTGAGTAAACAAAGCCTTTTTGTTTTTCACAAAACAATGCAGTCTGTTCAAGATTTCTTTAGTCCCACTTAAACCTGCAAAAAATGCAATCTAATTTCATAATTCAATAGACCTCTCTCTTAGATTTCCAAAGACTACTTGCACAAGTGCACACGATTTTTCTACAATTTATTATGAATTTTACAAAACTGTGTATCATAGCTGTTAAAATCTAACCAGTCAGTGAAAATCGTAATTTTCACCCTAGTTAGAGTTGTTTACAGCTTTTTGCCAAAATTAATAAAAGGAAGTAGACTCATATACCAAACTTTGAGAATTGGTTTCAACCAAAAATGAGCATCCATGATTAAGTTATGATTTTTCAAATATTGGGATAGATTAGAGCATTTCACAGCAACACACAAATTGTGTTTTTGAGTTAAGCTAGCTTCTTAACCCATTAGGTACTTAATAGAATCAGTACCGAAGCTATACAATTCGATAGTTAAAAACAAATACAAGTCTTAATGACTTAATGACCAAAGATGCTTTAAAAACAGAAAAAAAATCATTTTTTTTCTTATGAAAATCGTACAATATCAAAATAATGCAAGTAAATTGTTTTCGATTTCTAGTTCGTTTCGTACAAACAAATTTGTTTTAAGATTGTAGGAATAATATTACGGAAATGTACGAAAACAAATAAGAAATAAGAAAAGTTAAGGCATGTGTTTAACACATTGTCCTTAAAACAAATTCGCTCGCTATCGGGTGTTTGTTTCCAGGATACAACAACTAGAAGTGGTTCTTCTAGACCACCCGAGCCCTCATTAGGCCTGGATTTTACCTTTAATTAAGCAAGAAAACTAAGAACATGTAATGGAGAAGAAGAGAGTTTTTGTATTCTTCTTCGGGTTCTCAAATGGTTGTATAGTAGTAGTATTTATACTACACATTCTATAACCTCCCATTTAAACACCTATATTAATCATAAAATTAATGTGTGTTAATATGCAATTAAATTGTAATATTAATTACAATTTCAGTTACAAAGGAAATAAATATTTGCAAGAAAGGTCCCTGAACTTTTGTTTTCTTTCTCCCAACCATTAAACTCTTTTATTTACTTCTTCAAACACCCTTACTTTAAGGATTAATTTCTCATTCATATAAATTCATTTTGGACGTGTTAAAAAATGGGAAAAACCCATTTTTATAAATTGGTTAACACCAATTTTCCAACAATATAATATATTTTGTAGTTTTATGTTATTTTAAACTATTATTATTTTTACTTAATTAAAAACTACTTGTTTGAAAAATATTCATTATTATATTTTAAAAAACTTATCGTACTTTAGTATTGTATTTTTAGTTTTGTCTTTAAAGTTTTAAAATATTGGAAACGAATGGAGGGTCTAAGTAAACCGGTGATTTGTAATTCAAAGTTATAGTAATTGTTAAGTATTAAGACCAATCTTAAAAATAAAAAACATATTAAGAGTGGGTTATGGGAGGAGGGAGTGTTACACTTGAGGTATATTTTTATCACTTATATTTTCTTATTTTTATCACTTATATTTTCTTATGAAAGTATTGATATTTCCTTATTTTACTTTTCCTTTATGAAGAAGAACAAATAAAAAAAAACTGAAAAATGTAATAAGATAAAATAGACTACTTATTTTTATTACTATAAAACATTTAAAAAACAGGCACTTCCATATAAGTTTGGCGAGAATATAAAGAATATATTTTTATAACACAAAAATAATAGTTGGTTTTCAATAATAAAGTCATATCATATTTAAAATCATTCTTTTTAATTTGTCATTATCACCAATACTTTGGAATAATAATTGTAAACTCCTTTTATCAAAATCAATTATCAAACATTCCATTGATGTTATTTACAACAAAATAATAAGCGATATAAACTAACATAATATGTAACTAATAGCATAAAATACATGTTGAATAATGTTCTCTTGGAAAGAAAAATAGATTGTCTTAACATAAAAAAGAAAGACATCATAAAAATACATACATGTTATACATACATGGTAATTGCTCGAACTGATAAATAGCTTGAAGATTGATTTACCCAAAGCTCATGAGAAGTAATTATCAATCTCACTTCATTATCTTATGATTATAATAATATCCACAACGCATAAACTTAAGAAAAAGATCTCAAGTATGCTCACAAACACATACCAAAATTTGAAGCTCAATTAAACTCTAAAACTTTACATGCACCCAATTTGAGTTTACTTGCATTTGCATTTGGAAAAAAATGCAATTGCTCTCTTATATCCGTGGAACTAATCACATAACTCTTAAAACCCTACAAATATAATCTATCATTTTGTGTTGATATACATGCAATATGCAAATTGCTCTAACTGATAAATAGTTTGATGACTGATTTACCCAAAGCTCATGATAAGTAATTATCAGTCCCACTTCATCATCTTGTGATTATAAAAAAAGATCCGTAACACATAAACTTAAAAAAATGATCTCAAGTGTACCGTTAAACACATGCCTAAATTTGAAGATTGGTTAAAATCTAAAACTTTACGTGCACCCAATTTGAGTTTACTTGCATTTACATTTCGAAAAAAATACGATTGTTCTCTTACATCCATGGAACCACTCACATAACTCTTCAAACCCTACCAATATAATCTATAATTTTTTGTTGACATAAATGCAATATGCAAGCTACAATGTTCTTATATATGGTAAAAATTTCATTTAACCCATCAATTAAATAACATGATATGAAAAGTTTTGGGAGTTACAAATCACAACATTTCAATTAACCATAAATTAAATTGTATAAGTTGAATAGTCTTGAGAGTTTCAAATGAATGAGGTTCAAGGAAAAATGCTTGTTTTATATATATATATATATATATATATATATATATATATATATATATATATATATATATATATATATATATATATATATGTTAAAATGTATATAGGTTAAAATGTGGATGACATCTATTGTGCGGACGCGTGTGGACAGTGCTATTCTATGAGAATAAATAAGAAAATAGGTTGTTTGGTAATGTAAATACGTTCAAGCTCACATAAATATCATCATTATCATGCATTCTCACTAATTCTTATTCATTTTTGTTCTCACACATCGTTTTTCACTCATTCTTATTCTTACTGAATACGATTATCAAGTACACATTCAGAACGAATGAGAATCATAAAAAAATCCATAATACCCTTATAGACTATTTATTAGCGAAAATGTGTGATAATGATAATAGTTATGTGAGGTTGAACGTATTCACATTATCAAACAACAATTTCTCTTAGTTATTCTCACAGAATAGTACCGTCCACACGTCTGCACAATATATGTCCATCCACATATGAACCTCTCTCTCTCTCTCTCACTATATATATATATATATATATATATATATATATATATATATATGTGTGTGTGTGTGTGTGTGTGTGTGTGTGTGTGTGTGTGTGTGTGTGTGTGTGTGTGTGTGTGGGTGGGTGGGTGTTGGGGGGGGGGGGTGTCATACACTTACGAGAAATTGACTTAATAGGGTAATTACCTTTTCATTTTGATCACATTTAGGTGACTTTTTTATGTAAATATCTTTATAACGAAATTGTTGGAACTGTTCACATATGACCATTATGATCGACTATAGCATTTTACAGCAAGTCATTATAGTCATATGTGAACACTTCCAAAAAGTTCGTTATCTATATGTGTATAAAAAAAGTTACCCAGATGTGAAGAAAACGAAAAGGTAATTACCTTGATAAGTCAAGTTAACTTCTTTTTTATTTTACCTTCTAATTTTGATTTGATATAAAATTTAACCTAAATGGTAACTATTTTTAAAATCACACAATTTATTTTAAATATCTTTTTAAAATACACTACTTTTGTAAAACAAAACTTTAGATTTGTCAGGGAAAAAACAAATCTTCATTTTATAGAATTTTATTGTTTAAGATACTAAATATAAAAATTAAAATTTACTAGAGACATTATTAAATATAGAGACCAATAACATGAAGAACAATCTTCAATGCAATTTGTTCCATGCATTACATAAATTTAAAATACAAAAAATAGTAGTTTTTATGTAACATTAATAACATGTCTTATATATATATATATATATATATATATATATATATATATATATATATATATATATATATATATATGGAAAAGTTCAATAGAGAACAATAATTATTGGTTCTTCAAGGAACCAAATCTTTTTTTCAATTTCTAGAGCTTATTCTTTATCGAAAAAAAAATCTAAAAATATCTAAATTCATATATTAACATTGTGAATGTGAAAAATATTTTTCGGATTCATCGTGTGAATCCGGATTCACATTGTGAATTTTCAAAGATTCACATTGTGAATTTGACGTAAAAAAAAAATTCGAATTTGATATCATTGGAAAAAGGATAAAAAGTTATGAATTTCTGTATTTTTAGTTTTTTTTTTTTTTTGATAAAAAATAAGTTCTAAAGTTGAAAAAAAGATTGGTTCCTTGGTTAATTATGGTTCTTTATTGAACCTCACATATATATATATATATATATATATATATATATACACACTACTACAAAAAAGGGCATTACTGACCGCAAAAACCGTCGGTAATCCGTCGCTAATGGGCTTTACCAACGGACCGTCGGTAATCCGTCGCTAATGGGCTTTACCAACGGAATTGTAACAGACCAAAATTTGTCGGTATATTCTTGTCGCTAATTTTTTGTAACAGATTTCCGACGGCTACTACAAAATTTTAGCAACGGATTTTTCCGTCGGTAAATAGTAATAGATTACCGACAGAACAGGTTTTCAACAGATTACCGACGGAACATGTTTTCAACGGATTAGCGACGGAATATACAACTATTTTAGCGACGGAAATCCGTCGCTAAGCCGTCGGTAAATAGAAATTTATTTTTCAGTAAATAATTACATAAAAATCCACATTCTTCTATATTAAATGCACATAAATGTAATAGAAAAACACAAAGCTCTGAAAAATCTAATATAAACATTTTTAAACATAAATAATAGGTAATTCTAAACAACTCCTATGCAAAAAAATGTAATAAGAAACACTAAACTCATAAAAATCTAATAGAAACTTTTTTAAACATAAATAATAAGTAATTATAAACCACTCCTAGATAAGCTTCTGTTCCTGCCTTGTCGGAAAATGGATGCCCAAAATCCCTAGCTGTGCAGTTCTATTACCATCCATCACTGTAAAAAAAATAACATTTTTTAACAAATATGTGTGACGTGTGTAAGGGTATTTTAGGTATCACATGTTAAAAGGGAACATAACACACCGATTTCTAAGGTAAAAGTTTCAAATTATTAATAATTTAATATAATACTAAATACAAAGACAAAAGGCTTGTCTGGATACCACTACAAAATACAAAGACTTCTAAATCTAAACACCAAAACTTATACACTAAATACAAGGGACAAAAAAGTAAAATTGCACTCCAACAAAAAAATCTAATACCTGAACACAAAGAACAAGAGCCTCGTGTTCTTCAAATTTATGAACACAAAAAAACATCAGCAATCATTTCGTCTGTCAAACATGCAAAAGAATGGCCAGCTGACCTGCAAATTACATAACAAAAAGATTACTCACAATTGGGTTTTAGGGTTTTTACCCTGTTAGAATAAACTTTGCATCATGAGGACTACAATCAAGGAAATGAACATCAGCACTACGTATTTTTTCAACCTATTTTCATAAAAAACTAGGTTTTATAGTGTTATAATTAACTACTATAAAAAAATAAAAAATAAAACATACTAAAAAGTGAAACAAACCTTCATGATCGAGTTTGTTCCTTGTCTGGCAAGAATCATGGCCACACCATAAAAATCCCGTGCACTTCATAAATATACACAAAGTTGAACACAAAGTTAAATTGTTTAGACACATGGCATTTATGCACTCTAGTTGGGACTAGTATCATTCTCAAGAGCAGGAACTGATTTAACACATGGCATTTATGCAGAAGTGATATTGAATAATACCCGATTGTTTTTGGGTTTATATGAGACCCTCTTCTCATTTAACTAATTGGTAGGTGAGGAATAACTGTAAATGTATAAAACATTAGAGTTATTAAATTACCTGAGTCACTTTGCTCTGTATACTTGTCACCAGATATTAATTTAACTATTCATCTCTCAAGAGAAAATACAGTAGGGATCCAATAAGCAAAATGATCTGACTTAAGATAGATAGACACTACAAATGCACAGACAGAAAATGAAAAAAATGACCATTCTAACACATGGAATTTATGCAAAAGATTATTTTCTAAGTTCACATATTTAGGCATTTTGTATAATCTACTAGTACACATAAAATTAGCATGACTGAATCTGTGATTGAAAGTTGCTAACAAAGTGAAAGCAACCTTTAAAACAGTAGCAAGGCCCTTCCAAAAGCTGGAATCCAAAGACTCATACAAACACCTAAAATATGACAAAATAATGTAATAAAAAATATTTTAGGTCAAAATATTTGGTCAAGATTATCATATGTTGTAACTCTTTCAGCTAGATCAACTTACATTAACATATGTTGGAGTTAGAATTGGAGTAGAAGGGATTTCCGACTGTAGGCCGGATCCTCTATCAACTCTTTTCACTTTTGTATCATAAAAATATCTCCAATTTTAACAAGCTGCATAACAGGTTATATGAAACTTATTAACATAAAGGTATTGACTATCGTGTACCTTTGGCTAATGGCGAAACTCGTAAAATCTAGAAGCATACTTGCAAATTTGCAATCGATATTTACACAAACTAATTTAAGATTTTATTAAGTGCAAAAAACTCACTGACGGTGGAGCATTGTTATGAATAAGATAGAGGATTTAAAGTCAAACCAACAGCTCTGCTTGATGGGTCAATGAACAAAATCTGAGCATTGACCTGACATCAGAAAAACTAGTTAAGAGATAGATTACAGAAATTTTACCTTCTTATTTTGAGGGTACTCATCTTTCCACTTTTAATCAGGAAGAGTTTTTTTCAAATGAAATACATCAACCTGTGAAAATTGGAAAAACAATCACATCAAAAATTGATAATATTGCTTAATTACAACTAAAATTAAGTAAACATTAGAGATTTGCAAGGATACAGTTTAAGTAAAGAAGGAGAGTAGGATGCCATTTTCAAGAGTTGAAAGCACACAGACATTAACCATCATGCCAAGAACATGCAGATTGAATGGAATGCCTTTAAGATCGTCTGTTTGTATAAGAGAACCAGAATGTAATAAGTTTTTAAAAAGAAGCTTACCATTAAAGTAAAGAATGAAATGCCAAATACATATCACACATTTCGCCACCTCATCGGCATTAAAACTAAGATTAACGACTTTACGGGTTCTATCAATACTCTTTACAACTCCTTGTAACCATGGTCTTCAATGTTTTCACATATCCATTGATGACCTACAAAGTAGATGGTAAAACGTATAAGACAAAAAAGACTTTCAAGAAGGTAACAAAAAGTCTGAAAATAAGTAAATCACTCACTGAGATAATTACAACGGATGCAGTGAAGGCATGATTCTTGATACATTTGAAACACTTAATCAGTGCAACTAGAGTGGTCAATGTCCTACAGAACATAAACAAGAAGTAATGTCAATAGCTCATATTTCAAATTAAAATTTTGATAGATATAACAAGATATGTATTCCTTACCCTCCATGAAGACCATTCACCTTGTCCTTGTTAGAGTTGGGCCATATGTCCTTGTTAGATAGGAATTATGTCCAATGTATATAGTATATATGATAGTGAGACAATAGAGCATTCATATCATGATGAACCTGAAAGATAGAAAGATATATTATCATACATATTGAAGAAATTGTGTTAGGTGACAATCAAATTATGCTAATCCGAACAATCTCCGTCATATTTTCAGGAAGTACTTTTTCATTACGACATATGAAGTCGTTTATTTTCTATAACTATTTGAAAGTTTTGTAGGTTCGAGAAGGTAGAATGGAGAGCTAATAGTTCCAATTCTAGAAACAGGACAACAATTTGACGCAGACTAAATTTAGGAAAACTAAATTAGGAATCTATAGTTAACTTTCACGACTTCGAATCAATCACAACAATGAAAGCTAGAATTACCGTAGGATGCAGATCAAGGGTAGGATTAGAGTTGCTAAACAGGTACTTGAAGAACGTCTCGAGATTGAAACTCGTGCGATGGAAGATATCACCATAATTGGTTGCTCCACGGTAGTTTTCTCTTGTTTCTGAACCTGAACAAGGAACCACTGAAAGTGATCCACCTTCATGATGCCGTTTTCTGAGTATTACTCAAACAACGACTTGATTGACGGCGGATCTTCCATGGTATTAGCTCTGAGTATTGCTCAAACAACAACTTGCACAAAGTTAGGGCTTTTTTTTACTAAAATCTGGAGAAAAAACTCAAATCGGCTCCAAGGATGAGGTCCATAAGCTGTACCGGCGACTCCTTTAGCGCCGGCTGCTTCGATCGTGGCGGGAAGAGAGAGCCGGAGCAGCTGTGGGCGGCGATGCTTTCTGGCGTCTTTCACAAAGCGATAGGGAGTAAATATCTCTTTTCCCCTTTGGTCAAGTCCGATGTGCGTAAAAGTTAATAGAAACGAGTACTTTTCAGTGAAGGCTGCCCTTTGTCTTTTGCAATTTTACCAAATTGCCACCAATATTTAAATAGAAAAAAAATCGTAATATCACCAACCAATTACCGACGGAACGTGAAATTGTTGATTTTCCGTCGGTAAACCGTCGCTGTATTGTAACGGAATACCAACCAAAAGTGTTACGTCGTTAAACCGTCGGAAATCAGTCACTAGAATCGTCATAATCAACTTTTCTTAATCCGTCGGAAATCCGTTGGTGTTTCGTCGCTATTACCGACGGATTTTTCCGTCGCTAAAATTCTGTCGCTAATACCTTGTTTTCTAGTAGTGATATATATATATATATATATATATATATATATATATATATATATATATATATATATATATATATATAAAGTTATTTGATAATTATACTACTAAAAACGGCTCCCATCATATCGGGACCAATTTAATTCGGTTGATTTTTGTTTATTGATTTGGTTTTTTTCAATTGTTATTTTTGCAGCAGAACACTAAGGATGCATTTGAAGCACTGACCAAGGGAATCAATGCTGGTATTGGAATCGCCAATTTCGCTGCCGGTGTCGGCATGTGTTCCATCGTATAATAAGTTTGGCAATATGGTGTGTTTTCTATTATGTTTTAAGTATGTATGTGAGTTTCATTATCCGTTTGCTAAATTCACACATATCTGTTAAAGGTTGTGATCCATCGACATTCTATCATTCAGTTACTGTATTAAATATTCTTAAGTTGAATAAACATCTTAAAGTTTCAATCAATAGTCCGATAATCTTTCTATTTAATAAATGAAACATTTTGTCCACGAGTCACTTCCACCAAGCATTTTACATCAAAGTAAATTTCCAGTTGTACCCCTCCTTCGTTCAATATTCAATTCAATTCGTTTTTTTTTATCTGAATCCAAATTCATTTGTGTATACATTATTATTTACAAAATAATTTTTTACTATCGTGTTTTTAGTAAACTACTTTAATAAAATTTTATAATTCTTTAATTTTCTATTATCATTTTTAATTATCAATATTCTTTTTCTTTATTACCCGTGGTTTCTACGGATTGTAACTACTAAAACAATAAAAACTAAAATAAAGATTCTATAACTCTTCGATGATCAAATAAAACCTTTAGTATGTTAGAAACTATTTAATTTAGTTTAAATTAAATAACTAAATGCTTATTGTAGTTTGTCATGCTTTATTTTTTTAAAATTAAAAATTAGGGTTATTAACATAAAAACAAATAAAAGTTTCAGTTTTGGCTTTAAACTATCATTCAACTTTTTATTTTTATTTTTTAAATTTTTAAATTTTTTTTTTTGATATGTTAAACCATTAAGGTCGAAATTTACATGTCTAAAATATCATTTTATTTAAAGTTACCAGATTTATCAATTACATTGCTGATATGTATATTGACTATTGATAGTCAAAGGTTTCCATAGCCACATGAATATATCCACGTGGACTGTTGACCTCTTTTCCAATTCTTCATTTTCTTTTTCTTCTACCTTCTCCCTTTCATTTTCATTCTCAAGTTGCATAACAACTCCTAAACCGAGTTCGACACTGTCATCGTGTGACGAATTTGAAAAAGGGATTAGAGATTACAAACAAAAAGTGAGATCCTTATAGCAAAATCACTAGAGAAAAATATGAAATTGACTTCTCATTAAGAATTAGAGCCTTTAGAGGGATTAATAGAAGGTATATTTCGCCATTTGTGAAAAACACACACAGATAGAGACAATGATAACGAAGCAACCAGTATCGTATCTCGGTGTTGTCAGTGTTGAAAACAATAACAATTGCTCTGATACCAATTGGTTAAAACTATAAAAATTGATGAAGTACTGAAATACAGTTTTAGAATAGTCAAATGGCAAGAGGTGCGGAAAATAAAAGTTATAAATCAACCTTTGCAAAGTGTTTTGTAAACTCAAGATAAATTATTCAAATGTGTTTCATGTTCATATTCATAAACATTCGATTACAAGTGTTTGAAACAACAATGAAACTTTAAAAAAACACTAAGGTGTTGTTTGTTTTTTTAGAAGCAAAATGTATGCAGTTTGCGGACCACATCTGAAGACCTCTGCGGTAGAAGATGTAGTAGAAGAGGTGGACCAAATGTCTGCAGTCTGTAAAAAGAAGTCTATTTGTTTTTTTTATATAATATTTGCATACTATTAAAATAAGTTAAAATCTAAATAAACTAATTTTTTTAAAACTTATTAAAGTTTTTCAATATTGAAATTTAAATAGTTCTAATGTTCTAGTTTTACAACACTAAAAAGCTCCATCAAATTCAAGTTCCTTTTGATTTCAGTTCATTGTTGATGATTTACGACGAGTAATTTGATTTCGTTGTAGTTAAAATGGGGAAATAAAGAATGGGAACAACTTAAAAATGTAACTACAAATTGATTAATTGATTACAAAAAAGCAAAAAACATGACTACAAAGTGTAAGCAGCAGATGACAGCAAGGTAAGCAGCCGACTCTGGAGACGACAGCAAGGTAATCAGCCGACCCTAGCGTCTACGTAGTGAAGAGATCGCGGAAAAGAAGGGATGTTTGTTTCATGTAAAGAGGAGTGACAACTTGTTTCTCTGATGCATTTTTTAGGTTATGAACCATGGGTTTTTTGTTTAAAACTGATTGGGAAGAGGTTAGAAGACACATGTCTATGTCTACACCAAGAAGAGGGCTGTGAAAATTGGGAGATTCCCATCACTAACCGTCACTAGAGATTAGCACAGACAAATGATGATAATAGAACTTTTCATATCTCAGGAAAAATATGACCAGTTAGATAATAATAAAAGGGTAAAATATGAGTGACTAAAAAGTTATACCACTTTTAATAATGGTTAGTGTACTTGGAAAGCACACAACAAAATTATCCAAGGATATAAGTGTTGCGAAAATCTGACTCCGATTGGAGGAGTTATGATTTCATAAAAGATAAAAATCAATCGCGTTGATAATGCTATTAATGTCAAAATGGCACAAAGAAATCGACTGAGTTTTGACTAACGTCATTAAAAGGAAAATCGTAGCACTCCGAGAGATAAGGAATTTGAAAGGAAAAATGTCAAAAACAAAGTTTGTATGAAGAATATACAATTTTTAGAAAAATATAAAATGCGGGTAAAAAATAAAAGTTAAAATTTGACAACGCAACCTTAAGGAAAATTGTAGTACTAGTAGAGAGCTACACAAATATATAAAGAGGGTAAGAAACAAGATTCATATAAGGAAGATATAATTTTTTATAAAAGATTTGGAGGTGCACACCAAGTGTGCGCCATGCTCGACGTGCATGTCTGACATGCAGACTCGTCGCGATTAGAGAGATGTGGACCATCAGAACTGTGACACGTGGAAAACTCTGGATGGAGCCACGAGTCGAGTGCACATCGCGTATGAAGTTCCCCGCACGCACAACCCCTTTAAATAGAGGTGCTCACTTTCTGATTTCTTCACACCCAAAACTCTTTCTCTCTATCTCTCAAGCTATTTCGGAAGTCCTCCTAATGGCGCAAAGCTTCAGATGCAGTAGCATGGATACTTCAGATTACCCTACTAGAGTGAGTTTATGGCCCCATTTTACTATCTTAAAAGTTTTACAGGGGGAATACATGCTTATCAAACTGCTTTACCAAAATATATTTATATCTATAAATATCAATCGTTTTATAAAGCTTCAAACCTTAGGATAATGTATCTATAGATACTCTAGCTAGTTGTAAGCTATGATACTATGCCTAAGAGTTATGATGTCCGATAGTCTAGGAAGAGATATTACCTAGATCTTATAATTTCCAATTCTCTAGGATAACATAGTACCTAGAAGCAATGTTGGTCAAATATAAGGATATGCACTTGACCTAATTGTTACTCTGCCCAAATATCTAGTTATCAAATTAACCATAATTAGGGTATATATGTATGGTAAATAATATATATATATATATATATATATATATATATATATATATATATACACACACATACACACACACACACTAGATAATTATGAGATCTAAAAGATATAATTATCAAATATAAAATTATAGGGGTTTATATATATATATATATATATATATATATATATATATATATATATATCACTTTCTTATTAATCACTATTCGACGTCCGATGAAGCGTTGTGGCAGGGAAATCACTAGTCAAACAATGTCGATTATGGGGATTCATGGTAATACATTACAACCACCATAAAGATACGACTACCAAGAGGGACGCCTTAGATTGGTAGATAAAATATGTTAGGATTAACAAAATATCCTAAAAATATATAAGATAGGATCGGTAGACATCCTAAAAAGATAGTAAATTAGGATTGGTAAAATATCCTAAAAAGATAATAATTAGGATTGGTAAAGCATCCTAAAAATATAGTAAGTTAGTATTTTTATATCTTCCTATAGAGATAATAAGATAGGATTAACAAAATGTCCAAAAAAAATAATAAGATAAGGGATAGTATAATAAAGCATAGGGAACCAGGAATTTTAGAATTATAAAATTTCTAGAAAGTTTTCAAAAAGAGTTTATATAGAGGTAATACTCAAGACCACCGAGTTGATTCAGCTGGTGCGAGGTTGACTGTAGACCGCATAGAGTCTCCAGAAGAGTTATGTTGACCGGTGGCGATCAAATCTCGAGTTTTAGGTGGGGGATTTTGTGTTTCTGAAGGTGTCACCTTAGAAAGGTGTCATCCAATTCCGAAAGCGGGGCAAGTTGGTCCCCCGATACATTGGTCCTTTCAGGATTATCGCCCGGGTAGGCAAGGTTGTGTACTGGTTGGACCTGCTTGATGAGCTCAGCCAGATCCACATCACATTCCACGTCTCTCAGTTGCGAAAATGTCTAGATGATGACTCTGCAATAGTTCCATTAGATGATATTCAGGTGGATGAGCGCCTGAATTATGTGGAGAGACAGATTATGATTCTTGATAGGAAGACGAAGACCTTTCGCAACCAAGTAGTGGGCTTAGTTAAGGTGAAATGGTGGCACCGTAAGGGTTCAAAGTGGATAAGGGAGCCTAAGGAGGACATGAGAGAGGTTTACACGGAGTTATTTGTCGCAGCGAACTTCGAGGATGAAATCTGATTCAAGTGGGGGAGAGTTGTAACATTTGAATCTAGAGGTACATTTTATTTTACAAAGTTTGGCTTTTAAGTGTCGCTACAGTATGGGGAAGGATTGCAATGACGTGGAGAGGAATTTTTGTTTGCTGGTTTAGTTGACCCGCTACGGCGTGGCAGGTATAGGCCACCTTGTATCCGCCGGTGATGAGTTAAACCCTAATTTTTCAGGTTTTGCACCCTATTTAAAGGAATGAGGAGGCTAGGGTTTACTCATCCTCAGCCCACACCACACTCCTTAGCTCTGAAGAAACCCTAACTCCTTTTCCTCCATTATTGAAGCTTACTTTGGTGTTTTTGGGAGATTTTGAAGGAAGAAGAAAGAAGGAGTAAGCCAAGAATCCACAGGCAAGTTCCAATGTCTCTTCCTAGCTTGTTTCTGAACCTTTGTAAGTGTCCAAGACTCCACCTTTATTTTGCTAGGTTTCTAGATCTTTAGTTTTGTCCCATTTTCTTCTTGGTATTGTTAGTTGAGATGGTGAGATCCCATAAAGGTTGGAACTATATGAATCTCTAGGTTATTTGGAGAATTTAATGGTTTGGATCTAAAGTATGGTTGATTGATTGAACCGTGCATGAGATTTTGTTTATAATCCTCATTTTTACCTAATATGAGCTCAAGCCATGCATTGGACATGCATATCTATAAATCACCAACTTTTAGGTTAGTTTTGGGGTTGGAAACTCTTCTGGAGTTGATGGACTTAAAATTTTCGAGATTAAGTTCTTAATGATGAAGTCCAAGCCATGTCATGCCTTTTTGAACCTGGGGTTTGAAATCATAATCTCTTGGAGAGTCTTATCAGATAAAGTTGGAAAATTTATGCATCTAGACCATAAAAAGGACCACATATAAGCATTGGAGCTCTTGAATCGAAGGAAACGACTTAACCCATTTAGTAGTTTTGAACCTAGTACCCACGTCATGGCCCTAGGTTGCCACGGCGTGGCGGCTGGGGATTTAGCGTCTATTTGGTCGTTTGTGGGTTACAACATGGTCAAGGATGGCCACGACATGGCAATTCAACTAAAGTTAACTTTCACCGTTGACTTTTGGCTTGAGTTGACTTCTGGTCAAACACCTGTTTTTGGAAGGAAAGTTAAGAGTTCACCTTGTGTAGCTGTATAGATGGTGTTTAGCATCTGTTTTCTCGACGGTGAGAGAGGTAGCAGTTGATTATCATCTGATAGGTGAGTCTTCTCACTGTACTTATGGGTCAAAGGCACCAATGCTGCTCCACTAGATTGTGTAATGTAGAATGCTATTTGTCTTTGTGATACTTGCTTGTAACACCCCGAGGGTAACCCATGGCACTTTTATGAAAGACCATGGGGGTAGCCCATAGCAATTACATGAATGACCATGGGGGTAGACCATGGTACTTGGATGTCAGACCATGGGGGTATCTTATGCCGTTTCAAGGAAAGACCATAGGGGTAGCCCATGGGACCTGTATGTAAGACCCTGGGGGTAGCCCATCGCGTTTCAGGGAAAAGACCTTGGGGGTAGCCCATGACACTTGTATGTATGGTGTGTGGTAATTTGGGTAACTTACAAATCTTTGTGCTTATAGTTTTATGGTTTCAAATTTTCAGGTACTTCCAGATCGAAAGGGAAGGGCCCGACGTGATCGCACAACATTCCCCTCATGACTCCACATTTATGACAATTTTACTCTGATGATTTTAATACATTGTATTGTGAATGATTTTGAGATACATGATGTAAGGATTGATGATTTTTAAATTTAAAATAATTTATCACTATTTTTTTTTTGGGATGTTACAGTTGTGCTATGAATTGTTATGCATGCTATATTTTAGACTATGGGTCTATTCAAGAATTGCATGCTAGAACTGTCTGACTTGTATGTGATGCCTCGTATGCTTAGTATATGCTAGTTGCAATATATGTGTTTTGGAATCTTTGTCTGTATTTTTGACTTGTTTATCGAATGCCTTAGGGTTTATACATAACTAGACTCTTATAGACTTATAATTTTTGTTTTGGCATTATTACATGTTCCTTATCTGGTTGTGTTTTTTGGGTAAAGATATTAATTTAAATATCTATTTCATTCGGGATTATGTACGACTGCGCATTCGTGAGGCATTTCTTGTGTGTTAGTTGAGGCTTGTTCGACATGTGGGTTTGTAGGAAGGGAGAATCCCAGAGAGAGAGAGAGAGAGAGTATAGGAAGTGTAGTATTATGCATATGGCTAGTTGTATGCATGCATGTGAGGAGTATAATAGAGTGATGAGAAGTGGCTTGGGAGTCTTGGAATGGTCCTTGGAACGAGTATAGATAGTTGTGGAAGGTAGTATTGGGCCTGTACTACTAAAAGCACAAGATCCATACTTGGGTCGGGGGAGATTTAGGAGTACCAGGAATCTTGTAGTTGGGTATGCATAGTGTGGGTTTGCAATGTGCATTGATTTTTATGTGTTCCCGTTATTTTTCAGATTCAATGATTTCGAGATTCTCGAGTGAGGATTCTCTTGGTTTGATACGTTCTTTCAGGGAAGAGTTGATTTTAGTTATAGAAGAGTGGCTTAGGGTTCTTTTGGCTGATTTGGAGATTGGTCGACTCAGGACTCGTGTGTTTGCCTTCAGGGAGTTTGATGCTTGTAGGTTTCCTCGTTTCCTTGGCAGTAGGGAGCCGATTACCAGAATGGGCTGGATTGTAAATATGGATAGTGCCTTTCGCGCCAGCTTCTGTCTGACAGAGGCAAAGGTCAGATTTGCATAATGTCTTTTGCACGATGGAGCTAGGGATTGGTGGTGTGAGGTTGTTCGGAGATTCGAACCACGTACGGTCAAGTCTATGACATGGGAGGATTTTTCGCTAGGTTCAATAAGGAGTTTGTGCTGGCGATTGAGGTTCAATAGTTGGCCCGGGAGTATTTGGCACTCAAGCAGACTACTAAGATGTTGGCTAAGATCACTGCCAAGTTTAGAGAGAGAGAGAGAGAGAGAGAGAGAGTATTGATTTTCCTGCAACATGCCGATATGGAAGAAGATTCGAGAGCACGTAAGCATGTTGAAAGATAAGACTCTTCCCGTTTGGTGGAGGAAACCATATATATATATATATATATATATATATATATATAGAGAGAGAGAGAGAGAGAGAGAGAGAGAGAGCTGGAGTTGGAGACCCAACAACATAAAAGGAAAAAGGATCAGGTTCACGAATCGGTACCAACAGTCAAGAAGGTCAGGGTGACTAACTTTTAGTCATGAGATGGAGAGACTCACAGATCTTATGGTAGGTGTGGTCAGATTCATCAGGGCACTTGTCGTGCGGCAGTTGCGAGATGTTTTAGATGCGGTCAGGAGGGTCACTACAATCGGGACTATAGTCAGAGGGATTCAATGGTATGCTTCTTTTGCAGTCCACTAGGTCATGTTAAAGTTGATTGTCCTTTGAGAACGGTTGGGGTGATTTTAGCTCCAGCACCTTTAGTTTGGCCATTACCAGATGGACGACATGGGACGGCTAGAGTTCCAAGGGCCAGGGTTTGAGCTATCACTTATTCATCTCGATCGGATGTTGCATTGTTGATGTCATCAGTATATTGTTTTTTTTATGTTTTTGTTGTTTTAGTTGTAAACATGGATGATCTGTTGAATGGTATTGTTTTAGTCAACTCTGGTTCTGTTTACATGATTATTTTTGGTTGTATTGTTGTTGTTGTTGTTATGAGGGTATAGATGCATGTTGCATCTCTTCGGTTTTGTTTGAAAGATTCGGGTTCTCTTATGCCTTTGATGTTAGGTATGGTGGTTAGGAACCAAGTGATGAGGTTATTGGAAAGATCCAAAATTTTAAATGGTTATGGAGGCATTGTAGTTTAGTCAATTCCAAGTGGGGGAGAATCTCTTTATTAGACAGAAGGATTCAGGTTGAATCTTATCCTAACGTTTTGTATTCAATGATAGGAGGGCAGGTTTGGGTTATTGTTAGGAATGAAGTTCGTGCAAGAAGTGTTGTTCATCCGTCAGTTAAGACCGGGGAAGTTAATGTTGAAGATTCGAGGTTATCTCATGTAGAAGATTAGGGGCATCGGTAGCGGCACAAGTTTGAATTAGTGAATAGGCTCGGGTCAAGGGCTGTGTGAGGACCTATTTGCATGTTCTTGTCTGATGAAGGCTTTTGGGTTCAAAACACGTTCTAAGCATCTGATCGGGTCTACTAGACTAGGGGCCCGACTCTTGTGAGTTTTGATTGTTATCCTCGTAGTTTTGCTTGGAAGACCATGGTTTGGGTCATCGTCGTTGCAGAAACGTTGTAAGACTAAGATTTGACTCGTAGCATTCACTTAAGTTAAAATATAATCATTGGATTGAAATAGACTCATTGGTTGTGATAGGCTGTATTGTTTGATTAACTACTCCTGATTAGTCATGAGGGCTGTTAGAGTAGAGTGGATGTGTAGTATAATTTAGTACTTTTTTGATTAGTTATTCGTTTGGGTCTCATTCTTGCGTCTGTATGCGAAGTTTTCGGCAAACGGTGGTTGGTTGTGGATCTTGTTATCCCGTCTATCGGTGAAATATGGGTCAACATGTTCGTTAGTTGGGATGTGTTTGGTACTCGTTTCAACGTCGAGTCGCGTGTTCCTCAGTCGAGTCTGCTATTGTGTACGAAGGTGATTGTCTGCTCTGTATCCAATAAATCAATAAAAGTTCTACGTGTCAACCATAGTCTTGCCATTATGCCACGAGCCGCCTCGTGGTCTTCCTTGCCAGGCCGGGGGCCACAACCCTGGATTTTACAGACAAGTGCCAGGAGCCACCTCTGGGTCTTCAATGCAAGCATCACAAAGACAACTAGCGTACAATCTACACTACTTAACTAATTAACTGCCAGAGTTCGACTCTGGTCTTCCATACAGTTTTCCAGGAACCTCCTCCTGGCCTTTCATACAAACAGCCAAGGGTTACGCCCAGATCTTCCTACAATACATAAACCTAATATGCTGGCATTGGTGCCTTCCACCCATAGAACAGTGAGGAGACTCACCTCGAATGTAGAAGTTCAGTAAAAGAAATCCTAGCTGCTGCCCTGACGATTCCTCCGGGCTCTCAATACCAAGATAACACCCAATTATCAATTAGGTTCCAAACTATGATCCATAAACCATACTTGGGGTAAAATGACCATTTTACCACTAACCCAACTTGAACCAAAACTGAGGCCCAAGTCCAAAAACATAAAGGCCCAAAACAAAAAGTTCCACAAAGGCCCACTAATGGTCTAATTTTCTAAATTGGGCCCAACCCATATGGGCCTTATCCTAAAGCCTAAAAATTCCCTTAGTCCAACAGTTAATCTCAGATGGCCCAAAAGGCCCAAAGCAACAAATCCCAAAACCAAAATGACACCACAAGGCCCAACAACCAAAAACTCCACTGATCAGACGAACGCACGGCGTCCCAACGCTGAACGCACGACGTTCGTCGCCAGACAAATTGACGGGGAACCAAGACGGAACGCATTGCGTTTCTAGGGGCAACGCATGACGTTTAAGGATAACTTCCAAATTCTCATTCTAAGGACTTAATCCATTAAGTTCAATGTCTAGAACCCCATAATAGTGACTTAAACCATAAACTCGAAGGCTTTAAGCCTTTGCATGGCTTAAAGAAGCCCAACACCAAAGATAAACCCCAAAGGTCAAAATCACCCGAAAATGTCTTAAAAACTTCTTAATACATTAAGACCTCAATCCAAACTTCCAGATCTGATTTGTAGGGACTTCTTAATTCATAAAGTTTCCAACTTTATGACTTAACATAACTCAATGGGACCCAAATCAAAATCTTGCGTCCCAAACTTCATCAAATGACTACCAAATCATGCATGGAAGGTTTATACCTATCAAGATCCAAACTTTATGACTCCATAACCTCAACAAGTACCAACTATGAAGCTCAAAGGTTCTAGAGTAACTTCTACTCACAAGAACCACCTCAAAGGGACTAAAACCATAACAAAGTACCACTTAGCTAGATCTACATGAAAGAGTTGTCAAGGTTGAGATTTTATACCTCCAGAAGATAGATCTAGGTGCACAAAGCCTATATGTAAAAGCTCAAAGTCAAGCAATGACTCTTCAAGAAGTTCCTTTGTCTTCCTCAAGCACCAAAAACAAACATAAATAACTTGAAGCTCAAGAATCACTCAAATGGAGGCTAGGGTTTCGTTCTTAGGGTTAGAGAGGATGGAGGCTGAAGGAAATGAGGGTTAGAGGTGAGTTAAGGTCTTTAAATAGGGTCCAAGACCCTAATATAGGGTTTTAATCTGGCATGACGAACGTAGTGCGTTCCCAAATGCACCTGCATCCAAATTCCCGTGTACGCCATGCGTACCTCCCTTGTACGCCATGCGTACCCGTTTTTCCCCATCACCCATCTAACTTCAAATAGTTATAACTTTTGCATCCCTTATCCATTTTCGACGTTCTTTATATCCAAGAAAAGGTAACGAGAAGCCCTACACTTCTATAAACTTTATTTAGTCTAAAAACCAACCGAAGTTAAATCCAAACTTATAAAAGACCGAATTATCAAAATATGATTATACCCTTGACCTCCGAAGACACAATCAAACACTTGGATCACTTAAACCATAACACCCACACCCAAGAAGGGCCAAATTCTTCCTTCCCCAAGGCCTTAAGCCTCATGACCACTGAAGATTGGGCTGCAGCCCCGAATAAAGATGCAAATCCGAAACTGAGTGTTACAACTCTCCCCCACTTAAATTAGATTTCGTCCTCGAAATCGCTCCTTACCAACACTCGTATCAAAACAGACAACTTGAGGAATGCAACCGAAAATTCTACGCATAAAACGACTTTCCAAAGACAACCGAACCCAAACTGAAACTTCCATCCCGAAGAAAACAAACTCTAAGCCCCCGATGGAAAACACTTCTACCCTTTACGAAACCTGGAATCTACATTGGTCTGACTCCCCAACACACTGCCCACGCTGAAACAACTCCATGCCAAACTCTCAACGAATAACAGACCAAACATAACACTTCCAACCCTGAACACATCGATGCTACCAACATAATAAATTCACTGACCATAACCAGATGCAAAACGCCCATACTTAACAGATGGCTCAGATAATCCTTCGAGTAGAAGATCCATCCTTGCAACAGTTAGACTCAAACGAGAGCTGCGCAATAGGTTCAAATCAATTACTTTGAGATTATTTAATCCCACTACAAGAGGCTTACCATCTCCCGATAAACAAGCTACCCCGCACAGAAGGATCCCAAATCACTACTACTACTCGAAACATCACAACGCCTTCTAGCTGCTTTCCATAGCAGTCGAGACCTCGCTGGTTCCAACTTGTCTGCCAACTATCCGGAATACCGGACTCCTGCCCGGTTACTGAGCTAAAAAGCACTCACACATTTGCCCCACGCGACTTCCGAAAGAAAACCTCGACTGACAATAATTACCTGAACCATCACGACACCAATCCGATGCTAAACTAAACGCTACAAGACCATCTGTAGCCTTATCTCATACCCGGTCTCCTGCGACCTACCAACTCCTGATTCCAAACATGTTGTGGCCCTCCCACATCCTTGCGAACAGACCCACCTTGGCCTAAACCATCTGAAGAAATCCATGAGAAAATCACAGATTTGCCACAATCTCACCACTGCACAGGGACCGGTGAATGCTACGGGCCACCCCACAGTCTTACAACACTTCCCACACTAACTGACTGCTAGTGAATGCTACGGATCACCCCGCAGTCTTACAATACTTATGTTCTAACTGCTAACTAGTGAATGCTATGGGCCACCTCGTAATCTTACATCACTTCCACCTTGTGACATCCCCAATTTCACGGCCAGAAAAGACCGATTTCGTTTATGCTTTTTAAAATAAAATCAGAGAAATCTTTTTAAAAGATGTTGCGGAATTGGTCCCCAAAACAAAACATGATAAAAGTTTATCAAAAACCTTTCTTTATGAAATATATATTTTCATTTCATATGAAAACCTCGGGATGTCATGTTCCGATACAGATCAAAAGCATAAACAAGACATTATAAGCCTTACAACAGTTATTTGCAACTACTGGCCTATAATCCAAAAAAATTACTCATCATCATCATCCGACTATGCTCGGGGTCCACTACCTATAATATAAAAAGCTGAGTGGGTCAGGCTTGGGAGCCTGGGGAGCATATAGTGTTTTCAACCCACAATAAATAATAAACTCTTTAAGTTTATCAATCAACAAATAATTTATTAATTTCATCAACCAAAAACAACCCTAATTACCCATTCCCGTTATCCTCACTTTACGTCCCTAAATCAACTATCACAAGGGACCTAGCCTAAGGATTTTCATTAGGGGTGACAACATTGCTTCGGGGGTTCCTCAGCAATTTATGTCAAATAAGACAACCAAAGGGGGTGACAACACTGCTTTCCTCAGCAATTTATGTCAAACAAGACAACCTAACATAAAACAACCAATAAGGTGACAACATTGCTTTCTTCAGCAATTTATGTCAAATAAGACAACCAATAGGGTGACAACATTGTTTTCCTCCGCAATTTATGTCAAATAAGGAAAACACCGGGGTGACAACATTGCTTTTCCCTTAGCAATTTATGTCAAATAAAAAACCAATAAGGTGACAACATTGCTTTCTTCAGCAATTTATGTCAAATAAGACCACCTGACATAAAACAATCAATATGGTGACAACATTGCTTTCCTCAGCAATTTATGTCAAATAAAACAACCAACGTGGTGACAACACTGCTTTCCTTAGCAATTTATGTCAAATAAAACAAACATCGGGGTGACAACATTGCTTTCCCTCAGCAATTTATGTCAAATAAAACAAACATCGGGGTGACAACATTGCTTTCCCTCAGCAATTTATGTCAAATAGGCACGAAGTCACATCGTCGCCAAGGTTTACACAACAGGCACTAAGTTCATAGCTGCCAACGTACTAAATCCATAGCTACCAACGTACATCTATACTGTACTAAATTCATAGCTACCAACGTACATCTATACTGTACTTTTATCCCTCATACTTTATCTACCCATATTTTACCCAACATATTTGAAGATAAAATATTTAAACATTTTAAATCATTTTAAACATGTATAAAACATTCATTCAACATCCATCTCAAATAAACAAACAACATATATACACATAGCACGTATTTTATATAAAATACTTCATATCTATGTGTAAGATGAAAGTGACTATACACTCACCTGATTTATTGAAAATCGGGCAGCAATTCATTTCCTAAAACGATCGTTTCTAATAAAACCGAGAGTTTTATTGAGAAACCGGGCTCTGCGAAAGGGTCGGGCTTCGAAACCGAAAAAATAAATTTCCCGGGTTTCTCGGGCACTTCGGGACGTGTTTCGGGCATTTGAAATGATCTCGGGGCTTCGGGGGAAGTCAAAATAACTAAAATATTGAAAAGGGGGTAAAAATGGGCAATTTCCCAAAATTACCCGGGAAGGCTCGCATGCCTTCTATATATAGGCCCGAGGTTCGGACCCGAAGCAACGAGAAGAAGACACGCGTCGCAGTCTGCGAGGTTCGGAGGCTTAAGGCGGTTCGAGGCTCGGACAGGTGTTGTCTTCGGATTGGTCCAGCTCCGGATGACTTACCTGCTTCGGATGACTCACCGAGCTCGGACACGTAGGAGACGCGGGGCAGCTTCTGATTGGCCGAGCCTTTGGTGCGAGGAGGGTGCGACACGCCTCGCCAGCTGGCCTCCGGTGACTCAACAGTTTGGACACGTGGCACGCATGCAGCGAGGGTGACGTGGCCAAGCCACTTATGCGAAATTTCTCGATTTTTATGCAAAAACTTCTAAAATCCATAACTTTCGCATACGAGCTCCGTTTTTGACGTTCTTTATATTCACGCGTAGGTAAAATTATGCTCTACAACTTTCGTTTAGACTTCGTCGGCTAATTTCGACTTTAATTTTAATATTATTATTTTTAACAGACCGGGACAGGAAATCCGTTAAAAATTCATAACTTCTTCATCCGACGTCCGTTTTCGTCAGACCTTTTACCGTTGTGCTACTATTTACGAGACCTTCGATTCTCGTTTAGGTTGTGTCGGCTAAAAATCACTCGATCTAAAGTTCGAGTTTTTAGCTGTCTACTACTAAGCTGAAACTTCGAAAAATCATAACTTCCTCATACGAAGTCAAATTTGAGCGTTCTTTTTATACCTACTCTCGGTTTAACAAACACTACGAGTTTCGTTTAGATCACTAAGGCTAAAAAGTAGTTTATCAAAAACTCACTTTTTACGACATTCGGCACCGTGCCGGTTTTGTCGTGAAACTTCGACAGGTCATACCTTCTTCGTTATAACTCGGATTTCGGCATTCTTTATATATCCGTAATCCTTGTCACGACAACTACAACTTTCTTAATAAATATCGGCTTTATCTAATATTTATTTTCGACGCTCATTTTTATTCTTAATTAATTAAATCCTAATAATTAAGCATAAAACACATAAAACACATAATATTCACATAATCCCTTTTCATTTCTCCAAAATGAGTCACAAAGGTTAACCTAGACTATCATGTCAATATTAATGCCTAGCCTAGAAATACGGGCATTACACACCTTGCCACAACGGTCGCCCAAAGCCTTACCGCTAATCTATCAATTCAAACACATCCAAAGTCGAGCACGCACTCGACCCCAACACCCGAGATGAACTCGAGTCATGACTGGAACCCTAGCTTGGGTCCCCTAAAGCATGCTATCAAACACCAAGAAGGCGTGAACCCAATGTTGGGAAGTTTCCCGAACTCCCAACTCACAAAATCCGCAATCCAAACAGCCACTTGGGCCGCCTTCCCCCCGATGGGGATGCGACACTCATCTTAGTTTAACACCTTCTTCTGTCCTGAATACCTGAACAGTTCTTCCCCACTTTGATTCGACTAAGTCCTCACAGCACACGAGAATTAGGATTCCTAATGCTTCTTACCCTCCAATGATCGATCTGCTTACAACCGGCACTTACCAATGCTAGTATTCCATCACCATCCATCCCAAAGGCCGCATAAGCTCTGAAGACTAGTTGAACACTTCCCAAATCCCAACAACACTGATAACCTCAGATGCTTAAAATGATATTACACTCAAATGTTGAAGTCCTAAGGACGAATGGTCCAACCTAAACCTCAGCAACATACCACTTCCCTCGGCACCCCAAAAATCCAATCCACGCACCAATGCTAAAACCACTAAATCCTAGCGATACTGGATAACTAACCCGCTGAATCCTGACCATAAAACTTCCACACAATGCCCCCGAACCGATCTCGACTACAAACCAAGATAACACTGAACACTCTAAACCCGCTATAAGAGAAACAACCCTTCACTAAACCATTAATGATTCATGGCATGCAAATGGCATATAACATTTCTTGAAGATATAACCCAAACATAACCAGAGAAATAAACCAAAGATACTCTTACCCAAAACCAATGCAAGATTCCAAACATCAAAATTTAGATAAACCGAAAAGAAAGCGAAAGATACATACCCGTAACATCGCCTGCTGGAGTCCTGACCTCCCATGGCTGACACTGCAAAGCCCAACTCCTCTTTGTTGGGGCTCCTTCCTTACCCTGTCGTCCATCGGTAATCCTCAAAGTAGTCGGATCAGGCGCACTCACTGCTCCTCCCCTCAACATCGGACAGTCAGCCTTCTTGTGGCCCACTTGATCGCAGTGAAAACATAACAGGCTTGCCCCCTGAGGACAATCCCTATTGACATGACCAACCCTGCCACACTTGTAGCAGCCCAAACACCTGGAACGACAAACTCCATCATGCAGTTTCTCGTACGTGCTGCACTGACCCCGGCCCTACTAGCCTCTCAAACGCATATCAGAAGTCTTAGGTTTCTTCCTGGGACCCTCCACTACATGTACCTGATCTGATCCACTCTTCTAGAGGTGCTCCAAATCGATCTCCCTCTCTCGGTCTCTAGAAACCATATCATTCAGGGCCTTGCACCATGAAATACTCACAAACTCCCTGATGTCATCCCTCGACATATCATGATACCTCACCTTCTTCATTTCCTCATCTGCTGCATACTGGGGTACCAATAAAGCCCTCTCCCAGAACTTGGCAGTAATCTCTGCCACAGTCTCAGTAGTCTGGCGGAGATCCAGAAACTCTCGCGCCAACTGCTGCACCTCAATCGCCGGTGCAGACTCAGCTTGGAACCTGGTCGAGAAGTCATCCCATGACATAGCATCGACAACATCATCACCCAACTAACTACTAACCTCTTCCCACCAATCTCGTGGGCTATCCTTGAATAGGCATGAAGCATATTTAACCTTCGCCTCTTCAGAGCAAAAACTCATTCGGAACGCGTTAGCCATATTCGCTAACCACCTCCTACTGACAATGGGGTCCCTCTCCCCATGGAACGCAGGAGCTCCACAAGCATGCAACTCCCGAAAAGAAAGAGTGTGAGCTCTAACAGTAGCCATAATCTTAGCATGGAACGCACCAAAGCATTCATCCAAGATCTCCAAAATATTGCAAGAAATATCTGATGAGATGAACTCCCGCAACTGCTCGCTGATTGGATCAGTACCTGCACCTGAGCTAGAACCCGAACCAGAACCAAAACCAGAACCTGAACCACCTCCCTGAGTGCTTATCTCCAAACTGAAATACAACATGCCAACGATCAAAACATGCCCAAGAATCCTCCTCCCATAAGCTTCTTAGATTCTCCAAGACTCTCACCGATTCGAGTATGGATCATGTGCTTTCAGTAGTACGAGCCCAATACTACCTTCCACGCTTATCCATACTTTCCTCAGCATACCTTCTAAATCCTCTAAGTCACTTCCTCAAACAAATGCACCAAAACTCACTAAACCGCACTACAAACCCACTGAAACATATCCTAGGCTCTCCTAGGTTCCCGACCTCACCTAGTCCTCAACTGCTGAAGGACTCCCACCAATGTCAACTAGCTTCCTCATGAATATAGTCACATGCAACAGAGATCAGATAATCCTTCGAGTAAGAGACTCAAGCCTAGAACGGTTGGACTCAAACAAGAGCTGCACAATAGGGTCAGATCCATCACTCTAAGATAATCATATCACATATCATAATAAACATGTATTGGTATTCACGTCACTAAGAGTCACACAAAGCACTAAGCAAGCAACATTCAGACAACCGAAAAAAATCTAAACAGCATACACTAATCAAGCCATTTTATCCACTTATCAGAAGAACATATTATCATGCGTAACTAAAGCTCATACAATCAGGCATATAAAGGCATCTCTCCTATCATAAAATACTAAACAGATCTTAGCCCTAATCTAGCATGCATTTCTCATAATCATATCATATATCATAATAAACATGTATTGGTATTCTGGGAACCACTTACTTGAGCTCAGCCGATTGCACGCATCACACCCCTTTCTTTGATTAAAAATTTCTTTTTTTTTGTTAAATGTTTACGTTGTAAAAGTCTTCACCAAATCCTCAGTTTGAGTTCAGGCATACCCGAAAGTATGCGCGAATCGCTCAAACTAAGGCTATGATACCAACTTATAACATCCCAAAAATCGAGGGTAAAAATTTTCATTTTTAATATATATAGATTCAACATCTATTTACATTTATCCAACATTAAGGTATTTCAAATTAAAAAAATTTCAGAGTAATTCCCAAAATTATAAGTTACGGAAAAACATAGTTGTGTGTGCGCTGCGATCAAGCCGGGCCCTTCCCTTTCACACCAGAAGTACCTCGAATGTAGAAGTTCACTAAAAGAAATCCCTAACTGCTGCCCTGACGATTCCTTCGGGCTATCAATACCAAGATAACACCCTATTAGCAATTGGGTACCAAACTATGATCCATAAACCATACTTGGGGAAAAATGACCTTTTTACCCCTAACCCAACTTGAAGTTCAAAAACCATAAAGGCCCAAAACTAAAAGTTCCATAGAGGCTCACTAATGGTCCAATTTTCTAAATTGGGCCCAACCCATATGGGCCTTATCCTAAATCCCAAAATTCCCTTAGTCCAATAGTTAATCTCAGATGGCCCAAAAGGCCCACAGCAACAAAGCCCAAAACCGAAATGACACCAGAAGACCCAACAACCAAAAACTCCACTGATCAAGTGAATGCACGACATCCCAGGGTTGAACGCACGACGTTCGTCGCCTAACAAATTGGCAGGGACTCAAGATGGAACGTGTTGTGTTCCCAGTGGCTACCCACGACATTTAAGGCTAAGTTCCAAATTCTCATTTTAAGGACTCAATCCATTAAGTCCAATGTCTAGAACCCCAAAATAGTCCAATAACAGTGACTTAACCCATAAAGTCGAAGGCTTTAAGCCTTTGCATGGTATAAAGAAGCCCATCACCAAAGATGAACCCCAAAGGTCAAAATCATCCCAAAATGTCTTAAAAACTTCTTAATGCCTTAAGACCTCAATCCAAACTTCCAGATTTGATTTCAAGGGACTTCTTAAGTCATAAAGTTTCAAAATTTATGATTTAACTTAACTCAATGGGGCCCAAATCAAAAACCTAAGTCCCAAACCTCATCAAATAACTACCAAATCATGCATGGAAGGTTTATACCCATCAAGATGCAAACTTTATGACTCCATAACCTCAACAAGAACCAAACATGAAGCTCAAAGGTTCTTGAGTAATTTCTACTCACAAGAACCACCTCAAAGGGACCAAAACCATAACAAAACACCACTTAGCTAGATCTACATGAAAGAGTTGTCAAGGTTGAGACTTTATACCTCCATAAGATAGATCTAGGTGCACATAGCCTGGATCCAAAAGCTCCAAGTCAAGCAATGACTCATCAAGAAGTTCCTTCTTCTTCCTCAAGCACCAAAAACACACATAAATCACTTGAAGCTCAAGAATCACTCAAATGGAGGCTAGGGTTTCGTTCTTAGGGTTGGAGAGGATAGAGGCTGAAGGAAATGAGGGTTGGAGGTGAGTTAAGGTCTTTAAATAGGAACCAAGACCCTAATTTAGGGTTTTAATCTGGCATGACGAACGCAATGCGTTCCCTTAGGGAACGCAGGGCGTTCCTAAATGCACCCATGTCCAAATTCCCATGTACGCCATGCGTACCCGTTTTGGCCCAACACCCCTCTAACTTCAAAAGGTCATAACTTTTGCATCCCTTATCCGTTTTCGACGTTCTTTATAACCACGAAAAGGTAAAAAGAAGCCCTACACTTCTATAAACTCTATTTAGTCAGAAAACTAACCAAAATTAAATCCAAACTTATAAATACCGAATTATCAAATTACGATTATACCCTTGACCTCCGAAGACACAATCGAACACTTGGATCACTTAAACCATAACACCCACACCCGAGAAGGGCCAAATTCTTCCTTCCCCAAGGTCCTAAGCCTCATGACCACTGAAGATTGGGCCGCAGCCCTGAAAAAAGAAGCAAATCCGAAACCGAGTATTACACGTGGTCCATGTTTTCATCTTCTAGAAGCGAGCATTGCTCACCTGCGCACCTGGGGCTCACGTCACACGATGCAAAACGTAGATTTTCTAAATTCCATATCTTTTTCATACGGACTTCCTTTTTGACGTTTTTTCCACGCGTAGCTCTCAACGAGTACTATAAGTTTCCTTCAAGATCCATCGGTTAATTCAGACTTTATTTTTAGCCGTTATTTTTATATGATTTAATGATTTTGCAAAAATCATAACTCTTGCACACAGACTCCGATTTTTGTGTTCCTTTTACCAAAATTCCTATCTTAAAGAGCACTACGATTTTCATTTTAGTGACTTTATCCAAAAGTCAATCATTCTCTTTGTACATTTTGACGTTAATAATTTTTAATTACGTTGTCGATTTTATATCTTACAAAATTCATATCTCGTTCATATGAACTCGGATTTCTATGAAATTTAAATTTTCGGGATCTCGTCGATGTACACTTTCAATATATATATATATATATATATATATATATATATATATATATATATATATATATATATATATATATATATATATATATATATATATATATATTGATGTACTCAGTTTTTCATTTTTCGGACGATTCAACTTATTTTTTCCTATTTTTCTTGGGATAAAGTGTAATATATTTCTATTTCGAATTTTATAAGCATTTGTTTATATTTAATCCTATGGAATGACAAAAATGGGATGCTATAATAAAGAAAGGATTTGAATTGGTATTAAATTTGTTATTTAATTAAATACAAATCTTGCTTTACCTGCAAGTTACCTAAACTATAAATAGGATCCCTTTGCTCATTATTTTCGTTCATGACATTCCCAAGAAGCATAGGAATGAAACTTCTACCTCTCTCCTCTCTCTCCTCATGATTCTGGGGTTTCTAGGGTTTTGGTTACAAACCATTAGAGGCACTGAACTTTTGGTGCTTGCTTTCCAAGGTTTTCAAGAAGGAGATTGGTGTGATTATTTGCTATAATAATCAAGAGGTATGTAACCTCAATCCTTTTTATATTTCGATTATAATACTTTACCATTAGGGTTATTGATGTTCATAGTTTATTACTATCAATAGAGAAAACATAGATCTGAATAGGTTACATGTGAACTTAAGAGTTAAGTTATTTTTCGCCTCACGTATAGATTTATAACTAATAAAACCCATCAGCAAGTGTCATGGGCTACCCCTATGGTCTTTCCCTGCAATGCCATGGGATACCGCCAAGGTCTTAAAAACAAGCACCATGGCCTACCCCATGGTATTTCCCTACAATACATGTGACATTCCTAAATTTCACGGCCAGAAAAGATCGATTTAGTTTATGCTTTTAAAATAAAATCAGAGTAATCTTCCAAAAGATGTTGCAGAATTTGTCCCCAAAACAAAATATGATAAAAAGTTTATCAAAGCATTTCTTAAAGAAATGTATTTTCATTATATAACAAAACATCGGGATGTCATGTTCCGATACAGACCAAAAGCATAAACAGTACATTATAAGCCTTACAACAGTTATTTACAACTACTGGCCTATAATCCAAAAATCTCTCATCATCATCCAACTATGCTCTGGGTCCACTACCTGTAATATAAAAAGCTGAGTGGGTCAGGCTTGGGAGCCTGGTGAGCATATAGGGTTTTCAACCCACAAATAATAAATTTATTAATTTCAACAACCAACAATAAATTTATTAATTTCATCAACCAACAATGTCCCTTATTACCCATTCCCGTTATCCTCACTTTACGTCCCTAAACTCCTATCACAAAGGACCTAGTCTAAGGATTTATCATCAGGGTGGACTTTACTGCCAAGGGGATTCCTCAGCCATATATGTCCGTAAGGCAACCATGAGGGGGATGGAATACGCCAATGAACACGTCGTTCACAAACACCTACAGGTTACGAGCCTGCCAGCATTCCACTGGACTGTCTAGAAAAGTCCATGGTCGTCATCTATACTCCGCTAGATGACTAGAAACAACAACAACATCGAGGCCTCTCATCATTTTATCACACATCAACTATTTCATCTACCCATGTTATACCCAACATATTTGTAGATAAAATATATATACAGTTTAAAACCTGTACAAAACATTCATTCAACAACCATCTCAAATAAACAATCAATATAAATACACATAGCACGTATTTTATAGAAAATAATTTATATCTATGTGATAGATGAAAGTGACTATACACTCACTTGTTAAGAAGACGATTGGACATTACTTCGGCTCTAAAAATAATATTCTTCGATGAAACCATGATATTTTCTCAAAACCCGGGCTTCACGCGGGTAGAGTTTCGGCTCGAAAACTCTTTTTCTCGGGATCTTCGAGGCGTCGGGACTTGCTTCGGGTGTTAGGGATGATACCTAGCCTTCAGGGGGTTAAAAGTAGGCTAAAAGGAGAATAGAAAGTGAAAGGAAGCTGAGATTGTAAACAAGATACAACAGCCTTAGGTTTCTATTTATAGGGTGCAAATTCGACATTCACGTCATGAACCATGCTTGTTCACGTCGTGACTTTTGATCCTGATTATCCCCTAGCCTTGTCGTGTGTCTTCTAGGCTTGAAAGGTGTCGTTCACTGAATTCACGTCAAGAATTTCTATGTTCACGTCGTGAACACAGTCAGGTCTCGAAGTTTGTGCTCCGAACATCAAAAATTCATATCTTTCGCATATGAACTCCGTTTTTGACGTTCTTTATATCCACGCATATGTGAAATTATGCTCTACAACTTTCGTTTAGACTCCGTCGGCTAATTTTGACTTTATTTTTAATATTATATTTTTAATAGGCCGGGACACGAAAAGTCCGTTAAAAATTCATAACTTATTCATCCGACGTCCGTTTTCGTCAGTCTTTTTACCGTTGAATTACTATCAACAAGATCTTCGATTCTCGTTTAGGTTGTTTTCTCTAAAAATCACTCGATCTAAAATTCGAGTTTCGGGCTACATACTGCTATGCCGAAACTTAGAAAAATCATAACTTCCTCATACGAAGTCAGATTTGGGCGTTCTTCCTATGCACACTCTGGGTTTACTAACACTACGACTTTCGTTTAGATCACTAATGCTAAAAAGCACTTTATCGTAAATTCACTTTTTACGTCGTACAACGTCGTGTCGGTTCTGTCGCGAAACTTTAATAAGTCATAACTTCTTCGTTATAACTCGGATTTATGTATTCTTTATATCTCCGGAATCCTTATTTCGACCACTACAAATTTATCCTTAGATATCGACTTTATTTAATATTTATTTTCGACGCTTATTTTTATCCTTAATTCATTAATCATAATAATTAAGCAAATAAGCACATAATTCACATAATATTCACATAATTCGTCTTTATTACTTCAAAATGAGTTACAAAGGTTGACCTAGACTATTACATCATCATTAATGCTTAGCCTAGAAACACGGGCATTACAATACACAAAGGCATATGTAGTCAGCGATCAGATGCACAGTAGAATAGACGATCCACTCGAGAGCGAACAACTAGAAAAGAACATCACAATAGGGTATTAGACCAAGAGTTCTCAGGCTATCCAACTTATACTACGTAAAACCGATGTTATAATTACAACATAATGATGTAACAAAAACACCTAGCATATACTATCATTTTACATATCCTTGGCAACTAGCCTTCCGTAGTTACCCTACCATTGACCACTTCTCAATTAAGTCCTTTGTTGGTCAACCTACATAATCCTGATAACCGGCATTTCCCAGTTCTCTAACCAAACATAACTTCTAACAAAATCATATGACTAACAGGAAATACCCTAATGGTCTAGCATTTCATGATACCAAGTGTCCTACACTTCACATACATAACAAGGAGTCGTACTAGATAACTAGCATGCTCGTACTCTAACAATACCACTATCCTATCATGCAAAGGATATATAATGGGATACGTAGTACAGTGATAAGAATCACCTGAAGCAACAACACAGAGTCAAACCGCTGGAGTTTCTAGGATGAACTCCCTCTCTAAACACGTACACCCATACTAATAACTCTACTTAGATCATTTCTATATAATACGCATATTATACTTTATTTATACCTTCACTTCATAACCTTCTTATATTATCATATTGCACACACACCTTATCTTACTGATTATATATGTGTTAAACCACACACTTTATAAATCTTTTTATACATATCTTAGGGTATATATGATTCAAATATATTCTTGGGTTTACACACACACACATACCAAACACATGCACACACCCCTAAACTGAGATTATTATTCGATTTAAACACTCACATCCAACCGAAATTATAACACATCATATAAGTTGTGGTTTAATATTAACACTTACTTGAAAATCATATTTCATAGACTAAAAGTATTGAAAAAGTATAGCTCTTCGGTTTGTGACTTTTCGGGACAAAATCAAGTTTAAGGATGTTGTTTTCTTAGTTCTAGGCATAAACATAAAACCAAATGAGTTAATGGAGCCAAATAATAGTTATAGTAACCTTAAACAAGATCTAAAATAGATCCATAATCTTAGAAAAGGATCAACCTTGTTTATTACAAAATATATCCCTAAATGTGTGTATATGAAGTTTTCAAGTGTTTGAGGCTATATTCTTGATTCTAACCAAACATACTTGATCTTATGTGTTAAAGAACAAAAAAGACTTCATTTGAGACAATTAAAAAGATTTAAAACTCACTCAACTTGACAAAAAAATTCAAATACAAAAAACCCGTAATATGTTCAGTATTGGGTGTTCACATGCATTTTTGAGGTTATTTCATTGGTTCTAGCAGCCTACACATGATCTGAAGTGTTAAGGGACTAAATGACATCTTTTTAAGTGTATAAAACATTTAGAACTTGATAATATTGACAACAACATCTCACAATCAGAGAATCCAGCTGAAAAGGGATTTCCGATGAGTTCGGGGTTGCCGGATGAAAATCCGACATCCACAACGCAAGTAACAAGTCAGAGAGGATACTAACGGGTGAACAAGAGGTTGAACATACCTTGAATGGGACCTGGTTCAAGTTTTTCTACAGCAAACTCCTCAAACCCTAACAATGGCAGCCAATGAGGGATACCTTGACTTAACTCGAGATTTACAGCCAAAAGAAGAGAGTGCTCGATCTATAAGTCGAAGGGAAGACATCTAAGGCTATGGGGAGTGGTCACCACCAACCCACCGAAAAGGTGTTGCCACCTCTGCGCCACGTCAGCTTCACCACCAACCTACTAGACATAGGAAATGGTTACCACTCAACAATTTTTTTTATGATTAAATTAAATAAAAACATAATTTAAAACATAATAAAATATTTTACATTACTTGAAACCACATTACATTAATTAAAAAAATAGAAAATTAAACCTAAAAAAATAGAAAATTAAACCTAAATTACTAAAAAAAACATAAAAACACATAGAAAATTAAAACTAAAATACTAAAAAAACATAAAAATAACATCGAAAATGAAACCTAAATTACTAAAAAGCATAAAAAAACATAGAATGTAGTTGCGATATTTGTTGAGAACTTCTTTTTGAATTTTTAGAAACACCCTTAAATTTTATGGGTTGAGATTTGGTTGCGGCATCGTGTTTATAATTTGAAGATCGGTGAGTGCCACTTTTCGCCGACGAGCTTCCTCCGTTGATTCAGATTTTTTTCCAAAAATTTAGAGTTTTGTCTATTTTCTCCGCTAGTACGTCCTCGTTGGTTGGTTTTTCGCTTGAAGATGCCCCCTTTCTCGCTTTGTCACTTCTCGGTGGTCAACGAAGTAGGACGTCCCGTGGACCCTCCCCCTCGGTGGCATCGAACTCATCATTGAGGTCGAGGTTTTTGAATTGGTACAACGCGGTTGATAAAATGTTGAAATTGTTGCTACCACTTCTATGCATATTTTTCAGATTGTCAAATATGCCGGTAAATTTGGTGCAAGCCGCTCGAAGGTCACGCCATTTTGCATTGAACGGTTCGTATGTCCGACTTGTTTGTCTATCTAATAACGCTTGGAAGTGGTCTAAAACACGATTCCAAAAGCTTTGACCTGTTTATGCATTGCCGACATCCCCGTCTTATGATATGAAAATCCAATATTTAGCTAAAGTTTCCTCCTCATCCTCGGTCCATTGCGTACTCTTCTTTTTCCTTGGATCTTTTGAATTTTTTTGCCTTCTACGACTTGGTTGTGTTTCTTCAACTCGTTCGTCATCGTCGTCATTGTTGAGGTTTATAGGTTGAGATTGAGATAATGGAACTTGAGATGGTTGTGAAGTTTGTTGACGTTGGGGAAGTTTGGGGTTAAATTGAGGAGAAGGTTGTTGTTGAAAGGCTTGAAATTGGGGTTGACTGAATTATGGTTGTTGTTGTTGTTGTTGTTGTTGTTGGTAGTAGTGTGGGTGGTATGGAAGATTGGTAAATAGAATTTGTTGTTGAATTGGAGATGTTATCACTTGCATGTAGCTAAGATTTGCTAATGGATCATTTAGAGTGTTTGAGGTGGGTGGGGTATTTTGGTTTGGATCCATACAAATATGTGAGGAAGGAGTATTTTTTGGTAAATATGTGTGTTTGTGTTGAAAGAGTGCGTGTTTAAAATGAAAAATGAGTGTTACATATAGAGAACGTTGTTCGTAATTGAATAATTAATTTGTTTTTAACGTACAAACGGTCGAATGTGGAATAGTCCAAACGGTCAAAAAAGCAATTAGCCAATCGAATCAATCTTCTCAGCCCGTCTCCGCGTCCACGCCACAGTCAAAGCGCCAGACATGGGGGCGGTGTTCACGTGTCTTGGGGGCAAACACGTCGGCCTCCCGTGCGTCTCCCACCTTCCATACCGAGAAACCAAAGGAATCGGGACCAGTTGCTTTTGAAGATTCGATGATTGCAGGCTCCAAAACGCCTAAACGAGATAAAAGACGATACAACTTTCTGCGATCGCTGCTCTCTGAACAAGACATAAGGTTTTGGTTTTTAGCATAATTTTTCCCTAAAAATTTCATGCTTACGGAATCCAACCTGATTATATATATATATATATATATATATATATATATATATATATATATATATATATATATATATATATATATATATATATATTATAACACATTTACATCCATATATTGTCTTGTATTTATTTGACTCACTTGACAAACCTACGAAATTCAGTCTTACATTATATAACTATTTGTTATTATTTATTAACACTATTTCGAAATAATTACACAAAATAGAGCGTTACATGATTACTAATTAATAACTTAAAAACTCTTGACTTGTAAGTAATAAATATACATAAATTAGAAAACTCTTGAGTTGTAACATGAGTATCAAATGATTTAGTGATTGGAAATATGTCTTTATTATTATTATTATTATTATTATTATTATTATTATTATTATTATTAGTCTATTATTATTATTATTATTATTATTATTATATGTATAAATAATATTTCTCATCTAAATAATTGGTTTTGATGCATCATTTTAGTCCCTTCAATTCTTAAACATAGAGATATTTAATTTTAATTTTATAACATACATACGTGGATATATATGCTAAAAAATCACATATAATATATATTGCTGTAAATATCATATGTAGTTCTTCTCGTAGAATGATGGAAAAATATTTTCATATGAAGATGATATCAAGATAAGTCAATCATAATTACATTTCTAATATTAAAAATGATGTTATCTTCTAAATATTATTTTGTAAATATGTTGTTAAGGATAATTCAACCAAAAAATAATAGAAACTAAACATAATCAAAGTAGAAAAACTACAATCAAATAAATAAGAAAATTGGATGGTTGAATATATATATATATATATATATATATATATATATATATATATATATATATATATATATATATATATTACATAAATATACATTTAAATCTAACGGAAAAAAATGACATCCGTCTATTCTGCTCAAACAAAAAACCTATATCCGTTTTTTGACTCTTATTTCTTCCTTTACACCATTCATCCATAAAAGTTTGATAACAATTCTTCACTAACCTACAATCAAAATGTTTTTCCTAACAAATAAGAATCAAAAAGATGTTCCAAGCAAAACACTGATGTTTGGAGAGTCACATTCAAGATTGAGTAATACACACAAATCACATGTAAAGATCACATGAGAAATAGAGTATAAAGAAATAATAGAAAATATTTATATGTGTTGGTTGAAGGAAAAAAATCATATGACATTTACCATTGATGCGACACAACTCATTTCTTCAACTCTTTATATTTGGATCGTAACCGCTTGAACTATATGAAAGCTTTTTGTGAGAAATACTACTAATATTTTAATCATAAATGCTTATGAAATCTTTTTGAATCACAAAACCTTCAACAACGTAACGACCCAAATTTTTCAAAGAAAATTTTCATTTAATTAACCAAACACATTTGCATAAATCATGAAATCCCAGCACAATTTTTTTCAAATCCACATTCATTACAATTTTATTTTAAAAACATCAGAGTGTCCCCAAACCATATCAGTGAAAGAGAGAAAGAGTGCATGCCGTGCCATCACGCCTTGCCCTTGCCCATGGGCTCAGATGTACCTGAAGCAAATCAACAACCTGTAAGCGAAATGCTTAGTGAGTTCCCCAGAGCATACCACACACAATCCACATAAACATATCATGTTAGCTATTAAAGCTACACATATATCACATAATCCATGCATACATAAAACTTGTAAGAATGTCATGGGCTACCCCACATGGTCTTTAGCTAGGAATGTCATGGGCTACCACACATGGTCTTACATCCAATGCCATGGGCTATCCCATATGGTCTTTACCTAGGAATGTCATGGGCTACCCCACATGGTCTTACATCCAAAGCCATGGGCTACCCCACATAGTCTTTGTAAGTCCCCAAATTCGTTTGTGTATCAATCAGATTCGTTTGATGGTGCGGAATCCCAATCAAACAGATGATGCCAGATCAAATGAAGAAGAAGGAGAAGAAGACTAATATGAATCTAATGTATTGACGATATGAATGAAGATACTTACAAGAGATTCACATACACACTACTCTTCTCTCTAGTTTCTCTCTCTAAAACATCTTAGAATACACACACTTAATCTCCTCTAGACCGTACACTCTCATGCACCCCTCATCCTATATATATGAGACAAGGGCCACCAGCCGTACATCCACCAGCCGTACACCCATGTATGGCCGTACATAGGAGTACGACCGTACACATGACTACGGCCGTACACAACCAGAACACACATACAGCCGTAAACACCAAGCTATTTACGGTCCGAAACTGAAAAATATATTTTCCTAGAAAAGTAAAGTATAAACCATATTTTTAGACCCAACAATCTCCCCCTTGGTTTATAGCTTTCTTTTCTAATTGAACCAACAAGCTCCCCCTAAAAACTAGATGGATTTTCTTGTCAATCTGCAGTTGGAGCTTGGCTTCAGCGTTAATTTTCGATTTCTTCACAGCTTCAAGATGAACTTGATGAATCTTCAATGAATGACTTCATCTCGAGCATTTGGGCTTTTCTTCAGAATTTGACATTGAATGCACATTGGGTGAGGAGGCTTCTTGAAAAGATTCTTGAAAGATAGCGCTTTCAGCTTGAGAATAACAGAGAGAACAACAGAGAGAACTAATCCTCCGGATCACTTTAGCAGGTACATAGATAGCAGCAAATTGATTGAGGAGGCTTCAATGCAATTCGTCACATAATCTTCAAGTCAGCTTCACCTTGCTTCTGGGGTTGGAAGATTGTATGTTGAAAGAATAATCTTCATTTCTTGTTCCTTCGAATGAGAATTCTTCAATGATCACAAATGAAGCCTTGGCTCAGAAAATCTCGACATAGTCTCCATGAGTCTCATCTACATATGAATTTACATTTCAAGACAAAACAAAACTAAAAGATAAAAACAAAACTAAAAACAAAGTTAGCACACAATATTTTTGGAATTTTTTTAATTTTTCTGAACAAGAAATAAAACAGAAGTAACACTATTTTTTGAATTTTTAATTTTCTGATTTTTGTTTGATTTTTGAATTTTCTGATTTTTGTTTGATTTTTTTTAGTTCTCCCCCTAAATTTGAGCATAGAGGAAAACTATGAACAAATTAACAAAAAAAAATATTTGGGATCAAAGTTTTTAGACAACCTTAATCCGTTTATCGGTACCTCCCCCTTCATGAATAGATCTGATCAATCGCCGGTATTGTGGTCCACTTAAACACGGAAGATTGTGACAAATTTAGGACATACTACAAGTGACAAGACATTGTGACCCTATATTCCTAGATAAAATTCCTAAAGACCATTCAGCTGACGACGACCAAGGATATTGTTGTCCACCTAAATTGAGCAGCGAGATCTACAGACAACCTATAAATGTTCAATTTTAGTTGTACTAGAACGTGTTTCCCGCTTCCTGATATACCCCAATAATCAAGAACTTCCAAAATACTCCTTACTTTAGATGAGCAGACAATTATTATGGGAGAAGGTAGATTTAGAATGCATATGTTGTACACCCAGGTCGGATCTCTTCCAATCACGCAGAGGGTGAAACATATGACTGACAAAATTTAGAGGGATTGAGAAGTAGAATGGTGCATATGCTGTGTACCAGGTCGAATCTTTCGATCACACAAAGGAGACAGCATAAGGCTAACAGGTAGAAAGAATTGCATAGATAAGAGATACAGAAAGATAGAATTGCATATGTTGCAGTCCAGGTCAGATGTATTTCAATCACGCAGAGGAGGCAACATATGACTAACATAAAGAAAGCAAGAAAATAATCTTCTACAGACCTAAATCATTGGAATTCCCCGGTCGCCCCGTCAATATCGGAATTAAGGACAGAGTCCGTACATCGAGGAAAAGTTAAACCACATTTCTAGATACAGGTTATATAATGTAATCCGCAGATTCCCATGTATATCTCCCTGATCAACCTATCTGAGCGTCCTATTTTCAGGCTAAGCGGATCTATCTAGGTGAAAATTTGTCAAGTCTCTAGATTCCTTATGTTCATCTATTCCTAGTCAAATCCATTTAAATCTTTCGTGCCTACCAGCGCATCGAACACAGAGCCTAGACAATTCAACTTTGGTACCTTACACAGATCCAAATTGCCTGTTATCACTCGGTTAATATCACTTCCCAAATGATCTCCTACGAAAGAAAGACATCTTTTTGTATTTTTGATATTATATTTTTGTATTTTGATTTTTGATTTCATATTTTTGTATTTTGATTTTTGATTTCTCCCCCTAAAATTGTGCATGGAGGAGAAATAAAACAAAATAAATGCGCAAAATTAAATTTTTGTCTTTGAAACAAATCATTTTAAAAAAAACTCAAGAGTATCGAGAAGAAAAATCAAACCGTAAGTCACCAATTGAATTTGCATCCAGAAGGTCTGAGAACAGCACGCATAATCTCATAACAGATCCCAAAATTCTTCACGTCGTTAAGCACAGACCCCATGTGTGATCCTCTCCTTCCTTCCTTTCCCGCAAAGGACACATACTCTCAAACAAAGTTATGAATGTTGTATAGTTGAGAGATGCCTCCTATCATGTGCCTGGAACAGCTACTATCAACAAACCGAAGTCCAATGATATGCCTCCATAGCTGTTCCGACACAGAGCGGGATCAGTTGGTCTTTGGAACCCAGTCCATTTTGAAATTGGGTCGACCTTTGTCATCTTTGCAAGATACTCTCTCCCATGACATATCCTGCTTATCACAAACAGAAGATGAAGAATTATTAGAGTCATTAGAAGATTTGGGAGATTGAACCTTCAGTAACCATCGGTAGTTGGGTTTAACCCATTTCTTGTTCGATAGGATGGGTGTCTCGGTACTTGCTTGTGAATTTGAATCTGATCTTCGAGATGACTTTGATTTTGGTTTCACTGGAGCATCTCTTGGATTGGGCTTCCTGGCCGCCATTCCCTTCTTGTTCTTAGGAGTTGGATTCTTGGGCCTTTTGGGTTTGATTCTTGGCATTATGCGCATTCCAGTCACCATTGTTTGAACGTGGCCTCGAATAATTTCTTTTGTAGAATCTCCCACTTTGCGTGTTCTGCCAGCCTTGTGCGTATTAAGGAACGTATGCACGGTTAGGACAATTTCTGGCAATGTGTCCAGGTGTTCCTCAGTGAAAACATGTCTTTTTCTTCACCGGGAAGTTGTTTCTTCCTGCCCCTGGTGGCGTATCCTTGCCTTGTCTCTTGCTTTTCCCACACGCACAGTTGCAGCAGGCACTCTGTTTAACTTGTGTTGGTGGCCTATATTTCTCAACAGCAGGCTTGTTAGGAGTAACAAAATTAGAAGCAACAGAGTTCGAAGCAACAGATTCAGAGTTCAAGGAGTCATTGGATTGTTAAATAGTTTTCTCCTTGTTCTCATCTTCTACTGCTTTACCGTATACCATAAATGGTTCTCGGTCAATCTTTTCCTGAGTCAAAGGTTTGGCAGTGTAGTTGTGATTGAAGGGAGGAGGGACCCCCTCATAACCTATTCCTACTTGTTGTTGATCCTTCCATTTCATTTGAAGTTCAATTATTTTAGCAACTCTGTCACTTGACACATCGAATTTTTTGAAATTAAAGTCGGCATTTGCAAAACGAGTTCTCAATGTGTCAAGTTCAGCAGTTACAGTGTCAAAATCTTTCTTAAGATATTTATAATGGACACATTTATCATTGTACTCTGCTTATAATTTTTTATAGTATTTTGTCTTGGCCTCTAATTGATCTTTCAAGGGTTTCTGGCCTTTCCTAAGTTGATATCCGTCATATTTTAATTCTTCTATCTCTCTAAGCATTGAATCGACCTGTGCACGCAAAAAATTAATTGTTTCGATGCAAGATTGAGAGCAAGTGATTTCACTGACCTCCGGCTTTGCAGACTCTGGCGTTGTTTGAGCCATGAATGCAAACTGCAATTCCATCATTTCTGCTTCTGGGTCTGTTTCAACTTCTTCTTCAGCAACATCATTGATCTGAGCAAGATGAGCATTTTCAGGTCATGAGATGTCCAGGGCCTGAATTTGATCCTCCCAGTCAAATGACTGAGCCACCACAGCTAGATTTGCAGTCTCGTTGTTGGTGGTACCTCCTCTACTGCTATTCACTGACACCATAGTTCTTTCATTGTTTTCCTTTCTGTCGAGCTTTGGACAATCTCTGGCAAAATGACCTGGTTCATGGCAATTGAAGCAGCGAAGTTTGCCTTTGTTGAATCCAACCTTCTTCTCAGCATTCATTCCCCAATTATTCTTGCCCGTCTTTTTGGAGAACTGTTTGGCTCTGAACACTGCCATGGCAATTTGCCAAGTAATATCCATCTCCTCAACATCTTCAGGATGAATTTGGTCCAAGTCGGCAAAAGATAGTTGAGGAGGCAATTCGCCTGCCAAGAGAGCATTGTAGCAGTTAACAAGACGAGTAGCAAGAGCTAGATTCTCATCATTTTCTTTGGAAGCCGAAACTTGAGCAGGTGCCTTTGAGGATGAAGCAACTTGTGGATAAGAAATTGGAGATTGAACGTTTTGCATGGTTGGATTGACATATGTTGAAGGTTGGGGAGCAATAAAGGGCTGAACTTGAGGAGTGGCGAAGGATGAAAAAGCATTGTTGGATTGAATTCCGAGATTAGCGGTTGAATATGAATTGACATGATTGATTTCTCTCTGCTTGTCATCCATATCACAAGCCTTGATAATTGTCATTGTCTCAGCTAGGCTCAAACGATTCAGATCTTTAGTTTTCTTAATCACGGACACATTCATGTCCCATGATTTTGGCAAGGAATTCAGCAACTTTTTGTTGATTTCAGATCTAGTAACCAGGATACCTGCAGAGCTCATCTCAGTAGTAAGAGTGATGAACCTCTGCAATTGAGTTTCAAGAGATTCTCCCAAGACGTGATTAAACATGTTGAACTTCTGCCTTAGCATGTCTTGACGGCTCTGTTTCATATCTTCATTCCCTTCATAAATTTCAATTAGAGCTTCCCATAAGGCTTTAGCAGAAGTGTACTCTCGAAAACCCTGAGCAATTTCTGGAGACAAGGCCATTATGAGAGTAGCAAGTGCCATTTCTTGCTGTTCAACCTTCTCAAATTCCTCATCAGTATAATCCTCAATATCCTTTTCAACAATTGAGCCATTTGGAAGTGTTGTAGTGAGATTGACAGGTCCTTTTAAGATGAACCTCCAAATCTTGAAGTCCTTCATTTTTATATATTTTTCCATACGGTATTTCCATTCAGGAAAACCATCAGCAGACAATAAACGTGGAATGCGAGTGGTTGTACCCATTACTGAGTCAAGTTCATGATGAGTTGCTGAGTTTTGTAAGTCCATTTTTGTTTGTTGTTTTTGGCTTTTCAGAAATGAACAAATCGAGAATCTTACAAGAAAAACACTGAAAATTAAGAAATTCAAGCAACTAAGGAGTTTATGGTCGTACACACCAACCGTACACTCCAACCGTACGCTCCCAACCGTACACCGTTAACCGTACACTTCTAACCGTACACCGTCAAGGATATTGAATGGAGTACGGCCGTACACACGAGTCCAGCCGTACGCGCTTCAACTAAGCTCAACCGTACACACTGAGTTTAACCGCACACTCCAAAAACACTTGTTTTTTAAGTAAATTTTGATCCAAAGCCTTTGAATGTTGATCAGAAACAGATACTCAATAGGTAATCTCGAATTAGTCTAAAAAATGATGAAGTTTTTCTGGCCGTACACATACGAGGATCCAATTTGACACTGATTAGGCTCTGATACCAATTATAAGGTCCCAAATTCTATGATCCAAACCAGTGATCAAACAGATAGCAATCAATCAGAATAAGAATGGAGTAGATGAAAGATTAAACCAAGCATGCACACGTTAATATCACAAAAACGTCAGGTACACCTTGGATACACACACATAAGTCACCCTAAAACTGACACAGACACACTCCATTTATAGGACCACCAGCTATACACGTGTGTACAGCCGTACACCCATGTACGGCCGTACACAGGGTGTACGGCCGTACACACGAGTCTGGCCGTACACAGCCACACAACAAGCTACAAACACCATTACAAAGCCCAAAATCCTACCAAGACCTACACAAGATGGATGCCTAGCCCAAACCACTATAGTATGACCTATCAATCTCCCCCTTGGTTTGAGGCTAGCATAGACTTGGTCTTCAATCTTTTGATTTCTCGAACACCCTTAGGTCAGATTTTCCCATAGATCCCAGCCAGAGCCTACCCTTGATAATTGTGGCAACCATTCCTGTAAATTCTTTTGCAGCAGCCTCCATGATCTCCCTCCTACACACGATTTGATGATGGGCCAAAGTGTGAATGTCTCTCTCTCTGAATCTCAGAAGATCCTTAGCGCTAACGAGCCTGAGAACTTCTTCTCTGTTTTTGAATTTTATGGCTGCAGTTGTTGTTTCATCATCAAAGGCCCAATATCCATATCATCAAGATATCCATCATGAAAATGTTGTGGGATTGGAATCTCCTTCAATTGGTTTGTAGTTGGCCACAACATTATCATCATCGGTTTGTCAGTTTCAGGATCAAGAATATCTTTGTCTTTTCTAACCAAAGCTTTTGTTGTCTTCATCATGGGGAAATTATCCCTGACCTGTCTATCTAAAAACTGTTTGAAGTTGAAAGCACTAGGATTTTTTGAAGAATTGTGGAATGGAGCCCTTGAGAGTTCAGAGAGATCAACCTTTGTCCACGAGTTGAAGTCATGAATGCTTTTATAGTACTTTGTATTTCCAGAATTTCTCTTAACCACCCACAGTTTAAGTTCATGATCATAGGCCCACATTTTGATCCCTGTACGATCACCAAATCGATCACCAAATTTTCTCTTTTCAAGATCTGTCACAGTGAGTTGAGGTTCATTTGCTTTACGATTCTCATTTGAGTTCTTCATGAAGAGCAAACCTTCTTTCTTCTCAGCTGTGACAGTTCTCTTGCCATGTTTAATTGTGATCCGGGGATTGGCATTCACAGGCTCTTTCTCAAATAGATTGACAATTCTTGTTGTTCTTGGGGGTGGTTGAACAACAGGATTTTCGCTTTTGGAAGGCTGGACGGGAGCAGTGGGAGGATCTTCAATACCATGAGGTTGTTGAAACAAGGACTGGAACTTATCACCAAAGGCTTCAAACAATTTGTTCTTCAAGCTGTAGTAGAAAGCAGTCATGGATCCAAGATCAGTTTGCAATCAGAAATTTGTTTTGACTTCAATGCATTGTCTGCTTCAAGCTCAGCGATCCTGACATCATGTTTCCCAATTAAAATGTCCTTCTCAATATTTTGCTGATTGAGAATGCCAATTTCTTCTTTGAGCTTGGACACAACAGGATCAATATCCCCTGAATGACCTTCCTCAATAGATATCCCTTTTCCACGTGAGGAAGGTTCTGAACTATGTTGTGCCAAGTGCCTTGCTAGACTGATGGAGGCTTCATCTAGCGAAGGCCTTGTAGGGGAGTTACATACATACTAATATGAATCATATCCGTTTGATGGTGCGGAATCCCAATCAAACAGATGATGCCAGATCAAATGAAGAAGAAGGAGAAGAATAATAATATGAATCTAATGTATTGATGATATGATGAAGATCCTTACAAGAGATTCACATACACACTACTGTTCTCTCTAGTTTCTCTCTCTAAAACATCTTAGAATACACAAACTTAAGCTCCTCTAGACCGTACACTCTCATGCACCCCTCACCCTATATGTATGAGACAAGGGCCACCAGCCGTACACCCGTGCACAGGAGTACGGCCGTACACACGACTATGGCCGTACACAACTACAACACACATACAGCCGTAAACACCAAGTTGTTTACGATCCTAAACTGAAAAATATATTTTCCTAGAAAAGTAAAGTATAAACCATATTTTTAGACCCAACAGTGTTTAACTAGGAATGCCATGGGCTACCCCACATGGTCTTACATCCAATGCCACGGGCTCCCCCGGGGTCTTGAAAGGTCCAGTTTATGGTTTGGTCTAGGCTTTCAATTGTAAAAGTTCTTTCGAGTCATTTTATGTAATGTTAGGTTGTTTGGATGTTTACGACCAGAGTATGTGTTTACGGCCGTAAACAGGTTTACGGCCGTAAACCCTGTTTACGGCCAGAGTCTTCTATATATAGGGCAGGTCTAGGTCTTTTGTGGTTGTTGATCGTTAAGTGTTTGCGGCCAGAGTATTTCCAAGTTGTACCAGACGTTTTTGTGATATAAACGTGTGCAAGCTTGTTTCTTCTTCTTCTTCTTCTTCTTCGATTCTTACTTTGTTGATTGATTGATAGCTTGATCACTGGTTAAGATCCGTTTCCAGGACCTAACAATTGGTATCAGAGCAAAACCGGTGTCAAAACATCTCTCAATCAAGTTTTCGGTCAAAGGAACTTGTCTTCATCATTGTTCGAGACTGTGTTTGGTGGTTACGTGACTAAAGGAGATCGAATCTGCTCAAAATTCGAGTTTTCATCAACATCTGTGAGTTTACGGCCAAGAGTTCACGGCCGTAAACCCCTATTTACGGCCGTAAACACAAGCATCTTCAAGAACCGTATACTCGCTTTACGACCGTAAACTGAGCATCTTCAAAGACCGTAAACAGTGAATCTTCAAAGACTGTAATCTCCCTGACCGTAAACTCGTAGACCGTAAACCTGACCGTAAACTCTGTTTACGGCCATAAACCCTTGACCGCAAACTGCTATTTGTCATTTTTTTTGGTTTTTGATCCTTTTTGATTTAAAATTAAAAAGTTATAAAATTAAAAAAAATGGATTCTCAAAGTCAAGCACATCATCATGAACTGGATTCAGTTATGGGAACAACCACGCGTATTCCAAGATTGCTGTCTGCAGATGGGTTTCCTGAATGGAAATACCGAATTGAGAAATACATTAAAATGAAAGACTTCAAGGTCTGGCGCAGCATTATCAAAGGTCCAGTCAGAATTACCACCACTATTGCGGGACAACAAGTTGACAAAGCAGTTGAAAATTATACTGATGAGGATTTTGAGAAAGTTGAAGAACAGGAAAGGGCTTTAGCCACTCTGACCATGGCTTTATCTCCTAATATAGCTCAAGGTTTCAGAGAATATACTTCAGCCAAAGCATTGTGGGAAGCCTTGATCGAGGTCTACGAGGGAAATGAATACATGAAAGAAAGCCGTCAGGATATGCTAAGACAAAAATTCAACATGTTCAACTATATCCCTGGAGAAACCCTGGAAGCTCAGCTGCAGCGATTTACCACACTCACTACTGAGATGAATATAGTTGGGATCTTCTTGACTAAGTCCAAGATAAACAAAAAGCTACTGAATGCACTTCCGAAGTCGTGGGATATGAACGTGGCTGTCATCAAGAAGACAAAAGATCTAAATCGTCTCAGTCTTGCTGAAACTATGGCAATTATCAAAGCCTATGATCTTGATGATAAGCAGCGAGAGATTAACCATGTGAATTCCTACTCGACTGCAAATCTTGGGATTTCTTCAAACAATGCTCTTTCATCACTCATTTCCTCTCCAGGTCAAGCGTTTTCTGCTCAACAACCTCAGAATCAAACTTTTGTTACTTCATCAGCAACATCTTTTACTGCTGCGTCATCAATGCCTCACTCACAAAGTCAGTCGTCTGTTGCTCCACAAGCTGTTTCCTCCCCCAATGTACCAGTTGTGGCTTCTTCTTCAAACTCCAAGGAAAGCGATGAGAATCTTGCTTTTTCCACTGGACTTGTCAACTGTTATAATGCCTTTGTAGCTGGAGAGCTCCCACCTCAACTCTCATTTGCTGACCTGGATCAAATCATCCAGAAGATGTGGAAGAGATGGATATTATGTGGCAGATAGCTATGGCAGTATTTAGGGCGAAGCAATTTGCAAAGAAGACGGGAAAGAGCAACTGGGGAATGAATGCCTACAAAAAGGTAGGGTTTAACAAAGGAAAGCTGCGCTACTTCAATTGTCATGAACCGGGTCATTTTGCTCGTGAGTGCCCGAAACCAAGGAGAATGAGACTGCAATGGTTGTTGCTGTCAACAGTGAGACTGCAATGGTTGCTCAATCTTTTGACTGGGAGGACCAGATTCAGGCACTGAATATTTCAGGACCTGAAAATGCTCACTTGGCCCAAATCAATGATGATGTTCCTGTGAAGAATGCTGAGGCTGATCCAGAAGAAAAGATGATGGAGTTGCAGTTTGCACTAATGGTATCTTCTACCTCAGAATCCAAGGAGAATGAGGTAAGTTTATCTTCTTGTTCTCAAGCATGCATTGATTATGTTAAAATTCTTCGTGAAGAAATAGAATCATTACGTAGGGAAGTCGAGGACCTAAAATACGAAGGTTATCAACTCAGGAAAGGACAGAAACCCCTAAAGGCTGAATTAGAAGAAAAAATCAAAGACTTTAGGAGACTTCAGGAGGACTATAGTAACAAATGTGAAAATTATGACTATGTTAAGAGACAACTTGCTGAATTGACTACTGAGCTTGACACATTAAAGGCCAAATTTGAAACTGCAAATTTTGATTTTAGAAAATTTGATGTGTCAAGCGAAGTAGTTGCCAACATGATAGACCATTTCTTGAAATTTAAACATAACCAGCAAAAGGGTTTAGGATACGATAAAGTGCCTCCTCCTTTCAGTCATAACTATCAGTATCACCCTGTAACTGAAGAGGAGATTGCCAACGAACCATTCATGGTTTATGGCAAACCAACTGGTTTTGTTTCAGGAGGAATTATTAATATTGAAAGTACTAATGTTTCTACTTCCCCTGCAGATCAATCCTTGACTCAGTCAAAGCAAGAAGCTGAAGGATATGTTTCTGATAATAAAACCTGTTTCTGAACCTGCTGTTTCTGTTTCGAATGAAAACTTTAGTGTTTCTAATGTTAAAATTGATGATACATCTTGTGATTCTTCTGCATCGGATCATGTTGAGTTGAATTTTTTTTGACATATTTGATGACTTGTTTGATAATCCTGATGCTCCTGATGTTTCTGTTATAAGCACACCCATTCCACAAGTCACACAATCTGATGCACCCTCACTTATCACACAATCTGTTTCTTGCACATGTTCTTGTGGGAAAAGTAAGGGTGTCATTAAAGAAAATAAATCAGAAAAGGGCAGTACCAATTTCAATAACAATAAACAGATTTGTTTCAATTGTGGTATTGGAGGTCATATAGCTAGGAATTGTCCCAATCGGGCTTTTGTGCATTTTCTGTCACCAAGATGAGAGAATGAGTCTAGAGGAAGGTCTTTAACTAGAAAGTCCTCAAGAACTCATTCTAGAGATGATGAATGGAAGGATGATCAAAACAAGAAAAAGGCAGTTTTTCAAAAGAACAAACAGGTTTTTAATAACAAAGTCACAAACAGTTTGCCAAAATCAAACAAGGCTCCGCCGAGATCGGTTTCGTCAAAGAACGGATCTGGGTCTTCAACCACTTCTGGTAGAAAATCCAGATGCTCAATGCAAACTGAAAAGAAAAACGTTTCAAAACCACCTGTGATTGTTAAGAAACATAAATATCAGTGGATGCCCAAATTAACTTCCAACCAATCATCGTCACCCTCTGAAAGTGTTTTAAATGATGATTCCAAGTTAAAGGTTTTAAAATATAAATCTGTGATTGTAAAGGGTCGACCCAGGAAAGTGATGACCTGGGTTCCCAAGTCTAAATGATTCCGCTCATTTTGTAGGGACAGTTGCGGAGGAATGTCGTCAGACCTTGGTATGTCGACAGCGGCTGCTCCCGACATATGACTGGAGACATCTCCCAATTGAGCAACATTCAATCTTTTAATGGGGGGTATGTTTCCTTTGTGGGCGGAGAAGGTGGAAAAATCACTCAAAGAGGAACCGTGACAAACGGAGTGCTAAGTTTCGAGAATGTCAACTTTGCTCCCGAGTTAAAACATAGCTTGTTGAGTGTTTCTCAGATTTGTGACAAAGGTTATTCAACGCATTTTACTGATAAAGAGTGCATGATCCTTAAGCCAGGCATTGTCATCCCGGAAGAGTGGATCCTTGTCAAATCAAAGCGGGATGGAAATGCTTATATAATTGACATGAACAGTAACATTCTTGAACAAGTCACCTGCCTCTTCTCAAAGGTCTCAGAACAAAATGCTATGCTGTGGCACCGACGACTCGGTCATGCGAACGCTAAGAATCTGAATTGTCTTGCTAAAAATGAGATGGTACGTGGCTTACTTGTCAGAGACTTTATAACATTTGAGAAGTGTGTGTCATGCGCCCAGGGAAAGCATCATAGAAAACCACACCTGCCAAAACAGATCAATTCAATCAGCCAGGTGCTCCAATTATTGCACATGGACTTATTTGGTCCGGTCAATGGCCTAAGCATCAACAAAAACTCGTATTGTCTGGTTGTGATCGATGAATTCTCTCATTTTATGTGGGTTTTCTTCTTATCCAACAAAAATGGGATTGCCGATCTGATAAAGAAATTCATTGTGATGATTGAGAACCAAACTAATAACCGAGTGAAGGCGCTTCGAACTGATAATGGAACAGAATTCAAGAATGCAGTTCTTGATCACTTTTGCACAGAAAAGGGAATTATGCGTCAATACAGATCTGTTCGCACACCTCAACAAAATGGTGTGGCAAAGCGGAGAAATCGAACATTGAAAGACGCTGCAAGGACGATGCTTTGTGACTCCAAGTTACCTGGTTTCTTTTGGGCTGAGGCGATTAACACTGCTTGCTACGTTCAAAATCGTGTTTTGATCAACAAAGCCCAGATGAAGACTCCGTACGAAATTCTTTATGGTCATAAGCCTTCAGTCAGTCACTTTCGTGTATTTGGCTGCCCTTGCACCCTTCTTCACCTGGAGTCCAACCCTAAATTCAATGCCAAAGCCGATGACTGTTACTTCGTGGGATATGCTGCACGCACTGCATATAGGGTTTACAACAAGAAGACGAAGCAGATTGTAGAATCCTTCGACGTGCGCTGGTTGGAGGAGAATGATACGGATGCTAGAGTGGGTCCTGATTGGCTGTTTGATTACACATCTTTGTTCAAATCATTCAATATGTATACAAATGGTTCATCTGGTTCTTCCTCTGACTCGAAGATTGTTCCTTAAGATGAAGACGAAGAAGTTGTTTACAGACCTCCACCAGTATCCTCTTCAATTCCTACGGGGGAGTCATCTGTTCCACTTGATTGTCCAGAATCTCACGCTCAACATGATGCTCCAGATTCTGATGCTACACCTCTTACTCCTGTTGAAAGAGAGTTTATGTATAGAGATGCTTCCGCTGTTACTCCAACATTCATGGAACTACTCTTTCCTGAACAATTTGCTAATGAGTTTGTAGCAGATCCATCTAATGAGATAGGTTCATCTGATGTGGAACATTCAACAAATGATGGAGTTATCAACATTCACAATCTTCCCGTTTCACTCAATGATATCAGCCAGGAGATACCTTCAAGAATTCAACGCGATCATCCGATCAAAAACATCATTGGTCAGTTGGGCGATGGAGTAAAAACACGAAGTCAGAGTGGAGATGTCAATACATGTCTCTATTCTTGCTTTATCTCTCAAATAGAGCCAAAGAATGTTGAAATGGCATTGAATGAGCCCAGCTGGGTAGATGCTATGCACGAAGAGTTGAATCAATTTGAAAATCTCGGGGTTTGGACACTGGTTGAGTTACCTAAGGGCAAAAATTCTCTTGACACACGTCGGGTCTATCGCAATAAGCAGGATGATTCTGGAGTCATAGTGCGCAATAAGTCAAGATTGGTGGTTCGCGGGTTTAGACAAATCGAGGGTCTTGATTACACTGAGGTTTATCCTTCGGTGGCTCGCTTGGAGGCTATTCGTATCTTCCTTGCATATGCTTCTTACATGAACTTCACTGTTTTCCAAATGGATGTCAAGACGGCTTTCTTGTATGGAAAGGTGAAGGAAGAAATATATGTTGATCAACCCCCTGAGTTTGTTAACTCGAAGTTTCCTAATCATGTCTACAAGTTAGACAAGGCGTTGTATGGGTTACATCAAGCTCCTCGAGCGTGGTATGCGACTCTTACAAAGCACTTGCTCGAGCATGGATACTCTCGTGGCACTATCGATCAAACTTTATTCATCAAGCATGTGGGTAATGATCATATTCTAGTCCAGATCTATGTTGACGACATTATCTTCGGGTCTACCAGTCCACAACTATGCAAAGAGTTTGAAGGCGTTATGAAGAAGAGGTTTGAGATGAGTTCGTTAGGTGAGATGACCATGTTTTTGGGGCTTCAGGTCCAACAGAAGTGAACCGGAATCTTGCTACATCAAGCAAAGTATGTGGAGGATATACTTGAGAAGTTCGGGTTTCAAGACGCAAAACCTGAATCGACACCGATGGCCGAAAGACCCCTGCTAAATTCGGATACTGATGGCGAATCCGTAGATCATACACACTACAGATCGATGATTGGATCGTTGATGTATCTAACTGCAAGCCGCCCAGACATCATGTTTGCAGTTTGTCAATACGCACGTTATCAGGCTAAACCTAAACTTTCACATCTTATTGTTGTCAAAAGAATCTTTCGGTATATCAAAGGCAGCCCAAAATTGGGTCTTTGGTACCCGAAAAATTCTGAATTTGATTTATATGCATTTGCTGACAGTAATTATGGAGGTTGTGAGCTTGACAGGAAATCTACATCAGGAGGGTGTCAATTCCTTGGTGATTGGCTGGTATCGTGGCAGTGCAAGAAACAGCACACCGTCTCAACCTCAACAGCAGAAGCGGAATATGTTGTTGCCTCTGCCACTATCTAGAAACCCCTATCTTCTGTGATAATGAGGCTGCAGTTCAGATTGCTAAAAATCCTGTCCAGCATTCCAAAACCAAGCACATTGATATCAAAATTCATTTTATCAGAGACTGCTATGAGCATTTGCTCATTCGGCTGGAACAGGTCCCCACTGCTAATAATGTGGCGGATCTATTCACAAAGCCCTTTAACAAAGCTCGATTCGATGTGCTTGTGAGCTTTTTGAAAATGATTCGTTTTGAGGATTAATTTTTGTTTTAGGATTAGTTTAAATTTGCACATTTTGAATTTCATTCTCACCCATGCAGAAATTTAGGGGGAGAAATAAACAAAAACCAAACAAAAATTGAAAAATTACAAAAATCCAAAAACATTAAAAAATCAAAAAATCAAAAAATATGTTGCTGCTAGTTTCTCTGTTGCAGGTAATGTGATGGGAAGTGATAACAGACAATCTGAATCGGCGTAACGTACCAAAGCTGAATTGTCTAAGCTCTGTGTTTGATGCGCTGGTAGGCACGAAAGATTTTAAATGGACCTGACTAGGTAAAGCCGAACTTAAGAAATTTAATGACTTGACAAAACTTGACCTAGATAGATCCGTTTAGCCTGACAATACGACGCTCGGATAGGTTGAGCAGGGAGATATACATGAGAATCCATCAGTCTCATTAAAAGAATCCGTATTTAGAACTGTGGTTTTACTTTTCCTTGATGTACGGACTTTGTCCTTAATTCCGACATTGATGGGACAACCGGGGAATTCCGATAAATTAGGTCTGTAGAAAATTGTTTTCTTTCTTTCTATCTGTTAGTCATATGTTGCTTCCTCTGCTGATTGGAACATATCTAACCTGGAATGCAACATATGCAACTCTGTCTCTCTGCATTTTCTTCTATGCTTTTCTTTCTATCTGTTAGTCATATACTGTTAGGTCAAAAATATGTTTTATACTTTGCTTTTCTAATCATTTATTGTTTTAATTATTTGGGCCAAAAATAGTATATGATTAATTGTAGCTTGGACCGAAAACCCATGTGTTTTCGGTCTAGCATTGGATTATTTGTATTTTGGGCTTGGCCTTAGGTCCATATATATATATATATATATATATATATATATATATATATATATATATATATATAGGGTGAGGAGTGCATGTGAGGGACATAGCCAAGGAGCTTAAGTGTGTGTATTCTAAGGTATGAGAGAAACAAGAAAGAAGAGTGTGCGTGAACTATGTGTATGGAGCATCAATCATTTCATTAATACATCATAGATTCATCTTCTTCTTATTCTCCTTCTCTTCTCTTTTGATCTGACATCATCCAATTGATTGGGATTCCGCACCATCAATTGGATCTGATTGATACACAAGCAGATTTGGGGACTTACAAGTGGTATCAGAGTTTGGATTGTATCAATCCATTTTTTCAGATCTGGAGCTTATTTGATCTTATTTTGAAGAGATTTTTTCGTTTTTGGATAGATCTTGGCAAAATAAGGGGAGAGAGTCCCTTGCAAAGACGACAAAGATCAACCCAGTTTCAAAATGGACTGGGTTCCAAAGACCAACTGATCCCGCTCTGTGTAGGAGCAGCTATGGAGGCATATCATCATACTTCGTTTTGTTGGTAGTGGCTGTTCTAGGCACATGATAGGGGACATCTCTCAACTGTACAACATTCATAACCTTGTTTGGGAGTATGCGTCCTTTACGGGAAAGGAAGAAAAGAAGAGATCACAAACGGGGTTAGTGCTTAATGACATGAAGAATTTTCGGATATGTTCTGAGATTATGCGTGCTGTTCTCAGACCTTCTGGATGCAAATTCAATCGGTGACTTACGGTTTGAGTTTTCTTCTCGATACTCCTGAGTTTTTCTTAAGTTGATTCACTTTAAAGACTAATTTTTGTTTTAGGATAGTTTAAATTTGTGCATTTACTTTCATTTCTCTCCTATGCACAAATTTAGGGGGAGAAATAATCAAAAACCAAACAAAAATTTAAAAATCAGAAAATCCAAAAACATAAAGAAAATCAGAAAAACAAAAATATGTTGGTTATGGAATGTGTTTGCAGGTGATGTGATGGGAAGTGATATAATCATGTGATAACAGGCAATCTGAATCTGTGTAAGGGACTGAATCTGAATTGTCTAGGCTCTGTGTTCGATGCGCTGGTAGGCACGAGAGATTAAAATGGACTTGACTAGGCATTAATGAACTTAAGGAATCTAGAGACTTGAAAAATCTTGACCTAGATAGATCCATTTAGCCTGACAATACGACGCTCAGATAGGTTGAGCAGGGAGATATACATGATAATCCACCGGTCACACTAAAATAATCTGTATCTATAACCGTGGTTTAACTCTTCCTCGATGTACGGACTTTGTCCTTAATTCTGGTATTGATGGGGTGACTGGGGAATTCTGATAAAGTAGGTCTGTAGGAAATTATTTTCTTGTTTTCTTTCTGTTAGTCATATGTTGCCTCCTCTGCGTTATTGAAATACATCCGACCTGGACTGCAACATATGCAATTCTATTTCTCTGCATCTTCTATCTATGCAATTCTTCCTGTCTGTTAGTCATATGTTGTCTCCTTTGCGTGATTGAAATACATCCGACTTGGTACACAGCATATGCATCATTCTACTTCTCAATCCCTCTAAATCTGGTTAGTCATATGTTTCACCCTCTGCGAGATTGGAAGAGATCCGACCTGGGTGTATAGCATATGCATTCTAAATCTATCTTCTCTCTTAATAATTGTATGCTCACCCGATGTAAGGAGTATTCTGGAAGTCCTTGATTACTGGAGCATATCAGGAAGCGGGAAACATGTTCTAGTACAATTAAAATTGAACATTTATAGATTGTCTGTAGATCTTGCTGCTCAATTTAGGTGGACAACAATATCTTTGGTCGTCGTCAGCTGAATGGTCCTTAAGGAATATTATCTAGGAACTTAGGATCACATTGTCTTGTCACTTATAGTATGTCCTAATTTTGTCACAATCTCTCATGTTTAAGTGGACCACAATACCAGCGATTGACCAGATCTATTCATGAAGGGAGAGGTACTGATAAACGGATAAAAGCTATCTAAAAACTTTGATCCCAAATCACTCTTAAAGTTAGATATCATTTTATTTTTGTTAAATTTGTTCATAGTTTCTTCTAATTTAAATATTAGGGGAGAATTAAAAATTTTAAAAACCAAACAAAAAAATCAGAAAATTAAAAATCCAAAAATAGTGTTATTTCTGTTTTATTTCTTTTTCAGAAAATATGAAAAATCCAAAAATATTGTGTGCTAAAATTTTCTTTTAGTTTTGTTTTGTCTTGAATAGTGAATTCAGGTGAAGATGAAACTCATCGAAGTTTGTGTCGAAGATTTTCTGAGCCAAGGCTTTATCCGTGATCATCGAAGAATTCTCATTCGAAGGAGCAAGAAATGAAGATTATTCTTTCGACATTCAATCTTTCAACCCCAGAAGCATGGTGAAGCTATAATTGAATATTATGTGACGGATTGCATTGAAACCTCCTCAATCAGTCTGCTGCTATCTTTGTACCTGCTGAAGTGATCCAGAAGATTATTTCTCTCTGTTAGTTCTCTCTGAAGATTCTCAAGCTGAAAGCGCTATCTTTCAAGAATCAGTACATGAAGCTTCCTCACCCAATGTGCGTTAAATGTCAAATCTTGAAGAAAAGCCCAACTGCTCCAGATGAAGTCATTCATTGAAGATTCATCAAGATCATCTTGACGTTGTGAAGAATTTGAAGATAATAGCTGAAGCCAAGCTCCCAATGAAGATTGACAAGAAGTGCCAGCTATTTTTTAGGGGGAGCTTGTTGGGTCAATTAGAAAGAAAGCTATAAACCAAGGGGGAGATTGTTGGGTCAAAAATATGGTTTATACTTTGCTTTTCTAAGCATTTATTGTTTTAATTATTTGGGCCGAAAATAGTATAGGATTAATTGTAACTTGGACCGAAAACCCATGTGTTTTCGGTCTAGCATTGGATTATTTGTAAGTCCCCAAACTGCACAAATTTAGGGGGAGTATTAAAAATCAAACAAAAATTAGAAAATTCAAAAATCAAACAAAATTCAGAAAATTCAAAAATCAAACAAAAAATCAGAAAATTAAAAAAAACCAAACAAAAATCAGAAAATTAAAAAAAATTAGTGTTACCTCTATTTTATTTCTTGTTCAGAAAAATCAAAAAAAAATTTCAAAAATATTGTGTGCTAACCTTGTTTTAGTTTTGTTTTTATCTTTTTGTTTTGTTTGTCTTGAAAAGTGAATCCAGGTGTAGATGAGACTCGTAAGAGACTGTATTGAAAATTTCTGAGCCGAGGCTTCATCCGTGAGCATCGAAGAATTCTCATTCGAAGGAGCAAGAAATGAAGATTATTCTTTCGACATTCAATGTTTCAACCCCAGAAGCAAGGTGAAGCAGCACTTGAAGATTATGTGACAGATTGCATTGAAGCCTCCTCAATCAATTTGCTGCTATCTATGTACCTGCTGAAGTGATCCAGAAGATTCGTTCTCTCTGATGTTCTCTCTGAAGATTCTCAAGCTGAAAACGCTATCTTTCAAGAATCTTTTCAAGAAGCCTCCTCACCCAATGCGCGTTCAATGTCAAATTTTGAAGACAAGGCCAACTGCTCAAGATGAAGTCATTCGTTGAAGATTCATCAAGTTCATCTTGAAGTTGTGAAGAATTTGAAGATTAATGTTGAAGCCAAGCTCTCGATGAAGATTGAAAAGAAAAGCCAGCTACTTTTTAGGGGAAGCTTGTTGGGTCAATTAAGAAAAGAAAGCTATAAACCAAGGGGGAGATTGTTGGGTCAAAAATATGGTTTATACTTTACTTTTCTAAGCATTTATTGTTTTACTTATTTGGGCCGAAAATAGTATAGGATTAATTGTAACTTGGACCGAAAACCCATGTGTTTTCGGTCTAGCATTGGATTATTTGTATTTTGGGCTTGGCCTTAGGTCCATATATATATATATATATATATATATATATATATATATATATAGGGTGAGGAGTGCATGTGAGGAAAATAGCCAAGGAGCTTAAGTGTGTGCATTTGAAGGTGTTCTACAGAAAGAGAGAAGAGTGTGCGTGAACTATGTGTATGGAGCATCAATCATTTCATTAATACATCATAGATGTGTATCAATCAGATCCAATTGATGGTGCAGAATCCCAATCAATTGGATGATGTCAGATCAAATAGAAGAGAAGGAGAAGAAGAAGATGATGAATCTTGTATGTATTGATATGAATGAAGATCCGGATACAAGATTCACACACATTAACACACACTCTCTTTTCTCTCACACCTTAGAATACACACACTTAAGCTCCTTGGCTATTTTCCTCACATGCACTCCTCACCCTATATATATATGGACCTAAGGCCAAGCCCAAAATACAAATAATCCAATGCTAGACCGAAAACACATGGGTTTTCGGTCCAAGTTACAATTAATCCTATACTATTTTCGGCCCAAATAATTAAAACAATAAATGCTTAGAAAAGCAAAGTATAAACCATATTTTCGACCCAACATACACTATCTCCTTTGCGTGATTGACAATCCGACCTGGTACACAGTATATGCAACCTTCTACTTCTCAGTCCCTCTAAACTCTAGTCAGGCATATGTTTCACTCTCTGCGTGATTGGAAGAGATCCGACCTGAGTGAACAACATATGCATTCTAAATCTATTTTCCCCCTTAATAATTGTCTGCTCACCTGAAGTAAGGAGTATTCTGGAAGTCCTTGATTGTCGGAGTATATCAGGAAGCGGGAAACACGTTCTAGTACACCTAAAAATTGAACACTTACAGGTTGTCTGTAGATCTCGCTGCTCAATTTAAGTGGACAACAATATCCCTGGTCGTCGTCAGATGAATGGCCTTTTAGGAAAAATATCTAAGTTCACAGGATTTATTGTCTTGTCACTAATGGTCTGTCCTAAATTTTATCACAAATCTTTTGTGTTTAAGTGGGTCACAATATCAGCGATCGACCAGACATAGACATGAAGGTAAAGGTACCGATAAGTGGATTAAGGTTGTCTAATAACTTTGATCCCAGTATCACAAAATTATGTTCAGTGTTAGTTGAGATGAATCAAGTTTGTTTTCTTTTTAATTCTTAATTTTTATTTAATTTTTATTTTTTTTATTTTTTTAATTTTTATTTTTTATCTTATTTTATTTTTAATTGTCTAAATTTTAATTTCTTTTGAAAATTCTTTAAACTTTAGAAATTATTTTTTATTTTTAAAAAAATTAAGGGCTTTTGGACTTCATTTTACACAGCATGGATTGCAGCCCCATTTTTATCAGGGTATATAAGTGAGTTTACAGCCGAAATCTCTCCACCCTTTCATTTTCTGAATTCTCGGCCGTAAACTCCACAGTTCTCTCTTCCCTTCAAAAAAAAATTGTGATTTTTTGAGAAATTGACTCGTGATTCCTGTCGGTATGCTAAAACCGACCACTGATATATGATTATTACATCAAATCGATGGATATTAAGGGCTTAATCGAAGAAAATCAACCGTCGGCGTTTACGGCCAGGCTGTTTACGGCCGTGAACTTCCTTTTGGTAAAATAAAATTATTTTCTTTTGTAAAAGGCCAAAATAAATTGTTTAATTGAGAAAAACATAAAATTTATATTGTTTAAATATTTTGTTTTCTCACTTGGCCTGTTTTGTGCAGTTTAAATGGCAAACCTTAAATTCGCTGACAGTCACAATCTTGCAATCCTACTGGCGGAACCTCCTGTTGCTCATGGAGAGTTCAGATCAATGATTCATGGGCTAAGGGAGTGCTGCTTGTCTACTGCTCTCACAGTAAATCATGTTGTTTATCAAAGCATCACCAGAGATTTCTAGAATATTGCTAAGCTGAAGAAGGGAAATGATGGAGCTGTCACTGTTGAAGCTGATGTGAAAGGATGTAGTGTTGTCATAACAGAGCAATCCATCAGAGAGGCTCTTCTGATTGATGATCGATCTTCATTTCCTATTGAGATTGGAATCAATGACGCCTAAGAAATACTTGTCAAGATGGGGTATGAAGGCGATAATCCTCCCACGGTGAAGAAACTACTGCCACCTTACTGGAGATTTTTGGCTCACATCTTTGTGAGTTGCATATCTGGCAGAAGGACTGGTGCTGACGAGATTTCCTTGAGAAATACAGGAGCTATTACCGCACTTGCTGCTGGAATCGACTTCAACTTCTCTAAATTTATCCTGGATGAATTTGTGGTGAATATCGAAGCAAAGACACGGGACATATTCTTGATGTATCCCAGATTCATTCAGAGGTTTATTGATGTGCAATTCCCAGGGATAGTCAAAGAAGGAGAAACCCTGGATATGAAATCTCTTGGTCCACATACTATTGGACTGATTAAACAAAATTGCAAGGGAAAAGTCGTCTTTCAAGGAAAGTTTCCTTTGGTTAAATTTGGAAAGTTTGCTGAGCTGAGTGAAGCATCTGAATCTTATGGGTCCTATGACAAAGTATCTTCTGAGCGTGCATCTTCAGAGCATGTGTTTTCAGAAGATGATGTCATAACTGTTTCAGATCATGAAAAGGAAGCTACTATTCCTAGTGCCTTTGTGGCAGAAGAACATGATATGACATTTGTGCCTGTTCAAAGTGACTATAGTGAGGGAACAATGGAAACTTCATCTGCATACGCTGAAGATGCTCATGATTCATTCGAGGATCTCGATCTTACTGGCTATGACAAGGATGAAATTCCCTTGAATTTTGGAAGCAATGGAAATTTTTTGTCAAATGAAAACCTCGATTTGTTCTTTGACAGTATCCATGATGTTGCTCATCAGGCAACGGAGATACGGGAAACTGAAGATGTTCTCGAAACCATGCCCCCTACTTCCAATCAGATGGCTGACACTTCAATTCCTAAGGAGACAGTTTCAGGGATTCCTCCCCTTGATAATGTTTTTCCTACCACAGAGCCACCTGCAAGTGATCCTACAACAACTCTGACCTCCTCGCCTCCTATTAAAAGAAGAAGGCTTGATCCAAGACCTGGTGTGCTGATCTCTGAGCTATCTCAAGGCCTTCCAATTCATCCAACACCTATTCTTACTGCTGACTCATCTGGACCATCTCAGGAAGGACCAAGCACGACCTTTGATGTTGGTGGTTCTTCAGCTCCCGCATATTTTTCTCCTCCTAGGCCTGATCATGATGTTGCCTCTGTGAGGCTTGTTATTCATTTGGCTAAAGAATAAAGCTCAGTGCCTTCCCCCCGAGCTAAAGGAATTTCTATTGGGGAGGGCCACTCAGGAGAAGATAATCCCACTATCCTTGGGCTTCAAAAGGAGATAAATGTGCTTAATCAGAAGAATATTAAGCTTGACATTCGGGTAGCTGATCTTATGACTGAAAATATCAAGCTCAAACTTCAAGTTGCTGATCTTGAAGAGGAGAAGACTCTAAAGACAAATCAGATCACTGATCTTCAGACTCACTTTGGTCTCCTCACTGCCAGTTATTATGATCTAAAGAATAAGTTGGAAGAGGAACTTGGAGACAAGTTCAAGTCATCTGTTGATGAGCCAAGAATATATCTGCCTTCTCAAGCTCCCCCTGTTGTTCCACCACCTGTACAAACATCACGAATTGTGGATCGATTCGAAAAGGAACCAGCTCAAGCTCCAAATGTTGTTGCTCTGAAACGTGCCAAAATGGCCAAATCCGCTGAGAAAAGACAACTTTTGTTTAAAAGGAGCTCAGATCAAAATGCTCCTGGAGATCAGCCTAATATCACCGTTACAGACCTTGAAGAGAAACGTTTTAGAGACGTATATGGTGATCGGTCAGGAATTGTCTCATGGGGCTTTCATGATACGCTAAATATGTGGCTCGTGAGACGCAAGAGTGGAAATACAGAGCTTTATAGAACTTTTCAAGATTTCCAATCCTGGACCAGGGTTGATCTCTCAGAATTATCGAATGCTCCTTTTGCAAATCCTTCAAATGATCCCAAGGCAACACATTTCAAGCTTTATTTGGAGAATCAAGTGATGAAGGGTTTTCCTGAAATGAAGACTGCAGAGTCAATCATCAAACAATACCCCAATGTACTTGATCCCAAAACCAATCTTCCTTTTCAAGCTGTGATGTGGCCTGCCACCAGCCAAGTAAAACAGATTCCTGTGCTTCAGAATTATCCAGATGGATCATTGAAGTCCATGCTCTACCGGGTTTTTGATGAAACTACAGCCTCTGCTGTCATAAAACTTCAAGATGGATGCATTCGATTGTATGACAAAAGAGATCTGTTTCAATTTGGGAGATGGGATATTCATCAACTGAGCCTTCATCAAATCAAGGTTGAAGAAGATATTTTCGAGGTGGCTGCTAAAGAGTATACTACTATTGTTGCTGATATCATCAACAAAAGGATGTGGAACGGGGCAATGGGGAGATCAGATGTTCTTCTTGTCGACAAAGACTGAGTCAAGCTAGTCCCAAACCAAGGGGGAGATTGAAGGGTCCAGTTTATGGTTTGGTCTAGGCTTTCAATTGTAAAAGTTCTTTTGATTCATTTTATGTAATTTTAGGTTGTTTGGATGTTTACGGCCAAAGTATGTGTTTACGGCCATAAACAGGTTTACGACCGTAAACCCTGTTTACGGCCAGGGTCTTCTATATATAGGGCAGGTCTAGGTCTTTTGTGGTTGTTGATCGTTAAGTGTTTGCGGCCAGAGTATTTCCAAGTTGTACTAGACGTTTTTGTGATATAAACGTGTGCAAGCTTGTTTCTTCTTCTTCTTCTTCTTCGATTCTTACTTTGTTGATTGATTGATTGCTTGATCACTGGTTAAGATCCGTTTCTAGGACCTTATAGGTCTTCCATGCAAAAACACACAATCACATAGCATATCAAATCACAGAATGACTAACACATATATCATAATCACGTAATGGGCCGACCTTGGTGCGTTAGAACCATGGGTATGGTGAGAAGACTCACCTCTATCTTCTGAATACGAAAGCTGCTCTCCTAACATTCCGTAACCTCCCTTGCTGAATAATAATATAAATCAATGTTAGGACCTTACTTAATCAAAGGAAACCCAAACTCCAAACCCTTCCACGAGGCCCAATTATCCTTTCCTTGTTAATGGGCCCAAAGCGCATGTCCAAAATCATTAATGGGCCTCTTGGCCCAATAAGGCCCAATCAATATGTTCATGCCTATAACAGATGAAATGGCTCATAATTCCCAGAATACAACTAAGTCCAATAACCAAATGAGGCTCAATGGCTCAAAGGCCCTAAACAGATTCGGGCCCAACTGTAATGCGTACACTCGGCGTACCATCCTGGTACGTGCAGCGTACTGGGGTCTTGGGACTACGCGCAACGTACACTGGGTTACACCCATCGTACTACTATATTAAGCACTTTCTCCATTAAGTGCTTAATACTCGATTCCTTTACATTCAAAAGTCAGATCTAAGCTTGTTAAGACGTCCTAAGGCATAAAGTTGGCAACTTTATGCCTTTACATGCCTCATATGCACCCAACATCCACATTAAGATCTTTTCAAGTTTCTTAACCCATGCATGAGGTCAAAACTCCCATCAAGACTCCATTTTTATGATACTAAAGGACCAAGGGACCTTAGATCTGTCATTCCTATCTTATGGAGTTGCTTAACTCACAAATGGAGGTCCAAAATCAAACAAAGGGACAAATCTAGAAAACCCTAGCTAGATCTAGAGATTTAAGTAGAAAGATCCAAGCGTTTTACCTCCAGGAACTCCTCAAGGTTGTCTATGTGCATATTCTTGAAGCCAAATGACACTCCAAGCTTCCTTGACCATTTCTTCTTCTTGGATGAACACTAAAAGGACCACAATTCACTCACAAGGCTCAAAATGCACTCACAAAGGCTATTAGGGCTTCCAGGAACGTTTGAAGGTGAAGAGAGCTGATTAGGGTGAGGCTCAAGTGAGTTAAGGGCGTTTAAATAGGTCACAAGTCCGCAAATTAGGGTTTGCACCCTCGACACGTACACCCAGCGTACTTCTGGTATGCCCAGCATACGTCCAGCTCCTCCGCGACCATCCATACATAGTACGCTAAGCGTACACTTAAGTACGCCCAACGTACTTAAAGGACCAATTATGTCAAAATGTAAATTATTTGTGGGTTTCAATTCATACTTGGTTTAGGGTGTTACAACTCTCCCCCACTTGGACTAGACTTCATCCTCGAAGTCCGTAGGTGTAAATAAATCGGGGTAATGCTCCCACATTTCCTCCTCCGTCTTCCAAGTCCATTCAGAGCCCTTTCGGTGCTGCCATTGCACCTTTACCAACTTCACTTCCTTGTTCTGAAGACCCTTTGTCTTCCTATCTAAAATGGCGACCGACCTCTCGACATAGTTCACGCTCCCATCCACCTGAATGTCGTCCAATGAAATAACCACAGACTCGTCAGCAACACACTTTCGAAGCTGAGACACGTGGAAGGCGTTGTGAATCTGACTAAGCTCCTCTGGCAACTCTAAGCGATATTCCACCTTACCCACTCGGGTTGTGATCATGAACGGGCCTATGAACCGAGGCCCCACCTTGCCCCTCTTCCGAAACCTGATAATCCCCTTCCAGGGCGACACCTTCAGCAATACAAAATCCCCCACCTGAAACTCGAGAGTCGATCGCCGTCGGTCAGCATAACTTTTATGACGGCTTTGCGCGACTCGCAGACGGTCACACACCTACTGAATCAGTCTGGTAGTCTTGAGCACTACTTCAGTACACCTCATGACCCGGTGCCCAACCTCGTCCCAACACACCGGGGTCCTGCACCTCCGACCATATAACATCTCGAATGGAGCCCGGTCGATACTGGCATGATAACTGTTATTGTATGAAAACTCTGCCAGTGGAAGGTACGTATCCCAACTCCCTCAGACTGACCGTCAGTCTGAGGGTGGTACGTCATGCTGAAATGTAGCTGAGTGCCCAGTTCCTCGTGGAACTTCTTCCAAAACCTGGAAGTAAACCGGACATCCATGTCAGAGACTACAGACACGGGCACCCCGTGTCTAGCCACCACCTCCCGTACATAAATATCTGCCAACTTCTCTGCGGATATACACTCATAAATCGGAATAAAGTGGAAACTCTTCGTCACTCTGTCTACGATCACCCAAATGGCGTCTACTCCCCTTGCCGTCTGTAAGTCCCCAAATCTGCTTGTGTATCAATCAGATCCAATTGATGGTGCGAAATCCCAATCAATTGGATGATGTCAGATCAAAATAGAAGAGAAGGAGAAGAAGAAGAAGAAGATGAATCTATGATGTATTAATGAAATGATTGATGCTCCATACACATAGTTCACCCACACTCTTCTCTCTTGTTTCTCTCACACCTTAGAATACACACACTTAAGCTCCTTGGCTATGTCCCTCACATGCACTCCTCACCCTATATATATATATATATATATATATATATATATATATATATATATATATATATATATATATATATATATGGACCTAAGGCCAAGCCCAAAATACAAATAATCCAATGCTAGACCGAAAACACATGGGTTTTCGGTCCAAGCTACAATTAATCCTATACTATTTTTGGCCCAAATAATTAAAACAATAAATGCTTAGAAAAGCAAAGTATAAACCATATTTTTGACCCAACAATCTCCCCCTTGGTTTATAACTTTCTTTTCTAATTGACCCAACAAGCTCCCCTTAAAAAGTAGCTGGCACTTCTTGTCAATCTTCATTGGGAGCTTGGCTTCAGCTATTATCTTCAAATTCTTCACAACGTCAAGATGATCTTGATGAATCTTCAATGAATGACTTCATCTGGAGCAGTTGGGCTTTTCTTCAAGATTTGACATTGAACGCACATTGGGTGAGGAAGCTTCATGTACTGATTCTTGAAAGATGACGCTTTCAGCTTGAGAATCTTCAGAGAGAACTAACAGAGAGAAATAATCTTCTGGATCACTTCAGCAGGTACAAAGATAGCAGCAGACTGATTGAGGAGGTTTCAATGCAATCCGTCACATAATCTTCAATTATAGCTTCACCATGCTTCTAGGGTTGAAAGATTGAATGTCGAAAGAATAATCTTCATTTCTTGCTCCTTGGAATGAGAATTCTTCGATGATCACGGATAAAGCCTTGGCTCAGAAAATCTTCGATACAGTCTCCATGAGTCTCATCTACATCTGAATTCATTTTTTCAAGACGAAACAAAACTAAAAGAAAACTTAGCACACAAAATTTTTTTGGATTTTTTATATTTTCTGGAAAAATAAAAACAGAAACAAAAATATTTTTGGATTTTTGATTTCTCTGAACAAGAAATAAAACGGAATATAACACTATTTTTGGATTTTTAATTTTCTGATTTTTGTTTGATTTTTGAATTTTTTTTTTTAATACTCCCCCTAAATTTGTGCATAGAGGAAAACTATGAAGAAATTTAACAAAAACAAAAATATTTGGGATAAAAGTTGTTAGACAGTCTTAATCCGTTTGTCAGTACCTTCCCCTTCATGAATAGATCTGGTCGATCGACGGTATTGTGGTCCACTTAAGCACGAAAAATTGTGACAAATTTTGGACATGCTATAAGTGACAAGACAAGTTGATCCTATGTTCCTAGATAAAACTTCCTAAGGACCATTCATCTGACGACGACCAAGGATATTGTTGTCCACCTAATTTGAGCAGCGAGATCTACAGATAACCTATAAATCGTTCAATTTTAGTTGTACTAGAACGTGTTTCCCGCTTCCTGATATACCCCAATAATCAAGAACTTCCGAGATACTCCTTACTTTAGGTGAGCAGACAATTATGAGGAGAGAGGATAGATTTGGAATGCATATGTTGTACACCCAGGTCGGATCTCTTCCAATCACGCAGAGGGTGAAACATATGACTAACTAGAGTTTTAGAGGGATTGAGAAGTAGAAGTTTGCATATGCTGTGTACCAGGTCGGATTATTAATCACGCAAAGGAGACAACATATGGCTAACAGGCAGAAAGAATAGCATAGATAGAAGATGCAGAGAGACAGAGTTGCATATGTTGCAGTCCAGGTCGGATCTTTCGATCACACAAAGGAGGCAATATATGACTAACAGTAAGAAAGAAAGAAAATAATTTTCTACAGACCTACTTTATCGGAATTCCCCAGTCGCCCCGTCAATACCGGAATTAAGGACAGAATCCGTACATCGAGGAAAAGTTAATCCACAGTTCTAGATACGGGTTTCTTTAATGTGACTGGTGGATTCTCATGTATATCTCCCTGCTCAACCTACCCAAGCGTCATATTGTCAGGCTAAACGGAACTATCTAGGTCAAGATTTATCAAGTCTCTAGATTCCTTAAGTTCATATGTACCTAGTCAAGTCCATTAAACTTTTCGTGCCTACCAGCGCATCGAACACAGAGCCTAGACAATTTAGCTTTGGTACTTTACACAGATTCATATTGCCTGTTATCACTTGTTGATATCACTTCCCAATAATACCTACTAATAAAAAACTATAAGAAAATAAAATATTAACTTCAAAATGAATCAGTGTAAAATAAACTCAGGAGTATCGAGAAGAAAACTCAAACCGTAATTCACTGATTGAATTTGCATCCAGAAGGTCTGAGAACAGCATGCATAATCTCAGAACAGATCAAAAAATTCTTCATGTCATTAAGCACTAACCCCATGTGTGATCCCTTTCTTTCTTCCTTTCCCATAAATGACACATACTCTCAAACAAAGTTCTGAATGTTGTACAGTTGAGAGATGCCTCCTATCAAGTGCCTGGAACAGCCACTATCAACAAACCGAAGTCTGATGATATGCCTCCATAGCTGTTCCGACACTGAGCGGGATCAGTTGGTCTTTGGAACCCAGTCCATTTTGAAACTGGGTTGACCTTTGTCATCTTTGCAAGGAACTCTCTCCCATGACATATCCTGCTTATCACAAACAGAAGATGTAGAAATATTAGAATCATTAGAAGATTTGGAAGAGTGGACCTTCGGAACCCATCTGTAGTTGGGTTTAACCCATTTCTTGTTCGATCCGATGGGTGCCTCGGCACTTGATTTTGAACTTGAAGCCGATCTTCGAGTTAACTTTGATTTTGGATTGGGCTTTTTGGCCGACATTCCCTTCTTGACCTTGGGATTTAGATTCTTGGCCTTGTGGGTTTGATTCTTGGCCTTCTGCGCGTTCTAGTCCCCTTAAGGGGTTTCTTTTGGAGTATCTCCCTCTTGGCGCGTTCTGCCACCCTTGTGCATAGTAGGGAACGTATGCGCGATTAGGATAATTTCTGGCAATGTGTCCAGGTGTTCCACAGTGAAAACATGTCTTTTTCTTCACTGTGAAGTTGTTTCTTCCTGCCCCTGGTGGCGTATCCTTGCCTTGTCTCTTATTTTTCCCACAAGCATAATTACAACAGGCACTCTGATTCACTGGAATTGGTGGCCTGTATTTCTCAACATTAGGTTGATCAGAAGCAACTGAGTTCGAAGCAACAGATTCATAGTTCAAGGAGTCATTGGATTGTTCAATTGTTTTCTCCTTGTTCTCATCTTCTGCTACTTTACCTGAATATGTCCCCAAACTGCTTGTGTATCGATCAGATCCGTTTGATGGTGCGGAATCCCAATCAAACGGATGATGTCAGATCAAATAGAAGAGAAGGAGAAGAAGAAGATGATGAATCTTGTATGTATTGATGATTAGAATGTAGATCCAAATACAAGATTCACACACACTAACACACACTCTTCTTCTCTCTAGTTTCTCTCTCTACAATATGCTCTCTTCTCTCTTCTATTCCCGCAAAGGACACATACTCCCAAACAAAGTTATGAATGTTGTACAGTTGAGAGATGTCCCCTATCATGTGCCTGGAACAGCCACTACCAACAAACCGAAGTCTGATGATATGCCTCCATAGCTGTTCCGGCACAGAGCGGGATCAGTTGGTCTTTGGAACCCAGTCCATTTTTAAACTGGGTTGACCTTTTTCATCCTTGCATGGTACTCTCTCCCATGACATATCCTATTTATCACAAACAGAAGATGAAGAAAAATTAGAATCGTTAGAAGATTTGGGAGTTTGAACCTTTGGTACCCATCTGTAGTTGGGTTTAACCCATTTCTTTTTCGATCCGATGGGTGCCTCGGCACTTGCTTTTGAACTTGATGTTGTCCGTTGAGATGACTTTGATTTTGGCTTCGCGGGAGCATCGGATTTGGCTTCTTGGCCGGAATTCCCTTCTTGACTTTGGGATTTGGATTCTTGGCCTTGGGAGTTGAACTCTTGGCCTTCTTGGCATTCCAGTCCCCAATGTCTGATCGTGACCTTGAGGGGTTTCTTTTGGAAAATCTCACTCTTGGCGCGTTCTGCCACCCTTGCGCATAGTAGGGAACGTACGCGCAATTTGGACAATTTCTGGCAATGTGTCCAGGTGATCCACAGTGAAAACAAGTCTGCTTCTTCACGTAGGAGTTGTTTCTTCCTGCCCATGGTGGCGTATCATTGCCTTGTCTCTTATTTTTCCCACAAGCACAATTACAACAGGCACTCTGTTTCACTGGAATTGGTGGCCTGTATCTCTCAACAGCATGTTGATCAAAAGCAGCTGAGTTCGAAGCAACAGATTCAGAGTTCAAGGAGTCATTGGATTGTTCAATTGTTTTCTCCTTGTTCTCATCTTCTGCTACTTTACCTGCACATGTAACAGAATCATTAGAAATGTTCACCTCAACCTTTTCTGGCACAACCACAACAGGTTTCCCATATTGAAGATGTGTCTCCCTATCAATTTCTTCCTGTGTCATAGGGATAGATATATAGTTATGATTGAAAGGGGGAGGAACACTATCATACCCTAGACCCTTGTTTTGATTATCTTTGAATTTTAATTGGTTTTCAAATAAGGACTCGACTGTCTTACTTGACGCAGTATAATTTTTGAAACTAACATCTGTTTTTCCACACTTAATTTTCAAAGCGTTAAGTTCTTCAGTTACAACAACAAGTTTTTTCTTAATGTGATAGTAATTTTCACACTTGTTGCTGTAATCTTCTTGTAATTTCCTAAAGTCCTTAGTATTGGCCTCTAATTGAGCTTTCAGAGGTTTCTGACATTTCCTAAGAGTATAGCCTTCGTATTTGAGGTCCTCATTTTCTCTTTTTAATAAATCGATTTGATCTCGGTGAAATTTAATAGTAGTTTCACAAGATGGAGTACATGAAACTTCATTTACCGGAATTGACGCGGAACTCTTTTTTTTTTTTTAATAATCCTTTGACTTAAAAACCGAGAAAGTCAACCTTCAAATTCAAATTTAAAAACTCAAACTTAAAAAGTCAAACCGAAAGGCTAAATTTGAAAATTTAAAAGGTAAACGAAAAAGTCAAAGTTTAAAGTCAAAGGTCAAACTTGAAGGTCAAAGTCAAAATTTTAAAGTCAAAAGTCAAAAAATATAAGTCAAAAATTAAAAACTAAATTTTTTGGTTGGAAATTGAATTTAAAAATAAAAGAAATTGAATTTCGGGGTTAAAAGTGCCAATTTTCGAAAGTTGAAACCGAGAGGGACAGCTTATGATTTAAATTTCGAAGGGATGACACAAAGGGTCTGCTAGTCTAGTTGGTAAAGCACAGACTTGATCAACTAGAGGTCCCGGGTTCGATCCCCGGAACCCTCCAATTCCGTTTTAATATTTGTTGTTGCTGCTGCGAACTGAGCCACACGCGAGCTGAACACGCTGCTGGGCCGAGAGCTAGGCAGCTGAGCCGTGAACCCGAGGCGAGACCGAAAACGAGCGTGAACCGAACACGTGCACCGCAAACCCACCAGACCAAACACATGCGAACTTCGGACCGAAAGCTCGGACCGAAAACCTGACCAAAAACTCTGACCGAAAACCCTTCAAAGACCGTAAACTCTTCAAAGACCGAAAACTCCTTTCAGATGCGAAGAAAAAACTACGTTTTTCACCATTTTTGCTCCAAAACTCGATCAAAAACTCGTTTTTATCAAAAACGCGAAGAACAAACCCCCCTTATTTTGCCAAGATCTATCCAAAAATGCAAAAATCTCTTCAAAATAAGATCAAATAAGCTCCAGATCTGAAAAAAAATTGATTGATAAATTCAAGCTCTGATACCACTTGTAAGTCCCCAAATCTGCTTGTGTATCAATCAGATCCAATTGATGGTGCGGAATCCCAATCAATTGGATGATGTCAGATCAAATAGAAGAGAAGGAGAAGAAGAAGAAGATGAATATATGATGTATTAATGAAATGATTGATGCTCCATACACATAGTTCACGCACACTCTTCTCTCTTGTTTCTCTCACACCTTAGAATACACACACTTAAGCTCCTTGGCTATGTCCCTCACATGCACTCCTCACCCTATATATATATATATATATATATATATATATATATATATATATATATATATATATATATATATATATATACCTAAGGCCAAGCCCAAAATACAAATAATTCAATGCTAGACCGAAAACACATGGGTTTTCGATCCAAGCTACAATTAATCCTATACTATTTTTGGCCCAAATAATTAAAACAATAAATGCTTAGAAAAGCAAAGTATAAACCATATTTTTGACCCAACATCGTCCTAGGAAACTTCATGATGAAGTCCATAGTGATCTATTCCTACTTCCATATGGGAATGGGTAGTCGCTGAACCTTGCCATGAGGCCGCTAATGCTCGGCCTTGACCTTCCTGCAGGTGAAGCATCGCTGCATGAACCAGGCGATCTCCCGCTTCATGCAGGGCCACCAATAACTTAGCCTCAAGTCCCTATACATTTTTGTAGCCCCTAGGTGTATAGAGAACTTGGACTTGTGCGCCTCCTCTAATAGCCTTTGCCTCACTCCCCCTGTCACCGGTACCCATACTCGGCCACACTGAGTCAAAAGGCTGCGGCTATCCTTAACAAACAATGGATATTGTCCCTGTATTTTCTCTATCTTCCAATTCTCTTTCTTCGCTCCCTCGACCTGGGCCTTTTTGATCATATCCAATAAAGGGGAAATCACTGTCATCCTCATACAAATGTCCCTAATCGAGGACCCCGCCGTCTTGCGGCTCAATGCATCGGCCACTACGTTAGCCTTCCCTGGGTGGTATAGGATCTCACAATCATAATCCTTTAGCACATCCAGCCACCTCCTCTACGTCAGTACCGCACCTAACCCTGAAATCGATGAGTCATAGTACACCACTAAATCATCCAACCCCTTAGGTAGTACTAGAATCGGAGCCTCGCATAACCTCCGTCTTAGGGTCTCAAAAGCCATTTTCTGATCCGCACCCCACCGAAAGGTTACATTCTTCTTGGTCAAGCGGGTCAATGACGCAGCAATCTTGGAGAACCTGGATAAATCTTCGGTAATAGCCTGCTAAACCCAAGAAGCTACAAATCTCTGATGCATTCCTCGGTACTTCCCACCGCATCACAGCCTCAACCTTGGCTGGATCAACCGAAATACCCTCCTGATTGATGACATGCCCCAAAAACTGTACTTCCCGCAGCCAGAAATCACATTTGGAGAACTTTGCATAAAGTTTCTCTGCCCTCAGGGTCTCCAGTACATCCCTCAAATGTTGCTTATGCTGCTCCCTTGCCCCCTGGTCTTAGAATAGACCATAATATCATCAATAAGAACAATCACCGACCGATCCAACATCGGTCTATACACTCTGTTTATGAGATCCATGAACGTTGTTGGGGCATTGGTGAGCCCAAATGGCATCACCACAAACTCATAGTGCCCATACCGTGTACTGAAAGCCGTCTTCGGTATATCCTCATCCTGAATCCTAATCTGATGATGCCCAGACCGAAGATCAATCTTGGAAAACCATGACACACCCTGTAACTAATCAAACAAATCATCGATCCTCGACAATGGATAACGGATCTTCATCGTTAGTTTGTTCAGCTCCCTATAATAGATGTACATCTTATGGGATCCGTCCTTCTTTTTCATGAAAAGGATCGGTGCTCCGCACGGGGAACTACTTAGGTGTATGAACCCTCGGTCTAGCAGCTCCTGAAATAACTCCTGTATCTCTGGTGGTGCCAACCGGTACAGTGCCTTTGCTATCGGAGCGGCACCCGACACCAAGTCGATGCGAAACTCCACCTGCCTCTCCGGAGGCACTCCTGGTAACTCTTCAGGAAAAATATCCCGAAAATCCTGTACAACCGGCACACTGTCCACATCCTTCACGGTCTCTACCCTCGTATCTGAGATATAAGCCAGAAATCTCGTGCAACCCTGCTGTAAAAACCTCCTAGCCCTTGCAGCCGAACAGAGGGTGGTCGGTCCGTGCGAGGCCCTCTCACCATGAATAACTAGTTCTCCCCCACTTGGGGTTCGAACCCTGACCAACTGGCACTCACAACCAATCATGGCCCTGTTGGCCCCCAACCAGTCCATCCCGACAATCACTTTCAACCCTCGCAACGGTATTGAAACTAGATCAACACGGAACCTCTCACCCAACACATTCAGGACACATCCCTGATATACCCCCGCAGCACTAACGGTGCGGTCGTCTGCAATATCTACCTCGAGCGGGGAATCCAAGGTCCCCGGCACGTCCCTGAACCTCTTGCTAAGCGCAAGTGACACAAATGATCGGGTAGCACCCGAATCAAACAAGATATGAGAAGACATACCATTGACCAGAAAGGTCCCTATACAAGCATAAATGCACATAAGTCATACAAAATAATAAGAGTAGAGGATAATAGATACGTACTAGCCACAACGTCTAGCGCGGCCCGAGCCTCCTCGGTAGTCAGCTAAAACGCGCGACTCTTCACCGACGGGGCATCCGCCTTAGCAGGGCGGCCATCGGTGATCCTCATCGTGGCGGGTGCAGGCACCGCCACTGCTCCTCCCCCTCCCTGCAACCTCGGATAGTCGGCCTTTTTATGGCCAGTCTGGTTGCAGTGGAAACATATCAAGCCCTTCTTGGGGCAATCCCTGCTCACATGGCCCTGCTAACCACAAGAGTAACATCCTGATATCCCACCTGTCCGACAAGCCCCACTATGAAATCTCCCACACTTGGCACACGGGCCTCGGCCCTGCTGGCCTCTACCCGAAGAATCAGAGGTCTTAGCTTTCTTAGCCTGACCCCCTACTGCCTGTGTCTGCTCAGTCTTCTGCTTCATGCGGGAATCCAACTCCATCTCCCTCTCACGGGCCTTCTCCACCATCTCATTCAGGGTTTTGTACCCCGTAAAGATCACAAACTCCCGAATATCATCCCTCAGCATGGAATGATATCGGGTCCGCCTCATCTCCTCATCGGTAGCATGTTGTGGGATCAACAAAGCTCGTTCCCGAAAATTGGCGGTGATCTCCACCACAGTCTCGGTGGTCTGCTGCAAATCATGAAACTCCCTCACTAGCCATTGCACCTCAATAGGTGGTGCAAACTCCAAGTCGAAACGCCGAAAAAAATCGGCCCATGTCATCTCAACCACCCCGGTTGGTCCCACCTGGCTAGTAACCTCGCCCCACCAATCCCGGGCCCTGCCTCTCAGCATACAAGAAGAAAACCCAACATTTGCCGCATCTGGGCAAGAACTCGTATGCTGGGCGTTCTCGATATCAACAACCCAGCGTCGGCTGAAAATGGGGTCCCTGACCCCGAAAAACTCCGACGCCCCACACGCCTTGAACTCCCGAAACGAGGCAGTTCGGGCCCCAATCTGGCACGCAGCAATCTCAACCCTGAATGATCTGAGTCTCTCCTCCATGATCTCCATAATGCCCTCCTTGACCGTCACAAAAATGACCGGGGTAGCGTCAAGGATGCCCCTGGTAACCTCGGCTACAATGAGCTCGCGCAGCCTCTCATCAATGATATCAGTAATGTCGCCTGATCCCGCCCCGGATCCAGATCCCGATCCTGATCCTCCTGCTCCAAATCGTGTCATCACCATGCTGAACTGAAATATCATAAATCACAATGATCAGGATTTCCATATAAGGGATCTTCCCACACCGGTCCTCCTTGAAGTCGTAAGATCTAACATTGGTTCGGGTACAGGTCCTGTGCTTCCAGTAGTACGTGCCCAATACTACCTTCCACACCTGCTGAACCTTTCCCCACTACTCTACCTGATAACTCCAATTCGTCCTAAAACCAAACCATATCCCACAACTACCGCGTACATCAATCTCAGGCTGTTCTATGATTTATTATACTCATATCAATCAAACCAATCATAACAGGTTGCCTTTATGCATGCAAATTGTACACAGAAAAGGATCAAATAGACTTTTGAATAAAAGATTCTACCCTAGGACCACAACAAAACAAGGAACAGGAAATAAGGCCAAATCAATCATTCTGAGGCTATAAGCTCCTAACTGTATACAATTTTAAAAGCATACACATAGCAAGTTCCATATAATCAACAAGGCTCAAATATTAGTATAACATGGCTAACATATTGGGGAACTACTTACTTGGCTCGGCTGATCACGCATGTTGCACTCTCATGTTTTCATTTCCTTAAAAAAACCTTTTATGTTACTTTTGTAAACAATCTTACCATTTCCTTAGTTTGAGTCCTGACACACTCGAGAGTGTGCCCGAATCCTTCAAACCAAGGCTCTGATACCAACTTGTAACGACCCAAATTTTTCAAAGAAATTTTTCATTTTAATTAACTAAACACATTTGCATAAATCATGAAATCCCAACACAATTTTTTTCAAATCTACATTCATTACAATTTTACTTTAAAAAAACCAGAGTGTCCCCAAACCATATCAGTGAAAGAGAGATAGAGTGCACGCTGTGCCATCACGCCTTGTCCTTGCCCTTGGGCTCAGATGTACCTGAAACAAATCAACAACCTGTAAGCGAAATGCTTAGTGAGTTCCCCAGAGCATACCACACACAATCCACATACACATATACTGTTAGGTATTAAAGCTACACATATATCACATAAGTCATGCATACATAAAACCTATAAGAATGCCTTGGGCTACCCCACATGGTCTTTACCTAGGAATGCCATGGGCTACCCCACATGGTCTTACATCCAATGCCATGGGGTACCCCACATGGTCTTTACCTAAGAATGCCATGGGCTACCCCACATGGTCTTACATCCAATGCCACGGGCTCCCCCCAGGGTCTTCCATGCAAAAACACACAATCACATAGCATATCAAATCACATAATGACTAACACATATATCATAATCACGTAATGGGCCGGCCTTTGTGCCTTAGACCCATGGGTATGGTGAGAAGACTCACCTCTGTCTGTTGAATACGAAAGCTGCTCTCCTAACAGTCCGTAACCTCCCTTGCTGAATAATAATATTAATCAATGTTAGGACCTTACTTAATCAAAGGAAATCCAAACTCCAAACCCTTCAATGAGGCCCAATTATCCTTTCCTTGTTAATGGGCCCAAAGCCCATGTCCAAAATCATTAATGGGCCTCTTGTCCCAATAAGGCCGAATCAATATGTTCATGGCCCATAACAGATGAAATGGCTCATAATTCCCAGAATACAACCAAGTCCAATAACCAAATGAGGCCCAATGGATCAAATGCCCAAAACAGATTCGGGCCCAATTGTGATGCGTACGCTCGGCGTACCATCCTTGTACGCATAGCGTACTGGGGTCTTGGGACTACGTGCAGCGTACACTGGGTTACGCCTAACGTACTACCAGATTAAACACTTTCTCCATTAAGTGCTTAATACTCGATTCCTTTATGTCCAAAAGTCAGATCTAAGCTTGTTAAGACGTCCTAAGGCATAAAGTTGGCAACTTTATGCCTTTTCATGCCTCATATGCACCCAACACCCCCATTAAGACCTTTTCAAGGTTCTTAACCCATGCATGAGGTCAAAGCTCCCATCAAGACTCCTTTTTTATGATACTAAAGGACCAAGGGACCTCAAATTTGTCATTCCCATCTTCTGGAGTTGCTTAACTCACAAATGGAGGTCCAAAATCAAACAAAGGGACAAAGCTAGAAAACCCTAGCTAGATCTAGAGGTATAAGTGGAAAGATCCAAGCTTTTTACCTCCAGGAACTCCTCAAGGTCGTCTATGTGCAGATTTTTGAAGCCAAATGACACTGCAAGCTTCCTTGACCATTTCTTCTTCTTGGATGAACACTAAAAGGACCACAATTTCACTCACAAGGCTCAAAATGCACTCACAAAGGCTATTAGGGCTTCCAGGAACGTTTGAAGGTGAAGAGAGCTGATAGGGGTGAGGCTCAAGTGAGTTAAGGGCATTTAAATAGGTCACAAGTCCGCAAATTAGGGTTTGCACCCTCGGCGCGTACGCCCAACGTACTTCTGGTACCCCCAGCGTACGTCCAGCTCCTCCGCGACCATCCATACATAGTACGCTAAGCGTACACTTAAGTACAGCCAACGTACTTAAAGGACCAATTATGTCAAAATGTAAATTATTTGAGGGTTTCAAGTCATACCTGGTTTAGGGTGTTACAAACAAGATGACAGATTTTTGTAAGAAAAGTGTACTAATATAGCTACATAGATAATGATAGAATGCAAAAACGTTATTGGAAATTTATAAATATTATAAAATGCTATCAAAATAAGGAATATAAAAAGTCATATAGGTTTCAAATCACTATGGATTGAGAAAAAGTTATCTCTAACCACATGATTTTGAATGACCTCCTTTATAAGAGATAGACTAGGAGAATGCCCGCGCGTTGCGCAGAAACACCTATATAGTTGAAATTTTTACAAATATATGTTTTTTTAAATATAACAAAAACATTGTTGTTAAATTTGATATAATAATTCGTATACCAAATTGATATAATATATTGATTATCTTGAATTATATGATAATATATACATCTATTATAACTGCATAATCTCAACCATTTGAATGACTTCTATATGCGAGTTACTCATGAATAATATTAAATATAATATATGGTTTAATATTATTTATAGTTGTTATTATTGTTAATTAATTTTTTTAAAATTTATTTGCTTAACGTTTTATTTTTTATCATTATAATTATTTAAACCATCAAACATTGTTTTTTGATTTTAAAGGTAACAATATAGTAATTTATATAGAGTTATTTTTAACTATTGTTATTTTAAGTTATTTTAAGCTACTTATTTGAAAACTTTTAACGATTATAAAAATATATTTAGGAAATATTTTATTTAAATTGATATTATAATTTAGTTTTTGCGTTTAGCGGTACAACTTATCACATTTAACTATTCACAAAATATTCATTGAGTTTTTTAAGTGGAACTAAAATTTATATTTAAGTTGACAGTGTAATGTTATATTTAAATTAACAATTTAAGTATTTTGTCCAAACTTTCAAAAGTTGTAGTTTTAAACTGATAATGGTTTACATACAAGAACATATTAAACCTAATAAATTAAGTATAATATGTTAAAAGTTAAAGACATAACTTTATAATTAGAAGTAAATATATTATTTTAATATTGAAACTTAGTATATTTATGATTACACTTTAAGTTTGATATTTATTTAACCTTATTAACCGACTTATAATCATTATTAGAAAGACACTACAATTTATCAATTTTAACTATTTACAAAATATTCTTTGGGTTGTTTAAGTTAAACTAAAATTTATATTTAAGTTGATCTTGTAATGTTATATTTAAATTTATAATTTAAGTACTTTATACAAATTGTTCAAAAGTTGTAGCTTTAAAATGATAATGGTTTACATCCAACACTATATTAAACCTAATAAATTAAGTATAATATGCTAAAAGTTAAAAACATATTTTATAAGTAGAAGTAAAGATATTCTTTTAATATTGAAATTTAGTTTATATATAATTGCACTTTAGGTTTGATATTTATTTAATCTTATTAACCAAATTATAATGATTATTACAAAAAAAAATTGAAAAGTCACCGGAGTTTCAAATGAGTGTGGTGAAATGAAAAATGCATGGGAGTTTCAAATGTATGTGGTGAAAAGAAAATGCTTCATTTATAAGTATACTAGGCGAATGCCCGCGCGTTGCGCAGAAACACCTATATAGTTGAAATCTTTAGAAATATATGTTTTTTAAATATAACAACAATGTTGTTGTTACATTTGATATATTACTTGGTATACTAAGTTGATATAATATATTGATTATTATGAATTATATGATAATATATACATCTATTAAAGCTGCATAATCTCAATCGTTTGAATAACCTCTACCTGCAGGTTACTTATGAATAAAATTAAATATAATATACGGTTTAATGTTATTTATAGTTGTTATTGTTAATTAATTTTTTAAAATTTATTTTCTTAACGTTTTAATTTGTATCATTGTAATTATTTAAAACATCAAACATTGGTTTTTGTTTTTATATGTAACAATATAATCATTTATATAAAGTTATTTTTAACTATTGTTATTATAAGTTATTTTAAGCTACTTATTTGAAAACTTTTAACAATTATAAAAATATCTTTAGGAAATATTTAGGTTAAATTGAGATAACAATTTAGTTTTCGCATTTAGCACTACAATTTATCACTTCTAACTATTCACAAAATATTCTTCGGGTTTTTTAACTGGAACTGAAATTTATATTTAAGTTGACCTTGTAGTGTTATATTTAAATTAACAATTTAAGTATTTTTTACAAACTGTTCAAAAGTTGTAGCTTTAAACTGATAATGGTTTACATACAACAACATATTAAATTTAATAAATTAAGTATAATATGTTAAAAGTTAAAGACATAAATTTATTAGTAGAAGTAAAGATATTATTTTAATATTGAAATTTAGTTTATTTATGATTACACTTTAGGTTTGATATTTATTTAACCTTATTAATGAACTTATAATCATTATTAGAAAGAAACTACAATTTATCACTTTTAACTTTTTACAAAATATTCTTTGGGTTGCTTAAGTTGAACTAAAATTTATATTAAAGTTGATCTGTAATATTATATTTAAATTAACAATTTAAGTATTTTATACAAATTGTTCAAAATTTGTAGCTTTAAAATGATAATGGTTTACATACAATATCATATTAAAACTAATATATTAAGTATAATATGTTAAAAGTTAAAAACATAACTTTATAAGTAGAAGTAAAGTTATACTTTTAATATAGAAATTTAGTTTATATATGATTATATTTAGGTTTGATATTTATTTAACCTTATTAACCAACTTATAATCATTATTAGAAAGAAACTTAAAAGTCATGAGAGTTTCAAATGAATGTGGTGAAAGGAAAATTGTTTCATTTATAAGTATACTAGCTGAATCATCTGCGCCTTGTGCGTGAATTTAATTATTTAATTAAAATAATAACATTTAACAAATTGCTATTTATTATTTATACATGAAAAACCAATGTCAGTAGCAAAACAAACTCTACAGTTAACATATTAGTTTTATTAATTGTAATAAATTTATATCATTAGTTATTTCAACTATTTATTCATCATTTGATAGAACGTTTTATGTTGTGTAAATTATATATCAATATATATATATATATATATATATATATATATATATATATATATATATATATATATATATATATAAGAAATACAAAGTCGTATGAAAAAATAAGTACTACAACTTTTGATGATTTTATAGAACATTTTAAGTTGTGGAAATTATATATAAAACGTATGTTGATTTGTATATAAAACAAATAACAAATAGTATGGAAAACATTATAGCTTTTATAATATAGGGATGCGGCGGCTAAGCTAAACAGACGATTAAGGTTCTTGCAAGGGTTGGAGCTGAATTAAGGTTAAGGTTTCTGTGATTTTTAGGTTAGGAATGCAATCGAGTTTGGAAACTATGGAGAGGTTAGGAAGTCGCGTAACCCTGTTTAATTTTACATGATGTCATCAATTTTAAGCAATTTGATCAGAGGGTCGAAATTAATCAAGGAAACACAATGAATGACTCTGATTGTTGAAGGTGATGTCATCAAGTTTCTCTTTTAATATATATAAAGATGCATCAACTGTTGAAATCTTAGTTGTAGGGGCAATTTGGTCATTATCCATAATTGATTATCACTACTATAAAACAAAGGCTTTTGCTACAGGAAAATAGCTACGGAAAATTTCCGTAGGAAATAACCTACACAATACCTACGGAATACCTACGGAATGGGAAACCCTAATTTAGAAACGGAATCGCTATAAAATAGCTACAGAATAGTTACAGACGAAAATCCGTAGGTATTCCGTTAGTAATTAGCTACAAAATTGCTACGGAATAGCGACAGAACTAAATCCGTAGATATTCCGTAGGTAATTCGCTACAGATTAGCTACGGACTATCGACGGAAGAGAATGACTACAGAATAGCTACAGGATAGCTACGAAATAAATTTATATTATTATTATTATTATTATTATTATTATTATTATTATGTTTCATTATTTGAGTCTTATAACTATGTTTTTTTGATCGTTTTGTTTTTACATATATAAAACACAAACAATTAAAAATAATAATATTTAGTATATCATGTATTTGTTTAATGATGTTAATTGTGCCTTAAGAACAAACATAGATAACTTTTTGTTTATTATGTATATAGTAATGGGTTCTAATGATGCATACGTTTGTATGTGAGTTTATGTTATATATAACTTGGTTAAAACAAAGCCATCAAAGTATATTGAAGTTGTGAAAAAACTGAAACGAAAAAAATAAACAACATTTGACCTTTGAAAAATAAAAAAATAAAAAATGACTGTAGGTAATCTGTAGGTAATACCTACATATTACCTACCAATTACCTTTATCTGTAGGTAATCCGTAGGTATTTTGCAACACATTACCTACAGACTTTTTTTCTATTTTTCAAAGATCAAATGTCGTTTTTTACGTTTTATTTTTTTCACAACTTAATTATACTTTGATTGTTTTGTTTTAACTAAGTTATACATAACATAAACTTACATACAAACGTATGCGTCATTAGAACCCATTACTCATTTAGAAGTTTTTTTTTTTTAAATCAAAGTTATTTTCTAAACATAAATAGAAATAAGTACACACATTTACATACACATCATATGTATATATTATGTTTAGTATATCATGTATTTGTTTAATGATGTTAATTGTGGCTTAAGGACAAACATGTATAGCTTTTTGTTTATTCTGTATATAGTAATGGTTTCTAATGATGCATACGTTTGTTTGTAAGTTTATGTTATGTATAAATTGGTTAAAACAAAGCAATCAAAGTATAATTAAGTTGTGAAAAAAATGAAACGAAAAAAACGATATTTGACCTTTGAAAATAGAAAAATTAAAAAATAGCGTAGGTAATCTATAGGTAAATACCTACGGATTACCTACAGATTACCTTTATCTGTAGGTAATCCATAGGCATTTACCTACAGATTACCTACGGTCTTTTTTTATTTTTCTATTTTTCAACGGTCAAATGTCGTTTTTTTCGTTTTATTTTTTTCACAAGTTAATTATACTTTGATTGCTTTATTTTGACCGAGTTATACATAACATAAACTTACAAACAAACATATGCACCATTAGAACCCATTACTCATTTAGAATTTTTTTTTTAAAATCAATGTTATTTTCTAAACACAAATAGAAATAAGTACACACATGTACATACACACCATATATATGTATTATGTTTAGTATATCATGTATTTTGTTTAATGAAGTTAATTGTGGCTTAAGGACAAATATAGATAGCTTTTTGTTTAGTATGTATATAGTAATGGTTTCTAATGATGCATACGTTTGTTTGTAAGTTTATGTTATGTATAAATTGGTTAAAACAAAGCAATCAAAGTATAATTAAGTTGTGAAAAAAACGAAACGAAAAAAACAATATTTGACCTTTGAAAATAGAAAAATAAAAAAAGACTGTAGGTAATCTGTAGGTAAATACCTACAGATTACCTTTATCTGTAGGCAATCCGTAGGTATTTACCTACAGATTACATACAGTCTTTTTTTATTTTTCTATTTTTCAACGGTTAAATGTCGTTTTTTTCGTTTTCTTTTTTTCACAAGTTAATTATACTTTGATTGCTTTGTTTTGACCGAGTTATACATAACATAAAGTTACATACAAACGTATGCACCATTAGAACCCATTACTCATTTAGATGTTTTTTTTTCTAAATCAATGTTATTTTCTAAACACAAATAAAAATAAGTACACATATTTACATACACACCATATGTATGTATTATGTTTAGTATATCATGTATTTGTTTAATGATGTTAATTGTGGCTTAAGGACAAACATAGATAGCTTTTTGTTTATTATGTATATAGTAATGGTTTCTAATGATGCATACGTTTGTTTGTAAGTTTATGTTATGTATAAATTGGTTAAAACAAAGCAATCAAAGTATAATTAAGTTGTGAAAAAAACGAAACGAAAAAAACGATATTTGACCTTTGAAAATAGAAAATTTTAAAAATATCGTAGGTAATCTGTAGGTAAATACCTACGAATTACCTGCAGATTACCTTTATCTGTAGGTAATCCGTAGGTATTTACCTACAGATTACCTACGGTCTTTTTTTATTTTTCTATTTTTCAACGGTCAAATGTCGTTTTTTCGTTTTATTTTTTTCACAAGTTAATTATACTTTGATTGTTTTGTTTTGACCGAGTTATACATAGCATAAACTTACATACAAACGTATGCACCATTAGAACCCATTACTCATTTAGAAGTTTTTTTTTTTCTAAATCAATGTTATTTTCTAAACACAAATAAAAATAAGTACACATATTTAGATACACACCATATTAATGTATTATGTTTAGTATATCATGTATTTGTTTAATGATGTTAATTGTGGCTTAAGGACAAACATAGATAGCTTTTTGTTTATTATGTATATAGTAATGGTTTCTAATGATGCATATGTTTATTTGTAAGTTTATGTTATGTATAAATTGGTTAAAACAAAGCAATCAAAGTATAATTAAGTTGTGAAAAAAACGAAACGAAAAAAACGATATTTGACCTTTGAAAATAGAAAAATAAAAAAGACCGTAGGTAATCTGTAGGTAAATACCTACGAATTGCCTACAGATAAAGGTAATCTGTAGGTATTTACCTATAGATTACCTACGGTCATTTTTTATTTTTCTATTTTTCAACGTTCAAATGTCGTTTTTTTCGTTTTATTTTTTTCACAAGTTAATTATACTTTGATTGCTTTGTTTTGACCGAGTTATACATAACATAAACTTACATACAAACATATGCACCATTAGAAACCATTACTCATTTAGAAGTTTTTTTTTAAATCAATGTTATTTTCTAAACACAAATAGAAATAAGTACACACATTTACATACACACCATATGTATGTATTATGTTTAGTATATCATGTATTTGTTTAATGATGTTAATTATGGCTTAAGGACAAACATATATAGCTTTTTGTTTATTATGTATATAGTAATGGTTTCTAATGATGCATACGTTTGTTTGTAAGTTTATGTTATGTATAAATTGGTTAAAACAAAGCAATCAAAGTATAATTAAGTTGTGAAAAAAACGAAACGAAAAAAACGATATTTGACCTTTAAAAATAGAAAAATAAAAAAAGATTGTAGGTAATCTCTAGGTAAATACCTACGGAGTACCTACAAATTACCTTTATCTGTAGGCAATCCGTAGGTATTTACCTACAGATTTGATGGGTTTGAGCCATAAGAACTTTCCTATGTGCACATGCAAACCCTAATTGCTTGGATCTAGGTTTCTCTAATTGAACATGCATTGAATCCAAGACTTGCAATACTAGATCTAATGTAATATATTGAATCTAATCATATGAAATCAGATCTGAAAGAATACCTTGAATTACTTGCTTGATACTTCTTCTTCTTGGAGCTTAGAGTCACAATTGTCACTCCTCTAATGGCTTACAAACACCAACTAGCAAGAAGATGATCTTGAGAGAGAGGGAGGAGGGATAGAAATCGGCCCTAGGGGTTCCTTGGCTTGCAAGAGTGCCGATTTCTCCACCCCAAGGGTCCTATTTATACTATGAGCTATTAGGGTTTCTCCTTTAACCCTAATTGAATGACTTAGGCCCTAAGCAATCCAAGATCCTTCTAGATACAAGGCTTGGACGAATTTAAGGTTCCCAAACCCTAAATTTCGTCCACCCCAATATCCATAAGGATACATAGCTCAAAATACAACTATCACACATTTGACAGTTTATGCCCTTTATTCAATTAACCTCTTTAAGTCACCAAATTAATTCTCAATTAATATATGACTTATATTAATCAAATAATATTATTATTCCTTAAATATATATTAATAATATCTCTTCTCTCTTAACAAATCATCCTGTCAAGTTGCTATGGTGAAGGCAACCCAAAAGGACCATGCATAACCGGGTCAAGTGCTTACCAAATATAGTTACAGCCTTAGACACTAATCCAACAGTCTCCCACTTGGATAAGTCTAGTAACTATATATGCAAACACAATCCGATTAGCAATCGTAGCTCTCAAAGACGCTGTCAATTCTGATCTTATCAGTATCCTGTCCTTTAGATAAGGGATCGTATAATCCTCTGTTCTAGATATCGTGCGGACAATTACATGGAACATGGTCATACTTATTGTCCTGCAATTTGTTTCTCGATCTCAGATTCATTTGACATAGAACTTAATCGAACACATCAATTTAGTTCTGACCGGGCCCGGCACATAAGTCAAATCAAATCATCGAGGGGCCCTGATATCGCTTTTACCCTCTTAGGATAAAAGGAACAGATAAACTTCGACTTATATGCATTTATTATCCACTAATCAAATTACACACAACAATACGTTTTATAACATCAAGTTACTGATGCGTTTGCGTATTATCAATGCACAACCAATTAACAAACAATAAACCATATATCTAGGTTTTAAGACTATATGATATTAACATCTTGTGATCACTCGTGATAAATTCCATGAAGTGATTCCAACAAGTGTGGGTTTATTCCAATGCTCAAATCAAGTTCATAAGCACTCATGAACGTTGTAGCAAACCTTTGCAATGTCTAATACACTTTAGACAATCTACACACCAATTCATGACAGTCTTCATTCATACCTACTTCCAACATATGAACGACTGTGGACTATTCGAATAATTCGATTATTATCAAATAATTAATTACTCAGGAAGTCAAAACATGCAAAATGAAACAATAGTTAAACAATTAACATAAGACAGTAGCTTTACTTATAAATAATACTCCTTTATTTAATCATCAAATGTCAATTACATTTATCTATTACACGTTTCCAAACTATCTAATCTAAACTAATATCGTCCTTTAGCCCAATGCTCCTAGCGTGATGCAAATGCTTAACCCTGCTAAGTCCCTTCGTAAGCGGATCTGCTGGGTTATCCTCTGACGATACCCTCTTTACCACGAGGTGTCCTTCTTCTACTCGATGTCTAATAAAATGATATTTTCTGTCGATATGTCGAGATCTACCATGATCCCTCGGTTCCTTGGTCAAGGCAACCGCTCCTTCATTATCACAGAAAATTTCCATAGGCTCCTTTATGGTAGGCACAACTCCAAGATCACCAATGAAGTTCTTTAACCACATAGCCTCCTTTGACGCTTCGCTCGCTGCAATGTACTCTGATTCGCACGTTGAATCAGCTACTGTTTCTTGCTTGGAACTTTTCCAAGTCACCGCTCCCCCATTAAGGGTAAAGACCCAGCCCGACTGCGAACGGTGGTTGTCCCTGTCGGTCTGAAAGCTGGCGTCACTATACCCTCGCACCTTTAAGTCATCACTCCCTCCGAGGACTAAAAACCATTCCTTGGTCCTCCGAAGGTACTTAAGTATATTCTTGACTGCAATCCAATGAGCTCTACCTGGGTTCCCCTGATATCTACTGACCATGCTCAAAGCAAAGGCCACATCAGGGCGAGTACAAGTCATAGCGTACATGATTGAGCCAACTGCGGAAGCATAGGGTATTCGGCTCATCTCAGCTATCTCGACTTCTGTACTCGGGTTTTGAGTCTTACTCAATTTGGCATTACTCTGTATCGGTAGTTCTCCCTTTTTCGAGTTTTCCATACAAAAACGTTTTAGTACTTTATCCAAGTAAGTATTCTGACTAAGTCCTATTAGTCTCTTACTTCGTTCTCTCACTATCCTTATTCCTAAAATATAGGAAGCCTCTCCGAGGTCCTTCATAGCGAAACACTTCCCGAGCCAAGACTTAACCTCCTGCAGAGTCGGGACGTTGTTTCCTATGAGCAGTATGTCATCGACATACAAAACGAGAAAGCTAACTATACTCCCACTAGCCTTGACATATACACATGATTCATCTTCACTTCGTACAAATCCAAACTCTTTGACTTTCTCATCGAAGCAAAGATTCCATCTGCAAGACGCTTGCTTAAGCCCATAAATGGACTTCTCAAGCTTACACACTCTATTGGGATGCTTTGTATCGACAAAACCCTCTGGCTGAGCCATGTAAACATCCTCAGCCAACTTCCCATTAAGGAAAGCGGTTTTTACATCCATTTGCCATATTTCATAGTCATGAAATGCAGCAATGGCTAGCATCACCCTAATAGACTTTATCTTCGCAACTGGTGAGAAGGTTTCGTCGTAGTCAACTCCAGGAGTCTGAGTGAAACCCTTCGCAACCAATCGCGCCTTATAAGTGTGCACGTTCCCATCCACGTCGGTCTTTTTCTTGAAGATCCACTTGCACCCGACCGTCTTACGACCTGGTACATTGTCAACCAAATTCCAAACTTGGTTGTCATACATGGACTGAATCTCGCTGTCCATCGCCTCTTTCCATTTTACAGACTCTGGGCCTGCCATGGCTTCCTTATAGCTATTAGGTTCATCTAGATTTATTAGTGTACCATCACTAATATACGTGTCCCCTTCGGTTGTAATATGAAAACCATAAAACTGGGGTTGAACTCTAACTCTTTCGGAACATCTAAGAGGTAAGGATTCGTCAATTGGTTCAACTGGAGTTTCCTCCTCGGGTTGAGCGCCAGTGTTAGAGGTTCCTTCATCGCTAGATTCTTGAATCTCTTCAAGATCGACTTGCCTCCCACTGTCTCCTTGGCTTATGAGTTCTCGCTCTCGGAAAACCCCTCTCCTCGCAACGAAGACAACATTGTCACTCGGCCTATAGAAGAGATATCCAAAGGATTTATGTGGGTAGCCGATGAATATACATCGCTCACTACGAGGTTCGAGCTTGTCGTGAGTTTCTCGTCTTACGAAAACTTCACAGCCCCAAACCTTGATATGTGCCAACGAGGGAGCTTTCCCTGTCCACATCTCGTGAGGTGTTTTGGCAACCTTCTTTGTGGGTACTAAATTAAGGATATGGGCGGCAGTCTCTAAGGCATACCCCCAGAATGAGATAGGTAGTGAAGCACGACTCATCATGGAACGAACCATGTCTAGCAAGGTTCGATTACGCCTCTCAGCTACACCATTCAATTGTGGTGTCCTAGGTGGCGTCAATTGTGAAACTATTCCACATTCCTTGAGGTAGTCGTGGAATTCAAGACTTAGGTACTCTCCACCTCGATCAGATCGAAGCATCTTGATTTTCCTGCCCAATTGATTCTCCACTTCTTGTTTAAACTCTTTGAACTTTTCAAAGGTTTCTGACTTGTGCTTGATTAAGTAGATATACCCATATCTGCTATAATCATCTGTGAAAGTCACATAGAAGCGATTTGCATCCCTTGTGGTGGATCTAAAGGGTCCACATACATCTGTATGTATGAGATCCAATAAACCCTCACCCCTCGCACAAGTGCCAGTGAAGGGTGATTTGGTCATCTTTCCAAGTAAACAAGATTCGCACGTGTCATTTTCCCTAAGGTCGAACGACTCCAACACTCCATCCTTTTGGAGTTGGGCTATGCGCTTCTTGTTGACATGTCCAAGACGACAATGCCACAAGGATGCTTTATCCATACCATTGGAAGAATCCATACACAACACATCATTTCCTAGGTTATCTACAACCATAACAGTTTCATAAATTCCATTACAAGGCATTGCTTCAAAATATAAAACACCATTTAGATAAGCATAAATCGAACCATTCTCATTATTAAACGAATATCTAAATCCTTGTCTAAATAAACCATGAAAAGAAATGATGTTTCTTGCCATATCTGGCAAGTAGCAACAATTATTTAATTCTAAATTCAAACCATTCCTAAGCTCTAAAGAATACACTCCAATCTTGGTGACAGGCGACGTTCTTCTGTTTCCCATGATCAAATTTATTCTTCCAAGCTCCACATCCCTATTTCTTCCTAGTCCCTGCAAATCAGAACAAATGTGGTAACCACACCCTATATCAAGAACCCAAGAAATAGCATGAGATGAATCATTAGATTTAATTGTGTAAATACCTGCGAAAGATGGCTTGATCTTCCCATCCTTGATGGCTTGCAGATATTCCGGGCAGCTTCTCTTCCAATGCCCTATTTTGTGGCAATGGTGGCACTCTGCCTCCTTTGGGTTTGGGTTGGGCTTAGCAGGATCAACCTTGGTCCCACTAGAAGAGGAACCATTTTGGGACTTTCCTTTGTGGTGGTTCTTTGAAAAAGCCTTCCTCTTCTTGCCCCTTCCCTGTCCAATAGCCAAAACAGGAGCAACGGGTGGATTGGGAGTTGGTGCAACAGACTTGTCCTTGAGGTTGCTCTCAGCAGTCCTCAGGAGCCCTTGGAGTTTGCTTAGGGTGACCTCTTCCTTGTTCATGTGGTAGGTCATCCTAAATTGGTTGTAGCATGAGGGCAAGGAGTGAAGAACAATGTCGATAGCCAAATCTTCCCCAAAGTTGACATTCAACTTGCGAAGACGATCAACATACCTTTGCATCTTTTGCAAGTGCACAGTAAGAGACTCTCCACTTCCCATTTTAGCAGTAATCATATTCGTTATGATTTCATAGCGCTCTTGCCTCGCGCTTTGGTGATACCTCTCCATCAAGTCTAAATGCATCTCATAAGGATACATGTCCTTATAGGACTTTTGGAATTCTGTGTTCATTGTGGCTATCATGATGCAATGGACCTTCGTTGCATCACGCTCATGGTTCTCAAAGACAACCATTTCTTCAGGAGTATCAGTTTCTGGATTGATCTTTTCGAGCTTCTCATCGAGAACATACTCTTTGTCCTCGTAGTGCGCGATTGTGCGAATGTATCTTATCCATTCGCTAAAGTTCGTTCCATCGAATGTCACTTTTTGACAAAGGCTCATTAGAGGAAATGAGCTAGCAGCTGCGTTGTTTGTGTTAGACATCTACAAATAGAAAGAACAAAGTTTGATTAGATTAAGTCCCTAATTAACACCCAAAATGAAAAATTAGGGCTAGGACCCAACAACGTTATTTACACATTAGAAAAGGGATGCCGTAATCTAATATGCAAATAATTTGGAGGTAAGTGAATGACGATTCACTAATTCTTCACCATAAAAAACATAAGCTTTAAGTTTTTAAATGTATTGAGAATTCCTAGATTTCTTTGAGATTCATTGAACCTTTCAATGACATGTTTAAATCTCGATATGCCCCTCTCGTTTGTGACTGGGATGCCGAGGATCACAAAGTGGGTGTGAATAACCATGCAAATGTATAAGGCGCCCCCACTGTTACAGTTACCTATTCAATGTGCTGGTTAACCACACACGCTCCATTGAACTATAACAAACAATGAGTCACCCTTTGCCACCTTTGCTTAGAGCCCAATTAATGTGCCGGCTAACCACACGCGCTCCATTAATGTCTTAGCAAGGGTGCAAAGTGTAGTTTCATGGGATTACATCAATTCACTTTTCCTAAAGTAACTAAGATTGAGAATTTTATAAAACATGTTTAGTTACTTTATATAGATTCATTATACTTATTAATGAGAGGAGGTTTTGCCCTATCCTACCCGTTCGGCTAACGACCCTCCACCAGTCAAGCAAGCGGTGGGTGTGAATGTACACCCATTAAGCGCCATTTTATAGGCAGCAACCTTATACCCACCTTATAGACCGGCTTCGTGAATGAGGCCTACTAACGGTAAGACTAGCATTGTAAATCATACATATATATATATATATATATATATATATATATATATATATATTAAGCTTGTAATAATATAATAGTATAGGGTTGAATTTTAAACTTGTAAAATTCTAGGGATTGAAATTTAAAATTATCCAAATTAAACTTTTAATCACAAAATTTAAAATTTCAAAGCTTGAGGAGAAGTCTTTGAACTTTTTCAAAGCATAAGGATCAAATAGCAAATAATATAAATTATCTAATTAGATTATCTCAATTTGATCTTATTTAATGTTACTTGCAAAACAATTTACCAATTCAATTCAAATAATCAACAATTATCATATAAGGAAATTATTATTCAACTAATTGGTAATTATCTTTTGTTAGGTCAAGAATATACTCATATATATGATTAAAATCGGATTTTAATGACCCAAAACAGTTAAGGCAAGTATCCTCAAGTAAAATAGCAAGAAATCCCGAAACTTCCTCCTTCTGACGCTCGAACTCGCCGAGTACCTCTATGGACTCGCCGAGTTGGAGCTACTCGCCGAGTCCACAGAGGAACTCGCTGAGTACAGCAGTCAGAATCACAAAATCGAATTTTTCAAGCAACAAGCAATCAACCAATGCATCAATTCAATAGAAATCAATCAAAGCTCTGATACCACTGATGGGTTTGAGCCATAAGAACTTTCCTATGTGCACATGCAAACCCTAATTGCTTGGATCTAGGTTTCTCTAATTGAACATGCATTGAATCCAAGACTTGCAATACTAGATCTAATGTAATATATTGAATCTAATCATATGAAATCAGATCTGAAAGAATACCTTGAATTACTTGCTTGATACTTCTTCTTCTTGGAGCTTAGAGTCACAATTGTCACTCCTCTAATGGCTTACAAACACCAACTAGCAAGAAGATGATCTTGAGAGAGAGGGAGGAGGGATAGAAATCGGCCCTAGGGTTCCTTGGCTTGCAAGAGTGCCGATTTCTCCACCCCAAGGGTCCTATTTATACTATGAGCTATTAGGGTTTCTCCTTTAACCCTAATTGAATGACTTAGGCCCTAAGCAATCCAAGATCCTTCTAGATACAAGGCTTGGACGAATTTAAGGTTCCCAAACCCTAAATTTCGTCCACCCCAATATCCATAAGGATACATAGCTCAAAATACAACTATCACACATTTGACAGTTTATGCCCTTTATTCAATTAACCTCTTTAAGTCACCAAATTAATTCTCAATTAATATATGACTTATATTAATCAAATAATATTATTATTCCTTAAATATATATTAATAATATCTCTTCTCTCTTAACAAATCATCCTGTCAAGTTGCTATGGTGAAGGCAACCCAAAAGGACCATGCATAACCGGGTCAAGTGCTTACCAAATATAGTTACAGCCTTAGACACTAATCCAACAAGATTACCTACGGTCTTTTTTTATTTTTCTATTTTTCAACGGTCAAATGTCGTTTTTTTTCGTTTTATTTTTTTCACAAGTTAATTATACTTTGATTGCTTTGTTTTGACCGAGTTATACATAACATAAACTTACATACAAACGTATGCACCATTAGAACCCATTACTCATTTAGAAGTTTTTTTTTTTAAATCAATGTTATTTTCTAAACACAAATAGAAATCAGTACACACATGTACATACACACCATATGTATGTATTATGTTTAGTATATCATGTATTTGTTTAATGATGTTAATTGTGGCTTAAGGACAAACATAGATAGCTTTTTGTTTATTATGTATATAGTAATGGTTTCTAATGATGCATACGTTTGTTTGTAAGTTTATATTATGTATAAATTGGTTAAAACAAAGCAATCAAAGTATAATTAAGTTGTGAAAAAAACGAAACGAAAAAAACTATATTTGACCTTTTAAAATCGAAAAATTAAGAAATATCGTAGGCAATCTGTAGGTAAATGCCTACGGATTAACTACAGATTACCTTTATCTGTAGGCAATCCGTAGGTATTACCTACAGATTACCTACGGTAGTTTTTGTATTTTCTATTATTTGAGTGTCAAATGTTTTTTTTTTTTTCGTTTCATTTTTTTAACGCATAATAAAATTAAAAATATAATTGCTAGTTAAATATATCAAAGAAACCTTATATAAAACTAAATTTTATATTAACCATGATATTTTGAAATTTATTTGATTTAACCATCCAAAAATGTTTTTTTTTTTCGTTTCATTTTTTTAACACATAATAAAATTAAATATATAATTGCTAGTTAAATATATCAAAAAAACCTTATTTAAAACTCATATATTAACTACAATATTTTTAAATTTATTTGATTTAACCATCCAAAAGTGGTTTTTTTTAGTTTCATTTTTTAACACAGAATAAAATTAAAAATATAATTTCTAGTTAAATATATCAAAGAAACCTTATATAAAACTGAATTTATATTAACCATGATATTTTGAAATTTATTTGATTTAACCATCCAAACATGTTTTTTTTTTCGTTTCATTTTTTAACACATAATAAAATTAAAAATATAATTGCTAGTTAAATATATCAAAGTAAACTTATATACAACTGATTTTATATAAACTATTATATTTTGAAATTTATTTGATTTAACCATTCAAAAATGTTTTTTTTAGTTTCATTTTTTTAACACATAATGAAATTAAAAATATAATTGTCTGTTGAATATATCAAAAAAACCTTATATAAAACTGATATATTAACTATGATATTTTTAAATTTATTTGATTTAACCATCCAAAAATGTTTTTTTTTTGTTTCAATTTTTTAACACATAATAAATTTTTTAAATATAATTGCTAGTTAAATATATCAAAGAAACATTATATAAAACTGAATTTTATATTAACTATTATAATAAAATTTTTAAATATAATTGCTAGTTAAATATGATTTAACCATTTGGAATTAAAAAAAAAAGGCCCGATATATGAAAATTTTGACAAAATGAAAAAGAAACCAATTTTTCAATTCCCTCCTCATCTCATCGCACAGATTGGTTCTGAAACAAAAACCTAGCCTTACACCGGCGATTCCCCACCCCTGTTCCTGCACACTTCCGCCGACCCACCGTTCCAGACCTCCGGTTGTTGCTGTTGCTGTCGCTGTCGCTCACCACCACCGACCTCCTCATACCGCCACCGTCCCTGCCTCCGGCTGTCATTATCGCACACCACCGCCGACGCTCCGTCGCACCACAATTGTCGCTGCACCATACTACCACCGTTGCTGCCCCACACCACCATCAACGACACCCCAGGTATGTATGTATGTCGATTTCAGTTTGCTCACATTTCACAAATTTTTCCCCTAGAGAATCAATTTCAGTTTCTGTGATTTCAATTGTGCTTTCCATACTTGTAACCTGTCGATTTCTGTGATTTCGGTTTCTTCTCCCCCTTATCAATATATTAAACGTCTTGTGATTGTCAACCTTTTGGCCATGATTTGAACCATTTTGAACCCCCACAATATATTAGATTTCTCAAGACTCGCTTGTTGCTTAGAATCATCCAGTAAAGTAGGAGGAGGAGTTCCATCAAACACCTGTTTGGTCTCCATGTTTATGCTTGGATCAGAAATCGGCCTTACTAGTTACTACTGGTGGTGAGATGGAGAATTCCATTTAATGGCTTATCGAGCTTGTACCAGAACTTCATCAATGGCTCATCAATTATGCATTCCGGAGGAGATGCATCTCCGAAATAACACATTACACCGTTTGCACGAATGGAGAACTCTTTTGGAATGAATTCGTTCATTGCAGGTAGATGTAATGCAACATCTATTTCTGGAGGATTCTTCCATGATTCCAACATGGATGGAGGAATACTTTCCTCTTTATACTGTGATCCAAACCATGGTTCACTTTGGACATCTGAAACAACAAATGAAACATGTTTCAAAAGTCTGTTACAGCAACCTACTTCCAAAGTCATAGTTTCTTGAGATCCTTTTTTTACCTTGTATGTCAAACCTTTGACAATTCTACCCCCAAATTTATTATGATTAGGAGTTGCAGGAGACATACGGGTGGTAGCATTGGATTTGAGGAGCACCGTCTTAAATTGGTAAGTAATCATAATTATAGATTTTAGTGATACATTTTTCTTTCAACACTAATTACATCAATTATGTTGTGTCGTTTATATAGAAACAGTTGACGGGTGAAGACCCCTCATTCATTGATCTTTATTATAAGACACATCTTACCGCCGAATCAAAGAAAATATATTTTGGGGGAGATAAAGAGGCGCCAGTGGATTTTGTGAATGAGACATCTAGGGTGGCGATCATAAGTTGTCTTTATCTTTTTATATATTTACTAATATTAGTTTTTACTTTTTAGTACAATAACAAAAGCTTTCTTTTGGTATATTATAGGAATCATATAACAAAGCCCTATCTAAAAAATATGGTGATGATCCGACTCAACATAATGTGAATGATCCTGAATTGTGGACCCAAACATAATTGCTTAGGAAAGGCGGGAAACAAAAAGGTCCTATCTATGGGGCAGGATACTCGGATCTTCACTTTTTGATGACGGGTGCATATTCTTATGAGTCAACTTCAGCTTCTGCTGACTTTGCAAAGTCACAACAGGAGGTACTATTATTTACATAATATATTATAGAGAAAAAAAATCAAGTAAAGAGGTACCTAATATGGCTGAAAAAAATATGTTCATATTGGTAAGGTACATTGTTGTTACGGGTGAAAATTGAAATATGTTGCCATTATTAATATTAGGTAAAGTGCATTGTTATTATGGTTGAACATGATACTATGTTGCTATTATTAAATTAGGTAAAACATAATGCTATAATGGGTGAAAAGTATAGTATGTTGCTATTATTGATATTTGGTAAAGTAAATTGTTGTTATTGATAATAATTTAAGTACATTGATCTTATGGATTGTAAATGTAAAAATACAATGGTATAATGGATAAAAATATATTGTATGTTATTATTATGCATATTAAAAGTTATTATTATGGATATTAAAAACAATGTACATTGTTATTATGAATAGTGTGTTTTATTATTGAATTAAAAGTAAAGTACATTGCTATCATGGTTTAAAGTTGAATTACATTTACTAACTGCATGTGTTTGTCTTGCTATATTTAGGTAAATGAGTTGCGACAACAAATGTCAAACATGCAACAAGCCATGGATGAAAAGCAAAGTGAAATGAATTTGCAAATGCAACAAATGCGAAATGAAATGGAATGGCAAGTGCAACGACAATTGGCGGCCTTTATGAAACAAATCAATCCGTCCGGTAATCCACCAAGTAGTTCTTAGTTTTTGTTTTAGAACACTAAATTAATGTTATGTTATTGACTAGTTCTTAGCTTTTGTAATGGTATTGTAATGGTATTTTGAGTATTTGAATGTATGAATGGTATGTTAGTGACTATTTTAATGCTAATGAATGTAATGGTATTTGACTATTATTTTAATTATTTATTTGGTTTTTTTAGCAGAAAATTTGGATATTTTTTAAATTATAAATTTAATATAGCAATAGATTTTTGACTGAATTGTAGGAAATAAATATTCTGTAGGAATTATAAATTTTATATAGCAATAAAAATTGGTAAAAAATTCATAGAAAATTTGTAGGAAATAAATATTCAGTAGGTATTCTGTGGGAAATAAAATTCAATAAAATCTGTAGGTATTCCGTAGGAAAAGATGTTGGTAGGTAATCTGTAGGTAAAGTAGTTGGTAGGTATTCTGTAGGAAAATCAGTTGGTAGTTATTCCGTAGGAAAAAGTGTTGGTAGGTAATCTGTAGGTAAAGTAGTTGGTAGGTATTCTGTAGGAAAATCATTTCGTAGGTATTCCGTAGGAAAATAATTCGTATGTATTTTGTAGGAGTTTCGTAGCTAAATAACCCGGTAATCTATAAGTACTCTGTAGTTAACGTGTTCCGTAGGTATTCCGTAGTTAAATTTGTAACAGAATATTCCGTAGGAAATGCGTAGGAACGTTTGTAGCTAATTTGTAGGAAAAAATTACCCACGAGGGTTTTTCCTACAACCCGTTTTTTGTAGGAAATCTGTAGGTAACGCCTTGTTCGTACGGATTTCCTACAAATTCTGCTGTAGGTAATTACTTAGTTTTCTAGTAGTGTATTTTAAGTTTTTAAGATCTTATTTCCATACATCATATCAAAATTTATCATTGAGTGATAAAACATAAAGGAATAGGGGACCATACATGCTTAGTTGATGGTCTCTTTCATGCGAAACCCCTACATGTGAATTTATGTTTTTTTAGCTCAATCATTGTGATCGTTCAAAAGTGGACAATAAAATTTTACCAACTTTAATTCATCAAGTAAAAAGTAATTTTTGTCCCCTCAAATTTGTAACCGATCTGCTCTAACTTGTGGTTGTGACCATTTTGCCCCTATGAGTCTTCCTTTGATAAACTAGCATGTTTGGAGGCTTAACAAAAACTACCAACCAGGGATAGAACATAAGTAGTAGGGAGGTGAGTGGATGTAAGTGGACCAAGGTACACATGGACTGTTTATGTAATTCTGTTACACATGAACTGTTTATCTAATTAGGTAACATGTTATAAGTGATATTAGATGCATATGAAGCTACATACAAAGTCACACATACATCCATACACATACTCATATTCACTGCAACTACGTTATAGTCATTAGGATAGAAAATGAATTAATACATTTATACAGGTGGAACAAATTCCCTTGTGGATAGAACATATTTGTATTTTTTTGCATGCTAATAAATAAGTTACATGAATCCTATTTGGTGTCATCCTGTAAGACTGAATATATATATATATATATATATATATATATATATATATATATATATATATATATATATATATATATATAATTATAATTTAGAAGACAATATGGTTATGGTAGTGGCACATATGGTTGGTGGTGGTGTGTGGTAGTTGGTGGTTTTAAAGTTTGAGTTTGATTTCTCTAAATATGTGAAACTGAGAATAGACTATATTAAGTTGTGTATTTTATATAAATTTTATGTTAAAATATAAATGGATGCATGCATGAAAGAATAGACTATGAATTAGTGAATTGATTTTTTATTAAACTGTGAATATTTTATTTTAAATTGTGAATATGTCTTTATAAATGATACAATTCTTAAAGAGATCTACAATTTAGATGAGAAAAAGTTAAGTTTGTCACAACATAATACTATTTCTTTGATTAAATTTTGTATATTTGGCCACAAAAATGAAAAACTATATGTTAAAATGTATTGTCAGAGAAATGGGAGCTATAATGTTTTCTCTATTAAATTGTGAATACGACCAGAAAAATGTCATTAAATTTGCTGTTAGTCTCGCAACGGTTTGGCAGCGGTAAGTTTTGTTGTAGGTAAGTTTTATTGTAATCTGGTGCACCGCATCCAATTTAATAAGGTATAGCTTTATATATATATATATATATATATATATATATATATATATATATATATATATATATATAAAAGAATAAACATATAAGAATAAATCTAGAATGAAAATTAAATGGATAATTTAGATTTTTTTTAATATTATCATTTTTTCATTTTTTTATCCAAAAAAATACCTTTTTTTTATATATTCCTGAATTTTAGGTGTAATATTTGTGTAGAATATATAATATATTCTAAAAATTGTAGTAGATTATTAAAATATTTTAATAATTCTTGTAGAATATTTGATAATAATTCTATTTGAATATTATAGTGTAATATATATAGTAGAATATTAAAGTATTCTAATGAATCTAAATTTTTTTATAATATAATAAAGAACGTAATTTTTATTTTTATTTTTATTTTTTAATAAAAAAATTGACGAAAATAATATTAAAAATGAAAGTTGAAATTTTAGTTTACTTTGCATTTTAGAATATTTTTTTTATCTAAAAAATAAGTGGATATGATTGCATCCCATATCTTAAAAAATCTGTGTCTCAATTTAACTAAACATATATCAAATCAACTAATATAGCTTGAAAACCGTTGTAGCTTGAGTTACAACAATGGCGGTCTCATGTTAATCATTTAAGCATTTCTATAAACCATATTAAAAGGTAAGAAGGAATATAAACTAACCAAATGCCAATAAACAAATATGGAACATAGACATGCTGATTAGAATCAAGGTATTATAACTCACTCACCCGTTTTTGTTGTTGTGGGTCGTCCACACAACGTCCACCAGCATCCTTGACCACTGAAGTTGTTTTCATAGCTGTCGAGGAACTTGCCTATGACACAAACAAATAGTCGTCAATGAAGTAGTTTCTAGTCATTATATTTGATATTTTGTATCCAAAATTTAAAAAACAACCATTACATCTTAAATTAAATACCTCCTTTATTATTGACTTGGTAATAGCAAGCAATGAATGATTGTCTAGAAATCGATCAGAACCGTTGTGGGTGTGAACACATTTCTTCATATAATAGCAATCGAGGCAAAGATCAAACGAACTTTCAATTTGATTTTCCAAACACCCGACACATGTGAAATACGAAGATGTAATAAACTTTTCACAACTATCACAAAACGGTCTTTCGCTCATAATTATATAAAAGGCTGTCATCATTTCATAAAAATCAAGAGTTCCATTCTTATCGACATCTAATAGGTTGAAGATGGAAAATTTTGTTGATTTGCCACCCCCTTCGTCATTCATGAACTCCAGAAACTCTTTTTTGTCTATCTTGCCATTGCCATCATCGTCCATCGCGCAGAAGAAGCCTATAAACAACTTTTGAAGATCGACCGGGCTTGCATGGTAATAGGCCTTGGCCATCCTTGACACTTCTTCCATTTTTTAATGCCCTATTGCTTCTCGTCAAGGGCATGATGCTGATATTTAAAGCCATTGGGAATTGGGTATTAATTCTTTAGAAGGCAAGTTGCCTGGAAGTTACGTGAGAGTTGCTAAGACTTTTGGTGAAATAAGTACATAAGTTATTAACATATTTAGCTATATACTTTAACACACACACACACACAAAAAAAAAGTTAATTTAACCTATATAAATGAACTTTTTAGGAATATATACACAAAAGTCATAATATTTTTATCGGTTTGACAAGAAAGTCCTCAACTTTATTTTTTTGATAGTAAAGTTCTAACTACTGACAATTTTTTACATGTTTACCATTTTTTTCTGGTTAGCCGATAATTACGACTTGACTGTAAGAAAAAAATGGACTTTCTTGTCAAATCGTGGATTAGGACTTTACTGTCAAAAAAATAAAGTTTAAAATTTGTTGTCAAATCGTTAAAATATTGGGACTTTAATGTATTTTCATAGCCCAAGAGGCAAGAACTTTTAATTGTGATTTTCGTCGCAACATTACTGTTTTTTTTTAACATCATTATCTTTACCCTGATACAATCACGATCAGGGGAAGGGGAAACAAATGCAGAGCGAGAGAGAATGATAAAACTTGTAAAACTTTCTTCTTTGTTCACTGCGAAATCTTAAACTAAAAAGAATGGACAAATTGTATAAACACAAACAACACACGCCTAGTCAAAATGGTGTGAACGTGGAGAAGGGGTAAGAAGGGCAGTTTAATTTTTTTTTTTGGTTTCGTATTTCTCCGGTTTTTGGATTGTAAAAGGCCAGCACAACTATGGTTTTTCCTTTCTTTCTTGATTAACTCTATTTTTTTAGGTGTCGGTTTGTTGAGATTGAAAAAAACTATATAACAAGAAACAAACTTTAACGATTTCAATAAGATCTAGCTAATCATATCAAGTTTCAATAATTCTTATTCTTAAAAACTATCATACTATTACATTTCTAACAAAAAAAGGGATATACACACCAAAATCATTATATTTTCAATGATTCGCCAAGAAAGTCCTAAACTTTATTTTTTTCACAGTAAAGCCCCAATTCATGATTTGACAAGAAAGTCTTAAACTTTATTTTTTTTTACAGTAAAGCCCTAATTACCAGTTACCGAAAAAAAAAGGTAAATGTTTCAAAAATTACCGGTAGTTTGGACTTTACTATGAAAAAAATAAAATTTAAGACTTTATTGTCAAATTGATGAAAATATTAGGACATTAATGTATATATCCCAACTTTTTAAATAGATTAATCATTTTTTCCAGTTTTTAAAAATTAATTATTTTCTCACGAATGTCTCATTCCAAACTATTTTTCATATTTCGGAGTTCTTTTTTATTCAATTTTTTTTTGCAAAGAAATGTTTTATTTCGTTTTGTTCTTCAAATTTCGGAGTTATTTTTTTGGTTTTTTCCAAATTTTTTATTGAAAGAAATATCTACACTTATGGCAGAAATGTCACTTTTGAATTGTTTTTGTTAAACAATAAAATGTATGATTTTATGTATTAATATCATATATAGTTACTGTGTTTGTTTAACCTTTTGTTACATTTATGTAAAAATGGTTTTTTTCTTAAAATTCCGGAATTGTTCTTGAAATTTTTTTTTCCGAAATCTGAAATTTTTGTTTACAATCCAGAATGTCAGTCCGAATTTTTTATTTATTATTATTTTTTTTTGCCATGAAGCGTGTTTTTTCTTGATCTAGAATGTCCATTTCGGACCACATGATTATTTTTGCTTAAAACAATGTTTTTGAGTTATTTTTTTTATAAACACATTAAATTATGGTTAAATTAGAAGTATCCGCATCTCTTTTCTAATCCATGATTTGTATTCTATATTCGAATTTCGGGACGAAATTCCCTCTAACGGGGGGATGATGTGACAACCCGAAACTTTTATCCTATACAATCGATCTTTATAGCAATATTAAACTCGATTTTATCATCTTTTAACTCCGTTTAAGAGCTAGTTTAAGTGTTTTAAGCTTGAGTACAGTTGGGAATGAGATTAGGAATGAGTCAACATGTCGTTTAGAAGCAAAATCGGGTCATACACCCTCATGAGAGGTGTGTACGGCCGTACACACGGGTGTGCGACCGCACACCCATCCCCCAGCCGCACACTCGTCCCTTATATATATAAGGAGACCCCCTTCACTCATTCCTTTCCTTTGGCTGCACTCTACTACTTTCTTTCTCTAAGAACTTCACCCAAGAACACTCTAAAGGCCTCAAAAACGCGAACCACTTCATCTTTCAGCTTGTTATCTTGGTAAGACACCTGAATCTAAGCCTAAAACTCATTGTGTTCTTCGTGTTCTTCATCCTTTGAAGGTGTACGGCCGCACACCTTCATAAGGTGGCCGCACACACCTTAAAGCTCTCCAAAGTGAAGAGTTTGGCCTTCATTCACTAGTTGGACATGGTATTAGCACAAGAACACCTCAAAAACACCTCAAAATCGACATTTCGGACACGAATGAGGAGTGTGCGGCCGTACACTCCTGTGTACGGCCACACACACCCTCTGTACGGCCGCACACTCCTGTGTGCAACCGCACACGCAGCCTGGCCGCACACGCGCTCTTTTGGCCGTACACCTCCCTTATTTGATCATATAGGGTCCCGACAAGCATTTCCAAGTCTTTAGGGTGATTTCCCGTCATGTTTAGCCATGAAACACCCTAATTCTAACACACATATGTGTTATCATATGTTAATAGGATCCACTCGTGTACGAAAATCGGTTGACACTCAACACTCGTAACCAATTGTGCTTTCGGATCCTACGATAAACTGTGAGTTCATACCCCTATACTTTTCCGAGTTTTTCATGTTTTCAGGGGGGGAATACAAGCAAAAGTACAAGGAAACTTGTGCTCAAATATATTATTTTGTTTAAAATAATTTCATGTTCAGTATGCTTTCAAACACAGAAAACCGTTTTACCACTCGATTTAGAAATCAACTCGTAGAAACAGTTTTCAAATCTAAAGCAAGGAACTTGTGAACCTTATCATAAAATATGTATTATTTCATAAAGGATTCACGCAAATTATAAACAGGATTTTCAACATTGTTATTTGTAAGTTCGTTAGGTTAAGTTTGAGACATGTCCTCGGTAACACTCCCCCGGATTCGTGAGTGGAGGACTACGACTTATAACCAGAATCTCTTGGAGGGAGAGCGTGACTATTTTGTATAGATCTATATGGGACTGACTATCCCACACCTAGCTACACCGGAACCATTTGGTTCAGGGGTGACAAAGTCATAAAAGATACTGGCCCATTTACGCGTCTTATCTAGTCTCAGTACGGTTATGACACTCACAACTTAGGTAACGAGAATTTACTTTTCCAATATACTCCTCTGGGTGTAACCAGAGCTTCGAAAATACGGCTAATGTACTCCTCTGGGTGTAACCAGAGCTTCGAAAATATGGCTAATGTACTCCTCTGGGTGTAACCAGAGCTTCGAAAAGAAAACTGTTGTCCGAGTATGGTAGATACTCGCGTATGGATAATCAACTATCAACATTTAGGAAAATATAGGATTTTCTTGAGATAACTCAACCTTTCATAAACAGATGGTTTATCATATAACTAATGAGAAATCAAACCTCTTTCATAAGAAAATATGGGATTTTCTTGGGAAACAACTTTTCAAAGAATCAAGGAAACATTTCTTTCACCAGAAGAAGCTTGAAGAGAGAAAATATAGGTATGTATTCTTTGATTTTTGTTTTGTTTTCTACAAACGTGTTACTTTAGAAATATGGGTTGATGGTCTTCAATTTCGCCACCGGAGTAGTAAACTTTGAAGAAGGCCATCTGGGTTCTCCTTCCTCCATCTCTGATTACATCCATGGAGTATGAAGCTTGATGTGGTTCTGGAGTATCAAGAGGTGCTGTTTTGAGGTCTATGGCAGCGAAACCGCAGCTGCCGACGGGGGTGGCTGATGGAGGTAATAGTGGCAGTATCCGGTCAGGTTAGTGATGATTTCTTACAACTAAACAACTTTGAGGTAACGACCAAACATTAATAAAATTGTCAAATTGTTATGTCATTCAATTTATTTTTGTTATAGTTCACACATGTTTATACTGTAGGTTAGGGTTGGATTCTATATCAACAATATAACTCAATTCGAACCATAAACCTGAGAACATAGTAATTGAATGAAGAAACACATTAAGGAATGGGGTCGATAGGTCTAGAGCAAAATAGGAAGTATAAAATTGAAGGTATGTATGAGGCGGTGGACGATTCTGAAGAAGCTTGAAGAGAGAAACTTGACATGGTGGTGGACCGGTGGTGGTGACCGACGGCGTATAGGGTGACGATGGTCTCAGCGGTACGGTTTGTCGCGACTCTCACCAGCTCCCCTCCAACACCGTTACAACATTGAGCCCAAATGTGATGGAGGCGGTGATAGGAAAAACGAATAGATGAGATAAGACGGTGGAGAAAGCGGTCTTATGTTGTAGAATCAGCTGGGTCGGCGATTGAATATGATTGGAGAAGAAGAGCGGTGAGATAAAGGATAGACGGTGGAGGGTCAAACTAACCGGGAGGGTAACCTGATCAAAAGTACCTGACCTAACCCTGGTCAGGTACTGTTTCTGACGATTGTCCAAGTTTAATATGTATATATAATTATCAATTGATTATTAATCTGCATATTGTAACAATTTAAATTTAAAACTAAAATAGCTTGTACTATCCCTTTTAACAAACAAACCAAATCAATTTTTCTTAATAAAATAGTGACCAAACGCCATGTGCAAACAAACGCCTCCTAGCCTATCTTCTACGTCACCTACCGCCATGTCATCAAGGTTTTTTTCATTTCAGATTCATTGTTGACCGCCGCTGGTCTCAAATCTAGTAAATAAATCAACGACGGAACGACACAACTGCCGTCAACTGTCACCGCTGCTACCTTGTTGTTCTAGTGAAACACAGCGAAGCACGTAATAAATTAAAGTTTCAAGGACCATCCAAATTATAAAAAAAAAAATTAAAGATTACCCGTAAGAAACGTTCATGTAATTTACGCTTAATTGATGACGCAAAATAAAATGATAATAAATAAAATTGTACATTGATTTTGGAATTACAACAAATAAATTAAAAGAACACAATTATTATTATATAGGGATAATGACTTAAAAGGGTAATATATATTATTTGATTTGTACGGTCACTGAGTTTATTTTTTGTCCATATTTATCCCTTCAACTTGTTAAACTGTACACATTCAGTCCTTATGACCGGTTATTTCAGGTTAGCCGGTAAAAATGTCTTAATAGAGTAATATATTTCTCATTTTGTACACATTTAGTCCTTAATATTTTTGTACACATTTAGTCATTAATTTTTTTTTATTGCAAAAATAATTTATTTTTGTTTTTGTACTCATTCAATACTTATAAATGTTTTCTTTAAGTTTTTCTCACAACATCTTACGTGGAACAATCATTAACGAGGTGTTTTAGGCTTTTGATGCTTATGTCCATCGTAATCTCGATTATTTGGTTGCTTAGGTCATGTGTTTTGAACGTCATAACTTGTTCATACTATCTCGGATTTTAACGATCTTTATATCTATGCATTTGTATTTTAGTCTACTACAACTTTCGTTTAGATTACTCCCGTTAAAAAGTAATATATTTTTTACTTACGATCTTTATATCCATACGTTTTTTATGAATGTATGTATGAATGTTTTTTATGAAATCGTAAGTAAAAACATATTATATTTTAACGGGAGTAATCTTAACGAAAGGTATCGCAGACTTAAAAAACGAACACGTAGATATAAAGATCGTTAAAATCAGATATTGTATGAAGAAGTTACGACGTCCGGAATACAAAACCTAAGTCAAACCACAAGACCTATGCAACCAAGCAGTCGAGGCCGCGATGAACATAAGCATCAACAGCCCCAAACACCTCATCAATGATAGTCCCACGTTAGATGTCGTAAGAAAAACCCTAAATAAATCATTCATAAGTGCTGAATTGGTACAAAAACAAAAAGAGGCTTATTTTGAAACAAAAAAAATATTAAGGACTAAATGTGTACAGAATTATTAAGGACTAAATGTGTACAAAATGAGAAATATATTATCCTAATAAGTCATTTTTCTCGGTTAACCTGGAGTAACCGGTCATAAATACTAGATGTATACAGTTTAACAAGTTGAAAGGATAAATGTGGACGAAAAAAAAAACTCAGTGACCAAATGTGTATAAATCGAAAAATATATTACTCTTTTAAGTCATTATCCTTTATTATATACAATAAAAAGAAACTTTTTATAAATAGCAAAGTTATGTATTTTTATAACCTAGTCACAAAAGTTTTTTACTTCACAATTTAGGCACAAAACTTTATTATGTTGGTATATTTGGTTCCTAAACTTTCATAATTGGCAATTTTAATCACTTACTTTATAGAACGGCACTTTCCACCATTTTATTTTGTAGAATGACACTTTCCGCCCTCTTACTTTGTAGTATGGCACTTTCCACCCTTTATACTTTGTAAATTGTCACTTTTGCCCTTTCAAATTTGAACAATGACAATTTCTACCTCTTTAACTTTCATATATTGCCATATTTTTAGGTTTTGCCCATAGACTTTCGTGGTTGGCAAGTTGGGCCCATGGAAAACCGTACACATAAAACGATAAAATTATGAATTGTATTATTTTTCTTTTGTGTGACTAGAACATACAAAACAAAACCTCGCATGCGTTTCCAACGAAGCGTGGAAGATAGAATTTCAAGTTAAAAATATAAAATGACTTAATTTGAATTGGTAAAATGAAGAACTAAATTGTAAAAGGATTAGTTTTGTAATTATAATAAATTACAAGGAGAAAAATTAAAACTTTAAAACAATTTAATTTGAATGAAACTGAAAAAATGATGTGGTGGTTATTATAAATAAAATCGCCATTGATTTTGGAATTACAATAAATAAATTAAAAGAACAACATTAATTAACATATATAATAAAAGAGCAAATTACACGAATGGTCCCTATGGTTTAGGGTAATTTATATGTTTGGTCCCTAACTTATTTTTTTAACTCGGAAGGTCCCTATTGTTTGTTTTGTTACGCGTTTGGTCCCTATCTTACCTAAAAAGACTATTTTGCCCTTAGTTTTTTAATTTATTTAAATAAACACACTTCCAACCCCACCCCCGTCACCGTACATTACCTAACCCATCATTTTTTCCTATTTAAATAGTAGTCTTTTTAGGTAAGATATGGATCAAACGTATAACAAAAACAAACGGTAGGGACCAAACGCGTAACAAAAACAAACAATAAGGACCTTCCGAGTTAAAAAAATCAGTTAGGGACCAAATACGCAAATTACCCCAAACCATACGGACCATTCATGTAATTTACTCCTAATAAAAAGCAACTCTTGATGAATAGCAAAGTTATGTATTTTCATAAATTACTCACAAAAGTTTTTTACTTCATAATTTGGCCACAAAACTTTATTATGTTGATAGATTTGGCTCCTATACTTTCATACATTGACAATTTCAATTACTTACTTTATAGAACCATACTTTCAACCATCTTACTTCGTAGAATGACACTTTCCACGCTATTAATTTGTAGAATGGCACTTTCCACCTCTTTTACTTTGTAAAATGTCACTTTTATCTTCTCAAATTTGAATAATGACAATTTCTACCTCTTTAACTTTCATTTATTGCCTTGTTTGCATGTTTTATCCCTAGACTTTCGTATGTTGACAAGTTTGGACCCCGAAAAACCGTACACGCAAAACGTTAAAATGATGAATAATATTACTTTCTTTTGTGCAACTAGAACATACTAAACAAAACCTTGCACACGTTTCCCGCAAAGCAAGGAAGATAGAATTTCAAGTTAAAAATATAAAACAACTTAATTTCAATTGGTAAAATGAAAAACTAAATTGTAAAAAGATTAGTCTTATAATTATAATAAATCAAAAGGAGAAAAATAAAAAATGTAAAAGAATTAATGAAATTGAAATAGTGATGTGATCATTATTATGGTCAATGCCGGTCATATAAGGTTTTTAAGGTTTTAAAATAGTTTTTTTGGTCGCAATAAAATCTCCCAATATTCATGGACACCACTCATAATAAAAATCATTTTAGAGATTATACGACGAAATTGTATGGACATTCTTTGTTTTTATATTTGGACACATTTTGTTTGGGAAAAAAATCTATGTAAAGATAAAGTTGATAACATTTGTTATGTTTCCATTTTCCAATATACAATAAAAAACTCTTTTTATGGATAGTAAAGTTGTATTTTCATAATTATGTCACATAAGTTTTTTACTTTACAATTTGGCAGAAAAATTATTATGTTGATAAATTGTGTCCCTAAACTTTCATATATTGGCAATTTCAATCACTTACTTTATAGAACATAACTTTTCACCTTTTTACTTTGTAGAATGGCACTTTCCACTATTTTTACTTTGTAAAATGTCACTTTTACCCTCTCAAATTTGAACAATGACAATTTCCACCTCTTCAACTTTCATATACCACCATATTTGCAGGTTTTGTCCCTAGACTTTCGTATGTTGGCAAGTTTAGCCCTCGGAAAACCGTACGCACAAAACGATAAAATGATGAATAGAAATATTTTTCTTTGTGTGACTAGAAGATAGTAAATAAAACCTCGCATGTGTCTCCGTCAAGCGCGGAAGATAGAATTTCAATTTAAAAATATAATACAACTTAATTTCAATTGGTAAAATGATAAACTAAATTGTAAAGGATTAGTTTTGTAATTATAATAAATTAAAAGGAGAAAATTTTAAAATGTAAAAGAATTCAAGTTGAATGAAACTCAAAAAGTTATGTGATCGTTATTATGGTCAATGTCGGTCATATCAAGGTTTTAATGGTCTTTATATCATTTTTTGGTGCCAATAAAATCTTCGAATGTTCATGGACACCATTCATAATAAGAGTCTTTTTAGAGATTATACCAGAAAATTATGTGGACACACTTTGTTTATAAATTTGGACACATTTGTTTGAGAAAAAAAAATCTATGAAGAGAACAGTTTATAGCATTTGTCATGTTTCCATTTTCCAATATATAAAAAAGTAACTCTTTATGCGTAGTAAAGTTATGTATTTTTATAATTTAGTCTTAAAAAATTTTGACACCTCAAATTGTCCACAAAATTTTATTATGTTGGTAGACTTGGTACCTAGACTTTCATACGTTAGCAATTTCAGTCGGTTACTTTATAGAATGACACTTTCCACCCACTTTATAGAATGACACTTTTCATCCATTTTACTTTATAAAATGTCACTTTTACCCTCTTAAATTTAAACAATGACCATTTCCACCTCTTTAACTTTCATATATTGTCATGTTTGCAGGATTATCTCTAGACTTTCGTATGTTGGCAAGATTGCCTCCCGGAAAACCATACACACAAAACAATAAAATGATGAATAGTATCAATTTTCTTTTGTTTGAAAATAAGATACTAAACAAAACCTCGTATGCGTTTCCCGCAAAGCGTGGAAGATAGAATTTCAAGTTAAAAATATAAAACAACTTAATTGAATTGGTAAAATGAAAAATTAAATTTTAAAGGACTAATTTTGTAATTATAATAAATTAAAAGGATAAAAATGTAAAATGTAAAAGAATTCGATTCAAATGAAACTGAAAAAGTGACGTTATTATGGTCAATGCCGGTCATATAAAGGTTTTTAAATGGATTTTTTTGGTGCCAATAAAATCTCCTAATGTCGATAGATACCACTCATAATAGGGAAGTGATTCGTACACAACAATTTTTTGTCATACACAACAATTTATGCATTAAAAAGTTGTACAATACAACACTTTAAAGCACAAATTGTTGTGTACGGAGAAAAAATGTTGTGTACGAATCAGTTCCCCTCATAATAAGAATCTTTTTTGAGATTATACGAGGAAATTGTATGGAAACTCATGTTTATATATTTGGACACATTTTGTTTTTCGGAAGAAAATCTATGAAGAGATAAGGCTGGAGGGAGTGGTGCCACACTCCCTCATGAAACCGCAGTGCCACGTAGGCGCCACGTCACCATTTACCACAAAAGTGTGGTTTCATACCACATACAAGGAGTGGTGCCACACTTTGGTTTTTTTTTTTTTTAATAAATAATTGGGATTTATAAGTCAAGGATGGATTGTATCATTTCTGAAACTAATTATGTAGACAGAAGTTAAGCATGAGTTTTTTCTGTTCGTAGACCAAACTCCAGGGACCTACTATGCCAAATTCAGAAAATAGGATGTCTTCTTTCTCGTAGCTCCTGCTGCCTGATTTCCTCCATTGTTAACAGACCCAAACTCGAATTGTTGAAAGTAATTCAATTCCTAGCCTCAAGTAGCTTCCCTTTCGAATCTTAAAAACCTTATATATATACTTAGTTAAAAAAAAAGTTTGAAAAACGAGCATTTGGAACGGCAGCCAATCACAAACCATCACCAAGTGCTCCCTTCCATTGCCGCACTGCGGCCTTAGCCACACCTTAACCGCACCGGAGGGGTGGTGTTCAGCTGCCACGGTGGCAAAACTGCAGTCTGGAACCGCACCACTCCCTCTGGTCTAACAGTTGATAGCGTTTGTTTTGTTTCCATTTCCAATAAATAATAATAATAAAAAAATCTTTACGGATAGTAAAGTTATGTATTTTCATAATTTAGTCACAAAAGCTTTTTTACTTCACAATTTGGCCATAAAAGTTTGTTATGATGGTAGTGTTGGATATTGAAATGTTTGAATTATGAATTTTTTATTTTGACCTAGTAGTTTCAGGGTTTTTCTAAATTTTAAGCCCTAGGGTTATAAATAGTTTAAGTCGTTTTTTATTTTAGAGTGAGCCTCATTTTTACTCTAGAAATTCGTTTTTTACTATAGAGAGAAAACTGAGAGTTCATCTTTTTTAAGTGAGATTTCTCCATTGTAATCAGATTTGATGAGCATATGAATGCAAAAATATTTCAATGATTCTTAGTTTATTTAGGATTGATTCATCTACGTTCTTAATTTCCTCATGGTCATCTCATATTGTGTCAATCTGAGTTCGTACTGGATATTAAAATGTTTGACAGATGAGCTTTTTATTTTGACCTAGGAGTTTTAGGGTTTTCTAGATGTTAAACCCCAGGACTATTAATAGTTTAGGTCATTTTTTTAGTGTGAGCCTCATTTTAACTCTAGAATTTCAGTTTTTACTATATAGAGAGAGAAAACTGAGAGTTCATCTTTTCCATGTGAGGTTCCTCCATTGTAATAAGATCTGATGATCATATGAATGCAGAAATATTTCACTATTCCTTGTTTATTTGAGGTTGATTCATCCACTGTTCTTAATTTCCGCATTGTCATATCATATTGTATGAATCTGAGTTCTTACAATTAGTATCAGAGCTATTGTTATATACTGAAATGTTTGATAGACAAATTTTTTATTTTGACCTAGTAGTTTTAGGGTTTTTCCAAATTTTAAACAGTAAGACTGTAAATAGTTGAGATCATTTTTTATTTTAGAATGAGCCTCATTTTTACTCTAAATTTTCGGTTTTTACTATAGAGAGAGAAAACTTGGAGTTCATATTTTTCATTTGAGATTTATCCATTGTAGTCAGATGTGATGATGATATGAATGCAAAAATAATTTACTGATTCTTAGTTTATTTGGCATTGATTCATCTATGTTCTTAATTTCCACATTGTCATCTCATATTGTGTGAATCTCGGTTCCTACAATAGGTACCAGAGAGCTTGATCTTGAAGAATCATATGTTCTTTAAAGTTTTACAGATCAGAGATGACATATTTTCGTATTTGAGTCTTTCTCACGAATCTAGTGTAAGTTTTCTAGTTATTCTATGATCTATACTCAAAAATTGATACCTCTTACATCAGATATGAGAGATTTATGAAGAAACATTCCATATCCGAAAGGTTTTTGAAAGAGTTTTCTAGATCTGAGGGGTTTTTGCAGAAACCTTTCTAGATTTTCTCATTCATCAGATCTAAACTCGTTCTCTTTGAAATCCATTTTTTACTGAAGATTTTTTTTAGATCTAAGTTTTGTCATGATTTCTATATGTAGTTATCCACATTTTTGTCAAATAAACATTCATATCTTTTTCATGAGATATGGTATCCTGAAAGATGTCCTCGTATCTCTCCACGTATCGCCTATAATGCTCTAGATATATACGGTGCAATGTTGGTAGAATGGATTAATTATGATACAAAGGTATCATATGATAAAATACATTGAGTTATAATCCTATACATACTGATCAGTTTTTGATGTCTAATTTAACGGAAATCAAAGATATAGAAGAAAAAGAAAAATAAAAGATGTGATTATTGATCTAGTTATAAATGAAGTTCCCCAAATAAAAATGATTCAGAAATCCCCAGAAATAGAGAAAAATAAAGATGTTGTTGATGATACTTGTTCTATGAATGTTGCTGATGATCTTATACCTAAAAAGAAAGAAGATATTGTTAAGGTTCTTCATATTGGTGATGCAACAAGAGAATGCCTCTTGATATTTCATCAGGATCAAGCAGTTCTTTTGATGGGATGAAGACATACAGAAAACCGGTGATTAATGAAGACAAAGTGTACCAAAATCGAAAATCATGGGTATCTGGAGATATAAGAACCAATTTTGAAAGACTCATAGATCTTCATTGAACGAGAATTCATATTTTAAGCCAAGATACAAGAAGTTCAAAAAAAAAGGTAAACCCAAGCAAATGTGGGTTCCAAAGAAAAAAAAATCCTCATAACCTGAACCAAAGCTAAACAAAGATGTTAAGTTAGAGCATTTGAATCATCCAAGAAATTTTACTGAAAGAAGTCATTTGAAGAAGAGATTCCAACCAATTCCTTTATGGTTGAATGATATGATGCAAGTTCTTAGCTCTTTTTCCAGAAGTCCAAAGACTCCAATGATTTAGATTGTATTTCAAGATGATATTGTTTGGAGTAATCACAACTATGGTGGTTATTGTTTATCCGATAAGAAGAAAAAGTTTTCAAAAGATTAGAAGTTCTTCAGAAGCAACTTTCCAACTTTTAAGCAATGTTAATTAGGTTCCTAAAAGCTATTATTAAATTCTAAAGAATTATCAGAGATAATGTAACATCCCGACTCCTAGGTATGAAATTTTAAGGATTTTTGCACATTGCATAAGACCTACTCGACGAGTTGGAGGCCCTAACTCGTCGAGTAGAAACTAATAAAGTTGCATTGACTATGGGACCTACTCGACGAGTTGGTGGACCCTAACTCGACGAGTAGAGGCTGTGCATGAAAACCCTACTTTTAGGGTTTGCACCCTATTTAAAGGACCTTAAGTCCCCTCACCAACCTCCCTTACCTCATTATCGTCCATAGAAACCCTAGTTCGAGCTTTATACCTTCTTGAGTGTGTGTGAGAGCTTTGGAGAGTAATTTGGTTTGGTTGTGAAGGAACTTGGAGCTTGAAGAGGTTGGAGTAAAGGGAGAAGCAGTAGATCCGACATCTACTCTGTCTTGGCAATCATATTTAGGTATAAAGTCCTTACCTTGACCTCTTGTTTCTTAGATCTCCTCCCATGAAAGTTTAGTGTATTTTAACCCAGTTTGAATCCACTTTTGGAAGATGAGTTTGATTTGAAGTTGTAACTTCAATCTGGACACCTCTAGGCCCCTTGGGTCTAAAGACTCTAGCTTTATCAAGCTTTGGCCATCCTCTATGTCCTAAACCACCATATTAAGCTTCACATGAGTGTTTTAACCCCTTGGATTCCATGCATGGATGTAAAGTTAGCGACTTTACGTGGTATCTTAACCCTAGGGGACTAAATATGTAGTTTAGGGACTTGGATTCGACTGGAAAGGACTGATTATGAAAAGGCTGAAGGGACTCTACGAGTTGCATAGCCAACTCGACGAGTTGAGTCGGGTTTTTCCCGCTTTCTGGATTCTGAGTGGACTCGTCGAGTTGATGAGATGACTCGACGAGTTAGTTAGGGTTTTTCCCGATTTTCTGAGTTCTGAAGGAACTCGACGAGTTACTAGCTACACTCAAGTCGGGTTAACATGGACTATTGACCTTGACTGATGACTTTGACTTTGACCAGGGTTGACCAAGTTTGACTTCTGAGGGTATTTTGGTCATTTGGGTCTTGATGGAATTCGTCCTATGGTGGTTATAGGTGTTTGAGTTTGGAGCCATGATTCGATTGCTTGATCTTTTCAGTTCAATTCGACATTGTGAGGTGAGTTTTCCTCACTATACTAACAGGGTCGAAGGGACCAATGCGGGCCCTTTTGGATTGTATACTGGTTATAGGATGATGCTATGTTAGTGATCTATTAGATCTGTATCCTAGTCATAGGATAATGCTATGTTGGTAACCTGTTAGATCTGTATCCTGGTTATAGGATGATGCTATGTTTAGTGATTTGTTATATCAGTATCCTGGTATATTGGATGATGCTATGATTAGTGATCTATAGATCTGTATGACTGTCTGTACATGCTAGCTAACGTATGATATTTATGTGTTGGTTGTGTGATTTTGGGTGGGTTGAAGTGGTCCTGCTATGTGCTCTAGGCCAACAGACCCAGGACGGCCTGGATAGACTGAAGGCCCATCAGGGCATACCAGTCAGGCTGAAGGCCTGGAGAACGGTCCAGATAGGCTGAAGGCCCGGTAGGGCGGACCAGACATGCTGAAGGTTCTGAGAGTGGGCTAGATAAACTGAAGGCTCGATGAGGGCTGTCCAGTCACACTGAAGACTCTATATGCATGTTGTTTGTTATGATATTGTTCAGTTTTATATAGCGTTGGTATTTTGGGGGAACTCACTAAGCTTCAGGCTTACAGTTTGGTTTATCGTTTCAGGTACTTTGGATGATCACGAGAAGGCGAAGGCTTGATCGTACACCTCCTCACATTTTATGATTTTGATTTATGGGATACTCTGATATGATACTATTTTGAAAACATTTTGTAATAAGTAATGGTTTTTGGATGCTTGAAAAAGTTTTAAATTTTTATGAATTTTATGGATGTTACAAGTTGGTATCAGAGCCTTAGTTTGAGTGAATTGGAGGAACACTCGTGTGAATCCAGTCTCAAACTAAGAAAAAGATTTTCAAAATAGTTTTCAAATGGTTTTCAAAATACTAAAGGAGGATGTGATGTGTACGATCAGCCGGAGCCAGTAAGTAGACCCCAAAATACCATACGGTTATTTGATATTGTGATATGTTAGAACAACATGCTAGTGATAGGCTAGGGATCTTCAGGAATTGCATGATAGAGTTGCCTGATTATATGATGCCTGATAGCCTAGGGTTTTCTTATATGAAATTGACATCATTATTGTAGTTGCTTAGGGTATGCATCACGGTCGTACATAACTAAGATCTTATAGCCTGAGAATGTTTGGTTTGGCCTTATTTCCTGTTCTCGTTTGATGAAGGGATTAGGGTAGATCGGATATTCAGATGTCTATAGGGTCCAGTGTTATGTATGACTAGCATACACTAATGCTACAGGGTTAGTGGAAGTTTCATGGATGAGTTGTGCGGGGTCAGTCGGCCAGTTGTGAGATGTTTAGCCTTCCTCTAGGAGTGAGGAATGAGCACTCGCCTATGCTTATGTATATTGTTAGGGCGTTGTGATGATCCTTGAGACAAATATAGGTAGGTATGGAAGGCATTATGGGCCCGTACTACTGAAAGCACAGGACCCATACGCATAGCAAAGAAGTCACAACCCCTAGGGATTTATTGGGAGTTGGTTCCCCGTTATTATATGGAATGTCTGATATCTTCCTGGTATATTTCCAGTATGGTGGTTACGAGGCGATTTGTGACCGGATCAAGGTCGGGATCAGGAGATGGCAGTCAGGGTGGACCAGCAGAGCCCGAGACCATTGGTCAGATGAGATCAGATGAGTTGGATGTCAGGATTAGGGAGATCCTGCATGATGAGGTTGCTATACTGTTTCGGGCTCAGTTTCCGGAGATGTTTGGGTTTATTAAGACCGTTATGGTCGAGTACTTTGATTAGCACTATGCAGCCATTGCTGAGACAGCTGCCGCTGTAGCTTCTGCAGCTGTAGCAGCTGCAGGTAGTAGGGTCAGTCAGGCTTTTCAGTACCGGGACTTCGATAACATGAAGCCCCTGACTTTCGATGGGATTCAGGACCCAATCATAGCCATGAGGTGGCTATCTGACATCGAGGGATTCTTTTTCACATGTTCATGTCCTACTGACCAGAAGGTCAGGTGTGCTATGAACATGCTGAGGTTCATAGCAAAGGACTGGTGGAGATTGATGACGGGGTCGTATTCTGATGAGCAAAGAGCTGCGGTTACTTGAGATCAATTCAGGAAGATGTTCCGCTGCCGCTACATTCTGTGGGTTGAGCGAGAGCGGCTGGCACAGGAGTTTTCGGATTTGAGGCAGGGACTGGAGTCGGTGATGAAGATCACCCGTATGTTTAATGAGAGGGAGATGTTTTTCCTTGAGTTTGCTTCCGAGTAGGCTCAGATGACACGTTATCAGAGCATGCTCAAGGCCGACATCAGACAGTTTGTTGCTACCCAGCGTTGTGATATATTGATGGAGTTACAGGAGGCCGCTAGGCGGTGTGAGCTTGAGATTGAGTTGTAGTTGAGAGAGCAGAGGCAATCCTCGACGCAGTCACAACCTGCGCCGAAGCAGTCCAAGACCGCCGATTCTAGGTCTGGAGGCCAACGCGGCCACACTTGTGGGAAGTGCGGGAAGGGTCATTCTGGAGTTTGTCGATCTTGTGGTATGTGCCGCAAGTGCGGCAAGGAGGGGCACTTTGTGAGGGATTGCCACTAGTTAGCTCCGTTTCAGGATATGAAGATTTGTTACAACTGCAATCAGGTTGGTCACGTGAAGACCAACTGTCCATTGCTTGTTGCTAGGCCGACGCAGGCTCCAACGCCAACTACACTGAGGATTACTGACGGGAGTCAGAGTAGAGCAGAGCCCCCGAGGTCTCAGGGACGCACCTTTCAGCTCACAGCCGAGGAGGCCAGGGCAAGTAGATCTAGAGATTTTGCTTCATTTCCAGCTTATTCAAGGTAAAAAGCTTCAACCTTGACCATTTATCTCTTGGATCTCTAGTTAGGGCTAGTTTTCATCATTTCCAAGCTTTAGTAGAACCATTTTCAGGACTTTGTGGTTCAAAAGGGGTGAAATTCAGATTTGGAACCATTGAGGGTTCCCATGGCTTCCCATGGCATAAAGGTGCCAACTTTATGGCCATGAGATCCCCATGCACTTTGTAGACTTCATTTTTGGGTATTTTGAGCTTAAAGACCCATGCATGGACGTAAAGTTCGTGACTTTACGTGTAATATGGACCCTAGGAGATTAGATCTACGTTCTGGATGCATTAGGGCCGACTGAAATCGACTGAATAGTTTTGGACATAAAGGGACTCCACGAGTCGCTAATACGGCTCGACGAGTCGGGTCACATTTTCCCCCCAAACCCCTTCTGATAACGAGTAATGTGTTAAGTTGGAAGAAGACTCAGCCATTGGGTTCGTTATGGACCTGAAGATCAACGTACTCGACGAGTCCAAGGATGAACTCGGTGAGTAATAAGCAACAAGGGTGTCCTGGAGAGGAAGATAAAGGTCCTTCGCAACAAGGAGATACCTTTTGTCAAGGTACAGTGGCAGCATCAGAAGGGATCCGAGTGGACTTGGGAACCGGAGTCCAAGATGCGGGAGCATTATCCGGAGTTGTTCACCAGAGCATACTTCGAGGACGAAGTCTAGTTCAAGTGAGGGAGAATTGTAACATCCCGACTCCCACGTATGAAATTTTAAGGATTTTTGCACATCGCATAAGACCTACTCGACGAGTTGGAGGCCCCAACTCATCGAGTAGAAACTAATAAAGCCGCATGGACTATGGGACCTACTCGACCCTAATTTGTGCATGAAAACCCTAATTTTTAGAGTTTGCACCCTATTTAAAGGACCTTAAGCCCCCTCACCAGCCTCCCTTACCTCATTATTGTCCAGAGAAACCCTAGTTCGAGCATTATGTTGGATTAGGTGTCTAAGCCCATAACTATAATTGGTATGTACTTGATTTGATTATGAGCATGGTCCTTTTGGGTTGCCTTCACTCATGCAACTTGATAGGATGACTAGTGGAGAGAGAGAGAGAGAGAGTAGGATTTATTATATGAATAATAAATTGATACTCAGAATGATTTTATTAATATATTGTTTGGAAAGCATATTATAATTAGTGATTAATCAGAAATTAATTTAATATTAGTTTTGGGATTAAAGGAACTAATTAATAATTGAGGGGTTGTTTTGCAAATCATTGATAGTTGCAAAACTGGGCTGTTGGACTCCTTTGTTATAGAATGGACGAAATCCTATTGGAAAGCCCAATAGATTTCATCCAAGGGCTTCTATAAGGAGTGTCTATGGGCTGCTTGGTGCCTAAGCAAGGTATTAGGGTTTCCACCTGAAAACCCTAGCAGCCACAGCTATTTAAGGACCCCTATACATGGTGAATTCGGCCCAATTCTTATGAAACCATGGGGTAGCTGATTTTCACCTCTCTCCTAAGTCATTTTATGCATTGGGTGTTTGTGACTCCATTAGAGGTGCAACACTTGAGACATTAGGCTTTCAGAAGTCAAGATCAAGCAAGAATTGTTGTTGTTATTACAATATAAGAAGTGAGGTAATCTTCTAACCCTAATATATATGTGAATTTCGAAATTGTATATGCTAGATCTAGGTTTATTGCTTTGGAATTTGTATTTGCATGTTCAATAGAGAAAAACTTAGTTCCAAAGCAATTAGGGTTGCATGTGCACATATGAATGTTGTTATGCTCAAAACCCATTAGTGGTATCAGAACCTATGATGTTTTTCAATTGAATTGGTGCAAGAGTGGACTGCCAATAGAACAATAAGGTCGAAACCTTACTGTCTGGAGCATGAACTCGACGAGTTCCATAGATGACTCAACAATTTGTTTGAACTCGACGAGTTCACTTGCCAACTCGGCGAGTTGACTCGTTAGTTTTTAGATTTTTCGATTTTTTTACCAGATTTTGATCAGGATAATTGCCATAATTCATTTTTAAAGCCTAAATTCAGATTTTCTGAAAGATATCATCATATCCTTATAAAAATTAAAGATTTGGTTAAATTTGGACAATATAAGATTATTTTGATTCGTAAATTTAACCTAGTAATTTTAAATAGTTTCAAATTGCACCATTTTGCTTTTATAGTTTAAATTTGAAATTAAAAGTTTTGATTTTAGAAATTTAAATAGTTAAACCCTTTCATTTTGAATAGTTTAAGACACACCCTCATGGATTTTATTAATAAGATTAATTAAGTGTTTAATTAAAAGAGAATTAATATATCCATAATATGGTTTAAACTTAATTATATTAAAAGTTTAATTTATTAAAGGATTAAACTACTTAGTATTTTAAAAGTTTAAAATACACCCTTATACTATATAATATTATAAGTTTAATTATATATATATATATATATATATATATATATATATATATATATATATATATATATATATATATATATATATATATATATAAGGTCAGTCTTACTGTTAGTAGGCCCCATTCACGAAGCTGGTCTATAAGGGTTGTTTAAGGAAGCGGCCTATAAAATGACTGTAACGCCCCGATTCTCAGGTATTAAGTCTACGTCTTTAATTTCCATAGTTCAAGGTCTACTCGACGAGTTGGATGCCCTGACTCGTCGAGTGGAAGCGGGTTGGGCCACGTGTTTGAGTGACCTACTCACCGAGTCCAAGATATGATTCGACGAGTAGGAGCTGGAGGATGAAACCCTAATTTCCGGGGTTTTGCACCCTATTTAAAGGATCATTAGCCTCCTTTGGCCTTCGTACAGTCCCTTGAGAGCAAAGCAAACCCTAATACGTGTGTGTGTGCTCAATTTGTGTGTTTTAAGCTTTGGAAGAAGATTCTTGGTGAGAAGAACTGGGAGAACAAGTGTCTAGAAGCAAGGAACATGTGGGGATCAGAAATCTACCTCAGTTAGCATCTATTGAAGGTATCAAGTCATTATCTTGACGTCATTTCCTTCTAGATCTCATTTGGGTGAAGTTTGGGGCTTTTCTAGCATATTAGGAAGCATTTCTTGTGCATGAGCTAAGATCTGAAGTTGCAACTTCAGATATGAACTCTCCTGGGTCTCTAAGTCCATAAAGCTTCCAGATTTTGCAAGTGTAATACTCTCCTTAGGTGTAAAACTCCATTACAAGCTTGGATTTGGCATTAAGAGTCATTAGAGCTTTGCATGCACGTAAAGTTTGCAACTTTACGTGATAAACATGCCTTGGACAACTGGATCTGCAATATGGAACCTTAAAATGGCTTAAAAAGCATCTGCATGGATGGAGGACTGAAGGGACTCGACGAGTTGCATGGTCAACTCGGCGAGTCCAATGAAGATTGTCGTGCAAGGACTTCTGCATGGACTCGACGAGTCAGTGGGGTGACTTGGCGAGTCAACTAGGGTTTTCCCGACATTGGATACGCATGAAATCGGGGAGTTGCAAAGAAACTCGACGAGTCAGTGGGGGGATTTCACAACTACTCGAGTTCTGGAAGGACTCGACGAGTCGATGACTGCACTCGACGAGTCGGGTCAACATGGACTGTTGACCTTGACCATTGACTTTGACTTTGATCAAGGGTTGACTATTTGACTTCTAGGGAATTTTGGGAATTTATGAACATGGTTCTATGGGAATATAGGTGGTGGAGTTTGTGGCGGTGATCCGAGAGTTTGAGCTTATCTTTCGAGTCGACAGTTGCGAGGTGAGTTATCCTCGCTATACTAAGGGGTCTAAGGCACCAATGTCGGCCCATTGGATATGATATCCTAGTAGTTGGTACTATGTTGAGTATGAGTTAGTGTTGCATGCTAGTTGCTATGCCAGTTAGGTAGATCTGTAGGACTACCTATGTTGTTATATGATTAGCTGTATGCGCAGTGGTTGTGTTATATGTTGATATGTTATGTGGGATGGGTTGAGGTGATACTGCTCCGTGCGGTAACAAACAAACCCTGGAGAATTCCAGATACGAGCTAATGGAGACTCGTACTGTGGTCTCGAGAGCATTCCAGTTACGAGTTGAGGGAGACTCGTACTGTGGGCTCGATGGCAAGCCATATTTGAGTTGTGGGCCTGTAAGGCAATACAGACTCACACAGTGGGCCCAGGGGGTAATCCAGTATGTAAAGCTATGGACCCAGTACATGTTGTTATTTGTATATGTGTTATGTGTAGTGTATCGGTATTTTGGGGGAACTCACTAAGCTTTCGGGCTTACAGTTTCAGTTTATTGTTTCAGGTACATCAGGGGATCGCGACAAGGCAAAGGCGTGATCGTACAGCTCCTCGTGTTTTGTTATTGTTTCTGGGAAAACTCTGATATAGACTATTTTGAAAACAAATTTGTAATAACTATTCGTTTTAAATGTTTTGAAAAGTTTTAAATTGGCTTGAATTTTATGGGTGTTACAAGTTGGTATCAGAGCCTTGGTTTGAGTGAATTGGAGGAACATTCGTGTGAATCCAGTCTCAAATCAAGGAAAGATTTTCAAAATGATTTCTAAAATGGTTTTCAAAATAAGTAAAGGAGGATGCAGGGTGTACGATCATCCGGAGCCAGTAAGCAGACCCCAAAATACCCTACAGTTATTTGATTATGTGATATGTTAGAACATCATGCTAGTGCTAGGCTAGGGATCTTCAGGAATTGCATGATAGAATTGCCTGATTACATGATGCCTGCTAGCCTAGGGTTTCCTTTATATGAGATTGACATCATTACTGTAGTTGCTTAGTGTATGCATCACGGTTATACATAATTAAAATCTTATAGCCTGAGAATGTTTGATTTGGCCTTATGTTCTGTTCTTGTTTGATTGGGAGCTTAGGGTCGGATTGGATATTCGAAAGTCTATGGGGGTCCAATGTTATGTATGGTTAGCATACACTAGTGCTGCAGGGTTGGTGGAAGTCTTATGGATGGGTAGGTAGTGAGAGGCCGGGAGGCCAGTTATGAGATGGTTAGCCTTCCTCTAAGGGAAAGGATTGAGCACTTGTCAGATTATGTATACAGTTAGGGCGTTGTGATGATACTTGAGACAAATATGGGTAGGTGTGGAAGGTAGTATGGGCCCGTACTACTGAAAGCACAGGACCCATACGCGTAGCAAGGAAGTCACAACCCCTAGGGTTTTGTTGGATGTTGGTCACCTGTTATTATGCGGATTATCTGATATTTTCTTGGTATGTTTTCAGAATGGTGGTTACGAGACACGTTGTGACTGGATCCGGATCAGGAGACGGAGGCCCGGAGGGGCCAGTAGCACCTGAGACTGTGGTACAGATGTGTACAAAGGAGCTAGATGCTAGGATTCGAGAGATCCTGCATGATGAGGTTGCTGCTATGTTCTGGGCACAAATACCGGAGATGTTTGGGTCTATTAAGACCGTGATGGTCGAGTATTTCGACGAGCATTACGCAGCCCTTGCAGAGACGGCTGCCGCTGTAGCTGCATCGGATGTAACAGCGGCAGGAGGAGGAGGAGCCAGTCGGGGCTTCCAGTACCAGGACTTCGATAACACAAAGCCCCAGACATTTAATGGTACTCAGGATCCGATTAGAGCCATGAGGTGGTTATCTGACGTGGAGGGTTGTTTCTTCACGTGTTCATGTCCTACTGACCAGAAGGTCAGATGTGCCCTGAACATGCTGAGGCTCGGGGCCAAGGATTGGTGGTGATTGACGACGGGGCCGTACACTGATGAGCAGAGAGTTGCTGTCACTTGGGAGCAGTTCAAGGATATGTTCCGCGCCCGATACATTCCACGGGTCGAGCGGGAACGTTTGGCTCAGGAGTTTTTGAGTTTGAGATAGGATGGGGAGTCGGTGACGTAGATCACCCGTATGTTCACTGAGAGGGCAATGTTTTGCCCGGAGTTTGCTTCTGAGCACGCCCAGATGACACGTTATCTGAGCATGCTCAAGACTGACATTCGTCTATTGCCACACAACGATGTGATACTCTACTGGATTTAAAGGAGGCCGCTAGGCGGCATGAGTTGGAGATTGAGCTGCAGTTGAGGGAGCAGCGGCAGGCCCCGACACAGTCACAGCCGGCGCCGAAGCGGTCTAAGACAACTGATTCTAGGACCGCGGGTCAGCAGAGCCGCACTTGTGGAAAGTGTGGCAAGGGTCATTCTAGGGTTTGTCGAGCTAGTAGTGGGTGCCACAGGTGTGGCAAGGAGGGGCATTATGCGAAGGATTGTCGCCAGGCCACCCCGGTTCCGGGTATGAGGTTATATTATCACTGTGATCAGGTTGGCCACGTAAAGGCCAACTCTCCGTTGCTTGCTGCTAAGCCGACAAAGGCTCCTGCGCTGGCTACATTGAGCATCACGGATGGGAGACCAGTTAGGGCAGAGCCTCTGAAGGCTCAGGGTCATGCCTTCCAGCTTACAGCCGAGGAGGCCAGGGCAGCACCGGATGTGGTTGCTGGTATGTTTCTATCCTTTACCTCATTTATTATATATGTTATATGCTTATCTGTTGTACCTGTGATTAGGTACGTTTTTAGTGAACTCCTTGCCTGCATTGATTTTATTTGACCTAGGGGCGAGTCGGTCTTTCGTATCTCAGACATTTAGTAGGGAGTTCAGTATGCCAGTAGGCGAGTTAGAGTGTCCGTTGCGTGTCTCCATTGCCAACGAACACGGGGTTTCTACTTCTTCGGTATACCAAGGATGTGAGTTAGAGATCTTCGGGGTGTCCTTCCCGATAGACTTGATTCTGATTCCCATGGGGATGTATGCGTGATTGTGGGGATGGACTGGCTTAGTCGATTTGGCACCATGATAGATTGCGAGGGACAACGGGTGGTAGTTCGAACCCCAAGTGGGGGAGAAATGGTTATATATGGTGAGGGCACCAGAGTGGGATCAGGGTTTTGTTCAGCTTCCAGGGCTCGGTAGTATATTCAGCACGGGTGTGCGGGTGACCTAGCGTATGTGGTGGATACGCGGGCCAGGGATCAGACTCCAGTTTTAGAGGTTCCAGTGGTTAGAGAGTTTGCTGACGTGTTCCCGGAGGAGTTACCAGGGATACCTCTGTAGAGGCAGGTCGAGTTCCGGATCAACCGGGTGTCGGGTGTGGCTCCTATCGCCAAGGCGCCGTACCGACTGGCGCCACCCGAGATGCAGGAGCTGTCATCGTAGCTGCAGAAACTGCTGGGCAAGCAGTTCATTCGACCTAGCAGTTCTCCATGGGGAGCACCGATCCTCTTCGTCAGGAAGAAGGACGGTTCACACCGGATGTACATTGATTATAGGGAGTTGAACAAGTTAACGGTGAAGAACTGTTATCCACTCCCGAGGATAGACGATGTTTTTGATCAGTTACAGGGTGCATCTTGGTTTTCGAAGATAGATTTGAGGTCGGGATTTCATCAGGTCCGGGTCAGAGAGGATGACGTGGATAAGACCGCGTTTCAGACTCGTTATGGACATTACGAGTTCGTGGTGATGCCGTTTGGGCTCACCAACGCGTCAAAAGTATTCATGGACCTGATGAATCAAGTTTGCAGACCGATGCTTGATCGCTCGGTCATAGTGTTTGTTGATGATATCTTGGTGTATTCCAAGACCCGAGAGCAGCACGAGGAGCACCTCAGGGAGTTATTGGGAGTTCTGAGACGAGAACGACTGTATGCCAAGTTCTCGAAGTGTAAGTTTTGGTTACGAGAGGTCCAGTTCCTCGGACATCTCGTTAACCAGGGGGGATTTTGGTCGACCCGGCCAAAATCGAGGTAGTCATGTAGTGGGAGCTGCCGAGGTCTCCTTCAGACATCAGGAGTTTTTTGGGATTAGCAGGGTACTACCGGAGATTTATACGGGATTTCTCCAAGATTGTAGTACCCCTCACTCGTATGACGAGGAAGGGGGTGGATTTCTGGTGGGGCCCTGAGCAGCAGAGGGCGTTTGAGGCCCTCCGACAGCGGCTGTGCGAGGCTCCAGTATTGACTCTTCCAGAGGGAGCCGACAATTTTGTGGTGTTCTGTGATGCCTCCATCACAGGACTGGGGGCGGTCCTCATGCAAAGAGGGCGGGTGATAGCCTACGCATCGCGGAAGCTGAAGCCGCATGAGACGAGATACCCTACACATGACTTGGATTTGGGAGCGGTGGTATTCGCTCTCAAGAGTTGGAGACATTACCTCTATGGGGTCCGCTGTACCATATACACAGATCTCAAGAGCCTGAGACACATCATGGATCAGCCGAACCTGAACATGAGGCATCGCATGTGGATGGATGTAGTCAAGGACTATGATTGCGAGATCCTTTACCACCCCGGTAAAGCGAATGTGGTATCGGACGCGTTGAGCCGCAAGTCAGCTGGGTCTTCCACCCCAACGATATGTATGAGGATAGCGGTGGATTCTCCGCTTGTGAGTTTGATCAGATATGCTCAGGTTGAGGGCATGCGACCAGAGAACTGGATGTTGGAGAGGATCAGGGGCGAGAACACCCGGTTTGTGCAGGATAGATGGGGATTGTTGACCCGATGTGGTCGGGTATGGGTCCCGATGTCTGGTGGGGTCAGACAGACAGTGATGGAGGAGGCTCACAAGTCTCACTTCTCAATTCACCCGGGGGCCACCAAGATGTACCGAGACTTGAGTTTGAGTTATTAGTGGCCGTGTATGAAGCGAGAAATCGCTTGGTATGTCGGGAGGTGCTTGACCTGTAGGATGGTCAAGGCCGAGCATCAGAGGCCGCACGGTATGCTGCATCCCCTGGAGATTGCCATGTGGAAATGGGAACATATCACGATGGACTTCATTACCAAGAGTGCCCATTTCTTGGCTATATGGGAGAGTTCATAGGCCGAGAAGTTGGCCGATGTGTATGTCCGCGAGATCGTCGCTCGCCATGAGGTTCCGGTCTCCATTGTTTCCGACTGAGATGTTAGATTTACCTCCCATTTCTGGTAGAAGTTCCACGAGGAACTAGGCACGCGGCTGCATTTCAGCACAACATATCATTCGTAGAACGATGGTCAGAGCGAGCGGACCATACAGACCCTCAAGGACATGTTGAGGGCGTGTGTTATTGATTTCGGTGGGAGCTGGGATTCCCACCTACCCCTTGCAAAGTTTGCCTACAACAACAACTATCATTCCAGCATTGGCGGCCCACCTTTCGAGCTGTTGTATGGGCGGAGATGTCGCACCCCGGTTTGGGGCTGAGGTCGGACATAGGGTGATGGGACGGACGGAGGTAGTCTTGCAGACTACCGAGAAGATTGTCACAACCCAAAACCGGAACGACGGAAACGTTCTGGGGTGGAGGAAGTCATGTACAGTATCACAACAATGCATAATAGTAAAGACAAGCAACAACATCCATTGCATTAATATAATAATTGTAATACAAGCGTGTTCTGTATAGTTTGTAAGACACTAAAAGTATAATCAAAATAAAAGATGAGTCTTGTATGTGCTCCATCTTCTCAAAAGCTTCATCTGTACCTGCCTACTGATGACCTGAGAATACAAGTTATTTTGAAAGAGTTTATCAGCATAAAGCTGGTGGGTTCATAAGTATTTAGTGTCGTTGCTTGTATAAAAATGTTTGTAACAATGTAGTGTAGTAACTGATTTCAAATGTTTGTAAATAGTATGCTCCCTAGAAAACCCTATATTTCCTAGTAAAAGTAGTCTTCTACCAAGACCCGATTGTTTGTATGTTTGTTCTTTCGTAAATGAAAGGGTTTTCCCCCAGTAAAAACTATTAGTATGCAAATATAGTTTTAGACTTCACCCTTGTAAGGTGATTACAAAATAAGTGTAATAGGGGAAATTAATATTTTTCCTCAGCAGTGACACTGCTGGTCATAAAGCGATAAAATACAGACTCCAGGTAGTACTAAATGTACAACACACCTCGGGGAATCTAAAGTAATGAAAATGTAGACTCCAGGTGGTATTAAATGAACAATACGCCTCGGAGAGTCTATTTTGCCTTTTATTCTAAATTGGTTAATTAAAGGTTTGAATGTGAACTCGTATATAACCATGCTGATCGACGGCTGAATATCGGATGACCCTCCAGGTCATATATAGTGAGGTAGCATTCTGTCACCCCTTGGCCTTTCGGCTGGGACTGTAGCTAGCAGTCAGGATGTGGGAGTGTCTGTCCCGTATAGATCTATACACACAATGCCCGCTCTCCCTCCAGGAGACTCTGGTTACAAAGTGATACCACGATGAGGTGTCGTATCGAGAAGTATTATGTCACATTCTGTTGTAGTATTCAATGTTTGTATAGAGTATAGTATGTTCTCTTGTATAGTGTATAGTATGTTCTCTTGTATAGTGTATAGTATGTTCTCTTGTATAGTGTATAGCATGTATTGTTACTCAATGTAGTACTTATGTAGTGACTCATAAATGTACTGACTCTTGTATGGGTCGATGTAATAGTAGTAGTGAGTAGTCATCCCTTAACTATACCTATTATAGTTAAATAGTAAGGTTGTTTGGATGCCTTTGTTACGCAAAGGTACTGTACGGAAGTGAAAGCTTTTATATCCAATATATATATATATATATATATATATATATATATATATATATATATATATATATATATATGATATATAACTAAGAAGTCAACGACATTCGGACAAATAACAGGATACCCTAAGTCCACAACCAAACAAGGAACAGGAAATAAGGTGAGCTATCAGTCATAAGTCCTTCAAGTCTTACTTATATAAATATATGAGTGTAGATATGAGTTTGAAAATAATGAAAGTTTAAAAGAGTTTGAAAGCAGTTTTAACATTTAAAGAGTTTAATAAAAGGTTTGAAACACTTGAAAATCCATAAGTTTGATAGCAATTTGGAAGCAATAGAAAATCTTTCTGTTTGTTCTAGTTATTAATCACATGTGATTAATGTAATAACTAGAAATGTTCAACTTGTATTCCCCCCCATAAAAGCATTTAAAATCATTTCAAAGGTTAATTAAGGGGGCATGAACTCACCTGTAGTGAGTAACTCGAATGGAAGATAGATATAGGATTGTTGGGTGTCAAATGGAGTCTTGAGCACAAACGGATCCTATTTAACATATAATTACATATATGTGAATACATTAGTATACATAACCACTAATGGTGATAGGGACATGTCTTAAGGACATAAAAACACTTAGAATTAAGTGTTACCAACTCATATGGTTGCACATAAGAGGCGTACGACCCTATATTGGAGTGTAAGGCCACAAAAGCATGGATTTTGTGTGTGTGCGGCCAGAGTGTGCGTCCAAGCCTGTGTGCGGCCGTACAATCACTATGGAGTGTGTCAAAAACATGTTTCCAAGCCTTAGGGATGTTCTCGTGAAGGTGTTTTGACCATTGCTTAGCCGGATTGGGAGTTTGTTGCCATTTTGGACCCTTAAAGGGGTGTGTGTGGTTGCACATGGCGTGTGCGGGCAGGTGTGTGCGGCCAGGCTTGTGTGCGGCCGCACATTCCCATACAAATGTGTCCAAATCGATTTTCCAAGGCTTTGTGATGGTCCTAAGAAGGTGTTTTGGCCGATGCTATGCTTAGATGAGTGTTTAAGTCCATTTTAGGACCAAAAGATGTGTGTGCGGTCACACATGATGTGTGTGCGGCCGTACACACATGAATATCATCTAGAATGATGATTTCATGGATCAAACTCGAGGAAACGGCTTTCTAATGTGTTGTAGTAATGATCTAAGGATGTTTACTTACTTGTATTGTCGATTGGAGAAGAAAACTTGAAGAACTCTTGAGAGAAAATGTTCCAGCTTTGAAGGAGTGTGAAAAGGGGTGTAAGGTTGACTTAGGGTCCTTTATATAGGCTGGAGTGTGAGGCTAGGGGGGTGTGCGGTCGGCTGTGTGCGGCTGGCTGGCCGCACACTCGGATGTGCGGCCGCACACACCTTGCATGGTGTGTTTGGCCCGATTTTGTGATGCTACATACATTCTGACCCTCCCTAAGACTCATATCTTGATTATATTAAGCCTAAAGCACTTATATAGACCCAAAACTTTAATACAAAATAGCAAAACGAGGCTAACTTTGATAAAAATGAAGGATGTATAAGTTAGAAATTTCGGGTTGTCACAAAGATTCAGTAGATTAGGCAGTGATTGCAGACCGCTCAGAGTCGGCAGAAGAGTTACGCTGACAGACGCCGATCTGAGTTAGAGTTCCAGGTTGGGGACATGGTACTCCTGAAGGTCTTGCCCTGGAAGGGTGTGATCCGCTTCAGGAAGAGGGGGAAATTGGGTCCCCGGTATATTGGGCCATTCAGGATTAATGCCAGGGTTGGCAAGGTGGTTTACAGGCTAGAGCTACCAGAGGAGCTCAGATCCACAGCACTTTTCACATTTTTCAATTGCGAAAGTGCATTATGGATTAGGAGGCGGTGGTATCATTGGATGACATTCAGGTCGATGAGCGCCTGAATTATGTGGAGAGGCCCGTGGCCATTCTGGAGAGGAAGGTGAAGGTTCTACAGAACAAGGAGATACTGTCACACCCCGCTAAAGCGGAAACACGAGGCATGGCAGTATAAAGGGTTTCATAGCAAAAGTTAAAAGACAACACCAACCATAGTATTAAAAATCATTACAATTTTACAATGGGTTTGAACAACTTTTAAAAGAAATTACAATGTAAATTGAAATACAACACATGCGAATGCTCCTAAAAGTGAAGTGTCTCTAAGTGCCACTTACTCGATGATTCCTGAAAAAGCATGTAAAACAAGCGTCAACTATAAAAATAGTTGGTGAGTACTCACAGATAAACAAAATAATATTGGTTCCATGAATTGAAATCAAAGTTTTGATAAAAGTTTCCAATAATAAAAGTATATTGTTAAAATGAGTAAATAAGTTTGTAAAAACAAAGTTCTTTGTCATCATGAGAGATAAAGTATGTTGCCCAATTAAGATGCAACATTCATATTCTCATGGAAGATAAAGTTCGTTACTCAAACGAGTAAACAAGTTTCATTGCTAAAATGAGCAATCAATTTCGTTGCTACAAGGAGCAAACAATTTCATTGCTAAAACATGTATATAAGTTTTCAGTAATAAAAGTTCGTTGTTGTAATGAGAAACAAAGTTCATTGCTATAATTAATAACAAGTTTATTGCTATAACGAGAAACGAGTTTGTATGTGTATGAGCAAACAATGAGTCTCAACCAAACCTATGACTGAAGCCCTATCAAGATCTATGCTTATCGTTCCATAGATGAATATGGTATCATGCACTCCAGCAATAGGGCGAGTGAGGAGTTGTCAATTCCTAATAGCGCTATCCATAATGACCATTGGCTCAAAGAGTTAATGGTTAGAGATAAGGGAAGGGCCTTAGTACGATAAGTTCTCATGTTCCGTGTTGCATAGACATACATAGAGAGACATAGCAATAAAATAGCAATCATGTTTGATACAAATCAATTTAAATACAACATTCAAATAATAGTTTTTCGGGACATGCTTTTCCACCCCAAAACATAAAAACTGAAAATAGTGGAGTGCGTGAATACTCACAATGCATTGAGATGATGCAAATGGTGCCTTGAACTACGTTCCACGAGTACCACTACCGATTCCTACAATAATGGTATTCGCTAGTGAGTCTCTAATCGAAATCTAATACTAGTATACTTACTACTACAATAGAATTATGCCAATAATGTGTCAAAATTTAATATTGATAAGTTACAAACATTTTTCTGTGGAAATTAAGTTTCAAAGAATCAATTGTTATATAACAATTTAAGTGGAAAATTTCGATTATTGAAATGTTAATATTTAACATTTTAGAGGTGTTCCAATGATTAAATATTCAAAACGAAATCAATTTAGTTCTAAACTTTCCCAAACTTTGTATTTCATTTTTAATTGAAGTCAAAGACCTTAAGGTAAATTTTCTTGAATTTTTGATTTGTCTAACTATTTTTCACCATTTAATTCCTTGAATAATCATAAAATCATGGAAAAATAGTAAATTATCATGAAAAATTCTTATAATTTTTGTGTAACTGTTTTACAGTGTACATAATCTGGGAAAATTATTAATATGTGTTTTCAAAAAGTTTAACACAATTTTTATGATTTTTGTACATTTAAGTGTATTAAATCTTGGGAAAATAGAAGAAAAATAGCATATAGAAGATAAAAATCATCAAAATTTTTATTTATCATCCTAACATATTATAAGAGCTTCTGGTAAATGTTTATTAATTTTTGATGAGTAAAACTATTTTTCCTGTTTTTAACCTATTATAAACACAAAAATCATGGAAAAATAGATATACATTTTGAAAAATTCCCAAAATATTTTTCTGAGTTTTAAATACAGGGTACAAACTGCGAAAAATAAGAAATAATATTTTCACATTCCCTAAAGTGGTTTTATGATTTATTAGAGCTAAATAAAAAGAAAATTAAAAACAATACTAAACAGTAACAAAAGTCATTGAAACTTCATGGGGAATGTTTATTAACTTAAAGGATCATCCAAGAATTTTTCCAGAACTTATTTACTAGCGTAAGTATTTTATATGATTTAACACTCTATTTTCTTATTATTTTCATATAAAAATAAAGAAAATATATATTGAGCTGAAAATTTCCAAAATGCATCTTCATACAATTTAATAACAATGAAAAATTGTTTTCTTATTTTTGATGTTGAAAACCATGCCTAAAGGCTCAATAAATTATAGAGAAAACTTGGTTTTTGTGATTTATGTAAAGATTATTGATGTTACTATGACAATTTTTGCAACATGTTACAAAGACTTTTGAATCAAGATCTTTTTGTACCTATTAATACATGATATTAAGAGTTCAAAATAATTTTTGAATGACTTTTAGTGATGAATAAGTCCTTTGAACATGCAACACAAAACAAATGTTCATAAGGAAAGTGCTGTTTGAGCAACAGTTTTGTAAAAATTGGTAAAAATCGAAATATTGGAATTTTCCAGTGAGGTCAGATGGGTTTGAAAGCTAACTCAAAATATTATATTGCAGAAAAAGAATCACGAATTTTGGTTAAGAAATGAGTGAGATATGACAGTTTAAAGTCAGGTAAAGAAATCTGGCAGATTGCATGCATGATGATTGGTTAGAAAAATGAGTTTTCATCATTTCCTTGAGTAAATCTTTTGAAGTATTTTAAATATATCATGATAAACTCATATTTTAGTCATGTTTCCAGAGATCAAAAGATTAAAACTTATCAAAATGTATACATGCATTTATGAACAAAATTTTGTTTCTCAAAAACTCTTAACTTGAGTTTGATGTTTTAATCCTTAAAATCGATTTTTGCACTGAGATCATGAACATGCAACCTTGTTTATCATACATGCATGGTGTTAAAACACATCCATCATGTTCTAAAAACCATTTTAACAAAAATAAAACAAGTTTGAAGAAGATGAAGAAGGAGAAAGTGTAAGAAAAAGAGCAAAACTTGAAGGAAAAGTGAAGTAGAAATCGATTTTACCTTCAAGAATACCACAAGATGATGAAGATTTCGAGTTTGAGGAGTGTTCTTGGGTTTGTTTTCTGGAAAATTTCATGGTTCTTAGAGGGAGGAAGAGAGAATGGAGTGGTGTTTGGAGAGAAAAATTAGAGAAAAGGTAGAGAGAGTTTTCTAGAGAGAGAAAGAAGAGAGATGTGTGTGTGTTGGAGAATGAGAGTGTGAGAGAGAGATATGGGGAGAGAGGGATCCGAATTTTTTAGTATAATACCCCTTTCTCATTCATTTTCTTTTATAAAATTTAAGTTCTTTTATAAAATATCTCAATTTTTATATAAAATGTGCACTAAAATCAAGTTTTTATTCATAAAACCTTGATTTTTGATTTATAAATTAAGGGTAAATGTTAATGAGTTAAATTTTATTTTCCTTGATTATATTTCCCTGAATTTAATTGTTTTAGGATAATATTATGAGTTTCATAACTATTTTTATAGAATTCTTGATGTCAAATTTTATAAAATTTAGGTTTTAGGGTTTTTAGGGTTTTGAGAATTAATAAATCTTTAGATATCAAAATCAATAGAATCTTTGAGACTTCAATTTATCTTATGGTATTATAACTCTTTTATAGTTATAAATAATATTTGTAACTTATTTTATCGGTTTATTGGCATTCTATGTAGTGGTTTCGAGATTCAAACGAAATTGAGGAATCAAGTATACTAGTCATAGTTTTCAACTCTGACTTAAGTTTCTATGAGGCTCCAACCTAATTTCTACTGCTAGGTCAAGTGCATAATGTGTGTATATGATTCATGAAAAGGTGTTTGACTCAAAGAGTGACCCAAATATGGATAGTCACTACAGTTAAGTAGTAGTAGAATTCACATATCAATGTGAAATCTAAGTACACTATCATCCGATCCTACTTGTTTCCAAGTTTCTAGTAGGTTATAACTTAGCTTCTAGTTACTAAGTCTATTATGTGTCGTGCCTATATGTGCAACTAAGTTTATTCAAATCTAGAACCGACTCGAATTTGGACGGTTGTCACATTCTCCCCCGGTTGAAAGAATTTCGCCCCGAAATTCAATTCGTGACGTATTCTATTGGAACTCAGTCGAATACAATTATATAGCTGGAGAGGTGGTGACTTGCAATGTTCTTTGATTATTTCGGGTTTATTTCCTCAAGGGAAAAGCCCAATTCTTTAGCTATAGTCAAATTAATGTTTCCTTAATTCGAGTTCTACAATTTAGATTGCGAGAAATTAGGATCATGGAAATCATGATCCAAACATGGCGACCTAGTCGAAAAAGATCATCTAGTTAGATATTATCTGAATTAAGAGAGCTATAAGTTTTGCTGAAGCACTAACTGCACTGAGCGTTAAATCCGCATTGATCCTTAAGTCGCGTTCTAAATTAGCACTAAGTGTAAATTCGCCGCCTAATAAAGAAGAGATTAGGAACAATTTGTTCACTTCCGGGTTGGCTACTACATCTGGAAAGGATATATTTTGAAATAAGAAGGGGTAGCACGAATGAAAGAGAAGCGATTGAGGGTAAGTTCCTAAAAATACGTACTAAGGGTAGACAACGAAGCTTTGTTACATCTCAAATGTAAAGGCTATTTAAGTGTCGTCTATAAAATAAGTTACGAAACGATCGAGGATTTCCGAAGCAATATTTACTACCACGTTACTCTTACTATAATAAAACAATATTCGAAGAATATATATATTTAGAGAGTCATTGTCGCAAATGGAGGCGATGCAAGTTTATGATAAATTAAACCACCTTGTCTAGATAACAATTTGAGTGATTAGAAATGATAAGTAATCTCACTATTATCAAAATGTGTAATAATTCCAAGATAATGAAAATACATGTGTGGCGATCAAACGAAGTAGTAAAATAATAAAAAGATAAATTAAAGTTAAATGTTTAAGTCGTCATTAAGGGGAAATTTTTTTTATAGAAATATTAATATTAGGCTTTTTGTAAAATTGACTAATTGTCTAAGTCAAGACAAATACAAGTTTAAGAGGAGTCAGAATATTTATGAAAACAAGTTTGAGAGTTTAGGAATTTACTGAAAATAGCAAAGTAGAATGCTATTTTTAAGAAATGAATAAAAATACCGATCATTGAAAATAGTGCATTCTTAGTTTAGTGTTTCTACAAAAACAATCATTTAGAAAATAGATAATCGTAAAATTCAAAACTTTTGATGTATTTAAAGAAAAGGAGAAACATAAGGATACATATCCTTCACATATATTTTTCAGATATAGAAAAATTATAAGCATAAGGGTATTCATCTTTGTATTACTTATAAGGAAAAATACAATGAAACTTGCATTTTAAATCAAGTTTCCGAATTTAGAACGAAAGGGCAAATGTAAATAAGGAATACTTGTTTATTGTAGATTTCAAAATAAAAACAAGATGTATATGATAAAAGGCGTAATTGAATATATCCAAGTTGACTAAATCAAAATTATGTCTCACGACTATACACGTATAAATTGCTCAAAACGAAAAGGGTAGACTTCTAGTCTGTATGTGTACGAACATGATACTAGGAGAAGCAAAATAGAAAGAAACAAAATTAGACAATGTATTATGTTACTATTATGGGCGTGCGAGATCTAAAATCATAAGGAGAGCAAGAAATCAAGTGTGGGGGAAAGAAAAAGGAAGGTAGCGGCGGCAATGATTGTTATTGTTAAAATTATAAGAACAATACCTATAGGTAGATTAAAACCAGGTTGAGATATATTTCAAACTTCAATATTTGATGTATATTGATGATTAAATAGAAATGAAGAAGTTTTAAAGTGTTTTCTAAGATTTGCTAAAAATTCACGAGTTATCTATTAAGTTAAACTCCCTTTGTGAAAAAGAAGAAACACTAAAACTTGTAATTGAAAATCTGACAGTTTTGACCTTTTTTGACTGGGGTCCAACAATGGTTAAAACGGATAAGGTAAAAACTTACATATTTTGAATGAATAATTGTGCATTGTCGAAAGTGCGTCACTGGAATTTTAAAAGTGAACACTAAGTTTTGCAATGTTGTAAGTTTTATAAACACAGATTATAAAACTAATTTGAAATAAAATAAACAAATAAGGTGTGTTTTGAAATGTAGGCATCGGTGATGTCTTGTAAACACATTTGGATTAGAAAGTTGTAAAAATACCATGTTGGGTTTCAAGAAAACACATTTAAGTAAAGTACGATGCCTAAATGGGGAAGTAGTCAAAAGTCTTAAAACAAAAGTGGTTTGAAGATCCGATGAAGCTTTTACACATAATATGAACTTTAACGTCATATGTTTAAGTTTTATAGTAAAGAGTTTAAACACGATTATAAAAGAAAATGTTTCTAGTTTTTCAAAGACGTGTCAAAATGGTAAGCAATGTTTAAAATGGTTTATATGCCCTTAAAAGCACATCAATCCATTGAAATGAATTTGAAATGAAATTGAAATAGCAAGGTTAAAACCAATATTGGTTAAATTGAGTTTTGAAGAAAAGTGTTAAGTTAAAGCAAGTTGTCAAAAGATTTTTAGCGAGAATATGGCTTACATTGTTAGGAAATGTCTAGTAAGTTGTATGAAGTGGTTATAAAGTATTTTATCGATGATAAATAAAACCGATGAAACGAAATAATTTTTCGATGGAAGATTAAGAAGTAAGGAATAAGTATATTAGTGTAGCTGATCGTACCTAAATACTAAGGCGAGTACAAGGCGAGTATAAGACGAGTATAAGGCGAGTACCGATGTCTTTTTCCCCAAGATAAAGGACAAGAAGAACTGTTTGAAAAACGTTTTATGGCGTCAATGCAGTTTACGAACTTTTATAGAGGTCAAAGGGGCATCCTATGTTATGTTTTAAGCTCAAGGTGGAAACAACGTAGAGCTAAATCATAGCTTAGTAATAAGGTCTCACGTATGGGTTAAACCTCCGTGTCTCCTCGTGAGTCGAATCCGGAATGCCCGCCAATGGTATCCAAGTGATTACTTAGTGGCGACTCATCTACCTCCTTACGCGATGCTCCAATTATCATTCGTGTCGGTATCGAAACGCTTTTTCCTAGTTGTAACTCTAGTAAGAAGACGATGAAGTGGTATCGAGGAATAATTGATATAGGTTTCGACTTAAGATTATTAGTAATGTGTATCTAGCTTCTAACCTTACATCTAAAGTCAAAATCTACCGAGGAATACTCATTCTCAGTACTAAGTGCATTGCTCCTAGAGTGGCAAGTGATATAACCTAAGTGGTTAACCTAGCACTTGATAAGGGATAAGAATATTTCTGAATAAAGGCATTGTTATAAAAGTGCACTTAGTTTCTAAGTGTATCTAGATGAATGCCTATAATATGCAATGCCCGTACGCACACCAAAAAAATTTTGTTTTTCAAAAGTTTAAGTTGAAAATTGTTTTGAACATAATTCTACTATAACCGTTTCCAGCCTCACATTAACTTTTCTTAATTAAGCATAGTTGGCCAGGCTATACTTAGTTAAAGTCCAATAATGCGTACTCGAATTAGTTATACTAGTAGTATGTTCGGTATTTTAAAAACATTTTGAAATTTTTTGGCTATAGTTGTGGTTCTCCAAAGGAAAACCGGTATTCTCTATAACCTTCGGCTCTGATACCATTTCCTGTCACACCCCGCTAAAGCGGAAACACGAGGCGTGGCAGTATAAAGGGTTTCATAGCAAAAGTTAAAAGACAACACCAACCATAGTATTAAAAATCATTACAATTTTACAATGGGTTTGAACAACTTTTAAAAGAAATTACAATGTAAATTGAAATACAACACATGCGAATGCTCCTAAAAGTGAAGTGTCTCTAAGTGCCACTTACTCGATGATTCCTGAAAAAGCATGTAAAACGAGCGTCAACTATAAAAATAGTTGGTAAGTACTCACAGATAAACAAAATAATATTGGTTCCATGAATTGAAATAAAAGTTTTGATAAAAGTTTCCAATAATAAAAGTATATTGTTAAAATGAGTAAATAAGTTTGTAAAAACAAAGTTCTTTGTCATCATGAGAGATAAAGTATGTTGCCCAATTAAGATGCAACATTCATATTCTCATGGAAGATAAAGTTCGTTACTCAAACGAGTAAACAAGTTTCATTGCTAAAATGAGCAATCAATTTCGTTGCTACAAGGAGCAAACAATTTCATTGCTAAAACATGTATATAAGTTTTCAGTAATAAAAGTTCGTTGTTGTAATGAGAAACAAAGTTCATTGCTATAATTAATAACAAGTTTATTGCTATAACGAGAAACGAGTTTGTATGTGTATGAGCAAACAATGAGTCTCAACCAAACCTATGACTGAAGCCCTATCAAGATCTATGCTTATCGTTCCATAGATGAATATGGTATCATGCACTCCAGCAATAGGGCGAGTGAGGAGTTGTCAATTCCTAATAGCGCTATCCATAATGACCATTGGCTCAAAGAGTTAATGGTTAGAGATAAGGGAAGGGCCTTAGTACGATAAGTTCTCATGTTCCGTGTTGCATAGACATACATAGAGAGACATAGCAATAAAATAGCAATCATGTTTGATACAAATCAATTTAAATACAACATTCAAATAATAGTTTTTCGGGACATGCTTTTCCACCCCAAAACATAAAAACTGAAAATAGTGGAGTGCGTGAATACTCACAATGCATTGAGATGATGCAAATGGTGCCTTGAACTACGTTCCACGAGTACCACTACCGATTCCTACAATAATGGTATTCGCTAGTGAGTCTCTAATCGAAATCTAATACTAGTATACTTACTACTACAATAGAATTATGCCAATAATGTGTCAAAATTTAATATTGATAAGTTACAAACATTTTTCTGTGGAAATTAAGTTTCAAAGAATCAATTGTTATGTAACAATTTAAGTGGAAAATTTCGATTATTGAAATGTTAATATTTAACATTTTAGAGGTGTTCCAATGATTAAATATTCAAAACGAAATCAATTTAGTTCTAAACTTTCCCAAACTTTGTATTTCATTTTTAATTGAAGTCAAAGACCTTAAGGTAAATTTTCTTGAATTTTTGATTTGTCTAACTATTTTTCACCATTTAATTCCTTGAATAATCATAAAATCATGGAAAAATAGTAAATTATCATGAAAAATTCTTATAATTTTTGTGTAACTGTTTTACAGTGTACATAATCTGGGAAAATTATTAATATGTGTTTTCAAAAAGTTTAACACAATTTTTATGATTTTTGTACATTTAAGTGTATTAAATCTTGGGAAAATAGAAGAAAAATAGCATACAGAAGATAAAAATCATCAAAATTTTTATTTATCATCCTAACATATTATAAGAGCTTCTGGTAAATGTTTATTAATTTTTGATGAGTAAAACTATTTTTCCTGTTTTTAACCTATTATAAACACAAAAATCATGGAAAAATAGATATACATTTTGAAAAATTCCCAAAATATTTTTCTGAGTTTTAAATACAGGGTACAAACTGCGAAAAATAAGAAATAATATTTTCACATTCCCTAAAGTGGTTTTATGATTTATTAGAGCTAAATAAAAAGAAAATTAAAAACAATACTAAACAGTAACAAAAGTCATTGAAACTTCATGGGGAATGTTTATTAACTTAAAGGATCATCCAAGAATTTTTCCAGAACTTATTTACTAGCGTAAGTATTTTATATGATTTAACACTCTATTTTCTTATTATTTTCATATAAAAATAAAGAAAATATATATTGAGCTGAAAATTTCCAAAATGCATCTTCATACAATTTAATAACAATGAAAAATTGTTTTCTTATTTTTGATGTTGAAAACCATGCCTAAAGGCTCAATAAATTATAGAGAAAACTTGGTTTTTGTGATTTATGTAAAGATTATTGATGTTACTATGACAATTTTTGCAACATGTTACAAAGACTTTTGAATCAAGATCTTTTTGTACCTATTAATACATGATATTAAGAGTTCAAAATAATTTTTGAATGACTTTTAGTGATGAATAAGTCCTTTGAACATGCAACACAAAACAAATGTTCATAAGGAAAGTGCTGTTTGAGCAACAGTTTTGTAAAAATTGGTAAAAATCGAAATATTGGAATTTTCCAGTGAGGTCAGATGGGTTTGAAAGCTAACTCAAAATATTATATTGCAGAAAAAGAATCACGAATTTTGGTTAAGAAATGAGTGAGATATGACAGTTTAAAGTCAGGTAAAGAAATCTGACAGATTGCATGCATGATGATTGGTTAGAAAAATGAGTTTTCATCATTTCCTTGAGTAAATCTTTTGAAGTATTTTAAATATATCATGATAAACTCATATTTTAGTCATGTTCCCAGAGATCAAAAGATTAAAACTTATCAAAATGTATACATGCATTTATGAACAAAATTTTGTTTCTCAAAAACTCTTAACTTGAGTTTGATGTTTTAATCCTTAAAATCGATTTTTGCACTGAGATCATGAACATGCAACCTTGTTTATCATACATGCATGGTGTTAAAACACATCCATCATGTTCTAAAAACCATTTTAACAAAAATAAAACAAGTTTGAAGAAGATGAAGAAGGAGAAAGTGTAAGAAAAAGAGCAAAACTTGAAGGAAAAGTGAAGTAGAAATCGATTTTACCTTCAAGAATACCACAAGATGATGAAGATTTCGAGTTTGAGGAGTGTTCTTGGGTTTGTTTTCTGGAAAATTTCATGGTTCTTAGAGGGAGGAAGAGAGAATGGAGTGGTGTTTGGAGAGAAAAATTAGAGAAAAGGTAGAGAGAGTTTTCTAGAGAGAGAAAGAAGAGAGATGTGTGTGTGTTGGAGAATGAGAGTGTGAGAGAGAGATATGGGGAGAGAGGGATCCGAATTTTTTAGTATAATACCCCTTTCTCATTCATTTTCTTTTATAAAATTTAAGTTCTTTTATAAAATATCTCAATTTTTATATAAAATGTGCACTAAAATCAAGTTTTTATTCATAAAACCTTGATTTTTGATTTATAAATTAAGGGTAAATGTTAATGAGTTAAATTTTATTTTCCTTGATTATATTTCCCTGAATTTAATTGTTTTAGGATAATATTATGAGTTTCATAACTATTTTTATAGAATTCTTGATGTCAAATTTTATAAAATTTAGGTTTTAGGGTTTTTAGGGTTTTGAGAATTAATAAATCTTTAGATATCAAAATCAATAGAATCTTTGAGACTTCAATTTATCTTATGGTATTATAACTCTTTTATAGTTATAAATAATATTTGTAACTTATTTTATCGGTTTATTGGCATTCTATGTAGTGGTTTCGAGATTCAAACGAAATTGAGGAATCAAGTATACTAGTCATAGTTTTCAACTCTGACTTAAGTTTCTATGAGGCTCCAACCTAATTTCTACTGCTAGGTCAAGTGCATAATGTGTGTATATGATTCATGAAAAGGTGTTTGACTCAAAGAGTGACCCAAATATGGATAGTCACTACAGTTAAGTAGTAGTAGAATTCACATATCAATGTGAAATCTAAGTACACTATCATCCGATCCTACTTGTTTCCAAGTTTCTAGTAGGTTATAACTTAGCTTCTAGTTACTAAGTCTATTATGTGTCGTGCCTATATGTGCAACTAAGTTTATTCAAATCTAGAACCGACTCGAATTTTGACGGTTGTCACAGATACCCTTCGTAAAGCTACAGTGGGAGCACCGAAGAGGGTCCGAGTGGACGTGGGAGCCGGAGGCAGAGATGCAGGAGCACTATCCGGAGTTGTTCACCACGGCAGACTTCGAGGACGAAGTCTAGTTCAAGTGGGGGAGAATTATAACGCCCCAATTCTCAGGTATTAATTCTATGTCTTTAATTTCCATAGTTCAAGGTCTACTAGACGAGTTGGATGCCCTGACTCGTCGAGTAGCAGCGGGTTGGGCCACGTGTTTAAGTGACCTACTCGCCGACTCGACGAGTAGGAGCTGGAGGATGAAACCCTAATTTCCGGGGTTTTGCACCCTATTTAAAGGATCATTAGCCTCCTTTGGCCTCCTTACAGTCCCTTGAGAGCCCATCAAACCCTAATACGTTTGTGTGCTACATTTGTATGTTTTAAGCTTTGGAAGAGAATTTTTGGTGAGAAGAGCTGGGGGAACAAGTGTCTAGAAGCAAGGAACGTGTGGGGATAAGAAATCTACCCCAGTTAGCATATATTGAAGGTATCAAGTCGTTATCTTGACCTCATTTCCTTCTAGATCTCGTTTGGGTGAAGTTTAGGGCTTTTCTAGCATAAAGGAAGCTTTTTTTATGCATGAGCTAAGATCTGAAGTTGCAACTTCAGATCTGAACTCTCCTGGGTCTCTAAGTCCATAAAGCTTCTAGCTTTTGCAAGTATGAAACTCTCCTTAGGTGTAAAACTCCATTACAAGCTTGGATTTGGCATTATGAGTCATTAGAGCTTTGCATGCACGTAAAGTTTGCAACTTTACGTGATAAACATGCCTTGGACAACTGGATCTGCAATATGGAACCTTAAAATGGCTTAAAAAGCATCTGCATGGATGGAGGACTGAAGGGACTCGGCGAGTTGCATGTTCAACTCGGCGAGTCCGATGAAGATTGTCGTGCAAGGACTTCTTCATGAACTCGGCGAGTCAGTGGGGTGACTCGGCGAGTCAACTAGGGTTTTCCCGATATTGGATACACATGAACTCGGCGAGTTGCAGAGAAAATCGACGAGTCAGTGGGGGGATTTCACGACTACTCGAGTTCTGGAAGGACTCGACGAGTCGGTGACTACACTCGACTAGTCGGGTCAACATGGACTGTTGACCTAGACCGTTGACTTTGACTTTGACCAAGGGTTAACTATTTGACTTCTGGGGAATTTTGGGAATTTATGAACATGGTTCTCTGGGAATATAGGTGGTGGAGTTTGTGGCGGTAATCCGAGAGCTTGAGCTTATCTTTCGAGTCGACAGTTGCGAGGTGAGTTATCCTCACTATACTAAGGGGTCTAAGGCACCAATGCCGACCCATTGGATATGATATCCTAGTAGTTGATACTATGTTGAGTATGAGTTAGTGTTGCATGCTAGTTGCTATGCCAGTTAGGTAGATCTGTAGGACTACCTATGTTGTTATATGATTAGCTGTATGCTCAATGGTTGTGTTATATGTTGATATGTTATGTGGGATGGGTTAAAGTGATACTGCTCCGTGCGGTAACCAACAAACCTGGGAGCATTCCAGATACGAGCTAAGGGAGACTCGCACTATGGAATCTAGAGCATTCCAGTTACGAGCTGAGGGAGACTCATACTATGGGCTCGATGGCAAGCCAGATGTGAGCTGTGGGCCCGTAAGGCAATCCAAGCTCACACTGTGGGCCCAGGGGGTAATCCAGTCTGTAAAGCTGTGGACCCAGTACATGTTGTTATTTGTATATTTGTTATGTGCAGTGTATCAGTATTTTGGGGGAACTCACTAAGCTTTCGGGCTTATAGTTTCAGTTTATTGTTTCAGGTACATCAGGGGATCGCGGCAAGGCGAAGGCGTGATCGTACAGCTCCTCATGTTTTGTTATTGTTTCTAGGAAAACTCTGATATAGACTATTTTGAAAACAAATTTGTAATAACTGTTGGTTTTACATGTTTTGAAAAGTTTTAATTGGCTTGAATTTTATGGGTGTTACAATGACCGCCATTGGGTATCCACTCTTACCCACCGCGCTCTTAACTAGTGGAGGGTCGTTAGCTGACCGGGTAGGATAGGACACTAAATCCTCATTAAAAGTATAATGAATTATAAAGTAACTAAACGCTTTTATAAATTCCCAATCTTAGTTACTTTAGGAAAAATGTGAATTTGATGCTATCCCATGAAATTGCACATTACACCTTTTTGGTCGTTAGTGGAGCATGTGTGGTTAACCGGCACACTAATATGAGACTAATGAAGGATAGCAATGGGTAGCTCGTAAATTATCGTTGATCAATGGAGCGTGTGTGGTCAAGTGAAAGACTGAAGGATCTAGTACACATTGATATGGACTGGTCAGATCCACCACAAAGGATGATAAAGCCTATTCGTCATAATTTACTAATGGTTAAGTAAATATGGTTATACTTACAAGATTAAGTATAATTCTAATACCTTGAAAAGTTTCAAAGTATAGCAGAATGAATAAGAAGAATCAATTAGGCAGAAAGATAAAAGTTTGTCCAATTTGAAAGGAAAGGAGAGTACTTTAGTTTCATGTTTTATGATCATCCTAATGATTATGGAACCATGTCACAATTGATCCTCTAAGGACACCTTAGTGCATTTGTATGACTAAGAAGAGGAATCAGGAAGTGTTGAAATGGTTAAATCAAGAAGATGTATCATACTTTGTTCCAAAGTCGAGTTTTAGAGTTATGCTCTGGTTACTTCAAATTGTGCATTAAGTAACATGTTCTAAGTAGGTTTATAACACCTCATGAAATATGGAGTGGAAAATGCTTTCTTACTCTTGCACATTTGAAATTGGTAGTTGTGATGTTTTGGCTAAAACAAAGACCAACTAAGACCAATTGTATGAAGTGTTATTCTTGATAAGAGCCAACACTAATTCTTGAATATTTGGTTGTCAAGTAATGCTCCTTGACTGAGAATATTATATGTCAAGAAGTCAGTGGGAGTCTTAGTGATCTTGAAAAGTTTCAAGATTCGATCAAGAATGAACCTATTGGTAATCACTAGCACACGAACTAAGTTTTATAACCTATCGTGTTGACATATTCTTGTTTCTGTGCCCATTCCAGTTAGGTTGACTATGCATGTGAGTTCTATGAGTTCTCATTTGATTGTATAAGGCAAAGCACCTTGATCAGTGAAAGTACATTGATCAGTGTGGGTGAGCTGCTCAATAACTTGGAAGCAACGGTGGGACCTTATGTTACCGGATGGCAAAAAATTGAGAATAAGCAAGTTCAGTCCATATGAGTTTGAATTTGTCATTAACCTTGTCTTATGATAGTGGCTGGAAATGACAAAGTCATATGGATAGGAACACATACACCATAAAATCTAAGTGGCAATAGGTTTCTCTTTACTTCCTGAGAATCATCGTGAGGAAACGCTTTCACTTGTAGATTTTAAAGGATTAGATTTATCCGTTGTGATGATTGCGTTCTCAAATTCGAGTATGATTATGGCAACCCTTTTCATAGTTCGAATTGCGAGAAATGGCAAATAGTTTAAACATTTGGGACTTATTGTTATAATTCCTGAAAGGGTTTAGACATACACATAAGTTGTCTAATGAAAAGTGTATGAGCTTGAGAAGTCTAGATAAAGACTTATCGAAGCATCTCGTATTAGAAATTGAACTTTGTTAAGAAAGTCAATAGGTATTGATTTGTAGAAAAATTGAGAAATTGTTTCGCTATGGTAAGGATTAAGGGAGAAGGCATCAATACTTCATTTCGAATCTAAAAATTTAGATTGAAATTTTAATAGAACTTAGTCATGAACATATATGAATGTCATGTTGAAATGTTTCAACATAGGAAATTCTATATATGGGAATATTATAGCAAGATAATGGTCTAGTATCATGTCTTTATGTAAGACATTATGAATTGTATCCCATATGCTTCGGGTACAGGATCGATTGCATATGCTATAATATTCACCTGTTCAAAATTTTCCAAATGCATGGCGCATCAAGAGGGAAAAGGACCAGAATCGGATATGACTAAAGTTATTAAACAACTGTCAAGGACAATCTGAGGTTTGCTGAAGATTGGTTTCTTGTGGACAGTTGGAAGTATGGTAATGGATGGACCATATTGATATAATTCTGAATAGATAGGATTCTATTAAGAATGGATAGTCATATGGAAATTATAGAAATTTTCCATAATGGGAGTTGGATATTAAGAATCTATGTGTAAGTTAGAAACTTTTATACAAGAAGGATGTTCAAGGAATGTATCTTGAATGCGAGACTTCATTTCCGGGGAATTGTCTTATTACAATTTCAATGGAATGCTGTTAGATGCATTGTATATGCATCTTCTAGCACAATTTACTTGGTATTTCATTATCAAAAGCTAACTAACTCCCGATTATTCTTATGTATTTTGTGATTATTTTGTAGAATGCACGTACTGCTCACATTTGTTATGACTTTTCGGGGCAATTTGGAGCACATGGATGACTACGAGAGTTCGGGATGCGTTGGTGGATGCTTTGGAGCTTAATGGGAGCTTAGACTAGAGAAGGATGCCGGGGAATGATCAAGAACAGCTTGGAAGGAGGAACGACGATCGAAAAGAGACAAAATTGAGTGCATGCGATTACATACCCTATACATGTGATTACAACTTCTTGAGTTTGAATAAAATCTTTTAGAGTTTGATACTTGTGAATTTCTTGGATCACCGGCTTCCGATAAGGAATCATTCCTTCAAACAAATCACAAGAACACAAAATATCATCGGTTTTAACTCCAATCGAGCAAAAAACTTTTTCATCATGAAAATCAACTTGAACTCCTTTTTCTTGAACATCAAGAACATCAAGAACATCAAGAACATCAAGAACATGATGATCATCAAGAACATCTTCAACAAACATAAGAGCATGAAGATCACTTGGGTTATCAATAAGAGAAATGAAATACTTATCAAACAATTCTTTTTCCTTTCCTTCATTTTTATCTCTCTCATTCGTCAAGTTATGGCAAACTTTAGTCAAGCATTCAATCTTTGAAAGTGGTTGAAAAATCAATCCTCCATGATCATCCTTCAAACCTCCATAAGAAATCAAAGTATCCCATGAAATCATCAAGCCTTTCAATATTAATCCAATGAATTGTTCTAAACCGATTTTGTATTTGACATCTTTAACGATCACAATCCAAGAATCATACTCCAAGTAAACCGCCATTTTTTATCACTAGAACTTGAAGATTTCTAGAGAGAGAAAGTGATTTTGAATGGGTTTTCTAGAGAGAAAGTAAAAATCACTTGAATTCTAGTGAAGAAAATCGAATTTTGAATAGAATCAAAGATGAATTCGATTTCTAGAATCCAAAAACTCTCTAAATCACGTAGATCAAAACACAATGAAGAATCACCAAATCAAGATTGCCACCATGGATCAATTCTTGATCAAATCAAGAACACCCGCTCTGATACCAATTGATGAACCAAAGAATCGAGTATAAAATGAATCAGAGTATTGAATCAAGTAAGAATGCGAAATTGAACACCGGATGTAAATATGATCTTGTTTAAGCTCTATTACACTTTCAAATGTTTACAGAGTACAAAGACAGGTCTGTTAAAAACTCTTATCTAACTCTAGTAAATATCCCTATTTATAGGGAACAGAAAGCGTACAAAAAATATACTAAGGCATAGACACTTAAGTTTCGAATAAAAGCGCCTTAGTACAATACATTACAAAACATTCGAAGAGGCAAACTACACTTCGACTAATTACAACCTTTTAACCCTTACAAGGACTTAATCCATTAAGGAATTAATCCATTAAGTCAATTACTCCACTATACCAAACATACAAAGTAATCGGGCGTAATTCAAAATTCCAAATCCAATGGTCCAATGCGGGTCCCGACAATTCCAAAACTCACATTCCCAAAATTAGGGTTTTCTAAACCCTAATTAGGGGTTCTGACCAAATCACAAATCGATTAATCCAATAGTTAAGTTTTTACATAAATTAAGGTCTAAAAAGTCGGGTACCACCCCCTACCTTCTCGGGCAGTGGTGGTTGGCGGTGGTTCACGGAGGCAGCCACCACCTCACGGTGGTGGTACTCATAATCTTAGGCCAAAACGACGGCAAAAGGACTCCAAACATCAATCCAAACGCACCCGAAAGCCCACAGTCACCGTAGATGGTGGCTAGTAGTGGCGAAACGGCGGCAACAGGTGGTGGTGGTGAGTTTTCATCGTTTTCCTGGCCAAGCAAAGATCCATACAACATTTAAGCTTATGAAATACGTTCATACACATATAAAATCACGCACACATCCACCTCCTCACGGTGGCTGGTAGCGGTGGAAGAAGATGATATGGCGGCAGCCACCATGGTTAGCAGCCATGGTGGTTTTTCCCGAGTTTTTCTAGCCAAACAAGCACCCACAAATACTTCACGGTTCTACGACAACAACTATCTAGTCAAGACACGAAACCACAACTCCCAACCACTGACTAGGCGGCTGAGGACGTTGGAATAAGCAGAAACGACGACCATAGGGTCGCCGGCGGTAGCAACCGACGTGCCCGACGTCAACTCACCGAGAAGAGCGAAGGAGAGGAGAGAAGGAGGTGGCAGAAGACCTTACGCAAGGCTTCCTGGTCGTTCACAACCACACAACAACGATCATGGTCCGTTCATCGGCCTCCGGTGGTCATCCGAGCTGCTTACAGTGTCTCCGGTAGCGGCACTGTGTCACTGGTGTTCATCGGCAAAGCAGCGTCGGATGTGGGCGTTCCAAAGGTAGTGGCGGTTGGAGAAATGATGCTTTAGGGTTAAGGTTTCCGATGCTAAATCTTGAAGCGGGAAGGAAAGGGTGGTCCGGATCTAAACCCGTGGTCTTTTCAAACATCCGTCCATTTTCACAAGTTTGGCCCCTCCTTCGCAAGAACTTTTCAATATAACCCCAATATTTACCATTTATCCCCATAGCCTCCAAATCTTATTCAATATAAGTCCAATATTTTACCAAACACTCCCTGGCTTCTGAAAATCCTCACAAAATAAATCTCAAAATTACACTTTAACCCCCTAAAGTCTAAATTATATCATTTGGCTCCCCGAAACCAATACCCTGCTAAATATTATGGATTTTGGGGCCATTATAAAATAATATAAAATATATATTTACATCTTGGGGTTTCGGGTTTATTATTTAATTACTCTATTTCAAACGAGATGTTACAACTCTCCCCCACTTAAATTAGATTTCGTCCTCGAAATCATTCCTTACCAACCCTTACGCCAAACAGCCTGAGCAACATGGCTACAGTCCCGATCATAACTTAGCCTTTCCTAGGTAACAAAAACCAACCCTACAGGGTTCTAAAACCTGAAGATGAAACGAATTCCTTGAAACATGATCACATTTACTCAATCTCAAAACCTAGAGCCTCGAGATGGTCTGTCTTCCTGACAGACCGCCCACACCGAATCATTGTCGAGCTCACTGCACTTATCTCCCAACTGGCTACTCAACTTCTGATAGCTTGAGGTTCCCACTAGAAAACAGAGTCACAAACCAAATATCCCTGCAGAACACTTATACTTGACAGAAGCTCAGCTAATCCTTCGAGTAGGAGACTTATCCCTGCAATGATTAGACTCAGACGAGAGCTGCGCAACAGGGTCAAAGCAACCACTTTGAGATTATTTAACCCAATTGCAAACAACTTAGCGTATACCCCGAATGCGAGCAACTCCACGTATGAATCCCAAGTCACTGAACCCACTTCCACTCTTCTTGCTACCACTTGATGCTTTTCAAAAGTAGTCGAGACCTCTCTGATCTCACCTTGTCTGTCAACTACTCAAAACATCGGACACATAACTGATTGTTGGGCCCAAAACACACGCAGGAGTCCCACGCGACCTCTGAAGGATACATCGTCTACAACAACTACCCTATCTATACCGCCACTCATGGCTCCTTTAATCCATTTGATCCATCCGATCATGATAGGCTGACAACTTGTCGCCACTGAATTCGATGCAAAAAGGTGAATGCTACCAGAATATTTGTAGTCTTACATCATACCCGGTCTCCTTTGACCTACCGTTTCCTAACTTCAATTGTGTTGTGACGTACTCACAACCTTGCTCACTGGCCCACCCTAGCCTAAGGCATCTGAACGAATCCGTAATGCCACGACTACCCTGTACTCTTTGTGCACTTCCCAAACTATCTAGCCACTTGTGAATGCTACGGATCCCCCACAGTCTTACAATACTTTCCATATTATCTGACTACCAGTGAATGCTACGGCTCCCCCGTTGTCTTACAATACTTTCGCCTTAACTGACCATTAGTGAATGCTACGACTCCTCGATAGTATTACCACACTTTCACCTCACCACAATCGCAGCCCTACGCCTTGCCCCCAATCTATTAATTCGAAATCACACAGAGTCGAGCACGCACTCGACCGAACACCCAATTGAACTAACTTCATGACTGGAACCCCAACCTGCTTCCTCAAATTCTGATTTCAAGCACCAAAAAGACACGATTCACATGTTGGGAAATTTTACCGAACTCCAAACTCACACAACCCTCAAACCAAACAGCCACTTGGGCCGATATTTTCCTTGAGGGGAAATGTGAAACTCATCCCGGTCTCATACCTGCTCCTATCCTGAATACCTGCGCGATTCTCCCCCACTTAGATTCGACGAAGTATTCGTAATACATGAGGTTTGAAGGATTCTTAATCCTTCTTACTCTTGAATAACCAACTACTGACAACCTGCTGCTTACCCGTGCTAGTGTTCTATTACTGGCCCAAACCCCAAAGACTACACAAATCCTAAAGATCAAACGAACACTTCCCAAATCCTAGTGAAACTGATAATCTCAGACGCCTTGAAATGATGCCACACTTATATATTGAAGTCCAAATAACCAATGCCCAGACTAAAGCCTCCACAGCAGACCACTTCCCCTGGTGCTTCCAAAAGACGACCCAAGCACAATGGTTGAGTCACCAATCCTGAACATATACCTTCCACATCATGTCCTTGAACCGATCTTGACCATATACCCGGATAACATTGGATGCTCCAAACCAGCAAAGAGGGAAACGACCTTTCACTAACCACCCGTAAATCACGATATGCAAATGGCATATGACAATGTTTGAAGGTATAACCCAAACACAAGCAGGAAAACAAACCCAGGGGTATACTTACCCAAACCTTTGGAACGAAGACTCCATCGTGTAGTTTCCCGCAAGTGCTGTACTGAATCCGGCCCTGATGGTCTCTCAAAAGCTGATCCGAACTCTTGGGTCTCTTCCCAAGATCCTCCACTAAATTTACTTGACCTGAACCTCTCTTATCGAGGTACTCTAATTCGATCTTCCACCTTCGGGCTCTGGGACCCATATCATTCAGGGTCCTGCACTCTAACCCACTCACCAGCTCATGTTGAGTTTTATATACTCTAACATCCCTATGGTGCACATGAAACCCTAATGTTTTGGATCTAAGTTTTCTCTAGTTATACATACAATAAAAATTATGCAAAGCCTTAAGCCTACAAATAGCATACAATTTGATACTTGAATCATAAAACTAGTTAGATGATTACCTCTTTGTTGTAGCTTGTAGTATTTGGCCTTTAAGAAATTAGTGCCTCAAATGTAATCACAAGATACCATGAATAATTGGAGGACTTGAGAGAGAGGTTTGGAGACACTAAAATCGGTTATATGAACTCCAAGAACACTAGTGTCTCCGATTTTAGGCTAAGGGGTAACATATATATATATATATATATATATATATATATATATATATATATATATATATATATATATATATATATATATATATATATAGTGTAGGATTCCAAGAGTCATGTGTAAACCCTAATCTAAACACCTAGGCTTATGACCCATAACTCATGTGGGCTAACTCTTCATATACTCTTACATAAACTTAGCCCATCATGAATTAATAGCCCAAACCATATGTATCACTAATTTACATAATCAATACCCATTAATTTAATTAGTCTCTTTTGATCTCTAAATTAATTCCAAATTAATTCTTGATCTATGCTAATTAAATAATATCATTTCCCAATTAATGTATTATACTTATAATATATTAATAAATCATAACTAAGCTCTTTCTCAAATATCCATTCTATCAGATTGTTCTGGTGAATGCAACCCAAAAGGACCATGCTACTCTTGGGTCAAGTACATACCAATTATATTTATGGGCTTAGACACATAATCCAACAGTCTCCCACTTGGATAAGTCTAATAACTATAACTGCAAGTACGACTTCAAGAACCGACCAGCTATCGTAGCTCTTAAAAGCCGTTGTCAAAATCTGACCTAGTCAATGACACGTCCTTTAGATAAGGGATCATATATTCCTCTATTCTAGATATCGTATGGAAATGAGACATGGATTATAATCATTCTCTCTGTCCATATGTTGTTTCCCAATTTCCGATTTATGATGACTAACTAATTGAATAAATCAAATCAGTCCAGGCTTGGACAAGCGCTTAGGTTGTCACCACTAAATCATCAAGGGGCCCACAAATATCGATTTTATCCCTCTAAGGGTAAAAGGAATGGATAAACTTCGACTCAAATGCTTGCTCTATTTACTCATCAAATCACACACAATGAGTACTCATGAACACTGTAACAAACTTGTGTTATGTCTAAAACACTTAGAAAATCTATAGTCAGATTCATGACAGTCTTGCCTCAGTACCTACTTCCAAAAGTATGATCGACTGTGGATAGTTTGAATAATCTTATTATTCGGGAAGTCAAAACATGCAAAGTGAAACACAAGAATAATCGAATCCAATAAATCATACTTATAATATATTAATAAATCATAACTAACCTCTTTCTCAAATATCCATCCTATCAGATTGTTCTTGTGAATGCAACCCAAAAGGACCATGCTACTCTCGGGTCAAGTACATACCAATTATAGTTATGGGCTTAGACACCTAATCCAACAGCTTAATCGCCAACGGATGAACTACATTAGTTAGAGAAACCTATGCTCTAAAACGGGCTACTAACTACCCCCAAGACATAGTCTCCAATCCCGAAAGTGCAATAGATCGCCAATCAATACTTGTCGCCTCATACAAGAGATCCAAGGGGAACTTAAAACCCTGGCAGTTCTTCAACTAATTGGCTCACCACCGGAGCCGGGACCAAACCGTTGTCCTTCCTCATGCGTGCTCATCCTCATCTGGCAAAGCAGCTATCCCCACTATTAGATCATAACCTAGAATTCTCCTTCCCATAAGATGCTTAGATTCTCCAAGACTCTCACCAATTCGAGTATGGATCCTGTGCTTTTAGTAGTACGGACCCAATACTACCTTCCACACCTATCCATACTTTCCTTGGCAATCCTCCCGAATCCTCTAAGTCACCTACTCCACTGATGCACCAAATATCCGCTAAAAAACAGCACAATACCCACCGAAGCAACTCCTAGGCTCTCCGTAGGTTCCCAACCTCACCAAACCGCCCCACTAACTCACTGGAGCATATCCTAGGCTTTCCTAGGTTGCCAATCTCGCCCTACCATCAGGTGTTGAAGAACTCCTAATGATGCCAGCCATCCACCTCCTGAATATCGTCATATTCACTTAGTAGCTGACTCCCATCATTCAAGAGCTCCACAAAGCACAAAGCAAGCATCATTTATGCAGTAGCACTCCGATCCAAAGAACTATCATAGAACGTTCAGCCCACATACCACAACTCATGCTATCCACATCCATCCATTCTCACTGCCGACTGCCTTATGAATGCAAATTATACACATAACAGGATCTAATAGACTGTCGAATAATAGACTCTACCCTAGGACCATAACCAGACAAGGAACAGGAAATAAGGCCAAAAAGATTATTCTAAGGCTATAAGATCCTAACCGTATACAATTTTAAAAGCATACACCTAGAAGTTACTAATACCAATAATCATTCTCATTCTAGCATGGTATCCAATACTCCCAAGGCTACAAGCACCACATATCAGGCCAATCTATCGCTGAATACTCAGTGTTAGCATGCAAGTCTACCGGCTTATACAACATATAAAGGCATCTATCCTAGTCCTAACTAGCATGTGATTCACAGATTCATAAGTCAAGTCATAATAGATAACATATATGGGTATTCTGGGGAAACTTACTTGAGCTCGGCTGATTGCATGCATGCCACCCTTTCTTGTCTTAGAAACTCTTTCCTTAAAAACAATTTTCTTTTAAAAACTTTACAGATCCTCAGTTTGAGTTCAGACACACCCGAAATATGTCCAAATCCCTCAAACCAAGGCTCTGATACCAACTTGTAACGACCCAAAAATCAAGGGTAAAAAATTCACTTTAATTATAGTTAAAACACATGTATCTTTTAAATCCAAGTATTCCAAAAACATTGCTAATTAAAACATTTATTAGAGTTCAAACCAAAATCACATATTGCGGAAAGACGTGTGTGTGCGCTGCGATCAAGCCGGACCCTTCCTTTCCAAACCGATGATACCTAAAACCATAAACAAAATTGTAAGCACAAAGCTTAGTGAGTTCCCCAGAGCATACCCCACACATTCCACATAATCACATAAAATCATATTAGCTATATCAGCTACATAAACCACATAAGCCATGCACACAACATATAGGGATGTCGTGGGCTCCCTAGGGTCTTACTCCAGGATGCCATGGGCTACCCACATGGTGTTACACCTAAGTGCCATGGGCTCCCCCATGGTCTTTAATACGAAAGCCATAGGCTCCCTACATGGTCTTATATCCAAGTTCCATGGGCTCCCCCATGGTGTTTAATAGGTAAGCCATGGGCTCTCCAAATGGTCTTACATCCAAGTGTCATGGGCTCCCCTATGGTCTTTCATACAAGTACACCACATATACAACTAGCATATAACCAACAATCATTCCATAGAACACTACATCAACTAGTGTACCACATATCATAAAATGGGCCGGCCTTCGTGCCTTAGACCCATTGGTATGGTGAGGAGACTCACCTCATACTACCGAAGTCCCGCGGAAAAACTCTCGTTACTGGTTGACAGATTCCCGAACTGTCAATCATCCAAACGAAAGCCAATTAATAATTGGTTTCCAATACATAACCATAGGTCCATGCTTGGGGTAAAAAGACTATTTACCCTTAACCTAACTTGGTCCAAACACACACTCTGAAGGCCTAAAAAAACCAGTCAATGAACAAAGGCCTAACATATGGCCCAATTTTCCAAATTGGGCCCAAACATGTACATGGACTTATCTTAAGGCCCAACCATTTATTCTAGTCCAAACAATTGGCATTCCAATGGTCCAATATCTCATAATCATCAAGGCCTAATTATGGCCTAATTTTCCAAATTGGGCCCAAGCCTTTCCAATGGGCCTTATCCTAAAGTCCAATAATTTTCTTAGTCCACAAACTTGTTCCCATTTGGCTCATGAAGGCCACAGCAACCTAGTCCAAGAAATGGCCGAACAAGAACCCGAACACCTAAGCCCAAAAGAAGGCCCAACTTGAAGCCCAATCATAATTAGGGTTTTCACCTAAAATGACGATTAGGGTTAAGTGTTATTACTTAACCCATTAAGGAGTTAATCCATTAAGGACTTAATCCATTAAGTCCTTTACTCCACAAGACCAAACATACAAAGTAATAGGGCGTAATTCAAAATTCCAAATCCAATGGTCCAACGCGGGTCCTGACAATTCCAAAACTCACATCCCAAAATTAGGGTCTGATAAACCCTAATTCAGGTTTCCGACCAAATCACGAATCAATTAATCCAATATTTAACTTTTTACATTAATTAAAGTCTAACAAGTCGGGTACAACCCCTACCTCCTCGGGTAGTGGTGGTTGACGGTGGTTCATGGCGGCAGCCACCACCTCACGGTGGTGCTAGTCATGATCTTAGGCCAAAACAGCGCCAAAAGCACTCCAAACATCAGTCCAAATGCACCCGAAATCCCACAGTCACTAGAGGATGGTGGCTAGCAGTGGCGGAACAGTGGCAACAGGTGGTGGTGGTGAGTTTTCTTCGGTTTCCTGGCCAAGCAAAGATCCATACAACATTAAGCTTATGAAATACGTTTATACACATACCAAATCATGCACAAAGCCACCTCCTCATAGTGGCTGGTGGCGGCGGAAGAAGATGATATGGCGACAGCCACCATGGTTAGTATCCACGGTGGTTTTTCTCGTGTTTTTTTGGCCAAACAAGCACCCACAAACACTTCACAGTTCTACAACAACAACTATCTAGTCAAGACACAAAACCACAACTCCAATCGCAGACTAGGCGGCTGAGGACGCTGGAATAAGTGAAAACGGCAACCATAGGGCCACTGGCGGCAACAACTGACGTGCCCGACATCAACTCACCGAGAAGAGTGAAGGAGAGGAGAGAGGAAGGTGGTAGAAGGCCTTACCCGAGGCTTCACGATCGTTCACGACCACAAAACAAAGATTATGGTCAATTCTTCGGCCGGCTTCGGTCATCCGAGTTGCTCACAGCGTCTCCGGTAGCGGCACTATGGCGACGTCGTTCATCGGCAAAGTAGCGGCGGTTGAGGGCGTTCCAAAGGTAGTGGCGGCTGGGGAAATGATGCTCTAGGGTTAGGGTTTCCGATGCTAAATCTTGAAGCGGGAAGGAAAGGGTGGTCCGGATCTAAACCCTTGCTCTTTTCAAACATCCATCCAAGTTTACAAGTTTGGCAACTCCTTCTCCAGAACATTTCAACATAACCCCAAAATTTACCATTTAGCCCCTTAGCCTCCAAATCTTATTCAATATAAGTCCAATATTTTACCAAACACCCCCTGGCTTATAAAAATCTTCACAAAATAATTCTCAAAATTACACTTTAACCCCCGAAAGACTAAATTATATCATTTGGCTCCCCGAAACCAACACCCCGCTAGATATTATGGATTTTAGGGCCATTATAAAATAATATAAAATATAAATCCACATCTTGGGGTTACGGGTTTATTATTTAATTACTCTATTTCAAACGGAATATTACAGCTCGTTTATATCTGTCAAGAGTACAAAGGTTTGATAGAGTTTACAATTACGAACATCATGAAAGATGCTCTCTACCCTTATACCTACCCTATTTATAGGGTGTTACAGACGCACAAAAAGAACAACGACTAAACGTTAGAGTTCGAATTCGACATGTACCTTGCAAATACATACATTTCGAAATAAATCTGATTTCACACCCTAACAGACTTAGACCAATTTCTACTTCTCACTATATATATTTCGAACCCCACCAGCATAAGGTTTTAGTCAAGAGCCCAACATTGACTACTTCGATACTTTCTACCCTGTCATTAAGCCAAACACCATTCGTCTATTTCTCTCAATCATTATCTCTCTCTCTCTCTCCCCCGCTCTCTCTCTCTCTCTCATGATTAGTGTATTCGATAGCTTGACATCAACAACACATTCCTAAATGGTGATCTTTCAGAAACTGTATACATGAAACAACCCTTAGATTTTTAAGATCCACATCGTCATACTCATGTTTTCCGCCTCAAAAAAGCTCTATAAAGCCTCAAACATGCTCCCAGATCCTGGTTTAACAAGATCAAATAGTACATGGTTGCTCATGATTTATGCACATGTCAATCTGACATCTCCTTGTTTGTACACATCAACTCAAAATTCATCATATATATTATGGTCTACGTTGATGATGTCATAATAACAAGAAACAATGGTGATATTATTCAACACTTTATACATCAACTGGATAATGTTTTTTCTCTAAAGGATCATAGTAAACTGCATCATTTTTTAGGGTAACAAATCAGCACAACCACTACTGGTCTAAATCTGTCCCAACAATGTTATATTGATGAAATTCTTCAACACAACCATATGCAAGACTAAACACCTTTATCCACACCAGCTGTTAGTTGATCAAAATTCTTGACTACATGATGGTGAACCATTTCATGATCCTACTTTATTTAATCAAATTGTGGCGTCTCTTTAGTACGCCACCATCACACGACCCGATATAGCTTATACACTCAATCGGGTGTGTCAATTCATGCACTCTCCAACCAAACATCATTGGAAAGCTACAAAATGTATCCTAAGGTAGTTAAAGGGAACAAATCATAACTATTTACAATTCACTCCAACCACAACCAATTTTCTTCTTTCATATCCTAATGTTGGGTGGCTTTCAAATCAAGAAGACAACCACTCTCATTACGGTTATGCAATATTCCATGGATCAAATCCTATAATTTAGACTTCCAGAAAGTAATGTGTGGTGGCTTGCTTAAGTAGAGATGCAGAATATAGGTCTTTAGCATGTTGAACTGTAGAACTATTATGGCTAAAATAGTTCATTTAAGAACTACACGCTCCTTTTCACAGTCCACCTTTACTACTTTGTGTCAATGTGGGAGAAATATTCATGAGCAAAAATGCAGTCATTAGTATTCGTTCAAAGCATATTTCTTTAGATTTTCATTTTATACGTGAACAAATTAAAGCTAGTGCTTTAAAAATATGTTATGCATCTTCTGTTAACGAGCCATCAGACATATTCACCAAGCCATTGTGTAAAGATCGCGTTGCTCTTCTTCGTACGAAGCTGCAAGTATGTCCTGTCCTTGAGCTTGTCGGGGGTTAATAACAATGTGTAAAATCAAGAAGACAACCACTCTCAATATGGTTATGCAATATTCCATGGATCAAATCTTATAATTTAGACTTCCAGAAAGTAATGTGTGGTGGCTTGCTTAAGTAGAGATGCATAATATAGGTCTTTAGCATGTTGAACTGTAGAACTATTATGGCTAAAATAGTTCATTTAGGAACTACATGCTCCTTTTCACAGTCCACCTTTACTACTTTGTGTCAATGTGGGAGAAATATTCATGAGCAAAAATGCAGTCATTAGTATTCGTTCAAAGCATATTTCTTTAGATTTTCATTTTATACGTGAACAAATTAAAGCTAGTGCTTTAAAAATATGTTATGCATCTTCTGTTAACGAGCCATCAGACATATTCACCAAGCCATTGTGTAAAGATCGAGTTGCTCTTCTTCGTACGAAGCTGCAAGTATGTCCTGTCCTTGAGCTTGCCGGGGACTAATAACAATGTGCAAAATATGGTCAACATAAATTTGAAGTCTTCTTGTATTTTACTAGGTCATTTGTATATAGTGAGAAATCTCTTATATATAGGTTGCTCTTCCTTTCTTCCTCATGTATAATTATTGTGTGCCATCTATGTTTTATGCACATAGATTTTACCAATACAGTACACATTCAATTGTTTACATGTATGTGGCATTAGGATGGTATGCATACGCATGTATCATGAATAATTTATCCTTGGATGGTAAATTTTTACTATGGAAGGTTTGCTTGTTTGGGGATAAGGATAAAAATCACTTGACTGAAAGCAAGTGTTAGGCATTGGTCATGGGATGGTTTACATGTGATTATGTCATGTGTCATGTGGGTATCCGTATGTATAAAGGGTTTTGTGAAGTTTTGAGTTGTATGGTATTGGTTTGGATACGTATAAATGTGGGTATGCATATGTATAAATGGTTTTGTGATGTATTTGCATGCAATTTTTAATACAGGACAATTTTCTTGGGAAGACATGTGATGAAAAGGTTATGATATTTTTTAATGCTATTTTTGGATTCCAACAACTTTGTAGTCCAACTTCAACATTGATTTCGACTATGACAACGATAAAATCAACAAAAACTTAAAATGTGAAAATTATAGACACATTTGTCTTCTTACCACAGCATCTTGAATCGCGTAAATTTGAGCACCGAAGAGTCGGATATAAGAAATAAAATGAGGTGTTGTCAATTTGTTCAACATCATCTTTTTTAGCCCATCACTTTGTCTGTTTCATCCACATACTTATCAGCTTGTGTACCACCCTTTTTGCATTATTCCTTCACTCTTAGCATCTACATGACTACATGTTCAATTCAAATAATGTTTAAAGTAGCACCATTCACTCGTAAAATGGGATGTTTTGTAATGAATTGTGGACTAGTAGTATGAGGGGCATCATTAATTCCTAAGTAATATTGTATATATCAGTTTGGCCAAAAAAAGTTTAACCCAAGATATGACTTTTGTTCTCTATACACACTCATAGACAAAGATGAATCCTTTGAAGCCTGTAGGTTATATGCAAGGCATAAGGGATGGGCATGAATTGACGTTGGAGACGTAATCGACATTTGTGATAGGATGATTGTTAATCGACGCCTAGAAAAATGAACTTTGTAGAAGATTGAGTGTCGACTGCTTCTTTAAATCAATTGTTCTAAATTTAATTTCTATTTTTGAATTTCCATTATTCTCTTATTCCTAATTCCCGGTAATTTTTATGAGTTTTAGTCTGAATTAAGATTTTTAATCTCATATTTCTGATTCCTAATCATAATTTCTCCTATTTTTTTATCATTTTTTATGATTCGGTTGGAATTCGATTGTTTGAAGTTGCAGACTTGGAGTACGTTAGTTCAAATCCTTTAGTTAAAGAGGTAATTATTTCTTCTTTTGTCCTATTTCTGATTCCAAATTAGTTTGCAATATAGCACTTTTGTTCAAAATATGCCTCTTTGATTTCATATTTATTCTTTTTTATTACAGTAGTTTGCTTCATGATGTTTGATTTTTGATTTCTTGTGGTTTGCTTTAGGAGTTGGACTGTAGGACTTCGAATCCGTGCTAAATTTTTGAGTTCGAAATCAAGAGTTCACAGATTCGATTTATCCTAGTTTTGTTCGAAATCACTAATGATATCTTAATGGATTAAGACATGTATATAGAAGGGGCTTAATGTATATGACTGGAAGAGGTGGTGGAAAGGAAGGAATTAGAGCCTCTCAAGAGAAGCTTTGGTGGAGTTGGAAGAAGGAATGTTATTCCACTACAAGAGGTAAGTTATATTATCCTTATATAGTACAATTATGAGAAGTGGACCATGTTAAAGCATATGCATATATGGATGTAATTGTTGACTACATCATGGTTAGATTTTGTTATGTTCAATAACTTATGATATGTTATGAAATGTATGTGCATGCATGCAATGAACTAGAATAATGGATCCCTAGGAAAGAATGTGCTTAGAGTTTTGCATGGAAACAACAAGATATTGAGGTCCGATTCATTACCATCTAGAGAATGATTAGATGCTTGGTTACTTAGGTGACCAACTAGATAAGTGTATTATGATTAATGTTGTATATTTATGTTGTATATTATGTTATGTTATAACTCACGAATCACCAGACTTGTAGTCTGACATATAATGTTTCCTTATGTTTTACAGGTCCAGGTAGAAAATCATAGAATGTGTGGGCTTAGAAGCATCAAGGACATTAGATTCAACTTTTGTTTCATGATTTATCCTTGTTTTAATTATTGTTAGGATATGAATTGGTAACACGTGCAATGGTTTTGGGAATAGTTTTAAAGATTTTTGTTTCATGATTTAACTTGTAGTCTGACAGATAATGTTTCCATATGTTTTACATGTCCAGGTAGAAAATCAGAGAGTGTGTGGGTTTAGAAGCATCAAGTACATTAGACTCGACTCTTGTTTCATGATTTATCCTTTTTGTTTTAATTATGGTTAGGGTATGAATTGGTAGCACTCGTCAATGTTTTTGGGAATAGTTTTAATGATTTTTGAAACTATGTTTTTGTGGCATCCATGTAAACTCTGATATTTTCCCAAAATCTTAATGCTAAATGCTTATGAAAATTACGGGTTGTTACAATTTATATTCTTATATCTTACTAAAAAATTAACAATATAAACATATAAACACATTACATATAATTAACTGTATGGTTCTCATGCCAAAACGATACATGCGACTTATATGAATGAATAAAAAACATTTGGTAAACATAATAAACAAAAATTCAAATTCATTAAATAAAAAAAATCATGTTTATTTAAAACTCATGAAACTCGATGTGTATATATCATACACACAATTTCCTCCTCATGTGTACAAGATCACACTCATAAATTTCAAGAAAACATAATTACTTGTTGTGCAAGTAATCATGAACATAAGGCTTTGATACCATTATTGGATTATTGATGAATTCCTAATCACAAATAAGGCAACTTACACATAACAAACTTTGACCATCATAACGCAAAATAAAGGATATATGTTCATGAAAATAAGCAACAAATTAACTAAAAGAAGCATTAAAAATATATATTATTTGTATGATCTTTGGGAATCCAAAATAGAGTTCCACTATTGGTTCACATCCTATAATAGACAACATTCCAAGCAGGAACACCTTCTTCTGCCTTAGCTTTTGAGATTTCGTATGGAGAAAGAATACCAAAACCGTAACTTATGGAGGCTAGGGTTTGCAGAGTTTTGAGGGAAAGGAGAGAAAATTTTTGCAACTTGGCTTAAAGGGAGATAGGGGATACCCTAGGGTTTCCTTATATAGGCAAACTCAAATGCCAAACTTACCCACAAAGCAAATCTTTTAGTTAAGCATATAATTATTTATAATTAAATTGATAATTATCCACCCATAATTAAATATGTGTATTTGCAAATTAAGCTCCTATTTAAGTTTTTAATTAAGCCTATTAAGCTATCGATGAATTAAAAACTAATCCCTATATTTATTACCATCATTTTTAGATTGTATTTTGTATGCAACCCAATTTACATATGTACTTAGAACATCCACAATGGTGAGTTCAATGAGATAGTTGAATGATGTGGCAAGTCGAGGTGGCATTCAATGGATGAAACTCTACCATTGTGAGATGTCACCTTGGCATTTAATGGATTTTGAGTTCAATGGAAAAAAAAGAAAGCTTTTAATTCACAAAATATATACTTTAAATTACCTTCTGTAGTATTCTATTGAACTTTGTAGAGTTCAATGCATTGTAGGGAAAAAATGATAGTGTTGTAGGGATTATAGAAAGATGATATGGGAATATATTGAACTTGATGGAGTTCAATGCATTGTGGATTCCCTTATTAGTAGTTTCACAAACTTGTTGTGCCAATTACATATCTCAAATATATATTTTCACATTCTTTCTGGCTGGTAAGAAATATATATTACATACGTTAAAGTCGCTTTATGTTGATCTTCTGCATTCACCATTTTTGTGGCTTATTTTTATGTACTTTGCATGTAGCATTGCTTACAAATGGCATGGTATTCTATGGAATATTCAATCCTTAGAAAGGTAAATCGTTTATATCATCCTTCATTGGACATTGCTTTAAGAATTAACGTGTGGTAAGGTGTTTTATGCTTCTACAAACAACAAGTATTGGTTTGATATATCTATAAGCTTTTGCTGCTTTTTATTTGGTCCAGTGATGCAGTTCATTGCTTATGAAATGGTATTATTGCACGTGTTAATTTACAACAAGTCTTAGTTTGATAAAAAAAATCACATCAAATTGTAGATGATAATTGTTTTTGTCAATATATCCTATAGTGCAAAAGATACAATATGACCAGAAAAGATATATGTGTAATTAAATATAACAATATCCTAAAATATCAATAAAGTTATTGTCCTTACTCCTTAATAACTAAAACGAGACTTTATACATAGCATTACAAATTTTTTAGTATGATATATTCTAAAGCAAAATACACATTTTCTCCATGTGGTTTGCACCGTAGTTCACACTTTTAGTTATAGTATTAGATTCTGACTTGGTTGATCTGGTGGTTTGTATTTGTTGTACCAGTAGTTCTTGGTCCATAAAAAGACCATCTTACTCTTTCTAATATCTTTTCTCTGTCCTTTTTTTTTCCTTTTTCCTTTTCCCTTTTACCCATTTACATATTTTAATAGAAAAAATCCACCCACCCCATCCTTCCCACACCCAATACACACTCTCATTCTCTCACCGACCCCTTATCCCTTCTTCACTCTCGACCGATGGATCCCCTCCCTAGGCCTTCTTTGCATTACCCTTCTTATCATGTTCATTTGTGTCCCTTCAAGAATGAAAAATCATTTCACTAAAAATCCATATGTAATGTAACATATTTATACGGACATTGAAGTTTCCTGGTGTGTTGTAATTCTTATCTCATCCCATCAATATCTAACTTGATTAATGGGTGTTGCATGTCAAAATTAGCTATTGCAAGATCTTGATTCATACCCAGAACTTGACCAATATATTTTTGGTGTGTAGCAAACACTTCCTTAATATCATCATTCAATCGCATAAGCTCAACACACATAGCTTCCACATCATGAAGATCGTGTTCCATTTTCATTGAATACTCTTAAAACTCCCTCATATCCATATCTGTAACGTCACAAAAACTACGATAAAATTTTTCATTTTCAAAAGACATTAAAATCTAAAAAATAATCAAACATTGTTTTTAAGACAAAACCATAGAAATCAGAGTATCAACATCATCTCTCAAAACATAAATCAACAGGAGGATTGGTATAATCACACCTCCACCTTACCCCGATCATCTAAAGTACCTGAAAACATTTAAATCCATAATTGTAATACAAAGCTTAGTGATTTCCCCCAAAATACCCCACACAACAATACACATACAATGCATGCATACCATGCCTACAACACATGGCTGGACCGCCTCCTAAGCCTACAACACAAAGTTAGACCACTGACGAGCCTACATCATATGGATGGACCGCTCTCTGGTATGTTGGCCTATAGAACAAAGTAGTATCACCTCAACCTAACCACTCCTGAGCCTACAACATAAAGCTAGACCGCTCCCAAGCCTACAACATATAACTAGACCACTCCTGAGCCTACAACATAAAGCTAGACCGCTCCCGAGCCTACACCATATAACTAGACCGCTCCCAGGTATGTTAGCCTACAACATACAGTAGTACCGCCTCAACCCAACAATACTATGTTGACATATGCACAAAAAAAATAACAAGAAAGCACAGGTAATCATATCAGATCTACCAGTCTAACATGTGACATCCCCATTTTTACGGCCATTTTAAAACTTTTTATTTATGCTTATTTAAAACATAGTTTTATTTATACGTGCGGAATTCGGTCCTGTAAAAAGTATTTTTGAAGAAATGTTTTTTATTTGATTTATAAAAGCTTGGGATGTCATAACTGATACAAAACATAAGAATAAACAGGCCTTATAGTATTTTAAACTATCAGTCTACATCTCCTTGAATCTCCCATCATTCATGTGCCTTTGTACTGCTACCTGTGATACAAAGACGCTGAGTAGGTCAGGTTGGGAAACCTGGTGAGCACATAGGGTTTTCAACCCACAATAATGTTGTTAATATGTTTAATTATCAAACAAACAATTAACCCAATTACACATCCCCATTTTCTTCTATATTTATTTCTAAGAACATCTCGTAAGGATCATCACTTGCATCACATTTCATCACTAAGGACTTCTCCTAAGGTTCATCACCTAATCATCGCATTTTATATTTTCATCGCTATGGAATTTTCCTAATGTTCATTGCTTGATCATCACATTTAATATTTTCATCACTAAGGGCTTCTCCTAATATTCATAGCCTATCATCGCATTGATAGTACTACTTCGGGGATTCCACCACAATATACGTCGGTAGAGTACATCACATGAATACATGGTTCTTACAACATATGGTAAGGTTCGTAATTTGGTAAGTTTCCTTTTAGCCCCTTAATGCAAAATCCTTTTTGTTTTGGTCCCTGGCTAGTACGCGGGGCGTACTTTATGAGTATGCTTATTGTACTAGCTCTTTGCTAGTCGTTGGCTTCACCCACGTACGCTAGGCGTACGTATGGTTTGGGAAAACCCTAAATTTTAGGGTTTATACCCTATTTAAAAAACTTAAACCACCTCTTGGACATTTATTGACCAACCTCCATCTCCATATACCCTGCAAACGAAACCCTAAGTGTATTTTGTAAAATTTGAGCTTGAAAGTAAGTTTGTTGGTGTTTTGTGGTGAAGAAGAATGTAATGTCACAAAAATAAGACCCAAAAATTTCATTTTTAATTTAATAAAACAATGTTTAAGACATCATCAAAAGACCCCAAATGTAACAATTTTATCAAAACATCACAATATCAGAGTAAACAATGAATGCAGAACAAAACGTGTGTGCACTGCAATAACCCCGAGCTATTCCCTTTTGCACCAAAAGTACCTAAAACATAAAACTAAAAACCGTAAGTACAAAGCTTAGTGCGTTCCCCAAAATACCACATAGTATCATACATAAATAAACACAAAATGGGCCCCACTCGTTATTGGGCCCTGACTGGCATTGGGCCCCGCCCGGCATCGAGCCCTGCCAGATATACATATAAACATATAATAATATAGCCAAACAAACACATGCGATAACGATAAAGATAATAGGATACGGTACAGTCATCGGGCCTCGCCTGACATTGAGCCTTGCCCGGTAAAGATATACGCATAACAGATGCAAGAGTTATGTAGACAAATAGCATACCAAAATATCAAACCATGGGCCAACAATGGTGCCTTCGACCCGCTAAAAACATTGAGGAAACTCACCTCGTACTGTTGAATATCATAGAAAAATCTCTAGCTGTTGACCCACTAAAATCCCTGCGCTATCAATTACAAAATAACATCCAATTAATAATTGGATCCCGACTCACACTAAGAGTCCAAACTAGGGTAAAGATCTAATTTACCCTTTCCCTAAATTGGCCCAGGGACAAAGCCCAAATTCCATGATAATCCTCCAAGGCCAAAATATAGCCCTATTTTCCAAATTGGGCCCAAACCCCCTCATGGCCCTTGAACCATCTGTCCAATAAAATATCCTTAGACCAAAATAATATTCTAATGGCCCAATAAGACTCTAATCATCTAGAGTCCAAACATGGGCCAACACCGTGAGCCCAACACATCAAAGCCTAACAGCTGAGTATGCGAGCCTTACTCAGCTCGTACACTAAGCGTACTTGCTATAGGGCTTGTACGCGCGGCGTACCAGCTTGTATGCTTAGTGTACACCCAACTTGGCTAACTTTCTTCATTTAGCACTTACTTGGATAAGACTTCGACCCAAATCTTAGATCTGACTTCCCTAAGGTGGTCTATCACATAAAGTTGCCAAATTTACGTGCATGCATGGCTTAATGGGGCTCTATAGCTCAAAAGAGCTTAATAAATGTCTTAACACATGCATCAGACCAAAACCACCATAAAGTTTGCTCCTTTATGCTTAAAAAGCCCTTAGTATGTCTAGATCTACAAGAATAAGCTCCAAATTGACCTTAGCTCACAAGCACCAACCAAAAGGGACCAAAATATACAAAAACAAGCCAAGGAGAAGATCTATGAAATGAGTTGACAAAATGTAAGCTTTATACCTCACAAGCCACGAAATGGAGGTTCAAAAGCTGGATCTCTTAGCTCCTCTCCAAAGGATGAGTCTTCAAGCTTCTCCTTCCCCTTCAAGATGCACAAAATACACCACAAAAGCTTCAAAGAACTTAAAAGCATCACACAAAGCAAAAGGGATGAAATTAGGGTTTCAATATGTGGAGGCTGATCCAAAGGTGAGCAAATGAGGCAATCATGTACCTTATATATGGTCCAAGACCTAAAATTAGGGTTTTAAATCTGCTCATGTACGCCACGCGTACTCCATGTACGCCCAGCGTATGTGAATGAGTTCCGTGTCGAGGGAAAGGCTAGTACGCTAAGCGTCCCACTGGAGTATGCCCCACATACTAGCTGAGGGACCATTTTGCAAATTTTCAAAGTAAGGGTTAATTAAGAAACTTACCAGGTTCAACTGTTACAATTTTCCCCCACTTGAATCAGAATTCATCCTCAAAGTCCTCTACACAGAATAGTTCCAGATAGTGCTCCCTCATCTCAGCTTCCGGCTCCCAAGTACACTCGGAACCCTTGTGGTGATGCCATTGCACCTTCACCAACTCCACAACCTTGTTCCTCAAGGTTTTTCTCTTCCGATCAAGGATTGTCACCGGTCTCTCGATATAATCTAGGCGGTCATCCACCTGAATATCCTCCAACGGTACCACAATGGAGTCATCCACTAACCACTTCCGCAGCTGAGAGACATGGAACGTGTTATGAATCTGACTAAGCTCATTTGGAAGATCCAATCGATATGCAACCCGGCCTACACGAGCCAAAACCCTAAAAGGACATATATATCTGGGGCCTAGTTTGCCCCTCTTCCTGAATCAGATGACATCTTTCCAAGGTGGCACTTTGAGGAGAACCATATACCCCACCTGGAACTCTAAGTCTGATTGGCTCCTATCGGCATAACTCTTCTGCCAACTCTGAGCTGTTTGGAGCCTACTCCGAACCTACTGAATCAGCTCGGTGGTCTTGAGTACAACCTCGGTACTCCCCATAACCTGCTGACCGATGTTGCCCCAATAAATCGGGGTCCTGGACCTCCTCCCGTAAAGCATCTCAAAAGGAGGTCGATCAATTTTGGCGTGATAATTTCGGTTATACGAAAATTCTGCTACACAGAGGATACGTATCCCAACTCCAACCAAAGTCCAAAACACATGCCCACATCATATCCTCTAGGGTCTGAATAGTCCGCTCGCTCTGATACCATTTGTAACATCCCCCTTTGGCAGAAATCATAACATTGTCTGCTTTGGGCTCTCTGTACGAAAACATCCTAGGGGGTCACCCATCCCTGGATTGCTCTCGCCCGGGCACACTTAACTGTAGAGTTCTTACGGGATCTGCTGGCCTTATGGCTTTAAAATGCATTGTGACAAGGAAGGCATCCACACCCCTTTAAGTAATGTTTCATTCTCCTTCCCAGCCGATATGGGATCAGGTGAAACCCACCTTTACCCTCCATTATAGGGTTTGGCGTCCCCGTCGAACATATCGACTCGTACCCGAGCTCTGATACCAACTTGTAACGTCCCAAAATAAGACCCAAAATTTTCATTTTTAATTTAATAAAATAATGTTTAAGACATCATCAAAAGACCCTAAATGTAACAATTTAATCAAAACATCACAATATCAGAGTAAACATCAAATCTGGAACAAAACTTGTGTGCACTGTAATCACCTCGAGCTCTTCCCTTTTGCACCAGAAGTACCTGAAACATAAAACTGAAAACCGTAAGCACAGAGCTTACTGAGTTCCCCAAAATACCACATACCGTACATACATAAATAAAGATATAATGGGTCCTGCCCGTCATCGGGCCCCACCCGACATCGATCCCTGCTCGGTATACATATAAACATATAATCATATAATCAAACAAACACATGTGATAATCACAAAGATAATAGCATACAGTACAGTCATCGAGCCCCACCCGGTAAACATATACATATAACACATGCAAGAGTCACGCAGACAACTAGCATACCAAAAATCAAACCATTAGTCGGCATTGGTGCCTTCGACCTGCTAAACACAGTGAGGAAACTCACCTCGCACTGATAAATCTCACAGAAAAATCTCTAGCTACTGGCCCATTAAAATTCCCGTGCTATCAATCACAAAATAACATCCCATTAATAATTGGATCTCGACTCACAATAAGACTCCAAACTAGGGTTAAAATACCTAATTTAACCTTCCCTTAAATTGGCCCAAGGCCAACGCCCAATCTAAACGTCTAAAAAGATCAAATTCCAAGATAATCCTCCAAGGCCCAAATATGGCCTAATTTTCCATAGTGGGCCAAAACCATCTTATGGGCTTTAACCATCGATCAAATAAAATATCCTCAGCCCAAAATAATATTCTGATGGCCCAACAAGACCCCAATCATCTAGAGTCCAAACATGGCCCAACATTGTGAGCCTAATATATCGAAGCCCAACTGTTGAGTATGTGAGGCGTACTCACCACGTACATTAAGCGTACGCACATTAGGTATTATACGTGCGGTACACCAGCTTGTACGCCCAGCGTACAACCAAATTGGTTGTAACGCCCGCAGATTCAGGCTAGTCAATTTATAGATAATAAACGTTAAAATGACTTTTTGAGAGAAGATTATTTAGAATATATAATCTTAACTAAGTTATAGTATATGTCACAAGGGTTCCATACATATAAAGAACATTGAAATCCGAGTTATAATGAAAAAGTTATGACATGTCAAGGTTTTACGGAAAAACCGGCATGACACCGGGAATCATAAAAAGTGAGTTTACGATAAAATACTTTTTAGCGACAATCTAAACAAAAGTCGTAGTATACGTTAAACCGAGATCGTGCATAAAAAGAACACCCAAATCTGACTTCGTATGAGGAAGTTATGATTTTTCTAAGATTTGGCATAGCAGTATGTAGCGTGAAATTCGAATTTTAGAGTGACCGATTTTTAGCCGACACAATCTAAACGAGAATCAAAGATCTCGTTAATAGGAGCTCAACAATAAAAAGAGAGAGGAAAACAGACGTCAGATGACAAAGTTATGAATTTTTAACAGAATTTACCTGTCCAGGCCTGTTAAAATATAACTTTAAAAGTAAAGTCAAAATTAGCCTACGCGTGGATATAAAGAACATAAAAAATGGAGCTCGTATGCCAACATTACGAAATTCAGAAAATAATTAATTTTTGGGTTAAGTTCCAAAGCTGACACGTGGCGAGATCTCAACCCCAACTTCTTCCCCACGGCTTTGTACGAGATGGCGAAACCTGGCAAGTTACACCCATTGTACCTCTTTGGTACGCCCAAGCTACTGATCTTTGGCCCATTACACCCAACGTAATGTTGTGTACGCCCAGTGTATGTGGGTGCTGCCAACCTATAAATAGAGCTTGTTTTTCTTCATTTCTCCACACCAATTCACTCCAACTCTCTCCCAAACACCCCCAAAGCCTCAATGCTTTTCTCTAGCCCTTCTTAGGAGTTAGTAGTGAGTCCCGGAGCACTATAAGTCCCCGAGAAGAAGAGCTTTCGACTCGGAAGTTCTACCCCCACAGAGCCCGGTTTCTAGCAAACCCCTCTGTAAGTGAGTTATGCTTACCCTACTTTAAGTATAGCTTATGTTTAGGATTATTATCGTTATTACGAACTTATAAACAATAAATATATTATAAAGTATAATATAAAAAGTGTTATTATAATATCTTTTAACTACTCTCGGTGCGGGGAATCTGATTTGAAGGGCCGCATAGGGTTGTTGGATTTCAAAAGTGCTATAATGCCAAAATGTTCCTAACCTCCGGTGTTTCATGTCTGGCCCCTGTCTGTACAAAGCGGTTGAAAAGTATTGTTTAACACTTATAAAACAATATCGCTTGTAAATAGTCGCGATAAATATTAGACTAAAATCTAGCGATAATGATACTAGGTTTCCTCGAAGGAAAATGGAATTGTTAGAAGCGAAGCACTGTCTGAGTTTGGAATCAGCACTTTAACAAGTGAGTGCATAGTTACTTTCATTTAACACATAGGTATGAAGTATTTAATATAAATTACGTGCTATGTGTGCATATTATAAAAGTTCTTGATATTTATGTTTGATGAACAAAATATACATGTTTTATTTGATTTAAACTTTATATGTATTTTATACCTATAAAAATATTGGATAAAGATGGGTAGATGAATGATAGGGATGAAAGATGGTATAAATGAAAAATTGGAATCTATGGACTTAGTGCCCTATAGATGAATATTGGCAGCTACGCCACAGTCTGTAGATGTTTTTGAACTACTATGTACTCTAAATATCCTAGCAGTTGCGCCTAAAGGATAATATTGGCAGCTGCGCCTAATAGAGAATGTCATAATCCTAGCAGCTACGCCTAAATGATAATATTGCCAGTTCTGCCTAATAGATAACATTGGCAGTTTTGCCATTGGCAACGATGGACTTCGTGCCTATTCCTTAGGAGAATCCTAAGGAATGAATGAGTGAATGATAAACGATTCTTAGGGCAGATCCTTAAGAAGTAAAGAAGATAACGGGGATGGGTAATTGGGTTAATTATGTGATGATGAAACATAATAACTTTATTATTGTGGGTTGAAAACCCTATATACTCACCAGGTTTCCCAACCTGAACCACTCAGTTTATTTGTATCACAGGTGTCGATACGAAGCTACATTACACTGAGAGATTAAAGGAGATGCAAATCACTAGTGTAAATGAATGAAAGGTCTGTTTATGCTTATGTTTCTATATTGACGATGGCATCCCAAAGTTTTAATATAAAGAAAATTACATTTCTTCAAAAATGATTTAATAATATTATTATCATGTTTTTCTGGTATCAAATTCCGCAATATTATTCTTCAAAAAGAATACTCTGATTTTTAAATAAAGCATAAATAAATTTTTTAAAATGATCGTGAATTTGGGGATGTCACAGTCGGTATCATAGCATTAGTTTAAGCGAACTAGGAATAATGATTTATTTCTAGACTTAAACTTAGAACGCTAAGCGATGATTGTGAGTTTAGTGTGTCTAATATATTTTAGGTAGTACACTTGAATAGACACGAGCACTAGCTTAATGGGGAAGATGCCTAAAATGCTTTTATATGCTAAATGATTTGGGATGCCTTATGATGCTATCGTTTGATCAGATCTATGGTCTGTTGCCGATCGGATCTGGAAACTTTATGTGTTCAGATTTCTAAATGTTTAATTACGGTATTAGAACTAGCATGTAACTTTTTGAGAAGATAAGAAGATTTATACGTCTATCATAAATAAAGCTTTCCTATCTAAATTCTCGTCAATGCACACCGAATGTCTAATTTGGTGTATAGATCGACATGGCAAGAACCCTAAATGGATTTAGAAACGCTAGTGGAAATGCTAATCAACGGCATGTGATTGAGCGTACACCAGAAGTAGCAGCTGCACCTGAGCCAATCACGATGGCGGGAGTTCAAGCGATGATCCAAATGATGTTCGATCGTCAGATGGAGGAAACAAGGCGTTTACTTCAACAAAATAGGGATGAGCCTACTATGCCTATTGAACAACCCAAGCTGAACATTGTGCAATTTGATAAAGAGAACTATAGTCTGACTGTCAGTCAAGCTGAATCACGAGTGGGCAGGAGAGACCACCCCAACGGAGGGAATGATGGACATGGATGCAAGTACAAGGATTTCATGGCATCCAAGCCACCGAGAATTTATGGAAGCGCAACACCGGTGGAAGTTATGGATTAGATCTCCGAGATGGAGATGATGTTTGAAAGTTGCGACTGCAGCAACAAACAGAAGGCCGCTCTTGCGGTTACACTGTTAAAGACTAGGGTATTAAGCTGCTGGAAGCTACTAGATGATACTATGCCCAAGGGGGAAGTTAGCAAGATGTCTTGGGAAGACTTTTTGGTGCAACTGAAAATGCAGTACTGCTCTAAGCAGGATCTGCTAGGGATAAACAACGAATTTAAGAACCTAAAGAAGGGAAGAATGAGTGTCACCGAGTATGCTGAAAGTTTTATGGAGATGATGAAGCTTGTTCCTCACCTAGTTTGACTGAACTCTCCAAGGTCAACAAGTTTGCTAATGGATTGCAAGCAAACTTTAATCTGATGGTCAAGCAAGTGACCACTTTGACAGTCGTCGTCTGGGCAGCCAGGAATGTTGAGACCCAGATAAGGGATAAGGAAGTTTGAAGGATATTCAAGGTCCAACGAGAAGGTAAAATTCTCGAAGTCTGATTCGAAGAATTTCGGAGGATGGAGAGGTGAAGCAAGATGGTACGATAAGTGCAAGAAGAAACACTTTGGAAAATATGGCGAGGAGGTCACATGTTTCAAGTGTGGGAAGTATGGGCATTACGCCAATGAGTGTACATTCAATAAAAGGGTGTTTTATTGATGTAATAAAGAAGGGCACTTCAAGCAAGACTGCCCAAAGAGTGAATGAGATACAAATCCAAATGCACCGCCAAAGCCAAAGACAAGAGCATTCCATATGATCCTTGATGAAGCAGGTGATGATGCAAGGGATTAGGAGAAAGGATCTATAAAATATCCATGTAAATCGTATGTTGTGGTGTAGCCTATTAGAGGCATGGTATAGGTCGAACTTGAACATCTATGTAATCATTTCAAGAAATAATATAAGGCTTGGTTATCTTATCTGATGTGTTAAATGACTATGTGAAATTCTTGTGTGGTGACTTCGAAAAGTGCGGGACAATACTTGGGACGAGTATGAGTAGGTGTGAGTGGTAGTAGAGGCCTATACTACCGGAAGCACAGGACCCGCACTTGGATCAGGGAAAGTCACAAGGTTACCAAGGTGCTAGTAAGTGATTATGTTATGTTCATGTATATCGTTACCATCATTTCGGTAATAACTAAGAAGATGGTTGTTATTCCGACCCTAGTGGTCATATCAAAACGAGACCGACTAAGACGATTATGTTGTGTGGTTCAAAGAACCAAGATCGATGTAGCATCTGACTTAAGCTAGAAAATTGAAGTGAAAGATAATCGAAATGATCAATAGAAGTAACTCGATGATTGTAAGAGCCCATAGCTAGGAGTGCTACATGCTAGAATGTGATTATATCACATTAGAACATGAAGGAAGTTGTCTTTGATTCTTGAATTTGACTCTAAAAGGCATGAGTCTAATCATTGCATCATATGAGGAGAGGTCATTAGAACATGACCCATTAGTCTATTATGGTAATCGGAGGAAAGAACTTATCTTAAGTTTTTTAAGAAGAAGAAGGATTCTCCAATAAGGATCGATATTGTGACTTGAAGGTCACGACTGAAAGTCCAACATAGTATGAAGAGTGGGTGCAAGATTGAGCACCACCAGTAGTCAAGAGGTCCAAGAGTTAGATACTTATTTAAAAGGACATAGGAGTTACAGTTAATACCTAGGATGAAAAGATAACATATGGAGTCATTATACAAGCCCTATTTTGTTGATGATTCTGGGACGTAATCATCCTAAGGGGGATATAATTGTAATACCCACATATTCGGGCTAGTCAACTTAGAGATAATAAACGTTAAAAATGACTTTTTGAGAGAAGATTATTCACAATAAATAATCTTAACTAAGTTATACTATATGTCGCAATGGTTCAACACTGTGAGTCTAACATATCGAAGGTGAACTATCAAGTATGCAGGGCGTACTTAGCTTGTACGCTAAGTGTACTCACTTTAGGTCTTGTACGTGTGGTACACCAACTTGTAGGCCCAGCGTCTGCCCAGCGTATAACCAGATTGGTTGTAACGCCCGCAGATTCGGACTACTCAATTTATAGATAATAAACGTTAAAAATGGCTTTTTGAGAGACGATTATTTGGAATATACAATCTTAACTAAGTTATAGTATATGTCACAAGGGTTCCGTACATATAAAGAACGCTGAAATCCAAGTTATAATGAAGAAGTTATGACATGTCGAAGTTTTACAGCAAAACCGGCACGACACCGGGAATCGTAAAAAGTGAGTTTACGATAAAATACTTTTTAGCCTTGGCAATCTAAATAAAAGCCGTAGTATACGTTAAACCGAGAGCGTGCGTAAAAAGAACGCCGAAATCTTACTTCGTATGAGGAAGTTATGATTTTTCTAAGATTTGGCAAAGCAGTATGCAACCTGAAATTCAAATTTTAGATTGACCGATTTTTAGCCGATACAATCTAAACGAGAATCAAAGATCTCGTTAATAGGAGCTCAACAATAAAAAGACAGACAAAAAAGGACGTCGGATGACAAAGTTATGATTTTTTAACGGACTTTACCTGTCCAGGCCTGCTAAAATATAACTTTAAAAATAAAGTCAAAATTAGTCGACAGAGTCTAAAAGAAAGTTGTAGAGTACATCCCCACCTACACGTGGATATAAAGAACGTAAAAAACGGAGCTCGTATGTGAAAGTAACGGAATTTAGAAAATAATTAATTTTTAGCTTAAGTTCTGGAGCTGACACGTGGCGAGATCTCGGCCCCACCTTCTTCCCCACGACTTTGCACGAGATGGAGAAACCTGGCAAGTTATGCTCATCGTACCTCTTTGGTACACCCAACATACTGATATTTTGCCCATTACGCCCAACATAATGTTGTGTACGCCCAACGTACGCGTGTGCTGCCAGCCTATAAATAGAGCTCGTTTTTCTTCATTTCTCCACACCAATTCACTCCAACACTCCCCCAAACACCCCCAAAGCCTCACAGATTTTCTCTATCCCTTCTTAGGAGTTAGTAGTGAGTCCCGGAGCACCAGAAGGCCCCGAGAAGAAAAGTTTTCGACTCAGAAGTTCTGCCCCCGCAGAGCCCGATTTCTAGCAAACCCCTCTATAGGTAAGTTATGGTTACCCTACTTTACGTATAGCTTATGTTTAAGTTTATTATCGTTATTATCAACTTATAAACAATAAATATATTATAAAATATAATATACAATGTGTTATTATAATATCTTTTAACTACTCGCGGTAAGGGGAATTTGGTTTGAAGGGCCGTATAGGGTTGTTGGATTTCAAAATTGTTATAACGCCAAAATGGTCTGCCCTCTGGTGTTTCACGTCTAGCCCCTGTCTGTACATAGTGGCTGAAAAGTATTTTTTAACACCTATAAAACAATATCGCTTATAAATAGTCGCGATAAATATTAGACTAAAATCTAGCGGTAATTCTTTTGGTCAAAAACTGCCTAAGTGCTAATCAACCAAATTGAATGAGAGGCTGTGATGTTCAGAATATGTAATTGCAAATGATAAAAGAGAGTGACACGATGGTATACAAGGAAATCCCTTGATCCTTGCTAGGATCTCCGACATAAAACCTTGGGAGGTGATAATGATCACCTGCCTTGATGATTTTATTGATATAAAATGTTGATTATAGAGAATTGTGAATAAGAATGAGTGAACAAATTCGTAGAGTAAGCTTCTAGTGAAAAAACAGTGTCTTGTGTGTAGATTACAAGTGTTAATTTATAGTCTAAACTAGCCAACAAGATGTCCGATATTTTCGGGATCCTCTATGACCAACTTCATGAACGTTATTTGACCAAGTATTCCGGGTCTTTAGCGTTGTTGAGACGATTGTTCGTTGAGAATTGGTCTTCCATTGACTACTTCTGCTCACGTGTTAGTTATAGACAAAATATGACCGTTATAAATATTAATAAAAATAATAATGTTAATTAACCGGGATCCTGAGGTAGCTGAGGATCCTGGATATTTAAGGATCCTGAATATTGTAAGGATCATGGCCCCAACAATTGCCCCCAAGTTATTCCTGAAAATATAGGAGTTAGTTTTGTAAATATTAAAGGAATAACTTAAAGTAAATGGATAAAAGGAGAGAGATTAGTAATTTTCAGTTTTAACCCTTAACGACTTGGCAATTTGAAATCCAACGGATAGATTACTAGCCGTTAACAGTGAATTCATATTTATTGGTCCAGTATAAATACAAGTGATCAATTTTGTAATCTTCTATCCATTCTTCTTTGCTTTTCTCGTTCTATCTTGCGATGAGAAGGTAATTCTTTTTCGTCCAGGCTTTTATTCTTTCTACCATGGGTCGAAAAATGGTTGTCTCTCGTAAAAGCATTTTAGCCCTTCCTGATGATGATTTTACTGACCAAAGTTATATTCGGGCCCTTCGATCCTCTCATTTAGCCGGACTTCGTTTCTCCCACTTGGGTGTGCTTTCCTGAGTAACCTTTCTCCTTGGGCTTCAGATATCCTTTCCCCGAGATATTCTCCAAGTTCATTAGCGTGACCGGGATTTTGTATATGCATGCCATGCCAATTGTCTGGAGGATCCTATATTGGGTCGACCAAATAAATCAATCAAAAGGTCCAGACATAGGCCCTTCTAAATTGGCATACATATATGATCTCACCACCTTTGGGAATTCCCGTTTCCTCCTTAAGGTCAAAACTCTCAGATCCCCTCTAGTCTTGAAAACCAAGCACAACGACAGAGCTTGGAAAAGGATATACCTCTTTGTGAGATGTGACTCTGTTCCCAAAGGGGATCTCTTACCCACATATTGTGTTAAGAATGGTAGGATTTCAATGCTTTTTCTTATGATCCTAGAATCTTATTCTTATTTTGTTTGTTTCTTCGTAGCCTTTAAATTCGAGGAACTTGTTCCCATCGCTGAGGATTCTGAAGAGAATATTGAAAAGTTCTTGGCCTTGTCTGAAGTTGAGAGATCCTCCCGATTGGATCAAAGTACCTTGTAAGAGAGCTCTTCCGCCACCGACCTCATGTGGAAAGGTAAGGATCCTTAGTTCTTTTTGTTTGTGATAAAGATCCGCAATTGTCTTTTTACAGGATCTAAAGTCACTCGCTCCAGTGCCCTCTTTACTCTTGCTGATCTTTATACAGCCATGTCAGGAGATCAGCTGATGGTGAAGAAGGAGAAGAGTTCATCTTCTCTTCCTCCTAAAAGATCAACCGTGGATATGACAGTGAAGACTCCGGGATCCCGGAAAAGGAAAGTTTTTGAATCCACAAGTTTATATTTGGAGAGCCTTGGAGCTGAGCAAACGCTCCAAAAGTTGGTCTCTTTCTCCCAAGCTGTAAGTCTTGATTTTGTTCCCGCTCCATTTTTTTATTTGGTTTTTTTAGCTGATTCACTATATCTCTATCATAGGTATCTGATCATGTTTCCGCCGATCTAAGGATCCGGGCAGAGAGGGTTGAACAAGCCCTCTAGGTTCAGGAGAAGATGTGGAAGGTGAGCAACAAGGATCTTCTGAGGAGGGTGGAGCTGCTTAGCAAGGAGAAGGTCGAGAGAGAGGAGGATCGCGTGCACGAGATGGAGGAGGTGATCTCGGACGCAAAGGTCAGAGCTGCGGTGGCTGTTTGGAAGGCCAAGATCCGTCTCGCGGAGGATCTTAAAAATGCAGGTTCCTGGGACGTGGTTGGTTGGCACGAGGTACTGGCCAAGTTAACTGGCAAGCCTACTACTGCCAGCCAGGATCCTGTATTGCAGCTGACCGGAGGGGAGAGAAGAAGGCCGATGATGACCATGCTAAAGTCTGGGCCTTTTAGGTGGTTAGGGTATTATAATCTTTTGACGTGAACACATGACTTTTGTAAGGCTGTAGGCCCTCTTTATTATAATAGTTAATTTCTTTTATGCCTTCTTCCTTTCGAATATAATGGTTGATCTACCTGCATAACATGATACTAAGATCCTCACGTAGTTAGGATCCTAAAAATAGTGAAATGGTTTGATAAAGATTGAATTAGTTAAACAAACAGGAACTGACTTTGTCAAGTAATCTAAATGCTTCTTTAGAAGTTTGATGATTAACTTGTGATTTTTAAGAGTTTTAAACATGCTTTAAAACTTCTTTAAATATATCGATTAAAATGGCAAATGAGTATGAAGTGATGAAAGTTCATAAATTGGTAATTGGTTTAGGATCCTTAAACTTTATCTAAATTTCTTTTAGAATAAGGATAAATGGAACCTGGTTATCTCCAAGTTTTTCTTTAAGCTTCATGAGTTCTTCAATCTTAGGATTTACTGAGGATAAATCTCAACTTAGGAAAGAACTTCGTTTCACTGCTGAGGTTCTATACCAATGAAGGTCAATGAGGATCCTTAAGGGCAATGATCCTTATTGTCAGAGATCCTTAAAGATGAGGATCTCGGGTTGCTTGTGGAAAATTTATCCTTAAGGTAACCTGTTTAGGTTATGGACTTTGACAAAATTCTTGTGTAACACCATAGATCAATAGATAACATGTTAATGTTATATTCTGGGGAGGATCCCAACTTCTGATATAATTCATGGGATCGATCCTTACTTATCATAATATGAAAATGTTACAACTCGATTATATATTTTGGGGAAAATTCCCAACGTGTGATAACATGAAGATGTTATATATCTTATGTAATTTATGGGGCAAGATCCCAATCTTTGATAACATGAAAACGTTATAAGCCTTAAGTAATCACTGGTGTAGGATCCCGATTTTTGGATAACATGAAAATGTTATAAACCTTAAGGATCTCAACTTATGTTCAAAGATAAGAGGGTTGCCAAGCCACTGAATCGTGAAATGATCCCCTTATCCGTATCCCATAGTCGGATATTGTGCGTGCAAGCGAGGTGTATAAACCTTAGTTTGTGTGAAAGAGGTAATTAGCTCTTTAAACCTTAGAGGGGATTAAGTACCCTTAAGCGCAGGACAGATGATCAGTCTCTAGTTTGTGTATATGATAGTTTAGGGATTACACTGCTAAGTATAATAGAGTTTCTCAAGTGATAAGAAGTTGAGATCTTGCGTGTCAAGATCCTTATATTTCAGGATTTTCACCCTTGAGGGTCCTTAAGTTTCAGGATCATTGCTTACAGAGATCTTTAGTTGTGTGTTGATCTGCATGGCAACCGTTCGCTAGGGGTGGGCGTTAGTCTAGCTAACGCCCCTCCGATGCTTAAGTTAGTAACGCATTCGAGGAGAAAATAAGTAATATTGAAAATTTTAATGTAAAGAACATGTGTACCTTCGTTTCATTGTGGATCATTCGACCCTAATTACACATAGTATGCTTTGACGTGTAGAACATTCCAGGATCTTGGTAGAACATCTCCTTCGAGTGTTGCTAATCACTATACTCCTTTCCCTGCTTCAACGTCTATAAGATATGGTCCTTCCCATTTAGGAGCCAATTTTCGTGCACTAGGATCCTTGGTGTTTGAAATGTTTTCCTTAATACCAAGTCTCCTATTTGAAACCTTCTGACTCTTATATTCCTTTTGTAAGCCTTGGTGATTTTCTATTGGTGAGCAGCAATGCGTATTTTGACAAGATCCCTAAGCTCATCAATAGTTTCAAGATCTTGCACTAGGATCCTATCGTTATCCTCTTGGTCTTGCACTAAGTATCTTGCCGTTGGGATCATTACTTCAGTAGGGATTACTACTTCTGTCCCGAACACTAAGGAATAGGGGGTCTGACCCGTGGCCACTTTGGAAGTGGTCCTATCTGCCCACAAAACGAAAGGAAGCTCTTCTGCCCATCTTCCTTTCTTTTTGTCTAGCCTTTTCTTCAAATTGTTAACTATGATTTTGTTGCTAGAATCCGCTTGACCATTAGCTTGGGGATTAACTGGAGTAGACATTATCATTTTAATTCCCCAGCTTGTGCAAAAGTCTCTTGTCCTTTTGCTTATAAATTGGGATCCATTAAAGTGATTAGTTAGTAATAAACAATCAACGAATACCTGAAGATCCCTGATTTGAAGATCCTTAGCCAATTGTAGTCTCATGATGAGTGCTTCATATTCTGCTTCATTGTTGGTAGTGTTGAATTCACAACTAACTGCTTGGGGTAGGATGTCCCCATGTGGCGACTTTTGTATGATCCCTAGCTCTATTCCTTTTTGATTTGAAGCTCCATTTGTGAACAGTGTCCATTTTACTAGGTGTTCATCTTCTAGGAGTTGATTGGCTTCCATTTCTACTTTGTTTTGTAGATCATCACTAAAGTCATCCACAAAGTCTCCTAATGCTTGTCATTTTATGTCCGATCTTGGTTCATATCTGATGTCAAATGTGCTTAGCTTCACCGGCCATTTTTCCATTCTCCCCGACATTTCTGGTTTTTTCATGACATTCTTAAGGGGATAATTAGTCTTTACGTGTATAGTATGTGTTTCAAAATAATGTCTTCATTTAGTAGAAGCGGTTACTAAGGCAAGAATTGACTTTTCGAGGTGAGAGTATCTAGTCTCAGGATCCAAGAAGCTTTTATTTACATAGTAGATAGGATGTTGATCCCCGTTAAGATCCTTGGCCAAAACGGCACTTACCGTGTTTGAAGATACTGAGAGGTAGAGAAGAAGTGGCTCTCCATCTATAGGATTTACTAGTAGTGGTGCCGAGCTTAGATATCTTTTGAGTTCCTGGAAGGCTTTCTCGTGTTCCTCCTTCCACTCAAATCTTTTGTTCTTTTTCAATATATTTTAAAAGAGCTTGCACCTTTCTGAGGATCTTGAAATGAATCTGTTGAGTGCTTCTACTCTTCCCGTTAGCCTTTGGATGTCCTTTGTCGAAGATGGGGATCTTAGCTCCATGATTGCTTTAATCTATTACGGGCTTGCTTTCTATCCCTCTTTTGGTTACCATGTATCCAAGGAACTTGCCTGACTTCAGTCCAAAGTGACATTTGAGTGGGTTCAGCTTCATATTATATTCGTCCAGGATGTCAAATACTTCCTTAAGGTCTTTGAGGTGAACTTCGACTTTCATTGACTTCGCTACCATGTCGTCAATATAAACTTCCATGGTGTCCCCCAGCTTTTCATTGAACATCCGACTCACCAACCTTTGATATGTTGCTCCTACATTTTTAAGACCGAAAGGCATATACCTGTTGGTGTTATGAATGTTGTGTCCTCCTGGTCAGATGGCTCCACCTGGATTTTTTGGAATCTTGCTGAAGCATCCATGAAATTCAAGAGCTCGTGGCCAGCCATCGCGTCTACCATGGAGTCAATGTGTGGTATGGGGAAAGGATCCTTAGGACAAGCCTTATTACGATCCATGTAGTCTACACATACTCACCATTTTCCGTTTTTCTTTTGTACGACAACCATGTGAGCCAGACATCTTGGGAACTTCACTTCTTTGATCATCCTTGTCTTGAGGAGCTTCTCTACCTCTTCTTGAATGATTTGGTTTCTTTCGGGTGCAAACTTTCTTCACTTTTGGTGTATTGGTCTGAAAGAAGGATCAATATTATGTTTATGAGTGATAATAATCTTGTCTATACCTGTCATATCTTCGTGTTTCCATGCGAATGTATTTCTTCTGTTTCTTGGGAAGTTCAGTAGATCTTGTTCAATATGCTCAGGTATTGAGGATCCTATGAGGACTTTAGCTTCAGGATCCTTGATGCCCAGGGGTACTTCCTTCACGTCTTGTTCCTTTTTTTCTAGGACATGTCGTGCCCACCACCTTAATTGCTATGCTTGTTGAGGTTTGGTCGTGGATTTCATATATGTTTTATAGCATTCCTTCGATTCTTGTTGATCTCCCATGATCTTCACTGTTCCCCATGGAGTAGGCAAATTTACACACTGATGGTATTTTGATGGAACCGCTTTCATCTCGTGGATCCTTGGTCTAACTATTATCAGATTGTAAGAAGATAAGGTGTCAATGACACAAAAAATTTGTATAGAGTTTACCCCCTCTATGTATATTGGTAGCTTTATCTCTCCAATCGTGTGTTTCGTTTCCCCGCTAAATCCTATGACGACCGAGGATTTCTTGACAATCTCTGATTTTGGGATGTTCATCCTTTTTAGAGCGTCTAGGAGTATGATATTAACCGAGGATCCCCCATCAACAAGGATCCTTTTGACGAAATGGTTGGCCATATACAATATTATTACAAGTCCGTCATGGTGACGATCATGAACCCCTTCCCTGTCCGTCTCATCGAACATGATTTCCTTCTCATTGCTATGGTATTTCTCTATGGCCTGCCTTCCTTCTCGGTTTTAGAGACTTTGGCGTGTCTTTTCGCCTGAGAATAATAGGTACCATACATGTTAGATCCGCCCGATATGACGTTAATCATCTTAGCGTCAGAGGGTGGGGATCCTGGTTTCTCTGGGATCCTGCAACCATCCTGGCTGCTCTCCTTGGATTTTTCTCTTTTTCTCCCATGGATCTCTTTGAGGTGTCCTTTGCTAAGGATGTATCTGATTTCTATTCTTAGGGCTATACAGTCCTCCATCATGTGGCCAAAGGCTTCATGGTAATCACACCATTTGGACTTGTCTTTCCAAGCGGTGGACTTGTTGTCCCTCTTTGGCCATCTTGCTTTATCTCCATGATCCTGCATAGCATGAATTATACCTGAAACATCCATAGAAAAGCAATAGTCAGTGATCTTAGGAAGTTCTTCCTCTTCTCCCTCATCCTCGAGGGCATTGACCCTGTGATGATCCGATTTGGAACACGGCTTCGTTTTGTAGGATCTTGGAGTCGAGGATTCGGCCTTTCTATTGGGATTCTCATATTGAATCAAAGGGTTGCTTCTATTATGAATTTCTCTATCCTCTTTGAGCCTTATAAACCTTAATGCCCGGCACCTGACCTCATCCAATCTTTTGCATGGGGTCATCACAAGGTCTTCATAGATGGCTGAATCCTTCCTAAGTACCATTTTGAAGGATTCTACAATGGTGGCCATGTCGATGTTGGGGATGCTCAAAGCTTCCCGGCCAAACCTGTTAACGAACTCCCTAAGTTTCTCATTAGGATCCTGAACCACTCAGTAGAGATCATTGGTGATCTTTTTGAAGGTTCTGCTGCAAGAAAACTGGTTATGAAAGATATTGACTAAGTGTGTGAATGAAGTAATATAGTATGGAAGAACGTTTAGCAGCCATTTGAGGGTTGATCTCGTAAAGGTCGAACCGAAGCCTTTGCATAGGCAAGCTTCCTTCAAGTGTCACGGTATGGGGATGATCTCCATCCTTTCTTTGTATTGGGCTATGTGCTCTTTAGGATTTGTAGTTCCATCGTATCACTTCATGCTGGGGGTTTGGAAGCGCTTAGGAACTTCGGTATCGGCTATCGCTGGAGAAAATCTCGAGATCACGTGACTTGTAGGAGATGCTTCCGTATAGGTTGGACCACTCCGGGTACACTTGAGATCATCTGCCTTAGTTGTTGAAGTTCCCTTGCCATGTTTGGATTTGTTCCTGCATTAGTAGTATTGCTATTTAAGAAGTTACTAGAATCAAGGTTTCTAGGAGTATTGAAAGGCTCATTGAGATCATTGATCATAGATGCTCGGTTGTCTATGGTTTTCCCCCATGGTGATGCCACAGCAGCAGGAACTGTGTTCTTCTAGTGATTCTCTGAGGATCCCGCATCGCCAAAGTTCAGGATCCTTGGTTGTTTAACCGTGGGCGTTGTTCCCTATGACTTCTAGAATTCTGCCTTCATCCTTTCCACTTCTTTGAGCAAAGCTCTATTCTCCTCTTGCTGTTGGGTCACCTGTTGCGTCATTTTCTTCATCATAGAAAGGAGTTCTGCAGTAGTGACCGAGGGAGTTGGATCCTGAAGCCCTGGGGATCCCATACACCCTTGGTTGGTGACCGGAGGGGTGTTCTTCTTGGAAGTGTCAGGCGTTTTACTTTGAGCAGGGGGCCCACTCGGAGGAGGTGGTAGGTTTTTAGTTGGAATGGAAGGAGCAGAGGATGAAGAAAGGATCGGTGGTGTAGACGTGCTTTTCTCGAGGATTTCGAACACCACGGCCTCACGGTGGGCGCCAAATTGTTATGGTCAAAAACTGCCTAAGTGCTAATCAACCAAATTGAATGAGAGGTTGTGATGTTTAGAATATGTAATTGCAAATAATAAAAGAGGGTGACACGATGGTTTACAAGGAAAGACCTCGATCCTTGCTAGGATCTCCGGCATAAAACCTTGGGAGGTGATAATGATCACCTTCCTTGATGATTTTATTGATATAAAATGTTGATTATAGCGAATTGTGAATAAGAATGAGTAAAAGAAATCGTAGAGTAAGCTTCTAGTGAAAAAACATTGTCTTGTGTGTAGATTACAAGTGTCAATTTATAGTCTAAACTAGCCAACAAGATGTCTGATATTTCCGGGATCCTCTATGACCAACTTCATGAACATTATTTGACCAAGTATTCCGGGTTTTTAGCATTGTTGAGACAATTATTCATTGAGAATTGGTCTTACCTTGACTACTTCTGCACACATGTTAGTTATAGAAAAAATATGACCGTGATAAATATTAATAAAAATAATAACGGTAATTAGTCGGGGTCCTGAAGTAGCTGAGGATACTGGATATTTGAGGATCCTGAATATTGTAAGGATCCTGGTGTCACACCCCGATCCTTGTCGGAATCGATCAAGGCGTGATATATTGTTCAAAGTCTCATGACAACTATGTTATAATATGATTATATTCAATTAAGTACTAAGTATGCAAACAAGATCCACAACATACAAATACAAATCCAAATACGAACAACATTTATTACATCAAATTTAAATAGTCTTGTGGATTTCTAAGGCACAACCTATTTTTCATCAACTTCATTCTTCAAATCTGCATCATGGGTAAAAACAGGTCAACTACGAGAGTTGGTGAGTAATCTAATTTTAGTAGAGAAAATTGTGAAGTTGAAACATTTATAATTTGAAATTTGTTTTCTTTTGAAGTCGGCAAACAATTGTATTTGAGATAACGGTTTATAAATCAAAATTTGATTAACAAATGATAACAACAACAATAAGTCCTCACCCTATATATACATATGTATGTATATATATATATATATATATATATATATATATATATATATATATATATATATATATATATATATATATATATATATAGGATGGAGCATCTAATCATCAAACACACTCAACCACGTGCGATCAATCACCTTAGCGTCCCAAGGCGGGGTGGTCAACCCAATAGCGCTATTATTGTCCATAACGTACCTCAAGAATACGGGCATAGTCATGGAGATTAGACTAAAAATGGTAATGCACTACAAGTACATGTAGCGTAAACAAACAATAGTTATACAATTAATGACTCACGTATCAATGTCCCAACAATGTCTCAATTGTGATAAAACAATAACATGAAGTTGGAACATATTAGAACCATATGATACACCCCAAAAGTATTGAAAATTATAAAATATGGGGTAGATTACTCACATTAGTCCCAAAACGAAATGCGTGTGTCGTACGATAGACGGTTCGGGTCAAAATGGCGTAGAACCTAATATAATTAATAGTTTTGGTTTAGGAACTGCTAAACGAGAATGGAGTATTAATACAAATAATTAGACACATATTCTTATATTAGATGAATTAACAATAACTCATTTTGATTAGAATATTAAGGTATTCATTTGTTAAATGAATTTTAAATTGAATTAATTACTTTGCATAATTAATTTATATTTTCAATTTAGGCCAGATTTTAATAATTTCTTATTAAAATAATAACTTGCCCAATTATAATTATTTACAGATTTTAACAATTATTTATATGAAATAATCATTAAAATGTATTTTTTACATGCTTAAATACTTAGGAAAATGGTTTTAAATAGTAAACAGTATTGAAAAATTATGAAATTATTAGGAAATCATTATTTCATATAATATTAATTACTGTAAAAATTTTATATTTTTCTGAACTGTTTTAGTATTTATTTAATACTTTAATGATTAAACAACAACAAAATCCGGGAAAAATAATAAATGATTCCCAAAAATTCTGTAAAATTAACCATAGTTTTATAACATGATATAGAGCCCATTGTATAAGTTTCGGATATTTGTGACTATGGGAAGTATTTTTTATATATTTCATTATTAATTAATCAATAAAATCATAAATAATAGTAAACAGTAATATAAATGCATGAAACTTCATAAATTATGTTTAATCAATATATAGGTCATCCCAAAATTTTCTTAGAATTTATTGTATGCAAAAAGTATTTTATGTGAATTATTGCCCTACTTTATTGCAATAATTATAGTAATTCAATAAAAATAAGTTATTTTCTGAAAATTTCCAGAACTTCTTATTTTATTGATGGGACTCTAAGAAAAATCAGTTTTATGCATAAAATGAGTTTTAGATAGTTTGGTGGATTTAATTTGTTTCTTGTATGAATTTGAAACTTTTAACAACATACCTTGATGAATGCTTCAAGAGGGATGAAGATTTAAGTATAATAGATTGTTCTTGGCTGGAATATGAGTATTTCTTGTATGAATTTCGAGATTGAGAGTGAGAGAAAGAATAGAGAAGGTTTAAGTGGTGAAGAGAATAATGTGTTGGGAGAAAAAGGAAATGAAAGTGGATGAGAGGTGTGAGTGGGAGACCATGAGAATAATCTTTTTGCTTTTGGTGGTCTTTATAATTTCCCACTAACACAAGCATCTTTTACATAATTAATATAAGAGTTTTATAAAATTTAATGTAAAGTTTATAAAAATAGAGTTTTATAAAATTTAATGTAAAGTTTATAAAAAGGGAGTTTTATAAAAGATATGTTATTATTTGATTATAACAATCTACTTTGATTTGAAGTTTAATTATAGCATTCAAGTTTGATTCTTTTAATTTAATTAGAGCATTATACTTTGATTTGATTTTAATATGGTATCATAATTTAATTTGATTATAGTTATAACGTTGTACTATACTATGTTGCTATTAATGTCAATTTATATCGTAGTGTATGAGTTTTGATCTTATTAGCGTCAAGTAATCTTGAGTAGGGTTTATTAAATTTCCAATTGGGTTGGGTTGACCCGAATCCATTTTAGGCGGATGTCACAGTCTCCCCTACTTTAGGAAATTTCGTCCCGAAATTTAAGAAGAGAGTACCTTAAGAGAAAAGTTGTGGATATTTGGTACGCATATGATCCTCACGCTCCCATGTATACTCAGGTCCACGTGCCGACTGCCACCTGACCTTAACCAGGGGAATGCGACTTCTTTTGAGTTTCTTTTCCTTTCGGTCGGCAATTTCCAAGGGTTTCTCGATAAATTGCATTGTCTCGTCGATTTGGATATCCTCGAGAGGAACATGAAGGTTCTCGTCTGCTAAACACTTCTTGAGGTTGGCTATATGAAATACTGGGTGAACTTTCTTAAGCTCTGTTGGTAGATCCAACTCGTAGGCTACTGGTCCGATCCTTTTTATGATCTTAAACGGGCCTACGTAGCGTGGTGCCAATTTACCCTTGCGTCCAAATCGAACCACACCTTTCCATGGGGACACTTTTAACATGACCATGTCACCCAGGGTAAATTCAAGCGGTTTGTGTCGCTTGTCGGCATAACTCTTTTGTCGGCTACGAGCTGCAAGAAGGTTATCGCGAATCTGAGTGATTTTGTCGGTTGTTTCCTGGATAAGCTCAGGACCAATGATTGGAGAATCCACTGTTTTGCGAATCACGTGGGATTCACCAATTTCATGCCAGCAAATAGGAGATCGGCATTTACGGCCATACAATGCCTCAAATGGTGGCAACTTGATGCTAGAATGATAACTGTTATTATAGGAGAATTCCACCAACGGTAAATGAGAGTCCCAGTTTCCTCCAAAATCCAAGACACACGCCCTCAACATATCTTCGAGTGTTTGAATTGTCCTCTCAGATTGACCATTGGTCTGAGGATGATAGGCGGTACTGAGATCGAGGCGGGTTCCCATGGCTGTTTGAAGTGATTGCCAAAACCGAGAGAGAAATCTCCCATCACGATCTGAAATGATGCTGAGAGGAATGCCATGCCGACTAACTATCTCGTTGATGTAAATCCGAGCAAGTTTTTCGACTTTGAAATTTTCACGGATGGGAAGGAAATGAGCGGATTTGGTCAAACGGTCAATGATTATCCAAATGCTGTCGTGTCCTTTTGTGGTACGGGGAAGTTTGGTTACGAAATCCATGGCGATCGCTTCCTATTTCCACCTGGGGATTTCTGGTTGGACCAATAATCCAGAGGGTCGTTGATGTTCTACTTTGACCCTGGAACATGTAAGACATTTGGCCACGAATAAGGCAATATCCTTTTTCATTCCCGACCACCAATAATTGGTTCTCAGGCCATGATACATCTTGTCAGTGCCCGGATGAATGGAATATCGGGTTTTATGGATTTCTTCCATCAGGAATATACAAAGATTGTCACGATCTGGGATCCAGATGCGATCTTGATAATAGAAAATACCATCAGATTTAGTTTCCAACTCCCCATCAATTCCCGTGGGCATGTCATTTTCGGTAATTGCCGAGTGTTGGGCTCCTCGAATTCGGTCGCTGAGATTGGACAAGATAGGAGAACATATTAGATTAAATGCATGGGCATGTTCTTTTCGGCTTAACGCGTCGGCTACGACGTTTGCCTTGCCCGGATGATAGCGTATTTCACACTCGTAATCATTTAGGAGCTCGACCCATCGTCTTTGCCTCATATTGAGTTCCTTTTGATTAAGAATATGTTGCAAGCTCTTGTGGTCGGTGAAAATTACGCATTTAGTGCCGTAAAGGTAATGCCTCCAAATTTTAAGAGCGAAAACCACGGCACCGAGCTCCAAATCATGAGTCGTATAATTTCTTTCGTGGATTTTGAGTTGTCGTGATGCGTAAGCTATAACCTTTCCCTTTTGCATCAAAACACAACCTAGACCGAGATTGGAGGCATCGCAGAATACCACGAAATCTTCGGATCCTTCAGGGAGTGTAAGAATCGGAGCGTTACACAAACTTTGTTTAAGGGTTTGGAAAGCGTATTCCTGCTTGGGTCCCCAATCAAATGTTATACCCTTGCAAGTGAGAGAAGTAAGCGGTAAAGCAATCTTTGAGAAATTTGAAATGAAACGCCGGTAATAACCGGCTAAACCGAGGAAGGACCGAATTTCCTTGGGGGTACGTGGGGCTTTCCAATTCTGGACTGCTTCAACTTTTGCGGGATCGACTAAAATACCCTTGTCACTTACAATATGACCAAGGAATTGTACCTCATTTAACCAAAACTCGCATTTCGAAAATTTGGCGTAGAGCCGATTTCCTTGCAACGTTTGGAGAGTTAGGCGAAGGTGTGTTTCATGCTCTGCCTTTGTCTTGGAGTAAATGAGGATGTCATCAATAAAGACGATAACAAAACGGTCGAGATAAGGTTTAAATACCCGATTCATCAAGTCCATGAATACGGCAGGGGCATTTGTTAGGCCGAAAGGCATAAAAGTGAACTCGTAATGACCATAGCGGGTTCGGAAAGCGGTTTTGGGGATGTCTTCTTCCCGTACTCGAAGTTGGTGATAACCCGAGCGAAGGTCAATTTTGGAGAAACATGAAGCTCCTTGAAGCTGATCAAAAAGGTCGTCGATCCGAGGTAACGGATATCGGTTCTTGATGGTTAATTTATTTAACTCCCGATAATCGATACACATACGAAACAAACCATCTTTCTTTTTGATGAAGAGAACCGGGGCTCCCCAGGGTGAAGTACTAGGGCGGATAAATCCCTTATCGGTTAATTCTTGGAGCTGACTTGCCAATTCTTGCATCTCGGCTGGAGCCAACCGATATGGAGACTTGGCTATGGGAGTAGCCTCAGGAACAAGATCGATGCGGAACTCTAGCTCACGTACTGGAGGGAGTCCAGATACATCATCAGGAAAGATGTCGGGAAAGTCTCGTACTATCGGAATATCTTCGATCTTCTTTTCTTTGACCTTTGTTTCCACCACATGGGCTAAGAAAGCCATATATTCTTTTCGTAGATATGATCGACCTTGAGTACATGACATAAGACTAAGCTTTTTCGAATGAGTCTCGCCATAAATACGAAGACTTTGACCGTCGACGAGAGGAATACGAATGAACTTATCGTAACATACTATTTCAGCATGGTTTTGGGATAGCCAGTCCATTCCTACTATGATGTCGAAGCTACCAAGTTCCATAGGAACTAAATTGACAGAAAATTTATGACCGCAAAAATCGAAAGTGCAATCTTGGATGACTGCATTGAGTGAAACGTATTTTCCATCGGCGACTTCTACGGTAAAGTACTCATCAAGAATCGTGCGAGATGTGTGAAGTATGGGCTCAAATTCCAAAGACACAAAACTTTTATCGGCACCTGAATCAAAAAGTACTGACGCGTAGCAGTCATTTATGAGAAACGTACCATTTACGACCTTGTTATCGGTCTTTGCTTGGGTTGCGGTAATGACAAAGGCTCGGCCTTTGGGAGCTGGAACCTGCATTGTTGGATTTGCCTGGGCTTGGGTGTTGATGATATTGACTAGCCTAGGACACGCGTTTCTGAAATGGGTGGGGTCACCATAGTTGAAGCATGTTCCAGTTGGATATCGGGTTTGTGTTTGCTGATTTGAGGGTAGATAGAGTGGTCGCTGAGTTTTTGGTGCACGACATGTGTCCGCCAAGTGGCCATAGCGACCACAATTCGTACAGAGGCGACACGGGCTGGTGGTCATATGGTGATAGTTACAGTGGTTACAGAGGGGGTGAGGTCCGGTATATGGCTTTTTATTCGGTTGGGCTTGTGGGGTGACTTGGGTGATAGGAGTACCAGGGGTAATAACAGCATGGTTGTGGTGATGACTTTTCCGCTTCTTTTTGTCATGTCGGTGGGAGGACTCGGACTTGACAATTAGGGGGGTCTCAGGGGTCGGCTTTTCAGTTGACATCTTTGAACCCTTGCGTGGGAGGACACCATCGTTCATATTGTCCTCGTTGAGTTGACCTGCTATTTCAATGGCGGATTCTAGGGTAGATGGCCTGCTGCTGGTCACCGAATCACGGATCTGGCGTGGTAACCCTTTGATGTAGCGGCGTATTGCAGTTTTCATAGGTTGAACCATGTGAGGTAGGAGTCTCGAGAGATCATGGAATCTATTGGTGTAGGTCGCGTTGTCACCTCCCACCTGTTTCAGATTCCAGAATTCATCCTCGAGAGTTTGCAATTCGCTGTCAGGGCAGAACTTCTCCATCATGCGTTCCTTTAGTTTTGACCAAGTCATTCCCAAGGCAACAACCTCTCCCTTTGCCCGTTTTTCTAGGTTCCACCATGTGAGAGCATGACCTTGGAGGCACCCTGTAGCATGACGGACCATCAGGTCCTCAGGACACTCGCTATGGATGAAAGTACTCTCCATTTCTTCAATCCATGTGAGGAGTGCGGTGGCACCATCGATGCCTTTGAAGTAAGGCGGATTGCAGTTACGAAAGTGCTTGAACGAGCAACGAGGAGTGGTTGCTGGAGCTTGTGGCTGAAGAGAATGAAGTTGGGTTGCAATTGTTGGGATGACGTTTGCTACCTCCTTGGCGATAAGGGCAGCTAGCCTTCGGTTATTGCGAGCAGCGTATGGGGGTCGTAATGCCATCTACGAGAAACACGCATATGGACTTGTGAGTTATTTGTGAATTGATTATGGAAATAAAGTTTTTAGACATTGTTGGGTAAAATAATTGTAAAACACTTGTTGGGCCATGGTTAGGAGTGTTGGGCACCTTTTGGGCTTTCCATGGTTACTAAATGTGAAACATGTAGCACTTGCGTGGGCCCCCACAAAACTAAGTTTTCACATGTCTTTCCCACTACTAGGCCCATTAGGGAACTTAATAGTCCAATGAGTTGGCCATTTTGGAGTGTATCCTTTCGGATACGTTTGATAAGGTCGGGTATTTTGATGGCTCAAAATTAATGTGAATGACGCGCTTTGGCCTATAGGTTTGGGAACTCTCGCCTTTGGTCCCCAGATAAGCAAACTGGTCCCTCGGTTGATTGGGATGTATACGAATGCTTGCCTAGTCAGGACTTTCGGGCTACCGGCACCTCCCCCTTCCAGTTACTATGCGTCCATTACTATGATCCTACCCAACTAGAGTGGATGACTTTGAATTTCCTATGAGCTTTAAGGAATATATATGTATATACATTTTTTTTATTTTAAAAACCACTTTGAATTTCCTATGAGCTTTAAGGAATATATATGTAATACGTATGCACTTAAGGGAGCAATTAACACACAAAGGTATTCCTAGGATTTTCTAAGTGTGAATTGCATGCAGTTGGGTGTGCATTTTATAAACTAGCATACGAGAGGACCCTAGAGGCTATAGACTAGATCAAGGCAATTAACCTAATTCCCTATAGTCAAGGGCTCTGATACCAATCTGTCACACCCCGATCCTTGTCGGAATCGATCAAGGCGTGATATATTGTTCAAAGTCTCATGACAACTATGTTATAATATGATTAGATTCAATTAAGTACTAAGTATGCAAACAAGATCCACAACATACAAATACAAATCCAAATACGAACAACATTTATTACATCAAATTTAAATAGTCTTGTGAATTTCTAAGGCACAACCTATTTTTCATCAACTTCATTCTTCAAATCTGCATCATGGGTAAAAACAGGTCAACTACGAGAGTTGGTGAGTAATCTAATTTTAGTAGAGAAAATTGTGAAGTTGAAACATTTATAATTTGAAATTTGTTTTCTTTTGAAGTCGGCAAACAATTGTATTAGAGATAACGGTTTATAAATCAAAAATTGATTAACAAATGATAACAACAACAATAAGTCCTCACCCTATATATATATATATATATATATATATATATATATATATATATATATATATATATATATATATATATATATATATATATATATATATATATATATATAGGATGGAGCATCTAATCATCAAACACACTCAACCACGTGCGATCAATCACCTTAGCGTCCCAAGGCGGGGTGGTCAACCCAATAGCGCTATTATTGTCCATAACGTACCTCAAGAATACGGGCATAGTCATGGAGATTAGACTAAAAATGGTAATGCACTACAAGTACATGTAGCGTAAACAAACAATAGTTATACAATTAATGACTCACGTATAAATGTCCCAACAATGTCTCAATTGTGATAAAACAATAAAATGAAGTTGGAACATATTAGAACCACATGATACACCCCAAAAGTATTGAAAATTATAAAATATGGGGTAGATTACTCACATTAGTCCCAAAACGAAATGCGTGTGTCGTACGATAGACGGTTCGGGTCAAAATGGCGTAGAACCTAATATAATTAATAGTTTTGGTTTAGGAACTGCTAAACGAGAATGGAGTATTAATACAAATAATTAGACACATATTCTTATATTAGATGAATTAACAATAACTCATTTTGATTAGAATATTAAGGTATTCATTTGTTAAATGAATTTTAAATTGAATTAATTACTTTGCATAATTAATTTATATTTTCAATTTAGGCTAGATTTTAATAATTTCTTATTAAAATAATAACTTGCCCAATTATAATTATTTACAGATTTTAACAATTATTTATATGAAATAATCATTAAAATGCATTTTTTACATGCTTAAATACTTAGGAAAATGGTTTTAAATAGTAAACAGTATTGAAAAATTATGAAATTATTAGGAAATCATTATTTCATATAATATTAATTACTGTAAAAATTTTATATTTTTCTGAACTGTTTTAGTATTTATTTAATACTTTAATGATTAAACAACAACAAAATCCGGGAAAAATAATAAATGATTCCCAAAAATTCTGTAAAATTAACCATAGTTTTATAACATGATATAGAGCCCATTGTATAAGTTTCGGATATTTGTGACTATGGGAAGTATTTTTTATATATTTCATTATTAATTAATCAATAAAATCATAAATAATAGTAACAGTAATATAAATGCATGAAACTTCATAAATTATGTTTAATCAATATATAGGTCATCCCAAAATTTTCTTAGAATTTATTGTATGCAAAAAGTATTTTATGTGAATTATTGCCCTACTTTATTGCAATAATTATAGTAATTCAATAAAAATAAGTTATTTTTTGAAAATTTCCAGAAATTCTTATTTTATTGATGGGACTTTGAGAAAAATCAGTTTTATGCATAAAATGAGTTTTAGATAGTTTGGTGGATTTAATTTGTTTCTTGTATGAATTTGAAACTTTTAACAACATACCTTGATGAATGCTTCAAGAGGGATGAAGATTTGAGTATAATAGATTGTTCTTGGCTGGAATATGAGTATTTCTTGTATGAATTTCGAGATTGAGAGTGAGAGAAAGAATAGAGAAGGTTTAAGTGGTGAAGAGAATAATGTGTTGGGAGAAAAAGGAAAGGAAAGTGGATGAGAGGTGTGAGTGGGAGACCATGAGAATAATCTTTTTGCTTTTGGTGGTCTTTATAATTTCCCACTAACACAAGCATATTTTACATAATTAATATAAGAGTTTTATAAAATTTAATGTAAAGTTTATAAAAATAGAGTTTTATAAAATTTAATGTAAAGTTTATAAAAAGGGAGTTTTATAAAAGATAGGTTATTATTTGATTATAACAATCTACTTTGATTTGAAGTTTAATTATAGCATTCAAGTTTGATTCTTTTAATTTAATTAGAGCATTATACTTTGATTTGATTTTAATATGGTATCATAATTTAATTTGATTATAGTTATAACGTTGTACTATACTATGTTGCTATTAACGTCAATTTATATCGTAGTGTATGGGTTTTGATCCTATTAGCGTCAAATAATCTTGAGTAGGGTTTATTAAATTTCCAATTGGGTTGGGTTGACCCGAATCCATTTTAGGCGGATGTCACACCTGGCCCCAACAGTAATGATACTAGGTTTCGTAGAAGGAAAACAGAATTGTTAGAAGTGAAGTGTTGCCCAAGTTTGGAATCATCACTTTAACAGGTGAGTGCATAGTTACTTTAATCTTACACATAGGTATGAAGTATTTAATATAATTATGTGCTATGTGTGCATGTAATCGGTGTTCTTCATATTTATGTTGGATGAACAAAATATACATGTTTTATTTGATTTAAAATTTATATGTAGTTTATACGTATAAAAATATTAGGTAAAGATGGGTAGATGAATGATGAGGGATCAAAGATGATATAGATGGAAAATTGGCATCTATGGACTTAGTGCCCTATAGATGAATATTGCCAACTGCGCCACAACCTGTAGATCTTTTTGAACTACTATGTACTCTAAATATCTTAGCAGCTGCGCCTAAAGGATAATATTGGCAGCTGCACCTAATAGAGAACGTCATAATCCTAGCAGCTACACCTAAACAATAATATTTCCAGTTGTGCCTAATAGATAACATTGGCAGCTGTGTCATTAGAAACGATGGACTTCGTTGCTATTCCTTAAGAGAATCCTTAGGAATGAATGAGTGAATGATAGATGATTCTTAGGATAGATCCTTAAGAAATAAAGAAGATAATGGGGATGGATAATTGGGTTAATTGTGTGATGATGAAACATAATAACTTTATTATTGTGGGTTGAAAACACTATGTACTCACCAAGTTTCCCAACTTGACCCACTCAGTCTATTTGTATCACAGGTGTCGATACAAAGCTACATTAAACTGAGAGATTAAAGGAGATGTAAATCACAAGTGTAAATGAATGAAAAGTCTGTTTATGCTTACGTTTCTTTATTGACGATGGCATCCCAAAAATTTTAATATAAGCAAAAATGCATTTCTTCGGAAATGCTTTGACAATATTATTATCATGTTTTTCTGGGAACAAATTCCGCAATATTATTCTTCAAAAAGAATACTCTGATTTTTAAAAAAAGCATAAATAAAATTTTTAAAATGACCGTGAATTTGGGGATGTCATATTGGCCAACTTTCTTCATTTAGCACTTATTTAGTTAAGACTTCGACCCAAATCTTAGATATGACTTCCCTCAGGTGGTTTATCACGTAAAGTTGCCAACTTTACATGCATGCATGGCTTAATGGGGCTCTAGAGCTCAAAAGAGCTTGTTAAATGACTTAACACATGCATGAGACGAAATCTACCATAAAGTTTGCACCTTTATGCTTAAAAAACCCTTAATATGTCTAGATCTACAAGAATAAGCTCCATAATGACCTTATGTCACAAGAACCAACCAAAAGGGACCAAAATATTAAAAAACAAGCCAAGGAGTAGATCTATGAAATGAGTTGACAAGCTATAAGCTTTATACCTTACATGCCACAAAATGGAGGTTCAAAAGCTGGATCTCTAAGCTCCTCTCCATGAAATGAGTTGACAAGCTATAAGCTTTATACCTTACATGCCACAAAATGGAGGTTCAAAAGCTGGATCTCTAAGCTCCTCTCCAAATGATGAGTCTTCAAGATTTTCCTTCCCCTTCAATATGCACAAAATATACCACAAAATCCTCAGAGGAGCCCTAAAGCACCACACAAAGCAAAAGGGAAGAAATTAGGGTTTCAAGATATGGAGGCTGATCCAAAGGTGACCAAATGAGGCAATCATGTCCCTTATAAGGGGTGCAAGCCCTAAAATCATGGTTTTAAATTTGATTATGTAAGCAGTGCATACTCCACGTACACCCAACATACGTGGATGAGCTCCGCATCCAGGGAAAGGCTGGTACGCTAAGCGTACCACTCCATTACGCCACGCGTACTAGCTGCGCGACCATTTTGCAAATTTTCAAAGTAAGGGTTAATTAACAAACTTTCTAAGTTCAAGTGTAACAAAGAAGAAAAGGAACACCTGAAGGAATAGCTTAAGCTTGTAGATCCAGAGTTACCTTCACCGTAGGAAACCTTTTGCGGTAAAAAGCTCTCACCTTGATGGTATTTTGTTCTAGATCTATTTTTTGGTGTTATTTATGCATTTTTTAGTGTTTTAAGTTAAAGTTGAGCTTTTGATCTACTCCAGAAGTCTGGATGTTAGATCTTAGCTCCATGGAGGTCCCTTGTTTATAAAAATTCAAACTTTGTGAAAGATATTTGTCCTTCAAGAATTAAGAGCTTTATTAAGCTTATTTTTTAGTGTTGGGTCCCATTAAGCCTTGCATGGGTGTAAAGGTACTGGCTTTAGGTATTAAGTCACCCTTTAGGACCAGATCTGAGAGTTTGGCAAGAGGTCTTAACTGATCAAGTGCTTAATGGAGTGGATTAAGAGTCTGAGGCGTACGCTGGGCGTACAAGCAGAGTACGCCCTGCGTACTCAACAGACGGATGCTTGGGCATGACATTCACGGATTTAGGCCATGCTTTGGACTTTTAAGATTGGGCCTTATTGGTTCATTAGACTTCTTATTTGGGCTTTTGATAGTGTATTGGGCTCCCTTGGATTTAGGCTTGTGATGGGTTTTGGGACCAATTTGGAAGATTGGGCCATATTGGGTTTCTGGTTGCCACTTAGGAAATTGGGCATTTTGAGTAGTTGGGTTGGGCCTTGGTTTTGGACCAAGTAAGAAAAAGGATAAACGGTCTTTTACCTCGGATATGGGTCAAGTAGATTAGATTCTTGATTATGGGTTGAGATCCAATTATTGATTGGATATTATTTTGATGATGTTAGCGTGGGGATTTTCTGGACCAGCAGACCGAGATATATTTGAGTCTTTCAGCAGCTAGAGGTGAGTTTCCTCACTGTGTTTAGCGTATCGAAGGCACCAATGTCGGCCCATAGTTTTTATGTTTAGGATACTAGATGTCTGCATGACTCTTGCATATGTTATGTGTTATATGTTTATCGGGTTGGGCTCGATGTCGGTCGGGGCCCGATTACTATTTTGTATGCTATTTATCTTTATGATTATTGCAAGGGTTATGTGTTTATACTTTTATATGTTTATATGTATACCGTGCAGGGCCCGATGACAGATAGATCTGTATACCGAGTAGGGCTCGATGTCGGGTGGGGCCCAATTTCGGGCGGGGTTCGATGACAGGTGGGGCCCATTATATGTTTATTATGTATGCTATGTGGTATTTTGGGTAACTCACAAAGATTCGTGCTTACGGTTTTCAATTTATGTTTTCAGGTACTTCTAGTTTGAAGGGGAAGAACCTAGGATGATTGTAGTGCACCAACCACCTCGTTCCGTATTTTATGTTACTCTGATGTATTGTGATGTTGTTGATACACTTTAATTCACTGTGATTTCTATGATGATGTTTTGAATAATAGTTTTATTAATTTAAAAATGACATTTTTAGGCTTAATGTTTGGGACGTTACAAGTTGGTATCAGAGCCTTAGTTTGACGGATTTGGACATACTCTTGGGTGTGTTTGAACTCAAATTGAGGATTTCGTAAAAAATTTCAAAAGAAAGGAGAAATAGTTTATAAAAAATGGGTTTTCTAATAAAAGAAAAGGGTGTGGTGAATGCAATCGACCGAGACATGTAAGTTTTCCCAAAATACCAATACATGTTTTATGATATGCATTGATTTATGAATCTGTGAATCGCATGCTAGTTAGAGCTAAGGATCTGCTCAGGATTTACATGATAGAATGCTAGGAGAGATGCCTTTACGTTCCTATAGTATGAGCTTGTATACTTTCATGCTAGTACTGATCAGTTAGTGATTGGATGGCCTACTTAGGATATGCTTCATTCCGATTACTAAATGCTCGAATGCTGCTTGCTTTGTGCTTTTTAGGAGTTCTCACTAGCTTCAACTAAATAGTAATCAATTATGTTAAGTTACATATTGCAGAAACTAAATAATTTTAGAAGGTTACGTTTTAACTTTATTGCACAACTCTTGTTTGAGTCCAACCGTTGTAGCGTGAGACCTTTCATTCGAAGAATTATCTAGTGTTAGTGATATGTAATTTTATTTGTGATCTAGTTAGAGGGTACTAGTAAGAGTTCCTTCTGCAACTGATGGTGGCGAGTGGTGTGGTGTTTGCCCTAGGAAAAACCTAGGAAGAGATTTAGTGCTGGGAGTCTTGTTTTGTGGAGGATGGTATGTGTGGATAAGGAGTGACTTGGAGGATTCAAAGTGATCCTTGAGGAAAGTATGGATAGATGTGGAAGGTAGTATGGGCTCATACTACTGGAAGCAATAGATCCATACTCGAGTAAAGGAGAGTTGCGATGAAACCAGGGAGCTTGTAGGGTATGAGACATCTCGATATATTTATGTGTATTCTGATGGTGTATATGGTCTATTTTAAGTATAGTGACTCTTTGAGGCAGATCAGTTAGTGGTTCTAGTGTTGGTGAGAGTTCAAAATCGGGTTTTCGAGTTTGGCAATTGAATGATCAGACACGAGAGGTCATTTAGTTAGTGATTACCCGCATCATACTTGAGCAGAATCATGTGATCTTTGGTACAATCAAGGAGGGTATCATGGAGGCATTCGAGGATCTTGGGCACTTTCTTTTATGAGATGGTGGCTTTTATTGGGGCACGTTCGTTGACTTTCAAGGAGTTTCAGGGATGTGGAGCTTCGAAGTACATCGCGGAGAAGGACCTGATCACAAGTTGGCGTTGGTTAGTGGATGTCGCTAACGCCTTCCACACTAACAGTTGTCCCGATGGGGCAAATGTCAGATTTGCTTCCTATCTTTTGAAAGACAGAGCTCAAAACTGGTGGGACGAGGTTGGGCGCTCCGTTGGTGATGAGGTAGTTGATTCGATGACTGATGCGACCTTGGTTCCGACCACCTGCTCTCGGATTGCTCACTGTCGTCGGAGGGCTCTGCAAAGTCACAACAAAGAAGGCCGTCAGCTGTTTCCCAAGAGGAGATCTAGGGAAGACGCTCCACCGGTCAAGTTAGTGGGAGATATTTGGTTGAGAGTGATGAGTATTGAGAAAGATAACTTACTTCTCAAGGTAGGGCAAAAGCCCTTTTATACTAAGGATCCTTGCTATTCCGTACAGGAAACAGGGATTGTAGTTCCAATAGGATCCTCTCTTCTTATTGGCTAATTGTGTCCCCTACTGTGTCACGGCCAATGATTGGCTCGGGCGCTAGTGCTCTGGGTGTACTCTTTGTCATATGGAGCCGTTGTATTTTTCCTGTAGCAGGGATATTCTTGGCGAGGCTGAACTTCTTGCGTGGGCGTTGCGTTCTGAGGGAACGCTTGCGGCTGGAGCCCTTACTGAGACATCCAGGTTGGGACTGGCTGAGCTAACTAACGAATCCTTCAACCTGGAGATCCAGCTATGATGCTCTGGAGTTACTGGCTTCATGGGCGCTAGAGCCCATGCTGAGACATCCAAGTCGGGCCTGGCTGTGTTAATTGGGGGATCCTTCGACCTGAGGGATCCCGCTTCTAGCCCGCACTAGGAGGCTCGTCATCAAGTCCCCTAGTCCAATAGTCATAGTGTTTGCTAGCTAGGTATGATGTTCTGGACTTAATAGTTGTGTACACGTGTTAGGAACTTGTTCGCTCTACACTTCAATTTCGGCGACATGACCGCTTATCCCTTCGGGAAGTTACATCACTTGTCGGGTTTTGAAAAGTACCGCCTTCTACTTTCTTTCTTATATATGGTAGCAAACTCTTCATCTGTCCCACTTTCTTTTTGCATTGTACCATTTTTCTCCTTTCTTCCAGTGATTTTGTTTGATGGCGACTCCGCTGGTCTTATTCCTATTACTTCTGATTTTGACAACCTGCAGGAGACATATCTGTCTCTGGCTGAAGGGGTGGAGTTCCCCGTTCCTAGCGCCGTGATCACTCCCCCTCCTGCCGGGAAGGTTGGCATTTACTTAAAGACGCTCGAAGCCTGTCTCTTCCTGCCTTTGACCAACTTCTAGGAGCAGCTTCTCCACTGTAACGGTTGGAGGGTGTAAATTCTCACTCCTAATGCGGTTCACAAGATGGTGGCCTTTGAAATGATATGACGAGCTAACGGTTTCCACCCAGACTTCTTTGCCTGTAAATACTTCTTTCGATTTGGGACTACTAGCGACAAGTATACCATTTATACTCGTCGTGGGGGGCACAGCCTTGTTCTGGACAGTAAAACACTGAAGAACTGGCAGGAGAAATGGTTATGGGTCAACCGAGATTTGCTTGGTCGAGATCCTTGTCGATCGAACAACTTTTCCAACATTGTTCCGAAGTTTTTCCCTTACAAGCAAACCACTGGTAATTTCATAAAGACTCTTCAAGTGGAAGTCGATGGGTTGTCGGAGGTCCTGCTTGCCGGTGTTAGGATGAGCCCTAGCTGGCGTGCACGTGGCAACATGTCAGTTTTCTTCATTATGTCTAATGGTAGTGTTGTTATTCTCATGTTCCTCCTTCTACCCCTATTTTACACTAATAACCATTTGACTGGTTATTTCCTTCACAAGTACCGAGTATTCTGTTTCAATGGATGTCATCCTCGGGAAACGGTATCAAGGGAAGATGGATCACCGTGTGGTGGATCTGCATTAGAACCTTCCCGCACCTTGCCGCCTTAGCCATCCGTTGTCTGTCGTAGCTCGGCCTCTGGGGAGTTCTTTTACTAAGAAAAATGGGACTACCCTGTTCGTTCCTGCACCTATAACCCTAGTTGTCCGGTTGGCTAAGGGTCCTTATGGTGAGGTTGTGGAGGATAGAAAAGAAGGGATTGTGTCCAGTGTTCGTCGGGCCATTTCAAAACAGAAAGTTGTCTAAGCAATAAGTGAACCTTCTCTTGGGGATGGCTCTGGCGAGGTTGGGAGGCATGCTGTGCAAAGGCATGGATTTACATGTTTAATGTCTTCGATCTCTTCCGGTCCTGGAGTTGTGGTGGTTATACCCGATGGTGACGTTCAACAGTCTAAGGGTTGTCAAGGGGCATCTAAGCAGCTCGACATGTCAACATCTATTGTATCTAGATTTCCTTCCACCCCTTGGTCATCGTGTGGTGGGGTACGGGTTGCGCACCGTGATCCTGTTCCTATGGAGGGTTCATATTGGCTTCCGGTCTCTGGTGCACCCCTGTTTATCATGGGGAGGGATCTTCGCATTGACTCTCGATTATCTGTTCGCGCAAATTCCCTGGATTTCGCTCGGAAGGCTCTTCCTCCAACGACCGCTGGTGACATGGATGATATGGGTAGTGTTGTTCTATCCCATAATATGGTTTATGTCGCTGCTTAAGCTTTATGCTACTTTGTCGCTGGTTCCTAGCGAGTTTAGCACCTTGACGACCTCAAACGGGTGCATTCTTATCTTGTGGCTAGTGAAGCTTAACTGAAGTGTTGAGTTTTGGAACTGGAGAAAACAGCATGGGGTTTCAACAAGGAGTATGATCTGCTTGCTGCTGAGAAGGCATCCGTGGAGGATGTTTGGTCACCGCTGGAGAATCATGTTGATGTTTTGACCCAGTCTAACGAAGGTCTGATGACTGAAAATGAAAGCTTGGAGCGGGATCTTTCTGATCATGAGTGGGAGTTGGATGCGATAAGAGTAGAACTAGAAACGTTGCATGTGGACCAAAAGTGGTTGTTACATGTTGGTGTGGTTTGTGTGATGGATAAGCTAATCGAACATTTAGAGTTTATAGGTGGTGTCAGCAGAATTCTTCACACTGCATTTGTTGCATGTGAAGAATTTGGACGTGCCAATTTAAAAGCTATGATTGATGTCGGGACCTATGATACGAAAGGTAGTGATTCCCGTTCAAGCCAAATGTTAGTCTTGAAGATGCTCTGTTGACGTTTGCAACAATGGATTATGCTACGATTGTTGGTTTAGGGCAGTTAGATATGGCTGGTCTCAGGCTCCTGTGTGGTTTCGATGACGCTGACGACCCTATGGATGGTCTTGGGCATAGTGGTGGTGCAGTTGGTCTTGAAACAGGTGCGGGCAATGACGGTGATGGTAATGTTGTTGTTGGCGTTGATAGAGTCGGTCTTGAAGTTGGTGTTGGCGGTGCTAGTGGAGGTGGTGGTGGTATTGGAGGTGGTGTTGGTGGTGCTGGTGGAGGCGATGATGTTGTTGAAGGTGGTGCTGGTGGAGGCGATGATGTTGTTGAAGGTGGTGCTGGTGGAGGCGATGATGTTGTTGAAGGTGGTACTGGAGGTGCTGGTGGAGTTAGTGCCGTTGGTGAGGGTGGAGGCGCTGACGATGATGTAGGTGATAATCTTTGATACGGGCTTGTCCTTGGTACTACCCTTCAGGGTGTGAAATTTGATTTAGTGTTTGTATGGTTTCCTTTCTTTTGTTTTCATTAGGCCCTGGATGACCTATGTTCTGGTGAACGTAATTGAACAAACATGTCTTGGCCCTTTATGTTAATGTTGATGTCTTGGTACTGTTTTGTGTTATGATGATTTGTTGGCTTTTCGAATTTGCAATGTTTCTGTTTGATATATTCTGTAACACATCAAGGTTTCATATATGTGCTCTGATTTAATGCCTTGGTGTACCATGCTCTAATGCATTGATGTGCTCGATATGTGCCATGCTTTGACGCATTGGTGTGTTCGATATGTGTCATGCTCAAATGCATTGGTGTGTTCGATATGTGCCATGCTCTAATACATTGATGTGTTCGATATGTGTCATGCTCTAGTGTATTGGTGTGTTTGATATGTGCCATGCTCTAATGCGTTGGTGTTTAGGTTTATATTTTGTGGGGATACTCTTAGTATCTTTATGGTGTTTTTAGAGTGTGGATACACTTAGTATCCTCTATGTAATGCATTTTTTTAATATGTGCTTGTATTGTCAAAAACACTAAGGTTTTCATTTTTGAGAAACGCAATATTTGCCGTTATCATGCTATGATATTTGGCATTTTGACAAGCTAAGGTCCCTAATTGGATCATAATAAGTGTCCGTCTGCTGGTACGGGTGATCAACCCGACAATAGTTCACTATGTAATGTGTGTTTCCCATTCTACATAGGGATCTGCTCAGCAATGGCTCGATATGCCTTCTAGAAATGGAATTTTTTTCAGGTGCCTTGTGTTCCATGTCCTTGGTATTGGTCGTCCCTCGATTTTCTCGATGGAGTAGGATCCATTGCAATGCGCTTCAACCACTTTGTATGGTCCTTCTCATATTGCTCCAAGATTGTCGTGCGGTTATGCGTGGCTAGCTTCGTTCTGTCACAAGATATGATCTCCTACTCGAAAGGCTTTTTCTTTTACCCGTTGGTTTAATATCCCTCTATGGCCTTTTTGTATGCGGCTTGGCGCATGCTGGATCGCTCTCGGCGCTCCTCCAGGAGATCCAAATTTTGTCTCAAGTCCTTGTCGTGTTCTTGGCTCTGGAAGTGTGTTGTTCGTATTGAGCCTATTGTTAATTATGCTGGTAGCATTGCTTCTACGCCATATGCCAGACTGAATGAAGTATCACTTATGCTTGTACGAGGGGTGGTTTTGTATGACCATAGTATCCCCGGCAGTTCATCTGTCCAGTTGCCTTTGGCTTTCCAGAGTTGCTTCTGGATTCCATTTACCAGTGTCCGGTTGGATACTTATGTCTGCCCGTTTGCTTGAGGGTGTGCCACAGATGTAAACCTTTGTTCAATACCTCTTTCTGCGTACCGGCCTTTGAATGGATTTTCGTCGAACTGCAAACCATTGTATGTGACAACCCGAAACTCCGAGTCAATGTAATGTTCAAAAAGTCAAATATTATAATCTATTTTGGAATCAATAAAAATAACGTCAAAAAGGAAATGTTCACAAGTCTCAATTGGGATACATAAAATGTTAGACATCGTGTCAAGGTTTTCAGAAATATAAAGAACACTAAAATCCGAGTTATAACGAAGTAGTTATGACCGATCAAAGATCTGCGACTAAACCGGTAAAACACTGTTGAGCGTAAAAAGTGAAATTTCAATAAAAGACTTTTTAGCCTTAAGTATCTAAACGAAAGTCGTAGATAATAACAAACCGTGAGCATACATAAAAAGAACGTCAAAATCTGACTTCGTATGAGGAAGTTATGATTTTTATAAGTTTCAGAACAACAGTAAACAGCTAAAAACTCGAAATAAAGATCGAACGATTTTTAGCCGACGCAACCTAAACGAGAATTGAAGATCTCGACAATAGTAATACAATAGTAAAAAGACAGTCGAAAACGGACATCAGATGAAGAAGTTATGAATTTTTAACGGATTTATCCTGTCCCGGTCTGTTAAATATATATAGTTAAAATTAATATCAAAATTTGCCGACGAAATCTAAATGAAAGTTGTAGAGTATATTCTCACCTACGCGTGGATATAAAGAACGTCAAAAACGGAGCTCGTATGCGAAAATTATGCATTTTAGAAGATTTGGGCACACACTTCGAGGCTTATCTGAAGGGTTACGCCCCGCGTACAAGGGTACACCCAGCGTACGCAGATGAAGGGCCTCGGATCAACCACGTTGCCCCTATTCCCTCTACCCCCGTCCTATCCGAAGACCGGCGACCGATAACGTCATCACTGACGTACGCCCCGCGTACGAGGGTACGCCCAGCGTACAAGCTGCGGATGAAGTACGCCCCGCGTACTCCGAAGTACGCCCAACGTACGAAGCCTGACAGCCCTCCTATAAATAGCATGCGAGACTTCCGAGTTTTACTTGCTCATTTACCAATTTCTCTCCCTATTTTCACACTTCTACTATCCCGAGACTGCCCCGACACGCCGGTTTCATATCCAAGCCCCGACGAAGGTCCGAAGCACCGAGATTCCCGAAAAACTCACCACTTCCCGGTCGAAGTGCTGCCCAAGGAAAAATCCCGTTTTCGTCAAATCACCACACTTTCCAGGTGAGTTCATACCCCTACATTTTCCAGTTTTCTTTAGTTTTCAGGGGGGAATACAAGTTAAAACACCAAAACATATTTGAAAACTTAACTAGACAGCTTACAACAGAAAAGTTGTGATCTGTTCACGAACTGTTTTACCCGACTCAAACTTAATATATTCAAAACTATTTATTATGCAAATAGTTCAGGTTACCTTTAACATGAGTATTTCCACATCTACATACGATTTTTCTTACTCTAAAACAGTGACGGTTACGGGTAAAACTGTCAAACACAAGTTTAAGGATTATTCACACCTTGTAACATGCTGAGCAAGGTGTGAAGGATTTAAACTTAATAGTTTCAATGTCTTTTCTTTTGTTGAAATACAAGGTCATGCATATTAAGTTTTCATTAGAACATAACACTCAACTGATAAACTATAATAGGTATAGTTTTGAACACCTCATTTAACAAAGTAATGGTAACACTGTCGATTTACAAAACGAGTGTGTCAATACAAACAATGTGAATTTGTTAATGAATGAATTTGTGAGACATTCACCTTCGGGGTACTCTTAAGTGCCATAGAAAAGTCCTGTAGTTATAATCAGAATCTCTTGGAGGGAGAGCGTGATAGTTGTGTGTAGATCTACATTGGGTCTGACAAACCCGCACCTAAGCTGCTTGCAACAGCTAGACCGGCAGGTCTGGGGTGACAAGTGTCATAACATTTCGACGCCTGAAGAACGTCGAGTACGAGGTCTTCAAGTTTTAGCATGGTTATAACATCTCACATGGGGAATTAACAAAACACACAGTTCACGAGGATTTAAGGAGTGTTTATTTAAATATAAAACCACACACACACAAGTACGACGATTTACTTACATGTACTAAGTCTTGGTTTAGTTAAAACTACAACAAACCTTTAGAAAATATTGGATTTTCTGGAAACAAACTTGTGACAAACTTAAAGGAACATTCGTGCATTTTTCATTTATAAATTGCTTATGAACTCACCAGCTTTAATGCTGATACTCTTTTAAAAACAACTTGTATTCTCAGGTAACCCGTAATTCAGGTAACCACAAGATTTTTGAAGGCAAGTCGCCAAGGCACAGATTTCTTTTGAACTATTTTGACATCATATGTAATTTATTTGGAAACATGTATTTTTTTGCAACGATGTAACCTTTTAAATTATATTTATGATGGTTGTGTTTGCTTTCTTCACTATGGTTATGATACTAAGCATGAGGGCCTCCGCCCCCGAATGTTTCCGTCGTTCCGGTTTGGGGGTGTGACAGATTAGTATCAGAGCTTTGTTTATAGTGAACTATGTATATCGAACCACGTAAGATATACAAACTATAAATGCAACGGGACAAAACTCCTCTGACGTAACTTTTCAAAAATACTTTAAAAAAAAAATTTGTATTTTTATAAAAGTATTCGTACAATCGACTCACTAGTTCAGTATCACAATGGAAATAACATAAAAGTATTGAGACAAGTTGGATACCATGATCCAGCTTCGGGGTATGAAGTCATATGTTGGATAAATATAGCCTGATCAACTATATTTAGCCAAGGTATGACCAACATATGCCGAAGAAGAATCATGATGAACAACAAGTCTTCAACTTACCAACAAACTTGAGAATCAAACATAAAAATACTATAGGAGTATTTTAGCACAAATAATCACATTATATATTTACGATAACTAATTTCTTATACCAAAATTTCTCGCGATATCCTTCTTATCCCTATTCTCGTACAGGCGTGATGGCAGGATTTCACTTGCCGGGTGATCCCTACTTTCCCAACCAAGGGAATGCCGGTTGGATTGTGGAAGACCCAGAGGAAGATTCTAAGAGGAACCCATGGAGGATGAGGAACCTATGGAGGATGAGGAACCCATGGAAGAGGAAGAATCCGTAGACAGTGAAGAGGAAGAAGACTCAGATGGAACCGACTCAGAACCGGAGGTTTACAACCCATACCCTGCTCCTATCCCTCCGCAACGCTTCCAAGACCCGACGCCCCAATGGCCCGAAACTATACATCGATGGAGCCGAGAGCAAGGTCAACGACCTTCCTATGGCATGGAACGAAGTTTCTACGATCTCAACAGAGGCAGGTCAGCCGACCGAGCCCTTCCCGTCATAGTTCACCGTGTCACATGCCACGAAGAGCAAACAAGAGTTAACACCCGCCACCTCATGGAAGTTGGAGCAACCAGCCAAGTCAACTTCGTTCGCATTCGCCGGTTGGATGATGACCACGATCGAACTCGAGACCGCACCGAGCTGCTTCGACGGGAGATGGCCGCAACCCGAGCTGAAGTGCAAGAACTCCGAGAACACCAAGCCACTCTAGAAGGACGTCTGACAGACGCAGAACGCCAGGCGGCTGAATCCAGAGCCGAAATGAGGAGCCTTGTGTCTTCACTTCGTGATCCTCAGAGCTTCAACCTCCACAAGTAGTGTTGCACTGCTCGCTTCAGTCTAATCTAATTTTGCGGATAAATACTACTATTATTTTCTAGTATTTTATGTACGATCTCGCGACTTAAGTGTTTACACTTCCGGAATCTGTTAGGCGGTCAAAATTTTGCCATACATTGATGTAACATAGACCCCTTATAGGGTCAAATTTTCCCCAATATTGTATACTAAGTTATATCAATGAAATTGACACGCTATTTGCTTTATTACATCAAGTTCATGACAGGAATTGTTTTCAGACTAAATTTACTGGTGTCCGGTTTATGATCGTTTGATGTATAAATCAAAGTTATGTATAATTAAGACCATGTCGACCTAGAAATGGTGGTTCTGCCTTGGATCCTGTTCCTTGTTTGGTTGTGGGCCCATGGCAGACCCATTAGATTCGAATGTTTATTTAAAACTTGATTATATATAAATATTATACATCGAACGATTGTTGGATGAGCCTGGTATTGGTACTATCATAGACATTCCATGCGAACCAAATCTATCAGCATTCATAAAGTCTATATTTCATTATCTATAAACCTCTGGTATGAATGGATTCATACGATATCTTTACAAGTCGGAATCATGATGCATATGAAGAACTAATAATGTTTAGTGTTAACTCTCGACTTATGAACGCTATCGAAGACTTATTGTCTTTTCATTCTTAATATGGCAGAAAATGCCACCTCGTATAAATCCTAGACGTGGCGGCACCACAGGAGCTGCACCACCGCCACCACCACCACCCCCTCAGTTCGACCCAGTAATGTTCCAGGCTGCCGTGACAGCCGCAGTGGCAGCCACAACGTCCCAAATCAGCACCAATAATACGGGTGGTGCGGGTAATGGTGCCACCAATTCTAACCAAGGGGATACCAAGGACACTCGAGAGGGTGTACCTACAAAGACTTTACAAATGCCAAACCCAAAACCTTCAATGGAAGCAGAGGTGTCATAGCATTACTGTAATGGTTCGAGAAAACCGAATCCATCTTCGAAATATGCGCATGCCCTAAAGCAAGCAAGGTCAAATTTGCAGCATGCACGTTCTCTGAAAGGGCCCACACCTGGTGGAATGGCCACGTCAAAGCATTGACACTTCCGGTGGCTAACTCGATAACATGGGAAGACCTGAAAACCATGTTGATGAAGGAGTACTGCCCAAGGGGCGAGATACAGAAATTGGAATAGGAACTTTGGGGTCTCAAAATGACAGGCTCTGACATCCTGTCTTATACCTCGAGGTTTAGTGATCTAGCCGTGCTGTGTCCCGGGATGGTTCCTTCGGAAAGCAAAAAGGTGGAAAGATACATATGGGGACTATCTCCCAAACTTCAAGGAAACATATTGGCCTCAAAGCCAACTACCTTTGACAGTGCCAAGGAGCTGGCACAGCAACTTATCGACCATAAAGGCAGCCATGGCACCGTGGCAACCACCACTGAACAAGCAAAAGGGGGGAACAACAAAAGAAAACTCTGGAACCAGAAGAAGGGTCAACCTGCTCAAGACCCTGCCAAAAAGCAACAAGTGGTTGCGGTGCATGCTGCCACAACTACTGCCAACCCAACTCCGATAAGGCAATACGCCGGGAACCTACCCAAGTGCAACAAGTGCAGCTTTCACCACAACGGCGCATGCCGAGAAATGCACTGCACCAACTGTAACAAAAAGGGGACACTGCCCGGTTTTGTAGAGCTCCAGTCCCACAGAACACACAAGCTACCAACGCCAGAGCCAGCCGGACCTGCTATGGATGTGGAGAAGCAGGACACTTCAAGCGTAATTGCCCGAAGGCAAGAAACCCCAACCCTGGTGAAGTGGGCAGAGTGCTAGCGATAGGTTAGGAGGAAGTAGTTGCAGACCCAACTGTGGTCACCGGTACGTTTCTCCTCAACAATACATACGCATGCATTCTTTTCGATAGTGGCGCGGAGAAAAGCTTCGTGAGCCATCAATTTAAATGCTTGCTTAAACAAAAACCACAAACACTAAAAGACACATTCACCGTAGAAATGGCTAACGGAAAAACAGAGAACACTAACGACATTTACACCGAGTGTACCCTCACCCTAAACAATCACTCTTTCCAAATCGACCTTATGCCGGTCACCATAAAAAGTTTTGATGTCATCATTGGCATGGATTGGTTGTGCCTTCACCATGCTGAAATCCTATGTCACGAAAAGGCCGTTCGCCTTAATCTGCCAAATGGCGAAACTCTCGTCGTTTATGGCGACAAACCTAGCTCAAGCTTTTAGATCATCTCTTGTATCAAGGCTCAAAAGTATCTCCGCAAGGAGTACCACGCCTTCCTAGCCCACGTCATAGACACGAAACAAGAAGCGAAAAACATCAAGGACGTTCCGGAGGTCTGTAATTTCCCCGACGTATTCCCAGAAGACCTTTCCGGAGTGCCTCCTGCTAGACAAGTCGAATTCCGAATCGACCTAATTCCTGGGGCTACCCCCGTAGCCAGATCGCCATACCGTCTAGCCCTAGCCGAGATGCAGGAATTGTCCAGTCGATTGAATGAACTGCTAAGCAAAGGTTTCATTAGGCCAAGCTTCTCACCTTGGGGAGCACCGGTCTTGTTCGTTAAGAAAAAGGATGGATCGTTCCGTATGTGCATCGACTACCGTGAATTAAACAAACTCACCATTAAAAACCGATACCATTTGCCTCGAATCGATGACCTCTTCGACCAGCTGCAAGGAGCAAGTTTCTTCTCAAAGATTGACCTTAGATCGGGGTACCATCAACTACAAGTTCAAGAGGAGGATATTCCCAAGACTGCCTTCAGAATGCGCTATGGTCACTACGAGTTTGTAGTGATGCCTTTCGGCTTAACAAATGCACCCGCGGCATTTATGGACCTGATGAATCGGGTATGTCGACCTTACTTAGACAAGTTTGTGATCGTTTTCATCGATGATATACTAGTCTACTCCCGAAGTGAGGAAGAACACAGCCAACATTTACACCAAGTCCTGGAGACGCTGAGAGCGGAGAAAATGTATGGAAAAATCTCAAAGTGTGAATTTTTGATTCGAGAAGCGAATTTCCTCGGACATGTGGTCAGCAAGGAAGGAATTCATGTGGACCCTTCAAAGATCAAGACAATCGAAAGCTGGGCAGCACCAAGGACACCCACAGAGATCCGACAATTTTTAGGACTCGCCGGTTACTACCGAAGATTCATTCAAAAGTTCTCCAAAATCGCGAAACCACTCACCACCTTGACTCAAAAAGGAGTGACCTTTGTCTAGGGGGATAAGCAAGAGGCTGCGTTCCAAACGCTGAAAAGAACTCTGTGCAGTGCTCCGATCTTGTCCTTGCCAGATGGAACAGAAGACTTTGTGGTTTATTGCGATGCATCAAACCAAGGTCTAGCATGTGTGTTAATGCAACGGGGAAAGGTCATTGCCTACGCTTCAAGGCAGCTGAAGATACACGAGGTAAACTACACGACGCACGATCTCGAACTAGGAGCAATAGTTTTCGCCCTAAAAATATGGAGACATTACCTCTCCGGCACTACGTGCACTATCTTCACCGACCACAAAATCCTTCAGCATATCCTCAATCAAAAAGAACTCAACATGAGGCAAAGACGATGGGTGGAATTATTAAATGATTACGAATGCAAGATTTGTTATCACCCCGGAAAAGCCAACGTGGTTGCAGACGCCCTGAGCAGAAAGGAATACTCGAGCCGCCGAGTAAAGACGTTAACCATCACCATCCATTCACACCTATCCACACAAATCAAAGGAGCACAGGAAGAAGCCTTAAAACCAGAGAACGTGGTAGGTGAAGCATTGAGAGGAATGGACAAAAATCTTGAAGTCAGGGATGACGGAGTTCGTTGCCTCATGAAACGGATCTGGACACCAAAATTTGGTAGATTCAGGGACGTTGTCATGAACGAAACTCATAAAACTCGTTACTTAGTGCATCCCGGCTCAGACAAGATGTATTTAGACCTCAAGAAGCTGTATTGGTGGCCGAACATGAAAGCCGAAATAGCTATATTTGTGGGCAACTGCCTGACTTGCGCCAAGGTTAAGGTGGAATATCAGAAGCCCTCGGGACTACTTCAGCAGCCAGAGATACCCGAGTGGAAGTGGGAGCGGATTACGATGGATTTCATTACCAAGTTACCCAAGACAACGGGTGGACTTGACACCATTTGGGTAATCGTAGACAGATTAACCAAATCTGCACACTTCCTACCAATAAAAGAGACAGACAAAATTAAGAAGCTAACAAGGATCAACATTAAAGAAGTGGTGCGACTGTTGGATTAATGTCTAAGTCCATAACTATATTTGGTATGTACTTGACCCGACCCGGCATGGTCCATTTGGGTTGCACTTCACCGACACAATTTATATGGATAGTCTTTTGAGAATAGTATATTTATGATTTATATTAATATATTATAAGTTCTAATATATTAATATGGAATCATATTATTTAATTAGTATTGATCAAGAATTAATTTAGAATTAATTAAGTGATCAAAAAGAACTAATTAAATATAGACTCTTATATATATGGAATGGGCCAAGTTCATTTAGGTTGGGCTAAGCTTTCATGGATGGTCCATGGAGCTTTTAACCCATGGATCCTATGTAAATGAAAGGTCATGGGTATTAGGGTTTACATGGATGTAACCCTAATCCTCCATAATATATAAAGGGGTCCTTGGCTCACAAAATTAGCACAAGTGTGTGAAAATAAGAGTGGACCGATTTTAGTGTGCATACATATTCTCTCAAGTTCTTCCAAGGTGTTTTGGTGATTTGTGATTCCATTTGAGGCTTCCACACTATTGGGGCTAAGATCTTAAAGCTTGAAGACATCAAGCTACATCAAAAGGTATGTCATCTAACTAGAACTTTGTAGTATAGGTGCTTCATAATATGCTAGTTAGGATGAAACCTTGGAATAGTTAATATTTGCATGTATAATAGAGAAAACATAGATCCAAGGTTTATAGGGTTGCATGTACACCATAGGAGTGTTAGAATGCTCAAAACCCAACAGTGGTATCAGAGCCATGGGTTGTTTTCTATTATATTTGATGCAAATGTATTTTTTTTTTCAAGTTGAAGGGAAAAAAAAAGAAAAAAAACATGAAGTTTGTCAAATTTTATGATAATTACTTGATTTTATGAAAAACTAATTATTTATAAAATTTGAGTCACTTTACTACAAGAGTTGAATTAGGTCAATTTATTAAAAGATAGAATGATATGATTATTTTATTTGTTTTAAAAGTTTGATCTAAATGGTTTTAAGGAGTTACAAATTTTGTCATAAAATTTTGGAACTCAAAAGTTTTTTTTAAAGTTATGATCTTAAGAGTTTTGAAACTTCCATAAGTTATGGATGTGAAATGTCTCATTTATTAACTCTTTAGGTTATGAATTCCAAGAGTCTTCAAAGGATAATTGTCAAAGTTTCAAGATTTGTATTAGTTTATATGATTATCTAATTTCTTGAAAATTGTTGATGTGAATCATCTTTACTTATGAGTTTAATCTAGATCATAGAAAAATTATTTGATTATTGTGTTAATTGGAATATTTGATCTTAATGGTTTTTATGAACTCCATAACTTGTCCTCAAGTTATGGAAAGTGAAGAGTTTTTCTTTTTAAAGTGTCATTAAGTCTCATATGTTATGAAAATAGAAGAGCCACTATTTTTAATGTCATCATTAAATGATTTAATGTCTTCCATAACTTGTTCTCAAGTTATGGAACTTGAATTTTTTTTTTCATTAAACCTTAATTAAACTCCTAAGTTATGAAAAATCCAAGAGTTTTGAAAGTTTTCAAAACTTGTCCTCAAGTTTTGGAATTTGTAAAGTTACCCCCCATGTATACTTTAATTCCAAACTAGACCTTAGAATTTTAAAAGTTTAAAATTCAACCCTTATACTATTATTATAATTTTAATTATATAGATATGTATAAGATAAAGTCGTCTTACCATTAGTAGGCCTCATTCACGAAGCCGGTCTATAAGGGGGTATAAGGTTACTGCCTATAAAATGGCAGTTTAATGGGTGTCCACTCTCACTCACCGCTTCCTTGACCGGTGGAGGGTCGTTAGCCGAACAGGTAGGACAAGGACTATAATTCTCCCTTCATTATAAGTATAATGATAAATACTAAGTAACTAAGCACTTATAAATTCCCAATCTTAGTTACTTAGGAAAATGTGAATAAGGTGCTAATCCATGAAATTACACTTTGCACTTTGTTTAAGCTGTTAGTGGAGCGTGTGTGGTTAACCGGCACACTAACTTGGACTTAACAAGGTAGGCAAAGGGTAACTTAATGTTTATCATAGTATCGTTGGAGCGTGTGTGGTTAACCGGCACATCGATTGAGGGGTAAATATTAAGGGTACCAAGTATATTTGCATGGTTACTTCACACCTTGTTTTGTGATCCTCGGCATCCCAGTCACAAAACCTGAAGGGCACACTCGAGATTGAAACATGCCATTGAAAAGTTCAATGAATCTCAAAAGAATCTAGGAGTTTCAAAACCAATTAAAACCTAATAATACATTTCGTTTATCTTGGTGGAAATTGGTGAATCGTCATTCACCTACCTTCAAATATTTTATAGCTTGGATTACGGCATCCCTCTTCCAAGTTATAAAATAGTCTGTTGGGTCCTAGCCTTAATATATCATATTGGGTGTTATATTAAGGACTTAAATCAACTTTACGTGAATTTCTCCCATTGTTGATGTCTGGTTTAGACAACAATGATCTTCCCAAACCAAGCTTTCCTAATGAATATGACTTCCCGAGTTTGGCTCATGGAAGTCATACTTCTCTTCCTCCACCTCCTCCAATTATTCTCCCTAACCCATAAGCCGAGAGAGTTGGGTGTCAAAGTCTTGAGAAAGTTGGATGTTCAATCACTTTCTAAGTCACATAGTGAGTTCCTTTGGGACTACTATGAAACAGACTATGACATGAACCTTAATGATCATATCTATTTGCTTGGTGCTGCTGAATCAGCAATGATTTGGAACGATAGTAAAGAAAATTTGATTAGAAGATCAACTTCCCAAAAACTTTATGGACAGTGACAATGGTGACACTGGAAATCCAGAAAAAGCATTCTCTTCCCAATGGAAAGGGATTGGCCATAGTCAACCCGATTGACCAAATGGTAAAGAGAAAGGCTAAGTCTGAGATAGTCCCATTACCAAAGGGTCCATATGTTTATTTTGCCAAAGGAAGGGGCGTTGATTGCAAAGCTGCCAAATTTACCTAAGGATGTTAAAGTCAATAAGTTTGACTCTACATCAGGTAGAGCCCATTATCTAACTCTGTTAAGTTCTATTCTGAGCTCCTCATTACATGATGTGACTGGGTCACATGTTGATGTTTTAAGAATCAAAGAATAGAGAGAAATCTTAAAGGAAGTATATGTTGATTCTGATCGCGAAGGTGGATTTCGATCGCATCAGAATTTTGAGCAGTTGCGTAAGAAGTTATGATATATTGTTAAGGAATAGATAACAACAATTTTCCATGTGGATTGTAAGGATATGTTTTTCCGCAAAGTTTTAAAATAAAAGAAAATTGTTTAATTTTATTTATTTGAAGTATCCTTACAATGGCATTTGTGGAAAATTGTTGCTTATATGATTCCACTGACAGCAATATTGGAAAATGGATTTGATTCTTTCATTTGTGGTAGTGTCTAAATTTACCAAATCAGGAAAGTTCCTCATCACCCAAGTTTCAATTGGACCGAAACTTGGAATCATGCAAGTTGAATAGTATGATGAATGAGAACTTTCAAGCATTGGAAAATCAAGACTAATTACTTGTTCACATGGATGTGTGAGTCAAGTGAAGGACTAAAGGGATCGAGTACACATTCTTGTGCACTGGTCATGTCCATCACAAAGCTCGTTAAGACTATTTGATTTACTAAAGTTTAGTAAATATGGTTATACTTACAAGTTTAAGTATAATTCTGAAACATTGGAAAAGTCTCAATGTATGGCAGAACGAATGGGAAGAATCAAATTAGGCAGAAAGATAAAAGTTTCTCAAATCTGAAAAGATGGGAAAGTAATTTAGTATCATGTTTGTGATCATCTTAATGATTTAGAAATCATATCACAATTAGTCCTCTAAAGGTCATCTTAGTGCATTCTTATGACTAAGAAGAGGAGTCATGAATTGTTGAAATGGTTAGATCAGGAAGATGAGTCATACTTCGTTCCAAAACAATTCTTAGAGTCATACTCCAAGATTGTAACTTGAGTGACATATCTTAAAGAAAGGTTTAAAACACTTGTCAAATGTAAGAGTAAAAGTGTCCTACTCTTGTACATTTGAAATTGGTAAGTTGTGATGTTTTGGATAAAACAAAGACCAACTAAGGCCAATTGTGTGAAGTGTTTGTCTTGATAAAGAATCCGCACTATCTCTTGAATATTTGGCAAGATAGTCTTATATGTCAAGAGGATAGTGGGAGTCTTAAAGATCCTAAAAAGAATTTCAAGAACTAATCAAGAATAAAACCTGAGGTTCTTCACTAGCACACGACTTGAGATTTATAACCTATCGTGTTGACATATTCTGTGCCCATTCCAGTTAAAGTTGGCTATGCATAGGAGTTCTGAAAGTTCTCAATTGGTTGCATAACAACTTGGAAGCAATGGCAGGCCCTGTACTGCCAGGTGGCAAGAAGTTAAGATTGCATAAGTTCAGTCCATATGAGTTTGGATTTGTCATTATCCTTGTCTTGTGACTATGGTTTTGACGATTCACATGGATAAGAACACATACACCATAAAATCTAAGGGTCATAAGGTTTCTCTCCGATTCATGAAAATGATGGTGAGGAAACACTTCCACCAAGTAAATTTGAAGCAGATGGCAAAAGGTCTAAACAATTGAGACTATGATTACGGCATCCCTTTTCATAGTTCTAAAATTGTTTAGACACACATGCATGTTATCTAAGGAAAGGTGTATGATTTTGATAAAGTTTTATCAAAGCATCTCGTATCAGAAATCTGAACTTTGGTAAGAAAGTCAATAAAGTATTGATTTCTAGAAGTCCAGCTGATTTCTGAGTACATGTCAAAGCTAGTGGGAGCATAAGTGTTATGCTAATAATCATCATGTTAGTGGGAGCATGATAATTATTGTTAGTGTTGCAAGTTAGCAATGTTAATTATAGAAAACAAAAGTTTCAATTCGTGAGGCTGTAGGGATTGAAAAAGTTGTTTTGCTATAATTAAGGGAGAGGATATACTTCATTTCAGTTCTAAAGGCTTAGATTGAGACCTTAATCATCTTTAGTCAAGAATATATATATGAATTTCATGTTGGATTGGTTCAACTTAAGGAAATTCTATATATTGCGTTCTCAAAATTCGATTATGATTACGGCATCCCTCTTCATAGTCAAAATTCGAAAAGATCGTCCAAATTCGAGAAAGAATGAAGGCTTCGCAAGACCGACAAAAGAGCTACGCGGATAAGAGACGTAAACCTTTGGAGTTCCAAGTTGGGGATCGACTACTTCTGAAAGTATCACCTTGGAAGGGATTAATACGTTTTGGAAAACGTGGGAAGCTAAATGCAAGGTATATCGGACCATTCGAAATCGTTGCCAGGATTGGCCCGGTGGCATACAAGCTACGATTACCCCAGGAACTCAATCACGTTCATCCTACCTTTCACGTGTCAAACCTAAAGAAATGCCTGTCCGATGAGACTCTCGTCATCCCTCTGGACGAAATTGAAATCAACGAGAGTCTCCGCTTCGTAGAAGAGCCTGTAGAAATCATGGATCGGGAAATTAAAAGAACAAAACGAAGTCGCATACCCATTGTGAAGGTCCGTTGGAATGCCAAGCGAGGACCTGAATATACCTGGGACCTGAATACCCGCATCTTTTCCCTAGTCCATAAATACTTAATGTAGAATTAATTTCGGGACGAAATTCCCTCTAACAGGGGGATGATGTGACAACCCGAAATTCCGAGTCAATGTAATGTTCAAAAAGTCAAATATTATAATCTATTTTGAAATCAATAAAAATAACGTCAAAAATGAAATGTTCAAAAGTCTCAATTAGGATACATAAAATGTTAGACATCGTGTCAAGGTTTTCAGAAATATAAAGAACACTCAAATCCGAGTTATAACGAAGTAGTTATGACCGATCAAAGATCCGCGACTAAACCGGTAAAACACTATTGAGCTTAAAAAGTGAAATTTCAATAAAAGACTTTTTAGCCTTAAGTATCTAAACAAAAGTTGTAGATAATAACAAACCGTGAGCATACATAAAAAGAACGTCCAAATCTGACTTCGTATGAGGAAGTTATGATTTTTATAAGTTTCAGAACAGCAGTAGACAGCTAAAAACTCGAAATAAAGATCGAACGATTTTTAGCCGACACAATCTAAACGAGAATTGAAGATCTCGACAATAGTAATACAACAGTAAAAAGACAGTCGAAAACGGACATCGGATGAAGAAGTTATGAATTTTTAACGGATTTATCCTGTCCCGGCCCGTTAAAAATATATAGTTAAAATTAATGTCAAAATTTGCTGACGAAGTCTAAATGAAAGTTGTAGAGTATACTCTCACCTATGCGTGGATCTAAAGAACGTAAAAAACGGAGCTCGTATGCGAAAGTTACGCATTTTAGAAGATTTGGGCACACACTTCGAGGTTTATCCGAAGGGTTACGCCCCGCATACAAGGGTACGCCCAGCGTACGCAGATGAAGGGCCTCGGATCAACCACGTCGCCCCTATGCCCTCTACCCCCGTCCCATCCAAAGACCGGCGACCGATAACGTCATCGCTGACGTACGCCCTGCGTACGAGGGTACGCCCAGCGTACAAGCTGCGGACGAAGTACGTCCCACGTACTCCGAAGTACGCCCAGCGTACGAAGCCTGGCAGCCCTCCTATAAATAGCATGCGAGACTTCCGATTTTTACTTGCTCGTTTACCAACTTCTCTCCCTATTTTCACACTTCTACTATCCCGAGACTGCCCCGACACCCCGGTTTCATATCCAAGCCCCGACGAAGGTCCGAAGCTCCGAGATTCCCGAAAAACTCACCACTTCCCGGTCGAAGTGCTGTCCAAGGAAAAATCCCGTTTTCGTCAAATCACCACACTTTCCAGGTGAGTTCATACCCTTACATTTTCCAGTTTTCTTTAGTTTTCAGGGGGGAGTACAAGTTAAAACACCAAAACATATTTGAAAACTTAACTGGACAGCTTACAACAGAAAAGTTGTGATCTGTTCACGAACTGTTTTACCCGACTCAAACTTAATATATTCAAAACTATTTATTATGCAAATAGTTCAGGTTACCTTTAACATGACTATTTCCACATCTACATACGATTTTTCTAGAATACTCCAAAACAGTGACGGTTACGGGTAAAACTGTCAAACACAAGTTTAAGGATTATTCACACCTTGTAACATGCTGAGCAAGGTGTGAAGGATTTACACTTAATAGTTTCAATGTCTTTTCTTTTGTTGAAATACAAGGTCATGCATATTAAGTTTTCATTAGAACATAACACTCAAGTGATAAACTATAATAGGTATAGTTTTGAACACCTCATTTAACAAAGTAATGGTAACACTGTCGATTTACAAAACGAGTGTGTCAATACAAACAATGTGAATTTGTTAATGAATGAATTTGTGAGACATTCACCTTCGGGGTACTCTTAAGTGCCACAGAAAAGTCCTGTAGTTATAATCAGAATCTCTTGGAGGGAGAGCGTGATAGTTGTGTGTAGATCTACATTGGGTCTGACAAACCTGCACCTAAGCTGCTTGCAACAGCTAGACCGGCAGGTCTGGGGTGACAAGTGTCATAACATTTCGACGCCTAAAGAACGTCGAGTACGAGGTCTTCGAGTTTTAGCATGGTTATAACATCTCACATGGGGAATTAACAAGACACACAGTTCACGGGGATTTAAGGAGTGTTTATTTAAATATAAAACCACACACACACAAGTACGACGATTTACTTACATGTACTAAGTCTTGGTTTAGTTAAAACTACAACAAACCCTTAGAAAATATTGGATTTTCTGGAAACAAACTTGTAACAAACTCAAAGGAACATTCGTGCATTTTTCATTTATAAATTGCTTATGAACTCACCAGCTTTAATGCTAATACTTTTTCAAAAACAACTTGTATTCTCAGGTAACCCGTAATTCAGGTAACCACAAGATTTTTGAAGGCAAGTCGCCAAGGCGCAGATTTCTTTTGAACTATTTTGACATCATATGTAATTTATTTGGAAACATGTATTTTTTTGCAACGATGTGACCTTTTAAATTATATTTATGATGGTTGTGTTTGCTTTCTTCACTATGGTTATGATACTGAGCATGACGTCCTCCGCCCCCGAACGTTTCCGCCGTTCCAGTTTGGGGGTGTGACATTGTAGCTGATTAATATTTTGGTTGTTCCAAACCTTGTTATGATGTTATCATCTGCCATCCTACGATACACGTCAATGGCTCTGCTTCTATCCACTTTGTGAAATAGTCCACAGCTACGACCAGGAATTTGATTATACCAGGGGCTTCAATGGTCCTACGATGTCGATCCCCCATTGGTAGAATGGCCATGGGCTGATGATGCTCGTTAGTGGCATCGAGGGAAAACCCTATACCGGGGAGAAAGCTTGGCATTCTGCACATGTACGAGTGAGCTTGGTGGCATCTTCGTGGATGTCTGGCCAGTAGAGTCCCATTTGTAGTATCTTCCATGTAAGAGCTCTGGCTCCCTCGTGATCTTCTTCTGGGCCAGTGTGAGCCTCATGAAGGGCTTGCCTCCCCGATGCACTGTCTATGCATTTGAGCCATGAGGTCGTGTACCCTTTCCTGTATACTACCCCTCCCAAGATAGCATATTGTGGGGCTCATGTTCTCGTCTTGCGAGCTTCAGGATGGTCATCCGGAAGGACGCCATGCTGTAAGTAGTCTATGATAGGTGTCATCCAACTCGTTTGTGTCGTAGATAAGGAATGGATTCGTCGCTTGTCGATACGCCTTTCTTTGAGTACTTCTACCAAAACTTCTTTGGATAAGTGGCCAAAACATGTTGATGTTAGCTTACTCAAGGCATCAACGTGGCAGTTGCTTCCCTTGGATATTTGTTTGATTGAGAAGCTTCTGAGTGAGCTTTTGATCTGCTGAACAGCTTTCATATACTTTTCCATCCTTTTATACTAAGGATCCATGGGAACAGGGAGTGCAGTTCTGTATGGGGAACAGGGAGTGCAGTTTTATACTAAGGATCCCTATTATTCCGTATGGGGACCTCCTCTTGGGAACAGGGAGTGCAATTTTATATTAAGGATCCCTGCTATTCTGTATGGGGAAGCTTCTGAGTGAGCTTGTGATCTGCTAAATAGCTTTCATATACTTTTCCATCCTCTTATACCAAGGATCCCTGGGAACAGGGAGTGCAGTTCCATATGGGGAACAGGGAGTGCAGTTTTATACTAAGGATCCCTGCTATTCCGTATGGGAACAGGGAGTGCAGTAGGAGATATCTGGCTGAGAGTGATGAGTATTGAAAGAGATAACTTACTTCTCAAGGTAGGGTGAAGGCCCTTTTATACTAAGGATCCTTACTATTCCGTATGGAAAACAGGGAGTGCAGTTCCAACACGATCTTCTCCTCTTATTGGCTAATTGTGCCCTATGTTGTGTCAGGGCCAATGATTGGCTCAGGCTAGTGCTCTGGGCGTACTCTTTGTCGTCTGGAGTCGTATTTGTCCTGTAGAAGGGATGCTCTTGGTGAAGCTATACATCTCGCGCGGGCGTCTAGCCCTGATGGAACGCCTCTGAACTAAAGCCTTTAGTGAGACATCCAAGTCGGGCTTGGCTGAGCTAACTGGGGGATCCGTCGACGTGGAGATCCCGCTTTTGTTCCGTGCTAGGAGGCGTGTCATCAAGTCCCCTAGTCCAGTAGTCATAGCATTTACTAGCTAGCTATGATGCTCTGTACTTACTGGCTTCCTAGGCGCTAGAGCCCTTGCTGAGAGATCCAGGCTAGGCCTGGCTAGGCTAATTGGGAGATCCTCCCACCTAGGGGGGTCCCGCTTCGGACCCATGCTATGAGGTGCATCATCAATGACATGGGATGATTTTGTGACTAGATGTAGAGCTGAGTTTGCACTAATGATTAAGGTGTGGCAGTTGGCGAGGTAGTTCCAGGACCATCACCAAAATACTGAGATGGTGGCTGGTATCACCGTGATGTTTCGTGAGAGGGCGTTGTTGGTTCTATAATATGTGGTGGACAAGGAGATGAAGAAGGCGAGTTACCAAGAGACACTGAGGACTGATATTCGACATTTGGTGAGTCGATCCAGTTACAAGACACTAAATGGTACGATTACGAGGGCTATAGAGAGAGAGGGAGAAAGAGAGAGAGAGAGAGAGAGAGAGAGAGAGAGAGAGAGAGATATTGATTTGGTGATGAAGAGGAAAAGGAAGGTGGATCAGGCTTAAAGTTTTAGGGAGTTTGGGTAAGTGGCCCAAGGTATATGATTCGAGATGAAGAGGCCCTCAGGGCCGCAGCCGTTGTGTCAAGTGCGACAAGATGCACAATGAGGCGTGCAAGGTGGGTGGTTCTAGCTGCTTCAAGTGCGAACAGATGGGTCATATATAGTAGGGATCGTACTGCTACTACTACCATTACCACACCAGTATCTGACCTGATTTTCTTCCATTGCAATCAGAGGGGCCACAAGAAGGCCCATTGTCTGAGTTTGGCAGAAGCGGGACCAGTGTTATCACCCATTCCAGCGATGCTGAGGATTAATGATGGCCGCCAGGGCAAGGCGGATGCGCCTGTAGTGAAGAGCAGGGCTTTTCAGGTGACTGCCGAGGAGGCTTGCACAACACCTGTTGTGGTGATGGGTATGTATCTACATTTCTTGCTTAAATTTGTTTGTTTTATTTTTGGGCCGTTCCTCATGAACGGTATCTCTTCATTTATATTGATTGATTCGGGGCTACCCGATCTTTTGTATCGCTTGTGCTTAGCAAGAGGCTTGATAGAACTCCGGGGGAGCTGGATTATCCTTTAGACATTGAGATTGCAGATGATCGATATGTCCAGGTAGCGAGGGTTCATCACGGTTGTTCTTGAGATTTTAGCGAGCAGTATCCGATTGATTTGGTTCCCATTCCTTTGCACGAGAACAAGGTTATTGTAGGGATGGACTGGTTGAGCCCTAATGGGACGATGATCGATTTTGAGCATCAATTAATGCGTATTCGGACCCCAAGTGGGGGAGAGTTGGGGGTTTAGGAAGAGACAGCTCAAAGTGGGCCGATTTGATGTTCAGTGGCTAGGGCCAGATGTTATCTTCATCAGGGTTGTTCCGGATATGTCGCTGATGTTATGGATACCCGGGATAAGGGTAAGGCGACCGTGAAGGATGTGCCGATTGTGTGGGAGTACCCGGATGTGTTTCTGGAGGATTTTCCTGAAGTACCTCCGGAGAGGCAGGTGGAGTTTAGGATTGAGCTAGTTCCTGGTGCGGCTCTGATAGCCAAGGCATTGTATTGGTTAGCTCCTATAGAGATGCAGGATTTGTCTATACAATTGCAGGAGCTGTTAGACAAGGGGTTTATTTTACCGAGTTGTTCGCCCTGGGCAGCACCCATCCTATTTGTAAAAAAGAAGGATGGGTCTCAATAGATGTATATTGATTACCAGGATTTGAATAAGCTAACGGTGAAGATCCGTTATCCACTCCCGAGGATTCATGATTTGTTTGAACAGCATCAGGGTGCATCTTGGTTTTCCAAGATTGATCTGCGTTCGGGTTATCAGCAAATGAGGGTCAGAGAGGAGGATATCCAGAAGACGGCCTTCCGGACTCATTATGATCATTACGAGTTTGTGGTGATGCCCTTCGGGCTCATCAATTCTCCAATGGCTTTCATAAACCTCATAAACCGCGTGTACAGGCTGATGCTGGATCGATCTGTGGTTGTATTCATTGATGATCTCCTGGTCTACTCCAAGGCCCAATAGCCGCATGAGGAGAACTTGAGGAAGGTATTAGAGACTTTGAGGAGGGAGAGACTTTATGCAAAGTTCTCTAAGTGTGACTTCTGGTTGTGTGAGGTGTAGTTTTTAGGGCAACTTGTCAACCAGAACGGTATTCTGGTCGATCTGGCCAAGGTCGAGGTCATGATGAGATGGGAGGTTCTGAGGTCTCCATCTAAGATTCAGAGTTTCCTTGGTTTAGCAGGTTACTATCGGAGATTCATTCAGAATTTCTCCAAAATAGCAGTTCTTATGAGTCGATTGACAAAGAAGACAGTCACCTTTCGCTGGGGGCCTTAGCGTCTGGCAGCTTTTGAGACCCTGAGGCAGAGATTGTAACGCCCGCAGATTCGGGCTAGTCAATTTAGAGACAATGAGCGTCAAAAATGAATTTTGATAGAAGATTATTTAGAATAAATAATCTTAACCATGTTATAGTATATGTCACTAAGGTTCCGTACATATAGATAACGCCGAAATCCGAGTTATAACGAAGAAGTTATGACTTGTCGAAATTTTACCTCTAAACTGACACGGCACCGGGAATCGTAAAAAGTGATTTTTTGATAAAATACTTTCTAGCCTTAGCGATCTAAAAGAAAGTCATAGAATATGTTAAACCAAGAGTGTGCATAAAAAGAATGTCCAAATCTGACGATTTTTCTAAGATTTAGCACAACAGTGCACAGCCCGGAAATTCGAATTTTAGATCGGTCGATTTTTAGCCAAAATAATCAAAAAGAGAAATGAAGATATCGTTAATAGGAGTTAAACGATAAAAATACAGTAAAAAACAGAGCTCGTATGCGAAAGATATGGACGAAACTTAGTCCCTACTCTTCAAGCGACAAGCGCGACAAATTCGATACAGTTTTGTAAATCTGAGATAGAATGAGAATTAGCTGACAGGGTCTAGATGAAAGTTGTAGTACTCGTAAATAAAAACACGTGGATATAAATAATGTCGATAATAGAGCTCATATGTTAAAGATATGGACGAAACATAGTCTCTACTCTTCAAGCGCGACGAATTCGAATATAGTTTTGTAAATCTGAGATAGAATGAGAATTAGCCGACGGGGTCTAAATGAAAGTTGTAGTACTCGTAAATACCAACGCGTGGATATAAAGAACATAGAAAACGGAGCTCGCACGCGGAAGATACAGACAAAACTTAGGGCCTACTCTACGATAAAACCCCGATAAATAAGAGATGAACTCTTCATATTTTCTTCACACCATAAGCCTTTCTTTCTCTCTCTAACTTCTCTCTAGACTCCCAAAACCCCTATAAATCCCTAGTAACCTCAAGTTGCTAGAGTAAAGACCCGGAGCGCCCGAAGGCTACGAGAAAAAGAGCTTTTCGACTCAGAAGCTCTGCTCCAGCAGAACCCGGTTTTTAGCAAAACCCGATGTAAGTGAGATACGCCTACCCTACTTTAAATATAGCTTATATTTAAATATAATATCGTTATTATGAACCTATAAATAAAAATTATCAGTGATTCAAATTCGTTATACTAATTGAACTACTTACGGGAGATGTGTCAAGAATGGTCACGTTGGGTTTGGTTGTTGGATTTCAGAAAAGCTATATGTCGAAATGGTCCTGCCTCCCAACTGTCCTGCCTAGATGATCCTTACTTGATAGATCATGAAAGTAGACTTTGAGTTAATGATGAATCTAGACTAATAATTAGTCGCAATAAATATTAGACTAAAATCTAGTGGTAATAATACTAGGTTTCGTCGAAGGAAATCATATTGTTAAGAAGCGAAGCGCTGCTCGAATTTCGAGTCGTCACTTTAACAAGTGAGTGCATAGTTACTTTCATCTTACATATAGATATGAAGTATTTAATATAAATTACGTGTTGTGAGTGCATAGTTACTTTCATCTTACACATAGATATGAAGTATTTAATATAAATTACGTGTTGTGAGTGCATAGTTACTTTCATCTTACACATAGATATGAAGTATTTAATATAAATTATGTGTCATGTGTGCATATTATCTGTGTTCTTGATATCTATGATGGATGAACGATTTATACATGTTTAAATGATTTAAACTGTATATATGTATTTTATATCTACGAAAATGTTGGGTAAAACATGGGTAGATGAAATAGTTGATGTGTGATAAAATGATGAGAGGTCTCAATGGTTAAGATGATCCAGCCATCTAGCGGAGTATAGATGACGACCACAAACTATTCTAGACAGTCCAGTGGAATTCTAGCAGGCTCGTAACTTGTAGGTGTTTTTTAACTACGTATTCAGTAGGTAGTTTTGAACTAAGTGTTCACCAGATGTTTTGAACTAAGTGTTCACCAGATGTTTTGAACTGCGTGTTCACCAGATGTACCCTGAAAGACCCTGGCGACTATGCAGACTTAGTGCCTATTGTATAAACTCTGGCGACTATGCAGACTTAGTGCCTAAACCCTGTCGACTATGGACGTAGTGCCTGTTGTAGAAACCCTGGAGACTATGTGGACTTAGTGCCTAAACCCTGGTGACGTTGGACTGCATGCCTATTCCTTAGGATAATGCTTAGGAATGAATTAACGAGGAATAGCTAATTCTTAGGGTAGATCCTTAAGGGTAAAGAAGATAATGGGGATGGGTAATTGGGTTAACTGTTTGATGACTAAACATAATAATTATATTATTATGGGTTGAAAACCCTATGTACTCACCAGGTTTCCCAACCTGACCCACTCAATTCATTTGTATCACAGGTGTCGATATGAAGTTACATTACATTGAGAGATTAAGGAGATATAAATCACTAGTGATAATGAATGTAAGTTCTATTTATGCTTATGTTTCTGTATTGACGATGACATCCCAATGTTTTAAAATGAATAAAATACATTTGTTCGGAAATGCTTTGATAACGTATTTATCATGTTTTTATGGGAACAAATTCCGCAACACTTTTCTTTAAAAGGTTACTCTGATTTTAAAAAAAAAAGCATAAACAAATCGGTCTTTCCTGGCCGTGAAAATGGGGATGTCACAGAGATTGTTTGAGGCGCCAATTTTGACCCTGTCAGAGGGTGTTTAGGACTTCGTGGTTTATTTTGATGCATCGATCACGGGTTTGGGTGTAGTTGTGATGCAGAGGGTTCGCGTGATCGTTTACGCTTTGAGGAAGCTGAAGCCTCATGAGGCAAATTATCCAACGCCTGATTTAGAGAAGGGGGCTATGGTTTTCGCCCTCAACATTTGGCGAAATTACCTCTATAGGATCCGTTGTACTATTTATACGGATCACAAGAGCCTGAGGTATCTGATGGATCAGCCGAATCTGAACATGAGGCAGCGCCGGTGGTTGGATATGGTGAAGGATTTTGATTGTGAGATCCTTTACCATTCAGGGAAGGCCAATGTGGTGGTTGATGCTCTTAGCCAAAAGGTGGCCGCGGCTCCGATCGGGGATATTTATTTTAGGATGACTGTGATTACTCCTGTAACATCCTGTTTCGGATCGTCCGTGATTTAGGGTTCGTGGGATGCAACTCGGGCATGAGGAAACCTCAGGGTTACGACGACTTACTAGAAGCGTAAGCCTTCTCGCTACCTTTCCATGGATATGAGGTTCATTGGAAACGGACTTATAACAAGGAAGCTATGGAAGTTTGAAGTTTTGGTAAGATAGGTCCCTTAATTGAGAAAGGTGGTAGCTCAGTACGTTGGGCGTACGTGTGTGTACGCTTAGCGTACTCATGTGTGTGAAATTGAAGCGGAGTCACCCAGTACGCTGGGCGTACCAGAGGGTACGCTGGATGTACTAGGTCCAGAAACAAACCCTAATATTTTGGAGTGTCCCTATTTAAGGAACATTATGTCTTCATATCCAACCACCATTTCCAGACATCAACCCTCTAAAACCCTAAACCTTCGTTCATAGAGCTTGTGAGTCCATTTGAGGGCCTTTTTGTGATTTTGTGTCTTATTGGAGTGATGAAGGAGCTTTGGAGAAGAAGGAGTGAGAGTCCAGGCCTCAGATCTGAGCATATATGTATTGGGAGCTTCATTTAGAGGTATAAAGCTCCAAGCTTTCTCATTCTTTTGATTTGTGCATCATATTAGAGCATTTTAGGTTTTTGGTCCCAAAGCTTGAAACTTTATGATTTGTTGAGCACTAGAGCCTAATATTTGTCCTTTTGAGTGTTTCTATTGGAGAGGATCCATAAATATGAAGTCTTGGATGTGAGAACCAACTCATGGATGAGATATGAGCATTTTTTAGAATAAAGAGTGAGAGTTTTTGTGTTTGGGATTTCCTCAGCCATGCAAAGGGTTAAATTCATGAACTTTATGGAGTATGAGCCTTTAGGGAGTCCGGATCTGAGGATATAGCTATGGTCTTAATGGGTTAAGACCAAGAGAGTGGATTAAGCAAAACTGGGCATACGAACAGCGTAATTCCAGTATGCCCCTCGTACTGGGTTGATGTCCCCGATCAGAATCTGTGTACGCTTGTGTACGCTGAGCATACCAAGGGAGGTACGCCCCGTGTAACCTCACTGTGGACTTTTTGGGCTAAGACTCATATCGGGCCTTAAGTGTTGGGCCTGGAGTTTGGGCTTGTTGTACTATAGATTTGGACCATATATATATATATATATATATATATATATATATATATATATATCTGTGTGTGTGTGTGTGTGTGTGTGCCTTGGGCCCTGGTGTTGGGCTTGCCACTTGGACTTGAGAGTCGGGCCTCGGGAGCGCATATTTATTATTGGGCCTTGGTGGGCCCAATGGGTTATTTATGGGCTAGTTAGTGGACTACCTCTAGACCTAGAGAATGAGGGTTTTGACTTAGATCCTAATTTGGGGTAATTGTAGATTTGGCGCAGAGATAGATGCCGGTGCGCGACGGCAACATTTATAGGAGTTGTTCATCATCCAAGTTGAGTCTTCTCAATATACATACCTAGAGTGGTAATCTGAGTTGTGGGACCGGAGGGTATTATGTGTTTATATTGAGTATTATGATATCCTGCATTATGTATTTGTGATTTATGCTTTGTATTATACTGAGTTTGCTGAGTTAGGACCGGAGGGTCCACCCGAGTTGTGGGACCGGAGGGTCATACTGAGACACATTGACCAAAGGGTCTTATTTGAGCATAGCCATGAGAGGCTAGTGAGATATGTGTGGTATTTTGGGGAACTCACTAAGCTTCATGCTTACCGTGTTATGTGATATGTGTTTCAGGTACTTCTCAGGATCGAGGGAAGGCGTCAGCTTGATTTTACACACGAGAGAAAAAGAGTTATGTTTTGAGGATCCTGGATTACTAATCAAACAATCATAAGTTTTTGTTTTGTTAATTAGTTAATAGGGATTTTTGTGAAATGTGTTATGAGAATTATGTGATTTTAAAAATGAAAATTTTGTTTGAAAATTTATGGTGTTACAAGTTGGTATGAAAGCCTTGGTTTGAGGGATTCGGATGAACCTTCGGGTATTTCTGGACTCAAACTGAGGATTTGAGAAAAAGTTTCAAGAGAAATGATTTTTCTAAAACGAGTAAGAGTTTCTAAGAGAAAAACGAAAAAAAGCAGTGTGTACAATCAGCCGGAGCCCGAACGGTGATTTCCCAAAATACATTAGTTTTTTACTTTATGAGATATTTATGAGATATTTACATGATATTTATGAGATATTTACGAGATATTATAATTGCATGCAAGAGGATAGGCTAGGTATCTCATATTCTAGGGCTAGAGTTGCCTGATTTGTGATGCCTTAGTCTAGGAGTTGTTGCTATCTGTTATGTGCCTTAAGTATGTGATGAGTAATAGTATCTAGCAGGAATCACTTAGAGAGAGTTATGAGTTGAGAGATAATCTAGGAGAGATACCTAGATGTTCATTTGAGGAGTTTACTGAGAGAGTAGTGAGATACCCACGAGAGGTAGGGATGCCTGAGTACGGTAATGCCTCTCAGAGTTGCGCATAGAGCGAGTGGAGTTTTGTGGTAAAGTGATTTTATGTGTTGGTGGGGGTGATTCAGTGCCCGAATGCTGCTTGCTTTGTGCTTTGTGGAACACTTGATGATGGGAGACAGCTACTAAGTGAATATGACGATATTCAGGAGGTAGATGGCTGGCATCATAAGGAGTTTTTCAGCAGCTGATCACAGAGAAGTGTGAGAACCTAGGAAGAGCCTAGGAAGTGACTTGAGTTAGATGAGTACGCAGATAGAGGAGGGTATTCGTTGTAGGGTGAACATGTGTAACAGGATTGGTGATCGAGAAGGTTGAGCAGCTACTTAGGAAATCTGGGACGATCCGTGTAGAAAGTATAGGTAGATGTGGCAGGTAGTATGGGCCCGTACTACTGAAAGCAGAGGACCTATACTCGAAACAGGGAGAATTCTAGAGGTTCTAAGTAGCATATTAAGAAATAATAACATGGTTTGAGTACCTTGATTTGTAGCAGATTAAGAAGTAATAACATGGTTCGAGTACCATGATTTGTAGCAGATTGAGAAGAAATAACATGGTTCAAGTACCATGATTCGTAGCAGATCAGAAGTAATAACATGGTTCGAGTACCATGATTCGTATCAGATTGAGAAGTAATAACATGGTTCGAGTACCATGATTCGTAGCAGATTGAGAGGTGATAACATGGTTCGAGTACCATGATTCGCAGCAGATTGGGAAGAGATAAAATGGTTCGAGTACCATGATTCGTAGATGATAGTACGTCTAACCTTACCAGTTGTCCTGATGTGGTTGACTAGACTAAGGAAGGATATGATAGAGTGTGGGGCCAGAGGGCCATGTTGAACGAGTTTTAGTGGGGCATACCTGGAGAGGGAAATCGAGTTTGTTTCTGAGAGATTTTTATTGGTGACATGCCAGTTAGAGTTGGAAGACTCAGGGATGAGTAGAGATGAGGCTTCATGGAGGATTACGGCCTGAGTTGAGCAATCGGCCGATAGTTGAGATGTCATTTTTGTGACAAGAGTTGCGTTGTTCCCGTTTCCTAGGAGAACCAAAAGATATATCGAGCTTCCGGTTTTGAGAGTTGGAGGTAAACCCCGTGGGGTAGCATATGGTTGTGACCTTTTCCCCAGAGTATTTGGGTCGTATGTCTGCTGTGAGGTATTTCTTATACCATGAGAGAGTCATTAGTGGGGACTGAGATGGACGAGGACAGGGAGATGCCTTAGCTGAGTAAGGCATACTTTTAGCAGCAGTTCCAGGTGATCAAGAGGAGTACACCGGGGCAGCGACCCTCATTGCCTACGTGATGTATCAACTGAGAGTGAAGTCGTTTGTTTCTATGATGATCTACGCGATGGAATGATGGTTACGAGGTGTGTGATAGTGTATTATTTCTAGATTGAGAGCCGTGACTAATTCGGGACAATTGGGATATCCGACGGTGTGTCGGTATGAGACTTCGGGATGACTAGAGACAATCACGTTGGGAGGATTCCGAGGATTTCAACTGAGATTCGGGATATCTGGAGTTGTTTGGTCTCTATCGAGAAGGATCATCGAGTGTTACGAAGTACGTTCCAAGGGTCAAGTGCGATGTACCTAGTGAAACAGTCTGTGGAGTAGACTGTTGGTATGCCAAGTGGTGATGGTTCGAACACTGAGTGGGGGGAGAACTGGGTATCTTTTTTAGAGGATCAGAGATTTGTTCAAGTGCGGTTAGAGAACTGGTTATGGAGATCTGCGGTACGGATACATGAGACTTGGGTTATAGGTGGATAAAAGGTGCAGTGCGAGATAATGCATGTTATATGTGTTAAGAAGAAGATGAGGTTTCAGATTGTCGTCAAGGTGTTCTTAGTCATTGGTAATTCCTCCGTGCTTCAAAGTGAGAATTGAGGTATTTCGAGATTATGAGATGTGCGAGAGGGAGATCAATGGTCGTAGTAGGACATCGTGAGATTTGGGATGGTGTACCGAGGTATCCGAGTATGATACACTAACATTTTAGATTATTTTGATACTTGAGTTGTGAGATGGTGAGTGGAGTACCAAGTGATTATTGTTCCAGTGGGAGCCCTTCATCTAATTATCATTGAACGGGATTATCCAAAAATGTGAATTGCAGCAAGAGAAAGTGTTTTGTCACGAAGATTGTCGTCAGGAGCAGTGATGCTTAACCTGGGTGTGTGTGTGTGTACCTATCTATGTTGGGCATTCGATAGTGAACTCAGTGTGGTGACGACTTGAGGATGAGAATATGGGGCGATAAGAGAGTGGACGGATCCGGGTGGGAGTAATCACTTAGGACTGTCAGGGGAGACCTGTAGGAAGAGAGCCCATGGAGAGAGGGAGAGTATCGTAAGACTTTGGAGATCTGTAGCATACGTGATTCAGAGAGAGGTTATCGTGTAAGTGCGGAGAGCCGTAGCAAACGTGAGTCAGAGAGAGAGTACCATAAGACTGCGGAGAGTCGTAGTATACGTGAGTCAAAGAGAGGGTATCGTGTGACTGCGGAGATCCGTAGCATACGTGAGTCAGAGAGAGACAGTATCGTGTGCGTACAGAGAGTCGTAGCATACATGAGTCAGAGAAAGGGTATCGTGTGACTGCGGAGAGCCGTAGCATACGTGAGCCAAAGAAAGGGTATTGTGTGACTGCTGAGAGCTGTAGCATACGTGTGTCAGGGAGAGAGTATCGATTGACTGTAGAGATCCATAGCATACATGAGTCAGAGGGAGAGTATCGTAAGACTGGGGGGAGCCATAGCATTTGTGAGTTAGCGAGAGAGAGAGAGAGAGAGAGAGAGAGAGAGAGAGAAAGAAAGAGAGAGAAAGAGAGAGTATTGTGAGACTACGTGGAGCCGTAGCATTCGTGAGCTAGCGAGAGAGAAAGAGAGAATATCACAAGACTGCAGGGGTGGGCGTAGCATTCGTGAGGAAATAAGAGAGTGTCATAGGACTACGGGGAGTCGTAGCACTTGCTAGTCAGTGAGAGAGAGTGTTGTATAACTGCGGGGAGCCGCAACCTTACTAGTCAGTGTGTGACGCAGAGCGGCTCGTAGGCCTGTGTAGCCTTACCAGAGGAGGCTGTGAGAACTTAGTGGCCTAACCAAGGACGATACAGGGGTCTCGGCAGTGGTCGAAAACCGTTGTGTTTTGAGTTAGAGAGGGGTTGTCACGAATCGGACGGATCGAGGGTAATGCATACATATAATCGTGGAACATGGGTCATGAGTTGGGTGCTATATTGGGACGAGTGGTTCCAATTCTGTGTCGGACGAGACTCTGGTGGGCGATTTTGGCTCTATCTATGTGGAGGACGAGCAGGTTGGGATTTTGGGTGAATCTCATTCTGAGAGGGATGTGTTTCCTTCTGATGTTTTAGACTTGAGTAGGCTAGTTCGTTGGTTTAGGAAGGACCACGAGGCACACGGAACTAGTAAGTAGTAGACGCCAGAGGTCGGAGGTGAGGCGAATTTAGAAGGGGATTGTAGTGTTCGCTTGAGGTATGGAGAACTTTGTGACTTCGCGTGTCACATGAAGGGTTGAGATAACTATTCCGAAAGGAAGTTATAAAGTTGACTTGTTGGGTGGGCAATGAGTAGCCCTTGGAGGTCAAACTGTTGGGTCGGGAGTTGACCTGGTGTTCAGTGTCAGAAGGAACATTTGAGAGGAACTGGGGCTTATGATTATAGGTGTCAGAGAATCGTTCCGAGCTGACACGGCCGCTTCCTTTTGTCTGAGGACAGAGTTTTGAGGATCATTCCTTCAGAAGAGTTCTGATAGCTATTCAGGCGGTGGGTCCTTGGTGGGATATGACCCTTCCGTTCCTTTTGAGTTAAGACCAGGATCGATTAGAGAATCAGAATTAGTAGAGTGTTCTTAGAGTCTGTTATTCGATGAGTGATTAACATGATGATATCTTGCGAGGGTGGTCTGGCAGGGAGACAGACCACTAGAGTTTTCAAGTTCTTGAGAGACAGAATGAGTACCGCAGTGGCAGAAGGGTCTGTCCTTTTTCGGGATTGGGAGTTCCTTTTAGGTTCAGGTCTTTTTGGAGGAGATTGTTGTATGGTATGAGGTCCTTTTGGAGGTGCTTCTCGGGTTATTGGGTTCAATTTACGTGTTGATAAGGGGCGATTTCGAGGGAGAAATCTAATTAAAGTGGGGGAGAATTGTAACATCCTATTTCGAATCGTCCGTGATTTAGGGTTCGTGGGATCCAACCCCGACATGAGGAAACCTCAGGGCTGCGACGAGTTACTAGAAGCATAAGGCTTCTCGCTACCTTTCCATGGATATAAGGTTCATTGGAAACGGACTTATAACGAGGAAGCTATGGAAGTTTGAAGTTTTGGCAAGATAGATCCCTTAATTGAGAAAGGTGGCAGCTGAGTACACTGGGTGTACCTGTGTGTACGCTTAGCGTACTCATGTGCGTGAAATTGAAGCAGAGTCACCTGGTACGCTGGGCGTACCAGAGGGTATGTTGGGCGTACTAGGTCCAGAAAGAAACCCTAATATTTTGGAGTGTCCCTATTTAAGGAACATTATGTCTTCATATCCAGCCACCATTTCCAGGAGTCAACACTCTAAAGCCCAAAACCTTTGTTCATAGAGCTTGTGAGTCCATTTGAGGGCCTTTAAGTGATTTTGTGTGTTCTTGGAGTGAAGAAGGGGATTTGGAGAAGAAGGAGTGAGAGTCCAGGCCTTGGATCTGAGCATATCTGTGTTGGGAGCTTCATCTTGAGGTATAAAGCTCCAAGCCTTCTCACTCTTTTGATTTGTGCATCATATTAGAGCATTTTAGGGTTTTGGTCCCAAACCTTGAAGCTTTATGATTTGTTGAGCACCAGAACCTAATATCTGTCCTTTTGAGTGTTGCTAGAGGAGAGGATCCATAAAAATGAGGTCTTCGACGTGAGAACCACCTCATGCATGAGATATGAGCATTTTTTAGAATAAAGAGTGAGAGTTTTTGTGTTTGGGATTTCCTCAGCCATACAAAGGCTTAAAGTCATGAACTTTATGGAGTATGAGCCTTTAGGGAGTCCGGATCTGAGGATATAGCTATGGTCTTAACGGGTTAAGACCAAGAGAGTGGTTTAAGCAAAACTGGGCGTACGCCCCGCGTACTGGGTTGATGTCCCCGATCAGAATCCGTGTATGCTTGTGTACGCTGAGCGTACCAAGGGAGGTACGCCCCGCGTAACCTCACTGTGGACTTTTTAGGCTAAGACTCATATCGGGGTTTAAGTGTTGGGCCTGGATTTTGGGCTTGTTGTTCTATAGATCTGGACCAGAGAAACATATATATATATATATATATATATATATATATATATATATATATATATATATATATATATATATATATATATATATATATATATATATATGTGTGTGTGTGCCTTGGGCCCTGGTGTTGGGCTTGGCACTTGGACTTGAGAGTCAGGCCTCGGGAAAGCCCATTTATTATTGGGCCTTGGTGGGCCTAATGGGTCTTGGGTTATCTATGGGCTAGTTGGTGGACTACCTTTAGGCCTAGAGAATGAGGGTTTGGACTTAGATCCTAATTTGGGGTAATTGTAGATTTGGCTCAGAGATAAAGGCCGGTGCGCGACGGCAACATTTATAGGAGTTGTTCATCATCGAAGGTGAGTCTTCTCACTATACATACCCTGAGTGGTAATCTGAGTTGTGTGAATAGAGGGTATTATGTGTTTATATTGAGTATTGTGATATCCTGCATTATGTCTTTGTGATTTATGTTGTGTATTATACTGAGTTTGTTGAGTTAGGACCGGAGGATCTACCCGAGTTGTGGGACCGGAGGGTCACACTGAGACACATTGACCGGAGGGGGGGGGTCTTATTTGAGCATAGCCATGAGAGGCTAATGAGATATGTGTGGTATTTTAGGGAACTCACTAAGCTTTGTGCTTACCGTGTTATGTGATATGTTTTTCACGTACTTCTTAGGATCCAGGGAAGGCGCCGGCTTGATTGTACACACGAGAGAAAAAGAGTTATGTTTTGAGCATCCTGGATTACTAATCAAACAATTTTAAGTTTTTTTTTGTTAATTAGTTAATTGGGATTTTTGTGAAATGTGTTATGAGAATTATGTGATTTAAAAAATGAAAATTTAATTTGAAATTTTACGGTGTTACAACTCCGCTTTTGGAGCGGATTTGAGAGGCTCAAATTAAGGTTATGAAGGAAGAGCACCGAAAGAGTGAGCGCATAGTGGGTCAGGTGGCTTCATTTGGTTATGATAGTTGAGGGTTATTGACTCTCCATTGGTTAGTGTGGATTCCGTATTGGGGTGGTGTGGGCCAGGTTTTGATGGAGGAGGCATACAAATCAAGATTTTCCAATAATCCTAGGGCGACGAAGATGTATAGATATCTTTGTCCTGATTATTGGTGGACCTGCATGAAGCAGGATGTAGCTTGGTATGTGGAGAGGTGCTTGAATTGCAGGAAAGTCAAGGCCGATCATCAGCAATCTCATGGCCAGATGTAGCATTTAGATATTCCTATTTGGAAATGGGAGGAGATTACCATGGATTTCATTACGAAGTTGCCTCGGACTGCACACGGAGTGGATTCAATTTTGGTCATCGTGGATCGATTAACCAAGAGCGTGCATTTTATCCCGATTCAGGAGAGTATCTCAGCGGAAAAGTAGTCTGAGGTATACATCAGGGAGGTTGTAGCGCGACATGGGGTGCCGGTTTCAGTGGTTTTAGACAGGGACGTCCGGTTTACTTCCAGATTTTTGGAAGAGTTCCCGTGACGAGTTTGGTACTCGTCTCCATTTCAGTACGGCTTTCCACCGACAAACTGATGGTTAGAGCAAGTAGACTATTATGGCCTTGGAGGATATGCTCCGGGTTTGTGTTTTGCATTTCGGTGGGAGTTAGGATACGTATCTCCCTTTAGCGGAGTTTTCGTATAACAACAGTTGTCATGCCAACATTTATCGACCTCATTTTGAGATGCTCTATGGGAGGAAATGTAGGACCCCGATATGTTAGGGTGAGGTCGGTTAGTGAGTCATGGGGAGTACCAAAGCGGTACTCAAGATTACTAAGTTGATTCAGCAGGTTCGCAGTAGACTCCAGACGGCTCAGAGTGGGTAGAAAAGCTATGCCGACAAGCGCCGATAAAATCTAGAGTTCCAGGTTAGGGACTGATGTGTATTTAATGTGTTTATATTTTTTTCCAAGTTTTAATTTATAAAAGCTATTTCCTTCATTTTAGAGCTATGCCGACAAGCGCCGATAAAATCTAGAGTTCCAGGTTAGGCAGTGTACCTAATCGTGCAATAGTATAAAAATGGTAAGAACGAGTGTCGAACTCGAGGAACGGTGTTTAAACTACTTTATTTACTATTAACTAATCACTAATTAATTAAGAAAAAGGTTTTGTTTTCCTAGTTTTGCAAGACTAGATACTTAAATTATCAACTTAACTAAAAATTCACTTAATTAAGCTAACACTAAACTAAAGCAAGTAACAAGTATAAATTAACCAAGGGTGAATAAGAGACTTTTGTTTAGCTTCAGATTTAATTGCTATCATGGTTGATTTATGGAAGTGCAATGGATTTAGTTTCTTAAGTTACTGATTCCTAAGATGACTAAGTTAGTATTCACCAATTTAATCCTTTAGCAAACTAGCTTATTTATTCGGAAACTTACAAGTTCACTAGTGTTCAGTTCGAATTGATTAGACTTATAATTAATTGACCAATTTGGTTTATTGATTCAATTTAATACATGATTTGTCGTCATATATTAGCTCCTATACTCTTTTACCCACTTCTCTACTTAACCCTAGGTTTTGTTCATAACTCTAGTCCTACAATTTTGCAAATCATAAGATCATAAGATTTAAATTCAACTAAGTTAGATGGTCATACTAACCTAATCAAATTTAGCAATAAGAAGAGAAAATAGTTATCAAAAGTACTTGAGGTTCTTTAATAAGCTAAATCAACAAATAACAAAATCTCTAAATCCAAACCATAAAATCAACCACAATTAATCAACTCATCCTAGGCTAAACGAAAGTCATGAGTATTTAGCTCATGATTTCAACAAACAAAGTCACAAAAACGAAATTCATAGTAATTAACATAGCTAAAACTAATGAAAAATCGAAGTGTAAGTTCAATTTGCCTTAATGCTCCTTCTTCCAAGGTTGTGAATGAAATCCTTGCTTCTTAAGCCTTAATTCCAGTGTTTTGCCTTCAAAAGTATCGAATTCTCCAGAGCCAAAAGTCTTTATTCGTAGGTTTGAGTGATCTATTTTTACTTTTCCCAAAATTAGGGCACCACGTCATGGTGGGTCCACTACGCCGTGGTTGTCGTGCTTATCCCGTATTCTCCAAGTCTTCTAAGCTGATCGGGATTCTTCAACTTCCCACGTCGTGGTGATATAACCACGATGTGTTGGGAATATTTTTCTTCATTTTAGAGCTTTGATCCAAACTTTCAACTCCCAGCTTCCTTAATCCAGCTTCCAGCTTCGATTTTGCTCCAAGCATGTCTTTTGGTACCTACAACACGATTCATAGCAAATTAAGTATCTTTTGTTCTAATAAGGGTATAAAAGTGATTAAAATATTAAAATATGTTGTATAAATATGTGTATAAATATGCACATATCAAAATACCCCACACTTATTCTTTGCTTGCCCCCAAGCAAATTGATTTTAAATTTTACCAGCAAAATACAAAACAATTCGTTCCAAGCCCATCCATTATCACGAGACCTCAATGCATGTATTTGTGTCTATAATTCCTAATAACTTCCCATTCCTAAATACTCACAATCCCTATGAATCTTCACCCCTTAGCTTATACGACACTCATTTCTGCAACCCTCCGAATCAATCCTCAGAAATCTTGCTTGACCTCAAGGTATTTTTGGCTAAACAACCAAGCATACATAAATTCTAGAAATTACAACTTTGATACCATAATAGAGCTTTTTGAATTCTTCACTTTGTTGTATATTTGATCTTTGATTTACTTGAATTCACCACCTTCTTTGTTTGATTTTTTTGGTATCTTCAATTTTTGATTTCTTCAGGATTTCTGATCTTTTGATCTTCATACTTTGATAGCTCCAAAATTCTTTAACTTTTCGGTAATTTCTCTCTCTTTTTTTTACATGTATTCTCACTTTTTTTCTCTCAAATCCTACATGCTTAGGTAAGGAGATTAGCTTCAACCTTTATTGGTTAAGGTATTAGTCTAAGTGCAATGACTACCTAAGCTTTCCTGGATAGATTTCAGGTTTAGGCTGCAAAACGTGTTATGCCATAAAAGCTAAAAGATTACCTTTCATACTTCATGAATTTTTACTAGGAAATGGAAAGCCACGAATACACTATAACATGTGTTGGCTCAAGTAAACATTTCGGCTCTCATCGAATCATCTAATACTATACTAGCAAAACTTTTAATTAGCTAAATTTCCTAAGTTAGACTATTTAGAAACTAAAGTTTTAAAATCAAATGCTTTTCCTCATGCTATATACCCCCTACCCCACACTTATTTCATGCAATGCCCTCATCGCATGGTATGCAAAATATAAACTTAAAAAGAGGGAGAAAAAGGAACAGACTCCCCTGGGACAGAAGATGTGACTCGATTCATGGAAAAGACTTCTAACTCGCTCGAACGTGTGGACACAGAAGTGGAAAAGAGAATAGCAGTCTCTTGGTACAATTCTTCATTTAGGCTTGAAAATAAAATTCTATGGTATGGGAACAGCTCATCCATACCATGAGAATTAATAAAATGTATGCACGCCATTCTGGAACACGTAGACTACTGGAAATACGAGAGCGGGCTTGAAAAGTGACTCGAAAAGCACAACGTCGTCGTAGATATTACCACGGCGTGTTGGACCAAACAGAACATTTTTTGATATTTTTTCATGCGACAACACGGCGTGGTGGAAATTGCCACGTCGTGGTAGTCCTAAAAACTCAAAATCTGATGCCGAAATGTATTGAAATGCGAACTATATATGACACCATCTCTTGTATAAAGCTCTAAGACATGAAGCTTCTCTCTATGACTCAAGTAAACACCTGAAAAATATTCTCTAATCTCGCTTCTCTCCACGTTCTCTAAACCTTCACTATAACGAACTCTCACTTGCCAAATATACCCTTACTTGGACTCTAGAATAGTACCTGGAACTAAGACAAGGAAAAAGGTAATACAAGTAGGAAACATTGTCCAAGCAACCAAAACAAACACATAAGTTTTTCAAGTACCAAACAAAACAAAATAAAACCATAGTAAAACAATTCTAAAAACCATCAAAATAAAAAGGATAAACTCCCAATCTTCTTCATCGTCTACTCCACCACCACTTCCACCAGCTCCACCTTGTTGCTCCCTCCATAATTCGTCCCAAGTTGGTGCGTAAGGGTATGTAGGAGGAAAATGAGGGGGCCGGGCAAAATGCATCTGCTCCAAAAGATAGTCGATACCCATGTTGGTATAATTGCTACTCCTTGCCAAGTTATCTTCAAACCTTCGCCTAGCAATACTGTACGGGTCCATGGGCATTTCTTCATCCTCGGGTACTACCGGTGGCTCGTCCTCTCCAGCTGCCCTACCCCGCTGCCTGCCTCGGCTTGGAACTCGCTGGCGGGGAGTATCATCCGGAATGCCAAAATTAACAAAGCCATGATCAACAACGATATTTGCACGCTTGTAAAGAAGAACAGAAAACGGATTTTGTGCCTCTACTGTCAACATCACAGCTTCGCGTTTTTAAAGTACTCTAAAGGAATTGGCGAGACGAGTAATGAGCATGCCACCATACAAAGGGGAGCCACGTCTATCCTTAGCCGCCCTTACCGCAAGAAATTCCGCCAAAAGAAAAGGTAAATCCACACGGGCACCATGTGAAGTAAGTGCCCAAAGGAAGAAAACATCAATAGTGGGACATTTGTCCCCCTCTTGGCGCTCATTCACAGTGTTACTGATAAGTCGGTGAAGTAAGCGATGAATAGGAGAACGGATATCGCTCTCCTGTGTTGTCCCTTTCGAATAGGCACCATTAGCTAAAGTATACCAATGCACTTCAGCCTTGAACCCCTCGACATCACTCACACAATCCGCAATATATTGTTGGTAGAGTTCTGAATGTACTTCAGATGGAAGATAAATCCCTATTCTGAGGGAAAAATCAGCAAGGCTCAGTGATCTCCTCTCACCACCAAGGCAGAAAGTCAAATTGTCATCCGCATAAATACCAGCTTTCCTTGCAAATGAAACAGTAAATAAGAACTCCACCACTAAGTCCTTGTAAATAGTCTCTTGAATCTGAAAAATCCTTCTCCATCCCATACAAACAAATGGTCCATGAACGCTTTCAAACACCTTATCAAGAAATGGATCCATTGCTTCTAACAATCCGGTTTCCATTGAGCGTAACGTGCACCTTTCGTTGCTTCAATGAATTGAGTTTGGCATTCCATCGCGCGTAAATCTCAGGCCCTACTTTGCGTGGAAAGTTGTACCATGGAAAGTGGGAACAACTTCCGGCTTGGTTTTGCCTAGACCTGTTAGCCATGTCTGCAAAATAACCATAAAGACCACACAAGATATCATGTGCATCACTATAATCAAAACAAAACTAATAAGACTGTGAAAAACATCACCACGACGAGTCGTCGTGGTCGACGACGTGTTCGTGACCTTGGTTAAATCACACCAGATTCAACACCATATCAACTCAATCCAAGTTCAGGTTTTGTTCTAGGCATAAAATGTAGTAGAATGGTAACGAAATCAAGGCTCAAAACATCCACAAATTGGTCCGATTTTTGCAAAAATCGGAACCCTAGGTTCCTAAAATTAGCCCTAAAAGTGTTCTAATCAGGAAATAGATGCTCTATACTACCCTACTAAACCATCAAAAGTAAGCAAATCACTAGAAAATCATACCTTTTAGGGAAGAAAAACAAGAAATCGATGGAGAGAAGAATGAGTTCTTCGTGGAGGCTGGCACGACGAGAGAGATGGGGTGGTGTAGAAAGTGAAATTGTTTTGACTTAAGTTTAAAAACCCTAAATTGACAGCAGTATTTTTTGTTGCCACGACGTGTTAGAATAACCACGTCGTGGTGAGTCAATTGATCTCCATTTTTCGTGTTCTGGAAAATCACCACCTCGTGGTGGTTTTCACCACGTCGTGGTGTGTTAAAAATCATTATTAATTATCAAATTCTTAAAAATAACCACCCCAAACTCGTTTTATGCCATACCCCACGTCAAACTCCATAACAAATCAGAAGAATGAGAGACTAAAAACCAAAATAAATCAAAAACTAATAAAATGGAATAAAATAAAAGGAAAGAAAATGCAAACTCAAAACCACAGGTTGCCTCCTGCAAGCGCTTCTTTTTGGGGAGTCATAAGCCGGACTCCTTCCCACTTTACGTCGTGTCAGCTCGTGTGAATTTGACGATTTCACCCTCTCTTTCTTCACTTGGCATGCTTTCTTCATAATGCTTCACTCGATGGCCATTAACTTTGAAAGGGATCCCGTCTCTTGAGATAAGATCGATAGCTCCATGTGAGAAAACTTGTTTGACAACAAATGGCCCGTCCCATCTAGTTTGTAATTTGCCCGGGAATAACTTCAACCTTGAATTGAAAACTAACACCTTTTTCCCTTCATGAAAATCCTTATTACCTTTTAGTCTCATGTCATGCCATCTCTTAGTCTTGTCTTTATATATTAATGAACTTGTGTAAGCTTCATTTCTAAGTTCTTCAAGTTCATTCATTTGCATTAACCGGTTGGTGCAAATTTCAGCGATATCAAAACTACACATCTTCAAGGCCCAAAACGCTTAAAGCTCTATCTCAACTGGCAAGTGGCAATTTTTTCCATAAATCAACCTATATGGTGTAGTACCAATAGGTGTCTTATATGCCGTACGGAATGCCCAAAGTGCATCGTCAAGTTTGTCCGACCACTCCTTTCTATTACTTCCAACCGATCTTTCTAAAATCCTCTTTAATGCCCGGTTTGTAACTTTAGTTTGCCCACTCGTTTGGGGATGATAGGATGTTGAGAATCGATGATGGACACCATATTTTTGCAACACCTTAGTCAATTGATCATTAGCAAAGTAGGTGCCTCGATCGCTAATTAAAGCCTTAGGAACTCCAAACCGTGAAAATAGCTTTTTAAGGAACCGAACCACCACTCGAGCATCATTTGTGGGTAATGCTTGTGCCTCCGCCCACTTGGATACATAATCGACTGCTACCAATATATATTTATTGCCCTTTGACATTAGGAAAGGTCCCATAAAGTCAATCCCCTACATGTCAAATATCTCACAAACTTGAATGCTATTTTGAGGCATCTTGTTTCGTGATGAAATGTTTCCCGACCTTTGGCATGAATCGCATTCCTTGAAAAATTTAGTACCATCCTTAAAAATAGTAGGTCAATAAAAATTGGTATCAAAAACCTTTGTAGCCGTATATTGCGCTCCGTGGTGTCCTCCGGTGGGCCCGCTATGACAATGCTTCAAGATTTCTCAACTTTCCTTCCCAAATACACATCTCCTTATCATACTGTCTGCACAGCTTCGAAAAAAGATATGGCTCATCCCAAAAGTAGTACTTGATTTCTGAGAAGAATTTCTTCTTTTTTTGTCGGGTCAAATCTTTTGGAATATATTCACTTGCTAAATAGTTGGCCAAATCCGCATACCATGGTACCTCTCCTGCTATGACCAAAAGATATTCTTCGGGAAAATCATCTCCAATATCGTTTTCTTCTAACTCTTCCAAGTGCGGGTTCTCTTCACCACGTCGTGGTACCTCTTCTGCCTTTTTTATTTCTTCATTATAATCACTTTCTTCTAATAGCTTCTCCAACTCTTGTATATCCATTTCGGGATCAAAATTTCCTTCCTCAAGAACCATAAACCCCTCAGTTTCTTCTTCTTTCCAACCCTCTAGCTCTTTTTCAAGTACTTCATCTAACACATCAACATAAAATGTCGTATCATCACTTACCCTTGAATGTTTGATTGCCCGAATAACTCCAAAAGTAACCGCTTCTTCTCCAACTCTTAGAGTGAGTTTGGACTCTCTTATATCTACTAAAGCTCAGGCGGTACTCAAAAATGGCCTTCCAAGGATGATGGGGACTTGCTCGTCTTCCTCCATATCCAACACAATGAAATCTGTGGGAAAAACGAACTTGTCAACTTTCACTAGAAGGTCTTCACAAATACCCCTTGGAAAGGTCATAGTTTTATTGGCTAGATGGATGACCATGCGGACCGGTCTTGGTTCGGGAAGATCAATCTTTTTGAAGAATGAGTATGGCATCAAGTTGACACTTGCTCCTGAGTCACCTAGAGCATGACTTGTTGCTAGATTCCCGAATTGGCATGGTAAAGTTATGCTCCCTGGATCACCCATCTTCTTCGGTAGCATGTTTAGCATTGCAGCAGAGCAAGTTTCCTTCAGTACTACCTTTGATAATCCTTCCATTTTCTTTCGGTTTGTCAATAGGTCCTTTAAAAACTTGGCATACTTTGGAATTTCTACTAAAGCCTCAAGAAAGGGAATGTTGATTTCAAGAGACTTTATGTAATCTAAGAACCTTTGATAATCTTCAGCATGCTTCTCTTGAATTGCTCTACTTGGGAATAGCAATGGTGGGTGGTATGGCCTTACGGGTTCATCAATCTTCTTTTTAGCTTCTCTCCACGTCGTTGCATCAGTGCCACGTCGTGGTGACTGTTCAGATTTGCTTCCTTGATTTTCCTCTTTTTCTTTCTTCTCCTTGGCCGGGTTGTTACTGTCTATGGGAGTCAAATGAGTAATAATTTTTCCACTCCTAGTGGTGATGGCTTGGATGTGTGCACCTTTCGGGTTTTGTTTGGTATTTCCCGGAAGTCCTCCCGGTGGTCTTTCATTGAATTATATAGCTAGTTGACCAAGTTGTTTCTCTATATTGAGGATCGAAGCTTGTTGATTTCTCAGAAGTGCTTGTTGGTTTTTCATCATCTCTTATTGTTCCTTCATCATTAGTTGTTGCTCTTTAATTGCTAATTGTTGATCTTTAATTGTTGCTTCAGTTCCCTCGTGCCTTTTTTCAGATGTTGCTGCAAATCGGGTGAGCATAGTCTCAAAATCAGATTTATTTTCAACCGGTCGTTCTTCTTTTTGGTAAAAACCTCTCCCTCTTTGTTCATACTTTTCTTCCTTGGACATCTTATACTCATCATAGGGCAAACACTTCTTCTTAGACTTTCTCCAATCTTCATCTAAACGATCACCACTTGAGTAGCAAGCTTGGACCGTTCGGTTTCCATTTTCATCAAGGTTACATTCCTTAGTTAAATGCGGCCCGTTGCAGTTTTCACATCCAACCCGAATAGCATGGATTGTTTGATCCATTTTAGTCATTCTTCTATCCATGCTTTGCAACATTGCCATTACCGCTGCCATATCATCCGAAGCAGCATTAGCCGAACCCCTTGTTACATCATTCCGTGGATTATGGTATTCTCTAGAATGTTTAGAGAATTCTTCGATGAGCTGCTTAACTTTCGCCGGATTTTTCTTAGTTAAGGGCCCTTGAGAATCAAGAAGTTGTCGAGTAGTGACGTTCACCCCATCATAAAAGATCGAGACCTCTTGTTGCACATTAAGGTCATTTTTGGGGGCAATTCCTTATTAGACCTTTATTGCGCTCGCATGCTTCATATAACGACTCCCCCTATTGTTGCTCAAAATTTGCAATTACCTTTTTGAGCTTAGCCACCTTGGATGGTGGGCAAAATTGTTCCAAAAACAGTTCACGCATCCTAGCCCATGTCGTTACCGCGCCTGGTGGTAGTGCCTTTAGCCAATCCTTAGCGGCTCCCTTAAAAGTGACAGGGAGCATTCTTAACAATACCGTTTCTCTTGGCACATTTGGGATGTTAAAGTAGTCGACAATGTCGTTTACTTCATCAAGATGCTTGTAAGCATCTTTGTGATCCTTTCCGGTGAAAGGAACCTCCTTTAGTACGGTGAGTATGTGTCCTTTCAGTTCAAAAGTGGCAGTGGTGGGTATGGCGGGGTACACGAGCCCTGGTCCGGTGTCATCTCGAACTCTCTTCATGTACGCCTCCATCGAGAGGTCAGCAATGTTGGCCATGGTGTTGGCGGGTTCTTCTTCGTGATCACTTTCTTCAAAATCGGTAACACTTTCCTCCTTCTCGGTCTCGTACTCGGTGTCTTCTCTTGTGTTGCTGGATTCCCCTGCTTTCTTTCCCTTCTTTTTACCAAAAACTGATTTAAGACTCTTGAAAGGTGACTTCTTCGGAGTATCTTCGTCGGTCTTGTCCTTGTTCTTACGAAAAGCGGACTCCGGGTCTTCAAGTGGTGGAATCAAAGATGACTTTGATCCACGGGTCATAAACGATCTGCAAATAAACAAAGGAAACACGTAAAAGGAACAAAAATGGAATAAAAAAAATAAAGTCCTAACTGCTACGATGCCACGTCGTGGTAGAATTTACCACGTCGTGGTGTGTCAAAAGCAAATAAATCCTAATAAAAATAAAAACAATAAAAATAAAACTTACTAATCAACTTCTAAACCTAATAAAATAGCAGATTAAAGTAGCTAAGATTGCACCGTTCCCCGGCAACGGCGCCAAAAACTTGATGTGTATTTAATGTGTTTATATTTTTTTCCAAGTTTTAATTTATAAAAGCTATTTCCTTCACTAGACTATTAAACACACTAGGAAGTGTACCTAATCGTGCAATAGTATAGCAATGGTAAGAACGAGTGTCGAACTCGAGGAACGGTGCTTAAACTACTTTATTTACTATTAACTAATCACTAATTAATTAAGAAAAGGTTTTGTTTTCCTAGTTTTGCAGGACTAGATACTTAAATTATCAACTTAACTAAAAATTCACTTAATTAAGCTAACACTAAACTAAAGCAAGTAACAAGTATAATTTAACCAAGGGTGAATAAGAAACTTTCGTTTAGCTTCAGATTTAGTTGCTATTATGGTTGATTTATGGAAGTGCAATGGATTTAGTTTCTTAAGTTACCGATTCCTAAGATGACTAATTAGTATTCACCAATTTAATCCTTTAGCAAACTAGCTTATTTATTCGGTGATCAGGCGGACAAACTTACAAGTTCACTAGTGTTTAGTTCGAATTGATTAGACTTATAACTAATTGACCAATTTGGTTTATTGATTCAATTTAATACATGATGTGTCGTCATATATTAGCTCATATACTCTTTTACCCACTTCTCTACTTAACCCTAGGTTTTGTTCAAAGCTCTAGTCCTACAATTTTGCAAATCACAAGATCATAAGATTCAAATTCAACTAAGTTAGATAGTCATACTAACCTAATCAAACTCAGGAATAAGAAGAGAAAATAGTTATCAAAAGTACTTGAGGTTCTTTAATAAGCTAAATCAACAAATAACAAAATCTCTATATCCAAACCATAAAATCAACCACAATTAATCAACTCATCCTAGGCTAAACGAAAGTCATGAGTATTTAGCTCATGATTTCAGCAAACAAAGTCACAAAAACGAAATTTATAGTAATTGACATAGCTAAAACTAATGAAAAATCGAAGTGTAATTTCAATTTTCCTTAATGCTCCTTCTTCCAAGATTGTGAATGAAATCCTTGCTTCCCAGGCCTTAATTCCAGTGTTTTGCCTTCAAAAGTATCGAATTCTCCAGAGCCAAAAGTCTTTATTCGGAGGTTTGAGTGATCTATTTATACTTTTCCCAAAATCAGGGCACCACGTCGTGGTGGGTCCACCACGCCGTGATTATCGTGCTTATCCCGTATTCTCCAAGTCTTCTAAGCTGATCGGGATTCTTCAAGTTGCCACGTCGTGGTGATATAACCACGACGTGTTGGGCATATTTTTCTTCATTTTAGAGCTTTAATCCAAACTTTCAACTCCCAGCTTCCTTAATCTAGCTTCCAGCTTCCTTTTCGCTCCAAGCATGTCTTTTCGTACCTACAACACGATTCATAGCAAATTAAGTATCTTTTGTTCTAATAAGGGCATAAAAGTGATTAAAATATTAAAATATGTTGTATAAATATGTGTATAAATATGCACATATCAGGGACATGGTTCTCCTAAAGGTGTCACCTTGGAAAGCTGTCATCCAATTTAGGAAGAGGGGCAAATTGGGCCCCAGGTACGTCGGTCCTTTCAGGGTTTTGTCCTGTGTGGGCTAGGTTGCTTATTGCTTCGACCTTCCCGAGAAGTTTAGTCAAATCCATAGCACATTCCATGTCTCACAGCTGCAGAAGTGTTTAGTGTATGATTCAGTGGTGGTTCCATTGGAGGATATTCAGGTGGATTATCACCTGAATTATATCGAGAGACCAGCGGAAATTCTTGACTGAAAGACGAAAACCTTGAGGAACAAGGCTGTTGAGTTGGTGAAAGTCCAGTGGCAGCATCTCAAGGGTTCAGAATGGACATGGGAGCCGGAGGACGATATGAGGGAGCATTACCTAGAGTTGTTTGGGGCAGCGGACATCAAGGACAAAGTCAGATTCAAGTGGGGAAGAATTGTAACATTCGTAATTTGGTAAGTTTCCTTTTAGCCCCTTAATGAAAAATTCTTTTCATTTTGGTATGTGGCTAGTACGTGGGGCGTACTCTATGAGTACACTTTGATGGGTTTTATACATAGCAAACAATCCTATGTGTAAATGCAACCCTAATTTGAGGATCTATGTTAGGGATGGAAATTTCAACTGACCCGGTGGGGAACCCGGTTGATCCGCCCCAATCGGGGATGGGTATTCCCTGCCAAAACGGGTACCGGGTACGGGGCATGTGATCCCCATTGTGCTAAAACCAGGTATGGGGCTGGGGCCGGATATAACAATCCCCAACCCGCCCCGCCCCCGCTTTTATGACTATATATATATATATATATATATATATATATATATATATATATATATATATATATATATATATATATATATATATATATATATATATATATATATATTATTGGATTTGAATTAAGTCCACTAAGATGAATTGATCTATATTAGACCATCAGAGATAGAGTCTGTATATCAAATTTTGTTCTCAATTCCAATTGTTTGTTAATTGTCACTTTGTTCGACGATCTATATACCAAATCGTCACTTTTCGTTTTGATGTTTGTTAAACTTTATCATTGATGTAAACAAAATCCGATTATGGCATTTGATTTTGATCGCTTATTAAACTTGGTTTTTTTGTGTAAGTTGAGTTTATTATGTTGATAAATTCGGGATGGGTTAGGGATGGGTTGGGGAATAGCCCAAAATACAAAGGGGAGGAGATTTGATTCCCCGCATCCGTTGGGGATGGGGATGGGTATGGGACGAGGTTAGACACTCGAGGATGGGGACAGGGATGGTCAAGACCGCCCGAAACCCACCCCATTTCCATCCCTAATCTATGTTTTCATTATTAGACATACAAGCATTGAACACAAAAATAAGAAACCCTAGGAGGCACATGTAATTTTCAAAATTAACATATAATTAGGGTTAGGATACATACCTTTATTGTTATATTGTAATAACATACAAATCCTTGAAGATCTTGAACTTTGGTAGCAAGCGCCACATGTGTCGCGCCTCTAATGGCTCACAAACAAACCTAGCAACCAATGATTACTATGGAGAGAGAGAGAAGGAAGTGGAAAATTCGGCTCTAAGCCTTTCTTGGAGTGCATGGGATGAAATCCAACCCTATAGGGGTTTATATAGGTGATAAGGAAGGTTTAGGATAAGGCAAGTGTATCTTAGATTTCCCTAATCCCTTAACTTCCTCCCTAAGGCTTCCAAGGCACCCTTAGAGCCCAAGGAAACCCTAGGACACTCTAGATTTCGTTCCACCCCTCTAAGGGAGGTTCTAGAATGCTCAATGCTCAACTTTTAAACAATGTCACCTTTAGTCCCTACAGTTTCAGTTAATTCCTTTAATCCCAAAATTGATTCCAAATTAATTTATGATAAAATATTAATTAAACAATATGATTTCTAATTAATATATTATATCCATAATATATTAATAAATCATTTATCTTGATTTCAAATTAATATATTAACCAAGTATTAAATTAATAAATCATTCTTCTCTCTCTAACAGTTATCGTATTCAATTTACAGGTTTGAAGGCAACCCAAAAGGACATTGCTACTATCAATTCAAGTTTATACCAATTATAGTTATGGGCTTAGACACCTAATGCAACAGTCTCCCACTTGGATAAGTCTAATAACTATAACTGCCAGTATAACTACCAAATTGACTAGCAAATTTTAGTTACCAAAAGTCGTTGTCGAACTCTGACCTAGTCAGTGATGTGTCCTCAGATAAGGAATCAAATATTCCTCCATACTACAAGATGTCGTATGGACATGAGACATGGATTATAATCAATCTCGGTCCAATAGTTGTTTCTCGATTTTCGATTTATGACGACTGACTAATTGAACAAATCAAATCTGTCCAGGCTTGGCTAAGCACTTAGGGTGTCATCACTAAATCATCGAGGGGCCCACAGATATCACTTTCAACCCATTTAGGGTAAAAGGAATAGATAAACTTTGACTCATATGCTTGTACAATTTACTCATCAAATCATTCACAACAATATGTTTTATAACATCAAGTTACTGATGCGTTTACGTATTATCAATGCACAACTTACTCGTAAACAACAACTATATGTCTCCGTTTCAAGAATATAAGATATTATCGTCTCACAATCACTCGTGATAGAATCCATGAAGTGATTTAAGTGAGCGTGGGTTTAATCCAATACTCAAATCCTATTTCAGGAGTACCCATGAACACTGCAGCAAACATTTGCTATGTCTAAGCACTTAGACAATCTACAGTCGAATTCATGACAGTCTTAATTCACTACTTACTTCCAAAGTATGATCGACTGTGGATGTTTGAATAATCGTATTATTCGGGAAGTAAAACATGCGAAGTAAAACACAAGAATAACCTAATTCAATATGGTCTCAAAACTTTTGAATATAATAAAACACTTATTATTTAATCATCATATTAATTAGACTTTATTCATTGTATAATGTTTGGAACAATCAATTGAATACTTGAATTAAAACATCCATCATGCCATGCTCTTAGCATGCACACCATGTTTATCTATGGTCCTTCCTTTGTGAAATAGATCAATTTGATACATTTTTAATTATACTCATTTCACAATTCTAAATCCTTATTACAAGTGTAAGAATACCAAATTCTTGTCACTTCTAGAATGTGTTAGAGTCTAAACTTTCATGCAATAATCCTTTTGTAATGTCAAGGAACCAAAGTCACAGAGACTTTGCCAAGATATTACAAAGCATTCCACTGGAGATTTTGTTGAGAGAAAAACTTTTGAGAAACACTTGAACAAACATTAGTACAAGTTATAGATTGCGGAAATAAGTTAATCTCAAAGGATCATAAAGCTCAACAATAATAAGAACTTAGAGTTGTTAGATAGTTAGTTGCGGAAATTTAAGTGCGGAAAAGTAAAGGAACTATAAATGACAACAAGTTATATATCAAGTAAACACGAAGCTGATTCTTAACATGGTTTGAATTCAAACACGAGTTAGTATGTGAGATCAGCTTAAAGTGAAAGAAGTCCCAAAGTCTGGATCCGAAGGAGATATGAGATTTTGATCTTAATATTTGAGTGTAAGTCCAGAAAGATCTTTGATAGTAAGAAGGTAAGAGATAACAATTCAGAGGTAAAAGAAATTCAGATGAAGAAATGTATATATATTCATGAAGATGAAGACTCTATTTATAGAGTCTCATAAAGTTACATTGTAAATAAACAAATACTAAACTACTGAATTATAGTGGCCATGTAAGGTTCACTGATACTATATTGTAAATGAAAAAGTCAGATAAAGTAACTTAACTCTTCATTGCGGATGAGATATTTGTGGATCACATCTTTAAAGAGGTTGTGGTAGCAAAAGGCATTACGGTAGAGACAATAGATTGCGGTGGGAGAATCCGTTGTGGTAGAAGAGTTGGTTGCGGATTGTTAAGTTTAAGAGGGTCACTTTTATGTTTCAACATTTTCCCCCAAAGTGACCTCTTCAACTTTTCTTCATTACTAATCAAGTTTTAGGAATTTGATGAGAAGCCACCAAAACTTCCTAACTTCGCCAAGTCATTGAATTCTCCTAGTAATATTAAACTTCACTTCTTCTGTTGTATGCTTAGATCTCTGAAACGCAGTAAGAGTCACTTCCATTTGCTTGCGGGTCAGCCGGGGCTTTGCGGTGAGCGGGATGAAGTACTTTGTATCACTATTTTCTCTTTTAAACACAATTCCCAGTTGAGGGAAGTTGGTTGCACCTAAAGATCTTTCTTGATAACCTTCAGCAAGCATTGGTGCTGGTTTGAGAGGTGGAAGATTGAGTTTTTGAGCAAGTAAGGGATGGATTTCAGCATTAATTTTGGTAAAGTCATATACCAATGACTCAAGAAATATGGACGCTTTCTCATAAGCAATTTTCATTTTGGGGTACTTCTCGGCCTTGATTTGGAAGACTCTAGCAATCAAAAACACTTCCTCAGGATTCATGCACGGAAAGTCTGCTTGAGTCCTCATATAATCATCTCCTCTTATTATAAGGGTATATTGAACAAATTAAGTCTTCTTGAATTTCCTTACTTCATGAATCTTCTGAGTGTTCCGAAGACATGTATGGAGCCAAGTTCTTTGATGGGGGGGGGGGGTTTCTTGGGCCAGAGGAGATTGGTGTTGCTATGGATTTTGTTGGTTTTGGTGTTACGGGGGAGATTGATGAGAAGAGTGTTGTTGCGGTTCCTTTTGCGGTGGAGTTTGGTTTGAAGAGCGAGCCTTACTTTGAAGTGGAGAATGAATTGGAGTTGTTTGCTTGGGAGATGGTTGTGGTGTTGGTTGTGGTGTTGTGATTCTTTGAATGATAGGATGTTGATGAACTGGGCCATAAACTAGAATTTGAATGGGGGATCCTTGAATGGAGGATTCTTGTTGATGATGCAGATGAGAGTTGGGATCAAAATACTCACTTCCCCCTTTTGAGGAAGGAAAAATTTGTTGCTCCTCAAACTACTGCTTAAGTCCGTCAATCTTAGAAAAGACTTCATTGAATTGGGACTTAAGGATATCACTGAGTTGTTGATTGTTGGGGATTTTAGTGTTGAATAGGAGTTGGTGAATTTCTTTGGTGATTTTCAGAATTTCACTTCCACGAGAGCTTGCATAAAGTGAACGCCTCAGACTGTTGATAGTGGATTGCAATACCGTAATGGTTGACTCAAGCATTATGAGTTTCATCCACAAGTTGTTTCGAGTGGACTGCTTGATTGGCAAGAGTAGACTTGAGCTCATTCTTGATTGCAGTGACTTCTTGAATTAGGCGTTCAGTAGTCGCCATGAACTCCTTATGATCAGCAGTTCGATTGTTGTCAAGGGCTCTAATACCTATATTAACTTTCAAAGAGATTATTTTAGCGGCCATTCTTTCCCGGGTTTCCAAGCCTTCAACTCTTTCAGCCAATGGTTGTGGTCCAGCCCTACAGTAGATTGTGGTTGGCTGATGGTGACTGCGGCTAGAATTTGATCAACTTTTGATTGCAGGCTGAGAAATTCTTTTCTTGTAACACCCAGTTTCTTCTTCTTCTTGGCTTTTGGCATGGAAGTGGAGTGTTCAGATCCACTTGATTCTTCTTCTTCATCAAACACCATGAGAAATTCTTCAGAGTTATTGGGTTGGTGAACGTCGTCAAGAGTGTAATCATCAAGTCCAAAGACTAGACCTAAGCTAATTTCCACAACGGTACCATCATCATTTGATTCATGAATTTCAACAGTGGGAGGGGGTTTAGATGGACCAGCAAAACCTTGAAGATTTTGAGCTTGCTGAATTGTGGCTTCTATTTGAGATGTCCAATCTTGAATTCGCAAAATTTCATAGACAGTCTTTGCATTGTTGAAGGAGTCAGCCTAGTACTTTGCAACCGTTTGAATATCCTTTTCCTTCTGTTGCTTTTGTTGGAGTTATTGTTGTTTTCTTCCCTGGAAGGCTCTTTTGAAAGCTTCAAATTTCCTGATTCCGAACTCAGTAGTGGGACGATCCCGAGTCCAGGAATCATCTGTATTATATCCGTCAAATCATTGGATTCGCACCGAGGTGTCCCTCGAGTTCGTTGATCCTTGCACCATTGTGCTCACCAAGCCTAGACCACTTGAGTGTAATAGCGGTGGAATAGGATGTCCTGGGCTTCCTCGATCTCCTTGATCCGTAGTCAAGTCTGGCCTCGGCTCAGTTCTGGCGAAGGGTGAAGAAGTTCCTTACGGTGCAACTGGTGTATCGAGTGTTTGTGTGACAGAAAGGAGAATGGAGCGCAACTCCTCGGGCTCAAAGAAATGAACACATGATGTCGTGGAGACCATAGGGCGACTCTTCGCAGTTGGATCCACTTAGGAACCAACCAGAGGGATGTCTCCATGTAAAGATGAAACAAATACACTTATTGTATATGAGTGGTGAGATGGGTTTTGAGCAGATGAGCATGCGGTAGCTCGAACGACTACCAGAGTCTGTTGAGAGAGTACGGTATTTGCCGGGTCATGTATATAGCTAGGACTTGGGGTCAGTTTGAGTTTCTTCCTTCTGAAAAGTCGACCAGAAGTAGAGGACTCATGCTTGATCGAGGTCATTGTCTCAATCAAAAATAACCTCAAAAACCACTAGATAGCTAGGGTAAGTGAGGGTCGAATCCACGAGGAGTTTGTGGTTAAACCTTGAGTTAAAATAGTCAAATGGAAAAACTAATGCTTGCAATTGTCACGAATTCAAATTAAACTAAAATAAACTAAACAACTAGAAACTTTATGTTGCAAAAGTTTGTTGAAACAAATACTATGAATGTGAAAACAAGGTACTTCCGATTCAGTTGTTCAGATGGTTGGACAAACATGTTTTCTTCCCTTAAATTCCAATTTAATTACCTAGACATAATTAAGGTTGACTCACATTGAATATATAATTATGGGCACACACAATATTGATCCAACTAGTTGTCTTACTCCCTATGTCTAACTGGATTAGGAACAACTAGTGGTTTAGCGATAATATGTCTTACGATTACCTATTACAATATTGAGTATTTAATACTACAAGTTCGGAATAATGTATGTGGATTCTACTAGTCATCTTAGTTCCTAAACTACTTGAATTCGGAATGATTAGTGAATTAACAATACACTATCTTAGTTGCAATATCACACAATAAGAAAGCCCAACTCCAATTATTGTAAATAAAATTTAAAACTTGAAGAATAGAACAATGATTGAAATTGACTGGAATAAAAGTAATAATCAAATCGTGTTCATCCTAACATCCTACAACATTCCCTGAAGTAACCTATGTGGTTTAGTCTTCCATAACAATCAAAAAGCACACAAATTGAATAAAAACAATGGATTTCATACTAAAATTCATAAACAAACTTGAAATAATAAAACTAATAAAGTCTAATGATCAATCAATCATGGAACGATGAAACCTTGGAGAAGAAGTAACCAAATCTGGAGATTGATGGAATTGATGACGATTCACCGATTGAATAATCTTCAAACGTTGCTTGATGATGAACTTGGTGATTCGTAGCCTCGGATTCAGAAATTGATGATCAAAAATGCGTTTGGAGAAGGTTTGAAAGTGTTTGGAACCCTCCAAAACTAAGGAAAATCGCAGGGGAGAGGTCCTAAGTCGATTAGGGTTTAATCTCCTTTAAATAGGTGTTGAAACATTGATTTTCGGAGCTGTTTTACGCGTCAGCGTCCTAGTAGGCGTCCTAGACGTCATGTAGGACGTGTGGGCATCCTTCGTGGCGTCTTACAGGCTTTTTGTAGTCCTTGATTTGCACTTGAAAATGGCCTAAAACGGGTAGGCGTCCTAGGAGGCGTCTTATACGCGTCCTAGGACGTCCTTCATCTTTTGTGCCTCTTTTAGTGATGAAAACGGTAGAATCAGCAAAAACACAAAACATGAAAGTTGTAGGAAATTTTGTCTAGTTTTCAGAACTTCTTCATTCATGTAATTCGTCTCCCATGCTTGTTAGCTTCATGTTGCTCATTTTTCATGCGGGTTCCTCCCGCTTTTAGTACAATATATTAACCTGCATATGAATTCCAACAACTCATCAAAGTAGTGCCATTCTTGTGCAATCATACATTAATTCAACATATTTAGTACAATTTATTGTGTTATAAATATAGACCGATCAAACCTACCCAACTTTATTCCAAACTCGTCCCGAGGTTGGCCTGAAATAATCAGTGTAGTCTTACTCTCTCATCCTAAGAAAAACTCAATGGAATCACGAATTCCGTACACCTTATCAAAACATATTCAATAAGAACTATTTGATTTTGGGGATTATTAGTTGCTTATCCGGACTTTTAAACAAAATACATGTTATGCTTATTTTACTTTGTTGTTTGAAACCCTCCACTTTTTAAACCCTTTCCAATAATCAACCTCATGAGTGATCAGTTGAACTCATTGCCAAAGTCCCATTTTCAAGGTTCACTAACATAGTTAGCGCGGTCGGTAACACTTAATGGACCAACCCATACACTCCCGCTATCGAGGGGTCACATATTGTTTCACACAATGTCTTCAACTTGAACTTTTCTTCATATTTATCTTGATTGTGCTTCCTTCAAGTTCTTTGATGGCTTCATCGGATTTGATCATTTTTGTATTTGACTTGAGCTTGAATATATAGACTTGGAAGTTCTTCAATGTCTTATGATGTTTTTTGGTTGTGTGAAAACAATAATAGTCCCCTCCTAACCCCAAAGGCATAGGAGTAAGTAGGACCAAGTACTCAGAGCATGATGGCACATATTGTTCGGTTGGGTCCTCAATTGAAAGATCGTAGGCTCGAGCCAAAAACCTTCATTTTTCAAACACTTGGGTATTTCACATAATAATTTTTAAATAAATATGAATATTCTCAAACCAGCTGAGCAACCCACAAAATCAATATTAAATAGATATTATGACTCGATGTACGAAACTCCTATCATTTTCCATTTTGATGAGTTACATTCAAGATATAGAGAAGCTACTAACTCATCACATATTTCATGGTGACCAACTTCAGGATAAGATAATTAAAGATAGAGTTTAAGATAGCAATACATTAATCCTAAGTTGATTATCCAAACGAAATCCATCAAAGTTAATGTAAAAGAAATTAAAAATATGGAGGACGACACACCTGATGGTACTGATGGTAGAGGCAGTTTTGATTTCCAAAAAAACTTCACTTGTTGGAGGTATTTGCATAATGTTTCGTTATGCCCGAATAAACATCGAATAATTATGATTTTTTTTAAAAAAAAAATCAGTTTTTCTTCAATCCTCCATCTTTTTCTTGTGTACACCCCCTCCCCAACTTTAAGTCTTGCATCGTCCTCGATGCATCAAAAGATAAATTCCTAAAATAATAAAAGAAACCAACTACAAGCACACAAATCAAATCAAATAAAAATAAACTACACTAACTAGCCCTCAATTTCGTCGGGGTCCACGATTGCACTTGGCACGTGCAACAAGCCTTTTAAACCCCTAGGTTACCCCTAGTGGACGAGTGAAGTCTCGTGAGGGTTTGTAGTGAACACACCCACAAAGTTCCAAAATTTGCCAAGTTTAACGTCATTAGCGGGACAGGTTACCTCGACCAATGACTATGGAGGATCATATGTTCGTTGACTTCCATGAAAGCCAACCATGAGGTTGCTCACCTTACTTTGAGGAACCAGATCATGTGGCAAGCCTTTTTTGGCCTTGTGTAAATCAAATATTTTGCGTTTAATCTTTCCATGATGACGCTTAAACCTTGATTTGAACAGCCAAGCATAACTTTTATTAATGGACTTCTTGACTTGATGTTTGGTATCATGAAATATCTTCATCTTTGATTTGTAGGCAAGCATGCCATCATGTTTCATGGTCTGTATCTTTTTCTTCACTTGTTGACACCCTATCTCATTCAACTCTATTAACCTGTTACAAGGTAAAGGTTTCTCCAAATCATGGGTGGTGTCATAGAGCATATTTGTGGTATGCTCATAAACATAATCATTGATAGTATTAATTACAAATAGGTCACCACTGATTGGAGGATCATTAGTAGGTCCAAATAATAGGAGTCTCAGTTTATGGCTTACAAAAGTCACATTTATCGCACTTTCCTGACAACTAATATGAGCATATATAGTTTTCGAAAAAGGACGATCAATGATTATACTTGGAGGTTTGTATTTGTCCAATATTTTAGAATCCATCAGAAGAAGTTGTGGCTCGGTTTTTTTAAAAGTTTTTGGGTAGGGGGTGGTATTAGCCTCTACAAACCCCTCCCAAACTTTGGATGCTTCTAACTCATGAAACTCTTCATTATACTTATCCAATTCAATTTCAACTTCTTTGATTTCAGAAATACTCTCAGTCTCCTGATCATTTAAAGATACATAATCTGCCACCACAAGCTCTAGTTCGCGTGGTGTAAGTTTATGCATTTTGTTATCAAATAATTTATCAATACATGGAAAAGTTACCTCAGTCACTGTGACAACCGTCAATTTTTGGCCAAGTCAAAGTCAACTAAAGTCAACAAGTCAAACCGGTCAACTCATCTAACCCTTGTATATTAGGGTTTCCATTATGTTTCTTATTGAACAACTCGCAATCTTAATACGAAGTATCACTTAGAGTTTTCACGTGTTCGGAAATTCTAAACCCTAATCAGGGCAAGTGATGAAACTACTCGATAAAACATTATTCCTTAACCCTCGGGGGGATATAACAATCATAACAAGACTTAACGAGGTTTAAGAACCTTGCGTTGCGAAGCCTAACACTCAAAAAGGTCACAAAAGAAGTCTCTCCCAATCTCTTTCACTCCAACTCTCTCAAAACTCTCTAAGTAGGAGAAATCTCTCCAAGTATGTGAAATCTCTCCCAAAACTCTCTAAGTAGGAGAAATCTCTCCAAGTATGTGAAATCTCTCCCAAAACTCTCTAAGTAGGAGAAATCTCTCCAAGTATGTGAAATCTCTCCCAAATCTCTCTGTATGAGAAATCTCTCCAAGAATGTGAAATCTCTCCCAAATCTCTCTCTGTATGAGAAATCTCTCCAAGAATGTGAAATCTCTCCCAAATCTCTCTCTGTATGAGAAATCTCTCCAAGAATGTGAAATCTCTCCCAAAATCTCTCCAAGTATGTGAAATCTCTCCCAAATATCTCTCTGAATGAGAAATCTCTCCAAGTATGTGAAATCTCTCCCAAATCTCTCCAAGTATGTCAAATCTCTCCAAGTATGTCAAATCTCTCCCAAATCTCTCTCGAAATCTCTCTCAACTTCTTATAATCACTCGGGGCATCCCGACCCTCGATTTAGTCGAAAACTGCTCGAAAACGGAAGTCTACGCGAAAAACAGCCATAAGGAGCCGAACCCTCTTAAGGAGTCGAAACCTTCTTAGGAGCCGAAACCTTGCATCAGAACCGAAACCCCCCTCAACCGAAATGGACCGAGGGCTTGGTCTATTTCGGTCCCCTGATCACTCCAAACCGAGACCTGACCTTCGACTCTTCCTTTCACTTTCGGTCCGAGAGGACTTCACTTTCAGACTGAGAGGACTTCACATTCGATCTGATGCGCAACTTAAGGAGCCGAACCTCGGACCTTCGGTCCCTCCCCCCCCCCCCCCCCCCGCACCTTCGGTCCTCTTCTCTACTCTCGGTTCCTTCCTTATCTACTCTCGGTTCTCACTTCCTTAGAGCCGAACCTCGCAGGTTCGGTCCAGATTGCCGGTTTTTGACCCAAACTTCGTTTTAAGCTCGTTTTTCGTGATTTTAACGCGAGATTTTCACCCAAACTCGTATTTTAACATAATAAACCCTAAATGTTCATATTTTGATTATATTTTGGGGAAAATCATTGCCTAAGAGTAAAATCTATTTAGTGAGATATTTAGGTGGAGTGTTGACTTATCCTTTGGACAAGGACACAAGCAACCTCCTCATACCTTCATAGTACAACCCCTTGTCCTTCCACCATACCTAGTCATTCCATAATACTTTTCCCACCATTTTTCAGCCACACTCTTGGTCAAAGGCTGAAAACTCTTATCTCTCCTCATATTACTCTCATTTCTCTCATTCTCCACCAAAGAACAAACTTCATTCTCTCTCAGTTTCTCTCTCTAAATTTCGAGATTCAAGGCTAGTCTCCAAGCTTTCCTCCCACATTTGGTAAGTATATTCCTCCTACACTTAGATATTCTACTATCCTTCATCCAAATCATAGATTGCTTACACAAATATCGTCATATTTGTTGTTAGATCTTCAAATCTTCAAGCATCTCCCAAGTGTTCTTGAGTTGAACACTTCTGTTCTCCATCATCCATCTACTGAAATCACTCAAAGTGAGTTCATATCCCTACATTTTCATGTTTTTCTTAAGTTTTAAGGGGGGGAATACAAGTTAAAACACCAAGAACACAACTAAACTCAAACAACAGCTTTCATCAGAAAGGTTGAGTCTTATTCACGGACTGTTTTGACTATCTTAAGCTCAATATCTTTCAAAACTGTTTAATATACAAATAGTTCAGCTTCATACCTTTAAAATGACTACTTGCACATCTCCATACGATTTTTCTACGATTTATGGTGATTTTTACAAAACTGCCTATCATTTCAGAAACGAATTCGGACCAGTCTGTGAATATGAACATTTTAACACAAGTTAAAAACTTCTAAAAATCATAATAAAAATTATGAATAAACTAGACACATTTTTTTGAACTCTCCGAATTTACGGATTCAGTTTTCGACTTCGTATGATTTTTCTATAAATTTTCTAAAACAGTGTAGAAAGGTTAAAACTAGTTAATAGCTTACAACTTTCATAACACTTTGTAGTATGTTGAGCAAAGTGCAAAACAATAAGTTCTAAATAATGAATGTATTTTCTTGTTAGATTATCATCATAAACTAAAATTTGGTCATTCATGATAAGGTTTACTCATTCATTTCGAACACATATAATAAACTTCAATAAACATAGTTTATGGATTTTTACTTCATGAAAAAAGTTTTGCTCTCAAAACAAATGGGTTTTTCGTATCCTACGTGATAAACTATAATAGTATTAGTTTAAGAATTTCATATCACTAATTTATTCAGAAAAGGTGATTTTACTTCCTCCACGGAAGAGGTTTTAATATCAAACTATGTGTAAACTAGTTAACTTAGGTTGTGAGGCAATTCTCTCCCCGTACGTTCGAGTACGGGATCCCAATTCCTGTAAGTTATAACCAGAGTCTCTTGTAGGAAGAGCGTGATAATTGTGTATAGATCTATATTGGGATTGACACCCCACACCTCGCTGCTAGCTACAGCCAGACCGGCAGGTCTGCGGGTGACAAGCGTCGTAGTATCTTAACGTCTGAAAAACGTTGTGCAGGTTATTTCTCGTCATAGTATGGTTATAGCGACTCACATAGGTAGTTAACTATCTTTCAGGTTTACATGGAAAATTCTACTTTGAAAAGGGGTTTACTTCTAAATCAAACGAGTTTATGTCGATTTAAACTTGCATGAATTACTTTAAGTATGGAAAAATACTTATACACTTTCGGTCTTAGGATTAAAGACAACACATAACACATAAAGTTTACGGGATTTTTCTCAAATTAAAAAGGGTTTTATGCCGATTTAAAATCACTTTTATATCTTTAAGTATGGAAAATACTTGTTTATTTTCGGTCTGGGATTTAGGACCACATAACTTTTATAAGGAAAATATAGGATTTTCTTTGGAACATATTTCTATTAAAACTACATAAAGCTAGAATTGTTAGACTTCAACTATAATTGCTAAGTGTATATGATAGAGTTATATAAGAATCTAGTCACAATCGACTTAGAATTGGTGGGCCCGCCTTATCTCCTGTTCCTTGTCTGGTTGTGGACCTAGGGCAGACCCATTATATTCAACAGTTTATTTAACTTAACTTTTATATGACTTATATACGCTGGGTGATTATAGAAGGAATCTATGGGTCCTTCTAGGGTTCATTATCGCATAACATAGGAGCATTCATTCCACATTTAACTAAGAAAATATTGGATTTTCTGGAAACATACTTTGTCGCTTTTACAAGGAAAACGGTTTCTTTTTCAAACAAAACTCTTATGAACTCACCAACTTAATTGTTGACACTTTTTCAAAACTACTTGTATTCTCAGGAAATCAGTGAAACAGGAAAACCAACAACATTTTGAGGATGGGACGTTAAATCGTCAAACAGTTCATTTTGTCATCATAATGTAATTGATTTGAAACATGTAAATATATACTTTGGTGTAACTTTTTCAATTATATTTATGATGGTTGTATTTACTTTGAGCACTATTATACTCGTTGTTGTGATACTATACATGAAGTCCTCCACCCCCGGACGTTTCCGCCATCCTTGGTTTGGGGGTGTGACAGATTGGTATCAGAGCATTGTTTATAGTGAACTAAGTATATCGAACCACATAAGATATACAAACTATAAATGCATTGGTACTAAGGTCTCTGATTTAACATTTTCAAATAACTATACTTTTAGAAATAAATAGTTTCTTGTTAAAAGTACATACATGCATACCGGTTTAGTGTCATGTCTAAGGAAAACGCAAAAGTTAAAAATAGAGGAGTTGTGCAATGTGAATATGCCCTAGGATATGCAATCAAGTCTGGGAGGGATATAGCCTGATCAACTATATTCGTCCGAGAAATGACTAGCATGTGCCGGGGGATAGTCATGGTGGACAACAAGTCTATCAACTTACCAACACCCATACAAGAAAATCGTTAAGAACCAAACATAATATTAAAATACTATAGGAGTATTTGGTGATACCATGATCAACTTATGTGAAAACTAAAGACCCCTATTAGTAGGTCTATAACGACTGAGTGCATACGCCAAGGTTATACATAATTAAAGATATTATAGACTCGGAATCTATGGTTATTGCTCTACTTCCTGTTCCTTGTTTGGTTGTGGACTTAGAGTAGAGTCATTTATTCGAAGGTCTATTCTATCTCAGATTATGTATAACTGGTATGCACTATGTGATTATAGACGTGACTGATAAGGATCACCCCCTATAAGTAATTATAGGATTAGACGTCTATTAATTATCTCTTCCACCCCTATTCTCGCACGGACATCATGACAAGATCTTACATACCAGGAGGCCCCTACTTTCCAAACCCGGAGAGTTAGTGAGTGATGAGGAAAAGAGTCAGAGGTAGAGTCAGAGGCCGACAACTCTCCTCACATAGCCTGGGCTCTCGCGAACCGTCTCGACTCCATCAAACCTGTGCCCCGTTGGGCAGCATTGATAGAGGGATGGAGTCGCCATCAGCAACAGCAACTCGCCCTTTGGAGACGTATTATCGTAAGCAGAGTTCATTTTATTCACAAGACCTTGTAGATTAGGTCTATGAGTATGCGATGGTGTTACTCCCCTCCATGTGTAGGCCCGACCCCACGAGTTAGTGATTACACTAGTTGAGATATTTATTTGCGGTCCAAACTTTTCTTGCAATGATGTGGTGTGGACCTGCATCAGACTCAAAACCTTCCTCTAAAAACTAAATATGCTAAAATCATACAAATAAAAGGGGCATGCGTATTATTTCTTTGGGAGCAATGCTACTAAAATTCATAAGTTTATCATATATAGACTCTCGTTATGAACTGTTTTCAGAACACCATAAACAACCGGAACACGATACACTCAGAACTAAGATAAATAACTCCCGACGTATAAACCTTTATTCAAGACTCACTATCATCTCACCTTTTTAAGCCTCATAGTTAAAAGGTGCCCTTTTCGTAGACCTATGAGGGTGCAGTCATACCAGCACTAATGCATCGGGTCCCATCAAAACTCCTCAGCCAGGTGTGTTTGGACAAACACGATCCTAAGATGAGTAAAGCTTAACGCCCGTATGAAACCTACTTCTACCCACTACCATAACTCCGTCTTAGGGACGTTAGCAGAAACACCGAGAATAGTTCAGTAAAGTGAGAAATTTATATATGTGTATATAAATGGTAAGGATATAACTAGAGATAATCATCCCTACTCACGACATCGTTTCTCCTCATGCAACAGGATTATGTCTTCACAAGAAGGTAACCAGCCGACAAGCAAGGCAGTAATCCTGCAGATAGATCCTGCTACTTTTCAAGCTGCAGTCACGGCGGCCGTGACAGCCGTCATGGCGCAACTCAATGCTAACAACGCCAGCAGATATGGAAGCGGTACCGACAATACAAATCGTTGTAACAATCAGGAACACCGGCGGGTGTCTGCCCATGAAGGCGCCTCAGGCCACAAACCTACGAACAAGAAGCGAAAGTTTTGGAACAAAAAGGAGCGCAACCAACCTCAAAAATTTGCTAGAAGACAGCAATCCGTGGCTGCCCTTGCCATTACAACAGCATTCATGACACATGCCTCGGCACTAGCCACAAGGTTTGTCACCCAAGCACCGGCCAAACCATATAAGGGATCACTCCCAAGGTGTAACAAGTGTGGCTACCATCACCATGGGGTTTGCCGGGTGATGCACTGTAAAAACTGCAACAAGAACGGACATACTGCCCGTTTCTGCAGGAACCAAACCCAGCACCTCCCTTCAATCACCAACACCAGGGTAGGCCCAGTATGCTACCTATGCGGTGAAACGGGACACCTCAAGAGAGAATGTCCAACTGAGAAGAATGACGGGGGAGCAGGAGGAGTGTGATGAACAAACCAGCAGGAGCAACAAGGGAACCCTATTAGGACTTTTGTAATGTTTCCAACGACAAAACGTTTAAGTACCATATGTTTGTAATGAATTTAGTATGCTTGCTAAAATTACCGTCTTTCTAAAAGTAGTTAAAATACTCTCTCGTTCAAATCAAATCAAAGACACTCATATATGACCTTAGGATCATTACCTGTAAGCTGTGATGACTTTGTGCAGACATCGGGGTTAATTATAATCAAGTACTAAAGACTTAAAGCAAATAATTCCATCCTGACTCCTGTTCCATGTTTAGTAGTGGGGTTGGGGTAGAGCCACTCACTCGACGTTTTCACCAATACCAAATTTCACGTGACTAGCATATACCGCTCAATCATAGGAGTGACCTGTCGGGGATCGTGATATAGAGTATCATTACTAGCTATCAGAACCCACTCACTACCAGTGCTAGCTGTTGTAGTATGAATCATCTGCAGTAATAATAACATCGAACAAAACGGATCACACTGAAAAGAAACACAAGATACTCTATCACTCTAATGAGCATTTCTTGCGAATACAGCTTAACACATGTTTTACCTAAAAAGATATTGTTGTCATCATTGAATTCCGATTGGTATAGTCCTCATCTTCCCAATTTAACGGCTACGAAAGGACCCTTCACCTAACCCACCGAATATCGAAACCTTCGTCTCCCATAAGCACATCCAGCACGGACCTCCGGCTCATCTCTCTCTGTGAAACCCCGAAACACTCACCAGAGGAGTATTATACCTTCTGAAACCTTACCACAAGCATTTCCAGGAGACCCTTCACGAAACATATAAGGTTCAAGCACAGAAGCTTGGGACGAATACGGTTAGTCTACCATTACTACGTGTATACACGAGGATAATGTATAATTAAGATTCTACGGACATTGGATGTGTGCTTCCGCCCTATTTCCTGTTCCTTGTCTGGTTGTGGACTTCGGGCAGAGTCACCCATCCAACTGTCTTGCCAACCTTAAGTACATACGACCTATATGCGCAAGTTAATGATAAATGGACCAGGTACGAGTCCTGCCATGAACTTCGGGACCAGGTTACCCAGGAATTCAAGTGAACGCCCTACCATCCGAATAATTCTAGTCGTGTAAACCAAACCCATATGTTCCCTACCGATCTAATCAAACGAGAAACACTAAAGCAGACCCTATGCAGCGCTCCGAGGAGAAGCTATCACTTATGACTTAGTATAAATTTGAGAAAGGCTGAAAGCATCTCGAGAACACGGCAAAACCCGAATAAGTCTTATCATCTATATAAAAACGCAGGGTTTTTACTAGTGAATCTATGATGGCTAGTGTAAACATTATGGTCATATATCATTAAGATTCTATGGACTTAGAATGTGTGATTCCGCCTCATTTCCTGTTCCTTGTTTGGTTGTGGGCTTAAGGCGGGGTCACCCATCCGAATGCCCTTGCAATCTTAATGATATACGACTAGTTTACACCAAGCGATTATAAAAGAACTGGTAGGACTTATAATGCAAATTTCGTCACAAATTGTTGAAACATTCGTAATACTAGTACTCACAAATTACATTATAAAATATTCATAGTGGTAATACCAAGTATAAAGCGGAGAGCATAAAGGCACACGTAGAATACACTATCATTCCAAAGCAATAACTCCTTTTAAATCGACTCAACTCAAGTTACAATAAGAAATTCCAAGGTCGTCATTTAACATCAGGCGGGTTGTTCCCCACCATAATCAATTTCTTGTACCACGAAAAGTTCCCCCATCTTTCCTCCAAATTCTTGAAGTCCCAGTCGAAACACTAATTTCGGGACGAAATTCTTTCTAACGGGGGGATGATGTGACAACCGTCAATTTTTGGCCAAGTCAAAGTCAACAAGTCAAACCGGTCAACTCATCTAACCCTTGTATATTAGGGTTTCCATTATGTTTCTTATTGAACAACTCGCAATCTTAATACGAAGTATCACTTAGAGTTTTCACGTGTTCGGAAATTCTAAACCCTAATCAGGGCAAGTGATGAAACTACTCGATAAAACATTATTCCTTAACCCTCGGGGGGATATAACAATCATAACAAGACTTAACGAGGTTTAAGAACCTTGCGTTGCGAAGCCTAACACTCAAAAAGGTCACAAAAGAAGTCTCTCCCAATCTCTTTCACTCCAACTCTCCCAAAACTCTCTAAGTAGGAGAAATCTCTCCAAGTATATGAAATCTCTCCCAAAACTCTCTAAGTAGGAGAAATCTCTCCAAGTATGCGAAATCTCTTCCAAATCTCTCTCTATATGAGAAATGTCTCCAAGAATGTGAAATCTCTCCCAAATCTCTCTCTGTATGAGAAATCTCTCCAAGAATGAGAAATCTCTCTCTTTATGAGAAATCTCTCCAAGAATGTGAAATCTCTCCCAAATCTCTCTCTGTATGAGAAATCTCTCCAAGAATGTGAAATCTCTCCAAATATGTGAAATCTCTCCCAAATATCTCTGTGAATGAGAAATCTCTCCAAGTATGTGAAATCTCTCCCAAATTTCTCCAAGTATGTAAAATCTCTCCAAGTATGCCAAATCTCTCCCAAATCTCTCTCGAAATCTCTCTCAACTTCTTATAATCACTCGGGGCATCCCGACCCTCGATTTAGTCGAAAACTGCTCGAAAACGGAAGTCTACGCGAAAAACAGCCTTAAGGAGCCGAACCCTCTTAAGGAGCCGAAACCTTCTTAGGAGCCGAAACCTTGCATCAGAACCGAAACCCCCCTCAACCGAAATGGACCGAGGGCTCGGTCTATTTCGGTCCCCTGATCACTCCAAACCGAGACCTGACCTTCGGCTCTTCCTTTAACTTTCGGTCCGAGAGGACTTCACTTTCGGTCCGAGAGGACTTCACATTCGGTCCGATGCGCAACTTAAGGAGCCGAACCTTGGACCTTCGGTCCCTCCCCCCCCTCCCCCCCCCGCACCTTCGGTCCTCTTCTCTACTCTCGGTTCCTTCCTTATCTACTCTCGGTTCTCATTTCCTTAGAGCCGAACCTCGCAGGTTCGGTCCAGATTGCCGGTTTTTGACCCAAACTTCGTTTTAAGCTCGTTTTTGGTGATTTTAAAGCGAGATTTTCACCCAAACTCGTATTTTAACATAATAAACCCTAAATATTCATATTTTGATTATATTTTGGGGAAAATCATTGCCTAAGAGTAAAATCTATTTAGTGAGATATTTAGGTGGAGTGTTGACTTATCCTTTGGACAAGGACACAAGCAACCTCCCCATACCTTCATAGTACAACCCCTTGTCCTTCCACCATACCTAGTCATTCCATAATACTTTTCCCACCATTTTCAGCCACACTCTTGGTCAAAGGCTGAAAACTCTTATCTCTCCTCATATTACTCTCATTTCTCTCATTCTCCACCAAAGAACAAACTTCATTCTCTCTCAGTTTCTCTCTCTAAATTTCGAGATTCAAGGCTAGTCTCCAAGCTTTCCTCCCACATTTGGTAAGTATATTCCTCCTACACTTAGATATTCTACTATCCTTCATCCAAATCATAGACTGCTTACACAAATATCGTCATATTTGTTGTTAGATCTTCAAATCTTCAAGCATCTCCCAAGTGTTCTTGAGTTGAACACTTCTGTTCTCCATCATCCATCTACTGAAATCACTCAAGGTGAGTTCATATCCCTACATTTTCATGTTTTTCTTAAGTTTTAAGGGGGGGAATACAAGTTAAAACACCAAGAACACAACTAAACTCAAACAACAGCTTTCATCAGAAAGGTTGAGTCTTATTCACAGACTGTTTTAACTATCTTAAGCTCAATATCTTTCAAAACTGTTTAATATACAAATAGTTCAGCTTCATACCTTTAAAATGACTACTTGCACATCTCCATACGATTTTTCTACGATTTATGGTGATTTTTACAAAACTGCCTATCATTTCAGAAACGAATTCGGACCAGTCTGTGAATATGAACATTTTAACACAAGTTAAAGACTTCTAAAAATCATAATAAAAATTATGAATAAACTAGACACATTTTTTGAACTCTCCGAATTTATGGATTCAGTTTTCGACTTCGTATGATTTTTCTATAAATTTTCTAAAACAGTGTAGAAAGGTTAAAACTAGTTAATAGCTTACAACTTTCATAACACTCTGTAGTATGTTGAGCAAAGTGCAAAACAATAAGTTCTAAATAATGAATGTATGTTCTTGTTAGATTATCATCATAAACTAAAATTTGGTCATTCATGATAAGGTTTACTCATTCATTTCGAACACATATAATAAACTTCAATAAACATAGTTTATGGATTTTTACTTCATGAAAAAGGTTTTGCTCTAAAAACAAATGGGTTTTTCGTATCCTACGTGATAAACTATAATAGTATTAGTTTAAGAATTTCATATCACTAATTTATTCAGAAAAGGTGATTTTACTTCCTCCACGTAAGAGGTTTTAATATCAAACTATGTGTAAACTAGTTAACTTAGGTTGTGAGGCAATTCTCTCCCCGTACGTTCGAGTACGGGATCCCAATTCCTGTAAGTTATAACCAGAGTCTCTTGTAGGGAGAGCGTGATAATTGTGTATAGATCTATATTGGGATTGACACCCCACACCTCGCTGCTAGCTACAGCCGGACCGGCAGGTCTGCGGGTGACAAGCGTCGTAGTATCTTAACGTCTGAAAAACGTTGTGCAGGTTATTTCTCGTCATAGTATGGTTATAGCGACTCACATAGGTAGTTAACTATCTTTCAGGTTTACATGGAAAATTCTACTTTGAAAAGGGGTTTACTTCTAAATCAAACGAGTTTATGTCGATTTAAACTTGCATGAATTACTTTAAGTATGGAAAAATACTTATACACTTTCGGTCTTAGGATTAAAGACAACACATAACACATAAAGTTTACGGGATTTTTCTCAAATTAAAAAGGGTTTTATGCCGATTTAAAATCACTTTTATATCTTTAAGTATGGAAAATACTTGTTTATTTTCGGTCTGGGATTTAGGACCACATAACTTTTATAAGGAAGATATAGGATTTTCTTTGGAACATATTTCTATTAAAACTACATAAAGCTAGAATTGTTAGACTTCAGCTATAATTGCTAAGTGTATATGATAGAGTTATATAAGAATCTAGTCACAATCGACTTAGAATTGGTGGGCCCGCCTTATCTCCTGTTCCTTGTCTGGTTGTGGACCTAGGGCGGACCCATTATATTCAACAGTTTATTTAACTTAACTTTTATATGACTTATATACGCTGGGTGATTATAGAAGGAATCTATGGGTCCTTCTAGGGTTCATTATCGCATAACATAGGAGCATTCATTCCACATTTAACTAAGAAAATTTTAGATTTTCTGGAAACATACTTTGTCGCTTTTACAAGGAAAACAGTTTCTTTCTCAAACAAAACTCTTATGAACTCACCAACTTAATTGTTGACACTTTTTCAAAACTACTTGTATTCTCAGGAAATCAGTGAAACAGGAAAACCAACAACATTTTGAGGATGGGACGTTAAATCGTCAAACAGTTCATTTTGTCATCATAATGTAATTGATTTGAAACATGTAAACATATACTTTGGTGTAACTTTTTCAATTATATTTATGATGGTTGTATTTACTTTGAGCACTGTTATACTCGTTGTTGTGATACTATACATTAAGTCCTCCACCCCCCGGACGTTTCCGCCATCCTTGGTTTGGGGGTATGACATTCACCAGCGTAGTGTTTGAAAGATTGTCTGAAGGTTGTTGATTTAGTTGCTCAGCTATATGTTCTAATTGTTTTTCAATAACTGAAACTGACTTGGAGTTGTCTTGTTCTTTGTTGAAGGTTTCATTCAATATGTCCAGCATTTTATCCAACTTTTTGCTAAATGAAGATTCATCTGATTCATAGTCCTCCAGAAAACAAGGTGATTCATGGTGTTGGATTTGAGTTGAATCGTCAGTCCACCAACAATCATCGTCATATGGATCATCACATGTATCATAATTATATGACTCATAGTAGAGATCATTATAATACTGATATTGGTCCGAATTTTCTCTCTCCCACCACATATCTTTATTCATGTAAGTATATTCTTTCACTCACCACCGTCCCTACAAAAAAAAGTGAAGATTCTGAACTAAAAATAAAACAAAACAAAAAATAAAAAAATGTAATGACTACTTCAACACAATAGTTTAAGCACACAATCTCCCCGGCAACGGCGCCAAATTTTGATCGAGGTCGTCGTCTCAATCAAAAATAACCTCAAAAACCACTAGATAGCTAGGGTAAGTAAGGGTCGAATCCACGAGGAGTTTGTGGTTAAACCTTGAGTTAAAAGAGTCAAATGGAAAAACTAATGCTTGCAATTGTCACGAATTCAAATTAAACTAAAATAAACTAAACAACTAGAAACTTTATGTTGCAAAAGTTTGTTGAAACAAATACTATGAATGTGAAAACAAGGTACTTCCTGTTCAGTTGTTCAGATGGTTGGATAAACATGTTTTCTTCCCTTAAATTCCAATTTAATTACCTAGACATAATTAAGGTTGACTCACATTCAATATATAATTATGGGCACACACAATGTTGATCCAACTAGTTGTCTTACTCCTTATGTCTAACTGGATTAGGAACAACTAGTGGTTTAGCGATAATATGTCTTACGATTACCTATTACAATATTGAGTATTTAATACTACAAGTTCGAAATAATGTATGTGGATTCTACTAGTCATCTTAGTTCCTAAACTACTTGAATTCGGAATGATTAGTGAATTAACGATACACTATCTTAGTTGCAATATCACACAATAAGAAAGCCCAACTCCAATTATTGTAAATAAAAATTAAAACTTGAAGAATAGAAAAATGATTGAAATTGACTGGAATAAAAGTAATAATCAAATCGTGTTCATCCTAACATCCTACAACATTCCCGGAAGTAACCTATGTGGTTTAGTCTTCCATAACAATCAAAAAGCACACAAATTGAATAAAAACAATGGAATTCATACTAAAATTCATAAACAAACTTGAAATAATAAAACTAATAAAGTCTAATGATCAATCAATCATGGAACGATGAAACCTTGGAGAAGAAGTAACCAAATCTGGAGATTGATGGAATTGATGACGATTCACCGGTTGAATGATCTTCAAACGTTGCTTGATGATGAACTTGGTGATTCGTAGCCTCGGATCCAGAAATTGATGATCAAAAATGCATTTGGAGAAGGTTTGAAAGTGTTTGGAACCCTCCAAAACTAAGGAAAATCGCAGGGGAGAGGTCCTAAGTCGATTAGGGTTTAATCTCCTTTAAATAGGTGCTGAAACATTATTTTTCGGAGCTGTTTTACGCGTCGGCGTCCTAGTAGGCGTCCTAGACGTCATGTAGGACGTGCGGGCGTCCTTCGTGGCGTTTTACAGACTTTCTGTCGTCCTTGATTTGCACTTGAAAATGGCCTAAAACGGGTAGGCGTCCTAGGAGGCTGCTTAGATGCGTCCTAGGACGTCCTTCATCTTTTGTGCCTCTTTTAGTGATGAAAACGGTAGAATCATCAAAAACGCAAAACATGAAAGTTGTAGGAAATTTTGTCTAGTTTTCAGAACCTCTTCATTCATGTCAATTGGAGCTCTAGATATTGAGATATGATCAAAACATTGAAGAATGGTCAAATTTCTTAGCACCATTTTTCTTCATTCCTTTAGCAATTCGTCTCCCATGCTTGTTAGCTTCATGTTGCTAATTTTTCATGCGGGTTCCGCCCGCTTTTAGTACAATATATTGACCTGCATATGAATTCCAACAACTCATCAAAGTAGTGCCATTCTTGTGCAATCATACATTAATTCAACATATTTAGTACAATTTATTGTGTTATAAATATAGACCGATCAATGCTCTGGTTCATCAGCAACGTTTGGTTGGAGTTCAAATGCCGCTGCAGAATAGCCTGCGGTCTTTGATTTTCGTTTCTTTGAAGAGGTAGCACCCTTTCTTACAATATTCATTGGATGCTTCTTTTTTGTTGCAAGAGATTTAATTCCCTTGGGCCTCAGTTATTCTGAAGTGGCTGCGGTAGGAGGTACCGTAGTTGTAGTAGGGACAATGACATAATGGTTAGGGTGAGGCAGGGAAGAATGGTATGGGTCAATACCATCCGTTGCCTCGATGTGATCAGTGACTTCACAGGTGTTGAGTCCAAGAGATTTCAAAATGTGTCTAGGTAACCTCCAAAGTGGTCCAAAAAAAGTTTGATCTTTCGAAGTTGTGTACCTTTTTAGATTGCAGGTGATGAAGAGACTTGAATCATCGCCCATGTCGAGCTTGGTGTCTTTGTGAAGATCGAACGAGCAGAGCGACTAGAAACGAGCAAATGTAAGCTCGGTTGCATCTTCTTTTGGTGATTCTTTGGGAACATATTGAAGAAATTCATCCCAAAGAATTTGACCATTGTTGATTGGATTCCCTGTGAATATGCTCCAAACCAATTCCAAGAGCTTAATACCCATATTATCCGTGCCACTGGTTCTGCCGGAGAGGCTCCTGATGACGAAGTTGCACACAAACTGCCACACCGCCGGAAGTTGGTTTTTCTTGAATTCTCTGATTCTTCTTAGTTTCTTCTGATAACCCATCTGGTACAAGGTAGTTATCACATCGTTATGGCTTGGAGAGAAGAACTAGGTCGTAGATAGTGTTGGGTTTTGAGCACTATAACACTCTTATGGTGCACATGCAACCCTAAATGCTTTGGGTCTATGTTTTCTATAATTATACATGCATTTTTTTTCCAAAGCATTCACCCTAGCTAGCATACAATTGAAGCTATATAATATAAAACTTAGTTTGGATGCTTACCTCTTATGTAGGGTAGAGTTCTTGACCTTTGAAAGCTTGAGCACCTCAAGTGTGATGCCTCTAATGGTTCAAAAACACCAATATGCAAGAGGATGCTTAAGAGAATAAGTTACTTATCTCAAGAGATGGTGTAACCGATTTTGGTTCATGAGGGTTCTATTTATAGTGTGGAAAATGCTAGGGTTACACTTTGTAAACCCTAATGCTCCATGACTTTTCACATTCTTATGCTCCATGGGTTTAACCTCCATGGACTATCCTTGGATTAACTTATTGGTTTAGCCCATCTAAATAATCATGGATCATTGGCCCACACTATAAGAATCATTAACTTACATAATTAATCCCCATATATTTAATTAGTCTCTTTTGACCACAAAACTAATTCCAAATTAATTCTTTATTAATACTAATTAAGTAATATGATTTCAGTTAATATATTATACGTGTAATATATTAATAAATCATAAATAACATTATTCTCAAAAGTCCATCCTATCAAATTGCACTGGTGAAGGCAACCGAAAAGGACCATGCCACTATCGGGTCAAGTACATTCTAGTTATAGTTATGGGCTTAGACACCAAATCCAACAGTCTCCCACTTGGATAAGTCTAATAACTATAGCTGCCAATGTAACTTCAGGATCCGACTTAGCAATCGTAAGCTTTCAAAAGACGCTGTCGAACTCTGACCTAGTCAGTGACGCGTCCTTCAGATAAGGGATCATATAATCCTCTGTTCTCAAGATATCTATGCGGACAAACACATGCAACATAGTCATACTTATTGTCCTGCAATTTGTTTCCCGATTTCCAATTCGTCTGACATAGAACATAACTGAACACATCAATTTAGTTCTGACCGCGCCCGACACATAGTCAAAACAAAATCATCGAGGGGCCCAAGATATCGCTTTTAATCCTCTTAAGATAAAAGGAACATATAAACTTCGACATTATATGCTTGTACCAACTACTTATTAAATCAGGCACAACGATACGTTTTATAACATCAAGTTACTGATGCGCTTTCGTATCATCCATGCACAACCAACTCATAGTCAACAACTCATATATATTAGTTTGAAGACTATATGATATTATCATCTCACGATCACTCGTGATAAATTCCATGAAGTGATTCAAGTGAGCACGGGTTGAATCCAATACTCAAATCTTATTTCAGGAGCACTCATGAATGGTGTTGCAAACTTTTGCTATGTCTAACGCCTTAGACAATCTACAAGCCTCTTCATGACAGTCTTATTTCATACTTACTTCCAACATACGATCGACTGTGGATAGTTTGAATAATCTTATTATTCGGGAGGTCAAAACATGCAAAGTGAAACGCAAGAATAATACTAATCCTATATCGCCCCAAAACTTTTGAGTGTAAATAAAACACCTTTTGTTTAATCACCATATTGATTACTCATTATTCATTGTATAATGTTTCGAATAATCAACTTAATACTTGAATTAAAACAATATTTATCTCATGCTCCAAGCATGCACACTATGTTTGTCTATGGTCCTTGCTATGTGAAATAAGTCAATTGTAAACATTTCCAACGACACTTATTTCACAATTCTAAATCATAACCGTAAGCGTAATAATACCAAGTCCTTGCCACTTACTGTAATTTGTTATATTCTAACCTTATATGCAATAATCATCTTGCAATGACTATGCACAAAAGTCACAGAGACTTGGCAACAGACATTATAAAGTATTCCAATGGAGAGCAATTCCATGGAAACGAAGTCTCACATTCAAAGTATATTCCTTTGGGCATTGACCATCCTTCTTGCATTAAGTTTTCTAATCTTACCCAAATTTAAAGAATAACTTTAACTTATGGAAACATTTCCATATTCCCATTTTGACTATCACTTCTGAGCAAGAGTTGCCTCTTCTCAGAGTATGCCAACATGGTCCTTCCAAAATTTACAGTATACTTCCAACTGTTCATAAGTAACCAATCTTTGGTAAACCTCAGACTGTCCTCGACAATTGCTTAACCATTTTAGTCATATCCAGTTCTGATCCATTTTTCCCTCTTAATGCTCTAGGCATTTGAAAAATTCAGAACACATAAATAATATATAGAATTTCCCATATTAAAGCATTTCAACATGGTATTCATATAAATCCTTGACTAAATTTGATTAAAATGTCAATCTAAACTTTTAGAATTGAAATGAAGTATAAGTTCCTCTCCCTTAATTATAGCAAAACAACTTTTCAACCCTGCAACTTTGCGAATTGAAACTTTTGTTTTTCTATAATTAACATTGCTAACTTGCAACACTTACAATAATAATTACGCTCCCACTAGCATAACAAATATTTCTTTAATAGCATAACACTTATGCTCCCATTAGCTTTGACATGTACTCAGAAATCAGCTGGACCTCTAGAAATCAATATTTATTGACTTTCTTTCAAAAGTTCAAATTTCTGATATGAGATGCTTCGATAAGCCTTTATCTAAGCTCACACACCTTTTATTAGAAAGCTCGTATGTGTGTCTAAACTATTTCAGAAGTTACAGCAATAAGTTCTGAATGTTTAGACCTTTTGCCATTTCTCATAATTCGAACTATGAAGAGGGATGTCGTAATCATAATTGAATTTGAGAATGCAAATATCACAATTGCTAACTCTTTAAATCTACTTAGTGAAAGTGTTTCCTCACAATCATTTTCATGAAGCAGAGAGAAAACTTATGACACTTAGATTTTACGGTGTATGTGTTCCTATCCATATGGATTTGTCATAAGCATAATCTTAAGACAAGGTTAGTGACAAATTCAAACTCATATGGACTAAACCTATCTAATCTTAATTCCTTGCCACTTGGTAGCACCAGGGCCTATCATGTCTTCCAAGTTATTGAGCAGCTTATCCTTACTGATCAATGAACTTTCACTGACCAAGGTTCTTTTCCCTATACAAACAATTAAGAACTCTTAGAACTCACATGCATAGTCAACTTTAACTGGAATGGGCATAGAAACAAGAATATGTCAACAAGATAGGTTACAAAACTCAAGTCGTGCGCTAGTGATTAACAATAGGTTGACTGTTGATTAGTTCTTAAAACTTTTCTAGATCTTTAAGAATCCCACTGACATATTGACATATAAGATTATCTTTTTCAAGAAACATCACTTGACAACAAATATTCAAGAGTTAGTGCGGGTTCTTATCAAGAAAACACTTCACACAATTGGTCTTATTTGGTCTTTATTTTTTCTAAAACATTACAACTTACCAATTTCAAATGTACAAGAGTAGAAAACATTTTACTCTACATGTGTTGATACGTCACTCAATATACAATCTTGGAGTACAAATCTAAGATTTGATTTTGGTACGAAGTATTATTCATCTTAATTGATTTAACTTATTTCAACAATTTCCTGATTCCTCTTCTTAGCCATACAAATGTACTAAGGTGTCCTTAGAGGATCAATTGTGATATGCTTTCCATAATCATTAAGATGATCATAAAACACGATACTCAAGTACTCTCCCATCCTTTCAGATTGGAGAAACTTTTATCTTTCTGTGTAATTTGATTCTTCTTATTCATCCATCTATACATTGAAACTTTTTCAATGATTCAGAATTATACTTAATCCTGTAAGCATAACCATATTAACTAAACTTTAGTAAATCATGACGAATAGTCTCATCGTTCTTTGTGGTGGACCTGACCAATGCACAACCAAGTGTACCTGATCTCCCAGTCCTTCACTTGACTTACATATACATGTGAGCAAGGAATTAGTCTTAATTTCCCAAAGACAAAAATTCTCATTCATCATACAATACAAGTTGCATGATTCCAAGTTTCTGTCCAATCGAAACTTGGGTGATGAGAATCTTTCCTTATTTAGTAAATTTTGACACTGCCACAAACGAAAGAATCAAATCCATTTTCAATATTTCTAACAATAGAAACATACAAACATTAATTTTCACAAATGTCATTGCAAGGAAATATAAAATAAGATAAAAATCAAAATGTTATTTATTTATAAAATATGGAAAAACTTTTTCATATAATGCAATTACAAATGAAAACTATGTTATTACAAATTTCTAAGCAATCTATCATAACTCCTAAGCAGCAGCTCAAACATTCGATTATCGAACCTTACGATCAAAATCCATCTCTTTGCGATCAGACTCAGCATGCCTTTCCTTTAAGCTTCCTTTGATACTACAAAACGTCAAAATATAATCTAATCATATCATGTATTAAGAATCTACAAATAGGAACTTAATAGAGTTAGATAGTGAACTTTACCTGAAGCAGAGTTAAACTTTTTGACTTTACCATCTCTTAGATCTCTCAGGTAGTCATGGCAGCTTCGGAAGTAAATCTTCCAATCACGTTTGCTTTACCAGTACGCCAAATCATTGCTAATTCAGCGGCAATTAGCAAATAGGTAAGATCAATAAGGGTCATGTCGTGATATGTCACATAGTAATCTTTAACGAACTCACTATATGACTTGGGAAGTGACTGAAGAACCAAGTCAATAGCCAACTTCCTTGGGAACACGACACCCAACATTCCCAGCCTGTCAATATGCAGCTTCATGTCCAAAACATGAGCACATACAGACTTTCCATCTTCATGTTTGCTTGCCAATAGGGCTTGAGTGACCTTCAACTTTTCAAGTGTTCGAACACGTGGGTCAGGGAGAATTATTGGAGGAGGTGGAGGTAGTAAAGTATGTTATTGTGAAATATCATCTTCATGTGAAAAGCTTTTTCCAACAGATTCTGGAAGACCATAGTTGTCTGACCTAGACATCTATAAGGGATAAATTCAAGTTAGTTGATTTAAGTCCTTAATATAACACCCAAAGAGAAATATTAAGGCTAGGACCCAACACAATATTCTACAATTGCAAAGAGGGATGCCATAATCCAACTGTAAAATATTTGAAGGTAGGTAAATGACGATTTACCAATTTCCACCATGAAAAACAAAATAGATTATTAAGTTTTAATTAGATTTGAAATTCCAAGATCCTTTGAGATTCATTGAACTTTTCAATGGCATGTTTAAATCTTGATTGTGCCCTTCAAGTTTGTGACTGGGATGCTGAGGATCACAAACAAGGTGTGAATAACCATGCAAATTAGCTTGGTACACCCAATGTTACAAATTACCTAATCAATGTGCCGGTTAACCACACACGCTCCATCGATCTATGATTAACATCAAGCTACCCTTTTCCACACATTGTCAGTCCCAGATTAGTGTGCCGGTTAACCACATACGCTCCACTAACGACTTAACAAGGTGCAAAGTGTAATTTCATGGGTTAGCACTATTTTTACATTTTTCTAAAGTAACTAAGATTGAGAATTTAATAAAGTTTAGTTACTTTATATTTAATCATTATACTTTTAATGAGGGAAAATTAGTGTCCTATCCTACCCGTTCGGCTAACGACCTTCCACAATTCAAGGAAGCGGTGGGTGAGAGTGGACACCTATTAAACCACCATTTTATAGCCAGTAACATTATACCCCCTTATAGACCGGCTTCGTGAATGAGGCCTACTAATGATAACACTGACTTGTCTTATATATATATCTTACTACTTTATAATACATATATAACTAGAAGATGAAAAGCTTTAAGACCAAATCTTAAAAATAAGGAGGTTGAATTTTGACCTTTAGATATAACTTGAATGGTCAAGATGGTGATCCATATGAAAAAAATCAACCAATAAAAATGTAAGGTTTAAACAAACAAAGATACTCTTTCATTATATAAAGTAGTGCTACTGTAACTATTCTTACGTTATATCTCTCTAGAAAATACTCTCTCATTCCTTTGTCTAAAATGTAAAAACCCTAGCCGGCTCTTGCATCTGCAAACCCTAATAACTCTCACTTCCTCTCTCTAAAAACCCTAACCGCTCCTTGCACCTGCAACACCACCACATGCTGTCGTTTTCAAGCCACCATACTCTTTTCCCCTTTGAAGAAAATGACATAATCCCTACCATCGGACAACCACAACAGCCACCGTTTGAGCCGTCAACTAACATTCTTCTGCCTTCTTCCACCCAAATCTGCTCTCCTAACCATTTCTGAAACCTTAGATCTAAAAACCGTTTACAGCCACACTCAACAACCTTCCTTTAATTACCCTTACATAGACCTTCACCACTCACATAAAAACCACCACCACTCTCACCACATCATTAACCCCATTTAGATATGAGAAAACGAAGGAAATAGAGAGAGACAAAGATGAGAATAAGTATGGGAGATATACTTTACCAAACATGAATCTTACTCTTTCTGTTGATAAATTTTAATTATGTCGTGTAAATGTTGAAGATGTAATAGTTATGTTTAGATATGTAAATATTCGTGTTGATAAAGAAAATCACAGTGACGAAACGCCGCATCTGAGTTCTTTAGTAAAAAAGGTTTATGTATTATGATATTTATTGTATTTGTTTGGGTATTGCGTAAAAGCTTTTTTAGATTTATGTAGTATTTGTATTAGATGTTGAAGAAAATCTCTTATCAGTATATTTATATATATTGCTTCATTTATATATTTTGCTGATCCTTTGTTTGCTTGATTTTCTTAGGTTTTCATAGTGTTGTAGGATTTGAAGAGAAAGTATTTTGAAATTCAAAAAATAAAACCTAGAGTTCTTATGATTCGTATTAATGAACAAGAATGTTGTTCGTATTTATTGTTTTGGTTTCCTATTTACGATTATCGATTAGCTGTATTTTCTTAATATTTAAGAAGTTTGTTAAATTTTACATATATTTTATTATAAGTTAATTTTGACATTTTTTTTTTAATTTATTACTTTAGTATCTATATTATCTTGTGCATATCAAATAAAACAATATAATCTTCGAAACTGATATAAATTAACAAATTAAATAATATATAAACTATGTGAGAGTGAAAGTGATTATATCTGTGTTTGAGAAAACAAGTGTCAAATGGATTGAGCTTTAAATTGTGTTGTACCTAGAATATCTTAATTGTCAGGGAAATGATATTTTATTTAAAAGGAATAAGAAAAACCTGAAAAGTTATGCATTTAAACTAATATATTGTCCTTTTCGATTTTTTTGAATCGTTGTTATGTTTATATTTTTTTTATTTAATTTATCATACAAAAATATTTATGATTTATGATTTTGGTATAATTCTCCCAACTATATTACATCTATCAAATAATACTCCAGAGAAAATTAATAAATAAACATTACAATCAAAATAATTCAAATAAATAAACGTTAAAAGTCAAATAAAACGATGATTTCAAGTACATAATGTGGCTAATAATCTTATGCAATATATTGATATGAAAAACAAAGAAAATGTTATATTTGAATAAATAAAAATAATAATAATATTGTTGAATTTTCAGACGCATGGTTTAAAGGAGAGTTCATAAATAATAGTAAAGTACAATTTCAAGTGTTTAAGTGTATTATGTTAGATAAAAAAATGAAATGTTAACAATATTCACATAGTTTTGTGAAAATATATAAATCGCTAATAAGTTATATTGTTAAATATATACGAGACTAAACATTAGAATCATAATATAATTTGTAAAACTATTGAAAATAGATCATTATAAAATTAAATAACCCGTTGACTATTGAAAGTTTCTTTTTATGATGGTATTTTAGATTTTTTTTTTCATTCTTTATATTGCTTACATCTTTAATTTTGGTTATTGAAGGAATTTAATATAAGTTATACAAAGTTAACCCTAAGCAAAAAAACAATTTTATAACCGATTATTTTTATCAGTTTTATTAACCAATTATAAAACAATAAAAAATGATGGATTAGGAAAATAGAAATCGATATTGTACTTCAATTTTAATCAAATGAGAAAACTAATTTATACTATATATTAAAGAGAACTAAAAATGTTAAATTTGTAAAATTGATTTAGACATGCTAATGAGAAATTAAATTTAAATAATAAGAAAAATAACTAAATTCGTTTTTTAAATCGTAATGGATGTCGAACAGAAGCTCTTATTTTCATATTTCCCACACTTGGGCATGGTGTTTTACCGGTTGTAGGCGCAACCTTGGTTTAACAGGATTTTTAGATTTTATAGGGAAGATAAATGATAAGTTCAACAACATATTCAAATATTGTGACTTGGGCCTATAAAGCTATAAGTCTATAACACTCATGCTTAACATCCAACAATCAATATCTTATTTTAACTTTATATTAATGTTATATCTTTTAATTACCTAAACCAATGATAATAGTAGAAGTTATAAAACAACAAGTTAATGAAAAAAAACTTACATTAGATATAATTCCAGGACATTTTAAATGGTTTTAAAAAGTAATTTATTAAAAATAATTAATTAGTTGTCTCTTACATCTTAACTTTTGTTTGTTAATATAATATTTAAATTTAAATAACTATTGCAAGATAATCTCTATGGAGCGTAATCTGAGTTCTAAAAAAGGAAATAAACAAGGGATGGGGCAACTATTGGATTATTGAGGCGTGAGATGTATTGTATATATTTTTAACCTCTACATGCTTTTATAAGTTTTGTTTTTACAAATTTTCAAAAATGATTTTACAACATTTTATTATTTTTTTTTATAAGTTTTCGAAACAATTAGTTGAAATAAATGTACAAAAAGTGTGAAATTGTAAAAAAAAAAAAAAAAAAAAAGAAATAACAAGGTTTGTAAAGCGGTTTAAAAAAGTTGTAAAATAGTTAAAAATAATTTTGGATATAGTAAGAAAGAATTATCTCAAATTCCTATAAGAACCAATTATGTCCCAAACATTCGACGTTATTAAATAATAACCTTTGTTCTACTTTTAATTTTGTTGGGGTGAAAGTATTAAAAAGCCTTGGATTTTACATATTAAAAAAGTTATCATTAAATCCCAAAAAATACCATACCGACAAACTCCAAACACTAAAATGTCTTATATTATCAATATAATACATAATAAACTTCAATTATCTAACATCTTTTTTTTTATAAGGAAAAATTAATTAAAAAAATTCTATTTAGTGACAAGGCAACGATTCCACATGAAAACTATTTGCTGAAAGAAAAACAAATTGTGAAATAAAACTATTTTCCAAAAGAAAACTATTCACATATGATGATGTGTTTAAACGCAATGTTTTAAAATTATACAATTGGAAAATAAATTAAATAACTGTTTCTGCAAAAGTTCATCCCGGTATGGACATCTACAAATATCCAACTAAAATTAAGAACCCCACCCACTAAATATTTGTGTTTTCAAATGCTTGCTTATATATTTGGATTTTAGGAAAACATTTGGAAGATCCGAAAGGAATGTAGTTGACGCATAAAAATTATTTAAAACCCTCGAATGAAAACTAATCACTGAAAAAAAAAACTTTATCCAAAAAATGAAATTATTTACCGCCCCGCACATTAGTCGGCCGATGCATCGCGCGGGTACGCTCATAGTATATATATATATATATATATATATATATATATATATATATATATATATATATTAAACTTATAATATTATAAAGTATAAGGATTGAATTTTAACTTTTAAAACTCTAAGGTTTGGAATTAAAGTTTCATTAGTGAGACTTTACAAATTCCAAAACTTGAAGGCAAGTTTTGAAACTTGTCAAAACTCTTCAATTCTATAACTTATGAGTTAATGTTGGTTTTTATGAAAAGACTCTTGATTTTCCATAACTTGAGGACAAGTTATGGAGTTCTTAAAACATTTATGAAAAGACTTTTCATGTTCCATAACTTGAGGACAAGTTATGGAACTCATTAAAACATTTAGATCAATTCTAACAAGGAGAAATTATCATATAATATTCTATTGATCTAACCTAACTCATATAACAAGGCAATTCATATCAAATAATACAAATAATTAACCTATTATCTTAATATTTGACAATTGTCCTTTCATTTGCATAACTTATTAGTTTAATGTCATTTTAATGTATGAGACTTTTCATTTTCCATAACTTGAGGGCAAGTTATGGAGTCCATTAAAAGAATTTAGATCATTATTTTAATTAACACAATAATCAAATAATTCATCCATAATCTAGTTAAACTCATAAGAACAAGATAATTAATATAAAAAATCTTCAAGAAATTAGCCTAATCATATAACCTAATACAAATCTTGAAATTATGATAATTATCTTTAAATTGGATAAGCATGATCATTACCATATCAAAAACAGATTTCATGGTTCAAAAAACAGTTTGGGGTGATGATCCTAATCCAATTCCAGCCAAGAACTTGAAATTCTGCACACAGGAGCACGAACTCGGCGAGTACATGAACTGGACTCATCGAGTTGGTCTATTATTGGGTGGACTCGTCGATTCAGCCAGTGGACTCGGCGAGTTCACCAGTCAGAAGGCAGAAAATCGATTTTTTTCGACTTTGAAAACCAATAAGCATCAAGTATAACAGAAAACAATCCTAGGCTCTGATACCACTGTTGGGTTTTGAGCACTATAACACTCCTATGGTGCACATGCAACCCTAAATGCTTTGGATCTATCTTTTCTCTAATTATACATGTATTTTGTTTTTCCAAAGCATTCACCCTAGCTAGCATACAATTGAAGCTATATAATATAAAACTTAGTTTAGAAGCTTACCTCTTATGTAGGGTAGAGTTCTTGACCTTTGAAAGCTTGAGCACGTCAAGTGTGATGCCTCTAATGGTTCACAAACACCAATATGCAAGAGGAGGATTAAGAGAATAAGTTACTTATCTTAAGAGATGGTGTAACCGATTTTGGTTCATGAGGATTCTATTTATAGTGTGATAAATGCTAGGGTTACACTTTGTAAACCCTAATGCTCCATGACTTTTCACATTCTTATGCTCCATGGGTTTAACCTCCATAGACTATCCATGGATCAACTTATTGGTTTAGCCCATCTAAATAATCATGGATCATTGGCCCACACTATAAGAATCATTGATTTACATAATAAATCCCCATATATTTAATTAGTCTCTTTCGACCACAAAATTAATTCCAAATTAATTCTTGATCAATATAAATAATATGATTTCATATTAATATATTATACTTGTAATATATTAATAAATCATAAATAACCTTATTCTCAAAATTCCATCCTATCAAATTGCACGGGTGAAGGCAACCCAAAAGGACCATACTACTATCGGGTCAAGTACATCCCAATTATAGTTATGGGCTTAGACACCAAATCCAATAGATAGGACCCTTAGATTGATGGATTCCAAGAACTTTGCTTTTCTGAGAACTGTAAGAGAGTTATCCACCAGATTGAGATGAACTTCTTGAAGGTTGTGAGCTAGCCGGAAAGCTGAGAATGCACATTTGAAAAGAGTGGGTAGAGGAACAACTTCAGTAAAAGCATTGAATGGTCCAAACAGAGAGTGTTTTGAAAGGTATTTGATCATCAGTCTTATGGCATCATTGTAGGAAGGATGATCAGTGAAAATGGCTCGGAAATTACCTGATGCAATCGAAGGGGATTGGTCCTTGATTGTGGATTCAGAGTCGGTGGGTCGTGCAGACCCTGAAGCTTTTGACTTTTTCTTTCAGATGCCTGATTTCACCATTGTTGCCGATAAGAGTTTTGAGAACTTGCAAGAAAACAGATTTGAGCAAGAAGGAAGAAGATGAAGATTGTCTTTTAGGGATTTTGAAAGCGTACAACAATCTTGGGAAGAAAAGGGGTTTTTATACCTCCGGATTTCAAATTTTATTCGATTTACCTTATCTACACCCGTTAATGGTAAAAACCCTTGGATTTTAACCATTTTCAGCCACATATAAAATTAAATCAAAAAGAAGATATTTACTTGAAAATGGGGCATTTAATGACTGTCAGACCTATGATGACATGTTTGAAGAACGTGTGGTGAGGGGTTATTATCCGTTGTAAAAAGAGAGAAGTTGAAACGGATTAGATAGTTTGGAGGCTATGAAATGTGACAGACTAAGGAAAAAGATTTCTTTTATGGGAAAACGACGTTTTATGCTACAAGACGAATGTTGTTTTCTATATAATGAGGAATTTTTTATTTAATGAAGATCAAGAAATAGCACACAAAGTTATCAGGGAATTTATGAAGTGATCATTTAATGTGATTGCGGATGGATTCTGATGACTGCGGTGGAAGGCAGTGTAACTACGGTAACTGAATCTGAAAGGAACACTTGATAAAAGGTTAGAGATAATAGAAGTTAATGACCCAACGAATATATGTATTATATATGGTTGCGGTATACATGGTATACTGAAACAATATATGATAACCATATTATTCTTGGACCGCAGTAGAGATCAAAGGTGGTCTGTGGTACCTATTAATTCAAAAAGAATTGCGGGTCTGGATTCATCATTCCTAGCATTTCAAGAAAGTTATTTAATTTTGTTGCGTCAAGTGCCTTTGTAAAACGTCAGTAATTTCGTCCTGAGTTGGAACAAAAAGTAGTTCGATGTTACCTTTAAGGATGTGGTCCTTGATGAAATGGTACCGAAGTTCAATGTGCTTTGTCTTTGAGTGGTGAATAGGATTGTGAGAAATCACTATAGCACTCTCCGAATCACAATAAATTGGCATCCGCAGCATTCTATATCCATAGTCTATTTGTTGGGTTTTCATCCATAGAACTTGTGAACAACAGCTGGCTGCGGCCACATACCCGACTTCTGCGGTAGACAACGAGACACAATTTTGTTTTCTTGAAAACCAGCTGACCAGTCTTCCTCCAAGAAATTGACAACCACCGGAAGTACTTTTCTTGTCACATACATAAAATTCGAGCCAATTTAAAACTTTTTAAATCATTTGAAACCATTCAGTTATTACAATTTGTTTTCAAAATAGTTTATACATCAGAGTTCCCAAAATACCCTCAGCTTGACTAGACCGCCTTGCAAGGCCTACAGTCTACCTGGATCTATCTCGAGCCTTCGGTATGACTGGACCGTCATGCAGGTTCACAGTCTATCCGGACCGCTCGTCGGGTATGTTGGCCTCAACCGCACGAAGCAGGACCCCACCTTAACCCACCCATCAACAATAACCATGTGCACATAAATAACATATACTGGCATATATATAACAATCATACCGATCTAACAGATCATCAATCATAGCAACATCCTATAACCTGGATACCGACCTAACCAGGTCACTAACATAGCATCATCCTATATACCAGGATACCAATCTAACAGATCATAATAGCATAGCAACATCCTAAACAGGATACTGACCTAACCGGTCACTAGCATAACATCATCCTATGTACAAGGATACCGATCTAACAGAATCATAATAGCATAGCAACATCCTAACCAGGATACCGACCTAACCGGTCACTAACACAACATCGTCCTAACTACCATGACGCAGATCTAACAAACCCATAAGTATATCATTCGAATACCCGAATACAAATCCGATAAAGGGTCGGCCTTGGTGCCGTAGACCCTGTTGATATAGTGAGGATAACTCACCTTACAACTGCCAAACCGAAACACGAGAACACTGGCCCGAAGCACTGCTCCAAACTCCAACACCTGATGCCATCAATGAACCATGACATAAATATCCAAAATACCATAACACCCCTGAAGATCAAACAGGTCAAAGTCAAAGTCCTAGCCAAAGTCAACCTTCCTGATTGACTCTACTCGCCGAGTCAACCCGTCGACTCGCCGAGTTCCCAACTTCAGAAAACTCTTATATCACAACTCGACTCGCCGAGTCACTCCATGACTCGTCGAGTTTAACGATCTCTGAGTCCTATCATGACCAACTCACTGAGTCACCACTCAACTCACTGATCTGAGTCTTAACCAGAAGAGGTTGGGGTTTTGCGTTCTGACTCGCCGAGTCCAAGAACAGACTCGCCAAGTCCACGACAATCTTCAACAAAGTCGCCGAGTTGTTCCTCCAACTCGTCGAGTTCATGCCTTCTTCAACATACTCGCCGAGTCTCTTCAATCCTTCATTCATGCAGAGACTTTTCGAGTCATGCAGGGGCTCCAAACTGTAGATCCACACTTCTAGGTCATGACTCTCACGTAAAGTTGCAAACTTTACATGAATACAAGGTGTTATAAGCCCAAATCACTCTAGGGCTAAGGTTTAAGACAATGATGCTTCAGCAACAAGCCAAGGGCTGATACTTTGTGAGGTTCTAGACCAAGACAAGTCTAGATCTGAAGTAGCAACCTCAAATCTAGACCCCTAACCCGAATTAGATCCTTACCATGCCAAAATGGCCCCAAATATTATTCTAGAATAGATATAAATGCAATAGAGTCAAGGTAACAGCTTGTTACCTCTAAAATGTGCCCAAGCTGAAGTAGATTCTGGATCTACGCAAATCCGTTGATGCTCTACACTTTGATTTACAAGCCTTCTTTGCTAGAATCTCCTTCCAAAGCTTCCAAGTTCACTCCATAGGCTCACACACAATTCTAGGGTTTTCTGACTCTCAAGGGGTGACAAAGAGGCTGAGGTGAGGACTTAAGGTCCTTTAAATAGGGTGCAAGCCCTGAGATTAGGGTTTTCTCTTCCCAACACCAACTCGTCGAGTCTAGGTTCCGACTCGGCTGAGTTGGTCACTTAATTCGCGACCAAAACCCGATCCGCCTCGACGAGTACTCGCACCTACTCGTCGAGTAGCTTCTTCAATGTATACTTTAAGCCCTTATATCATGTTTATGAAATTTGGGATGTTACATTTCTATCTAATCTGCATCCGACATGATCCGCATCTATAAAGGCTTGAAGGTTGAAGTCATTTCCCGCAGGATACCAGAGACCTAACGCTTTACTTCCTTTCAAGTATATGAGAATTTGCTTGACTGCGGTCAAGTGTGATACTTTGGGATCAGCTTGGTACCTGGCACATAAGCATGTTGCAAAGACAATATCCAGTCTGCTTGAGGTGAGGTACATCAATGACCCAATCATTCCATGACAAAATTTGTGGTGAACTGATTCTCCGGTTGGATCAACAGAGATCTTGTATCCGAAGGCCATAGGGACCTTGGCTGCGAAGCAATTATCCATTGAGTATTTCTTCAGCAGCTCAGAGGTGTACTTTTCTTTATGAATGAATATCCCTTGAGGGACTTGTTTCACTTGAAGGCCTAGAAAGAAGTTGATCTCTCTATTGATGCTCATTTTAAATTTGTTTTTCATGATATTTACAAAGTCATTTACCATACCCTGATCTGTTGACCCGAAGATGATATCATCCACATAAATTTGGACAAGCATCAGGTGATTACCATTTTCCCTTCTAAATAAAGTGGGATCAATCACACCTCTTTTATAACCAGACGTGATAAGAAACTCTGAAAGAGTCTCATACCATGCCCTTGGTGCTTGTTTCAGACCATAGACTGCTTTTTCAAGCTTGAAGTAGTTATTTGGAAATTCTTGACTCTCGAAGCCTGGAGGTTGTTGCAAGTAAACTTCTTCTTTTAGTTCACCATTCAGGAAGGCACTCTTTACATCGATTTGATGTTTACATCGATTTGATGTACTTTGATGTTCTTGTGTGCCGTATATGCTAGGAAGATGTATATTGCTTCCATTCTGGCTATGGGGGCATAAGTTTCATCATAGTCAACACCTTCCAGTTAACTGTACCCTTTAGCAACTAGCCTTGCTTTGTTTCTTACAACCGCATTGGATTCATCAAGCTTGTTTTTATATACCCATCTTGTTCCAACAATTATGTGGCCATTTGGTTTCGGAACTAGTTTCCATACGTTATTCCTCTCAAACTCTACTAACTCCTCTTGCATTGCAGTGATCCAGTTGGGTTCCATGAGTGCTTCCTTTATGATTCGAGGCTCAACTGAGGACATGAAAGCTGCATAGTGGCAATGGTTAGTTAAATCAGTAGAGGATCGAGTTTGTATACCTGCGGATGGGTTTCCAATGATTTGACCCGGTGGGTGATCCTTCATCCATACATGTAGACGAGGTTGTTGGTGTTCAGCGGCTGTGGTGGAGGAGATGTCAACAACATCAGAGGACTCTACGGTTGGAGAAGGCAGCTCCCCCTCGACTTGTGAGCAGCGCGCATAAGTGTCTTGGATTGTAGGATTTTGATCAGAAATTGAGTGAGGTTCCCCCTGAACTGCGGATAGGAGTTCCCCTTGAACCAAAGATGGTTCCCCCGGGATTGATGAGTGAGTGATAATCCTCTGATCAATTCTTGTGTCTATGTTCTCTATTTCTTCATCGTCAGAGTTTGAGGAGATATTTGATTGAGTTGCGACTCTGCGGGTAGATACCGGAACTGTGTCTTCGAGCACTGGAATCTAGATGGTTCTCACATGATGCGAAGTTGAACTTTCCCCCTCAATCGGCAAGGTGGAAGTGTTAAGTGAAAAATCTTCAGATAGGGTTGGGCCAGAGACTTCCGCATGTTGCTGTTGAGCTACCGGAAACACAAGGATTTCAGAGAGATGAGCAGTCTATGTGGGGTCGAAAAGATCATCATAGTTTATGTCAAATATGTTCAGGGGACCCGAAGAGGTTGGGATATCGGATAGCTTTAGTTTCACTTGACGGAGCAGTGTTGCGGACGTAATAGTCATCAAATTTAACATCAAAGCTTTCGACTATTAATCTTGTACGTCTGATGAGAACCCTGTAGGCCACCTTGTTGGTTGAGTAACCAATAAAAATGCCTTCATCTGATTTTGGTGTGAATTTGTTAAGATGATCCTTGTTGTTGATCACAAAACATCTGCAGCCAAATACGTGGAAGAATCTGACATTTGGCTTACGATTGTTAAGGCCCTCATATGGAGTTTTGTTAAGACGCTTGCAAATGATGCTTCGGTTTTGAATAGAGCACGCAGTTGACACTGCTTTGGCCCAGAAGTATAGAGGAAGGTTTGCAAATTTAACATGGATCTGGATGCTTCGACCAGAGTATGATTTCTTCGCTCTACTATTCCATTTTGATGCGGTGTGTAGGGAGCTGAAAAATTGTGACTGATGCCCTTAGATGCCAAGAAACTATTTAATAGATGATTAGTAAATTCTGTTCCATTGTCACTTTTGATTCTTCGGACTAGTAACTTTATTTGGAGCTCAATTTCTTTTATGAAGATTATCAGGACCTGCGGTGTTTCGGAGTTGAGCCTTGGGAAGAAGACCTATGTGAAACGAGTGAAGTCATAAACAATAACCAATATGTATTTCTTATGATGGAGATTGGCTATGGTAGATGGACCGCAGAGGTCAATGTGAAGTAGCTCTACTGGTTCAGAATTTGATGAATCAATAACCAGTGGATGGCTTCCTTTCGATTGTTTTCCACACTCGCAAGCTGGGAAAAGTGTATCATTGTTGTACTTCATAATTGGGACACCATGGACTAGTTCTCTTGTGACAAGGTTGTTGATATACCGGAAGTTTAGATGAGCTAGCTTGCGGTGCCATAACCAGCTAACTTCAGATACTGTTTTGGATGGAAAGCAGAACTGCGGTTTCCCAATGATCAATGAATTATCCAAAGGTTACATTGTCCCTTCGGACTTAGATTTGAGCAAGTAGGTGCTTCTATCGCTTGTCATGATGTAGCAATATTCATTATCAAATTCAACCCGATAGCCAGCTTTAAATAGTTGGCCCACAATGATGAGATTATGCATGAGGCCTTCTACGTAAGCAAACTTTCGTATTGAGAAATTTCCTGTTGTTAACACACTGTAACCCCTGATGATTCCATTCGCATTGTTGCCGAATGTGACGTGTCCACCGTTACAGATAGGCCTGAAATCCCGAAGGTATTCTAACCTTCCAGTCATGTGCAAGGAGTAGGCACTATCAATTAACCATTCCTCTTCTTGTTCCTCCTTGCACATTGCCTGAAAAATTACACGATTAGTTTAGGCACCCAAACAAGTTTAGAGCCCGGGGTTACAAGTGAAATTTTCTTTCTAGATGTATGCACGTGGGTTGTAGGAACAGGTTTTGTGTCAATCTTGAGACCTAGTCTTGGGTGTTTGAGGACTTTTGGAATGTTACAAGGTTAGACTAGACGTGACTCTTTCTGATGATAAAATCCACAGGAAAGATTTTTCTCATTCAGACAAACGCCGTACTTGGTCAGCGGTTCGGATGGTGTAGTGTGAGTCTTGTGACCAGTCCGAGAGAAAGTTTTGACTGCGGTGCACTTGGGATTTGAAAATGTTTGGGCACGTGAAATCCTCCTAGGTTTTGTCCTTTAAACAAATTGATGTGACTTAAAGGTGTAGAACTTGGCAAAATCACTTTCCATTTTAGTGTTGGATTAGGTGTCTAAGCCCATAACTATATTTGGTATATACTTGACCCGGTAGTAGAATGGTCCTTTTGGGTTGCCTTCACCATAGCAACTTGACTGGATGAATTATGGAGAAAAGAGGTTAATTGTGATTTATTAATATTATAAGAATAATATATTAATTAAGAAATCATATTAAATAATTAATATTTGTCAAAAATTAATTTGAAATTAATTTAGTGATCAAAAGAGATTAATTAAATTAAGGGGACTGATATTGTGATTATAAGATAATTACAAGATGGGCTGTGGACTCCTAAAAGAAGGAGGCGGACGAAATTTATGTGGAAGCCCACATAGAAATCATCCATAGGGGCCTTCTGGAAGGATTATGTGGACTGTTAAAGGCCTAAGCAATCAGATTAGGGTTTTGACTGAAACCGTAGCAGCTCAGCTATATAAGGAACCCTTGGGACTCTAGAATTCGGTTACTTGAACCCTAAGAAGAGTACCAGGCGATTTTTGTGATCCCTAGCATCTCTCATATTCCTTCAACTTGCTCTTGGTGTTTGTGATCTATTAGAGGCATCACATTTGAGGTGCTAAGCTCTAAAGGTTGAAGAACTCCAAGATACAATCAAAGGTAATCATCTAACTAGTTTTAGATTGTGTATTTCATGAGTTGTATGATAGATTAGGGGTATAGCTTTGGATGATTATTATTGCATGTACAATTAGAGAAAACCTAGATCCAAAGCTTTTGGGTTTCATGTGCACCATAGGACTGATGTAATGCTCAAAACCCATAAGTGGTATCATAGCCTAGGTCGTTTTTTTGTTGTATATGATGCATTTAGCTGAAAAAAGTCGAAATTTTGCAATCTGCTGATGAACTCGTCGAGTCCTCTGATGAACTCGACGAGTCAGGGCTACTCGACGAATCCAAAGTTTGACTCGACGTGTCGGCTCGTCAATTGGCATATTTTTCGGGATTTTGACCAGAATTGGATTAGGATAATTACCTAAACCCTAGAATTTGAAAAGTTTAAAATTCAACCCTTATATTATTATAATACTAAAAGATTAATTAGTATATATGTGTATAAGACAAGTCAGTCTTCCCGTTAGTAAGCCTCATTCACGAAGCTGGTTATTCATACCTTGTTTGTGATCCTCGGTATCCCAGTCAAAAACTTGAAGGGCATAATCGAGATTGAAACATGCCATTGAAAAGTTCAATGAATCTCAAAAGAATCAAGGAATTTCAATTCATTTAAAACTTAATGTTCTTTTTCGTTTTTCATGGTGGAAATTGGTAAATCGTCGTTTACCTACCTTCAAATATTTTGCACTTGGATTATGGCATCCCTCTTCCGAATTGTGAAATATGTGTTGGATCCTAGCCTTAATATTTCATTTGGATGTTATATTAAGGATTCTTATCTAAACTAAACTTTGTCTCTTTTCCTTTTCAGATGTCGACTTCAAACAACGCTGCTAACTCCAACGCTTCTGGCTCTTTCTCCCTCATGAACTTGTGTGGGAGGGTGATCTTTGATGGGTCCAATTTTAACGATTGGATTCGCAACATACGCATGGTAACCCGCTACAAGGACAAGGAGTATGTTCTCGACAAAGAGTTGAAGGAGATCAACGAAAACACTGCTACTCCCGAAGAAATCGAAGAATATAGGGCTCATGAGAAGGACGCGACAAAGTTGTCATGTATCATGCTTGCGACCATGACTGCAAAACTCCAAAACTCCTATGAGGACTACTATCCTTTTGAGATGCACCAAGATTTGATGGAAAGGTACCATCAAAGTGCTCAACAGGAGAGGTATGAGATCATTGCTGCCATGATCACAACCAAGATGAAGGATGGAGAGTCCATCACCGCCCACCAGCAAAAGATGCATAGATTTGTGGACCGCTTGTTGAAGTTAAATGTCAACTTCGATGAAGATTTGACCATTGATATTATCCTACACTCTTTACCTTCTTGTTATGATCAGTTCAGAATGACCTATCATATGAACAAGGAGGAGGTCACTCTAAGCAAACTCCAAGGCCTACTAAAACTGCTGAGAGCAATTTCAAAGGCAAGTCTGTTACATCAACTCCTACTGCTGCTTCCCCTGTCATGGCAATTGGACAAGGGAAAGGGAAGAAGAGGAAGGCTCCTTCTAAGAGCCACAAGGGAAAGTCCCATGATGGATCCTCGTCTAGTGGGACCAAAGGTGGTCCTGCTGTTCCCTCTTCCCATCCAAAGGATGCAGAGTGATTCTATTGTCACGACAAATGGCATTGGAAACGAAGCTTCCTAAAGTATCTGAAAGACATCAAGGATGGGAAGATAAAGCCCACCTTTACAGGTATTTATACTATTCAATCTAATAACTCATCACATCCTATTTCTTGGGTCCTTGATATAGGATGTGGTTTTCACATTTGTTCTGATTTGTGGGGTCTAAGAAGAAGTAGGGATGTGGAGCATGGGAAGATGAACTTGATCATGGGGAATAGGAAAGTGTAGCCTGTCACCAAGATTGGAGTTTATTCTTTAGTGCTTAGTAGTGGGTTGGGTTTAGAGTTGAATAATTGTTGCTACTCGTCAGAAATGACACGAAACATTATTTCTTTTCATGGTTTATATAAACAAGGTTTTAGATTTTCGTTTAATAATGAAATTGGTTTTATTAATGCTTTCTTGAATGGTAATTTCTATATTGAAGCATTGCCTTGTAATGGTATATATGAAACTGTGATGGTTGTAGACAACTTAGGAAATAATGTGTTGCATATCGATTCGTCCAATGGTTTGGAAAAAGTATGCTTGTGGCATTGTCGTCTTGGACATGTCAACAAGAAACGCATAGCCTAACTCCAAAAGGATGGAGTCTTGGAGTCATTTGACCTTAGGTCCAATGATACGTGGGAATCTTGTTTGCTTGGAAAGATGACCAAGTCACCATTCACTGGTACTTGTGAAAGGGGTGAGGGTTTATTGGATCTCATACATACGGATATATGTGGGCCCTTTAGATCCACCACAAGGGATGCAAACCGCTTCTATGTGACTTTTACCGATGATTATAGCAGATATGGGTATATCTATTCAATCAAGCACAAGTCAAAGACCTTTGAAAAGTTCAAAGAGTTTAAGCAAGAAGTGGAGAATCAGCTGCGCAGGAAGATAAAGTTGCCCCGATCCGATCGAGGTGGTGAGTATCTTAGTATTGAGCTCCATGACTATCTTAAGGAAGGTCGAATTGTTTCGCAATTGATGCTGCCTAGGACACCGCAGTTGAATGGTGTGGCTGAGAGGTGCAACCGAACCTTGTTGGACATGGTTCGTTCCATGATGAGTCGTGCTTCGTTACCTATCTCATTCTCGGGGTATGTGTGACAATCCGAAATTTCTAGCTTGTATAAACATTCAAATTTATCAGAGTTAGTCTTGTTTGTTAACTTTTAGCCCTATTTGGAGTCTATTCGAGTATTCTAAACTTAGTACATCAAAGGAATCAGTGTTAGGATGAATTGGTTGAAGTTCTAGTCATGAAGCAAACCGAAAACCTCCTAAAAAAGGAGTTTTCGGTCAAGATCTTTGGTTTTTCGGTCAAGGTGACCGAAAACTCCCTTATACATATATATTTCATGATCATTTTGATCATTCTTTCCTTTACAAGTCAAGAAAACTTCCATTCACTCTCAAGTATCATCGAGATCTTCATTCCAATCTTCAAAATTGTAAGAATTCCTTTCATCTAATTTGTGTTGGATTAATGTCTAAATCCATAACTATATTTGGTATGTACTTGACCCGACCTGGCATGGTCCATTTGGGTTGCACTTCACCGGCACAATTTATATGGATAGTCTTTTGAGAATAGTATATTTATGATTTATATTAATATATTATAAGATCTAATATATTAATATGGAATCATATTATTTAATTAGTATTGATCAAGAATTAATTTAGAATTAATTAAGTGATCAAAAAGAACTAATTAAATATGGACTCTTATATATATGGAATGAGCTAAGTTCATTTAGGTTGGGCTAAGCTTTCATGGATGGTCCATGGAGCTTTTAACCCATGGATCCTATGTAAATGAAAGGTCATGGGTATTAAGGTTTACATGGATGTAACCCTAATCCTCCATAATATATAAAGGGGTCCTTGGCTCACAAAATTGGCACAAGTGTGTGAAAATAAGAGTGGGCCGATTTTAGAGTGCATACATATTCTCTCAAGTTCTTCCAAGGTGTTTTGGTGATTTGTGATTCCATTTGAGGCTTCCACACTATTGGGGCTAATCTCTTAAAGCTTGAAGACATCAAGCTACATCAAAATGTATGTCATCTAACTAGAACTTTGTAGTATAGGTGCTTCATAATATGCTAGTTAGGATGAAACCTTGGAATAGTTAATATTTGCATGTATAATAGATAAAACATAGATCCAAGGTTTATAGGGTTGCATGTACACCATAGGAGTGTTAGAATGCTCAAAACCCAACAGTGGTGTCAGAGCCATGGGTTGTTTTCTGTTATATTGATGCAAATGTTTTATTTTCAAGTTGAAAAAAAAGGAAAAAAAACATGACGTTTGTTAAATTTTAAGATAATTACTTGTTTTGTGAAAAACGAATTATTTGTAAAATTTGAATCATTTGTTATATGAGTTGAATTAGGTCAAATTTAGTAAAAGATAAAATGATATGATTATTTTATTAGTTTTAAAAGTTTGATCTAAATGTTTTAAGGAGTTACATATTTTGTCATAAAATTTTGGAGCTCAAAAGTTTTTTTTAAAGTTGTGATCTTAAGGGTTTTTGTAACTTCCATAAGTTATGGATATGAAAGTTTTTTTAAAAAAAAAAAAAAATTTGATTCAAAGTTTTTATGGAGTTACAAAATTTGGTGTTAATGTTTTAAAGAATTCCATAACTTGTTCTTAAGTTATGGAACATGGAAAGTTTCATCATAAAACACCATTAATTCCATAAGTTATGGAATCCAAAGGTTTTCAAGAATTACAAAACTTGCCCTCAAGTTTTGGAATTTGAGAAAAGTTTTTTATGAAAAAAAAGAATTGAATTCTAAAACTCTTGGGTTCATAACTTAAATAATTAATTAAATGATTTTAATTTTGAGTTTAATAATTGGAATTATGATGTTTTGTTGAATAGTTCAAATTAACTCTTATGGACTTTATTAATAGTTAATTAAAGCGTTTAATTAAAAGAATATTATTAAATTCATAAATATATGGTTTGAATTTAATTAAATTAAAAGTCTAGTTTAATTAATAGATTAAACCACCAAGTATTTTAAATGTCTAAAATACACCCTTATACTATTATAATATTAAAAGTTTAATATATTATATGTATAAGAGCAAGTCGTCTTACCATTAGTAGGCCTCATTCACGAAGCCGGTCTATAAGGGGGGTATAAGGTTACTGCCTATAAAATGGTAGTTTAATGGGTGTCCACTCTCACTCACCGCTTCCTTGACCGGTGGAGGGTCGTTAGCCGAACAGGTAGGACAAGGACTATAATTCTCCCTTCATTATAAGTATAATGATAAATACTAAGTAACTAAACACTTATAAATTCCCAATCTTAGTTACTTAGGAAAATGTGAATAAGGTGCTAATCCATGAAATTACACTTTGCACTTTGTTTAAGCTGTTAGTGGAGCGTGTGTGGTTAACCGGCACACTAACCTGGACTTAACAAGGTAGGCAAAGGGTAACTTAATGTTTATCATAGTATCGTTGGAGCGGGTGTGGTTAACCGACACATCGATTGAGGGGTAAATATTAAGGGTACCAAGTATATTTGCATGGTTACTTCACACCTTGTTTTGTGATCCTCGGCATCCCAGTCACAAAACCTGAAGGGCACACTCGAGATTGAAACATGCCATTGAAAAGTTCAATTAATCTCAAAAGAATCTAGGAGTTTCAAAACCAATTAAAACCTAATAATACATTTCGTTTATCTTGGTGAAAATTGGTGAATCGTCATTCACCTACCTTCAAATATTTTATAGCTTGGATTACGGCATCCCTCTTCCAAGTTATAAAATAGTTTGTTGGGTCCTAGCCTTAATATATCATATTGGGTGTTATATTAAGGACTTAAATCAACTTTACGTGAATTTCTCCCATTGTTGATGTCTGGTTTAGACAACAATGATCTTCCCAAACCAAGCTTTCCTAATGAATATGACTTCCCGAGTTTGGCTCATGGAAGTCATACTTCTCTTCCTCCACCTCCTCCAATTATTCTCCCTAACCCACAATCAAGGTCACTCAAGCCCTAATGGCAAGCAAGGTCTATGTGTGATCACATCTTAGAGATGAAGTCACATATTGACAAGCCGGGAGAGTTGGGTTTCAAAGTCTTGAGAAAGTTGGATGTTCAATCACTTTCTAAGTCACATAGTGAGTTCCTTTGGGATTACTATGATACAGACTATGACATGAACCTTAATGATCATATCTATTTGCTTGGTGCTGCTGAATCAGCAATGATTTGGAACGATAGTGAAGCAAATTTGATTAGAAGATCAACTTCCCAAAAACTTTATGGACAGTGACAATGGTGACACTGGAAATCCAGAAAAAGCATTCTCTTCCCAATGGAAAGGGATTGGCCATAGTCAACCCGGTTGACCAAATGGTAAAGAGAAAGGCTAAGTCTGAGATAGTCCCATTACCAAAGGGTCCATATGTTTATTTTGCCAAAGGAAGGGGCGTTGATTGCAAAGCTGCCAAATTTACCTAAGGATGTTAAAGTCAATAAGTTTGACTCTACATCAGGTAGAGCCCATTATCTAACTCTGTTAAGTTCTATTATGAGATCCTCATTACATGATGTGACTGGGTCACATGTTGATGTTTTAAGAATCAAAGAATAGAGAGAAATCTTAAAGGAAGTCAACAGTGGTAGCTAGATCAAGTGGAAAAGGCTCTGGGGTGTTGAAGCGAGGCACTCGGATTTCGATCGCATCAGAATTTTGAGCAGTTGCTTAAGAAGTTATGATATATTGCTAAGGAATAGATAACAACAATTTTCCATGTGGATTGTAAGGATAAGTTTTTCCGCAAAGTTTTAAAATAAAAGAAAATTGTTTAATTTTATTTATTTGAAGTATCCTTACAATGGCATTTGTGGAAAATTGTTGCTTATATGATTCCACTGACAGCAATATTGGAAAATGGATTTGATTCTTTCATTTGTGGTAGTGTCTAAATTTACCAAATCAGGAAAGTTCCTCATGGACCAAGTTTCAATTGGACTGAAACTTGGAATCATGCAAGTTGAATAGTATGATGAATGAGAACTTTCAAGCATTGGAAAATCAAGACTAATTACTTGTTCACATGGATGTGTGAGTCAAGTGAAGGACTAAAGGGATCGAGTACACATTCGTGTGCACTGGTCATGTCCACCACAAAGCTCGTTAAGACTATTTGATTTACTAAAGTTTAGTAAATATGGTTATACTTACAAGTTTAAGTATAATTCTGAAACATTGGAAAAGTCTCAATGTATGGCAAAACGAATGGGAAGAATCAAATTAGGCAGAAAGAAAAAAGTTTCTCAAATCTGAAAAGATGGGAGAGTACTTTAGTATCATGTTTGTGATCATCTTAATGATTTAGAAATCATATCACAATTAGTCCTCTAAAGGTCATCTTAGTGCATTCTTATGACTAAGAAGAGGAGTCATGAATTGTTGAAATGGTTAGATCAGGAAGATGAGTCATACTTCGTTCCAAAACAATTCTTAGAGTCATACTCCAAGATTGTAACTTGAGTGACATATCTTAAAGAAAGGTTTAAAACACTTGTCAAATGTAAGAGTAAAAGTGTCCTACTCTTGTACATTTGAAATTGGTAAGTTGTGATGTTTTGGATAAAACAAAGACCAACTAAGGCCAATTGTGTGAAGTGTTTGTCTTGATAAAGAATCCGCACTATCTTTTGAATATTTGGCAACATAGTCTTATATGTCAAGAGGACAGTGGGAGTCTTAAAGATCCTAAAAAGAATTTCAAGAACTAATCAAGAATAAAACCTGAGGTTCTTCACTAGCACACGACTTGAGGTTTATAACCTATCGTGTTGTCATATTCTGTGCCCATTCCAGTTAAAGTTGGCTTTGCATAGGAGTTCTGAAAGTTCTCAATTGGTTGCATAACAACTTGGAAGCAATGGCAGGCCCTGTACTGCCAGGTGGCAAGAAGTTAAGATTGCATAAGTTCAGTCCATATGAGTTTGGATTTGTCATTATCCTTGTCTTGTGACTATGGTTTTGACGATTCACATGGATAAGAACACATACACCATAAAATCTAAGGGTCATAAGGTTTCTCTCCGATTCATGAAAATGATGGTGAGGAAACACTTCCACCAAGTAGATTTGAAGCAGATAGCAAAAGGTCTAAACAATTGAGACTATGATTACGACATCCCTTTTCATAGTTCTGAAATTGTTTAGACACACATGCATGCTATCTAAGGAAAGGTGTATGATTTTGATAAAGTTTTATCAAAGCATCTCGTATCAGAAATCTGAACTTTGGTAAGAAAGTCAATAAAGTATTGATTTCTAGAAGTCCAGCTGATTTCTGAGTACATGTCAAAGCTAGTAGGAGCATAAGTGTTATGCTAATAATCATCATGTTAGTGGGAGCATGATAATTATTGTTAGTGTTGCAAGTTAGCAATGTTAATTATAGAAAACAAAAGTTTTAATTCGTGAGGCTGCAGGGATTGAAAAAGTTGTTTTGCTATAATTAAGGGAGAGGATATACTTCATTTCAGTTCTAAAGGCTTAGATTGAGACCTTAATCATCTTTAGTCAAGAATATATATATATGAATTTCATGTTGGATTGGTTCAACTTAAGGAAATTCTATATATTGCGTTCTCAAAATTCGATTATGATTACGACATCCCTCTTCATAGTCAAATTTTGAAAACATGGCAAATAAAAATATTGTAGCAAAAGACTGGTGTAGAATCATGTCTTTATGTGAGACATCATGAATCGTGTACCATTTGCTTTGGGTACATGATCGATTGCATGTGCTATAATATTTGTCATTTCTAAATTTTTCCAAATGCCCAGAGGCATTAAGAAGGAAAAAGGTCTAGAATTGGATATAACTAAAATGATTAAGCAATTGGTGAGGACAATCTGAGGTTTACCAAAGATTGGTTGCTCAGGGACAGTTGGAAGTATAGTGCTAATTTTGGAAGGACCATATTGACATATTCTGAAAAGAGGAATCTCTTATTCAGAAGTGATAGTCAAAATGAAAATATGGAGTTGTCTCCATAGGTGGAAGTTATCTGTGTAAGATTAGAAAACTTAATGCAAGAAGCATGTCCAAAGCAATGTACTTTGAATATGAGACTTAGTTTCCATGGAGTTGATCTCCATTGGAATACCTTATAATGACTGTTGACAAGTCTTTGTGACTTTGTACATATTCATTACAGGAGGGTCAGTGCATATAAGTTTAAAATCTAAACAGATTTCGATAAATGATAGGAATTTGAAATTCTCACATTTTTCGATAAGGATTTGGGAGTGTGAAATTAGAATCATTGAAATTATGTTCAATTGGTTTATTTCACAAAGTAAGGATCATAGACAAACATAGAGTGCATACTTGGTGTATGGCAAAGCTATTGTTTAAGAAAAACATAGTGTACATGCTTGGAGCATGGGACAACTAGTGTTTTTAATTCAAGTATAAAGTTGATAAAACCGAAACAATGAATAATAAGTAATCAGTATGGTGATAAATAAAAGTGTTTATTTATATTCATAGGGTTTGATACCATATTTGATTCATTTATTCTTGTGTTTCACTTTGCATGTTTTGACTTCCAGAATAACTAAGTTGCTCTTTCTGAATGATTAAGTTATTCAAACCATCCACAGTCGGTCATATGTTGGAAGTAGATATGAATCAAGACTGTCATGGGTTGGTTTGTAGAGGTCCAAGTTGGTGGACAAAGTGGTGCTACAACACGCATGAGTGCTCATAAGTTCTGAGTATTGGATTCAACCCGCGCTCATTTGAATCACTTCATGGATTTTATCACGAGTGATCATGAGACGATAATATCTTATATTCTTCAAACCTAGAGATATGAGTTGTTACTATGAGTTGGTTATACATTGATTGCACGAAAACACATTTGGTAACTCGATGTTATAAAACGTGCCTTTGTGTATGATTCAACAAGTAGTAGAACAAGCCATATGAGTCGAAGTTTATCCATTCCTTTTACCTTCGGGATAAAAGCGATATCTGTGGGGCCCTCGATGATTTAGCGATGACACATGTGAGTGCTTGGCCAAGCCAGGACTGATTTGATTTGTTCAATCAGTCAGTCATCATAAATCGAAAATCGGGAAACAACAAATGGACAGAGAGAATGATTATAATCCATGTCTCAGTCCATATGATATCTAGAATGGAGGAATATATGATCCCTTATCTAATGGACAAGTCATTGACAAGGTCAGAGTTCGACAGCGGCTTTAAGAGCTACGATTGCCAGTTAGGTTTTGAAGTCATACTCAATAATAGTTTTAGACTTATCCAAGTGGGAGACTGTTGGATTAATGTCTAAGTCCATAACTATATTTGGTATGTACTTGACCCGACCCGGCATGGTCCATTTGGGTTGCACTTCACCGGCACAATTTATATGGATAGTCTTTTGAGAATAGTATATTTATGATTTATATTAATATATTATAAGTTCTAATATATTAATATGGAATCATATTATTTAATTAGTATTGATCAAGAATTAATTAAGTGATCAAAAAGAACTAATTAAATATGGACTCTTATATATATGCAATGGGCCAAGTTCATTTAGGTTGGGCTAAGCTTTCATGGATGGTCCATGGAGCTTTTAGCCCATGGATCCTATGTAAATGAAAGGTCATGGGTATTAGGGTTTACATGGATGTAACCCTAATCCTCCATAATATATAAAGGGGTCCTTGGCTCACAAAATTGGCACAAGTGTGTGAAAATAAGAGTGGGCCGATTTTAGTGTGCATACATATTCTCTCAAGTTCTTCCAAGGTGTTTTGGTGATTTGTGATTCCATTTGAGGCTTCCACACTATTGGGGCTAAGCTCTTAAAGCTTGAAGACATCAAGCTACATCAAAAGGTATATCATCTAACTAGAACTTTGTAGTATAGGTGCTTCATAATATGCTAGTTAGGATGAAACCTTGGAATAGTTAATATTTGCATGTAAAATAGAGAAAACATAGATCCAAGGTTTATAGGGTTGCATGTACACCATAGGAGTGTTAGAATGCTCAAAACCCAACAATTTGTTGATACAAAGCTTTAGCTAGTACAACCCTTTGATTTCATCCATGAAATCATCTCTTTTGGGTTAGATCTTCAAGATCACCAAGAACACCAAGAACACACACTAGTGTTTTGGTCCAAAATCAACTCTATTAGCCTCTAAATCATAAGTATTACTTCCCTATACTTGTTATCTAGTTGAAACTCTTGATTTAGGGCCTTGAAATCATCATTTATCCAAGAACAAAAGGTGTTTTCGGTCTAGTGCATCTCCTTAGACCGAAAACCCTTATGAAGGGTGCAAAATGACTTTAAGCCTTTCCTAATGCTTAGTATTGAGTCTAGAACACTTCATTGATTGTGGAAAGCTCTTAAAAATCACCAAACATCATGAGTTTTCGGCCAACCATTTGGACCGAAAACCGCTTTGGACCGAAAACCCTTTGGGCCGAAAACCTCAAGAAACATACTACTTGGACCGAAAACTCCTTTAAGTGGCTATACAACCCTTTTATGCAATCCTAAGTGATTGTAACACTTCCATTTAAGGATTACTTAGTCCTTAAAGTGTTATTCTTTACCTGATTAGTTGAGTAAACACTAATTGTATTCATATATGTGTCTTTATATGCTAAATAGGATCTGTCACACCCCAAAACCGGAACGACGGAAACGTTCTGGGGTGGAGGACGTCATGTCAAGTATCACAACACATGCAGTATAGTAATCAAAGTACAACAACCATTTCATTAATAGTATAAGTTTTACATAGGTTACATTTAGCAACAACATCAAAGTAGATATAGAAAATAACATAAGATGCAGCTCGGTACAAGGCTGTCTTCACAAAAGCTTCCGGAGTGCACCTGTCTACTGACAACCTGAGAATACAAGTTATTTTGAAAGAGAGTATCAGCATTTTAATGCTGGTGAGTTCATAAGTATTTTAATGACATTGATGTAAATACATGTTTTTCCTCAAAATAATCTTATTCGATGATGGTGATAAGGGTTTATAAAGTATTTGAGTTCTTTCCAGAAAATCCTATATTTCCTAACAAAAGTAGTCTTCTACCAAGACCCGACTGTTTTGAGTTTAAAGAGCATTTTTCCCCAAATGTTACTAACATTTATCAAAATTTAGTTTTACATGAGTGTGTGAGAAGATCACAATTCAATGTAATAGGGAAGATAATGCTTTACTTTGGCAGTGACATTGCTGGCTATAAAGTGAATAAAACATAGACTCCAGGTGGTATTGAATGAACTATACGCCTCGAAAAGTCTAAAAGAATGAAGTGTAGACTCCAGGTGGTATCGAATGAACAATACGCCTTGGGGAGTCTAAAGTAGTATTTAGTCCTAATTTGGTTAATTTAAAGGTTCAACTGGGAACCAGTATTTAATTAGGAAGATATAATGTTAACTTTATATATATAGAAACTACCTTAGTGCTAATTACCTTAAAGCCATGAATTATAAGGTAATTGTAAAGATACTCGTAACCATACTGATTGACGGATGTAAACACGACGACCTGCTGGCGTCGAAAATAGATGTGACATTTGTCACCCGTTGGCTTGGTCGGCCGGGACTGTAGCTAGCAGTCAGGATGTGCGATGGTCTGTCCTGTATAGATGTATACACACAATGCCCGTTCTCCCTCCAGGAAACTCTGGTTACCACTCGACAATGGTGAAATCCGCGTCATGAGGATGTATCTAGTGTTTTGATTTCTATATACCTTTCTTTTTACTAAAAGTACAAGTTTTTATGAGTATAGATATAACTAAGTTCTCCTTCATGAAAGTTATGGTTAGTTTCTACACTATACCTATTATAGTTTACTTGAGAGGTTATCTTAGGTACCTTTGCTACCCAAAGGATTTGAACTGGTGTAAGAGTTTTATTATCTATCCAGATATATATATATATATAATATAACTAGGACTTCAACGACACTCGGACAAATAACCGGATGCTCTAAGTCCACAACCAAATGATGAAGTAGTTCACGTTTTTGAGGCCCTTAGAGTGTTCTTGGATGAATTTTTTAGAGAGAGAAAGTAGAGTGCAACCAAAAGGGGAAAAGAGTGAATGAAGGGGTCTCCTCCAATCTATAGGGTCGGGTGTGAGGCTGGAGGGTGTGTGCGGCTGGGTGTGCGGCTGGCTGGCCGCACACGCGGGTATGCGGCCGCATACACCTCCTTTGGTGTGTTTGGCCCGATTTTGTGATGCTACACACTTTCCCACCCTTCTTAAGGCTCATATCTAGATTATACAAAGACTAGAACACTCATATAGACCCACAATTTCGTTAAAAGATAGCAAAACGAAGGCTAACACTCGGCTGAGTTGAATAGATGAACTTTACAAGACAAGGATTTTCGGGTTGTCACATCATCCCCCTGTTAGAGGGAATTTCGTCTCGAAATTAGAATCTTAACGAATACTCAAGGATAGATGCGAAAGATGCGGATACTTTTTGCTCTATCCGATCCGCCCATTCCCTTGGGGAATCAGATCTATACTGAGCCCTAACAAACATTCACTACGAGGTATGGCTTCTCCTCCGATCTCTAGGCTACATGGGATAAGGTTTCATCAGTTTTCCTTTGTCGAGCTAGATTTCTCTTGTTTCCCTTAACGAACGTGACTCTGGTTTTTTTGGATCTAGTCGAGAAAATAATGAGAGTTTTGTCGGGTATTACTGGTTCATTCGCTGAGACGTGGATAGGTTAGGGTGGAATTTATGGAATCCCTAAAGTAGTTGAGGTCTGACGGATGCTAGACCAATTCTTATCAAGAATCTCTGATGGTCCTAAGTTCTTGGGAAAATAGAACGTTTCAGTACCTAGAACATAATGTACTTCCATGGTGAGATCATCACTTGGCGTGATCACCATTCCGAGGTTCCAAAAGTTTTCCCTTACTGGAGGTGTAGTCCTCATGATTGGTTCCTAGGAGTCTCAGGTCGTCTTCGAATTCGTATTTCCTACTGGTTGGCTTTCGGAGGTTTTCTGGATCCATGAAGGTGCCGACTATATGCTGGCATCTATTGATTGCATGGCATCTATCTCAGCCCAGTGCAGAAAGGACCTGCACTTTCGACTCATGAGGTGTTTCTAACGGAATATCTCAACGTCAGGATGATAGAGGGTTTTACCAGATGATGCTTAGATAAATCCAATTTTCATCATGGTCTAATAGATGCTTTCACAGCATGATCCTTAATCGGAAAGAATCGTTCTCTCATTCGGTTCGCTGTTTCATGGATAGCAGTCTCTGATCAGGGCTAGCTTCGCCCTTAGAGACTTCCTAAAGTGATTGACTATTTCGGGAGGTGGTTCTACTATCTCTTTACAGATAATATTCCTTGGAACACCTAGTAGTCTAACAAATCTCTATGGCATGCTCCATTAGTTTTTCCATTGTGTCTGCTTCCTCAAGTATTCCTGGGCGCGGAGGCAATCATGCAGTTCTTAGCATCATAGTATTAACTTTGGTGAATGCAGACTATCATCTATAGGGCGACGGTAACTTTTCTCGCATGACAAGGCACTATCACAGCTCTTTCCGACTTAGGCACTTCTTGTCTGTATCTGGATGAATGAAGTGCTCGTGTAGTGCGAGCATCCCTTGCAACTACTCTTCTGATGTTACCGAGCTTCTCTATCTAGATTAAATCTAGATGGCATAAGACTCTGCCACTCAGAACCCCTAATTTCCCCATCCATTCTTCTCAGAGTTTAACCTGTCACAGCTTTCCAGGCTTTCTTGGCTCACTACTGAGATGCTTAATTTGTGGGATCAGGCGTGAACGGATGGTCGTAGTCAATGTTTTTGACTCTTACGACTTGAGTTACTTTTCCTAACTGAGGGTGTCAGCTACTATGTTGGCCTAACCCGGGATGACAGCAATTTCGAATTTGTAGTCATTTTAGTAGCTCAACCCACAATTGTTTTCTCGACTTCAGCTCTTTCCTATGGGTATATGATGAAGGGTTTTATTTTAAGGTTCGTGGTAGACCTCATACTCGGCTCAATCACTATTACTCAGTGTATACAAGTCGTATATAATTGAGATTGACAGGATGTTCAGATGTGTGGCCCCACCCCAAACCCACAACCAAACAAGGAACATGGAGTAGGGAGGAAGCACATATCTTAAATCTTATTAACCTAAATTATATACCACTCTAATGCATATATACTCGGTAATAGTAAGTAAATCCCATGAGTTCTTTCTCTTGATTCACGAACTTAATCGTGCGATGCAAGTGGCCTTTCCGGAGGATCTACTGAGTAGGCCTCGGGCGGTTATTGCCTTCCGGGATATCTGCAGTGCCTTTCGCTTCTGGTTTTAATGTCTAATGGGGTTGGTTAACAGCGCGTGGTACCCCTCTCCTGGGTACTTCTAAAGGTTGGATGAGAGAGACGACAGATGGTTCGCATTAGGTTTTCTTATTAGATTCGAAAGAACCTTTATTTGACACTTATGATAAGGTGAAAGTTCTTTTTACACAGCACTAGGAATTCTTGCATGGTCGAACCATGACTGACGGTAGTGTCAAAATTAATAAACATCGACACGATATAGAATGAAGATTGATAGGACCATGTGCTGAACAGGGCACACAAGTTCTTAGCATTTCGGGTTCGTCCATGGTATTACTACCGCGAATACTTGGACCGACATGATTGACGCTGAACGCTAGGGGTCCGGATACTTTGGAAAGATGTACTTTTCATAAACGGATTTCTCACGAGGCCTCTCTATAACCGCCTAGTATACACTGGTCATGTATAATTAAGATTAAAAGGACTGTTGACTGAGCGACTCCGCCCTAAATCCACAACCAAACAAGGAACAGGAGATAAGGCCGCATCACTCACTCGAGGTCTATCAATCTTAATCATAAATGGCCTTAACATATATACTAAGCCATCATAGCTTTACTTGATGGGTTTTTAAGTTTTACAACAGTGCTGCGACTTTTGCCTTAACGAGGGAGTAATTACAATTAGAATAGGTTATTTAAAGTTTTTTATTAGCTACTTAAGGTTGAGAAGCGTACCAAAATTCTACCGGGTCCCTTGATGTTCCTCTAGGTATTAGGGTTAAAATCCTTCTGCGTCTTTGTCATTCTTTTCAGTTGGGCAGTCCCTCTTGAAGTGTCCAATCTCACCACATAGGTGGCATATTGGACTGGTCCCAACATTGGTGGTCGATGTAATGAACTCAACCGGAGTTCTGCAGTTGCGAGCGGTATGCCCCTTTATGTTGCACCTAACACAAAAGGGTTCTCGACAGAATCCATAATGATGGTAGTCACACTTGCTGTAGTGGGGGAGGTTTCCTAGGTATGGTCTTCTTGGTGTCGAGACAGGCGGGTCGACAGGGGTATTGATTACCTCAACTTGCTATCCTTCGGAAGGTCCTTGAGCTGAGGTACTCCCTTCCTCGTTCCCAAACTTTCTTTTCAGGGGATTAGGTTGGAGTTCTTGGGTGTCTTTACACACCGGTGCTGGTTGCTGCTGTCCATTGCTATGATCGGGATTCCCGATAGTGCTCCTGCTAACATTTGCGTCGTTAGCATTCAGGTGAGCCATGACAGCTGCTACGGCTGCTGAAACTGCAGCTTGGAACGTAGCTTCATCGATCTGAAGAGTCGGTGTCTTGCTAGCGGGTTGGTTACGTTTCTTCGGAGGCATGGTTTTTCCTACACGATGAGGAACACAAGTTGATGAGAAACGATGGTTACCCCTAGGCGTATCTTTCTTTACTATAATAGGCATAATTTTTTCCCGCGCTTTGAGTTATGGTTATCTAAGTGTCGACCTACATCCCTATGATGCAGTCCTGGTAACAGGGTAGAGTAAATGTATCGGAAAGCCATAAAATGGGATGTCGTTCCAACTAAGTTATCTTTATACTGGAGAGGTTCACTCTCCGGCTTTGAAAAGATTTGAAAGAATTCTGGAACGAAGATTACACAAGAAAAAGACATGAAAGTTTATGGCTAAACACCCTCAATCGAGGTTTTGTGATCCGATTTATTTATCTTAGTCGCGACAGGAAAGACGATTTGCCTAACACATAGTGTGAGTAGTGTAATGACTAGCTCACTAAGTTGTATTATTTTATGGGTTATTAGTGTGACTTTATAGGGGTAGAACACTTCTCGGGTTCCATGCATTGGTTCCCTCTGCCCACCTCTTATCCTTGACTGGAACAAGTGTTGGTTTTCTTCGGGTACTTATATAGGGTTCTCTTTTCCTGTAGACATATTGAATTTCTGCTCCGCCTTACTCCCGATTCTGACTCTGATCGCCATCACTTCGTAATGGGTGACTGGAATTTCAGAAGTTCGGGCGAATTTCCCACCGATGTCCCTAAAAGGTATAGGCACATGGCGGTTTCAATAGTCTCTTCACTGTTCATTTATTTCCTAATTGTAAATCTTCTCAATGAACCTCTTCTGGGTCTTTATCGACTCTTCCGCCGATTACTGAAGTGGATATGGTTTTCTAAAGGGGTTTATGCGAGAATGGGAATGTCTAAAGAATCTTGAGAGATTATTACAACTTTTTACTGGGTGATCCATATCGAGTCTTGCTACAATTACATAGTGTACACAAATCATATAAAACTTAGATCTAATAGGCCTTCGAATATGTGATACTACCCTATATCCACATCCAAACAAGGAAAAGGAAGTAGAGCGAAACCACACATTCTCAGCCTATGAGATCCTAACTATATATAACCTTGGGAGCATACACTCCGTAATCATAGACCAACCCATAAGGATCTTTTTAGTTTTCACGCAAGGTTATTTATGGTTCCTAAAATAACCCTATAGTATTTTAATTACATGTTTGATTCTAGAACTTCTGAACATGCTTTTGGGTTTATTGTTAGTCTTTCAGTATCATAAAATACTCCTATAGTATTTTAAACCTTATGTTCGGCTCTATCATTCCTATATGGTAAGTTTCAGATTCATTGCAACACCACCATCACTCCCAAACACACGTTAGTCGCATATCGAATAAATATAGTTGATCAAGCTATATTTATTCCAGCTACGATCACATACCTGCCCAGGTTTGATGGTAATGCTCAACATCCAAAGACTTTTATTCTTGTTCTTCTTGTGATACTTGTTCTGGTATATATATTCTGGATGTTCTTATACTTTTGTAAAAATATGGTTATATTTTAAAGTATAATTCTTGGCCAGAGTGTTTTTATCCCATTGTATTTATAGGTTGTATATCTTTTATGATTTGATATAATGAGTTCACTATAAACAATGCTCTGATACCAATCTGTCACACCCCAAAACCGGAACGGCGGAAACGTTCTGGGGTGGAGGACGTCATGTCAAGTATCACAACACATGCAGTATAGTAATCAAAGTACAACAACCATTGCATTAATAGTATAAGTTTTACATAGGTTACATTTAGCAACAACATCAAAGTAGATATAGAAAATAACATAAGATGCAGCTCGGTACAAGGCTGTCTTCACAAAAGCTTCCGGAGTGCACCTGTCTACTGACGACCTGAGAATACAAGTTATTTTGAAAGAGAGTATCAGCATTTTAATGCTGGTGAGTTCATAAGTATTTTAATGACATTGATGTAAATACATGTTTTTCCTCAAAATAATCTTATTCGATGATGGTGATAAGGGTTTATAAAGTATTTGAGTTCTTTCCAGAAAATCCTATATTTCCTAACAAAAGTAGTCTTCTACCAAGACCCGACTGTTTTGAGTTTAAAGAGCATTTTTCCCCAAATTTTACTATCATTTATCAAAATTTAGTTTTACATGAGTGTGTGAGAAGATCACAATTAAATTTAATAGGGAAGATAATGCTTTACTTTGGCAGTGACATTGCTGGCTATAAAGTGAATAAAACATAGACTCCAGGTGGTATTGAATGAACGATACGCCTCGAAAAGTCTAAAAGAATGAAGTGTAGACTCCAGGTGGTATCGAATGAACAATACGCCTTGGGGAGTCTAAAGTAGTATTTAGTCCTAATTTGGTTAATTTAAAGGTTCAACTGGGAACCAGTATTTAATTAGGAAGATATAATGTTAACTTTATATATAGAAACTACCGTAGTGCTAATTACCTTAAAGCCATGAATTATAAGGTAATTGTAAAGATACTCGTAACCATACTGACTGACGGATGTAAACACGACGACCTGCTGGCGTCGAAAATAGATGTGACATTTGTCACCCCTTGGCTTGGTCGGCCGGGACTGTAGCTAGCAGTCAGGATGTGGGATGGTCTGTCCCGTATAGATGTATACACACAATGCCCGCTCTCCTTCCAGGAAACTCTGGTTACCACTCGACAACGGTGAAATCCGCGTCATGAGGATGTATCTAGTGTTTTGATTTCTATATACCTTTCTTTTTACTAAAAGTACAAGTTTTTATGAGTATAGATATAACTAAGTTCTCCTTCATGAAAGTTATGGTTAGTTTCTACACTATACCTATTATAGTTTACTTGAGAGGTTATCTTAGGTACCTTTGCTACCCAAAGGATTTGAACTGGTGTAATAGTTTTATTATTTATCCAGATATATATAATATATAACTAGGACTTCAACGACACTCGGACAAATAACCGGATGCTCTAAGTGCACAACCAAACAGGGAACAGGAAATAAAGCGGGCTATCAGTCCTATGTCCTTCAAACCCTACTTATATAACTATATCTATATAGACATGAATCTATCAAGAATATAAGTTTAAAAGACCTTGATAAAAACTTAGTAATTTAAAAAGAGATTTGAAAACAATATTTGAAAACCTTTAGCTGAATAAAACAGTTTAACATGCAAAAATCTATTTGATTGACAGTTATTAATCACATGAGATTGATATAATAACTTAATAGTTCAACTTGTATTCCCCCCCCATAAAAGCATTTAAAATCATTTCAAAGGTTGATTAAGGGGTATGAACTCACCTGAAGTGAGTAAATCGAAAGGAAGATTGATATAGGATCACCGGGTGCCGAATGAAGTCGTGAGCACAAATGGATCCTAGCTTAACATGTAACAACACATATATGAATACACTTAGGGTATATAACCACTAATAGACACATGGACACACCTTAGGGACATGGAAACACTTAGAATTAAGTGTTACAAACACCTATTGAGGTCCCTAAATGAGTGTAGGGCCTTAGATTTGAGTGTAAGGCCACCAAACTCGACTTTTATGTGTGTGCGGCCAGGTGTACGGCTAGGGTGTGCGGTCACGCTGTGTGCGCGGTTGCACACAGGAGTGTGCGGCCGTACAGAGGGGGTGTACGACCATACACAGGGGTGTGCGTCCGTACACTCCTCATTTGTGCCCGAAATGTCGATTTTTAGATGTTCTAGTGCTAATACCAAGTCCTACTAGTGAATGAAGGCCAAACTCTTCACTTTGGAGAGCTTTAAGGTGTGTACGGCCACCTTATGAAGGTGTGCGGCCGTACACCTTCAAGTGATGAAGAACACGAAGAACACTATGAGTTTTAGGCTTAGATCAAGGTGTCTTACCAGTATAACAAGTCGAATGATGAAGTAGTTCACGTTTTTGAGGCCCTTAGAGTGTTCTTGGATGAATTTTTTAGAGAGAGAAAGTAGAGTGCAGCCAAAAGGGGAAAAGAGTGAATGAAGGGGTCTCCTCCAATATATAGGGTCGGGTGTGAGGCTGGAGGGTGTGTGCGGCTGGCTGGCCGCACACGCGGGTGTGCAGCCGCATACACCTCCTTTGGTGTGTTTGGCCCGATTTTGTGATGCTACACACTTTCCCACCCTTCTTAAGGCTCATATCTAGATTATACCAAGACTAGAACACTCATATAGACCTACAATTTCGTTAAAAGATAGCAAAACGAAGGCTGACACTCGGCTGAGTTGAATAGCTGAACTTTACAAGACAAGGATTTTCGGGTTGTCACAGGATCCGTGTGTGCTCAAATCTTCACTTGACACTTATCATCCTTTTCCGATCTTACATTCGCATCACTCACTTCAGGTGAGTTCATACCCCTTAATCAACCTTTTAAATGATTTTATGGGGGGGGGGGGGAATACAAGTAGATGCATTATAGTTATTATATCAATCACATGTGATTAATGACTATCAAACATATGGATTTTCTTACTTTTCAAACTGGTTTATCAAACACTTTTACATGTTAAACTCTTTATCAAACTTGTTTCTTTATGCCAAATTGCTTTCAAATCGTTTTATGAAATGACATCAAGTCATCAATATTTATTAAAACTCTTCAAAAGGTTTTACAAAACTTCTTTGTGTTTTAAACCAATATATTTATTTAAATGTGTATCTATGTGGATATAGTTATATAAGTAGGATTCAAAGGACTTAGGACTGATAACTCCCCCTACCTCCTGTTCCTTGTTTGGTTGTGGTCTTAGGGTATCGGTTGTTTGTCCCAAGGTCGTTTGAATCTTAGTTATATATTGTGTATATGTGTATAGATACAAAAGTTCCTTCTTTCAGTCCAATACCTTTGGGTAGCAGAGGTATACAAACATGTTCATTTATACAAACAACATTGCTAGTAAACTATAATAGGTATAGTTTAGCAAGTTACAAATACTATTACTAGAACAATGAAACATACAATGAGTCAGTTCATTCATGAGTCATAACATATAGTGATGAGAAGCAAACGATAACATACAGGCAGAACATACATACATACTAGACAGAGAGAGAGAACATACAATACAGCTAGTACATACTATACATTATACAAGAGAACATACTATTATGAGAAACAGAGAGAACATACATACATACTAGACAGAGAGAGAGAACATACAATACAGCTAGTACATACTATACATTATACAAGAGAACATACTATTATGAGAAACAGAGAGAACATACATACATACTAGACAGAGAGAGAACATACAATATAGCTAGTACATACAATACATATACAAGAACATTACAACAGTTATGTGAGCCACGTAACGGGGCATGGCATCACCCGTCATGGCTCGTTTTGTATCCAGAGTCTCCTATAAGGATAGCGTTGAATTTGTGTATAGATCTATACTGGATTGACTATCCTACACCTTGCTGCTAGCTACAGTGGGACTTGCAAGTCTACGGGTGCCAAATCTCATTTCTTCCGACGTCTTTCATCGTCGTGTTTTTAGTCGGTAGTATGGTACAGGCATATCACATGGTACTTTAAATAACAATTGGTTTAAGGTAGTTAGTACAACAGTAATTACTTAATACAACACTATAGTACTATTTTATTTCCCCATTGCATTCACTTTGTGATCTTCTCACAATGAACAGTAATGTAAAAACTATATTTTTGGTTAAATGATAGTCAGAATTGGGAAAATACATACTCTTACAAGAAATACACATACAAACATTTGATGCCTTGGTAGAAGGCTACTTTTAGTAGAAAACATAGGGTTTTCTAGGAGATACAAACATTTACAAACATTTACAAACTTATACATCAAGTACTTACAAACACTTTCATACAAACAATGACACTAAAATACTTATGATCTCACCAGCTTTAAAGCTGATAAACTCTTTCAAAATAACTTGTATTCTCAGGTCACCAGTAGGCAGGTACCGGTGCCAGGTTTTTGAGAAGATGGAGCTCGTTCAAGACTCATCTTTTATTTTGATTTACATTTTTAGTGTCTTATACACTTCATAGAACACACTTGTATTAAATTATATTATTAATGCAATGGATGATGTTGTTGCTTGTTTACTACTATTCATTTTTGTGATACTATACATGACGTCCTCCACCCCCGAACGTTTCCGCCGTTCTGGTTTTGGGGTGTGACAGTATGCCTTAGAGATTTCCGCACATATCCTTAATCTATTCCCAACTAACAAGGTTGCCAAAACACCTCACGAAATGTGGAAAGGGAAGGTTCCCTCGTTGGCACACATCAAGGTTTGGGGCTGCGAGGCTTTCGTAAGACGAGAGACTCATGACAAGCATAAACCTCGTAGTGAGCGATGTATTTTCATCGGCTACCCATAGAAGTCCTTTAGATATCTCTTCTATAGACCGATTGACAATGTTGTCTTTGTTGTGAGGTGAGGGGTTTTTCGAGAGAGGGAACTCATATGCCAAGAGGACAGTGGCAGGCAAATTGATCTTGAAGAGCTTCAAGAATCAAGCGATAAAGGAACCTATAACACTGGCACTCAACTCGATGAGGAAACTCCTGTTGAACCGATTGACAAATCCTTACCTCTTAGACGTTCCAGTAGAGTTAGTGTTCCACCCATATTATATGGTTTTCATATAACTGTTGAGGATGATACGCTTATTAGTGATAGTACACTAATAAATATGAATGAGACTAACAACTACAAGGAGGCCATGGCAGGCCCAGATTCTGCAAAGTGGAAAGAGGCTATGGACAGTGAAATTCAGTCCATGTATGAAAATCAAGTTTGGAACTTGGTTGACAATGTGCCAGGTCGTAAGACGGTCGGGTGCAAATGGATCTTCAAGAAGAAGACCAACATGGATGGGAAAGTACACACATATAAGGCGTGATTGTTTGCAAAGGGCTTTTCTCAAACTCTCGAAGTTGACTGTGACGAGACCTTCTCACTAGTAGCAAAGATTAAATCTAAAAGGGTCATGCTAGCCATAGCTGCGTTTCATGATTATGAAATATGGCAGATGGATTTCAAAACCGCTTTCCTAAATGGGAAGTTGGCTGAAGATGTTTACATGAGTCAGCCAGAGGGATTTGTCAATGCAAAGTACCCTAATAGAGTATGTAAGCTTGAGAAATCCATCTATGGATTAAAACAAGCATCTCATAGATGGAATCTTTGTTTCGATGAGAAAGTCAAAGAGTTTGGTTTTTCAAGAAGCGAGGATGTGTCATGTGTATATGTTAAAGCCAGTGGGAGTATATTTAGTTTTCTCGAGTTGGATGTAGATGACATACTACTCATAGGAAATGACATCCCAACCTTGCAGGAGGTGAAATCCTGGTTTGGGAAGTGCTTCGCTATGAAGGACCTCGGAGAAGATGCTTATATTCTAGGGATAAGGATATTGAGATATAGGAGTAAAAGACTAAAAGGACTTAGTCAAAGTACTTACTTGGATAAAGTGTTGAAACGTTTTAGCATGGAGAATCCAAGAAAGGGGAATTACCAACCCGGAGCAATACCAAACTGAGTAAGAGTTAGAGTTCGAGTACCGATGCTGAGATAGCAGAAATGACTCGAGTACCTTATGCTTCCGTCGTTGGCTCGATCATGTATGCTATGACGAGTACTCGCCCTAATGTGGCTTTCGCTTTGAGCATGGTTAGTCGATATCAAGGGAACTCTGGTAGAGCTCACAGGACTGCGGTAAAGAACATTCTTAAGTACTTGCGGAGGACTATGGACTGGGTTCTTATCCTCGGTGGGAGTGATGACTTGAGAGTGCGAGGGTATAGTGACGCCAGTTTTCAGACCAACCAAGATAATTTCTGCTCTCATTCGGGTTGGGTATTTACCCTAATTGGAGGAGCAGTAACCTGGAAAAGTTCAGTACAGGAGACCGTAGTTGATTCAACGTGGAAATCAGAGTACATAATAGCGAGCGAAGCGTCGAAGGATGCAATATGGCTAAAGAACTTCACTGGAGACCGTGGATTTATGCCGGCCATAAAGGAGCCTATGGAGATTTTCTGTGATAACGAGGGTGCGGTCGCCTTAACCAAGGAACCAAGGGATCATGGCAAATCCAGGCACATCGACAGAAAATATCACTTCATCAGACATCGAGTAGAAAAGGGACTCCTCATAGTGAAGAGGGTGTCGTCAGAGGAGAACCCAGCAGATCCCCTTACGAATGGTCTGAGTAGGGTTAAGCACTTGCAGCATGCGAGGAGTATTGGGCTGAAGGACGATATTAGTTTTAGTGATTAGATAGCTATTTAGAAACTTGTAATAGATAAAATGTAATTTACATTTGATGATTAAATAAAGGAGTTTTATTTATGAGTAAAGTTACAGTCTTGTGTCAATTGTTTACTATTGTTTTAATCGCTTAGCGGTAGCTCGGCGGTCGACTGACGATAAGCGATTAATCAGACTCGGCGGCGATTAATCGACGATTAATCGGAGACCCTAAATTATTAATAAAATTATTTAAAAAATTAATATTTCCTAAAAAATTAAGTAATTGGAAATTTTAAATTTTAAATTTTTAAAATTTTAAAAATTTTAGTATAATATTTTAAAATTTGAAAGCTTAAAATTTTAAAATTTTGGTGTAATATGGGAAAATTATTTTTTTTTTGAATTTTTTAAATATTTTCTGCATATGACCGTCGAGGACCGCCAAGGCCGCCAAGGACCGCCAAGCCCGAGTTTGACCAATTTTGACCAATTTCCGCCAAGCACCCTTATCATAATCGGTTCGAGGCCGCCAAGCAATTAATCGCCGATTAATTGGCCGCCATGGTCGATTTCTGCAACACTGCCTTGGAGTTATGTCGGCCATAAAGGAGCCTATGGAGATTTTCTGTGATAATGAGGGTGCGGTCGCCTTAACCAAGGAACCAAGGGATCATGGCAGATCCAGGAACATCGACAGAAAATATCACTTCATCAGACATCGAGTAGAAAAGGGACTCCTCATAGTGAAGAGGGTGTCGTCAGAGGAGAACCCAACAGATCCCCTTACAAAGGGTCTGAGTAGGGTTAAGCACTTGCAACATGCTAGGAGTATTGGGCTGAAGGACGATATTAGTTTTAGTGATTAGATAGCTATTTAGAAACTTGTAATAGATAAAATGTAATTTACATTTGATGATTAAATAAAGGAGTTTTATTTATGAGTAAAGTTACTGTCTTGTGTCAATTGTTTACTATTGTTTCAATTTTGCATGTTTTGACTTCCATAATAATAAGATTATTCAAACTATCCACAGTCGATCATACTTTGGAAGTAGGTATTGAGGTAAGACTGTCATGAATTGGCTTGTAGATTGTCTAAGCGTTTAGACATAGCAAAGGTTTGTTGCAACGTTCATGAGTGCTCCTGAAATAAGATTTGAGTATTGGATTAAACTCGTGCTCACATGAATCACTTCATGGAATTCATCACTGATTGTGAGACGATAATACCGTATAGTCTTTAAACCGAGATATATGAGTTGTTGTTTACAAGTTAGTTGTGCATTGATAATGCGTAAACGCACCAGTAACTTGATGTTATAAAATGTATTGTTGTGTATGATTCAATAAGTAAATAGTACAAGCATATAAGTCAAAGTTTATATGTTCCTTTTATCCTAGGAGGATTAAAAGCAATATCTTGGGCCCCTCGATGATTTTGTGTTGAATTATGTGTCGGGCCCAGTCAGGACTGAGTTGATGTGTTTAATTAAGTTCTATGTCAAACAAATCAGAAATCGGGAAACAAACTGCTGGACAATAAGTATGACTATGTTCCATGTATTTGTCCACATGATATCTTGAGAACGGAGGACTACATGGTCCCTTATCTATAGGACGTGTCAGAGTTCAACAACGGCTTTTGAGAGCTACGATTGCTAATCGGATTTTGAAGTCGTACTTGCATTTATAGTTATAAGACTTATCCATGTGGGAGACTGTTGGATTAGGTGTCTAAGCCCATAACTATATTTGGTATGTACTTGACCTTATAGTAGCATGGTCCTTTTGGGTTGCCTTCACCACAGCAACTTGACTGGATGAATTATGGAGAAAAGAGGTTAATTGTGATTTATTAATATATTATAAGAATAATATATTAATTGAGAAATCATATTAAATAATTAATATTGGTCAAAAATTAATTTGGAATTAATTAGGTGATCAAAAGAGATTAATTAAATTAAGGGGACTGATATTGTGATTATAAGATAATTGCAAGATGGGTTGTGGGCTCCTAAAAGAAGGAGGTTGACAAAATTTATGTGAAGCCCACATAGAAATCGTCCATAGAGGCCTTCTGGAAGGATCATGTTGACTGCTTAAGGCCTAAGCATTAAGATTTGGGTTTTGACTAATACCCTAGCAGCTCAGCTATATAAGGAACCCTTGTGACTCTAGAATCCGGCCACTTGAACCCTAAGAATAGTACCAGCCGATTTTTGTGATCCCTAGCCTCTCTCATATTCCTCCAACAAGCTCTTGGTGTTTTTGATCTATTAGAGGCATCACATTTGAGGTGCTAAGCTCCAAAGGTTGAAGAACTTCAAGATACAATCAAAGGTAATCATCTAACTAGTTTTAGATTGTGTATTTCATGAGTTGTATGATAGATTAGGTTTATAGCTTTGGATGATTATTATTGCATGTACAATTAGAGAAAACATAGACCCAAAGCTTTAGGGTTGCATGTGCACCATAGGATTGATGTAATGCTCGAAACCCATACTTTGGATCGTCCAAGGAATAACTTTGAAAATGGTACCTTTGAAAAGACTTTACTTTCTTTTGGGATTTGTCAGAAGAGTTTGAAAAGGTTTCAGTTACTGTACAAACCCTTTTGTCTGATTCCTTGACTGCAGTGTTTTTTGAAAGATTATTTGAGATAATGGATTTTTCAAAATTCTTTTGATTTGAAATTTTGGCTTGTTTGAGGGTTTTGTTTTTGAAATTGGTATCCCGCTTTTTGCCTCGGGACCGAAGTTCCTCTTTGAAAGCCAATTTTGCTTGTGTTTTTGGAGAACCACAGTCAGTAATGTTCAACTGTGGTTTCCTGTAAACCTTTGATTGTTTCAGAAAACATGGACTTGAGTCATCTGAACTATAAGATTCAGGACTCTATGAACGTTGACCATATTCGAAATTTTCAATTGGTAACTCATGAAGAATAGGCTGAATGGTCACTGTTCTTTTGACTGCGGTCTGCGGTAAAGATGACTGAACTACCGTAGAGTATGTCAAAGATGGTTCTTTAGAGGGACATTTTATAGAGGGCAAGGAAGGATAATTCACAAGTACTTCAGGTTCTTGCATAAGAATTTCTTCATCAACAACTGAAGAAGTCTGAGAATTGGGAGAAATTATGTCAATTATGGGTATTTGATCACTTGGATGATCTGAGGTTTCAGGAAGAATTTCCTTGATGACACAATTATTACTCAGTTTATGAAGTCTACCGAAGTAGGCTCTTATGTCTTCAGAAAACTTTTTATCATTAACTGGGTAATGAAATTCACGATCCGATGAGACATATGGTCGATCAGTATTGAATCGGGGAGTTAAGTCCTCATTGGTTGAGTACCCATTGGACCATCCCCAATTATAAGTGTTATCAACATTGCCATTGTTAACCAAGTTTTCAATTGCTTTAGATTCATTAAAGAGCTTTTCTATTAATTGTTCAAACGTACATTTTCTTTCTAGGCTAAATCCCATTGATTTATAGCAATATCTAACTGAGTTTATACAACATTCTAGCATCCTTCTCTAATGACAAATCATTTTCTAACATGACAACTTTAAGTCTCTTATCCTTAAGTCTTCTTATCAAATGATATAACTCTTGGGTATCTATATTCTTTTCATCTAATGCTTTGTTGTAGTCTGAAAGGACGGCAACATATGTGTCATTAAGTTTGACTATGTATGGTTCACAATCATGCATGCTTAAGTTATTAGAAAGGATCATGATTTTTACCTGTTCGATGATGCTAAGGGTGCCACCTTTGGCCATGTAGCAGTAGTTTCTCCCCAGCTTCGTCGATGCGTCCTCTTCAGTAGTTGCAACCATGCAGATTATGCCTTTCATCTTGTTATCATGGTCTTCGTCTTCATCTCCGGATGACCATACTTGATGATCTCTCTTGATTTGGACAACATATGCCCTTCCCTTTTCGTTCTCTTCCATTTCATGGGCCATTCTCAGATAGAACGCCTTGTCTTTGACAACATTCGCCTTGCAGACTTCGGCGAAATGATTCTCTTTATTGCATTTGTGGCAGATAATGACTTTGTTCTTTTCTTCAGCTGCGGTACCAGAGTCTGATGGTTTATTTGACTGTGGTACTTCTTTTGTATGATGACCATTTTGCGGTTGAGATGGACGATGAAGGTTACAGGGATATCTAGAGTGGTTGTTTTGAGAGTTGAAATTGCGGTTAAAAGGTGGTTATGTGAAATGTTGATTTTTACGAAACGATGATGGTAGTAGCCTGTTGAATTGTATGCTAGCATGGCAACGGCATTCTGAAACTCTTCTTCATCATCATATTCAACATCTGCTTCGTATGGTGAGTCGTCATATAAAAGTAGGTAGGATGATTCAGCAGGATATGAGTATTGTGGGGTTTTGGTTTGAGGGGCTTGAGCTATTAGGGCAAGTGGGCCACCGAGATCAGCACAGTCTTTCAGCGCTGTTGATTCTTGTGCCTGGAGTTCTCCATACAGCTTGAATAACGACAAATTATGAATCTTTCTATCACCTTGCACAATCATCTTTGTAGTAGACCAATGTCTTCACAAACCATTGAGAAATTGAAGGTTTGTTTCATGGTTACTTCAGACTGTACCAGCATTTGACAATGTTGTGATGATGAGGTTGAAACATTTGAATGAATTATCAAGGCTTTCTCCGGGTAGAGCTTTAAAGTTGTTGAACTCATTTAGAGCGGTGGTAATTTTCTTGTCTTGTGCCTGTTCTGACCCTTGATAGAGATTCTTTACTACATCCCATATTTTTTTTGCTGATTTGCAGTTGATGATAATATCGAAGTTTTCAGGAGCAACTCCGCATGAAATTTCATAGAATGCAATGGCATCATTCTCTATTTTGTCTAGATCGTCTTTCATTGGTCAATTCATTACACCTTGACCACCACCCAGTCGAACCTGAGCACCATTAGCTTGAACTGGAGTAAGAAAAGGGACATGAGGTCCTTCTTCTACGGATCTCCATACATCTTGTCCAAGTCTTCTAAGATACCTATCCATCCTTTGTGACCAGTGATGATATTCATTTGCCACCAGTATTGGAGCTCTATTCGAACCATCAACACTGTTGGAAACGTTTAGTGATAATGCTTGTGCCATATTTCCTTGGTTTTTTTTGTTTTTTTTTTTGAGAAAGACGAGCTTCAGTGGTATAGAAGGATTTTCAAAATCAGAGTTTTGTTTAAAAAGCAACCACGTTGGCTCTGATACCAATTGTTGAGAGAAATTTTTTTGAGAAACACTTGAACAACGTTAGTACAAGTTATAGATTGCGGAAATAAGTTAATCTCAAAGGATCATAAAGCTCAACAATAATAAGAGGTTAGAGTTGTTAGATAGTTAGTTGCGGAAATTTAAGTGCGGAAAAGTAAAGGAACTATAAATGACAACAAGTTATATATCAAGTAAACACTAAGCTGATTCTTAACAAGGTTTGCATCTAAACACGAGTTAGTATGTGAGATCAGCTTAAAGTGAAAGAAGTCCAAAAGACTTGATCTGAAGGAGATATGAGAGTTTGATCTTAATATTTGAGTGTAAGTTCAGAAAGATCATTGATAGTAAGAAGGTAAGAGATAAGAATTCAGAGGTAAAAGAAATTCAGATTAAGAGATGTATATATTCATGAAGATGAAGACTCTATTTATAGAGTCTCATAAAGTTACATTGAAAATAAACAAATACTAAACTACTGACTTATAGTGACCATGCAAGGTTCATTGGATAATACATTGTAAATGAAAAAGTCAGATAATGTGACTTAAGTCTTCATTGCGGATGAGATAGTTGTGGATTACATCTTCAAAGAGGCTGCGGTAGCAAAAGGCATTGCGGTAGAGAGAATAGATTGCGATGGGAGAATCCGTTATGGTAGCAGAGTTGGCTGAGGATTGTTAAGTTTAAGAGGGTCACTTTTATGTTTCAACACATTTGTTACAAAATAATCCATTGAAGCGAAGTCTCATATTCAAAGTACATTCCTTTGAACATTCTTCTTGCATAAAAGTTTCTAACTTATATATAGACACTTAATATCCAACTCCCATAATGGAAACATTTCCATATTGCCATTTGACATCCATTCTTAACATAATCCTATCTATTCAAAATTACATCAATACGGTCCATTTATTACTATACTTCCAACTGTCCACAAGCAACCAAACTTTAGCAAACCTCATATTGTCCTTGACAGTCGTTAACAACTTTAGTCGTATCAAGTTCTAGTCCTTTTCCCTCTTAATGCCCTGGGCATTTGGAAAATCAGAACGAGTGAATATTATAGCATGTGCAATCGATTCTATACCCGAAACATATGGGATTCGATCCATAATTTCTTACATAGAGACATGATACTTGACCAGTCTCCTACTATAATATTTCCATATATAGAATTTCCAATGTTGAAACATTTCAACCTTATATTCATATATGCTCATGACTAAGTTTGATTAAAACTTCAATCTAAACTTTTAGATTAGAAATGAAATAATAGTACCCTCTCCCTTTTTATAGCAAAACAAATTTCAAACTCTGCAACTTTGCAAATTGAAAATTTTGTTTCCTATAAATAGCATTGCTAACTTGCAACAGTCAGCATAATGATTATGTTCCGACTAGCATAATAATCATATTCTTACTAGCATAACGATTATGCTCCCACTAGCTTTGACATGTATCCATAAATCAGCTGGACTTCTAGAAATCAATACATATGGACTTTCTTACCAAAGTTCATATTTTTGATACGAGATGCTTCAATAAGTCTTTATCTAGGCTTCTCAAGCTCATACACCATTCATTAAATAGCTTATGTGTGTGTCTAAACCTTTATGAACTTATAGCAACAAGTCCCCAATGTTCAAACCTTTAGCCATTTCTAACAATTCGAATTATGAAAAGGGATGTCCTAATCATACTCGAATTTAAGAACGCAATTGTCATAACTGCTAACTCTAATGATATTTATCAATCCTTTTAAAATCTACTAGTGAAAGCGTTTTCTCATAATCATTTTCATGAAGTAGATAGAAACCTCTTGCCACTTAGATTTTATGGTGTGTGTGTTCTTATCCATGTGGATTTATCATTTCCAACCACTATCATAAGACAAGGTTTATGACCAATTCAAACTCATATGGACTCAACTTGCTTAATATTAATTTCTTTCCATCTTGTAGCACAATGGCCTACCAGTGCTTCTAGATTATTGAGCAACTCACCCACACTGACCAATGTTACGTTTATAGATCATGGTGCTTTGCCTTATGCAATCAAATAAGAAATCATAGAAATCACATGCATAGTCAACTTAACTGGAATGGGCACAAAAACAAGAATATGTCAACACAATAGGTCATAAACCTCAAGTCGTGTGCTAGTGATAACTAAAAGGTTTATCAAGCCTCCCACTGACCTATTGACATATAAGATTCAAATATTCAAGAGTTAGTGCGGATTCTTATCAAGAAAACACTTCATACAATTGGTCTTAGTTGGTCTTTGTTTTATCCTAAACATTACAACGACCAATTTCAAATGTGCAAGAGTAAGATTACATTTCTACTCCACATTTAATGAGGTGTTATAAACCTACTTAGAATACGTTACCCAGTTAAAGAACATGTGGGTTAGCCCATGGCACGATGGTGTAAGACCCTGGGGGGAGCCCACAGCATCCTTACAAGTTTATGTATGCATGACTTATGTGATATATGTAGCTTTTATAGCTAATATGATATATGATATGTGGACTATGTGTGTGGTATGCTCTGGAGAACTAACTAAGCATTATCTTACAGGTTGTGGATTTGTTTCAGGTACTTCAGACCCCAAGGGCAAGGGCAAGGTGTGATGGCGCGGCGTGCACTTTCTCTCAGGCGTTTTTACGGGACACTCTGATGTTTGGAATAAAAGTTGTATTTTACTTGTGTTTTTAAAACAATTATAATTGGATTTCTTAATTTATGGAAATGTGTTTGATTATTCAAAAATGAAAATTTTCTTTAAAAAAAAAATTTGGTCGTTACAAGTTGGTATCAGAGCCTTGGTTTGAGGGATTCGAGCACACTCTCGGGTGTGTCAGGACTCAAACTAAGGAAATGGTAAAATTGATTTCAAAAATAAAATAAAAAGATTTTAAAGAAAGTAAAAGATGAGAGTATAACGCACGTGATCAGCCGAGCCAAGTAAGTAGTTTCCTAATGTGTTAGCCATGTTATACTGATATTTGAGCTTTGATGAGCGTATGGAACTTGCTATGTGTATGCTTTTAAAATTGTATACGGTTAGGAGCTTATAGCCTTAGAATGATTGATTTGGACTTATTTCCTGTTCCTTGTATGGTTGTGGTCCTAGGGTAGAATCTTTTATTCGAAAGTCTATTTGATCCTTTTATGTGTATAATCTACATGCATAAAGGCAACCAGATATGATTGTTATGGGTAGAGCAAATCTTAGGACAGCCTAGGATTTGAGATATGTGGTAGTCCGTGGGATATGGTTTATTTTGGGACGAATTGGAGTTATCAGGTAGAGCATTGGGGAAAGGTAGAGGTAGGTGTGGAAGGTAGTATTGGGCCCGTACTACTGAAAGCACAGGACCTGTACCCGAACCAATGTTAGACCGGGGAGCTCTAAGGAGGACCGGTGTAGGAAGATCCATGTTATGGATGTCCTCATCATTATGTTTTATGGCATTGCAGTACGGTATGGTGGTGACATGATTTGGGGCAGGAGGATCAGGATCGGGATCTGGATTCGGAGCTGGATCAGAAGACACTACTGATGTCATTGATGAGAGGCTGCGTGAGCTTATCACAGCCGAGGTTACGAGGGGCATCCTTGACGCTACCCCAGTCATCTTTGGGACGGTCAAGGAGGGTATGATGGAGATTATGGAGGAGAGGCTCAGGGCATTCAGAGCTGAGATCGCTGCAGGCCAGGTGGGGGCCCGAACTCCCTCATTTCGGGAGTTCAAGGCGTGCGGAGCTCTGGAGTTTTTCGGGGTCAGGGACCCCATTGTTAGCCGACACTGGGTGGTGGATATCGAGAATGTCCAGCGCACGAGTTCTTGCCCGGATGCGGAAAAGGTGGGATTTGCTTCTTGCATGCTGAGAGACAGGGCCCGAGATTTGTGGGGCGAGGTTACTAGCCAGGTGGGAGCAGCCGGTGTGGCTGAGATGACATGGTTTGAGTTTTTCCGGCGATTTGACTTGGAGTTTGCACCAGCCATTGAGGTGCAGAGTATGGTAAGGGAGTTCCAGGAACTCCAGCAGACCATCGAGACTGTGTCGGAGATCACCGCTATGTTTCGGGAGCGAGCATTGTTGATCCTACAGTATTCTACCGATGAGGATATGCGGAGGACGAGATATCATTCCATGCTGAGGGATGATATCCAGGAGTTCGTGAGCTTTACAGGGTGCAAAACCCTGAATGAGATGGTGGAGAAGGCCCGAGAATGGGAGATGGAGTTGGACATCTACACCAAGCAGAAGCCGGAGCAGGCACGGGCAGCGGTGGGTTAGGCTAAGAAGCCTAAGACCTCAGATACTTCCAGCAGGGGCTAGCAAGGTCGGGGCCGGTGTGTCGGGTGCGCTAAATCGCACAGTGGGTCTTGTCGGACAGTAGGGATATTGGGATGTTACTCGTGTGGCCAGCAGGGCCATTTGAGCAGGGATTGCCCCAAGAAGGGCTTGATATGTTTCCACTGCAAACAGACTGGCCATAAAAAGGCCGATTGTCCGAGGTTGCAGGGAGGGGGAGGAGCTGTGGCAGCGCTTGTGCCCGCCACAATGAGGATTACTGATGGCCGCCCTGCTAAGGCGGATGCTCCAACGGTGAAGAGCCACACATTTCAGCTGACTACCAAGGAGGCTCGGGCAGCGCCAGACGTTGTGGCTGGTACGTATCTATTATTCTCTGCTCTTTATCATTTGTATGACTTATGTGTATACTATGCTTGTATAGGGACCTTTTTGGTCAATGGTATGTCTGCTCACGTATTGTTCGATTCGGGGGCTACCCGATCGTTCGTTTCCCTTGCGCTTAGCAAGAAGTTCCGGGACGCGCCGGAAACTTTGGATTCCCCACTTGAGGTAGAGATTGCAGATGACCGCACCATGAGTGCTGCGAGGGTATATCAGGACTACGCCCTGAATGTGCTCGGCGATAGGTTTCATGTTGACCTAGTCCCGATACCGTTGCAAGGGTTAAAGGTGATTGTTGGGATGGATTGGTTGGGGGGCCAACGGGGCCATGATCGATTGTGAGCGCCAGTTGGTGAGGGTTCGAACCCTAAGTGGGGGAGAACTGGTTATACATGTTGAGAGGGCCTCGTAGGGGCCAACTCTCTGTTCGGCTGCGAGGGCCAGGAGATTTCTGCAGCAGGGATGTACGAGATTTTTGGCTTATATCTCAAATACGAGGGTTGAGACCACGAAAGATGTAGGCAGTGTGCTGGTGGTACAGGAGTTTCGGGATGTCTTTCTCGAAGAATTCCTAGGAGTGCCTCCGGAGAGGCAAGTGTAGTTTCACATTGATTTGGTGCCGGGTGCCGCTCCGATAGCGAAGGCACCATATCGGTTGGCACCGCCCGAGATGCAAGAGTTATCTACGCAGATTCAAGAGCTACTAGACCGAGGGTTTATCCGTCCGAGCAGTTCCCCATGGGGAGCACCGATCCTGTTCGTGAAAAAGAAGGATGGATCACACAAGATGTGCATTGATTACCGAGAGCTGAACAAACTGACGGTGAAGAACCATTATCCGTTGCCAAGGATCGATGATTTGTTTGATCATTTGCAGGGTGCTTCTTGGTTTTCCAAGATTGATCTTCGGTCAGGGTACCATCAGATGAGGATTCGGGAAGAAAATATTCCGAAGACAGCTTTTAGGACTCGGTATGGGCATCATGAGTTTGTGGTGATTCCGTTTGGCCTCACCAACGCCCCAGGAGCATTCATGGACCTCATGAACAGGGTATGTAGACCGATGCTAGATCGGTCGATGATCGTTTTTATTGATGATATTCTGGTCTATTCTAAGACTAGGGAGTAGCATGAGCAGCATCTGAGGGAGGTATTGGAGACCCTGAGGGCGGAGAGGCTGTACGCCAAGGTCTCCAAGTGTGAGTTTTGGCTGCGAGAGGTACAGTTTTTGGGGCACATCAACAATCAGGGGGCATTTCGGTTGATCCAGCCAAGGTTGACGTTGTGATGCGGTGGGAAGTACTGAAGAACGCATTAGAGATTCGTAGTTTCTTGGGTTTAGCGGGCTATTATCAGAGATTTATCCAGGATTTCTCCAAGATTACTGTGCAGCTGGCTTGCTTAACCAACAAGAACATGACATTTCGGTGGGGCACAGACCAGCAGTTGTCCTTTGAGACCTTGAGGCGGAGGTTATGCGAGGCTCCGATCCTAGTACTACCCGAGGGGTTAGACGATTTGGTGGTGTACTGTGATGCATCGATTTCAGGGTTAGGTGCAGTACTGATGCAGAGGGGGCATGTGATAGCTTACGACTCGAGGCAGTTGAAGCCTCATGAGGCGAATTACCCCACTCACGACCTGGAACTGGGGGCAGTGGTGTTTGCCCTCAAGATTTGGAGGCAATATTTGTACGGAGTGCGGTACACCATCTATACTGATCACAAGATTCTGAAGTATTTGATGGATCAGCAGAACCTCGACATGCAACAAAGGAGGTGGCTGGATGTGCTGGAGGATTATGATTGTGAGATCATATACCATCCAGGGAAGGCCAACGTGGTGACCGATGTGTTGAGCCGCAAGACGGCGGGGTCCCCAATTGGGAACATTTGTATGAGGGTGACGGTGATTTCTCCTTTGTTGGATATGATCAAAGAGGCCCAGGTCGAGGGAGTCAAGAAGGAGAATTGGAAGATAGAGCGGATTCGGGGATAGTAACCTTTGTTTGTTAAGGATCTAACCAGTGCAGATGAATGTGTATTAGATCCTTTAGTCCTTCACTTGACTCACATATACATGTGAACAAGGAATTAGTCTCAATTTACCAAAGATCAAGATTCTCATGCATCACACAATTCGAATTGCAAGATTCCAAGTTTCTATCCAATTGAAAATTAGGTGATGAAAATCCTTCCTTATTTGGTAAATTATGACACTTCCACACGCGATATAACTAAGAATCAATTCCATTTTCAACATTGCTATTATAATAAATATAAATACCAATTTTCATAAATGTCATTGCAAGGAAACAACAAGATAAAACAAAGAATCCATTTTATTGATAAAGTGCGGAAAACTTGTCCTTACAATGCAAATACATATGAAAAACTATGTTTCTTTATATTCCTAAGCAATCTATCATAACTCCTAAGCAGCAGCTCCAAAAATATGATCATCGAACCATGCAATGAAATCTATTTCTTTACAATCAGATTTAGCTTACTTTTCTTTTAAGCTTCCTTCCTTTTATTCGATCCTACAAAACATGAAAATGTGATCAACACATCATGTAATAAGAATCTATAAATAGGAACTTAATAGAGTTAGATAGTGAACTTACCTGAAGTAGAGTCATAAAATTTGACTTTACCATCTCTGTAACACTCCATATCAGGTATTGCCTTGAAACCCTTGAAGACTTCTAAATATAGCATAATAGGTCCCTTAAGTACGTTGGGCGTACATATGGGCACGCTTAGAGTACTTGGCAAGAAGGATCACGGAGGGGCAGCAAGTACGTTGGGCGTACCAGGAATACGCTGGGCGTACATGCCCGATGACCAAAACCCTAAATTCCGAACTTGACACCTATTTAAACATCCTTAAGCCCCTTGGACTTAACCCTAGAGAGCCTCCATAGCCTTAGTTCATCTTTTTACTCTAGAGAAAGCTTGTGAGACCATTTTGAGCTTAGAGAGGGTGTTGGGGGCCATTTTTGGTGTCATTCAAGAAGGAGAAGTTGTCGAGCAAGCTTGGAGTGACATTGGACTTCAAGAATCTGCATCTAGTTCACCTTGAGAAGCTTCTGGAGGTATAAAGCTTGAGCCTTTCTACCTTATTCATTAGATCTAGCTAGGGTTTTCTAGTTTTGTCCCCTTTTATTGGTTTTGGATCTCCTCTTGTGAGTTGAGCAACTACAGAGGATGGAAATGTTAGATCTAAGGTCCTTTGGCCCATTTATAACAGAAAAATGAAGTATTGGTGGGTTTTTTGACCTCATGCATGGGTTAAGACCCTTAAAAAGGTCTTAATGGGAGTGTTGGGAACATATGAGACATGCAAAGGCATAAAGTTGCAAACTTTATGCCCTAGGTCGTCTTAATAAGCTTAGATCTGACTTTTGGACGTGAGAGAATCGAGTATTAAGCACTTAATGGAGAAAATGCTTAATATGTTAGTACGTTGGCCGTAACCTAGCGTACGCAACGCGTAAGTCCCAAAGACTCAGTACGTTGCACGTACCAGGGTGGTACGCTAAGCGTACGCACAATAGATGGGCTTGGATTATTTTTTGGGCCTTTGAACTGTTGGGCCTCAATTGATCATTGGGTCTGGTCATATTTTGGGGATGGTGGGCCAGTTTATCTGTTTTGGGCCATGGATGTTATGATTGGGCCTTATTGGGCCATGAGGCCCATTAATGATTTTTGTACATGGACTTTGGGCCCATTAGCAAAGGAAGAATATTTGGGCCTTTATGGAAGGACTTGGGGTTTGTGTTTCCCTTTGATCATGTGAAGTTCTAACATTGGTTAATGTTATTATTCAGTGCGGGTGATTACAGGCAGTTAGGAGAGCAGCTTTCGGATTCTTCGGACAAAGGTGGGTCTCCTCACCATACTAATGGGTCGAAGGCACCAAGGCCAGACCATTCTATGTTATGTGGTACACTAGCTGTCGTAGAGATATGTGGTATGATAGTTAGCTTTATGCTAGGTAGTATGCTAGTGATTGTATGAATTTGCATGAAAGACCCGGGGGGGCGTGGCAATGGATATAAGACCACGTGGGGTAGCCCATGGCATTACCAGGTAAAGACCACGTGGGGTAGCCCATGGCACATTGGTATAAGACCCTGGGGGGAGACAACGGCATCCGTACAGGTTTATGTACATGTTATGTAATGTGTAGATACTTTTGTGATATATGATATGCAATTTGATTATATATGTTATTACATGGAAGACCCCCGTGAGGAGCCCGTGACAATTGGATATAAGACCATGTGGGGTAGCCCATGGCATTCCCAGGTAAAGAACATGTGGGTTAGCCCATGGCACGATGGTGTGAGACCCTGGGGGGAGCCACAACATCCTTACAAGTTTATGTATGCATGACTTATGTGATATATGTAGCTTTTATAGCTAATATGATATATGATATGTGGACGGTGTGTGGTATGCTCTGGGGAACTCACTAAGCATTAGCTTACATGTTGTGGATTTGTTTCAGGTACTTTAGACCCCAAGGGCAAGGGCAAGGTGTGATGGCGCGGCGTGCACTTTCTCTCAGGCGTTTTTACGGGACACTCTGATGTTTGGAATAAAAGTTGTATTTTACTTGTGTTTTGAAAACAATTATAATTGGATTTCTTAATTTATGGAAATGTGTTTGATTATTCAAAAATTAAAATTTTCTTTAAAAAAAATTGGGTCGTTACAAGTTGGTATCAGAGCCTTGGTTTGAGGGATTTGAGCACACCCTCGGGTGTGTCAGGACTCAAACTAAGGAAATGGTAAAATTGTTTTCAAAAATAAAATAAAAAGCTTTTAAAGAAAGTAAAATATGAGAGTACAACGCGCGTGATCAGCCGAGCCAGGTAAGTAGTTTCCTAATGTGTTAGCCATGTTATACTGATATTTGAGCTTTGATGAGCGTATGGAACTTGCTATGTGTATGCTTTTAAAATTGTATACGGTTAGGAGCTTATAGCCTTAGAATGATTGATTTTGACTTATTTCTTGTTCCTTGTATGGTTGTGATCCTAGGGTAGAATCTTTTATTCGAAAGTCTATTTGATCCTTTTATGTGTATAATCTACATGCATAAAGGCAACCGGATATGATTGGTATGGGTAGAGCAAATCTTAGGACAGCCTAGGATTTGAGATATGTGGTACTCTGTGGGATATGGTTTATTTTGGGACGAATTGGAGTTATCAGGTAGAGCATTGGGGAAAGGTAGAGGTAGGTGTGGAAGGTAGTATTGGGCCCGTACTACTGAAAGCACAGGACCTGTACCCGAACCAATGTTAGACCGGGGAGCTCTAAGGAGGACCGGTGTAGGAAGATCCCTGTTATGGATATCCTGATCATTATGTTTTATGGCATTCCAGTACGGTATGGTGGTGACATGATTTGGGGCAGGAGGATCAGGATCTGGATCTGGATCCGGGGCTGGATCAGACGACACTACTGATGTCATTGATGAGAGGCTACGTGAGCTTATCACAGCCGAGGTTACGAGGGGCATCCTTGACGCTACCCCAGTCATCTTTGGGATGGTCAAGGAGGGTATGATGGAGATTATGGAGGAGAGGCTCAGGGCATTCAGAGCTGAGATCGCTGCAGGCCTGGTGGGGGCCCGAACTCCCTCATTTCAGGAGTTCAAGGCGTACGGAGTTCCGGATTTTTTCGGGGTCAGGGACCCCATTGTTAGCCGACACTGGGTGGTGGATATCGAGAACGCCCAGCGCACGAGTTCTTGCCCGGATGCGAAATAGGTGGGATTTGCTTCTTGCATGCTGAGAGACAGGGCCCGAGATTTGTGGGGCGAGGTTACTAGCCAGGTGGGAGTAGCCGGTGTGGCCTAGATGACATGGGTCGAGTTTGTCCGGTGATTTGACTTGGAGTTTGCACCAGCCATTGAGGTGCAGAGGATGGTGAGGGAGTTCCAGGAACTCCAGCAGACCATCGAGACTGTGTCGGAGATCACCGCCAAGTTTCGGGAGCGAGCATTGTTGATCCCACAGTATGCTACCGATGAGGATATGCGGAGCACGAGATATCATTCCATGCTGAGGGATGATATCCGGGAGTTCGTGAGCTTTACAGGGTGCAAAACCCTGAATGAGATGGTGGAGAAGGCCCGAGAATGGGAGATGGAGTTGGACATCCGCACCAAGTGGAAGCCGGAGCAGGCACGGGCAACGGTGGGTTAGGCTAAGAAGCCTAAGACCTCAGACACTTCCAGCAGGGGCTAGCAAGGTCGGGGCCGGTGTGCCAGGTGCGCTAAATCGCACAGTGGGTCTTGTCGGACAGTAGGGATATCGGGATGTTACTCTTGTGGCCAGCAGGGCCATTTGAACAGGGATTACCCCGAGAAGGGCTTGATATGTTTCCACTGCAAACAGACTGGCCATAAAAAGGCCGATTGTCCGAGGTTGCAGGGAGGGGGAGGAGCTGTGGCGGCACCTGTGCCCGCCACAATGAGGATTACTGATGGCCGCCCTACTAAGGCGGATGCTCCAGCGGTGAAGAGCCACGCATTTTAGCTGACTACAGAGGAGGCTCGGGCAGCGCCAGACGTTGTGGCTGGTACGTATCTATTATTCTCTGCTATTTATCATTTGTATGACTTATGTGTACACTATGCTTGTATAGGGACCTTTTTGGTCAATGGTATGTCTGCTCATGTATTGTTCGATTCGGGGGCTATCCGATCGTTCATGTCCCTTGCGCTTAGCAAGAAGTTCCGGGACGCGCCGGGAACTTTGGATTCCCCGCTTGAGGTAGAGATTGCAGATGACCGCACCGTGAGTTCTGCGAGGGTATATCAGGACTATGCCCCGAATGTGCTCGGCGATAGGTTTCACGTTGACCTATTCCCGATACCGTTGCAAGGGTTGAAGGTGATTGTTGGGATGGATTAGTTGGGGGGCCAACGAGGCCATGATCGATTGTGAGCGCCAGTTGGTGAGGGTTCGAACCCCAAGTGGGGGGAGAACTAGTTATACATGGTGAGAGGGCCTCGCAGGGGCCAACTCTCTGTTCGGCTGCGAGGGCCAGGAGATTTCTGCAGCAGGGATGTACGGGATTTTTGGCTTATATCTCAGATACGAGGGTTGAGACCACGACAGATATGGGCAGTGTGCTGGTGATACAGGAGTTCCAGGATGTCTTTCTCGAAGAATTACCAGGAGTGCCTTCGGAGAGGCAGGTGGAGTTTCACATTGATTTGGTGTCGGGTGCCGCTCCGATAGCAAAGGCACCATATCGGTTGGCACCGCCTGAGATGCAAGAGTTATCTACGCAGCTTCAGTAGATGCTAGACCAAGGGCTCATCCGCCAAGTAGTTCCTCGTGGGGAGCACCGATCCTGTTCGTGAAAAAGAAGGATAGATCACACAAGATGTGCATTGATTACCGAGAGCTGAACAAACTGACGATGAAGAACCGTTATCCGTTGCCAAGGATCGATGATTCGTTCGATCAGCTGCAGGGTGCGTCTTGGTTTTCCAAGATTGATCTTCGGTCGGGGTACCATCAGATGAGGATTCAGGATGAAAATATTCTGAAGACAGCTTTTAGGACTCGGTATGGGCATTATGAGTTTGTGGTGATTCCGTTTGGCCTCACCAACGCCCCAGGAGCATTCATGGACCTCATGAACAGGGTATGTAGACCGATGCTAGATCGGTCGATGATCGTTTTTATTGATGATATTATGGTCTATTCTAAGACTAGGGAGTAAAATGAGCAGCATCTGAGGGAGGTATTGGAGACCCTGAGGGCGGAGAGGCTGTACGCCAAGCTCTCCAAGTGTGAGTTTTGGCTGCGAGAGGTACAGTTTTGGGGCACATCATCAATCAGGGGGGCATTTCGGTTGATCCAGCCAAGGTTGACGCTGTGATGTGGTGGGAAGTACTGAAGAACGCATCAGAGATTCGTAGTTTCTTGGGTTTAGCGGGCTATTATCAGAGATTTATCCAGGATTTCTCCAAGATTACTGTGCAGCTGGCTTGCTTAACCAACAAGAACATGACATTTCGGTGGGGCACGGACCAGCAGTTGTCCTTTGAGACCTTGAGGCGGAGGTTATGCGAGGCTCCGATCCTAGTACTACCCGAGGGGTTAGACGATTTGGTGGTGTACTGTGATGCATCGATTTCAGGGTTAGGTGCAGTACTGATGCAGAGGGGGCATGTGATAGCTTACGACTCAAGGCAGTTGAAGCCTCATGAGGCGAATTACCCCACTCACGACCTGGAACTGGAGGCAAAGGTGTTTGCCCTCAAGATTTGGAGGCAATATTTGTACGGAGTGCGGTGCACCATCTATACTGATCACAAGATTCTGAAGTATTTGATGGATCAGCATAACCTCGACATGCAACAGAGGAGGTGGCTGGATGTGCTGGAGGATTATGATTGTGAGATCATATACCATCCAGGGAAAGCCAACGTGGTGGCTGATGCGTTGAGCCGCAAGACGGCGGGGTCCCCGATTGGGAACATTTGTATGAGGGTGACGATGATTTCTCCTTTGTTGGATATGATTAAAGAGGCCCAGGTCGAGGGAGTCAAGAAGGAGAATTGGAAGATAGAGCAGATTCGGGGATAGTAACCTTTGTTTGTTAAGGATCTGACCAGTGCAGATTAGATCCTTTAGTCCTTCACTTGACTCACATATACATCTGAACAAGGAATTAGTCTCAATTTACCAAAGATCAAGATTCTCATGCTTCACACAATTCAAATTGCAAGATTCCAAGTTTCTATTCAATTGAAAATTAGGTGATGAGAATCCTTCCTTATTTGGTAAATTATGACACTTCCACAAGCGATATAACTAAGAATCAACTCCATTTTCAACGTTTCTATTAATATAAATATAAACACCAATTTTCATAAACGTCATTGTAAGGAAACAACAAGATAAAACAAAGAATCCATTTTATTGATAAAGTGCGGAAAACTTGTCCTTACAATGCAAATACATATGAAAAACTATGTTTCTTTATATTCCTAAGCAATCTATCATAACTCCTAAGCAGCAGCTCCAAAAATATGATCATCGAACCATGCAATGAAATCTATTTCTTTACAATCAGATTTAGCTTACTTTTCTTTTAAGCTTCCTTCCTTTTATTCGATCTTACAAAACATGAAAATGTGATCAACACATCATGTAATAAGAATCTATAAATAGGAACTTAATAGAGTTAGATAGTGAACTTACCTGAAGTAGAGTCATAAAATTTGACTTTACCATCTCTGTAACACTCCATATCAGGTATTGCCTTGAAACCCTTGAAGACTTCTAAATATAGCATAATAGCTCCCTTAAGTACGGTGGGCGTACATATGGGCACGCTTAGCGTACTTGGCAAGAAGGACCACGGAGGGGCAGCACGTACGTTGGGCGTACCAGGAATATGCTGGGCGTACATGCCCGATGACCAAAACCCTAAATTCCAAACTTGATGCTTATTTAAACATCCTTAAGCCCCTTAGACTTAACCCTAGAGAGCCTCCATAGCCTTAATTCATCTTTTTACTCTAGAGAAAGCTTGTGACACCATTTTGAGCTTAGAGAGGGTGTTGGGGGCCATTTTTGGTGTCATTCAAGAAGGAGAAGTTGTCGAGCAAGCTTGGAGTGACATTGGACTTCAAGAATCTGCATCTAGTTCACCTTGAGAAGCTTCTGGAGGTATAAAGCTTGAGCCTTTCCACCTTATTCATTAGATCTAGCTAGGGTTTTCTAGTTTTGTCCCATTTTATTGGTTTTAGATCTCCTCTTGTGAGTTGACCAACTACAGAGGATGGAAATGTTAGATCTAAGGTCCTTTGGCCCATTTATAATAGAAAAATGAAGTCTTGGTGGGTGTTTGACCTCATGCATGGGTTAAGACCCTTAAAAAGGTCTTAATGGGAGTGTTGGGAACATATGAGACATGCAAAGGCATAAAGTTGCAAACTTTATGCCCTAGGTCGTCTTAATAAGCTTAGATCTGACTTTTGGACGTGAGAGAATCGAGTATTAAGCACTTAATGGAGAAAGTGCTTAATCTGTTAGTACGTTGGCCGTAACCTAGCGTACGCAGCGCGTAAGGCCCAAAGACTCAGTACGTTGCGCGTACCAGGGTGGTACGCTAAGCGTACGCACAACAGATGGGCTTGGATTATTTTTTGGGCCTTTGAACTGTTGGGCCTCAATTGGTCATTAGGTCTGGTCATATTTTGGGGGTGGTGGGCCAGTTTATCTGTTTTGGGCCATGGATGTTATGATTGGGCCTTATTGGGCCATGAGGCCCATTAATGATTTTTGGACATGGACTGTGGGCCCATTAGCAAAGGAAGAATATTTGGGCCTTTATGGAAGGACTTGGGGTTTGGGTTTCCCTTTGATCATGTGAAGTTCTAACATTGGTTAATGTTATTATTCAGTGCGTGTGGTTACAGGCAGTTAGGAGAGCAACTTTCGGATTCTTCGGACAGAGGTGGGTCTCCTCACCATACTAATGGGTCGAAGGCACCAAGGCCAGACCATTCTATGTTATGTGGTACACTAGCTGTCGTAGAGATATGTGGTATGATAGTTAGCTTTATGCTAGGTAGTATGCTAGTGATTGTATGTATTTGCATGAAAGACCCGGGGGGCGTGGCAATGGATATAAGACCACGTGGGGTATCCCATGGCATTACCAGGTAAAGACCACGTGGGGTAGCCCATGGCACATTGGTATAAGACCCTGGGGGGAGCCCACGACATCCGTACAGGTTTATGTACATGTTATGTAATGTGTAGATACTTCTGTGATATATGATATGCAATTTGATTATATATGTTATTACATGGAAGACCCCGTTGGGAGCCCGTGACAATTGGATATAAGACCATGTGGGGTAGCCCATGGCATTCCCAGGTAAAGAACATGTGGGTTAGCCCATGGCATGATGGTGTGAGACCCTGGGGGAGCCCACGGCATCCTTACAAGTTTATGTATGCATGACTTATGTGATATATGTAGCTTTTATAGCTAATATGATATATGATATGTGGACTGTGTGTGTGGTATGCTCTGGGGAACTCACTAAGCATTAGCTTACATGTTGTGGATTTGTTTCAGGTACTTCAGACCCCAAGGGCAAGGGCAATGTGTGATGGCACGGCATGCACTTTCTCTCAGGCGTTTTTACGGGACACTCTGATGTTTGGAATAAAAGTTGTATTTTACTTGTGTTTTGAAAACAATTATAATTGGATTTCTTAATTTATGGAAATGTGTTTGATTATTCAAAAATGAAAATTTTCTTTAAAAAAAAATTGGGTCGTTACAAGTTGGTATCAGAGCCTTGGTTTGAGGGATTTGAGCACCCTCTCGGGTGTGTTAGGACTCAAACTAAGGAAATGGTAAAATTGTGTTCAAAAATAAAATAAAAAGCTTTTAAAGAAATTAAAAGATGAGAGTACGACGCGCGTGATCAGCCGAGCCAGGTAAGTAGTTTCCTAATGTGTTAGCCATGTTATACTGATATTTGAGCTTTGATGAGCGTATGGAACTTGCTATGTGTATGCTTTTAAAATTGTATACGGTTAGGAGCTTATAGCCTTAGAATGATTGATTTGGACTTATTTCCTGTTCCTTGTATGGTTGTGGTCCTAGGGTAGAATCTTTTATTCGAAAGTCTATTTGATCCTTTTATGTGTATAATCTACATGTATAAATGCAACCGGATATGATTGGTATGGGTAGAGAAAATCTTAGGACAGCCTAGGATTTGAGATATATGGTAGTCCGTGGGATATGGTTTATTTTGGGACGAATTGGAGTTATCAGGTAGAGCATTGGGGAAAGGTAGATGTAGGTGTGGAAGGTAGTATTAGGCCCGTACTACTGAAAGCACAGGACCTGTACCCGAACCAATGTTAGACCGGGGAGCTCTAAGGAGGACCGGTGTAGGAAGATCCCTCTTATGGATATCCTGATCATTATGTTTTATGGCATTGGAGTACGGTATGGTGGTGACATGATTTGGGGTAGGAGGATCAGGATCGGGATCTGGATCCGGGGCTGGATCAGACGACACTACTGATGTCATTGATGAGAGGCTACGTGAGCTTATCACAGCCGAGGTTACGAGGGGCATCCTTGACGCTACCCCAGTCATCTTTGGGACGGTCAAGGAGGGTATGATGGAGATTATGGAGGAGAGGCTCAGGGCATTCAGAGCTGAGATCGCTGCAGGCCAGGTGGGGGCCCGAACTCCCTCATTTCGGGAGTTCAAGGCGTACGGAGTTCCGGAGTTTTTCGGGGTCAGGGACCCCTTTGTTAGCCGACACTGGGTGGTGGATATCGAGAACGCCCAGCACACGAGTTCTTGTCCGGATGCGGAAAAGGTGGGATTTGCTTCTTGCATGCTGAGAGACAGGGCCCGAGATTTGTGGGGCGAGGTTACTAGCCAGGTGGGAGTAGCCGGTGTGGCCTAGATGACATGGGTCGAGTTTGTCCGGCGATTTGACTTGGAGTTTGCACCAGCCATTGAGGTGCAGAGGATGGTGAGGGAGTTCTAGGAACTCCAGCAGACCATCGAGACTGTGTCGGAGATCACCGCCAAGTTTCGGGAGCGAGCATTGTTGATCCCACAGTATGCTACCGATGAGGATATGCGGAGTACGAGATATCATTCCATGCTGAGGGATGATATCCAGGAGTTCGTGAGCTTTACAGGGTGCAAAACCCTGAATGAGATGGTGGAGAAGGCCCGAGAATGGGAGATGGAGTTGGACATCTACACCAAGCAGAAGCCGGAGCAGGCACGGGCAGCGGTGGGTTAGGCTAAGAAGCCTAAGACCTCAGATACTTCCAGCATCTGAGGGAGGTATTGGAGACCCTGAGGGCGGAGAGGTTGTACGCCAAGTTCTCCAAGTGTGATTTTTGGCTGCGAGAGGTACAATTTTTGGGGCACCTCATCAATCAGGAGGGTATTTCGATTGATCCAGCCAAGGTTGACGATGTGATGCGGTGGCAAGTACTGAAGAACGCATCAGAGATTCGTAGCTTCTTGGGTTTAGCGGGCTATTATCAGAGATTTATCCAGGATTTCTCCAAGATTGTTGTGCCGCTGACCTGCTTAACCAAGAAGAACATGACATTTCGGTGGGGCACGGACCAGCAGTTGGCCTTTGAGACCTTGAAGCGGAGGTTATGCGAGGCTCCGATCCTAGTACTACCCGAGGGGTTAGACGATTTGGTGGTGTACTGTGATGCATCGATTTCAGGGTTAGGTGCAGTACTGATGCAGAGGGGGCATGTGATAGCTTACGACTCGAGGCAGTTGAAGCCTCATGAGGCGAATTACCCCACTCACGACCTGGAACTGGGGGCAGTGGTGTTTGCCCTCAAGATTTGGAGGCAATATTTGTATGGAGTGCGGTGCACCATCTATACTGATCACAAGAGTCTGAAGTATTTGATGGATCAGCAGAACCTCGACATGCAACAGAGGAGGTGGCTGGATGTGCCGGAGGATTATGATTGTGAGATCATATACCATCCAGGGAAAGCCAACGTGGTGGCCGATGCGTTGAGCCGCAAGACGGTGGGGTCCCCAATTGGGAACATTTGTATGAGGGTGACGGTGATTTCTCCTTTGTTGGATATGATTAAAGAGGCCCAGGTCGAGGGAGTGAAGATGGAGAATTGGAAGATAGAGCGGATTCGGGGATAGTAACCTTTGTTTGTTAAGGATCTGACCAGTGCACATGAATGTGTACTAGATCCTTTAGTCCTTCACTTGACTCACATATACATGTGAACAAGGAATTAGTCTCAATTTACCAAAGATCAAGATTCTCATGCATCACACAATTCGAATTGCAAGATTCCAAGTTTCTATCCAATTGAAAATTAGGTGATGAGAATCCTTCCTTATTTGGTAAATTATGACACTTCTACAAGCGATATAACTAAGAATCAATTCCTTTTTCAACATTGCTATTAATAGAAATATAAACACCAATTTTCATAAATGCCATTGAAAGGAAACAACAAGATAAAACAAAGAATCCATTTTATTGATAAAGTGCGGAAAACTTGTCCTTACAATGCAAATACATATGAAAACTATGTTTCTTTATATTCCTAAGCAATCTATCATAACTCCTAAGCAGCAGCTCCAAAAATCTGATCATCGAACCATGCAATGAAATCTATTTCTTCACAATCAGATTCAGCTTACTTTTCTTTTAAGCTTCCTTCCTTTTATTCGATCCTACAAAACATAAAAATGTGTTCAACACATCATGTAATAAGAATCTATAAATAGGAACTTAATAGAGTTAGATAGTGAACTTATCTGAAGTAGAGTCATAAAATTTGACTTTACCATCTCTGTAACACTCCATATCAGGTATTGCCTTGAAACCCTTGAAGACTTCTAAATATAGCATAATAGGTCCCTTAAGTACGTTGGGCGTACATATAGGCACGCTTAGTGTACTTGGCAAGAAGGATCACGGAGGGGCAGGACGTACGTTGGGCGTACCAGGAATACGCTGGGCGTACATGCCCGATGACCAAAACCCTAAATTCCGGACTTGAGGCCTATTTAAACATCCATAAGCGCCTTGTGTTAAGAGAAAAACTTAGAGACACACTTGAACAAACGTTAGAACAAGTAGATTGCGGAATAGTTAATCTCAAAGGATCTAAAAGCTCAACAATAATATAGTTAGAGAGTTAGTTGCGGAAAAGTAAAGAAATAGAAATGACAACAATTGTTATATCAAGTATACACTTAAGTTGATTCATAACAAGGAATGCATTCAAACCAAGTTAATAAGGAAGATCAAACTTAGTGATTAAGTCACAAAAGACTTGCTCCGAAGAGAGGTTATAATCAATTGTATTCTAGTAAGAGTTGAGAGTAAGAAGGGATGCGTAGTAAGATAGAGAGATAGAAAAGATAACTTCAGAAATGTGTATTCAGAATAGATAGATACGTGTGTTTGAATACAAGAGAATGAGCTCTATTTATAGAGACTCACGAAGTACACTAGATTATATCTCTAACAGCAGCCATGCAAGGCATACTAGACAATAGAGAGTATTACATTAAAAGACAAGTAAAGTAATCTAGTTAAGTGACTGCGGTAGTAAGTGACTCCGGATGCGATTGCTGATGAAGGAGCTTGAGGTGCTTGACGGCTGCGGTAGTTGAAGTTCAAGAGGGTCACTTTTATGATTCAACAATTTCCCCGTAAGTGACCTCTTTAACTTTTGTTCAGCTATCAAGTTTAAGAAACTTGATCAGGATCCACCAAAACTTCCTGATGTTTTCCAACCAGATGATTCTCCTTAAGATCTCGAACTTGACTTCTGCAGTAGTGTGCTTCGATTTTTCAACTGCGGTTCGGCAGATGTCAAGTTGCTTCTTGGTGAGGCGATGCATGGCAATCATAGGAATGAAGTATTTGACATTATCGATCTTCCTTTTGAAAATGACTCCAAGTTCAGGAATGTTGGTTGCACCTAAGGATCTTTCTTGATAGCCTTCGGTAGGCATTGGTGCAGGGTCGAGTGGTGGCAGATCAAATTTCTTGGCAATAGTGGGGTAGATATCTGCGTCGATTTTAGCAAAATCACAGACCGTTTCCTTCAAGAAAATATTAGCCCTTTCAAGCGCAATTTTCATCTTCGGATGCTTCTCTGACTTGTTCTGGAACACCTTTGCAATGAGAAAGACTTCTTCCAGATTCATACAAGGGAAGTCAGCTTGGGTGCGGACATAGTCATGTTCCCTTCTGGTGAGGGTGTACTGGATGAAGTCAGCCTTCATGAACTTTCGAATCTTGTAGTTCTTAACTGCGGATGGTCTATCGTTAGACCATATCTTCTCAATGGGAGAGGCATGCTTAGCATAGAAATGACTAAGTCTCTTAAATTCCATTGGCAGTCTTTTGTGGTCTGGAAGGCTGCGGTCGAACTGTTCAAAAACAGTGAAGTATTTGGCATTTGGGGAGATTGGAACATCCCAGTAGCCATCCGAAGGAGGTTCAGCATAGGTGAGGTGAGGTCTGTAATCATCATCCTGCAGTCTGTGGTGAGGATTGATCCAAGAGTTTATCAAGGATTCGTCCATGATGGTGTCAAAACCGCATTCTCTCCATATGAGCTCTACCAGTTTAGCTGCCTTCCAATCTTTTTTCCTTTGGGTGGTGGCAGGAGAGTCGTTTGAGCTTGGAGAGGACATGTGCTCAACCAGGTTTTTGAAGTGAGGAGGGGTCTCTGGTTTCTCAGGAGTTTTCTCCTTTTGTGGTGAAGTATGATGAGGTGGAGTATGATAAGATGGTTGCGGTGAGGGTTGCGGTGTAGGAATTTTTTCGGTGATGATGGGGGGACTCTGATGCTGTGAGATGGAGTGATTTGAATGATGAACTTCTTCTTCACTTCGATGGACTTCATCTTCACTTCCCCCTCTTGAGGAATGCAACCCAGGAGCTTCCTCAAGCCATTTTCGAAGGCCATCAACCTTGGCAAAAACGTCTTCAAATTGAGCTTTAAGGGCATCGGCCAGTTGTTGATTATTGGGAATGGTGGGGTTGAAGAGCAGTCTATGAATTTCCTTGGTGAGCTGAAGAATCTCGGGACCATGGAAGTTGGAGGACAGGGATCATTGCAGTCTGTTTATTGTGGCTTGAAGAACTGAGATAGTGGACTCATACGCAGTGTGAGTCTCAGCTATCAGTTTTTGAGACTTTATGGCTTGATCCGCAATGGTTGCTTGGAGATCTTTCTTGATTGCGGTCACCTCAGAGATGAGGCGTTCCGCAGCATCCATGAAGTCCTTGTGATCTGCCTGTCGATTGTTGTCAAGGGACCGGATTCCCATTTCGACTTTGAGAGAAATTCTCTCAGCAGCCAATCGCTCACGTGTTTCCAGGCGCTCTATTCGTTCGATCAAAGACTGCGGTCCGGGGGTGTCTTCTGGTTGCGGTTGAGTTGGCTTGACCGCAGCTAGGATTTGATCAACTTTGGCTTGTAAGCTCAGAAATTCTTTCCTTGTGACAACATTCTTCTTCTTTTTCTTCTTCTCTTTGGGTTTTGAAGTTGAATGGTGAGAGCCACTGGATTCTTCTTCTTCGTCGAACATCATAAGGTCATCATCAGAGGGAGAGGGTTTGTTTACTTCTTGAATGTCATCATCATCAAGACCGAAGGTGGGAGCAGAACTGACTTCTATTGCGGTTCCTTCGTCTTGTGATTCATGAACTGTTAGAGTTGGAATCGGATTTGGAGTTGGAGTTGGAGTTGGAGTTACTCTGGAGGGACCTGCACCTTCACCTGTTGCTTGAGCTTTGAGAATTGTTTCAGCCATCTCGGTCATCCAGTCTTGAACTTTCAGAATGGTGGCTACGGTATTGGCATTACTGATTGCATCTGCCCAATACTTTGCCACTGACTGGATTTCTTGCTCCTTTTGTTGTTGTTGCTTGATCTGTTGCTCCTTGCGTGCTTGGAATGCCCTTCTGAAAGCGGCATATTTCTTGAGTTCTGACTCAGTTACTGGAGTGTAGCGTAACCATGAGTCGTTTGATTCATCTCCGTCAAATCCTTAGAAACGCACCGAAGTGTCCTTCGGGTCCACGGATCCTGACACATTTGTGCTCACCATGCCTAAACCACCTGCTGCGGATGTAAGCAGAGTAGGATTTCCTGAGCTTCCTTGGTCTCCTTGACCCGTAGTCAAGTTTGGCCTCGGCTCAGTTCTGTCTAGGGCGGAAGAAGTGCCCTGCGGTTGGGGAGGTGTTTGAAGTGTTTGGGTGACATTCAAAAGGATGGAGTGCAACTCCTCAGGAGAAAAGAAATGCAGTCGGGAAGCCCTGGAGACCTTATGGTGTGCACCAGTGTCATCCTCGTGGGAGTGAACTGGGGGGGAGTCTCCACGATATGGTGAATCAGACTCACTTTCTGAGTCTGATTGGAAAATGATAGTGGTGTTGAATGGGTCTGCGGCCACCCCAAGGACTACCGGAGCCTTTTGAGAGGCTGAGGTATCAGTCCGGTCACACATATGGCCAGTAGGATTGGTTTTTCTTTTCTTAAGGATAGCAATTGGTTGCCTATCCTCATCAGAATCACTATCAGGTGTGGTTGCGGTAGGTTTGGTTTTACGTTTTTTTGAGGGTGCGGTTGGTTTGGGAGCATCTTTCTTGGGAGTTCTTTGTTTCTTCTTGGTGGCCAATTGCTTTCTTCTTTGAGAAAGATTGGAGAGGGTAGTGGAAGAAGGGACTGCGGTACCTTCAGGGTTAATGATTGCGGATAGATTTTGAAGAGGCGGGGTAGGAAGGTATGGGGCAATACCTTCCGTAGCCTCAATGTGATCTGAGACATCAGCAGTCTCAAGACCAAGAGTAGAAAGAATATGGGTGGGAAGTATTCTAATTGGTCCAAAAAGAGATTGATCAGAAGAGGGATTATACCTTTTTAAATCCTTGGTGACAAAGAAATTGATGTCACTGCCCATGTTGATCCCTGCATCTGCATGAAGGTCTGAAATGCAGAGGGACCAGAACCTTGCAAAAGTGAGCTCGGTTGGGTTCTCCCTTAGGTTCTCCTTGGGAATGTATTGTAGAAAGTCGTCCCAAAGAATCTGACCGTAGTTCACGTCATGACCTGTAAATATGCTCCATACCAACTCTAGAAGCTTGAGTCCCATATTGTCTGTGCCTCCGGTTCTGTCGGATAGACTGCGGATGACGAAGTGGCAAACAAATTGCCAGACCGCAGGCAGTTGGTTTTTCTTGAATTCCCCAATTCCTCTAATTTTCTTCTGATATCCCATTTGGTAAAGGGCTGAAGTAACGTCTGCCATGGATGGGGTGAAAATTTTGATGGAGGGATGAACAAGGAGGTTAATGGCAGAAAGAAATTTTTCTTTGGACAGAATGACCAAAGAATCGTCAACCAGGTTAAGGTGAACTTCTTGAGGGTTTTCGAGTGGGCGATAGGCTGAGAAGGCACATTTGAAAAGGGTTGAGATTGGGACAACATCTGTGAAAGCATCGAAGGGGCCAAACAGGGGATGATTCTTCAGAAACTTGATCATCAGCTTGATTGGAGCATTGTAAGATGGATGATCTTCGAACACAGCTCTGAAGTTGCTTGAAGCAATCGTGGGAGAGTCTGAACTAGTAGGGTTCACTGATCCAGATGCCTTGGATTGTTTCTTGGAAGCACCGGATTTCACCATTGTTGAAGCTTGAGAGAAAGAGTAGAAAACAGAGTGCTTGAAGGAATTTGAGAGATTGAAAGTTTAGAGAGCGTAAAGTGATTTTAGGGAAGAATAAGGGTTTATATAGGGGTGAATTTGAACAGTAACTGTTTTTACCCTAGGTAAAAGAAAGGATAAGGTAAAAGGTCGTTTGGGGGGAATCTTTTGAATTGAAAATTAAATCTTAGCCACATAATATGAAACGGTTTAAAAAAGTATTTGAGATTTACCAAAAAGGGATTTGCATTTAATGAAAAGTCAGAAGTACATCATCACGTCAAATGATCGTGGGGTGAGGGGAAAGGAAGTTGTAACGGATGGGACATGCTGGGTAAGAGGAAAAGACAGATTAAGGATATGCTTATGGAAAAACGATCTTTTTGTCATCATACCTAAAATAGGTCTGACACAAGGTTTATTCAGAAAGAGAATGAGACAGTTTCTCATGGAATGTTTTTTTTTATTTAATGTTTTATTTAATGAAGGATCATTAAATAGCACACTATGATTCAAGGGTTGATGAAACAGTTGAGAAATTATTAATGTGATCGCGGATGGAAATTTCATTGCGGATGGACAGATGTCATTGCGGATGGACAGATGTCATTGCGGATGGACAAATGTCATTGCGGATGGACAAATGAATGTCTGCAGTATAGGAACTGAGGAGAGCACTTGTACACAAAGTTAGCAATAACAAACAATAAGGACCCATGAAAGATAAGTATGATATATGGTTGCGGTACATAGACTGCAGTACCAAAACCATCTATCATAAGTAACTTTCAGTTAGAACCGCAAAGGAGACCAAGGATGGTCTGCGGTATCTATCAATTCAAAAAGAATTGCGGGTCTGGATTCATCATTCCTAACATTTGCAGGAAGGTGTTTAGTTTTGTGGAGTCGAGCGCTTTTGTGAACACATCAGCAATCTCTTCATGAGTATGGACAAAGATGAGTTCAATGTTACCTTTCAAGATGTGGTCTTTGATGAAATGATACCGTAGTTCAATATGCTTAGTCTTGGAGTGCTGAATTGGATTCTGAGAAATAGCAATAGCACTTTCAGAGTCACAATAGATCGGTATCCGCAGCATTCTATACCCGTAGTCCATAAGTTGTGTCTTCATCCATAGGACTTGTGAACAACAGCTGGCTGCGGCCACATATTCAGCTTCTGCGGTAGACAGAGATACACAACTTTGTTTCCTTGATGACCAGCTGACGAGTCTTCCACCCAAAAATTGACATCATCCTGAGGTACTTTTGTGGTCTAATCTGCATCCGGCGTGATCCGCATCTGTGAAAGCTTGCAGACTGAAGTCATTGCCTGCAGGGTACCATAGACCAAGAGATTTGCTTCCATTCAGGTACCGTAGTATTTGCTTGGCTGCGGTCATGTGAGACACTTTTGGGTCAGCCTGATATCTTGCACATACACCAGTTGCAAAGACAATGTCTGGTCGGCTTGCGGTGAGGTACATAAGAGAGCCTATGATACCTCTATAAGTTTTGTGATCCACAGGTTCTCCTGAGGGATCAGAAGAGATCTTATAACCGAAGGCCATGGGGACCTTAGCCGAAGAACAATTGTCCATAGAATATTTCTTTAACAGTTTGGTGGTGTATTTTTCTTGATGAATGAAAATTCCTTGTGGGATTTGTTTCACTTGAAGACCTAGGAAGAAGTTAATCTCTCTATTCATGCTCATTTGGAACTTGTTAGTCATGAGCTTAGCAAATTCATTCACCATTTCTTGATCAGTTGATCCAAAGATGATGTCGTCCACATATATTTGTACGAGCATAAGGTGGTTACCATTTGCTTTTCTAAATAACGTGGGGTCAATCACTCCTCTCTTGTACCCGGATGAGACAAGGAATTCAGAAAGAGTCTCATACCATGCTCTTGGGGCTTACTTCAGACCGTAGACTGCCTTTTCAAGCTTGTAGCAGTGGTCTGGGAATTCAACATTTTCAAAGCCCGTAGGTTGCTGAAGATAAACCTCTTCTTTTAGTTCCCCATTGAGAAAGGCACTCTTAACGTCCATTTGATGAACCTTGATATTCTTGTGGGCTGCGTATGCTAGGAAGATCCGGATAGCTTCCATGCGTGCTACCGGAGCATACGTTTTATCGTAGTCAATACCTTCAAGTTGACTATACCCCTTTGCAACTAGCCTTGCCTTGTTTCTGACTACCGCACCAAATTCATCCAGCTTATTTTTGAACACCCATCTAGTGCCAACAATGGTGTGACCACGTGGCTTCGGAACGAGCTGCCATACTTTGTTTCTTTGAAATTCTTCTATCTCTTCTTGCATTGCAGCTATCCAGTCAGGTTCAAGCAATGCTTCTTTGATCGTTCTGGGCTCTACCGAGGACATAAATGCTGCGTAGTGGCAGTGATCAGATAAGTCCTTGGAAGATCGAGTTTGGATACCTGCGGATGGGTTGCCAATGATTTGACCTGGTGGGTGGTCCTTCGTCCATACGTGTAGACGGGGCTGCAGATGATTAGGAGCTGCGGTAGAGGGAATATCTTCAATATCAGAAGATTCTGCGGTTGGAGATGGCAGTTCCCCCTGGACTTGAAAACATCCTGCGGAATCATCTTGGTTTGTTGGAACGAGAATGGAATTTTCTTGAGCAGTTGGAAGAGGTTCCCCCTGGATTGCAGATGGGAGTTCCTCTGGAACCTGAGAAGGTTCCCCCTGGACTGCGGATGGGAGAGTGATAATCCTTGAATCGGTTCTTGTGTCAATGTTCTCTATGAGTTCATCATCCGAATCCGAAGATACGTTTGATGGTAATGATTCTCTGCGGATGGGAACTTGAACAACATCAAGTACTGGAACCTCAACGGTTGTTACTTGATCCGGAGTAGAGCTTTCCCCCTCAACCGGAGAGGTGGAAGTCGTGAGAGATGCTACTTCGGATAGTGAAGGACCAGATACACCAGTGTGCTGTTGTTGAGCTTCTTCAGACACAAGAACTTCGGATAACTTGGCTGTTTCTATAGGGTCGAAAAGATCGTCATAATTGACTTCAACAAGATTTAAAGGACCTGAAGAGGCTGGAATATCGTTTTCCATGATTGCGGTGGTTTCAGAAGATGGAGGGGCGCTGCGGATGTGAGAGTCATCAAATTTCACATCGAAGCTTTCAATGATTATCCTTGTACGTATCATGAGAACTCGATAATCAACCTTGTTAGTGGAATAGTCGAGGAAGATGCCTTCATCAGACTTCGGTGCAAACTTGTTAAGATGTCGCGGTTGTTGATCACAAAACATCTACACCCAAAGATGTGAAAGAAGCGAACATTTGGCTTGCGGTTGTTGAGACCCTCATATGGTGTTTTGTTGAGACGTTTGCACACAATGTTACGGTTTTGAACAAATCATGCGGTGGCTACAGCTTCAGCCCAGAAGTAGAGAGGAAGGTGTGCGAAGTTGAGCATGTATCTGGCTGCTTCTACTAGAGTGCAGTTCCTTCTCTCTACCACTCCATTTTGTTGCGGTGTGTAGGGAGCTGAGAAGTTGTGAGTGATGCCCTTGGACACCAAGAAACTGTTGAGAAGATGATTAGTAAATTCGGCTCCATTATCACTGCGGATACGTCTTACTGGAAGCTTGATCTGAAGTTCGATTTCTTTGATAAAATTGATGAAGATCTGCGGTGTTTCTGACTTGAGTATAAGGAAGAAGACCCAAGTGAAGCGTGTAAAGTCATCTACAATAACCAGTATGTATTTTTTGTGGTGGAGACTGGCTATGGTGGATGGACCGCAGAGATCAATGTGCAAGAGCTCCAGTGGTTCAGAAATTGAGGAGTTCATTATCATAGGGCGACTTGCTTTGGACTGTTTTCCACATTCACAAGCCGGACAAAGAGTATCATTGCTGAATTTGAGAATAGGGAGACCTCTGACTAGTTCTCCGGTGACCAAGTTGTTGATGTACCTGAAGTTGAGATGAGCTAGCTTGCGGTGCCATAGCCAGCTGACTTCGGATACAGCTTTGGACAGGAAACACAACTGCGGTCTGCCAATGATCAAAGAGACATCCAAGGGATACATGGTACCTTCGGATCTGGATTTGATCAGACATGTGTTTCTGTTACTTGTCATTACATAGCAGAATTGATCATCAAATTCAACGCGATGTCCTGCCTTACATAGTTGGCCAACACTGATGAGATTGTGTTTAAGGCTTTCTACATAGGCAACCTTCTGAATAGAGAAATTTCCCGTAGTGAGAACACCGTAACCGCGGATGACCCCATTCGCATTGTTGCCGAATGTGACATTTCCACCACTGCATATTGGCCTGAAATCCCGAAGGTATTCTAACCTTCTGGTCATGTGCAAGGAGCAGGCACTGTCGATTAACCATTCTTCTTCCTGTTCCTCCTTGCACAAAGCCTGAGAATCACATGGTTAGTTTAGGCATCCAAACTAGTTTGGAGCCTGGGACAACATATGAGTTTCTGAATGATGCATGGACTGAGGTTGCAGGGACGGGTCTCTTGTCAACTTTTAATCCGAGTCATGGGTGTTTGTGCAGATTTGCAGTCTTGTGAGTTTTTGAAAAAGTACGAGGTTTCTGACTCCGACTAGATTTGACATAGGATGAATCTTTTTGGCAACTACACTAACATTTGCAAAAAGATTTTTTATCATTTGATCTGACACTATGCTTGGTCAGCGGTCCATAGGATGAATTGGACTTGTTACCGGTCCGAGGTTGAAAAGATCTGACATGAGTGTTGTTTGGTTTCTGAAAAGTTTGTTTTGAACAAGGTTTAGCACGTGTATCTGATACCAATTGTTGAGAGAAAAACTTAGAGACACACTTGAACAAACGTTAGAACAAGTAGATTGCGGAATAGTTAATCTCAAAGGATCTAAAAGCTCAACAATAATATAGTTAGAGAGTTAGTTGCGGAAAAGTAAAGAAATAGAAATGACAACAATTGTTATATCAAGTATACACTTAAGTTGATTCATAACAAGGAATGCATTCAAACCAAGTTAATAAGGAAGATCAAACTTAGTGATTAAGTCACAAAAGACTTGCTCGGAAGAGAGGTTATAATCAGTTGTATTCTAGTAAGATTTGAGAGTAAGAAGGGATGCGTAGTAAGATAGAGAGATAGAAAAGATAACTTCAAAAATGTGTATTCAGAATAGATAGATACGTGTGTTTGAATACAAGAGAATGAGCTCTATTTATAGAGACTCACGAAGTACACTAGATTATATCTCTAACAGCAGCCATGCAAGGCATACTGGACAATAGAGAGTATTACATTAAAAGACAAGTAAAGTAATCTAGTTAAGTAACTGCGGTAGTAAGTGACTCCGGATGCGGTTGCTGATGAAGGAGCTTGACTGCGGGTGCTTGACGGCTGCGGTAGCTGAAGTTCAAGAGGGTCACTTTTAGGATTCAACACCTTGGACTTAACGCTAGAGAGCCTCCATAGCCTTAGTTCATCTTTTTTACTCTAGAGAAAGCTTGTGAGACCATTTTGAGCTTAGAGAGGGTGTTGGTGGCCATTTTTGGTGCCATTCAAGAAGGAGAAGTTGTCAAGCAAGCTTGGAGTGACATTGGACTTCAAGAATCTGCATCTAGTTCACCTTGAGAAGTTTCTGGAGGTATAAAGCTTGAGCCTTTCCACCTTATTCATTAGATCTAGCTAGGGTTTTCTAGTTTTGTCCCCTTTTATTGGTTTTGGATCTCCTCTTGTAAGTTGAGCAACTACAGAGGATGGAAATGTTAGATCTAAGGTCCTTTGGCCCATTTATAACAGAAAAATGAAGTCTTGGTGGGTGTTTTGACCTCATGCATGGGTTAAGACCCTTAAAAAGGTCTTAATGGGAGTGTTGGGAGCATATGAGACATGCAAAGGCATAAAGTTGCAAACTTTATGCCCTAGGTCGTCTTAATAAGCTTAGATCTGACTTTTGGACGTGAGAGAATCGAGTATTAAGCAATTAATAGAGAAAGTGCTTAATTTGTTAGTACGTTGGGCGTAACCTAGCGTACGCAGCGCGTAAGGCCCAAAGACTCAGTACGTTGCGCATACCAGGGTGGTACGCTAAGCGTACGCACAACAGATGGGCTTGGATTTCGTTTTGGGCCTTTGAACTGTTGGGCCTCAATTGGTCATTGGGTCTGGTCATATTTTAGGGATGGTGGGCCAGTTTATCTGTTTTGGGCCATGGATGTTATGATTGGGCCTTATTGGCCCATGAGGCCCATTAATGATTTTTGGACATGGAGTTTGGGCCCATTAGCAAAGGACGAATATTTGGGCCTTTATGGAAGGACTTGGGGTTTGGGTTTCCCTTTGATCATGAGAAGTTCTAACATTGGTTAATGTTATTATTCAGTGTGGGTGGTTACAGGCAGTTAGGAGAGCAGCTTTCGGATTCTTCGGATAAAGGTGAGTCTCCTCACCATACTAATGGGTCGAAGGCACCAAGGTCGGACTATTCTATGTTATGTGGTACACTAGCTGTCGTAGAGATATGTGGTATGATAATTAGCTTTATGCTAAGTAGTATGCTAGTGATTGTATGTATTTGCATGAAAGACCCCGGGAGGAGCCCGTGGCAATGGATATAAGACCATGTGGGGTAGCTCATGGCATTACCAGGTAAAGACCATGTGGGGTAGCCCATGGCACATTGGTATAAGACCCTGGGGGGAGCCCACGACATCCTTATAGGTTTATGTACAGGTTATGTAATGTGTAGATACTTATGTGATATATGATATGCTATTCGATTATATATGTTATTGCATGGAAGACCCCGTGGGGAGCCTGTGGCAATTGGATATAAGACCATGTAGGGTAGCCATGGCATTCCCAGGTAAAGACCATGTGGGTTAGCCTATGGCACGATGGTGTAAGACCCTAGGGGAGCCCACGACATCCTTACAGGTTTATGTATGCATGGCTTATGTGATATATGTAGCTTTTATAGCTAATATGATATGTGATATGTGGACTATGTGTGTGGTATGCTCTAGGGAACTCACTAAGCATTAGCTTACAGGTTGTGGATTTGTTTCAGGTACTTCAGATCCCAAGGGCAAGGGTAAGGCGTGATGGCGCGGCGTGCACTCTCTCTCTCAGGCGTTTTTAAGGAACACTCTGATGTTTGAAATAAAAGTTGTATTTGACTTGTGTTTTGAAAACAATTATAATTGGATTTCTTAATTTATGGAAATGTGTTTGATTATTTAAAAATGAAAATTTTCTTTAAAAAAATTGAGTCGTTAAAAGTTGGTATCAGAGCCTTGGGTCGTTACAAGTTGGTATCAAAAATGAAAATTTTCTTAGAGTTTAGTCTTCGAGATGAATCTAACGATGATGACATTCAGGTTGTGTCCATGGACCCTCCATCCAAATATGATGTTGAAGAAGATGATGAAGAAGAAGTTTAGTATATCACCACTAATGTGGTTGGAATTCAAGCTCCTCGAAAATTTCTGGCTAAAGTTCTTTCAGAGGAAGAGAAAAGGATATGGTCCATTGTTACATGGCCATCATCCTTGGCAGAAGTTCTTCAGAGAAGTCGTGAAATGGCCAAAGACAAGACTAAGCTCACCATCGACACATTTTGAGCTACCCAGTCTATGTTGCCTCCTATCCCCTCTCTAAGAATAGTTCCCATTGATGAAGGTTCTCCTCTTTGGAAACCTGATGACATTCCGGAAGAGCCTCTGATTCCTCCTACATCAGAGTTCACAATCACCAAAAACATTCAAAAAGTCATTTCTGACTTGAACAAGCAACATCAAGATAAAGGGAAAAATCCTACCTCGGAACCTAATACCCTGAAAGGACATTCAAAAAGTCTGAAGGATGGTCACAAGCCCAAATCGATCAATCACTTAAAGAGAGAATTCGGATCCAAGCCTTAAAAGACAATCCTAATCCAATGTTGGGCATATCCCTACTCTTTTGAGAAGGGATAATTCATGACCAATACATTGTGCCATTCATGTACTATGATCTACCCATGTAAGATTCAGATCATATTGATCTCCCAATTTCTCCCTCTGGGAGGTACTACATCAAGTTCGCCAGGGGCCTGAGTAGCAGGCTACGTTTGACACCCTGGGGAGGAAATTATGTGAGGCCCTGGTATTCATCCTCCCTAAGGGTGTTGAGGATTTTGTAGTATTTTGTGATGTGTCGATCACAGGCTTAGCGACAGTCCTCATGCAGCGGGGTAGGGTCATAGCATATGTATCTAGGCATTTGAAGCCTCGTGGGGTTAGATACCCGACACATGATTTGGAGTTAGGGACAGTGGCGTGTGCCCTCAAGATTTGTCAACATTATCTCTGTGGGGTCCACTATACCATTTACACAGATCATAAAAGTCTGAGGTATCTTATGGATCAGCCGAATCTGAATATGAGGCAACACAGGTGGCTTGATGTGGTTAAGGATTATGATTTCGAGATTCTTTATCATCCATGTAAGGCCAATATGGTCGCTGATGCCTTGAGCCACAAGATGGTTGGCACCTATGATCGAGGACTCTGTTTGAGGATGACCATTGATTCACCACTTTTGGATTTGATTAGAGAGGCTTAGGACGAGGGAGTCAGGGAAGAATTGGAAGAAATAGAGGATCAAGGGTCATATTAGTAAGTTTGTCATTAATAGCCGATGGCTTTTGACCCAGTATGGTCGGGTTTGGGTCCTAGTTTCGGGCAGGGTCTGTTAGACAGTGATGCAGGAGGTGCACAAGTGCAGGTTCTCACTTCACTTTGGAGCCATGAAGATGTATCGAGACTTGAAACTTAGTTATTGGTGGCCATGCATGAAGCAAGAGATAGCATGGTATGTGGAGAGATTTTTGACTTGTCGGATGGTTAAGGCAAATCACTAGAGACCCCATGCCAAGCTTCAACCTTTGGAAGTGCCCATATGGAAATGGGAGCAAATCAATATGGATTTCATCACCAAATTGACGAGGAAAATCAAGGGATTTGATTCGATTTGGGCATTGTCAATCTTCTGACCAAGAGTTCCCATTTTCTTGCCATTCGAGAGAGTTCGTCAGCCAAGAAATTATTGGGTTTTGAGCATTTTAACACTTCCTAAGTGTACATGCAACCCTATTAAACCTTGGATCTATGTTTGTCTAAGATACATGCAAAATATTATTTTCCAAGGTTTATAACCTATCTAGCATGGCATGGGGTAATTTTAACCATAAAAGAACTAGATGAATTACATACCTTTTGTTGATTGTTGATTCCTTGGAGTTTGAGAGCCAAGCACGAATAATGTGAATGCCTCAAATGGAAATCACAAATCACCACAAACTTGGAAAATGTATGAGAGAGTATACTAACTCTTGATTTTGGCCACCACACTTACACACACATTAAGGTGTTTTTCATGCAACATAAGCTTGTTTATATAGTGTACATGGTTAGGGTGAAACCCTAATAACCCATGTCTTTTCCTCTTCCAAGGATCCATGGGTAAAAGCTCCATGGATCATCCATGGACTTCCATATAAGCTTAGCCCATTCCCAAATGAGTGTTAGCCCACACCATATAAATATAATAGCCCATGATTTAATTAGTCTTCCTTTTAATCACTAAATTAATTCATAATTAATTCAAGATTAAAACTAATTAAGTAACATGACTTTATATTAATATATTATAACTTATAATATATTAATAAATCGTAAGTATACAACTCTCATAAAATTATCCATAACTAGTTTGGGTGAAGTGCAACCCAAATGGACCATGCCGGGTCGGGTCAAGTATATACCAAATAAGTTATGGACTTAGACATCTTATCCAACAGACTCCCACTTGGATAAGTCTAATAACTGTATTTGCCTATATTACTTCAGGAACCAACCGGCAATCGTAGCTCTCGAAAACTCTTGTGAACTATGAAGCGCCATTTTAGATAAGTGATCATATAATCCTCTGCTCTCATGATATCAGCCGGACAAATACATGGAACAATGTCTTACTTATTGTCTAGCAGTTGTTTCTCGATTTCCGATTTGTTTGACAAAGAACTTAACTGAACACATCAATTTAGTTCTGACCGGGCCCGGTACATGGGTCAACACAAAATCATCGAGGGGCCCAGATATCGCTTCTATTTCTAGAAGGAACAGATAAACTTCGACTCATATGCTTGTTCTACTACTTATTGAATTGCACATAAAGGCACGTTTTATAACATCAAGTTACTGATGCGTTTACGTGCAATCAATGCACAACCAACTCATAGGTAACAACTCATATCTCTAGGTTTGAAGACTTATATGATATTACCGTCTCACAATCACTCGAGATAAATTCCATGAAGTGATACAAGTGAGCGTGGGTTTATTCCAATACTCATAACTTATGAGTACTCATGAATGTTGTAGCAACCATTGCTATGGCTAAACACCTTTAGTCATCTACAATCCCAATTCATGACAGTCTTGATTCATACCTACTTCCGACATATGACCGACTGTGGAGAGTTTGAATAAATTAATTATTCTGGAAGTCAAAACATGCAAAACTGAAACAATAGTAAATAATTGACAATGATAGCAACACTTTACTCATAAATAAATCACAAATTTTATTCATCATCAAACGTCGATTACATTTTACAAGTTTCAGAAAAGGCTATCTAATCTATAAAACTAATATCGTCCCTCAGCCCGATGCGCCTCGCATGCTGCAAATGCTTCACCCTCGTCAGTCCCTTCGTAAGGGGATCTGCAGGGTTCTCATCTGACGATACCCTCTTTGCCACGAGGAGTCCCTCTTCTATCTTGTGTCTTATGAAGTGATATTTTCTGTCAATGTGTCGGGATCTGCCATGATCTCTTGGTTCCTTGGCTAAGGCAACCGCACTATTGCTGTCACAGAAAATCTCCATAGGCTCCTTCATAGCTGGTACAACTCCAAGGTCTCCGATGAAGTTCCTCAGCCATATCGCCTCCTTTGCCGCTTCACTCGCTGCTATGTACTCTGATTCACAAGTCGAATCAGCTACAGTCTCCTGTTTGGAACTCTTCCAAGTGATTGCCCCTCCATTTAAGGTAAAGACCCAGCCCGACTGAGAGTGGAAGTTATCCCTATCAGTCTGAAAGCTAGCATCACTATACCCTACTACTCTCAAGTCATCACTCCCACCAAGGGTAAGGATCCAATCCTTAGTCCTCCGCAGGTACTTGAGAATATTCTTTACCGCAGTCCAATGAGCCTTGCCAGGGTTCCCCTGATATCTGCTGACCATGCTCAAAGCGAAGGCCACATCAGGACGGGTACAAGTCATAGCATACATGATCGAACCAACAGCGGAAGCATAAGGTAATCGACTCATCTCAGCTATCTCATCTTCTGTACTCGGGCTCTGAGCCTTGCTCAGTTTGGCATTGCTTTGGATCGGTAATTCTCCTTTCTTGGAATTCTGCATGTTGAACCTTTTCAACACCTTATCCAAGTAGATACTCTGACTAAGTCCAATTAGTCTTTTACTCCTTTCTCTTAATATCCTTATCCCTAGGATATAGGTAGCTTCTCCAAGGTCCTTCATAGCAAAGCACTTCCCAAGCCAGGACTTAACCTCCTACAAGGTTGGGATGTCATTTCCTATGAGTAGTATGTCATCCACATACAGTACCAAAAAGCTAACTATACTCCCACTAGCTCTGACATACACGCAGGACTCATCTTCACTTCTTGAGAAACCAAACTCTTTGACCTTCTCATCGAAACAAAGATTCCAACTTCGAGATGCTTGTTTCAATCCATAAATGGATTTCTCAAGCTTGCACACTCTATTGGGGTACTCTACACTGACAAAACCTTCTGGCTGATTCATGTAAACATCCTCAGCCAACTTTCCGTTAAGGAAAGCGGTTTTGACATCCATTTGCCATATTTCATAATCATGAAATGCAGCAATGGCTAGCATAACCCTAATAGACTTAATCTTTGCTACTGGTGAAAAGGTTTCATCATAATCAATACCCTGAGTCTGAGTAAACCCCTTCGCAACCAGTCGAGCCTTATAAGTGTGCACCTTCCCATCCATGTCGGTCTTCTTCTTGAAGATCCATTTGCACCCGACTGTCTTACGGCCTGGTACATTGTCAACCAAGTTCCAAACTTGATTGCCATACATGGACTGTATCTCGCTGTCCATAGCCTCCTTCCATTTAGCAGACTCTGGGCATGCCATGGCTTCCTTAACACAGTTAGGTTCATCCAGATTTACCAGTATACTGTCACTGATAAATGTATCACCTTCCGTAGTAATATGAAATCCATAATAAAACTCAGGTGTGTTCCTAACCCTTGTGGAACGCCTCGGAAGTATAGACTCGTCAGCTGGATCAACAGGAATTTCCTCCTCAAGTTGATTGCTAGTGTCCGAGGTTCCTTCACCAATTGAGTCTTGAATTTCTTCAAGGTCAATTTGCCTCCCACTGTCTCCTTGGTTTATAAATTCTCTCTCTCGAAAGACCCCTCTCCTAGCCACAAAGACCACATTCTCACTGGGTCTGTAGAAGAGGTAACCAAAGGATTTTTGTGGGTAGCCGATGAAAATACACCTTTCACTTCGAGGTTCGAGCTTGTCATGAGTTTCGCACCTCACGAAAGCCTCGCAACCCCAAATCTTGATATGGTCCAAATTGGGAACTTTCCCAGTCCACATTTCATGAGGTGTTTTGGCAACCTTCTTTGTAGGGACTAGATTAAGGATGTGGGCGGCAGTCTCTAAGGCATACCCCCAAAAAGAGATTGGTAGCGAAGCTCGACTCATCATAGAGCGAACCATGTCCAACAAAGTTCGATTGCGCCTCTCAGCTACACCATTCAGCTGTGGTGTCCTGGGAGGTGTCAATTGTGAGACAATCCCACACTCCTTAAGATAGTCGAGGAACTCAGTACTAAGATACTCACCACCTCGATCGGATCGAATCATCTTAATGTTCCTGCCCAATTGATTTTCTACTTCCTGTTTAAACTCTTTAAACCTTTCAAAAGTTTCTGACTTATGTTTGATTAAGTAGACATAACCATATCTACTAAAATCATCAATAAAAGTCACATAATAGCGATTAGCATCCCTTGTGGCGGTTTTGAATGGTCCACATACATCAGTATGTATAAGGTCCAACAAACCCTCACCCCATGCACAAGTACCAGTGAAGGGTGATTATGTTATTTTTCCAAGTAGACAAGACTCACAACTATCATCCGACTTGAGGTCGAACGACTCCAAGACTCCATCCTTTTGGAGCTGGCCTAAGCGTTTCTTGCTTACATGTCCAAGACGACAATGCCACAAAGATGCTTTATCCAAGCTAGTAGAAGAATCAATACATAATACATTATTTCCTAAATTATCTACAACTGATACAGCTTCATACACACCATCACAAGGTAATGCTTTAAAATAAAGAACATTATTAAAGAAAGCATTAATACTACCAACTTCATTATCAAAAGAAAAGGTAAAACCTTGTTTGTACAAAGCATGAAAGGAAATAATATTCCTCGCCATTTCAGACGAGTACACACATTTATTCAAATCTAACTTTAACCCACTATCTAGCAACAAAGTATAAACTCCAATCTTGGTAACAGGTGCAACCTTCTTGTTCCCCATGATTAAGTTTATCTTTCCGTGCTCCACATCCTCACTTCTTCTTAGGCCCTGCAAGTCACAACAGATGTGAATACCACAACCTGTATCAAGAACCCAAGAATTAGAATATGGTGAGTTATTAGACAATATAGTGTAAATACCTGCATGGGATGGTTTCACTTTCCCATCCTTGACATCCTGCAAGTACTTTGGGCAGTTTCGCTTCTAGTGCCCCTTATTTTGACAGTAGAAGCATTCAACATCCTTAGGGATGGCAGAAGGAGTGATAGAACCACCTTTGGTTCCAGATGAGGAACCTTCAAGGGACTTTCCCTTGGTACCCTTCGAAGGGTGCTTCCTCTTCTTCCCTTTGCCTTGCCCGATAGCCAAAACAGGGGTAGTAGTAGGAGTAGGAGTAGCAACCGACTTACTCTTAAGACCACTTTCGGCAGTCTTCAGAAGTCCTTGAAGCTTACTGAGTGTGACTTCCTCCTTGTTCATGTGGTATGTCATACGAAATTGATCATAACACGATGGCAAGGAGTGCAAAATGATATCAATTGCCAACTCCTCAGGAAAGATCACATTCAGTTTCATTAGACGGTCCACATACCTTTGCATTTTCTGCATGTGGCTCGTGATTGGTTCCCTATCCTTCATACGGGTAGTGATCATGGAGGAGATTATTTCATACCGCTCTTGACGAGCACTCTGATGGTACCTTTCCATCAGATCCTGATGCATCTCAAAAGGGTAATAGTCCTCATAGGACTTTTGGAGTTCAGCTGTCATGGTGGCCATCATGATGCATGCCACCTTGGTGGCATCTCTTTCATGTGCCTAATACTCAGCGACCTCCTCAGAAGTAGCAGTGGACTCATCAAGCTCCTTTAGCTCCTTATCGAGGACATATTCCTTGTCCTCGTAACGAGTAACCATCCTGATGTTCCGGATCCAATCCATGAAGTTGGAACCATCAAAGATGACCCTCCCACAAGGTTCATGAGGGAAAAGGAGCCAGTAGGGTTAGAGCCCGAAGCTTTGTTGTTGGAAGACATCTGAAAAGAAGAAAACAAGTTTAGATTAGATATATCGAATCCTTAATAATACACCCAAATGTAATATTAAGGCTAGGATCCAACACAATATATTATAACTTAGAAGAGGGATGCCGTAATCTAAGCTATAATATATTTGAAGGTAGGTGAATGACGATTCACCAATTTCCACCATGAAAACGAAATGAATTATTAGGTTTAATTGGTTTTTGAAATTCCTAGATTCTTTTGAGATTCATTGAACTTTTCAATGGCATGTTTCAATCTCGATTGTGCCCTTCAAGTTTTGTGACTGGGATGCCGAGGATCACAAAACAAGGTGTGAATAACCATGCAAATTCACTTGGTACCCTTAATATTATCACCTAATCAATGTGCCGGTTAACCACACACGCTCCACCGATCTATGATAAACATTAAGTCACCCTTTGTGATCCTTACTAGTCCAAGTTAGTGTGCCGGTTAACCACACACGCTCCACCAACGACTTGGTAAGGTACAAAGTGTGAATTTCATGGGTTAGCACCATATTCACATTTTCCTAAAGTAACTAAGATTGGGAATTTATAAAAGGTTTAGTTACTTTATAATATTCATCATACTTTTAATGAGAATTTATAAGTCCTTGTCCTACCCGTTCGGCTAACGACCCTCCACCAGTCAAGCAAGCGGTAGGTGAGAGTGGACACCCATTAAGTTGCCATTTTATAGGCAACAACCTTATACCCACCTTATAGACTGGCTTCGTGAATGAGGCGTACTAGCGGTAAGACGACTTTGATCTTATACATATATATAATAATTAACCATTAATGTTATAAATAGTATAAGGGTTGAATTTTAACTTTTAAAACTCTAAGGGTTTGGAATTAAAGTGTGTGTAACTTTACAAATTCCAAAACTTGAGGACAAGTTTTGAAACTATTCAAAACCTTTCATTTCATAACTTATGAATTAAAGGTTCATAAAAATGAAGACTCTTCATTTCCATGTAACTTATGTGTTTTAAGTGTGTGTTTAAAAGAAGTGTCCTTTGGATATCCATAACTTGAGACAAATTATGGACTCCATTAAAACACATAAATGATCAAGAATTAATCCTAAACAATTCAGCAAATAATTCCTATCATCTTCTAAATTCATAAGAACATGAACATGATTATCAAAGTTTCAAAAATTATATGAACACATACAAAGCATGAAATTTTGATATATGCTATTGTAAATGGATTAGAACAACCATTACACCAACCAAAAACAAGTTTTAAAACACCAAAACAGTTTAGGGTAATGTTTCTAGTCCATTTCCAGCAGCAAAAGTCGAAAATCTGCATTCTGAGGCTCCTACTCGCCGAGTGCACGAACCTACTCGCCGAGTAGGATGAGTTTACTCATGAACTCGGCGAGTCCCCCCATGGACTCGGCGAGTTCATCAGGCAGACAGCAAAAAAATTCGACTTTTTTCACTATTTTGCATCAAGTATCAAACAAACAAGCCTAGGCTCTGATACCACTGTTGGGTTTTGAGCATTTTAACACTTCCTAAGTGTACATGCAACCCTATTAAACCTTGGATCTATGTTTGTCTAAGATACATGCAAAATATTATTTTCCAAGGTTTATAACCTATCTAGCATGGCATGGGGTACTTTTAACCATAAAAGAACTAGATGAATTACATACCTTTTGTTGATTGTTGATTCCTTGGAGTTTGAGAGCCAAGCACCAATAATGTGAATGCCTCAAATGGAAATCACAAATCACCACAAACTTGGAAAATGTATGAGAGAGTATACTAACTCTTGATTTTGGCCACCACACTTACACACACATTAGGGTGTTTTTCATGCAACATAAGCTTGTTTATATAGTGTACATGGTTAGGGTGAAACCCTAATAACCCATGTCTTTTCCTCTTCCAAGGATCCATGGGTAAAAGCTCCATGGATCATCCATGGACTTCCATATAAGCTTAGCCCATTCTCAAATGAGTGTTAGCCCACACCATATAAATATAATAGCCCATGATTTAATTAGTCTTCCTTTTAATCACTAAATTAATTCATAATTAATTCAAGATTAAAACTAATTAAGTAACATGACTTTATATTAATATATTATAACTTATAATATATTAATAAATCATAAGTATACAACTCTCATAAAATTATCCATAACTAGTTTGGGTGAAGTGCAACCCAAATGGACCATGTCGGGTCGGGTCAAGTATATACCAAATAAGTTATGGACTTAGACATCTTATCCAACAGAAATTAGCCGATGTGTATGTGTGCGAGATTGTTGCTCACCACGGTATGCTAGTTTCTATTGTATCTGATTGCGATGTACAGTTTACTTCTGGGTTTTGGCAGAGATTTCATGAGGACTTGGGTACAAGGCTGCATTTCAGCATGTCTTATCACCCTGAGACTAATGGGCAGAGTGAGCAGGCCATTCAGATGCTCGAGGATATGTTGAGGGCTTGTGTCATTGATTTTGGTGGGAGTTGGGACTCCTACCTTCTTCTAACTAATTTTTATTACAACAATAAATATCACTCTAGTATTAGTGCACCGTCGTATGATCTTATCTATCGGAGGAAGTTTCGTACACTAGATTCTTGGGGGAAGTTCGGGTATAGGGTTATAGGCAGAACTAAGGTAGTCCTCCAAATGACAGAGCTTATCCAGCAAATCAGATAGAGTTTATAGACAGCTCATAGCCGATTAAAGAGTTATGCTGATAGACGATGATCCAAGTTAGAGTTTTAGGTCGGAGATATGGTTTTACTGAAGGTATCACCCTTGAAGGGTCTTATACGCTTCAGGAAGAAGGACAATTTGGGTCCCTGGTATATCAGACCATTTCGAGTAGTGGTCAAGGTAGGCAAGGTGGCCTATCGATTAGATCTGCATGAGGAGCTTAGTCAAATTCATAGCACCTTCCATGTTTTTCAGCTTCGGAAGTGTATGATTCACGATTTAGTGGTGGTTCCTTTGGATGACATTCAGGTTGATGAGCATCTAAATTATGTGGAGAGGTCGGTGGCTATTCTGTTTAGGAAGATGAAGGCCTTGCCTAACAAGGTAGTCTATCTGGTTAAGGTCTATTGGTAGCATCAAAAGGGTTCCAAGTAGACATGGGAGCTCGAAGCGAAGATGCACGGGAACTACGAGGATCTGTTTTCAGCTGAGGATTTCGAAGACGTAATCTAGTTCAAGTAGCGGAGAATTGTAACTCTAAGTTTTGGGTATGTCTCTTTTAAGTAAATTAATATTTTGAATTTTAGATTTATTGTAGCCACAACGTTGTGGTGGAGTCCCACAATATGGCCAAGGTCAATATTTGGATGGAGACTAAGTTAGGTACATGGCACGACGATCTATTCGCCACAACGTGTCCGCCCTTTGATGGCAAAGCCTAATCCGAGGTTTTTCCTATTTTTAAGGGATGTGATAGCTAGGGTTTCCCACTCTCAGACTCAAACATTCTCCTTCAGTCCCATAAGCAAAACCTTAGCCTTCATTGCTAACTCTTGAGTTTTTGTAGTGTTCGATGGTGTTTTGAAGAAGAAGGTGTCATTGGGCTTGTTTCAGCAAGCAACTATCCCCATCCACCTTGCGTACGTTTTTTGGACTTTTATAAGTCCTCAAGATCCTATTTTTATATTACTTTTCTCTAGATCTATCCTTTTTGTCCCTTAATCTTCATGGTGTGGGAATTTGGAAGTTTGGATCCCATAAACTTGGCAACTTTATTGGATCCTTATGGCCATCTTAGTGTTATATGTTCCAGATCTGAGGATCTTTGGAGTTTTGGTCGCATGCCCAAGCGTTAAGTTCCTTATTGCCATGTTTTTGACCTAAAATGGAACGGACATGCATTAGAAATGCATGTCCATAAAGCTACAATATTTATGGCCCATTAGGTGTAAGAAACCCTTCTAGAAACTTTGGATGAGTAATTTTAGTGATTAGGTGCTTAATAGCTGTTTGCATACATTTATCTATCTTTAAGGATTTAGGGCTTGGGATCTTATCTTATTGAGGTGTCTTAATGGATAAATTTGGAAACTTTATCCATCAAGACCATGGGAAGGGCTAGATCTGAGCTTTAGAGCTCCTGGAGTTGTAGGAAAATGGCTTAATAGGTTAAGTTATCGAGACCGGTCCCCATGATGTGGCCTTATGTTGCCACGACATGTAGACTAGGTAAGAAGTCATTTGTTTTGTCGTTTCGCTACCACGGCACAGCCAAGGATGGCCACAACATGGCGACCAGCTGAAGGTTGACCTTTGACCATTGACTTTGACCAATTTTGACTTTAGGTCAAATAGAGTAATTTGAGTTGTAGATTGAGGCTTGGTACTTGATTGTTGTCTAACTGACCTGTATAGCCGGTGTTTAGAGTTGTGATCAGTTCAACTATACTCTAGACTTTGAGGTGAGTTTTCCTCACTGTACTCGTAGGTTGAAGGCAGCAATGCCGACCCACTAGGTTGTGTTACCTATATTTGTTGATTATATGTTTATCTATTGCATATGTCGACACAGTGCGGGTTGGGTGAGGTGGTACTGCTTTGTGCGGAAGGCCAACAAACCTGGGGCAGTCCATTCGGGAGACTGTGGGCCATAGCCAATCCAGTTGGGAGACTGTGAACCTACCATGCATGTTTGTGTGTGTGTGTGTGTGTGTATATATATATATATATATATATATATATATATATATATATATATATATATATTTGTGTGGGGTATTTTGGAGGAATTCACTAAGCTTTGGCTTACAATCTGATTTCATGGTTTCAGATACATCAGATGATCAGGGCAAAGCAAAGATGTGATTGTACACATCATCCTGGGATTTATATTGAGAGATGTTTTTGGATACTATGATTTTTATGATTATGTTTGGAGATATGGTTTTGTATGACTTTTGGTTTATAAAAATGGTCTTTGACAAATCAAAATTTTTACTATGATTTTTAGGATTTTACAAATATATTTATACCTCATATCACAATAACCAAGTTAAATTTGGAAAGGAACAAGGGGTTAAAAAGGTATGCATTATGTATCGTATATAACAACCAATTCATGTGTGAAAAATTAGTACTTTGTTATTAGATATTACTACCATTTATTGCTTTAATTATGTAGTAGTGTTTTTATTTGATATATATATATATATATATATATATATATATATATATATATATATTGAGTTGGATGTTATGTTGGCATTCAAATCTATTATTAGATAATGTAACATCCCAAAAATCAATGTAAAAATTTTTGTTTTTAAATCAAGAGAAATCATTGCTTTTAGACAAAACCCATTGTTCTCAAAAGTAGAAATCATATATCAAAGTATCCTAAATAAGTATCATCAAAACCAAGAGGATGTGCACGATCACGCCTTAGCTTTCCACCGTTCATCTAAAGTACCTGAAACATAAAACTGAAACTGTAAGCCAAAGCTTAGTGAGTTCCCCCAAAGTACCCCACATAACAGAACATATACAATCATGAACGTTGGGTCCAATCAGTCATCGGACTTGTATACCCTCGGGTCCACAACCATCAGGCTATAAAACTAACCCTGGTATGTTGGCTCACGCACATAACCGTAAAGCCTCAACCCAAACTATATTATGTCGACATATACAATAAATAAACATATAACTAGTCAATAGATAAACAGACGGATCTACAGATCACTGCAGCATAACATCGTCCTATATATCAGGATACAGATCTAACATATCACTATATCATAACAACATCCTATATACCAGGATATACAAGCTAGTGGGGCCGGCGTTGGTGCCTTCGACCCACAAGTACAATGAGAAATATTCACCTCTCAGTCTGGAAAGATAGTTGAACAAGACACTGCTCTGAATATTAGCTCCACAAGTCACTTGTACACCAAAAGTGACCGAAATCAACTACAACTCAAAATACCCAAAATACCCTTCGGTCAAATTTTGTCAAAATTGTGGTCAAATCCAAAGTCAAAAAGTCAACCGAGTCAACCTAACGTACTCAAATTGTATGCATAACGTACTAGGGTCTTGACCAAAAACGGGCAGTTGACCACATACGCACAGCATACTATAACGTACGCCCAACGTACGTGCCAGCCAGCCTTTCCTTCTATTAAGATCTTAATCCTTTAAGCCATTGCGTATAAAATCCAGATATAGTCCTCAAATAACGTCCTTAATCGTAAAGGTTCCAAGCTTATGACTTTACATGGCTAGCAAGTGCTCAATACTAAAGCCCTAACTTCTTAACTCATTAAGACATTATAACCCATGCATGGAAGGAAACCAGTGACCAATATTACATTTTTATGACTCTAGACGCTGCAAAACATCCAAAAGGACAACCCATTTGGTCTAGAGCATGCCATACTCAAGAACACCATAGCTTGAGGACAAAAAACACATAATAGCATCATAAAAGCTAGATCTAACAAAATAAGCATCAAGGTATAAACTTTATACCTTCTGGAGATGGAGATAGGTGCAAAACTTACAGATCCAAGGTGCTTCAAGCTTCCAAGATGCTTTCCTTTCTTTTCCTTCCTCTAACACCATCAAAACACGCACTAAAGGCTTAAAGATGCTCTCAAATGGATTAGGTTTTGCAAGGTATGAAAATGGGGTTGGAGGTTGATGAGTGAAGGAGTCTTGAGGAGTAATGTTGCATAAATAGGGTCCAATCCCTAATAATTAGGGTTTGAGTCTGTGTCACGTATGTGTTGTGTACCAAGGGTACGCCCAGCATACGTGATCAAGTCCAAAATTTCATTTAAAGTGCCATTTACGACCAAATTGCAAACAATTCACATACCAAGGGCCAAAGTGTAAATACTTGGAAATTGAAATGTAACAAATAATAATACAACTTCAGTTTAAATTACATATAGACTGCAATTTATTAATTATTTGGGTTATTGAAATGATAAATATTGAAATATTGATTAGGTTTTCTTTAATTGTTAACAGGATACCCAAGGACACCAATGTGAAGGCCACATGTGATGAACTTTGGATTAATTCAATTGCATCTTCGCCTATCGTTCAAGGGTTGAATTGTATTTATTTTTTGCTTATAAACTTCACATGTTTTATAAAGAAATATAAAACTAAAAACATAAATAATTGTCATTATAATTTGTAATAACCTAATTTTTTTTGAACTTTTGTAGGTGTTTTGACTGGAAAGTACACCCTGTAATTGAAGTTTTTGGAGAGTTGTCATTAAAATTTAAACTTCGGTATGCAATAATTATGTGTCATGTCAAGAATGTGGTTGATTAATGATTATAATGTAAAGAGTGTTTCCCATGTCAAGAATGTGGTTGATTAATGATTATGATGTAAAGAGTGTTTCCCATGTCGAAGCAAAAAGTAGTGGGATAACGGATGGGGTATTGATGAGCCCATGTAAGGATTCGGTGAGAATTGCCATCCTTAAAGATTCATATAGTCTGAGGTATGTATTAAAAATTATGGTCTATCTAGAAATTTTGAAGTATTGTCTTATACTTTTTTTCATGAGTAATTTACTCATTTAAATGTTTATGTTCTATGAATCTAACAGTTGATTACATATCTAACTAGTTAGGGGGTCTGTATAGGAGGCTGCACTTTCTTCAATAATCATGAGTTATAGTGTTTGCTAGCAGTGCCAATTTTATGAAAAAAAAAATTTAGCCCTTCTTCTATCTATATGACAACCTGTAGTTACTTTAAAAGGAAATTGACGTTCTTCAATTGAGAGAAAACTTTTCTTCTATTTTGTAGCTGAGTTACTTGAGCAATGCTTGAGATCTTTCAAAAGGGATTCCACTAAAGAGAATTGCTTTGCTTTTGAGGTTGGGGTTTTATGCGGAAAAATCTTATTATTTTGGGGAAATTTTTTATAAACTCCTAAAAGTTTTTTTTAACAGAAAAGTCTCATTATTTTGAGAAAATCAAATAATCTGTCATTTCCTGTTAAAATATAAAAAATGACTTTTTTATTAATTTGGGAAAAATGTTAAATAATCAGAAATTTTCTGTTAAAAAAAACTTTTAGGACTTTATTAAAAAATTTTCTAAAATAATGAGACTTTTCTTCATAAAATCTCTTAAGACCATCTCCAATGCATTGAACTCATATGAGTTCAATAGATTGACACATGTACGTTCCACTTACTATACAACTTTACTCATTAAACTCTACACTCCATTAAACTTTATACAATTTAATGGATTGTCAAATCATTTATTATTTTCTTTTTATTTATTGTTATTTTTTTAAAAATTAACTAGCATGAAAATAAAAATTAAAAACTACAATTAAAATTAACATTAATTACAAATTTAAAATAAAAAATAATTTTAATATATATATATATATATATATATATATATATATATATATATATATATATATATATATATATATATGTGTGTGTGTGTGTGTGTATGTGTGTGTGAGGAGAGAGAGTATAGAGTTGAATGGGGATTGAACTCCCCATTCTATCGAATCCTAGTCATTTTTCCACAATAGGGATTTTGAGTTTAATGAGATTAAACTCCCCATTAAACACTCCCCTCCCCCTCCCCCACCATTAAACTCCCATTATAGATGGCCTAAGGTTGTAGGGAATTTAGTGATGTTGACCACCAAACATCATCAAATACGTGCAATGCACATGACTCTTTACTAGTAGTTATTATTATTATTATTGTTATTATTATTATTATTATTACTTTTTAATTGTTCGAGTATTAAAACGTAATTTTTTTCGATTCGTTATTTTACATATTTATCATGTGTATAGATATACATTATTGTATTACATATACATGCACCCATATAGCACGAAGAGAAAAAATCGAAAAAACTATGTTTAACACACAAACAATTAAAATGATATTAATAGTACCAATAATAATAATATTTAGCATGCGTATACACAAAAGGAAAGCTAGAAAAGCTACCTGTATATGTGTATGTGTAGTTTAATCAAAATAATTTTTACTTCATTTTGTCATAATTAATTGATTTAAAAAAAATTGTTTTTTTCTTTTAAAAAAAGACATTTAGTGACATAATACCTACGGAAAATCCTTCGGTAATGTGGGATGTCGGAAATCCGTAGGTGATAAAGTCAATGTTAATGTCAGTCAAAGTGGGCCCTGTCGATAATCCGTAGCTACTTATTTCCGTAGTTATTATGTCGGTAATTTACCGACGGATAATCCCGTCGATATTCCGTAGCTAATTTGTCGTATTCGCCAATATAATTTACCAATGAACCTTTATGCCACAACCCTTTTTCCATCGTAATTTCATCGGTATCGCTATACCTATGGATGGTGCCGTATGTATTATCAGATTTTCTAGTAGTGGAAGTTGCGAGGAAAAGGTGTCTGTTTGTTAAAGATCATGTTGTGCAGCTTCCGGTTCTTGCTTAAGTGCAACATGGGTTGCATCTAACCACTAATTATCAACCAAAAGCCCCTAAAAATCCTGATGTTGAGCTATAAGCCACTCCTCAATGGTAACAGGCGAGAAAGGATTTGTTTGGGACCTATTCCAAATCGAGTTTCCCTTATCTCCTCAAGTAATGCAGTATAGGGTGAGAGATCAAGGATGGGTAGATAGAACTTCAAGGAAGAGAGATATCTCTCCTTCTAACAACACATGTGGTGGAGGCCATGGGAATAAGCACATGCTTCATCATGAATTTGTTCCACACAGTCACATTGATTGTCCAATCTTCATCACGAATCTGCACCACCACCATTCTCTTCATCCATGGAAGAGACTATAGCAGTACCCTAAACCAACAATAATAACAACATGATGATGATAAGGTACAAAGAATTCGTCAAGAACCGAGCAATTTCCATTATAGAGATTGCAACAAATTTGTTTGGTGAGTTCATGCCCGCGGGAAAGGAGGGTGCCCTGCCCTTGAAGCTATCACCTGCTCAGCCTTCAATTTCCATAAAACTTCCATATGAAAGAGATTGGAGGTGAAGTCCTCAGGATGGATGTGATTCGGTGAAAGACATGTTTTTTTTATTTTTTATTATCCTTGTCCCTGTAACAAAACAACGAAGAGAAAAAAAAAAGACGAAAACGCAATCTATGACTCTACTCCCGTCGCTCCTTCGCCAACAGCCTCCTCTGCCTATCGCCTATCACTGACAACCTGGGCCTCCTCCACCCATCATCGGCCACCTGGAGCCCTAGATTGCGTTTTCATCTTTGTTTTTTATTTTGTTTTGTTCGTTGTTTCGTTCCAAGGGCAAGGATAATAAAAAAAATGTGTCTTTTTTTTGTTCAAGTTCAAGTTAATTGTGATGTTTTTCTTTTTGTAACAAACGATGTTAGAGTTTTTTTTTTTTTTATTGTAACAAATAATGTTGAAGTTTTTTTTACCTAAAACATTATATGTGTAATGTTGGAGTTTTGCACCTTAAAATATATTGTATATTTAATTTACGATGGCTAAAATTTGATTATCAAGGGTTTGTATAAAAAAAGGATTTTTAAAATAAAAAGGTTAAAAAAGCTATAATTTAAAAAGACTAAGTAAAAAAGGTAATAAAAACTTAAATATAACTGTTATTTAAAAATAATAATAAAGAAACAGTAAAAATGTGAAATAAAAGAGAAAATGTGAGAAAATTGGGTATTTAAAATAAATTAACATTAAAAAAATGAAAAATAAAGAAAATTAGAAAGAAATACTAATAGACAAAACTGCAAATTTGGTCCCTGTGGTATTCAAAAAACTTTGGATAGGGTCCAAAAAGTTTTCAACTTGCATGGAAGGTCCAAAATCAAGGTTTTTCTGCGTTTTTGGTAAAAAAAACTTAAAAAGACAGTTATGCCCTTTTGATTTCTTTTTCCCTTTTTCTATAAGTATTTTAATACTATTTTGACTTTAAAAAAAAAAAATTCCACCCCCACCCCCCACCCACCGTACTCTTTCTCTCTCTCTCTTTCTCTCTCTCTCTCTCTCTCTCTCTCTCTCTCTCCCCCCCCTTTTCTCTCTCTCTCTCTCTGACTCTTTCTCTCTCATCTGCTTGATCTCCTCAAGACTCGAGTCTAATGAAGAATCCTCATAATACCCTTTTTCCTTATCATAATGCCCACCAAATTCCTTGTAAGAATCACTCAAGTTGTTACAATGCTGATCATACACACCAACAGTACTACGATACTCATAATGGCAGCTCCCATCGGAATTAGAACTGCAACAGGCTTGATCACCTCCAAAGAAGACAAGGGTAGAACTGTCTTTTACCTCCTACTGGTAAGTCTCCGTGGAAAGCAAACCGAGAAATCCATGATCTTGTGATTGGAGAACTGGATGTTGACGATTAGCAGCATTAATTCTAGGGCTAGATGGGATTGATAAGGTTTGATCATGGTAACTAGAAGTATTTGTACTGTACAAGTATGATAGAGACGATGATATTGATGATGATAATGGAGCATTAACATTGATATTACTATTTTGAAAAATCGATTGTGATGGGTAGCTGTAGTTTGTTGAAGAACTGAAACATTGAAGATGTTGAAGAGGTTTTCTAAGTTCGGGTAGGATGATTAAGCTGTTCATCATCTTCTTTTTCAGCTTTGTGTTCCAGTAGTTCTTGATATCATTGTCTGTTCTTCCTGGTAATTGTGCTGCCATTATTGACCACTTGCACATTAAGTTATTGAAACTTCTAGATTTCAACATATATATTCACATATGAGAGATCTTGACAAAAATCTCCATTTTTGCGTGCTAAATACCACAAAATCGCCCTTAATACAAAATCTCGAAAGAGAAAGTGTACCTGCTACCAATGCTAGCAAAGAGGACACATATAACTTTATCTTCATCATCAGAAACTTCGTCATGTTTAATGTTTGGTCTCATATAGTTCAACCATTGAAATGAGAGAGAAATAGTGAAAGAGAGAGAGAGGGATAGAGAGAGAGAGAGTACGGTGGGGTAGGGGTGGAAAATTCTTTTTTTCCTTTTTTTTAAGTGAAAATATCATTAAAATACTTATAGAAAAGGGAAAAAAGAAATAAAAAAGGCATAACCGTCTTTTTAAGTTTTTTTGGACCAATAACCCAAAAAAACCTTGATTTTGGACTTTCCATGCAAGTTGAAAACTTTTTGGATCTTATCCAAAGTTTTTTGAATACCAAGGAGACTAAATTTGCAGTTTTGTCAATACTAATATGATAAATACTTTTGAAACAACACTAATGGAAAATAGTTTTTCCAATAACTCTCTTTTGGACAAAAACTCGTGGGGTTGGGTAGGGTAGAATGTGTTTTTTATTTTTAAAATATTGAAATGGTAATAAGAGAAAGAGAAAAATATATTTAACAGAGTAGTATGGTATTTTTCATATGCATCAGGATCATCACTGTGACCAAAGTAAACCGTATGGACTAGCCATGTTACGAAATGAGCGGTAACACAAATACTGTGAATTAGGGCAAACAACATGGACCAAATGTGCGATTTATTCTAAATCCTAAAGAACGAGCGAGATTTTGATGCTAAAAAATACGCATTTTACTCCATAGAGGAGCTACGAGCGATAAATGAATTGAAACCGTCTTGAAGATCAGTTTGCTTTACATGAAGAAATCGGAGCGACCAAAGGCATTGAAACGCGAAGATGGGGTCGATTTTATCAGTAGCATGCCCGATGCTATTCTTGTTTTGATTCTATCACGTCTTTTTTTCACCAAAGAAACAATTCGAAGCAGCATCTTGTCCAGACGATGGAGGTATTTGTGGACTGCGGTTCCCTCTATCCACATACATTACGAAGGAAAATTGAAAAAAAACGAATTCAAAGAGTTTCTATATTGGGTTTTTGTAAACAAATCTGTAGATTTGGATAGTTTTCGTTTATCCTGTTCAAATTACTACAGTATGTGGACGGTAGGACGGTGGATTCATGCCGCCGTTACAAGAAATGTCAAAAAACTTGAATTGACGCTTTCCCCTAACCAGAATTATGAAGATATTGAGATGCCCCATTGTCTTGTGACCAGCGGTTCGGTGGAGGTATTAGAGTTGGATTTGTCACGACGTGGTTTAAAGTTACCCAATATTATGGGGTTCCCGACCCTTAGGGTTCTTGAATTGGAAAGTGTTAACTTATTGGAAGACGACGATTTGGTAAAACGTTTTCTAGAAAGCTGCCCATTGCTTGAGGAATTGAGTTTGGATGACTGCATCATAAATAAACTTGGTGTTCTTTGTATTTCATGTCTGAAGCTCAAGAAGCTAACGATATTTAACGGGAATGAAGATGAGGGCATGTGTGGTAGCATTAAGGTTTCCTGCCCAAAACTGGTGCATTTGGATACAACAGGTCATATAGCTTATAATTTGTACTTTGAATGTTTAGACTCCTTGAAGGAAGCTGCGATTGACCCTGAATTGGAAGGAAACATCAAATCTGTGTTGTTTCCTGGAATTTCTCAAGTGGAATCTTTGTTGACCGACGTTTACTTCTTCAGTCAGGTACATGCTTATTCTCTTTATGCACAACTCTTCATTCTGATTAAAATAATTTGGAGTGTCATTCTTGTAGTGTATTAATGCTGCACGTGATCCTTCTCTACCTAATCTGAAGACTCTGGTGCTAACCACAACAATTGATGCCTTCAATTTCATTGAATTCATCCGAATTCTCAAATATTATCCCAAACTGGAGTCTCTCAAGTTGGTCATCAAAAAGGTATTCTTTTTATGTATCACATTCATGAAGCATGTTAACTCACTTTCACACTTTCCTTGGTCAAAATTTGAGATTCATGAATCCTGAAATTGGCAGAGGCCTTTTCACCAAATTTTCATGCACCCTGGCCTAGACATAATCTCAAAAGGATTTGAACTGGGGACCTTTAGTTACCTATTATATGAAAAATCAATTCAGCCAATAAATATTTTTTTCAAGAATTCAAAACTTTTGTTTGATATGATATAGCAATTTTATGGACGGGAAGAGTGGGAATCGCATGAAGGTGGCAGAAAGAGAATCATGACTCCTGATCTGAAAAGTGCCGAGTTTTTTGAATTCAAGGGAGAAAAACCGAAAGTTTCAGACTGGGATGAAGTTAGATGTTTGGAAATGGTTTTTAGTTGGGGTAAGAAAGTTACTTTTTTTTTATTAGAGACCGATTTTTCTTATGACAAACTGATTTTACAAGCTTTATGGTAAACAGTAACCTATTCATGTTACATGGTAACTAGATTTTTTGGCTTGATTTGGATTTTTGCTTCATTTTTTAGTATTACCATAAATACTTGTTTTGGTCTATAGTTCAGTTCATATTCTCTGCTATAAAAAAATATGTACGTAACCGCAACACCATGAATATGTAAACCAAAAAACATGTATGTTACCACATCAACGTCAAATGTAACATCACTATGTAAAACCAACTGCCCCGATTGACAGTAATATTTGCAACACAACAAAAACAAATACATGTGTTATCCAGACATGTATATATGACATCATCAACATGTATGTATGTGTCTGACGAAAATGAACTCACATTATTTGCATGTGTGAAGAATCAATTGTAAGTTGTCAAGAGCAATGGCCATGGAGGAGACTCGGTCACATGAGAAATTCGAGAGTGTACATCCATAAAATCTAATTTCAATTGAAGACTGGCCTATTGAATTAGTAAATATATAAGTTTCAGTTGAATGGGTTTATATTTTTAGTGTAGTTTGAAGGTCTTAAAATGTAATTACACATCGATTTTGAATGATAGAAAAAAATAAATTAGGTGACCATATATTATGTACCAAAGGGCTTCTAGCCTAGTGGTATTATGTCACACCCCCAAACCGGAACGGCGGAAACATTCGGGGACGGAGGACGTCATGTACAGTATCAAAACAATTGTATAATAGTAATCAAAGCAACAACCATTGTATTAATAACATAGTATTTACATTGTATTCAAAACATTATATTGCTTAAGGTTAAAACTATAGCAAAAGATAAGACGTGATACTACTAAGCTTCATCTTCGTAACGCCTGCGAAGGTACCTGTCTACTAATTTTTCTGAAAATACAAGTGGTTTGAAAGAGTGTCAACATTAAAGTTGGTGAGTTCATAAGTATTTTTGTTATAGAAAGTATATTCTTTGTTCTTTGAAAATGTTAATGTTTTCTTCCAGAAAATCCAATATTTTCTTTAGAAACCGAGTTGTAGTCTTAAACGTTCCAAGACCGAAAGGTATAAGTATAAATGTCATACTTAATTTGATGACACCTAGTTTTATTCATTAATAAAACTAGCTGAAAATATGTTTGCTCTGTAAATTAGAAGCGATGTTAATAACCTTTTAGACTGTTCAAAAAGTATATTACTACGTAAATGAGTCGTTGTTTTCTCCATGTGAGTTCTTATAACCGTACTGTAACCTATGATGGCCTGATCGCGACGTTCTTCAGGCGTCGGAATGATAATGACATTTGTCACCCCAGGCCTGCCGGCCTAACTATAGCTAACAGTTAAGGTGCGGGGTTGTCAGTCCTGTATAGATCTATACACAAATATACCGCTCTCCCTACAAGAGACTCTCGTTATAAGTCATGACTTGGTAGGTACTTAGATAAGTACGTGAAGGCGTCTCACAAATTGCTTCAACGAGTTTACGAGTAATAAAGCGAAAAAACCTTTCAGTAAATAACATGTAGATTTGTAAAAATAGTCCGTTTGTTCCATAAACTATACCTATTATAGTTTATAAGTTTGTTTCCTTGTTGTAACCTGATATTAGTAAAATAGTTTCCTTTATTCCATAGACTATACTCATTATAGTTTAAAAGTTTGTAAAATAGTTCATTTGTTCCTTTGATGTAAAAACCGTTGCGACTTAAGATATTTTGTAGTTTAACAGTAACGATGTTTGGCGTATTTAGTAATTTCACATTTAAATGCATGTTAACGGTAAGAAAATATAATAAGCAATTTATATTTTTAAACACAAGATTGTTTGTGTTTTACTTGTATTCCCCCCTCCCCCTAAAACAGTTTAAAAATCGGGAAAACGTAGGGGTATGAACTCACCTCGAATGTGGGCGCTCGGTTGAGTCGTAAAGTGCTAACGATGATCGTTGGATTAGAATACGTGAAGGTAGCCATATCCTAATAATATTTATAAACGATATCGTATTTAAATTAATAAGTTATTAATTTAAATAATAAATTAAGTGATGTTTAAATAATAATTAAAGTGTTAGACAACACTTTAATTATGTAAGGAATACTTACAAAAGCCTTGGGAATTAATCGAGATAGTTCTAGGCGTTTTCGGTGTGAAAGTGGGTCCAAAAGGAGAGTTTTCGGTTCTGACCGAAATCAGTCTTCGGTCCGGAAGGGTTCTCGGTCAAGAGGGATTTCGGTCTAGTGGTTCTCGGTCAGGAGGGATTTCGGTTAGCTTGAAGATTTAAAGATTGTTCTTGGTGTTCTTGGTGAAAATTATGAAAATTTGAAGGATTTTGCTTGAAGTTTTGAAGATTCTTGGATGATACTTGAGAGAAAAATGAGTGTGTTTTCTGTTGGAAAAGTGAGAAATGACTTATGTTTTCAAGTTAAATCATATATATCGAGAGGGTTCTCGGTCGGAAGGGAGTTTTCGGCCGAAAAGGGTTTTCGGTCGGAATCCGATTTCGGCCAAGGGGGGTGTTCTCGGTGGGGTTTTCGGTCCGAAGAGCAGGACCTTTCACATGTTCTCGGTTCCTAATTTGGTTCCAAAATTTGTGTTTTTAGTCTAAGTGTTTATATCCCAAACATTAAAATACTCATATAAAAACATCATTTATATATTTTAAATCATATTTAACCCTTATAATCTTAACAAAATTAACGAAACTCGGATTTTATTTAGAGGGTTTGACTTTTATTGGCTTTTGTTGACTTTTATTGACTTGAAAAATAACGGGTTGTTACAATATCCCCCCGTTAGAGGGAATTTCGTCCCGAAATTCGAATTCTGAGTGGTTATTCTTTGAACTAGGGAAAGAGGTGGGTACTTCTGTTCTTATTGGTCTTCTCGTCTCTAAGTGAATTCAGGTCCTCGCTTGGTGTTCCAGCGGACCTTTATTATTAGTATGTGACTTTGTTTCGTTTAATCCGACTTTTTGTTTAGAACTGGTAAATTGTACTTAAGACGGGGAAGGGTGTGGGTTCAGTTTACTTGTCTACATTTGCTCGAGTGGTAGCATGTCTACTTGTAGTCTTGGGCAGCTTTGTCCTGAAGTTCATAGTAGACTCATACTTGGTTCATCTATCATCACCTCGTGTCTACAAGTCGTATATAATTAAGATTTGAAAGGACGGTCGGATGGGCGGCTCTGCCCCAAGTCCACAACCAGGCAAGGAACAAGAGGTAGGGCGGAATTACACATCCTAAGTCCGTAAAATCTTAATTATATACCACCCCCGCGTATACACTTAGTAGTGATAGGCTCGCTGTATGGGTCCTTAATCTCTATTCTTGAACTTGACTTGCTGTACGAGTGGTATTCCTGAGAGGTCTACTAAGGATACTTCGGGAAGGTTACGAACTTTCGGAACACTCTCAGTGTTTTTCACTTTAAGTTTCTTGTCTACGGAGTGAGCTAGGAAGGCGTGGTACCCATCGCATGGGTACTTCTGAGTCTTGAAGCGAGAGATGATACAAGGGTTTATGTAGGGTTTATCGTTATAGGTTGAAAAGATTTCGTTAGACGGTCGGTTAAGGCGAAGAGTCTTTCCGTAGCATATAGAGTTGGTATGGTGAGGACCAAGCCAATCCATTTCTAATGGCCACGTCGGAACTTCTTATCGTAACGGGTGTTAAGTTGATTAGGATGAAGTGTTTGTTTAAAGCGATGGCGTATTCTATGTATATGTCTTTAGTGCCTTCTGTTTTATTCTTGTTTTTACTGTTGTGAATGTTTGCACCACATTTAGCGAGTATAGGTAGTAAGAGTGCTCCTATAATTAGTAAGGAATTCTCGTAATATGCTCCCTACTCAATCCCTTTATAATCGCTCGGTGTATACAGATCATATATAATTAAGATTGAGAAGACCGTCGAATGAGTAACTCTGCCCTAAATCAACAATCAAACAAGAAGCAGGAAATAAGGCGGAATCACTCACTCTAATCCTGCAGAATCCTAACTATATATGACCCTAATGTTTACACTTAGCCATCATAGCTCACCTGCAAGGATCCTTAGTTTTTATGTGAATGATGTGTTTTATTCGGACGAGGAAGCAATTTATGATTATGTTTTTAATTGGCAAAAATTTCAGAGAAGATTTGATGCTTAAATATTGATATTTAGTGACATACAAAAAATCCCAGAAGAGTCCCTCATTGTTTCTTCATGTCCTGTTGTTAAACTCCTCCCACTCCTCCATCATTCCTCTCTGTTGGGCAATCTCTCTTGAAATGCCCGGTCTCACCACATGCATGACATATTTGGCTTGTACCAACATTGGTGGTTAAAGTGATGTGTTGGCCTGGAGTCCTACAGAGGCGGGCGGTGTGCCCCTTCTTGTTGCATTTGATGCAATGCAACACTCTGCAGACTCCCTAATGATGGTAGTAGCACTTGCTGCATTGTGGGAGATTTCCATAGTATGGTGTTGTCAGTGTCGAGGTAGTATGACCAGTAGGGGTAGGGGCTGCTACTGCTTGTTGCTTTTTGGTAGGCCCTTGAGTCGAACTGCCCCCTTTCTCGTTCCTGAACTTTCGTTTCATGTTCTTAGGTTTGTGGGTTGGGGTATCCTTGTAGGTAGGCACTCGTTGGTTTCCTTGGTTATCACTGCGTTTGGGATTGATGACACAATCTCCATTCTCACTAGCGTTATTTGCATTGAGATGCGCCATGACGGCTGACACGGCGGCTGTGACCGCAGCTTGAAAAGTAGCGGAGTCTATCTGCTGAAATGGCGTTTCACCGGTTGGCTGGTTACTTCCTTTTGGAGGCATGGTTAGTTGCATGGCGAGAAACAAGCTCGTAAGTAACTATGGTTGTTGCTAGTTGTATTTTATCTCTTTATATATGCATATAAATTTCTCGTTTTGTTATACGATTCTCAATGTTTCGACTTACATTCCTATGATGTCTTTAATGTAGAGAGTAGAAATAGGTATTGTACAAATGCTAAGTTTTCTCGTCCTAGTACTACTCTCGCCCAAGTACGCTTAACTGCAGAGTTCTGATGGGATCCGGTGCATTAGTGCTGGTATGATCGCACCCCATAAGTCTACGAGAAGGCATCTTTCTACCCTAAGGTTTAAAAGAATGATACAGTGGTAAGTCTTTAGTAGTGGTTATAAGTTGTGTATCTATTGAACTATGTTATCTTGGTTCTGTGCGTATTGTGTTCTGGCTTTTATAGATTTTTGTGATCAATTCATAACAGAGGTCTATGAAAAAATAAACTTATGAATTTTTAATAGTTACCACCTTTATACGGAATTCTATGGCTTGGTGTACTAGTATTTGTTGTTACGAAAGAAGTGATAAGCCTAACACATAGTGTGAGTAGTATATTCACTAACTCACTAGTTATATTCGTTTATAAGTTATTAGCGTGACTCATAAAGAGTTCGGCCTCCTCACATAATTCGTGAATAGTCTCTTCTGCTCTCTGTCCTAGCTATGATTGCCCTAGTTTTAGCGGTAAGGGTTGGCTTTCTCCTGGCATTCCTATGGTGTTATCGTTCCTATGATTGCCCGAATCTGGACCCAAATATCCGAGCGGGCTCTTCAGTTTGTTCCTGATAGGGTAGGGTTCACTAATGATCTCTCTAGAGCCTTTCTCTTCGTCCGATCCTTTCTCGAGATCTTCCTCATGAACCCTATTTTGGTTCTTCCTCAGTTCATTTGCTTGGCTGTTATAGTGGAGTGGCTACATCTATTTATGTTATTCGTGCAAGAATGGGAGTGTCTAAAGAATCTATGAGGTTAATAAAAGTATTTCTATTGAAATTTTTATGATAATCCTTATAGGGCCCTCCTATAATCACGTAGTATAATCACGTAATGTATACAAATTATATATAACCAAGATCAAATAGACCTTCGAATAAGTGATCCTACTCTAAGACCACAACCAAATAAGGAACGGGAAATAGAGCGAAAGTCACAAATTCTAAGTCTATAAGGTCTCAACTATATATAATCTTAACGTATACACTCAGTAATTATAGACCTACCAGTAAGGGTCTTTTAGTTTTCACATAAGTTGGTTATTGTGCCTAAAATCTTCCTATAGTATTTTAATTATATGTTTGATTCTAGAGCTTCTTGGTATACGTAGTTGATAAGTTTTTAGACTTATTGTTATTGTATAGTATCATAAAATACTCCTATAGTATTTTAAACTTTATGTTTGATTATAGTATTCCTTTGTATATAGAGTTGGTAAGTTTTAGACTTGTTGCAACACCACTATCACTCCCAAACACATATTGGTCGTATCTCAAATAAATATAGTTGATCAGGCTATATTTATCCCAGATATGATTACATATCTTTCTATGTTTGATGGTAGTGTTCAACATCTAAATACTTTTGTTTTGTTCTTCTTGTGATACTTTTTCTAGTATATATATATATATATATATATATATATATATATATATATATATATATATATATATATATATATATATATATATATATATATATATATATATATATATATGCACGTATGTATACTTTTATGAAAATATTAATATATTTTAAAAGTACACTTCTTGGTCAGAGTGTTTTTATCCCATTGTGTCTATAGTTGTATATCTTTTATTGGTTGATATACTTAGTTCACTATAAACAATGCTCTAATTCCAATCTGTCACACCCCCAAACCGGAACGGCGGAAACATTCGGGGGCGGAGGACGTCATGTACAGTATCACAACAATTGTATAATAGTAATCAAAGCAACAACAATCATTGTATTAATAACATAGTATTTACATTGTATTCAAAACATTACATTGCTTAACGTTAAAACTATAGCAAAAGATAAGACGTGATACTACTAAGCTTCGTCTTCGTAACGCCTGCGAGGGTACCTGTCTACTAACTTTCCTGAGAAGACAAGTGGTTTGAAAGAGTGTCAACATTAAAGTTGGCGAGTTCATAAGTATTTTTGTTATAGAAAGTATATTCTTTGTTCTTTGAAAATGTTAATGTTTTCTTCCAGAAAATCCAATATTTTCTTTAGAACTGAGTTATAGTCTTAAACGTTCAAAGATCGAAAGCTACAAGTATAAATTTCATACTTAATTTGATGATACCTAGTTTTATTCATAAATAAAACTAGCTGAAAATATGTTTGCTCTGTAAATTAGAAGCGATGTTAATAACCTTTTAGACTGTTTAAAAAGTATATTACTACGTAAATGAGTCGTTGTTTTCTCCATGTGAGTTCTTATAACCATACTATAAGCTATGATGGCCTGATCGCGACGTTCTTCAGGCATCAGAATGTTAACGACATTTGTCACCCCAGGCCTGCCGGCCTAACTGTAGCTAACAGTTAAGGTGCGGGCTTGTCAGTCCCGTATAGATCTATACACAAATATCTCGCTCTCCCTACGAGAGACTCTCATTATAAGTCAGGACTTGGTGAGTACTTAGATAAGTAAGTGAAGGCGTCTCACAAATTGCTTCAACGAGTTTACGAGTAATAAAGCGAAAAACCTTTCAGTAAATAACATGTAAATTTGTAAAAATTGTCCGTTTGTTCCATAAACTATACCTAGTATAGTTTATAAGTTTTTTTCCGTGTTGTAACCTGATCTTAGTAAAATAGTTTCCTTTGTTCCATAAACTATACCCATTATAGTTTATAAGTTTGTAAAATAGTTCATTTGTTCCTTTGATGTAAAAACCGTTGCGACTTAAGATATTTTGTAGTTTAACAGTAACGATGTTTGGCGTATTTAGTAATTTCACATTTAAATGCATGTTAACGGTAAGAAAATATAATAAGCAATTTATATTTTTAAACACAAGATTTCTTGTGTTTTACTTGTATTCCCCCCCCCCCCCCCTAAAACAATTTAAAAATCGGGAAAACGTAGGGGTATGAACTCACCTCGAATGTGGGTGTTCGGTTGAGTCGCGAAGTGCTAACGATGATCCTTGGATTAGAATATGTGAAGGTAGCCGTATCCTAATAATATTTATAAACGATATCGTATTTAAATTAATAAGTTATTAATTTAAATAATAAATTAAGTGATGTTTAAATAATAATTAAAGTGTTAGACAACACTTTAATTATGTAAGGAATACCTACAAAAGCCTTGGGAATTAATCGAGATAGTTCTAGGTGTTTTCGGTGTGAAAGTGGGTCTAAAAGAAGAGTTCTCGGTTCTGACCAAAATCAGTCTTCAGTCCGGAAAGGTTCTCGGTCAAGGGGGATTTCGGTCTAGTGGTTCTCGGTCAGGAGGGATTTCGGTCAGCTTGAAGATTTGAAGATTGTTCTTGGTGTTCTTGGTGAAAATTATGAAGATTTGAAGGATTTAGCTTGAAGTTTTGAAGGTTCTTGGATGATACTTGAGAGAAAAATGGGTGTGTTTTCGGTTGGAAAAGTGAGAAATGACTTATGTTTTCGAGTTAAATCATATATATCGAGATGGTTCTCAGTCGGAAGGGAGTTTTCGGCCGAAAAGGGTTTTCGGTCGGAATCTGATTTCGGCCAAGGGGGTGTTCTTGATGGGGTTTTCGGTCTAAAGAGTAGGACCTTTCGCATGTTCTCGGTTCCTAATTTGGTTCCAAAATTTGTGTTTTTGTAGTCTAAGTGTTTATATCCCAAACATTAAAATACGCATATAAAAACATCATTTATATATTTTAAATCATATTTAACCCTTATAATCTTAACAAAATAAACGACACTCGAATTTTATTTAGAGGGTTTGACTTTTATTAGCTTTTGTTGACTTTTATTGACTTTTATTGACTTGAAAAATAACGGGTTGTTACATATTAGGTGTCGTTCTCTCTCCTTGAGGTTGAGGGTTCAACTCCCTCCTAACGCGTGAGACATAGGTGGTATTAAGTTTAGTTAGGAATAGATTATATTTTTCGTTCAAAAAAAAGTATTTTAACTAAAAAAAGATTTTTGAAGAGTCAATGGTGATCTTATGGGAAATCCAAAGTATAATGTTATTTTGGAGAAAAGAGTTTTTTAATAGTTTGTCATAATCGAGAGCCACTTAGGGTTCGACTTTGAGAATTTTCACAGAAGTCAAAGTATGTTGTTATATTTGATAAAAAAAGGGCAATAGAAAGAAGACTTCCTGTTGCTAAAAAAGGGATATTAAATACTAAAAACGGTCTAGGGCTGGTATTGTGTTGGTCTCATAACGGTTCGATCTTTTTTTTGTCAAGTGATATATGTGTTAAGTGATATAAGTAAATTGAATTTACAATCCTTTTACATGCTTTTTTATTATTTTGTGAATCTGTCAAGAGCATTCGGGACCGGTCCTAGAATGACCGAATTATTTTGAATTTGATTATGTTAAAAAAGACAAAATTACGTGATTGACCACGTGGTTTGCCAAAACAGGTTAATTTAGTGCAACTATGAAGATGTCTATGTGCTTGGTCCATATGGTTTCATTTTTTACGTGGTTGGTCCTTGTGGTTTTTATATAGATATTACTGTTAAGATTTATGGAGTCTTGAACAAATTGACAAGTTCCTAAGAGTTCAAGGGCCATAAATGTAACATTAATTAACAATTGAATTATTCAATTGTTTAATAGTGAATGTCGGCAAAACATAATTTAATATATATGGACGGTGATTTTTTCAAAGAAACACAAGCGGCCGCACAAAATGCATTGTCAAAGTTTTGGACGACAAAAAAGTAATATTTCAAACTTTGCGGCACACTTTTTTGTGTGAAATGAAGGAAAGGATTACGGCAATTCTTACTATAAATATTCATCTTCTTCTTTCAATTGAAAGTGCAGAGCGCAACACACAACTCAAGTTCATATATATACACAGAAAGAAATTAGTGAGGTATTATTTTTGTGCAGAGCCTTAATTTTTGGCAGCCAAAAATTACGAGTGATATCTTACAGTGAGTGATCAGATTACAAGGGCAGATTTTAGCCTTGTATGATTGTAATTTTCTTTGGTGTTAATAAAATCCCCTCTCTCTCGTTCGCCCGTGGATGTAGGTCAAATTAGACCGAACCACGTTAAATATCGTGTTCAATTTCGTTTGCTATTTTTCATTAGTTTTATTTCACGAGTTTTGCCGAAATCGTTATATCAATTTTTCGGAAGTGCTTAACTTGTTTTGTTGCATTCCCAACAAACTGGTATCAGAGCTATGGCTGAAGATGGGAAAGTTAAGATCGAAAAATTTGATGGTCAAGATTTCGGTTTCTGGAAAATGCAAATTGAAGATTATCTCTACCAGAAGAAGTTACACCAACCTTTGTCCAAAGACAAACCCGAAGAGATGACGCAGGAGGAGTGGGACTTATTAGATCGGCAGGCACTCGGAGTGATAAGGTTATCATTGGCAAAGAATGTAGCTTACAATATTGTCAATGTGAAGACAACCTACAGTCTGATAAATGCGCTGTCTAATATGTACGAAAAACCTTCAGCGGCAAATAAGGTTTTCTTGATCCGGCAACTTGTAAATCTGAAGATGAAGGAGGGTAGCTCGGTGACAGATCACGTAAACGAATTCAACTCAATAATATCAAGATTGATATCTGTTGATATTGGATTTGAAGATGAAGTCATGGCGTTGCTACTATTATCATCGTTACCCGATAGTTGGTCCGGCACAGTGACCGCCGTTAGCAGTTCAGCCGGAGGTGCCAAGCTATCATTCGAAGGTATTCGTGATTTAATCCTTGGTGAGGATGTGCGCAGAAGGAGTGCCGGAGAAGGTTCCAGTAGTCTTCTAACTACTGAAGGCAGAGGAAGAAAGACCAACAGAGGAGGTGGTGGTAGAGGAAGATCGAAGTCAAGAAAGAGAGGTCAGTCGAAGAACAGGAAAGATATTACCTGTTGGAACTGTAATGAGAAAGGTCATTTCAGAAATCAGTGCCCAAAGCCTTCGGCCGACAAAGGCAAGAAGGAAGTAAATATGGCAGCAGATTCTGAAGATGATGCACTCATTTGTTGTGTTGAAAACTCAACTGAATCCTGGATCATGGATTCTGGCGCGTCGTTTCATGCTAGTCATTCCAGAGAAGTAATGCATAATTTTAAGCAGTACAAAGGAAAAGTCAGATTAGCAGATAACAAGAGCCTGGATATTACTGGAGTTGGGGATGTGGTCCTCAAGACAACTTTGGGTACGAAGTGGACTTTGAAGAATGTCAAGTTCATTCCAGACTTGAAGAGGATGTTAATATCTGTGGGGCAGCTCGATGATGAAGGTCACCATGTTACATTTGGTGATCATCAGTGGAAAGTGACAAAGGGAAACTTAGTTGTTGCTAGAGGTCAGAAACGGGGTACACTTTATATGGTGGAAGTTTCTGATGCTGAAGCACATGCTGTTGAAGAAGTTGGGGCGTCTACTCTATGGCACCAAAGACTTGGCCATATGAGTGAGAAAGGAATGAAGATGCTAGCCTCCAAAGGAAGAATACCAGATCTAAAGACTGTAACAGTTGATTTCTGTGAGCCATGTGTTCTTGGTAAACAGAAGAAAGTTACTTTCGTGAAGACTAGTCGTCCACCCAATTCCGGGAAGTTGGAGCTAGTACATTCAGATGTTTATGGTCCCACTACAGTTTCTTCAGTGGGAGGATCCCGATATTATGTTACTTTCATTGACGACTGCACAAGGAAAGTTTGGGTTTATTTCTTGAAGCATAAGTCTGAAGTTTTCAGCACATTCAAGAAATGGAAAGCTATTGTAGAGAATGAAACAAACTTGAAAATCAAGTGTTTCAGATCAGACAATGGGGGCGAATACAATAGCAAAGAATTTGTTGATTATTGTGCTGACCAAGGAATCAGAATGCAGAAGACGGTTCCGGAGACACCTCAGCAAAATGGAGTAGCTGAGAGGATGAACAGAACATTGAATGAGAGGGCTAAAAGCATGAGACTGCATGCAGGTTTACCCAAGATGTTCTGGGCAGATTCGGTCAACACAGCTGCATATTTAATCAACAGAGGACCCTCAGTTCCCATAGGGTTCAAGATTCCAGAAGAGGAATGGCAAGGTCGGGAGATTTCGCTCAAACACTTGAAGGTATTTGGTTGTGTCTCGTATGTTAAAGTTAAAGACTCGGAGAGAGACAAGCTAGAGGCAAAGGCAAGGAAGTGCACCTTTATAGGTTACGGGTTGGATGACATGGGGTACCGCTTCTGGGATAATGAGAATAAGAAAGTTATCAGAAGTCGGGATGTGGTGTTCAACGAGAATGCTCTATACAAGGATGAACTTGCAAAAAGCTCCAATGGTGACAAGCAACCAGAAAAGAAGGATCAAGTTGAGTTAGAAGAAATCTCAGATGATGATGTTGTAAAACCTATTAGTACTCCAGAGATAGGTGAAAGTTCAGGAAGCAGTGGGAGCTCTGATGTATCTGGAGATAGTGGGAGCACAGTGGATAGTAGTTCAGAAGATGAGGTTGCAGATGATGCAGAAACCGAAACTCCTATTATTCGTAGATCCACTAGATCACGAAGACCTCCAGTAAGGTATTCTCCTTCAGCTAATTACTTGCTGTTGACTGAGAATGGTGAACCTGAATCTTATCCAGAGGCCTTAAGGATGAAAGATTCCATACAGTGGAAGACGGCTATGGAAGACGAGTTGAGCTCACTTGATAAGAACCATACTTGGTCCTTGGTCAAGCTCCCGGCAGGGAAGAAAGCACTGCAGAACAAATGGGTGTTTCGGGTCAAAGATGAGATTGATGGCAGTAAAAGATACAAGGCCAGATTGGTAGTAAAGGGTTTCCAACAAAAGAGGGGTGTTGACTACAACGAGATATTCTCCCCAGTTGTGAAGATGACTACAATCAGAATGGTCTTGGGAATTGTAGCCTCTGAAGATCTCCATCTAGAGCAGCTAGATGTGAAGACAGCTTTTCTCCATGGTGACCTGGAAGAAGACATCTACATGGCACAACCAGAGGGTTTCCCAACAGTTGGCAAGGAAAACCTGGTGTGCAAATTAAAGAAAAGTCTGTATGGATTGAAGCAAGCTCCAAGACAGTGGTACTTGAAGTTTGATAGCTTCATGCAGAGGAGTGGGTATCACAGATGTGAGATGGATCACTGTTGCTACTTGAAAGGAACATCTGAGGTTGCCCTATGTTTCAGAAGAAAGGGTGTGATCTTGGAAGGGTTCGCCGATGCTGATTTGGGTGGATGTGTGGATTCAGGAAAGAGCACAACAGGTTATGTGTTCACAATTGGAGGTACATCAATCAGTTGGATGTCCAGGTTACAAAAGAGTGTTGCTCTCTCAACCACAGAAGCAGAGTATATGACTATTGCAGAAGCAGCCAAAGAGCTTATATGGTTGAAGAACTTTCTATCAGAACTTGGAATGCATCAGGAGGATTGTGTATTGCATTGTGACAACCAGAGTGCAGTTTACTTGGCAAAGAATCCAGTGTTTCATAGTAGAACGAAACACATTCAGATGAGGTACCATTTCATTCGAGAATTAATTAATGATGGAACTCTAAATCTGAAGAAAATCCTTGGAACGAAGAATCCAGCAGATATGCTCACCAAGGTGGTTACCACTAAAAAGTTGAAGCTTTGTATGGCTTCAACTGGCCTTTCAGAAGTTTGAGAAAAGGCATGGCAGAGAACGAGAGAGAGAGAGAGAGTGTGTGTGACTAAGGAATGTCGCAAAGTTTTGGATGGCAGAGAAAAGCTAAGATGTTCAAGCCTCCAAGTGGGAGATTGTTAAGATTTATGGAGTCTTGAACAAATTGACAAGTTCCTAAGAGTTCAAGGGCCATAAATGTAACATTAATTAACAATTGAATTATTCAATTGTTTAATAGTGAATGTCGGCAAAACATAATTTAATATATATGGACGGTGATTTTTTCAAAGAAACACAAGCGGCCGCACAAAATGCATTGTCAAAGTTTTGGACGACAAAAAAGTAATATTTCAAACTTTGCGGCACACTTTTTTGTGTGAAATGAAGGAAAGGATTACGACAATTCTTACTATAAATATTCATCTTCTTCTTTCAATTGAAAGTGCAGAGCGCAACACACAACTCAAGTTCATATATATACACAGAAAGAAATTAGTGAGGTATTATTTTTGTGCAGAGCCTTAATTTTTGGCAGCCAAAAATTACGAGTGATATCTTACAGTGAGTGATCAGATTACAAGGGCAGATTTTAGCCTTGTATGATTGTAATTTTCTTTGGTGTTAATAAAATCCCCTCTCTCTCGTTCGCCCGTGGATGTAGGTCAAATTAGACCGAACCACGTTAAATATCGTGTTCAATTTCGTTTGCTATTTTTCATTAGTTTTATTCCGCGAGTTTTGCCGAAATCGTTATATCAATTTTTCGGAAGTGCTTAACTTGTTTTGTTGCATTCCCAACAATTACTATATTTTTATGTATTTTAAATATATAAAAATATTTTTTTTACATATTTATATGTATTTTTAAGTATGTTACATATATTTTGTGTACTTTTATGTGCTTTTTATGTATTACGTATTTATATGTATTTTTACGTCTTTATGTATTATTTTAAAAGTTTTTTTATATAGATGTTTATGTCTTTTTATGTATTTTAACTGTATAACCATATTATTTTTAAGTATTTATGTATTTTGTACTTCAAGTTGTCTTCACTATTTCATCTAATTCGCACAGCGTCTTCAAGTATGTCTAGATGGTTTTCCTACATACCCACATAATTTAAGATTTTCCTATTCGATGTTAAATTTTAAGATAAATGAATGAGAAAAACTTAAAATATGTGGGTATTTGAGAAAATCATCTAGACATACTCGAAGAAGCTGTACGAATTGGATGAAATAGTTTAGACGACTTGAAGTAAAAAATACATAAATACGTAAAAAAATACAGTTATACATTTAAAATACATCAAAATACATAAACATCTATACAAAAAAGTTTTTTAAAAAAATACATAAATATGTAAAAATACATATAAATATGTAATACATAAAAACATATAAAAATACATAAAAATATATGTAAAATACTTAAAAATACATATAAATACGTTTATACATTTAAAATACTTAAAAATATAAAACATCTATATAAAAACTTCAAAAATATATAAATTTGTATACATAAAAAGATAACTCATAAAAAATAAATAAATATATGTAAAATACTTAAAAATACATATAAATACGTAAAAAATACCTTTATACATTTAAAATACATAAACAAAAATGTAAACATATACATCTAAAAACTTAAAAAAATACATAAATACATACAAATATATATAAATACGTAATTCATAAAAAAATATATAAAATACTAAAAACACTTAAAAATATGTAAAAAAAAAATATGTTTATACATTTAAAATAAATAAAAGTACATAAACATGTACATTATAAAACTTAAAATATATATATATATATATATATATATATATATATATATATATATATATATATATATATATATATATATATATAATAGATATAAATGCATAAAATATACGTTTATACATTGTATATAAGTTTTGACGAAATTTATAGAAAAATCTCATTATTTTGGAAAAAATAAAAAATGACTAAAGTGAATAAATTAGCCGATTTTCTTGGGTTTTTTTATTCAAAAAGTTAAAAAATCGGGACTTTTCTGTTTAACAAATAAAATTTAGGACTTAGTTAATTTTTTTTTTTCCAAAATATTATGACTTTTCTGGAGATTTCTCATTACAAAAGTAGCACTAAGGTCAAAAAACCGGAGGGCGGCTCCTCCTGGCCCCCATGTAGTTCCGCCAAGGTTGGGGGTTGCATTGTCTAATGAAGAAGATGACACGGTAGGTTATATGTTATATTCGTTCAATAATATATTTAGGAAGTTATTGTAATAAAATTGCAAGTTCATTTAAAAAAAAAAAGCTAATATATAAATATAAGGGTATTTTCAAAAAGTTATATATTTGGAATATGTTTTGGGCATTGAAAACGATATAATATGTTGGATTTGAATCACTAATTAGTAATTACATCGAAAAAATATATACCATTTGATATAAAAAAAGGATATAATAGATTAGATATAGTTCTAATGACCAATTTCATTAAGCATATAATAATGTGTTGTCGGCTTTAATCCATGGTAGAGAAACTTATAGTGCTTATGCTCATAAAGGTTGGCTTGTTATCTTGATAATTTTAATTTAAGTCGTTTTACACTTTCTTTTTTCATAAAAAATGCTCATATTTTTTTCGATAAATTTATGAAATGCTTTCACAAAATTATACAATAAATCTTTTGGAATATTTCAAGAAGAGCCAGAACCATAATCTTTATTTAGTAATATATAAACATAAAATACAAAAAATAATTAAAAAAAATGGATAAATAATTGCATAAATTAGTGCAAAATGATAGATACATGTAACTTTGTTACGTAAATAATCGATTAAGCCTGAAAAATAATATTAGTAGCAATTTAGATTTATATGAATTTTGTTAAAATCAATTTTGGCGCGAAAAGCGTACTGTCTTTGGCGCGAAAAAGAGTACGCGTCTTCCTATGTATGTATGTAGAAGCTACGAGCTGCCTAAAGAGAGAACTAAATGATATCCATGTTGTGTGTGTGATTTGAGATCTGTATGCGTCTCTGAATGATTTTTTATTTGCGTCGCCAAATCCATGAAGAAATCCGAGGGACCAAAGGCATCAAAATGCGAAGACGGGGTCGATTTGATCAGTGACATGCCGGATTCTATTCTTCTCTTGATTCTTTCAGGTCTTCGATTGACCCAAGAAGTAATTCGAACCAGCATTTTGTCCAGAAGATGGAGGTATTTGTGGACTTCCATTCCCTCCCTAGATATATTTTATCGCCAAGATAAATTAAAAGAAGACGAATTCAAAGAGTTTGTGTACTGGGTTTTAGGAAACAGATCCCTCGATTTGGATCGTTTTCGTTTAAGCTGCTATTATCATTACACAATGTCGACATTAGGGCGGTGGATTCACATGGCTGTTACAAGAAACGTCAAAAAGCTTGACTTGACATTTTGCCCTAAGAAGGAGTCCGAGGATACCAAGGATATTGAGATGCCTCATTGTTTAGTGACTTGCCGTTCATTGAAGGTATTAAAGCTGTGTTTGCTCGAACATGGTTTAAGATTGCCTAATTTTATAGGGTTTCCTGCACTTAGGGTTCTTCAGTTGTGCTATGTTGTGTTATCAGAAAAAGATTTAGAAAAAGAATTTCTGGAAAGCTGCCCATTGCTTGAGGATTTGCGTTTGGTAGACTGCATCATAAATAAACCTGGTCTTCTATGCATTTCATGTCCGAAGCTCAAGAAATTGAGAATTGATAACGAGGAAAAGAAGGGTTCGTGTGGTGGCATTAAGATTTCTTGCCCAAAACTGGTGTTTATGGAGTTAACAGGTCCTTATCATTTTTTATTTGAAAGTCTAGACTCTTTAGAGGAAGTCGTGATTGAAACTGAAAGATTACCTCCTGCTCCTACAGCTGAGATGATAATCAATGCCATAAGGGTGTTAATTCCTGGAATTTCTCATGTGAAATCTTTGTGGATCAACCTGAGTTTCTTCTTTCAGGTACATTAACCTTTAAGAGCTGTTTCTTTTCTATATATGGGTGTTTCTTTTTGATTTAACCCCAAAAAAACGACTTACTAGAGAAAGTCATGGATCAAAATCTATAGCATCAATTAGACGTTTGAAAGTATCATTTGTTTTCACCAAACCTTCATCATTTGAGTACCTACAAGCGTATTTATTACCATGAATAATAACTCCGAACTCTTATTTGTTATCATTCTTGTAGTGTATTAATGCTGCACGTGATCCTTCTCTACCTAATCTGAAGACTTTGGAGTTAACCACAACAATTTCTGCCTTCACCATTGTTGAACTCATTCAAGTTCTGAAATATTATCCAAAACTGGTGTCTCTTAAGTTGTTCATCAAACAGGTATTCTTATATCAAATAGCATTTTTTATGTATCACATTCTTAGAGCATGTTGGCTCACTTTCAAGAACTTAAAACATTAGTTTGGATTTTTGGTCCCTAACATGAAAAACTTATGGTTTTGTTTGATATGATCTAGGATTTTTGTGGGCCGGAATATCGGGAGTTGGATGAAACCGAAACACGGAGGATCGTGGCTCCTGTTGTGAAGTGGGTTGAGCTATTTGAATATAAAGGAGAAAAGCCAAAAGTAGATATACAGTGGTATCGAAATGCATGGATGGAAATGTTTGCTAGGTGGGGTCAAGAAACCAAGTTCTCTCATTGGTGACTATTAACCCAACTGTCAAACTGACTAACTACTCTTTTGAAGAACTCAAATTACAAGCTTTATGTTGCTTCGTTTTCCACTGTTACTAGAAAATATTTGTTTGGTTCTACAGTTTTGTTCATTGTTTGCTATAAAAACTACAATAATATGTACATAACAAAACCACCACCAATTGCAACATTAGTAGGTGGAACTAAAAACAATCATGTAATTGAACCCATTACAACATTGATATCTAATCAACTACACTATCTGAACATAATATTTGAAATACCAGTTGTAACATCAGTATGTAAATGACATGTATGTATGTGTATATATGTATATGTATGATTGGTGTGTAAGTATGACAGATATGTATATGTATCTATGCAATATATATATATATATATATATATATATATATATATATATATATATATATATATATATATTATATATATATATATATGATAGGTATGCATTTATGCATTGTATATATGTAGATATGCCATATATGTCACATCAACTTGCAAGTATGTCAGTTTTATCATGACACAAAATAGGCCATATTTCAAATCATGGATACTTGTGAGTTTTTTTAAACAAAAATGACCTTACTATTCGAGATTATTCATCCCCAAATTTGGTTTCAACAACTGATGGATTGAGTAAAATATTTCATCTAAAAGGAAAACAAAGTTACACAAAATATATCAATTAAATACAGGTGCATACTTGACATGTAATCTAAGATCAATGGTACGTCATTTTGCTCATACAACAAAGTTACCCAAAATAAATCAATGCCTTCTTGCTATTTCCAATTCAATTTCAAAAACAGTATTTTATCCAAATTATATCTAATCAATTTGTATTTTATCTTATAAATTGATGATTCTCATAAAAGAAAATAAAAAGTTATTAATATAGAAGTCGCTATTGATAAACCATGAGATTGCGTTTTGAAAATGTAGATAAAACATTAGAAGCTCATGTTAAGTGTATGTTATGAAGATCTTGATACAGTAGTTCCATATCCTAGAAGGAATTTTTTGCTTAAAATTTGAAAATAAGGGGGATGTTTTACTGCAGTGAGACTTGAGATCAAACTTTCTCCAAATTGCTATGATGTTAATAACTTAGAGTATATAATGATTAATCTTGTGCAAAATAGGATAATCGTATATACATTTAAGGAACAGTTGATGATAATGACCATTTATTCTTTGGAAAAAGAACGTTGAACTAAAATGATGCTTAGATTATAATCATTTGCAGTCCAAAACAGAAATTAACTAGCTTTTAGACAATATGAGTAAGATAATGAACATATACGCCAAATAATAAATAATTAGGTTTAGTGTTAATATTTTTGGAATTTTGTTTGCCGCATTTTGAAATTAAACCTTGGTTACTAACTAAATTTTGTAGTTTTTTTTAACCATTTTTATGATTAATTATTTATGGTATCCAAATGCATATTGTAACAATTGGTATTTTTAGGTCGAAATAGGTCGACCAAACCACCGCAATAAAACTGTTATATTATAACCAAGGAATAAAACGATGGAATAATATATATATATATATATATATATATATATATATATATATATATATATATATATATATATCACACAAAAATTCATAGTCTCTTACCGAACACCCCAACTTATTAAAAATATTGTCTAACGATAAGAAGAGTTACAAATATCGTGTATTGACACCTGAATTGAGAGTAGCTATATGTGTCAAGTAAAATATATATATACAAATGTAATATCGTCTAGTCCACAAGAATTGAGATTTGCATAAATTATTAATACTAGCTATGCACTCATTATTACCTCCATGCACGTATAAAGTTTCTTGGAGAAATCTTTATGACTAACTCTATAATAATAATAATAATGGAGAAGGAATCATCACAAAACTTGGCTGCATGCAAAACCCTATTCACCTCCATAATTTCAATTACCATCATTTAGTTGTGTACGTGAATGCATTGTCAAATCCATAGCAATACTCTCCTCTTAAACTACCACCAAAGGTTATGTACCTTTTGTCATCAAATACCTTAACCAATATGAAGAATAGTTTCCCTGCACCTTTTCTTCTATTTGACTATGTACAACATGTATCCTCAATTAAGCAACCTTATTCTCACCACACAATAGAGCAAGTTGATAGAATTCAAGAGTCAATATAAACCCAAGACTTGTTGCTCAAATGTGGTAGCGAAACTCACGTAAACATCCTATCGTTCTACTTTTTTTTTCTCTGAATTTATAATCCTCTAAAAGAACACCCATTTGGAGGCATCATACTCAAATATTCCAGCAAAAACAAAAGCATGCGATACCCTTTTATTTCAGTCCTTTGTTCCAATAATTAAACAAGCCAATAATACCATTGGGAAGCTGTCAAGAACACAACTGCCTTCCTCCCTTTTTTTTCTTTCATTACCAGCCACAACGGCAAGCAGAAAGTAGCGACAGGCTGCCAAAAAAAAAGGAGCCCATCGCCAGCCCACTGCCACCGGTAAACAGCCCTGTTGTTCTCGGTTTCTTTCTCCTTCGACCAAGCTGAAAAACGGGAAGCATCCTCTTGATTAAAAGTTACCAAAACAACCCCGGATCATCCCTTGCGGTTTACTACGAAAAGCTTCTAAAAAACGAACCGAAACACGCAACGAAAGTGAGTCTTTATGGCCCCATTTTCTTTAAGTTTTATAAACATTTGGGGTGAGATATATACATGTCTTGCATGCTGAATATGAAATTTTATTATCATTATATGATACATATTTAACATCATTTATAATGGGTTAGCACACGACACTTTAGTTATATTGAACTAACATGCAAATGGATCTATGAAATGGTTACATGCATTATAAACAAATTTTCATATTATATTATGACGTAATAAAACATTTGGTATAAAGTTATTATCCGTAGATATAAATATATGTATTGGTATTATCCTTGTGACATAAGTCCATGCAAGTATTTTTGGTTGATAATCAAAACTAATTATTAGTGTTAGAATGGTCGTTAATAAAACAAACCAAGAAAAGTATAGACTTAGGACCTACTTTGTTAATTTATTTACAAGCAAGGTCTAAAGTGTAAATATAATATGAGATAACTAGACTTATAGATACATAAGTGTTTCATTGGATTTATGTTATAAAACATGATTATTTTATATAAAATTGTATTTTATATAAAAATGGAGTTTATAAAAAGACCTTGTAACATTTTATAAAATACGTAGTTTTTATACAATATGATTATTTTTATATAAAATAGTTATTTTATATAAAAATGGAGTTTATAAAAAGGTCTTGTAACATTTTATAAAAATAAGTAGTTTTTATAAAATATGGTAATTTTTATATAAAAATGATATTTTATATAAAAGTGGAGTTTATAAGGAGATCTAGTAGTATTTTATAAAAATGAGTAGTTTTATAGAATATGAATGTTTATATAAAATAAGATATTTTATATAAAAAGAAAATTTATGAAAAGGCTATTAACGCCTCAAGAAAACAAAGAATTGAAGTCATATTTTTATGCCTTCAATATATATATACATACATATTTACATACTTTTAAAAATATATGTATAATAGTGTATGTACAACCATATATCCGAATGTGACGATAAAGAAACGCAAACATTGTTAAGGCTCGTAATACAAATGACGACAAAAATCTTAGACTTAACATTTTAAGGATATTCTGTATGAGAAACACTTCATCGCTAAGAACTCAAAAACTTAGTATAAAGCCCTCTGTGTATAACCGTTAATCCGAAAGGAACGTGGAACATTGGTATAGATCTATACGGGTTGACAACCCCGCCTGCGGTTGCTAGCTACAACCATCGTCTAACGAGTCAAAATGGGCGTAATCGTTCAGTCACTTATATATTTCACGACGTCGATGAAGCGTCGTGATGGTCACAGTACATCTGCTCACCGTACTGCTTTACAGAGGCTTGCGCGTCCATAGTTCGGTTATAGGCTCATACTAGAGCCCATAAATTTTAATCTAGAAGTTTTATCGTTAAAAAGGAACTTTTGAACAAAATGGATAAGTGTTGAAAACATTATTATATATAATTCGTATTTATAATATTTTCAATACGGTACTCACGACTCATGATTTCTTGGTTATAAACAATGAACCAACACATTTTACTTGTATGTGATTACAAGTGCGGACTAAATACATATTTATAATCTTAAAAGGGCACAAATTTATTTTCGATTATAAACTATTGGAGTCTAAACCTATAAAGCTCACCAACATTTTTGTTGACGTATTTTTAAAACATATGTATCTTCAGGATCTTAAAAGCTGGAAGAATGTCTGCAGGGTAAGGAGGATATTTCTCCTTAAATAAACTATTGTCCGAGTAACCGGACCTCTTGATATATGCTTTATTGAACTTGAATCATGTATTAGTCGTCGTTTGGGATTTATTAAACAATGTATTTCTTCTTTTCATACTTTGGAAGAATGTAATGTTATTTGAATCCTGTAATATTCGATGTATGTTGTTAACTATGAACCAACGTTTCACGTCGCAACCCCGGTGATTCCGCCATCGGTCGGGGTGTGACAGATTGGTATCAGAGCTAAACGACTATAGCGAATAGTACTTTCCTTAAGGGAGCACAACTATAGTCTAAGGGCTTACTCTTTTAGGGCTAGTCATTCTTAAACCTAAAATCCTTAGGTCTATCCCCATAGATCTATATCACTTAATAATTAGGTTCTTAATGATAAAGACCCTATTCTTAGATTTATTCCAATAAATCTATGAATAATAAGTATTATTAATTATACCTCCCAAAGTAAACAAATGATAATTTATAATACACACACAAATACAAGATATAAAGTTATATAAAACTCAATTCCTTTATGAGAAAACACTAATCCAAGATAAGAAAAATACAAGAAATTAAAAATCAAATATTCAACTAGGTTCCTTAGTACATGCGTCGTACCATAACTGAACCTAGTTGCGTGCCTATGTTTTATTATGGTCAGATTTATGCACTACCTAACCTAAGCGAAATAGTTGATTTGTTAAAAATCTTGGTTAAAATTTTATTTAAAAACAAATATTAATACAACCTTAAATCTCAATATAGGATGAAATCGCAATCACTGGAGAAAAGCGAAGAAGAGGTTAACTCACATGTGCCATTGGTAGGGGATCCTTACTTCCCAACTCAAAACAACCAAGCACCAGCACCGATACTTATCCCTGACGACGAGCCAGAGGAAGACCCGGAAGAAGATCCCGAGGAAGACTCGGAAGAGGAATCGGAAGATGATATGGATGAGGATTCGGATTCCGAGGAAGAAACGGAGGAACCGGTAACCCAAGCAACACCCACCCCGATAGTCGCACCCACTGTGTCCCATCTACCTGTGACGCATCACATTGGCTCCGGAATGCATCGCACTAGGGCAACCGTCCGCAAATCCATTCCGCCTTGCAGGAGCATTACCAAGAGAACCCAGGATAAATCTCTCAGGCCCAAAGACAAAAAAATCCCATATAGCCCCTTCCCGGACGAATCGATGAAAGACAAGCCGCCATTGGCAAATCAGGAAGGAGAAAGAAAGAAAGAATATGAAGTCGGACAACCCTCCGGGACCAAGCCCCAGGAACCTACGGATGTTGGATCTCTATCATTACTATTCGACCGCACCCTCCGTTTGGGGAACCAAATCAAAATGATGAGTGACGAAGCGAGTGTCGTGGAAAGCAACAACACTAGACTCACCCGACACGTCCAACAACTGAGAGAATTGAGAAACCAAGACTATAATGTTATCAGGGGGGATCACAATATGGTGATGGCCACTTACAACTACATCAATACTCAAGAAGCAAGCCGACAGGAATCTGAGGGCTTGATGAGGACGGCAATGACCAGGGCAATCGAAGCAGACGAAAGGTCCAAAGGGATGGAGCAAAGGACCCAGGCTTTAGAGGAACAGGTTCGAGAAATACTGAAAACATTGTCTCGTAACTTCGGGATCAATTAAGAGAGTTATGGAATTGATGAATGGAGAAGGAAACTTGGTGATGAAGTAGAAGGAGCATGTAGGAGAGTGTGAAATAAATCGTGGGTCGCTTAACGACTCACGTATAGGTTTTATCTGTTTACCGTATAAACATTGTTAGGGTTTTGTACCCTATCGTGTTCTTGTTGTAATGTGTGCCAATAAAACGTGTACCAAAATGAATGATATAAGGAAGTTATTATTAATCTTTCATGCGAATTTTATGCAAACATTTAAATTCATGCACAATGATAAATAAACTGAATATTCAGTCCCATAGCACAAACAACAACAATAACGACATGTAACTGATAACCTACTGCTGAATTAATAGGACGTACACAATGCCTCCACGAAGAAGCAACCCCCGAACTCGTCCAGCAGCAGCACCAACAGCAAGGCCAACGACTACACGAAGGGGGCGACCCCGTACCAGGCCAGTAAGAAACCCGCCAATAACCCCAGTGGCTGAAAACCAAACGAATGATGCTCCACCACCTCCACCTCTAATGACGAGACTCCCGCAAACAGCGGCTGAATTGGAACAACTAATCTCAGATCGCCTCATAGCTCTAACAAATGCTAGGAGCGCAAACCATGAAACTCCGATCATAGAAATCGATGGAACAGGAACAAGACCAGGGAGTAGTACGAACATACACTACAACGAAACCCGAAGGGCTTGTTCATACAAAGATTTCATGAACTGTAAGCCTAAGAACTTCTACGGCAACGAAGGAGTCATTGGCTTAACGAGGTGGTTCGAGAAAATGGAATCTGTATTCCAAATCAGTTACTGTGCGGAGGATAGCAAGGTACGATTTGCTACTTGTACTCTCCTCGACTCAGCCCTGTCATGGTGGAACGAGCAGGTGAAAACAATGGGCATCATTCCTACCAACTCCTTATCTTGGGGAGACCTGAAGGCAATGATGGTAGAAGAATACTGCCCTAGGGATGAGATCCAGAACCTGGAAAATGAACTCTGGAACCTAAAAATGAAAGGTTCGGACATTAAAGCTTACACTACGAGGTTCAATGACCTATCCCTACTCTGCCCGGCACTTGTAACGCCGGAGCACAAAAAGATTGAACGCTATATTTGGGGGTTGGCACCTCAAATCAAGGGAATGGTCATCTCATCAAGGGTTACAAGCTACGAAAGTGTTAAGAACCTAGCAAAACGTTTGACCAACAATGAAGTTAGTCGAGGGTCCCTGGAAGCAAGGGTTGAAACTCCTAGGGTTGAACCCAACAAACGAAAAGCAGGCGGAGGAGATTCACGCACAACAAAGAGAAAGAAGGTCTATGTTGCAACAACAACAACTCCGGTTCCAACACCCATACCCCAGAAAAACTATGCAGGAAAACACCCCTTGTGTGTCACCTGCAACCGACACCACAACGGAGAGTGTTTTCAATGCACCAACTGCAAACGAAAGGGACATACCGCCCCTTTCTGTAAAATCCCGGCAGGAGCAGTGAGAAGTCAGAACGTTGGCACTGGGGTAGGAGGAGGAGGAGCAAGGACATGTTATGAGTGTGGTGAAAAGGGACACTTCAAACGAGATTGCCCAAAGCTGAAGGGCAAGGCAGGAAATGCCCGTGGAAGAGCATTCGTGATCGGAAACAAGGACGCCATCCAAGACCCATCGGTGGTCACTGGTACGTTTCTCGTCAATAACTTGTATGCTACAATACTTTTTGACTCGGGTGCCAATAAAAGCTTTGTAACTCCAAAATTTAAACAGCGTTTAAACAATGAGATTAGGAAGTTAGAGGTAGCATACGAAGTAGAAGTAGCAAACGGTCAAATAGAGAGCACTACTGAAATACTGATAGATTGCACACTAACTCTAAATGACCACGCATTTCAAATAGACCTTATGCCCATGCCTATCGGAAGCTTCGACATTATCGTTGGCATGGATTGGCTTGCCCCTCATCATGCTGAGATCCTATGCTACGAGAAGGTTGTACGGTTGACCCTACCCAATGGGGAGATTATGACAATTTATGGGGATAAATCGGGACAAAACCTAAAGTTAATCTCTTGCACAAAGGCTCAGAAATATCTACACAAGAAATGTTACGCCTTTTTGGCTCACATAGTAGATAAAAAGAGCAAGGAAAAGGAGATAAAAGACATACCACAAGTACGTGACTACCCCGATGTGTTTCCAGAAGACCTACCTGGGTTGCCGCCAAACCGACAAGTTGAGTTCAGAATTGATCTGACTCCCGACGCGGCCCCGGTTGCCAAATCACCTTACAGACTGGCTCTGTCAGAGATGCAAGAGCTTTCAAGCCAATTGCAAGAACTTCTTGACAAAGGCTTCATAAGACCAAGTTTCTCACCTTGGGGAGCACCAGTTTTATTTGTCAAGAAGAAAGATGGATCCTTCAGAATGTGTATTGATTACCGGGAGTTGAACAAGTTACCGATCAAGAACCGTTATCCACTCCCAAGAATCGATGACTTGTTCGACCAGTTGCAAGGCTCTAGCTACTATTCCAAGATAGATCTACGTTCAGGGTATCACCAGCTTAAAGTCATGGAATCAGATGTACCAAAAACCGCTTTTAGAACTCGGTACGGACATTACGAGTTTCTAGTTATGCCGTTTGGTCTGACGAATGCCCCCGCAGTGTTCATGGACCTCATGAAACGTGTTTGTAAACCTTATTTAGATATGTTCGTGATTGTATTCATTGATGACATCCTGATATACTCACAAACAAAAGAAGAACATGGCCAACACCTACGATTAATATTGGAACTGCTAAGAAAAGAGAAACTGTACGCAAAATTCTCCAAGTGTGAATTTTGGATCAGGGAAGTACACTTCTTAGGGCACGTCGTAAGCAACAAAGGGATACATGTAGATCCCGCAAAAATTGAAGCAATTAAGAACTGGGAAGCACCAAGATCACCGACTGAAGTGCGCCAATTTCTAGGCCTTGCTGGCTACTACCGGAGATTTATTGAGAACTTCTCTAAGACGGCCAAACCTCTAACTGCATTGACACAGAAAGATGTGAAATTTACCTGGGAAGAAAAGCAAGAGATTGCTTTCCAGAAATTAAAACAAATGTTGTGTAGCGCACCAATCCTATCACTTCCAGAAGGAACTGAAGACTTCGTCGTCTACTGCGACGCGTCACATCAAGGATTAGGTTGCGTATTAATGCAAAGAGATAGAGTGATTGCTTACGCCTCCAGACAACTCAAAGTGCATGAGGTCAATTACACAACTCATGACCTTGAATTAGGAGCAATGATTTTCGCACTCAAAATATGGAGACACTACGTGTATGGTACGAGATGTACCATCTTTACTGACCACAAGAGTCTTCAACATATCTTCGATCAAAAGGAACTAAATATGAGGCAACGAAGATGGTTCGAATTACTAAATGATTACGAGTGTGAAATTCACTATCATCCCGGGAAAGCAAACGTTATGGCAGATGCACTGAGCCGTAAGGAACACGTCAAACCCAGACGCGTACGAGCATTAACCATGACTATCCTTTCCAACCTTAGTGCTCAAATAAGGGAAGCTCAGATCGAAGCTATAAAGGAAGAAAACATAACGAACGAAGCTTTACGAGGAATGGATAAGCAATTTGATCTTAGAAACGATGGAACGCGATGCTTCATGAACAGAATCTGGACGCCTAAATTCGGAAACGTCAGGAGTTTAGTCATGGACGAAGCTCATAAGACAATATATTCCGTTCACCCAGGCTCCGATAAGATATATCACGACTTAAAGATGTTGTACTGGTGTCCAAACATGAAAGCCGAGATTGCTACTTACGTAAGCAAGTGTCTAACATGTTCTAAAGTTAAAGCAGCACATCAAAAGCCTTCGGGTTTGCTACAACAACCAGAGATACCCGAATGGAAGTGAGAACTAATCACTATGGACTTCATTACCAAGTTACCCAGAACACCAGGTGGTTACGATACAATCTAGGTGGTAGTAGATAGATTAACAAAGTCCGCCCATTTCCTACCAATTAAGGAGGCAGACAAGATGGAAAAGTTGACCAGAACATACCTAAAAGAGATTGTAAGATTACACGGAGTCCCAATCTCTATTATCTCTGACCGAGACAGTAGATTCACCTCTCGATTTTGGCAATCATTACAAAAGTCCTTAGGTACCCGTCTAGACATGAGCACGGCTTACCATCCTCAGACAGATGGTCAGAGTGAACGAACCATCCAAACCCTAGAAGATATGCTCCGAGCCTGTGTGATAGACTTTGGAAATTCATGGGATACTCACTTGCCTTTGATTGAGTTTTCCTACAACAACAACTATCACACCAGCATAAAGGCCGCACCATTTGAAGCATTGTATGGAAGGAAATGTCGGTCACCACTATGTTGGGCAGAGGTTGGTGACACCCAATTGGCCAAGGTACATTCAGGAGATACTCTACGAACTGGACCCGAGATAATTCACGAGACAAGCGAAAAGATAGTACAAATAAGGGACAGACTGAAGACCGCACGTGATCGTCAGAAGAGTTATGCTGACGTAAGGCGTAGACCCTTAGAATTTCAGGTAGGAGACAGAGTCATGTTAAGGGTATCACCATGGAAGGGCATGATCAGGTTTGGAAAGAGAGGCAAACTGAACCCACGATATATAGGACCATTTAAGATCCTAGAAAGGATTGGCCCTGTTGCGTATCGACTCGAACTACCTCAACAGTTAGAAAGGGTGCATGATGTTTTCCATGTATCGAACTTGAAAAAGTGTCTTTCTGACGACACACTTAAAATCCCTCTTGAGGAAATCCAATTGAACACCAAACTTCATTTCATTGAGGAGCCCGTAGAGATAATGGACCGAGAAATAAAACGATTAAGGCAGAGCCGCATACCTATTGTGAAGGTACGTTGGAACTCTCAGAGAGGACCAGAGTTCACTTGGGAATGGGAAGATCAGATGATGCAGAAATATCCCCAATTGTTCAAAGATGCCCTGACTGCAAGTTAAATTTCGGGACAAAATTCTTTTAACGGGGGGAGAATGTAACAATTGGTATTTTTAGGTAGAAATAGGTCGACCAAACCACCGCAATAAAACTGTTATATTATAACCAAGGAATAAAACGATGGAATAATATATATATATATATATATATATATATATATATATATATATATATATGACACAAAAATTCATAGTCTCTTACCGAACACCCCAACTTATTAAAAATATTGTCTAACGATAAGAAGAGTTACAAATATCGTGTATTGACACCCGAATTGAGAGTAGCTATATGTGTCAAGTAAAATATATATATACAAATGTAATATCGTCTAGTCCATAAGAATTGAGATTTGCATAAATTATTAATATTAGCTATGCACTCATTATTACCTCCATGCACGTATAAAGTTTCTTGGAGAAATCTTTATGACTAACTCTATAATAATAATAATAATAATAATGGAGAAGGAATCATCACAAAACTTGGCTGCATGCAAAACCCTATTCACCTCCATAATTTCAATTGCCATCATTTAGTTGTGTACGTGAATGAATTGTCAAATCCATAGCAATACTCTCCTCTTAAATTACCACCAAAGGTTATGTACCTTTTGTCATCAAATACCTTAACCAACATGAAGAATAGTTTCCCTGCACCTTTTCTTCTATTTGACTATGTACAACATGTATCCTCAATTAAGCAACCTTATTCTCACCACACAATAGAGCAAGTTGATAGAATTCAAGAGTCGATATAAACCCAAGACTTGTTGCTCAAATGTGGTAGCGAAACTCACGTAAACATCCCATCGTTCTACTTTTTTTCTCTGAATTTATAATCCTCTAAAAGAACACCCATTTGGAGGCATCATACTCAAATATTCCAACAAAAACAAAAGCATGTGATACCCTTTTATTTCAGTCCTTTGTTCCAACAATTAAACAAGCCGATAATACCATTGGGAAGCTGTCAAGAACACAACTGCCTTCCTCCTTTTTTTTCTTTCATTACCAGCCACAACGGCAAGCAGAAAGTAGCGACAGGCTGCCAAAAAAAAAGGAGCCCATCGCCAGCCCACTGCCACCGGTAAACAGCCCTGTTGTTCTCGGTTTCTTTCTCCTTCGACCAAGCTAAAAAACAGGAAGCATCCTCTTGATTAAAATTTACCAAAACAGCCCCGGATCATCCCTTGCGGTTTACTACGAAAAGCTTCTAAAAAACGAACCAAAACACGCAATGAATGTGAGTCTTTATGGCCCCATTTTCTTTAAGTTTTATAAATATTTGGGGGGAGATATATACATGTCTTGCATGCTGAATATGAAATTTTATTATCATTATATGATACATATTTAACATCATTTATAATGGGTTAGCACACGACACTTTAGTTATATTGAACTAACATGCAAATGGATCTATGAAATGGTTACATGCATTATAAACAAATTTCATATTATATTATGACATAATAAAACATTTGGTATAAAGTTATTATCCGTAGATATAAATATATGTATTGGTATTATCTTTGTGACATAAGTCCATGCAAGTATTTTTGGTTGATAATCAAAACTAATTATTAGTGTTAGAATGGTCGTTAATAAAACAAACCAATATGAGTATTTTGGTTGATAATCAAAACTAATTATAAGTGTTTCATTGGATTTATGTTCTAAAACATGATTATTTTATATAAAATTGTATTTTATATAAAAATGGAGTTTATAAAAAGACCTTGTAACATTTTATAAAATACGTAGTTTTTATACAATATGATTATTTTTATATAAAATAGTTATTTTATATAAAAATGGAGTTTATAAAAAGGTCTTGTAACATTTTATAAAAATAAGTAGTTTTTATAAAATATGGTAATTTTTATATAAAAATGATATTTTATATAAAAATGGAGTTTATAAGGAGATCTAGTAGTATTTTATAAAAATGAGTAGTTTTATAGAATATGATTGTTTATATAAAATAAGATATTTTATATAAAAAGAAAATTTATGAAAAGGCTATTAACGCCTCAAGAAAACAAAGAATTGAAGTCATATTTTTATGCCTTCAATATATATATACATACATATTTACATACTTTTAAAAATATATGTATAATAGTGTATGTACAACCATATATCCGAATGTGACGACAAAGAAACGCAAACATTGTTAAGGCTCGGAATACAAATGACAACAAAAATCCTAGACTTAACAATTTAAGGATATTCTGTATGAGATATACTTCATCGCTAAGAACTCAAAAACTTAGTATAAAGTCCTCTGTGTATAACCATTAATCTGAAAGGAACGTGGAACATTGGTATAGATCTATACGGGTTGACAACCCCGCCTGCGGTTGCTAGCTACAACCATTGTCTGACGAGTCAAAACGGGCGTAATCGTTCAGTCACTTATATATTTCATGACGTCGATGAAGCGTCGTGATGGTCACAGTACATCTGCTCACCGTACTGCTTTACAGAGGCTTGCGCGTCCATAGTTCGGTTATAGGCTCATACTAGAACCCATAAATTTTAATCTAGAAGTTTTATCGTTAAAAAGGAACTTTTGAACAAAATGGATAAGTGTTGAAAACATTATTATATATAATTCGTATTTATAATATTTTCAATACGGTACTCACGACTCATGATTTCTTGGTTATAAACAATGAACCAATACATTTTACTTGTATGTGATTACAAGTGCGGACTAAATACATATTTATAATCTTAAAAGGGCACAAATTTATTTTCGATTATAAACTATTGGAGTCTAAACCTATAAAGCTCACCAACATTTTTGTTGACGTATTTTTAAAACATATGTATCTTCAGGATCTTAAAAGCTGGAAGAATGTCTGCAGGGTAAGGAGGATATTTCTCCTTAAATAAACTATTGTCCGAGTAACCGGACCTCTTGATATATGCTTTATTGAACTTGAATCATGTATTAGTCGTCGTTTGGGATTTATTAAACAATGTATTTCTTCTTTTCATACTTTGGAAGAATGTAGTGTTATTTGAATCCTGTAATATTCGATGTATGTTGTTAACTATGAACCAACGTTTCACGTCGCAACCCCGTTGATTCCGCCATCGGTCGGGGTGTGACACATATATTTGACCCATTGTTGTAATTTCTAGTAGTTATGTTTTCTTTTGAAGTCAAGGTATCTACTCTAATAAATAAATGTTTTTTTGCCACTTGTCACACTCTCATTTAATTTGCCAAATGTCATTTTTAGGTTATTTTGAATTATTTTTTATTCCACATGTCATTTTATGGTTTTTTTTTATTTTATTAAACTAGGTTATAACTCATGGGAACCACGTGTAAAATATTTTTTAAATTTTATTAATTAATATGATTAAAGTTTTTTTAAACCATAATAAATATCAACCAAACGCCATTAAATAGATAAACAGCAAATTATAAAGCACCTTAATTCACACACACGCAAATCTATATTAAAAGAAACAAATAATGAACGTACATCCAATTAAAAAAAACAAAATCGAACTCACACATATGAGGAAGGTTACTGAGGTTTCATGTTTTGAAATCTAAAAAGTTGGATTCGTTAGTTTTTATATTGTTTAAATAAGAAGAATTTAGAATTCAATGTTATAATAAACAAATAACTTAAAAAAAACATTGTTATTTATATTTTTCTTATATCTTATAATGGGAAAATAACTTATAAGCCCAACGAAGTTTTCAAACCGTTCAAAAAACTCAAATTATGTTTTGTCTGTTCAAGAAAACCCAACGAATTAACCTTGTGTCTAAAAAAGCCCAACTAACTTACATTTCTCATTTAGGGTCAACCGGTTAATGAAAGTCAACGAATGACATGGCTTATGACGTGTAATTAAATATCGGAAAATGACTTGTAAGACCGACGAAGTTTCAAAACCGTGCAAAAAACCCCAATCACGTTTTGTTTGTTGAAAAAAACCCAACGAACTTACGCTTTTGTTCAATTCTTATTAGAGTCAACCAAATTCATTAGGTATATAACTAGTTGGCAAATGACATGACATTATATTTAATGACATGGAATAAACAGATTAAAATTGCTTTTTATATATCGATTTAGGGCTTGGAGAAGAGAAAAACGAGCAGTGCCTGTCTTCGATCTCTTGTAATAGCTGCTTCTTATTCTTCCTCTCAATCGTTGATTTCCAACTCAAGATCTACAAATAAGATATTTGATGATGAAAACCCTTGTGGATGTGGACGCCCTTCTTCTATTTGGACATCTAGAACAGAGGATCATCCAGAGATAAAAGTTCAGGGCTTGTTCGAACAAAGCTCAGGGGTTGTTCGAACAGATGGGAAATTCTAATCTGTTTATTCCATGTTATTAAATATAATGTCATGTCATTTGCCAACTAGTTATATACCTAATGAATTTGGTTGCCTCTAATAAGAATTGAACAAAAGCGTAAGTTTGTTGGGTTTTTTTTCAACAAACAAAACATGATTGACGTTTTCTGAACGGTTTTGAAACTTCATTGGTCTTACAAGTCATTTTCCGATATTTAATTACACGTCATAAGTCATGTCATTCGTTGACTTTCATTAGCCGGTTGACCCTAAATGAGAAGTGTAAGTTAGTTGGGCTTTTTTAGACAAAAGGTTAATTCGTTGGGTTTTCTTGAACAAACAAAACATAACTGGGGTTTTTTGAACGGTTTGAAAACTTCGTTGGGCTTATAAGTCATTTTCCCATCTTATTATTGTACACATAAATTTGCTAGTAATATAATTTTACTTTGTAATTAGATATAGATATTTCATTGTTTGAGAATTAGTCTAATAATATCAACATGTTAAATTATTCTTTGTTCGACTTTTGTTCCCAACCCACTTGAAGAGTCATTGGATTTTAAATTAAAAAACCATTCTCATAAATCATAATACATGATCAAGTGACAGTTGTAGAGTGTTCAAAAGTGCAGCTTTAGATCACTACAGTATCTTGGTCCTTCATCTTTAAAAAGTGTATCTACACATTGTTAAACAAGTTGTGTCACATTCTTAAACATTTCCAGAAATTTTGATTTCTAAAGGGTCTGTTCTTTGTTACCAGATGGCTACTTCCATTGGAATCACATATGATTCCTTGTTCATTAATTAGTGGAAACTAATACAATAAATCCACCCAAATATCTCACATCATTATTTAATATAGAAACAGAAATTTAAAACTGAACTAATTGACTAAATAATCTAAGAACAAAAAAACAAATGAAAAACAAAGATCTAATAGCCCAAATGATTTGAGATCTTTTCATTTAATAACTTAAGAGCAACTTTACCTTCTCCTTTTCCATATAATTATCATTTTCATTCAAGAACTTATGAAAACAGGATAGCAAACTAATATCTGATCACTTAAGAACGGTACCATAAAAAGCAAAATGGATGTATGGTAAGGAAACTTTTATCGCTCACTTCTTTTTCACAATGTAATCAAACTCTTGGACTTGTTTTTGTATCAAACATGTATTACAAAAGGGTAACAAAGTCATTTTGTCATAATAAACGTATGATCGTGACAAAAAATTTGAGAAATAGTGGATTTTCTTTTCTACCACCGAGAGATGGACAGACATTGAAAAGTTCTAATAAAGATTTCTGCATAAACAATGAATAATCGCTTGCATACTTAGATGGGAAATGATGATTTCGTCCCTTCATAGTGCAGGAAATGTAGTAGTTCATCACATGTTAAAAGCTCAAGGGATCAAGGGAATGGGAATCCAATTCGACTGTCAGGTACATCTATTAACTATGTAGCCTTCTTTTATGCAATCTAGTCAACATATCAAAACAAAGTTTTCTTCATTCACAGTACCAGCAGGTAAAAAAAACAATGATTGTAACACCAAAATCTGTGTATCAAAATTAAGGGTATCAACATCTTAAAGGGCTCTTGGAAATTGATTACCTTATTAGTCAATCCATACTTATTATCAACTCACAGTTTCCATGATGAATTCTTGAGGAAAGAGCCTGAATCAATACTCCATGTTACTACATAACAATCAGAACTAAAATTTTGATTAATCATTTCACAACATAAATCATAAAATGAAACATAAAAGATGAATAAATAACAACTTATTCATTTATGGATTAGGCTTAAAACAGGAAACAAAGAGGAGTCTTCGTTGATTTCTAAGGCTTAGATAGAGAAAAAGGGGGAAAAGGAGAGAGACAAAAAACAGAGAAAATAGATTTGTACCGGAGAAAGAAGAAGAAAAAAGGACTGTGAAGCAACTTTGATGGTGGTGAATGTCAACTGACGACATCCAAAAGAGAGAAAACATGGGTTTAATAAATCTATGATGTATACAAAGTAGCAAAACCGATTGAACTGCATCTATGGTTCTCTGTATGTCAAAATTTTTGAGGGTTTGAATGAGGAAAGCATTTGTGTGCAAGGAAGAAGGAAGGTGGTGTGAAAGAAGGAGGTGCCTTAAATTGACGGTTGCGGACACCGATATTTAAGGGATTTGGGTGGACTCGAGGGACGCAAACGAAATGTATGGAGAAGAAACAAATGGCAAGCCTAAACAAACCCTAATTTTCTGGAATGCTATAATTTTCAAATACAAATTGCACGGTATATATGGGCGTGTTCGGCACAGAGCGTTTGAGAGCTTCTAGCTTCTAGCGTTTGACAAAACGCTCCGCTTAAAACAAAAAGCCTCGTTTGGCACTACAAGCTTCTAGCGTTTAGTTTAATCAAAACGCTCAAAATCCAAATGCTACTTCATGTAGCGTTTAACAAAACGCTACGGGCGTGTTCGACACGGAGTGTTTGGGAGCGTTTGAGAGCTTCTAGCTTCTAGCGTTTGACAAAACGCTCCGCTTAAAACAAAAAGTCTCGTTTGGCACTACAAGCTTCTAGCGTTTAGTTTAATCAAAACGCTCAAAATCCAAATGCTACTTCATGTAGCGTTTAACAAAACGCTACGGGCGTGTTCGACACGGAGTGTTTGGGAGCGTTTGAGAGCTTCTAGCTTCTAGCGTTTGACAAAACGCTCCGTTTAAAACAAAAAGTCTCGTTTGGCACTACAAGCTTCTAGCGTTTAGTTTAATCAAAACGCTCAAAATCCAAATGCTACTTCATGTAGCGTTTAACAAAACGCTACGAGCGTGTTCGACACGAAGTGTTTGGGAGCGTTTGAGAGCTTCTAGCTTCTAGCGTTTGACAAAACGCTCCGTTTAAAACAAAAAGTCTCGTTTGGCACTACAAGCTTCTAGCGTTTAGTTTAATCAAAACGCTCAAAATCCAAATGCTACTTCATGTAGCGTTTAACAAAACGCTACGGGCGTGTTCGACACGGAGTGTTTGGGAGTGTTTGAGAGCTTCTAGCTTCTAGCGTTTGACAAAACGCTCCGTTTAAAACAAAAAGTCTCGTTTGGCACTACAAGCTTCTAGCGTTTAGTTTAATCAAAACGCTCAAAATCCAAATGCTACTTCATGTAGCGTTTAACAAAACGCTACGGGCGTGTTCGACACGGAGTGTTTGGGAGCGTTTGAGAGCTTCTAGCTTCTAGCGTTTGACAAAACGCTCCGTTTAAAACAAAAAGTCTCGTTTGGCACTACAAGCTTCTAGCGTTTAGTTTAATCAAAACGCTCAAAATCCAAATGCTACTTCATGTAGCGTTTAACAAAACGCTACGGGCGTGTTCGACACGAAGTGTTTGGGAGCGTTTGAGAGCTTCTAGCTTCTAGCGTTTGACAAAACGCTCCGTTTAAAACAAAAAGTCTCGTTTGGCACTACAAGCTTCTAGCGTTTAGTTTAATCAAAACGCTCAAAATCCAAATGCTACTTCATGTAGCGTTTAACAAAACGCTACGGGCGTGTTCGACACGGAGTGTTTGGGAGCGTTTGAGAGCTTCTAGCTTCTAACGTTTGACAAAACGCTCCGTTTGAAACAGAAAACCTCGTTCGGCACTACAAGCTTCTAGCGTTTAGTTTAAACAAAACGCTCCAAATCCAAATGCTACTTCATGTAGCGTTTAACAAAACACTACAAGCTACCCGCTACTCGCTACAAGCCACCCACTACCATCTAATTTTGCCGAACACGCCCTACAAGCTACAAGCTACCCGCTAACAGCTAGTTTTGCCGAACACGCCCATAGATGAAAAATTAGAGTAGGCAGGATTAGAAGATCTTAATTAATTGAATTGAAGGATTAGGGGCGTATAAGGTCGAATTAATTAATGAGTTAAATGTATTAAGAGTATTCTGGTAACTTAACTTTTATGTGAAAATGATTGTGGAAGAGCCACATAGAAAAGAAAAAAAAAATCTTTTGTTAAGATAGAAGATTTCATATGGTATTTAAATGCAATAATAAATGTATATTAATTTTCTTAATAAACTTTCCTTTTAATTTCAAAATTATTAAATTAAAGCTTAATTAATTTTCCTTTATTTATTTATCTAAATTATTTGTTTAAATTTAGAGAAAAAAACACTTCAATTTTTATAATTCAATATTTTTCTTATTTTTTTATAAATTCAAACTTCTCAAATGTTTAGAATTTTATATTTATTTATTTTTTAATAAACTAATGTAATACATGAGTCTCATACCTAGTTAATTATAATATAGAAGAATTAGGATTGAAGCTAATTGTTTTTTATGCAATCAGGTTGCTTATAGGATTTAATGGTGCTAAGGATAAATTTTGAATCTCAAATTGCTATCAGGATTTAAAAATGCTTATAGGATTTAATGGTTCTAAGGATAAATTTTGAATCTTAAATTGCTATCAGGATTTAAAAAAGCTTGAGACAAACATTGATGCATAACATAGGTTCCTTGTAGCTGTATGGTAATGACATTGGTCGCTCACTTATATTGTAAGGTAAAAACATGTGGCATTATTGAGTTTTTCATTTTGGAGTTGTTTGTTTTTTCTTAGAATAGCTTCTTGATCATATTTTTATGTGTCGTGCAAACAATGTGTACTCCTCTTTACATGCATATTGTTTGTTCTTTTAAAAGACCACATACCTAAAAATGTGTGTGTCCTCATACCTACACACTTTTCTTTTTCTTAAATAATCAAACAACTCTTACAACTTACAAGTGCTTAGCCTTAATAGTCATTTTTGAACGAATAATTCTTATTTCAAATTGGTTCAAACCGTTAGTTTTCAGTTTTATGCGAACAAAACACACTTCCATAACTATGTATTTTTCTAATCTAAAATATTACCTTTTTAGTTTTGAACTCTCCAAAAATATAATTTTTATTGTTTTAATAAGATGTACATGTATCTCATTGTTAATTATTAATTTTTTATAAGATGTTAAAAATAATTTTGATTGATATATTATTTTAATTCTACTTTTTAAGGGTTTATTTAGATATGTATCAAGGTTTTAAATGGCGTGAGACGTTGACTTGGTGGCAAGGTCAAGCCTAAGCCATGGCGAGTCATGACATTTTTCAATGTGTGACAATTTTATATATATTAAAAAAGATAAATCATAGAATTATAGAATTGTATCAAATATATCAAGTATTTAGAAGTGTTATATTATCATTTAATATAAAAAAGTTAACAAAAACTCAGTTGTTTTAGACCTGATCATAAAAAAAAAACAAAAAAAAAACATGTCTTGAATAAAACTTACGCCATAACGCGATAAGACGTGTCTTGACATGTTATATGAGCATCATGCTTAACAAACTCGCATTAGACATTTTTGTAACGGTTACAGCATGTCTCGCGCCTTTTAGAACCATGATATTTATTGATTAGTTGAAGTATTTTGATTGAACTGAAACTAGACAAAGTGTTTAGATATTTATCCTTAATTTGACATTTTGATTTACATATTACATCCAAACCTTTTTTAAATATTTTTTTTTAATGTCGATCACTAATTTGACATGGGATAAGTACTTCCAACCTTCATTATCATATCATATCATCATATCATCATATTATATTATAAAGGAAATATTTTTCCTTTCATCACATTCATTTGAAGCTCCCATGACTTTTCAGTTTCTTTCTAATAATAATTATAAGTTGGTTAATAAGGTTAAATAAATATCAAACCTAAAGTGTAATCATATATAAACTAAATTTCAATATTAAAATAATATCTTTACTTCTACTTATAAAGTTATGTTTTTTAACTTTTAACATATTAATACTTAATTTATTAGTTTTAATATATTGTTGGATGTAAACCATTATCATTTTAAATATACAATTTTGGAACAATTTGTACAAAATACTTATATTATTAATTTAAATATAACATTATAGGGTCAACTTAAATATAAATTTTAGTTTAACTTAAACAACCCAAAAAATATTTTGTAAATAGTTAAAAGTGATGAATTATAGTGTCTTTCTAATATTGATTATAACTTGGTTAATAAAGTTAAATAAATATCAAACCTAAAGTGTAATCATAAATAAACTAAATTTTAATTTTAAAATAATATCTTTACTTCTACTTATAAAGTTATGTATTTAACTTTTAATATATTATACTTAATTTATTAGATTTAAAATATTGTTGTATCATTGTATGTAACCATTATCAGTTTAAAGCTACAACTTTTGAACAGTTTGGACAAAATACTTAAATTATTAATTTAAAACTTAAATATGAATTTCAGTTTCACTTAAAAAACCAAAGAATATTTTGTAAATAGTTAAAAGTAATAAATTGTAGTGATAAATGCAAAAACTAAATTGTAATCTCAATTTAACTAAAATATTTCCTAAATATATTTTTATAATCGTTAAAAGTTTTCAAATAAGTAGCTCAATAACAATAGTTAAAAATAACTTTATATAAATGATTATATATCAAAGCTAAAAAAAACAATGTTTGATCTTTTAAAAAATTATAATGATAGAAATTAAAACATTAAGCAGATAAATTTTAAAAAATTAATTAACCATAACAACAAATATAAATAACATTAAACCATATATTATATTTAATTTTATTCATGTGTAACTCCCGGGTAGAAGTCATTCAAACAATTGACTAAACTAGAATATTAAAATCTCATATTATATTTCTATTTATAAAATTATGATTTTAACTTTTTAACATATTATAGTTAACTTATTAGTTTAAAGATGTTGCCATATGTGAGCAATTATCATTTTAAAGTCACAACATTTGTATAATTTATGAGTTGATGCAAAATAATTAAATTATTAATTTCAATATAATACTAAACAATTAACTTAAATCAAAATTTCATTTAAACTTTAAAAAAATCGAGAGACTGTTTTATAAATAGTTAAAGATTATAAATTATAGTGTTAAACCTAAATTGTAATCCTAAATTAACAAAAAAAAAACCATGAAACTATTTTTTATAATCATTAACAATTTTCAAATAAATAGCTTAAAAATAACTTACAATAAGAATAATTAAAAGTAATATTATTTAAAAAAACTATAATATTTTCTATAAAAACAAAAACAATGTTTTTTATTTTAAATAACTACAATAATAGAAACTAACAATATTCATCAAATAAATTTTAAAAGTGTTAACTTTCTGAAACCAAATTAAAATAATTAAGAGTTTCGAAATACGTTATTTTAAATAACTTACATCAAGAATAGTTAAACGTAAAATTATATACAAAAATTATATTGTTGTCTTTAAAAACAAAAACAATGTTTGATGTTTTAAGTAATTACAATGACAGAAATTAAAATCTTAAGTAAATAAACTTTTTAAAATTAATTAATCATAACAACAAATATAAATATCATTAAATCATATATTATATTTAATTTTATTCATATATAACCTGCCGGTAGACGGCATTAAGACACATAGAATTATATAATTTTAAAAGATATCTACATTATCGTATAATTCAAAACAAACAATGTTTATACCAACTTATTATAAGATTTATTATATAAAAGCTAATAACAATGTCATTGATATATTTAAAAAACATATGTTTGTAAAAATTTGAAATATATTGTTGTATTTTGTGCAACATGCGGGTATTCGCCTAGTCTATATCATGATTATATACTTATAAAGGAAATATTTTTTCTTTCACTACATTCATTTGAAACTCTCATGCATTTTTCCTTTCACCACATTCATTTGAAACTCCCATGACTTTTCAGTTTCTTTCTAATATAATTATAATTTGGTTAATTAGGTTAAATAAATATCAAACCTAAAGTGTAATCATATATAAACTAAATTTCAATATTAAAATAATATCTTTACTTCTACTTATAAAGTTATGTTTTTTTAACTTTTAACATATTAATACTTAATTTATTAGTTTTAATATATTGTTGGATGTAAACCATTATCATTTTAAAGATACAATTTTGGAACAATTTGTATCAAATACTTAAATTACTAATTTAAATATAAAATTACAGGGTCAACTTAAATATAGTTGGTTAATAAGGTTAAATAAATATCAAACCTAAAGTGTAATCATAAATAAACTAAATTTCAATTTTAAAATAATATCTTTACTTCTACTTATAAAGTTATGTCTTTAACTTTTAATATATTATACTTAATTTATTAGATTTAATATGTTGCTATATGTAAACCATTATCAGTTTAAAGCTACAACTTTTGAACAGTTTGGACAAAATACTTAAATTGTTAACTTAAATATAATATTACAATGTCAACTTAAATATAAATTTCAGTTCCACCTAAAAAATCAATGAATATTTTGTAAATAGTTAAAAGTGATAAATGTAGTGATATATGCGAAAACTAAATTGTAATCTCAATTTAACTAAAATTTTTTCTAATGATATTTTTATAATCGTTAAAAGTTTTCAAATAAGTAGCTTAAAATAACTTACAATAAAAATAGTAAAAAATAACTCTATATAAATGATTATATTGTTACCTTTAAAATCAAAAATATAATGTTGATGTTTTAAATAATTATAATGATAGAAATTAAAACATTAAGCACATAAATTTTAAAAAAATTAATTAATAACAACAACTATAAATAACATTAAACCATATATTATATTTAATTTTATTAATGTGTAACTCGCGGGTAGAATTCATTAAAACGATTGAGATTATGAAGTTATAATAGATGTATACATTATCATATAATTCAAAATAATCAATATATTATATCAATTTAGTATACGAATTATTATATCAAATTTAACAACAACGTTATTGTTATATTTAAAAAAACATATATTTGTAAATACTTCAACTATATAGGTGTTTCTGCGCATTACAATGTCAACTTAAATATAAATTTCAGTTCCGCTTAAAAAACCAAAGAATATTTTGTAAATAGTTAAAAGTGATACATTGTAGTGATAAATGCAAAAACTTAATTGTAATCTCAATTTAACTACGGTATTTCCTAAAGATATTTTTATAATCGTTAAAAGTTTCCAAATAAGTAGCTTAAAATAACTTATAATAACAATAGTTAAAAATATATCTATATAAATGATTATATTGTTACCTTTAAAATCAAAAAATAATGTTTCATGTTTTAAATAATTATAATGATAGAAATTAAAACATTAAGCAAATAAATTTTAAAACATTAATTAACATTAAACCATATATTATATTTAATTTTATTTATGTGTAACTCGCGGGTAGAAGTCATTCAAACGATTGAGATTATGAAGTTATAATAGATGTATATATTATAATATAATTCAAAATAATCAATATATTATATCAATTTAGTATAAAAATTATTATATCAAATTTAACAACAACGTTATTGTTATATTAAAAAAACATATATTTGTAAATACTTAAAGTATATAGGTGTTTCTGCGCAACGCGCGGGCATTCACCTAGTATCTTATAAAGCTAGCATTTTTCCTTAAACCTCATGCATTTGAAACTCCCAATACTATATTGAAGCATTTTTGTTTAAACCACATTCATTTGAAACCCCTGTCTTTTAACTAATACAACTCAAAAGTCTTCTTAATAATGATTTAACACTCAAAGGTTTTATAACTTATATTATGTTTAATAAGCACTTAATGAATCGGTTACTATAAAAAGATCAATCTTTTGGGTAGACATGTATACAAATCACATACAAACTTCATAAAGAAAACAAACTTAAAGGTTTTTGTGTTGGTTTGAGGTCTTATGACCACTTTTCGAGATATATTATTATGCTATTGCTTTTAATTTGTAAGTTTGTTATATAGTAATTATTTTTATATTTTTCTTGGTTTTGGATTTTTTTAATACAATTCTTGTATGTTGTGCTTTAATCGTTAATATATATATTAGATCATATAAATGTTATTGGTCATATGTTATATATTGTGATATGGAAAATATTTAATTAGATATGTTAAATATTATCGTTTGTTTTGTACCGCTTCAGAAAAGTAACTAACTAAAAGTCGTGAATATTTTAAATTTTCCATGTAAATCTGAAAGATATATGTTTCTTTTTACCGTATATATTTGAAACTCTCATTACTTTTCAATTTCTTTATAATAATGATTATACATTGGTTAATAATGTTAAATATGTGTAAAACGCTAATTGTAATCCTAAAATTAACTAAATTTGACAACATATTTTACTTCTACTTAGTTTTGATATGTTATTTCTTAAATTGTCAGTTTAAAGTCATAACTTTTGAATAATTTGTATACAATACTTAAATTTTTAATTTAAATACAAGGTTTAAATATTAACTTAAATGAAAATACGATTAAAATTAAACAAAATCCAATGACTATTTTGTAAATAGTTATAAGTTATAAATTATAGAATTAAACGTAAAAACTAAATTGTAATCCCAAATCAATTAAAATATTTCCTAAATCTATTTTTATAAACATTAATAATTTCTAAATAAGTACCTTACAAATAACTTACAATGATAATAGTTAAAAGTAATATTGTTACCTTTAAAAACAAAAACAATGTTTGATATTTTAAATAACTACAATAATAGAAATTAAAAATCTAATCAAATGTAGTTTTTAGAATCTATTTTTTAAACTAATTAATTATAACAACAACTATAAATAACATTAATTCATAAACTCTATTTTTATTTTATTTATGAGTAACATCCTGATAGAGTCCACTGAGACGATTAAGCCTATATAGTTTTAATAGATTTAATATGATCATATAATTCAAAATAATCAATATTTTATACTAAATTATTATAAGAATTATTATATCAAAGTTAACTATGACATTTTTATATTTAAAAAACATATATTTTAAATTTATATAAATGATGCATTTTTACTTGCACCACATGCATTTGAAACCTCCATGATTTTTCAATTTCTTTCTAATAATTATTATAAATTGGTTAATATTGTTAAATTAATGCAAAAACTACATTTTAATCATAAATTAACTAAACTACAATATTAAAATATTATATTTTACTTTTATTTATAAAATTATGACTATGATTTTTTAAAATATTATAGTTAACTTATTAGTTTAGATATTTGTTGTAAGTGAACATTTGTCATTTGAAAGTCACAAATTTTGTATAATTTATGATTTTATGCAATATAGTTAAATTATTAAATTCAATACAATGTTAAACAGTTAACTTAAATCAAAATTTTAGTTAAACTGAAAAAAATCTATAAACTATTCTATAAATAGTTAAAAGTTATAAGTTATAGTGTTAAATCTAAACTGTAATCTTAAATTAACAAAAAAAAAACCATGAAACTATTTTTTATAATCATTAAAATTTTTGAAATAAGTAGATTAAATACAACTTACAATAAAAATAGTTAAAAGTAACATTATATAAAAATTTATAATGTTATCTTTAAAACCACAAACAATGTTTGTTGTTTTAAATAATTACAATCAAAGAAACTAAAGATATTCATCAAATAAATTTTAAAAAAGTTAAACTTCTTAAACCAAATTAAAATAATTAAGAGTTTTCAAATACGTTATTTAAAATAACTTACAACAACAATAGTTAAAAGTAAATAAACTTTTTAAAATTAACAATGTTTGATGTTTTAAATAATTATAATGTTATCTTTAAAAACAAAAACAATGTTTGATGTTTTAAATAATTACAATGATAGAAATTAAAATCTTAAGCAAATAAACTTTTTAAAATTATCTAATCATAACAACAACTATAAATATCATTAAACCATATATTGTATTTAATTTTATTCATGAGTAGCCTGCAGATATAAGCCATTGAGAAAATTGAGATTATGGAATTTTAAAAGATGTCTACATTATCATATAATTCAAAACAAACAATGTTTATATCAACCTATTATAATATTTATTATATAAGAGCTAACAACAACATCACTGATATATTTAAAAAACATATATTTGTAAAGATTTCAAATATATTGTTGTATTCTGCGCAACGCGCGGATATTCGCCTAGTATACTTATAAAGGAAGCATTTTTCCTTTCACCGCATTTATTTGAAACTCTCATGACTTTTCAATTTCTTTCTAATAATAATTATAAGTTGGTTAATAAGATTAAATAAATATCAAACCTAAAGTGTAATCATATATAAACTAAATTTCAATATTAAAAAAATATCTTTACTTCTACTTATAAACTTATGTTTTTTAACTTTTAACATATTATACTTAATTTATTAGTTTTAATATATTGTTGGATGTGAACCATTATCATTTTAAAGCTACAACTTTTGAACAATCTGTATAAGATACTTAAATTATAAAATTTAAATATAACATTACAGGATCAACTTAAATATAAATTTTAGTATAACTTAAACAACCCAAAGAATATTTTGTAAATAGTTAAAAGTGATAAATTGTGGTGTCTTTATAATCACTACAAGAAAAAGGGGTATCAGAGACTGACATATTCAGTATTTGATGGTTAATAATCAGTCTCTAATGAGCATCAGGGACTGATGTTTCTAGTCCTAAGCTAGTCCCAGAAACCTAGTCCTATATAGTGTTTTTTTTTTATATTTGGGACTGAAAATCAATCCTTAATATGTAAAAGTATCAAAGACAGATAATCAGTCCCTGATAATATCAAATTCAGTCTTAAATGTGTTTTCTTTAAATCCACGATTTCAAATAAGATCAGTCCCTGATAATAACTTTTGGGGACTAAAAATGAGTCTTACATACTATATCATTCAGTCTCCAATACGCTTCATTAAAATCCTTACTAAGTCATATCAGTCCCTGATAGTATCTATTTAAGACTGAATATTATCATCAAATATTATCATCTTCTGTCTCTAACCTGATTTTTATTGACTGAATATCAGTCTCATATACACTTTCATTCAGTCCCTAACCCGATTTTTAGTTACCGAATGTCAGTCTCAGATACATTTTCATTTAGCCCCTAACCAAATTTTCCAGTAACTGAATGTCAGTCTTAGATAGAATTTCATTTAGTCCTAATCTGGATATTTAGTGACAGAATATCAGTCTCAGATACAGTGTCATTTGCTCCCTAACCAGATTTTCTAGTGACCGGATTTTAGTCTCAAATATAATGTCATTCGATCCCCAACCTGCTATAGTTTCAAACCAAAGTTTAGTCTTAAACTAACATTTATAGTGACTAATATAAACAATGTGCTTGTTAATACACCAAATGAACTAGTACTAGATAAATAAACCGTAATTTAGACATCGTATCCAAATTTAAAACAACAAACAAAAATGTCTAAGAAACTAGTCAATAGCTAAACCATACGTGAAAGAAGTTCCAAATTTTAATGAACAGTCATGAATGTTACGCTTTCTATGCTTGCTCTGATAGATCTGTTATGTCATTGTACGCACGGGCTTCATCTTCATGGGGTGGACATAATATGTTTTGAGAATCCGGGAACTTCGAGATAATAAACTGGAGCATTTTTTCACATTTTTCCTCACTTTATTTGACTTTCTGTTCGTTTATTTGAACCTCCTCCTCAAGTGCAACAATCTTACTTTTCATATCTTCTTCGTCTTTTGAGGCTGGTTGAGATGTTTCTGCAGTTGATAAGAGATGTATATCTTTTTTCCTCATAACAGGTCCACTTGAAGCCTCACATCCAGATAGTAATGTTTTATGTTTGGCACAAACAGTTTTAACTTTTAATGACTTTTTTCTCTATGTCATATTCCATTTCTTGAGTAATGCTTGTTCCCGTCGAAACTAATTTGGCGTATTCTTCCTCTTTGAGTTGGAGAATATTTTCCTAATACAACATAAAAACATACTATAATAACTTATAACACCAATATCAATATATTATAACTAAAAATCAATATTAGTCAAGATATCATTCTTACGTATTGAATGTGTGACTCATCATTTATCCATTTCTTTATAGGATGAAAATGCAACTTATGATATAATTCGATTGGGCTGGGGGGGATCCGAGTCTCTTTATTTGTCTGCAATAATAAAGATTAATATAAGTAAAGGTAAAAAATAATTTTTATTGAATATATTAATTAAAATATGAATTAATTTGATAGTTTACCATGGCAAATTTGTGATTTGCTATCGATCGTGAGCCTCCTCTACTTGGAATAACAAGTTTTCCCTGATTATGTTTCATTTGTTCAGCATATTGCTACAAAATTTGAACTATACGTGGTTAATAATATATAAATAAGAGTTAATTACATAAAATATGTGTATGTGCAAGATTGAGAGAAATTTGTTGGAGGTGTATATTTTTGTGTAGTTGACAACGCATGTTTTATAATACTACAAGACATAGAGTAAGAATTCTAAGATGAAATTATAAGGTTTATAGAATTTAATAATTACCTTCGCTTTATCCGATTCCCACTAATTGCACAAATAACCCCAATCTTCTTCGCTACGACAATTTGGCTTCATTTTAGATCTTGCTAATTGTGGATCTGTCATTCCTCTATTTTTCTTCCAATAATCTTTGAAAATATTTTGTGTGCGTTTCCATTGCCTCCGCATTTGTTCATCTAAATACTCCATCAGAACTTTATCTTCGTGCGGTAATTCAAAATTTTCCTACATTTAATACATAAATTAAAATTGAACGTTATTAATAAACTTTTAATAATAAATCACTTCCATTTATGAATTTTAAATTTTGACAAAAAATGAATAGATTGAGGAAAATGATATATAACTTACATGTAATCTGTTAATCATTTCTTCTTTATTTTCTTTTGCTACTTTCTCCCATGTATGGAATTCCATTTGACAAAAGCTCCGCATCACAATTCCAACCTCCGTTTCAAAAGATATTGTTGAATCTCCAATGAATTTCTTTGTATAGGTATCTCTTGTCAATGTAATTCGAGCATCAGGTTGATTTTCCAAAATATGTGAAACCTTTTTATTAATATTAGGGCTCGCCTCCGCCTCTGTGGTTGATCTACACGACATAAATTATACATCATCTTATGCATAATTTGTAATATCATAAATAAAAGAATAAATTGTCTACTATTTACTTGGAACCACTTCCTCTGAGGCTAATGAAGTCGGTTGAGTATTTTCTCTAGAACCACTCCCTCCTGTTGTTATAGTCACATAAGCGTGTAAGTGGATAGCATAAACGTAGTTAAAAAAACATGGATGGTCTACTATACATGTATTGCAAATACACAAAACATTGTTTGAGTGGTCAAACTAAGGGTACACTAAAATATGAATGTTATAGACCTACAATCACTTTTCATACTTACTGTATAAAAAATAAAATAAAAAGATTTCTAGGAATTAATTCATTTAACTCACAGAGATTATCACAAAGAAAGAAAGAAACACAGAAATCACAGCAGGCCTATAATAATAATAATTATGTTGGTTGGTTGTTTTCAGATTCAGTATCCGGAGAATGTTCACTTTCACTGTGAAACACAGACGCTGTAGCACATAAACTAAAAGCATAGAGAATTAAAAAAATATAAACTTAATTATGTACAACATAATACATATTTAGTATAATATATTGAATATTATATGGTCTTAATACGTTAAAATTCAAAGGAATGATTCCCAACAAGCACTTGTAGGTTGACAGAAAAACATGATACAGAGGAGGAACTAATTCACTTAATTCACAAAGATTATCACACAAAATAAACAAACATAGAAACCACAGCAGGACATGGATAGAAAAACATGATACAGAGGAGGAACATGATAAAAGAACAAAACAGGGGAAAATTTTCCCAAAATTTTCTGGGAAATTTTGCTTGTACTCCATGATTTGTTTAGAAAAACGTGAATAAAACTTAATTAAAAAGTCATAGATACATATCCTATTCATACTAAACCAAAACAAATCCAAATCTAACACTAAAACTAAACATAGGATAGTTTTTCCCAAAATACCCCTGGGTCAAACCTGTCCTAGATTTTGATTATTCAAACAGATGCAATGAAAGGAGGTAACAATTATGGAGTAAGGATAGACAGAGACGAAGAGATATAAACTTAATTGACGGATAGAATTAATACAACAAACAAAGGATTTCGTTTTCTTTTTCAGTTGTCTTCTTTGGAAATCACAGTGGAATTCATGCTTGATTTTTTATGGGTTTTTTTTTCTGATAAAGAAAGAAAGCCTAAAGCTCTATAGATATGATTGATGAAAAGAAGTCTAAGTTTGGGTGTTCTCGTTTTCATCAAACAAAGTGGATATTGATGAAATCTCTTTAGTTCTTTGTGATTCTAGTCTCGCAAAATCAAATAACATTGACCGAACAAAGAAGCCACGACCAACATAAAATCAAATAACAAAAGCTAATGAAGCAAGAGAGAAGATGATTACTTACCTTAGATCGATGAATGTTTCACGAATAAATGTATCTTGTAGCCTTGGATTTCGATGCTTGTAGAGTTCCTTTGGTAGTAGTTCCTCTCGTAAGGTATTGATAAGGTTTAGTGTTGGCTAAACCGTTCGTCTATAGATTTCAGAATTATTGATTTCGGGAAGTGATTGTAGTCTCGTTAATTTTGCAATTTCATTTGATTCAGTTATGTGATCCATAATTCCATATCCACGCTTCTCTTTTCTTCTCTTCTCTTTTTTTCAATTTTTATATGATTTAATAAATTCATGGATTTTGATCATTGTTTATATAATTTTTCTAAATTAGTTAGTTTTATGAATTGATTAAATTTTGAAAGTTAAACTTACTGAATCAATAAATTTGATAAAATTTAAAAGTTATTGAATCAAACTTAGCATTCCAAAATTCTTCAATTGGTTCAGGTAATATTATATTTCCGACTTATAAAATGGTTTAGGTAATATCATGTTTCCGATTTATAAAACAAAAATTGTAGCATACAATTGAAATATTTTTCTTATTATTTATAGATTACTTTCAATTTTATTCTTTAAATTGAAAAATGCACCATTTTTCCCCACCCAATTATTATTGCCATTTGACCGAACCCGACCATATAAATAACCACTAGTAATCCTATATAAAAAAAACTATAGATCTGCCATTACAAATCCCCCCACCACTACCACCTAGCCCTGCCTTTACATACAAACTCACACGAACACCATACCCTATCCTACCATATCCTAAACCCCCAAATACACCCATCCCTAACCATACCTACCCCTACCTGCATATACACCCACATGTACCTACCCCCACATGTCCCTAGACCACCCTACCCTGACCCAAATACATATATCTTCTCGCCTTTACCCTATATACCCCATGTGTACCCGACCCCCACGCCCACCAAAATAATGAAAGTATGTTGCTATTCACCCTCCTCGCTACATTGTATAGGTTCCAACTTGAAAACTATTCACCAAAACGAATAGTATCATACCATCCCTTGCTTTGGGTAGTAAAATTCGTGACTGATTCCTCAGTCTTTAATATATCATATATGTGATTAAGTAACATGTCTCAAAGAATAAATTTCAGTCCATAAGGATTTTCCCTCCAAAGTCAAAAATAGGTATTTTATCCTAGACAAAACTTCAGTCCCTAATAAGTTTCCTTCCAAATACTATTTGTGGCTAATTCATCAGTCTCTGATATATGACATCTATGACTAACTACTCAATCTTAGATACTAAAATACAGTCAGTTATAAGTGTTCATTTGAATGTCAAATAGTACATGTCCGTTAGGGATTGAAATTTAGTCTTTAGAAAGTTTCTCATTCAAAGGAACAATCGATACACTTGTATCAGTGACTGAAATTCAATCCCTCATAAGTTCCTTACACAATCAAAACTGACACAAGTCTATCAGGGACTAAAATTCAGTCCCAAATAACTTTCTGTCCAAATTCAAAATTGGCGATAGCCTATTCGAGACTAAAATTCAGTCCCCAATGTGTTTCCCACCAAACCTAAACCGACGCAAACTGATTAAGGATTGGGTTTTAGTCTCTAATAGGTTTCATCGGTCTCTAATGAATCATACATTAAAATCAGTCCTAGATAATATCAAAGACTAATTCGTCAGTCCTAGATACATGGTATACAGGACTAATTAATCAGTCTCTGATATGTTAGTCACAGATGCCCCTTTTTCTTGTAGTGAATAATGATTATAAGTTGGTTAATAAGGTTAAATAAATATCAAACCTAAAGTGTAATCTTAAATAAACTAAATTTCAATATTAAAATAATATCTTTACTTCTACTTATAAAGTTATGTCTTTAACTTTTAACATATTATACTTAATTTATTAGATTTAATATGTTGTTGTATGTAAACCATTATAAATTTAAAGCTTCAACTTTTGAACAGTTTAGACAAAATACTTAAATTGTTAATTTAAATATAACATTACAGTGTCAACTTAAATATAAATTTCAGTTCCACTTAAAAAACACAATGAATATTTTGTGAATAGTTAAAAGTGATAAATTGTAGTGCTAAATGCAAAAACTAAATTGTAATCTCAATTTAACTAAAATATTCCCTAAAGATATTTTTATAATGGTCAAAAGTTTTCAAATAAGTAGTTTAAAATAACTTATAGTAACAATAGTTAAAAATAACCCTATATAAATGATTATATTGTTACCTTTGAAATGAAAAAACAATGTTTGGTGTTTTAAATAATTATAATGATAGAAATTAAAACGTTAAACAAATAAATTTTAAAAAATTAATTAACAATAACAACAACTATAAATAACATTATACCATATATTCTATTTTATTTTGTTCATGAGTAACTCGTGGGTAGAAGTCATTTTAACGGTTAAGATTATATAGTTATAATAGATGTATATATTATCAAATAATTCAAAATAATCAATATATTATATCAATTTAGTATATGAATTATTATATCAAATTTAACAACAACGTTATTGTTATATTTTAAAAAATTTCAACTATAAATGTGTTTCTACGCAACGCGCAGGCATTCCCCTAGTACTATATTATAAATGAAGCATTTTTTCTTTCACCGCATTCATTTGAAACCCCCAACTCTTCATATTTCCATATAATATACTTAATTTATTAACTTAAATATGTTTTTAGTTGTAAACATTATCATAAATGGAAGACATTGTGACTTATGAATATGATATACTTAATTTGTTAACTTCAATATATTGTTAAATAAATAACCTACATTAATATATAAAATAAACTTAAAAATTTAGTGTAAAATTTAAAACCTAAAGTAAAATATCAAATAATGTTTAAAAAAGTATATTCAATACATATATTTTTTAACATAGTTAAAAGGAAAACATTAAATATAATAAATATAAAAGAATCTAAATCGATAGATCGAATTAACTAAAAGGTTTCTAAAAACTATATTTTATAATAACTAAGATTCAATTCAGTTGTTTTTAAATTAATTTATAATAATAATAGTTAAAAATAATAGAAACTTAGAAATTAAAATATGCTAGATTACAAACAGTTGTTGATAATTTAAATAATCATCATGATGAAATCAAAACACCGTTTTTTTTTAAATTAATAAATCATAACAATAGTAAATTAAAATAGTTGACAAATATAACTAATGTTATACACATGTAAAACATGAGTAGAGACCATTAAATGATTTGATTTTAATAAGTGTTATTTTATCTATTGTTCAAATTAATTATAATTTTATATAAACTAAATGTAATAATTATTATTTTATAGTTAATATAAATGATATAAATATTTTCAATAACATAAGATTACCAAATGTTTTAATTTTATTCTGCGCAACGCGCAAATATTCGCCTACTACTATACTATAAAGGAAGCAATTTTCCTTTCACCACATCAATTTGAAACTCCCAACTCTTTATATTTCCATATAATTTACTTAATTTATTAACTTAAATATGTTGTTAGTTATAAACATTATCATAAATGAAAGACTTCTTAAATTATCAATATGATATACTAAATTTGTTGACTTCAATATAGTGTTAAATACATAACCTAAATTAATATATTAAATAAACTTATAAATATTGTGTAAAAATTAAAACCTAAACTAAAATATCAAATAAAGTTTTAAAAATTCAACCTATATTTTTTAAAATAGTTAAAAGGAAAATATTAGATACGATAAGTATAAAAATCTTAAATCTAAAAGTTGAATTAACTAAAAGATGTTTAAAAACTATTTTTTATAATAACTAAAACTCGATTAAGTTTTTTTTAAGTTAATTTAAAATGATAATTAAAAATAACATAAAGTTATAAATTAAATTATGCTACATTAAAAATAATGGTTGATAATTTAAATAATCCAAGAAGCGTTTTTTCTTTTACCACATCATTTTCAAACTCCTAACTCTTCATATTTCCACATAATATATTTATTTATTGTAACAACCCGTTATTTTTCAAGTCAATAAAAGTCAACAAAAGTCAATAAAAGTCAAACCCTCTAAATAAAATTCGAGTTTTGTTTGTTTTGTTAATATTAAAAGGGTTAAATATGATTTAAAATATATAAATGATGTTTTTATATAAGTATTTTGATATTTAGGATATAAACACTTAGACTAAAACACAATTTTGGGGCCAAATTAGGAACGGAGAACATGCGAAAGGTCCTACTCTTCGGACCGAAAACCCCACCGAGAATACCCCCTTGGCCGAAATCAGATTCCGACCGAAAACCCTTTTCGGCCGAAAACTCCCTTCCGACCGAGAACCCTCTCGATATATAAGATTTAACTCGAAAACATGAGTCATTTCTCACTTTTCCAACTGAAAACACACCCATTTTTCTCTCAAGTATCATCCAAGAATCTTCAAAACTTCAAGCAAAATCCTTCAAATCTTCATCATTTTCACCAAGAACACCAAGAACAATCTTCAAATCTTCAAGTTGACCGAAATCCCTCCTGATCGAGAACCACTAGACCGAAATCCCTCCTGACCGAGAACCCTTCCGGAACGAAGACTGATTTCGTTCAGAACCGAAAACTCCCCTTTGGACCCACTTTCACACCGAAAACGCCTAGAACTATCCCGATTAATTCCTAAGGCTCTTGTAAGTATTCCTTACATAATTAAAGTGTTGTTTAACACTTTAGTTATTATTTAAACATCACTTAATTTATTATTTAAATTAATAGCTTATTAATTTAAATACGATATCGTTTATAAACATTATTAGGATATAGCTACCTTTACGTATTCTAATCTGTGGATCATTGTTAGCACTTGACGAATCAACCGAGCACACGCAATCGAGGTGAGTTCATACCCCTACGTTTTCACGATTTTTAAAAATTGTTTTGGGGGGGGAATGCAAGTAAAACACAAGAAATCTTGTGTTTAAAAATATAAATTGCTTATTATATTTTCTTACCGTTAACATGCATTTGAATGTGAAATTACTAAATATGCCAAACATCGTTACTGTTAAACTACAAAATATCTTAAATCGCAACGGTTTTTACATTAAAGGAACAAAGGAAACTATTTTACTAAGATCAGGTTACAACATGGAAACAAACTTATAAACTATAATAGGTATAGTTTATGGAACAAACGGATTATTTTTAGAAAGTTACATGTTATTTATTAAAAGGTTTTTCGCTTTATTACTCGTAAACTCGTTGAAGCAATTTGTGAGACGCCTTCACGTACTTATCTAAGTACCTACCAAGTCCTGACTTATAACCAGAGTCTCTTGTAGGGAGAGCGATATATTTGTGTATAGATCTATACGGGACTGACAACCCCACACCTTAACTGTTAGCTACAGTTAGGCTGACAGGGCTGGGGTGACAAATGTCGTTAACATTCTGACGCCTGAAGAACGTCGCGATCAGGCCATCATAGGTTACAGTATAGTTATAAGAACTCACATGGAGAAAACAACGACTCATTTACGTAGTAATATACTTTTTAAACAGTCTAAAAGGTTATCAACATCGCTTCTAATTTACAGAGCAAACATATTTTCAACTAGTTTATTTATGAATAAAACTAGGTAACATCAAATTAAGTATGACATTTATACTTGTACATTTCGGTCTTGGAACGGTTAAGACTACAACTTGGTTTCTATGGAAAATATAGGATTTTCCAGGATCAACATCATTATTTCACAAGCAAATAGTTTGCAATTCAACTTTCTGAAAACAAATACGATTACTTATCGAAAATAATGCTTTACAGTAGAGCGGGTGCAACTAGGAACATATTTTCAAAAGATTCAACACTTATTTACGAGTCATACCTATTACATGAATCTAAACCTCGAATCACAGATTATAAACATAAGAAACTAATACTTTTTGGTCTGAAAGTACTATGACTTTAACTTATTTATAAAGAAAATATTGGATTTTCTGGAGGAAAACATTAACATTTTCAAAGAACAAAGAATATACTTTCTATAAAAAAATGTTTATGAACTCACCAACTTTAATGTTGACACTTTTTCAAACCACTTGTATTCCCAGGAAAGTTAGTAGATAGGTACCCTCATAGGCGTTACGAAGACGGAGCATAGTAGTATCACGTCTTATCTTTTGCTATAGTTTTAACGTTAAGCAATGTAATGTTTCGAAAACAATGTAAAAAATATGCTATTAATACAATGGTTGTTGTTACTTTCATTACTATTATACATTTGTTGTGATACTATACATGACGTTCTCCACCCCCGAACGTTTCCGCCATTCCGGTTTGGTGGTGTGACATTTATTAACTTAAATATGTTGTTAATTATAAACATTATCATAAATTGAAGACTTCTTGAATTGTCAATATGGTATACTAAATTTGTTGACTTCAATATAGTGTTAAATTCATAACCTAAATTAATATATCAAACAAACTTAGAAATATAGTGTAAATTTTAAAAACTAAAGTAATAAAAATCCAACATATGTTTTTTAAAATAGTTGAAAGGAAATTACTAAATACGATAAATATAATAACTAAAATTCAATGAAGTTGTTTTTAAATTAATTAATTAATTAATTAATTAATAATAATAATAATAATAACTAGATGCATTCCCCCACGTTGCGGGGGTTGGATGGTGTTGTTTTTGTGGACATGTATAGTAGATTGTCTTAATTGGTAGCCGCAGTTAAGTATGTTGCTATTTGCTGCAATTTGCTCTTTTACAAATTTGATACTTAAAATAAAAAAAATAAAGGACATTGCCCTTTGCAGAAAAAATGATCCAAACTACATAAAGCTAAACATTAAAATGAAAATACATTGCCCTATTTTAGTATTTTTGTTGTAAGATATACAAAAAAACCCACTTAGCATCAGTCCAATGAAACGCATTTTGATGAACCCGGTTCAGCTCTTCATGTTTCAGTTCCACAAGTATAAATGGGTTCGGAGGGAAAAGAGGTAATATATGGTTTAGCAAAAAAGTATTTCTACAAATAGCAACATAGCATACATAGGCATTGTTGTCATCTCACTCATTCTCTATTTAATCACAAATCCCACCTTATGTGATACCTACTGGAAAGATGAAAAGGCAGAGGCTTAACTGGGCCGCAACTGTGCCAACCTCAAATACATTTGCTGCATAAAGAAAGCAAAAACAAAACACCCATTAATAAATTAATATTTCATGGTGTTTTTTTATTTATATTATATGGTATTATTTGAAAGCGTTAATAAATGTGATTTAAGACTATTAAGTTTAACCAAATACCTAATAAATGTGATTTATAACTTTTCCAATGTATTATCCTATTAGATTCATCACATGACTGAAAGATATCATCCACAAAATGTGAATGTTTGGTTATGTAATATAAATCTAGATATTATTTGTGACCGATAACCCATTTCGTACCTGAATGTGAAGCTAATATAAATCAAGATATGTTTCAGCCAACCAAACATGTCACATATAAAAATACTATTAAGTCTTAACCATCATTAGGAGCCACAAAAAAGTATAATGGTTTATGTAATTTTTTTACCTGATGACAGACACATTAGGTGGGTTCATTTGGATCAATTAGTTGATCAATATCCAATGAGATGGCAGTTGCAGTGGTCAGAAACACTCCAGCTAAGAAATAGTATAACACCTTCAATTTGCATACATTATCCTACAATTCAAGAGTATGTAATTAATAGTGAACAAATAACTTGACTATATAATAAAAAATAAAAAATCATTAATATGTACTATCTGACATTTAAGATCCAAGCTTAAAAATAAAAAGTTATTTGTCATGTAAGAGCGGTGCGTCTGACTATACTATTCACTTGTAAAATGAGAAAAATTGTAAATTGTCATTTTGCATGGAAAAAAACAAAAGCATTATGAAACCGTCTGATAATGACCGTAATTACAGAAAGACTGTTTTTCCGAACCCAAACCAAAAAATATTTTGAGGCACACTTACAACTTTTGGGAATTAAAAAAAAACAAAAAATACTAAAAGGTGAACTTATTGCACCTGTCCATGATTGACCATCTCTGATTTAATCGACTTCTACATCGTAAACTGGAATAAAACAAAAAATGAAGCTTTGGGTAGTACAATGGATAGAGAAATACATATTTGTGTTCCTGTTTGAAGATGTGGATGGCCATAATGTTGAGATACATGCCATGTCATTAGAAATTAGTACATAGTTTGGTATGATGGAATCGGGGAAAGGAATGGAATGGCTGATACCATCGGAAAAAAAATTGTTTTTTTGTCTGGTTGAATATAACAGACAATTCTAAGTAAATTAAGTAAAAATGACAAAAATGCCCTTGTATCTTACCCCACAGTTTTCAAAGAAATGATCATGGTTTGTTGGGAAACTTGTGTCATGGCTTTGCTTCCAGGTGAAGGTGCAAGTGTCACCAGGTGAACCTGCAAGTGCCACCTCCTTCAGCCTACATGATTAAATACTAAAAATAATATAAATATATATTTCTATTTTTTTTTAAATCTGACCTTAACGCGAGCAGAAGATAAAGGGAAACTAACTCTCAGTACCGTTTAAGTGCAAATGGTAGCATCAACCGCTCTCCCTTTTGGACAGCAGGATTTATTAAAATAGTTTGTGCCTTTGGGGCACAGAGATTTCTAAGAACAATAAAAAAAAAGTATAAGTTGATTTATAAATAAAGGAAAAAAAATCATGTTTTTTAACATTGAAAATAATATATCAAATGAGATATATCGCTAAATAAGTTTCATATAGAAACATATTTCAGGTTGTTTGGAATGTTAATAGATTTTTCTTCGAAAATTTTATATTCACCAATTCATTGTTATATATAGGTATTATTATTATATATTAGCAATTAAACCTTACATGTAAACATATCATCGATTCATTGTCTTCATTTCTACTGAATATCATGAATGGTATGATCAATGGATGTTTCTTCATTAACCCCATCTGCATCTTCATAAAAACTTGGTATCAAGAACATAAGTTAGATGTATAAAGTGGAAAAGGATTCAAACTTTTTTTTATCATACTACAAAGTTAAGGCTCAAGTGCACAACCTCAACAACTGCTGATTCTTTCCTTTCTTCTCATCCTGTGATCAATATGAAGACTACCAATGACCATCTCACTTTGTGCTTTAAATCCTTCACTGGCCATTTCTTTAGGGGTAATTAAGTCAATTGTAGTAGAACCACCTTCTTTAGGGAGTGATGTTGAAGCATCACTTGGACCTATGGTGTTGAACTGTGATAAGATTCATTTCCTTAATATATATATATATATATATATATATATATATATATAATAATTATTATTTCTCCACACAAAGATTTTAGAAAAAAGAAAAAAAAAATGAAAAGTATTATTACGTCATTGATCTCAAAAAGATCAATGTCCTCCAATTGTAGAACGGCAGCCTTGGTTGTAGCTGGAATCGCCACAGCAGGTCCAATTCCCATAATTACTGGTGGTACACTAATAGAAGCAAAAGTCCTAATAGTAAAATTATTTTGTTGTATGACATTCTTGGTTTTCACTTGGTAACAGGTAGTTTCTATTTTATATGCATACAAAATAATGAAATTAACAGGCAACCACAAACAGAGATGATTCCTGAGTAACGAAAAGTAAAATTGAACTTGAAATTACAAAGAAATATCACAAAGATCAGATGTAGATACTTCCCATGTTCCTCTTCTCAACTCATAGACAACACCGTTTTCAAAACAAAATACTTGCAAGAAAGAAATAAAAAAAAACAAATAAACATAAGGTCTCCTGATGGGTAAACATTAACAAATTACAGAAGAAATCAAATAACCCAACTGAACTGAATATTTACAAAACGCAAATAAAATAAATAAATAAAATAAAAAATAAAAATAAAAAAAACTTGTCTACCAAATCTGGTAAAGTTGAATTTGAAGCTTTTTTAGGGGAATTAGATCTTGAAAACGGAGATGTGTAGCAATACGTATGTACAAATTCATAAAACGTAGGTGAGTCAATTGAAAGATGTAGGTTGACATATGTATGTACAAATTCATAAAAGTTAATCTGAACAACAATCGCATCTAAAAGATGTAGGGTTTCTCATTTATTATAGAAGATCACAGGAAGAAACAGTCGCATCTAAACCTGTTGGTTAAACATTTACAGTCAAAAGAAGGGAAAGAAGAAGAGCAAGGGAACAATTTCTGTTAACAATCGATCCCAAACACCCCAATGATTTCTATCAAACAATAAAAAAAGGAAAAGAAAGAATCCGGGACTGCTGAAGCAGCCCCGTCTATTTACCTGCAATCGCCGGAGGAGGCAGTCCGTCTCCATCCCACAGACCGAGACCCACCCCGTCGCACCACTCTTTTCCCCTTGTAGCTCCACAACAGCCACCAAACACCTGTTCACCGCCATTTGTTGCTGTCGTGATTGCAGCTTTCGTCCGCTACTACTACCGTCGGTGGTGCGCTTCGCCGGCTTCGCTTCCCCTTCATTCGCCTAGTTCGACGTCGAAGTTGGAGACCATCTCGGCTTTACAAATCGACCGATGCGCCTTCACTTTCCCTCTCTTTCGTTCGTCTGCTTGCAGGCGTTCTTCCGACTAAACGTGAATTGTGGATAGTAATAGAGAGTTCTGGAAGGACGGAAGATATTTCAAAGAGGCCGTCCAAAATATGTGTATCGACACAAAATGACCCAAATATAGTTGAGGGACCATTTCTGACAACATCTTAGGAACTTTACTGTTACTTTTCTTCATAACTTTAATATATATATATATATATATATATATATATATATATATATAATAATAATAATAATAATAATAATAATAATAATAACATGAAATTATAAAATAAATTATGTTACATTACAAACAGTTGTTGATAATAAAAATAATATTCATGATAAAATTAAAACATCATCAAAAAAATTTAAAATTTAATAAATTATAACAACAGTTAATTAAAATAGTGAGTACTATAACTATTTTTTTACGGATAGAGAACTTCAGTAATGTGGGTTTCATGCCCAAATAATCCCTCAATGCAAATATACGGCTATGCATCATGTCATGGAGTAGTGCGATAATTTAAATATGGGTTAATAATTTATTCATCATATCTTCCACATCTCGAACTAAGTCACCACAACAAATTTTATACACACGTAAAGTGTGAACAGAGACCATTAAATGATCTAAATCTAATAAGTGTTATATTATTTATTGTTCAAATAATTTATAATTTTGCATCAACTAAATGTAATTATTATTATTTTATAGTTAGCAAAAATGACATAAATATTTTCAATAACGTATGATTACCAAAAATTTAACCGTATAGTTTTATTTCGCGCAACGCGCAGATATTCGTCTAGTCATACTATACTATATTATAAAGGAAACATTTTTTCTTTCACCACATTCATTTGAAACTTCCATGCATTTTTCCTTTCACCACATTCATTTGAAACTCCCATGACTTTTCAATTTCTTTCTAATAATAATTATAAGTTGGTTAATAAGGTTAAATAAATATCAAACCTAAAGTGTAATCATATATAAACTAAATTTCAATATTAAAATGATATCTTTACTTCTACTTACAAAGTTATGTTTTTTTAACTTTTAACATATTATACTTAATTTATTGGTTTTAATATAGTATTGCATGTAAACCATTATCATTTTAAAGATACAATTTTGGAACAATTTGTATAAAATACTTTAAATATTAATTTAAATATAACATTACAGGGTCAACTTAAATATAAATTTTAGTTTAACTTAAACAACCTAACAAATATTTTATAAATAGTTAAAAGTGATAAATTGTAGTGTCTTTCTAATAATGATTATAAGTTGGTTAATAAAGTTAAATAAATATCAAACCTAAAGTGTAATCATAAATAAACTAAATTTCAATTTTAAAATAATATATTTACTTCTACTTATAAAGTTATGTCTTTAACTTTTAATATATTATACTTAATTTATTAAATTTAAAATATTGTTGTATGTAAACCATTATCAGTTTAAAGTTACATATTTTGAACAGTTTGGACAAAATACTTAAATTATTAATTTAAATATAACATTATAGTATCAACTTAAATATAAATTTTAGTTCCACTTAAAAAACAAAAAAATATTTTTTAAATACTTAAAAATGATAAATTGTAGTGATAAATGCAAAAACTAAATTGTAATCTCAATTTAACTAAAATATTTCCTAAAAATATTTTTATAATCGTTAAAAGTTTTCAAATAAGTAGCTTAAAATAACTTGCAATAAAAATAGTTAAAAATAACTCTATATACATGATTATATTGTTACCTTTAAAATAAACAACAATGTTTGATGTTTTAAAAATTATAATGATAGAAATTAAAACATTAAGCAAATAAAATTTAAAAATTTAATTAACAATAACAACAACTACAAAATAACATTAAACCATATATTATATTTAATTTTATTCATGTGTAACTCACGGGTAGAAGTCATTCAAACGATTGACTAAACTAAAATATTAAAATCTCATATTATATTTTTATTTATAAAATTATGACTTTAACTTTTTAACATATTATAGTTAACTTATTAGTTTAAATATGTTGTCGTATGTGAGCAATTATCATTTTAAAGTCACAACATTTGTATAATTTATGAGTTGATGCAAAATAGTTAAATTATTAATTTCAATATAATATTAAACAATTAACTTAAATCAAAATTTCATTTAAACTTTAAAAAAATCGAGAGAGTGTTTTATAAATAGTTAAAGATTATAAATTATAGTGTTAAACCTAAATTGTAATATAGTATTTGATGTAAACCATTATCATTTTAAATATACAATTTTGGAACAATTTGTACAAAATACTTATATTATTAACTTAAATATAACATTATAGGGTCAACTTAAATATAAATTTTAGTTTAACTTAAACAATCCAAAAAATATTTTGTAAATAGTTAAAAGTGATGAATTATAGTGTCTTTCTAATAATGATTATAACTTGGTTAATAAAGTTAAATAAATATCAAACCTAAAGTGTAATCATAAATAAACTAAATTTTAATTTTAAAATAATATATTTACTTCTACTTATAAAGTTATGTATTTAACTTTTAATATATTATACTTAATTTATTAGATTTAAAATATTGTTCTATCATTGTATGTAACCATTATCAGTTTAAAGCTACAACTTTTGAACAGTTTGGACAAAATACTTAAATTATTAATTTAAAACTTAAATATGAATTTCAGTTTCACTTAAAAAACCAAAGAATATTTTGTACATAGTTAAAAGTGATAAATTGTAGTGATAAATGCAAAAACTAAATTGTAATCTCAATTTAACTAAAATATTTCCTAAATATATTTTTATAATCGTTAAAAGTTTTCAAATAAGTAGCTCAATAACAATAGTTAAAAATAACTTTATATAAATGATTATATATCAAAGCTAAAAAAAACAATGTTTGATCTTTTAAAAAATTATAATGATAGAAATTAAAACATTAAGCAGATAAATTTTAAAAAATTAATTAACAATAACAACAAATATAAATAACATTAAACCATATATTATATTTAATTTTATTCTTGTGTAAGTCACGGGTAGAAGTCATTCAAACGATTGACTAAACTACAATATTAAAATCTCATATTATATTTGTATTTATAAAATTATGACTTTAACTTTTTAACATATTATAGTTAACTTATTAGTTTAAATATGTTGTCGTATGTGTGCAATTATCATTTTAAAGTCACAACATTTGTATAATTTATGAGTTGATGCAAAATAGTTAAATTATTAATTTCAATATAATATTAAACAATTAACTTAAATAAAAATTTCATTTAAACTTAAAAAAAATCGAGAAACTGTTTTATAAATAGTTCAAAATTATAAATAATAGTATTAAACCTAAATTGTAATCCTAAATTAACAAAAAAAAAAAAAAACAAAAAAAAACCATGAAACTATTTTTTATAATCATTAACATTTTTCAAATAAATAACTTACAATAAGAATAGTTAAAAATAATATTCTATAAAAAACTATAATAATTTCTTTAAAAACAAAAACAATGTTTTTTATTTTAAATAACTAAAATCATAGAAACTAACAATGTTCATCAAAGAAATTTTAAAAACATTAGATTTTTGAAACCAAATTAAAATAATTAAGAGTTTCGAAATACGTTATTTTAAATAACTTACAACAACAATAGTTAAAAGTAAAACTATATACAAAATTTATATTGTTGTCTTTAAAAACAAAAACAATGTTTGATGTTTTAAATAATTACAATGACACAAATTAAAATCTTAAGCAAATAAACTTTTTAAAATTAATTAAGCATAACAACAACTATAAATATCATTAAATCATATATTATATTTAATTTTATTCATAAGTAACCTGCAGGTAGACGTCATTAAGACACTTAGGACTATACAATTTTAAAAGATATCTACATTAACGTATAATTCAAAACAAAGAATGTTTATACCAACTTATTATAAGATTTATTATATAAAAGCTAATAACAATGTTATTGATATATTTAAAAAACATATATTTGTAAAAATTTCAAATATATTGTTGTATTCTGCGCAACGCACGAGTATTCGCCTCGTACTATATTATAAAGGAAACATTTTTTCTTTCACCACATTCATTTGAAACTCTCATGCATTTTTTCTTTCACCACATTCATTTGAAACTCCCATAACTTTTCAATTTCTTTCTAATAATGATTATAAATTGGTTAATAAGGTTAAATAAATATCAAACTTAAAGTGTAATCGTCAATAAACTAAATTTCCATATTAAAAAATATCTTTACTTCTACAAATAAAGTTATGCTTTTTAACTTTTAACATATTATACTTAATTTATTAATTTTAATATATTGTTGGATGTAAACCATTATCATTTTAAAGCTATAAGTTTTGAACAATTTGTATAAAATACTTAAATTATTAATTTAAATATCATATTACATGGTCAACTTAAATATAAATTTTAGTTTAACTTAAAAAACCCAAAAAAATATTTTGTAAATAATTAAAAGTGATAAATTGCAATGTCTTTCTAATAATGATTATAATTTGGTTAATAAGGTTAAATAAATATCAAACCTAAAATGTAACCATAAATAAAATAAATTTCAATATTAAAATAATACATTTACTTCTACTTATAAATTTATAACTTTAACTTAATTTTAACATATTATACTTACTTATTAAATTTATTATGTTATTGTATGTAAACCATTATCAGATTAAAGCTACAACCTTTGAACAGTTTGGACAAAATACTTAAATTGTTAATTTAAATATAACATTACAGTGTCAACTTAAATATAAATTTCATTTCCACAAAAACACAATGAATGTTTTGTGAATAGTTAAAAGTGATAAATTGTAGTGCTAAATGCAAAAACTAAATTGTAGTCTCAATTTAACTAAAATATTCTCTAAAGATATTTTTATAATCGTCAAAAGTTTTCAAATAAGTAGTTTAAAATAACTTATATTAACAATAGTTAAAAATAACTCTATATAAATGATTATATTGTTACCTTTAAAATAAAAAACAATGTTTGGTGTTTTAAATAATTATAATGATAGAAATTAAAATGTTAAACAAATAAATTTTAAAAAATTAATTAACAATAACAACAAATATAAATAACATTATACCATATATTATATTTTTTTTATGAGTAACACGCAGGTAGAACTCATTTAAATGATTGACATTATGCAGTTATAATAAATGTATATATTATCATATAATTCAAAATAGTCAATATATTATATCAATTTAGTATACCAATTATTATATCAAATTTAACAACAATGTTATTGTTATATTTAAAAAAACATATATTTATAAAGATTTCAACTATATAAGTCTTTCTGCGCAACGCGCGAGCATTCGCCTAGTATACTTATAAATGAAGCATTTTTCCTTTCACCACATTCATTTGAAACTTCCATTCATTTTTCCTTTCACCACATCATTTGAAACTCTCATGACTTTTCAATTTCTTTCTAATAATAATTACAATTTGGTTAATTAGGATAAATAAATATCAAACCTAAAGTGTAATCATATATAAACTAAATTTCAATATTAAAATAATATCTTTACTTCTACTTTTAAAGTTATGTTTTTTAATTTTTAACGTATTATACTTAAATTTATTAGTTTTAATATATTGTTGGATGTAAACCATTATCAGTTTAAAGCTACAACTTTTGAACAATTAGCCTAAAATACTTAAATTATTAATTTAAATATAACATTACATTGTCAACTTAAATATAAATTTTAGTTGAACTTAAACAACCTAAAGAATATTTTATAAATAGTTAAAAGTGATAAATTGTTAAGTCTTTCTAATAATGATTATAAGTTGATTAATAAAGTTAAATAAATATCAAACATAAAGTGTAATCATAGATAAACTAAATTTCAATATTAAAATAATATATTTAATTCTATTTATAAAGTCATGTCTTTAACTTTTAATATATTATACTTAATTTATTAGATTTAATATGTTGTTTTATGTAAACCATTATCAGTTTAAAGCTACAAGTTTTGAACAGTTTGGACAAAATACTTAAACTATTAATTTAAATATAACATTACACTGTCAACTTAAATATAATTTCCAGTTCCACTTAAAAAACCAAAGAATATTTTGTTAATAGTTAAAAGTGATAAATTGTAGTGATAAATGCAAAAACTAAATTGTAGTCTCAATTTAACTAAAATATTTCCTAAATATATTTTTATAATCGTTAAAAGTTTTCAAATAAGTAGCTTAAAATAACTTACAATAATAGTAGTTAAAAATAACTCAATATAAATGATTATATTGTTACCTTTAAAATCAAAAAAATAATTTTTGGTGTTTTAAATAATGATAATGATAGAAATTAAAACATTAAGAAAATAAATTTTAAAAAATTAATTAAAAATAACAACAACTATAAATAATATTAAACCATATATTATATTTAACTTTATTCATGTATAACTCACGAGTAGAAGTCATTCAAACGATTGAGATTATGAAGTTATAATAGATGTATATATTATCATATAATTCAAAATAATCAATATATTATATCAATTTAATATACAAATTATTATATCAAATTTAACAACGACGTTATTGTTATAATTTAAAAAAAACATATATTTGTAAAGACTTCAACTATATAGGTGTTTCTGCGCATTACAATGTCATCTAAATATAAATTTCAGTTCCACTTAAAAAATCAAAGACTATTTTGTAAATAGTTAAAAGTGATAAATTGTAGTGATAAATGCAAAAATTAATTTGTAATCTCAATTTAACTAAAATATTATATAAAATTATTTTTATAATCGTTAAAAGTTTCCAAATAAGTAGCTTAAAATAACTTATATTAACAATAGTTAAAAATAACTCTATATAAATGATTATATTGTTACCTTTAAAATCAAAAAGTAATGTTTGATGTTTTAAATAATTATAATGATAGAAATTAAAACATTAAGCAAATAAATTTTAAAAAATTAATTAACAATAACAACAACTATAAATAACATTAAACCATATATTATATTTAATTTTATTCATGTGTAACTTGTTGGTAGAAGTCATTCAAACGATTGAGATTATGAAGTTATAATAGATGTATATATATATATATATATATATATATATATATATATATATATATATATATATATATATATATATATGTATATTATCATATAATTCAAAATAATCAATATATTATATCAATTTAGTATACAAATTATTATATCAAATTTAACAACAAAGTTAATGTTATATTTAAAAAAACATATATTTGTAAATACTTCAATTATATAGGTATTTATGTGCAACGCGCGGACATTCGCCTAGTTTCTGATACAAGACTGTTAGAAAAATTTATTGAGCATTAATGTGTTTTTTTTTTAAATTTTCCAACTTAAAAAAGTTTTTTTATATTTAAATTTCAGTTTATTTAGCAGCTTGTATATTTTAAAAAAGAAACAAATTCTTTTTCTTTGCAGAGGCGTTTGGTCTACCTTTTATTTTGCAGTTGTTGTCCGCGACTACAAATATTTTACCTTTTAAAAAACAAACAACAACTTTTGTGTATAGAAAACCTTAGATTGCATTTAGTTAAAGAAAATCAGTTTTCTTTTTCAGTTTTCATTTTTCAGAAAGATAAAATAAGTTTTCATTAGAAAATTTAGAAATCACGTTTAGTTAAAACTAATTCAATTTTCATTTTCGGTTTTAGAAAATTAGAAAACGTGCTTAAATGTGTACTTTTATAAATGTTTTCGTTTTTAGAAAATAGTGGTGGTGACAGGGTCGTATCGTGGTGATGGATGTGGTGGTGGTAGTGATGGGAGTGTGGGTGGGGTGTGTAGGGGTGGTAGTGACGGTGACTGTAATGCCCACAGATCCATGCTAGTCAATTTAGAGATAATAAGCGCTAAAAATAACTTTTTGATAGAAGATTATTTAGCATAAATAATCTTAACCAAAGTTATAGTATATGCTACAAGGATTTCGTGCATATAAAGAACGTTAAAATCCGAATTATAACGAAAAAGTTATGACCCGTAAAAGTTTCGCGATTAAACCCGCACGGCTCCGCGTATCGTATAAAAAGTGAATTTTTGACAAAATACTTTTTAGCCTTATAGATCTAAATGAAATTCGTAGTATACATTAAACCGAGAGTGTGCATATAGAGAACATCCAAATCTGACTTCATTTGAGGAAGTTATGATTTTTCTAAGATTCGGTGTAGTAGTACACAGCTTGTAAAATCGAATTTTGGATCGATCAATTATTAGCCAACACAATCTAAACGAGAATTAAAGGTCTCATTAATAGGAGCTCAATGATATAAAGACATTCGAAAACAGACGTCAGATGACAAGGTTATGAATTTTTAACGGACTTTTAATTGTCTAAGTCTGTTAAAATATAACTTTAAAAATAAAGTCAAAATTAGCTGACGGAGTCTAAACGAAAGTTGTAGATCATGTTGCTACCTACGCGTGGATATATAGAAAGTCAAAAACAGAGCTCGTATTCGAAAGTTACGGAATTTAGAAGATATTTAATTTTTGGGTTAAGCTCCGGAAGTGACACGTGGCAAGATCTAGGCCGCACCTTCTTCCCCACGGCTTTGCACAAGATCACGACATGTGGCATGAGTACGCCCAGCGTAGCTATATGTATGCCCCGCGTACTAATTACGCCCAGCGTATGCTTGCAAACGCTCCGCATACACGGCTGCTGGCATCCTATAAATAAGTAATGTTTTCACTCTTTTTCTCACATCTTTCTAACCCATTCGCTCTCAAACACCCCCAAACCCTCTAAGACTTTCCCTAGCACCTCCTAGGTGTTAGTAGCGAGTCCCGGAGAGCCAGAAGGCCCCGAGAAGAAGAGCTTTCGGCTCAGAAGTTCTACCCGAGCAAAGCCCGGTCCTCGCTAAACCCCCAGTAAGTGAGTTATGCTTACCAGACTTTAAGTATAACTTATGTTTAAGTTCATTATCGTTATTATGAACCTATAAACAAGATTTATCAGTGATTTAAAGTCATTATACTAACTGATCTACTTACGGGGATGATGTCTAGGTTGTGATTTAGTGAGGTGTTTAAAGTAGGATTTCCAAATAGATATGAATCCTACCTGGTTGTTCCTTACTTGATATATCATGAAAGTAGACATTGAGTTAATGATGAATCTAGACTAATAATTAGTCGAAATAAATATTAGACAAAAAAATTAGTAATAATGATACTAGGTTTCGTCAAAGGAAAAGACAATTGTTAGAAGCGGAGCGCTGCCCGAATTTCAAGTCGTCAGTTTAACAAGTGAATGCATAGTTACTTTCATCTTACACATAGATATGAAATATTTATACATGATATATGTGCTTATTATCTGTGTTCCTGATATCTATGCTAGAAGCACAATTAATACAGTTCTTACTTGATTTAAATTGTATGATTATTTTTATACCTATAAATATATTGGGTAAAGATGGGTAGATGAAAGATAATATGGATGAAAGATGATATAGATAATGAGAGGTGAAAGATGATGAGAAACATTGACTTTGAAGTTGATCTAGTTGTTGGATTAGTGTCTAAGTCCATAACTATAATTGGTATGTACTTGACCCGACTCGGCATGGTCCATTTGGGTTGCATGGCATCGGAACATTTGGATAGACCGTTTGTGAGGAGAAGACATTTTGTGACATATTAATATATTATAAGTTCTAATATATTAATATGAAATCATGTTATTTAATTAGTATTGATCAAGAATTAATTTGGACTTAATTTAGTGATAAAAAAGAGACTAATTAAATATATGGGGATTGATTGTGTAAATCATTCATTCTTATATATGTGGGCTTATGATCCAAGACTCCCTTATGTTGGGTTTAACCCATGTGGTGACCCATGGATACTCCATGGAGGTTAAAACCCATGGAGCATAAGGAATGGGTAAAGTCATGGGTTACATGGAGTAACCCTAATGTGCACACTATATAAGGATCCCTTTAGCTCAAGAAATTGACACAAGTGATACATATGTGAGGGCTAGTCAATTTGAGCTTGGAGTGTCTTATTCTCATGGTTATTCCAAGAGTTCATGATGTTGTGTGAACCATTTGAGGTGTCACACTTGGGGCACTAGGCTCTCAAGCTTCATGGAGTCAAGCAACAACAACAAGGTATGTATTCTATCTATTTTATTACCCTAGTATCAATGTTTTGGTATGCTAGTTAGGATAATACCTTGGATATTCATATTTTCATGTATAATAGAGAAAAACATAGATCCAAGGTATTTAGGGTTGCATGTACACTTAGGAGTGTTAGAATGCTCAAAAACCAACAGTGGTATCAGAGCCAAGGCTTGTTTTCAATTATACTTGATGCAAAGTGCTGAAAAATTCTGAAAAAGTCGATTGTTGGGCTGTCTGGGCACTGGACTCGCCAAGTCCACTGATGAACTCACCGAGTCCATGAAGAAAATCATCCTACTCGTCGAGTAGGTTCATACACTCGACGAGTAGGAGCCCCAGACAGCATATTTTCGAGTTTTTTTTGGCTAGAAATGGACTAGGAACATTACCCTAAGCTGTTTTTGAACTTATAAACTTGTTTTTGATGTGGTAATGTTCATGCTAATCCAATTTCAAAGATAATTGTCAATAGATTCATATTTTGTATTAGTTTAAAAGTTATGCTAATTACATGGAAAAGTTTCATGTGAATTATCTTTGTTCATATGAGTTGTTTAGATTAATAGAAAAGTTAATTGATTATGTGTTTTCAATCTATTTTAATCTAAGAGTTGATTCTAAAATGTGTTTGTGTAACTTGTCCTCAAGTTATATGAAAAGTCACATTTAAGATTCATAAAACTCATAAATATTTCCATAGGTTATGAATAAAGAAAAGTCACATTCTTTAATGGTTTAAAGTCTTCCATAACTTGTCCTCAAGTTATGGAACTTGAAGAGTTTGTTGAATTAAAACTACTTTAAACACATAAGTTATGGAATTGAAAAGTTTTTGAATAGTTCAAAACTTTCCCTCAAGTTTTGGAATTTGAAAAGTTTTCTTTCATGAATACTTTAATTCCAAATTAAGTCCTTAGGATTTTAAAAAGTTAAAATTCATCCCTTATCCTTTATAATATTATAAGTTAATAATATACATATATATATATATATATATATATATATATATATATATATATATATATATGTATAAGAGCAAGTCGTCTTACCGTTAGTAGGCCTCATTCACGAAGCTGGTCTATAAGGGGGGTATAAGGTTACTGCCTATAAAATGGCAGTTTAATGGGTGTCCACTCTCACCCACCGCTTCCTTGACTGGTGGAGGGTCGTTAGCCGAACGGGTAGGACAAGGACTATAATTCTCCCTTTCATTAAAAGTATTAATGATAAATACTAAGTAACTAAACACTTATAAATTCCCAATCTTAGTTACTTAGGAAAATGTGAATAAGGTGCTAACCCATGAAAATACACTTTGTACTTTGCTTAAGTCGGTTAGTGGAGCGTGTGTGGTTAGCCGGCACACTAGCTTGATTTAACAAGGTAGGCAAAGGGTTTCTTAAAGTTTATCATAGGCCGGTGGAGCATGTGTGGTTAACCGACACATCGGTTGGGTGATAAACATTTAAGAGTACCAAGTAATTTGCATGGTTACTTCACACCTTGTTTTGTGATCCTCGGCATCCCAGTCACAAAACTTGAAGGGCACACTCGAGATTGAAACATGCCATTGAAAAGTTCAATGAATCTCAAAAGATCTAGGAGTTTCAAATCCAATTAAAACCTAATAAATCATTTCGTTTAACTTGGTGGAAATTGGTGAATCGTCATTCACCTACCTTCAAATATTTTATAGCTTGGATTACAGCATCCCTCTTCCAAGTTATGAAATAGTTTGTTGGGTCCTAGCCTTAATATTTCAAATTGGGTGTTATATTAAGGACTTTGAATCAACTATCTTGAATATCTCCCAAAAGATGTCTAGCTCAGACATCTATGATCTTCCCAAATCTCTTGGAACTTCACTTCCTCCACCTCCTCCAATTATTCTCCCTAACCCACAAGTTCTTGAAAAGTTTAAGGTCACTCAAGCCCTATTGGCAAGCAAAGTCTATGCGTGATCACTTCTTGGAGATAAAGTCACATATTGACAAGCCGGGAGAGTTGGGTGTCAAAGTCTTAAGAGAGTTGGATGTTCCATCACTTTCTAAGTCACATAGTGAGTTCCTTTGGGACTACTATGAAATAGACTATGACATGACCCTTAATGATCTTATCTATTTGCTAGGTGCTACTGAATCAGAAATGATTTAAGGACTAGTAAAGCAAATTTGATTAGAAGATCAACTTCCCAAACCTTCAATGGACATTGACAATGGTAACATTGGATACCCAGTAAAAGCTTTCTCTTCCCAATGGAAAGGGATCGGCCATAGTCAACTTGGTTGACCAAATGGTAAAGAGAATGGCTAAGTCTGAGAAAGTCCTACCAAAGGGGCCATATGTGTCTATTTCCAAAGGAAGGGGCATTGATTGCGAAGCTGCCTATTTACCTGAAAGATCATAAGGTTGATCAAGTCAAGAAGTTTAACTCAACCTCAGATAAAGTCCACTATCTAACTCTGTGAAGTTTCTATTCTGAGATTCTTGTTACATGATGTGACTGGGTCACATGTTGATGTATTAAGAATCAAAGAAAAGTGAAGAAACTTAAAGGAAGTATATGCTGATTCTGATTGCGAAGATGGATCTCGATCGCATGGTTCGATGATCAGACTTTTGAGCTACTGCTTAAGAGTTATGATAAATTGCTTAGGAATAAGTAACAACATAGTTTTCATATGCATCTACCTTGTAAGGATAAGTTTTTCCGCAAGTTTTAAATAAAAGGAAAAAGTTTGATTTTATTTATTTTAAGTATCCTTACAATGGCATTTGTGAAAAATAGTTATTTATATGATTCCATTGATAGCAATATTGGAAAAATGGACTTGATTCTGTCGTTTGTGGTAGTGTCATAATTTACCAAATAAAGAAAGATTTTCATCACCCAAGGTTTCAGTTGGATAGAAACTTGGAAATCATGCATGTTATATAGTATGATGAATGAGAATTTTCATCTTTGGAAAATTAAGATTAACTCCTTGCTCACATGTATATGTGAGTCAAGTGAAGGACTAAGGGATCAAGTGCACATTCTGGTGCACTGATCAAGTCCACCACAAAAGATCGATAAGACTATTTGTCATGATTTACTAAAGTTTAGTAAATATGATTATACTTACAAGTTTAAGTGTAATTCAGAAACATTGAAAAAGTTTTGATGTATGGAAGAACGAATTGAGAAGAATCAAATCAGGCAGAAAGATAAAAGTTTCTCAAATCTGAAAAGATGGGAGAGTACTTTAGTATCAGGTTTTATGATCATCTTAATGATTAAGAAACCATATCACAATTGGTCTTCTAAGGACATCTTAGTGCATTCTTATGGCTAAGAAGAGGAGTCATGAATTGTTGAAATGGTTAAATCAAGAAGATGAGTCATACTTCGTTCCAAAACAAGTCTTAGAGTCATACTCCAAGATTGTAACTTGAGAGACACATCTTTAAGAAGGTTTATAACACTTGTCAAATGTAAGAGTAAAATGTGTTCTACTCTTGTACATTTGAAATTGGTAAGTTGTGATGTTTTGGATAAAACAAAGACCAACTAAGGCCAATTGTGTGAAGTGTTTGTCTTGATTAGAATCCACACTATCTCTTGAATATTTGACAAGAAAGTTTTATATGTCAAAAGGACAGTGGGAGTCTAAAAGATTCTGAAGGTATTTCAAGAACTAATCAAGAGTAAAAACCTGTATTTCATCACTAGCACATGACTAGAGGTTTATAACCTATTGTGTTGACATTTCTGTGCCCATTCCAGTAAAGTTGGCTATACATTTGAGTTCTACAAGTTCTCAATTGTTTGCATAACAACATGGAAACAATGGCAGGCCCTTGTGCTGCCAGGTGGCAAGAAATTAAGATTGAGTTCGGTCCTTATGAGTTTGGATTTGTCACTAACCTTGTCTTGTGATTATGGTTTGACAAATTCACATGGATAGGAACACATACACCATAAAATCTAAGGGTCATAAGGTTTCTCTCCGATTCATGAAAATGATGATGAGGAAATGATTTCACTAAGTAGATTTTAAGTAGATAGCAATTGTGATATTTGCATTCTCAAAGTCGTTAGTGGAGCGCGCATGGTTAACCGACACACTAACATGGACTTGTGAGAAATGGCAAAAGGTCTAAACAATTGAGACTATGATTACGGCATCCCTTTTCATAGTTCTGAAATTATTTAGACACGCCTTTGAGCTATCTAAGATAAGGTGTATGATTTTGATAAAGTCTTATCAAAGCAATCTTGGATCAGAAATCTGAACTTTGGTAAGAAAGTCAATAAAGTATTGATTTCTAGAAGTCCAACTGATTTCTGAGTACATGTCAAAGCTAGTGGGAGCATAAGTATTATGCTAATAATCATCAGGTTAGTGGGAGCATGATAATTATGATAAGTATTGCAAGTTAGCAATATTAATTATAGAAAACAAAAGTTTAAATTCCAGAAGTTGCAGGGGTTGAAAAAGTTGTTTTGCTATAATTAAGGGAGAGGAAATAATACTTCATTTCATTTCTAAAAGCTTAGATTGAGGTTTTAATCATCTTTAGTCAAGGATATATATATATATATATATATATATATATATATATATATATATATATATATATATATGGATTTTGTGCTGGAATGGCTCAACATAAGGACATTCTATATATGGGTCCATTATTTGCGTTCTAAAATTCGATTATGATTACGACATCCCTTTTCATAATCTGAATTATGAGAACTTGGCAAATAGACATAGAAATACTATAGCAAAAAGACTGGTCTACTATCATGTGTTTATGTGAGACATCATGAATCGTGTCCCATATGCTTCAGATATAGGATCGATTGCATGTGCTATGATATTCATCCTTTCTAAATTTTCCAAATGCTCAGGGCATTAAGAGGGGAAAAGTCTAGAATTGGATATGACTAAACTGACTAAGCAATTGTCGAGAACAATCTAAGGTTTATCAAAGATTGGTTGCTCAGGGACAGTTGGAAGTATAGTGTTAAATTTCAGAGAGGACCATTTTGACATATTCTGAAAAGAGGCAACTCTTGTTCAGAAGTGACAGTCAAAACGGGAATATGCAAATGATTCCATAGATGGAAGTTATTCAACTTGTGTAAGATTAGAAAAACTTAATGCAAGAAGGATGTTTCCATGGAGTTGATCTCCACTGGAATACTCTGTAATGTCTGTGGACAAGTCTTTGTGACTTTGGGCATAATCATTACAAGAGGATCAAGGCATATAAGTTTAAAATCTAACAGATTTCGGTAAATGATAGGAATTTGGAATTCTTACATTTTCGATAAGGATTTGGGAGTGTGAAAAGAGAATCATTGAAATTATGTTCAATCGATCAAGTTCACAAAGTAAGGATCATAGACAAACATAGAGTGCTTACTTGGTGTGGCAAAGCTATTGTTTAGAAGAACATAGTGTACATGCTTGGAGCATAGGACAACTAGTGTTTTTAATTCAAGTATAAAGTTGATAAAAACCGAAACAATGAATAATGAGTAATCAGTATGGTGATAAATAAAAAGTGTTCTATTTATATTCATAGGTTTTGATACCATACTAGATTCAATTATTCTCGTGTTTCATTTTGCATGTTTTAACTTCTAGAATAAACTAGGTCATTCTTCCCGAATGACTAAGTTATTCAAACCATCCACAGTCGGTCATATGTTGGAAGTAGATATGAATCAAGACTGTCATGGGTTGGCTTGTAGAGGTCTAAGTTGTTGGACAAAGCGGTGCTACAACACTCATGGGTACTCATAAGTTCTGAGTATTGGATTCAACCCGCGCTCATTTGAATCACTTCATGGATTTTATCACGAGTGATCATGAGACGATAATATCTTATATTTTTCAAACCTAGAGATATGAGTTGTTACTATAAGTTGGTTGTACATTGATTGCGCGAAAACGCATTGGTAACTCGATGTTATAAAACGTGCTTTTGTGTATGATTCAACAAGTAGTAGAACAAGCCATATGAGTCGAAGTTTATCCATTCCTTTTACCTTCGGGATAAAAGCGATATCTGTGGGCCCATCGATGATTTAGTGATGACAAATGTAAGTGCTCGGCTGGGCTTGGACTAATTTGATTTGTTCAATTAGTCAGACGTCATAAATCGGAAATCGGGAAACAACAAATGGACAGAGAAAATGATTTATAATCCATGGCTCAGTCCATATGATATCTAGAATGGAGGAATATATGATCCCTTATCTAATGGACAAGTCATTGACAAAGGTCAGAGTTCATCGACAAGGTCAGAGTTCGACAACGGCTTTTGAGAGCTATGATTGCCAGTTGGTTCCTGAAGTCATACGCAAAAATAGTTTTAGACTTATCCAAGTGGGAGACTGTTGGATTAGTGTCTAATTCCATAACTATAATTGGTATGTACTTGACCCGACTCGGCATGGTCCATTTGGGTTGCATGGCATCGGAACATTTGGATAGACCGTTTGTGAGGAGAAGACATTTTGTGACATATTAATATATTATAAGTTCTAATATATTAATATGAAATCATGTTATTTAATTAGTATTGATCAAGAATTAATTTGGACTTAATTTAGTGATAAAAAAGAGACTAATTAAATATATGGTGATTGATTGTGTAAATCAGTCATTCTTATATATGTGGGCTTATGATCTAAGATTCCCTTATGTTGGGTTTAACCCATGTGGTGACCCATGGAACTCCTGTTGGGTTATGAGCGTTCTAACACTCCTAAGTGTACATGCAACCCCAAATACACTTGGAATAACTTGAGAGAAACTTGAACACTCCTTAAAATCGTCTAGCCCTCACACTCACACATTAGTGCACGATTTCTTGAGCCATGGGATTCTTTTATATGGTGGCTATTAGGGTTACACCATGTAACTCATAACTTTACCCATTCCTTATGCTCCATGGATTTTAACCTCCATGGAGTATCCATGGGTCACCCCATGGACTTAGTCCAACATAAGGAATCTTGGATCACAAGCCCACATATATAAGAATGACTGATTTACACAATCAACCCATATATTTAATTAGTCTCCTTTTGATCACTTAATTAATTCCAAATTAATTCTTGATCAATACTAATTAAATAACCTTATTAATATATTAGAACTTATAATATATTAACCAACCTTAAGTGTTATTTCTCTCATTATAGTCTATCCAAATGCATGATGCCATGCAACCCAAATGGACCATGCCGGGTCGGGTCAAGTCTTACCAATTATAGTTATGGACTTAGACATTAATCCAACAGTTTTCCACTTGGATAAGTCTAAAACTATTATTGCGTATGACTTTAGGTACCGATCAGCAATCGTAGCTCTCAAAAGCTTCTGTCGAACTCTGACCTTGTCGATGAACTCTGACCTTTGTCAATGACTTGTCCATTAGATAAGGGATCATATATTCCTCCATTCTAGATATCATATGGACTGAGACATGGATTATCAATCATTCTCTCTGTCCATTTGTTGTTTCCCGATTTCCGATTCATGATGACTGACTGATTGAACAAATCAAATCAGTCCTGGCTTGGCCAAGCACTCACATGTATCATCTTTAAATCATCGAGGGGCCCACAGATATCGCTTTTATCCCGAAGGTAAAAGGAATGGATAAACTTCGACTCATATGGCTTGTTCTACTACTTGTTGAATCATACACACAGGCACGTTTTATAACATCGAGTTACCAATGCGTTTTCGTGCAATCAATGTATAACCAACTCATAGTAACAACTCATATCTCTAGGTTTGAAAAATATAAGATATTATCGTCTCATGATCACTCGTGATAAAATCCATGAAGTGATTCAAATGAGCGCGGGTTGAATCCAATACTCAGAACTTATGAGTACCCATGAGTGTTGTAGCACCGCTTTGTCCAACAACTTAGACCTCTACAAGCCAACCCATGACAGTCTTGATTCATATCTACTTCCAACATATGACCGACTGTGGATGGTTTGAATAACTTAATCATTCAGGAAGAGTGACTTAGTTATTCTGGAAGTCAAAACATGCAAAGTGAAACACAAGAATAAATGAATCAAATATGGTATCAAACCCTATGAATATAAATAAACACTTTTATTTATCACCATACTAATTATTCATTATTCATTGTTTCGGTTTTATCAACTTTATACTTGAATTTAAAACAATAGTTGTCCCATGCTCCAAGCATGTACATTATGTTTTCTAAACATTAGTCATGCCATACACCAAGTATGCATACTATGTTTGTCTATGATCTTTACTTTGTAAAATAGATCAATTGAACATGACTCCAATGATCCTCTTTTCACAGTCCCAAATCCTTACTGCAAATGCAAGAATTCCAAATTCATGCCATTTACTGAAATCTGTTAGATTCTAAACTTATATGCATTGATCCTCTTAATGATTATGCACGAAGTCAGAAAGACTTGACAATAATCATTACAGAGCATTCCAAAGGAGATCAGCTCCTTGGAAACATCCTTCTTTCATTAAGTTTCCTAATCTTACACAGATTGACTAATTTCTAACTTTCAAACATTTCCATATTCCATTTTGACTATCACTTCTGAACAAGAGTTGCCTCCTTACAGATTATGTCAATATGGTCCTTCCAGAATTAACATTATACTTCCAACTGTCCTTGAGCAACCAATCTTTGGTAAACCTTAGATTGTCCTCGACAATTGCTTAATCATTTTAGTCATATCCAATTCTAGACCTTTTCCCTTCATAATGCCCCAGGCATTTGGAAAATTTTAGAAAGGATGAATATAGCACATGTAATCGATCCTATATCCGAAGCATATGGGACACGATTCATGATGTCTCACATAAAGACTAAACCAGTCTTTTGCTATAATATTTCCATTTCAATTTGCCAAGTTCTCAAAATTCAGATTATGAAAAGGGATGCCGTAATCATAATCGAATTTTAGAACGCAAATAATGGACCCATATATAGAATTTCCTTATGTTGAGCCATTCCAACATGAAATTCATATATATATCCTTGATTAAATACGATTAAAATCTCAATCTAAGCTTTTAGAATTGAAATGAAGTATAATTTCCTCTCCCTTAATTATAGCAAAACAACTTTTTCAACCCCTGCAACCTCACAAATTGAAACTTTTGTTTTCTATAATTAACATTGCTAACTTGCAACCTTTGTCATAATTATCATGCTCCCACTAACATGATGATTATTAGCATAACACTTATGCTCCCACTAGCTTTGACATGTACTCAGAAATCAGCTGACTTTCTTACCAAAGTTTAGATTTCTGATACTAGATTGTTTTGATAAAACTTTATCAAAATCATACACCTCTCTTAGATAGCTCACATGTGTGTCTAAACAATTTTAGAACTATGAAAAGGGATGCCGTAATCATAGTCTCAATTGTTTAGACCTTTGCCACTTCTCACAAGTCCATGTTAGTGTGCCGGTAAACCACACACGCTCCACTAACGACTTTGAGAATGCAAATATCACAATTGCTGTCTAGCTAAAATCTACTTAGTGAAAGTGTTTCCTCACCATCATTTTCATGAATCGGAGAGAAACCTTATGACACTTAGATTTAATAGTGTATGTGTTCTTATCCATGTGAATTTGTCAAAACCATAATAACAAGACAAGGTTAGTGACAAATCCAAACTCATATTGATTAAACTTGTGCAATCTTAAATTCTTGCCATTTGGCAGCTCAGGTGCCTGCCATTGCTTCCAAGTAGTTGTGCAACCAATTGAGAACTCTCAGAACTCCTATGCAAAGCCAACTTGAATAGGCACAAAAATTTCAACACGATAGGTTATAAACCTCAAGTCGTGTGCTAGTGAAGGACTTTAGGTTTTATTCTTGATTAAGTCTTGAAACTTTCAAGAGCTTTAAGACTCCCACTGTCCTCTTGACATATAAGACTCCCTTGTCAAATATTCAAGAGATAGTGCGGATTCTTTATCAAGACTAACACTTTACACAATTGGCCTAAGTTGGTCTCTGTTTTATCCAAAACATCACAACTTACCAATTTCAAATGTACAAGAGTAGATAACCTTTTACTCTTACATTTGACTTGTGTTAACAAACCCTCTTTAAGATATATCACTCAAGTTACAATCTTGGAGTATGACTCTAAGAATTGTTTTGGAACGAAGTATGACTCATCTTTTTGATTTAACCATTTTAACAATTCATGACTCCTCTTCTTAGTCATAATAATGCACTAAGATGACTTTAGAGGACCAATTGTGATATGGTATCTTAATCATTAAGATGATCATAAACATGATACTAAAGTACTCTCCCATCTTCTCAGATTTGAGAAACTTTTATCTTTCTGCCATACTTTGATTCTTCTTATTCGTTCTATCTCACATTGAAACTTCTCCAATGCTACAGACTTATACTTAAACTTATAAGTATAACCATATTTACTGAACTTAAGTAAATCATGACGAATAGTCTTCTTGATCTTTTGTGGTGGACTTGACCAGTGCACAAGAATGTATACTCGATCCCTTAGTCCTTTCCTTATTCACATAAGGAATTAGTCTTAATTTTCCAAGCTGAAAGTTCTCATTCATCATACTATACAACTTGCATGATTCCAAGTTTCGGTCCAATTGAACCTTGGGTAATGAGAATCTTTCCTTATTTGGTAATATTAGACACTACCACAACCGAAAGAATCAAATCCATTTTTCCAATATTGCTATCAATGGAATCTTATAAGCAACAACTTTTCACAAATGCTATTGTAAGGATACTTAAAATAAATAAAATCAAAACCTTTTTCTTTTATTTTAAAACTTTGCGGAAAAACTTATCCTTACAATCCATATGAAAACCTTGTTGTTATCTATTCCTAAGCAATATAAATATCATAACTCTTAAGTAATAGCCCAAAATTCTGATCACCGAACCATGCGATTGAAATCCATCTTCGCGATCAGAATCAGCATGTACTTAATAGAGTTAGACAATGGACTTTACCTGAAGTAGAGCCAAACTTATTGACTTTAACATCCTTAGGTAAATTTGGCAGCTTCGTAACCAATGCCCCTTCCTTTGGCAATAGTTACCTATGGACCCTTGATAATGGGACTATCTCAGACTTCGCCTCTCTCTTTACCATTGGGTCAACCGTGTTGACTATGGCCGATCCCTTTCCATTGGGAAGAGAGAGCTTTACTGGATATCCAATGTCATCATTGTCAATGTCCACAGCGTTTTAGGAAGTTGATCTTAGCAAATAGATAAGATCATTAAGGGTCTTGTCTTAGTCTGTTTCATAGGATTCCCAAAAGAACTCACTATGTGACTTAGAAAGTAGTTGAGCCACCAACTTTCTCAAGACTTTGACACCCGACTCTCCCGGCTTGTCAATATGTGACTACATCTCCAAGATGTGATCACACCTAGACCTTGCCTTGCCAATAGGGCTTGAGTGACCTTAAACTTTTTAGGAACTTGTGGGTTAGGGAGAATAATTGGAGGAGGTGAAAGAAGTATGATATCCATGGGACATCATCTTCATTTAGGAAAGCTTGTTTCAAGAGATTTGGGAAGATCATAAATGTCTAGACCAGACATCTTTTTGGGAGATATTCAAGATAGTTGATTTAAAGTCCTTAATATGACACCCAATATGAAATATTAAGGCTAGGACCCAACAAACTATTTTATAACTTAGAAGAGGGATGCCGTAATCCAAGCTATAAAATATTTGAAGGTAGGTGAATGACGATTCACCAATTTCCACCATGAAAAACGAAATAATTTATTAGGTTTTAATTGGATTTGAAAGTCCTAGATCTTTGAGATTCATTGAACTGTTCAAAGGCATGTTTCAATCTCGAGTGTGCCCTTCAGGTTTTGTGACTGGGATGCCGAGGATCACAAAACAAGGTGTGAATAACCATGCAAATATACTTGGTACCCTTAATATTTACCCCTTAATCATCGTGCCGGTTAACCACACACGCTCCACCGATACTATGATAAATATTAAGTTACCCTTTGCCTACCTTGTTAAGTCCAGGTTAGTGTGCCGGTTAACCACACACGCTCCACTAACGACTTAAGCAAAGTGCAAAGTGTAATTTCATGGGTTAGCACCAAATTCACATTTTCCTAAGTAACTAAGATTGGGTATTAATAAGAGTTTAGTTACTTAGTATTTATCATTAATACTTTTAATGAAAGGAGAATTATAGTCCTTGTCCTACCCGTTCGGCTAACGACCCTCCACCAGTCAAGGAAGCGGTGGGTGAGAGTGGACACCCATTAAACTGTCATTTTATAGGCAGTAACCTTATACCCCCTTATAGACCGGCTTCGTGAATGAGGCCTACTAACGGTAAGACTGACTTTACTCTTATACATATATATATAAATATTATTAACTTATAATATTATAAAGTATAAGGGTTGAATTTTAACTTTTAAAATTCTAAGGGCTAACTTGGAATTAAAGTATTCATAAGTGAAAACTTTTCAAATTCCAAAACTTGAGGGCAAGTTTTGAAACTATTCAAAACTAATTAATTCCATAACTTATGAGTTTAAAGTAGTTTTAATTAAAAAAAAAAAAACTCTTCAAGTTCCATATCTTGAGGACATGTTATGGAAGACTTTAAACTAATTAATAAAAAAAAATAACTTTTTTTATTTTAACTTATGGAACTAATTAAGGTTACACTTTTTTTTTAATTTAATGAAGAGACTCTTCAACCTCCATAACTTGAGGACAAGTTATGGAGTCATAAAACCATTTAATTAGAACTAGACTCTTCATTTTGTAACCTTTGCCAACTTTTATGAGTTTTATGATTCTTAAATGTGACTTTTCATATAACTTGAGGACAAGTTACAAAAACACACTTTGGAATCAACTCTTAGATTAAAATGGATTGAAAACAACTATTTCACACAACTTTTCTATTAATCTAAGAACCTCATAAGAACAAGATAATTCAAATCATCAATCTTCAAGAAATTAGCATGAACATACAAACTAATACAAATCTTGAAATTATGACAATTATCTTAGAAATTGGATTAGCATGAACATTACCACATCAAAAACAAGTTTATAAGTCCAAAAACATCTTAGGGTAATGTTCCTAGTCCAATTCCAGCCAAAACAATCGAATATATGCATCCAACTCGATTTTTCAGCTACTTTTGCAAGTATAACAAGAAAACAAGCCTAGGCTCTGATACCACTGTTGGGTTATGAGCATTCTAACACTCCTAAGTGTACATGCAACCCTAAATACATTGGATCTATGTTTTCTCTATTATACATACAATTATGAACATCCAAGGTATTATCCTAATCTAGCATACAAAATAATAAATATAACAAGATAGAATACATACCTCTTTGATGTAGAATGTCTTCATGAAGCTTGAGTGCCTAGTGCCCCAAGTGTGACACCTCAAATGGTTCACACAACACCAAATACACTTGGAATAACTTGAGAGAAACTTGAACACTCCTTAAAATCGTCTAGCCCTCACACTCACACATTAGTGCACGATTTCTTGAGCCATGGGATTCTTTTATATGGTGGCTATTAGGGTTACACCATGTAACTCATAACTTTACCCATTCCTTATGCTCCATGGATTTTAACCTCCATGGAGTATCCATGGGTCACCCCATGGACTTAGTCCAACATAAGGAATCTTGGATCACAAGCCCACATATATAAGAATGAATGATTTACACAATCAACCCATATATTTAATTAGTCTCCTTTTGATCACTTAATTAATTCCAAATTAATTCTTGATCAATACTAATTAAATAACCTTATTAATATATTAGAACTTATAATATATTAACCAACCTTAAGTGTTATTTCTCTCATTATAGTCTATCCAAATGCATGATGCCATGCAACCCAAATGGACCATGCCGGGTCGAGTCAAGTCTTACCAATTATAGTTATGGACTTAGACATTAATCCAACAACTCCACGGAGGTTAAAACCCATGGAGCATAAGGAATGGGTAAAGTCATGGGTTACATGGAGTAACCCTAATGTGCACATTATATAAGGATCCCTTTAGCTCAAGAAATTGACACAAGTGATACATATGTGAGGGCTAGTCAATTTGAGCTTGGAGTGTCTTCTTCTCATGGTTATTCCAAGAGTTCATGATGTTGTGTGAACCATTTGAGGTGTCACACTTGGGGCACTAGGCTCTCAAGCTTCATGGAGTCAAGCAACAACAACAAGGTATGTATTCTATCTATTTTATTACCCTAGTATCAATGTTTTGGTATGCTAGTTAGGATAATACCTTGGATATTCATATTTGCATGTATAATAGAGAAAAACAAAGATCCAAGGTATTTAGGGTTGCATGTACACTTAGGAGTGTTAGAATTCTCAAAAACCAACACTAGTCATCTAGAAAAGTATAGATGACGACCACAGACTATTCTAGACAGTCCAGTGGAACGGTAGCAGGCTCGCAACCAGTAGGTGTTTGTGAATGACGCGTTCACCATATGTACTCTAAAAACCCTGACAGCTATGGACTTAGTGCCTTATGAATGAACGTTAGTAGCTATGGACTTGGTGCCTAATGGATAACATTGGTAGTTGTGCCTAACTGATAACATCGGTAACTATGGACTTAGTGCCTGTCAGATAAACCCTGGAAGCGATGGACTTCGTGCCTATTCCTTAGGAAAATCCTTAGGAATAAATATTGAAGAATATATGATTCTTAGGGTAAATCCTTAAGAATTAAAGAAGATAATGGGTATGGTTATTGGGTTAATTGTTTGACATGAAATATGTGAAGAAACAAATTAACTATATTATTGTGGGTTGAAAACCCTATGTACTCACCAAGTTTCCCAACCTGACCCACTCAGTTTATTTGCATCACAGGTATCGATGCGAATATACATTATATTGAGAGATTATAGGAGATGTAATTTATTAGTGTAAATGAATGTAAGATCTGTTTATGCTTATGTTTCTATATTGATGATGACATCTCAATGTTTTAATATAAATAGAATACATTTCCTATTATTAGCATGATGTTCTAACATATCATAACATAATCTTAAATAAGTGTATGGTAATTTGGGGTCACTTACTGGCTCCGGCTGATCGTACACATCACATCCTCCTTGATTATTTTGAAAACCATTTGAAATTTTTTTAGAAATATTTTTCCTTAGTTTGATATTGGATTCACACGAGTATTCCTTCAATTCACTCAAACCAAGGCTCTGATACCAACTTGTAACATTCATAAAATTTCAAGAAAATTTAAGATTTTTCCAAAACAACCAAATTCATAAATTTTTACATAATAGTTTTCAAAACGTGTTTATCATTAGAGTTTTCCCCAAAATCCCAAAACATAACATGAGGAGGTGCACGATCACGCATTCACCTTTCCGCGATCCTCTGAGGTACCTGAAACATAATCCAAAACAGTAAGCCCAAATATTAGTGTGTTTCCCCCAATGTACCAACACAACACAAAACTAGAATATTACAATAAACAACATGCATATAGAGCCTTCAGTCTGACTGGAACACCGAATTGGCCTACAGTGTATCTGATACGCTCACAAAACCTACAACATGACTGGTAGCCACCTCGAGCCTTCAGCCTATCTGGAACATTCTCCGGGCCTTCAGCCTGACTGGTACGCCCCACTGGCCTTCAGTCTATTCGGGACGCCCTGGGTTTGTTGGCCATTAGCACAAAGTAGGACCGCCTCAACCCAACCACACATAACATGTCGACATATACATTACACATAAACATATAACCAGGAAGCAGACAAACAGGTTGATCTTACAGATCATTAAGCATAGCATCATTCTATCTACTAGGATACAGATCTAACAAATCACAACAATACTCAATCATCCAATAATCTGGATAACAATCCAAAAGGGCCGGCCTTGGTGCCTTCGACCCAACAAGTACAGTGAGGCACACTCACCTCTCAAGTAGTGCAGAACTGATAAGGTCTGACTCCGAATCTCAACTCCCGACTCAGATGCCTACAACCACCATGTGATTAATTCCATCAAAACCCAAATTCCCAAAACACCCTTAAAAGTCAAACTTGGTCAACCATGGTCAAAGTCAAGTCAACGATCAAGGTTAACAGTCCATGTTGACCCAACACGCCGAGTAAACTAATAAACACGTCGCGTTTCTATAACAATCATAAGGTCGGGAAAACCCCAGCCAACACGCCGTGTTGGCTTGCAAACACGTCGAGTTTGCCCGAGCTTAATACATTCAGCTGTTCCTATGATTCCAGGGACTCCAAAACTCAAATCTAGACTTAAATGCTATCAAAGAGGATAAAGTTTCCAACTTTATCCTTTGGAGCTACCCCAAGTGTTCAAAAACCCATCCACAAGGCTTGAAGATTCAATGGCTTAACCAATAAGCATAAAAACCTTGAGATCTGAAACCCAACCTTTCCAGAAGATATTCTAGCATCAAAATCAACCTAAAGGTTGGTGCTTTATAGACATGCATGTCCATTGCATGTATTGAACCCAAAATGGGTCAAAAAGGGAAAATATGACCTAAACTCCATGCATGACATCAACACCTAGCTAAAGACTAGATCCAAACCACTACAAGGTCACCTTGACCTGAAGATTCATAAAGTTGCAACCTTTATGAGGTCCATCCATTGCAACATCTAAAAATAAGGAGAAAAGGGGACAAAACTGTCACAACTAGCATTTGTGGTCTAGGAAATTCTGTCTTATTGTAATCAACTGTTGATGTATCTTGTAGCTTCAAGTTTAAGGTTATACATAATACTCATTCAAAAACAACTATTCGAATCAAAACTCACTCGTGAAGTCCTAAACCTAATTCAACACATTTCATACATTCAACTTTGGGTTGTAACCCTAATTCCCTAGTTCAAACTCTTATTGGACCAGGACCCTCTTATTTGGCCTAATGGGCCAATAAAATCTCAATTGGGTTTATTTGGGCCAATGAACCTCATTTGGGCCCTAATTGGACCCACGTTCATTAAATATAGCATTATGGGCCTTATTGGGTCTAGAATGTCTCACTTTGCTTTCATGGGCCTTATTGGGCTGTAAAAAATTCTCTTGAACCTCAATGGGCTGAAAACCCATTCTTTTTGTCATGTTGGGCCGTAAACACTTATGTAGGCCCACATGGATCTAAACTCCCTAATGGGCTAATGCAAGAACAAGCCCAAGGTCCATATTTTCCTCTTTTCCTCTAATTCTCGGTTATAAAAAAAGATTAGCTAACTAATGCATGCCACCTCAAAGTAATCCACCATGTAAACATGCAATATCCAACATATATCCATAAGTTTCACATCACTAGGGTCAAACTCTACACACACTCCTCTCCTCCCCTCCCCTTATCTCTACTTACAGCCATAAGAGCCTCCACCACCACCATCCTTCTTCATTTTCATACACATTATTCTCTCAACTCTCCAAAGAAAGTCTCTCATTTTTCCTCCTAAAAATCGTGAATTGGTGTGTGCTTCAAGAGATTCACTTCAAGCTTCTCATCAACTTGGTAAGTTATTGTGAAGCCCTATAACTTTTAATCCAATTTTACACTAGAAATCTCTCCTTAAACCACTCTCATTTCGTGATTTATGCTCCTAAAACCATCTTGGACTCGAAAAGTCTTCTCAAGAAACAAGCTAGGTCGAAACATCCTTCAAACTCTTCACCAAAACCGATCCATCATCCCAAGGTGAGTTCATACCCTCTATTTTCGGATTTTACTATGTTTTGGGGGAGGATACAAGTTGCTTTCTGTTAGATCTATGTGTGTATGCATGTTTATGTGTGTTTTCCATGTTATATGTTGTGATTATGTGCTAAAACTTCACAAATCTCGAAAACTCCACCAAAATATGGTGATGTTTGTAAACTAACACACATTATACAACTTATTATGAAGTGAATAGAGTAAACATGTTGTTGAACACTAGAAAACTAAACAAAAACCGTTTAAGGGGCCGTTTTGGACAAATAAATAAAAAGGTGAAGCCTTTAGGGCATTCACGATTTTTCAAGGACCAAAGAGTCATTTTTACATAAAAATGGGTCTTAAAGATATTTATGGTTTTAAAAGAGCCAAAAGTGTTAATTTTCACAAAATGGGCTTAAAATTGGGCCTTCACGGTTTCATGGGCTAAATTTGTAAACTTTTGACTTTTGTGGGTTAAAATTTCATTTTAAACAAATTTGAGCCAAAAATGTAAATTTTTGGTTAAATGGGTTAAAAATTTAAATTTTATTAAGCTTGGGCAGAAAAGGTTAAATTTCTATACATTGGGCCGCAAATAGCAATTTTCATCAAAATTGGGCCGAAAATGTTATTTTTAACAAAAGTGGGCTAAAAATGTTAGTTTATTTGAATTAAGTCCTTAAATGTAAACTTTTGGTTGTAAGGGACCTAAAGTGTCATTTTTACCAAAAATGTGACTTAATTGTAAATTTTCGGCTTAATGGGCCAAAAATGCCATCATTACAAAAAGTGGGCCTTTTATGTCTTTTTGGTAAATAATTGAGCTAAAACAAACAACGTAATAACAAACGGACCAAATACGTCATTTTCATTTATTTGGGCCTGGAATATATCTTACATGTTTATTGGGCCTTAGTGGTCCATTTACATGCGTATTGCGCCTGGAACATACCTGACATGTTTATTGGGCCTTAGTGGTCCATTTACATGCTTATTGGGCCTGGAATATACATTACATATTTATTGGGCCTTTGTGGTCCATTTACATGCTTGTTGGGCCTTGTAAACTTAAAACGTACATGGAAACATTAATTACTACGTTACATAATGTAATACAAGATTCGCGTAAACATAGTTAAGGTTCTTGTGAGACACGTTCTTTCATTCGTACCTACGTAGCATACAACTTTTAGTCCTGTAGTTATAACCAGAGTCTCCTGGAGGGAGAGAGAGAGAGAGAGAGTTTGTGTATAAATCTATACGGGGTTGATAGCCCCGCACCTGAGTTGGTCGCTACAACTAGACTAGGCCAGTCTAGGGTGACAAATGTCTTACTTTAAACAAGTCGACGTCTGAAAAACGTCATGACAGGCAGATCCGTCATATCAAACATGGTTATAACGACTCACAAAGAAATTAACTCCACTGTAAAATTTACGAATACATAAACGATTCAACAATTACAATTCTATACAAACAGCAATTTACAGTCTTTGGGTTTAATACCACAACACTTTTACAAGCATAAAATATCGGATTTTCTGGGAAAAACTTATATTATACATTACCTTCTACTTACAACAGAAAACGTTGGATTTTTTGGAATACTCTCTTTATGTATTTTCAAAACAGAAAACAAACATGCTTTAATACAAGATTTGATACAAAGCGTTCAAACCATTTATTATTTTACAGAAAATATCGGATTTTATGGTGTTTACAAAGTGATACAAACCTTTCATACAAATATACTTATGAACTTACCAACATTATATATGTTGACCATTTTCAAAATAACTTGTATTGTTAGGAAATCGTTAAGCAGGTTGGCTTTCAAGAACTCGTGGATTTGATGTATTTTGCTATTATCGTACACTATATTTTGAGAATGTAACTTTTGTAAACAATTACAACGATGTAAACCCAGTATTCTTGTACGTGTGATGATGATTCTTGCCTTGTTTCAATTATATTCACTGTGATGATATTACAAGATGACGTCACCCCAACCCCCGAAAGTTTCCGCCGTTTCTTCAGTTCGGGGGTGTGACAGATTGGTATCAGAGCCAGGTTTATAGTGAATTGGAATATCTAATCATACAAGATATGCAACTATAAATACATTGGTACTAAAACTACTCTGAACAGAAATAAAATACATACCTATGTGTGCATCATTACAATAACAATAAAAGTCTTTAAAGGAATTGAACATCGTGGTTAAACCCGGACAGTAATGTGGTCGTATTGGGGATAAATATAGCCTGATAACCTATATTTGTTCAAAATACGACCAACATGTGTTTGGGAGTGATCATGGTGGGCAATGAACATAGAAACTTACAAACCTTGTATCCAAAAAGTTTAAAGAACTCAAACATAAACAACTAAAATACTATAGAAGTGTTTAGAATGCTATCTACATATATCCCCTTACACACTTCTCACACCTCCATTTCTCGTACAGACTGTTGGATTAGTGTCTAAGTCCATAACGATAATTGGTATGTACTTGACCCGACTCGGCATGGTCCATTTGGGTTGCATGGCATCAGAACATTTGGATAGACCATTTATGAGGAAAAGACATTTTGTGACATATTAATATATTATAAGTTCTAATATATTAATATGAAATCATGTTATTTAATTAGTATTGATCAAGAATTAATTTGGACTTAATTTAGTGATCAAAAAGAGACTAATTAAATATATGGGGATTGATTGTGTAAATCATTCATTCTTATATATGTGGGCTTATGATCCAAGATTCCTTTATGTTGGGTTTAACCCATGTGGTGATCCATGGATACTCCATGGAGGTTAAAACCCATGGAGCACAAGGAATGGGTAAAGTCATGAGTTACATGGTGTAACCCTAATAGCCACACTATATAAGAACCCCTTTAGTTCAAGAAATTGGCACTAGTGATACATATTTTGAGGGCTAGCCGATTTGAACATGTATGTCTTCTTCTCATGGTTATTCCAAGAGTTCATGATGTTGTGTGAACCATTTGAGGTGTCACACTTGGGGCACTAGGCTCTCGAGCTACATGGAGTCAAGCAACAACAACAAGGTATGTATTCTATCTATTTTATTATCCTAGTATCGGTGTTTTGGTATGCTAGTTAGGATAATACCTTGGATATTCATATTTGCATGTATAATAGAGAAAACATAGATCCAAGGTATTTAGGGTTGCATGTACACTTAGGAGTGTTAGAATGCTCAAAACCCAACAGTGGTATCAGAGCCTAGGCTTGTTTTCAATTATACTTGATGCAAATTGCTGAAAAATGCTGAAAAGTCGAATTTCGGGCATTCTGGGCACTGGACTCGCCGAGTCCACTGATGAACTCGCCGAGTCCATGAAGAAAATCATCCTACTCGGCGAGTAGGTTGATACACTCGACGAGTAGGAGCCCCAGACAGCATATTTTCGAGTTTTTTGGCTAGAAATGGACTAGAAACATTACCCTAAGATGTTTTTGAACTTATAAACTTGTTTTTGATGTGTTAATGTTCATACTAATCCAATTTCAAAGATAATTGTCAATAGATTCATGTTTTGTATTAGTTTAGTGATTAGGCTAATTACATGGAAAAGTTTGATTTGAATTATCTTGTTCTTATGAGTTGCTTAGATTAATAGAAAAGTTAATTGATTATGTGTTTTCAATCCATTTTAATCTAAGAGTTGATTCTAAAATGTGTTTTTGTAACTTGTCCTCAAGTTATATGAAAAGTCACATTTAAGTTTCATAAAACTCATAAAAGTTGGCAATGGTTACAAAAATGAAGAGTCTTGTCCTCAAGTTATGGAGGTTCAAGAGTCACTTCATTAAGTAATAAAATGTGTAACCTTAATTAATTCCATAAGTTACAAAAATAAAGAAAAGTTACATTCTTTTATTAGTTTAAAGTCTTGTCCTCAAGTTATGGAACTTGAAGAGTTTTTTTTAATTAAAACTACTTTAAACACATAAGTTATGGAATTAATTAGTTTTGAATAGTTTCAAAACTTGCCCTCAAGTTTTGGAATTTGAAAAGTTTTCTCTTATGAATACTTTAATTCCAAGTTAAGCCCTTAGAATTTTAAAAGTTAAAATTCAACCCTTATACTCTATAATATTATAAGTTAATAATATATATATATATATATGTATAAGAGAAAGTCAGTCTTACCATTAGTAGGCCTCATTCACGAAGCCGGTCTATAAGGGGGGTATAAGGTTACTGCCTATAAAATGACAGTTTAATGGGTGCCCACTCTCACCCACCGCTTCCTTGACTGGTGGAGGGTCGTTAGCCGAACGGGTAGGACAAGGAGTAGAAATCTCCCTTCATTAAAAGTATTAATGATAAATACTAAGTAACTAAACCATTTATAAATTCCCAATCTTAGTTACTTAGGAAAATGTGAATTTGGTGCTAACCCATGAAATTACACTTTGCACTTTGTTTAAGTCGGTTAGTGGAGCGTGTGTGGTTAACCGGCACACTAGCTCGTATTTAACAAGGTAGGCAAAGGGTAACTTAATGTTTATCATAGTATCGATGGAGCGTGTGTGGTTAACCGACACATCGATTGAGGGGTAAACACTTAAGGGTACCAAGTATATTTGCATGGTTATTCACACCTTGTTTTGTGATCCTCGGCATCCCAGTCACAAAACCTGAAGGGCACACTCGAGATTGAAACATGCCATTGAACAGTTCAATGAATCTCAAAAGAATCTAGGAATTTCAAAACCAATTAAAACCTAATAATACATTTCGTTTATCTTGGTGGAAATTGGTGAATCATCATTCACCTACCTTCAAATATTTTATAACTTGGATTACGACATCCCTCTTCCAAGTTATAAAAGTATTGTGTTGGGTCCTAGCCTTAATATTTCATATTGGGTGTTATATTAAGGACTTTAAATCAACTATCTTGAATATCTCCCAAAAGATGATCTTCCCAAATCTCTTGAAACAAACTTTCCTAAATGAAGATGATGTCCCATGGAAATCATACTTCTTTCACCTCCTCCAATTATTCTCCCTAACCCACAAGTTCCTGAAAAGTTTAAGGTCACTCAAGCCCTATTGGCAAGCAAAGGTCTATGTGTGATCACATCTTGGAGATGTAGTCACATATTGACAAGCCGGGAGAGTTGGGTGTCAAAGTATAGAGGAAGCTGATGATCAATCACTTTCTAAGTCACATAGTGAGTTCCTTTGGGACTCCTATGAAACAGACTATGACAAGACCCTTAATGATCTTATCTATTTGCTAAGATCAACTTCCTAAAACTTTATGGACATTAACAATGATGACATTGGATATCCAGTAAAGCTCTCTCTTCCCAATGGAAAGGGATCGGCCATAGTCAACTTGGTTGACCAAATGGTAAAGAGAGAGGCTAAGTCTGAGATAGTCCCATTATCAATGGTCCATTGCCAAAGAAAGGGGCATTGGTTGCGAAGCTGCCAAATTTACCTAAGGATGTTAAAGTCAATAAGTTTGACTCTACTTCAGGTAAAGTCCACTATCTAACTCTGCTAAGTTTCTATTATGAGATTCTTGATACATGATGTGACTGGGTCACATGGTGATGTTTTAAGAATCAAAGAAAAAGTGAAGAAACTTAAAGAAAGAATATGCTGAATCTGATCGCGTAGATGGATTTCTATCACATAGTTTGAAGATCGGATTCTTGAGCTACTTCTTAGGAGTTATGATATTTTGCTTAGGAATAGATAACAACAAGTTTTCATATGGATTGTAAGGATAGTTTTTCCGCAAAGTTTTAAAATAAAAGAATTTTTTTTTTGATTTTATTTATTTTAAAATATCCTTACAATGGCATTTGTGAAAACTTTTGTTGCTTATAAGATTCCATTAAGAGCAAGAGTGGAAATATGAATTTGATTCTTTCATTTATGGTAGTGTCTAAATTTACCAAATAAGGAAAGATTCTCATCACCTAAGTTTCAGTTGGATAGAAACTTGGAATCATGCAAGTTGTATAGCATGATGAATAAGAACTTTCAAGCATTGGAAAAATTAAGACTAACTACTTGTTCACATGGATGTGTGAGTCAAGTAAAGGATCGAGTACACATTCTTGTGCACTGATCAAGCCCACCACAAATAATCGTTAAGACTATTCGTCATTATTTACTAAAATTCAGTAAATATGGTTATACTTACAAGCTTAAGTGTAATTCTGAGACATTGGAAAAGGTTTCAATGTATGGCAGAGCGAATAAGAAGAATCAACTTAGGCAGAAAGATAAAAGTTTCTCAAATTTGAAAAGATGGGAGAGTACTTTAGTATCATGTTATATAATCATCTTAATGATTAAGAGACCTTATCACAATTCATCCTCTAAGTGCATTCTGGTAGCTAAGAAGAGGAGCTATGAATTGTTGAAGTGGTTAAATCAAGAAGATGATTTATACTTCGTTCCAAAAACAATTCTTAGAGTTATACTCTAAGATTGTAACTTGAGTGACATGTCTTAAAGAAGGTTTAAAACACTTGTCAAATGTAAGAGTAAAAGTTTTCTACTCTTGTACATTTGAAATTGGTAAGTTGTGATGTTTTGGATAAAACAAAGACCAACTAAGGCCAATTGTGTGAAGTGTTTGTCTTGATTAGAATCCACACTATCTCTTGAATATCTGACAAGAAAGTCTTATATGTCAAGAGGACAGTGGGAGTCTTAAAAGGTCTTGAAAGTCTCAAGAACTAATCAAGAGTAAAACCTAAAGTTCTTCACTAGCACACGACTTGAGGTTTATAACCTATCGTGTTGACTATTTCTGTGTCCATTCCAATTATAGTTGGCTTTGCATATGAGTTCTTAGAGTTCTCAATTGGTTGCACAACAACTTGGAAGCAATGGCAGGCCCTTGAGCTGCCAAATGGCAAGAATTTAAGATTGCACAAGTTTAATCCATATAAGTGTGGATTTGTCAGTAACTTTGTCTTCTGATTATGATTTTGACAAAATTCATATGGATAGGAACTCATACACCATTAAATCTAAGTGTCATAAGGTTTCTCTTCGATTCATGAAAATGATGGTGAGGAAACACTTTCACTAAGTAGATTTTAGCTAGATAGCATTTGTGATATTTGCATTCTCAAAGTCGTTAGTGGAGCGTGTGTGGTTAACCAGCACACTAACATGGACTTGTGAGAAGTGGTAAAGGTCTAAACAATCGAGACTATGATTACGACATCCCTTTTCATAGTTCTTAAAATTGTTTAGACACAACTGTGAGCTGTCTAAGATAAGGTGTATGATATTGATAAAGTTTTATCAAAGCAATCTAGTATCAGAAATCTGAACTTTGGTAAGAAAGTCAATAAATTATTGATTTCTAGAAGTCCAGCTGATTTCTGATTACATGTCAAAGCTAGTGGGAGCATAAGTGTTATGCTAATAATCATCATGTTAGTGGGAGCATGATAATTATGATAAAGGTTGCAAGTTAGCAATGTTAATTATAGAAAACAAAAGTTTCAATTCGTGAGGCTGCAGGGGTTGAAAAAGTTGTTTTGCTATAATTAAGGGAGAGGAAATTATACTTCATTTCAATTCTAAAAGCTTAGATTGAGATTTTAATCGTATTTAGTCAAGGATATATATATGAATTTCATGTTGGAATGGCTCAACATAAGGAAATTCTATATATGGGTCCATTATTTGCGTTCTAAAATTCGATTATGATTACGACATCCCTTTTCATAATCTGAATTATGAGAACTTGGCAAATAGAAATGGAAATGTTATAGCAAAAGACTGGTTTAGTCTTTATGTGAGACATCATGACTCGTGTCCCATATGCTTCGGATATAGGATCGATTACATGTGCTATATTTATCCTTTTTAAAATTTTCCAAATGCCTGGGGAATTAAGAAGGGAAAAGGTCTAGAACTGGATATGACTAAAAGGATTAAGCAATTGTCGAGGACAATCTAAGGTTTACCAAAGATTGGTTGCTCAAGGACAGTTGGAAGTATAGTGATAATTCTGGAAGGACCATATTGACATAATCTGTAAGGAGGCAACTCTTATTCAGAAGTGATAGTCAAAATGGAATCTGGAAATGTTTCAAAGTTGGAAATTATTCAATCTGTGTAAGATTAGGAAACTTAATGCAAGAAGGATATTTCCAAGGAGCTGATCTCCTTTGGAATGCTCTGTAATGGTTGTTGTCAAGTCTTTCTGACTCTGTGCATAATCATTACAGGAGGATCAATGCATATAAGTTTAGAATCTAACAGATTTCAGTAAATGGCATGAATTTGGAATTCTTGCATTTGCAGTAAGGATTTGGGACTGTGAAAGAGGATCATTGGAGTTATGTTCAATTGATCTAATTCACAAAGTGAAGATCATAGACAAACATAGTATGCATACTTGGTGTATGGCATGACTAGTGTTTTATGGCATGACTAGTGTTTAGAAAACATAGTGTACATGCTTGGAGCATGGGACAACTATTGTTTTAAATTCAAGAATAAAGTTGATAGCTGAAACAGTATACAATGAATAATGTGTAATCATATGGTGATAAATAAAAGGTGTTTTATTTATGTTCATAGGTTTTGATACCATATTAGATTCTATTATTATTGTGTTTCATTTTGCATGTTTTGACTTCCAGAATAACTAGGTCGTTCTTCCTGATTGACTAAGTTATTCAAACTATCCACAGTCGGTCATATGTTGGAAGTAGATATGAATCAAGACTGTCATGGGTTGGCTTGTAGAGGTCTAAGATGTTGGACAAGGGGCTACACCACTCATGAGTGCTCATAAGTTCTGAGTATTGGATTCAACCCGCGCTCATTGGAATCACTTCATGGATTTTATCACGAGTGATCATGAGACGATAATATCTTATATTCTTCAAACCTAGAGATATGAGTTGTTACTATGAGTTGGTTGTACATTGATTGCACGAAAACGCATTCGGTAACTCGGTGTTATAAAACGTGCCTTTGTGTATGATTCAACAAGTAGTAGAACAAGCCATATGAGTCGAAGTTTATCCATTCCTTTTACCTTCGGGATAAAAGCGATATCTGTGGGCCCCTCGATGATTTGGTGATGACAAATGTAAGTGCTCGGCCGGGCCTGGACTGATTTGATTTGTTCAATTAGTCAATCGTCATAAATCGGAAATCGGGAAACAACAAATGGACAGAGAGAATGATTATAATCCATGTCTCAGTTCATATGATATCTAGAATGGAGGAATATATGATCCCTTATCTAATGGACAAGTCATTGACAAAGGTCAGAGTTCATCTACAAGGTCAGAGTTCGACAACGGCTTTTGAGAGCTACGATTGCCAGTTGGTTCCTGAAGTCATACGCAATAATAGTTTTAGACTTATCCAAGTGGGAGACTGTTGGATTAGTGTCTAAGTCCATAACTATAATTGGTATGTACTTGACCCGACTCGGCATGGTCCATTTGGGTTGCATGGCATCGGAACATTTGGATAGACCATTTATGAGGAAAATACATTTTGTGACATATTAATATATTATAAGTTCTAATATATTAATATGAAATCATGTTATTTAATTAGTATTGATCAAGAATTAATTTGGACTTAATTTAGTGATAAAAAAGAGACTAATTAAATATATGGGGATTGATTGTGTAAATCATTCATTCTTATATATGTGGGCTTATGATCCAAGATTCCTTTATGTTGGGTTTAACCCATGTGGTGATCCATGGATACTCCATGGAGGTTAAAACCCATGGAGCATAAGGAATGGGTAAAGTCATGAGTTACATGGTGTAACCCTAATAGCCACACTATATAAGAACCCCTTTAGTTCAAAAAATTGGCACTAGTGATACATATTTTGAGGGCTAGCCGATTTGAACATGTATGTCTTCTTCTCATGGTTATTCCAAGAGTTCATGATGTTGTGTGAACCATTTGAGGTGTCACACTTGGGGCACTAGGCTCTCGAGCTACATGGAGTCAAGCAACCACAACAAGGTATGTATTCTATCTATTTTATTATCCTAGTATCAGTGTTTTGGTATGCTAGTTAGGATAATACCTTGGATATTCATATTTGCATGTATAATAGAGAAAACATAGATCCAAGGTTTTTAGGGTTGCATGTACACTTAGGAGTGTTAGAATGCTCAAAACCCAACACAGACATCATGGCTGGATTTCATCACCCCAGAGATCCTTACTTTCCCAACCAGGGGAACGGAGGATGGCTAGAGCCGGAACCATATGAAGAACCAGAAGAGGAACCAGAAGAGGAACCCGAAGAAGGACTAGTAGAGCCGGTGGTGGATTCAGAGGAGGAGGAGTCTGACGGTGACAATGCAGATGACTAGGACGCGGAGTCCAAAGTCATTAATCCACCATACATGGCTAGGGTGCCCCCAAATAGGATGGGTCCCAACGGCCCTATGCCCCCATGGGCACATGAGATCTGGAGGTGGAGTCAACAGCAGGGGGTGCGTCCCCCATTCGGCATGAAACGGGACTATTACGACCTGAGTCACGGCGGACCTGCGGATCGAGCCCTACTAGTGATGGTTAGGAGGACGCGTGATACAGGTGAGCAGGCACAGACAACCGCCGGTCAGATGGTTGCAATGAGAACTGCGGTTGAGCGCGCAGAGAGACTAACTCATGAGGTGGTTAGGGACTATCAGGCGAGACATGTAGCGTTGGAGGCCCGGCTACGAGCCACCGAGCATCATCTGTGTGACAACCCGAAATTTTTTATTTTGTAAAGTCAATTCAATCAACCAAAATTCAGACTTAATTCTTTTGCCTTTTAGAATTGTTAAGGGTCTGTTTGAGTGTTCTAAGCCTAGTACATTCAAGGATTGGGTGTTAGGAAGTATCTGCTAGAATTCTTTATGCAACATTTAAGCCGGAAAACTCCAACACTTGGAGTTTACGGCCGTAAACTAGAGATTACGGCCGTAATCTCTTGGCTGGCCGTGAACTCTTCCCTTATGTATGATATTCCTTCACTTTTCTTCACTTCTCACACTCTCAACTCTGATGGGTTTTGAGCATTCTAACACTCCTATGGTGTACATGCAACCCTAGAAACCTTGGATCTATGTTTGACTAAGATACATGCAAATTATTATTTTTCCAAGGTTCTTATCCTAACTAGCATGGCATGGGGTACTTTGAATCAAATAAAGCTAGTAGAATTACTTACCTTGTAGTAGTAGTTGATTTCTTAGAGTTTGAGAGCCTAGCACCAATAATGTGAATGCCTCAAATGGAAGTCACAAATCACCACAAACTTGGAAACTTGAGAGAATAGTCACAACCTTCTTGAAATCGGCCCTCTTAGTTTACACACACCAACTAGTACTATTTCAAGAACCAAAGCCTCCTTTATATAGTGTGGTGGATTAGGGTTACATCCATGTAAACCCTAATACCCATGTCTTTTCATTTCCATGAGATCCATGGGTTAAAGCTCCATGGAGTATCCATGGACTTTCCATGCAAGCCTAGCCCATTCCAAATAAGCATTAGCCCACACTATATAAATACAAGAGCCCATATTTAATTAGTCATACTTTTGATCTCGAAATTAATTCTAAATTAATTATAGATCAATACTAATTAAATAATATGATTTTATATTAATATATTAGAGTTTATAATATATTAATAAATCATAACTTATACTATTCTCAAAAGATTATCCGTAAATTGTTCGGGTGAAGTGCAACCCAAATGGACCATGCCGGGTCGGGTCAAGTACATACCAAATATAGTTATGGATTTAGACACTATCTCCAACAGTCTCCCACTTGGATAAGTCTAATAACTATAGTTGCAAGTATGACTTCAGGAACCGATCAGCAATCGTAGCTCTTAAAACTCTGTTGAACTATGAAGCGCCATTTTAGATAAGTGATCATATAATCCTCTGTTCTAGATATCAGCCGGACAAATACATGGAACATGGTCTTGCTTATTGTCCAGCATTTGTTTCCCAATTTCCGATTTGTTTGACATAGAACTTAACTGAACACATCAATTTAGTTCTGACCGGGCCCGGTACATAGGTCAAAACAAAATCATCGAGGGGCCCAGATATCGCTTCTAATCCTAGAAGGAACATATAAACTTCGACTCATATGTTTGCTCTACTACTTGTTGAATTACACACAAAGGCACAGTTTATAACATCGAGTTACCAATGCGTTTTCGTGCAATCAATGCATAACCAACTCATAGGCAACAAATCATATCTCTAGGTTTGAAGACTTATATGATATTACCGTCTCACAATCACTCGAGATAAATTCCATGAAGTGATAACAGTGAGCGTGGGTTGAATCCAATACTCAGAACTTATGAGCACTCATGAGTGTTGTAGCCCCGCTTTGTCTAACATCTTAGACCTCTACAAGCCAACCCATGACAGTCTTGATTCATATCTACTTCCAACATATGATCGACTGTGGAGAGTTTGAATAATATGATATATACCATAACATAATTATTCTGGAAGTCAAAACATGCAAAAAGAAATAATAGTAAACGATTGACAAGAGATAGCAACACTTTACTCATAAATAACAGCTTTTATTTATCATCAAATGCCAATTACACTTTACAAATTTCAAAATTATCTAACTACTAAAACTAATATCATCCTTCAGCCCTATGCTCCGAGCATGCTGGATAACCCGAGTCAGTCCCTTCGTGAAGGGATCTGCTGGGTTCTCATCCGATGGTACCCTTTTTGCCACGAGGATTCCTTCTTCTATTCGATGTCTGATGAAGTGATATTTTCTGTCAATATGTCTGGATCTCCCATGATCTCTTGGTTCCTTGGCTAAGGCAACCGCACTATTGCTGTCACAGAAAATCTCCATTGGCTCCTTTATAGCTGGTACAACTCCAAGGTCTCCGATGAAGTTCTTTAGCCATATAGCCTCCTTTGCTGCCTCGCTTGCTGCTATATACTCTGATTCAGAAGTGGAATCAGCCACTGTATCTTGCTTGGAACTTTTCCAAGTAATTACCCCTCCAGTTAGGGTAAAGACCCAGCCCGACTAAGAGCGGAAATTATCCCTGTCAGTCTGAAAGCTAGCATCACTATACCCTGCTACTTTCAAGTCATCACTCCCACCAAGGGTAAGGACCCAGTCCTTAGTCCTTCGCAGGTACTTGAGAATATTCTTTACCAATGTCCAGTGAGCCTTGCCAGGATTCCCCTGATATCTGCTGACCATGCTCAAAGCAAAGGCAACATCAGGACGAGTACAAGTCATAGCATACATGATCGAGCCTACAGCAGAAGCATATGGTACTCGACTCATGTCAGTATCTCAGCCTCTGTACTCGGACTCTGAGTTTTACTCAGTCTGGCATTACACTGGATAGGTAACTCACCTTTCTTGGAATTATGCATGTTGAATCTTTTCAACACTTTGTCCACATAGGTGCTTTGACTAAGTGCAATTAGTCTTTTACTCCTGTTTCTCAAAATCCTTATCCCTAGGATATAGGCAGCTTCTCCAAGGTCGTTCATAGCGAAACACTTCCCAAGCCAGGACTTTACTTCCTGCAAGGTTGGGATGTCATTTCTTATGAGTAGTATGTCATCCACATACAATACCAAAAAGCTGACTATACTCCCACTAGCCTTGACATATACACAAGATTCATCTTCGCATCTCGAAAAGCCAAACTCTTTGACTTTCTCATCGAAACAAAAATTCCATCTGTGAGGTGCTTGTTTCAATCCATAGATGGATTTCTCAAGCTTACACAATCTATTAGGATACTCTGTACTGACAAAACCCTCTGGCTGAACCATGTAAACATCTTCAGCCAACTTTCCATTAAGGAAAGCGGTTTTGACATCCATTTGCCATATTTCATAGTCATGAAACGCAGAAATGGCTAACAGAACCCTAATAGACTTAATCTTGGCCACTAGTGAAAAGGTCTCATCATAATCAACTCCCGGAGTTTGAGAATAGCCCTTTGCAACCAGTCGTGCCTTGTAAGTGTGTACATTACCATCCATGTCGGTTTTCTTCTTGAAAATCCATTTGCACCCAACTGTCTTACGACCTGGTACATTGTCAACCAAGTTCCAAACTTGATTGTCATACATGGACTGTATCTCGCTGTCCATTGCCTCTTTCCTTTTGGCAGACTCGGGGCCTACCATGGATTCTGCATAGCTGTTAGGTTCATCCAGACTCACCAATGTCTCATCACTGATAAGTGTCTCACCTTCTGCAGTAATATGGAAACCATAATAATGCTCAGGTGCATTCCTAACCCTTGTGGAACGCCTCAGAGGTTCAGACCTGTCAATTGGCTTAACAGGAGTTTCCTCCTCAGGTTGAGGGCTAGGGGTTGAGGTTCCTTCACCACTTGACTCTTGAATTTCCTCAAGGTCAATTTGCCTCCTACTGTCTCCTTGGCTTATGAATTCTCTCTCTCGAAAGACTCCTCTTCTTGCTACAAAGACCATGTTATCACTGGGTCTGTAGAAGATGTAACCAAAGGATTTCTATGGGTAGCCGATGAAAATACATCTCTCACTTCGAGGTTCGAGCTTATCGTGAGTCTCGCGTCTCACGAAAGTCTCACAACCCCAAATCTTGATGTGGTCTAGATTGGGAACTTTTCCAGTCCACATCTCGTGAGGTGTTTTGGCAACCTTCTTTGTAGGGACTAGGTTAAGGATATGGGTGGCAGTCTCTAAGGCATACCCCCGAAATGATATTGGTAGTGAAGCTCGACTCATCATGGAACGAACCATGTCCAACAAGGTCCGATTGCGCCTCTCAGCTACACCATTCAACTGTGGTGTCCTAGGAGGTGTCAATTGTGAGACAATCCCACATTCCTTAAGATAGTCAAGGAACTCAGTACTAAGATACTCACCACCTCGATCGGGTCGAAGCATCTTAATGTTCCTGCCCAACTGATTCTCCACTTCTTGCTTAAAGTCTTTGAATTTTTCAAAGGTTTCTGACTTATGCTTGATTAAGTAGACATATCCATATCTACTAAAATCATAGTAAAAGTCACATAGAAACGATTAGCATCTCTTGTGGCGGTTCTGAAGGGTCCACACACATATGTGTGTATGAGGTCCAACAAACCTTTACCCCTAGCACAAGTGCCAGTAAAAGGTGACTTTGTCATTTTACCAAGTAAACAAGATTCACAACTATCATCCGACTTTAGGTCAAATGACTCCAAGACTCCATCCTTTTGGAGTTGGCCTATGCGTTTCTTGCTTACATGACCAAGACGACAACGCCATAAAGATGCTTTATCTAAGCTAGTGGAAGAGTCAATACACAATACATTATTTCCTAGGTTATCTACAACAGATACAGTTTCATACACACCATCACAAGGTAATGTTTTAAAATAAAGAACATTATTAAAGAAAGCATCAATACCACCATTATTATTATCAAAATAAAAGGTAAAACCATGTTTATACAATGCATGAAAGGAAATAACTTTTCTTGCCATTTCTGGCGAATAATAACATTTATTCAAATCTAATGTAAACCCACTATTTAGAAATAAGGAATAAACTCCTATCTTGGTGACAGGTGAAGCTTTCCTGTTCCCCATGATCAAGTTTATCTTTCCATGCTCCACATTCTCACTTCTTTTTAGTCCCTGCAAATCAGAACATATGTGAATTCCACAACCTGTATCAAGGACCCAAGACTTAGAATGAGGTGAGTTATTAGACAATATAGTGTATATACCTGCATGGTTGGGTTTTACTTTCCCATCCTTCACATCTTGCTGGTACTTTGGGCAGTTTCGCTTCCAGTGCGACTTTTCATGGTAATAGAAGTATTCAGCCTCATTAGGGTTAGCAGAAGGAGTTACAAAACATTTCTTGGTTTTGCTTGAAGAGGATCCTTCAAGGGTCTTACCCTTGGTACCCTTGGAAGGGTTCTTTCTCTTCTTCCCTTTTCCATGCCTGATTGCCAAGACATTGGCCGCAGTTGGAGTAGGAGGAGTAGGAACACCCGACTTGCCTTTAAGACTACTTTCTACAGTCTTTAAAAGCACTTGAAGTTTACTAAGTGTAACTTCTTCCTTGTTCATGTGGTATGTCATTCTAAATTGATCATAACATGAAGGTAAGGAGTGCAAAATGATATCTATTGCCATCTCCTCAGGAAAGTCAACATTTAGTTTCTTCAAACGATCCACAAACCTTTGCATTTTCTGCATGTGGGTCGTGATGGTCTCACCATCCATCATTTGGGTAGTTATCATGGAGGAGATAATTTCATACCTTTCTTCACGAGCACTTTGATGGTAGAGGTCCATCAAATCCATGTACATCTCAAAAGGGTAGTGGTCCTCATAGGACTTTTGGAGCTCAGCTGTCATAGTGGCCATCATGATGCATGCTACCTTAGTAGCATCCCTTTCATGTGCCTGAAATGTAGCAATCTCCTCTGGAGTAGCAGTTGACTCATCAATCTCCTTTAGCTCCTTATCAAGGACATATTCTTTGTCCTCATAACGAGTGACCATCCTGATGTTTCTGATCCAATCCATAAAGTTGGATCCATCAAAGATGACTCTCCCACAAAGATTCATGAGAGAGAAGGAGCCAATAGGGTTTGAGCCAGAAGCATTGTTATTGGAAGACATCTGAAAAGAAGAAAGAATAGATTAGATTAGATATAAGGATAGTCCTTAATAATACACCCAAATGTAATATTAAGGCTAGGACCCAACACAATATTTTATAACTTAGAAGAGGGATGTCGTAATCTAAGCTATAAGATATTTGAAGGTAGGTGAATGACGATTCACCAATTTCCACCATGAAAAACGAAATATTTAGTTAGGTTTTAATTGGTTTAGAAACTCCTAGATTCTTTGAGATTCATTGAACTTTTCAATGGCATGTTTCAATCTCGAGTGTGCCCTTCAAGTTTTGTGACTGGGATGCCGAGGATCACAAAACAAGGTGTGAAGTAACCATGCAAATTACTTGGTACCCTTAATGTACTACCCCTCAATCGACGTGCCGGTTAACCACACACGCTCCATAGATACTATGATAAACATTAAGTCACCCTTTGCCTACCTTGATAAGTCCAGGTTAGTGTGCCGGTTAACCACACACGCTCCACTAACGACTTAATCAAAGTGCAAAGTGTAATTTCATGGATTAGCACCTTATTCACATTTTCCTAAAGTAACTAAGATTGGGAATTTAATAAGGGTCTAGTTACTTTAGTATATTCATCATACTTAAATGAGAATTATAGTCCTTGTCCTACCTTTTCGGCTAACGACCCTCCACCGATCAAGGAAGCGGTGGGTGAGAATGGACACCCATTAAGTTGCCATTTTATAGGCAACAACCTTATACCCCCTTTATAGACCGGCTTCGTGAATGAGGCCTACTAATGGTAAGACGACTTTGTTCTTATACATATATATATATATATATATATATATATATATATATATATATATATATATATTATTAACTTATAATATTATAAAGTATAAGGGTTGAATTTTAATAATTAAAAAATCTATGGGTTGGAACTAAAGTTTTAATATGACTTTACTTGTTCCAAACTTGAGGGAAAGTTTTGTAAACTTTCAAAACTTTACATTTCTCATAACTTATGAGTTAATTGAGTATTAAAATGAAGACTCTTCATTTTTTATAACTCATGTGTTCTTATAATGGTTTTTAATTAAAGTGTGACGTTTGGTTTTCCATAACTTGACGACAAGTTATGGACTCCATTAAAACACATAATGATCAAGAATTAAACTACCAAGGAGGTTACAAATAATTCCTATGATCATCTAATCTCATAAGTTCAAGAACATGATTATCAATAATTTCAAGAATCAAAAATAACTTATATAAAACTTGTAATTTTTGATAATAGCCATTGTAAATGGATTAGCATAAACATTACACCATCTAAAACAAGTTTTATAACACCAAAACAGTTTAGGGTAATGTTTCTAGTCCATTTCCAGCAGCAAACTCGAAAATTTGGACACTGCAGCCTCTACTCGTCGAGTGCATGAACATACTCGACGAGTAGCATGCATTTCTTCATGGACTCGTCGAGTCCCCCCATGGACTCGGCGAGTTCATACGTGCAGTGAACAAAAAATTCGATTTTCATGTAATTTGCATCAAGTATCAAGTAAACAAACCTAGGCTCTGATACCACTGATGGGTTTTGAGAATTCTAACACTCCTATGGTGTACATGCAACCCTAGAAACCTTGGATCTATGTTTGAGTAAGATACATGCAAATTATTATTTTTCCAAGGTTCTTATCCTAACTAGCATGGCATGGGGTACTTTGAATCAAATAAAGCTAGTAGAATTACTTACCTTGTAGTAGTAGTTGATTGCTTAGAGTTTGAGAGCCTAGCACCAATAATGTGAATGCCTCAAATGGAAGTCACAAATCACCACAAACTTGGAAACTTGAGAGAATAGTCACAACCTTCTTGAAATCGGCCCTCTTAGTTTACACACACCAACTAGTACTATTTCAAGAACCAAAGCCTCCTTTATATAGTGTGGTGGATTAGGGTTACATCCATGTAAACCCTAATACCCATGTCTTTTCATTTCCATGAGATCCATGGGTTAAAGATCCATGGAGTATCCATGGACTTTCCAATGAAGCCTAGCCCATTCCAAATAAGCATTAGCCCACACTATATAAATACAAGAGCCCATATTTAATTAGTCATACTTTTGATCTCTAAATTAATTCTAAATTAATTATAGATCAATACTAATTAAATAATATGATTTTATATTAATATATTAGAGCTTATAATATATTAATAAATCATAACTTATACTATTCTCAAAAGATTATCTGTAAATTCTTCGGGTGAAGTGCAACCCAAATGGACCATGTCGGGTCGGGTCAAGTACATACCAAATATAGTTATGGATTTAGACACTATAAGAACTCTCATTTCTCTCTCAAGTATCATCGAGAACACTTCTAATTCTCGACAAATTCGTGAAATCACCTCTTTTTGGGTTAGATCTTCAAGAACACCAAGAACACCAAGAACACGCGCTAGTTCTTTGGGCCGTGAACACCCCTTCAAGCTTCAAAAACGTAAGTATCCTTTCCATATACTAGTTATCCGTTAGAAGATCTTGAAATAAATCCTTGAGATCAACCATTTTAGCTTGATCATCAAGAGTTTACGGCCATAGCATCTCCTTTGGCCGTAAACCCTTCTCAAGAACATCATTAGCCATGAACATCATGGGCCGTGAACATCTTTGGCCGTAAACACCCATGGCCATAAACACCATGGTCGTGAACACACCTAGGCCGTAAACACACACTTGTGTGGCCGTGAACACCTTTCATATAATCACATGTGATTGTAACACTTCCTTACAAGTGTTTCCTAGTCCCTAAGGTTGTTTCCTCGCATGTTAGTTGTTTTAAACACTAATTACATGCCTATATATGCCATTATATGTCATTTAGGACTCGTTTGTGTCTCGGGATCTCATTTGTGGAACTTCTCATCCTTACACGAATCTTCAATTGAATCACCCACACAAGGTGAGTTCATACCCCTATAATCAATCTTTTAAATGTTTTAAATGCTTTTAAAAGGGGGAATACAAGTTGAACACAATGATATTGTGTAAATGTTTATCTGTGATATCAATCAGATCAAATGATTTATTATTCTTTTATAAGTGATCAAATCGCATCAAAAACTCTTTTAAAGTTACGTTACTTTGTTGTTTATAAAACTCTGTTTTCAAAGTACAAACATAACTCAGTAGATAATCGAGTCTTTTCTACAAATCAAAGACAATACAAAACAAGCATACTAGTAAACTATAATAGGTATAGTTTAGGGGTTTCAAAACATACTATAAAGAGAAACAGGGAGGAACATACAATAACAAGAACAGAAAGGAACATACGATAACAAGAACAAGATAATATATATGTGAGACTACTTCACGGCTTAGCAATATACTTGTTAGATCGCGTTTTGTAACCAGAGTCTCCTGGAGGGAGAGCATACATTTGTGTATAGATATATATGGGAATGACACCCCACACCTTGCTGCTAGCTATAGTGGGACTTATAAGTCTACGGGTGACAAATGTCACATCAGTTTCGGTGCTAGTAGGTCGTCGTGTTAAAAACTCGTCAACTCAGTATGGTTACAACCACATCACATTATAACCTTAATTAACAAACTGGTTTTAAGGTAGTTAGTGTTTCAGTAGTTACTTTTTACAACATTACTGAATACTTACATCATTACAAAAGACAAACAGAACAATCGAGTCTTAGTACATTCAGTTAGAAGGGGGCCTATAATGCTAACTTTATGATTCCTCGGTAGATACATCAGGGATATATATTAATAGGATCCGACAGGCAGTAGGATGTGTGCTTTCCGCTTCATTTCATGTTCCTTGTTTGGTTGTGGGCTTAGATCAAATTCACCCAGTCTACTATCTATTCGATCTTAGCTATATATATATATATATATATATATATATATATATATATATATATATTCCGTATACACCAAGTAATCATAAGGAGTACCAGGTATGGGTCCGGTCATAGTATACAAATTCATTACACCGTTTTCTAGTACAAAAACATACTTTTCAGGTAGAACATTTAGTAGGCTAAACTAGAAACTTATCAGTAAAAGGGTTTAATTCATTTTATTAAACCAGTATAACTTAAAGGACCTTTAGTGGTTAATTCTATAATACTTTAGTTTATACATCCAAGTTATATATAATTAATATCCGACAGGTAGTTAGATGTGTGTTTTCTGCCTTACTTCCTGTTCCTTGTTTGGTTATGGGCTTAGGGCAGATTCACACAATTACCTGTCTGTTCAATATTAGATTATATATAGCTAGTATAAACTAAGTGATTATAAAATGAACTATTGTGGTTACCATTTTTACTAAAGGAAATATATGATTTTCTTAAAGAATGTTTTTATCAAATATAAAGAGCTATTACAGTTAACTCCGTAAGTACCAAATGAATACGCCGGGGTCATATACAATGAAGATCTAACAAACAATGGGATGTGTGACTTCCGCCTCATTCCTTGTTCCTTGTTTGGTTGTGGGCTTAGGGGAGATTCACCCAATCGATTGTCTGTTTACTCTAATTTGTATATAACTTGTATCCATTTAGTACTTATAGAAAGGATTGTAGAGTCATTTTCACTTTCATTCATCACATCAGAAAATATAGGATTTTCTGGAGGAACAGGCGAACTTTTCTAAAAGAACTCACAATTTACTTTTTGTTAAACTAATGCAAACTTCTGACACTAAAATACTTATGAACTCACCAGCTTAAATGTTGATATACTCTTTCAAAATAACTTGTATTCTCAGGAAACTAGCAGACATGTACGCGCGCTGGGTTTTCAGAAGATGGAGCATAGTAGCTTCATGTCTTGTTTTGTTATTTACTTTTGGAGTCTAACTTTTGTGAATCACATACTTTGTAAACACTTTAATTTTAATGCAATGGTTGTTTGTTACTTTGATTACTATGATGCATGTGTTGTGATACTAAACATGACGTCCTCCGCCCCCGAACGTTTCTGCTGTTCCGGTTTGGGGGTGTGACAATCTGGCGAGACTTCAGGGTGCATCCACCTCATCATCAGCACCACTAGACACTTCCCGCCGCGACTAGGATCAGTGCAACCCACTACCACTGCTGTTATGGTTCTCTTTTATGTACTATTGTGTGTAGGACCGACTTTATGTTTAAGTGACCACACTACTCATAAAGCCATTATGCTGTCAGATTATATATGTCTCTATGTACTGTACGCCTTCCAAGGAAAATTTTCAAGAATTGTATTACCAAGTTTATCATTAATGAAATAGTTCTATGTTTTATTTGTGATGTTGTTACCTGCTATGTGTTATATTTTCCTTATTTCATGATATTGTATGAATTCACTTATGTGCACAACCGAACCACCGAAACCGCTATATGTCAAAGAAATTAGAAACCATGAAATACTATATGCTTATCATCTTTCTGTTCCATGATAGAAGATGCCTCAAAGACCAATCGCATAAACAACAACACGGCACCACCACCACCGCCTCCGCCAGAGGTGATGTAACATCCTATTCCGAATCGATTCCTAGTTTGAGGTTGTGGTCTGAAGATCGGTCATCATAAGGATTATGGCTTTTGAAAAAGGTAAGATCTAGGCTTATTTGGGTGCGAGTGATGTATTAGAAGTGATCCGGGTGTTCGGTTCGTATTATGGAGCGTAGCGGTATTTCGGTAAAGTGTCAGTTCGGGCTTTTGTGGAAAATGGATTCTTGTTCGGAAGGTCTTAAGAAAGATTTGAGTTTTTAGAAGTGTAGGGCTTCTCCTTACCTTTCCGTTGATATAAGGATCGTCGGAATCAGGCTTATAACGAAGAAGTTATGGTCTTCGGAAGTTTCGTGGGTTTCAGGCTTAGCCGAGTACGCGGGACGTACACAAAACTGTACGCGGGGCGTACTAGTGAAAAAGGAAGTACGATGGGCGTACCTTGGAGTACGCTGGGCGTACGCCAGTCAGATCAGAACCCTATTTTAGGGTCTTGGACCCTATTTAAGCTCTTTATCTCATAATCTAACCCTAATATCTTCAGCCTCCACCCTCTAAAACCCTAGAAATCGTCATATATCATTCATGGTGACATTTTGAGCTTATGGAGTCCATTTTTGGGTTATTTGGCCCATTTTCAAGAAGGTGGAACTTGTGGCAAAGATGGGAATCAAGGAGGAGCTTATGGATCTGGCTTTTAGGACTCATTCTCAGCTTGATGAAGGTATAAAGCTTTGAACTTGATCATTCATCTCTTAGATCTACCATTTTTGAGTTTTGGTTACTTTTTGGTCCTAATGATGAAGCTTTATGGTTCAAATCCGATTCTTAGACTTAGGGTTGCCACTCTCGGTGTTAAATGAGTCCCTAAGGCAGAAAGTTGCCATCTTGGAGGTCTTAATGGGTTCATGTTTGAGTTAAGACCATTTTCATGGAAGTAGATTATCATTTTTGGAGTTTGAGCTTATGTAGGACATGCAAAGTCACCAAGTCCGTGACTTTATGGATTTAGACGTTAGGAGGAACTCAGATCTGTGGTTTGGACTTATGGCTTAAGGTATTAAGTGATTAATAGCCATTTGTGCATGAATGACTTGTACGCTGCGCATAGCAGCATGTACGCAACGCGTACTGACCAAACCGTAGTACGCTAAGCGTATTGAAGGGGTACGCTGAGCGTACGCACTTAGAAGGATTTTGGGCTTCGTGTGGGCTGTAAGACTTTTGGGCCATTGTGAAAGGTTTTGGGCTAAGAAGGTGTTTGGACCTTGGGTTGGGGTCCAATAAGGAGTATGGGCCCAATTTGGAAAATTGGGCCATTAATGAGCCTTTATGTATTTTATGGTTTTGGACTTTGTGTTGTTAGGCCCTGTTGGGCCATCAGGTTTTGGGGTTGATATTTAGTTGTGGACTATTAGGTTTGGGCCCAATTTGGAAAATTGGGCCATTAGAGGATTAATTGGCCTTTGGGGCCTTTCAAATTATAGCTTGGGCCAAAGTTTTGGTCAAGGAATAGAATAGGGGTATAATGGTCTTTTACCCCCGGGTATGAAGTTCTAGTTATGGATTAGAACCCAATTTCTAATTGGGTATATTTATTGATTGATAGTAACAGCTCGGGAAGTTGGTGGGGCAGCAGCTAAGGATGTCATTCGGGAAGCTTCTGCATTCGAGGTGAGTCTCCTCACCATACCAATGGGTCTAAGGCACCAACGCCGACCCATTTTATGATATGTGGTATACTAGCTGAAGTTGTATTATGTGACATGTTAGCTGGTTATGTCCTAGGAAGTATGCTAGTGGTATATGTGGTATGCTTGTATCAAAGACCATGGGAGTGCCCATGACACCTGGATGTAAGACCATGTGGAGAGCCCATGGATTTCCTATTATGTTGTAGTGTTTATTGTAGATTCGCTAATGATATGTCTGGTATGGATTTATAGGTGGTATGCTAGTGATTATGTGGTATGCTAGTTGTCTTTGTGATACTTGCATGGAAGACCATGGGAGAGCCCATGACACCTGGATGTAAGACCATGTGGAGAGCCCATGACTTTCCTATTAAAAACCATGGGAGAGCCCATGGAACTTAGGTGTAATACCATGAGGGGAGCCCATGGCATCCTGGAGTAAGACCCTGGGGACGAGCCCACGACATCCCTATATGTTGTATGCATGGCTTATATGGTTTATGTAGCTTTTATAGCTAATATGGATTATATGATTATGTGGATTGTGTGTGGGGTATGCTCTGGGGAACTCACTAAGCTTCATGCTTACAATTTTGTTTATTGTTTCAGGTATCATCAGTTTGGAAAGAAAAGGGCCCGGCTTGATCGCAATGCACACACCAATGTTTTTTGCAATGAATGATTTTGGGATGAACTCTGATAAATGTTTTAACTGACGATGTTTTGGAATGTTTGGAATAAATGTTATCTATGTTTGGCTATATTAAAATTGAATTTTTTCCCTTGATTTTTGGGTCGTTAAAAGTTGGTATTAGAGCCTTGGTTTGAGGGATTCAAACATATTTTCAAGTGTGGCTAAACTCAAACTGAGAATCTGTAAAGTTTTTAAAGGAAAAATGTGTTCAAGGAAAAGTTTTCTAAGAAAAGAAAGGGTGTGGTGCATGCAATCACCTGAGCTCAATTATGTTTCCCAGAATACCCATATATGTTATTTGTTATGACCTGATGTATGGATCAGTGAATCGCATGCTAGTTAGGGCTAGGAGAGATGCCTTTATATGTTGTATGAGCTGGTAGACTTGCATGTTAGCGCTGTGTAGTCAGCAACAGATTGGCCAGATATGTGATGCTTGTAGCCTTGGAGATATTGAATGCCATGCTAGAATGAGAATTATTATTGCTACTAGTAACTGCTACGTGTATGCTTTTAAAATTATATACGGTTAGGAACTTATAGCCTTAGAATGATTGACTTGGCCTTATTTCCTATTCCTTGTCTGGTTGTGGTCCTAGGGTAGGGTCTATTATTCGACAGTCTATTAGATCCTGTTCTGTGTATAATTTTCATGCATAAGGCAGCCAACAACGAGGGTGGATGTGGACATCATGGGTTGTGGTATGTGGGTCGAATGTTCTATGCTAGTTTGTGGGTCGGAGATTTCCCTAGGGTGAGCCTAGGATGAGATTAGTGACAGGAGTCACCTGATTGTGAGTTGTATGTATAGATAGAATTGTTTGATTGGAATATGCTGGTTAGTTTTCCGTTGTCCGAATGCTGCTTGGTTTGTGCTTTGTGGGACTTCTAGCAATGTGAGCTAGCTACTAAGTGAATATGCTAGGTCACATGTGGCACAAACTGGATAATCTCAGATTGATGGATTTGGCCCTATTATGCAGCTCTTGTTTGAGTCTAACCGTTCTAGGATTGAGTCTGTTACTCGAAGGATTATTTGATCTCCGTTACATGTGGCTATATTCATAAGGTAGTTAGTTGACATTACTGGGAATCTTTCAACAGTTGAGGACTGGGTGGGTTGGGAACCTAGGGGGAGCCTAGGAGGTGCTTCGGTAGATATTGTGCTGTTGTTTAGCGGATATTTGGTGCATCGGTGGAGTAGGTGACTTAGAGAATTTGGGAGCATTGCTGAGGAAAGAATGGATAGGTGTGGAAGGTAGTATTGGGCCCGTACTACTGAAAGCACAAGATCCATACTAGAATCAGTGAGAATCTTGGAGAATCTAAGAAGCTTATGGGAAGGAAAATTCTTGGTTATGCTTGGACCATGGGAATAGCTGCTATGTAGAATGAGGATTAACATGTATGGGGAAGACCAGGGTTGGACCCGGCTTCGGTGGTGATCCAGTTAGTTGAAGGACTACCATGATTTTGAGTTCACCTTGGATCTCTTGTATCAGGCGACAAGGATTGATTGTGCGATCTATTGCACTTTCGGGATTAGAGACTATGTCTTGGGGGTAGTTTGTAGCCCGGTTTAGGGCAGAGATTGCTTCAGCTACTGCAATTCAGCCGTAGACGACTGAGCTGGTGAGTGTGCCAGGGTGCGAGACCCTGAATGATATGATTTCTAGAACTCGAGAGCAGGGAATGATTTAGAGCACATTTGAAAGAGGGGACCAGATCAGGTGTATATATTGGAGGGTCCCGGAAGAGACCAAGATTTCGGATCAGCTTTCGAGAGGCCAGCAGGGCCGAATACAGTGCAGCACGAGTGAGAAATCGTACGACGGAGTTATCGCTGCAGGACTATGGGTCGCTACAAGCGTAGCCGGCTTTATCGGCTCAGCGGGTGAAATTACGAGTGGGTACTCGATTTAGGGTGTGTCCGATCCGATGGATCGAAGGTGAGGTTTTGCACCATTGTGATGAGGCAAGAGTGTTGTGAGACTGCGGGGTAGCCCGTAGCATTTTCTGATCCTTAGGCAGCAGTAAGATGGTGGTAAATTTTTATTTGCCTTCGGAATTCTTTGGTGAAAGGGCATCTTAGGGAGGGTGATTAGATCATCCAATTGGTTAAGAATAAAAGAGTATTCTTCAGGATTTCCAAAGCTGGGTGGTCACTGTGTTGGGGAAACTATGGGGCACTTGTGTTGTCGGCACATGATTTGGGCGGGTCGTGCATATTGATGAAAATGGATCGAAGATCCATAAGGCATAAGAGGTGAAAGAGCATCGTCGAGTCCAAGTGGGAGAGACACAAGTGGTTGTTTAGGCTTAGGTTATGTTGATGGGAGTTTAGGATACTCCCAATCGCCGGTTGACATCACCTTGATTATGCATAGTGAGCAGTGGGGAATCCATAGGTGTGTGACATCCCCATTTTCACCGCCAGAAAAGACCGATTTTGTTTATGCTTTATAAAAATCAGAGTACCTCTTTTAATAAAAACGTTGCGGAATTTGTTCCCAGAAAAACATGATAAATACCTTATCAAAGCATTTCCAAATAAATGTATTTTTATCCATTTTAAAACATTTGGGATGTCATCGTCAATACAGAAACATAAGCATAAACAGATCTTACATTCATTTACACTAGTGATTTACATCTCTTTTAAATCCCTCAGTGTAAAGTAGCTTCATATCGACACCTGTGATACAAATAAGCTTGAGTGGGTCAGGTTGGGAAACCTGGTGAGTACATAGGGTTTTCAACCCACAATAATTTAATTATTATGTTTAAACATCAAACAATCAACCCAATTACCCATCCCCATTATCTTCCTTACTCTTAAGGATCTACCCTAAGAATCATCTATCCTGTATTCGTTCATTTCGAAGCCCATTGCTTCCAGTGTTTATATGATAGGCACTAAGTCCATAGCTGCCAATGCTTGTTTGTAAAGCACTAATTCGATAGCTGCTAAAGTTTATTCATCGGGTACTAAATCCATAGCTACCAGTGTTCAGCTAATAGGTACTAAATCCATAGCTACCAACGTTTATTTAACATGTACTAAGTCCATAGCTACCAACGTTTATCTAACGGGTACTAAGTCCATAGCTTCCAACATTTATCTAACAGGTACTAAGTCCATAGCTACCAACTTTTATCTAACAGGTACTAAGTCCATAATAGCTACCAATGTTTATTCGATAGGCACTAAGTCCATAGCTGCCGATGTTATTTGTTAGGCACTAAGTCTATAGCTGCCAATGTTCACTCATATCATCTTTCATCTTTCATCATTCATCTACCCATGTTTTACCCAACATATTCGTAGATATAAAATACATATACAGTTTAAATTATTTAAAACATGTATAAAATCGTTCATCCAGCATAGAAAGCAAGTATTCAAATAATATGAACACATAACACGTAATTTATATAAAATACTTCATATCTATGTGTAAGATGAAAGTAACTATGCACTCACTTGATAAGGTGGTGACTCGGTACTCGGACAGCGCTTCGTTTACTTTAAAATAATTTCATTCGACGACACCTAGTATTATTATCACTAGATTTTAGTCTAATATTTACCGTGACTAATTATTAGTCTTATTATTATTATTATTATTATTATTATAATATAAGCGTTTAAACAATATTTTCCAACCACTATGTACAGACAGGGGCTAGACATAAAACACCAGAGGGCAGGACCATTTTGGCATATAACACTTCTGAAATCCAACAACCCTATGCGACCCTTTATACCAGATTCCCCGTACCGCGAGTAGTTAAAAAGATATTATAACGACACTTATATAAGTCATACTAATAGCTCAAATATTTATTATAAGTTCATAATAACAATACTAATTTTAAATATAAGCTATATTAAAATAGGTAAGCATAACTTACTTACAAGGGAGTTTTAGCTAGGAGTCGGGCTCTGCAGTGGCAGAACTTCGTCGCTGAATCTTTCTAAGAAATATTCGTGCAGCGCTTCAGCGCTCACCTTACTATACTAAAACTACAGAAAGAGAAGTCGAATCACGAGCTACCGAAATGCTCGGGGGATAAGAAGAGAAAGACTCTTGAATCAAGAGAATGGTGTAAGAAATATGAGAGCCAAAGCCTCTTATTTATAGTAATTGAATTTACAAAAACTACCCTCCATAATTACTTAATGACCTTATAGTTATATAAACGACTAAACACCCCTTCATAATACTATTTTAAATAGATTTAATGGTATTTGTACTAAACTAATGTCGAAAGTACTCAACATTAGTCTTATAATAACCGCATCGTCGATACCTTTCTAATGACATATACATTTGTATATATATGTGTACGTATATATGATTTATACTTTATTTTAATACGTAAATATGCATAATTTGTAAATCGTTCATACAAACTCCATTTTTGACATTCTTTATATCCACGCGTTGGTATTTACGAGTACTACAACTTTCATTTAGACGTCGTCAGCTAATTCTCATTCTATCTCAGATTTATAAAACTGTATCGAATTTATCGCGCTCGAAGAGTAGGGACCAAGTTTCGTCCATATCTTTAAAATACGAGCTCTACTCTCGACATTATTTACGTAGGTAAAAACAAGATCTAAAACTTTCATTTAGACTCCGTCGGCTAATTCTCGACCGATCTTAAATTTAACAGTAAGAGGAGATTATACTGTTAAATGTCCGCGTAAAATTCATAACTTCTACATACGGACTCCGTTTTCGTCTGTCTTTTTACCTTTGAGTTCCTATTAATGAGATCTTCAAGTCTCATTTAGGTCGCGTAGGCCAAAAACCGCTCGAACTAAAATTCGAGTTTCGGGTCGTGCACTGTTACGCTAAATCTTATAAAATTCATAACTTCCTCATACGAAGTCAGATTTGGGCGTTCTTTTTTTGTATGTTCTCGGTTTAATGTATACTACAAATTTTGTTTAGATCACTAAGGCTAAAAAGTCTTCTACCGTAAATTCACTATTTACGTCTCCCAGTGCCGTGCCTGTTTTGCTGTAAAACTTCGACGAGCCATAACTTCTTCGTTATAACTCGGATTTCGGCGTTCTTTATATGTACGGAACCCTTGTAACATATACTACAACTTGGTTAAGATTAATCCTTCTAAATAACCTTTCATAAAAAACTCATTTTTGATGCTCATCGTCTCTAAGTTGACTAGCCCGGATCTGCGGGCGTTACAATTATCTCCCCCTTAGGATGATTACGTCCCGGAATCATCAACGAAACAGGGCTGTATAATGACTCCGTACATTATCTCTTTATCCTAGGTAATAATCGTAACTTCTATGTTCCTTCGAATGAGTATCTAATTCTTGGACTTCTCGACTGCAGGCGGTGCTCGATCTTGCACTTGCTCCCTATCTCATGTTAGACTCCAAATTATGACCTTCAAGTCACAATCTCGATCCTCACTGGATATGAACTTAAGATAAGTTTTTTTCTATTACTACAATGGAACGATGTGTCATATTCTAATGACCTATCATCGTATGTTGCAACGCTTAGACTCAAGTCTCTTAGAGTCTTCCAGAACAGACTATACTTTCGTTCATGTTCTAATCTCATCTTAAAAGGTAGCATTTCTAGCTACAAGCAACTTTTCATGATACCTATACTGATCGCTTTTTATTTCAATCTTCCATCTTAAGTCAGATGCTACATCGAACTTGATTCTTTGAACCACATAACATACTTAGCGTAGTCGGACTCAATTTGATATGACCACTAGGGTCAGAATAACAATCATCTTATTAGTCATTACCGAAATGATGGTAACGACATACTTGAATAAAACGAAATCAGTTACTAGCTCATTGGTAGCCTTGTAACTTTCCCTGATCCAAGTGTGAGCCCTGTGCTTCCGGTAGTATAGGATCATGTGGATGAGTAGTGTGTGTCATAGTAGGGCTACGGCAGGGTAGCCTCGATATTTGATCTCTTGGGAACCTGGTGGTTGGACCAGATGCGAGACTGGTAGTCTCAGGGATTGGCTTAAGGGTAGTTATTTATCGGACAAGTAAGGGATGTCGGGAAGTTGTGGTGCATTATGCAAATGTAGATTCTGGGATCTCGGGGTAGGAGTGGAGTATCGATTTGGTTTTGGCTAAAGATCCCGAATCAGAGTTTGTGCGTGTTCAGTGTGAGATTTTCGTCCCAGTGGAATAAGGATTGAGATATTTATGCGTTGAGGGCATCAATCATAGGGTTCAAGGGTAATGGATGGGTTGGTTTGATGGTAGTATAAGCTATTGTGATGTATCTCGAGTGGCTCTATCCGTAATAGAGCCACGACATGTTGGAATCAGGAAACGGTAGATCGAAGGAGACCGGGTATGATGTAAGGCTACAGTTATCCTGGTCGCATTCACCTTCTTACGTCGGATTCAGTGGCGACAGGTTGTCAGCCTATCATGATCAGATGGATCACATGGATTGAAGGAGCCAAGAGTGGTGGTATGGATATGGCTGTTATTGTTAGACGACGTACCCTTCGGAGGTCGCATGGGACTGCTGCGTGTGTTTTTGGCTCAACAATCAGGTAAGTGTCCGGTGTTTCGGACAGTTAGCAGAAAAGTTAAGACCAGGGAGGTCCCGAATGTTTTTCAGGAAACCAGCTATGTGACAGCAAGAGGGGTTAGAGCGACTTCAGTAATTTGGGGTCCGTGTGTGGAATTGCTTGTTATTCGGTAGCTGCAGTTGAGCAGTGATTTTGTTCTTTTGGAAGCCTCAAGGTATTACTGGTGAAAAGTATTCTGTTTAGGCTGGTTTTCTTATGGAATAAATTCAATGATGGTTCGTGTGGGCAGTTGTCGGGAAGCTAGGTCAATTCGAAGTTTCGAGTTTCGGAAGGATAGAGGTGGATTTATTCTAGAAGGTTTCAAGATTCGTTCCTTTTCGGGTTGGTAAGTCCTTTTAGGATTGGTATCAGGTTGCATTGGGACGGCTATATTTATTCCATATTGTGGAGGTATGGACCAGAGTGTTGGATGTGCTGGGAAGGTAAGGACGGATTTCGAGGACGAAATCTAATTCAAGTGGGGAAGAGTTGTAACATCCTGTTCCGAATCGATTTCTAGTTTGAGGCTGTGGTCCGAAGATCAGTCATCATAAGGATTATGTCTTTTGAAAAAGGTAAGATCTAGGCTAATTTGAGTGCGTGTGATGTATTAGAAGTGATTCGGGTGTTCGGTTCGTATTATGGAGCGTAGGGGTATTTCGGTAAAGTGTTAGTTCAGGCTTTTGTGGAAAATGGATTCTTGTTCGGAAGGTCTTAAGAAATATTTGAGTTGTTAGAAGTGTAGGGCTTCTTGTTACCTTTCCGTTGATATAAGGATCGTCAGACTCGGGCTTATAACGAAGAAGTTATGGTCTTCGGAAGTTTCGTGGGTTTCAGGCTTAGCCAAGTACGCGGGGCGTACACAAAGTGTACGTGGGGAGTACTAGTGAAAAAGGAAGTACGCTGGGCGTACCTTAGAGTACGCTCGGCGTACTGACCAGGATGGTCGAGAATGTTCTTCGGAGTACGCTGGACGTACCAGAATTACGCTGGGCGTACGCCAGTCAGATCAGAACCCTATTTTAGGGTCTTGGACCCTATTTAAGCTCCTTATCTCATAACCTAACCCTAATATCTTCAGCCTCCACCCTATAAAACCCTAGAAATCGTCATATATCATTCATGGTGACATTTTGAGCTTATGGAGTCCAATTTTGGGATATTTGGCCCATTTTCAAGAAGGTGGAACTTGTGGCAAAGATGGGAATCAAGGAGGAGCTTATGGATCTGGCTTTTAGGACTCATTCTCAGCTTGATGAGGGTATAAAGCTTTGAACTTGATCATTCATCTCTTAGATCTACCATTTTTGAGTTTTGGTTACTTTTTGGTCCTAATGATGAAGCTTTATGGTTCAAATCCGATTCTTAGACTTAGGGTTGCCACTCTCGGTGTTAAATGAGTCCCTAAGGCAGAAAGTTGCCATCTTGGAGGTCTTAATGGGTTCATGTTTGAGTTAAGACCATTTTCATGGAAGTAGATTATCATTTTTGGAGTTTGAGCTTATGTAGGACATGCAAAGTCACCAAGTCCGTGACTTTATGGATTTAGACGTTAGGAGGAACTCAGATCTGTGGTTTGGACTTATGGCTTAAGGTATTAAGTGATTAATAGCCATTTGTGCATGAATGACTTGTACGCTGCGCATAGCAGCATGTACGCAACGCGTACTGACCAAACCCTAGTACGCTAAGCGTATTGAAGGGGTACGCTGAGCGTACGCACTTAGAAGGATTTTGGGCTTCGTGTGAGCTGTAAGACTTTTGGGCCATTGTGAAAGGTTTTGGGCTAAGAAGGTGTTAGGAACTTGGGTTGGGGTCCAATAAGGAGTATGGGCCCAATTTGGAAAATTGGGCCATTAATGAGCCTTTATGTATTTTATGGTTTTGGACTTCGTGTTTTTAGGCCCTGTTGGGCCATCAGGTTTTGGGGTTGATATTTAGTTGTGGACTATTAGGTTTGGGCCCAATTTGGAAAATTGGGCCATTAGAGGATTAATTGGCCTTTGGGGCCTTTCAAATTATAGCTTGGGCCAAAGTTTTGGTCAAGGAATAGAATAAGGGTATAATGGTATTTTACCCCCGGGTATGAAGTTATAGTTATGGATTAGAACCCAATTTCTAATTGGGTATATTTATTGATTGATAGTAACAGCTCGGGAAGTTGGTGGGGCAGCAGCTAAGGATGTCATTCGGGAAGCTTCTGCATTCGAGGTGAGTCTCCTCACCATACCAATGGGTCTAAGGCACCAACGCCGACCCATTTTATGATATGTGGTACACTAGCTGAAGTTGTATTATGTGACATGTTAGCTGGTTATGTCCTAGGAAGTATGTTAGTGGTATATGTGGTATGCTTATATCAAAGACCATGGGAGTGCCCATGGCACCTGGATGTAAGACCATGTGGAGGGCCCATGGATTTCCTATTATGTTGTAGTGTTTATTGTAGATTCGCTAATGATATGTCTGGTATGGATTTATAGGTGGTATGCTAGTGATTATGTGGTATGCTAGTTGTCTTTGTGATACTTGCATGGAAGACCATGGGAGAGCCCATGGCACCTGGATGTAAGACCATGTGGAGAGCCCATGGCTTTCCTATTAAAGACCATGGGAGAGCCCATGGAACTTAGGTGTAATACCATGAGGGGAGCCCATGACATCCTGGAGTAAGACCCTGGGGACGAGCCCACGACATCCCTATATGTTGTATGCATGGCTTATATGGTTTATGTAGCTTTTATAGCTAATATGGATTATGTGATTATGTGGATTGTGTGTGGGGTATGCTTTGGGGAACTCAATAACCTTCGTGCTTACAGTTTTGTTTATTGTTTCAGGTATCATCAGTTTGGAAAGAAAGGGGCCCGACTTGATCGCAATGCACACACCCATGTTTTCCGCAATGAATGATTTTGGGATGAACTGTGATAAATGTTTTAACTAACGATGTTTTGAAATGTTTGGAATAAATGTTATCTATGTTTGGCTATATTAAAAAAGAATTTTTTCCCTTGATTTTTGGGTCGTTACAGGTGAACTCTGTTGCCTTCCAAGCAGCAGTATCGGCTGTAGTCACAGCAGCCTTGGCACACATTTAAAATGGGAACAATGGGGGCAGTAACGGTCAAGGAACTGGAAGCTCGAACCAAGGTATGAACCAAGGTCCTACAAATGTTTGTACCTACAAAGACTTTTCAAATGCCAAACCACGAACGTTCAATGGAACGGGAGGTGTGATAACTTTAAAGCGATGGATGGAAAAGATCGAGTCAGTCTTTGAGATCTGCGGATGCACTGAAGAATGCAAGGTGAAATTTGCAGCTTGCACATTTGTCGACCAAGCGCTTTCGTGGTGGAATGGTCATGTGGAAGCTATGACAGTCCCAGTGACGAATTCCATGCCATGGGAGGAGCTCAAGGAAATGTTGATGTTAGAGTACTGTCCCCGTGGGGAAGTACAGAAACTGGAGCAGTAACTATGGAACCTTACAGTACAAAACTCAGACATCGATGCTTACATCTCGAGATTCAGTGAGTTGGCACTTCTATGACCGGGTATAATCACCTCAGAAGGGAAGAAGATTGAGCGGTTCATTTGGGGACTAACTTCTCTGATCCAGGGAAATGTAATAGCAGCAAAACCTGAGACTTTTGACAGTGTGAAAAGGCTAGCTAAAAAGCTCTACGACCATGGCAACAAGAAAGGAGCCAAAACCGCGGAAAATGAGACCAAGAAGGAAGGGGATAAAAAGAAAAACAAGGACAACAAACGAAAAGGGAGACAGAACCAGGGAAACTCCAAAAAGCAACAAACTGTAGCAGTCCACGCTGCTACCGCTCAAGTTGCGCCAGCACCAGCTGCTCCAGCCTCAACTGCGCAAACCACAACCAGGCAATACCTTGGAACACTACCTAAATGTAACAAATGCAGCTATCACCACCATGGAGAGTGCAGAGAAATGCAGTATACCAATTGCAACCGCAAGGGGCACACCACCCGATACTGCAGATCTCAACCCCAGCAGAACTAACAACCAAACAACAACAACAACAACAACAATAACGCCGGGGCCAGTCATACTTGTTATGGGTGTGGAGGAACTAGCCATTTTAGGCGTAATTTCCCCAAAGCCAACAACCAAGGAACAGGAGGATCAGACACGGTCCTGACTTTGGGTCAAGGAGAGGCAGTTCAAGACCCGACGATTGTTACTGGTACGTTTCCCCTCAACAACACTTACCCATGCATTCTATTTGATAGTGGTGCTAAGCGGAGCTTTGTGAGTAATAAATTCAAACACTTACTAAACCAACAACCCCAGAAGCTAAGCGAAGCCTTTACGGTGGAGATGGGTAATGGTAAAACCGAAACAACAAAAGATATATACATAGGGTGCACTCTCACGTTAAATAATCATTCATTCCCAATCAACTTGATGCCAATAGATATTAGGAGCTTTGATGTGATTATAGGCATGGACTAGTTAAGCCCCCACCATGCCGACATTATGTGCCACGAGAACGTCGTTCACCTTCACCTCCCCAATCACGAAACCCTAATAATCTATGGTGATAAACCTGGCACCAATCTCTGTCTTATCTCGTGCATCAAGGCACAAAAATGTCTGCACAAGAAGAATTATGCCTTCCTCGCCCACGTTGTAGATAAAACAAAAGAGGAAATAAATATCGAAGATATCCCAGTGGCGTGCGATTTTCCTGATGTGTTTCCTGAAGACCTTCCGGGAATACCCCCAGAAAGACAAGTCGAATTCCGAATTAACCTAATACCCGGAGCCATATCAATTGCCAAATCACCCTACAGGTTAGCTCCCACCGAAATGCAGAAGTTATCCAGCCAATTAAGCGAACTTCTAAGCAAGGGATTCATCAGACCAAGCTTCTCACCCTGGGGAGCTCCGGTATTGTTTGTCAAGAAGAAGGATGGATCCTTCAGAATGCGCATCGACTATCGAGATTTGAACAAACTCACTATCAAAAATCGATATCCACTCCCTTGGATTGATGATTTATTTGACCAACTTCAAGGAGCTAGTTACTTCTCCAAAATAGATCTGAGATCCGGTTATCATCAACTCCGAGTCCGGGAAGAGGATATTCCAAAAACTGCTTTCCGAACTCGATACGACCATTTTGAATTCATTGTTATGCCCTTCAGTCTGAAAAATGGTCCCGCAGCATTTACGGACTTCATGAATAGAGTCTGCCGCCCATTCCTCGATAAATTTATAATCATCTTCATCGACGATATTCTCATATACTCTCGAAGTAAGGAGGAGCACGGTCAGCACCTCCGTCAGATCTTGGAAACTATAAGAGCTGAGAAGCTTTATGCGAAACTCTCCAAATGCGAGTTTTGGATTCGCAGTGTGAACTTTTTGGGTCATGTAGTCACGGAGGAGGGAATCCATGTGGATCCTTCCAAGATCAAGGCTACTGAAGGCTGGGTGATTCCGAAAACACCAACAGAAATCCGGCAATTCTTGGGACTCACGGGCTACTACCGAAGGTTTATTCAGAAATTTTCCAAGATAGCCAAGCCCCTCACCACTCTAACATAGAAAGGCATACCCTTTAACTGGACGGAAAAACAAGAAGCTAATTTCCAAACCTTGAAACGGGCTCTCTGTAGTGCTCCAGTGCTATCCTTACCAGAGGGAACCAAAGACTTCGTAGTATATTGCGATGCTTCGAACCAAGGGTTAGGCTGTGTCCTTATGCAACATGGAAAGGTGATAGCTTGTGCGTCCAGGCAACTAAAGACACATGAAGTAAATTACACCACCCATGATCTCGAGCTGGGAGCCGTGGTCTTCGCCCTAAAGATTTGGAGGCACTACCTCTATGGTACAAAGTGCACCATCTTCACGGACCACAAAAGCCTCCAGCATATTATAAACCAAAAGGAGTTGAACATGAGGCAACGAAGGTGGGTTGAGCTGTTAAATGATTATGAATTCGAGATCAAGTACCACCCGAGCAAGGCTAAAGTGGTAGCCGATTCCCTAAGCAGGAAGAAATACTTAGGTTGCCGGGTGAAAACTTTATCGATAACCATCCACTCTCGTCTAACTTCTCAAATCAAGGAAGCTTAATTGGAGGCATTTAAGCCATAGAATACCGCTAATGAAACACTGTGTGGAATGGATAAGAATCTGGAAGTCAAAGGAGACGGAGCTTACTACTTCATGGAACGCATCTAGGTCCCAAAATTTGGAGGATTCAGGGATGTAGTCATGGGCGAAGCGCACAAAACACGATACTCCATCCATCCAGGTTCCGATAAGATGTACCTGGACATTAAACAACATTATTGGTGGCCGAACATGAAAGCAGAGATTGCCACTTACATGGGCAAGTGCCTCACTTGTGCCAAAGTAAAAGTGGAATATCATAAGCCCCCGGGATTGTTACAACAACCCGTAATACCCGAGTGGAAATGGGATAGGATTACCCTAGATTTCATAACCAAATTACCTATGACAGCGGACGGATTGGATGCTATCTGGGTGATTATCGATAGACTAACCAAATCCACCCATTTCCTAACAATAAAGGAGACGTACAAAATGGAGAGATTAACATGAATCTATATAAAATACATTGTGAGACTCCATGGGGTGCCGATATTTATTATCTTGGATCGAGATAGTAGATTTACTTCACGATTTTGGCAGTCGCTCCAGAAAGCAATGGGAACACAACTAGACATGAGCACTGCCTACCATCCTCAAACCGATGGCCAAAGTGAGCGAACCATTCAAACACTTGAAGATATGCTCTGAGCCTGTGTGATCGATTTTGGCAAATCATGGGAGACTCACTTGCCCTTAATTGAGTTATCGTACAATAATAGCTATCACATGAGCATCAAGGTTGCTCCTTTTGAGGCCTTGTATGGTCGCAAATGCAGATCACCTCTTTGCTGGGATGAGGTGGGAGACACCCAGTTGGCAAAAGGACAAACACCGAACAACACTCTCACAAGACTCGAGATCATTTGGGAAACAACGGAGAAAATAGTTCAAATCAAGGCACGACTTCAAGCATCGCGAGACCTACAAAAGAGCTATGCCGATAAACGACGAAAGCCTTTAGAATTTCAAGTCAAAGACTGGGTGCTCTTGAAGGTCTCTCCCTGGAAAGGGATGATCTGTTTTGGGAAGCGAGGAAAACTAAACCCGCGATACATCGGACTGTTCGAGATTCTTGCCCGGATTGGTCCGGTGGCATATAAGCTGCAGCTACCTACGGAGCTCAGCAACATACACCCCGTGTTCCACGTCTCGAATCTGAAAAAGTGCTTATCAGATGAAACCCTCTTCGTCCCTCTGGATGAGATCGAAGTAAACGAGAATCTCCTGTTCGTTGAAGAGCCAGTTGAAATAATGGACAGGGAGGTGAAGCGTACGAAACAAAGCCGCATTCCGATTGTGAAAGTTCGATGGAATGCTAAGCGCGGACCAGAATTCACATGGGAGCGCGAAGACCAAATGAAAAAAAAAGTACCCTCACCTTTTCTCTAATTCCCAAGAATTTTGGGACGAAATTCCCTCTAACGGGGGGATGATGTCACAACTAGCATTTGTGGGCTAGGAAATTATGTCTTATTGTAATCAACTCTTGATGTATCTTGTAGCTTCACGTTTAAGGTTATACATAATGCTCATTCAATAACAACTATTCGAATCAAAACACACTCGTCAAGTCCAAAACCTAATTCAACACATTTCATACGCTCAACTTGGGGTTGTAACCCTAATTCCATAGTGCAAACTCTTATTGGACCAGGACCCTCTTATTGGGCCAATAAAATCTCAACTGGATTATTTTAGGCCAAGGAACCTCATTTGGGCCCTAATTAGACCCACATTCATTAAATATAGCATTATGGGCCTTATTGGGTCTAGAATGTCTCACTTTGCTTTCATGGGCCTTATTGGGCCGTAAACAATTCTCTTGAACCTCAATGAGCTGAAAACCCATTCTTTTTGTCATGTTGGGCCGTAAACACTTATGTGGGCCCACATGGATCCAAAATCCCTAATGGGCTAATGCACGAACAAGCCCAAGGTCTATATCTTCCTCTTTTCCTCTAATTCTCGGTTATAAAAAAAAAGATTAGCTAACTAATGCATGCCACCTCAAAGTAATCCACCATGTAAACATGAAATATCCAACATACCTCCATAAGTTTCACATCACTAGGGTCAAACTCTACACACAATCCTCTCCTCCCCTCCCTCTCTCTTTACTTACGCCATAAGAGCCTCCACCACCACCATCATTCTTCATTTTCAAACACATTATTCTCTCAACTCTCTAAAGAAAGTCTCTCATTTTTCCTCCTAAAAATCGTGAATTGGTGTGTGCTTCAAGAGATTCGCTTCAAGCTTCTCATCAACTTGGTAAGTTATTGTGAATCCCTATAACTTTTAATCCAAGTTGACACTAGAAATCTCTCCTTAAACCACTCTCATTTCGTGATTTATGCTCCTAGAACCATCTTGGACTCGAAAACTCTTCTCAAGAAACAAGCTAGGCCGAAACCTCCTTCAAACTCTTCACCAAAACCGATCCATCATCCCAAGGTGAGTTCATACCCCCTATTTTCGGTTTTTACTATGTTTTGGGGGAGGATACAAGTTGCTTTGTGTTAGATCTATGTGTGTATGCATGTTTATGTGTGTTTTCCATGTTATATGTTGTGATTATGTGCTAAAACTTCACAAATCTCGAAAACTCCACCAAAATATGGTGATGTTTGTAAACTAACACACATTATACAACTTATTCTGAAGTGAATGGAGTAAACATGTTGTGGAACACTAGAAAACTAAACAAAAACCGTTTAAGGGGCCATTTTTGGACAAATAAACAAAAAGGTGAAGCCTTTAGGGCATTAACGGTTTTTCAAGGACCAAAGAGTCATTTTTATATAAAAATGGGTCTTAAAGATATTTATGGTTTTAAAAGAGCCAAAAGTGTTAATTTTCACAAAATGGGCTTAAAATTGGGCCTTCACGGTTTCACGGGCTAAATTTGTAAACTTTTTACTTTTGTGGGTTAAATTTTCATTTTAAACAAATTTGAGCCAAAAATGTAAATTTTCGGTTAAATGGGTTAAAAATGTAAATTTTATTAAGCTTGGGTCTTAAAAGTTAAATTTCTATACATTAGGCCGCAAATAGCAATTTTCATCAAAATTGGACCGAAAATGTTATTTTTAACAAAAGTGGGCTAAAAATGTTAGTTTATTTAAAATAAGTCCTTAAATGTAAACTTTTGGTCGTAAGGGACCTAAAGTGTCATTTTTACCAAAAATGCGCCTTAATTGTAAATTTTCGGCTAAATGGGCCAAAAATGCCATCATTACAAAAAGTGGGCCTTTTATGTCTTTTTGGTAAATAATTAAGCTAAAACAAACAACATAATAACAAACAGACTAAATACGCCATTTTCATTTTATTGGGTCTGGAATATATATCTTACATGTTTATTGGGCCTTAGTGGTCAATTTACATGCGTATTGGGCCTGGAACATACCTTACATGTTTAGTGGGTCTTAGTGGTCCATTTACATGCTTATTGGGTTTGGAATATGCATTACATGTTTATTGGGCCTTTGTGGTCCATTTACATGCTTGTTGGGCCTTGTAAACTTAAAACGTACATGGAAACATTAATTACTACGTTACATAGTAAGGTTCTTGTGAGACACGTTCTTTCATTCGTACATACCTAGCGTACAACTTTTAGTCCTGTAGTTATAACCAGAGTCTCCTGGAGGGAGAGCGATAGTTTGTGTATAGATCTATACGAGGTTGACAGCCCCGCACCTGAGCTGTTCGCTACAGCTACACTAGGTCAGTCTAGGGTGACAAATGTCTTACCTTAAACAAGTCGACGTCTGAAAAACGTCATGACAGGCAGATCCGTCATATCAAGCATGGTTATAACGACTCACAAAGAAATTAACTCCACTGTAAAATTTATGGAATACATAAACGATTCAAAAATTACAATTCTATACAAACAACAATTTACGGTCTTTGGGTTTAATACCAAAACACTTTACAAGCAAAAAATATCGGATTTTCTGGGAAAAACTTACATTATACATTACCTTCTACTTACAATAGAAAACGATGGATTTTCTGGAATACTCTCTTTATGCATTTTCAAAACAGAAAACACACATGCTTTAATACAAGATTTGATACAAAGCGTTCAAACCATTTATTCTTTTACAGAGTCTCCTTAACGTACAAATTTTAGTCCTGTAGTTATAACTAGAGTCTCTTGGAGGGAGAGCGAGAGTTTGTGTATAGATCTATACGAGGTTGACAGCCCCGCACCTGAGCTGTTCGCTACAGCTAGACTAGGTCAGTCTAGGGTGACAAATGTCTTACCTTAAACAAGTCGACGTCTGAAAAACGTCATGACATGCAGATCCGTCATATCAAGCATGGTTATAACGACTCACAAAGAAATTAACTCCACTGTAAAATTTATGGAATACATAAACGATTCAAAAATTACAATTCTATACAAACAGCAATTTATGGTCTTTGGGTTTAATACCAAAACACTTTACAAGCAAAAAATATCGGATTTTCTAGGAAAAACTTACATTATACATTACCTTCTACTTACAATAGAAAACGATGGATTTTCTGGAATACTGTCTTTATGCATTTTCAAAACAGAAAACACACATGCTTTAATACAAGATTTGATACAAAGCGTTCAAACCATTTATTCTTTTACAGAAAATATCAGATTTTATGGTGTTTACAAAGTGATACAACCTTTCATACAAATATACTTATGAACTCACCAACATTATATATGTTGACCATTTTCAAAATAACTTGTATTCTCAGGAAATCGTTAAGCAGGTTGGCTTTCAAGAACTCGTGGATTTGATGTATTTTGCTATTATCGTACACTATATTTTGAGAATGTAACGTTTGTAAACAATTACAACGATGTAAACCCAGTATTGTTGTACATGTGATGATGATGCTTGCCTTGTTTCAATTATATTCACTGTGATGATATTACAAGATGAAGTCACCCCAACCCCCGGACGTTTCCGCCGTTTCTTCGCTTCGGGGGTGTGACAAAAAATCAAGATCTAGCTACATAAAGGAATAAAAATCGGATCTTGGACACTTACAAAGGTCCAGAAGAGTGTCAAACTGAAGATGAGAGCTTTGCTTGCTAGATCCTTGCTTCCTTCTTCCAACTTTCTTCTTCTTTTGCTCCAAAATACCACACTAGCTCACAAGTGAGAGGGAAGGATTATTAGGGTTCACAAAGCTGATATGGGGGTTTGGAGGCTGATAAAAGATCACTCCTAGGGACTTAAGGAGATTAAGTATGGTGCAAAACCCTAAAATGTAGGGTTTGCAACGCCCCATTTTCTGGTATGTGATTTAAATAAGTAGTTTTGATTTCCTTAAGAGGTACTCGACGAGTCAGTAGCCCGACTCGTCGAGTAGAGTCGGGAGTTGCACGCGATTTGAGTTGGCGACTCGACGAGTCCATATTCCGGACTCGACGAGTCTGCCAGTCTGGATGAAACCCTAATTTCAAGGGTTTGCACCCTATTTAATCACCTTATGCGCCCCAAGACCAGCCTCCCTCACCCACAAAGAGTCCCATACGAAACCCTAGCCGTCCTTAAGCATTTTTGGAGCATTTTCTCACTTGTGAAGGTTTTGGTGCATTTTGGAGATTTAGGGGAAGAAGAGAAAAGAGAAGTATTCAAGGAAAGCAAGTAGATCCGGATTTCTGGTTGCATTTCAGTCCTCTTTGAGGTATCAAGCTTGAATCTTTGCTTTTTATCAATTAGATCTCTTGAGAAGATTACTTTTGTGGATTTTGAGCCCTTTCTAGACTTTAAAGTCGAATTAAGTGTTAAAATGATGAATGGACTTCAGATCTAAGCTTTCCAGAGCCTCTTAAGCTCAAGGTTGCCACCTTTATTGAGCCAAGTTTCCATTCTAAGCTTAGATCCCTTCCTTTAGCTTGTTTTGGGCTTTTGAGCTTCATATTAGCATGCATGCACGTAAAGTTAGAAACTTTACGTGAAAAACCAGCCCTAGGAGCCCAGATCTATGAATGGAATGCACTGGATTCGAGCAGAATCGACTGTTTAGTAATGACATGCATGGGACTCGGCGAGTCGTTCTTCAGACTCGACGAGTCGAGTCGCGAGTCCCCGATTTTCCCTATTTGAGAGTCTAAAGTGGAATCAGTGAGTAGGTTACGGACTTAGTAAGTTAAGGCTCATATCTAGTAGTGGAGGGACTCGACGAGTTGTTCATACAACTCGGCGAGTCAAGGACCGATCTTATTCATAGGATGAAGGAGGACTCGACGAGTTGTTCATACAACTCGGCGAGTCAGATGAAGATGAACTAGATGCTAGTATCGAAGAAGAACTCGTCGAGCCTTTGCCAAACTCGACGACCAGAAGCGCGTAGAGGATCAGAAAGGATGAAAGGGACTCGGCGAGTTGGCGGCCCAACTCGGCGAGTCCGGTCAATTGAAAGTTGACTTTGACCAGGAAGTTGACTTTGACCAGGGGTAAAATAGTCATTTTACCCTGAGATTAGTTATCAGTATCTGATTTAGTGTTTATGGGATTTGTAGCCGGGGAGTTCCGGAGCAGCAGTTAGACAGTTTCAGATTTAGCACCTCAGCAGCCAGCGTTACGAGGTGAGTTTTCCTCCCAGTAGGAACGGGTCTACGGCCATAATGCCGACCCGTTTAGATAGCAGAAGTTCCGGACTTTGGTCCGATGCAGTAGTTCAGTATGCTTGATGTCTTTGTGATTCAGGCATGTTTATGTGTTAATAGTCCGGACCTCGGTCCGATGCAATATGCAGTATATGTGCTTATGTTATATGCTATGATCATGTTATGCTATGTTCAGTTAGTCCGGACTTCGGTCCGATGTAGGGGGCAAGGCCCCAGTTAGTCCGGACTTCGGTCCGATGCAGGGGGCAAGGCCCCAGTTAGTCCGGATTTCGGTCTGATGCAGGGGGCAAGGCCCCAGTTAGTCCGGACTTCGGTCCGATGCAGTGGGCAAGGCCCAGTATGTGCTTTATATGTTATTGTATGGTATATGGTAGTTTGGGGGAGCTCACTAAGCTTCGTGCTTACGGTTTTCAGTTTTGGTTTCAGGTACTTCCGCTAGTAAGGGGAAGAGCTCGGGATGATGACATGACACACACCACAGCTTCAGTTTATCCTAGGAGTTTTATTCAGGCATTTTGATATGTTTTGACATCAGTTGATTTGATTAACTTATTATGACATTTTGAAACGTATGATCCATGGATTTATCTTTTAATATTTAATATTATGGTTTAGTAAAGTTTTCAAATGAAATTTTTTTTGGGTTGTATTTTTGGGATGTTACAAGTTGGTATCAGAGCCTTGGTTTGAGGGATTCGGGCACACTCCCGAGTGTGTCTGAACTCAAACTAAGGAAGTGGTATAAAGTTTTCAAGAGAAAAACCATGGTTACAAAAGAATTTTGAGAAAAGAAAACAATTTTAGAAAAAGTATAAAGAAAAGAGTTTTAGAAAAAGCGAAAAATTTTTTGAAAAGAGAAAAGGGTGTGGTGCATGCAATCAGCCGAGCTCAAGTAAGTTGTCACAACTAGCCTTTTTGGTTAGGAAATTCCGTCCGCAAGTAAGCAAGTACTATTGTGAGACTTGTGCTAACACTTCTAAGTGTATAATTTCAGTTCCTAATGAGCCATGAAGTGTTAGAATGAAAACTCTCCAAGTATGTGAAATCTCTCCCAATTCTCTCCAAGTATGTGAAACCTCTCCCAATTCTCTCCAAGTATGTGAAACCTCTCCCAATTCTCTCCAAGTATGTGAAATCTCTCCCAAATCTCTCCAAGAATAGTGAAGCTCTCTCAAGTCTCTCCAAGAATGCGAAATCTCTCCAAGTATAGTAAATCTCTCCCAAATCTCTCTAAGTATGAGAAATCTCTCCAAGAATAGTGAATCTCTCCCAAATCTCTCCAAGAATAGTGAATCTCTCCCAAATCTCCCTAAGTATGCGAAATCTCTCCAATAATAGTGAATATCTCCCAAATCTCTCCAAGTATGCGAAATCTCTCCAAGTGTAGTGAATCTCTCTCAAATCTCTCCAAGAATAGTGAATCTCTCCAAGCATGTGAAATATCTCCCAAATCTCTCCAAGCATGTGAAATCTCTCCCAAATCTCTCCAAGTATGTGAAATCTCTCCCAAATCTCTCCACGTATCTCAAATCTCCCTAAGTACCTTTCTTAGTCGAAAACAGCTCAAAACCGGAAGAGGAAACCCCAAAATGACCCTTTTGGTCCGGAACCCTCTCGGTCCGGACTCCTCTTGGTCCTGAACCTCTTGGTCCGGAACCCTCTTGGTCCTGAACCTCTTGCTCCTGAACGTCTTGCTCCTGAACCTCTTGGTCCTGAACCTCTTGCTCCTGAACCTCTTGCTCCTGAACCTCTTGCTCCTGAACGTCTTGCTCTTGAACCTCTTGCTCTTGAACGTCTTGCTCCTGAACCTCTTGCTCCTAAACGTCTTGCTCCTGAACCTCTTGCTCCTGAACATCTTGCTCCTGAACGTCTTGCTCCTGAACCTCTTGCTCCTGAACGTCTTGCTCCTGAACCTCTTGCTCCTGAACCCCTTAGTCCGGAACCCTCTTAGTCCGGAATACCTTCTTAGGAGCCAAGAGGAATTACACTTCGGAACTCTCTTGTTGACTCCAGAATTTTGAGAAATGCTCCGGAAATTTAACTACAGCTTCGGAATTCGCATAATGGCTCCGGATTTCACCATTTAGCTCCGGATTTTGGACTATTCCGGACATTTTCTTCATTTTGGGGTATTTTGAGGTCGGGAATCCCACCACACTCGTGTTTTTCTTAACTAAGATCCCTAAAACCTCTATTTTATGCCAAATTTAATTATTTAAATTATATTTACATAAAATAAAAGTTTAGGATTTAGGAAGATCCTATCCTAAATCAAGATAAAGACAAAGAGGTTGACTTTGTGATTTGATGAAGTTCTCATTTCCCATGCAAATCACAGTATTCCATGCTTTACCCACCAAATATCCATGCATGGACCACCAGATACCCATGCACCAAAGATTCCCTCCCTTTTCATCCTCAAAGCAACGTCAGTAAGGAGTTTAGACTCCACTTTCTCTCTCACTTTTCCCATTTTCTCTCAAAAACTCATCTTCAAGCAAGGAACATGGGATCTTGCTGAAAGGAAAATTCTCAACTTCTTCCTGGGAAATTTTAAGGTAATTTCCTCCACTCATCTAATATTTTATAATATTTCAAGATGAATCCATATTATTTTGCTCATAATAATATGTGATGATCATCCTTAGGAAAACATCCCTCCCAGGGAAGTTCTTCATCTCAGCCAAATTTAAACTTGAGATCTTCACTCCATAACTCCAAACAACTCCTCAACCAACTCAAGGTGAGCTTCATACCCCACCTTTTCAATATTTTAACGTTTTTGGGGCAGAATACAAGTCCAATCTTGCCTAAATACTTGAATAATTGCATATAAACGTATGTTTGTATGTGTGTGTGAAAGATTATTAAATTAATATTTTAGTAATATACTGATGAACGTAATATTCTCAATTTCATAAAGAACAGAGGATACTTTGTACAAAAGAGCCTCCCAACTATTGGATGTGTCCCACTTAACCCCTTTATCTATGATTTCATGTCTAAAGATAAAAGTTATAATAGGGATCTTGATAAGTGGACACCATTTCTAGTAATTTTCGAAAAAGGAAACTTTGTGACTATTTTGCAAACTGTCAGGGAGTATTTTGTAAATATTCAATATAAAAGTTTGCGTCAAGAAAATATCAACTAGAGCCTTTATGACAGAAATATTTGTATGTCATAAGCTGCTGTCATAGAACCTCCAAGAACATAAGTAATGTCCTATATGTCATAAAACAGAAAATGCGTGTCATAACCGGCAGTTATAAATTTATATAAATTATAACCTGACACTTTTTCTCTCTTGACTAAAATGACTTATTTTTCAATAAACGAAAAGAACGAACATGAGCACCTAGTTAACGAGCACAATCAACGATATGGAACGAGAACGATACTTCTATTCAATGAGTACGAGTTTCATTATCTATCTAACAAATAATGGATCTCTAACGATTGCTCAAAAGGTTGTTAATATTCTAGTCAGACAAATCTCAAAAGTACCTAAATATAAAAATATTAGTGTACGTCTAAGTCCTGTAAGGAGTTATAACCAGAGTCTCCTGGAGGGAGAGCGAGAATTTGTGTATAGATCTATACGGGGTTGACACCCCGCACCTTCGTTGTTCGCTACAGCTAGACAAGCCAGTCTACGGTGACAAATGTCTTTTTCCAAACCGAGGGCGCCTGAGAAACGACAAAACAGGCACTTCGTCAGATTAGTATGGTTATAACGACTCACTAGAATATGTTATATTAACTGGAAATTTATGTAAGGAAAACCTCATAAATAAACTTTGGCACATTGTGTTGAGTGTCCTACACGTGATAGGTGATGGTCCGCATTTGTTGTGTTGACTGTCCTTCTTCATCGCGTAGAATGTCCACAATAGCCATGTTGATTCTTTCTCCTACAAGTATAGAGTCGCAATACTGCTATTTTTACAAATTAAAAAGCGTAGGACTCTATGGAAAACATTTGTAAACGATTTTGATAACGATAAACTAACCCACACATATACATAGTTGGAAACTAGAACTTACGATTATTTTATAGCAGAAAATATAGGATTTTCTGGGGAAAAACGATTTTCTACGATTTCGATAACGATAAACTAGAACGCACACACTCAATTTTACTCGATAAGAGGAACAAGATTTTCAACCATATTTCCTTTTTGAAAATAAGGGATTTTTCTTGAAACGGTTGATTGTTACGATTCAAACGAACTATTCTCGGACACAGCTCGCTTTTACAAATCACACTACTTTTCAAAATCACTCCTTATAAGGATGAACAAAAGTAATGTCATGCATACACATATTCATGATTTTCAAGGCAATACTTCAAACGATTTCATAGAAAATATCGTATTTTCTAAAAGTACAACAAGAACGATTCTAAACAAGTGTAAAGAATTTTATACACAAAACTGCTTATGAACTCACCAACTGTTTAGTTGACGCTTTTCAGAACGACTTGTATTCTCAGGTATCTAGTAAGCAGGTAACAAGGGACACGAATGCAAGACTTTTAACTGTAGCTTGGATTTTTCTGCTTATGTCTCTTTTGTGTAATTCGAAGGACAAATACAATATGTAAACAATGTAAGTTTGTTATCTCAATGTATGATGTTTGGATTGCTCTGTTTCATTTATATTCAATTGTTATGATACTGCACAATGAAGTCACCCGCCTCCGGACGTTTCCGCCGTCTGGTCCGGGGGTGTGACAAATTGGTATCAGAGCATTGTTTATAGTGAACTGGTATATGTAGCCATACAAGATATAGAACTATAAATACAATGGGACTAAAACACACTCTTCCTGAAAGTATACTTTAAAAAGATAAGTATTTTATGAAAGTATACATATCTACTAACACAGTATCATAACGAGAAGAAACTGAAAGTAACTAAAGGTTGAACACTGCAGTCAAATCTGGGCAGTTATGTAATCATATCTGGGATCAATATAGCCTGATCAACTATATTTATTCGAGATATGACCAACATGTGCTTGGGAGTGATGGTGGTGTTGCAACAAACCTAAAACCTACCAACTATGAGTACAAGAGAATACTAGAATCGAACATCAAGTTTAAAATACTATAGGAGTATTTTAGGACACTATGAACCCCTCCCACACCTAAACTTTCCCCGTATATCTCGTACCTCGATTCTCGCACAAACAAGTAACTGAAATTCCTCGCCAAGACTTCTACTACCCTGTCCCGGTAAATTACAGATGGGGCAAGGAGATACCAGAAGAAGTCCATGAGGAAAAATCCAGAAGTGGATCCTAAGGAACACCAAGGGATAAATCGTGAAAGGGAGAATTCCGATTAAGAACCCAACAAGGATAAAAGCGCCAAGGAAACCCTTGATAAGCTTTGCCCAATTGATAGTAGATCAGAGATCCTTTCACCTTTCTTTTCGTAGATACATAAACACCCGATATAGGTATTCCTGGAATAGACATACCTAGAAACAAAACGATACTCACACAAACACAAGTTGAGAAATTAGCTCCTATCCCATTTAGGGCGTATCTCCACAAAAGACAACCCGATCCACAATCGACGTGCACCGAACTCCGATAGCCAACGCCCTCACGAATCAGACATCACCTCTGTTTAGACTACAAGCAACCCAAAGTGACTCCCGGTTTCCAACCCTCTGTCATAATGGAGACCATAAGCAAAGCCCAGTGTGCAACAGTGTAAATCCGATCCCCCACAAGCAACAAGAACACCATTCCAAATGCCTTACGAAACCCACCAGGAGGACCAGAAAACTATGTAGACCATGTGCACTCTTTAAAAGAGCAAATGGTCATTTGGAGACCACAACTCATAGCAATCAAGGCTAGGACAGCCTTAGCAGCGTAATGAACACAAAAAGGGCACCCTTAATACAAGTGAAATGGCCAAGCACTTTGTGCGCCAAACGAGAATCACCACACTACTCGCCTTAGGTCCATAATGCCCTTAATCACAACCAGTAGTAGTAAATCAAGAGGAGTACATCCTCCAAGAATCCATACAACCGAATCCGTTAACTAAAATGCTAGCTACGTGCTATTCTGACGGACTTTACATCAAACAATACATGTTTCCACTCAACACCATAATTGCATCATGGGGATGTAGGTTGACACAATTAACACCAGTATATTAAGATTATACGAGTAAACTTATTTGAAACTAACTGCGAGTACTTACGAGCTTACCTTTCGTGTGCAACAGAGTCATGTCTTCTCGTAAAGACAACCAGTACCCCGACTATGCACCGGTCCTACGAATAGACTCCGCCACTTTCCAAGCCACGGTAACAGCCGCTGTGGCAGCCGCCATTGCATACTTCGATGCCAACAACACAAACGAAGTTGGAAGCAGTGTTAGTAATTTCAACCATAACAACAACCAAGGAAACCAACGAAGGACAACTCACAAATGCACTCAAAAACCTAAATCTAAGAACAAGAAACAAAAGATCGGAAACGAAAAAGAAGGAAGTTCAACTCAGAGGCTTACTAAAAGGCAACAAGCGGGATCAGTCCCTACCCTACTAACCCTACTCCTCCCATATCGAGACAATCATACCTTGGGGACAATCCACCCTGCAATAAGTGCAAATACCATCATTGGGGAGCCTGTCGTAAATTTTGTTGCAGAAGATGCAACAAGATGGGACACACCTCCCGCTATTGTAGGGCCCCGGCCCCATGCGTCACCCCAACTTCCAACCCAGAAGTAAGTCCAGCTTGTCACAAGTGCGTTGCAATAGGACATCTTAAGAGAGATTGTCCAACAGAGATGACTAACGAAGGAGTCGACGACTAGACAGGAGTTGACGACAAGGAACCCTACCGCAGCCTTTGGTACGTTCCACGATAAACCTAAGCATCGATCAATCACAAAGTTTTTGTCAATTAAAAATATAATCCAAAAACTACTGTCTCGTTAGAGCAAATCCTGTAAATTACGGGAAGCTAGGGATCCTTACGAATGGACCATGATGGTCCCATATAAACGTTAGTATCACACATGGTTAGGATTCCACAAACTAAGAACGTGCGATTCCGCCTTACTTTTTATCCTTGGGCTGAATAGCGATTGAGACAGAACCCTACAGTCAACCATCTCTAAAGATCCTAAGTATGTACGGTTAGGTCACCTCCATCTATAGTGGGAGGACCTGGCAGAATTCGGATTACGAATTCCCTTGCCTTATAGCAGCACCCTCGTGTCGCTAGAGCACCTAACAAGCAGAAACGAGATAAACCCAATGGTAACAACGAAAACGAAACTAGCAACGATAACAACACGAACACTAGAACACCTAACAAGCAGGAACGAGATGGACCCAAATGGTAACAACGAAAACAAAACTAGCAACGATAAGAACATGAACATAGAACACCCTGTCACTTCTAGCAACCAGTGCTCCTCGAATCGACGTAACAACAAGAAGTCCAATGCCATCAATTGGCACGGACAGGCTTGATCCTCACCTTACAAACCCCGAGCACTACAAATAGACTTTCGTCCTACTACACCGGGTAACGAAACTCTTTCAGCCGGTAACGGCAAATCCCTAGCAACCAGACACCTAAGTCCTGGTGTAAGAATTGCCACATGATCTTCCCTAGCCCCGATAAAGATTTAAAAATCAAGGAGCAAAAAGGCATTAAGGGAATTCGAAAGGCTTCCAACCTTCCTCCAAAGGTTCCCAAAACCTCTTGGAAATCTCAACCATGTGCTAAGCAGAGATAGAATCACCTCGACTCCTAGAACCACCCCAATAACCAAACACCCGATACCACTTAGCACAGTCACAAGAACAGATAGTGTCTGATTTCAAGATCGACATAATAGATAAGGGAAACATCAAACCCAGTCCCTAACCACAGGAAGCACCTGTCTAACTCACAAGGGAGAAAGACGAAATTACCATAGGCACCACCGACTACGAATAAGCCAAACAAACCCATCCTCAAGGATCGATACTCCCTACCCCCGAATCGGAGACATGTCCAACCAACAACGAGGACTGGCAGAGGCCGACCTACCATTAACTCGGGAAAACTATAAGAAGAAAACCCCCAAGATAATCTAAGACTCATAAGGTTAACTACACCACTCGCAAACGCAACCTTGGTGACCATAGTACCAACTCCTAAGACCCAGAATACTCTACTTCTAGGACACCAGGATTTCGATTCCTAGAAGTCCATTCAAAAGGTCTCGCCAAGAAAGTGCCCGATAACTCATAGTCTCCGATTAACCAAAGGAACCAAGTTAGGACATTTCTCCTTTCATGGGCTCAGCACTCATAAGTGTAAGACCACCGAAACTCTAGAAATTCCACCTGTCGAGGTCAAGGTAAACACGAACCCACATCCCGAAGAGAAGCATGCGCAGTGGACAGTGACAAAGTTTGGATGCCCACTTGCTTCTAATCGATTATTCCTATGACAACAACTACCACTCGAACATAGGAGTTGCACCCCTCGAGGCTCTGTGTGGCCAGAGGTGCAAATCATCCTCTATTAGGCTGAGATGAGAGATACCCAGCCAACAAGATGACAAACGCCCAATAGCACACTCACTAGACCCGAGATTATTCGATAAACCACAAGAAGGATAGTTAAAACCCAAACCCGACCTCAAACATCGTAACACCGACAAAGGAACTATATAGATAACATCTTAAAACCTTGAAATCCCAAGTAAGGATCATGGTATTATTTAAGGACTTCCCTTGAGGAAGAGTAACTCGAGTCAAAAGGAAAAGTAAACTAAATCCCTGATGCATCAGATCATTCGATATCCTCGAACGAATCGACCCGGTAGCCTATCAACTCCAATTACCCTCCGAGTTTAGTAACGCACACCCTGTATTCCATAAATCGAACCTAAAAAATGTCTATCGGACAACCCTCCCAGTCCTACTAGACAAGACTAAAGTGAACGAAAAAACCTCCTAATCATTGATCAGCCTATCAAGACAATGAACGGGAAAGTTAAGAACACAAAACAAAGCCGCATCCCGATTGTGAAGCTTTGAGAGAACGCTAGGCGTGAACCGGAATTCACTTGGGAGTGTGAAAACCAAATAAATCGAAAGTACCTCCATCTATTCCCATATTCATGACTCTATCCTTCGAAAGAATTTCGGGACGAAATTCCCTCTAACGGGGGGATGATGTCACAACTAGCCTTTTTGGCTAGGAAATTCCCTCCGCAAGTAAGCAAGTACTATTGTGAGACTTGTGCTAACACTTCTAAGTGTACAATTTGAGTTCCTAATGAGCCATGAAGTGTTAGAATGAAAACTCTCCAAGTATGTGAAATCTCTCCCAATTCTCTCCAAGTATGTGAAACCTCTCCCAATTCTCTCCAAGTATCTGAAACCTCTCCTAATTCTCTCCAAGTATGTGAAATCTCTCCCAAATTTCTCCAAGAATAGTGAAGCTCTCTCAAATCTCTCCAAGAATTCGAAATCTCTCCAAGTATAGTAAATCTCTCCCAAATCTCTCTAAGTATGCGAAATCTCTCCAAGAATAGTGAATCTCTCCCAAATCTCTCCAAGAATAGTGAATCTCTCCCAAATCTCCCTAAGTATGCGAAATCTCTCCAAGAATAGTGAATCTCTCCCAAATCTCTCCAAGTATGCGAAATCTCTCCAAGTATAGTGAATCTCTCTCAAATCTCTCCAAGAATAGTGAATCTCTCCAAAATCTCTCCAAGCATGTGAAATATCTCCCAAATCTCTCCAAGCATGTGAAATCTCTCCCAAATCTCTCCAAGTATGTGAAATCTCTCCCAAATCTCTCCACCTATCTCAAATCTCCCTAAGTACCTTCCTTAGTTGAAAACAGCTCAAAACCGGAAGAGGAAACCCCAAAAGGACCCTTTTGGTCCGGAACCCTCTCGGTCCGGACTCCTCTTGGTCCTGAACCTCTTGGTCCGGAACCCTCTTGGTCCTGAACCTCTTGCTCCTGAACGTCTTGCTCCTGAACCTCTTGGTCCTGAACCTCTTGCTCCTGAACCTCTTGCTCCTGAACGTCTTGCTCCTGAACGTCTTGCTCTTGAACGTCTTGCTCCTGAACGTCTTGCTCCTGAACCTCTTGCTCCTGAACGTCTTGCTCCTGAACCTCTTGCTCCTGAACATCTTACTCCTGAACGTCTTGCTCCTGAACCTCTTGCTCCTGAACCTCATGCTCCTGAACCTCTTGGTCCGGAACCCTCTTAGTCCGGAATACCTTCTAAGGAGCCAAGAGGAATTACACTTCGGAACTCTCTTGTTGACTCCAGAATTTTGAGAAATGCTCTGGAAATTTAACTACAACTTCGGAATTCGCATAATGGCTCCAGATTTCACCATTTAGCTCCGGATTTTGGACTATTCCGGACATTTTCTTCATTTTGGGGTATTTTGAGGTCGGGAATCCCACCACACTCGTGTTTTTCTTAACTAAGATCCCTAAAACCTCTATTTTATGCCAAATTTAATTATTTAAATTATATTTACATAAAATAAAAGTTTAGGATTTAGGAAGATCCTATCCTAAATCAAGATAAAGACAAAGAGGTTGACTTTGTGATTTGATGAAGTTCTCATTTCCCATGCAAATCACAATATTCCATGCTTTACCCACCAAATATCCATGCATGGACCACCAGATACCCATGCACCAAAGATTCCCTCCTTTTTCATCCTCAAAGCAACGTCAGTAAGGAGTTTAGACTCCACTTTCTCTCTCACTTTTCCCATTTTCTCTCAAAAACTCATCTTCAAGCAAGGAACATGAGATCTTGCTGAAAGGAAAATTCTCAACTTCTTCCTGGGAAATTTTAAGGTAATTTCCTCCACTCATCTAATATTTTATAATATTTCAAGATGAATCCATATTATTTTGCTCATAATAATATGTGATGATTATCCTTAGGAAAACATCCATCCCAGGGAAGTTCTTCATCTCAGCCAAATTTAAACTTGAGATCTTCACTCCATAACTCCAAACAACTCCTCAACCAACTCAAGGTGAGCTTCATACCCCACATTTTCAATATTTTAATGTTTTTGGGGCAGAATACAAGTCCGATCTTGCCTAAATACTTGAATAATTGCATATATACGTATGTTTGTATGTGTGTGTGAAAGATTATTAAATTAATATTTTAGTAATATACTCATGAACATAAGAATTCTCAATTTCATAAAGAACAGAGGATACTTTGTACAAAAGAGCCTCCTAACTATTGGATGTGTCCCACTTAACCCCTTTATCTATGATTTCATGTCTAAAGATAAAAGTTATAATAGGGATCTTGATAAGTGGACACCATTTCTAGTAATTTTCGAAAAAGGAAACTTTGTGACTATTTTGCAAACTGTCAGGGAGTATTTTGTAAATATTCAATATAAAAGTTTGCGTCAAGAAAATATCAACTAGAGCCTTTATGACAGAAATATTTGTCTGTCATAAGCTGCTGTCATAGAACCTCCAAGAACATAAGTAATGTCCTATATGTCATAAAACAGAAAATGCGTGTCATAACCGGCAGTTATAAATTTATATAAATTATAACCCGACACTTTTTCTCTCTTGACTAAAATGACTTATTTTTCAATAAACGAAAAGAACGAACACGAGCACCTAGTTAACGAGCACAATCAACGATATGGAACGAGAACGATACTTCTATTCAATGAGTACGAGTTTCATTATCTATCTAACAAATAATGGATCTTTAACGATTGCTCAAAAGGTTGTTAATATTCTAGTCAGACAAATCTCAAAAGTACCTAAATATAAAAATATTAGTGTACGTCTAAGTCCTGTAAGGAATTATAGCCAGAGTCTCCTGGAGGGAGAGCGGGAATTTGTGTATAGATCTATACTGGGTTGACACCCCGCACCTTCGCTGTTCGCTACAGCTAGACAGGCCAGTCTACGGTGACAAATGTCTTTTTCCAAACCGAGGGCGCCTGAGAAACGACAAAACAGGCACTTCGTCAGATTAGTATGGTTATAACGACTCACTAGAATATGTTATATTAACTGGAAATTTATGTAAGGAAAACCTCATAAATAAACTTTGGCACATTGTGTTGAGTGTCCTACACGTGATAGGTGATGGTCCGCATTTGTTGTGTTGACTGTCCTTCTTCATCGCGTAGAATGTCCACAATAGCCATGTTGATTCTTTCTCCTACAAGTATAGAGTCGCAATACTGCTATTTTTACAAATTAAAAAGCGTAGGACTCTATGGAAAACGTTTGTAAACGATTTTGATAACGATAAACTAACCCACACATATACATAGTTGGAAACTAGAACTTACGATTATTTTATAGCAGAAAATATAGGATTTTCTGGGGAAAAATGATTTTCTACGATTTCGATAATGATAAACTAGAACGCACACACTCAATTTTACTCGATAAGAGGAACAAGATTTTCAACCATATTTCCTTTTTGAAAATAAGGGATTTTTCTTGAAACGGTTGATTGTTACGATTCAAACGAACTATTCTCGGACACAGCTCGCTTTTACAAATCACACTGCTTTTCAAAATCACTCCTTATAAGGATGAACAAAATTAATGTCATGCATACACATATTCATGATTTTCAAGGCAATACTTCAAACGATTTCATAGAAAATATCGGATTTTCTAAAAGTACAACAAGAACGATTCTAAACAAGTGTAAAGAATTTTATACACAAAACTGCTTATGAACTCACCAACTGTTTAGTTGACGCTTTTCAGAACGACTTGTATTCTCAGGTATCTAGTAAGCAGGTAACAAGGGACACGAATGCAAGACTTTTAACTGTAGCTTGGATTTTTCTGCTTATGTCTCTTTTGTGTAATTCGAAGGACAAATACAATATGTAAACAATGTAAGTTTGTTATCTCAATGTATGATGTTTGGATTGCTCTGTTTCATTTATATTCAATTGTTATGATACTGCACAATGAAGTCACCCGCCTCCGGACGTTTCCGCCGTCTGGTCCGGGGGTGTGACATAAGTACTCCCAAATTACCCATACAAGTTTATGTTATGATTGTCAGTTTCAGTTTCAGTAGAACAGCGTGCTAGAATAGGACTAAGGATCTTGGAGGATGCCTTATGTGCCTGCTATATGTGTTTCAGCTTCATGAAAATTGCATGCTAGTATTGAGTAGACAGTAGTAGGATAGCCTGTTTAGGTTATGCCTGATAGTATGAGCTTAGCATTGTATGCTAGTACAGTTTCTCGTTATGAGAATAGATTTTCTTGAGTAGTTTCCTGTGTCCGAATGTTGCTTGCTTTGTGCTTTGTAGGACTCTGAGTGATGGGAGTTAACCATTAGGTGAATACGTCACGTCACATGTGATCAGGGTTGAATAATCTCAGAGTGCTGGATTTGGCCCTATTGCGCAGCTCTTGTTTGAGTCTAACCGTTGTAGGGACGAGTCTTTTACTCGAAAGATTATCTGAGCCTCGTCACATGTGATGGTATTCAGGTGATGGATAATTGGCATTACAAGGAGGCCTTCAGCAGCTGAGGACTGGATTGGGTGGAGTCAGAGATTTCCTTAGGGCAAGCCTAGGATGAGAGTAGCAGGGATCAGTAGTAGTAGAAGTGACTTGGTGGAGTCGAGGCAGTACTTGAGGAAAGTACGGATAGATGTGGAAGGTAGTATGGGCCCGTACTACTGAAAGCAGAGGATCCGTACTTGAATCGAGTAAGGCCAAGATGAGACCGGGAAACTTGTAGTAGTAGCGATCCCTCGAGATATATCAATGTTTCTGACGTTTGTCATGGTGTGTTTTCAGAATGGTGGTTTTACGCCCTAGGCCAGCAGTCGGCAGTTCAGGAGCCGGCGAGGGATTATGATCAGGCTCGGGGGCCGATCATCTAGATGAGCAGACCCCTATTGTATTGGAATTAGGCGCCCATCTTTTGACTGTTGTCAACTAATCTCTTCAATGTTAGATTCTACTCTATGTTAGAACATTTCTGTGAATGCTATTCTGATCTAAGTGGTCTTATTCTGTGTCAGGGAGTTCCTCTCTTCAGAGGTTACTCGCATCATACTTGAGCAGACTCCTGTGATCTTCGGTTCGGTCAAGGAGGGTATCCTAGAGCTTCTGGATGAGAAGCTAAGCGCGTTCCGTACCGAGGTGGCGGCCATGATGGGATCGCGCACATTGACGTTCATGGAGTTCAGAGCTTGTGGAGCTCCAAACTATCATGGGGCGCGGGACCCCATAGCGAGTACCAGATGGTTGGCTGATGTTGCCAACGCTTTCCGCACTAGCAGATGTCCCGAGGGGGACAAGGTCAGACTAGTATCCTGTCTCCTGAAGGACAGGGCACGAGATTGGTGGGAGGAGATCGGACATGTCATCGGGGATGACGCAACGCTTGATGCGATGAGTTGGGTTGATTTTACTACCAGGTTCAGAGCCGAGTTTTCACCGGTTATTGAGGTGCAACAGTTAGCCAGGGAGTTTCAGGATCTCACCCAGACTACAGAGTCAGTGGCGGAGATTACCGCCAAGTGCAGGGAGAGGGCTCTTCTTGTTCCTCAGTACGCAGCTGATGAGGAAATGAAGAAGGCCCGTTATCATGAGATGTTGCAGAGTGATATCCGCCAGTTTGTGAGCCGGTCCAGCTGTAAAAAGCTGGATGATATGATTGCGAGGGCTCGAGAGAGGGAGATAGATCTGGAGATGGAGAGGAAGAGGAAGCCAGAGGTGGCTTCTGGTACAGGGAGTTCGGGCAAAAGGCCCAAGGTATCAGATCACAGATCTAGAGGACAGCAGAGCCACATTCGGTGTGGCAAGTGTGGGAGATTGCACGATGGGGCGTGCAAGGCAGGTAGTGCCGGTTGCAATAAGTGCGGCCGGACCAGGCATATGAGTAGAGATTGTACAGCTACTACCACCACCACCACAGCAGCTGATCTGATTTGCTTCCATTGCAATCAGAGGGGACATAAAAAGTCCTAGTGCCCGAGTTTAGCAGCAGCAGGGAAGGTGGCAGCACCTGCCCCTGCTACTTTGAGGATTACAGACGGCCGTCAGGGCCGGGGTGAGATGCCAGTGGCGAAGAGTAGAGCTTTTCAGATGACAGCAGAGGAGGCGCGAGCGACTCCTGATGTGGTGATAGGTATGTATTTTCCTCTTATCTCCTTATTGATATTGATTGTTTCTCATGGTTATATGTTTTCGTATAGGGTCGTTCTTAGTGAACGGCATTTCAGCTACAATATTATTTGACTCGGGGGCTACCCGATCATTTGTTTCACTTGCGCTTAGCAAGAGATTAGCAGAGCTCCGGGGGAGCTGGATTGCCCACTTGAGGTTGAGATAGCTGATGACAGGACCGTCAGGGTCGCGAGAGTACATAGGGCGTGTTCGCTGCAGTTATTTGATGAGCAGTTTTCAGTGGACTTGGTTCCCATTCCCCTGCGAGGGAATAAGGTTATAGTGGGTATGGATTGGATGAGCCCCAAATGGGCAGTGATTGATTGTGAGCTACAGTTAGTGAGGGTTCGCACTCCTAGTGGGGGAGAGTTAGTGATTCAGGGAGAGAGGCCACAGCACGGACCAATTCTTTGTTCAGTAGTGAGAGCGAGACGCTACTTTCAGCAGGGTTGCGCAGGGTACGTCGCCTATGTTATAGATGCCCGGGAGAAGGGTAAGGCGACAGTGGACGATGTACCAGTAGTGCGAGAGTATCCGAACGTATTCCCGGAGGACTTGCCGGGGATACCTCCGGAAAGACATGTTGAGTTTCGGATTGACCTGGTTCCGGGTGCGGCTCCGATAGCCAAGGCACCATATCGGCTGGCTCCTGCAGAGATGCAGGAGTTGTCTACGCAACTGCTGGAGCTGCTAGACAAGGGTTTCATCAGGCCGAGTAGTTCACCATGGGGAGCCCCGATCCTATTCGTGAGGAAGAAGGATGGGTCGCACCGTATGTGCATAGATTATATGGAGCTGAACAAGGTGACAGTGAGGAACCGTTACCCGCTTCCGAGGATAGATGATTTGTTTGACCAGCTTCAGGGAGCATCTTGGTTCTTCAAGATTGATCTACGGTCAGGATATCACCAGATGCGGGTCAGGGATGAGGATGTGCAGAAGACCGCTTTTAGGACCCGCTATGGTCATTATGAGTTTGTGGTGATGCCGTTCCGGCTCACCAACGCTCCAGCCGCGTTCATGGATCTCATGAACCGCGTATGCAGACCGATGCTGGATCAGTCAGTGATAGTGTTCATTGATGACATCTTGGTTTATTCCAAGACTCAGGAGCAGCATGAGGAGCACCTGAGAGAGGTGCTAGAGACGCTGAGGAGGGAGAGACTTTACGCAAAGTTCTCCAAGTGCGAGTTCTGGTTGCGCGAGGTGCAGTTCCTTGGTCACCTCGTCAACCAGAAGGGTATACTAGTAGATCCGGCCAAGATAGAGGCTGTAATGCAGTGGGAGGTCCCGAGGTCTCCAACTGAGATTCGGAGCTTCCTAGGACTGGCAGGGTACTACAGGAGATTCATCCAGGATTTCTCCAAGATAGCAGTTCCGCTCACCCGACTGACCAAGAAGTCGGTGGTGTTTCGCTGGGGGCCTGAGCAGCAGGCAACATTTGAGACCCTCAGACAGAGATTATGCGAGGCGCCGATTCTCACCCTGCCAGAGGGAGTAGAGGATTTTGTAGTCTTCTGTGACGCTTCGATCACAAGTTTGGGAGCGGTTTTGATGCAGCGAGGCCATGTGATAGCTTACGCCTCTAGAAAGTTGAAGCCTCACGAGGCTAACTATCCGACACATGATTTAGAGCTGGGGGCGGTGGTGTTCACCCTCAAGATTTGGAGACATTACCTCTATGGGGTCCGTTGTATCATTTACACGGATCACAAGAGTTTGAGGTACCTCATGGATCAGCCGAATCTGAACATGAGGCAGCGCCGATGGTTGGACGTGGTAAAGGATTATGACTGTGAAATCCTTTATCATCCGGGCAAGGCCAACATAGTGGCCGACGCCTTGAGCCGCAAGGCGGTAGCAGCCCCGATCAGGGATGTATGTCTGAGGATGACAGTGATTACTCAATTGTTGGAGCAGATCAGAGAGGCACAGGTTGAGGGCCTGAAGGAGGAGAGGCAGAAGTGTGAGAGGATTGTGGGCCGAGTAGCTTCCTTTGACTATGACAGTCGAGGATTGTTGACCCTTCATGGGAGAGTTTGGGTACCATACTGGGGAGGAGTACGACAGGTACTGATGGATGAGGCCCACAAGTCTCGGTTCTCCATTCACCCAGGGGCGACGAAGATGTACAGAGATCTTCGACCCGATTATTGGTGGCCCTGGATGAAGCGGGACGTAGCTTGGTACGTGGAGAGATGCCTGACCTGCAGGAAGGTCAAGGCAGAGCATCAGAGACCCCACGGCAAGATGCAGCCGTTAGACATTCCCGTGTGGAAATGGGAAGATAGCACTATGGATTTCATCACTAAGCTTCCCAGGACCGCACATGGAGTCGATTCGATTTTGGTCATAGTGGATCGGCTGACCAAGAGTGCGCATTTCATACCGATTCAGGAGAGCATATCGGCCGAGAAGCTAGCCGATATCTATGTGCGCGAGGTAGTGGCACGACATGGGGTGCCTGTATCAGTATTATCGGATCGGGATGTCCGGTTTACTTCCAGATTCTGGAAGCGGTTCCATGACGAGATGGGTACACGTCTCCATTTCAGCACCGCTTTCCACCCTCAGACGGATGGACAGAGCGAGAGGACGATTCAAACTATCGAGGACATGCTTCGGGCATGTGTATTAGATTTTGGTGGCAGTTGGGATACGTATCTTCCGTTGGCGGAATTTTTCGTATAACAACAACTATTACTTCAGTATAGACCGACCTCCCTTCGAGATGCTCTACTGGAGGAAGTGCAGGACCCCAATCTGTTGGGGTGAGGTCGGTCAGCGAGTCATGGGGAGTACAGAGGTGGTACTCAAGACCACAGAGTTGATCCAGCAGGTCCGTAGCAGACTGCAGACTGCGCAGAGTCGGAAGAAGAGTTACACCGACAGGAGGCGTTCGGATTTGGAGTTTCAGGTGGGCGATATGGTCCTCCTGAAGGTATCACCCTGGAAGGGTGTTATCAGGTTCCGGAAGAGGGGCAAGCTGGGCCCCAGGTTCATTGTTCCTTTTAGGGTTTTGGCCCGGGTGGGTGGGGTTGCTTATCGGTTGGATCTTCCAGCAGAGCTTATCCAGATCCACAACACTTTCCATGTTTCTCAGTTGAGGAAGTGTTTGGTGGACGAGTCAGCAGTAGTCCCCTTGCAGGATATTCAGGTTGATAGCAGCTTGAATTATATTGAGAGGCCAGTTACGATCTTGGATCGGAAAACGAAGACCTTGAGGAACAAGGTAGTCCAGCTAGTGAAAGTACAGTGGCAGCACCGGAAGGGTTCGGAATGGACGTGGGAGGCCGAGGAAGAAATGAGGGAGCATTACCCAGAGATATTTATAGATGCAGCAGCAGACTTCGAGGACGAAGTCTAAGATAAGTGGGGGAGAATTGTAACGCCCCATTTTCTGGTATGTGATTTAAATAAGTAGTTTTGATTTCCTTAAGAGGTACTCGACGAGTCAGTAGCCCGACTCGTCGAGTAGAGTCGGGAGTTGCACGCGATTTGAGTTGGCGACTCGACGAGTCCATATTCCGGACTCGGCGAGTCTGCCAGTCTGGATGAAACCCTAATTTCAAGGGTTTGCACCCTATTTAATCAACTTATGCGCCCCAAGACCAGCCTCCCTCACCCACAAAGAGTCACATACGAAACCCTAGCCGTCCTTAAGCATTTTTGGAGCATTTTCTCACTTGTGAAGGTTTTGGTGCATTTTGAAGATTTAGGGGAAGAAGAGAAAAGAGAAGTATTCAAGGGAAGCAAGTAGATCCAGATTTCTGGTTGCATTTCAATCCTCTTTGAGGTATCAAGCTTGAATCTTTTCTTTTTATCAATTAGATCTCTTGAGAAGATTACTTTTGTGGATTTTGAGCCCTTTCTAGACTTTAAGGTCGAATTAAGTGTTAAAATGATGAATGGACTTCAGATCTAAGCTTTCCAGAGCCTCTTAAGCTCAAGGTTGCCACCTTTATTGAGCCAAGTTTCCATTCTAAGATTAGATCCCTTCCTTTAGCTTGTTTTGGGCTTTTGAGCTTCATATTAGCATGCATGCACGTAAAGTTAGAAACTTTACGTGAAAAACCAGCCCTAGGAGCCCAGATCTATGAATGGAATGCACCGGATTCGAGCAGAATCGACTGTTTAGTAATGACATGCATGGGACTCGGCGAGTCGTTCTTCAGACTCGACGAGTCGAGTCGCGAGTCCCCGATTTTCCCCATTTGAGAGTCTAAAGTGGAATCAGTGAGTAGGTTATGGACTCGGTGAGTTAAGGCTCAGATCTAGTAGTGGAGGGACTCGACGAGTTGTTCATACAACTCGGCGAGTCAAGGACCGATCTTATTCATAGGATGAAGGAGAACTCAACGAGTTGTTCATACAACTCGGCGAGTCAGATGAAGATGAACTAGATGCTAGTATCGAAGAAGAACTCGTCGAGCCTTTGCCAAACTCGACGAGCATAAGCGCGTAGAGGATCAGAAAGGATGAAAGGGACTCGGCGAGTTGGCGGCCCAACTCGGCGAGTCCGGTCAATTGAAAGTTGACTTTGACCAGGAAGTTGACTTTGACCAGGGGTAAAATAGTCATTTTACCCTGAGATTAGTTATCAGTATCTGATTTAGTGTTTATGGGATTTGTAGCCGGGGAGTTCCGGAGCAGCAGTCAGACAGTTGCAGATTTAGCACCTCAGCCGCCAGCGTTACGAGGTGAGTTTTCCTCCCAGTAGGAACGGGTATACGGCCACAATGCCGGCCCGTTTAGATAGCAGAAGTTCCGGACTTTGGTCCGATGCAGTAGTTCAGTATGCTTGATGTCTTTGTGATTCAGGCATGTTTATGTGTTAGTTAGTCCGGACCTCGGTCCGATGCAGTATGCAGTATATGTGCTTATGTTATTTGCTATGATCATGTTATGCTATGTTCAGTTAGTCCGGACTTCGGTCCGATGCAGGGGCAAGGACCCAATTAGTCCGGACTTTGGTCCGATGCAGGGGGCAAGGCCCCAGTTAGTCCGGACTTCGGTCCGATGCAGGGGGCAAGGCCCCAGTTAGTCCGGATTTCGGTCCGATGCAGGGGGCAAGGCCCCAGTTAGTCCGGACTTCGGTCCGATGCAGTGGGCAAGGCCCAGTATGTGCTTTATATGTTATTATATGGTATGTGGTAGTTTGGGGGAGCTCACTAAGCTTCGTGCTTACGGTTTTCAGTTTTGGTTTCAGGTACTTCCACTAGTAAGGGGAAGAGCTCGGGATGATGGCATGACACACACCACAGCTTCAGTTTATCCTGGGAGTTTTATTCATACATTTTGATATGTTTTGACATCAGTTGATTTGATTAACTTATTATGACATTTTGAGACGTATGATCCATGGATTTATCTTTTAATATTTAATATTATGGTTTAGTAAAGTTTTCAAACAATTTTTTTTTTGGGTTGTATTTTTGGGATGTTACAGGGTTTCTCATATAGCCGCCAACACGTCGAGTTTCCCCTCACCAACACGTCGTGTTGGTCCATAAAAATACGCGGCCCAAAAGTCCTTCAACACGCCGTGGTGAGGCTTCCACCACGCGATGTTCCAATGGAAAGACATGCTTAAAGGAATAAATCTCATACCTGGGAATCGAGATGTTACATATAGTCTCTATGTGCTTATTGTTAGGAAAACATAACCCCAGGATCTACACGAAATAACAAACAATAAATTGTTATTGAGGCCTATGTTTGACACGGTTTCCTTAAAACAAATTCGCCATTTATGGGTGTTTGTTTTCCAGGATACAACAGTAGAAAGCAATTCTTCTAGATTGCCTGAACCCTCTCCTGACCCAGTTATACATTGGTTGCAGCAAAATATGGAAGCAGAAGCAAAAAAACAAGAGAGAAAGAGGAGACTGTTTTTGATTCATTCGGTGAAAACTAAACAAACAAGGAGATGCTTTATTTATACTGTAAATCGTAATTGATGTCATTATACATCAAAACGTAACAGTTAATTTAATGGCATAACTAATTGGTAGATCAAAACTGAAATCTCTCATTAATAGCCTTTAATTCGGGTTTGTAATTGTAAATCAAAAAGAAAATAATTGTAAAAAGGTCCTTGAACTTTTCTGGTCTACCGGTGGTGCATTAGTTCCCGCAGGACGCGCACTCGCACACAAGTTTAGTAGCCCGAAGCCAAACTGGCTTGCATTTGCACCCCTTGTGTGCTAGCGCAAGAGAGAGCCTTGGTTTCTATTAATCTTACAAAGGTAACTAGTCTTTGTAGTTGTAAACCAATTTCCTTTTCATTCTCCCACAAGTGTGGGATTAGTTAAAACCCACTTGACTCCTTTATTATTCTCTTCCAATTACCCTACTTTGACCAGTAATTTCTCATTCATTTTGAATCTGTTTTGGACGTGTGATATATCGAAACGAAGATATCACAGATGAGAACACGAATATATAATCAATAATTCATTTTGATTATATTTGGAGTCCAAAATTCGTGCTAAAAATGATAAAAACTTATTTTTGGAAATTTATTTTCCAACACTTATATGTTATTGTATTTGAATTATTCTTTACGGTTAAGTGAGGGGTTGACGGCTGAACGGCGATGGGTCGGGAGCCTATAGACCCGTGTTGACGACGAAATGACAAGTAGGCCGTAAGTCTAAAGACATACATACTCGTGTTGAAGACGCAATGGCAAGTAAACCGTACGTGTAAGAGACACATATTATTGGTGGATTGGCAAAACGTTCATGAGCTAATTGGTGGATCGGCGAAAGTCCGTGAGCCATTATTTGTATGCATGTATATGTATTACGATATGTGGTATGTTGGGGGAACTCACTAAGCCCCGTGGTTACCCAGTTAATTTCAAATGTTTTCAGGTACTTCTTCAGATCATGAGAAGGTCAAGCCTTGACTATACACACACATCGACATCATATTTTCCACATAATTTAGTTATACTCTGATTAAGTGAATAAACAAAAATGAAAAAAAAAGAATTATGGTAAAAATCGGGATGTAACAATATAACAACTTAAAAACTGAATTTAACGTTTGAAGGACAAACCATGATATTTTTGGAAACCACATGGATATATGATAAGTGTTTGTCCTCAATTTGAAAAGCAAAAAAGACCATTTCTGTAAATTTTTGTAAAGTAAATTACACTAATCGTCTCTCGTGCAGGTGTCAAAATGCACGTTCAGTCCATATTTTGAAAATTAACTTGGACCGTCCCTGGGTTGTCATTTCCTTACTCACTTTCCTTGCCTGCTTAATCGTTATCCTCGTTCGCGGTTAGTGGTTAATGTTTAAGTGCCCGGGTATCATGCACACAAGGGTATTTTCTTGCTTTCAAGTCTAATACACTTCACCTATTAAACTAAGAACACATACACTCCTTCCCCCCATCTTTCTCTCTCTCTCTCTCTCTCTCTCTCTCTCTCCATAAGAATCAATGGTGAGTTTGGGGGTTTATCCTTAGAAACCTTGCAAATCAAAGTGATATTTTCACCCCCACCAGTAGCATATGTCGGTCTCATATGTTTTTTGATATGTAACTGGTAGCCCTCACAAACTGCAACTTTATTTAGAGTTTTTTTTTTCCTATTCACGTTTTAAGGAGAGGGAGATGAGGCAGGTTAATGTTTTTTTTTTTTGTATTTTTTATGCATGATTTAAGGAGATGCTCGATCTGTAAGCAGTAGTCGACACAACAACTAACATATGGTACAACCACATGCAACATCACAACAAGACGTAAATTGAAGATAATAACGAATTCTCTATAGGGATTTCACTCAACTAATGAAATTATCATCGAGAAAAAAAAACATAGCCTCTCATCAACATTTAATTATTGATTTTGGTGTGCAACTGTTCGAAGGTATAAGTATTTTTAGCAGCGATTATGGGTTTTAGTGTTTATACTCTGATGTTTCTATACTCTTTTTTACATTCTGAAATCATTGTGCAATATTCTTTCTAAAATCATCTATGTGTGTGCATATATGTATATGATTTTAGTTGTTTATTGAGAGAGAGAGAGAGAGAGAGAGAGAGAGAGAGAGAGAGAGAGAGAGAGAGAGAGAGAGATTAATGATGCTAAAACCTACGCAGTTTCATTTGGGGATATATATATATATATATATATATATATATATATATATATATATATATATATATATATATATATATATATATATATATATATATATATATATAGTAAAGTCCTAATATTTTCAATGATTTGACAAGAAAGTCATAAATTTTTTTTTACAGTAAAGTCCTAACTACCAGTAGTTTTTGACATGGCCGGTTAGCCGGTAATTAAGACTAGACTGTAAAAAAAATAAAGTTTAGGACTTTCTTGTCAATTCGTGAATTAGGACTTTACTATAAAAAAAATAAAGTTTAGGACTTTCTTGTCAAATCATTGAAAATATTGGGACTTTGGTTTATATATCCCTTAAGATAAATTTGAAAATATATGTTTAAGAAGGGCAGTTTCGTCTCTTTGTGTTTGTACAAACCGGAAAACACTAATAATACACGCCCAGTCAAAAGGGTGTGAATGTGGAGAAGGGGTAAGAAAGGTAGTTTGTCTTTTCCGGTTTCTTAGTTCTCTGTTTTTAGGACTACAAAAAACCAACACAACCTTGATTTTTTCTTTCTTTCTTGATTATCTCCATTTTTTTTCAATGCGGTTTGTTAAGATTAAAAAAAAACTATTTAACAATAATCAAACATTCAGGATTTTAATATGATCTAGCTGACTACAGAGCAGATTCCACTAAATCTTATGCTTAAAGACTACCATACCATTAAAATTCTAATAAAAAGTGATATATATACACTAAAGTCCCAATATTTTTAATCATTTGAAAAGAAAGTTCTAAACTTTATTTGTTGACGTTAAAATCATAATTCATGATTTAACAAAAAAAGTCTTAAACTTCATTTTTTTACAATAAAATTCTAATTACAGTTAACTCGCAAAAAAAAATAAATAAATAAATAAACCAGTCAAAAACTGCCACGACTTGTAATTTAGAATTTACTTGTAAAAATTGTTTTCATTTATATTTATAGAGAAACTACTATCAACAATCTCTTCGCTTCTCTGAATTTCGATTGACATCACCAAAAGAAGAAGGGCATGAAGAAATCCGAGCCACCAAAGGCAGCAAAACGCGAAGATGGGGTCGATTTGATCAGTAGCATGCCGGATGATATTCTTGTTTCGATTCTTTCACATCTTCCGCACACCGAAGAAGTTATTCGAAGCAGCATTTTGTCCGAGGTATTTGTGGACTTCAATTCCGTCTCTTGACATATACTGTTTTCGAGGATCCAAGGATCAACGAAATTTCAAAAAAAGCAAATTCGAAGAGTTTGTGTATTGGGTTTTAGCAAACAAATCCGTCGATTTGGATAGGTTCCATCTAGGTTGTGCTAATTACTACAGTATGTCGACGGTAGGGCGGTGGATTCATGTCGCCGTTACAAGAAATGTCAGACAGCTTGAGTTAACGTTTTGCCCTAAGGAGGACAGTGAGGATGTGGAGATACCTAATTGTCTTGTGACTTGCGGTTCGTTGGAGGTATTAACATTGAATATGTTGGAACGTCGTCTAAGGTTGCCTAATATTATGGGGTTTCGGGCACTTAGGGTTCTTAAATTGACCAGTGTTAATTTATTGGGAGATGATGATTTGGTAAAAGGTTTCCTCGAAAGCTGCCCATTGCTTGAGAAGTTGAGTTTGATATCCTGCTTCATGAACGAACTTGATGTTCTTTGTATTTCATGTCCGAAGCTAGAAATGTTAAGAATTGAAAATGACAAAGATGAGTGCATGTGTGATGGCATTATGATATATTGTCCAAAACTGGTGGATTTGGATTTAAGAGGTCATATAGCTTATAATTTTTTCTTTGAATGTCGCTGTTTCCTGGAATTTCTAGAGTAGAATATTTGTCTATCTATCTCCACTTCTTCATTCAGGTAGATGCATGCTTATAGATTTTTAAAAGTCTCATTGGTTTTCATCAAACCTTTGTCATTATTGCAGTGCCTTGATGGTGCATGTGATCCCTCTCTACCTAATCTGAGGAATCTTGTGCTTAATACAACTATGGATGCCTTCACCATGGATAACTTCAAACGAGTTCTCAAATATTATCCCAAACTGGTGTATCTCGAGTTGGTCATTGAACAGGTATTCTCATATCAATTGGTTGTCTTTTTTTTATGTATCACATTCTTGAAGCACGTTGCTTCACTTACACTCCTTCCTTGTGTCTTATGCATCTAAATTCCAAACCTAGGCGAAAATTTTGGCCTTTTTACCTATAAATTGGTTAGTCAAGGTTATATTTTATCAAATGAGTGGATTTTATTTTACTAAAAATGCAAGGTGATCAAATGGGTGAAACGGACCAAAGTCGCTTAAAGTATATTTTATTGCTTACAACCTTCTAAATCGTTTATTAAAAAAAAAACTTATGCTTTTGTTTGATGCTTTAGGATTTTCATGGAAAATACGCGTGTTTGGATAAAGATGAAACAATGAGAATCTCGACTCCTGATATGAAAAAAGTCTGAGTTTTTTGAATTTAATGGAGAAAAGCCGGAACTACTCATAGACTGGTGTGGAGATAAATTGGATATGTTTTTCACTTGGGGGTGACGTAGCCAGTTTCTGATAAACTGTAAAGTAGCATCTAACTTACCTATCCATGTGATGGGATGGGGGAAACTAGATTTTCTGGTTTTATTTGGATGCCTTTTGTATTTGGATTTTTGTTTCATGTTGGCTTCTTTTTCAACTATAACTAGAAAAATACTTGTTTGGTTCTTCTATAAAAACTACAACACAACACTAATTGCAACATCAATATGTAAAACCAAAAACACGTATGTAACCATAGCAACATAACATTTGCACCACCACAAAAATGGAATTCATAGTTTAGGGGGTAGAGAAGAATAAATATCAAAATACATAGTTTTTCTCCATCAATTCTCAAGAGTAGAAAAAGAATTTTACACACTTAGGCGACCATGTAAGTTGTAGCATCTGAGATCAAGGTTGAGGTATACCCTAAGTGAGAAATTGAGTATTTCAATTAAGTGAATAACAGAAGAGTTGTAAAGAGTAAATGGCCATTTTAGCACAAATCCAAAGTATGATGCTATTTTAGAGTCTAATTTGTTTTGTTTTTTCTTCATCGTAATAGGGTGCTTTACTCTAATTTTATAAATTAGAGTTAGCTATGATTAAAGAGAGTCTTGGAGTTCGACTTTGGAAAATTTTATAAAAGTTAAAGTATGTTGCTATCTTTTGTAAAGAGTGCAATCTTATGATGAGGGGGATTGGTGAATTAAAATTACACAAACTAAGTGTAATTATATACAAATACATACTTCACATGTAATGTAACACCAATAGCCGGTAATTTTCCTCATTTACCACCAATTTGCAAATTAGTAGTCAGCTTCTTTAACTTCCAGATTGTTTGGAATTAAGATGTCAATAGAAATAAAGATTAACACAAAGAAAGCTTAAATCCAAAACATGCAGCAGGAATTAAAATGTCAATCAAAGTAAACATTAACAAAAGAAAAGTAAGATCTCTTGATCTGATTAGGGCAACACCATCAATCATTTTTTTTTACAAAAACCATAAAATTCATGGCATCTGCAACAATTTATTCAATATTTTATGAGATGAAAAACACCTACTCTCTAGAGCAAAGATTCATTCAACTCCAAAAATTAACCTAATATAATCTTATATGCACCAAAATCAAAGAACTTTATACTAAAAGGAAAAGGGCGTGCTTTTTCACAAGAACAAGAACTAGAACAAGAACAAGAACAAGAATGAAATAAGAAAAATGATAGATTTGATAAACAATCTAGACCTATAGATTGAATATCCGATGAAAACAAGTTAAAACCTGTTAACTTGAATTCTATAAAGATCAGGAAAGCATCCGTCAAATGATATTTGATGACAAGCCAAGACTTATTGACTTGAAATAGGGATGTCAAAAATTATCGTGGAATCCAAACTCATAGGGCCCGATCCCATATGGGGGATATTTGTTAAAATAAGCGGGGGCGGGGACGGTGACGGGGGCAAGGTTAATCCCGTTTTAATTTCGGGGGCAAGGATAGGGATAGGCAGTCCCGTCCCGAACCCCAATAGGGGCCCCGTTAATATATTATATATATTTATATATTAATTATATAAATATAATAAATAATAACAATGATTTTGAGCTTCCAAAAGTCAACAAAAAAAAATCATATTTTTAATTTGTTAGTATAACGTTTTTGAGATGTGCTAATATTTTTGTTTTTAACATTGAAAATTATGTTATAAATAACTATTTTTAACCCAAAAAATAGCTTCTTTAAGCCTAAAAGCAACTTCTTTTAGCCCAATAAAAAAAATATCCCAAAATCAATCAGGGGCAGGGAAACGGGGGTGGAGGTAGGGGTGGGGAGGCTGGAAATTTCGGGGGCGGGGGCGGGGGCAGGGGAATTAGAAAATTTCAAGGGTAGGGGCGAGGGATGCAAGCCCCGTCCCGTTTGCCCCCGTTGACATCCTTAACTTGAAATCGAGTCACGAATGAGAAACGCGTCCCAAACAATGATAACAATCCGAGTTACATGTAATAATTCAAGAAAGCAAGAACAAACATTCTTCAAAATTCAAATTTAATTCTATTCATGATTACAATGCTTTAAGGGGCTATTTATATCCTTACAAGCTATTACAAAACGAAACTAATTACAAAAAGGAAACTACCTAATAAAAGCTTAAAAGAAAATAAAATCGTTTCCAAAAAAATAAGGTAGAGTCTAGAATCTTCGTCCTTAAGATAACCATGAAAAAGTCCACGCAATTAGCCATGCAAACCCATCTTGTATCGAAACCGATCCCAAGTAGCTTGCATCCAACAACATCGCATCTAAGTAGTCCTTCAGAACCAATATCCATATAGTTCCGAGGTTGTTCACAATCACAACACTCCGAAGTTCGCCTCTGACAGTACTCCGAGATTCGCATCGTACCGTACTCCAAGAATCGCAATTGCAACCGATCACAAGGGACCCATCGTACCGATAACACAAGACTCCGATTCATTCCGATGGTTCGGAACTAATCACAACTAATGACACTTGGACCGCAACTGTTCATAAGCGATCACAATGGATTGCGATCGTTCGCATCAATTCACAACCAACGCCCTTCTCGGAGTTTAACCATTTGCATTCAATAATACTCGATTTGCATCCAATAACAAGACACTGCGACTCATTGCGACCGTTCGCAACTAGTTGCAACCAGTCGCAACTACTACTCGGTTTGGAAATTAAGAGGCTGCCTTTTGCATTCGTATCATCCCCTCCCCATTTGAAAGGAATTGTCCTCAATTACAAGGGGGAAAAACTTTGTTATTTAGCAAAGACCGCATTTTCTTCAACAATTTTGTTCTAATCAACAAAATCGATTTCTTCCACAGTTGCTTCATCAATTTTGTTTTCAACCACAAAATTATTTTCTTCAATGACTTCTTCATTCCCATCGACATCAGCAACATCATACACCTGGGCCTCATATTTTTCCTCTTCTTCTGGCTCATGAGTTTCTTCAATCACAACAGTAGATTCTTTAGTCACATCCAATTTCCCTAGCCTTGATTCAGAAATTTGAGGATAAGTTATGCCTGAGTAAATTGCTAGAGAATATCTTTCTCTGAGTTTGCGCTTTAGATCTTCCCATGACGAGATTTTCTTCTCCCCTTTCCGAGTTCTTCTGGCCTTCAGTCCTTCATACGAAATGGACGCTCCTACCCTAAACCTCAGAATCGCATACTTGCATCTTATCTCATTACCTAATCCTTTGGACTCAACAATTTCTTCAATCTTCTCATTGACGTTTTAACATTCCTTGGTGGATGCCGCCTTTCTCCTTCTTGCAAACCACGTAGTGCTTCATGTAATCTGATTAAGAAACTTGGATCGCCAAAATCCATGGCTTCTTAAGATGCGATTTCAACCGAATCAACAGTAAAACCTGGATAAGAAAAATCAAACACGAAAATCACAACAACAAATCAAACTCCACCAAAACAGCAGATCTTGACAACAAATGAAATCCAACAAACTTAGTAGGATTGTTTTTTAAACACGACATCAAAAGTCGAAACTGAGCTCTAAAAAACACTTGGCATGAATTTTAGCTCTGATACCACATATAATATGAATATCGGGGGGGGGGGGGGGAGGGGGGTAATTTCTTTTGGGGTTTTTATGAACGCAGCGAAAAAAGAAACAAGAACAAGAACAAGAACATGAATAAAATAAGAAAAAGGATAGATTTGATAAACAATCTAGACCTATAGATTGAATATCGGGTGAGAACAAGTTAAGACCTATTAACTTGAATTCTATCAAGATCAAAAAAGCATCCGTCAAATGATATTTGATGACAAGCCAAGAGCTATTAACTTGAAATCAAGTCACGAATGAGAAGCGCATCCATAAAAATGACAACAATCTGAATTATACCCAATAATTCAAGAAAGCAAGAACAAACGTTCTTCAAAGTTCAACTTTAATTCTATTCATGATTCAAATGCTTTAAGAGGCTATTTATAACTTTACAAGTTATTACAAAAATAATGTAGAGTCTAGAATCTTCGTCCTTAGGATAACCATGCAAAAGTCCATGCAATTAGCCATTCAAACCCATCTTGTATCGGAACTGGTCCCAAGTAGCTTGCATCCAATAGCATCACATCTAATTAGTCCTTCAGAACCAATATCCATGCAGTTCTGAGGTTGTTTGCAATCACAACACTCAGAAGTTCGCCTCTGATAGTACTCTGAGATTCACATTGGATCGTACTCCTAGAATCGCAATCGCAACCGATAACAAGGGACCTGTTGTACCGATAACACAAGACTTCGATTCCTTCCGATGGTTCGGAACCAATCGCAACCAATGACGCTCGGATCATAACTTTTCATAAGTAAGTGGGATGAATTGCGATTGTTTGCATCCAATCGCATCCATTCGCAACCAACGCCCTTCTTGGAGTTTAACCATTCACATTCAATAACACTCGATTCACATCCGATAACAAGACACCGCGACTCATTGCGACCGTTCGCATCCAGCCGCAACTACTACCCGGTTTGGAAATTAAGAGGTTGCCTTTTGCATTCGTATTGAACCCGATATGATATATAATCATTATCACCAATAAAGCATTTAAAACTAACAAAAAAAAATTTCAAGGGAGCTTTGATTAGCTGCCGGTGAAGAGAGAATTTTGTGAATCAATAAATTAAACAGTAACTTAGGTTATGAAGTAAATAAAATAATATGAAGCAAGAATAAAAAAAAAGTAGATAAATAGAACTTACCATCTCATTGAGACCATATCCGTGTAAATCCCGAAAAATATCAAGGAACCTATCCAAAAGCAAAGCATCATACTCGCAAGCTTCTTATCATCTGGACGGTGTATGTTTCCAACTTTCCATCGCATCACTTGTAGCACACGGTGGCAAATCTAGAATTTGGGTAGGTTGGGGGCACATATTCAAATACAACAAGTCAAAATAGTTTTAAATATCGATCGAGTCAAATGGTCTATTTTCCATTCCAAATTATAGAAAAAAAACTTATAAAGATGGTGGTGTAGTTATTCCAATTTAAAAAATCATAACATATTCTAGCCAAAATTCATATATTTCCTATATATATATATATATATATATATATATATATATATATATATATATATATATATATATATATATATATATATATATATATATATATATATATATATATATATTATCAAATAGATTAACTTCAAAGAATTTTAAAGATCAACGATTCACAAAATTTTCCATTCAAATCTAAATAAACATAAAATATTATAGCCAAAAATTTTAAACTTTATAAACTACATAAGCTTCTAATGTACTACTATGAATAAATATTAGAACAAATTACACGAATGGTCCTTTAGGTTTTAGTTTTTTCCCTATAGTAGTCCCTACGATAGTTTTTTTCCCTCAAATGGTACCTACGGACGTTAAGTTGCACGCGAATAGTCCCGAGTTGGATGTCTGTCCATTCCAACGTTAACCTGCCCCCATGTGACTTGCACATGAGGGTATTTATGTCAATTTACCCTAAAAGACCTTCTCTGAACAACTAACTTAATAGCTTTAACCATTAAGGTGGTGGTGTTGAGTTTCAGACATTGACTTTCACCCTCTATCTCTTTCCCCAAGAAAACCTCTTGATCTTCCTCTCTTCTTCAGTCGTGAGTTCTTATTGTCGTAGGGTAACTTAGTTCAACTGATTCAAGGTTGCGTCGAGGAAAATGGTGCTCACATTGTGGTCATTACGTCCACGCTACACCCAACCACCTGACCTACGTAAAGAATATGGTAAGCACGGACCTTGTAATGCTAGGGTTGACGGAATGTTGTACACATGTAATTTTGCTTTCCTCCATCTGTAACATTTTTTTCTTGAATTTTCTCCTCAGGTTCTATTTCGAGCTTCTGCACATTCAAGATAAATCATGGGGGTTCGTTCACAAATACGGTATCTGGAAGGTCGTACATGGATGGGCTTGTGGATCACTTTGATTTTGTAGACATGGATGTGTTTTTAGTCAACAAGTTAGATGATATGATGGCAGTTTTTGGGTACAATGATGGAGGTATAATGTTTTACCATTTCATGATCCCAGAGAAAGACTTGGATAATGGATTGTTACCCCTTGGCACCGATCAGGAAGTCATTTAGCTAGTAAGGTATGTGCCTAATCATAAGGAAATTAATTTGTACATTAAACATAGGAAGACTAGAGTAGTCCCTTACTTAAAGTCCCCATTAAAGGTTCGTATTGAGGAAGTTGAAGGGGATCATTCTCCTAAAATGAATAGGGTTAGAATGAAAAGGAAATCAGTTGGGGCATGTAGTAAAAAGTTGGATTTGAATGAGCCCACTGATTTGTCAAAGTTAATTGTACCCTATGAACATGTGATCAACAAAAAACACTCAGCTGATCAAGTTTGATCCCTTTAGGGGGTACAGTTTGAGGATAACCAAGGTAAAAGAGCTGTTGACACATGGGATGATCACCAACCAAAAGGGGGTGTTGATCCAATAGATGATTATGAGGTAATGGGGGATGTAGACACAGAATATAGTGGGGATAAAAATCTTCATGATGTTGAGTTTTTTGAGGATAAATACAGTGGAAGTAAGGAAAGTGTTAGTAATGGTGCTTGGAGTGAGGGTCGTAGGAATGAGGGTAATATGAGTGAGAGTAGTGGCACAGATGATGACAGTGAGGATGAAGAATTCTTTATGGATTTAGAAAATATTGTTGATGATGTGGATGTTGATATGAAAGATTTTCATATACATGTTGATGAAGATGTTGAGTGGATACCAAAAACGACAAAAGAAGCAAGTGGTAGTGGTGTTGACTTTAATGAAGGTGAAGATTTGGAGGTCATAGACCCAGAATCGTTTGATTAACCTATTATAGGTGAAGATAACAATAGAGATAGGATGTTGAGAGACATAGGAAAGGAAAAAGCTTATTCTGAAGGTGTAGTTCATACAAAGGCTTTCACATTGGGACAGAAGTTCAAAACAAAGAAAGATGTGAAAGACTATATAAACAAACATGCAGTAGAAACCAAGAGGGATTTAGATTTTGAAAAAAATGACAAAACAAGGATTAGGGTAGGTGTAGAGGAGTGGTCCCAGATATGAGTGGTAGGCCATGGACAAAGTCAAGGACAAAACAGTAAATATGAAAGAGGGTAAATGTCCTTGGGTTGTACTAGTGTCTAGACCTAAAGAGATAGATGACTGGGTGGTGAACACCATAGTTAATGAACACCAATGTGTGCAATCAAGAACCATTAAAGCTTGCAACATTGTGAAGCAAATTGAGAATAATCCAACCATTCCAGTCATTGCACTTCAAGAAGATTTCATCCAAAAATTCGAGATGAACATGTCAATAATGAAGGTACATCGGGCAAAGGCATTGGCTCAGAAGCATGTTTTTGGGGATTTTTAGAAGCAATATGCTATCTTGAGGGACTATGGACTGGACTTGATGGAGAAAAACCTAGGTACTAATGTCAAAATCGCTTGTCACACTGAGCCAAATCAAAATTCTGATACAAGGAGTTTAAGAGAATTTCCATTTGTTTAGGAGAATTGAAGGAAGGATTTAAGGCTAATCTAAGGGATTTCATAGGGTTGGATGTTGCTTTCATGAAAGGCCCCTATCTAGGTCAAATTTTGATAGCCGTCGGGGTAGATTCCAATAATGGGATATACCCTCTTGCCCAACGAAGTTGCTTCCACCCAAACATGTTGTTCATGTATGTTTACATTTATCAATATAATTGCAGTTTGTGAAGAATAACAATTTAATCTTATGTACATTTGTAGGTAGGTAGGCCCAAAACGAAAGGAAGAGGGCATATGATGAACCTGCTACCCAAGGGGATAAACTGTCCAATAAGCGGACCACTGTCACATGTGGAGAGTGCAAGAACAAAGGGCATTATTCACGAACTTGTAAAGGTCAAGGTGGACCTAATGACAAAATAAATGGAGGCACAAGAGGAAAGAAGTGAGGATGGGGGTGATGTTGTTAAGTGTTAGGTCTTTTCATTTAATTTGCAACTTACTTTTATGGTTGTGTTAATACCTATGTTTATGTAAAAAACAATATTTACTTTGGGTCCTTATTTTGTATGGTCATGCATGTTGACCTTGAATCATAGTACACATAGGTAAACTATGAAACAATATCAATTGCGATTGTGATATACAATAGCATTTTTGTTATATTGTTGTTCTTGTCAAGTAATATTTGTGATATTAAAAGTGTATGGAAAAATGGAAGCAATACAACACACATAAACCATGACCCATTAACCTTGTTCTGAAATTAAACCATTTGATTACAAAAAGAGTATATCATTCAGACAACATTAACCAAAGCACAATTTCCTGCAATCAGACTAAAAAAAACACAAACACTACATAAACCATGCTACACTAACCTACGACCAATAAAACACTTCCTAATTCAGACACCACATTCAGACACAACTTCCACCTTGCTTCATATACCGAATTGTAAAAAGACCCCCAACCGAAGAGAATGATTAGCTTATACATCCTAGCTTGCACTATAGCTTGTTGAAGGGATTCTTGGAGCTTGTTCATAGACCTGAGTAACACAGGTATCACTTCCACCGATCTAGGGCACATGGGCTCATCAAACACCCCAATCCAACCACACATTCTCTCATTACGAAGACGAAACCAAAATCGCCTTCCAGGGTTGCGATTTGACCATGAAGTGACGATAGCTAGAACACGATTTCCATAAGCACATATAAGCATTTTAAGAAAGTTTTTTTCTCTAATTGTGGAAGTGTTCGATTGAATTGGGGGGGGGGGGGGAGAAGAAGAAGATGTAATATAGGCGTTAAAATATGTTCAAAAAAGGTCCTTTATGGTAAATTGACATAAATACCCTCATGTGCAATTCACATGGGGGCAGGTTAACATTGAAATGGATGGACATCCAACTCAGGGACTATTCGCGTGCAACTTAACGTCCGTAGGTACCATTTGAGGGAAAAACCATCGTGGGGACTGCTATAGAGAAAAAAAATAAAACCTAAAGGACCATTCATGTAATTTGTGATGGGTTTTGAGCACTATAACAATCCTATGGTGCACATACAACCCTAATGCTTTGGATCTAAGTTTTCTCAAGTTATACATGCAATTTTCATTTCATCCAAAGCATATACCCTAACTAGCATACAATAGGAAATTTACAACATAAAACAAGTTAGATGAATACCTCTTAGTTGTAGCTTGTAGTTCTTGGCCTTTCAAGAGCTTAGTACCTCAAATGTGATGCCTCTAATAAGTCACAAACACCAAAAGCAAATGGAGGAATATGAGAGAGGTTAGGAGGCACCCAAAAACGGCTAGGGTTTCTTCTTGGAATACAAGTGCCGATTTTGGGAGTGCAAGGGTTAGTATTTATAGTGTGGAATTCCTATGGTTTCATCTTGGAAACCCTAATTCATATGATTAGGCCTTAATCAATCCAACAACCCACATGATAGGCCCTTTGGACTAAATCTTCATGGACTCTCACATAGATTTAGTCCATCCCTAATCAACATGGATCATTAGCCCAAACTGTAAGTATTACTGATTTACCTAATTAGTCCCCGTAAATTTAATCAGTCTCTTTTGATCACTAAATTAATTCCAAATTAATTCTTTATTAATACCAATTAAATAATATGATTTCTTAATTAATATATTATTCATATAATATATTAATAAATCACAAATAACCTCTTTCTCAAATATCCATCCTATCAAATTGCTCCGGTGAAGGCAACCCAAAAGGACCATGCCACTATCGGTCAAGTACATACTAATTATAGTTATGGGCTTAGAAACCTAATCCAACAGTCTCCCACTTGGATAAGTCTAATAACTATAACTGCCAATGTAACTTCAAAATCCGATTAGCAATCGTAGCTCTCAAAAGCCGCTGTCGAACTCTGATTTTATCAGCAACGCGTCCTTTAGATAAGGGATCAAATATTTCTCCGTTCTGAAAGATATCGTATGGACATGAGACATGGATTATAATCATTCTCTCTGTCCATGTGTTGTTTCCCGATTTCCGATTTATGACGAATGACAACAGGCTACAATTGAACACATCAACTTAGTCTAGGCTTGGCCAAGCGCTTAGGGTGTCGTCACTAAATCATGGAGGGGCCCACATATATCAATTTTATCCCACACTGGGTAAAAGGAACGGATAAACGTCAACTCATATGCTTGCTCAATTTACTCATCAAATCACACACAACAATACGTTTTATAACACCAAGCTACCGGTGTGTTTACGCATCATCAATGTGCAACCGACTTGCAATTGCAACTCATATGTCTCTATTTCAAGAATATAAGATATTATCATCTCACAATCACTCGTGATAAAATCCATGAAGTGATTCAGATGAGCGTGGGTTTAATCCAATACTCAAATCTTATTACAGGAGTACTCATGAACACTGCAACAAACTTGTGCTATGTCTAAACACTTAGACAATCTACAGTCGGATTCATGACAATCTTACCTCATTACTTACTTCCAAAGTATGATTGACTTTGGATGTTTGAATAATCTTATTATTCAGGAAGTAAAACATGCAAAGTGAAACACAAGAACAAACTAATCCAATATGGTCTCAAAATTTTTGAATATAAATAAAAACACTTATTATTTAATCACCATATTAATTAGACCTTATTCATTGTTTACTGTTTCGAACAATCAACTTAATACTTGAATTTGAACAATAGTCATCCCATGCTCCAAGCATGGACACTATGTTTATCTATGGTCCTTTCCTTGTGAAATATACAAATTGAACACATTTCCAATGATGCACATTTCACAATGTAACATCCCAAGTTCAGGTATACCTTGTAACCCTTGACCTTTTGAGTACTTGTCCATTTTAGCCCTTATTGAGAAAAGGTGGTGAATGAGTATGCGGGGCGTACGCGAGTGTACGCTTAGCGTACTCATGTGCGTGTTTTGACGCGGAAGCCACCTAGTACGCTGGGCGTACCAGAGGGTACGCTGGGCGTACCAGGGGGTACGCTTACACTGGGCGTACTAGGAGCAGAGTGAAAACCCTAATTTAGGGTGAGTCCCCTATATAAAGGATATGATGGCCTCATTCCTGGCCATCGTTCTTAGACAACAAACCCTCTTAAACCCTAAACCTTTGTTCTTAGAGCTTATGAGTGCATTTAAGAGCCTTTGTGTGATTTTGTGTGTTCTTGGAGTGAAGAAGAATCCTTGGAGAAAAAGGAGTGAGAGTCCAGGCCCTTGGATCTGAGCATATCTGAGTTGGGAGCTTCATATAGCGGTATAAAGCTTCAAGCTTTCTCACTCTTTTGATTTGTGCATCATAGTAGAGTATTTTAGGGGTTTTGTCCTAAAAGTTGGAGACTTTATGAGATGTTGAGCTCCAGAGACTATGATCAATCCCTTAGAGACTATGATCAATCCCTTTGAGTGTATTTAGTGGTGTAGTGTCATAAAAATCCAGTATTGGACGTTGGAATCAAGCCATGCATGAGATATGAGCTTTTTGAGATAAGAGAGTGAGTGTTTTGTGTTTTTATGACCATATCAGCCATGCAAAGGCTTAAAGTCACTGACTTTATGGAGTAAGAGCTATTAGGGAGTCCAGATCTGTGATTTGTGCCAAGGTCTTAACTGATTAAGACCAAACGAGTAGAGAGAGTGAAACTGGGATGTACGCTGGGCGTAATCCCAGTACGCGCAACGTAGGGGTCGAGCATCCCCGATGCCTGCATGGCAGCAGAGTACGCCCAACGTAGAAAGCTGGTACGCGCAGCGTACGCTCTGCCATTGACTTTTGGTTGACTTTTAGGGTTTTGTCAATCTTTGAACCATTAAGGCCATGAAGGGGTAAAATGGTCGTTTATCCTTCTGTGAGTTTGTAGAAGGGTTGGTCTTGCTTCATTGAGAGCCGTTATTGATTAGGGATAATGATCGTATTATGTTAGGCGGAGGCTAGACCGGTGATTCGAGTTCGAGATTTTTCGATTCTTACGAGATTTTCCGATTCTTACGAGATGAGTCTTCTCACTATACTTACCATGAGTGGTATCTTTGTGCGACCGAGATGTCTTATGTGCTTACTTATGTATTGTGATATTCTGCATTATGTCTTTGTGATTTATGTTGAGTATTATTATTATGAGCTTATTGAGTTAGGACCGTAGGGTCCACCCGAGCTGTGGGACCAGAGGGTCCCACCGAGACACATTGACCAGAGGGTCTTATTGAGTTATAGCCTCGAGTGGCTAATAACCTGTGTGTGGTATTTTGGGGAACTCACTAAGCTTCGTGCTTACCGTGTTACGTGTATGTGTTTCGAGTACTTCTCAAGATCGCGGAAAGGCACCGGCTTGATTGTACACACATCTGCACTGGAGATATGTTTTTGGAGGATCCTAGATTTGTAATAAACAATTTTGAAATATGTGTTGGTAAATTTATACTTGTGATTTTTGAGAAAATGCGACATGTGTTTTATTATGTTTTAAAATGAAAAATTTGGTTTGAAAATTTCGGTGTTATTACAAGTTGGTATCAGAGCCTTGGTTTGAGGGATTCAGATGCATCCCCGGGTGTGTTTGGACTCAAACTGAGGATTTTAGAAAAATTTTCTGTAGCACCTGGTTCCTGGTACGTATTTTACTTAAGTGTTTTTGCATTTTTGACCTTGGACTCAGCGAGTTGAAGGACCAACTCGCCGAGTAGAAGCGGGATGAGACGCGGGATTTAAGTGATGGACTCGTCGAGTCGGGTCCCGGACTCGACGAGTAGGCTCTGTATGGACAAAACCCTAATCTGAGGGTTTGTACCCTATTTAAACAACCTTATACAGCCTCCATCGCCCCTTTATGCTCCCAGAAACCCTCTATAGCAAACCCTAAGTGTTTTGGTGCAAGATTTAAAGCTTTTGAGTAATTTTTGGTGGTTTTGTTCACAAGGAAGAAGGAAGAGCAAAGAAGGATCAAGAGGAGACTGAAGGATTCGAGTTGGTTCATCATTTGCAGTCTTTGAAAGGTATAAAGTCTGTACCTTGCTCTTTCATTTGTTAGATCCCTTTTTGGGGAGATTTAGGGCTTTTATAAGCCATTTTGGTAACCAACCATGATTGCAAACATGGTTGGGGGTCAAGACTTCGGATCTTGCACTTGGGAAGAGTCACAAGGCAGATTTGGGTTGCTTTTGAACCCAAGAAAGGTCCCATGCATCATAAGAGCTTATTTTATGTCCTTTTGAGCTCAAAGTCCCATGCATGCACGTAAAGTTTGTAACTTTACGTGCTAGAACGATTGAAGGAGCTTAGATCTACCTTTTGGTCAAGTGTTGTACATCAGAAATCGAGGATTTAGGGTGTGGATGTCATCGACTCGGCAAGTCCGTTCTTGGGACTCGACGAGTCCAAGGCTTTGAGTCCCATATCTGTTGAGGGCCAAAGAACTCAGTTGGGTGTTAGAAGGGTTGTAGCAGGACAGAAAGAGTGACCCAATGCATTGGACTTAGTTTTAGACCTAGAGTTCATGGGACTCGACGAGTGCTAGAACAGACTCGGCGAGTCCAAGGCAATCTCCTTATGGTTGAAGATGAACTCGACGAGTTGTTCATAAAACTCAGCGAGTCGGATGAAGGTTCATTCGATGTTCATATCGAAGAGGGACTCGACGAGTTGGAGGCCCAACTCGACGAGTAGAGTCGTGGATGAGGACAGTGGAAGAGATAGGGACTCGACGAGTTGGCGGCCCAACTCGGCGAGTCGGGTCAACTGGAAGTTGACTTTGACTTTGACTTTGACTTGGACTTGGTCAGGGGTAAAATGGTCATTTTACCCTAAGAGTAGTTATCCGATTCTGACTGAGTGTTTTGTGGGGATTATAGCCGGAGGATTTCCAGAGCAGCAGCAGACAGAGGTTTCCCGCACAGATTATCAGCAGCTACTCGTTCGAGGTGAGTTACCTTCCAGTAGCGGTGGGTCTACGGCCACAATGCCGGCCCACCAGTAGGAGTTGTATGTTAGATGATTGTCTTTGTGATATCATCTAGGTTTGCTACTACCTGATATGTTATATGCTGGCATGATATGTTATATGTGATAGTAGTAGAGTTCGGTTGTTAGGACCGAAGGGTAGGCCAGACACCCCATATATGTCTGACAGTATGTGATGATATGTTTGTATGTTGGCATGATATGTTATATGTGACAGTGGCAGTAGGAGGGGAATAGTCCCCAAGTTCGGTTGTTAGGACCGAAGGGTAGTTCGGACACCCCAGATATGTCTGATAGTATGTTTATGTTATGATATATGTGATAGTAGCAGTAGGGGGTGGAATAGTCCCCGAGGGTCGGTTGTTAGGACCGACGGGTAGGTCAGCACCCCAGAATGGCTTGACATAGGTAGGTCGGCACCCCAGAATGGCCGTACCGGGTAGGTCGGCACCCCATAATGGCTTGACACGGGTAGGTCGGCACCCCAGAATGGCCGTATCGGGTAGGTCGGGCACCCCAGAATTGCCCGGCAGTATGTACGCTATATGATTGTATGGTATGTGGTACGGTGGGGGAACTCACTAAGCTTCGTGCTTACAGTTTATAGTTTTGGTTTCAGGTACCTCTTCAGCGAAGGGGAAGGAGCCGGCGCGGTAGCAGCACATCATACACACTCGCATTGATTTCCGCACTGGAGATATTCTGGGATTTTACTCTGACATGATGTTGTTTTATGACTTGAGTTTTCAGACATGATATATTTATGTGGTTTTCTTATGAATGCTTTTATAATCAGTTAATTGAAATGAAATTTTTGGACTCGAAATTTGGAATGTTACAAGTTGGTATCAGAGCCCTGGTTTGAGGGATTCGGACACACGCTCGGGGGTGTCTGGACTCAAATCGAGGGTTTAAAAGCTTTTTACAAGAAAATGGTTTTCTAAAATATAAGTTAAAGGAGTTTTGAGAAAGTACGAAGTGTGTGATGTGCGCGACCGGCCGAGCTCAAGTAAGTATTCCCCAAAGTACCCGTACAAGTTTATGTTATGTTTATCAGCTTCAGTAGAACATCATGCTAGAATAGGACTAAGGATCTAGGAATGATGCCTTATGTGCCTGCTTTATGTGTTTCAGCTTATGAGAATTGCATGAAAGTATTGAGTAGACAGCAGTAGGATAGCCTGTTTAGGTTATACCTGATAGTATGAGCTTAGCATTGTGTGTTGGTGCAGTTTCCTGTTATGAGGATAGGATTGCTTGAGATCGTTCCCTTTGTCTGAATGCTGCTTGTTTTGTGGTTTGTGAGACTCTGAGTGATGGGAGTTAGCCATTAGGTGAATACGTCACGTCACATGTGATCAGGATTGAATAATCTCAGAGTGCTGGATTTGGCCCTATTGCGCAGCTCTCGTTTGAGTCTAACCGTTGTAGGGACGGGTCTTTTACTCGAAAGATTGTCTGAGCCTCGTTACATGTGGTGGTATTCAGGTAATGGCTAGTTGGCATCACAAGGAGGCCTTCAGTAGCTGAGGACTGGTTTGGGTAGAGTCAGAGATTTCCCTAGGGCAAGCCTAGGATGAGAGTAGCAGAGATCAGTAGTAGTAGAAGGGACTTGGTGGAGTCGAGGCGGTCCTTGAGGAAAGTACGGATAGATGTGGAAGGTAGTATGGGCCCGTACTACTGAAAGCAGAGGATCCGTACTCGAATCGAGGAAGGCTAAGGCAAGACCAGGGAACTTGTGATGGGGGTGGTCCCTCTAGATGTATCAGTATCACTGACGGTTGTCATTATGTATTGCAGAATGGTGGTACTACGTCCGAGGCCAGCAGTTGGCAGTTCAGGGGAGGGATCGGGTTCGGGCTCAGGTTCCGAACCAGTGGATGAGAGGCTACGCGATTTTATCGCGTCCGAGATCACTAGAGGCATCCTTGATGCGACCCCGGTCATCTTTGGGTCGATCAAGGAAGGGATTGTCGAGCTGATGGAGGATCGCCTCCGGGCGTTCAGGAGCGACATGGCGATTAGCCAGTCGGGATCACGCACACTGTCCTTTAAGGACTTCAGGGGCAGTGGTGCGCCAGATTTCCATGGGGCGAAGGACCCCATTGTGGCCAGGCGGTGGATTGCAGACATTGAGTCTGCACAGTTGACCAGCTTCTGCCCTGAGGGGTCGAAGGTGAGATATGCAGCAGGATGCTTGAGAGATAGGGCCAGGGATTGGTGGGAGTCGGTTGGTGACTCTCTGGGAGCCCCGGCGGTTGAGGCTATGACATGGCCGGACTTTGTGACTCGGTTCAGAGCGGACTTTGCACCCGCAGTGGAGCTCCAGCAGTTGGCAAGGGAGTTCTTGGATATGAGACAGACTACGGAGACTGTGGCGGAGATCACTGCCAAGTTCTGGGAGAGGGCGTTGCTAGTGCCCCAGTATGCGGGAGATGAGGATATGAGGAGGACCCGCTACCATGACATGCTGTGAGCCGATATTCGGGAGCATGTTAGTTTTTCAGCTTGCCTTACTCTGGATTCCATGATTGCCAGGGCAAGGGAGAGGGAGATTGATCTGGAGCATATCCGGAAGAGGAAGGTAGAGGAGGGACATACGACTGGGGCTTCGGGGAAGAAGCCCAAGGGATCAGATGGTAGGCCGAAAGGCCAGTCTGGACAGGGCCGCTGCAGGAAATGCGGCAGGCCGCACGAGGGGGCGTGTAGGTTGGGATCATCGGACTGCTACAAGTGCGGCAAGACGGGGCACTTCAGCAGGGATTGTACCGCCCCTGCACCCACTATTCCGACATCTGAGTTGCTGTGTTTCCACTGCAACCAGAGGGGCCACAAGAAGGCCAATTGCCCCCAGTTGACAGCAGCATCGCCAGTGAAGGCACCAGCTCCAGCGACCCTGCGGATTACTGATGGCCGGCAGGGCAAGGCAGAGGCTCCAGTGGTGAGGAGCCGCGCTTTCCAGTTGACTACTAAGGAGGCACGCGCCGCACCCGATGTGGTGACGGGTATGATTCTTTCCCTCTGATTTATTTATATGATGTTAATAATATTGATATATGCTCTGTTTAGGATCGTTCCAAGTGAACGGTATCCCAATTCAGGTATTGTTTGATTCGGGTGCTACCCGATCGTTTGTTTCTCTTGCGCTCAGCAAGAGGTTTCCCGAGTCTTCAGGCATGTAGGATTGCCCTTTAGAGGTAGAGATTGCCGATGATCGATCGGTGCGAGCATCAGCGGTATTCCGAGATTGTGTGCTGAGATTATTCGAGGAGCCCTACCTGGTAGACTTGGTTCCCATACCTTTGCGGGGGAACAAGGTTATTATCGGCATGGATTGGCTAAGCCCCAATGGGGCGGTGATCGACTGCGCGCAACAGTTTGTGCGGATCAGGACCCCAAGTGGGGGAGAGCTGGTGATTCAGGGCGAGAGGCCGCAACGAGGACCAGCTTTATGTTCGGCAGCGAGGGCTAGGCGTTACCTACAACAGGGTTGCGCAGGATATGTCGCCTATGTCATGGATACCCGGGAGGTGGGTAAGGCGACGGTGAGTGACGTTCCGGTGGTGCGAGACTACGCAGATGTGTTCCCAGAGGAGCTTCCTGGGATACCTCCAGAGCGACAGGTGGAGTTCAGGATCGACCTAGTCCCTGGTGCGGCTCCGATAGCCAAGGCACCGTATCGGTTGGCTCCTCCTGAGATGCAGGAGTTGTCTACACAGCTGCAGGAGCTGTTAGACAAGGGATTCATTAGACCGAGCAGTTCACCCTGGGGAGCCCCGATTCTGTTGGTGAAGAAGAAGGACGGGTCGCACCGGATGTGTATAGATTATAGGGAGCTGAACAAGGTGACGGTGAAGAACCGTTACCCACTCCCGAGGATTGATGACCTCTTTGACCAGCTACAGGGAGCATCTTGGTTCTCCAAGATTGATCTGCGATCAGGATATCATCAGATGAGGGTCAGAGAGGAGGATGTACAGAAGACTGCGTTCCGGACGCGCTATGGCCACTATGAGTTCGTGGTGATGCCTTTCGGGCTCACCAATGCTCCTGCCGCGTTCATGGACCTCATGAACCGTGTGTCTAGACCGATGCTGGATCGGTCCGTGATAGTTTTCATTGACGACATCTTGGTCTATTCCAAGACGCAGGAGCAGCATGATGAGTATCTGCGAGAGGTTCTGGATACTCTGAGGAGAGAGAGCTTGTACGCTAAGTTCTCCAAGTGTGAGTTCTGGTTGCGTGAGGTGCAGTTTCTTGGGCACCTTGTCAACCAGAACGGTATTCTGGTCGACCCGGCCAAGGTGGAGGCCGTGATGAGATGGGAGGTTCCGAAGTCTCCATCTGAGATTCAGAGTTTCCTGGGATTAGCCGGCTACTATCGGAGATTCATCCAGGATTTCTCCAAGATAGCCGTACCCTTGACGCGGCTGACAAAGAAGGCCGTAGTCTTTCGTTGGGGGCCTGAGCAGCAGGCAACGTTTGAGACACTGAGGCAGAGGTTGTGCGAGGCGCCGATCTTAGCCTTGCCAGAGGGCGTAGAGGATTTTGTTGTGTACTGCGACGCGTCTATTTCAGGTTTGGGCGCGGTATTGATGCAGAGAGGGCATGTCATCGCCTACGCTTCGAGGCAGCTGAAGCCTCATGAGGTGAACTACCCGACACACGATTTGGAGCTGGGGGCTGTTGTATTCGCCCTCAAGATTTGGCGTCATTACCCCTATGGGGTCCGTTGTACCATTTACACGGACCATAAGTGCCTGAGGTATCTCATGGACCAGCCAAATCTAAATATGAGGCAGCGTCGGTGGCTTGATGTGGTAAAGGATTATGATTGTGAGATCCTCTACCACCCCGGGAAGGCCAACGTTGTGGCCGACGCGCTTAGCCGCAAGGCGGCGCCGATCCGGGATATCTGCATGCGGATGACCGTGGTGACTCAGCTGCTAAAGCAGATCCGAGAGGGCCAACAGGAGGCTATGAAGGAGGAACATCGGAAGAGCGAGCGTATAGTGGGTCAGGTTTCCTCCTTCGACTATGATAGCTGAGGGTTATTGACACTACACCGCAGGGTGTGGGTTCCATACCACGGGGGTGTGCGCCAGGTTCTGATGGAGGAGGCGCACAAATCTCGATTCTCCATTCATCCCGGGGCGACGAAGATGTATAGAGACCTTCGTCTTGACTATTGGTGGCCCTGCATGAAGCGGGATGTAGCATGGTATGTGGAGCGGTGCTGGACCTGCAGGAAGGTCAAGGCCGAGCACCAGAGGCCACACGGCAAGATGCAGCCGTTAGATATTCCCCTATGGAAGTGGGAAGATATCACTATGGACTTCATCACCAAACTTCCCAGGACCGCACGGGGAGTGGATTCCATATGGGTCATCGTGGATCGGTTGACCAAGAATGCCCATTTTATACCGATCCAGGAGAGCATATCGGCCGAAAAGCTGGCCGACATCTACATTCGGGAGGTGGTGGCTCGGCACGGAGTGCCAGTCTCTGTGATTTCAGATAGAGATGTGCGGTTTACTTCCAGGTTCTGGAAGAAATTCCACGATGAGTTGGGTACTCGTCTGCACTTTAGCACTGCATTTCACCCGCAGACGGATGGTCAGAGCGAGCGGACCATCCAGACTTTGGAGGATATGATGCGGGCATGTGTGCTAGACTTCGGTGGTAGCTGGGATACTTACCTCCCATTGGCTGAGTTCTCGTATAACAACAGCTATCACGCGAGTATCGATCGTCCTCCCTTCGGGATGTTGTACGGGAGGAAGTGCAGGACCCTGATATGCTGGGGTGAGGTTGGCCAGAGGGTCATGGGGAGCACCGAAGTGGTGCTCAAGACGACAGAGAGGATTCAACAAGTTTGGAGCAGACTTCAGACTGCTCAGAGTTGGCAGAAAAGCTATGTCGACAAGCGCCGATCGGACCTGGAGTTTCAAGTCGGGGATATGGTTCTCCTGAAGGTGTCGCCATGGAAGTGCGTCATCCGATTCAGGAAACGGGGCAAGTTGGGTCCCTGGTATATTGGACCCTTCAGGGTTATAGCCCGGGTGGACAAGGTGGCGTACAGGTTGGATCTGCCAGCCGAACTCAGCCAGATCCACAGCACCTTCCACGTCTCTCAGCTGCGGAAGTGCCTGGTGGACGACTCAGCAGTAGTACCCTTAGAGGACATTCAGGTCGATGACAGCCTGAATTACATTGAGCGACCTGTAGCAATCCTCGACCGAAAGTCGAAGGATCTGGGAAACAAGAGGGTGGAGCTCGTGAAGGTGCAGTGGCAGCACCGGAAGGGCTCGGAATGGATCTGGGAGCCGGTGGATGAGATGATGGAGCATTACCCAGAGCTATTCCAGGATCGAGCAGCAGACTTCGAGGACGAAGTCTAAAATAAGTGGGGGAGATTTGTAGCACCTGGTTCCTGGTACGTATTTTACTTAAGTATTTTTGCATTTTTGACCTTGGACTCGACGAGTTGAAGGACCAACTCGCCAAGTAGAAGCGGGATGAGACGCGGGATTTAAGTGATGGACTCGTCGAGTCGGGTCCCAGACTCGACGAGTAGGCTCTATATGGACAAAACCCTAATATGAGGGTTTGCACCCTATTTAAACAACCTTATACAGCCTCCATCGCCCCTTTATGCTCCCAGAAACCCTCTATAGCAAACCCTAAGTGTTTTGGTGCAAGATTTAAAGCTTTTGAGTGATTTTTGGTGGTTTTGTTCACAAGGAAGAAGGAAGAGCATAGAAGGATCAAGAGGAGACTGAAGGATTCGAGTTGGTTCATCATTTGCAGTCTTTGAAAGGTATAAAGTCTGTACCTTGCTCTTTCGTTTGTTAGATCCCTTTTTGGGGAGATTTAGGGCTTTTATAAGCCATTTTGGTAACCAACCATGATTGCAAACATGGTTGGGGGTCAAGACTTCGGATCTTGCACTTGGGAAGAGTCACAAGGCAGATTTGGGTTGCTTTTGCACCCAAGAAAGGTCCCATGCATCATAAGAGCTTATTTTATGTCCTTTTGAGCACAAAGTCCCATGCATGCACGTAAAGTTTGTAACTTTACGTGCTAGAACGATTGAAGGAGCTTAGATCTACCTTTTGGTCAAGTGTTGTACATCAGAAATCGAGGATTTAGGGTGTGGATGTCATCGACTCGGCGAGTCCGTTCTTGGGACTCGACGAGTCTAAGGCTTTGAGTCCTATATCTGTTGAGGGCCAAAGAACTCAGTTGGGTATTAGAAGGGTTGTAGCAGGACAGAAAGAGTGACCCAACGCATTGGACTTAGTTTTAGACCTGGAGTTCATGGGACTCGACGAGTGCTAGAACAGACTCGGCGAGTCCAAGGCAATCTCCTTATGGTTGAAGATGAACTCGACGAGTTGTTCATACAACTCAGCGAGTCGGATGAAGGTTCATTCGATGTTCATATCAAAGAGGGACTCGACGAGTTGGCGGCCCAACTCGACGAGTAGAGTCGTGGATGAGGACAGTGGAAGAGATAGGGACTCGACGAGTTGGCGGCCCAACTCGGCGAGTCGGGTCAACTGGAAGTTGACTTTGACTTTGACTTTGACTTGGACTTGGTCAGGGGTAAAATGGTCATTTTACCCTAAGAGTAGTTATCCGATTCTGACTGAGTGTTTTGTGGGGATTATAGCCGGAGGATTTCTGGAGCAGCAGCAGACAGAGGTTTCCCGCACAGATTATCAGCAGCTACTCGTTCGAGGTGAGTTACCTTCCAGTAGCGGTGGGTCTACGGCCACAATGCCGGCCCACCAGTAGGAGTTGTATGTTAGATGATTGTCTTTGTGATATCATCTAGGTTTGCTACTACCTGATATGTTATATGCTGGCATGATATGTTATATGTGATAGTAGTAGAGTTCGGTTGTTAGGACCGAAGGGTAGGCCAGACACCCCAGATATGTCTGACAGTATGTGATGATATGTTTGTATGCTGGCATGATATGTTATATGTGACAGTGGCAGTAGGAGGGGAATAGTCCCCAAGTTCGGTTGTTAGGACCGAAGGGTAGTTCGGACACCCCAGATATGTCTGATAGTATGTTTATGTTATGATATATGTGATAGTAGCAGTAGGGGGTGGAATAGTCCCCGAGGGTCTGTTGTTAGGACCGACGGGTAGGTCAGCACCCCAGAATGGCTTGACACGGGTAGGTCGGCACCCCAGAATGGCCGTACCGGGTAGGTCGGCACCCTAGAATGGCTTGACATGGGTAGGTAGGCACCCCAGAATGGCCGTATTAGGTAGGTCGGGCACCCCAGAATTGCCCGGCAGTATGTACTCTATATGATTGTATGGTATGTGGTACGGTGGGGGAAATCACTAAGCTTCGTGCTTACAGTTTATAGTTTTGGTTTCAAGTACCTCTTCAGCGAAGGGGAAGGAGCCGGCGCGGTAGCAGCACATCATACACACTCGCATTGATTTCTGCACTAGAGATATTCTGGGATTTTACTCTGACATGATGTTGTTTTATGACTTGAGTTTTCAGACATGATATATTTATGTGGTTTTCTTATGAATGCTTTTATAATCAGTTAATTGAAATGAAATTTTTGGACTCAAAATTTGGGATGTTACATTTTCAAAAGAAATGATTTTTCTAAAACAAGAAAGAGTTTTAAGAGAAAACGAGTTGGAGCAGTGTGTACAATCGGCCAGAGCCCGAACGGTGATTTCCCAAAATACCCTTATTTATTTGTGTTATGAGATATTTTTGAGATATTAGAAATTCATGTTAGAGAATAGGCTAGGTATTTCATATTCTAGGGCTAGAGTTGCCTGATTTGTGATGCCTTAGCCTAGGATATGCTATTGATCAATGTTATTTGTTATTTTCCCTAAGTATGTGCTGAGTTGAGGGGTAATCTAGGAGACATACTTAGATGAGCATGTTAGTAGCCTACTGAGAGAGTAGTATGATATTGTGAGAGATAGAGTACTTGTGAATTAGAATCCTAGGAGGAGGACTTAGGGTGACCACAGGTTAGGTGTGGAAGGTAGTATTGGGCCCGTACTACTAAAAGCACCAGGTCTTTATGCAATCCACGTAAGAATCCTTAGGATGCTAAGGAACAAGTAGCGATGAGTGGTTCAGTGTGAGTATGCGCGAGCGGGTCTCTGATGATTTTGTGTTGTGTTTCAGAGACATCATGGTGGGTACATGCCACAACCCCGAGAGCAGTGGGACTAGCGATGATGAGATTCGCAGGATGATTCATGATGAGGTGGCCGCAGCCATTCGAGAGGCGATTCCTAAGATGTTTGGGTCTATTAAGACCACTCTGATCGAGACATTTGATGAGGGATATGATGCTATTTCTGAGGCGGCTGCTGCTGCAGCCACTGCAGCTGTCGCTGCTGCCAGGCCACAGGGAGATGACTCGTTGCTGTGTCGGGAGTTCAACAACACGAAGCCACCAGAGTTTGATGGGACACAGGATCCAATTGCTGCTATGAGGTGGATATCTGATATTGAGGGATGTTTTTACATGTGTTCATGCCCAGAGCATTTGAGGGTTCAGTTCGCATTGAACCAGCTTCGCTTGGGAGCGAAGGACTGGTTGAAGTTTGTGACAACCAGTTTTACTCTTGCAGAGCATACTGTAGTGACTTGGGAGAGGTTTTTTTTGATGTTCTGAGATGAGTATGTTCCCCCGGTGGAGAGGGAACAGTTTTCCCAGAAGTTTCTGTCTCTCAAGCAGAAGACAGAGTCGGTGACTGAGATTACAAAGATGTTTCACGAGAGGGCGTTGTTCTGCCTTGAGCATGTGTCGACTGAGCAGGCACGCATGAGCCGGTATTTGAGCATTCTGAGGAGGGATATTTGAGAGTTCGTAGCGAACTCGTCTTTTCAGACATTTGCTGAGCTCCAGGCGAATGCCAGGAAGAAGGAGATCGAGCTGGAGACTTAGGCCAGGGAGGATGCGGAGTATCAGGGGAGAGACCAGCAGCCGACACAGTCGCAGCTGGCAGCCAAGTGGGCTAAGCCCGTTGATTCGAGGTCAGGAGGCCAGAAGGGCCGCACTTGTGGGAAGTGCGGCAATATTCATGAGGCAACATGTCGAGCAGGGATTAGCTACAAAAGTGGCAAAGAGGGGCATATGGCGAAAGATTGCCCCAAGGGATTTGCAGTCTGTTTTCACTGCAATCAGACCGGCCATCGGAAGGCCGAGTGCCCTCAGCTTGTTCAGGGATCAGCCCAGGGTTCCACTCCTGCTGCTTTGCATGTGATTGATAGTCGGCCGGTGAAGGTCGAGGTTCCGAGGGCTCGGGGGAGAGCTTTTCAGCTGACAGCGGAGGAGGTCCGCAGAGAACCTGATCTCGTGGCTGGTACGTATTTCCTTATTTATTTATTTTGAGATTTATTGTGCTTATTTTGTGCCATATTTAGGTACATTTCTTGTGAATTCTGTACCTGCCTTAGTGTTATTTGACTCGGGTGCAAGTCGATCCTTTGTGTCTTTAGCTTTTAGTCGTCACATCAGTGTCCGACGTGAGGCGTTAAGTCAACCTTCGAGGGTTTCTATAGCTGATGAGCATGCGGTTTTTGTTGATGATGTATTCCGAGGATGTGTGTTGGAGATTTTTGGTGTCGAGTTTCCAATTGATCTGGTACTGATTGCGATGGGTGATGTCTGTGTCATTGTGGGCATGGATTGGTTGAGCCGTTTTGGAGCAGTGATCGACTGCGAGTGTCAGTTGGTGACTATACGACACCCTAGTGGGGGACTGCTTACAATGTATGACGAGGATACCATATCAGGGTCAGCATTCTGCTCTGCTTCTAGGGCGAGGTAGAGTCTACAACAGGGTTGTGTGGGCTTTTTGGCGTATGTGATGGATACGCGGGTTGCCACAGAGAGCCTGATTTCTATCGCCGAGGTTCCGATAGTGTGTGAGTTTCCTGATGTTTTTCCCGAGGAGTTGTCGGGTGTGCCTCCCGAGACACAGGTGGAGTTCCGGATTGATTTAGTTCCGGGCACGGCGCCTATTGCCAAGGCACCTTATCGCCTTGCGCCATCAGAGATGCAGGAGTTATCCTCCCAGCTCCACGAGCTGCTGGGGAAGCGTTTTATCAGACCGAGTAGCTCACCGTGGGGAGCGCCGATCCTTTTTGTCAAGAAAAAGGATGGTTCACACCGGATGTGTGTTGATTACCGGGAGTTAAACAAGCTGACGGTCAAGAACCGTTATCCACTTCCGAGGATCGACAATTTATTCGATCAGTTGCAGGAGGCATCTTGGTTTTCCAAGATTGATTTGAGATTTGGATATCACCAGATGAGAGTATGTGAGGAGGATATTCAGAAGACGACCTTTAGAACTCGTTATGGGCATTATGAGTTTGTGGTGATGCCTTTCGGGCTCACCAACGCACCTGCAACGTTCATGGATCTCATGAACCGAGTATGCAGGCCTATGTTGGACCGATCGATGATCGTATTCATCGATGACATCTTGGTGTATTCGAGGTCCAGAGAGCAGCATGCGGAGCATCTACGGGAGGTTCTTGGGGTATTGAGGTCGGAGAGGCTGTACGCCAAATTCTCCAAGTGTGATTTCTGGTTACGAGAGGTCCAGTTCCTGGGACACCTCGTTAATCAGAATGGGATATTGGTCGATCCGGCCAAGATTGAGGCAGTTATGCGATGGGAGGTGCCGAGATCCCCATCCGAGATCAGGAGTTTTCTGGGATTGGCCGACTACTATCACAGATTTAACAAGGATTTCTCCAAGATTGCGGTTCCTCTCACCAGATTAACCCGGAAGGGCATTACTTTTGTTTGGGGGCCTGAGCAGCAGGCATCATTTGAGACTCTTCACCAGAGATTATGCGAAGCTCCGGTGTTAGCACTTCCGGAGGGAGTGGAGGACTTCGTGGTCTATTGTGATGCGTCTATTTCAGGGATGGGTGCAGTGTTGATGCAGAGGGGTCACGTGCTAGCTTATGCGTCGAGGCAGCTGAAGCCTCATGAGACGAGGTATCCCACCCATGATTTGGAGTTAGGGGCAGTGGTGTTCGCTCTCAAGATATGGCACCACTATCTTTATGGTGTCCGGTGTACCATATACACAGACCATAAGATCTTGAAGTACCTGATGGATCAGCCCAACTTGAATATGAGACAGAGGAGATGGTTGGATGTAGTGAAAGACTACGACTGTGAGATATTATATCACCCAGGCAAGGCTAATGTGGTAGTCGATGCCTTGAGTCGCAGAGCCGAGAGCGCTCATATCCGGGATGTGTGTATGGGGATAACGGTGATGACTCCAGTCTTAGATACCATCTGAGAGGCTCAGGTGGAGGCTGTGAGACCGGAGAACCGCAAGAGAGAGCGTGTGATTGGGCAGGTTTCTGAGTTTGTGATGGACAGTTGTGGGCTTATGAACTTCCATGGGCAGATTTGGGTGCCCTATACAGGTGGAGCTCGTCGTGTATTGTTGGAGGAGGCGCATAGGTCGAGATTCTCAATCCACCCTGGGGCCACTAAGATGTATTTGGACCTGAAGAGAGACTATTGGTGGCCCTGTATGAAGAGGGATGTGGCATGGGTTGTAGAGAGGTGCTTGACCTGTCGTCAGGTTAAGGCGGAGCACCATCGTTCACATGATCCTTTGCAGCCTTTAAAGATTCGCCAGTGGAAGTGGGAATAGATTTCCATGGACTTTATCACCAAGCTACCGAGGACTGCCCGTGGGGTTGACGCGATATGGGTGATTGTGGACCGGTTGACGAAGAGTGCTCACTTCCTTGCTATTAGTGAGAGCTCTTTTGCAGAGAGACTGGCCGAGATTTATGTGAGAGAGGTGGTAGCACGGTATGGAGTGCCGACCTCGATAGTGTCAGATCGAGACGTGCGTTTTACTTCCAGGTTATGGAAGAAATTTCATGAGGAGTTGGGCACATGTCTGCATTTCAGTACCGCATACCATCCGCAGGCGAACGGACAGAGCGAGCGGACGATTCAGACGCTTGAGGATATGCTGCGATCATGTGTGATGGACTTCGGAGGAAGTTGGGACACTTATTTTCCCTTGCCTGAGTTTTCTTACAACAACAGCCACCATTCCAGCATTGGTATGCCTCCCTTAGAGCTTCTATATGGGAGGAGGTGTCGGACTCCCATTTTTGGGGAGAAGTAGGGCAGAGAATGATGGACGACACTGATATAGTGCTGAAGATGACTGAGCAGATTCAGCAGGTCAGACAGAGGTTACTGATGGCCCAGAGTCACTAGAAGAGTTATGCTGACAGGCGACGATCCGAGATAGAGTTCCAGGTTGGAGATTTTTTCCTCCTGAAGGTACCCCCTTGGAAGGGGGTGATCCGATTTAGGAAACGGGGCAAGCTGGGGCCCCGATACATCGATGCTTTCAGAGTGACCGCCATAGTGGGTAGGGTAGTGTACCGGTTGGAGCTACCTGCAAGAGTTGAGTCAGATTCATAACACCTTCCACGCGTCCTAGTTGAGGAAGAGTGTAGCCGATGAGATGGCGGTGGTACCCCTAGAGGACATTCAGGTGGATGCGAACCTAAATTGCATTGAGAAGCCGATCGCGATATTGGATTGGAAGGTGAAGGTTTTGAGGAACAAAGAGGTGCCCCTGGTTCAGTTCCAGTGGCAACTTCGGAAAGGGTCTGAGTTGACTTGGGAGCCGGAGTCTGAGATGTGAGAGCAGTATCTAGAGTTATTTCCAGAGCATGACTTCGAGGGCGAAGTCTGATTCTAGTGGGGGAGAATTGTAACATCCTAAGTTCAGGTATACCTTGTAACCCTTGACCTTTTGAGTACTTGTCCATTTTAGCCCTTATTGAGAAAAGGTGGTGAATGAGTGCGCGGGGCGTACGCGAGTGTACGCTCAGCGTAATCATGTGCGTGCTTTTGACACGGAAGCCACCTACTACGCTGGGCGTACTAGGCCCAGAGTGAAAACTCTAATTTAGGGTGAGTCCTCTATATAAAGGATATGATGACCTCATTCCTGGCCACCATTCTCAGACAACAAACCCTCTTAAACCCTAAACCTTCGTTCTTAGAGCTTGTGAGTGAATTTGAGAGCCTTTGTGTGATTTTGTGTGTTCTTGGAGTGAAGAAGAAGCCTTGGAGAAGAAGGAGTGAGAGTCCAGGCCCTTGGATATGAGCATATCTGAGTTGGGAGCTTCATATAGAGTTATAAAGCTTCAAGCTTTCTCACTCTTTTGATTTGTGCATCATAGTAGAGTATTTTAGGGTTTTTGTCCCAAAAGTTGGAGACTTTATGAGATGTTGAGTTCTAGAGACTATGATCAATCCATTTGAGTGTATTTAGTGGTATAGTGTCATAAAAATCCAATCTTGGACTTTGGAATCAAGCCATGCATGAGATATGAGCTTTTTGGGATAAGAGAATGAGTGTTTTGTGTGTTTATGACCATATCAGCCATGCAAAGGCTTAAAGTCACTGACTTTATGGAGTAAGAGCTATTAGGGAGTCTAGATCTGTGATTTGAGCCAAGGTCTTAACTGATTAAGACCAAACGAGTAGAGAGAGTGAAACTGGGATATACGTTGGGCGTAATCCCAGTACGCGCAACATAGGGGTCGAGCATGTTGGGTTTTTAGCATTCTAACACTCCTATGGTGTATATGCAACCCTAGAAACCTTGGATCTATGTTTTATCTATGATACATGCAAATTTGTTTTTCCAAGGTTCATAACCTATCTAGCATACATGGGGAACTTTTAACCATAAAAGATAGTAAGAAATACATACCTTTAGTTGCTTGGATTCCTTGAGAACCTTTTGAGCCTAGCACCTCAAGTGTGATGCCTCAAATGTATCACACAACACCAAATACACTTGGAATAACCTTGAGAGAAATAGAACACTTCTAAAATCGGCCATGCCCTCTTGTTCACTCTAGTGGCCGATTTTGGTTGCTCACATATTCCTTTTATAGTGTGTCATAAATAGGGTTACACCATGTAAACCCTAACTTGACATGACTCTTCATTTCCATGATCCATGGGTTCAAAGACACCATGGAGCATCCATGGAGCATCCTATGGGTTTTAGCCCAACTTGATAATCCATGGAGCATTAGCCCACTATATAAGTATGAGTGATTTACAAAAATCAACCCATATATTTAATTAGTCTTCTTTTGATCACTTAATTAATTCCAAATTAATTCTTGATCAATACTAATTAAATAATATTATTAATATATTAGAACTTATAATATATTAATAAATCTTAAGTGTTATTTTTTTCATTTTGGTCTATCCAAATGCATGATGCCATGCAACCCAAATGGTCTCCCACTTGGATAAGTCTAATAACTTAGACACCTAATCCAATAGTCTCCCACTTGGATAAGTCTAATAACTATAACTGCAAGAATGACTTCAGGAACCGATCAGCAATCGTAGCTCTTTCAAGGTCTCATGGAACTGAGATGATGATGATATGCCATTTAAGATAAGTGATCATATAATCCTCTGTTCTAGATATCAGCCAGACAAATACATGGAACAATGTCTTACTTATTGTCCAACAGTTTGTTTCCCGATTTCCGATTTGTTTGACATAGAACTTAATTGAACAAATCAACTTAGTTTTGATCGGGCCTGGTACATGGGACAACACAAAATCATCGAGGGGCCCAAATATCGCTTCTAATCCAAGAAGGAACAAATAAACTTCAACTCATATGCTTGTTCTACTACTTGTTGAATCATACACAAAGGCACGTTTTATAACATCGAGTTACCAATGCGTTTACGTACAATCAATGTATAACCAACTCATAGGCAACATGTCATATCTCTAGGTTTGAAGACTTATATGATATTACCGTCTCACGATCACTCGAGATAAATTCCATGAAGTGATACCAGTGAGCGTGGGTTGAATCCAATACTCAGAACTTATGAGCACTCATGAATGTTGCAGCAATCCTTGCTATGTCCCATACCTTGGACATCTACAATCCAACTTCATGACAGTCTTGATTCATATCTACTCCCAACATATGACAGACTATGGATGGTTTAAATAACTTGTCATTCGGGAAGAATGACCTAGTAATTGTGGAAGTGAATAAATGCAAAGTGAAACACAAGAATAATCGAATCCAATATGGTCTCAGAACTTATGAATATAAATAAAACAACTTTTATTTATCACCATATTGATTACACATTATTCATTGCATACTGTTTCAGACTATCAAGTTTATACTTGAATTAAAAACAATAGTTGTCCCATGCTCCAAGCATGTACACTATGTTTTTCTAAACACTAGTCATGCCATACACCAAGTATGCACACTATGTTTTTCCAAACATTAGATATGCCATACACCAAGTATGCACACTAAGTTTGTCTATGATCTTTACTCTGTGAAATAGATCGATTGAACATAATTCCAGTGATACTCATTTCACAATCCCAAATCCTTACCACAAATGCAAGAATTCCAAATTCCTGCCATTTACCTAAATCTGTTAGATTCTAAACTTATATGCATTGGTCCTCTTGTAATGATTATGCACAAAGCCACAAAGACTTGTCAACAGACATTACAGAGTATTCCAATGGAGATCAACTCCATGGAAACGAAGTCTCATATTCAAAGTATATTGCTTTGAACATCCTTCTTGCATTAAGTTTCCTAATCTTACACAGATTTAATGAATAACTTCCACCTATGGGAACATTTCCATATTCCCCTTTTGACTATCACTCCTGAACAAGAGTTGCCTCTTTTCAGAATATGTCAATATGGTCCTTTCAAAATTAACACCATACTTTCAACTGTCCCTGAGCAACCAATCTTTGGTAAACCTTAGATTGTCCTCGACAATTGCTTAATCAAATTAGTCATATCCTGTTCTACTACTTTTCCCTCTTAATGCTCTAGGCATTTTTGGAAAAGTTTAGAACAGATGAATATTATAGCACATGCAATCGATCCTATATCCGGAGCATATGGGACACGATTCAGGAAGACATGATACTAGACCAGTCTTTTTGTTATAATATTTCTATTTCTATTTGCCAAGTTCTTATAATTCAAATTATGAAAAGGGATGTCGTAATCATAATCGAATTTTAGAACGCAAAAACTGGACCCATATATAGAATTTCTTTATGTTGAGCCATTCCAACATAAAATTCATATATATATATATATATATATATATATATATATATATATATATATATCCTTGACTAAAGATGATTAAAACCTCAATCTGAGCTTTTAGAATTGAAATGAAGTATAGTTTCCTCTCCCTTAATTATAGCAAAACAACTTTTCCCAATTGAAACCTTTTGTTTTCTATAATTAACATTGCTAACTTGCAACACTTATTATAATTATCATGCTCCCACTTGCATGATGATTATTATCATAACACTTATGCTCCCACTAGCTTTGTCATGTACTCAGAAATTAGCTGGTCTTCTAGAAATCAATACTTTATTGACCTTCTTACCAAAGTTCATATTTCTGATACAAGATGCTTTGATAAAACTTTATCAAAATCATACACCTTTCCTTAGATAGCACACATGTGTGTCTAAAAAATTTCAGAACTATGAAAAGGGATGTCGTAATCATAGACTCAATTGTTTAGACCTTTTCCATTTCTCACAAGTCCATGTTAGTGTGCCGGTTAACCACACATGCTCCACTAACGACTTTGAGAATGCAAATATCACAATTGCTATCTACTTAAAATCTACTTAGTGAAAGCGTTTCCTCACCATCATTTTCATGAATTAGAGAGAAACCTTCTGACACTTAGATTTTATGGTGTATGTGTTCCTATCCATGTGAATTTGTTAAAACCATAATCACCAGACAAGGTTAGTGACAAATTCAAACTCATATGGATTGAACTTGTGCAATCTCAACTTCTTGCCACCTGGCAGCACAAGGGCCTGCCATTGCTTCCAAGTTGTTATGCAACCAATTGAGAACTCTCAGAACTCATATGCAAAGCTAACTTTATCTGGAATGGGCACAGAAATAGGAATATGTCAACACGATAGGTTATAAACCTTACGTCGTGTGCTAGTGATAAACTACAGGTTTTTACTCTTGATTAGATCTGGAAGCTTTTCCAAGATCTTTAAGACTCCCACTGTACTCTTGACATATAAGACTCACTTGCCAAATATTCAAGAGATAGTGCGGATTCTTTATCAAGACAAACACTTCACACAATTGGCCTTAGTTAGTCTTTGTTTTATCCAAAACATCACAACTTACCAATTTCAAATGTACAAGAGTAGGACACACTTTACTCTTACATTTGACCAGTGTTATAAACCTTCTTTTAAGATATGTCACTCAAGTTACAATCTTGGAGTATGACTCTAGTAATTGTTTTGGAACGAAGTATGACTCACCTTCTTGATTTACCCATTTCAGCAATTCTTGATTCCTCTTTTTAGCCATAGGAATGCACTAAGATGTCCTTTGAGGACCAATTGTGATATGGTTTCTTAATCATTAAGATGATCACAAAACATGATACTAAAGTACTCTCCCATCTTTTCAGATTTGAGAAACTTTTATCTTTCTGACCAATTTGATTCTTCTTATTTGTTCTGCCACACATCAAAATTTTTCCAATGTTTCAGAATTATACTTAAACTCGTAAGTATAACCATATTTACTAAACCTTAGTAAATCCTGACGAATAGTCTTATCAATCTTTTGTGGTGGACTTGACCAGTGCACAAGAATGTGTACTCGATCCCTTAGTCCTTCACTTGACTCACATATAAATGTGAACAAGGAATTAGTCTTAATTTTCCAAAGCTGAAAGTTATCATTCATCATACTCTACAACTTGCATGATTCCAGGTTTCGGTCCAATTGAAACCTTGGGTGATGAGCATCTTTCCTTATTTGATAAATTTAGACACTACCACAAATGAAAGAATAAAATTCACATTTCCATTATTGCTAGAACCATACAAACATCAATTTTTCATAAAATGTCATTGCAAGGAGATATAATAAAATAAAACAAAATTTTATTTATTTATAAAAATGCGGAAAAAACTTTTTCCTTACAATGCAACTTTATGCTATTACATATTTTCTAGCAATCTATCATAACTCCTAAGTAGTAGCTCAAGAATCCGATCTTCGAACCATGCGATTGAAATCCATCTTCGCGATCAGATTCAGCATACTCTTTCTTTAAGTTTCCTTCCCTTTGCTTGATTCTGCCAAACACCAAAATGTAACCGAGTCACATTTTGTATTAAGAATCATCAATAAGGAACTTAACAGAGTTAGATAGTGGACTTACCTGAAGCAGAACCAAACTTTTTGGCTAGACCTTCTCTCAGATCTTTCAGGTAGTTAGGGCAACTTTGCAACCAATGCCCCTTCCTTTTTGGCAATAGAATCATATGGACCCTTTGGGAATGGTACACAGGACTATCTCAGACTTAGCCTTTCTCTTTACCATCTGGTCAACCGAGTTGACTATGGCCGATCCCTTTCCATTGGGAAAAGAAAGCTTTCTGGATTTCCAATGTCACCAATTTGTCAATGTCCATGGTAGTTTTGGAAGTTGATCTACTAATCAAATTTTCTTTACCAGAGCTCCAAATCATTTCTGATTCAGCAGCATCAAGCAAATAGATAAGATCATTAAGGGTCATGTCTTAGTCTTTTACATAGTAGTCCCAAAGGACACTCACTATGTGATTTAGAAAGTGATTGAACAACCAACTTTCTCAAGACTTTGACACACGACTCTCCCGGCTTGTCAATATGTGACTTCATCTCCAAGATGTGATCACACATAGACCTTGCTTGCCAATAGGTCTTGAGTGACCTTGAACTTGTAGGATAGGGAGAATAATTGGAGGAGGTGGAGGAATTGAAGTATGATTTCCATGAACCAGTCATGGGACATCATCTTCATGAGGAAGGCTTGTTCCAAGAGTTTTGGGAAGATCATAATTGTCTGAACCAGACATCTTTTGGGAGATATTCAAGATAGTTGATTTAAAGTCCTTATTATAACACCCAATATGAAATATTAAGGCTAGGACCCAACACAATATTTTATAACTTGGAAGAAGGATGCCGTAATCCAAGCTATAAAATATTTGAAGGTGGTGAATGACGATTCACCAATTTCCACCATGAAAAACGAAATAAATAATTAGGTTTTATTTGGATTTGAAACTCCTAGATCTTTTGAGATTCATTGAACTTTCAATGGCATGTTTCAATCTCGAGTGTACCCTTCAGGTTTTGTGACTGGGATGCCGAGGATCACAAAACGAGGTGTGAAGTAACCATGCAAATTACTTGGTATCCTTAATGTATTACCCCTCAATCGATGTGTCGGTTAACCACACGCGCTCCATCGATACTATGATAAACATTAAGTTACCCTTTGCCTACCTTGTTAAGTCCAGCTAGTGTGCCGGTTAACAACACGTGCTCCACTAACCTACTTAAGCAAAGTGCAAAGTGTAATTTCATGGGTTAGCACCTTATTCACATTTTCCTAAAGTAACTAAGATTGGGAATTATAAAAAACATTTAGTTACTTTATATTCATCATTAATACTTTTAATGAAGGAGAATTCTAGTCCTTGTCCTACCCGTTCGGCTAACGACCCTCCACCGATCAAGGAAGCGGTGGGTGAGAGTGGACACCCATTAAGCTGCCATTTTATAGGCAGCAACCTTATACCCCCCTTAGAGACCGGCTGCGTGAATGAGGCCTACTAACAGTAAAACGACTTGTTCTTATACATATATAATTATTATTAACTTTTAATATTATAAAGTATAAGGGTTGAATTTTAACTTTTAAAATTCTAGGGGTTGGAACTAAAGTTTTTAAAGAGACTTTACATGTTCCAAAACTTGAGGGAAAGTTTTGTAACTTTCATAACTTTTCATCTTTCATAACTTATGAGTTAAATGGTTTATTAAAATGAGTGACTTTTCATTTTATGTAACCTATGTGTTTCTTTAATGGACTTTAAAAGTGTGACTTTTGGTAATCCATAACTTGAGGACAAATTATGGATTCCATTAAAACACATAATGATCAAGAATTAAACTAACAAGCAAGTTACAAATAATTCGTATGATCTTCTAAACTCATAAGTTCATGAACATGCATATCAACCATTTCAAGAATCAAAAAATTAACCATATAAAACTTGAAATTTTGATAATAGCTATTGAAAAAGGATTAGCATAACCATTACACCATCTAAAACGGGTTTTATAAGACCAAAACAGGATTAGCATGAACCTACTCGACGAGTAGGATGAGTTTGTGCTTGGACTCGTCGAGTCCCCCCATGGACTCGGCGAGTCCACTATCCAGACAACAAGATTTTCAGCTTTTTTCACAATTTTGCATCAAATATCAAGAAAACAAGCCTAGGCTCTGATACCACTGTTGGGTTTTAGCATTCTAACACTCCTATGGTGTACATGCAACCCTAGAAACCTTGGATCTATGTTTTATCTATGATACATGCAAATTTGTTTTTCCAAGGTTCATAACCTCTCTAGCATACATGGGAAATTTTAACCATAAAAGATAGTAAGAAATACATACCTTTAGTTGCTTGGATTCCTTGAGAACCTTGTGAGCCTAGCACCTCAAGTGTGATGCCTCAAATGTCTCACACAACACCAAATACACTTGGAATAACCTTGAGAGAAATAGAACACTTCTAAAATCGGCTATGCCCTCTTGTTCACTCTAGTGGCCGATTTTGGTTGCTCACATATTACTTTTATAATGTGTCATAAATAGGGTTACACCATGTAAACCCTAACTTGACATGGCTCTTCATTTCCATGATTCATGGGTTCAAAGACACCATGGAGCATCCATGGAGCATCCTATGGGTTTTAGCCCAACTTGATAATCCATGGAGCATTAGCCCACTATATAAGTATGAGTGATTTACACAATGAACCCATATATTTAATTAGTCTTCTTTTGATCACTTAATTAATTCCAAATTAATTCTTGATCAATACTAATTAAATAATATTATTAAAATATTAGAACTTATAGTATATTAATAAACCTTTAGTGTTATTTCTCTCATTTTGGTCTATCCAAATGCATGATGCCATGCAACCCAAATGGACCATGCTAATCGGGTCAAGTACATTCCAGAAATAGTTATGAACTTAGACACCTAATCCAACAGAGCATTCCCGATGCCTGCATGGCAGTAGAGTACGCCCAGCGTAGAGAGCTGGTACGCGCAACGTACGCTCTACCATTGACTTTTGGTTGACTTTTAGGGTTTGGTCAATCTGTGAACCATTAAGGCCATGGTGGGGTAAAATGATCTTTTACCCTTCTGTGAGTTTGTAGAAGGGTTGGTCTAGCTTCATTGAGAGCCGTTATTAATTAGGGATAATTATAGTATTGTGTTAGGCGGAGGCTAGACCGGTGATTCGAGTTCGAGATTTTCCGATTCTTACGAGGTGATTCTTCTCACTATACTTACCATGAGTGGTATCTTTGTGCGACCGAGATGTCTTATGTGCTTACCTGTGTATTGTGATATTCTGCATTATGTCTTTGTGATTTATGTTGGGTATTATTATTATGAGCTTATTGAGTTAAGACCGGAGGGTCCACCCGAGCTGTGGGACCAGAGGGTCCTACTGAGACACATCGGCCAGAGGGTCTTATTGAGTTATAGCCTCGAGTGGCTAATGAGCTGTGTGTGGTATTTTGGGGAACTCACTAATCTTCGTGCTTACCATGTTACATGTATGTTTTTTAGGTACTTCTCAGGATCGCGGGAAGGCATCGGCTTGATTGTACACACGTCTGCACTGGAGATATGTTTTTGGAGGATCCTGGATTTGTAATAAACAATTTTGAAATATGTGTTGATAAATTGATACTTGTGATTTTTGTGAAAATGAGACATGTGTTTTATTATGTTTTAAAATGAAAAATTTTGTTTGAAAGATTCGGTGTTACGTACAATTCCAAATCCTTATCACAAGTGTAAGAATACCAAATTCTTGCCACTACTAGAATCTATTAGAGTCTATACTTACATGCAGTGATCCTTTCGTAATGTCTAGGCTCCAAAGTCACAGAGACTTGGCCAATGATGTTACAAAACATTCCATTGAGATTGTTACAAGACAATTCCCTGGAAATGAAGTCTCACATTCAAGATACATTCCTAAACATCCTTCTTGCACGGAATTTTCTAACTTACACATAGACTCTTAATATCCAACTCCCATTATGGAAACATTTCCATAATTGCAATATGACAATCCATTCTTAATAGAATCCTATCTATTCAGAATTATATCAATCTGATCCATCTATTACTATACTTCCAAATGTCCATAAGCAACCAATCTTCGGTAAACCTTAGATTGTCCTTGACAGTTGTTTAACAACTTTAGTCATATCTGGTTCCAGTCCTTTTTCCCTCTTAATGTGTTAGGCATTTGGAAAAATCAGAACAGACAAATATTATACCATATGCAATCGATCCTATACCCGAAGCATATGGGATACGATTCATAATGTCTTGCATAAAGACATGATCCCATGAACAGTCTCTTGCTATAATATTTCTATATGTATATGTAACACCGAAAATTTTCAAACAGATTTTTCATTTCAAAATCGCATACTTTTCATAACATATTGTATAGAAATCTCGTTTATTCAAATTACAAGCACAACTCCATTATTAATCCAGGATCCTCAAAATATAACTCTTTCTTTGGTGTGTACAATCAAGCCGGTGCCGTCCCGCGATCCTGAGAAAACCTGAAACACATAACACATAATTCGGTAAACACAAAGCTTATTGAGTTCCCCAAAATACCACATACAACACATAAGCCACTCGAGGCTATAACTCGGTATGACCCTCCGGTCAATGTGTCTCAGCGGGACCCTCCAGTCCCGTAGCTCGTTGGACCCTCCAGTCCGGTCTAGCTTGTTGGACCCTCTGGTCTGGTCTAAATCGTTGGACCCTCTGGTCCGGTCTATATCGTAGGACCCTCCGGTCCGGTCTATACAACACATATCATACATATATCACAATGCACATAAACTCAAACATACACATAACACAAAAGACCCTACGGTCTGCACATAGTTACCATTCTAGGTAATGTATAGTGAGAAGAGTCACCTCGCATGATGCCGGATACCCTCTCGTGCTCGATAACCCGACCTAGCCTCCTCCTATCAAAATGATAACATCTCTAATAAGAATTCCTCTCATGATCTTATCCCTAATAATGGGTAGAAGACCATTTTACCCCTCTCCGATCTCTCTTGAATCAGCTTGACCAAAACCCCAAGGTCAACTGAAGTCAACTCTAGTCAACGGTCAAACTTTGACCAGACTCGTCGAGTGCACATGGGTGACTCGGCGAGTCCAAGCGTGTCCCCTGAATCCTCCTATGGCCTCTCTCGGCTCGTCGAGTTAACCCTTCACTCGATGGGTTACCACGGGTCACGAATCGCGGGGCAACCAGACTCGACTTGTCGAGTCCCCTTATGGACTCGGCGAGTTTCCTCCATGGCAACACTCAAAATACCTTCTGAGGTCAGATCTGTTTCTCTAACCTATAGATCTGACTTCCCAATGCTCAATAATCACGTAAAGGTCCAATCTTTACACTCATGCAACACACATAAGGCTTTTTTTGGTGAAATAGCTTCTAAAATGGAAACCTAGGCTCATATCTTCAAAGGAACAGCATAAATCCGAATGATTGGGACTCTCTGGACCTCTTAAGGTCCGGATCTAAGACTTTCTCCACATTAGGACCTCATATGCATCATATACTATCCAAGAAAGGGTAAAGAAAACCCTAGATTCAAGGATTTTACACAAAAACAGAAGGAAGGGGCGAAATGCTACCTCAAAATGGAGATCCTTGCTTAGATGTCTCAGAATAACAACCTTCTTTGGTCCTTCTAGCTGAATCCCTTCACTTTATTTGAAAAACCACACCAAAATTACTTGATTTCATCACAAGAACTCTTCCTTGGCTCCAATGGCGATTTAGGGTTTCTCACAGGAGATATGAGGCGCACCCAAGGTCATAAGTTTCTTTAAATAGGCTCCAACCCCGGAACTCAGGGTTTTCTCTGCCCAGTACCTACTCGGCGAGTCCATCCTTGGACTCGTCGAGTCCGCTCATTAAATCCACGCGACAATCTCGACTCGACTCGGCGAGTTGGTCCCTCAACTCGTCGAGTCCCTCTTCAAATCTCAAGATTAACATACACAATAATGTCCCTGCAAATCCGGTTGTTACAGTATAATTTCCCATATTGAAACATTTCTGTTGGATTAATGTCTAAGTCCATAACTATAATTGGTAAGACTTGACCCGACCCGACATGGTCCATTTGGGTTGCATGGCATCATGCATTTGGATAGACTATAATGAGAGAAATAACACTTAAGGTTGGTTAATATATTATAAGTTCTAATATATTAATAAGGTTATTTAATTAGTATTGATCAAGAGTTAATTTCGAATTAATTAAGTGATCAAAAGGAGACTAATTAAATATATGGGTTGATTGTGTAAATCATTCATTCTTATATATGTGGGCTTGTGATCCAAGATTCCTTATGTTGGACTAAGTCCATGGGGTGACCCATGGATACTCCATGGAGGTTAAAATCCATGGAGCATAAGGAATGGGTAAAGTTATGAGTTACATGGTGTAACCCTAATAGCCACCATATAAAAGAATCCCATGGCTCAAGAAATCGTGCACTAATGTGTGAGTGTGAGGGCTAGACGATTTCAAGGAGTGTTCAAGTTTCTCTCAAGTTATTCCAAGTGTATTTGGTGTTGTGTGAACCATTTGAGGTGTCACACTTAGGGCACTAGGCACTCAAGCTTCATGAAGACATTCTACATCAAAGAGGTATGTATTATATCTTGTTATATTTATTATTTTGTATGCTAGATTAGGATAATACCTTGGATGTTCATAATTGTATTTATAATAGAGAAAACATAGATCCAAGGTATTTAGGGTTGCATGTACACTTAGGAGTGTTAGAATGCTCATAACCCAATAGTGGTATCAGAGCCTAGGCTTGTTTTCTTGTTATACTTGCAAAAGTAGCTGAAAAATCGAGTTGGATGCATATATTCGATTGTTTTGGCTGGAATTGGACTAGGAACATTACCCTAAGATGTTTTTGGACTTATAAACTTGTTTTTGATGTGTTAATGTTCATGCTAATCCAATTTCTAAGATAATTGTCATAATTTCAAGATTTGTATTAGTTTGTATGTTCATGCTAATTTCTTGAAGATTGATGATTTGAATTATCTTGTTCTTATGAGGTTCTTAGATTAATAGAAAAGTTGTGTGAAATAGTTGTTTTCAATCCATTTTAATCTAAGAGTTGATTCCAAAGTGTGTTTTTGTAACTTGTCCTCAAGTTATATGAAAAGTCACATTTAAGAATCATAAAACTCATAAAAGTTGGCAAAGGTTACAAAATGAAGAGTCTCTTCATTAAATTAAAAAAAAATGTAACCTTAATTAGTTCCATAAGTTACAATAAAAAAAAAGGTTATTTTTTTATTAATTAGTTTAAAGTCTTCCATAACTTGTCCTCAAGTTATGGAACTTGAAGAGTTTTTTTTTAATTAAAACTACTTTAAACTCATAAGTTATGGAATTAATTAGTTTTGAATAGTTTCAAAACTTGCCCTCAAGTTTTGGAATTTGAAAAGTTTTCACTTATGAATACTTTAATTCCAAGTTAGCCCTTAGAATTTTAAAAGTTAAAATTCAACCCTTATACTTTATAATATTATAAGTTAATAATATTTATATATATGTACAAGAGTAAAGTCAGTCTTACCGTTAGTAGGCCTCATTCACGAAGCCGGTCTATAAGGGGGGTATAAGGTTACTGCCTATAAAATGGCAGTTTAATGGGTGTCCACTCTCACCCACCGCTTCCTTGACTGGTGGAGGGTCGTTAGCCGAACGGGTAGGACAAGGACTATAATTCTCCTTTCATTAAAAGTATTAATGATAAATACTAAGTAACTAAACTCTTATTAATACCCAATCTTAGTTACTTAGGAAAATGTGAATTTGGTGCTAACCCATGAAATTACACTTTGCACTTTGCTTAAGTCGTTAGTGGAGCGTGTGTGGTTAACCGGCACACTAACCTGGACTTAACAAGGTAGGCAAAGGGTAACTTAATATTTATCATAGTATCGGTGGAGCGTGTGTGGTTAACCGGCACACTGATTAAGGGGTAAATATTAAGGGTACCAAGTATATTTGCATGGTTATTTACACCTTGTTTTGTGATCCTCGGCATCCCAGTCACAAAACCTGAAGGGCACACTCGAGATTGAAACATGCCTTTGAACAGTTCAATGAATCTCAAAGATCTAGGACTTTCAAATCCAATTAAAAACTAATAAATTATTTCGTTTTTCATGGTGGAAATTGGTGAATCGTCATTCACCTACCTTCAAATATTTTATAGCTTGGATTACGGCATCCCTATTCTAAGTTATAAAATAGTTTGTTGGGTCCTAGCCTTAATATTTCATATTGGGTGTCATATTAAGGACTTTAAATCAACTATCTTGAATATCTCCCAAAAAGATGTCTGGTCTAGACATTTATGATCTTCCCAAATCTCTTGAAACAAGCTTTCCTAAATGAAGATGATGCCCCATGGATATCATACTTCTTTCACCTCCTCCAATTATTCTCCCTAACCCACAAGTTCCTAAAAATTTTAAGGTCACTCAAGCCCTATTGGCAAGGCAAGGTCTAGGTGTGATCACATCTTGGAGATGTAGTCACATATTGACAAGCCGGGAGAGTCGGGTGTCAAAGTCTTGAGAAAGTTGGTGGCTCAACTACTTTCTAAGTCACATAGTGAGTTCTTTTGGGAATCCTATGAAACAGACTAAGACAAGACCCTTAATGATCTTATCTATTTGCTAAGATCAACTTCCTAAAACGCTATGGACATTGACAATGATGCCATTGGATATCCAGTAAAGCTCTTTCTTCCCAATGGAAAGGGATCGGCCATAGTCAACTCTGTTGACCCAATGGTAAAGAGAGAGGCGAAGTCTGAGATAGTCCCATTATCAAGGATCCATAGGTAACTATTGCCAAAGGAAGGGGCATTGGTTACGAAGCTGCCAAATTTACCTAAGGATGTTAAAGTCAATAAGTTTGGCTCTACTTCAGGTAAAGTCCATTGTCTAACTCTATTAAGTACATGCTGATTCTGATCGTGAAGATGGATTTCAATCGCATGGTTCGGTGATCAGAATTTTGGGCTATTACTTAAGAGTTATGATATTTATATTGCTTAGGAATAGATAACAACAAGGTTTTCATATGGATTGTAAGGATAAGTTTTCCGTAAAGTTTTAAAATAAAAGAAAAAAGGTTTTGATTTTATTTATTTTAAGTATCCTTACAATGGCATTTGTGAAAAGTTGTTGCTTATAAGATTCCATTGATAGCAATATTGGAAAAATGGATTTGATTCTTTCGGTTGTGGTAGTGTCTAATATTACCAAATAAGGAAAGATTCTCATCACCCAAGGTTCAATTGGACCGAAACTTGGAATCATGCAAGTTGTATAGTATGATGAATGAGAACTTTCAGCTTGGAAAATTAAGACTAATTCCTTATGTGAATAAGGAAAGGACTAAGGGATCGAGTACACATTCTTGTGCACTGGTCAAGTCCACCACAAAAGATCAAGAAGACTATTCGTCATGATTTACTTAAGTTCAGTAAATATGGTTATACTTATAAGTTTAAGTATAAGTCTGTAGCATTGGAGAAGTTTCAATGTGAGACATAACGAATAAGAAGAATCAAAGTATGGCAGAAAGATAAAAGTTTCTTAAATCTGAAAAGATGGGAGAGTACTTTAGTATCATGTTTATGATCATCTTAATGATTAAGATACCATATCACAATTGGTCCTCTAAAGTCAAGAAGAGGAGTCATGAATTGTTGAAATGGTTAAATCAAAAAGATGAGTCATACTTCGTTCCAAAACAATTCTTAGAGTCATACTCCAAGATTGTAACTTGAGTGACATATCTTAAAGAGGGTTTGTTAACACTAGTCAAATGTAAGAGTAAAAGGTTATCTACTCTTGTACATTTGAAATTGGTAAGTTGTGATGTTTTGGATAAAACAGAGACCAACTTAGGCCAATTATGTAAAGTGTTAGTCTTGATAAAGAATCCGCACTATCTCTTGAATATTTGACAAGGGTGTCTTATATGTCAAGAGGACAGTGGGAGTCTTAAAGCTCTTGAAAGTTTCAAGACTTAATCAAGAATAAAACCTAAAGTCCTTCACTAGCACCCGACTTGAGGTTTATAACCTATCGTGTTGAAATTTTTGTGCATATTCAAGTTGGCTTTGCATAGGAGTTCTGAGAGTTCTCAATTGGTTACACAACTACTTGGAAGCAATGGCAGGCACCTGAGCTGCCAAATGGCAAGAATTTAAGATTGCACAAGTTTAATCAATATGAGTTTGGATTTGTCACTAACCTTGTCTTGTGATTATGGTTTTGACAAATTCACATGGATAAGAACACATACACTATTAAATCTAAGTGTCATAAGGTTTCTCTCCGATTCATGAAAATGATGGTGAGGAAACACTTTCACTAAGTACATTTTAGCTAGATAGCAATTGTGATATTTGCATTCTCAAAGTCGTTAGTGGAGCGTGTGTGGTTTATCGGCACACTAACATGGACTTGTGAGAAGTGGCAAAGGTCTAAACAATTGAGACTATGATTACGGCATCCCTTTTCATAGTTCTAATATTGTTTAGACACACATGTGAGCTATCTAAGAGAGGTGTATGATTTTGATAAAGTTTTATCAAAACAATCTAGTATCAGAAATCTGAACTTTGGTAAGAAAGTCAGCTGATTTCTGAGTACATGTCAAAGCTAGTGGGAGCATAAGTGTTATCCTAATAATCATCATGTTAGTGGGAGCATGATAATTATGACAAAGGTTGCAAGTTAGCAATGTTAATTATAGAAAACAAAAGTTTCAATTCGTGAGGTTGCAGGGGTTGAAAAAGTTGTTTTGCTATAATTAAGGGAGAGGAAATTATACTTCATTTCAATTCTAAAAAGCTTAGATTGAGATTTTAATCGTATTTAATCAAGGATATATATATGAATTTCATGTTGGAATGGCTCAACATAAGGAAATTCTATATATGGGTCCATTATTTACGTTCTAAAATTCGATTATGATTACGGCATCCCTTTTCAAAATCTGAATTTTGAGAACTTGGCAAATTGAAATGGAAATATTATAGCAAAAGACTGGTTTAGTCTTTATGTGAGACATCATGAATCGTGTCCCATATGCTTCAGATATAGGATCGATTACATGTGCTATATTCATCCTTTCTAAAATTTTCCAAATGCCTGGGGCATTATGAAGGGAAAAGGTCTAGAATTGGATATGACTAAAATGATTAAGCAATTGTTGAGGACAATCTAAGGTTTACCAAAGATTGGTTGCTCAAGGACAGTTGGAAGTATAATGTTAATTCTGGAAGGACCATATTGACATAATCTGTAAGGAGGCAACTCTTGTTCAGAAGTGATAGTCAAAATGGAATATGGAAATGTTTCAAAGTTAGAAATTATTCAATCTGTGTAAAATTAGGAAACTTAATGAAAGAAGGATGTTTCCAAGGAGCTGATCTCCTTTGGAATTCTCTGTAATGATTATTGTCAAGTCTTTCTGACTTTGTGCATAATCATTAAGAGGATCAATTCATATAAGTTTAGAATCTAACAGATTTCAGTAAATGGCATGAATTTGGAATTCTTGCATTTGCAGTAAGGATTTGGGACTGTGAAAAGAGGATCATTGGAGTGATGTTCAATTGATCTATTTTACAAAGTAAAGATCATAGACAAACATAGTATGCATACTTGGTGTATGGCATGACTAGTGTTTAGAAAACATAGTGTACATGCTTGGAGCATGGGACAACTATTGTTTTAAATTCAAGTATAAAGTTGATAAAACCGAAACAATGAATAAAGAGTAATCAGTATGGTGATAAATAAAAGTGTTTATTTATATTCATAGGGTTTGATACCATATTTGATTCATTTATTCTTGTGTTTCACTTTGCATGTTTTGACTTCCAGAATAACTAAGTCGCTCTTCCTGAATGATTAAGTTATTCAAACCATCCACAGTCGGTCATATGTTGGAAGTAGATATGAATCAAGACTGTCATGGGTTGGTTTGTAGAGGTCCAAGTTGGTGGACAAAGTGGTGCTACAACACTCATGAGTGCTCATAAGTTCTGAGTATTGGATTCAACCCGCGCTCATTTGAATCACTTCATGGATTTTATCACGAGTGATCATGAGACGATAATATCTTATATTCTTCAAACCTAGAGATATGAGTTGTTACTATGAGTTGGTTGTACATTGATTGCACGAAAACGCATTCGGTAACTCGATGTTATAAAACGTGCCTTTGTGTATGATTCAACAAGTAGTAGAACAAGCCATATGAGTCGAAGTTTATCCATTCCTTTTACCTTCGGGATAAAAGCGATATTTGTGGGCCCCTCGATGATTTAAAGATGATACATGTGAGTGCTTGACCAAGCCAGGACTGATTTGATTTGTTCAATCAGTCAGTCATCATGAATCGGAAATCGGGAAACAACAAATGGACAGAGAGAATGATTGATAATCCATGTCTCAGTCCATATGATATCTAGAATGGAGGAATATATGATCCCTTATCTAATGGACAAGTCATTGACAAAGGTCAGAGTTCATCGACAAGGTCAGAGTTCGACAGAAGCTTTTGAGAGCTACGATTGCTGATCGGTTCCTGAAGTCATACGAAATAATAGTTTTAGACTTATCCAAGTGGGAGACTGTTGGATTAATGTCTAAGTCCATAACTATAATTGGTAAGACTTGACCCGACCCGGCATGGTCCATTTGGGTTGCATGGCATCATGCATTTGGATAGACTATAATGAGAGAAATAACACTTAAGGTTGGTTAATATATTATAAGTTCTAATATATTAATAAGGTTATTTAATTAGTGTTGATCAAGAATTAATTTGGAATTAATTAAGTGATCAAAAGGAGACTAACTAAATATATGGGTTGATTGTGTAAATCATTCATTCTTATATATGTGGCTTGTGATCCAAGATTCCTTATGTTGGACTAAGTCCATGGGGTGACCCATGGATACTCCATGGAGGTTAAAATCCATGGAGCATAAGGAATGGGTAAAGTTATGAGTTACATGGTGTAACCCTAATAGCCACCATATAAAAGAATCCCATGGCTCAAGAAATCGTGCACTAATGTGTGAGTGTGAGGGCTAGACGATTTCAAGGAGTGTTCAAGTTTCTCTCAAGTTATTCCAAGTGTATTTGGTGTTGTGTGAACCATTTGAGGTGTCACACTTGGGGCACTAGGCACTCAAGCTTCATGAAGACATTCTACATCAAAGAGGTATGTATTCTATCTTGTTATATTTATTATTTTGTATGCTAGATTAGGATAATACCTTGGATGTTCATAATTGTATGTATAATAGAGAAAACATAGATCCAAGGTATTTAGGGTTGCATGTACACTTAGGAGTGTTAGAATGCTCATAACCCAACAATTTCAACATAACATTCTTATATATCATGACTAAGTTGGATTAATACTTCAATCTAAACTTTTAGATTCGAAATAAAGCATAAGTATCCTCTCCCTTACTATAGCAAAACAACTTTTCAAACTTTGCAACTTTTCAACTCAAAACTTTGTTTCCTATAAATAGCATTACTAATTCGCAACACCTATCATAATGATTATGCTCCCACTAGCACAACTTTTCGGCGAGTTGGTCCCTCAACTCGTCGAGTCCCTCCTCAAATCTCAAGATTAACATACACAATAATGTCCCTGCAAATCCGGTTGTTACAATTCTCCCCCACTTGAATTAGATTTCGCCCTCGAAATCGCTCCTCCACAACATATAGATCTAATCCAATAACCAAACAGCACCATCGAAAGGGTCTCATACCACACAACTATCTTCCTCTCTGGACACCTGAATCCAAACAGGAACTCCTCCCTAGAAAAGGACAGACCCATCTGCCACTATGCTACCCCTTCTGACTCTCAAGAATCTGGAACTCTAGTAGCCTGACACACAGCCAGACCGCCCTCTCCAGATGTCACCACGTTATTCGCTCCTCGAATAACAAACCTCGATAGCTCACTGTCCCTCTGATTCTCTAGTGGGAACCGATAAAACAAGACCATGCCCAAAACTGGATACCGATCACTCGCCCCAGACGTGATAAACAATCCAGATTATATACCAAGGAGTGGAAGGATCACATCACACCATTGACTCATCCACTGTACTGCAATCACAACCCTTCTGGACAACGAACCCTCAACACCTTGTCCTCAGACACGAACAATGACCATGCTTCTTCAGAAGCGCCCCCCCGACATCTGACAAACATAAACCTCAGCTCCCTTCTCAATCTCCCTTTCAAGACTGAGCACCAGGTCATCTCCCGACCCAGCAATTGAACCTCAAGGGTTACCCATTGCATATCTCAACGTGTCTCACTGACTTCCTTCCCACACTAGCTATCTTGGCCCAGTGTGACACACAAGTCATGAAGTTCGCTTTTCCCCAAGCGAATACGGAATTCGTTTCACCCTCGACCTCTGTCGTCTACTACTCATTTGTTCCATGCGTTTCGTGGTTTTCTCATACCTACGAATTGACCCACTCAGGTCTAAGAAACCAGATGGAACCAATACCCCCTTCCAAAGGAAATTCATTTCTGAATCCGGAATCTTATTTTGCCTACTCAATACACCACTAGGATCGAACTCAACTCGAGAGTCTGATCCGGCACAGAGTTGGAACCACTCTTCCCAACGAACCACTCAACTCATGACTCATGACCCGCAACCCATGCGTTCCTCACTTATACACTTCCCTTTGGTTGCGACAACCACTACTCATTTCAGAATATAACGACTCCCGACAAATATGGAGACCCCAGTCTCGCCCCTGGTTCGATCCCAGGCTTCCACACACTCAAATATTAGGGCTACCCAAGCCTAAAACTCTCCTGCGTCCAGCTCTGATCAGAGAGTACTTCATCACAACATTCTCTCGCTGACTAGTGGGTACTACGGCTCCCCGCAGTATCAGAACGACCTCTCACTGAATAGGGAGTACTATGGCTCCCCGTAGCATCACCACACCCTTCACTGAATAGTGAGTACTACGGCTCCCCGTAGCATCACCACAACCTCTCACTGAATAGTGAGTACTACGGCTCCCCGTAGCATCACCACACCCCTGACTGAATAGTGAGTACTACGGCTCCCCGTAGCATCACCACAACCTCTCACTGAATAGTGAGTACTACGGCTCCCCGTAGCATCACCACACCTCTCTACACTGACTCATTGAAACTGCAGCTCCCCGTAGTCTTACCGCACTTACTCTTACCACTTCACAATCTCATCCTCAGGTTGACACCATACTGCGATCATTAACTCATGCTCTGCGGCCCAACATAGATAGGTACACACACACACCCATCCGGGATAAGCATCACTACTTCAGACGACTACCGTCGTGACAAAACCTCTTTTTCTCGCTGCAATTCACATTCTCAAATAAATCCATTTGATGACAATTAGCTGAAGGGCCCCCACCGGAACCATAGACACTTGATACACCACGCGTCATCTCAAACTCAAACTCAAAATAATCCGAGATTTTAGGACATTAAACTCGGATACCCTGGAATACCATCACAACGCCTCGTAGTGTCTTGACTCTACCACTGTTCTCATACTCATGGCATCATACTCAGATACCGCGTTGCTTCCTCAGAACCTCGCAACCGGTCTTTCTCTCGTGCCACTTGTAACCCCGGAATACTCCATCTCCCAATTTAAAACACGGAGAAATTGCCAACGACTCAGAACACTAAGATGACAATCCAAAACTTCCTACTCTATTGCTCAAAACTCATGCAAGAATACTCATAACGACCCTGAAGTTGGTTGCCTAACCAACTTCTTCCCTTCCATACTGCATATAATAGCCCATACTCTGAACCAGAAATTCTCAACCGCCGAACTTGTTGGATTAATGTCTAAGTCCATAACTATATTTGGTATGTACTTGACCCGACCCGGCATGGTCCATTTGTGTTGCACTTCACCGGCACAATTTATATGGATAGTCTTTTGAGAATAGTATATTTATGATTTATATTAATATATTATAAGTTCTAATATATTAATATGGAATCATATTATTTAATTAGTATTGATCAAGAATTAATTTAGAATTAATTAAGTGATCAAAAAGAACTAATTAAATATGGACTCTTATATATATGGAATGGGTCAAGTTCATTTAGGTTGGGCTAAGCTTTCATGGATGGTCCATGGAGCTTTTAACCCATGGATCCTATGTAAATGAAAGGTCATGGGTATTAGGGTTTACATGGATGTAACCCTAATCCTCCATAATATATAAAGGGGTCTTTGGCTCACAAAATTGGCACAAGTGTGTGAAAATAAGAGTGGGCCGATTTTAGTGTGCATACATATTCTCTCAAGTTCTTCCAAGGTGTTTTGGTGATTTGTGATTCCATTTGAGGCTTCCACACTATTGGGGCTAAGCTCTTAAAGCTTGAAGACATCAAGCTACATCAAAAGGTATGTCATCTAACTAGAACTTTGTAGTATAGGTGCTTCATAATATGCTAGTTAGGATGAAACCTTGGAATAGTTAATATTTGCATGTATAATAGAGAAAACATAGATCCAAGGTTTATAGGGTTGCATGTACACCATAGGAGTGTTAGAATGCTCAAAACCCAACAGTGGTATCAGAGCCATGAGTTGTTTTCTGTTATATTGATGCAAATGTTTTATTTTCAAGTTGGAAAAAAAAAGGAAAAAAAAAACATGACGTTTGTCAAATTTTAAGATAATTACTTGTTTTGTGAAAAACGAATTATTTGTAAAATTTGAATCATTTGTTATATGAGTTGAATTAGGTCAAATTTAGTAAAAGATAAAATGATATGATTATTTTATTAGTTTTAAAAGTTTGATCTAAATGTTTTAAGGAGTTACATATTTTGTCATAAAATTTTGGAGCTCAAAAGATTTTTTTTTTAAGTTGTGATCTTAAGGGTTTTTGAAACTTCCATAAGTTATGGATATGAAAGTTTTTTTTTTAAAAAAAAAATTGATTCAAAGTTTTATGAAGTTACAAAATTTGGTGTTAATGTTTTAAAGAATTCCATAACTTGTTCTTAAGTTATGGAACATGGAAAGTTTCATCATAAAACACCATTAATTCCATAAGTTATGGAATCCAAAGGTTTTCAAGAATTACAAAACTTGCCCTCAAGCTTTGGAATTTGAGAAAAGTTTTTTATGAAAAAAAGAATTGAATTCTAAAACTCTTGGGTTCATAACTTAAACAATTAATTAAATGGTTTTAATTTTGAGTTTAATAATTGGAATTATGATGTTTTGTTGAATAGTTCAAATTAACTCTTATGGACTTTATTAATAGTTAATTAAAGCGTTTAATTAAAAGAGTATTATTAATCCATAAATATATGGTTTGAGTTTAATTAAATTAAAAGTATAGTTTAATTAATAGATTAAACCACCAAGTATTGTAAATGTATAAAATACACCCTTATACTATTATAATATTAAAAGTTTAATATATTATATGTATAAGAGCAAGTCGTCTTACCATTAGTATGCCTCATTCACGAAGCCGGTCTATAAGGAGGGTATAAGGTTACTGCCTATAAAATGGCAGTTTAACGGGTGTCCACTCTCACTCACCGCTTCCTTGACCGGTGGAGGGTCGTTAGCCGAACAGGTAGGACAAGGACTATAATTCTCCCTTCATTAAAAGTATTAATGATAAATACTAAGTAACTAAACCTTTTATTAATTCCCAATCTTAGTTACTTAGGAAAATGGGAATAAGGTGCTAATCCATGAAATTACACTTTGCACTTTGTTTAAACCGTTAGTGGAGCGTGTGTGGTTAACCGGCACACTAACCTGGATTTAACAAAGTAGGCAAAGGGTAACTTAATATTTATCATAGTATCGGTGGAGCTCGTGTGGTTAACCGTCACATCGATTGAGGGGTAAATATTAAGGGTACCAAGTATATTTGCATGGTTACTTCACACCTTGTTTTGTGATCCTCGGCATCCCAGTCACACAACCTGAAGGGCACACTCGAGATTGAAACATGCCATTGAAAAGTTCAATGAATCTCAAAAGATCTAGGAGTTTCAAATCCAAGTAAAAAACCTAATTAAATTATTTCGTTTTTCATGGTGGAAATTGGTAAATCGACATTTACCTACTTTCAACTATTTTATAACTCGGATTACGGCATTCCTCTTCCAGTTATAAATAGGTTGTTGGATCCTAGCCTTAATATTTCATATTGGGTGTTATATTAAGGACTTTAAATCAACTATCTTGAATATCTCCCAAAAGATGTCGAGTTCAGACATCTATGATCTTCCCAAATCTCTTGGAACTTTACTTCCTCCACCTCCTCCAATTATTCTCCCTAACCCACAAGTTCAAGGTCACTCAAGCCCTAATGGCAAGTAAGGTCTATGTGTGATCACATCTTAGAGATGAAGTCACATATTGACAAGCCGGGAGAGTTGGGTTTCAAAGTCTTGAGAAAGTTGGATGTTCAATCACTTTCTAAGTCACATAGTGAGTTCCTTTGGGACTACTATGATACAGACTATGACATGAACCTTAATGATCATATCTATTTGCTTGGTGCTACTGAATCAACAATGATTTGGAACGATAGTGAAGCAAATTTGATTAGAAGATCAACTTCCCAAAAACTTTATGGACAGTGACAATGGTGACACTGGAAATCCAGAAAAAGCATTCTCTTCCCAATGGAAAGGGATTAGCCATAGTCAACCCGGTTGACCAAATGGTAAAGAGAAAGGCTAAGTCTGAGATAGTCCCATTTCCAAAGGGTCCATATGTTTATTTTGCCAAAGGAAGGGGCGTTGATTGCAAAGCTGCCAAATTTACCTAAGGATGTTAAAGTCAATAAGTTTGACTCTACATCAGGTAGAGCCCATTATCTAACTCTGTTAAGTTCTATTTTGAGATCCTCATTACATGATGTGACTGGGTCACATGTTGATGTTTTAAGAATCAAAGAATAGAGAGAAATCTTAAAGGAAGTATATGCTGATTCTGATCGCGAAGGTGGATTTTGATCGCATCAGAATTTTGAGCAGTTGCTTAAGAAGTTATGATATATTGCTAAGGAATTGATAACAACAATTTTTCATGTGGATTGTAAGGATAAGTTTTTCCGCAAAGTTTTAAAATAAAAGAAAATTGTTTAATTTTGTTTATTTGAAGTATCCTTACAATGGCATTTGTGGAAAATTGTTGCTTATATGATTCCACTGACAGCAATATTGGAAAATGGATTTGATTCTTTCATTTGTGGTAGTGTCTAAATTTACCAAATCAGGAAAGTTCCTCATCACCCAAGTTTCAATTGGACCGAAACTTGGAATCATGCAAGTTGAATAGTATGATGAATGAGAACTTTCAAGCATTGGAAAATCAAGACTAATTACTTGTTCACATGGATGTGTGAGTCAAGTAAAGGACTAAAGGGATCGAGTACACATTCTTGTGCACTGGTCATGTCCACCACAAAGCTCGTTAAGACTATTTGATTTACTAAAGTTTAGTAAATATGGTTATACTTACAAGTTTAAGTATAATTCTGAAACATTGGAAAAGTCTCAATGTATGGCAGAACGAATGGGAAGAATCAAATTAGGCAGAAAGATAAAAGTTTCTCAAATCTGAAAAGATGGGAGAGTACTTTAGTGTCATGTTTGTGATCATCTTAATGATTTAGAAATCATATCACAATTAGTCCTCTAAAGGTCTTCTTAGTGCATTCTTATGACTAAGAAGAGGAGTCATGAATTGTTGAAATGGTTAGATCAGGAAGATGAGTCATACTTCGTTCCAAAACAATTCTTAGAGTCATACTCCAAGATTGTAACTTGAGTGACATATCTTAAAGAAAGGTTTAAAACACTTGTCAAATGTAAGAGTAAAAGTGTCCTACTCTTGTACATTTGAAATTGGTAAGTTGTGATGTTTTGGATAAAACAAAGACCAACTAAGGCCAATTGTGTGAAGTGTTTGTCTTGATAAAGAATCCGCACTATCTCTTGAATATTTGGCAAGATAGTCTTATATGTCAAGAGGATAGTGGGAGTCTTAAAGATCCTAAAAAGAATTTCAAGAACTAATCAAGAATAAAACCTGAGGTTCTTCACTAGCACACGACTTGAGGTTTATAACCTATCATGTTGACATATTCTGTGCCCATTCCAGTTAAAGTTGGCTTTGCATAGGAGTTCTGAAAGTTCTCAATTGGTTGCATAACAACTTGGAAGCAATGACAGGCCCTGTACTGCCAGGTGGCAAGAAGTTAAGATTGCATAAGTTCAGTCCATATGAGTTTGAATTTGTCATTATCCTTGTCTTGTGACTATGGTTTTGACGATTCACATGGATAAGAACACATACACCATAAAATCTAAGGGTCATAAGGTTTCTCTCTGATTCATGAAAATGATGGTGAGGAAACACTTCCACCAAGTAGATTTGAAGCAGATGGCAAAAGGTCTAAACAATTGAGACTATGATTACGGCATCCCTTTTCATAGTTCTGAAATTGTTTAGACACACATGCATGCTATCTAAGGAAAGGTGTATGATTTTGATAAATTTTTATCAAAGCATCTCGTATCAGAAATCTGAACTTTGGTAAGAAAGTCAATAAAGTATTGATTTCTAGAAGTCCAGCTGATTTCTGAGTACATGTCAAAGCTAGTGGGAGCATAAGTGTTATGCTAATAATCATCATGTTAGTGGGAGCATGATAATTATTGTTAGTGTTGCAAGTTAGCAATGTTAATTATAGAAAATAAAAGTTTCAATTCGTGAGGCTGTAGGGATTGAAAAAATTGTTTTGCTATAATTAAGGGAGAGGATATACTTCATTTCAGTTCTAAAGGCTTAGATTGAGACCTTAATCATCTTTAGTCAAGAATATATATATGAATTTCATGTTGGATTGGTTCAACTTAAGGAAATTCTATATATTGCGTTCTCAAAATTCGATTATGATTACGGCATCCCTCTTCATAGTCAAATTTTGAAAACATGGCAAATAAAAATATTGTAGCAAAAGACTGGTCTAGAATCATGTCTTTATGTGAGACATCATGAATCGTGTACCTTTTGCTTTGGCTACAGGATCGATTGCATGTGCTATAATATTTGTCATTTCTAAATTTTTCCAAATGCCCAGAGGCATTAAGAAGGGAAAAGGTCTAGAATTGGATATGACTAAAATGATTAAGCAATTGTCGAGGACAATCTGAGGTTTACCAAAGATTGGTTGCTCGGGGACAGTTGGAAGTATAGTGCTAATTTTGGAAGGACCATATTGACATATTCTGAAAAGAGGCATCTCTTATTCATAAGTGATAGTCAAAATGAGAATATGGAGTTGTCTCCATAGGTGGAAGTTATCTGTGTAAGATTAGAAAACTTAATGCAAGAAGCATGTCCAAAGCAATGTACTTTGAATATGAGACTTAGTTTCCATGGAGTTGATCTCCATTGGAATACCTTATAATGACTGTTGACAAGTCTTTTGTGACTTTGTACATATTCATTACAGGAGGGTCAGTGCATATAAGTTTAAAATCTAAACAGATTTCGATAAATGATAGGAATTTGAAATTCTCACATTTTTCGATAAGGATTTGGGAGTGTGAAATTAGAATCATTGAAATTATGTTCAATTGGTTTATTTCACAAAGTAAGGATCATAGACAAACATAGAGTGCATACTTGGTGTATGGAAAAGCTATTGTTTAAGAAAAACATAGTGTACATGCTTGGAGCATGGGACAACTAGTGTTTTTAATTCAAGTATAAAGTTGATAAAACCGAAACAATGAATAATGAGTAATCAATATGGTGATAAATAAAAGTGTTTATTTATATTCATAGGGTTTGATACCATATTTGATTCATTTATTCTTGTGTTTCACCTTGCATGTTTTGACTTCCAGAATAACTAAGTCGCTCTTCCTGAATGATTAAGTTATTCAAACCATCCACAGTCGGTCATATGCTGGAAGTAGATATGAATCAAGACTGTCATGGGTTGGTTTGTAGAGGTCCAAGTTGGTGGACAAAGTGGTGCTACAACACTCATGAGTGCTCATAAGTTCTGAGTATTGGATTCAACCCACGCTCATTTGAATCACTTCATGGATTTTATCACGAGTGATCATGAGACGATAATATCTTATATTCTTAAAACCTAGAGATATGAGTTGTTACTATGAGTTGGTTGTACATTGATTGCACGAAAACACATTGGTAAGTCGATGTTATAAAACGTGCCTTTGTGTATGATTCAACAAGTAGTAGAACAAGCCATATGAGTCGAAGTTTATCCATTCCTTTTACCTTCGGGATAAAAGCGATATCTGTGGGCCCCTCGATGATTTAGCGATGACACATGTGAGTGCTTGGCCAAGCCAGGACTGATTTGATTTGTTCAATCAGTCAGTCATCATAAATCGAAAATCGGGAAACAACAAATGGACAGAGAGAATGATTATAATCCATGTCTCAGTCCATATGATATCTAGAATGGAGGAATATATGATCCCTTATCTAATGGACAAGTCATTGACAAGGTCAGAGTTCGATAGCGGCTTTAAGAGCTACGATTGCCAGTTAGGTTTTGAAGTCATACTCAATAATAGTTTTAGACTTATCCAAGTGGGAGACTGTTGGATTAATGTCTAAGTCCATAACTATATTTGGTATGTACTTGACCCGACCCGGCATGGTCCATTTGGGTTGCACTTCACCGGCACAATTTATATGGATAGCCTTTTGAGAATAGTATATTTATGATTTATATTAATATATTGTAAGTTCTAATATATTAATATGGAATCATATTATTTAATTAGTATTGATCAAGAATTAATTTAGAATTAATTAAGTGATCAAAAAGAACTAATTAAATATGGACTCTTATATATATGGAATGGGTCAAGTTCATTTAGGTTGGGCTAAGCTTTCATGGATGGTCCATGGAGCTTTTAACCCATGGATCCTATGTAAATGAAAGGTCATGGGTATTAGGGTTTACATGGATGTAACCCTAATCCTCCATAATATATAAAGGGGTCTTTGGCTCACAAAATTGGCACAAGTGTGTGAAAATAAGAGTGGGCCGATTTTAGTGTGCATACATATTCTCTCAAGTTCTTCCAAGGTGTTTTGGTGATTTGTGATTCCATTTGAGGCTTCCACACTATTGGGGCTAAGCTCTTAAAGCTTGAAGACATCAAGCTACATCAAAAGGTATGTCATCTAACTAGAACTTTGTAGTATAGGTGCTTCATAATATGCTAGTTAGGATGAAACCTTGGAATAGTTAATATTTGCATGTATAATAGAGAAAACATAGATCCAAGGTTTATAGGGTTGCATGTACACCATAGGAGTGTGAGAATGCTCAAAACCCAACAGAACTAACCTCACAAGCCAACCACCTCGAATTCACCATTTTAACCTTGAAGGATTCCTAACCACCATCAGGTCTCCGACCAACGGCCACTTGTTGTGGAGACACTCATCCTTTCTCAAACACGTACCACATGCACTATCCCACTCTGCATCTCTCATTGACCACCAATAACCCTGGTCTCAGGAATCTGTACCGCAGGCCTCTCTATCCAGTTCTCTAACCGCTCTTGAACAAATCTCTTATCTCCTCAAAAGTACCCAGTTCTCCCCCACTCAGGGTTTGAACCATCCCTAATTGGTTCGCCAACAATCTAACCCACAGACTGTTTTTACCAATAACATCGCACCTACTCTTGGAAGGTGATACGCAATGTTGGATGATCTCCCCGATGGAGGTCAAGCAATTCCAAATACCCCGAATCTCCGATGAAATCCTCAAAAACTTCTCATCATGACTACCTCTAGTCCTTCAGAATCTCGTACCATCCCACTACCGGACATCTCAACTGTCCAGTCGTAGCCATGACTCTCAGTCTGAAAATAACGAACTATCATATTCCTCATCCTCGACTCTTCAACCAACGTTCCATCACGTGGGTTGTAATAAGAGTGGAGTCCTCATTACCACACTCGATACTCATCATAGACAATAAGAGCCACCGCCCCAATATCCTCTTCTTGATCGACTGCCGATGCAGCTAATACATGCCCTACTATGCTCAAATAGGATGTATCATTGTCCTTAACCATCTCAGTCCCCGCTGACAACCTGCTCATGCTCTAACATTACCCCTCGGCAGACATACTGCCCAAATACTCTGATGAAAGATCGTAACCAAAGCTACCCCACAGGGCTCACCCCCAACCTTGGAAACCGAAAATCTCAATACCTCTCCTGTTTTCCACAGGAACAGAAATAGCACCACTCAAGTCACAGAAAATGACATCTCCACCATCGGCTGATTGCTCAACTCATGCCGTAATCCTCCATAACCGCCATCTCTACTCATTCTTGAGTCTTGCGACTCCAATTGGCATCTCACCAACAATCCCTCAGAGCTAACTCTATTTCCCTTTTAAGGGATGCTTCACTAAAACTCGTTCATCATGGCCCTCTGGCCCCATACTCTTTCACCTCTGATCTCGGTCTAACCAATCACCACGGAATAATTAGTAGAACCAATAACACTAACTGCCACGGGTCATGGTACTCGAACCATGTGGCCACCTCTCGATCTGCTATGAATCATGGTACCCGAACCATGTTATCTCTTCTCAATCCGCTATGAATCATGGTACTCGAACCATGACATCACCTCTCGATCAGCTACAAATCATGGTACTCGAACCATGGAATCACCTCTCGACCTGCTACAAATCATGGTACACGAACCATGAAATCACCTCTCGATCTGCTGCAACTCATGGTACTCGAACAATGGAATCACCTCTCGGTCTGCTACAAATCATGGTACACGAACCATGAAATCACCTCTCGATCTGTTGCAAAATCATGGTACTCGAACCATGGAATCACCTCTCGATCTGCTACAAATCATGGTACACGAACCATGAAATCACCTCTCGATCTGCTGCAAATCATGGTACTCGAACCATGGAATCACCTCTCGATCTGCTACTTAAAACTTCCGGAATGTTCCCTGTATCGAGTATGGGTCCTCTGCTTTCAGTAGTACGTGCCTATACTACCTGCCACATCTACCCATACTTTCTACACGGACCATCCCCGAGTTCCTAAGTAGCTGCTCGACCTTCTCAATCACCAACCCCGTCATGCGTGTTCGCTCCTCTACGAAATATCCTACTCTGTCAGCGTACTAATCTGACTAGGGTCACCCTCTCCTAGGCTCTTCCTAGGTTCTCACAGTTCTCTGCCATCAGCTGCTGAAGAACTCCTTATGGTGCCAGCCATCTACCTCCTGAATATCGTCATATTCACTCAGTAGCTGACTCTCATCATCAAGAGTTCCACAAAGCACGAAGCAAGCAGCATTCGGGCATTGAATAATCTCTACCAACATGCAAAACCACTCTAGGTCATTACCCACTCGCTCTCCTCATACTCAAAGGATACCACTGAACCCAAGAAACTATACCCCACACGAGCATCTGACTACTCCCTCGGTAGACTCCTCAAATGCTTATCTAGGTATCTCTCCTAGATTACTCCTCTACTCAAATCCCTCTCTAGGGGATTCCTGCTGGATACTCTTACTCAGCACATCACAGATAACAGTAACTCCTAGGCTAAGGCATCACAAATCAGGCCACTTTAGTCCTAACATATGAAATACCTAGCCTATCTCTAGCATGCATAATATCTCATAGCATATCTCATAAATATCTCATAATACAAACGTAAGGGTATTTTGGGAAATCACCGTTCGGGCTCTGGCTGATTGTACACACTGTTCCAACTCGTATTCTTTTAGAAACTCTTGCTCGCTTTAGAAAAATCATTTCTTTGAAATTTTTTCTCAAATCCTCAGTTTGAGTCCAGATTTACCCGAAGGCGCATCCGAATCCCTCAAACCAAGGCTCTGATACTAACTTGTAACACCGAAAATTTTCAAACAGATTTTTCATTTCAAAATCGCATACTTTTCATAACATATTGTATAGAAATCTTGTTTATTCAAATTACAAGCACAACTCCATTATTGATCCAGGATCCTCAAAATATAAATCTTTCTATGGTGTGTACAATCAAGCCGGTGCCGTCCTGCGATCCTAAGAAAACCTGAAACACATAACACATAACGAGGTAAGCAAAAAGCTTAGTGAGTTCCCCAAAATACCACATACAACACATAAGCCACTCGAGGCTATAACTCGGTATGACCCTTCGGTCAATGTGTCTCAGCGGGACCCTCCAGTCCCGTAGCTCGTTGGACCCTCCAGTCCGGTCTAGCTTGTTGGACCCTCTGGTCCAGTCTAAATCGTTGGACCCTCTGGTCCGGTCTATATCGTAGGACCCTCCGGTCCGGTCTATACAACACATAGCATACATATATCACAATGCACATAAACTCAAACATACACATAACACAAAAGACCCTCCGGTCTGCACATAGTTGCCACTCTAGGTAATGTATAGTGAGAAGACTCACCTCGCATGATGCCGGATACCCTCTCGTGCTCGATAACCCGACCTAGCCTCCTCCTATCAAAATGATAACATCTCTAATAAGAATTCCTCTCATGATCTCATCCCTAATAATGGGTAGAAGATCATTCTACCCCTCTCTGACCTCTCTTGAATCAGCTTGACCAAAACCCCAAGGTCAACTGAAGTCAACTCTAGTCAACGGTCAAACTTTGACCAGACTCGTCGAGTGCACATGGGTGACTCGGCGAGTCCAAGCGTGTCCCCTGAATCCTCCTATGGCCTCTCTCGGCTCGTCGAGTTAACCCTTCACTCGACGGGTTACCACATGTCACGAATCGCGGGGCAACCCGACTCGTCTCGTCGAGTCCCCTTATGGACTCGGCGAGTTTCCTCCATGGCAACACTCAAAAGATCTTCTGAGGTCAGATCTGTTTCTCTAACCTATAGATCTGACTTCCCAATGCTCAATAATCACGTAAAGGTCCAATCTTTACATTCATGCAACACACATAAGGCTTCTTTTGGTGAAATAGCTTCTAAAATGTCAACCTAGGCTCATATCTTCAAAAGAACAGCATAAAGCCGAATGATTGGGACTCTCTGGACCTCTTAAGGTCCAGATCTAAGACTTTCTCCACATTGGGACCTCATATGCATCATATACTATCCAAGAAATGGTAAAGAAAACCCTAGATTCAAGGATTTTACACAAAAACAGAAAGAAAGGGCGAAATACTACCTCAAAATGGAGATCCTTGCTTAGATGTCTCAGAATAACAACCTTCTTTGGTCCTTCTAGCTGAATCCCTTCACTTTATTTGAAAAACCACACCAAAATTACTTGATTTCATCACAAGAACTCTTCCTTGGCTCCAATGGCGATTTAGGGTTTCTCACAGGAGATATGAGGCGCACCCAAGGTCATAAGTTCCTTTAAATAGGCTCCAACCCCGGAACTTAGGGTTTTCTCTGCCCAGTACCTACTCGGCGAGTCCATCCTTGGACTCGTCGAGTCCGCTCATTAAATCCACGCGACAATCTCGACTCGACTCGGCGAGTTGGTCCCTCAACTCGTCGAGTCCCTCTTTAAATCTCAAGATTAACATACACAATAATGTCCCTGCAAATCCGGTTGTTACAGTATAATTTCCCATATTGAAACATTTCAACATAACATTCTTATATATCATGACTAAGTTGGATTAATACTTCAATCTAAACTTTTAGATTCGAAATAAATCATAAGTATCCTCTCCCTTACTATAGCAAAACAACTTTTCAAACTTTGCAACTTTTCAACTCAAAACTTTGTTTCCTATAAATAGCATTTCTAATTTGCAACACCTATCATAATGATTATGCTCCCACTAGCACAATAATTATGTCCTTACTAGCATAACACTTATGCTCCCACTAGCTTTGACATGTACCCAGAAATCAGCTGGACTTTTAGAAATCAATACTTATTGACTTTCTTACCAAAGTTCAGATTTCTGATACAAGATGTTTCGATAAGACTTTATCAAGGCTTCTCAAACTCATACACCTTTTCTTAGATAGTCCATATGTGTGTCTAAACTATCTCAGAGCTTACAACAGTAAGTCCCGAATGTTCAGACTATCTGCCGTTTCTCACAATTCGAACTATGAAGAGGGATGTCGTAATCATAATCGAATTTGAGAATGCAATTAACACAAATGCTATCTCTTTAAATCTACTTAGTGAAAGCGTTTCCTCATAATCCTTTTATGAAGCGGAGAGAAACCTTTGCCACTTAGATTTTATGGTGTATGTGTTCCTATCCCTGTGAATTTGTCATTTCCAACCATTATCATAAAACAATGTTTATGACAAATCAGAACTCATATGGACTGAACTTTCTTATCTTAATTTCTTGCCATTTGATAGCACAATGGCTTACCATTGCTTCCAAGTTATTGAGTAGCTCACCCTTACGGGTCAATGTACTTTCATTGAGCAAGGTACTTTGCCTTATGCAATCAAATGAGAACTCATAGAACTCACATGCATAGTCAACTTAACTGGAATGGCACAGAAACAAGAATGTGTCAACACGATAGGTTACAAACCTCAAGTCGTGTGCTAGTGATAAATAATAGGTTTATTCTTAATTAGTTCTTGAAACTATTCAAGATCATCAAGACTCCCACTAACCTCTTCACATATAAGATTCTCTTGTCAAGAAACATTCCTTGATAAACAAATATTCAAGAGTTAGTGCGGGTTCTTATCAAGACAAACACTTCACATAATTGGTCTTAGTTGGTCTTTGTCTTATCCAAGACATCACAACTTACCAATTCCAAATGTGTAAGAGTAAGAAACATTTCCACTCCACATTTCTTGAGTGTTATAAACCTTCTTAAAACATGTTACTCAAGGTATAACATGGAGTAACTAGAGTATAACTCTAAGAACCGATTTTGGAACGAAGTATGACTCATCCTTTTGATTTTAACCATTTCAATAATTCATGATTCCTTTCATTAGTCATATAAATGCACTAAGGTGTCCTTAGAGGATCAATTGTGACATGGTTCCATAATCATTAGGATGATCATAAAACACGATACTAAAGTACTCTCCTTTCCTTTCAGATTGGAGAAACTTTCATCTTTCTGCCTAATTGATTCTTCTTATTCGTTCTGCTTATACTTTGAAACTTTTCAAGGTATTAGAATTATACTTAAACTTGTAAGCATAACCACATTTACTGAACCATTAGTAAATCATGACGAATAGTCTTTATCACTCTTGTGGTAGATCTGACCAGTACACATCAATGTGCACTTGATCCTTAAGTCTTTCACTTGACTCACATACATATGTGAACAAGGAATTAGTCTTAATTTCCCAAATATGAATATTCTAATTCATCACACAATACAAGTCGCATGATTCCAAGTTTCCGTCCAATTGAAACTTGGGTGATGAGAATCCTTCCTTATTTGGTAAACTATAGCACTTTACCACAAATGATATATCTAAGAATCAAATCCATATTCAATATTGCTATTAATAGAAATATAAACACCAATTTTCACAAATGCCATTGAAAAGATATCATAAAATAAGACAAAATCAAAATTTTTCTTTATTTATAAAAATGCGGAAAAACTTGTCCTTACAACGCAATTACAAATGAAAACTATGTTACTAAATATCCCTAAGCAATCTATCATAACTCCTAAACAGCGGCTCAAAAATCTGATCGTCGAACCATGCGATCGAAATCCACTTCTTCATGATCAGACTCAGCATGCTATTTCCTTTAAGCTTCCTTCTTTCTCTTTGATTCTGCAAAACATCAAAATGTAACTTTACATCATGTAATAAGAATCACTAAATGGGAACTTAATAGAGTTAGATAATGAACTACCTGGAGTAGAGTCATACATTTTGACTTTACCATCCTTGCGATCTTTGAGGTAGATATGGTAGCTTCGCATCCAATGCCCCTTCTCTTGACAATAGAAAAAAAAAGACTCTTTTGGAATGACACATGGGACAATCTCAGACTTAGCCTTTCTCTTTACCATTTGGTCAAACAGTTTGACCTTGGCCGATCCCTTTCCATTGGGAAGAGAAAACTTTTTTGGACTTCCAATGTTGCCAGTGTCAATGTCCATGGAAGTTTGGGAGATTGATCTTCCAATCAAATTTGCTTGATCAGTGCGCCAAATCATTGTTGATTCAGCAACAATTAGCAAATAGGTAAGATCGATAAGGGTCACATCGTGATCTGTCATATAGTAGTCTTTAACAAACTGACCATACGAATCGGGAAGTGATTGAAGAACCAAGTCAACAGCCAACTTCCTCGGGAAAACGACACCCAACATTCCCAGCCTGTCAGTATGCAACTTCATCTCCAAGACGTGAGCACATACATACTTTCCATCATCGTGTTTGCTTGCCAATAGGGATTGAGTGACCTTGAAATTTTCATGTCGACGAACACGTGAGTCAGGGAGAATAATTGGAGGAGGTGGAGGAAGTGAAGTATGATTTCAAGTTCCTTGATCAAAACGTGGAACATCATCTTCATGAGGAAAGCTCTTTCCAAAAGATTCGGGAAGACCATAGTTGTCAAAACCAGCCATCTTTAAAAAGGAGATATTCAATTTAGTTGATTTAGTCCTTAATATAACACCCAAATGAAATATTAAGGCTATGACCCAACACAATAATTCACAATTCGGAAGAGGGATGCCGTAATCCAAATGTAAATTATTTGTCGGTAGGTAAATGATGATTTACCAATTCCACCACGGAAATGAAATTTAACTGAATTAAGTTTTAGATGAAATTCCTAGATCTTTTGAGACTTATTGAACTTTTCAATGGCATGTTTAATCTCGATTATGCCCTTCAAGTTTGTGACTGGGATACCGAGGATCACAAACAATGTGTGAATAACCATGCAAATTAGCTTGGTACTCTCGAAGTCAATTATCACCTAATCAATGTGTCGGTTAACCACACACACTCCATTGATCTATGATAACATACGAGCTACCCATTTCCATCCTTTATTTGTCCCATATTAGTGTGTCGGTTAACCACACATGCTCCACTAACGACCAATAAGGTGCAATGTGCAATTTCATGGGTTAGCATCAAATTCACATTTCTCCTAAAGTAACTAAGATTGGGAATTTAGAAAAACTTTTAGTTACTTTTTATAATTATCATTATACTTTTCTAATGAGAATTAATGTCTTATCCTACCCGTTCGGCTAACCACCCTCCACTAGTCAAGGAAGCGGTGGGTGAGAGTGCACACCCATTCAATTGCCATTTTATAGGCAATTTCCTTATACCTCCCTTATAGACCAGTTTTACGAATGAGACCTACTAACGGTAAGATTGATTGTCTTATACATATATATAAGTTAAACTTTAGATCTTATAGCAATATAATGGTGTATTTTAAACTTTTTAAAACACTAGGTGGTTTAATCTTTTAAATAGATTAAAATTTTAAACCATGTTATTATTGATTTATTAATACTCTCTTAATTAATCTTTTAATTAATTATTAATAAGGCCATGGTTATTCCTTCTAGTTGTGTCCATTTAAATTTCTAAAATTAAAACCTTTAATTCTAAATTTAAATTATGAAACCAAAAGGATGTATTTTAAACATTTAAAATGCTAGGGTTTTAGAATTTAATATTTCACAATTAAAACTTTTAATCAAATTTCAAATTGCAAAAATTGAGGGCAAGTTTTGAAACTTTTCAAAACTTCTTAGATCAAATTTGAAAACAATTAAATTAATCATATAATTTATCAATATCACAAAATTTGACCTAATCTAATTTCATATAGAAAGATGATTCAAATCAAAATCTACAAATAATTAATTTTTTTTTTCAAAAATCAAGTAATTATCTTAAAATTTGACAAACATCATTCAATTGGATGAGGATAATCATTACCCTATAAAAAATGAACTTTTTTTTTAGTCAAAACAGTTTGTGGTAATGATCCTAATCCAATTCTTGGCCAAAAAATTGAAAATCTGCCAACTGACGAGACACCACGTCGTGGTAACTTTGAACACGTCGTGATCATCAGGCAGGTTCCAAAAAACGATTTCCTTTTGCTGTGAACAATTAACCAATGCATCAATATAACAGAAAACAACCTGACTCTGATACCACTGATGGGTTTTGAGCACTATAACAATCATATGGTGCATATACAACCCTAATGCTTTGGATCTAAGTTTTCTCAAGTTATGCATGTAATTTTCATTTCATCCAAAGCATATACCCTAACTAGCATACAATAGGAGATTTACAACATAAAACAAGTTAGATGAATACCTCTTAAATGTAGCTTGTGGTTCTTGGCTTTTCAAGAGCTTAGTACCTCAAATGTGATACCTCTAATAAGTCACAAACACCAAAAGCAAATGGAGGAACATGAGAGAGGATAGGAGGCACCCAAAAACGGCTAGGGTTTCTTCTTGGAATACAAGTGCCGATTTTGGGAGTGCAAGGGTTAGTATTTATAGTGTGGAATTTCTAGGGTTTCATCTTGGAAACCCTAATTCATATGATCAGGCCTTAATCAATCCAACAACCCACATGATAGGCCCTTTGGACTAAATCTTCATGGACTCTCACATAGTTTTAGTCCATCCCAAATCAACATGGATCATTAGCCAAAACTATAAGTATTACTGATTTACCTAATTAGTCCCCGTAAATTTAATCAGTCTCTTTTGATCACTAAATTAATTCCAAATTAATTTTTGATCAATACCATCTAAATAATATGATTTCTCAATTAATAATTATTCATATAATATATTTATAAATCACAAATAACCTCTTTCTCAAATATCCATCCTATCAAATTGCTCCGGTGAAGCTAACCCAAAAGGACCATGCCACTATCGGGTCAAGTACATACCAATTATAGTTATGGGCTTAGACACCTAATCCAACAATTTGTTCTAAATATTATCATAAAAGCTAACATCAAAAACTCTAAAAGTTCATATGTTCACAAATTTAACACAATTACACAAACAGTTGAGGTAAAAAAAAGTTAGCATTAAACTGTTAGAAATTCGGGGTAATAAAAGGCTTGAAAATTTTGAGAATCGTGTGTACACTTTCAAATTAAAGTATTTCGGTGGTACTCCTAACCTTTAATCGGATAAGACTCAGAAGATTTTCAAAAGCAGAGAATATGAAAGTTATGATTTCCGTGATTATAGTTGTACCAGGAAAATTATGACCAAAATGCTTAAATACTTCCTTTGCCTGAAAACTATCAACGCAGTTTTTTCTTTTTCTAAAAAGTACTCAAACTGTCAAAAGACAGTTTATAACAGTCATAAACTCTCACTAAACTATAAAGGCAGCTCGACCCCCACCAGGGGCTCTGCCACTCGGACCCCGCTCCTAGGGGCGCTGCCCCTATACCCCCGTTCGTTCAGGGGCTTCGCTCCTAAATAACAGTATACTTTAAAACTTGATCAAACTTAAACAAATGTATACTCTACACCTTCCTTACTTGCTCAATATTTATCCAGATCACTTTTGGTAAATAAATTAATCCCATTAAACTTAAATAATATTGATGATAACAAATTACCAACATAAACTAACCTTGTAACATGGAGAGGATTTCCTAAAACTTAGTGCTGAAAAATTTAACTTCATTTGAGTTATAAATATAAAGTTTGATAAATTTACTAACAAAATATTTTTATTAATATCTCAATATAACAAATAAAATCATTGATTAAATCTATAATAAAAAGTAAGGAAATTAATGACAAGTAATAGTCTACATAACAGTTTGTCTATTAGCAAGCATTTCACAAACTGAAATTTAACATCCCATGTGGCTGTCGAAAAAAAGATTAAAAGAGGAATACAAGAATTGGAGGAGATGCTCTAATGCATAACATATTGTAATTTTGACTACCTAGGCTAGTTATGTTGCGGGCCTACATAATAATAGTTTTTGGAGACGAACTTCTAATACAAAATATAAGGTTACTGAAATAAACCATAAACCATAAACCAGAGCACAAGGTTGATGTGTTGATTCTTTCTTTCCAATACTGAAGAATGAAATTAAAGTTGCACCTTGAAAGAAGAAGAAGAAATGAAGGGCTTAAAGCAGCAAATGCATGAGTGATCTCATGTCTAGTAAGATATGTTATCTCCATGAGAAAAATGAAAAGATTTCGTTCCTTATATCTTATGATCGTTGGGTACACAAAATCCCTTGGTTGCTGATTTTTAAGCTTCAATTTGGAACTATATTTAAGGGATTCGAAATAAAGCAATAAACCAGAAATATGCAAAACATTTAGGCAGGAAAAAAAGAAGAACGCTTATAAGGTGCCACATGGAAAATATGGAGTCTAAAAAAAGGACATGTGGCAAGGATATGATTTGTTTACCGGAATATATATATATATATATATATATATATATATATATATATATATATATATATATATATATATATATATATATATATATATATATATATATATATATAGTAGACGAATGTCTCCGCGTTGCACAGAAACAACTATATATTTGAAATCTTTACAAATATATGTTTTCTTAAATATAACAACAACATTGTTGTTAAATTTGATATAATAATTTTTATACTAAGTTGATATAATATATTGATTATTTTGAACTATATGATAATATATACATCTATTAAAATTGCATAATTTCAATCGTTTGAATGACCTCTACTTGCGGGTTACTGATTATTGAAAATAAAAAATAATATATGATTTAATGTTATTTATAGTTTTGGTTATTGTTAATTAATTTTTTAAAATTTATTAGCTTAACGTTTTAAATTCTATCATTGTAATTATTTAAAACATCAAACATTGTTTTTTGTTTTGAAAGGTAACAATATAATAATTTATATAGATTTATTTTTAACTATTGTTATTGTAAGTTATTTTAAGCTACTTATTTGAAAACATTTAATTATTATACAAATATCTTTAGCAAAGATTTTAGTTAAATTGATATTACAATTTAGTTTTTGAATTTAGCACTACAATTTGTCACTTTTAATTATTCACAAAATATTCTTTGGGTTTTTTAATGGAAGCTCAAATTTATATTTAAGTTGACCATGTAATGTTATGTTTAAATTAACAATTTAAGTATTTTATTCAAAATGTTCAAAAGTTGTAGCTTTTAACTGATAATGGTTTACATACAACAACATATTAAATCTAATAAATTAAGTATAATATATTAAAAGTTAAAGACATAACTTTATAAGTAGAAGTAAAGATAATGGTTTACATTTAAGCTGAAGTTAAAGACATAACTTTATAAGTTAAAGTTAAAGACATAACTTTATAAGTATAATAAATTTAAGTATTTTATTCATTGGTTTGTTTAAGTTGAACTAAAATTTATATTTAAGCTGACCTTGTAATGTTATACTTAAATTAATAATTTAAGTATTTTATCCAAACTCTTAAAAAGTTGTAGCCTGAAAATGATAATTGTTTACATACAACAACCTTTTAAAACTAATAAATTAAGTACAATATGTTAAAAGTTAAAGACATAACTTTATAAGTAAAAATAAATATATTATTTTAATATTGAAATTTAGTTTATATATGATTACATTTTAGGTTAGATATTTATTTAACCTTATTAACTATTTTATAATCATTATTAGAAAGAAATTGAAAAGTCATGGGAGTTTCAAATGAATGTGGTGAAAGGAAAAATGCTTCCTTTATAAGTATACTAGGCGAATGCCCGCGCGTTGTGCAGAAACACCTATATAGTTGGAATCTTTACAAATATATGTTTTTTTAAATATAAAAATAACGGTGTTGTTAAATTTGATTTAATAATTTGTATATTAATCTGATATAATATATTGATTATTTTGAATTATATGATAATATATATGTCTATTATAACTGCATAATCTCAACCGTTTGAATGACTTCTACCCGTAAATTACACATAAATAAAATTAAATACAATATATGGTTTAATATTATTTACATTTATTGTTATTGTTAATTAATTTTTTAATATTAATTTGCTTAACGTTTTAATTTCTATCATTATAATTATTTAAAACATCAAACATTGTTTTATTTTATTTTAAAAGTAACAATATAATCATTTATATAGAGTTATTTATAACTATTATTATTGTAAGTTATTTTAAGCTACTTATTTGTAAACTTTTAAGGATTATAAAAATATCTTTAGGAAATATTTTAGTTAAATTGATATTATAATTTAGTTTTTGCATTTAGCACTACAATTTATCACTTTAAACTATTCACAAAATATTCATTGGATTTTTTAAGGGGAACGAAAATTTATATTTAAATTGACACTGTAATGTTATATTTTAACTAAAAATTTAAGTATTTTGTCCAAACTGTTCAAAAGTTGTAGCTTTAAACTGATAATGGCTTACATACAACAACATATTAAATCTAATAAATTAGGTATAATATGTTAAAAGTTAAAGACATAACTTTATAAGTAGAACTAAACATATTATTTTAATATTAAAATTTAGTTCATTTATTATTACACTTTTGGTTTGATATTTATTTAACTTTATTACCCAACTTATAATCATTATAAGAAAGACACTACAATTTATCACTTTTAACTATTTACAAAATATTTTTAGGTTGTTTAAGTTAAATAAAAAAATTATATTTAAGTTGATCATGTAATGTTATATTCAAATTTATATTTTAAGTATTTTATATAAATTATTCAAAAGTTGTAGCTTTAAAATGATAATGGCTTACATCCAACAACATATTAAAACTAATAAATTAAGTATAATATGTTAGAAGTTAAAACGCATAACTTTATAAGTATAATTAAAGATATTCTTTTAATATTGAAATTTAGTTTATATATGATTACACTTTAGGTTTGATATTTATTTAACCTAATTAACTGTCACACCCCCAAAGCAGAACGTCGGAAACGTTCAGGGGCGGAAGACGTCATGTACAATATCATAACAATGCTCAATAGGAAAACAAGCAACAACATCATCCATTGCATTAATAATATAGTTAATACAAGTGTGTTCTGTGTAAAGTTGTAAGACACCAAAAATTATATCAAAATAAAAAGACGAGTCTTGAACATGCTCCGTCTTCTCAAAAACCTGGTCATTTATATCTGTCTACTAGTGACCTGAGAATACAACTTATTTTGAAAGAGAGTATCAACATAAAAGTTGAGTGAGTGCATAAGTATTTTTGTGTCAAACGTTTGCATTTGTTTCATGTAAATGTTTGTATATATAAAGTAAAAATGTTTGTATCTTTTCCATAAAATCCTATATTTTCTACTTAAATGAAAGATAAAATTGTAAGAATGGTCCCTATGCTTAGGTGGAAATTGCTACTTTGGGCCAAAAAGTTTTGAACTAGCACTCATGGTCCAAAGGTTTTCATTTTCTTGCCACTTTGGTCCATTTTGGTTTAAATTTTCTTAAAATGATGAATTTACCCTCTGTATTTTAATTTTCTCTTTTTTTATTTAATATAACATTTTTGTAAATTAAGAATAAATTAAAAATAAATAAGAAATTACCCCATCCAATTCTCTCCCTTAATAACCCCATCTCTCTCTCTCTCTCTCTCTCTCTCTCTCTCTCTCTCTCTCCCTCTCTCGTCATTCCGTCATAGACCACAACCATAGTCAGTCGGACCACCACCCCTGATTTTCCGGTAAGCACCACCACCACCGGTCAACAGCTCTCTCTCCCTCCATCACCTGCCGGAAAAACAATTCCACATGCCGGAAACCACCGCCACCATATCTCTCTCTCTTTATCTCTCTCTCTCTCCTGATGAATCCACACTCTTTCTCCAAATTTTCTAACATACAAGAACACAAAAAATCTGAAATTTAACATACATGAACCACAGACAAACAGGTTATCTGAACACACACACTAAAAAATCATAAATTTAATAAACAAGAACACATACAAAACCTAGAGATTTTCTAACAACAAACACATACATCTGTTCAAGATTTGATACAAAAAACAAGAAATCTGATATATACAAGAGCACACTTGAACCAACTATAGTTTCAAAAAACTTGAAAGGCGATGCCACCGCCGGTTGCACAACCACCACCACCTGAAGCCGGTATGAGGGAGATGAAAAGACAAGTGGGAGACGAAGAGAAACAGAAACGTACATCAGAGATCGGAGATCAGGGCTACAAACTCTGCTTCGTTCGTTCTCACTTCAAACCTTCAAAAATGTTGATCGATCTTCTGTCTCATATCGCCGCCATCGCCTATAAAACCCTAATCGATCTTCTGCCTCGTATCGTTTCCGTCCTTCGTGGTGAAACCCTTAGGAGTTCTGATGCCTTTGATCTGTGAAAGGGAAGTCCAACGACTAAGCGAGAAGGGAGGACTGACGATCTGTTCGTGGTGAAGCGGTGAAATAAGAACAGAGAGAGACGAAGTCATGTAGTTGTCGCCTGTGCAAACTCTAGCAATGAAGCACTGATTACCGAGTAATAGATCTGAGCAACCCTGGCGCCGCCGCTCAAACACTTGCGCCGTCGAAGTCGGAGATAGGTGTTCTGAAAACCCTAAATACCGTTGGAAACCTTCTAGTGTCACCGGTGACGAACAGACGGAGGCAACGTTGTAGGAGAAGAAAATAAGCAAACGATTCAACTCTTATTTCTCATTCTCCGTCCAAGTCGGCGCCGGAAAATTCTAGGGTTCCGACATCGACGGTGGGTTTGGTGGTCCGACTGGTGGTGGTGGGCTAACTGGCTTTGTTCTGTGACGAGAGAGAGAGAGAGAGAGAGAGAGAGATGAATTTATTAAGGGAGAGAATTGGATGAGGTAATTTCTTATTTTTTTTAATTTACAAAAATGTTATATTAAATAAAAAAAGAGAAAATTAAAATACAGAGGGTAAATTCGTCATTTTAAGAAAATTCAAACCAAAATGGACCAAAGTGGCAAGAAAATGAAAACCTTTGGACCATTAGTGCTAGCCCAAACTTTTTTGGCCCAAGTGGCAATTTCCACCTAACCACATGGACCATTCTTACAATTTTGTCTAAATGAAAAGTAGTCTTCTACCAAGACTCAACTGTTTGTATGCTCTGTTTAGTAAAATGTATGTTAGTACTTGAAATAGTATAAATGTATGTTTTTCCATATTAGTAACTATCTTTACTTGAAAAATAGTATGCGTTTTTCTTGTGAGAATATCACTGTATGAATGTAAATGGAAAAATGAAGATTTACAGTAGTATTGTATGAAGTACACTACTGATGCATTAACTACCTTGTAACCAATTTGGTTAATTTTAAGGTTAAAATGTGATAAAGTTATAACCATGCTTGCTTGACTAGTGTGAAACACGACGTTCTTCAGGCATCGAAAAGTTATGACATTTGTCACCCGTAGACCTGCAGGTCCTACTGTAGCTAGCAGCAAGGTGTAGGATTTTCATTCTAGTATAGATCTATACACAAACTCACGCTCTCCCTACAGGAGACTCTGGTTATAAGAATGTGACATAGCAAGTATATTGCTATGTCCTGAAATAGTTTTATCACGTTTTAGTTATCTTGTTCTTGTTATAGTATTTATGTTCCTTCCTGTTCTTGTTATAGTATGTATGTTCCGTTTTGTTGTTGTAAATGTATAGTAATAGTATGTATGTATTGACTCATGTATGTTTCACTGTTCTAGAAGTAGTAAGTAGTGATCCTCTAAACTATACCTATTATAGCTTACTAGTATGTTTGTTTGAACTGTTATTGATTTGCGCAAAAGACTCAATTACTCACCATAAGTAACTAAGTTAAGTATGTTCCTTAAAAATGGGGTTTAACATTCATATGTGAATTTAATAAGTATAACTATGATTTAGCTGATAGTCAGACTAATGATCCTGCCCTAAGCCCACAACCAAACAAGGAACAGGAGTTACGGTATTTAGCAATAGTCCTAAGTCCGTTAAATCATACTTATATGTAAAATAGATATACGAATATGATTTTGATAATAAACAGCAATCTAAAAGAGTTTAAAAAGAGTTTTAAAGAGTTTTTAACAGGTTTTCGAGTATAAGAAATCCCTTTGTTTAAAGTTTTCACATGTAATTTATTAACACAATTTTTATATTGTGTTCATACTTGTATTCTCCCCATAAAAGCATTTAAAAGCATTTAAAACTGAATTTGCAGGGGTATGAACTCACCTTTTGTGAGTGATTCAAATGAAAGTTCGATATAGGATGTTTGATTTCACAAGCTAGTTCTCGGGTCAAAACAAGTCCTAAATAGCATTTTATATAGCATATATGAAGAACACCTGAAGATCCTAGGAAAGTTTGTAAGAAGATTCAAAGGTTTTCGGTCGGGTGTTCTTCGTGTTCTTCGCGTGTTCTTCATGAAAACTAGTGAAATTAACAGGTTTCAGTCTAGTATAAGAAGATTGAAGGATGTTTTTGAAATGATAACAAGATCAAGAAATGATACGTGTTAGATCCTATGAAGAACTAGTGATTATCACGTGAATATGATGAGAAAGGATGAGTTTAGCATGTTCTTGAGGAGAGAGGATGTTCTTGGCTGATGATACTTGAGAGAAAAGGTTTGGATTTTCGTTTAAGTGTAGAAATGAATTACAATCAGCCGATATATATGTATATATATATATATATATATATATATATATATGGAAGGGGTTGACGGTCTGAAGTGGTTTACGACCGTGAACCTCGTGTGCGGCCCGAAGACTGATTACGGCCCGAAGCCTGATCACGGTCCGAAGGCTGTTCACGGTCCGAAGGGTCGTTCACGGTCCGAAGCCTCGGTCCAAATGGCTTTCTCACTTATCATTCTACACTTTAGAATACTAGGCATTGAACACACTCAGTTCATTAATCTAATCTAACCATAAGATAATGTTAGAAATAAGATTTACCTTTATTGGATAAGTTCGACTGTCGTTGACCAAGTTTGACTCTTACAAGATAGAAATTCCGGGTTGTCACATCATCCCCCTGTTAAAGGGAATTTCGTCCCGAAATTAGAATTAAGAAAATACACATGGACTAAGGGAAAATATGAGGATATTTATGTTTCATTTGATCCTCCCACTCCCAAGTGAATTCGGGTTGCAGTTTTGCATTCCAGCGAACCTTCACTATCGGGATACGGCTTTGTTTCGTTTGCTTGACCTCCATATCCATCATTTCTACAGGTTCTTCCATGAAGTTGAGGCTCTCATTGATCTCGATTTCATCGAGTGGGATAACAAAAGTCTCATCAGATAGGAACTTTTTCAAGTTCGATACGTGGAAAGTAGGGTGTACGTTACTAAGTTCTTGAGGTAGTTTGAGTTTGTAAGCTACAGGGCCGATCCTAGCGAGAATCTAAAAAGGACCTATGTACCTTGGATTTAGCTTACCACGCTTCCCGAAGCGTATCAAGCCCTTCCAGGGTGAGACCTTCAATAGAACAAGGTCACCAACCTGAAATTCCAAAGGTTTCTGTCCCTTGTCAGCGTAGCTTTTCTGTCGGTCTCTAGAGGCTTTCAATCGTTCACGAATCTGAACAATCTTCTCTGTCGTTTCCCGAATGATTTCCAGACCCGTGAGAGTGCTGTCAGGAACTTGTCCTTTAGCTAGTTGCGTGTCACCCACCTCAGCCCATCATAGAGGGATCTACACTTCCGGCCACAGAGGGCTTCAAATGGTGAAACCTTGATACTAGAATGATAGTTGTTGTATGAAAACTCGACCAATGGCAAATGAATATCCCATGCTTTACCAAAGTCAATCACACAAGCTCGTAGCATGTCTTCCAATGTCTGTATCGTTATCTCACTCTGCCCGTCAGTTTGTGGATGGTAGGCTGTACTCATGTCCAGCCTAGTTCCCAGGGACTTTTGTAGCGACTGCCAGAACCTTGAAGTGAATCTACTATCTCTATCAGAGATAATAGATATGGGAACACCATGCATTCGTACAATCTCCCTAATGTAAGTTCTTGTTAGTTTCTCCATCTTGTCGTTTTCTTTGATTGGTAGGAAGTGTACGGACTTAGTTAACCTATCTACGATCACCCAAATGGTATCGAGACCACCCGTTGTCTTGGGCAATTTGGTTATGAAGTCCATTATGATCCGCTCCCACTTCCACTCAGGTATTTCCGGTTGTTGTAGTAAACCTGAGGGCTTTTGGTATTCGACCTTAACCTTGGCGCAAGTAAGACACTTGCCCACGAAGGTAGCAATCTCTGCTTTCATATTAGGCCACCAATATAACTTTTTGAGATCCAGATACATCTTATCTGAACCTGGGTGAACGGAGTATCGAGTATTGTGCTCTTCGCTCATGACCACGTCTCTGAAACCATCGAGCTTCGGTGTCCAGATCCGATCCATGAGGTAATAAGCTTCGTCACCCTTGACTTCTAAGTTCTTATCCGTCCTTCTAAGGGATTCACCTACCACATTTTCAGGTCTTAAGGCTTCCTGCTGAGCCCCTTTAATTTGTGTGGACAGATGAGAATAGATCGTCATAGTCAATGCCTTGACTCTACGACTTGAGTATTCTTTTCGACTTAGGGCGTCAGCTACTATGTTGGCCTTACCGGGATGATAACGAATTTCACATTCGTAATCATTTAGTAGCTCAACCCACCGTCGTTGTCTCATGTTGAGCTCCTTCTGGTCGAATATATGTTGAAGGCTCTTATGATCTGTAAAGATAGTGCTTTTCGTACCATATAGGTAGTGTCACTAGATCTTCAGAGCAAATACTACTACTCCTAACTCAAGATCATGTGTAGTGTAGTTGACTTCATGTGTCTTGAGCTATCTTGAGGCATAGGCGATGACCTTTCCTCGTTGCATAAGAACACAGCCAAGCCCTTGGTTTGATGCATCAAAATACACCACGAAATATTCTATCCCTTCTGGGAGGGATAATATCGGTGCGGTGCATAAGGCTTGCTTCAGCGTTTGGAACACTTTCTCTTGTTTCTCTTCCCAGTCAAAGGTCACACCTTTCTGGGTCAATGTGGTAAGTGGTTTCGCGATTCTTGAAAAGTTTTGAATAAACTTGTGATAGTATCCAGCGAGGCCTAGAAATTGACGAATTTCTGTAGGCGTCTTTGGAGCTGACCAGTTATCAATGGCCTTTATTTTGGAAGGGTCCACGTGAATTCCCTCTTCGCTAACCACATGGCCCAAGAATTCGACTCTTCGAATCCAATTCGCATTTAGAGAACGTCGCATAAAGCTTCTCAGCTCGTAGTGTTTCTAGGATCTGTCGTAGGTGTTGACTATGTTCCTCCTTACTGCGAGAATAGATGAGTATGTCGTCAATGAACACGATTACAAACTTATCTAAGTAAGGGCGACACACCCGGTTCATCAAGTCCATGAACACTGCGGACGCATTTGTTAATCCGAAAAGCATCACTACAAACTCGTAGTGTCCATAACGTGTTCGGAAAGATGATTTGGGAACATCTTCCTCTAAAACTTGTAACTGGTGATACCCGGATCTTAAGTCAATTTTCGAAAAGTAGTTCGCTCCTTGAACTTGGTCGAACAAGTCATCTATATGAGGTAGAGGGTATCGGTTCTTGATGGTAAGTTTGTTTAGTTCTCGGTAGTCGATGCACATACGAAATGATCCGTCTTTCTTCTTCACGAACAAGACCGATGCTCCCCATGGTGAGAAGCTTTGTCTAATGAATCCCTTTCTTAACAGTTCGTTTAGCTGACTGGATAGTTCCTATATCTCAGCTGGTGCTAGTCGATAGGGTGATTTGGATACAGGAGTAGCTCCTGGAATTAAGTCGATTCTGAACTCGGCTTGACGTTGTGGAGGTAATCTTGGAAGTTCTTCTGGAAAGATGTCGGGAAAGTCGCGTACCTCTGGGATGTTCTTTATGTCCTTCACCTCATGGCTCATATCCACCACATGAGCAAGGAATGCATGATATTCCTTTCGTAAGTACTTCTGGGCTTGTGTACTTGAAATGATCCGAAGGTTCGTGCCTGGTTTGTCGCCATAGATAACTAGGGTTTTGCTATTCGATAGATTTAGACGAATGGCTTTCTCAAAACACATGATGTCAGCATGATGAAGACTCAACCAATCCATGCCGATAATGACGTCAAAAATTTTAATTGAGACAGGCATGAGGTCGATTTGAAAAGAATGGTTATCTAGAGAGAGAGTGCATCCTAAGTATATATCGTTAGTGCGCTCAGTCTTCCCGTTAGTCATTTCTACGGTGAATGTTTCTTTTAGTGCTCGTGGTTGTTGTTTAAGTAAGTGTGCAAATTTTTGCTTCACGAAACTCCTCTCCGCTCCACTATCAAATAGTATGCATGCATAAGAGTTATCGAGGATATACGTACCAGTGACCACTATAGGATCTACCACCGCTTCCTCATCGCCTATCACCAAAACTCTTCCCACTCCACCAGCATTCCCTTCCTTTGGGCAGTTCCGCTAATAGTGACCCACCTCACCACACCCATAGCATGTCTGGCCTACTCCAATGCCAGGGACCTGGGTGATTGGTTTTGCTGGAGCTTTGCACGAAGGGGCAACATGCCCTTTCCTATTGCAGTTTGTACACTGCATCTCTCGGCAGGGTCCGTTGTGGTGGAAGTTTCACTTGTTACACTTTGGCAAACTTCCAGCGTACTGTTTCGCCGGTGCAGTGGCAGCAGGTGCTGTTGTGGCATGAACAGCCACAGTCTGCTGCTTCTTGGCAGAGTTCTGCGCCGATTTGTTTCTCTTCTTGTCCCAATACTTCCTCTTGTTTTCGGTTGTCTTGGGCGATTCTAGGACAACAGGGGTTGTTGTTGGTGTGCGGACTCCATGGTCGATGAGTCGTTGTGCCAACCGTTTGGCACTGTCGAAGGTAGTGGGGTTTCAAGCCAATACATTCCCCTGAAATTGAGGTACCAGCCCCCAAATGTACCTCTCGATCTTCTTACCCTCAGTGGGGACCATTACCGGACATAGAGCCACCAGATCACTGAACCTGGCAGTGTAGGCTACTATGTCGGAGCCTTGCATGGTTAGGCTCCAGAGTTCCTGTTCAAGTTTCTGAACTTCTCCCCTCGGGCAGTACTCCTCTATCATGAGGTCCTTCAGAGTTTCCCAGCCTATCGCATTAGCTACTATGAGATTAAGTGACTTGACATGGCTATTCCACCATGTGATTCTCTATCCATTGTGATAGAGCGATAACTCCTCCGCTACCATTAAAGGCTCTGGGTTTACAGTTGGTGAAGTCTTTGTACGAACACTCCCTAGAGCGCCCGTGACCATCACCTTGAGTAGAATTTACAGCCGTTCCACCCCCACTAGTACTGCTAGCATTGAATTGAGTTAGGGATGTCGTAACAGCCGCATTCATTGCAGCGTGAAGAACTGCAGGATCGTATTGTGGAGGAGGTGGTGGTTGAGTTGGAGTTATCGGAGGATTGCGTCTCATTGATCTACGGGGAGGCATCTTTCAACTGTAAGTTTACAAAGATGAAGATAATAGTAAGCATTCAATAGTGAGAATAATGAGAGTGATCCTTGATCTAACACACCATAGATCAACATGTAAATGAAGTGTTTGCAATTGAGTTCTACCATTTGAAAGATGAAAGAAGTGGTATAAGGATTTTCCAAGAGGATTGGATGCTTGTCAATATCATTGGTATTATAGATGTAAAGAGTTCATGAAAATTTGACCTTATAATAGGTCTATGAATACCAATACAGGGAAAAATTGACAGCATACGACTTAACGAACTGAAAGTTCAAGGTCTAGATATAAACAGGAAAATAATACTAGAGTCTAAAAGTAGACCTAATCTATATCTAAAAGAGTGAGTAGAGTAGGCTCTACTCGCAAGGAGTGTTGTTCTGATTGGTGCTAGATTCTGCCCTGGATCCAGCCAACTGTTGTTCTATTTCCCACACACGCCTTTGCAATGCCACTTGGTTCTGAAGAAGATCCCTAACTTCAGATTGACAGGCATTCAGTTCAATCTGCAAAGCGTCAGTGTGAGTCCTGGTTAGTTCCTGGTCATCGTTCCGGTGGCGGAGACGAACTGTGTTGACTCCAGAGTTAGCCCCGATCTCCATGATTTGGTCGAAGTTTGCTCTCCCTTGTTCTACATTGCGACCAACATGACGAACTAGGATAGGAAGGACTTTGTCTGCTGAGCCTCCCTCATTCAAGTTATAGTAACTCCGGTCTCCGTTGTAGGGAGGTGGTTGTCCCTGTTCGTGGCTCCACATTCCCAAGTTCACAGCCCACAGAGGCGTCGGGCCTTGAAAAGCCTGACGAGGGTTGGGGTTTGGAGCAACTTGGGGTGGATTATAGACCTCAGATTCTAAGTCCGTATCTTCTTATTCATCTTCTTCGTTTTCTTCCTCAGAGCTCTCCTTGGGGTCTTCTTCTACAGGGACCATCGGGTTCTCTTCTTCGGGCTCAGCTTCAAGCCATCCACCGTTCCCTTGGCCGGCAAAGTACGGGTCGCCAGGTAGATGGAATCCAACCATGTTATCTAAGCGAGAAAAGGGGTGTAAGAGACATATACTAGATGTATCACTATAGATAATTATAGGATGATCCTTACCAGTTACTTCAATACTTGCGTAGTGCATACTAGTCATATATAACCAAGATAGAATAGACCTTCGAATAAGTGACTCAACTCTAAGACCACAACCAAACAAGGAACAGGAAGTAAAGCAAAGATCACAGATTCTAAGTCTATAATACCTTAGTCACATATAACCTTAACGTATCCACTCAGCAACTATTAACCTACTAGTAAAGACCTTTTTAGTTTTCACATAAGTAATTACAGTACCACAAAATACTCCTATAGTATTTTAAGTTTACGTTCTGTTCTAGAGTTTTCATTGTAGTAGAGTTTGTAAGTTTTTAGACTTGTTGCAACACCAAACCATTCCTAGGCACATGCTAATCACTTCTCGGATAGATATAGTTGATTAGGCTATATCATTCCCAGACCTAATTATATGTCCCCAAGCCTACTTGTGCTGTCCAACAACCACAATACTTTTGTTCTGTTCTAGTATGACACTGATCCTAGTATGAATGCATGTATGTATACTTTAGTGAAATATTTTATTATTTAAAAAGTATAAACTCTTGGTCAGAGTGTTTTAATCCCGATGTGTTTATAGTTGTATATCTTTTATGGGTTGATATACTCAGTTCACTATAAATAAAGCTCTGATACCAATCTGTCACACCCCAAACCAGAACGGCGGAAACGTTCAGGGGCAGAGGACGTCATCTACAATATTATAACAATTGCACAATAGTAAAACAAGCAACAACATAATCCATTGCATTAATAATATAGTTAATACAAGTGTGTTCTGTGTAAAGTTGTAAGACACCAAAAATTATATCAAAATAAAAAGATGAGTCTTGAACATGCTCCGTCTTCTCAAAAACCTGGTCATTTGTACCTATCTACTGGTGACCTGAGAATACAAGTTATTTTGAAAGAAAGTATCAACATAACAGTTAAGTGAGTGCATAAGTATTTTTGTGTCAAACGTTTGCATTTTTTTCATGTAAATGTTTGTATATATAAAGTAAAAATGTTTGTATCTTTTCCAGAAAATCCTATATTTTCTACTTAAATGAAAAGTAGTCTTCTACCAAGACTCAACTGTTTGTATGCTCTGTTCTGTAAAATGTATGTTTGTACTTGAAATAGTATAAATGTATGTTTTTCCATATTGGTAACTATCTTTACTTGAAAAATAGTATGCGTTTCAGGCGTCAAAAAGTTATGACATTTGTCACCCGTAGACCTGCAGGTCCTACTATAGCTAGCAGAAAGGTGTAGGATTGTCAATCCAGTATAAATCTATACACAAACTCACTCTCTCCCTACAGGTGACTTTGGTTATAAGAATGTGACATAGCAAGTATATTGTTATGTCCTGAAATAGTTTTATCACGTTATAGTTATCTTGTTCTTATTATAGTATGTATGTTCCTTCCTGTTCTTGTTATACTATGTGTGTTCCTTCCTGTTCTTGTTATAGTATGTATGTTCCTTTTTGTTCTTGTAAATGTCTAGTAATAGTATGTATGTACTGACTCATGTATGTTTCACTGTTCTAGAAGTAGTAAGTAATGATCCTTTAAACTATACCTATTATAGCTTACTAGTATGTTTGTTTGAACTGTTACTGATTTGCAGAAAAGACTCAATTACTCACCATAAGTAACTAAGTTAAATATGTTCCTTAAAAATAGGGTTTCATATTCATATGTGTATTTAATAAGTATAAGTATGATTTAGCTGACAGTCGGACTAGTGATCCTACCCTAAACCCACAACCAAACGAGGAACATGTGTTATGGTATTTAGCAATAGTCCTAAGTCCGTTAAAGCATACTTATACGTAAATAGATATACGAATATGATTTTGATAATAAGCAGCAATCTAAAAGAGTTTAAAAAGAGTTTTAAAGAGTTTTTAACAAGTTTTCGAGTATAAGAAATCCCTTTGTTTGATGTTTTCACATGTAATTTATTAACACAATTTTTATATTGTGTTCATACTTGTATTCTCCCCCTAAAAGCATTTAAAAGCATTTAAAATTGAATTTGCAGGGGTATGAACTCACCTTGTGTGAGTGATTCAAATGAAAATTCGATATAGGATGTTTGATTTCATAAGCTAGTTCCCGGGTCAAAACAAGTCCCAAATAGAATTTTACATAGCATATATGTACCCAATTAGTGAATGTAACCTCTAAGGTATTAGGAAAACAACCTAGGATGCAAGAAACACTTACAAAAGGAGTGTTATAAGCAAATATAGCAGGCTGCAAAGAGTTCACGGCCCAAGAAGGGTTCACGGCCCAAGAATGGTTCACGACCCAAATGGGTGTTCACGGCTCAGTGTTCTTGAGGAATGAAGAACACTTGAATATTCTAGGCAAGTTTGTAAGAAGATTCAAACGTTTTCGGTCGGGTGTTCTTCGTGTTCTTCGTGAAAACTAGTGAAATTAACGGGTTTTAGTCTAGTATAAAAAGATTGAAGGATGTTTTTGAAATGATAACAAGATCAAGAAATGATACCTGTTAGATCCTATGAAGAACTAGTGATTATCGCGTGAATATGATGAGAAAGGATGAGTTTAGCATGTTCTTGAAGAGAGAGTATGTTCTTGGCTGATGATACTTGAGAGAAAAGGGTTGGATTTCCGTTTAAGTGTAGAAATGAATTAAAATCAGCCGAAAAACCCATGGATCTTCATTTACTCTACCTAAGTCGCCTCTCTCTTGTCTGTACTCCTTCTTCTCCCCTCAATTTCCCTCTTCTCCATCGATTTCTCTCTACGTAGTTGCTTCTCTAAACCATCACCAGCTTCATCGAATTCATTTATGAACTCCTCTTCTAGCTCTTTATGAGCTTCGGTAAACACTAAGCTTTGGCCAACATCTGAACACCGACGATCGCCTCCTCCTTCCAGATACCTCTTCTTATCAGCTACCACAACAGTGCCATCAAATTCAAACGATTGGTTCCTATTGAAATCGATGGAGGAAGATCCCAACCTGGTGAAATAAATTAAGCCTTAGAGTTTGTTGTTGGTTCTTGATGAAATTGATGGAGGCAGAACTGATTTCATGAGTTATAGATGGGTGAGCTTGTATTAAAGAAGCTCGCAGATGCAGATCTTTTAGAGGAAGCGCGACAATGGAGATGATGCTTCCAATTTAGGTCAAATATTACAGGTAGAGCTTGAATCGAGGTCACAATTTTAGATTTTGATTTGGGCTTACCAATTTTGGTGGTGTCGGAGAAATAAAGAACGTGAGGGTGATGGGTGAGGCTTATATCGGGTATAATTGTGAGAGAGATAGAGCAGCAATGGCGGTGATTGGTGGTCTGAAAATTATAGTGGCGATGGTGGTGCTTCACCACCGGTAGGTGAGGGTCTGACCAGAAGGAGAAAGAGTGCTGGTTTTTTTTCCCTTTGATTCTTCATACCTAGAGAGAGAGAGAGAGAGAGACCATTTGTATATTAAACAATTATTTTTTACGTTTATTATTTTTATTTTTTAAATAAGTCAAAACTTCATGAATGGTCCCTGTGCTAGTGAAATGACAGAAATGCCCTTCACTTAACGGACAAAAGTTAACGGAGTTAGCGAAAAAGACCATTTGTTAAAAGTTTTGAAACCACAGGAACCATCTGTGAGGTTTTTAAAGATTAGAGACTAAACTTCAGATTTTTGGAAACCACAGGGACCATTTTTGAAGTTTTGTCTATTTAAATTAATAATTTAAGTATTTTATACAAATTGTTCCAAAATTGTGTCTTTAAAATGATAATGGTTTACATCCAAGAATATATTAAAACTAATAAATTAAGTATAATATGTTAAAAGTTAAAAAACATAACTTTATAAGTAGAAGTAAACATATTATTTTAATATTGAAATTTAGTTTATATATGATTACACTTTAGGTTTGATATTTATTTAACCTAATTAACCAAATTATAATTATTATTAGAAAGAAATTGAAAAGTCATGGGAGTTTCAATTGAATATGGTGAAAGGAAAAATACATGAGAATTTCAAATGAATGTGGTAAAAGGAAAAATGTTTCCTTTATAAGTATATAATGATAATGATAATGATGATGATGATGATAATGACTAGACGAATTCCTGCGTGTTGCGTGTTGCGCGACGCATGTTAAAAGTATATCATTAGAATATTCAAAAATATATATTTTATAATGGTTATGTTATTGACATTAACGTTGGCATAATATATATATATATATATATATATATATATATATATATATATATATAATCTCAACTACTTTAAACAATAATATTCATTGAAATCAACCCACCTTCTTCATTAATATAATTAAATATAATTATCTATTTAGTATTATATTTAACAATTATTATAATTGATTAATTTATATTTTTACTTATGTAATTATTTTCTAATTTTATTAATGATGTTTATTTAAAATACAATTATTTATAGCTAACGTTATGTAATTTATAATTTGATGTAATTATCATTTAAAATTATTGTTCATTAATTTTAAACCACTTATTATTAATAATAATTTAAAGAAGACTTTAAAGAAACACTTAATATTATTATTCAAATATGAAACATATACTAAATAATAAAGTTATAAGATTGATAATTTGCATTTCAAAAGAGACTTGCATGTATAACATGACATATCCATGATTTTTATAATTTGATTTTATTATTTATAACTATTGTTCATTAATTTTAAAACCAGTTATTATTATTAATAAGTGAAAGAAAACTTTTAAAAAGCACTTATTATTATACTTAAAATGATAAACATATACTAAAATATAGTGATAAGATAAACAATTTGCATTTTAAAAAAGACTTACATCGATAATATGGATAATATGACATATCCATGATTTTTAATTAATTATTGCTTTGAAGCAACACAATCATACATACATATATACAATATTTAATTAAATAGTATCTATATCACATTCCATAACATATGGTCGATAACATTAATCTAATCTAATTTACATTAAAATTTCAACCACAACATACAATGATTGTCTTAAAAGAATACTTAAAAAAAATAAAGAATTAGTATATAAAAAACTTACAAATTAAAAAATTTAACATAATAACATGGCTCGAAAAATGGTCCAAAGCCCTCAAACCAATACAAAAACCTTTAAACTTATTTTCTTTGTGAATTTTATATGTGATTGGTATTTGTGTGTCTACTCAAAGAGATTGGCCTTTTATAGTAGACTATCCAGTAACTATAAAATAATAATTTATTACATTTAGTTTATATAAAATTATAATCAATTTGAACAATAGATTAAATAACGCTTATAAAAATCAAATCATTTAATGGTATCTACTCATATTTTATGTGTGTATAATATTAGTTATATTTGTCAACTATTTTAATTTACTACTGTTATGATTTATTAATTTAAAAAAATTGACGGTGTATTAATTTCATCATGATGATTATTTAAATTATCAACAACTGTTTGTAATCTAACATATTTTAATTTCTAAGTTTCTATTATTTTTAACTATTATTATTATAAATTAATTTTAATACAACTTAATTGAATTTTAGTTATTATAAAATATAGTTTTCAAACACCTTCTAGTTAATTCGATTCATGGATTTAGGTTCTTTTATATTTATTATATTTAATGTTTTCTTTTTAACTATGTTAAAAAACTATATATTGAATATTTTTAAAACATTATTTGATATTTTACTTTAGGTTTTAAATTTTACACTAAATTTTTAAGCTTATTTGATATATTAATGTAGATTATTTATTTAACAATATATTGAAGTTAACAAATTAAATATATCATATTGATAAGTCAGTAAGTCTTCCATTTATGATAATGTTTACAACTAAAAACATATTTGAGTTAATAAATTAAGTAGTATATTATATGGAAATATGAAGAGTTGGGAGTTTCAAATGAATGTGGTGAAAGAAAAAATGTTTCCTTTATAATATAGTATGATAGAGGTGGGTATATATATATATATATATATATATATATATATATATATATATATATATATATATATAGAGGTGGGTTCAATTGAGAAAATAAAAAAGGTTGAGAATGGGGAATCATTCTCAGCCACTCATTTAATCTAAGCATAAAAAGACACGATGACAAACTTGTAAATATGATAATAACCTTCAATCTCAAATACGCAACTGTAATCGATCGTTCATCATCCAAATTTCTCCTCCAACCTTCAACAATCATCCATATTTCTTCAATTAAACCATCATCAACATCATCCAGTGCTAATCAATCATCGATCTTCGTCAATAACATGTTTATCAACACGATTCAACAGTTAACAACAAAAATTCATTTTTGGTTCTTTTAATCCAACCTTCAATTCTGCTTGAATACGATCAGATCTTCAACATATACGATTAATTATACTCCCAGCGTCATTAGATCAACATCATCGATAATCAACAAAAAATCCACTTCATATCATTCATTCAACATCGATTATCAAATAAAACTTCAAAATTGAGGTTAGAAAAAGATCAAATCGTTTTTTTTTTTGAAAAATTTCATATAATTCTCTATCAATCTACTATTTTGTAAGATTTAAATAGTCAAAGTATCATGTTTTTAACATTTTTAAAAAAGTTAAATTGTATGCACTCCAACTGTTTGATGAAATGCATAAACTAAATTACCACGTTATATTCATATATGAATATGTTTTCTCACCTGATTCAGTATATGATTATTAAAACAAAAAAAAAAAAATATGCAAGTCTGTATGTTATTCATATGTGAATAACATATAAAAATTATATATATTTGTGAAAATACATTGTAATATTCATATGTGAATATACTGTGTAATATTCATAAGTGAATATATCATCTAATATTCACAAGTGAATATACTATGTAATATTCACATGTGATATACCATGTAATACTACGTAATATTCAGATATGAAAATATTATCTAATATTCATAAGTGAATATACCATCTAATATTCACAAGTGAATAAACTATGTAATATTCACAAGTGAATGCATCGTCTAATATTTAAATATGAATATACTATGTTTATTATATGCTATATTCATATATGAATGATACTTAAATTGTAAAAAAATTAATCATAGTTTTTATTCATAAGTGAATAACGAATGTACTGTAGTAAAAACCTGATTCATTTTTATTCACTTATGAATAACAATAGCTGAAAATATAAAAAAAAAATTTTATTTTATCTTAAAAATATATCAATATGGATGTCTATTTGTAGAGAATAAAAAATCATGAATTTTGGTATATTTAAAATCATTTTTCGATAAAAATAGCTTCTTAAAAATTAAAAAAAAACGAAAAAACTATGTTTTTGTATATATTAAGGTAATGTTTAGCATAGTTTAAGGAAACATGTTTTGTTGGAAAACACATGTCTATTCCTTTCCCATTTTCGCTGGTACGACGGAGGCTTTTGCGGCAAAAATAAATGAGTGACTGAGAATGATTCCCCCATTCTCAACCTTTTTTTTTTCTCAATTGAACCCTCCTCTATATATATATATATATATATATATATATATATATATATACATATATATATATATATATTCTATACTATAAAGAAGGCCATTGAAACTAATGTTGTTAGAGATAAACTGTTATCTCAAACCATACTGATTTGAAACTTATGTTATTTCATATTCTTTAAATCAATGACAATTATTACAATAGATATAAATTTGTAATAACTTTTTGTATTCCAACTTATACATATTTTATTACTATAAAAACGATCAATCGTTTTATGAACATAACCACACACAAATCATATACAAAATTCAGAGAGAATACAAAGATAAAATAGAAATATATCAACAAGGTTGAAGGTTTTTGACATCCTAAGTTTTTAATAATCAATGAAAAAACTTTATTCGGAAATATTTTCAGGCCATCCAAATAAGAATCTTACACTAGCTGTTGTGTAACGTCTCAAATTCCAATCCAACATTTTCATTTAAAACTAGGTTAAACATTCAACAACTATTTCAGAAAGCATAATATAACAGTCATTTGTCTCAAAAGCATATGGTTTAAACAGAGTTAAATTACAAAAACAAGTGGAAGTCGAATAGCATATAAAACTTCAATATGAATGTACAGTCACGATGTTCCTTTCCCCTAAACAACCTAAAAAACATTTAACTTAACAATGTAACCATAAATCTTAGTGAGCTTCTCAATATACCACAAATTCCACCGTATATAAAATGCATACAAGCAAGGCACTTGGCTCTATAGCCGATCCACTATCATCCCTATCAAGCATAATGTATTTGCATAAATATCAACCATTGGCACCCTAACATCATACCACTTCCATCTCCCAATCATCATACAACCATTGTGTAACATTCAAAAATCCAGGTATTTCATTTAACCACCTTGAAGTATTTAATTTATGGCATTTGAGAACCCTTCGTACGCTGGGTGTACATATGTGTACGCTTAGCGTACACAAGCAGATGAATTGAGTGGCTAAGGCTCATACGCGGGGCGTACGAGGCCGAGGTCTAAAACCCATATAATCGGACTTGTGCTCTATTTAAAGAATCTTATAACCTTTGGACCTCATTTCTATCAGCCTCCTTTACCTCTCAACGTTCCTAGAAACCCTACTAGCCATTGGAAGTGAGTTTGAGCTTGGAGTGTCATAAGGAAGCCATTTTTGGGTGTGTTTTCAAGGAGAAGAGCTTGTGGTACAATTCTTGAACGTGGTGAAGCTTCTAGATCCATCATTTCCTTCATCTTAGGGAGCTTCTGGAGGTATAAAGTCCATACATTGCTCATTTATTGTTTAGATCTCCTTTTTGGACTTGTTTTGGTCTTGGTCCCTTTTTGAAGGTCTTGATGAGTCAAGACCATTTGTGATGCCAAAGTTGTAGATCTAGACGTTTAGTGGCCTCTTCTAGCTTAAAGGTTCAAACTTTGTTGTGTTTCTGACTTCCATGCAAGCATTAAGTCATGTATTAAGTTCTTTTGGGCTTTTGGGCTTTATTAAGCCATGCATGCACGTAAAGCTGACAACTTTACATGATTTCCCACCTCTAAGAGGTCAGATTCGGGTATTAAAGCAAATGTATGAACCAAATAAGAGCTTAATGGCACAGTTGGCAAATCAGAAGAATACGATGGTTGTAAAACCTCGTACGCACAACGTACAGGCCCTTAAGCATGTACGCTTAACATACAAGTTGAGTACGCCCTGCGTAGTCACCAGGGGGTTTCGGTATTTTTGCGCCTTTGGTGTGGGATTCGCATGTGGACTTTAGGAGCTTAGGGCTGCATCATGGGCTGTGGCCAGGTTAAATTTAGATGGATCAATTTCCATGGTAGGCCTCTAGGGTCATGAGTTGGGCCTTTTGGGCCTTGGTCCCATTATTGTAAATGCGCCAAGTTTGGTTGGGCCCATTATAAGGGAACTGCTTTTGGGCCATAATGGAGGGATTTGGACTTAGGATTTTAGGCCCTTTAGGGTTAATTGTATTTTTATACATTGTGAGATTTTGTCTTGGTAGTCGAGCAACTATTTTTTCAGCAGACAGAGGTGAGTCTTCTCATTATACCAATGGGTCAAAGGCACCAATGCCGGCCCATTATTTGATATGAGGTCTTATTAGTTGATATGCAATGGTTTGTTAGTTGGCATGTAATGACTTATGTGAAGACCATGGGGGGGAGCCCATGGCGCTTGGTTATCAGACCATGGGGGGAGCCCATGACATTCCAAGTAAAGACTGTGGAGGGAGTCCATGGCAATTCTTTATATATATATATATATATATATATATATATATATATATATATATATATATATATATATATATATATGTGTGTGTGTGTGTGTGTGTGTGTTGCATGGTATTATGTGGATGTATGTCTGTGTATTTTGGGAACTCATTAAGCGTTTGCTTACAGTTTGTTGGGTGTTTCAGCTACTTCTGGTTCTAAGGGGGATGACCCGACTTGATGGCGCAACATTCACTCTCTAGTATTTCTGCATTATTGTTTTGGATACTCTGATCGTTTGGATATGATTTGATGTAATGGAATTTTTGGGAAACAAAACATGATTGTAATTTCTAAATATTAAATGAAAAATTTTATCTAATATTTCGGGTTGTTACAAGTTGGTATCAGAGGCTTGGTTTGAGGGATTCAGCTACACTCTCGGGTGTGTCAGATCTCAAACTGAGGAAATGGTAAACCCTTTTTCAAAAGAAACAAAAGTTAAATTTTTCTGAAAATAATTTTCTTAAGTAAAGAGCAGAGTGTGACGCGCGAAATTGGTCGAGCTCAAGTAAGTGTTCCCAATGTGTTAGCCATGGTAGAAATATATATTCTTGAAATTGATGTTAGTTTAGTTATTTGCTAACTGTATGCTTCTAAAGTTGTATATGTCTAGGACTGCATAGCCCTAGAATGATGGATTCTGCCTTATTTCCTATTCCTTGTTTGGTTGTGGTTTTAGGGTAGAGGCTTTATTTGACAGTCTATGTCATTCTATTTGTGTATAACTTGCATACATAGGGAAACCTACGATGATTGATTTAGGTTTCTGGTTCGGTGAGGATTGAGAAATCCTAGAATAGTCTAGGATCAGAGTTTGTGATGTGTTATGTGGGTCATGTTTATCTGTGTTTGGGTGAACTAGAGGTATCATGTATGGCCTTGGGGAGGGTACAGGTAGGTGTGGAAGGTAGTATTGGGCCCGTACAAGTAAAAGCATAGGATTTGTACCCGAAACAAGGATAGACCTGGAAGCTCTGAGGAGTCTAGTGAGGAGGAATCCTTTCGAACTTCCTTATCAATTGCTTTTTATGTTTTATTTTTTAGTTGAGGATGGTGATGACTACGCGAGGAGGTTTAGGTTTGGGATCAGGATCAGGATCAGGTTCAGGCTCTGGCAAGGAGCCAATTGATGGGAGGCTGCGCAAGCTTATCGCGGCTGAGGTTACTCGAGGCATCCTTGACGCTACCCCGGTGATTTTCGGTACCATAAAGGAGGGGATCATGGAGATTATGGAGGAGCGGCTTAGGTCTTTCCGAGCCGAGATCACTGCGGGTCAGGTTGGGACTCTAACTCCTTCATTCTGGGAGTTCAAAGTGTATGGTGCGCCCGAGTTCTTTGGAGTTAAGGACCCCATCGCTAGTTGTCGATGGATCGTTGACATGGAGAATGCTCAGCGCACAAGTTTTTGCCTGGATGCGAAAAAGGTGGGATTCACGTCCTGTATGTTGAGGGACCAAACTCGGGACTGGTGGGAGGAGGTTGCCCACGAGGTAGGATCGGCGGATGTGACTGAGATGACTTGGGAGGAGTTTGTCCGGAGATTCGATCGGGAATTTGCACCAGCCATTGAGGTGCAACAACTGGTGAGGGAGTTCCAGGACCTTCACCAGACCACGGAGTCGGTGGCGGAAATTACCACCAAGTTTAGAGAGAGGGAACTGTTGGTTCTGCAGTACGTTTGTAGATGAGCAGATGAGGAAGAAGAGATATCATGCTATGATGAGGGATGATATCCGGGAGTTTGTGAGTTTATCAGGGGGCAAGACCCTGAATGACATGGTGGCGAAGGCCCGGGAACGAGAAATTGTGTTGGAGCTCCGGACGAAGCGGAAGCTGGAGCAGGTTTAGAAGGAAGTGGGTCAGGCTAAGAAGCCTAAGACCTCCGATCCTCCCAACAGAGGCCAACAGGGCCGGGGCCGCTGTGCCGCATCTGGTAGGCCGCACAGTGGAGCCTGTCGGGTAGAAGGCTCGACATGTTATGCTTGTGGCCAGTCGGGCCACATGAGTAGGGATTGCCCCAAGAAGGGCTTGATTTGTTTTCACTGCAACCATACCGTTCATAAAAAGGCTGATGTCCGAGGTTATCTGGAGGAGTAGTGGCAGCGCCTGCGCCCGCCACAATGAGGATTATGGATGGCCCCCTGATCAAGGCGGAGGCTCCTGCGGTGAAGAGCAGAGCATTTCAGCTGACCACAGAGGAGGCCCAAGTAGCATTGGATGTCGTGACTGGCATATGATCTATTTCTATCTTATTTATTTATTTGTTATGCTTATGTTGTTATAATCTTGTACAGGGACCTTTTTGGTCAATGGATTATCGGCTCATGTCCTTTTTGATTCGGGGGCTACCCGATCATTTGTATCTCTTGCACTCAGCAAGAAGTTTCGAGATGCTCTGGGGACTTTAGATTCCCTTCTTGAGGTGGAGATTATGGATGACCGCACCGTGGGCGCTGCGAGGGTATTTCGGAGGAGTATTCTGAACATGTTCGGAGAGAGGTTCCCTATCGATTTGGTACTGATTCCTCTGAGGGGATTGAAAGTAATCATCGGGATTGACTGTTTAGGGCCCAATGGGGTCGTAATTGATTGTGAGTGGCAACTAGTAAGAGTTTGAACCCCAAGTGGGGGAGAACTGGTTATTCATGGTGAGAGAGCCTCGCATGGGCCAACTCTCTGTTCAGTTGCGAGGGCTAGGAGATTTCATCAGCAGGGTTGTTCAGGGTTTCTGGCTTATGTCTCGGATTCGAGGGTGGAGACCATAACAGAGTTGAGCAGGGTACCTATTGTGCGAGACTTTCCCGATGTTTTTCCAGAAGAGTTGCTTAGGGTTCCTCCTGAGAGGCAGGTTGAGTTCCAGATTTACTTGATGGCGGGTGTGTCTCAGATATCCAAGGTGTCGTATCGCCTAGCTGGCTAGCTCCACCCGAGATGCAGGAGTTGTCTATGCAGCTATAGGAGCTGCTGGACAGGGGATTTATTCGTTCGAGCAGTTCCCCGTGGGAAGCCCCGATACTGTTTGTGAAGAAGAAGGACGGACCACACAGGATGTGTATTGATTATCGGGTACTGAACAAGCTGACGGTGAAGAACCGTTACACACTTCCGAGGATCGACGATTTAACACTTCCGAGGATCGACGATTTATTTGATCAGCTCCAGGGTGCCTCTTGGTTTTCCAAGATCGATCTTCGGTTAGGGTATCATCAGATGAGGATCAGGGATGAGGATATTCAGAAGACAGCCTTCAGGACTCGTTATGGTCATTATGAGTTTGTGGTGATGCCGTTCGGGCTCACCAATGGTCCAGCAGCGTTAATGGATCTCATGAACCGGGTGTGCAGACAGATGTTGGATCGGTCTGTGATTGTTTTTATTGATGATATCCTGGTCTACTCCAAGACTAAGGAGCAACATAAGCAACATTTGCGGGAGGTATTAGATACCTTGAAGAGGGAGAGGTTGTTTGCTAAATTCTCCAAGTGCGAGTTTTGGTTGTGTTAGGTGTAGTTTTTGGGGCACATCATCAAGCAGGGAGCTATTTTGGTGGACCCGGCCAAAATCAATGTCGTGATGCGTTGGGAGCTACCGAAGAACGCATAAGAGATTCGCAGTTTCTTGGGCCTTGCGGGATATTATCGGATTTTTATTCGGGGTTTCTCAAAAATTGCAGTGCCTTTGACTTGTATGACCAAGAAGAATGTGACCTTTCGGTGGGTCTAGATCAACACTTGGCCTTTGAGACTTTGAGACAGAAATTGTGCGAGGCCCCGATTCTTGTGTTGCCGGAGGGGTTGGATGATTTTGTGGTGTATTGCGACGCTTCAATTTTCGGGTTTGGGTGTTATTCTCATGTCGACGGGGCATGTGATTGCATACGCCTCGAGGCAGCTGAAGCCTCATGAGGTGAATTACCCCACTCATGATTTGGAATTGGGGGCGGTAGTGTTTGCCCTCAAGATTTGGAGGCATTTCTTGAACAGAGTTTGATGCACTATTTACACTGATCATAAGAGCTTGAAGTATTTAATGGATCAACTGAACTTGAATATGCGGCAGAGGAGATGGTTAGATGTGGTGAAAGACTATGACTGCGAGATTTTGTGCCATCCCGGGAAGGCCAATGTGGTGGCCGATGCTTTGAGCCGTAAGGCGGCGAGTGCTCCGATCCGAGATATTTGCTTGAGAATGACGGTTACCTCACCATTGATGGATATGATTAACGGGGTACAAAGGATTAAAAAATGAGAATTGGAAGACTGAGCGGATTAACGGGCAGATTCCTTTGTTTGCCAGAGACAGCCGGGGATTATTGACTCAGTGTGGTAGGGTGTGGGTTCCGGCATTTGGTGGGGCGAGACAGAAGATTTTGGAGGAGGCGCATAAGTCGAAGTTCTCTATCCATCCGGGGGCCACAAAAATGTACCGAGACCTGAGATTGAGTTATTGGTGGCCCTGTATGAAAAGTTATGCTGATTGGTTTGTTGAGCGATGTTTGATCTGTAGGAAGGTCAAAGCCGTGCATCAGAGGCCTCACGACAAGGTCCAACCATTACCCATCCCCATGTGGAAATGGGAGGATATCACCGTGATTTTATTAAAAAATTACTCACGACGGCGCGAGGTGTCGACTCTATTTGGGTTATTGTGGACAGGCTGACCAAGAGTGCACACTTTATCCTGATTGCTGAGAGTATATCCGCCGAGAAATTAGCAGATATTTATGTTCGGGAGGTGGTATTCAGGAATGGAGCGTCGGTGTCTGTGGTCTCGGACCGCGATGTTAGGTTCACCTCTAGGTTCTGGAGGAAGTTTCATGAGGAGTTAGACAGTCAACTGAATTCAGTACAACTTACCACCCCCAGACCGATGGGCATAGAGAGCGGACGATTCAGACGCTCGAGGATATGCTCCGATCATGCGTTTTAGACTTTGAAAGGAGTTGGGATACTTACCTCCCGCTAGCAGAGTTTTTCTACAACAATAGTTATCATGCTAGTATTGACCGACCCCCATTCGAGATGCTATATGGAAGGAGATGTAGGACTCCAGTTTGTTGGGGGGAGATTGGCCATCGAGTCATGGGAAGTACCGAGGTGGTGCTTAAGACCACTAGGTTGATTCAGCAGGTGCGTGATAGGCTACGAGTCGCGTAGAGTCGTCAAAAAAGCTATGTTGACCGACATCGATCGGATCAAGAGTTTCAGGTGGGGGATTTCGTATTGATGAAGGTGTCGCCCTAGAAAGGTGTCATCCGCTTTCAGAAGAGGGGCAAGTTGGGACCCCAATTCATTGGTCCATTCAGGATCTCTGCTAGAGTTGGCAAGGTTGTGTATCTGTTCGATCTCGCTGATGAGCTGAGTCAGATCCATAACACCTTCCATGTGTCTCAGCTGCGGAAGTGTGTTTCAAATGAGGCTGCAGTTATTTCATTGGATGATATTCAGGTGGATGAGAGCCTGAACTATGTTGAGAAGCCCATTTCAGTTTCAGATAGAAAAACTAAATCTCTACGTAATAAATAGGTGAGGCTACTGAAGGTGCAATAACAGCACCGGTGGGGATCTGAATGGACCTAGGAGCCGGAGGACGAGATAAGAGAGCATTACCCGGATCTATTTGCATCCGAAGAGTTCGAGGACGAATTCTAAATCAAGTGGGGGGGGGGGGGGTGGGGGGAGTTCTAACATTAAAAAATCCAAGTATTTCATTTAACCCCCTTGAAGTATTTAATTTATGGCATTTGAGGAATCTACGTACATTGGGCGTACATATATGTAAGCTTAGCGTACACAAGCGGATGCATCAAGTGGCTTAGGCTCGTACGCGGGGCGTATGAGGCCGAGGTCTAAAACCCTAATAATCGGACCCGTGCCCAATATAAACCATCTTATAACCTTTGGACCTCATCTCTATCAGCCTCCTTTGCCTCTCAACGTCCCTAGAAACCCTAATAGCCATTGGAAGTGAGTTTGAGCTTGGAGTGTCATAAGGAAGCCATTTTTAGGTGTGTTTGCAAGGAGAAGAGCTTGTGGTACAATTCTTGAACGTGGTAAAGCTTCTAGATCCAACATTTCCTTCATCTTAGGGAGCTTCTGGAGGTATAAAGTCCATACCTTTCTCACCTATTGTTTAGATCTCCTTTTTGGACTTGTTTTGGTCTCTTTGGTCCCTTTTCGAAGGTCTTGATGTGTCAAGACCATTTGTGATGCCAAGGTTGTAGATCTAGACATTTAGTGGCCTCTTATAGCTTAAAGGTGCAAACTTTGTGGTGTTTGTGACCTCCATGCAAGCATTAAGTCATGTATTAAGTTCTTTTGGGATTTATTAAACCATGCATGCACGTAAAGCTGGCAACTTTATGTGATTTCCCACCTCTAAGAGGTCAGATCTGGGTATTAGAGCGAATGTCTGAACCAACTAAGAGCTTAATGTCATAGTTGGCAAATCAAAGGAGTACGCTGGGTGTACAAGATCGTACGCGCAGCGTACATGCCCTTAAGCATGTACGTTTAACGTACAAGCTGAGTACTCCCCGCATACTCAGCAGAGGGTTTTAGTATTTTTGGGCCTTCATTGTGGGCTTCGCATGTGGACTTTTGGAGCTTAGGGCTGCATCATGGGTTGTGGCCTAGTTAAATTTAGATATGTCAATTTCCATGTTGGGGCTCTAGGGTCATGAGTTAGGCCTTTTGGGCCTTGGACCCATTATTATAAATGGACCAAGAATGGTTGGGCCCATTATAAGGGAATTGCTTTTGGGCCATAATGGAGAGATTTGGACTTAGGATTTTAGGCCCTTGACTAGGTTGTGTCATAATCCTACACTTGATCTTAGCCAAAAGGCCGAGAAAGGCATGGGCCGTGTCATAATCCTAATTAGGGTTAATTGTCTTTTTATATAGTGTGAGATTTTGGCTTAGTAGTCGAGCAACTATTGTTTCAGCAGACTGAGGTGAGTCTTCTCATTATACCAATGGCTCGAAGGCACCAATGCCGACCCATTACTTGATATGAGGTCTTATTAGTTGATATGCAATGGTTTGTTAGTTGGCATGTAATGACTTATGTGAAGACCATGGGGGAACCCATGGCATTCCAAGTAAAGACCATGGGGGGGGATGGCACCTGGTTATCAGACTATTGGGGGAGCCCATGACATTCCAGGTGAAGACTATGGAGGGAGTCCATGGCAATTCTTCATATATATATATATATATATATATATATATGTATATATATATGTATATATATATGTATATATATATATAAATATATATAAATATATATATATATATATATATATATATATATATATATATATATATATATATATATATATATATATATATATATATGTTGCATGGTATTATGTGGTTGTATGTTTGTGTATTTTGGGAATTCATTAAGCATTTGCTTACAGTTTGTTGAGTGTTTCAGGTACTTTTGGTTCTAAGGGGAAGGGCCCGGCTTGATGGCGCAACATTCACTCTTCGGTATTTACGCATTATTATTTTGGATACTCTGATCTTTTCGATATGATTTGATGTAATGGAATTTTTGGGAAAAAAACATGACCGTAATTTCTAAATATTAAATGAAAATTTTTATCTAAATTTTCGGGCTGTTACACATTGGCTTCCAACATCCATATGACCATCGAATCTTAGTTGTACCATAACCATACCGAGGCTACGACTAATATTGGCGGTCGCCTTATGAATGCTTAGTCATACGTACTCGGGAAAAAATATAGGCAATCGAACAAATGACCACACCCAAGAGAAATAAATAACATAAGAACCATGCAATAAGGCCAACCCAAGAGTTCTCAGACTATCTAATTAAAACTACATACAACCCCTGGGAATTCGATCAACGATCGACCAATACTGCCAATATATAGCCCATCCATACATGACACATAACAAGATCAATCAATCACATACATAACAAAGAACATCCTAGTCAACTAGTATACTCGTACCCTAACAATACATTTATATCCTATCATACAAAAGATATATAATGTCACACATAATATAGTGAGAAAACTCACATGAGCGAAACAACAAAATCTCAACAACCAAAGAAGCTAACACAGACGACCTAATACCAATCTGAGACCAAAACATCAGCTGAACACTCAAATCTATCAAAGTCTGACCAAAAGTGAAACTGGACAAAAAGTCAACACCCAACGTGTGGCGTAGCTTGAACCTACATGTGACGTAGTTTCAACCTACATGCATCATAGATTCAACCTAAGCATGGCATAGCACTAAAAGACAAAATTGTTGGCCATTCTACACTACGTGTGGTGTAGCTCATAACCTGCGTGTGACATAGAACTGATCACTTCATCTCTTTTGTGAAGTTCGTAAACTATAAAGACAATGACTGATTCTTTCCAAAACCATTCAAAACAAGCACTTAATGTATAAATTTTCTAATTTTATCCATTAACAAGCTTCTAACTTACAATATTCTAACCCTAGATCCAAAATAAGTTCAAAAGTGTGACAATTTCCATGAACGACTCAAAGGGACACAAACATGCACTTATATTTCCCCAAAAGGTCCGGAAAGCAACAAAATCATCCCTTGGGACCTGGAGTTTTCCAAACTCCGAGGAAACAAGACTAAAAGGGACCAAATGAAGCTTGAACTTAGATTTTTTTCAAACGACAAATCTAACCTACTCCGAAACTACTCCTTAAATTCACCTATGTCCACGACGGGGCTTGAACCCTCAACCTCAAGGAGGGGGGGGGGGGGAGGACACCGAATACTAATGGGCTAGAACCCCTTTGGTGCTTAAGCTTAGATCTAGCAAAATATAAGCATAAAGGTTGAAACTTTATACCTTCTCAAGGTCTAAAAGATGTTAAGAGTGTAGAAACTTGACTGGATCTTACTCCACTTGCACCAAAACCACCACCTTCGTCTTCAAATGACACTAAGGAACACCAAAAGCTCAACAAGGTTGGAAAGAGGATATTCTAGGGTTTTCTAGAGAGAAAGGATGATGATAAGAATGAAACCCTAGAAGTTAGAGCCTTTAAATAGGGTCAAAAGCACGAGACTTAGGGTTTTGAGTTGCATGCACTGCTACGCATGACATGGCTTCAACTTACACACGACGTAGCACCAGAATCGTGAGTTTCAACATTTTACCATAAGGGTCATACCGGTAAACGGGCTTTACATATTGGTCACTTAACTTTGCAGTTAATCGATACCCTAAAACTAAATTTTTATTAAGATTGGTTTCTTACTTTAGAAGATATAATACGAGAACAAACTTTGATTATGCACATACTCTAAAGATAGCTTTCACAGAGAAAACTATTGAATCGCTTATAGAAGTACATACAAAAGAAAAACCCTAACATTACATAAATACTAGGTATAACCGACATCACAATACCTAAAGACCATGGAGTCTTCTGTAAGATAAGAAACTTATATTTACTTGAAATAACATCAATCCCTATCATGAAGCTTCAAGGATTGTATTCTTGGAGGATAAGTTTCTCTATCAATGTTGCCAACCTTTTATAATCCCATGTTGATGTAGTCAACATCAACACACACCGATGAAATTAGCTTCTCCAGTTAGTGGTTGGCTAAACATACTTTGACTTATCAAATCATAGTGTTTAATACTAAAATATTTACATAATTATAATGATATGTTGACTTATAATGATTTTCAACACAAGTATGATCACCTACATGGAAAAAAAACTACATCACAAACACGATCATGGTTGAAAATCATCTTCATTGTTACATTATTGATCTATATATGAAGTTCGATACCCACTATAGAAAATGGAGTATTTATACTTGACAACCATTCCATCGACATTGGTTGTGGTTGTTTCCTCCTCCCCGAGATAGAGCCTATAGGAAGAAAAACATACTTGTTGGAACTTACGAGACAACTAGAAAATAATCGAGGATCACATAGATTTCTTCTTCACATCGTTAGTGAGATAACTTGAAAAGAATTGAGTTTCACTAATCTCCACTCTATCGTTGAGTTATGTCATTAGAAAATTCGAACCAAGCAAACCATTGATCATTGACCATCTATTGACATATGTAATTAATATGCGAATATGAAGAAAGAAACTCTTTAAAAGCAGATTTCTTAAAATAAAATCCAAGGCGATTGGGCAGATATGGAAAAAGAAAATTAGTGGTGGTTGCTTGCACTAGTTGTGATTGTGAAACGGTGGATATGAAGTAAGTTTATCGCAATGGAGACGGAGGGACATCAGATGAAACTAGAAAGCAAGGGGAAGATGTGACATCCCCATTTTCACGGCCAGAAAAGACCGATTTGTTTATGCTTATTTAAAAATTAGAGTATCCTTTTTGAAGAATAATATTGCGGAATTTATTCCCAGAAAACATGATAATGATATTATCAAAGCATTTCCGAAGAAATATATTTTATTTATATTAAAACATTGGGATGTAATCGTCAATACAAAAACATAAACATAACGAAATATTACAAGCCTTACAGTAATTAAACTAGTGGCTTAATACTCCTTGAATATCTCAGCAGAATGTATCTTTAATCGCTACCTGTGATGAAATAAACTGAGTGGATCAGGTTGGAAAACGTGGTAAGTACATAGGGTTTTCAACCCACAATAATATAATTACTATGTTTAATCATCAAACAATTAACCCAATTTCCCATCCCTGTTATCTTCTTTATTCTTAAGGATCTACCCTAAGAATCATCTATTATCCATTTATTTATTCCTAAGGATTATCCTAAGGAATAGGCACGAAGTCCATCACTGCCAGGGTTTATCTAACAAACACTAAGTCCATAGCTGCGGATGTTATCTATTAGGCACTAAGTCCACAGTTGTCAATGTTATCTATTAGACACTAAGTCCATAACTTCCAATGTTCATTTATATGGCACTAAGTCCATACGTGCCGGAGTTTTTAGAGTACATCTAGTGAACACGTTGTTCAAAAAAACCTACAAGTTGCGAGCCTACTAGCATTCCACTGGACTGTCTATAATCGTCCGTGGTTGTCATCTATACTCTGCTAGATGACTGAATCAACTTTAAAGTCAAGGCTTCTCATCATCTTTCACCTCTCAACATCTATATCACCTTTCATCTCTCATCATCCATATCATCTTTCATTTGCCCATCTTTACCCAATATATTTACAGGTATAAAAATACATATACAATTTAAATCAAGTAAAACATGTATAAATCGTTCATCTAGCCTAGATATCAGGAACACAGATAATAAGAACATATAGCATGTATTAATATTAAATATTTTATATCCACGTGTAAGATGAAAGTAACTATGCACTCACATGTTAAAGTGACGACTCTAAATTTGGATAGCGCTTCGCTTCTAGAAACTGTCTTTTCCTTTGGCGTAACCTAGTATCATTATCACTAAGTTTTAGTCTAATATTTATCAAGTTTTATTAGTCTAAATTCATCATTAATTCAAAGTCTACTTAAAGATCTATCAAGTAAGGAACAACCAGGTAGGATCATATCGAAGATAGGGTCCGTTTGGTATACAAAGTATATTGTTTGGAAATCCCACTTTAACACCTCACTAAATCCATCCTAGACATCATCCCTGTAAGTAGATCAATCAATATAACGACTTGGAATCACTGATAAATTTTTTTTATAGGTTCATAATAACGATAATGAACTTAAACATAAGTTATACTTAAAGTACGGTAAGCATAACTCAACTTATAGGTGGTTTAGCGAGAAAGCGGACTCTGCGCAGACAGAACTTCTAAGCCGAAAGCTCTACTTCTCGGGGCTTTGTGGTGCTCCGGGGCTTCACTACCAACACCTAGGAAGTGCTAGAGAAAGGCATCGAGGCCTTTGGGGAGGGGGTTGGGAAAGAGTTGGATAGAAAGGTATGAGGAATTGAGTGATTTTCGAGCTTTATTTATAACTGCCAGCAACTAGGGGTGTGTAAAAAAACCGCAAAACCGAGCCGATCCAGCCAATCCGAAACCGGAAAAACCGAAACCAAAAAAACACCGAAACGAAAAAAAAACCGAAACCGAAAAAACCCACTATCAATGGGTCGGTTACGGTTTGGATATTTCGATATCCGCGGATACCCGAACCGAACCGTCATATATATATATATATATATATATATATATATATATATATATATATATATATATATATATATATATATATATATATATATATAGGGTGAGGTTCAATAGAGAACCATAATTAACCAAAGAACCAAGGAACCAATCGTGAGCGTCGGTAATCATAACGATCAACGGCCAAGGAAATAGATGTATACTTTTAGATTGGATGCATACACACCAGATTATACCAAAAAATCCACCGTTTACAAAAAAACCCACAACTTTTTTTCGTTTAAAATTTTTTTAGGCCATGTTTTTTATCGAAAAAAAAACCGAATATACCGTTGTTCACGATTTTTCGTCCTCTTTCCATAGAGATACATGATGATATATAAAAAACGATTTTTTTTTTCGAAAAAAACTCACTTCATTTTCTTTGATGAAAAAAGTTAAGGTCTATTTTTTTTATAGAAAAAAAATTAATAAATATATCAAAATTCATATTTTTTGTACTTTTTAAACATAGATTCATATTCATGTTAAAAAAAACGATATTTCGGTTCAGATTCACATTGTGAACCTATTCAGATTCATATTGTAAACCTGTTCAGATTCACATTGTGAACCTCCTCAAATTCACAGTGTGCATAATAATATGTCAGATTCACAGTGTGAATCTGAATTGATCGGAGCTTTTTCACATTGTGAATGTTAAAATTTGAAATATTTACAGCTTAGATTCACAGTGTGAATCTACACTGATCGAGTTTTTTTTTTTTTTTTTTTTTTTGGTGAACTTTCTCAGATTCACAGTGTGCATAATAGTAATTCAGATTCACAATGTGAATCTGAACTGTTCGGGATTTTTCATATTATGAATGTTAAAAATTGAAATATTTACAGTTTAGATTCACAGTGTGAATCTACACTGTTCGCGTTTTTTTTTAATCGGTGTTGATGTTTATTAATAGAGTACAAAAAATTAATATTTTTGGTATAATTAGTTTTTTTTGATAAAAATAAACTTAAATATTGAAAAAACTAAGAAAATTAAGTGAGTTTTTTTTGAAAAAAAAAGTTCATTTTTTATATATCATCATGGATTTCTATGGAAAGAGGATGAAAAATTGTGAACAACGGTATATTCGGTTTTTTTTTACGATAAAAAACTTGGCCTAAAACAAATTTTAAATGAAAAAAAGGAAATGAGTTTTGTTATAATCCGGTAAATGTGCGTCCATTATAAAAATTTACAACCATAATGGGATTTTGCCGTTGATCGCTTTAAATTCCGACGCTTTGAATTGGTTTATTGGTTTCTTGATTAATAATGATTATCTATTGAACTTTTCCATATATATATATATATATTAAATTAAAGTCTATTTAATTTAATTACTTATATATATATATATATATATATATATATATATATATATATATATATATATATATATATATATATTAATGTAAAAGTAATTAAATTAAATAGACTTTAATAAAATAAGAAACTGGATGATACAGTATATGTTTTCTCATCTAACATGCTTGTTTTATGTCTATGGTATTTGTCTATTACTGTAGAACTTTAGATTATTATTGCTTATATCTGCTTCATAAATTGTGTCTGTATGTTTTCTTATAAACTATATGGTATATGTTTTCTATGTGCGTGTATTGTTATCGCTGAAATTGAGAAATTGTTTTTATATTCATCATGTTTTATGGTTAATTTTATTATTACAATTATTATATAAATTATAATGTATAATTTGAACTTAAACAAGTTTTTTTACTTCTAAGATGACATATTAGTAGTTTGTATTTTTTATTATATTTTCAATTTGTTATATTTAACGAGTACCCGTAAACCAAACCGTGGTTACACGCCTTCAAATGGTTCGGTCCAGTTCGAGTTTTTACATAATTTGGTTCGGGTTCGGTTAGTGCACATTAGATATCCGCCCCGTAGTTACGGTTCACAATTTTATGAATATCCGAACCGAACCGCTACGTGAACACCCCTACCAGCAACCGAGTACGCGGGGTGTACTCAAAGGGTATGCGGGGCGTATGGCAATACGTTAGGCGTGCCACGTGTCACGATCTGGTGGCAAGCCGTGGAGAAGAAGGTATGGTCTTAGATCATGCCACGTGTTGATTCCTGGTTAATCCAAAAATTAGTTATCTTATAAAATCCGTAACTTTCAAATACGAGCTCCGTTATTTACGTTCTTTATATCCGCGTGTAGGTATCGATGTGATCTACGATTTTCTTTTAGACTCCGTCGGATAATTTTGACTTTATTTTTAAAGTTATATATTTTAACAGACTTAAACAGTTAAAGTCAGTTAAAAAAGTCATAACTTTGTCGTCCGACGTCCGTTTTCGACTGTCTTTATATCATTGAGCTCCTGTTAATGGGATCTTCAATTCTCGTTTAGATTGTGGTGGCTAATAATTGATCGATCTAATATTCGATTTCTAAGCTGTATACTGCTACGCTGAATGTTAAAAAAATCATAACTTTCTCTAACGAAGTCAGATTTGGATGTTCTCTATATGCACGCTCTCGGCTTAACGTCTATTACGACTTTCTTTTAGATCGCTAAGGCTAAAAAGTATTTTGTCGAAAATTTACTTTTTACGATACGCGGAGCCGTGCCGGTTTAATCGCGAAACTTCGACGGGTCATAACTTCTTCGTTATAAGTCGGATTTCAGCATTCTTTATACGTACGAAATCATTGTGACATATACTATAACTTTGGTTAAGATTATTTATCATAAATAGTCTTATATCAAAAAATCATTTTTAACGATTACTATCTATAAATTTAGTAGCCCGAGTTTGCGGGCGTTACAGAAGATGTGGGGAAGATGAAGTGGCCGGGGGGGGGGGGGGGGGGGAGGAGTGGGAGCTAACATATAAAGACCATATGTGTCAAAAAAAAAAGGGACTTAAGTTGTGATTTTTTGTAAAGTACATGGACCATTTATGTAACTTTGTCTAATATTAATTTATGTAAAACGAGGGAGATCATGATGCTAAAACCCTACGCCGTGTCACTCTGTAGAGAAGCTGGAGTGACTATGTTTGCTTCTCCGAATAATTGTTGGTTCACATTCAGACATTACCAAAAGGTTATGAAGAAATTGGAGCCACCAAAGACATCAAAACCCACAGATGGGGTCAGTGACATGCCGGATGCTATTCTTCTTTTGATTCTTTCACGTCTTCCATCCACTGAAGAAGCAATTCGAAGCAGCATTTTGTCCAGACGATGGAGGAATTTGTGGACCGCAATTCCTTCTCTAGACATACACGACGGAGGAAAATTTAAAAAAAGCGAATTCAAAGAGTTTGTGTATTGGGTTTTAGTAAAGAGATCCGTCGATTTAGATTGTTTTCGTTTGTTTTGTTCGCATCACTACAGTATGTCGACAGTAGGGCGCTGGATTAATGCAGCCGTTACGAAAAGTGTCAAACAACTTGAATTGACGTTTTGCCCTAAACAGAATAATGAATATATACAGATGCCCCATTGTCTTGTGACTTGTGGTTCCTTGGAGGTATTAAAGTTGAATTCAAAGGAACGTGGTCTAAGGTTGCCAAAAACAATGGTGTTTCCGTCACTTAGGGTTCTTGGTTTGACGTTTGTTGATAAATTGGAGGACGCAGATTTGGTTAAAAATTTTCTCAAAAATTACCCATTGCTTGAGGATCTGACTTTGTCAGACTGCGTGATATTCAAATTCGATCTTCTTTGTATTTCATGTCAGAAGCTCAAGAAGCTTACCATTATTAACATGTACAATGGTAATTATGATGGTGTCCAGTGTGGTGGCATTAAGATTTGCTGCCCAAAACTGGTGGATTTGGAGTTAAGAGGTCTTATAGCAAATAATTTTTTCTTTGAATGTCTAGACTCCTTAAAGAAAGCTGTGATTGAGCCTAAATTGGTGGGGAACAACAAATGTGTATTGTTTCCTGGAATTTCTAGTGTGGAATCTTTGTGGATTGACCCTTACTTCTTCATTGAGGTATATGCTTATTCTCTTTATGGACAAATTTTCATTTAGGTTTATTTAAAGCTTTTTTGCAGTGTAATTTATGGAATATATGTGTCTTTACCACCTTTCTTATAAAAGAGTTGACCCAAATCAGACAAGACTCTTGCTCTTGTTAAAACTCGAGGACATGATGCCAAAATATTTGGCAACAATTGTTCTGCTTGAACCTACTTAAGCACTTGTTTTTATGCAAGTGAAGATGTGAATAGATAACTCTATTAAATTAAGATTATAACATTCACTTTTTAATTGGTGTTTTTCTTTTCCACTTAACTAGAACAGGATCTAATCTAGTAAATATACTATATGGGTGTTAATAAATGCGAATAAAAAATTTATAGCATCAATAAGGGCTCAGAGTCCATATACGTTTTATCTTTCCAAATCCAAACGTGGTGGTTAAGTTATATATACTCATAGTTAGGTTTCTAGAAAAGAATATGATACTTACAAATATTGAAAGTATGATTGGTTTTCATCAAATCTTTGTCATAATTGTAGTGCATTACTGCTGCATGTGATCCAGTTCTACCAAACCTGAAGACTTTGGTGCTAAGCACAACTATGGATGCCTTCACCTTCGATAACTTCAACCAAATTCTCAAATATTATCCCAAACTGGTGTCTCTCAAGTTGGTCATTCAACAGGTATTCTCATATCAAATGGTATTCTTTTTATGTATCACATTCTTCAAAAAACCAAGAGGTTTTGGTGGGTCCACCGAATCCACCATGACCCATTTTGACCCAACTTTAAAATATCAGTTTAACCTGATCTCATCCACCCATTTTGCCACCCCTACACATGCATATGATATGATACACAGGAAGGATTTGAACCGGGGAGCTTTACATTATCCTATATTAATGAAAAACCAATTGAGCCAATAAATAGATTCTTCAAGAATCAAAAACATTAGTTTAGATTTTGAAAAGTAAAACTTATGGTTTTGTGTGATATGATGTAGGATTTTCATGGGAGTGATGGGACGGAATACGGATGGTTAGATGAAGATGAAACATGGAGTCTCTTGAGTAATGATGTGAAAAGGGTCAAGTTTTTTGAATTCAATGGAGAAAAACCAAAAGTAGTTTTAGAGTGGTTTGAAGATATATTGGATATGTTTTTCAGTTGGGGTAATGAAGCAAGGTTCTCTAATTGCCATTGGTGACTGTGAAGACTGTCATAGTGATTACTTCGTCTCATGTGGATGCTTTTCATATTTGAATTTTTGCTTCATGTTGGTTCTTTTTTAACTATAACTAGAAAATACTTGTTTAATTAGTTCTATGGTTTTGTTCGTATTCTGCTATAAAAACTACAACATGAAGGTGGAATTAACATGTATGTAACCACAATAACACCAATTGTAACATATCAGTGTGTATAACCAGATTCCCTCCCTGTCTTCTCTGGTTACTCTTCTACATCATATCCATGTGTGCGGCCTTCCTTTAAAACCTAGCAATCGTGCATACAAACATCAGTATGTATGATATGACCGATATGAATATATGTATGATGTATGACAGATTCGTGTGTATGTAAATGGCATGTATGTAGGTAGGATAGGTTTGTATGTATGATAGATATGTGTGTTGACATATGTATGTAAAATGGTCATTTAAGAAGAACGAGATGCGGGTTGAGTCTCACATAACACTCTTTAATTTGGAAGTGGTGCTTTATGCATGGGAAGATCAATTATGATACAAAAAATTGTGGACATCCAACAACTATGGGCTAAGATTCCACTTATGCTACCAAGTGGTAATCGTTATGGTTTGTTAGTTTGTAATGTTGGTAACTTTCTAAAATGACTATGAACCTATTGTAGGGTAACTTGAATGTAGGGTACGGGATGTGGATTTTTTTAGGTGAGTTGTTCCACCGATGTATTCATGGGAAATGGATGTTATCCTAGGGCTGATGTGTTTCAAGTATGCCTCAAAAGCTGAGAACAAGATTCCTGATGCAGAAAATCAAAGAATGAAGTGTTTTATAAAAGACAATTTGGGTGGCAGTTATTGTATTGGTGATGGTGATGAAGATGGAATAGTATGTCTGGTTAAAGGTTTTTGGTTTAGTAAGATTGTGAAAAGGATGAAAAAGTGGTGTTGGCTCATTTTTATTATGAAAAGAAGTGTTAGATTCACCTGATTGATGTGTAAATTGTTTATTTAAGTATTGAAAAAATGTCATGTTCATAGTCATTGTCATCTACAACTTTAGTTATAACACCTTTTTTGTAACTAATAATACTTGGGAAGGTGTAATACTTTTGGTAAGTTAAATAAAAGCCTAATACATGTATTATGTCAAAATATATGAAAGCATGGATGAAAAATATTTACTAACTTGTAGTTTTGAAGGAGAATGATATATCATTATTTGTTTATGGTGTTATAAGTGAAAAAAAATGAAGATTGGTTAAGTATTAGAATTGTAGAAATAATTACACGACGCGTAATTATTGATTTACGCGACACATAAAAACCCAATCAAGGCATGTTGGAAAATTCTAAGTGTTTTGAAGCAAACGTTAAAGTATGTTGTTATATTTGAACATTTGTGAAAACACGTGTTGTGTAGGAATAAAGTGATTCGTCCGAAAGTTCAATTTTGAAATAGGAAGATGGTAAGAACGTGATGTGTAAATGTTAAATTACGCGACACAACTTAATAAGAACACGATGCGTGAGAACAAGATAATGTGATGCATCGTGTTCAAAGTCGATTAAACAAGGGACGAATCTAAAAGTCTATAATCAGCTCTCTTCACCTCATTTTGACACACATACAAACACACACACACTCACACTCTAGGGACTTATAAGGGATAATTATGGAGATTTTTTTTATAGAAATTGAAGATTAGTTCAAGGAGAATCAAGGAAACCTCTCTAATACATGGATTAAAGGTAACTTCATCTCCTTCACCTAGCTAGTTATGTTTCATGGTGGATTTTGAAGAAAGATGAAACTTCTATGTGACATCCCCATTTTTACGACCATTTTAAAACTTTTTATTTATGCTAATTTAAAACAGAGTTTATTTATAAATGCGGAATTTAGTCCCATAAAAGTTTTTCTGAAGAAATATTTTTCATTGATTTATAAACGCTTGGGATGTCATGATTGATACAAAACATAAAAATAAACAGGCCTTATAGTATCTTAGACTATGAGTCTACATCTCATTGCTTCTCTCATCATTCATGTACCTTTGTACTGCTACCTGTGATACAAAGAAGTTGAGTGGGTCATGTTGGGAAATCTGGTGAGTACATAGGATTTTTTAACACACAATAATGTAGTTAATATGTTTAATTATCAAACAATTAACCCGATTACCCATCCCCGTTTTCTTTCTATTTTCATTCGTAAGGATCATCGTTGCTGGCAGTATTGTTAAAGGGATTTATCTGTAATACATGTCAGTAGGAAGTAGAGTACATCAAATGGACACAAAGTCCATCACCTACAGGTTATGAGTCTGCCTGCCTTCCACGAGACTGTCATTAATAGTCTGGTGGTCTTCATCTTTACTTTGTTAGATGATTACATCGCTTAGTACAACAGTACTAGTAAGTTACGGTGTTTTATTATTATTTTCATCTCCCATCATCCATTTCCCTCATTATTCTATCCATCCTTCATTACCCATCACTACCCAATATATTTGTAACATCCCGATTTGAGGTACTTCTAATTTTAACCCTTTTAATTCATTTATATTGTATTTTGGTCCCAAAGTTCAAGAAATGTATGCAAAAGGGCCTTAATGGCATTTTCTTAATATTGGCCTTGGGGGAGTACGTGTGCGTACGTGTGTACACTGAGTGTACTAGGGCACACCCTCGTACGTTGGGCGTACATCAATGTACGCAGGGCGTACTTTCCAGATGAGGAAACCCTAATATTTAGGGCTTGGCTCGTATATATGCACTCTTATGGCCTCATTTCCTTCACCTCAACTGCCTCCAACCCTCTGATATGTGTTTGCAAACCCTAGTATCATCTTGAGGAGCCATTTCTAAGCTTGTGTGTATGTTTTGGTGCTCTTGAAGAAGAAGTAAGGAAGAGGAGACCACCTTGAAGGAGTAAAGCTCTCTAGATCCGGGATCACACCACCTTTTGGCACCATTTTGAGGTATCAAGTTCTGAAATTGGTGTAGTTTCTTGTATATCTTCTTTTGGGTTCGTTTTAGGTTCTTTTTCTCCCAAATGTGGTGTTTCATGAACAAAGCATGTTCTTGATCCATTAAGCTATCCTTTTAGATCTGTGGGAGGGTCTTGAGTCATAAAAATGGGTTGCAAATGGTTGGTTTTGCTCCATGCATCTTGTAGAATATCTTAATTGATTAAGAAGTTGAGTTAAGCATTTAATGGGCATGGAAAGTCATAAAGTTGGATATGAAATATAGACGTAAGTGCTTAAGCCATTAAGCACTTAATGAGTTTTGAAGTTCCTGGGAGTACGTTGCACGTACTCGGAGTACGTCCTGCATACGAGGTCAACCACCTTGATGGGGGTCAACATGCGAGGATGGAGTACGCCCAACGTACCTTCAGAATACACCCCACGTACTCGCACTGAGTCAATTCGGTTGAGTTGACTCGGTTGGGTTGACTCAGTTGACTTAGTTGGTTTGACCAGTTGACTTTGACTTTGACCAAGTTTGACATTAAAGGTATTTTGGGAAATTTTGGGATTTTGATGGAGATTGGTCATTTGGTTGGAATAAGTGTTGGTTAGAGAGCTGAGATTCGGAGTCGAGACCTCATCAACTTTGTCCAGTTTGTGAGGCAAGTTCTCCTCACTATACTTGCAGGTCGAAGGCACCAAGGCCGGCCCTTTGGATTCGATATCTTGTTATGTATGCTATTGTACTATAGTGATTTGTTAGATCGATATCTTGGTATATAGGATGATGTTATGCTTAGTGATCTGTAGATCTGTCTAACTGTTTGTAGACTGTTATATGATAATCTGTTATATGTGTACATATTTGGTCGGTGGTTGAGACTTTACTGCTTTGTGCGTAAGCCAACCTGATGATTGAATGGGCCCGAGGGTATTTTATCCCGATGATGACAGGACCCGTTGTAGAATGGCATTCCAACTCGATGGTTGATGGGCCTGGGGTATTCCAACCCGATGGTTGATTGGACCCGACATGTTGTTATTGTATTTGTTATTTGTTTATGTGTTGGTATTTTGAGGGATCTTACTAAGCGTTGGCTTACAGTTTTGGGTTATGTTTCAGGTACTTTAGATGACCGCGAGAAGGCGAAGACGTGACTGTACACATCCTCATGTTTTGACTTATGATTTTGGGAGAATCTGATGTTGAAAATGTTTTGAAAACTATGATTGTATACAATTTGTGAATTTGGGTTGTTTTTAAAAAGTTTAAATTTATCATGATTTTTATGGGTGTTACAAGTTGGTATCAGAGCCTTGGTTTGAGTGAATTGGAAGAACACTCGTGTGAATCCAGTATCAAACTAAGGAAAAAGATTTTTACAAATGATTTTCACATTGTTTTCAAAATAATCAAAGAGGATGCAATATGTACAATCAGCCGGAGCCAGTAAGTAGACCCCAAATTACCGCACTGTTATTTGATTTTGTGATATGTTAGAACAACATATTAGTGATAGTCTAGGGATCTTCAGGAATTGCATGATAGAATTGCCTGGTTATATGATGTTTGATAGCCTAGGGTTCTTCTTCATATGAAATTGACATCATTACTGTAGTTGCTTAGTGTATGCATCGTAGTTGTACATAACAAAGACTCTATAGCATGAGAATGTTTGGTTTGGCCTTATTTCCTGTTCTTGTTTGATGAAGGGATTAGGGTAGAATCAGGTATTCGATTGTCTATAGGATCCAATGTTATGTATGATTAGCATACACGAGTATTGTAGGGTTGGTGGAAGTTTCATGGATGTGTTGTGTGGGGTCAGTCGGCTAGTTTTGTAATGTTAGCCTTATTCTAGTAAGTGAGGATTGAGTGTATGTGTATGCTAGTGTGTATTGTGGGGTTGTTGTGATGATATTCTGAGACAAATACGGGTAGGTGTGGAAGGTAGTATGGGCCCGTACTACTGGAAGCACATGATCCATAGGTGTAGCAGGGAAGTCATAACCCCTAGGGTTTTATTGGGAGTTGGTTCCCCTAGTATGATATGTGTTTTATTATGATCTCTCTATGGTTTATTTTCAGTATGGTGACTATGAGACGATTTGAGACAAGATCCGGATTGAGATCGGGAGCTGGTAGCTAGGGTGGGCCAGCTGTGTCTGAGGATAGGATTAGGGAGATCCTTCAGGAGGAGGTTGTTGCTCACTTTCGAGCACAGTTGCCAGAGATGTTTGGGTCTATTAAGACCACCATGGTGGAGTACTTTTACGAGCGTTATGCTGCATTGTCTGAGGCTACTGCTGCTACAGCCACCGTAGCCGTTGCGGCTGCTGGGATTGGTGCTGGAAAAGCCTTTCAGTATCGGGACTTCGACAATACGAAGCCCCCTATTTTCCACGGAGTTCAGGATCCGATCATAGCCATAAGCTGGCTGTCTGAAATTGAGGGGTGCTTCTTCACTTACTCTTGCCCAGATGATCAGAGGGCCAGGTGCGCTCTGAACCTTCTTAGGCCCGGAGCGAAGGATTGGTGGAGACTTGTTACCAGCTCGTATTCTCCTAAGTAGAGAACTACGGTGACTTGGGATCAGTTCTCGGAGATGTTTTATTCTAGATATGTTCCGTTGGTAGAGCGTGAGAGTTTGGCCCAGGAGTACTTGGATTTGAGATAGGAGACTGAGTCAGTGACGGAGATCACCAAGATGTTTACAGAGAGGGACATGTTTTGTCATGAGTTTGCTGCTTCTGAGCCAGCTCGGATGACCTGTTACTTGAGCATTCTCAAGAGAGACATCAGGCAGTTTGTATCGACTTGGCATTATGGTTCATTGTTGAAGTTACAGGAGGCCGCCAGGCAGCATGAGATTGAGATGGAGCTCCAGACGAGTGAGCAGAGATTGTCCCCGACGTAGTCACAGCCTGCACCGAAGCGGTTCAGGGTCGCTGATACTAGATCGGGGAGTCAGAGGGGCCGCACTTGTGGAAAGTGAGGCAAGGTTCATGATGGAGCTTGTCGATATTCTTCGGGATGGCACAAATGTGGCAAGCAGGGCCAGATTGTGAGGGACTGTCGGCAACAGGCTCCAGCTTCCGGTATCAGACTTTGTTATCATTGTGAACAAGTGGGCCATATGAAGGCCCAGTGCCCCATGCATTCTGCCAGGCCGGCGTAGGCTCCAGCATCGGCTACACCGAGGATCACGGATGGGAGTCAGGGCAGGGCGGAGCCCCCGAGGGCTCGAGGTCGCGCTTTCCACCTCACGGCAGAGGAGGCTAGGTCGGCACCAGACGTCGTGACCGATATGTTTCTATTCATTATTCTTTTGATTATGGTTTATGTTATGCTCACATATATGCTCCAAATAGGTACGTTCTTAGTGAACTCTTTGCATGCTTTTGTGTTATTTGCTCGGGCGTGAGTCGGTCCTTTGTATCTCGATCATTCAGTAGGGAGTTTGTACGCCTATTAGGGAGTTAGAGTGTCTGTTGCGGGTTTCTATCGCCAACAAACACGGGGTTTCTGCTCCGCGGTGTATTAGGATTGTATATTGGAGATCTTTGGGGTGCCTTATACGATTGATGTAGTCCCTATCCCCATGGGAGATGTATGCGTGATAGTGGGTATGGACTGGCTGAGCAGGTTTGGTACCATGATGTAACATCCGGATTCCCAGGTATGTTATTTTAAGTATTTATTTTAAGGTTCATTGACCTACTCGATGCTTTTGTGCTATAACTCGCCGAGTAGAGACGGGATGGCCACATAGGTTTAATGATCTACTCGACGAGTCCGGGAGTAGACTCGCCGAGTAGGCGTTGGGAGTGAAAACCCTAGATCCCCGGGTTTGAGACCTATTTAAAGGCACTTATAGCCTCATTTGCAGCCACACCTCACTGAGAAGAAACCCTAATCGCCCCCTTGGGCTTGTGAGAGAGTTTTGAGCCTTACTTGAGATTTGTGAGTGCTTTTTGGTAGAGGAAAGGAAGATTCCAAGCAAGGATTGTGAAGAGGCTGATAGATCTACTGCTTACATGTCCAAGGGCTCCTGTTAGAGGTATCAAGTTCGAACCTTTCTCTTTTATTTGAGTAGATCTCTCATTTTGAAGATTAGGGCTTCCTTTCTTCATATTTTTGGGACTTTGAGGATTTGGGGTTCATGAGGAGGCTTGAACTCCAGATCTGGACCTTAGGAGGTCCCTAACATCTAAAGCTTCCTGCTTTATTTAGTCTTGATGGAATTTATGAGTGAATAACCCATTTAGGCCATGTTCTTGGCTTTTCATGCCCAAAACGCCATGCATGGACGTAAAGTCTATGACTTTACATGATAAATGAGCCCTGAGAGTATGGATCTGGAGTTTGGGAAGGAATCCTACCTTAAAGTCGTCTGAATATAAGTTGAGTCTGAATGGACTCGTCGAGTTGATGAGCCGACTCGGCGAGTAGATTAGGGTTTGTCCCGATGAAGCTTTTCCATGCGATGGCCCGGCAAGTCAGGGGTTAACTCGATGAGCTGGATCTTCATGAGATTCCTGAGAACGATGGGACTCGACGAGTCGCGCAAGTGCACTCGGCCAGTCTGGTCAATTTGGGCTGTTGACTGGAATTGACTTCTGTTGACTTTAGGGTTGGTCAAATGAGTAATGGAGGTGAGGGAAGGGTAAGATGGTCTTTTACCCATTTCTAGGGTTAAGAGTGTAAGAGAGAACAATGAGTGGTGTAGTCGAGTATGAGGAGGGTATTAATTAGAGATAGTATCCTTCTGATTAGGCGGAGGCTAGATCGAGGATTCCCGAGCACGAGGCTTTTACTTACTAGCTTACGAGGCGAGTCTTCTCACTATACATACCTAGAGTGGTAACCAGAGCTGTGTGATAGAGTATCTTATATGTTATTTGTGTACTATGATATACTGCATTATTTCTATGTGATTATTGCTATGTATTATTCAGAGTTTATAGAGTTAGGACCAGAGGGTCCACAGAGTTAGAACCAGAGGGTCCACAGAGTTAGGGCCAGAGGGTCCACCAGAGTTGTGGGACTGGAGGGTCCCACTGAGACACACTGACCCGAGGGTCAAATAGAGTTATAGCTTCGAGTGGCTAATTGTTGTATGTGGTATTTTGGGGAACTCACTAAGCTTCATGCTTACCGTGTTATGTGTTTCAGGTACCTCAGAGGAACGCGGGAAGGCACCGGCATGATTGTACACATCTGTTCGAGATTTTATTGAGGATTCTGGGATTTGATTTTTATAAGTGTGGAATTGTTGACATTGAGATACTTATGATTTTGAGATTATAAAACTGAGTTTTATTGTGGTTGAAAATGAAAATTTTGGTTGAAAATTTACGTCGTTACACATGATTGACTTTGAGGCCCAACGAGTGGTAGTCCGAACCCTAAGTGGGGGAGAACTGGTTGTCAATGGAGAGGGCACCAGGGTTGGTTTTGGGTTTTGTTCGACGGCCAAGGCTCCTCAGTATATTCAGCACGGGTGTGCAGGTTACTTGGCTTACGTGGTTGATACTCGAGTTGGGTATCAGATTTTTGTTTTAGAGATTCCAGTTGTCAGGGAGTTTGTTGATGTGTTCCTGGAGGAGTTACCCGGTGTGCCTCCTGAGAGGCAGGTTGAGTTCATGATTGATCTTGTGTCGGGTGCGGCCCCGATTGCCAAGGCACAATACTGCTTGGCACTGCCTGAGATGAAGGAGCTGTCATCTCAGCTGCAAGAGCTGCTAGGCAAGCAGTGCATCAGACTAAACAGTTTTCCGTGAGGAGCGTCGATATTGTTTGTCAAGAAGAAGGATGGTTCACATCGGATGTGCATTGATTACCGGGAGTTGAACAAGTTAACGGTGAAGAACCGTTATCCCCTTCCGCGTGTTGATGACCTCTTTGATCAGTTGCAGGGTGCATCTTCATTCTCCAAGATAGATCTGAGGTCTGGGTATCATCAAGTGAGAGCGAGAGAGGAGGACGTGGAGAAGACCGCATTTCGAACTCGTTATGGGCATTACAAGTTCGTGGTGATGCCATTTGGGCTCAACATTGCGCCTGCTATGTTTCTGGATTTGATGAATCAGGTATGCAGGTCGATGCTTGATCGATCCGTTATTGTGTTTATTCATGATATCTTGGTGTATAACAAGACCAGAGAACATTATGAGGAGCACCTTCAAGAGCTTTTCGTTTGAGGCGAGAACGGATTTATGCCAAGTTCTCGAAGTGCGAGTTTTGGTTGCGAGAGGTCCAATTTCTTAGGCACCTCGTTAACCAGGATGGGATTTTGGTCGATCCGGACAAGATCGAGGCTGTGATGCAGTGACAGGTTTCGAAATCTCCCCCAGAGATCAGGAGTTTCTTGGGTTTGGCAGGGTACTATCGAAGATTCATTCAGGACTTCTCCAAGATTGAGGTACCCCTCACTCGTTTGACGAGAAAGGAGGTGGATTTTCGATGGGGCCATGAGCAGCAGTCAGCATTTGAGACTCTTCGTCAAAGATTATGTCAGGCCTTGATATTGACCCTCCTGGAGGGGGTCGAGGGTTTTGTGGTATTCTGTGATGCATCCGTCACCGGTTTGGGGGTGGTCCTCATGCAAAGTGGACGAGTTATTGCTTATGCTTTGCGACAACTAAAGCCGCATGAGACACGATATACCACACGTGAACTGGAGTTGGGGACAGTGGTGTTTGCCCTGAATATTTGGAGACATTATCTTTATGGGTTCCATTGTACTGTCTACACAGATCACAAGAGTTTGAGATAGCTGATGGACCAGCCGAACTTGAACATGAGGCAGAGCAGGCGGCTGGACGTGGTCAAGGATTATGAATGCGAGATTCTTTACCATCCAGGTAAAGCGAATGTGGTAGAAGATGCTTAGAGCCGCAAGTCGGCTGGGTCTTCATTCGGGGAGATGTGTATGAGGGTATCTATTGATTCTCTACTTTTGGGATTGATCTGAGCGGCTCGGGTTGAGGGGTTCGGAAAGAGAACTGGAAACAGGAAATGATCAAGGGTGAGATTGATAGATTTGTCACGGATAGTCGAGGGTTGTTGAACCTGTATGGTCAGGTTTTGGTTCTAGTTTCTGGTGGGGTCCGACAGATTATGTTAGAGGAGGCTCATAAGTCTCATTTTTCTATACACCCGGGAGCCACCAAGATGTATTGAAATTTGAGATTGAGCTATTGGTGGCCGTGTATGAAGAGGGAGATAGTCTGGTATGTCAAGAGATTCTTGACCTGCATAATGGTCAAGGTTGAGCACCAGAGGACGCATGGAAAGTTGCAGCCTCTAGAGGTTGCCATATGGAAATGGGAGCAGATCTCCATGGATTTTATCACCAAGTTGCCGAAGGCGGCAAAGGGTTTTGATGTTAATCGGTCATCGTGGATCGATTGACCAAGAATGCCCACTGTTTGGCCATCCGGGAGAGCTCTTCGGCCGAAAAGTTGGCCGATGTTAATGTCCGAGAGATTGTCGCTCGCCATGGGGTTTCGGTTTCCATGGTTTCTAACCGAGATCTTCGGTTCACCTCCCGTTTCTGGTAGAAGTTCCACGAGGAACTGGGCACGAGGTTGCATTTCAGCACCGATATCATCAACATACCGACGGCTAGAGTGAGCGGACAATACAGACCCTTGAGGATATGTTGGGGCTTGTGTTATTGATTTTGGTGGGAGTTGGGATTCCTACCTACCTCTTGCGAAGTTCTCCTACAACAACAGTTATCACTCTAACATTGGTGCTATTCCATTTGAGCTTTTGTATGGTTGGAGGTGTCGCACCACGGTTTGTTAGGTAGAGGTTGGCTACAGGGTTATGGGAAGGACCGAAGTAGTCCTTCAGACCACAAAGCTTATCCAGCAGATCAGGCAGAGACTGCAGACTGCTCAGAGTTAACGGAAGAGCTATGCAGACAAGCGCCGATCTGAGTTAGAGTTTCAGGTCGGCGGTATGGTACTCCTGAAGGTCTCACCCTGGAAGGGTGTGTTACACTTTAGGAAGAGGGGGAAATGGGTCCCCGGTATATTGAACCTTTTCAGGTGATTTCCAGGGTTGGCAAGGTGGCTTACAAGTTGGATCTCCCTGAGGATATCAGTCAGATTTACAACACTTTCCATGTTTCGCAGTTGCGAAAGTGCGTATTGGATGATGAGGCAGTGGTTTCCTTGGATGATATTCAGGTCGATGAGTGCTTGAACTATGTTGAGAGACCGGTGACTATTCTAGAAATAAAGATGAAGGTCCTGCGCAACAAGGATATACCTTTGGTAAAGGTAGAGTGGCAGCATCAGAGAGGCTCTGAGTGGACCTGGGAGCCGGAGACCGAGATGCGGGAGCATTATCCTAAGTTATTCGCTGCATCCAACTTCGAGGACAAAGTCTAGATCAAGTGTGGGAGAATTGTAACATCCCGATGTGAGGCACTTCTAATTTAAACCCCTTTAATTCATTTATATTGAATTTTGGTCCCAAAGTTCAAGAAATGTATGCAAAAGGGCCTTAATGGCATTTTCGTAATATTGGCCTTGGGGGAGTACGCCATTGTACTTGTGTACGCTGAGCATACTAGGGCGCACCCTAGTACGCTGGGCGTACATCAATGTATGTGGGGCGTATATTCCAGATGAGGAAACCCTAATCTTTAGGGTTTGGCTCGTGTATAAGCACTCTTATGACCTCATTTCCTTCACCTCAACTGCCTCCAATCCTCTCATACGTGTTTGCAAACCCTAGTATCATTTGAGGAGCCATTTCTAAGCGTGTGTGTATTTTGGTGCTCTTGAAGAAAAAGGAAGGAAGGGGAGACCACCTTGAAGGAGTAAAGCTCTCAAGATACAGGATCACACCAGGTTTTAGCGCCATTTTGAGGTATCAAGTTAGGATATACCTTTGGTAAAGGTAGAGTGGCAGCATCAGAGAGGCTCCGAGTGGACCTGGGAGCCGGAGACCGAGATGCGGGAGCATTATCCTAAGTTATTCGCTGCATCCAACTTCGAGGACAAAGTCTAGATCAAGTGTGGGAGAATTGTAACATCCCGATGTGAGGCACTTCTAATTTAAACCCCTTTAATTCATTTATATTGAATTTTGGTCCCAAAGTTCAAGAAATGTATGCAAAAGGGCCTTAATGGCATTTTCGTAATATTGGCCTTGAGGGAGTACGCCATTGTACTTGTGTACGCTGAGCATACTAGGGCGCACCCTAGTATGCTGGGCGTACATCAATGTACGTGGGGCATATATTCCAGATGAGGAAACCCTAATCTTTAGGGTTTGGCTCGTATATAAGCACGCTTATGACCTCAGTTCCTTCACCTCAACTGCCTCCAACCCTCTCATACGTGTTTGCAAACCCTAGTATCATTTTAGGAGCCATTTCTAAGCGTGTGTGTATTTTGGTGCTCTTGAAGAAAAAGGAAGGAAGGGGAGACCACCTTGAAGGAGTAAAGCTCTCAAGATACAGGATCACACCAGGTTTTAACACCATTTTGAGGTATCAAGTTAGTTTCTTGTAGATCTTGTATTGGGTTAGTTTTAGGTTCTTTTTGTCCCAAATGTGGTGTTTCATGAACAAAGCATGTTCTTGATCCATTAAGCTGTCCTTTTAGATCTGTGGGAGGGTCTTGAGTCATAAAAATGGGTTGCAAATGGTTGGTTTTGCTCCATGCATCGTGTAGAATATCTTAATTGATTAAGAAGTTGAGTTAAGCATTTAATGGACATGGAAAGTCATAAAGTTGGATCTGAAATATAGACGTAAGTGCTTAAGCCATTAAGCACTTAATGAGTTTTGAAGTTCGTGGGAGTAAGCCCCGCGTACTCGGAGTACGCCCTACGTACGAGGTCAACCACCCCGATGGTGGTGAACATGCGATGACGGAGTACGCCCAGCGTACCTTCAGAATACGTCCCACGTACTCGCACTGGGTCAATTCGGTTGAGTTGACTCGGTTGCATTGACTCAGTTGACCTAGTTGGTTTAACCAGCTGACTTTAATTTTGACCAAGTTTGACCTTAAGGGTATTTTGGGAATTTTTGGGATTTTTATGGAGATTGGTCATTTGGTTGGAATAGGTGTTGGTTAGAGAGCTGAGATTCGGAGTCCTCATCAACTTTGTCCAGTTTGCGAGGTTAGTTTACTCACTATACTTGCTGGTCAAAGGCACCAAGGTCGGCTCTTTGGATTCGATATCCTGTTATGTATGTTATTGTACTGTAGTGATCTGTTAGATCGATATCCTGGTATATAAGATGATGTTATACTTAGTGATCTATAGATCTGTTTGACTGTTTATAGATTGTTTATGATTATTTGTTATATGTGTACATATTTTGTCGGTGGTTGTGGCCTTACTGCATTCTGCGTAAGCCAACAGGTCGGGGGCATACCAACCCGATGGTTGAATGGGCCCGAGGGTATATCATCCCAAGGATGACAGGACCCTTTGTAGAATGGCATTCCAACCTGATGGTTGATGGGCCTGGGGTATTCCAACCCGATGGTTGACCGGACCTATAGTGTATTGGCATTCCAACCTAATGGTTGATGGGCATGGGGTATTCCAATCTGATGGTTGATTGGACCCGACATGTTCTTATTATATTTGTTATCTGTTTATGTGTTTGTATTTTGGGGGATCTCACTAAGCGTTGACTTATAGTTTTGGGTTATGTTTCAGGTACTTCAGATGACCGCGGGAAGGCGAAGGCGTGACCGTACACATCCTCATGTTTTGACTTATGATTTAGGGAGACTTTGATGTTGAAAATGTTTTGAAAACTATGATTGTAAACAATTTGTGAATTTGGGTTGGTTTTAAAAAGTTTAAATTTATCGTGATTTTTATGGGTGTTACAATATTATAGGTATGAAAATACATATACAGTAAATTGTATAAAACTCATTTTATAAAATTCATTTTCTTTTTGAAAAGATTACCATTTCCTCGGTTTGAGTTCAGACACACCCGAGAGTGTGCCTGAATCCCTCAAACCAAGGCTCTGATACCAACTTGTAACGTCCCAAAAATACTAAGTAAATTTTTTTATATTTTAAGTCAACTAGAACCATCAATCATTCATTTCAAAAACCAATCAAGTATGAAAGTATAGAAAATAGTTATCAGAGTACAATCAAAATCATAGAATCCGGAACACTGGTGGATGTTGTGCGATCATGTCAAGCCCTTCCTCTTCAAACAAGAGGTACTTAAAACCATAAACAGAAGCTGTAAGCACAAAGCTTACTGAGTTCCCCAAAATACCACATACCATACTTATATTGGGCCCCACCCGGTATACATACAAAGACATGCAAGAGTCACACAGACAGCTAGCATCCTGTAAACATAAACCAATGGTCCAACATTGGTGCCTTCGACCTGCTAATACTGTGAGGAGACTCACCTCAATCTGAAGATAACCGAATCACACACGCGTTGCTGCTACCAAGGCTCCTCACACTGAACATATCCAAAACCAACCCTAATTAGTAATTAGGGTAATAACCCATAATCAAGGTCCAAATCATATTCTCTCTTACTAAGGGTAAAATACCATTTTACCCTTCCAAGGCTAAACCCAGCCAATCATGGCCTAAGGCCCAAAATAACTTATTTCTACTTTTGGGAGTACGCTATGCGTACTCCTTAACTACGCCCCGTGTACTGAGTTTCCACAGAAGAGAAAATGGGGCAAAACCTATTAAGCCATGCGTACTCCATGGTTACGCCCCGTGTAATCATGTGGATGCCAAAATCGACTTTTAAGTTCATAATACCTAAAGACTAAACGTCCAACTCTCAGATCTTGATCTTGGGAAGGTCTTAATTGATAAAGTTGTCAACTTGAAGCTTTTTCATGGTTTAATAGAGCCCAAAACCAAACCCTAAGTCCATAACACTCTTTAATAACCTCAAACTCTTGCATGAGTGAGAAATAGCAACAAAGACTTCATTGTTATGACACATGATCCCTAGAAACAACATAAAATGACAAACTTGAGCTCTAGAGTAGCTTTTTCTCACAAGATCCAAAACCATGAGACCAAAATATTTCACATAAAGGCTCTAACCTAGATCTAATCATAGAATCATAAAGGTGAGAGCTTTATACCTCCAGAAGCTTGCAAAGGTGATGAAAGTTTTGGACCTACAAGCTCAAAGCCCACCAATCCTCAATGATGAACTTCTCCTTCTACAAGGCACCAAGAACACTCTAAAGGTCCAAAAAAAGCTCTCAAGGATTAGGGTTTCAAAATGATAGAAGGAGGAAGTGGAGGTTGTTGGATAAGGTGTCTAAGTCCATAACTATAATTGGTATGTACTTGACCCGAGAGTAGCATGGTCCATTTGGGTTGCATGGCACCAGAACAATCTGAAGGATGGACATTTGAGAAGAGGTTATTTATGAGTTATTAATATATTATAAGTTCTAATATATTAATATGAAATCATATTATTTAATTAGTATTGATCAAGAATTAATTTGGAATTAATTTTGTGATCAAAAGAGACTAATTAAATATAAGGGGTTGATTTTGTAAATCATTCATTCTTATGGTGTGGGTCAATAATCCATGATTCCTTAGGTTGGGCTAAACCCATGTGACAACCCATGGATGATCCATTGTGGTTTAAACCCATGGAGCCTAAGGAATATGGAAGGTCATGCCCATTAGGGTTTATATGGTGTAACCCTAGTTTTGCCACACTATATAAGAAACCCTTTGGCTACCAAAATTGGCACGTAAGTGAGCTTAGAAGAGTGCTAGCCGAATTTGTGAAGCAAGTGATCCTCTCTCAAGTCCTCCATTGTTGGTGGTGTTGTGTGAAGCATTTGAGGCATCACATTTGGGGTGCTAGGCTCTTAAAGGTCCAAGGAATCAAGCTACAAGAAAAGGTATGTCTTCTAACTAGATTTTTGTTATACAAGTACCCATGATTGTATGCTAGTTAGGACAATGCTTTGGAAAGTAATTTTGCATGTATAATTAGAGAAAACATAGATCCAAAGCATTTAGGGTTGTATGTGCACCTTAAGGTTGTTAGGATGCTCAAAACCCTTCAGTGGTATCAGAGTCTAGGATTGTTTTCTATTATACTTGATGTTATATTGATTTTCAAAGTGAAAAAAATCGAATTTCTACCTTCTGCCCAGTGAACTCGCCGAGTCCACTGGGTGACTCGCCGAGTCCCATTGTAAAATGACCAACTCGATGAGTCCATTTCATGTACTCGCCGAGTTGGTGCTCCATGGGGCAAAATTTTGTCTTTTGGAAAGAAATTGGATTAGGATCGTTACCCCAAACTATTTTTTGATCTACGAAACCTGTTTTTTCATAAGGTAATGATCATGCTTGTCCAATTAAAAGATAATTGTCAAAGTTTCAAGATTTATATTAGTTTATATGATTTGTTGAAAATTGTTGATGTGAATTATCTTTTCTTATGAGTTTTGCTAGATCATAGATATTATTTGACATTTCTTGTTAGTTTAATTGTTGATCTAAATGCCTTTTAATGGACGCCATAACTTGTCCTCAATTTATGGAAAGCCAAAAGTCTTTTCTTTAAAAGTCATTAAAACTCATAAGTTATGGAAATGAAAAGTTTTGAATAGTTTCAAAACTTTCCATCAAGTTTTGGAATTTGTAAAGTCACTTAAGAATACTTTAATTCCAAACCCTAGAATTTTAAAAGTTTAAAATTCCACCATTATACTTTATTGTATTATAAGTTTAATAATATATATATATATATATATATATATATATATATATATATATATATATATATATATATATGTATAAGATCAAGTCAATCTTACCGTTAGTAGGCCTCATTCACGAAGCCGGTCTATAAGGGGGGTATAAGGTTACTGCCTATAAAATGGTGGTTTAATAGGTGTCCACTCTCACCCACCGCTTCCTTGACTGGTGGAGGGTCGTTAGCCGAACGGGTAGGATAGGACTATAATTCTCATTAAAAGTATAATGATAATAATAAAGTAACTAAATGTTTTATTAAATTCCCAATCTTAGTTACTTTAGGGAAATGTGAAATTGATGCTAATCCATGAAAATTGCACTTTGCACCTTGCCAAGTCGTTAATGGAGCGTGTGTGGTTAACCGACACATTTACTTGGACTAGTAAGGGTGGCAAAGGGTGTCTCGATGTTTATCATAAGATCAATGGAGCTTGTGTGGTTAACCGGCACATTGATTGAGTGATAAATGACATCGAGAGTACCAAGCAAATTTTGCATGGTTATTCACACCTTGTTTGTGATCCTCGATATCCCAATCACAAACCTGAAGGGTATAATCGAGATTTAAACATGCCATTGAATTGTTCAATGAATCTCAAAGGATCTAGGAAATTCAATCCAATTAAAACTTAATAACAATTTCGTTTTTTCATGGTGGAAATTGGTAAATCGCCATTTACCTACCTTCAAATATTTTGCAAGTTGGATTACGACATCCCTCTTCCAAATTGTAAAATATTGTGTTGGGTCCTAGCATTAATATTTCATTTTAGGTGTTATATTAAGGACTCTTTATCTAATCTAAACTTTGACTTTCTTTCTTTTCAGATGTCTTCCAACACTGCTTCTGGCTCAAACCTTACTGGCTCCTTCTCTCTCATGAACTTGTGTGGGAGAGTCATCTTTGATGGTTCCAACTTCAATGACTGGATTAGGAACATCAGGATGGTCACTCTCTATGAGGACAAGGAATATGTCCTCGACAAGGAGCTTAAGGAAATCAATGAGTCTTCTGCTAATCCTGAGGAGATCGCTGAGTTTAGGACTCATGAGAAGGATGCCACAAGGGTGTCTTGTATCATGTTGGCTACCATGATAGCTGAACTCCAAAAGTCCTATGAGGACTTCTACCCTTTTGAGATGCACCAGGACCTGATGGAAAGATACCATCAGAGTGTTCGTCAAGGGAGGTATGAAATCATCTCTTCCATGATAACAACAAGGATGAAGGATGGTGAACCCATCACGGGCCACTTGCAGAAAATGAAAAGGTTTGTGGACTGATTGCTAAAGTTGAATGTGAACTTTCCTGAGGAGCTGGCTATAGATATCATTCTACACTCCTTACCTCCATGTTATGATTAGTTCTGCATGACCTATCATATGAACAAGGAGGAAGTCACACTTAGCAAACTTCAAGGGCTTTTGAGGACTGACGAAAGTGGTCTCAAAGGTAAAAATGTTGTTTCTACTCCTACCACAAATTCCCCTGTTCTGGCAATTGGACAAGGGAAAGGGAAGAAGAGGAAGGATCCATCAAAGATCCGCAAGGGAAAGTCTCTTGATGGATCCTCTTCGAGTGGGACCAAGGCTGGTTCTACTACTCCCTCTTCCATTCCTAAGGAAGCAGAGTGTTTCTACTATCATGAGAAAGGGCACTGGAAGCGAAGCTGCCCCAAATACTTGCAGGATGTCAAGGATGGGAAGGCTAAACCCACCCATGCAGGTATTTATACTATTCTATCTAAAAACTCATCACATTCTAACTCTTGGGTCCTTAATACAGATTTTGGATTTCACATTTGTTCTGATGTGCAGGGCCTAAAAAGAAGTAAGGATATGGAGCACGGGAAGATAAACTTGATCATGAGGAATAGGAAGGTTTCACCTATCACCAAGATTGGAGTTTACTCCTTATTGCTTAGTAGTGGGTTAGAAATAGATTTGAGTAATTGTTGCTACTTGTTTGAAATGGTGAGACATATTATTTCCTTTCATGGTTTATACAAACAAGGTTTTAGTTTTTCATTTGATAATGAAATTGGTGCTATTAATGCTTATTATAATGGTGTTTTTTATTTTAAAGCATTACCTTGTAATGGTGTATATGAAATTGTGATGGTTGTAGACAACTTAGGAAATAATGTGTTGTACATTGATTCTTCCAATGAATTGGATAAGGCATGCTTGTGGCATTGTCGTCTTGGACATGTCAGCAAGAAGCGCATAGGCCAACTCCAAAAAGCTGGAGTTTTGGAATCATTCGACTTAAGGTCGGATAACACTTGCGAATCTTGCTTACTTGGAAAGATGACCAAGTCACCCTTCACTGGTATTTATGAAAGGGGTGAAGGTTTGATGGATCTCATTCACACCAATGTGTGTGGGCCCTTCAGAACTGCCACAAGGGATGCTAACCGTTTCTATGTGACTTTTACTGATGATTACAGTAGATATGGCTATGTCTACTTAACCAAGCATAAGTTAGAAACCTTTGAAAGATTCAAAGAGTTTAAGCAAGAAGTGGAGAATCAGCTGGGCAGGAAGATCAAGATGTTGCGATCCAATCGGGGTGGTGAGTATCTTAGTATCGAGTTCCTTGACTATCTTAAGGAATGTGGAATTGTATCACAGTTGACGCCACCTAGGAAACCACAGCTTAATGGTATGGCTGAGAGGCGCAATCGAACCTTGTTGGACATGGTTCATTCCATGATGAGTCGAGCTTCGTTACCTATCTCATTCTGGGGGTAAGCCTTAGAGACTACCGCCCATATCCTTAATCTAGTCCCAACTAAGAAGGTTGCCAAAACACCTCACGAGATGTGGACAGGGAAGGTTCCCTTATTAGACCACATCAAGTTTTGGGGTTGCGAGGCTTTCGCGAGGCACGAGACTCACGACAAGCTCGAACCTTGGAGTGAGCGGTATATTTTGATCGGCTACCCATAGAAATCCTTTGGTTATCTCTTCTACAGACCGAGTGAAAATGTTGTCTTCGTCGCGAGGAGATGAGTCTTTCGCGAGAGAGAGCTCATAGGCCAAGGAGACAATAGGAGGCAAATTGACCTTGAAGAACTTCAAGAGTCAAGCGGTAAAGGAACCTCAAACACTAGCGATCAACCTGAGGAGGAAACTCCTGTTGAGCCGATTGACGAGTCCGTACCTCTGAGGCATTCCAGTAGAGTTAGTGTTCCACCTGTGTTATATGGTTTTCATATAACATCTGAGGGTGATACATTTATCAATGATAGTACACTGATAAGTTTGGATGAACCTAATAACTACAAGGAAGCCATGGCAGGCGCGAAGTCTGCTAAATGGAATGAGGCGATGGACAACAAGATTCAGTCCATGTATGACAATCAAGTTTGGAACTTGGTTGACAATGTACCGGGTCGTAAGACAGTCGGGTGCAAATGAATCTTCAAGAAGAAGACCGACATGGATGGGAAGGTAGACACTTATAAGGCGCGACTGGTTGCGAAAGGCTTTACTCAAACTCCGGGAGTTGACTATGATGAGACCTTCTCGCCGGTAGAGAAGATTAAGTCTATTAGGGTTATGCTAGCCATAGCTGCATCTCATGATTATGAAATATGGAAAATGGATGTCAAAACCGCTTTCCTTAATGGAAAGTTGACTGAGGATGTTTACATGAGTCAAGCAGAGGGTTTTGTCGATGCAAAGTACCCTAATAGATTGTGTAAGCTTGAGAAATCCATTTATGGATTGAAACAAGCATCTCGCAGATGGAATTTTTGTTTCGATAAGAAGGTCAAAGTGTTTGGCTTTTCGAGAAGCGAGGATGAGTCTTGTGTATATGTCAAGTCTAGTGGGAGCATAGTTAGCTTTCTGGTGTTGTATGTGGATAACATACTACTCATAGGAAATGACATCCCAACCTTGCAGGAAGTTAAGTCCTGGCTTGGGAAGTGTTTCGCTATGAAGGACCTCTGAGAAGTTGCCTATATTCTGGGGATAAGGATATTGAGAGACAGGAGTAAGAGACTAATTGGACTTAGTCAAAGTACCTACTTGGATAAGGTGTTGAAAAGATTCAACATGCAGGATTCCAAGAAAGGTGACTTACCGATCCAGAGCAATGCCAAACTGAGCAAGGCTCATAGTCCGAGTACAGAGGCTGAGATAGCTGAGATGAGTCGAATACCATATGCATTCGCTGTTGGCTCGATCATGTATGCTAGGACTTGTACTCGACCTGATGTGGCTTTTGCTTTGAGCATGGTCAGCAGATATCAAGAGAATCCTGGTAAGGCTCACTGGACTTTACCATCGGTGGGAGTGATGACTTGAGAGTGGTGGGGTATAGCGACGCCAGCTTTCAGACTGACAAATATAATTTCCGCTCTCAGTCGGGATGGGTCTTTACCTTGAATGAAGGAGCAATTACTTGGAAAAGTTTCAAGCAGGAGACAGTAGTTGATTCAACGTGCGAATCAGAGTACATAGCAGCAAGCGAGGCGACGAAGGAGGGGATATGGCTGAAGAACTTCATCGGAGACCTTGGAGTTATACCAGCTATAAAGGAGCCTATGGATATTTTCTATGAAAGCGAGAGTGCAGTGCCTTAGCCAAGGAACCAAGGGATCATGGCAGATCCAGACACATCGATAGAAAATATCACTTCATAAGACATCAAATAGAAGAAGGACTCCTCGTAGCAAAGAGGGTTTCGTCAGAGAAGAACCCAACAGATCCCCTCACGAAGGGACTGAGTAGGGTTAAGCACTTACAGCATGCGAGGTACATCAGGCTGAAGGACGATGTTAGTTTTAATGATTAGATAGCTTTTGAAACTAGTAATAGTTGAAATGTAATTGACATTTGATGATTTAAATAAAAGGTGTTTTTTATTTATAAGTAATGTTACTTTCTTGTGTCAATCATTTACTATTGTTTCACTTTGCATGTTTTGACTTCCAAAATAATTATATTATTCAAATTATCCACAGTCGATCATACGTTGGAAGTAGGTATTGAGGCAAGACTGTCATGAATTTGGCTTGTAGATTTGTCTGAATTGTATTAGACATAGCAAAGTTTGCTGCAGCATTCATGAGTGCTCATAAGATCTGAGTATTGGATTAAACCCATGCTTACTTGTATCACTTCATGGAATTTATCTTGAGTGATCGTGAGACGATAATATCATATAAGTCTTCAAACCAAGAGATATGATTTGTTGACTATGAGTTGGTTGTACATTGATAGTACGAAACCGCTTCAGTAACTTGATGCTATAAAACGTGTTGTTGTGTACAAGCATATGAGTCGAAGTTTATCTATTCATTTTAGTCCTCGGAGGATTAAAAGCGATATCTTGGGCCCCTCGATTATTTTTTTGACCTATGTGTCGGGCCCGGTCAGAACTAAATTGATGTGTTCGATTATGTTCATTGTCAAACAAATCGAAAATCGGGAAACAAACTGCTAGACAATAAGTATGACGTTGTTCCATGTATTTGTACGGCTGATATCTTGAGAATAGAGGATTATATGATCACTTATCTAAAATGGAGCGTCACAGTTCGATAGAGGCTTTTAAGAGCTATGATTGCTAGTCGGATCCTGAAGTCATACTTGCAGCTATAGTTATTAGACTTATCCAAGTGCGAGACTGTTGGATAAGGTGTCTAAGTCCATAACTATAATTGGTATGTACTTGACCCAAGAGTAGCATGGTCCATTTGGGTTGCATGGCACCAGAACAATCTGAAGGATGGACATTTGAGAAGAGGTTATTTATGATTTATTAATATATTATAAGTTCTAATATATTAATATGAAATCATATTATTTACTTAGTATTGATCAAGAATTAATTTGGAATTAATTTTGTGATCAAAAGAAACTAATTAAATATAAGGGGTTGATTTGGTAAATCATTCATTCTTATGGTGTGGGACAACGATCCATGATTCCTTAGGTTGGGCTAAACCCATGTGACAACCCATGGATGATCCATGGAGGTTTAAACCCATGGAGCCTAAGGAATATGGAAGGTCATGCCCATTATGGTTTACATGGTGTAACCCTAGTTTTGCCACACTATATAAGAAACTGTTTGGCTACCAAAATCGGCACCTAAGTAAGCTTAAAGAGTTCTAGCCGAATTTGTGAAGCAAGTGATCCTCTCTCAAGTCCTCCATTGTTGGTGGTGTTGTGTGAAGCATTTGACGCATCACATTTTGGGTGCTAGGCTCTTAAAGGTCCAAGGAATCAAGCTACAAGAAAAGGTATGTCTTCTAACTAGATTTTTGTTATACAAGTACCCATGATTGTATGCTAGTTAGGACAATGCTTTGGAAAATCATTTTGCATGTATAATTAGAGAAAACATAGATCCAAAGCATTTAGGGTTGTATATGCACCTTAAGGTTGTTAGGATGCTCAAAACCCTTCAGAGGCTGATGATAAGGGAGACCTCAAGGGACTTTAGGTGTTTAAATATGGGCTTAACCCTAAAATTTAGAGTTTTGGGATCAGCATGAGTACGCCATGCGTACTCCTTATGTAATACCTGCATACTCGAAGATTCCCATGTCATTATTTAATGTGACGCCCTACGTACACATAGTTTACGACCCGCTTAAATTCAAAATCCCTATTTTCCACTTAAACTTCAAACAACCATAACTTATTTGTTTCAAGCCGTTTTTCACGCATGCACAGAAAGGTATTGAAGAGCCCCAAAATCCTATCTCATTATTTTGACTTAAAACATACCGACTAAAATTCTTAATACACGCAAGAATCCCAATCTATAACTTTTCCCCTTTCTTCCCTTTGGGTCCAACATACGAATCAAGGGCTTAGAACTCATAACCAATATTATCAACTTTTAATAAGGCCCAACCTTACTTTCTTAAAGACCAAAGCTTTACATGATCAAATTCCAGTCCACAACCCTGAATTTAGAAACGACCTGAAACAGGGTGTTACAATATTAATCGTCTATCCTAAATTTGCGGGCATTACACTCTATTCTTGTATGATTTCATGGAAAGAAAACATGATAGTAATGTTGTAATCTGCTTAGCAATCATAATTATAATTGAAATCCATGGGTTAATTCTTGAGATGAAGAAGATGAGTTGATGTGATTGAAACTAGTGAAAACATTGATTGATTTAAACAACAATTTTTTATTTTTATCTTACAAGTTACCGAGACTTAGACTAGTTACCATCAAACAGTGTATCTGATTAGTGAATAGTATATGAGTGGAAAGATCGAGTGTCAAACTCAAAGGGAACATGGATGTACCAGTAGCAAAAGTTTCAATTAAATAAGTAAATAAAATAGGGATTTTGATTATCGAAACTAGTAACTAAAAGACAATAGCAGTCGTTTACCAAATTCTATAGTGATGGTGGTGGTGGAGTGGTAGACAATCGCAGTGGCGATTATGTGACCGATATTCTCAGTTGGTGGTTGATGATAGATGTGGACATGGATGTTGATGCTGGTAATTGAATTGTTGGATGAAAAAATAAAAATATATTTGAAAACGGTTCCTATATTTAGTAAGAACATATTGGCCATTTTTTAAAAATATAACACCTTAAAAATTAGATTTAACGTTTGAAGTGTTTCTAACTGTTAGGAAGTAAAGAGGAAAACAAGCAAAACCAAAAGCACACAAGAAACAATATTTACGTGGTTTGGTCAAGGTGACCTACGACCACGAAAAAGAGAAGAGAATTTTTATTTATGAGCTCTCAAAACAGAGGTTACAAGTACAATCCAACATAGATTTACCTGTCACTCTAGTATTCAAGACGATTTCAAATGACTATCAGGCATCCCTATTTATAGTGAAGGGATCAAACCTAAAACCCTAATGGGCCTAGCCTATAGGCCCATGAATGGTGTCAACCAATCCCAATCCGCCATGCAGTAGCTTCTGGAACATTCATCCAGGTGGTACCTCATAGTGGCAAATCATGATCCATAGTGGCACATCATGATACAAGAGTGGCACATCAAGATCACCATGGTACATCATCCAATAATCCTTGAGCATCTTCAACTTCTGAATATCCTTGGACAATCTCGGGCATCATAGTGAACATCACTATATAAATGGCACATTAGGGATACCATGGCACATCTGTAACATCCCAAAAACATGATAAAATTTTTTTCATTTTATTTAAAAGAAACCATTCTTTTAAAATCAAAATTGTTAAATGTGACTCGACCATTTGGATCATGTTCATGAAGCATTTGGAGCACTTGGACGTCAATGGAGCACTTGGGGTTCATGGAGCATGTGACAAAGGAACAGATCTTCTGAGAAAGGAATGGATCATCAGATAAAGGAACTGATCAAGTGCCAAAGGAACGGATCTTGTTCAAGGGGTTTGGAGCACCTGGAAGGAGTTTGGAGCACTTGGAAGAGGTTTGGAGCACTTGGAAGGGATATGGAGTAACAAGGGGTCCTTGTTGTGCCACATGATGAAGAGATGGGTCAAGAGGGATGCTCTTACGCCATCTTGTTTTGTTGTTGAGCCATGCATGTGCATGTTGCTCATGGTGATGTTGTTGCTCCAATATTGATGTTGTGTGCCATACTTGATGCTCTTGTGCCATTTAGATCCCTGTTGCACCAACTAGGGTTGCTGTTGCGCCATGAAGAAGCTATTGCGTCATCATGGACCATCTTGGTACATGATGCGCCATATTGATTCCTTTGATGTATCATGTTGATCCAAGTATGCATGGAAGATGATAATGCTTAAGAATGTTCCAGAAGATGCTGCATGGTAGATTGTGATTGGCTGACACCGTACATGGGACTATGGGTCAATGGGCTTGGCCTATTAGAGTTTTAGGTCTGATCCTCAAGTATAAATAGAGATGCATGCTAGGTCATTTAGTATCTTGAATTCTAGAGTGATAGGCAAATCTCTGTGTAATTATACTTGTAACCTTTGTGTTAAGAGCTCTGAAATAAAGAATACGCCCCTCCTGCTCGTGGACATAGGTCTCCTTGACTGAACCACGTAAATACTGTGTCTTGTGTGCTTTTGGTTTTGCTAGTTATCCGCTTTACTTCATAACAAGTGGTATCAAAGTTATGGTTTGTATTCTTGTGATTGAAGATGTCTACTACCAAGTTTGATTTGGAGAAGTTCAATGGCTCAAATGAATTCACTTTATGGAAGGTGAAGATGAGGGCTCTTCTGGTTCAACAAGGATGTGTGGCGGATCTGGAAGGAGAGGCAAAACTGCCAAAGGACATGGCGGCTGATAAGAAGGTGGATATTCTGACGAAGGCACATAGTGCCATTCTATTGAGCTTGACAGATGAAGTACTGAGGGAGGTTGTGGATCAAACAACTAATTTTGGGCTCTGGGATAAACTTTATGACAAGTACCATAATAACTCAGTAATGAACATGTTATATTAGAAGCAAAGGTTGTACAATCTCAGAATGTCTGAATGTACCCAAGTGAAAGATCATCTGGATAACTTCAATCGTATCATCTTGGATCTACAAGTTTTTGATGTGAAGATTGAAGATGAATGTGACATACTGTTTTGGATCGTCCGTGATTAGGGTTAATGGGCTGCAACCCGGGCATGAGGAAGCCTCGGGGCTGCGACGAGTTTGTAGAAGCGTAGGGCATCTCGTTACCTTTTCGTGGATATGAGGTTCATTGGAAACGGAGTTATATCGAGGAAACTATGGAAGTTTGAAGTTTTAACAAGATAGGTCCCTTATTTGAGAAAAGTGGCATCTGAGTATGTTGGGTGTACGTGTGTGTACGCTTAGCATACTCATGTGCGTGACTTCTAAGAGTAGCCACCTAGTACGCTGGGCGTACCAGAGGGTAAGTTGGGCGTACTAGGCTCAGATTGAAAACCCTAAATGAGGGAGTGTCCCTATATAAAGAATAAGATGGCCTCATTCCTGGCCACCATCCTCAGACAATCAACCCTCTCAAACCGTAAATACTCGTCCATTGAGCTTGTGCTGTTCATTTGTGAGCTATTGAGTGGTCTTATGTTTCTTTGGAGTGAAGAAGGAGCCTTGAAGAAGAAGGAGTGGGATTCCAGGTTGGATCTGAGCTTATATGAGTTTGGAGCTTCATCTTGAGGTATAAAGCTCAAAGCTTTCTCACTCTTTTGATTTGTGCATTATTTTAGTTTATTTCAGGGTTTTGGTCCTAAAGTTGGAAGCTATTTGAGATATTATGCTCCAGAGATTAATATCAACTTCTTTGAGTGTCTTTTGGTGGTGTGGAGTTATAAAAATCGAGACTTGGACGTTTGAATCAACCCATGCATGAGATATGTGCATTTTGAGATGAGAAAATGAGAGTTTTGGGCGTTTGTGACTTTACCAGCCATGCAAAGGCTTAAAGTCACAGACTTTATGGAGTACGAGCCTCTCGGGAGTCTAGATTTGTGATATGAGCTATGGTCTTAACGGGTTAAGACCAAGAAAGTGAGAAAATCCATATTGGACGTACGCCGAGCGTAATCCTAGTACCCCCCGCGTACTGGGTTGGTGTCCTGATCAGATTTTGTGCATGTGTATGTACGCTGAGCGTACCAAGGGAGGTACGCCCCGCGTAACCTCGCTGTGGGCTTTTTGGGCTAAATCTTATAGTGGGCCTTAAGGGTTGGGCTTGGATCTTTGGGCTTGTGTACTAGAGATTTTGAGCAGAGAAATATTATATATATGCCTTGGGCCCTTGTGTTGGGCTTGTCACTTGGACTTGAGAGTTGGGCCTCGGGAGAGGCCATTATTGGGCCTTGGTGGGCCCAATAAGTTTTAGGTTATTGATGGGCTAGTTAGTGGACTACCTTTAGACCTAAAGAGTGAGGATATGAACTTAGATCTTAATTGGGTAATTGTGGATTTTGGTCCGGTGGTAGAGGCCGGTGCAGCAGCAGTATCTATAGGAGTTGTTTATCATCTGAGGCGAGTCTAATCACTATACTTACCTAGTGTGGTAACCTTTGTGTGACCGGAGGGTCTTATGTGCTTATATTGAGCATTGTGATATCCTGCATTATGTCTTTGTGATTTATGCCGTGTATTATTCTGAGTTAGGACCGGAGGATCCACCCGAGTTGTGGGACCGGAGGGTCCCACTGAGACACATTGACCGGAGGGTCTTATCTAAGTATATCCGTGAGAGGCTAATAAGATATGTGTGGTATTTTGGGGGAACTCACTAAGCTTCGTGCTTACCGTGTTATGTGATATGTGTTTCAGGTTCTTTTCAGGATCGCGGGAAGGCGCCGGTTTGATTGTACACACCAGAGAAAGAGTTGCGTTTTGAGGATCCTGGATTATTAATCTAACAATTATGGAGTTGCGTTTGTAAATTAAATAAATGGGATTTTTGTGAAATGTGCTATGAGAATTATGTGATTTTAAAATGAAAAATTTGTTTGAAAATTTACAGTGTTAAAAGTTGGTGTCAGAGCGTTGGTTTGAGGGATTCGGATGCACCTTCGGGTATGTCAGGACTCAAACTGAGGATTTGAGAAAAAAAATTCAAAGGAAATGATTTTTCTAAAACAAGCAAGAGTTTCTAAGAGAAAAACGAGAATGAGCAGTGTGTACAATCAGCCAGAGCCCGAACGGTGATTTCCCAAAATACCCTTACTTATTTATGTTATGAGTTACTATTGAAATATTTGTGATGCATGCTAGAAGATAGGCTAGGTATTTCATATTTTAGGGCTAGAGTTGCCTGATTTGTGATGCCTTAGCCTAGGAATTGTTGCTATTTGTGATGTGCTTTGAGTATGTGCGGAGTAAGAGTATCCAACATGAATCTTTTAGAGAGAACTTTGAGTAGAGGAGTAATCTAGGAGAGATACCTAGATGAGCATTGGAGGAGCCTACTGAGGGAGTAGATAGATCCTCGCGAGAGGTAGGGTTGGTTGAGTTTGGTGATACATTTTGAGTGTGAGTAGAGCAAGTGGTGTTGTAACCTAGAGTGGTTTTACGTGTTGGTGGAGACTATTCGATGCCCGAATGCTGCTTGCTTTGTGCTTTGTGGAACTCTTCATGATGGGAGTCAGCTACTTAGTGAACATGACGATATTCAGGAGGTAGATGGCTGGCATTATAAGGAGTTCTTCAGCAGCTGATGGTAGAGAAGTGTGAGAACCTAGGAAGAGCATAGGGAGTGACTTTAGTCAGAAGAGTACGCTGATAAAGGAGAGTATTCGCTGGGTAGCGACCAGGTATATCGGGATTGGTAACCGAGAAGGTTGAGCAGCTACTTAGGAAATCTAGGATGATCCGTGTGGAAAGTATGGGTAGATGTGGCAGGTAGTATGGGTCTGTACTACTGAAAGAAGAGGACCCGTACTCGAAACAGGGAGAATTCCAGAGGTTCTAAGTAGCAGATTGAGAGGTGATAACATGGTTCGAGTTCCATGATTCGTGACGGTTAGTGCTTCTAATTTTACCAGTTTTCCCGTTGTGATTAATTAGACTGAGAACAGATATGATAGAGTGTGGGGCCAGAGGGCCATGTCGAATGAGTTTCAATGGAGCATACCTTGAGAGGGAAATCAAGTTAGTTTCCGAGAGATTTTATTGGTGAGATACCAGTTATAGTCGCAAGACTCAGGGATGAGTAGAGATGATGCTTATTGGAGGATCGTGGTCTGAGTTCAGCAATCGACCGATAGATGAGACGTCACCTTCTGTGACGGGAGTTGTGCTGTCCCCGTTTCCTGGGAGAAGCAAAAGAGATAACGAGCTTCCAGTTTCAGAGTTTGGAGGTAAACCCCGTGGGGTAGCATAGGGTTGCAACCTTTCCACCAGAGCATTTGGCCAGTATGTTTGCCGCTAGGTATTTCTTATACCATGAGAGAGTCATTGGTGGGACTACGATGGAAGAGAACAAGGAGGTTCCTTATTGGGGGAGGCATACGTTTAGCAGCAGTTCCAGGCGATTAAGAGGAGTATATCGAGGCGGTGGCCCTCGTTGTCTATGTTATGTATCGACTATGAGAGTGAGGTCTCCTGCTTTTATGATGATTCCCGCGATGGGAGGCTGGTCGAGGAATCAGAGACGAGGTGCGTGATAGTGCATTATTTCCAAATTGAGAGTCAGGACTAATTCAGAACAATTGGGGTATCCGGCGATGTGTCGGTCTGAGGCTTCGAGATGACTAGGGGCAGTCACATCGGGAGGATTCTGAGATTTTTGTCTGATTTATGGGATATATGGAGCTTCTTGGTTTCCATCGGGAAGATCATTGAGTGATTATGTGGTACGTTTCAAGAGTCAAGTGTAATGTACCTGGTGAAACAGTCTATGGCATAGATTGTTGGTATGCCAATTGGTGATGGTTCGAACCCTGAGCGGGGGAGAAATGGGAATTTTATTGAGAGGATCAGCGATCCGTCCAAGTGCGCTTAGAGAACTGGTTATGGAGATCTGCGGTGCGGACACATGAGACCTGGGGTATTGGTGGATGAGGCGAGGTGCAAGCGAGATGATGTAGGTGTATGTGCTTAAGAAATGATGAGTGATTCCACGTCAGGTGGCCATTGGTAAGAGAATTTATTGTGGCCAGGGATTTATCGGGTTTGCAAATGTTGAGTTCGAGGCGGTTGGGTCGCTGAGTTCAGGGTGCAATAGATGAGATTTACGGTTATAGGTATAGATTGTGATCTATACTCCAGGAGGGGCAGCAGTTGATTTGTCAACCAATTTCAGAGTCGGTATGAGTAGTTTTGTATGGGTGGTGATCAGTAGAGGATGGAGCTTTGGATTTTCGTCAACGTGTTTTCAGTCCTTGACGATTCCTCCGTGTTTCAATTTGTGAGATGGGATTATTTCGAGGTTTCGGGTGGCGTGAATGGAAGATCAGTGGTTGAGGCAAGACTTCATGAGATGTTGTGATCGTACCGAGGTACCCGTGTATGATGTCCTAATTTTTGGTCATGTTGAGATTTGAGTTGTGAGATGGCGAGTGGAGTATCGAGTGACTTTTGTTCCAGTGGGAACCCATCAGTTAATTGTCGTCGAGTGGGACTGTCTAAAGGGTGTATCCGTGCTAAGAAAGGTGCCTTGCCTACGAGAACTCACATCAGGAGTGGTGATGCATAAGCTGGGTGGGTGTAAGTACCTATCTATGTTGATCTGCGGAGCATGAGTTGGTGAACTCAGTGTAGTGATGACTTGATGATGAGATTATGGGGTGATAGAAGAGAAAGTGGATCCGAGTGGGAGTAATCGATTGGGATTATCAGATAAAAAACCATGGAGTGAGCCCATGGTGAGTCAGTGAGTGAGAGAGTGTGGTAAGACTACGGGGAGCCGTAGCATCCATGAGTCATTGGGAGAGGGTATCGTGGTACTGTGGGGAGCCGTAGTATTCGCTAGCCAGTGAGAGAGTGTTGTGATACTGCGGGGAGCCGTAGTATTCACTGGATAGCGGGAGAGTGCTGTGATACTGCGGGGAGCCGTAGTATTCACTAGTCAATGAGAGAGTGTCATGGTACTGCGGGGAGCCGTAGTATTCACTGGTTAGCGAGAGAGTGTTGTGATACTGCGGGGAGCCGTAGCATTCACGAGTCAGTGAGAGGGTGTCGTAAGTCTGCAGGGAGCCGTAGCATTCATGAGTCAATAAAGGAGTGTCTTAAGACTACGAGGGAAACCGTAGAACTCAGTAGTCGATAAGAGTGAATACTGTTCTACGGGGAGTTGTGGTATTCACTAGTCAGAGTATGACGCAAATGAGTTCTTAGGCTTGGGTAGCCTTACCACATGAGTCTTCGGGAACCTGGTTGCCGGACCAGGGGCAAGACTAGGGTCTCCGTGACGGTCGGGAAGTGTTACATCCCGGGTTGAGGAGGGATTATCATAACCGGAAGGAATTTGAGAGATGGTATGTGCATAAATTCGCGAATTGCGGGTATGGGTTGAGTATCAGATTGGAAATGAGTGGTTCCAGTTTTGCTGTTGAATCAGACTTTCGAGTTGAGTTTGGGACAATTCGTGTATTAAGTAGGCGAGATGAGGTTCCGGATTCATAAATGGGTTTCATTTTGAGGGGTATTGATCTCCATATGATGTCTTAGACCGGAGTGGGTCAATTTCGTTGGTATGGGAAGAACTGCGAGACACATGGAACCAGTAGGTGGTAGACGACAGAGGTCGGAGGTGAGACGACTTCAGATGGAGTTGTAGTTTTTTGCTTGGGGTAAAGAGAACTTCATGACTTGTGTCACGATGGGCCGAGATAGTTATCGTGAGAAGGAAGTCAGTAAGTCGTTTTATTGGGTGTGCGGTGGGTAACCTTTGGAGGTTCAACTATTGGTTCGGGAGTTGACCTGGTGCTTAGTGTTGCAAGGGACATTTGAGAGGAACTGGGGCTTATGATTAAGGGTTTCATAGGATTGTTCCGAGCTGGATTGACCGTTTTCTTGTGTCTGAGGACAGAGTTTTGAGGATCATTCCTTCAGAAGAGTTCTGATAGTTGTTCAGGCGGTGGGTCCTTAGTGGGATATGACATTTCGGTTCCTTTTGAGTCACGACCGGGATCGATTAGAGAATCAGAATTGGTAGAGTGCTCTTAGAGTCTGTTATTCGATGAGTGATTAACATGATGATATTTTGCAAGGGTGGTCTGGCAGGGAGATAGAGCACTAGAGTTTTCAAGTTCTGGAGAGACAGATCGAGTACCGCAGCGACAGAAGGGTCTGTTCTTCTTCGGGGTCGAGAGTTCCTGTTGGGTTCAGGTGTCTTTGGAAGAGATTGTTGTATGATATGAGGTCCTTTCGGTGGTGCTTCTCGGGTTATCGGGTTCGATCTATGTGTTGATAAGGAGCGATTTTGAGGACGAAATCTAATTCAAGTGTGGGAGAATTGTAACATCCTGTTTCAGATCGTCCGTGATTAGGGTTGCTGGGCTGCAACCTAGTCACGAGGAAGCCTCGGGGCTGCGACGAGTTAATAGAAGCATAGGGCATCTCGTCACCTTTCCATGGATATGAGGTTCATTGGAAACGGAGTTATATCGAGGAAACTATGGAAGTTTGAAGTTTTGACAAGATAGGTCCCTTATTTGAGAAAGGTGGCAGCTATGTACGCTGGGCATACGTGTGTGTACGCTTAGCGTACTCATGTGCGTGACTTTTAAGCAGAGCCACCTAGTACGTTGGGCGTACTAGGCTTAGAGTGAAAACCCTAAATGAGGGAGTGTCCCTTTATAAAGAATAAGATGGCCTCATTCCTGGCCACCATCCTCAGACAATCAACCCTCTCAAACCCTAAATACTCGTCCATTTAGCTTGTGTTGTCCATTTGTGAGCTATTGAGTGGTCTTATGTTTCTTTGGAGTGAAGAAGGAGCCTTGAAGAAGAAGGACTGGGATTCCAGGTTGGATCTGAGCTTATCTGAGTTTGGAGCTTCATCTTGAGGTATAAAGCTCAAAGCTTTCTCACTCTTTTGATTTGTGCATTATTTTAGTTCATTTTAGGATTTTGGTCCCAAAGTTGGAAGCTTTTTGAGATATTGAGCTCCAGAGATTAATATCAGCTTCTTTGAGTGTCTTTAGTGGTGTGGAGTTATAAAAATCGAGACTTGGACGTTTGAATCAACCCATGCATGAGATACGTGCATTTTGAGATGATAAAATGAGAGTTTTGGGTGTTTGTGACATTACCAGCCATACAAAGGCTTAAAGTCACAGTCTTTATGGAGTAAGATCCTTTAGGGAGTCTAGATATGTGATATGAGCTAAGGTCTTAACAGGTTAAGACCAAGAAAGTGAGAAAAGCCATATTGGACGTACGCCGAGCGTAATCCTAGTACGCCCCGCGTACTGGGTTGGTGTCCCCGATCAAATTTCGTGCATGCGTATGTACGCTGAGCGTACCAAGGGAGGTACGCCCTACGTAACCTCACTGTAGGCTTTTTGGGATAAATCTTATAATGGCCCTTAAGGGTTGGGCGTGGATCTTTGGGCTTGTGTACTAGAGATTTTGAGTAGAGAAATATTAGATATATGCCTTGGGCCCTTGTGTTGGGCTTGTCACTTGGACTTGAGAGTTGGGCCTCGGGAGATCCCATTCATTATTGGGCCTTGGTGGGCCCAATGAGTTTAAGATTATTTATGGGCTAGTTAGTGGACTATCTTTAGACCTAAAGAGTGAGAATATGGACTTAGATCTTAATTGGGTAATTTTGAATTTTGGTCCGGTCTTAGAGGTCGGTGCAGCGGCAGCATCTATAGGAGATGTTCATCATCCAGGTGAGTCTTCTCACTATACTTACCTAGTGTGGTAACCTTTGTGTGACCGGAGGGTCTTATGTTCTTATATTGAGTATTGTGATATCCTGCATTATCTCTTTGCGATTCATGTTGTGTATTATTCTGAGTTAGGACCAGAGGGTCCACCCAAGTTGTGGGACCGAAGGTCCCACTAAGACACATTGACCGGAGGGTCTTATCTGAGTATAGCCATGAGCGGCTAATGATATATGTGTGGTATTTTGGGGGAAGTCACTAAGCTTCGTGCTTACCGTGTTATGTGATATGTGTTTCAGGTTCTTTTCAGGATCGCGAGAAGGCGCCGGTTTGATTTTACACACCAGATAAAGAGTTGTGTTTTGAGGATCCTGGATTATTAATCAAACAATTATGGAGTTGCGTTTGTAAATTAAATAAATGGGATTTTTGTGAAATGTTCTATGAGAATTATGTGATTTTAAAATGAAAATTTTGTTTGAAAATTTACGGTGTTACAATGAAGATCAGGCGCTAATTCTCTTATGTTCGCTTCCTAACTTATATAAGAATTTCATTGATACCATGCTTTATGGTAGAACAACAATCACTGTGAATGATGTGAAGGACTCTATGATGTCCAAGGAACCGAAAAGAAAAGTTTCAGGTGGAGAGGAGGTGTCCAGTTCCGGTTTGATTGTAGGGAGAGGGAGGACATAAGAGATGAAAGGGGGAAACAGAGGGATATCACGTTCAAAATCGAAGTCTAAAGGTTCATCAAACATGAAATGTTATAATTATAAGGAGAAGGGGCACTTCAAGCGAAATTTTCCACAATTGAGGAATGGGAAGTCCAAGAGTGAATCAATTAGCAATAACACTGCTGCCGTGGTTCAGGAAAGTTCTGATGAAGGGGAAGATGGTGATGAACTAACTATGTGTACATCAAGTTCTGCCGATGCTTGGGTCTTGGATTCTGGAGCATCCTATTACATGACGTATAATCGTGACTGGTTCGAATCCTTCAAAGAGTGGGATGGCACAGTCAAGATGGGTGATGATTGGGTGAGCAGTATCAAAGGTAGTGGTACGGTGCAGATCACGATGAATGATGACATGGTAAGGAAGTTAGATTGCTGGTACGTTCCAGAACATCTGAAGAATCTAATTTCTCTTGGCACATTGGCTAAGAATTGGATGAGGTACGCTGGTGAAGGTGACTGGGTCAAAGTGACCAAAGGCTCACTGGTTATAATGAAAGGGAAGATGAATCATGGAGGGATCCATATCGTAGAAGGCAGTACGGTTATGGGAACAGTGGCTATCTCCCAATCCTTGAATGAAGGTTATGACAAGACAGAGTTGTTGCATCGTAGGTTGGGGCACATAAGTGAGAAGGGCATGTCAGTTCTAAGTAAACAAGGACTGCTTGGTGGAAAGGCTACTGGAAAGATAAAATTTTGTGAAGCTTGCATCAAGGGAAAACATCGATTAGTGAAGTTCGGTACCGGTCAACACACAAGCAAGGAAATCCTGGAGTATGTTCACTCAGATTTGTAGGGTCCTACACCAGTAAAGTCTCAAGGAGGATGCTCATACTTTGTGACGTTCATTGATGACTATTCAAGGAAGGTTTGGTTGTACTTTCTGAAGATGAAGGATGAGGTGTTTGGGAAGTTCAAGGAGTGGAAGACCATGGTCGAGAAAAGGACTGGAAAACGAGTCAAGACGCTGAGGACAGACAATGGGTTGGAGTTCTGCAATGCTTCATTTGATAATTTCTACAACGCAAAAGGTATAGTGAGACACAGCACTGTACGGAACACACCACAACAAAATGGAGTGGCTGAATGTATGAATCAAACACTCATGCAGTATGCAAGGTGCATGCAGATATTTGCTAACTTATCCAAGCAATTCTGGGCGGAAGCAGTTAACACTGCATGCTATGTGGTGAAAAGATCACCGTCAACTGCAATAAACTTAGAGACTCATCAAGAGGTATGGTTCGGGAAACCCTCTGACTATTCTGGTTTACGTATATTTGGATGCCACATATGCTCATGTGAATGAAGGTAAACTTGAGCCAAGGGAAACGAAGTGCATATTTCTAGGATATGCGACAGGAGTAAAAGGTTATCGACTGTGGTGTACAGAAGAAGGAAGAACTCCTAAATTTATCATGAGCAGAGATGTGACCTTTGATGAATCTGCTATGGGTAACCAGGGAGGAGGTGAAACAAGTCAAGCAGGGAACAAAGATTAGGGTGCTAGCCAGAAGGTGAAGTTTGCATCTCAAAATCCAGACACAGTTGGGATAAGTGACAAAGAGCAAGGCGGAAATGAACAACCTGGAGAAGATAAAACCCAAGAGCAATAGATGAGATCTTCGTCCAGTGGTACTGATGCCGAGAAAGATGATGGGTTTGAATCTATAGCAAATAGAATATCGAAGAGGGTTATTGGACAACCTGACAGATATGTGGGATGTGTGAATTCAGGTGAACTTCAATCCATTGCTTTTGCCTTAGCAACTGGAGAAGACATTGACACCGAGGAGCCTCAATCATATAAAGAGGTTGTGGTGAGTAAAGAAGCAAATGACTATTTGATGGTCATGAATGAAGAAATGCAATCATTAGAGAAGAATTAAACATGGGATCTTGTTCAATTACCAAAGGGAGCAAAGCCAGTAGGATGCAAGTGGATCTTTAAGAAGAAGAAAGGGATACTAGGAGTTGAACCTGCTAAGTTCAAGGCAAGGTTGGTGGCAAAAGGGTTCTCTCAGAAAGAAGGAATTGATTATCACGAGGTGTTCTCACCAGTCATGAAGCAGAAGACAATTCGGATTCTTTTTGGTCATGGTGAGTGCATTTGATTTGGAGCTTGAACAGCTTGATGTGAAAACTGCATTTCTTCATGGAAATTTAGAAGAGAAGATTTATATGTCCCAGCCAAAAGGGTTCCTTGATGCTAAGAAGGACCATGTATGTTTGCTGAAGAAATCCCTGTATGGTTTGAAGAAGTCTCCACGACAATGGTACAAGAGATTTGATTCATTCATGATCTTGAATGGCTACACTCGGAACCAGTTTGACAATTGTGTTTACTCAAAGGAACTGTCACCAGATTCCTACATATATATGTTGTTGTATGTTGATGATATGCTCATCGCAGCCAAATACATGACTGGAATAAATTACTTGAAGGCAACCCTGAAGAATGAGTTTGATATGAGCGATTTAGGAACAACAAAGAAGATACTGGGGATGGAGATACAAAGGGATAGAAAAGTAGGGAGGTTGTGTATTTCTCAACAAAAGTACATTGATAAAGTTCTGCAATCCTTCAACTGTGATCAGTCCAAGCCAGTTGGAACTCCTTTGGCGGCTCACTTTAAACTTGGTCCAAGCACTATACCCACTACTAATGAAGAAAGGAAGTACATGATCAGGGTTCCATACTATAGTGTTATTGGAAGTATCATGTATGTTATGGTCTGTAGCAGACCTGATTTGGCTCATACAGTTAGTGTGGTTAGCAGGTTTATGAGTAATCCAGGGAAGTCTCATTGGGAAATTGTAAAGTGGATCTTGCGATACTTCGAGGGAATGACGGATGTTTGTCTGGTGTATGGAGCAAATAAGAAGAGTGACTTGGTGGGATATGCTGACTCTGATTATGGTGGTGACTTGTTGAAGCGTAGGTTACGGACGTGCTACATATTCACTTTATTCGGGTGTGCCATCAGTTGGAAGTCAACGTTACAAGATATTGTTTCTTTGTCTACAGCTGAATCCGAGTACATATCCATGATGGAAGGAATAAAGGAGGATATATGGTTGCAAGGGATTATTCAGAGTCTTTTTCTAAAGGTGGAGAAACCTGTCTTGTATTGTGACAGTCAAAGTGCTTTGAGTCTTGTAAAGAATCCTGTGTATCATGAGAAGACGAAGCACATTGATGTCAGTCTGAATTTTATTCAGGATATTCTGGAAGGATACAAGTTTTCAATACTGAGGACTGATACCAAGGTAAACCCAACAGATATGTTGACAAAGTCGTTGCCCACAGAGAAGTTCAAGCTATTCTTGGACTTGGTTGATGTTCGCAGGAGGTAGGTCCCTTCGGGGATGAAGAGCAGGAAGGGAGAGGAAGTTCGTATTCGAGGTCGAGTTCAGAGGATGCTCAAGTCAAGGTGGAGATTATTAAATGTGACTCGAGCATTTGGATCATGTTCATGAAGCATTTGGAGCACTTGGACCTCAATGGAGCACTTGGGGTTCATGGAGCATGTGACAAATGAATGAATCTTTTGAGAGAGAAATGGATCATGATCATCAGACAAAGGAATTGATCAAGTGCCAAAGGAACGGATCTTGTCCAAGGGGGTTTGGAGCAGCTGGAAGGAGTTTGGAGCACTTGGAAGAGGTTTAGAGCACTTGTAAGGGATATGGAGACACAAAGGGTCCTTGTTGCGCCACATGATGAAGAGATGGGTCAAGAGGGATGCTCTTGCGCCATCTTGTTCTCCTCTTGCACCATCTTGTTTTCTTGTTGAGCCATGCATGGCCTTGTTAAGCCATGCATGTGCCTGTTGCTCATGGTGATGTTGTTGCTCCAAGATTAATGTTGTGCGCCATACTTGATGCTCTTGTGCCATTTAGATCCATGTTGCACCATCTAGGGTTGTTTTTGCGCCATGAAGAAGCTATTGCGCCATCATGGACCATCTTGGTACATGATGCGCCATATTGATTCCTTTGTTGTGCCATGTTGATCCAAGTATGCCTAGAAGATGATAATGCTCAAGAATGTTCCAGAAGATGCTGCATGGTGGATTGTGATTAGTTGACATCCTTCATGGGCCTATGGGCCAATGGGCTTGCCCCATGTGGGTTTTAGGTCTGATCCCTCAAGTATAAATAGGGATGCATGCTAGGTCATTTAGTATCTTGAATTCTAGAGTGATAGTCGAATCTCTGTGTAATTGTACTTGTAACCTCTGTATTGAGAGCTCTAAAATAAAGAATACTCCCCTCCTGCCCGTGGACGTAAGTCTCCTTGACCGAACCACGTAAATACTGTGTCTTATGTGCTTTTGGTTTTGCTAGTTATCCGCTATACTTCCTAATAAAAACCATATCAACCAAGTGTAAAATACAATTATTCCCAATATCCGTGTAACAGAAAATCTCCCAAAAGCATGTCATTGAAGGATGTGTACGATCACGCCTTCGCCTTGCCCCGGTCATCAGAAGTACCTGAAACATAAACTGAAACCGTTAGCCGAAGTTTAGTGAGTTTCCCCCAAAGTACCACCAGAAAAACATATAACATATACAATTCTGCATGCTGGGTCTACAACCTCCTGGTTGGCTTACCCTGGACCAAAACCTCCCTGTTGGATTACCCTGACCCACAACCTCTCGGTTGGATTGCCCCGGTATGTTGACTATCAGCACAAAGTAGTACAATCTCAACCCCAAACATTCCGCGTCAACAAATAACAGATAACAAACATTTTTAGCAGACATTCAATCACATAGCCAGTAATTACAGGCAGATCTACCAGTCTAACGTGTATTCGAAGTCATCAGATAATCATAGAGATCTACTACATATTCAGCATAACATCATTCAATATTTCCTAGATATCAAATTCGGTGGGTCGGCCTTGGTGCCTTTGACCCACAAGTACAGAGAGGAAAACTCGCCTCTTAGTCTGAAAAGATCGTTGAACAGGACACTGCTCTGAATATCAGCTTTACCGGTCACCTATTCATCAAATAGTGATCAATCTCAAATACAACTCAAAATACCCTTAGATCAAACTTGGTCAAACCCTGGTCAAAGTTAAAAGTCAAAATAATTGAGGAATACCATCCTCACGACGTGACACCCATTTGATTACGTCGTGAGAACGCTCTGATCAGAAGTACTTAATGAAACTCTTAATCCCTTTTTGGCCAAACAACCAAATCCTCCATAGTGTCTTATTTACTCAAGAACATCATAAAAATTATGGATTTTTGGACATGCATGTCCCCAACACTATCTAAGGCACAAAATGAGGAAATGACACCAAATCTCATGCATGTGACATAAAGCTTAACCATATTTCAGATGTAGCATCTATATTACTCAATGGACACTGGTGATCCATAAAGTTGGCAACTTTATGGATTTCAACCACTACACCATCTTGAATATGAAGGATTAAGCATAAAAACCTAGATCTAAGCTTATGTACTCATAAAGCAATGAACTTGAAACTCACAAAAGGTCCAGAAGGTGTGAAAATGCCTGATGGTGAGACTTGAATGCAAAAATGATGGACTAGATGATCTTCCTCTTCTTCTCCTTGGCTAGAAACACCACAAATAAGCTCAAGATCAAAATATGGCTGCTAGGGACTCAAAGCGGAGTGCAAGGAGGTGATGGAGGCTGAGGGTGGGCTAACCCTAGCCCTCACTTCCTTTAAATTTTGAATAAAAACTCCTAAATTTAGGGTTTCCTCTTAGGCTAGCCTCACGTCGTAAGCCATATATGCTCACGTCGTTAGCCCAAAAGGTGATGCACAATTGCACTAATCTCCTCACGACGTGACATACATACCTCACATCGTTAGTAGGGTTAAAATCTTTGAATTTTAAAGCTTGAAATTGGATTACATGAACTGAATGTTACAATTCTCCCCCACTTGAACTAGATTTCGTCCTCAAAGTCCAATGTTGTGACCAACTAGGGGTAATGCTCCTGTATCTCTGATTCGAGTACCCATGTCTATTTGGAACCTTTCCAATGCTACCACTGAACATTGACTAAAGACACCGCCTTGTTGTGCAAGGCCTTCGTCTTCTAATCAATGATCGCCACTGGTCTCTCAATATAATTCAGGCGATCATTTACATGAACATCATCCAGAGGAACAACCGATGAATCATCATCCATGCACTTCCGAAGCTGCGAAACATGGAGGGTGTTGTGGATCTGACTAAGCTCCTCAGACAAATCCAACCTGTAAGCTACCTTTTCAACCCGAGAAATCACTTGAAATGGCCCAATATACCAGGGCCCCAACTTTCCCCTCTTCCTGAAATGTATTACACCCTTCAAGGGTGACGCCTTCAGGAAAACCATGCCTCCAACCTGGAACTTTAGCTAAGATCGACGCTTGTCGGCATAAATCTTCGTCCAACTCTGTGTTTTCTACAGCTCTATCTGATTTGCTAAATAATCTCCTTCGTCTGAAGGACTACCTCAATCCTTACCATAACCCTGTGACCGACCTCTCCCCAGTAGACTAGGTTACGACACTTCCTCCTATAGAGAAACTCAAACGGCGGCGCACCGATACTGGAATGACTGCTGTTGTTGTAAGAAAACTCCGCCAGCGGAAGATAGGAGTCCCAACTCCCACCGAAATCTATGAAACAAGCTGTCACCATATCATCAAGTGTCTAAATGGTCCTCTCACTCTGGTCGTTAGTCTGCGGATGATAAGCAGTGCTAAAATAAAACCTAGTGCACAGTTCCTCGTGGAACTTCTGCCAAAAATGAGATGTCAACCGTACATGCTGATCGGATACAATGGAGACTGGAACACCATGACAGGCTATGATCTCACGCACATATACATCGGCAAACGAGCTCCCCTGGATGGCTAAGAAATGGGTAATGTTTGTCAAGCGGTCCACTATCACCCAAATCGCATCAAACCCCTTAACTGTCCAAGGAAATTTGGTGATGAAATCCATGGTGATTTGTTCCCATTTCCACATGGAAACCTCCAAAGGCTGAAGCTTGCCATGCGGCCTCTGGTGCTCGCCTTTAACCATCTGACAGGTCAAACACCGCTCGACATACCAGGCTATCTCCCGCTTCATGCACGGTCACCAATAACTAAGTTGCAAATCTCGATACTTCTAGACCTGTGTTTCTCCTCCAACACAACCTACCTGACCCCACCAAAATCCGGTACCCATACACGACCATATCGGGTCAATAATCCACGAATGTCAGTAGAAAACCTGTCAATCTAACCTCTGATTCACTCATGCTTCTAGTTCTCTATCTTGACTCCCTCATTCCGGGCCTCTCTAATCATACCTAACAATGGAGAATCAATCAAAATCCTCATACAAAGGCGCCCAATAGCAGGACTAGCATTCTTGCGGCTCAAAGCATCCGCGACCACATTCGCTTTCCGCGGGTGGTACAAAATCTCACAGTCATAGTCCTTGACCACGTCAAGCCACCTGCGCTGCCTCATGTTCATATTTGGATGATACATAAGATATCTCAAACTCTTGTGATATGTGTAGATGGTACAACGGACCATATACAAATAATGCCCCCAAATCTTGAGAGAAAACACTATTACTCCCAACACCAAATCAAGAGTCAGATAACGGACCTCGTGCGACTTCAGCTGCCGAGAAGCATAAGAATTAACTCTCTCTTGTTGCTTAAGAACTGTCCCAAGGCTGGTGATGGATGCATCAAAAAACACTATGAAATCCTTAAAATCCTCAGGGAGAGGAAACAATGGGGCGTCACATAATTTCCGCCTTAAAATCTCGAATGCAGCCTGCTGCTCAGACCCCCGACGAAAATTCACGCCCTTCCTTGTCAGACGAGTGAGGGGTATTACAATCTTGGTGAAGTCCTGAATAAATCTCTGATAATACCCTAGTAATCCCAAGAAACTCCGGATCTCATGTGGGGACTTTGGAACCTCCAACTAAATAACAACCTCAATCTTGGTCGGGTCGACTAAAATCCCGCTTTAGTTAACGAGATGTCCCAAAAACTGAACCTCTCGTAACCAAAACTCACACTTAGAGGACTTGGCATAAAGCTATTCCTGCCTCAATACTCCCAGAAGCTCTCGAAGGTGCTCCTCATGCTGCTCTCAGGTCTTGGAATACACAAAGATAGCATCAATGAAAACGATGATGGATTGGTCAAGCATCGACATGCATACTCGACTCATCAAATCCATAAATTTCGCAGGTGCATTGGTGAGCCCAAATGGCATCACCACGAACTCGTAATGGCCATAACGATTCTGAAATGTGGTCTTTTCTACGTCCTCCTCTCTAACCCTCATCTGATGATATCTTGACCTCAAATCGATCTTGGAGAACCAAGATGCTCCCTACAACTGATCGAAAAGGTCATCAATCTACAGAAGTGGGTAACGGTTCTTTACCATCAACTTGTTCAACTCCCGGTAATCAATGCACATCTGGTGTGAACCATCCTTCTTCTTGATGAACAAAATTGATGCTCCCCTCGACTAACTACTCATCCTAATAAACTACTTTCCCAACAACTCCTGAAGCTGTGAGGACAACTCCTGCATCTCAGGCGGTGTCAATTGGAATGGTGCTTTAGCAATTGGAGCTGCACCTGGAACCAAATCGATCCTAAACTCAACCTGCCTCTCAGGAGGCACACCGGGTAACTCCTCCGGGAACACATCAACAAACTCTCTAACAACAGGTACATCCAAAACCGAAACCTCCTTCCCAATCTGATTATCAAACATATATGCAAGATAGCCCAAACAACCATGTTGAATATACCGCCGAGCCCTGGTAGAAGAACAAAAAGCTGACCCAATCCTATTACCCTCTCTATAGATAACCAGTTCTCCCCCACTTAGGGTTCGAACTACCACCCATTGACCCTCACAGTAAATCATAACACCAAACCTACTTAACCAATCCATCCTTACTATCACACACACATCCCTTATGGGGATAGGAATCAAATCAATTGGGTAAGGCACCCCAAAAATCTCCAAGATACAACCCTGATAAACACTCGATGTAGAAACCCCGTGTTCGTTGGCGATAGAAACATGCAACGAACACTCTAACTCTCCAAGATTCATATCAAAACTCATACTGAAGGACTGAGATACAAAGGACTGACTCATACTCGAGTCAAATAGAACAAGAGCAGGCAAGGAGTTCACTAAGAAGGTACCTAACATAATCATAACCATAAGCATACCATAAAATAACTGACAAAATAATAAATGGAAACATATCAGTAACGACGTCCGACGCCACTCTGGCTTCCTATGTAATGAGCTGGAAAGCACGAACTCGAGCCCTTGGGGGCTCGGCCCTACCATGGCGTCCATCTGCAATCCTAGGGGTAGTAGTAGCTCGCTCCTGCACAGGTCTGGCGGCAAGTAAGGGACACTGGGCCATCATATGTCCCACTTTTTCACAATGATAGCAAATCCTACTGCTTAGTGGAGGAGCCTGCTGACGACTATCCCTCGCAAATTTTCCCTCCCCGCCATAATTGTGGCATGTAGAAAAAGAAGATCGACAGACACCATCATGAACCATGTCGCACTTCCCACAAGTGCGGCCCTTCTGGCCTCCAGCTCTCGAATCAACGGGTTTGAACCGCTTTGTTTCTGGTTGTGATTGAACGGGAGCCTGCCTTAACTCCCTCGTTTGAATCTCAATCTCAATCTCCTGCCTCCTCGTGGTATCCTGAAGCTCAGTGAGGGAACCATAACGTTGGGTGGACACGAACTGTCGAATATCGACCTTATGCATGCTCAAGTACCGAGTCATCTGAGCCTGCTCCGAAGCAGCAAACTCAGGGCAGAAAAGAGTCCTATCAGTAAAAATCTTGGTGATCTTTGTCACCGTCTTAGTAGTCTGCCTCAAATCCAAATACTCCTGAGCTAACCTCTCCCTCTCCACAAAAGGAACGTATCTCACCTGGAACATCTCTAAGAACTGCTCCTAAGTAACAACAGCTCTCTGCACAGGAGTGTAAGCACCAGTTACCAACCTCCACCAATGCTTCACCCCCAACCTTAGAAGGTTCAAGATGAACTTGACCTTCTGGTCAGCAGAGCAAGAACACGTGAAGAAACAACCCTCCATATCAAATAGCCACCTCATCGCTACAATCGGGTCCCTGACCCCATCAAACTCTGGGGGATTTGTATTGTCGAAGTCCCGGTACTAGAAATCTCTCTCCCCCCAAACCCCCGTAGCAGCAACAGTTATGGTAGCTGCACAGTTGCAGCCTCAGTAAGAGCAGCATAACAATCATCAAAGAGCTCAATCATGGCGGTCTTGATAGACCCAACCATCTCCGGAATCGATCCTCGAACAGCACTAGCCACCTCAGTGGTAATCATCTCACGTATATGATCATCAGTACCCCTGGCCTATCGTGGCAACTCGCTCCAGATCCGGAACAAGATCCTCTCGTAAACACCATACTGAAAAATACACTAAAATATATATATCAGAAGTGCCATAATTCATACAACAAAACCATCCCAGACAAACAAAATCCTCGGGGTTTGTGACTTCCTTGCTACTCTTACGGGTCTTGTGCTTCTAGTAGTACGGGCCCATACTACCTTCCACACCTACCCGTATTTGTTTCAAAGGATTATCACAAACTTCCCACACAAGTACAACAACTAGGATACACATACATCCTATCCATACTCTCTCGAGAGTTTCTAATCACACCTCATCTGGTCGGCTGCTCATACACCTACCCACCCATGAAACTTCCACCAACCCTGTACCGCTCGTGCATGCTAATCATACATAATGCTGGATCCTATAGATAATGGAATACTTGATTCAAACCTAAGCCCACAACCAAACAAGGAATAAGAAATAAGCCTAAACCAAACATTATCAGGCTATAAAATCTTAGTTAAGTACAACTATGATGCATACACTAAGGGATTATAGTAATCATGACAATTTCATCTAACATACAAGAGGATCTCCTAGGCTATCAGGCATCATACGTCAGACAATTCTATCATGCAATTCATGAGGATCCCTAGCCTACCACTAGCATGCAGTGCTACTCATATCATAACAAATAATAGTGTGGTAACTTGGGGTATATTTTCTTGCTCTGGTTGATTGTACACATCTCCTCCTTCCTGAGTTGCTTTTTGAAAACAATTTGAATTTAATTTGAAAATTATTTTGAAAACTTTTTGAAAACCTTTTTCAGTTCCTTAGTTTGATTCTGGATTGACACAAATGTTCATCCAAATCTCTCAAACCAGGGCTCTGATACCAACTTGTAACATCCCGAAAACACGATAATTTTTTTTTTCATTTTTAATTTAAAGGAAACCGTTGTTTTCAAATCAAAACCATATCAACCAAGTGTCAAATATAATTATTCCCAAGATCTGTGTATAAGAAAATCTCCCAAAAACATTTCATTGAAGGATGTGTAAGATCACGCCTTCGCCTTGCCCCGGTCGTCAGAAGTACCTGAAACATAAAACTGAAACGCTAAGCCAAAGCTTATTGAGTTGCCCCTAAAGTACCATCACACAAACATATAACATGTACAATTCTGCATGTTGGGTCCACAACCTCCCAGTTGGATTGCCCTTCATATAACGTACTGGGTCCACAACCTCCTGGTTGGATTACCATGGCCCACAACCTCCCGGTTGGATTGCCCTGGCCCACAACCTCCTGGTTAGATTGCCCCGGTCTGTTGACTGATAGCACAAAGAAATACAGTCTCAGTCCCAAACATACCATGTCGACATATAACAGATAACAAACATTTTTAGCAGATAATTAGTTATATAGCTAGTAATTACAGGTAGTCCTACAGATCTACCAGTCTAACACGTATCCGCAATCATTAGATAATCATACAGATCTACTACATATTCAGCATAACATCATTGATTTTAAGGATATTAAATCCAATGGCTCAGCCTTGGTGCCTTTGACCCACAAGTACAGTGAGGAAAAATCACCTCTCAGCCTGAAAAGATCGCTAAACAGGACACTGCTCCGAATATTAGCTCTACCGGTCACTTATTCATCAAATACTGACCAATCTCAAATACAACTCAAAATACCCAAAATACCCTCAGATCAAACTTGGTCAAACCCTGGACAAAGTCAAAAGTCAAAATAATTGAGGAATACCATCCACACGTCGTGACACCCATGTGCTCAGGTCGTCAAAACGCTCTGATCAGAAGTTCTTATTGAAACTCTTAATCCGTTTTTGGCCAAACAACCAAATCCTCCATAGTGTCTTATTTATTCTAGAAAATCATAAAAAATCATGTCTTTTTAGACATGTATGTCCAATGCATGTCCCAAACACTATCTAAGGCACAAAATGAGGAAATGACACCAAATTTCATGCATGTGACATAAAACTCAACCATATTTCAGATCTAGCATCTATATCACTCAATGGTCACTAAAGATCAATAAAGTTGGCAACTTTATGGATTTCAACCACTACATCAACTTGAATACGAAGTATTAAGCATAAAAACCTAAATCTAAGCTTATGGATTCATAAAGCAATGAACTTGAAACTCACAAAAGGTCCAGAAGGTGTGAAAATGCTTGATGGTGAGACTTGAATGCAGAAATGATGGACTAGATGCTCTTCCTTTTTCATATCCTTGGCTAGAAATGCCACAAATAAGCTCAATATCAAAATATGGATGTTAGGGTCTCAAAGGGGAGTGCAAGGAGGTGATGGAGGCTGAGGGTGGGCTAATCCTAGCCTTCACTTCCTTTAAATACGGAATAAAACCCCCAAAATTAGGGCTTCCTCTCATGCTAGTCTCATTTCGTAAGCCATATGTGCTCATGTCGTGAGCCCAAAGATGATGCGCAGTTGAACTAATCTCCTCATGATGCGACATACATACCTCACGTCGTGAATAGGGTTAAAACCTTTGAATTTTAAAACTTTACAATTGCTCACCAGATCTGTATGTTACAACATCAAGGAACACATGTGGCACACCTTGCACCAAGATAGTGCATCTTGTGCAAGCAATGGAGCATCTTCACCAATAGTGTCACATCTTCCTCCAAGATGGAACTCTTTTTGCAAATGGCACACATTGGCCTAGAGTGGCCCATGTTGCTTCCCAATGGCATACCTCCTTCACAAATGGATGGCTCCAAAGTGCCACACTCTCATTATAGTGGCACATCAAACTTCATGTGTGGCACATCTAGACATTAGATGGCACAACTTCAACTTAGATGGTGCATTCATGCGTATGAATGGTGCATCTTAGTCATGGATGGTGCATCCATGCATCAAGGTGCTCCATTCCTTTCCCAGGTGCTCCATACCCCCTTTTAGAAGATCCATTCCTTTGTCACTTGATATGTTCCTTTGTCAAATGGTTCATTCCCTTTATCAGATGATCCATTCCATTGTCACATGCTCCATGAATCCCAAATGCTCCATTGGGTTCCAAGTGCTCCATTGAACTCGAATGCTCCAAATGCTCAAGTCACATTTAACACTAACTTTTTGGAAACCATATGAATAGATGTGAAGTGTTTCTAGATCTGGGGGAGGGGGATTCGTGTTGCTCATCCTAAGCTCCACCTCAGCCATAGTCAAGGGTGGCTTTAGTATAGGGCACATAGTGGCATGTGCAACCCCTGAATTTTCCAGACGCAGTGCAAAAATTTTCAAATATTTTTTCTACTATCATGCGACCCCTGACTTTCCTTAGACACTCCTAGTATGAAATCATGTGTCCGCTCCTGGCCATAGCAAGGAAAAGGGGGAAGAAGTAAGGAGGAATTGGAGAAGGTGTGGGTTTCCGAGTGGGGGAGAAGAAAGAGAGAAGACGGGAGGAAGAAGAAGAGAGCTTCGTATGTCATTAACCATTGGACCAAGCTTTTGTTTATCATCTTATTTCACATAATTCCTACAAATACATATATTCGGTTCGGTTTTAGGTTTACTCGGTTTCTTATATTTACAAAACTGAACCCAAACCGAATTTTTCGGTTTTAATAAATACTGGTTATAACCCGTGTACTACACAGTTGACAATTTAAATATAGATAATAAAAAAACATACTCATTAATCATAATTTTCAAACACATGTTTGTAATCATAATTTGCAAACATGTGTTTGTATTATACAACATTGGATGTTACGTTGGAAGTCGTTAGCAATATTAGCCTTTTCGCCACAAAAGATAATCAAGGTTAATATTTTTGAACACTTAAAACATAAAAGTAAAAAAAATGTACACTTTTGGACATTACAAACAATCAACATCTAGAATATTGAACCAATTTCACCACAAATAAGGATCAGTAACATTATTCTTTACATTGTGTAAATTAAAAAAATAATAATAAATAAATAAATAAATAAATAAATAACATAATCAAGATAATGTAGTAGTACACCCTAAACTAATATATGCTACTCTAAACTTTAGGACATCTATGTATTATGTGTGTTAGCATTAAGCAACAGTCGTCATGACCATATTGTAGGGAATAGTGTTGGCGTCATTATCTTTGCTCAATTAGTTATCTTATTTATTAGCTGTCATATTTATCCTTTCCTAGTTTATGTAGGTTTTCTTTTTGTTGAGTATAAATACTTTTACGCTGTCTGATTTCGTGTTTATGAATAAGAAAACAAAGATAAATTTTCTGTCAAATTTGTCATGGTATCAAAGCAGATTTGGAAGATCAAATCAGATTTGATGACTGGAGGTGGAGAAAAACCCAGTTCCTCAAGTGAGAGGATGGTGATGGTTATTTTCATCACCGTATGTAACATCCCAAAAATTCATGACCAAAAATTGCATTTTTAAATCATAAATAAACCTTAGCCATTAAAATCATTTTATCAAAAACATAAGTCATAGTATCCAAAAATCAAATCAGAGTATCATATAAAAACATCAGAGTAAACATCCCAGGCTAAACCTCGTGGTGTGTGCAATGCAGTCATCCCGAGCTCTTCCCTTTGCTACCACAAGTACTTGAAACCAAAACTGAAAACCGTAAGCATGAAGCTTAGTGAGTTTCCCCAAACTACCACATACCATACACATAAACACATATACTGGGCCCCCGCCCAAGCTCGAGCCCCTACCAGCATCAGGCTCTGCCTTGCATCAGGCCCCGCCTGGCATCGAGCCCGCTCGGTATACAAATATGTTTTTCCCAGGCCCCGCATGTCTTTGGGCATCACCCGCTATACACATACAATCAATACCATATAATCATGCTATACATAAAGAAACCATACACAGTATTATATGTTCCACGTCCTAAGGCCTCGTCTATCATGGGCCCCGCCCCTACTCTACTAATGATGGGATATGGAACCCCGTCCACACTCAGCTAGTGACGAGATACGGGACCCTGCCCATACTCACCTCCTTAACCAGGCATATACAACTATCACACATACAACAAGTATAATCAAACATGCACATATTCTTCGAGTACCACCCGGCATCGAACCGTAGTCCGGAAACACATATAAACATTCATCGGGCACCGCCCGACATCGAACCTTAGTCCGGAAAACATATAAACATTCATTGGGAACCGCCCAACATCAGACCTTAGTCTGGAAACCATATAATCATAAATACAGGTCAGAATTGTTGCCTTCGACCCATTCAAGCAGGAGGAAAACTCACCTCAAACGTTGAAGCTCACTACAAGAAATCCCTAGCTGTAGTCCTGCCGACTCCCCGAGGTATCCATGCCAAGTATCACCCAATTAACAATTAGGTTCCACACCATAATCCATAATCCTTACTTGGGGTGAAATGACCATTTCACCCCTTGTCCAACAAGACTCACAATCGAGGCCCAAGCCTAAATCCATAAAATCCCATCAATGGCCCAATTTTCCAAATTGGGCCCTACCCCCTACATGGAACAATCCTTTTGAACTCATTCCATACTTCATAACCCTCCAGTGCTGGAGGTCTTGGAACTCCCGTACTGGAGGTCTTGGAACTCCCGCGCTAGCTTCTTCACCTCAATCACTAGTGCAAACTCAACCCTGAACCTGGACGAGAAGTCACTCCATCCCATCGCATCAATAGCGGCATCATCTCAAATAACATGCCCAATCTCCACCCACCAATCACATGCCCTGTCCTTCAGGAAGCAGGAAGCAAGTCAGACCTTATCCCCCTCAGGACATCTGCTGGTGCAAAAGGCGTTGGCTACATCTGCCAACCACCTGCTGCTAGTAATGGGGTCCTTAGCCCCATGGTAGTCTAGAGCTCCACAAGCTCGGAACTCCCTGAATGTCAACGTGCTCGCCCCCATCATGGCTGCCATCTCAGTACGGAATGCTCCCAGCCTCTCATCAAGAATCTCCAAAATGCCCTCCTTGACCGTACCGAAAATCATAGGAGTCTGGTCAATGATACCGTGCGTAATCTCAGATGAAATGAACTCCCTCATCTAATCATCGTGCTGCCCGGCTCCAGAGTCCGAGCCTGATCCCTCACCGACGCCAGAACTGCCAACTGGTCTAGTCTGTAGCGTCACCATACTGAAAATACACCATAACAATCATCAGAATACTTATCCTAACTCGAGGGATCTCACACACTACAAGTTCCATGGGTTCATCTCAGCCCTCCTTGACTCGAGTACGGATCCTCTGCTTTCAGTAGTACGGGCGCATACTACCTTCCACATCTATCCGTACTGTCCTCAAGGATTGCCTTGACTCCACCAAGTCCCATTCACTACTACTGCTTGTCGCGCTAATCTCATCCCAGGCTTGCCCTAGGGTAATCTCTGACCCAGTCTCAGTCATTAGCTGCATAAGAAGTCCATGCTACCTTTCCCCTAACTAGCTCATGAATACCATTACATATTACTAAGACCAGATAATTCTTTTAATGAGATGTCTCTCCCTACAAGGGTTGGACTCAATCAAGAGTTGCGATATAAGGCTAAACCTAACCTTCTGAAATTATTTAGTCCTCATAATATGTAACTTAGTGTATTCGTTTACTAGTGTGACAACCCGTAAATTTCAATCTTGTAAAGTCAATCCAATCAATCAAAAGTCAAACTTGTTTCTATTGCCTTTATGATGTGTTAAGGGTCTGTTTAAGAGTTTCTAAGCCTAGTAAACTTATGGATTGGATGTTGAAAAGTGTTAGCTTGGGATTAGAGGAATGCAAACGAACCAGAAAACTCATCAAAGGGTGTTCACGGCCGCAAACTAGGTTCACGTCGTGAACCCATGTTTGGCTGTGAACCCCTCTCCATAAAGATACATTTCTTTCATTTATTCCTCATTTCTTCCATCCTTGGCCGTAAACCTATCAAGTTCTCTCAAGTATCATCCAACAAAGGCTCTCATTTCACCCCAAAAACATAAGTATCTTATCTCTTCTTGTTGTTAATTGAAAGCCCTTACCTTTCCATCTTGATTCATCATCTTTACATTACTTTTCCTCAAAGATCTTCAAGTTTGGGCCGTGAACCCTTCATGTGCTCATCATTTGGGCCGTGAACTTCATGTGGGCCGTGAACCATCATCATTTGGGACGTGAACCTCAAGTGGGCCGTGAACCATTCTTCAATTTGGACCGTGAACCCCCATTGGGTCGTGAACCATTCAAGCCCAACCGTGAACCCTCCTTGTTGGGTCGTGAACACCCCTTTAGCCTCCTAACTTGCTTCTAGCACTCTTTTGGTGAGTTATTCTTGCATCCTAGGTTGTTTCCCAATCACCTTTGTAGTTAGATTCACTAATTACATGCCTATATGTATCATTATATGTCATTTAGGACTCGTTTGTGCCTCGGGACTTCGCTCGTGGAACTAATCATCCTTATTCGAATCTTCAGTTGAATCACCCACATAAGGTGAGTTCATACCCCTATAATCTATCTTTTAAATGTTTTTAAATGCTTTTAAGGGGGGGGGGAATACAAGTTAAACACAATATTATTGTGTTAATATTTACCTATGATAACCATCACATTAAAGGATTTCTTATGCTTTTGTAGGTGATCAAATCAATTCAAAAACTCTTTTAAAAGATGTTAGATTGTTGTTTATAAAACTCCGTTTTTAAAGAACATGCTTAACTCAGTAGATGATTGAGTCTTTTCTACAAGTCAGTAATAGTTCAAACATTCATACTAGTAAACTATAATAGGCATAGTTTAGAGGATTACTACTTACTATTTCTAGAACAATGAAACTTACATTTATCAGTTCTTACATAAGTCGGTTCATACATGAGTCAGTCCATACATACTATATCAAGAAAAGAAAGGAACATACTATAACAAGATTATAAAGGAACATACTATAACAAGAACAGAAAGGAACATACTATAACAATAACAGAAAGGAACATACTACAACAAGAGCAAGTTAACAATAATGTGAAACCACTACTTCACGGCATAGCAATATACTTGTTGTGTCGCTTTTTGTAACCAGATTTTCCTGGAGGGAGAGCGGGCGTTGTGTGTATAGATCTATACGGGACTAACAATCCCACATCCCAACTGTTAGCTACAGTCCGGCAGACAAGCGAAGGGGTGAAAAATGTCACATTAGTTTCGACGCCAGCAGGTCGCGTGTCAAATACTAGTCAATCAGCATGGTTATAACCACATCACATTTTACCTTAACATAACTTAATGGTCTTAAGGTAGTTAGTACTTCAGTAGTTGTTTTATACAACACTACTGTACATCTTTGTTTTCCCATTACATTCATATAGTGATATTCTCACATCGAGTAATGTAATCTATTTCCTAGTAACATGAACATTCAGTTAAAAGGGGCCTATAATGCTAACTTTATGATTCCTTAGTTTATACATTAGGGTTATGTATAAATCAGAGCAGATTCACCCAGTCTACTATCTATTCGATCTTAGTTAAGTATATAATCCTTATACACCAAGTAATCATAGGGATTAACAGGTATGGGTCAGGTCATAACATAGAAATTCAGTATACCACTTTCTAGTACAAAAGGATACTTTTCGGATAGATCATTATGTAAGTGAAACTAGAAAATTATCTATAAAAGGTTTGATTCGCATTATTAAACCAGTATAACTTATAGGACCTTTAGTGGTTAATTCTATAATACCTTAGTTTATACATCAGGGTTATATATACTTAATATCCGACAGACAGTTGGATGTGTGTTTTCCGCCTTACTTCCTATTCCTTATTTGGTTGTGGGCTTAGGGCAGATTCACACATTTAACTGTCCATTCGATATTAGATTATATATAACTAGTATAAACTAAGTGATTATAGAATGAACTATTGTGGTTACCATTTTACTAAAGGAAATATATGATTTTCTTAAGGAATGTTTTCTTCAAATATAAAAGAACTATTACAGTTAAGTCCGTAAGTACCGAATGAATACGCCAGGGTTATATACAATGAAGATCTAACAAACAATAGGATGTGTGACTTCCGCCTTAATCCCTGTTCCTTGTTTGGTTGTGGGCTTAGGGCAGATTCACACAATCGATTGTCTGTTTGCTCTAAATTGTATATAACTTGTATGCATTTAGTACTCATAGAAGGAATTGTAGAGTCATTTTTACTAATCATTCATCACATCATAAAATATAGGATTTTCTGGAGGAACAGGCGAACTTTTATAAAGAACTTATAGTTTACTCTTCATAACTAAAATACTTATGAACTCACCAGCTTAAATGCTGATCTACTCTTGTAAAATAACTTGTATTCTTAGGAAACTAGTAGACAGGTACACGCTCAGGGATTCAGAAGATGAAGCATAGTAGCTTCATGTCTTGTTTTGTTATTTACTTTTGGAGTCAATCTTTTGTGAATCTAATATATTGTAAACACTTTAATATTAATGCAATGGTTGCTTGTTACTTTGATTACTATGATGCATGTGTTGTGATACTAAGCATGACGTCCTCCTCCCCTGAACGTTTCCGTCATTCCGGTTTGGGGGTGTAACAGATTGGTATCAGAGCATTGTTTATAGTGAACTAGGTATATCAACCTATAAAAGATATACAACTATAAATGCAATGGGGCCAAATTGCTCTGACTAAAAGTATATTTTAAAATATAACAATATTTTATAAAAGTATACATACCTGCTTATACATATATACATACTAGAACAAGTATCACAAGAAGAACAGAGCAGAAGTATTTAAAGGTTGGACACTGCGGTCAAACCTGGGTAGTTATGTCATCATATCTGGGATCAGTATAGCCTGATCAACTATATTTATTTGAGATATGACCAACATGTGTTTGGGGGAGATGTGGTGTTGCAACAGTCTTTAAACTGACCTAACTCTATACACAAAGGATTTCTAGATCAGAACATAAAGTTAAAATACTATGGGAGTATTTTATGATGTTATAAGATAACAACAAGTTTAAAACTTACCAAGATCATACCATTAAAATACTATAGGAGTATTTTAGGCACTATAAATAACTTATGTGATAATTTAAAAGACCCTTCTGATAGGTCTATAATTTTGGAGTGTATACTCCCAAGGTTTTATATAATTGAGATTTTATAGACTTAGAATTTGTGATCTATGTTCTACTTCCTATTCCTTTTTTGGTTGTGGTTTTAGAGAAGGATCACTTATTCGAAGGTCTATCTAATCTTAAATTATATACAACTTGTATACATTACGCAATTATAGGAGGACCCGGTAAGGATCACCCCATAAAGTTTCACTAAATCTCATAGATAATTTAGACACTTCCATTCTCGCACGACAAACCCAAATAGATGTAATCACTCCACCATAGCAGTCAGCAGAGGAGTCAAGGAGCAACAAGAAGAGGTTCATAGGTGTGGCAACCCGAAATTTTTTATCTTTTAAAGTCAATTCAACCAACCAAAAGTCATACTAAATTACATTGCCTTCTAGCCTTGTTAAGGGTCATTCTAAGGAGTTCTAAGCCTACCACTCTTAAGGATTGACTGTTAGGAAGTATCAACTCAAGATCAGAAGGCTGCACACGAACCAGAGAACCAAACATTCGAGGTTCACGACCGCAAACCTAGTTCATGGCCGTGAACTCTCTTCTGTCCGTGATCTCTTCCCCTATATATATAAGATCACTTCACTTTTCTTCACTTCTTCTCCTCTTGGCCGTGAACTACCCTTTCTCTCTCAAGTATCATCAAGTGAAAGCTCTCATTTTCACTCCCAAAACGTAAGCATCTCATCCTTTACTTGTCCATGCTTGACAACCCCTCTGTTCTAGCCTTGATTCATCACCCTTAGATACCATCTTCAAGATCTTCAAGATCTTGAAGGGTTTACGGCCGTAAACCCTTCATGAGGGCCGTAAACCCTTCAAAGCATCTTGGACCGTGAACCATCCAATCAGTTTGGGCTGTAAACTCCATTGGGCCGTGAACCATGCATCCATTTGGGCCGTGAACACTTTCCTTTGGCCGTAAACTCCCTTTGATCAATCACATGTGATTTTAACACGTCATTTCAAGTGTTTCCTAGTCCCTAAGGTAGTTTCCTTGCATGTTAGTTGTTTTAAACACTAATTACATGCCTATATATGCCATTATATGTCATTTAGGACTCGTTTGTGTCTCGGGAATTCATTCGTGGAACTTCTCATCCTTACGCGAGCCTTCAGTTGAATCACCCACATAAGGTGAGTTCATACCCCTATAATCAATCTTTTAAATGTTTTAAATGCTTTTAAGGGGGGGGGGGGAAATACAAGTTGAACACAATGATAACTGTGTAAATGTTATTTATGATAGCCATCACATTAAAGGATTTCTTATACTTTTATAAGTGATCTAATCATTTCAAAAACTCTTTTAAAGTTATGTACTTTGTTGTTTATAAAACTTTGTTTTTAAAGTACAATCATAACTCATTAGTTAAATGAGTCTTTTCTAAAAATCAGATACAGTTCAAGTAAACATACTAGTACACTATAATAGGTATAGTTTAGGAGTTCAAACATACTATAACGAGAAACAGGGAGGAACATACTATAAAGAGAAACAGGTAGGAACATACTATAAAGAGAAACAGGGAGGAACATACTATAAAGAGAAACAGGGAGGAACATACTATACAAATACAAGAATACTATAACATTAATGTGAGCCACTACTTCACGACATAGCAATATACATGTTAGGTCGCGTTTTGTAACCAGCGTCTCCTGGAGGGAGAGCATGAGTTTGTGTATATATCTATATGGGATTGACACCCCACACCTTGCTACTAGCTATAGTGGGACTTGCAAGTCTACGGGTGACAAATATCACATCAGTTTCGGCGCCATTAGGTCGTCGTGTTAAACACGTGTCATATCAGTATGGTTACAACCACATCACATTTTAAACCTTAATTAAGAAACCGGTTTTAAGGTAGTTAGTGCGTCAGTAGTCACTTTATAAAACATTACTGAATACTTTCATTTTCCCATTACATTAATATCGTGATCTTCTCACATAAAAAGTAATGCAAACTATTTTCTAATAAAGATAGTCTTAAACTTGGGAAAACTTACATCATTACAAAAGACAAACAGAACGGTCGTGTCTTAGAACATTCAGTTAGAATAGGACCTATAATGCTAACTTTATGATTCCTTGGTAGATACATCAGGGATATATATTAATCGGGTCCGGCAAATAGTAGGATGTGTGCTTTCCGCTTCATTTCCTGTTCCTTGTTTGGTTGTGGGCTTAGAGCAGATTCACCCAGCCTACTATGATGCATGTGTTGTGATAGTAAACATGACGTCCTCCGCCCCCGAACCCTGTCGTCGTTCCGGTTTGGGGGTGTGACAGATTGGTATCAGAGCATTGTTTATAGTGAACTAAGTATATCAACCTATAAAAGATATACAACTATAAATGCAATGGGCCGAAGTGCTCTGGATAATAATATATTTTGAAAATATAACAATACTTTATAAAAGTATACATACATGCTTATACATATATACATACTAGAACAAGTATCACAAGAAGAACAGAACAGAAGTATTTAAAGTTTGAACACTACGGTCAAACCTGGACAGTTATGTAATCATATCTGGGATTAATATATCCTGATCAACTATATTCATTTGAGATGAGACCGACATGTGTTTGGGAGTGATGCGGTGTTTCAACAGTCTTAAAACTTACCTAACTCTATTCAAGGGATTTCTAGATCAGAACATAAAGTGAAAATACAATGGGAGTATTTTATTATACTATAAGACAACAACAAGTTTAAAACATACCAAGTTCATTACATAAAAATACTATAGGAGTATTTTAGGCACTATAAATAACTTATGTGAGAATTTAAAAGACCCTTCTGGTAGGTCTATGCTTTCGGAGTGTATACTTCCAAGGTTTTATATAATTGAGATTTTATAGACTTAGAATTTGTGATCTATGCTTCACTACCTGTTCCTTGTTTGGTTGTGGTTTTGGAGTAGGAACACTTATTCGAAGGTCTATTTAATCTTAAATTATATACAACTTGTATAAATTACGCGGTTATAGCAGGACCCAGTAAGGATCACCCCATAATGTTTCACTTATTCTCATAGATTCTTTAGACACTTCCATTCTTGCACGACAAACCCAAATAGATGTAACCACTTCATCATAGCAGTCAGCAGAAGAGTCAAGGAGGAACAAGAAGAGATTCGAAAGAGTTTTCCAAGAAGTGATCAGCCAGAGAAACTAAAACGTCTTATGCGTCACACTAATAAATAATACCCATGAATCACTTAGTGAGTAGTGAATACACTACTCACATTATGTGTTAGGATTATTTTCTTCTTTTCATGCAACTGGTAACAGTTATTCAATTCACAGTTATTCATTCGAGGATAGACACTTCTTATTCATAAAGTTTATTTTATATAGACTCCCTTATGGATTGTTTCCAGAACCCTATGAAAGTCAGAACCAGATACACTCAGAACTACGATAACTTTGTCATTCAACATTTGGCTTATCAACGACTGCTATAGACTTATTTCCATCTCATCTTTGTAGTATTTTATCAAGATGCCTCCTCGTAGATCAAACAGGCGTACTATTCCGATAACTCCAACTCAAACTCCACTACCTCCTCCACAATTCGATCCGGCACCTATTCAAGCTGTAGTGGTTGCGGCCGTTACGACAGCCCTAGCTCCATTCAACACGACCAGTACTAGCGGGAGTGAATCAGGTGTTGACTACACCCAAGGTGGTAGTCACGGACACCCTAGGGAGTGTTCGTACAAGGACTTCATGAAATGCAAACCCAAATCCTTTAATGGAAATGGGGGAGTCATTGCTCAGATGCGATGGTTCGAGAAAACAGATTCGGTCTTCGCAATCTGTTCGTGCCCAGAAGGGAGCAAAGTTAAGTTTGTTTCCTGCACCTTCTCCGACAGAGCCCTAACATGGTGGAATAGCCATGTTAAGTCATTAACCCTACCAGTGGCTAACTCTATAGGTTGGGAGAACCTGAAAGAGTTGATGTTGGAAGAATACTGCCCAAGAGGCGAAGTTCAAAAACTGGAACAAGAACTATGGGATCAGACTATGGTCAGCTCAGAAATAGTGACCTACACTGACAGGTTTAACGACCTAGCAGCACTATGCCCCGGGATGGTTACCCCGGAGCGTAAGAAGATAGAAAGGTACATCTGGGGTTTATCTACCCCGATTCAGGGAGATGTACTGTCTTCTAACCCAACTACATTCGATAGCGCCAAACGCCTGGCCCAGCGACTCATTGACCATGGAGTCCGCCATGGTATGATGGTCCCAATTCCCGAGCCATCAAAGGGAGGGGACTATAAACGAAAGTCGGGGAAAAAGAGGAAAGAGCGAACAACACAGGAAACCCCGCATGAACAACAAAAGGGTACTATATACACCGCCACAACACCTGCTACTCCAGCACCTGCCAGTCGATATGCTGGAACTCTCCCGAAGTGTGATGAGTGTAACTACCACCACACTGGAGTATGTCGGGAAATGCAGTGTATGAATTGCCACAGGAAGGGGCACACTGCCCGGTTCTGCAGGGCACCAGCACAACCGATCTCTCAAGTCCCATGAATAGAAGTAAACCAAGCCTGCTATGGCTGTGGTGAGACAGGGCACTACAAGAGGGACTGCCCGATCACGAAGAACTCAGGAGCGGATGGACGAATTCTGATGATCACCGCAGTGGAATCTACCTCGGAGTCCCCAGCGACCAGCGGTACCTCTTCGAAATAAGAATTACTTTAAAATTTAATTTATATTTATATAAGATTAAAACTAGGGGAAAACATTTAAAAGTAATTATAATAACTCACTCAATCGATCAAGTCACATCATTAGTAGGAGAACTAAAGATCTGTACAGGGAAGCTATGATGGCTTTGTATGTACACCAGGTTTGTGCATAGCTAAGATTTTGCAGACTTAGAGTGAGTGATTCCGCCTTAATTCTTGTTCCTTGTTTGGTTGTCGATTTAGGGCAGAGTCACTCAGTTGACCGTCTTATTCGTCTTAATTATACATAACTTGTATATGTCAGGCGATCATAGAGGTACCGACGAGGATCATAATATAGAGAATCGACACTAGTTATCAAAACACTTGCACTATTAGTACTCGATCATCGTGGTACGATTTGTGGCAGTGGTAATATCAAGGGGAAAACAGAAAGCACTAGAACGTTTACACAGAGTACATTGTCGAGCACACTCTGAATACACCATCGTATAACAAACTTTTCTTTCAAATCGGCCTAACAGTTGTTTCTGTAAAGAGTCTGTTGTCATCATTCGTCCTGGATTGGCGTGGTCCTCACCGTACTAAGTTCATATGTTTCCATCGCCTTGACTGTCAAATTCACGAAACCTTCATCATTCGTAACGACAACCCGACCTAGACCTCAGTATTGTCCCTTGTCTTCTAAACCCCGAAGTACTCATGCGAGGAGTACCTTGCCTTCCGAATCCTTGCCACTCTATACTCAGCAGAACTTCCCGAACTACCACTCGTCCAGCAGATCAAGTTCAAGCACAGAGGCTAAGGACGAATACAACCCACCTATCACTATTAAGTGTATATGCGAGGGTGGTATATAATTATGATTAGGTAGATTTAATAAGTGCTTTTCCGCCCTATCTCCTGTTCCTTGTTTGGTTGTGGACCTGGGGCAGAGTCGCACATCCGACCGTCTTATTAATCATAATTACATACGACTTCTATACACGAGGTTATGATAGATGGACCAAGTATGAATCTTATCAAGAACGTACGGGCACAGTTGTCCGGGTCTACGAGTGAGTGTTTTCCATTCAGAGGAGCACAACCCCAGGAGTACTACTAAGAAAGCTAATTTCGGGACGAAATTCCATCTAACTGGGGGATGATGTGACAACCCGAAAATTTTTATCTTGTAAAGTCAAATCAACCAACCAAAAGTCAGAATAAATTCCATTGCCTTGTATCCTTGTTAAGGGTCATTCTAAGGAGTTCTAAGCCTAGCACACTTAAGGATTGAGTGTTAGGAAGTATCAACTCGAGATCAGAAGGCTGCACCCGAACCAGAGAACCAAACATTTGAGGTTCACGGCCGTGAACTCTCTTCTGGTCGTGATCTCTTCCCCTATATATATAAGATCACTTCACTTTTCTTCACTTCTTCTCCTCTTGGCCGTGAGCTACCCTTTCTCTCTCAAGTATCATCAAGTGAAAGCTCTCATTTTCACTCCCAAAACATAAGCATCTCATCCTTTACTTGTCTATGCTTAACAACCCCTTTGTTCTAGCCTTGATTCATCACCCTTAGATACCATATTCAAGATCTTCAAGATCTTGAAGGGTTTAGGGCCGTAAACCCTTCGTGAGGGCCGTAAACCCTTCAAATCATCTTGTACCCTGAACCATCCATTCATTTTGGGCCGTAAACTCCATTGGGCCATGAACCATGCATCCATTTGGGTCGTGAACACTTTCCTTTGGCCGTAAACTCCCTTTGATCAATCACATGTGATTTTAACACGTCATTTCAAGTGTTTCCTAGTCCGTAAGGTAGTTTCCTTGCATGTTAGTTGTTTTAAACACTAATTACACGCCTATATATGCCATTATATGTCATTTAGGACTCGTTTGTGTCTCGGGAATTCATTCGTGGAACTTCTCATCCTTACGCGAGCCTTCAATTGAATCACCCACATAAGGTGAGTTCATACCCCTATAATCAATCTTTTAAATGTTTTAAATGCTTTTAGGGGGGGATACAAGTTGAACACAATGATAACTATGTAAATGTTATTTGTGATAGCCATCACATTAAAGGATTTCTTATACTTTTATAAGTGATCTAATCATTTCAAAAACTCTTTTAAAGTTATGTACTTTTTTGTTTATAAAACTTTGTTTTTAAAGTACAATCATAACTCATTAGTTAAATGAGTCTTTTCTAAAAATCAGATACAGTTCAAGTAAACATACTAGTAAACTATAATAGGTATAATTTAGGAGTTCAAACATACTATAAAGGGAAATAGGGAGGAACATACTATAAAGAGAAACAGGTAGGAACATACTATAAAGAGAAATAGGGAGGAACATACTATAAAGAGAAACAGGGAGGAACATACTATACAAATACAAGAATACTATAACATTAATGTGAGCCACTACTTCACGGCATAGCAATATACATGTTAGGTTGCGTTTTGTAACCAGAGTCTCCTGGAGGGAGAGCATGAGTTTGTGTATATATCTATACGGGATTGACACCCCACACCTTGCTGCTAGCTACAGTGGGACTTGCAAGTCTACGGGTGACAAGTATCACATCAGTTTCGGTGCCATTAGGTCGTCGTGTTAAACACGTGTCATATCAATGGTTACAACCACATCACATTTTAAACCTTAATTAACAAACTGGTTTTAAGGTAGTTAGTGCTTCAGTAGTCACTTTATACAACATTATTGAATACTTTCATTTTCCCATTACATTAATATCGTGATCTTCTCACATAAAAAGTAATGCAAACTATTTTCTAGTAAATATAGTCTTAAACTTGGGAAAACTTACATCATTACAAAAGACAAACAGAACAGTCGGGTCTTAGAACATTCAGTTAGAATAGGACCTATAATGCTAACTTTATGATTCCTCGGTAGATACATCAGGGATATATATTAATTGGGTCCGGCAGACAGTATGATGTGTGCTTTCCACTTCATTTCCTGTTCCTTGTCTGGTTGTGGGCTTAGAGCAGATTCACCCAGCCTACTATCTATTCGATCTTAGTTATATATATATTACGTATACACCAAATAATCATAAGGAGTACCAGGTATGGGTCAGGTCATAGTATACAAATTCAATACGCCGTTTTCTAGTACAAAAACATAATTTTTCAGATAGAACATTTAGCAAACTAAACTAGAAACTTATCAGTAAAGGGTTTAATCCATTTTATTAAACTAGTATAACTTAAAGGACCCTAGGTGGTTAATTCTATAATACCTTAGTTTATACATCAGGGTTATATATAATTAATATCCGATAGGTTGTTGAATGTGTGCTTTCCGCCTTACTTCCTGTTCCTTGTTTGGTTGTGGGCTTAGGGCAGATTCATACCATTAACTATGTGTTCGATATTTGATTATATATTGCTGGTATAAGCTAAGTGATTATAGAAGGAACTATTGTGGTTACCATTTTTACTAAAGGAAATAAGGGTTTTTCTTAAAGAATGTTTTCATCAAATAAAGGAACTATTACAGTTAACTCCGTGAGTACCAAATGAATACGCCAGGGTTATATACAACGAAGATCTAACAAACAATGGGATGTGCGACTTCCACCTCATTTCCTGTTCCTTGTTTGGTTGTGGGCTTAGGGCAGATCCACACAATCGATTGTCTGTTTACTCTGGGTTTTATGTAACTTGTATCCATTTAGTACTCATAGAAAGAATTGTAGAGTCATTTTTACTTTCATTCATTATATCAGAAGATATAGGATCTTCTGGAGGAACAGGCGAACTTTTCTAAAAAGAACTTTCAACTTACTATACATTACTAACATACTTATGAACTCACCAACTTAAATGCTGATCTACTCTTTCAAAATAACTTGTATTTTCAGGTAACTAGTAGACATGTACGCGCACTTGGAATCAGAAGATGGAGCATAGTAGCTTCATGTCTTGTTTTGTTATTTACTTTTGGAGTCTAACTTTTGTGAATCACATCTTTGTAAACACTTCAATGTTAATACAATGGTTGTTTGTTACTTTGATTACTATGATGCATGTGTTGTGATACTAAACATGACGTCCTCCGCTCCCGAACGTTTCCGCCGTTCCGGTTTGGGGGTGTGACAATAGGGAGTTTTCCAAGGAGGGATCATCTGAAGAAATCAAACGTCCTATGCGTCACACGAATAAATAATAAATGACTTACTGAGCTAGTGAATACACTACTCACACTATGTGTTAGGATAATTTCTTTTCGTGCAGCCAGTAACGGATATTCAATTCACATAAATTCATTCGAGGATAGCCACTTCTAATTCATAAAGTTTATTTTTTTAGACTCTCATTATGAATTACTTTTGAGAACCCTATGAAATTCAGAACCAGATACACCCAGAACTAGGATAACTTAGTCATTCAGCATTCGGCTTATAACCACTGCTATAGACTTAATTCCATCTCATCTTTGTATTATTTTTAGCAAAAGATGCCTCGCGGTAGATTTGTAAGTCGCCTAGTCAATAGCACACCAGAGAATCCACCACCACAATACGACTCTGTTGCTCTCCAAGCAGCAATATCAGCCGTAGTGACAACTGTTATAACTCACATCCGCGCAAGTGGTACCAGTGGATCTGGTAGTAGTACCCAACTATCTAACCCCGGAGTTACCCACGGACACCCACGGGAGTGTTCGTACAAGGACTTCATGAACTGCAAACCCAAATCCTTTAATGGAAATGGGGGAGTCATTGCTTTAATGCGATGGTTCAAGAAAACAGATTCGATTTTCGAAATCTGTCTGTGCCCAGAACGGAGCCAAGTGAAGTTTGCTGCCTGCACCTTCTCCGATAGAGCCCTAACATGGTGGAATAGCCATGTTAAGTCCTTGACTCTATCAGTGGCTAACTCGATGGGTTGGGAGAACCTCAAAGAGATGGTGTTGGAAGAATACTGCACTAGGGGCGAAGTTCAAAAGTTGGAGCAAGAGCTATGGGAGCATACCATGGTCGGCTCAGACATAGTGACCTCCACTGACAGGTTTAGCGACCTGGCAGCACTGTGCCCCATGATGGTTACCCCGGAGAGTAAGAAGATAGAAAAGTACATCTGGGGCTTATCTACCCCGATTCAGGGGGATGTACTGTCTTCTAATCCAACTACCTTCGTTAGCGTCAAATGCCTGTCCAAGAGACTCATTGACCATGGAGTTCGCCATGGTGTGGTGGACCCCGTTAGCCTTCAAAGGGAGGGGACAATAAACGAAAGTCGGGGAAAAGAGGAAGGAGCGAACAACACATGAACCCCCGCAGGAGCAACAAGTGGTTACTGTACACGCCGCCACAACACCTGCCACTCCAGCATCTGTCAGTCGATATGTTGGAACTCTCCCGAAGTGTGGTAAGTGTAACTACCACCACACCGGAGTATGTAGTGAAATGCAGTGCATGAATTTCCGCAGGAAGGGGCACACTTCCCATTTTTGCAGGGCACCGGCACAACCAATATCCCAAGTCCCCAGAGTAGAAGTAAACTAGGCCTGCTATGGCTGTGGTGAGACTGGGCACTACAAGAGGGACTGCCCGATAATGAAGAACTTTGGCACGGATGGACAAATTCTGATGATCACCACAGGAGAAACTGCCCCGAAATCACCAGCAAACAGCAGTACGTCTTCAAAATAAAAATTACTTTAAAATTTTAATTTATATTTAATATAAGATTAAAATTTGGGGGATATTAAAAGTAATTATAATAACTCACTCATCCGAACAAGTCACAGTATTCATAAAAAGAACTAAAGATACGTTCAGGTGAGCTATGATGGCTTAGTATGTACATCAGGGTTGTGCATAACTAAGATTTTGCAGACTAAGAGTGAGTGATTCCGCCGTAATTCATGTTCCTTGTTTGGTTGTGGATTTAGGGCAGAGTCACTCAGTCGACCGTCTAATTCATCTTAGTTATAAATAACTTGTATATGCCAAGCGATCATAGAGGTACCGAGGAGGATCATAATATAAAGTATCGATACTACTATTAAATCACTTTCACTGTTAGTACTCGCTTATCGCGGTACAATTTGTGGCAGTGGTTTTATGAAGGAGAAAACTGAAAGCACTAGAAAGTCTTCACAGAATACATTGTCGAGCACACTAGGGATACACCATCATATAACCACGTTTCTTTCAAAACGGCCTACCATTTGTTTCTATAAAGAGTCTGTCGCCATCATTCGTCATGGATTGGAATGGTCCTCACCATACCAAGTTCATGTGTTTCAAAATTCCATCGCCTTAACCGACCGATTAACGAAACCCTCATCATTCGTAATGACAGCCCGACCCAGACCTCAGAATCATCTCCCTCATATTCTTGACCCCGAAGTACTCATGCGGGGAGTACCTTGCCCTCCGAAACCTTTCCTATGTATACTCAACTGACCTTCCCGAACTACCACTCGTCCAGGAGATCAAGTTCAAGCACAGAGGCTAAGGACGAATACATCCCACCTATCCCTATTAAGTGTATACGCGAGGGTGGTACATAATTATGATTATGCGGATTTAGTATGTATGTTTCCGCCCTATCTCATGTTCCTTGTTTGGTTGTGGACCTGGGGAAGAGTCGCACATCCGACCGTCTTACTAATCTTAATTATATGCGACTTGTATACACGAGGTGATGATAGATGGACCAAATATGAATCTTATCATGAGAGTCAGGGCAAAGTTGCCCAGGTCTACGAGTGGATATTCTACCATTCAGAGGAGCACGACCCCAAGAGTACTGCTGAGAAAGCTAATCTCGGGATGAAATTCCATCTAACAGGGGGATGATGTGACAACCCGTAAATTTCTATCTTGTAAAGTCAATCCAATCAATCAAAAGTCAGACTTGTTTCTATTGCCTTTATGTTGTGTTAAGGGTCTGTTTCAGAGTTTCTAAGCCTAGTACACTTATGGATTGGATGTTGAGAAGTGTTAGCTTGGGATTAGAGGAATGAAATCAAACCAGAAAACTCATCAAAGGGTGTTCACGGCCGCAAACTAGGTTCATGGGCGTGAACCCATGTTTGGCCGTAAACCCCTCTCCATAAAGATACATTTCTTTAATTTATTCCTCATTTCTTCCATCCTTGGCCGTAAACCTCTCAAGTTCTCTCAAGTATCATCCAACAAAGGCTCTCATTCCACACCCAAAAACGTAAGTGTCTCGTCTTTTCTTGTTGTTCCTTGAAAGCCCTAACCTTTCCATCTTGATTCATCATCTTTACATCACTTTTCCTCAAAGATCTTCAAGTTTGGGTTATGAACCCTTCATGTGTTCATCATTTGGGCCGTGAACTTCAAGTGGGCCGTGAACCATCATCATTTGGGCCATGAACCTCAAGTGGGCCGTGAACCATTCTTCAATTTGGGCTGTGAACCCCCATTGGGTCGTGAACCATTCAAGCCCAATCGTGAACCCTCCTTGTTGGGCCGTGAACACCCCTTCAGCCTCCTAACTTGCTTCTAGAACTCTTTTGGTGAGTTATTCTTGCATCCTAGGTTGTTTCCCAATCACCTTTGTAGTTAGATTCACTAATTACATGCCTATATGTATCATTATATGTCATTTAGGACTCGTTTGTGCCTCGGGACTTCACTCGTGGAACTAATCATCCTTATTCGAATCTTCAGTTGAATCACACACATAAGGTGAGTTTATACTCTTATAATCTATCTTTTAAATGTTTTTAAATGCTTTTAGGGGGGGGGGGAATACAAGTTGAACACAATATTATTATGTTAATATTTACCTATGATAACCATCACATTAAAGGATTTCTTATGCTTTTGTAGGTGATCAAATCAATTCAAAAACTCTTTTAAAAGATGTTAGATTGTTGTTTATAAAACTCTGTTTTTAAAGTACATGCTTAACTCAATAGATGATTGAGTCTTTTCTACAAGTCAGTAACAGTTCAAACAATCATACTAGTAAACTATAATAGGTATAGTTTAGAGGATTACTACTTACTATTTTTAGAACAATAAAACTTACATGAATCAGTTCTTAGATGAGTCAGTTCATACATGAGTCAGTCCATACATACTATAACAAGAACATAAAGGAACATACTATAACAAGAACAGAAAGGAACATACTATAACAAGAACAGAAAGGAACATACTATAACAAGAACAAGATAACAATAATGTGAAATCACTACTTCACGGCATAGCAATATACTTGTTGTGTCGCGTTTTGTAACCAGATTCTCCTGGAGGGAGAGTGGGTGTTGTGTGTATAGATCTATACGAGACTGACAACCCGACATCCCAACTGTTAGCTACAGTCCGACAGACAAGCCAAGGGGTGACAAATGTCACATTCGTTTCGACGCCAGCAGGTCGTCGTGTTAAATACTAGTCAATCAGCGTGGTTATAACCACATCACATTTTACCTTAACATAACTTAATGGTTTTAAGGTAGTTAGTACTTCAGTAGTTGTTTTATACAACACTACTGTATATCTTTGTTTTCCCATTACATTCATATAGTGATATTCTCACATCGAGTAATGTAATCTATTTCCTAGTAACATGAACATTCAGTTAAAAGGGTGCCTATAATGCTAACTTTATGATTCCTTAGTTTATACATCAGAGTTATGTATAAATCAGATCCGACAGGCAGTTGGATGTGTGCTTTCCGCTTTATTTCCTGTTCCTTGTTTGGTTGTGGGCTTACAGATTCACCCAGTCTACTATCTATTTGATCTTAGTTAAGTATATAATTCATATACACCAAGTAATCGTAGGGAGTAACAGGTATGGGTCAGGTCATAACATACAAATTCAATATACCACTTTGTAGTACAAAAGGATATTTTTCGGATAGATCATTAAGTAAGTGAAACTAGAAACTTATCTATAAAAGGTTTGATTCGCATTATTAAACCAGTATGTCTTACAGGACCTTTAGTGGTTAATTCTATAATACCTTAGTTTACACATCAGGGTTATATATAATTAATATCCAACAGGCAGTTGGATGTGTGTTTTCCGCCTTACTTCCTGTTCCTTGTTTGGTTGTGGGCTTAGGGCAGATTCATACATTTAACTGTCTGTTCGATATTAGATTATATATAACTAGTATAAACTAAGTGATTATAGAAGGAACTATTGTGGTTACCATTTTACTAAAGGAAATATATGATTTTCTTAAGGAATGTTTTCTTCAAATATAAAAGAACTATTACAGTTAACTCCGTAAGTACCGAATGAATACGCCAGGGTTATATACAATGAAGATCTAACAAACAATGGGATGTGTGACTTCCGTCTCATTCACTGTTCCTTGTTTGGTTGTGGGCTTAGGGCAGATTCACACAATCGATTGTCTGTTTACTCTAAGTTGTATATAACTTGTATCCATTTAGTACTCATAGAAGGAATTGTAGAGTCATTTTTACTTATCATTCATCACATCAGAAAATATAGGATTTTCGGGAGGAACAGGCGAACTTTTCTAAAGAACTTATAGTTTACTCTTCATAACTAAAATACTTATGAACTCACCAGCTTAAATGTTGATCTACTCTTTCAAAATAACTTGTATTCTCAGGAAACTAGTAGACAGTTACGTGCACAGGGATTCAGAAGATGTAGCATAGTAGCTTCATGTCTTGTTTTGTTATTTACTTTTGGAGTCAATCTTTTGTGAATCTAATACATTGTAAACAATTTAATATTAATGCAATGGTTGCTTTTTACTTTGATTACTATGATGCATGTGTAGAGATACTAAGCACGACGTCCTCCGCCCCTGAACGTTTCCACCGTTCTGGTTTGGGGTTGTGACAACTGGTTAGTTAAAGCTAGCTAGAACTCCTAAAAGCACAAAGCAAGCAGCATTCGAGCTTTGAGTAAACAAAACCAAGCATATCCTAATCAGGCCATCATATCACTGACTATTCAGTACTAGCATGTAGTTCAATAAGTTCATACAGTAGGCATGCAAGGCATCCTTCCTAGATCCTTAGCCCTAATCTAGCATGCATTTCACATATTCATAATTCATATCATAACATAAACGTGTATGGGTAATTTGGGAGAACTTAGTTGAGCTCGGCTGATTGCATGCACAACACCCTTTTCTCCTTTAAAATACATTTTTTAAAAAATTATTTTCTTTTGAAAACTTTATACCAAGTCCTCAGTTTAAGTTCAGACACACCCGAGAGTGTGCCCGAATCCCTCAAACCAAGGCTCTAATACCAACTTGTAACATCCAAAAAATTCATGACCAAAAATTTCATTTTTAAATCATAAACAAACCTTAGCTATTAAAATCATTTCATCAAAAACATAAGTCTTAGTACCCAAACATCAAATCGGAGTATCATATCAAAACATCAGAGTAAACATCTCAGGCTAAACATCGTGGTGTGTGCAATGCAGTCATCCCGAGCTCTTCCCTTTGCTACCAGAAGTACCTAAAACCAAAACTGAAAACCGTAAGCACGAATCTTAGTGAGTTTCCCCAAACTACCACATAGCATACACATAAACACATATATTGGGCCCCCGCCCAACCTCGGGCCCCGCCTGGCATCAAGCTCTGCCTAGCAGCAGGCCCCACCTGGCATCAACCCCGCCTGGCATCGAGCCTCGCTCGGTATACAGATCTGTTTTTCCCAGGCCCCGCATGTCTCTGGGCCTCGCCCGCTATACACATACAATCAATACCATATAATCATGTTATACATAAAGAAAACATACACAATACTATATGTTCCATGTCCTAAGGCCTCGCCTATCATGGGCCCCGCCCCTACTCTGCTAATGATGAAATATGGAACACCGTCCACACTCAGCTAGTGATGAGATACGGGACCCCACCCACACTCACCTCCCTAACTAGGGACATACGAGTATCACACAGACAACAAGTATAATTAAACATGCACATATTCTTCGGGTACCACCTGACATCGAACCGTAGTCCGGAAAAACATATAAACATTCATATGGCACCGCCCGACATCGGACATTAGTCCGGAAAACATATAAACATTCATCGGGCACCACCCGGCATCGGACCTTAGTCTGGAAACCACATAATCATAAATAAAGGCCGACATTGGTGCCTTCGACCCGTTCAAGCAGGAGGAAAACTCACCTCAAACGCTGAAGCTCACTGCAAGAAATCCCTAGCTGTAGTTCTGCCAACTCCCCGAGCTATCCATGCCAAGTATCACCCAATTAACAATTAGGTTCCACACCGTAATCCATAATCCTTACTTGGGGTGAAATGACCGTTTCGCCCCAGGTCCAACAAGACTCACAATCGAGGCCCAAGCCCAAAACCATAAAATCCATAAAAGACCATCAATGGCCCAATTTTCCAAATTGGGCCCTACCCCCTACATGGAACAACTCTTTTGAACCCATTCCATACTTCATAACCCTCCAGGGTCAACTGTGGTCATAGTCAAGGCAAGGTCAAAGTCAACATCCAAGTCAAAGTTAAAGTCAATGTTCCGAGTTGACTCAACTCGTCGAGTATCCGTAAATCAAAAAATCGCGATATCTCGCATCAACTCGACGAATTTCCCCAAACTCGTCGAGTTCTTGCATTTCAATAGAATCAGGACACTTCAGAGTAAACTCGTCGAGTTCTTTAGTATGTTAACTCATTTTTAATGCATTAAGCCTTTATTCTTCAGATCTGAACCCAATACTCTTGATCTAGACTGGAAATACCTTTTAAAAGCATAAAGTTTCCAACTTTACCCATTAATCCCTTCCTAAAGAGAATAATCTCAAACCCTAACCCAAAAAGGGCCAAAGTCTTAATCCAAAACTACAAGGTAGACCATAACGTCATAGATTTGGACCATAAGAACCCAAATATCACGTAAATTTCTAAACTTGGTCCACATGCATGATTATTTGGGGCTTGAATGGCCAAAATGAGAGCTTAGAGGTTGCATGGGGCTACTAGGGCCACAAAGTTGGCACCTTTTATGCCATGAAAGCCCTTTAAGACCTTAGATCTGAAAGGGTTTGCCCAAATGGGACATCCAAATCTCAACAACCATTATACTTGGACCTAAACATGAAATAAAGAATCCTAAGACTAGATCTAAGCATGCCATGGACAAGGTTGAAGCTTTATACCTCAAATAAATCAGAAAGGAAGCCCAACTTCTGGATCTACAATCCTCCTACACGTTCTTGCTCCTCCTTCAGGCTCCTTCTTCTTCAAACTCACCAAGAATGCACAAGATTAGCTCACAATCACCAAAAATGGATTAGGGTTTCGAGGTTTGGGGTTAGGACAATGGACGTTGGAAATGAGGGCAAACCCTAAAGCTTAAGGTGTTTAAATAGGGTGCAAAATCCCAGATCTAGGGTTTCCCAAACCCTGTCCAACTCGTCGAGTTGGTCCTCCCCAACTTGTTGAGTTTGTTTTTAAATTCCCGCGTGCCCAATTATTCTAACACGTCGAGTTCTCACCCTTGAACTCGACGAGTTGGCCTCATGATTGATGATTTTCTTTCCTTAATTAGCCTTCTGGATTCCGGGTGTTACATCGTACTTTCTCACTACGGCTGATCACCCTAGACAAAATTTTGTTAGGGAGAGTTTACTTTGGGATGGAAATTATAGCGATTAGCAATGTGAGATGACTAATATGCTACTTGCCAATAACAAAATCGGCTTCGTCGAAGGAAGCCTGCCTATGCCTACAGAAGACTCAACAGACCTGATGAACTGGAGAAGGTGTAACACTATGGTGAGAGGATGGTTAATTAGTGCAATGGAAAAGGAGATCAAAGGTAGTGTTAAATATGCCATAACAACCCGTGACATATGGATGGATCTTGCAGAAAGATTCGGCAAAGAAAACGCACCACGAGCTTATGAACTTAGAAGAAAGGTTACGACAATACGTTAAGAGGATTTGAGTGTCTCTGTCTACTACACAAAATTAAGAAGTATATGGGATGAAGTCCAATCTATAAGCCCCACACAGACTTTCACATGCAATGGATGTTCCTGTGATGTTACAAAGGAGCTTTTGAAGGTACGTGAGAAAGAGATATTGTATGACTTCTTGATGGGTTTAAAAGAGGAATACAATGTGGTCAAAACTCAAATATTGAGTACTAATCCTCTACCCAGCCTAGGTGTCGCATAGCACCTGGTAAGTCAAGATGAGTAACAACGACAAGTTGCGATGGCCCATTCTTCCGGGAACGACACAACAGCTTTTCAAGTTTCAGGAAAACCCAACAATAAAGCTTTTGGGAAGGGAAACTCTCAGTCATCGAACAACAATATAAAAAATGATGACCACTGGTGTACACACTGTCAAGAGTCCAGACACACGATAGAGGGTTGTTTTGAACTTGTCGGTTACCCGGAGTGGTGGACACTGAAGGGAACTAAACCACAAAATAACAAAGTTAATTCATCACCACGTGTTGCTACAACAACTGCTGATGAGACACATATGCCTAACATAACGAAAGAAGACTATAACAAGTCACTCAAGCTTTTGCATGCCACACAAGTCAACGAAAATGCCCGTGCCACTGCCAACATGACTGGTAAGATATCTAATCTTGTTGAGCCTTGGTTTATTGACTCGGGTGCTAGTGATCACGTTACCCACCATGAAAATTGGTTGAAAAAAGTGAAAATGAATCCTAACTATACCTCTGTAACCATTCCAAATGGAGAATCTATGGCTGTTAAAAAATAGGAAACATTCACCTATCAGATGATTTTAAACTGAGAGATATATTGGGGTACCAGGTTTTAAATGTAATATGGTATCTGTGAGCAAAATCACTAGGGACTTGAACTATTTTTTAACCTTTTTCCTGGATAAATGCTATTTACAAGACTTAGTCTCGAAGAACCTGATTGGGACGGGTAGATAGAAAGTTGGATTGTACTATTTGGAGCCATTTCGGGGTAAAGAGGTGGCCATGTCGGTTTGGATTAAACATGAAGTTTGGAATAAAAGATTAGGACATGCATCTAATGAAGTCATCAATAAAATATAACAAATATGAAGTACAAGAGGTTCTAGTTATGAATTTCTGATTCTTGTATTCGTGCCAAACAGAGCAGATTACCTTTCCTCTTAGCTTTGCAAAAACTACTAGTTTTTTTATTTAATTCATGTTGACATTTGGGGTCGTTATCATCATGCTTCTTTTAGCAGTGCACATTAATTCCTGTCTATTGTTGATGATTATAGTCGTGGTGTCTGGGTGTATCTCATGAAAAACAAGCCTGAAGCATCATACTACTTGACTATGTTGTACAACATGGTTGAAAATCAATTTGAAAAACGTATAAAGAGGATTCGAATAGACAATGGGTCAAATTTCCAATCTAGATTCGTGCTAGAATTTTATAAAGTTCATGGAATCCTCCTTGAAACCTCTTGCCCATACACCCCTCAACAAAATGGGATTGTCGAAAGGAAACATCGACATTTGTTAGAAATAGCTAGAGCTCTCCGGTTTCAAGCCTCTCTTCCAATTGAATTTTGAGGGGAATGTGTGGAAACAACAGCATACATTATAAATAAATTACCCACCCTGGTTCTAGAAAAAAAAACTCCTCATGAAATACTATTGGGAAAGAAACCAACATATGATCATTTTTTAGTGTTTGGTTGCTTGGCATATGCTCACAACAAAACTGCCAAAACCGACAAGTTTGGTGAAAGAGGGAGAGCATGTATCTTCCTTGGATACCCCATGGGACAAAAAGGATACAAACTATATGACTTAAGACCCTCAAGATTCAAGTCACTCGTCATGTAACCTTTAGCGAAAATGTCTTTCCTTTTGATGACAATTATAAAGGATACAAAAAAATTGATAATAATAATTTTTCTGAGTGTATTAACAATTGAGAGAATTTTCTCAAGAATTACAGTCCTACAACTGTGATTGAACCTATTACAAGGGTTAATATAACACCCGCAGATTCAGACTAGTCAATTTAGAGACAATAAGCGTTAAAAATGACTTTTTGATAGAAGATTATTTAGAATAAATAATCTTAATCAAATTATAGTATATGTCACAAGGATTCCGTACATATAAAGAACGCTCAAATCCGACTTATAACGAATAAGTTATGACCCGTCGAAGTTTCGCGATTAAACAGACACGGCTCCGCGCATCGTAAAAAGTAAAATTTTGACAAAATACTTTTTAGTCTTAGAAATCTAAACAAAAGTCGTAGTATACATTAAACCGAGAACGTGAATATAGATAACGTCCAAATCTGACTTTATTTGAGGAAGTTATAAATTTTCTAAGATTTAGTGTAGCAGTACACAGCTCGGAAATCGAATTTTAGATCGATCGATTTTTAGCCAACACAACCTAAATGGGAATTGAAGATCTCATTAATAGGAGATCAACGATATAAAGACGGTCGAAAACAGACGTCAGATGACAAAGTTATGAATTTTTAACGGACTTTAACTGTCTAAGTCTGTTAAAATATAACTTTAAAAATAAAGTCAAAATTAGCCGGCAGACTCTAAACGAAGGTTGTAGATCACGTTTCTACCTACACGTGGATATAAATAACGTCAAAAACAAAGCTTGTATGCGAAAGTTACGGATTCAGAAGATAATTAATATTTGTACTAAACCAGCGAGTGACACATGACACAATCTAGAACACCACAAATGCTAGTCTCAACTCTCAAGAGTCTTTTCCAACATGGATACCTGATAGAAATTGTAGCAAAACATACATTGAAAAACCATCCAAAATATCCATTAAAGTAGAAAATATACTTAAAATTTATGATTTTTTTGGAGTATCTATTGGTATGAATTTGGTAACTTAAATTGCAAAATACATCCAAACATCACACCATTAGCAAGCACATTAAAATCTTGGAAAATAACTCCATTTTCCTATGTTTCAACCAAGAAACAAATCAAAATCTTGAAAACTACCCACAAAATCATACAATTAAACAAGAATTTAAGGAAAATAAAAAAACTAGTATGCTAAAATGATGATTTATAGATTTATAAATTTATATGTCGTGTGAAATTTACATATTTATAAGATAAAATTGCAAAAATGGTCCCTGTGGTATGCATTTTTTTGGGGTTTTGGTCTAAACCACGAGTTTTTTGGTTTCGTGGTCCTTTTGGACTGGTTTGTTTTGTAAAAATGGTCCCTGAACTTAACTCCCGTTAAAAGGAATCCGTTAACCCCCTCATGCGCCTTCACGTGAGGGTAATTTGGTCTTTTTACTTCTAGGGACCATTTTCGCATAAGAATGTCAACGCTTCCTTTTACCTTTTATCCCTCATTTACATTCCCAAACACCCGTCAACTCCCCACCTCCCTCCTTCTTCCTTCTGCTCCATTAAACCTACAGAAAAATCTCATTCGTTATCCAAATAACCTAATCGAAGCAAAAGGAGACAAGGTCACACGTTAAAGTCGAAATGGTGTACATAATGTGGCAGATAAGACCAAAAAATGAAGTTATTGACGTATCATCCGTCTTTGGTAAGTTGCTCTGTTTTCTTTAACTTTCCTACTTTGCATTATCCCCTTGATTTATACAAAATTTTGACTTTGTTATCATGTATAATTTTGACTTGTAGCGGGTGCACCCACATGGTTTAGTATTAGCTTCATCACGGTGGGAAGTACTAAGCTACGTGATTTAAAGTATATTGGAGGTGAAGTGTGTTATGTTGATTATGTGGACATAGATGAGTTTTCTGTACATGAGCTTGATGCCATAATGCTTGACCTAGGTTACCCAGACCCACGGATGATTGAATTGACTGATGAATCCCCAGTGATATACTACCATTTCAGGATACCCAATGGTGACTTTCAATTTGGTCTTAGAGCTTTAGGGAATGATCAGGATGTTATTAATCTTTCTAAATTTATTCGAAATAACAAGTTGATTGAGGTGTACACAGAACATGGGAAGACAAATCTACTCACTTACTTCATGTCTCCAAATGCTAAGGGTAAAGTTTTCATTGAGGAATTACCAGAAAATGATGATCAAGGGGATGAAGTTGAGGCTGAAGTTCATGTAGAATCTCCATTGAGAAATATGAACCATGTCAATGATGAGCCAATTGGTGAGTACATGTCTTTGATTTTTTTTGGGGAGTAAAAGTGATGCATTCTCACCAGAGTATAGAATGGGTAGAGTTGGGAATTCAAAAAGAGGGGAAGGTTCTTGTAGCAAGAGGCTTAATTTAGAGGATATTGATGATTTAAAAGAGAAGGAAAACACTAATGAGGGTGTTAAGGAGGTTCAGGAGGCTGCAACTGTTGTTGAAGGATGCGACAAGCCATTTACTTCAAATATTGCTAATGTAGGGGATGAGATGATTGGGCTTCAGGATAATGACCATATTGAAGGATGCTACAACACCCCACCTGTTAATGATGATGAATAATATAATGAACTTTTTGATAACCTTATGGAAAATTTAATTGGAAGTGATGAGGATGTTGAAGAGTATGAAGGGGATGATTAATCTGAAGAGAGTGATGAAGAGTATGAAAAGGATGAAGGTGATGATCAGGATGGGAAACAATCAGAAAATGAGGATAAAGTGGATGACATAATGGATGAGGACAACAATATAGAAGATGTTGATGTGGACATGGCAGACTTCTGTCTAAATGTTGAAAGTGATGTTGAAGGAGCATGTATTAATGATGGTCATGAACCTGAAGATATGGAAGTGATCAACAAAGAGGAGTTCGAATCATTGGATGAAGGATCAGACCAAGACAGAGAAAGAAGAGCTCTTATAAAAAATTTGGAAAAAGAAAAAAGGTGCAGCCTTGGGTCAGTACATATACAGTCATTCTCAGTGGGACAAAGGTTTAAAAGTAAAAAAGAATTAAAGGAGTTAATTGATGTGCATGCACTAGAAGCAAGAAGGAATCTATTCTTTAAAAAAATGACAATCAAAGGCTTAGGGCACAGTGCAGAGGAGTTGTACCTGTCATCAATAAAAGTCAAGTGGGGACTCAACCTACCACTTCAAAAAGCAAGGGCAAAGAAGTAAAGACACAAAAAGAAACATGTGGTTGGTATATACATGCATCTAGGTCAAACCCTGAATCTGACTGGTTTATAAGGACCTTAAACCAAACTCATACATGCTTACAAACAAGAAAACTCAGAGCTTGTACTGCTTCTTTAATCTGTAAGAAAATCATAGATCAAGTTGAGGAAGATCCGAAGATTCCTTTGAGAGCCATACAAGATCACTTTCAAAAGACCTACCAGGTGGGTATTTTGATGGATAAGGTTGTTAGGGCAAAAGATATGGCAAGAAAGATGTGTGTCCTAATGGCAACCCTGCATCCCCAACAAGGTAGTTTAGAAGCATTTATGTATGCCTGGGTCCACTGAAAAAAGGTTTCAAGGCATGTCTTAGAGACTTAGTAGGTTTGGATGGTGCCTTCAAGAAAGGCCCATTCCCTGGTCAGGTTCTTACAGCAATTGGTCTAGATTCCAACAATGGAATTTATCCCTTGGCCTATGCAATTGTTGAGTCTAAAAACACAGCTAGCTGGAAGTGGTTTTTAGAAAACCTTGGGGATGACTTAGAGCTTGGGAGCAACTCAAACTATACTTTTATAAGTGACAGGAAAAAGGTGAATTGCAGTTCATCAATTGATCATTTAGATTGTATTTTTTTACCAAGAAATTAATTATAATTATTGTCTGTTGACTCATGTAGGGATTACAAATTGTAGTTGATCAATTGTTTCCCAATGCTGAGCATAGATATTGTATTAGACATATTCATGACAATATAAGAAAGAAGTGGGGGCAAACTGAGTACAGGGACCATTTATGGAGGTGTGCATCAGCAACCACCATTCCTGAGTTTGAGCATTTGATGAAGGAGTTTAGTGAGTATGATAAGGAGGCATGTCAATGGTTGAAGCAGATTCCTCCTGTACATTGGGAAATGAGTCATTTCTCAGGTAATTGTATATGTTTGCATATGGTAATGATTATGTGTTTCAGTTATTTATCAACATTAATTGTATGTTATTATAATGTGCAGGAAGAGTTGTTTCTGATGTGTTGATTTCAAACATCTGTGAAGTGTTTAATGGGAAGATAGAGAAAGGCAGGGACAAACCTGTAATTTCATGTTTAGAGTTCATTAGGGAGTATCTAATGAAGAGGATATGCAATGTCATCAAGGCAATGAAGAAGGCTAAAGTTCCACTAACACCTATAGCAACAGACATCCTAGATGCAAGGAAAAAAGGTGCTTCACAATACAATGCTAGGTGGAATGGAGCAAACAAGTATCAAGTCACTGGAGCATTGCAAGATCAGCATGTGGTGGATGTTAGGAACCAAACCTACACTTGCAGAAAGTGGGAATTAATGGGAATACCTTGCAGGCATACAATTGCAACTCTGAATAAAATAAGCAAAGACCCTGAGGCTGAGCTTGACATTTACAAGTGGGTACACAAGGTGTATTGGCTAGAGACATGGAAAAAAGCTTATTCATTTAAGGTGGAACCAATTATAGGGAGACCCATGTGGCCTAAAAGTAATTGTCCAACAAAGCTAATCCCTCATCCACATCGCACTCAGGTGGGAAGGCCTAAAAAAAAAAGAAGACAAAGTGAGGGTGAAAGGTTAAGCAAAAGGTAGAAGGCAAGTTAAGGTGATGGAGTTAATGAGATGCAAGGAGAAGATTCCCAAGGGCCAACAAATGATAGAGTGCAAAAGCTATCAAGGAAACATATCAGTGTTACTTGTAGCAAATGCAAGAATAAGGGACATAACTCTAGGACCTGTAAAGGGCAAGGTAGGAATCAATCCAATAAGTGATTTTGGTTGTTTGGTGTGGTGTAATGATTATTTAGTTGCTTGTTGTTAAAAACTGTTTTTTTTAACTTTAGTTATGGTTTTATGATGTGGTTATGTATGGTGCACAGACACTTGTATGCTTAATTTGGTAATGGTTTTTGGTTCCACTCATGCGGTTAATGAAATGTGTATTTTGGTCAATTTATGATTTATTTTGGTAATGTACTTTTGTTACATTTTGGTTCTATTTATGTGCTTATATTTGACAATTGATACACATTTTCACACTTGAATATCATTTATATCATTAACAACATTGGAATTCATTACAAACATGATGAAGTCAACTTACAACAAAATTATACCATTTTTACCCTGCATCAACTTGATCAACAAAAACCCCCACATTTGTCTAACCCTATCCCTTACATAGACCAAATACTAAAGATAACAATCACAAACATAAACCAGCTTGCACATAAATACATCTTCTGCTTGAAACCTTCATCTTCAATGCATCACACCTTGCCTCCAACATGTGGTTCCTGCTCAAAAGTCCATTGCACTGTTCCTGTAACATGTTGATACTTCTTACCAGCCCATTACATCTTTCCTCCAACGTATTTATGTTTCTTAGAAGACCAGGTATAGTGGTTTTACTCCTAGCACACATAGGCAGGTCAACCCACCCGATAAACCCACAAACAGAATCCTTAGTAGGGCAAGCATAAAACCTCCTTCCGGGATTCAGTGGTGTCCAAGACGTTTTCACTAAAGCAAGCTTTCCACAAAAACAAACCACCATTGTTCGATTGCAGGTCAGGAAGGAGAAATGGAAGAAAATAGCCGTTGGGGAAGAACAGTTAAGAACGTTGTGGAAGAAGATTCGTTGGGGAAGAAGTTGGGAATAGAAAATGATATATAAAGAAGGTTTTATTTTTCCGTATGCAAAAATGGTCCCAAAAGACAGAAATACCCTCACGTGCAAGGCACATGAGGAGGTTAACGGATTCTTTTTAACGGGTGTTAAGTATAGGGACCATTCTCACAAACAAACCAGTCCAAAAGGACCACAAAACCAAAAAACTCGTGGTTTGGACCAAAACCCCAAAAAATTGCATACCACAGGGGCCATTTTTGCATTTAAGTCTATTTATAATAAATATTTCATACTTGGTTAGCGGTGTTTTAGCAATTCCATTAATTTCCCACTCATAAAGAAAAAAATCAATATTTTTTAGAATATGAATGTGATAACAAAATATTATTGACCAATGAGTTTGTGGTGAAATCTCAATTCTTTTTTTATTTACCTCAAAGGCCTGCACATGTCTCCATAAAGAATTTGAGCAAATTACTTAGCCATGCTTCATAAAAACGAACATTTAGAAATAAATATCTATATAAACTATACATAGATCATATACACAACTTTTACCTAGAACCAAGCCTCCGTATTGAATCAAAAATTAATAGTAAAACTTGAACACCTCCCTCAAGATCCTCAACTCATTACACCAGATCTCACAAAACCCTTACTACAAAATACAAAAAGTGTGGAATTGTCGGTTTGTAAAGGATTGAAGAGAAGAAACCATGGGAGGTGTCGTAACACAGGCTTTAAGAAATCATGCCTGCAAGAATCGAGGATCTAGCTGCAAAAAATAAATAAATAAATAAATAAATCATGGTGATGACAAATGTATTTTTCACAAAAAAATCTACAATTTAATCCCAGTACATAGTAATAATCACAATATAAAACCTCTTCCAACCAACCACCCAGAAAGGAGAATGTGAAGGCAGCAAAGAAGAAATAAACATTAGGTATCTATGGGTCGATGCTATTAATTTTTTCCCCACTCATATGCCCCTCTGAGCACCTTAATTTTTCACACATGCCATAAAAGAAAACAGAGAAAGATCATGGGAGATATTGTATGACATTATGGGGGTTGTTATTATCTAGTGTATGCAGGGTCGGACGCAGGAATTGATCGTAGGTGTTGTCGATTTTTTTTCCGGTCAAACATAATATAGAACCAAAAAATAATTCATTACGTGTAATACAAATAAGCGATCCATTACATAAAATTTAAAAAAATAACAACGATCTATCATCTATTACAACTTAAATTTGTCATCTTCATGCAGACATCTTTTGAAATCGCTCCGTTACCTTTTCATTCTCAACTTTCACAAGTGTTTCGGTGTCAACATAGCAAAGCAACACGTCGTTTAAAAACTCATCGCCAATCTTGTTGCGCAAGTCGGTCTAAAAGAGTTTCATCTTCGAAAAACATCTTTCTACACTTGCGGTCGCTATGATAATATCAAAGCCAACTTTAAAAGCTTATAAACCAAATGATAATGCCGATGTTTCCCCGTACTAACCATCAAATGAGAAAGCTCGTAAATTCCTTTCAAAGTGGTAAAACACTCATCTTTGATGCAAGAGTGAAAATATCTCAAGTTGTCCTTCAAGATCTATCAAATCCGAATCATCAAAGTCGTACTTGTACAACTTAGCCAACTTCAAAAAATTTGATTTGTCAAATTGTGCAAATGAATCACAAAATCACCCATTTATTCTAGTAATTGGGTGCTTGTTTCACTAAATCGATCCTGATATTCTGTAAGTTGCATATCCACCACCATGTTGAAGATTTCAACCTCAAAATGAGATATATTAGTCTTTGTGGTCGTGCGGTTTCTCACACCAACAAAAAAATCCTTCATTTCCAAAGTAGCAATATTGTGTATTTGACAAAAACAGGATACCACTGGCAAAATGCTAGAAAACCCCGTGTCTCAGAAAAATTGCAATTCATCTGTTCTGTTGTCCCTCTAACCATCGAAGCTGCTTCTAAAATGTCTAGATCTTTTTTTTGAAGTTGTTTTGATAATGTACCCGTGAGGTGTAAAATGCCATACATCATATATAAGTAAAACACGAACTCATAAGATTTAACATATACTAAGATTTCGGATGCTTGTTGACGGTTTGCCAATGACCCTCCATCCACTTTCACAAATTCTAAAACTACAAGAACATCCACAAACAACTTCATCAGACTTGTGAGTGTGTTAAAATGTGAGCCCCATCTTGTATCTTCCGCTCGAACAAGTGTAGTCTCTTGATTTAACCCTCTTCCTGTTTCAAGTTCACCACTACACAAGCCTTTTTGCACCCTTTCTCTTGCTTGTTCCAGTAGTAAGTCTTTTCTTTTACACGAGGCACAAACAATATTAACCACCAACGAAATTTGCTCAAAAAAGTCACAAACACCATCATGCTTCTTTGCTACAGCTACAACCACTAACTGAAGTTGGTGTGTAAAGCAATGTACATAAAAATTGTGTCATTCTCTTGTAATATCAAAGTTTTCAAACCATTGAATTCCCCTCGCATATTGCTAGCTCTATCATAACCTTGTCCTCTTATCCATTAAAAAAATTAATATATATATATATATATATATATATATATATATATATATATATATATATATATATATATATATATATATATATATATATATATATATATAATATAACACATAAAGCTAATTAAATTAAATTAAATTAACAAAAAAGTAAAGAATAAATTACCTCACTAAAACTCAACTTATTACTTGTAAGTTCTTCATTTATGGCGGTTTTTAGTGTCAAATAGGATGTATCATTCACATGCACAACTCCAGTGAATCTTTCCTTCACAAAGCCAAGACTATCGACATATCGAAAAACAATAGCCATTTGTTCCTTTTTCGAGACATCGCTAGATTCATCAACCAATAAAACGAATACATCTTAACCAATCTTTTGGCAAATACTCAAAAGTACTTCTTGTGCAAAACATCACAAGTTCTTTTTGAATTTTAGGGAAAATAAGTTGATTGTTTTAGGAGCATTTTCTAAAGTATTGTTGAAAATATTTTCACTAGTCTCTCGAATAGATTTTAACACTTCAATGTAAAACCCTCCATTTTCCATGTTAACGGACTCGTCATTACCAAGAAACAGTAAACCGATTTTCAATAAAATTCTAACAAAATAATAGAAACACGTAATCGCGCTTTATATTTATTATCCTCCGCTTCGGTTTGCGTCCTCAAGACTACATTAACAGCTTGTTTTTCTCTCAATAAAAAATCACAATTTTCTCGTGCGTTGTTGTGAAAACTATCAACATTACCTACATAAGTCTGAAAGGCATTTTTTTTATTCCAAGTATTAAAACCTTGGGAAACAAATGCATCTCTCCCTCCTTTTTGTCCCATGAGATCTCCACACACATAACAATATAAACAATATGCTTTTTTCTTTTTCACACTATATTCCAACCAATCAAAATCGTTAAACCATGAAGGAACGAAGCTTCTTAATCTATCACCTATTTTCTTTTTTGGAAACTTATGTAGCCTTATTTGACAAGGTCCTTGAAGCAAATACGCTCTTCTTACATCATCTCTTATATTTTAGGCATAACTTGTAATCTTTGGCCTATCCCCCGGGTCCTTTGGAAGATCTTTCAAATCAACACTATCATTAGTTTCATTAGGGCATGGTGTTTGTGGAATTGCATTAGAAACCGAAGGGATTGATTGATTGGTGATTGGTGTTTGGGAAGATCCTTCACCACTTTCATTAGGATTAGATCTCGGCGGCGGCGTTTACGGCTAGGGTTTCTTGGCGGCGGCCGTAATCACGAATTAGGGTTTCTCAGACGTTTACGGCTCAGCAGTTTGCGGCCCAGCAACTCCTCGGTCCACTTGCTTGTTCAGCAGCCTCGGTCTCGGTCAGCAGTGTGTGCGAGACTTCGATTAGATCGATCGAAGTTCGCGGCCGTCGTTCATTTAAAAAAAGGAGGAAACGATTTTGGGGTTGCCAGGGATCAAACCCTGGTCCTGCTTCATCATTCCAACGCCTTACCAGGTGGACTAGCAAGTGCCTTGTTCCAAACCTTCCGAATTTAATTCAAAAGGACTCCCATTCGACCCTATTTTCGCAATTTTAACACTTTCAGCCCAAAAATCAATTTCTTTTATTTTTAAATTTCATTTTCAACCCAAAAAATTTAGTTTTTAATTTTTGACTTTTATAAGACTTTTGACCTAAAATTTTGACTTTGACTTCAAGTTTGACCTTTGACTTTAAACTTTGACTTTCTCGTTTAACTTTCAAATTTTCAAATTTAGCTTTTCGGTTTGACTTCTTAAGTTTAACTTTTTAAATTTGACTTTTAAGGTTGACTTTTGAGGTTTTAAGTCAAAGGGCATATTTTTAAACAATGAGTTCCTCAAACATTCCGGTCAATGAAGTTTCATGCTCTCATACTTGCATTAAAACTGTTAAAAATTTACGTGAACACATCGATTTATTAAAAAGAGAAGATGAGGAACTTAAATATGAGGGGTACCAACTTAGGAAAGGCCTAAAACCATTAAAAGAACAACTAGAGGCCAAGACTAAGGACTTTGGGAAATTACAGGAAGAGTACAGTGACAAGTGTGTCCATTATAGATATCTTAAGAAAGATTTGGATGTTGTACTGCTGAACTTGATGCATTAAAAGCCAAATATAAAGATGTTGAATTCAAATTTAAAAAATTTGACGTGTCAAGTGAGGTAGTTGTGTCCATGATAGAAAAACAATTAACATTTAAAGATAATCAAAACAAGGGTCTAGGGTATCACGATGTTCCACCTCCTTTCAATGATCACTACACTTTCACCCCTCTGACTAAGGAAGAAATTGAAAATGAAGCACACCTTAAGTATGGCAAACCCCTCTGAACCTGTTGCTTCTAACTCAGTCACTCCTAACAAACCTGTTGTTCAGAAATACATGCCACCAATTCCAGTGAAACAGAGTGCCTATTGCAAGTGTGCTTGTGGGAACAACCAGAAAAGAGGCAAGAGTACGCCACCAGGGGCAGGAAGAAACAACTTCCCAGTGAAGAAAAAGACATGTTTTCACTGTGGAACACCTGGACACATTGCCAGAAACTGTCCAAATCGCGCATACGTTCCCTACTACGCACAAGGCTGGCAGAACGCGCAAAGTGGGAGATTTCCCAAAAGAAGCCCTTTAAGGTCAAAATCGCGAAATGGCGACTGGAATGCCAAAAAGGCCAAGAATCCAACTCCCAAGACCAAGAATCAAAATCCCAAGGTCAAGAAGGGAATGCCAGCCAAGAAGCCAAATCCAAGAGATGCTCCAGTGAAACCAAGACCGGCTAGGTCAAAGTCATCTCGGCGATCGGCTTCAAGTTCAAAATCAAGTACTGAGGCACCCATCGAATCAAACAAGAAATGGGTTAAACCCAACTACAGATGGGTAGCAAAGGCTCAATCTCCCAAATATTCTAATGATTCTAATATTTCTACATCTTCTGTTTGTGATAAATAGGACATGTCATGGGAGAGAGTACCTTGCAAGGATGACAAAGGTCGACCCAGTTTCAAAATGGACTGGGTTCCAAAGACCAACTGATCTCGCTCTGTGTCGGAGCAGCTATGGAGGCATATCATCAGACTTCGGTTTGTTGGTAGTGGCTGTTCCAGGCACATGATATGGGACATCTCTCAACTGTACAACATTCAGACCTTTGTTTGAGAGTATGTGTCCTTTTGCGGGAAAGGAAGAAAGGAAAGGATCCCACATGGGTTTTGTGTTTAACGATGTAAAGAATTTTCGGATCTGTTTTGAGATTATGCGTGCTGTTCTCAGACCTTCTGGATGCAAATTCAATCGGTGAATTACGGTTTGAGTTTTCTTCTCTATACTCCTGAGTTTATCTTAAATTGGTTCGTTTTGAAGATATTTTTTTAGACAATTTTTATTTTCTTATATGTTTATTGGGAAGTGATATCAAGAAAGTGATAACGGGCAGTCTAAAATATGTGTAAGGGACTGAATCTGAATTGTGTAGACTCTGTGTTCAATGTGCTGGTAGGCACGAAGGATTTGACAGTGTGGATTTAGATAGGATTGTTTGGACTGACCATACGACGCTCGGGTAGATTGAGCGGTGAGATAAACACGGGAACCCACGGGATACACTAAATTAATACGCATATAGAACAGTGGTTCAAATTTTCCTTGATGTACGGACTTATGTCCTTAATTTTGGTTCTGATAGGGCAACTGGGGGGTTCTGATAAAGTAGGTATGTAGGAAATTATTTTCTTGTTTTCTATCTGTCAGACATATGTTGCTTACTCTGTGTGATTGGAAGAGATCCGACCTGGATTGCAACATATGCAACTCTAATTCTACACACCTCCTTATCTATGAAATTATTTCTATCTGTTAGCCATATGCTATCCCCTCTGCGTGATCGGAAGATCCGACCTGGGACACAGCATATGCACCCTATTATCTTAATCCCTCTATCTCTGTTAGTCATATGTTGTCCCCTCTATGTGATTGAAAGAGATCCGACCTGGGACACAACATATGCACCTATTTCTAAATCCGACTTCTTCCTTGATAATTGTTTACTCACCTAAAGTAAGGAGTTCTTTGGAAGTTCTTCATAATCAGGGTATATCGGGAAGTGGGGAACATGTTCTAGTGCAACTAAAATTGAACCATTTAGAGGTTGTCTGTAGATCTCGCTGCTTAATTTAAGTGGACAACAATACCCGTGGTCTTCGTAAGCTAAATGGTATATTTGGAAAAGTTTGTTGATATTCTTCGTGTTTAAGTAGACCACAATACCGGCAATTGACCAGATTTATTCATGAAGGTGAAGATATTGATAAACAAGTTAAGACAGTCTTACAACTTTGATCCCAAATATTTTTGTTTTTGTTAAATTTGTTCATAGTTTTCCTCTATGCACAAATTTAGGGGGAGAATTAAAAAAAATTCAAAAATCAAACAAAAATCAGAAAATTAAAAATCCAAAAATAGTGTTATTTCTGTTTTATTTCCTGTTCAAGAAAATCAAAAATCCAAAAATATTTTTGTTTCTGTTTTATTTCTTTCAGAAAATATAAAAAATCCAAAAATATTGTGTGCTAAGTTTTGTTTTAGTTTTGTTTTGTCCTAAAAAGTGAATTCAGGTGTAGATGAGATTCATGGAGACTGTATCGAGATTTCTGAGCCAAAGCGTCATCCGTGATCATCGAAGAATTCTCATTCGAAGGAGCAAGAAATGAAAACTATTCTTTCAACATTTAATCCTTCAACCCCAAAAGCAAGGTGAAGCTGACTTGAAGATTATGTGACAAGTTGCATTGAAGCCTCCTCAATCAATTTGTTGATATCTTGTACCTGCTGAAGTGATCCAGAATATTGTTTCTCTCTGATATTCTCTCTGAAGATTCTCAAGCTGAAAGCGCTATCTTTCAAGAATCTTTTCAAGAAGCCTCCTCACCCAACGTGCGTTCAATGTCAAATTTTGAAGAAAAGCCCAACTGCTCAAGATGAAGTCATTCATTAAAGATACATAAAGCTCATCTTGAAGTTGTGAAGAATTTGAAGATTAATGTTGAAGCCAAGCTCCCAATGAAGATTAAAAAGAAAATCCAGCTACCTTTTTAGGGGGAGTTTGTTGGGTCAGTTAGAAAAGAAAGCTATAAACCAAGGGGGAGATTGTTGGGTCTAAAATTATGGTTTATACTTTGCATTTCTAGGCAATTGTATTTTTTTAGTCTAGGATCGTAAACATCCTTGGTGTTTGCGGTTAGATGTGTTCACGGGTGTGTTTACGGCCCAATGGGTGTTTACGGCCGTGAACTGGTTCACGGTCGTGAACCCATTTACGACCCATGTTCCCTAAGTATATATATAGGTGTTAGGGGTGAGGAGTGGATAATGAGTTTACGGCTAGAGAATGAGAGCATATTATAGAGAGAGAAACTAGAGAGAAGAATAGTGTGTGTGTGTGTGTGTGTGTGAATCTCTTGTAATGATCTTCATTCATATCATGAATACATTAGATTCATCTTATTCTTCTTCTCCTTCTTCTCTATTTTGATCCAACTGATTGAGATTTCGCACGATCAATTGGATCCGATTGATACACAAGAGATTTGAGACTTACACACATACAATCTTACGAAAAATACTTCAACTTTATTTTGAACATATAATCATACAAACGACAGTATGGCGATGGATTCATGCCGCCGTTAAGAGAAATGTCAAACAAATTGAGTTGACATTTTACCCTAAGGAGAGTACAGGGGATATCGAGATACCCAATTGCCTTGTGATTTGCCCTTCGTTGGAGTTATTAAGGTTGAGTTTGGGCCATTGTGGTCTAAGGTTGCCAAATATCTTGGGGTTTCTGGCACTTAGGGTTCTTGATCTGACCAGTGTTGACTTATTGGAAGACGACAATTTGGTAAAAGGTTTTCTCGAAAGCTGCCCCCTGCTTGAGGATCTGACTTTAGATGACTGCGTGCTATGCAAACTTGATCTTCTTTGTATTTCATGTCTGAAGCTCAAGAAGCTTAGCATTGTTAACACGTACGATGATAATGATGATGATGGTGGTCTGTGTGGTGGCGTTAAGATTTGTTGCCCAAAACTGGTGGATTTGGAGTTAACATGTTATATAGCTTATAATTATTTCTTTGAATGTCTAGACTCCTTAAAGAAAGCTGAGATTGAGCCTAAATCAGAAGGGAACAACATATCCGTGTTGTTTCCTGGAATTTCTGGTGTGGAATATTTGCGCATCGACCCTTACTTCTTCATTAAGGTAGATGCTTATTCTCGTTATTGACAAATTTTCATTTAGGTTTTAGGACACTGATGGAAAAATATTTGACAACAATTGTCATTATTGCAGTGCATTTATGCTGCAATTGATCCTGGTCTACCTAATCTGAAGACTTTGGTGCTAAGCACAACTATGGATGCCTTCACCATGGATAACTTCAACCGAGTTCTCAAATATTATCCCAAACTGGAGTCTCTCAAGTTGTCCATTAAACAGTTATTCTCATATCAAATCGTATTCTTTTATTGTATCACATTCTTGAAGCACAGTGTCTCATTGGTGTCTTGCCCATTTTAAATTCCTGTCATACTCATAGGCATATAATAGGATACATAGAATGGATTTGAACATTATCCTACTATATGAAAAAGCAATTGAGCTAATAAATAAATTCTTCAAGAATTAAAGACATTAGTTTAGATTTTTTCTGTTCACATGAAAAAGTAAAACTTCTGGTTTTGTTTGATCTGATCATATGATGTAGGATTTTCATGGGAGTGATGGGACGGAATACGGGTGGTTGGATGAAGATGAAACAAGGGAAATCTTGAGTATTGATTTGAAAAGGATTGAGTTTTTTGAATTTAATGGAGAAAAACCGAAAGTTGTTATAAAATGGTTTGATGATATATTGAATATGTATTTCAGTTGGGGTAAGGAAACCAGGTTCTCTCATTGGTGAATGTGAAAGTAACTATCAAAGTGATTACTTTGTCTCATGTGGATGCTTTTCACATTTGAATTTTTGCTTCATGTTGCTTCTTTTTTAACTATAACTAGAAAGTACTTGTTTGGTTCTATGATTTTGTTCATATTCTGTTATAAAAACTACAACATGAAGTTAGAATTAAAAAAAAACATGTATGTCTTCTCTGGTTACTCTTCTACATTCATGTGTGCATCCTTGCTTTAAAACCTTGCAAGTATATACAAACATCAGTATGCATGATATGACAGATATATGTATGTAGGTAGGATAGGTATGTATGTATGTATGATAGCTATGTGTGTTGACAAAAATTATGCATGTAAAATCGCAGCAGCTGACAAGTATGTATTGTTATGAAACACATCAGCAATCAGAAGTTAATAAAGATATAAAAAGGTGAAAGGTTAACACAATGAAGTCTATAGAAAATCATTCTGGAACTGGGACTCATAGGAGACAGAGATACTTGTTAGCTTCTTATAAACAAAAAATGATCTAACATTATTTGCTTGTGTGAAGAAGCAATAGTAATTAGATGACAAAGTGACAATACTTGAAGACGATGATTGATGAATTCAAGAGTATTCGTTCTCAAAATCGGATTTTAACAGAGGACTAGTCTGTTGGTTTTAGTGAACATATAAGCTTCATTTGAATGGGTTGAAGGTCTAGAGTTGTAATTCTACATCAATTTCTGTAGGGATTTTTTTTACACATTTACGCGACCATGTAAGACCTGACAATAGAAAGGGTTTTGATCCTGATCCGATACAAACCCTTAAGAATTATATGGGTTTGGATCGTAGTTTTTAATTCGTTTACCCGTTAGCGACCCATACCTGCTAACCCTTTTACTAAAAGGGTCGGGTATGGATCATCACTGATCCGCTCCGTTTATAACCCGCCCCGTATAATTTTTTAATTATTTGTTTATATTTCATAATGCTTAAAGTTTAATTTTAATTCCAATCGAAAGTCCAAAGGGAAAAATACCAAAGTCCAAACTTTATATATATAAGAATCAAGGAGTCGACTTCTAGACTTTCAGTCTTCTACTAAGAATTATGATGTCATTTCATTTATATTTCATCAAGTACTCATCATATTTCATTCATAAATCAATAAATTCATTCATCAACTAAAAGAAAATTTGTCATTGCTATTCTCTATCACTACAATTGACAGTCAATATAGATCAGAAGTTACTACAATAGTGATTTTTAATTCCAATAGGAAGTCCTCGAGTACGTAATGTGTTTTCTAAATCAACATTTTTTTTATTTAAGAAATATTATTTTATGAATTAAGTAAAATGTGGTTGATAATTCAAAGGACTTATAGCTTACGGGGCGGGTTGGGATATCTGTTGATTCAGTGGATAAGGGTATGGATTTGATTAATCAAAACCCTGCGGGTTACGGATCGGGTTTGGATCGGATTTTGAAATTTCTTAAAAGGGTTTGGATCAAGGTCGATTCGCTCCAAACCCGCCCCATTTCCAGGTCTCTAACATTCGGGATTTTAAGGTTGAGGTATACCATAAGTGAGAAATTAAGTATCTAGATAAAGTGAATAAAATAGGAGTTTTGATGAGGAATGTTATACATATATATATATATATATATATATATATATATATATATATATATATATATATATATATATATATATATATATATATATATATATATATATCAATGGTCCAAATTTGTTCTCGTTTGTTCTCAAATTAAAAATTGTTCTCATTTGAACATGCTTCTATAATCTATAATATATATATATATATATATATATATATATATATATATATATATATCCTGATGAACCCACACTCTTTCTCCAGATTTTCTAACACGCAAGATCATACGAAATCTGAAATTTAACATACATGAACCACAGACAATCAAGAAATCTGAACACACACACTAAAAAATCATAAATTTAACAAACAAGAACACATATAAAACCTAGATATTTTCTAACACCAAACATATACATCAGTTCAAGATTTGATACAAAAAACAAGAAATCTGATATATACAAGAACACACTTGAACCAGTTAGGGTTTCAAAAAACTTGAAGGGCGGCGACGCCACCGGTAGCACAACCACCACCACCTGAAGTCGGTATGAGGGAGATGAAGAAACAAGTGGGAGACGAAGAGAGACAAAATTGTTGATCAAAGATGGAGCTACAAACTCTGCTCCGTCCGTTCTCACTTCAAACCTTCACAAACGTAGATCGATCTTCTGCCTCATATCACCGTCGTCGCCTATAAAACCCTAGCTGATCTTCTGCCTCCTATCGCCACCGCCCTTCGTGGTGAAACCCTTGGGAGTTTTGATGCCTCTGATATATGAAAGAGAAGTCCAATGCCTAGACGAGAAGGGAGGTCCGGCGATTTGTTCGTGGTGAAGGGGTGAAGCAAGAACGGAGAGAGACGAAGTTACGCCGCTGTCGCCGAAAAATTCTAGGGTTCCGACATCGACAGTGGGTTTGGTGGTCTAACTGGCGGTGGTGGACTGATTGGTTGTGGTTGTGGTCTGTGACGGAATGAAGAGAGAGAGAGAGAGAGAGAGAGAGAGAGAGAGAGAGAGAGAGAGAGAGAGAGAGAGAGAGAGAGAGAGAGAGAGAGAGAGAGAGTGAGTGAGTGAGAGTGAGTGAGATGAAGTTATTAAGGGAGATAATTAGATGGGGCAATTTCTTTTTTTTAATTTACAAAAATGTTATATTAAATAAAAAATAAAAAATGAAAATACAGAGGGTAAAATCGTCATTTTAAGAAAATTTAAGCCAAAATGGATCAAAATGACAAAAAAATGAAAAGTTTTGAACATTAAGTGTTAATCCAAACATTTTGGAAGTGTCAATTTCCACCTAACATAAACAATTCTTACAATTTTGTCTTTTGACAGCGGAATGGAGCTTTTGAGGTATGTTGTACTTGTTTCAATGTTCTTAATAGATAAGAGGAAGAAGAAGAGAGCGATTACTGCTGGTGGCGTGAGGGGGAAGAAGAGAAGGACGAGGCAGAAGTCGGCATAAGAAGGAGGAGGCAAGACCTGGTTTATCGCTCTCATACCATAAAATCATTCCACAAATACGATTCATATACACAAAAATACAACGAGATCCCAATTACAAGGAATTTATCTAAAATACAATCGAGTATAAAGTGGGATTTTCTAAAAACCATTAATTATTTATGAAAAGGATTATCACATTTATTATTATTGATAATTGATAATATAGAGATCGAATTAACATATGTATAATTGTATGGTTAATAAATCTACAGCATAATTAGATCGAATTTGATGTGAAAATATACTGCCTGCTCACATTCAATAAGATCAACTGCAACCGTCTTCATCGAGTAATTTTTCATTAACGTCACCAAAGGCATGAAGAAATCCGAGGGACCAAATAGTGATTTGTACACAACAATTTTTCTTCATACACAACAATTTGTGCATTAAAGTATTGTAGTGTACAACTCCATAAAGCATAAATTGTTGTGTATGAAGAAAAATTGTTGTGTACAAATCACTATTTGTTGTCATTGTCATAGTGCATTAACGCTGCACGTGATCATTCTCTACCTAATCTCAAGACTCTGGTGCTAATCACCACAATTGATGCCTTGACTTTTCATAAATTCATTCGAATTCTCAATTATTATCCGAAAGTGGAGTCTCTCAAGTTGATCATTAAAGAGGTACACTCTTTATCAAATGGTAGTTTATTTTATGCAACACATAAAACATCTTACAAAGGCTTTTAGACAAAATTATTATGAACCCTGGATACAGTATCAAAAGGATTTGAACTGGGATCTTTACATTATCCTTCTATATGAAAAGCAATTGAGCTAATTGATAGTTTTTCCAAGTATTAAAAATATTAGTTTAGATTTTTTGCACCTCAAGATGAAAAAAACTTATGCTTTTGTTTGATATCATCTAGAAATATTCTGTGTGGGAGAAGCGGAATTTGGATGAAGCTGAAACAAGAAGTTCCTTAAATCCTGATCTGAAAAGGGTCGAGTTTTTTTAATTCGATGGAGAAAAGCCAAAAGTAGCTTTAGGAGGTTGCTTCCATGATGGATATTATTTCATGGAAATGATTTTCAGTTGGCGAAACTGTAATTAAGTAGTAACTACATGTTCATGTGTTACAGGGTAAGTAGATTTTGTTCTTTGTTGGATTCGGATATTTTTGCTTCATTTTCAAGTTTTACTAAAATGCTTGTTTGGTTCTACAGTTTTGTTCATATAAACAAAAATGACTTCACTCTTTTTTTTGGGTTCAAATTCATTCTAGCTTTAGAAGGATCCGTTGATATGAATCTGATGAACTTCGGTACATCAATGATGTACACTCCAGTTTAAGTTATCGAGTGTGAACTTGATTTCTATCAGCACGTAGATCCTTGATAGCAAGTATAATCATTAATGTTCACAAAAACTAAACACAATAACACAGCATAATGTATGTTATGCATCTCTCTCACACAAAATAAAAATATATGGAGCCTTAAAGCTATACGTATAGAATAAAGTATGGTTTGACTATTAGTGTCGATACCACTTAAGCAAAAAAAACCTCTAAACCTGTTGTAGGATGTAATAATAGTCGGATTGAAAAAGAGGTGTAAAATTTGTGTGGTTTTATTCGTAAGATTGAAAAATCATCAAGAAACTGAAAACCAGTCAATGTGTTGACTTTATGTCATTTGCATTTTTTAAAGAAAATATTTGATATAATGTTGTAATGGAAAGTAATGACTAATGACAGTAAGATGTTATGATTATATATATATATATATATATATATATATATATATATATATATATATATATATATATATATATATATATATATATATGACAAATAAATATACATTACAGCCCCACCTAAGCTTAGGTACTAAACTTAGGTGGGGTTGTAATGACATATTTTAGAGGTTTAGTACCTAAACTAGTTTAGGTGAGGTTGTAATGTATATTCCCTATCCCTTATATATATATCTTCTACTCTAATAAATGAAAATCTTTTTGCCACATGTCACATTCTCATTGATTTGGCCACATGTCATTCTGTGGTTATTTTAAATTAAATTTTTTTCCACATGGCATTTTGTGGTTTTTTCTATTTTTTTTTAAATTACATATAATATTTAAATGTAATAATTACAATAAATGTAATAATAAATAATATCAATTTCATTAATTGACTTTCCTTCTAATTTCTAAATTTCTAAATTAAAGCCTTATTAGTTTTCTTTGTTTATTTATCTAAATTATTTGTTTAAATATAAAAGAGAAAAAAAACACTTTATTTTAATAATTCAATATTTTTCTAATTTTTCACATAAATTCAAACTTCTCAAATGAATTTCATATTTATTTTTCTTTTAAATGAACCCATGTAATACATGGGTCTTACACCTAGTGTATATATATATATATATATATATATATATATATATATATATATATATATATATATATATATATATATAGGGCTAGGTTATTTTGTTTCTTACATTTATTGTGTGCTAGAATGCACGAATAGAAATTTAGTAAATTAAATAATTATTTAATTAAATAAATTTAGATATTAAATGATTTCCATAATTATATGTATATTAAATGATATCTATAATTATAATTCTCTTTTTATGGAAACTAATTAAATCCGTCATTAATGTCAGCAATAACATTCTTTCAGGATGAATTCGCATCTAGGTTTTTATATATGAGTTCGTATTTTGTTTCAGGACTCACTCACTTAAAATTCAATAAAGTTGAATGGAATATGAAGAACGAGATTGTATTCTACTAGAATACACTCATTCTGCTGGAATACATTTTCATTCTTCTAGATATGAATTCATTCTAAAAGAATATTATTGTTGATATTAATGACGAATTTAATTAGTTTCCATAAAAATGAGTTATAAGTATGGATAACATTTAATATACATATAATTAATACTAAATTCCTATTGGTGCATTCTAGCACACAATAGATGTGAAAAACATTTGAACCTACCTCTCTCTCTCTCTTTCTCTCTCTCTCTCTCTCTCTCTCTCTCTCTATATATATATATATATATATATATATATATATATATATATATATATATATATATATATATATATATATATATATATATATATATATATATATATATATATATATATATATACAGTGTTATTTCTTGTATTTAGCCAAAAAAAAAAGATGACGCCAAATTATGGTGCTAGTAACATAGAGTACATGCACGGTACGAGTATCGTGGCATGTTTGGCGATCTATGTTACTACGGTTTTCAAATGAACAAATTGAGATGTAACAAGATGACACCAAATCAACGCCAAAAGTTGAGAACCAAACAATGATGCACAACACAAACATCAATGAATGAAATGGTAATATCTGACACATTTCATTCATCGTACCAATACACTAAGGACGTATTCGACATGGAACTTTCGAAAGCTTTTAGCTTTTTGAAAAAGCTCGAAAAAAAAACTTAGAAGCTTTTATTTTTTATGACAAAACTGCAAGATTGGTCTTTGTGATATTCAAAAATCTTTGGATATGGTCCAAAAAGTTTTGCGACTTGCATGGGAGGTCCAAAATCAAGGTTTTTCTGTGTTTTTAGTCCAAAAAAACTTGAAATGACTGTTATACCCTTTTACTTTCTTTTTTATATTTTTTATATTTTTTCAAATACTATTTTAATTTAAAAATAAAAAGAAAAGAAAATCTCTCTCTCTCTCTCTCTCTCTCTCTCTCTCTCACACACACACACACACATTTTGAAGTTGTCTTATTTATTTTTATTTAATTGTCTTCCTTCTAGAATTTGTATATACCGTCTTCCTCATTTTCGCCCTCTAGGGTTTCGTCTGTACACTGCTTCCTTCAACAGGATTTTTCTGCAAAAAAATTTCACTCGAGGTTTTCATCTAGGGTTTTACACTTGCACAATTTCTATGCAATGGCAACGGAGAAGCTTAGGGATTTAAGTCACCCGATTGATGTTGCTTTACTTGATGCTAAAGTTGCTGCCTTCTATAGCACCGGATCTAAAGATGAGGCTTGTCACAATTTCTTATCCCCTTACCCCTTCTATAAAACTCGATGAGGAATGTGATGCCCGTAAATAGTTTTTCACTAGTTTACGGATTTGGGGTTAATTACTGACTGTTCGACTATCATACATTCAACTCTAAGTTGTTACAAGAGCGCATTCATCCCACTCTGATGATACTTATTCCCCTCTATCAAATCTGTTACAACATTTGGAAGATGTGGTGGAGCTGGTCGGAATCCATACAAGAACGCGATGTTGATGGTGGTAGGAGTAATGAAGTAGTGGTGGTGGCTGTGAGTTCCTAGATATATTGTTGGTGGTATGGATTGTAAGAATCATCAAATAAAAAATCAGGTGAGAAGTAATCGGAAAAATTAGGGTTCTAGCAAACATGGATGAAGATGAAGTCTTCACATTCGCAAAAGAATTGGGTTCATCAGATCTGTATCGGGGAAGAATAAGAAGAAGTGGGTTGGGGTTTGACTTTTCTATTTACTGAGAGAGAGAGAGAGAGAGAGAGAGAGATAGAGATTTTATTTTTTATATTTTATTATTTAAATACCAAAATAAATAAAGAAAATAAAAAAAAGAAATGAAAAGGGTAAAATCGACTTTTCAAGTGTATTATGGACCAAAAACCCAGAAAAACTTTGATTTTGGACCTCCCATGCAAGTCGGAAACTTTTTGGACCAATTAATAATAATAATAATATTTTTTGATACAATTACCACAAAACACAAACCTCAAATAAAAATAAGGAAGAATATTCAGATCTCTCTAAGACAAATTATCAAATTAGTGATAGAAACATATAAACACATCGATCAGTGAACTTCACGGAAAACAAGTAATCCCTAGTGAATTCATCATCTGCTTCATCCTGTTTGGAGGAATACACCAACAATATACATCTCAAAATACTTCCCATCTAGCTAATGTACCCTAATTTCTAAATTAGAAATTCCATATACTAAAATACAATATTAGAATAAAGGAAGCATAGTATATAATCTTCACAAAAAGCATAAAAATCTATCAATCCAAGGTGCAACGACCATTTCTAACCAAGAGAAGAGAGATGAGATACGAGGGGGGGAGAAGTGATTATGTAACATCTCGGTTTCCAGGTAATTACACTTTTGACCCTTATTATGAGATTTGTTGCAAAAAGGGTGCCATGTAACTTTATCATAAAATCGTGTGGGCTGATGGCATATGTTGGGCGTACGTTTAGTACGTTGGGCGTACTTGGGTGGAGTCCAAACCCTAATTTTTAGGGTTTGGACCATATTTAAACATCCTTAACTCATTGATACCTCTTCATTCTTCAGCCTCCACCTCCATATTCAACCCTAGCTAACCCTAATCCATTTTTGAGCATCCTTAAGCCATTAGTGTGTGTTCTAGTGTTCTTAGAGGAAGGAGAAGAAAAGAAGTGTTGGGTTTTGAGCATAACATTATTCTTATGGTGTACATGCAACCCTAATTGCTTTGATCTAGGTTTTTCTAATTTGAACATACAACATTGAATACCAAAGCATAAATCCTAAAACTAGCATACCAAATCCGAAAATCACATATGATTAGGGTTTAGATCTTACCTCTCTTGTTATGTAGTAATAACAAGGTTTAATCCTTCTTGATCTTGACTTCTGAAAGCCTAGTGCCCCAAGTGTTGCACCTCTAATGGAGTCACAAACACTCAATGCAAAGGATGATGTAGGAGAGAGGAGGATTTCGATCACTCTAGGGTTTCTTAAAGCCTTGGACGAAAATCCCTTGTAATGGGGTCTATTTATACTTGTGGCTGCTAGGGTTTTAGGTGGAAACCCTAATGTGACTGCTTAGGCCTTAAGCAGCCCATTGACCCCTTCTAGAATAGCCCTTGGACGAATTCCTTATGGGCTTCCGATAGAATTTGTCCAACCTTATTCCAAGGTAATTCATCAGCTGTGACAACCGTCAAATTTCGGTCAATTCAAAGTCAAACAAAGTCAACAAGTCAAACCAGTCAATTCCAATAACCCTTGTATGTTAGGGTTTACGTTATGTAATCACTATACAATTCGCTATTTTAATGAGAAATCATCATTTGGAAAGTTCATGTGTTTGATTTTCCTTAGCCTTAACAGTGCTAAACAACGAACCAAAACGATAAAACACTATTGCACAATCATCGGGATTGTGTAGGACACTAAATCATGGCTTAACGGGGTTTACGGACCTTGCGTTTCAAAGCCAAACACTCAAAAAGGTCTCAAAAGAACTCTCTCTCAATCTCTTTCACTCAATCTCTCTCTATTAGAAATCTCTCCCAAATCTCTCTCAAAAGTTCCTTTAACTTTTTGTAATCATTCGGGTCATCACGACCCTTAACCGGCTCAAAAATCACTTGAAACGGGGTAAAAACGGGTAAAATAGCCTTAAGGACCCAAAACCGAAGCTTCAGGACCGAAGCCTCGCATCCGAAGTGCTCAGGACCGAAGCCTCGGACCGAAGCCTCGCATCCGAAGTGCTCAGGACCGAAGCCTCGCACCGAAGCCTCAGGTCCGAAGCCTCAGGTCCAAACCTCGGCCCAGGACCGAGCAACTTCGCAGATTCAGCCTTTTTTCCCGGTTTTCGACTACGACTTCGTTTTAACTCCGTTTTTCATTATTTTAACGTGGGATTTTCACCCAAAACTTTATTTTATAAACTAAGGCCCCAAAATATATAAATCTCCAGGGTTTTTATAAAATATATTAAAAGAATTAGTGGTTGAACTAATTATTGAGGGAATATTTGTTTTTCCTTAATTTATGGCAAAAGCAAACCACCACCACCTCACTCTATGATTAGCCACTCTTTCCCACTACCACTTGTCTCCTTAGTGGACCTTTACACCCAATCTCCAGCTCTTTCCACGTTCTAAGAGCTGGAGGATTGATCCTCTCTCCTCATTCTCCATAAAACTCTTTCATTCTACACTTAGCAACCAAGAACACTCTCCAAAATTCTCTCATCTTTTCTCTCAACTTCAAGAACTTCAAGGCTTTCTCCAGGGATTTCTTTCTTCAATTAGTAAGTATCTTCATCATTCACATAATTATTAAACTCCATTCTACTCAAATCATTGATATCTTACACAAGTTCCATCTTATTCGGTGTTAGATTCTCGAATCATCAAGACATCTTCTTAGTGTTCTTGGGTTGAACACTTCCTCTCTCTCACTTTCATCTACTGAAACCACATAAGGTGAGTTCATACCCCTACATTTACATGTTTTTCTTAAGTTTTAAGGGGGGAATACAAGTAAAATCATCAAGAACACAATTAAACTTTTTCTAACAGATTACATCAGAAAAGATGGACGTTAATCACGGACTGTTTTGGTCAACTTAAATATTTTAGTTTTCAAAACTGTTCCAGTTGCAAGTAGTTAAAACTCTTAGCTTTAAAATGGCTACTTGCACATCTCCATATGATTTTTCTACAATTTATGGTGATTTTTACAAAACTGCCTGTCATTTCAGAGGCAAACCCGGACCAGTCTGTGATTATGAACATTTTCACCTCTGTTAGAGATCACTAAAAATCATGATAAAATTTACGAACAAACTAGACTCATATTCCAAACTCTCAAAATTTGCGGATTTGGATTTAGGGCTTTGATGATTTTTCTATAAATTTTCTAAGAACAGTAACAAAAACTGTTTTCAAAGAAAAGTTGCTGTTAATTTCATTTCACCTTGTAACATGTTGAGCAAGGTGTATATCTTTATGTGATTATATGCTATTGCAATATATGACATTTTATCTTAATATTTAGACACACATCAGTTTACAAATGGATTTGGTCATATAAAATATAAAGAATAAAAAGTGATTATAATCAAAGTACAATCGATACATTCAAACATTTAATAAACTATTTTGAATATAGTTTGCATACATTACCACGTACTACCCTTGGTTGATAAACTATAATATGTATAGTTTATGATACATTACATAACATATACATTTAAAAAGGGTACATTTATACAAAGGATATTTTCATTAAGCAAGGTACGGCCAAACGGTACCAAGTTTTCATAACATGTAATTCCGTTAATGACTTTGTGAGACATTTACTTCAAATTACTATTAAGTCCTGTATTGTAACCAGAGTCTCCTTGAGGGAGAGCGTGATACTTGTGTATAGATCTATATTGGGTTTGACAAACCCACACCTAAACTGCATGCAACAGTTAGATCGATAGGTCTGGGGTGACAAATGTCATAACATTTCCGACGCCTGAAGAACGTCGTTTTAGGCAACCTTGGTCATAGTATGGTTATAATAAACTCACATAAAGTATTAATAAACATTGGAATTTACGGGAACTTCATTAAAATTTAACGATTTTATGTCGATTTAAACTTGCATTGTTTTACTATAAATATGACAAATTACTTGTACATTTCGGTCTTTGGGTTTTAAGACTACATTTACACATTAAGGAAAATATTGGATTTTCTAACACAAATACTACTTTTACAAACGAAAGGCTTTTAATAATACCAAACAAAAGCTTATGAACTCACCAACCTTTGTGTTGACACTTTTTCAAACAACTTGTATTCTCAGGAAATCATTAAACAGGTAATCAAGTGCTTTTGAGGATGGGACGCTAAGGCGTCTACTATTTCATATTTTATCAACATATTGTAATTGATTCGTAAACATGTAATTCATACAATGATGTAACTTTTTCAATTATATATATGTTGGTTGTGTTTGCTTGAATTACTATTACAATTGTTGTTATGATACTATACATGAAGTCCTCCACCCCCGGACGTTTCCGCCATCCTTGGTTTGGGGGTGTGACATCAGCCCAATTACAACTATCAAATAATTACAATATCAGTCTCTTTTATTTAATCAATCTCTTTTGATCACCAAATTAATTCCAAATTAATTTATGATCAATACTAATTAAATAATATGATTTCCAAATAATATATTAATCTTGTAATATATTAATAAAACCATTTTGAGTATGAATTTATTATTCATATAATAAATTCTACTCTTTCTCCTCTTGTCATCCTATCAAGTTGCATGAGTGAAGGCAACCCAAAAGGACCATGCTCATAATTGGTTCAAGTATATACCAAAATAGTTATGAGCTTATACACCTAATCCAACAAGAAGAACATCTTGGAAGCTTGGATCAACCTTGGATATGGAAGTTTTGCGCCCTCCTCCATCTCTAGAAGTTATAAAGTTTATACATTGATGCTTATTTGGTTAGATTTAGCTTGTACGATGTTGTTATGTGCTTTTTTCCCCAAACAATGATGTTCTGGAGTATGGCATGCTCTAGACCAAATGGATTTTCTTTTCAAACATTTTGGAGAGTCTAAAGTCATAAAAATGCAATCTTGGTCATTAGTTTCCTTACATGCATGGGTTATAAGGTCTTAATGAGTTAAGAAGTTAGGGTTTCTAGTATTGGGCACTTCCTAGCCATGCAAAGTCATAAAGTTGGAAACTTTATGACTTAAGATGTTATTTTGGGACTAGATCTGCTTTTGGATGACGATGATGGGTTTTGAGCACTCTAACAACCTTAAGTTGCACATACAACCCTAAATGCTTTGGATCTATGTTTTCACTAACTATACATGCAATTTGATTTTCCAAACCATTATCCTAACCAGCATACAAAACATGGGTACTTGTATAACAAAAACTAGTTAGATGACATACCTTTTCTTGTAGCTTATTAGCTTGGACCTTTAAGAGCCTAGCACCCCAAATGTGATGCCTCAAATGCTTCACAAAACACCACCAACAATGGAGGACTTTGAGAGAAAATAACTTGCACAAAAATCGACTATGCTCTTCCAAATATCACTCGCCCGATTTCATGAGCTAAGGGACTCCTTTTATAGTATGGCAAGGATTAGGGTTACACCCATGTAAACCCTAATGTGCATGACCTTTCATCTTACTTAGGCTCCATGGGTTAAACCTCCATGGACTACCATGTTGGTTTAGGCCAACCTAAATAACCATTGGCCCACACTATAAGAATCATTGATTTACAAAATCAACCCCTTACATTTAATTAGACTCTTTTGATCACTAAATTAATTCCAAATTAATTCTTGATCAATACTAATTAAATAATATGATTTCATATTAATATATTAGAACTTATAATATATTAATAAATCATAAATAACCTCTTCTTAAAAGTCCATCCTTACAAATTGTTCCGGTGAAATGCAACCCAAATGGACCATGCTACTTTCGGGTCAAGTACATACCAAATATAGTTATGGACTTTGACACCTTATCCAACAGTCTCCCACTTCGATAAGTCTAATAACTATAGCAGCAAGTACGACTTCAGGAACCGACTAGCAATCGTAGCTCTTAAAAGTCTTTGTCGAACTGTGACATGCCATTTTAGATAAGCGATCATATAATCCTCTGTTCTCAAGATATCAGCCGGACAAATACATGGAACATAGTCATTCTTATTGTCCAGAATTTGTTTCCCGATTTCCGATTTGTTTGACATAGAACTTAATTGAACACATCAATTGATTTATGACCGGGCCCGGCACATAAGTCAAAACAAAATCATCGAGGGGCCCAAGATATCGCTTTTAATCCTCCAAGGAGTAAAAGGAACAGATAAACTTCGACATTATATGCTTGTACTAACTACTTGTTAAATCATACACAATAGTGCGTTTTATAACATCAAGTTACTAATGTGGTTTTGCACTATCAATATACAACCAACTCACAGTCAACAACTCATATATCTTGGTTTGAAGACTTATATGTTATTATCGTCTCACGATCACTCGAGATAAATTCCATGAAGTGATACTAGTGAGCGTGGGTTTAATCCAATACTCAGACCTCATGAGCACTCATGAATGTTGTAGCAAACTTTGTTATGTCTAATACACTTCAGACAATCTACAAGCCAAATTCATGACAGTCTTGCCTCAATACCTACTTCCAAAGTATGATCGACTGTGGACAGTTTGAATAATATAATTATTCTGGAAGTCAACACATCTAAAATGAAACAATAGTAAATGATTGACACAAGATAGTAACATTACTTATAAATAAAAAACACCTTTTATTTAATCATCAAATGTCAATTACATTTTAACTATTACAAGTTTCTAAAATTCTATCTAATCCTTAAAACTAATATCGTCCTTCAGCTCGATGCGCCTTGCAAGTTGTAAATGCTTAACCCTACTCAATCCCTTCGTGAGGGGATCTGCTGGGTTCTCCTTTGATGATACCCTCTTTGCTACGAGGAGTCGTTCTTCTATTCGTTGTCTTATGAAGTGATATTTTCTGTCGATGTGCCTGGATCTGCCATGATCCCTTGGTTCATTGGCTAAGGCAACCGCACTTTCGCTGTCATAGAAAATCTACATAGGCTCCTTTATAGCTGGTACAAATCCAAGGTCTCTGATGAAGTTCTCCATCCATATCGCCTCATTCGCCGCTTCGCTTGCTGCTATGTACTCTGATTCGCACATTGAATCAGCTACAGTCTCCTGCTTGGAACTTTTCCAAGTGATTGCTCCTCCATTCAGGGTAAATACCCAGCCCGACTGAGAGCGGAAATTATCTCTGTCAGTCTGAAAGATGGCGTCACAATACCCCGTTACTCTCAAGTCATCACTCCCACCGAGGATAAGGATGTTCTTTACTCTCAAGTCATCACTCCCATCTGAAAGCCTTTGTCCTTAGTCATCCGCATGTACTTGAGAATGTTCTTTACCGTAGTCCAATGAGCCTTACCAGGATTCCCTTGATATTTGCTGACCTTGCTCAAAGCAAAGGCCACATCAGGGCGAGTACAAGTCATAGCATACATGATCGAAGCAACTGCGGAAGCATATGGTACTCGACTCATCTCAACTATCTCAGCCTCTGTACTCGGACTCTGAGTTTTACTCAGTTTGGTATTGCCTTGGATGGGTAAGTCACCTTTCTTGGAATCCATCATGCTGACCCTTTTCAACACCTTATCCAAGTAGGTACTTTGACTAAGTCCAATGAGTCTTTTACTCCTGTCTCTCAATATCCTTATCCCCAGAATATAGGTAGCTTCTTCGAGGTCCTTCATAGTGAAACACATCCCAATCCAGGACTTAACCTCCTGCAAGCTTGGGATGTCATTTCCTATGAGAAGTATGTCATCCACATACAACACCAGAAAACTAATTGTACTCCCACTAGCCTTGACATACACACAGGACTCATCCTCGCTTCTCGAAAAACCAAACTCTTTGACATTCTCATCGAAACAAAGATTCCATCTGCGAGATGCTTGTTTCAATCCATAAATGGATTTCTCAAGCTTGCACACTCTATTAGGATACTTTGCATTGACAAACACCCTCTGGTTGACTCATGTAAACATCCTCAGCCAATTTTCCATTAAGGAAAGCGGTTTTGACATCCATTTGCCATATTTCATAATCATGAAATGCAGCTATGGCTAGCATAACCCTAACTTAATCTTCGCCACTGACGAGAAGGTCTCATCATAGTCAACTCCCAGAGTTTGAGTAAAGCCCTTCGCAACTAGTCGTGCCTTATATGTGTGTACTTTCCCATCCATGCCGGTCTTCTTCTTGAAGATCCATTTGCACCCGACTATCTTTCGACCCGGTACATTGTCAACCAAGTTCCAAACTTGATTGTCATACATGGACTGAATATCGATGTCCATCGCCTATTTCCATTTAGCACACTCGGGGCCTGCCATGGCTTCCTTGTAGTTGTTAGGTTCATCCAAATTTACCAGTATGCTATCACTGATAAATGTATCACCTTCTACAGTAATATGGAAACCATAAAACTTAGGTGGAACTCTAACTCTACTGGAACGCCTCAGAGGTACGGACTCGTCAATCGGCTCAACAGGAGTTTCCTCCTCAGGTTGATCGCTAGTGTTTGAGGTTCCTTCACCACTTGACTCTTAAAGCTCTTCAAGGTCAATTTGCCTCCCACTGCCCCCTTGGCATATCAACTCTCTCTCACGAAAGACTGCTCTCCTCGCAACGAAGACAACATTGTCACTCGGTCTGTAGAAGAGATATCCAAAGGACTTCTGCGGGAAGCCGATGAAAATACAACGCTCACTGCAAGGTTCGAGCTTATCGAGAGTCTCGCGTCTCATGAAATCCTCGCAACCCCAAACCTTGATGTGTGCTAACGAGGGAACTTTCCCTGTCCACATCTCGTGAGGTGTTTTGGCAACCTTCTTAGTTGGGACTAGATTAAGGATATGGGCGGCAGTCTCTAAGGCATACCCCCAGAATGAGATTGGAAGAGAAGCTCGACTCATCATGGAACGAACCATGTCCAACAAGGTTCGATTGCGCCTCTCAGCCACATCATTAAGCTGTGGTGTCCTAGGCGGCGTCAACTGTGAAACAATTCCACATTCCTTAAGATAGTCAAGGAACTCGATACTAAGATACTCACCACCCCGATCGGATCGGAGCATCTTTATCTTCCTGCCCAGCTGATTCTCCACTTCTTGTTTAAACTCTTTGAACTTTTCAAAGGTTTCTGACTTATGCTTGATTAAGTAGACATAGCCATATCTACTGTAATCATCAGTAAAGGTCACATAGAAGCTGTTAGCATCCCTTATGGCAGTTCTGAAGGGCCCACACACATCGGTGTGAATGAGATCCAACAAACCTTCACCCCTCTCACAAGTACCGATGAAGGGTGACTTAGTCATTTTTCCAAGCAAACAAGATTCGCAAGTGTCATCCGACTTTAAGTCGAATGACTCCAAAACTCCAGCCTTTTGGAGTTGGCCTATGCGCTTCTTGTTGACATGTCCAAGATGACAATGCCACAAGGATGCCTTATCCAAACTATTGGAAGAATCAATATGTAACACATTATTTCCTAAGTTGTCTACAACCATCACAGTTTCATATACACCATTACAAGGCAATGCTTTAAAATAAAATACACCATTATAAAAAGCATTAATAGCACCAATTTCATTATCAAATGAAAAACTAAAACCTTGTTTGTACAAACCATGAAAGGAAATAATATTTCTTGCCATATCAGACGAGTAACAACAATTATTCAAATCTATTTCTAACCCACTACTAAGCAATAAAGAGTAAACTCCAATCTTGGTAACAGGTGATACTTTCCTATTCCCCATGATCAAGTTTATCTTCCTGTTCTCCAGATCCTTACTTCTATTTAGGCCCTGCACATCATAACAAATATGAAATCCACAACCTGTATCAAGGACCCAAGAGTTAGCATGTGATGAGTTTTTAGAGAGAACATTGTAAATACTTGCATGGGTAGGTTTAACCTTCCCATCCTTAACATCCTAAAAGTACTTGGGGCAGCTTCACTTCCAGTTCCCTTTATCATGACAATAGAAGCACTCTGCTTCCTTTGGGTTGGTTGAGGGAGTAGCAGAACCACCTTTGGTTCTACTTGAAGAGGATCCATCAAGAGAACCTTGGAAGGTGTCTTCCTCTTCTTCCCTTTGTCATGCCCAATTGTCAAAACAGGGGCAGTAGTAGGAGTAGTAACAACTGATTTGCCTTTGAGACAACTTTCAGCAGTCCTCACAAGACCTTGAAGTTTGCTAAGTGTGACCTCCTTTTTGTTCATATGATAGGTCATGCAGAAATGATCATAACATGGAGGTAAGGAGTGTAGAATGATATATATATAGCCAACTCCTCATCGAAGTTCACATTCAACTTTAGCAAACGGTCCACAAACCTTTGCATTTTCTGCAAGTGGGCCGTGATGGACTCTCCATCCTTCATCTTACTTGTTATCATGGAAGAGATGATTTCATACCTCTCTTGACGAGCACTCTGATGGTATCTTTCCATCAGGTCTTGGTGCATCTCAAAAGGGTAAAAGTCATCATAGGACTTTTGGAGTTCAGCTGGCATGGTAGCCAACATGATACAAGATACCTTGGTGGCATCCTTCTCGTGAGTCCTAAACTCAGCGAACTCCTCTGGAGTAGCAGAAGACTCATCGATTTCCTTAAGCTCCTTGTCTAGGACATATTCTTTGTCCTCATAACGAGTGACCATCCTGATGTTCCTAATCCGGTCATTGAAATTAGTGCCATCAAATATGACTCTCCCACATAGGTTCATGAGAGAGAATGAGCTAGTAGGGTTTGATTCAGAAGCAGTGTTGGAAGACATTTGAATAGAAAGAAAGGAAAATTTAGATTAGATAAGAGTCCTTAATATAACACCCAAATGAAATATTAATGCTAGGACCCAACACAATATTTTACAATTTGGAAGAGGGATGTCGTAATCCAACTTGCAAAATATTTGAAGGTAGGTAAATGACGATTTACCAATTTCCACCATGACAAATGAAATAGATTATTAAGTTTTAATTGGATTGAAACTCCTAGATTCTTTTGAGATTCATTGAACTTTTCAATGGCATGTTTAAATCTCGATTATGCCCTTCAACTTTGTGACTGGGATACCGAGGATCACAAACAAGGTGTGAATAACCAGACAAATTAACTTGGTACACTTGATGTCATTTATCACCTAATCGATGTAACGGTTAACCACACACGCTCAACCGATCTATGACAAACATCAAGCTACCCGTTGCCATCCTTACTAGTCCAAGTTAATGTGTCGGTTAACCACACACGCTCCATTAACGACTTGGCAAGGTGCTAAGTGCAATTTCATGGATTAGCATCAATTTCACAATTTTCCTAAAGTAACTAAGATTGGGAATTTAATAAAACATTTAGTTACTTTATAATTTTTTATTATACTTTTAACGAGAATTAATGTTCTATCCTACCCGTTCGGCTAACGACCCTCCACCAGTCAAGGAAGCGGTAGGTAAAAGTGGACACCCATTAAACCACAATTTTATAGGCAGTAACCTTATACCCCCTTATAGACCGACTTCGTGAATGAGGCCTACTAACGGTAAGACTCAGTTGTCTTATACATATATATAATTATTAAACTTTTAATATTATAATAGTATAAGGGTTGAATTTTTAACTTTTAAAATTCTAGGGTTTGGAATTAAAGTATTCATAAGGGTGACTTTACAAATTCCAAAACTTGAGGGCAAGTTTTGAAACTCTTCAAAACTTTTCATTTCCATAACTTATGAGTTTAATGACTTTTTAAAGAAAAGACTTTTCATTTTCCATAACTTGAGGACAAGTTATGGAATCCATTAAAGGCATTTAGATCATTATTTTAAATAACACAATAATCAAATAATACATACATGATCTAGTTAAACTCATAAGAACAAGATAATTCATATAATCAATCTTCAAGAAATTAGCCTAATCATATAAGCTAATACAAATCTTGAAATTATGACAATTATCTTTTAATTAGACAAGCATGATCATTACCTTATGAAAACACAGATTTCATGGTTCAAAAAACAGTTTGGGGTAATGATCCTAATCTAATTTCTGGCCAAAACTCGAAAGTATGCACACTGGAGCACCAACTTGGCGAGTACATGAACTGGACTCATCGATTTGGTCTGTTTCTGAGTGGACTCGTCGAGTCCCCCAGTGGACTCAACGAGTTCACCAGTCAGAATGCAAAAATTCGATTTTCTCAACTTTGAAAACCAATAAACATCAAGTATAATAGAAAACAATCCTAGGCTCTAATACCACTGATGGGTTTTGAGCACTCTAACAACCTTAAGGTGCATATACAACCCTAAATGCTTTGGATTTATGTTTTCTCTAATTATTGTGACACCCAAAAATTCAAGACAATTTAAACTTTAAAAAAAAACAGTTTAATCCATTAAGTCATTACATAGTTTGTTTTCAAAATGCAGTAATCAGAGTATGCCAGTATCAAATCATAAAAGTCATAACAGCGTGAACACGTGAAGAAACAACCCTCCACGTCGGATAACCACCTCATGGCTCGAATAGGGTCCTGTGTACCGTCGAATGTCGGGGGCTTCGTGTTATCGAAGTCCCGATACTGGAAACCCCTACTGACTCCTCCCCCTGCCGCTGATACAGCTGATGCAGCTGCTGCTGCGGCTGTCTCTGCAAGGGCTGCATAACGCTCATCAAAGTACTCCACCATGGCGGTCTTAATCGACCCAAACATCTCTGGTAACTGTGCCCGAAATGCAGCAGCAACCTCATCCTGTAGGATCTCTCGAATCCTGGCATCCAACTCGTCCGTACCCATCTGAACCACCGGCTCAGGTGCTGTTGGCCCCTGCTGGCCTCCGTCCCCTGATCCTGATCCCGAACCAGATCCAGCCACAAAGCGCCTCGTCATCACCATTCTGAAACATAGCACAAGATATCAGATAATCCATATGAATAACTGGGAGTCAACTCCCTACTAACCCCTAGGGATTTTGACTTACTTGACATGCGTATGGGTCCTGTGCTTTCAGTAGTACGGGCCCATACTACCTTCCACACCTACCCATATTTGCCTCAAGCATCACCACAATGCCCTAACTGAATACTCAACATGGCAAGCGCTCAATCCTCACTCTTAGATGAAATGCTAAATATCTCACAACTGGCCTCCCGGCCTCACATAACCCACCCGTCCATGGAACATTCACCAACCCTGCAGCACTAGTGTATGCTAGTCATACATAACGCTGGACCCTATAGACTTTCGGATATCCAATCCTACCCTAAGCTCCCAATCAAACAAGAACAGAACATAAGGCCAAATCAAACATTCTCAGGCTATAAGATCTTAGTTATGTATAGTTGTGATGCATACACTAAGCAACTACAGTAATGATGTCAATCCCATATAAAGATAACCCCTAGGCTAGCAGGCATCATGTAATCAGGCAATTCTATCATGCAATTCCTGAAGATCCCTAGCCTAGTACTAACAAGCTGTTTTAACATATCACATAATCAAATAACTGTATGGTATTTTGGGGATACTTACTGGCTCCGGCTGATCGTACATCCTGCATCCTCATTCGCTTATTTTGGAAATCATTTAGAAATCATTTTGAAAACCTTTCCTTGATTTGAGACTGGATTCACTCGCATGTTCCTCCAATTCACTCAAACCAAGGCTCTGATACCAACTTGTGACACCCAAAAATTCAAGCCAATTTAAACTTAAAAAAAACAGTTTAATCCATTAAGTCATTACATAGTTTATTTTCAAAATGTAGTTATCAGAGTATCCCAGTATCAAATCATAAAAGTCATAACAGCGAGAGGAGCGGTACGATCATGCCTTCGCCTTCCCGCGATCACCAGAGGTACCTGAAACAACAACTGAAACTGTAAGCCTGAAAGCTTAGTGAGCTATCCCCCAAAATACCAACCACATAACCATGCCATATAAACATATAACCAAACAGCAAGCATAATGAGCCTTCAGCCTGACTGGACCGCCTCGCAGGCCTTCAATCTATCTGGACCGCTCTCCGAGCCTTCGGCACGTCTGGACCGCCTCGCGGGGCCTTCAGCCTATCCGGACCGCTCACCGGGCCTTCGTTCTGACTATCATACCCTCTTGGGTTTTGTAGTCTATCCGGACCGCCCTGGGTATGTTGGCCTTCAGCACAAAGCAGGACCGCCTCAACCCAACACCCAAATCAAATAACATGTGCATATACATTCATAGGCTATCGTAATAACAGACAAACCGATCTAACAGATCAAACAGCATAGCAACGTCCTAAACCAGGACTCCGACCTACCCAGGTCATATCATAGTATAATCCTGTAACTAGGATATCGACCGAACCCGATCACTAAGCATAAGCATATCACCATCCTAACTAACAGGATGCGAAACGATGCACATATTATGTAATAACCCAAATACAAAACCATAAGGGCCGGACTTGGTGCCTTAGACCCTGTTGATATAGTGAGGATAACTCACCTTGCAACTAACGTCTGAAACTAGAAAGCTCAACTCCCGGATCACCAACACGAACTCCACCACCTATATTTACCATAAAACCCTTTTTCATAAATCTCCGAATTACCAGAATACCCTCAGAAGTCAACTGGTCAACCCTTGGTCCAAGTCAAAGTTCACAGTCAAAGTCAACAGTCCATGTTGACTCGACTCGTCGAGTGCAGTTCACCGACTCGTCGAGTCCTTCCTGAACTCGAGAAGTCATGAAATCCTTGATTGGCTCGTCGAGTTCCCCTTTAACTCGCCGAGTTCATACGTGTCCAAGAATTAGGAGAAACCCTAGCCGACTCGCCGAGTCTTCTAACCACTCGTTGAGTTCAAGGCAATCTTCAACGGACTCGCCGAGTTGTTCATCAACTCGTCGAGTTCATGACCACCTTCAACGGGCTCGACGAGTTGTTCATTCAACTCGCCGAGTCCTTGCAGACCTTTATCCATGCAGACGCTTTTTAAGCCATGGCAAGGTTCCAAATTACAGATCCAAGCTTCTAAGGCACCTTTATCACGTAAAGTTGCAAACTTTACGCACATGCAAGGCTCTAAAGGCCCTAAATGACCAATCTAAGCTTCCAATGGGGCTTTACACCTTGGAAGAGTCTCATCCTTGCACAAGCTGGAAACTTTATGGACTAAGAAGCCCAAGGGAGCTAAGTTCTGAAGTTACAACTTCAGATCTTAGCTTGCATACATGAATAGCTTCCAATCATACCATGAAAACCCTAGGATTTGTCAAAGAGGGGATCTAGAATGAAATGAGGTCAGGGTAACGATTTATACCTTCCAGAAGATGCCCAAAGGTAGATTTCAGATCCCACAAGCTCCTTGCTTTTGCTCTCCAAGCTCCTTTCTCCACAAAATCCTCTTCCAAGCTCAAAATACACAAATGGGACACACACACTCGATTAGGGTTTGAGAAGGACAAGAAGCAGTAAAGGGGAGGCTGGGGGAGGCCAATGATCCTTTAAATAGGGTGCAAAACCCCGAGATTTAGGGTTTCATCTTCCAGCTCCTACTCGTCGAGTCCCTTCTTGGACTCGGCGAGTAGGTCATTAAAATACGTGGACCAACCCGCTGCTACTCGACGAGTAGGGCAATCAACTCGTCGAGTAGCCGTCGAAATCAAGAAACTCACACATTAAATCAATACCTGAGAAACGGGGCGTTACAATTCTCCCCCACTTGAACTAGACTTCGTCCTCGAAGTCTGCTGCAGCGAATAACTCCGGGTAATGCTCCCGCATTTCAGCCTCCGTCTCCCACGTCCACTCGGACCCCCTCCGATGCTCCCACTGTACCTTCACCAAAGGTATCTCCTTATTTCTCAGAATCTTCATCTTTTTCTCCAGTATGGCCACAGGCCTCTCTACGTAATTCAGGCGTTCATCAACCTGAATATCATCCAGCGGCACCACCTCCTCTTGATCCATAATGCACTTTCGCAGCTGCGAAACGTGGAAAGTGCTGTGTATCTGACTAAGCTCCTCCGGCAGCTCTAGCCTGTAAGCTACCTTGCCAACCCTGGCAATGATCCTGAACGGCCCAATATAACGGGGACCCAATTTTCCCCTCTTCCTGAAGCGGATCACACCCTTCCAGGGCGACACCTTCAGGAGTACCATGTCACCGACCTGAAACTCTAACTCGGAGCGGCACCGGTCGGCGTAACTCTTCTGCCGACTCTGAGCAGTCTGCAGTCGCTGCCTGATCTGCTGAATCTTCTCGGTAGTCTGCAAAACCACCTCCGTCCGACCCATCACTCTGTGACCAACCTCACCCCAACAAACCGAGGTGCGACACCTTCGCCCGTACAACAGCTCGAATGGCGGGGCGCCAAGGCTAGAATGATAGCTGTTGTTGTAGGCGAACTCCGCAAGCGGTAGGTGAGAATCCCAACTCCCACCGAAATCAATGACACACGCCCTCAACATGTCCTCGAGGGTCTGAATAGTTCGCTCGCTCTGGCCGTCTGTCTGCGGGTGGAATGCTGTGCTGATGTGCAACCGCATGCCCAGCTCCTCGTGAAACTTTTGCCAAAAGCGGGAGGTAAACCTGACATCCCGATCAGAGACAAAGGAAACGGGAACCCCATGGCGGGACACGATCTCGCGAACGTACGCTTCGGCTAATTTCTCGGCCGATGAGCTCTCCCGTATGGCCAAGAAATGGGCACTCTTGGTCAATCGATCCACGATGACCCATATAGAATCAAACCCTTTTGCCGTCTTCGGCAACTTGGTAATAAAATCCAACGTGATCTGTTCCCATTTCCACATGGGTATCTCCAGGGGCTGCAGCTTGCCATGCGGCTTCTGATGCTCGGCCTTGACCATCCCACAGGTCAAGCACCTCTCGACGTACCAAGCGATTTCTCGCTTCATGCACGGCCACCAATAGCTCAAACTTAAATCCCGATACATCTTGGTGGCCCCCGGGTGAATAGAGAAATGAGACTTATGAGCCTCCTCCATAACCGTCTGCCTAACCCCACCCGACATCGGAACCCAAACCCGACCGCATCGGGTCAATAGTCCCCGACTATCCTGCACGAACCGGGTATTCTAGCCCTTGATCCTCTCCAGCTTCCAATTTTCCGGTCGTATGCCCTCAACCTGGGCATCCCTGATCAAGCTCACAAGCGGAGAATCCACCGCTATCCTCATACATACCGCTGGGGTGGAAGACCCAGCTGACTTGCGGCTCAAAGCATCCGCAACTACCTTCGCTTTACCAGGATGGTAAAGGATCTTGCAATCGTAGTCCTTGACTATATCCAGCCACCTGCGCTGCCTCATGTTCAGGTTTGGCTGATCCATGATATGTCTCAAGCTCTTGCGATCTGTGTAAATGGTACAGTGGACCCCATAGAGGTAATGTCTCCATATCTTGAGGGCGAACACCACCGCCCCCAGCTCCAAGTCATGCGTAGGGTATCTCGTCTCATGCGGCTTCAGCTGCCGCGATGCGTAGGCTATCACTCGTCCTCTCTGCATGAGGACCGCCCCTAAACCTGTGATGGATGCATCACAGAACACCAAAAAATCCTCAACTCCCTCCGGGAGTGTCAAGACTGGTGCCTCACACAGACGCTGACGGAGGTCTCGAACGCCCTCTGCTGCTCGGGGCCCCACCGGAAATCCACCCCCTTCCTCGTCAGACGAGTGAGGGGTACTGCAATCTTGGAGAAATCATGTATGAACCTCCGGTAGTACCCTGTCAATCCCAGAAAGCTCCTAATATCTGAGGGATATTTCGGAATCTCCCACTGCATAACCGCCTCGATTTTGGCCGGATCGACCAAAATCCCCTCCTGGTTAACGAGATGTCCGAGGAACTGGACCTCTCGTAACCAAAACTCATACTTCGAGAACTTGGCGTACAGTCGTTCTCGTCTCAGAACTCCCAACAGCTCTCGCAGATGCTCCTCATGCTGCTCTCGGGTCTTGGAATACACCAAGATATCATCTATAAACACTATGACTGAGCGATCAAGCATCGGTCTGGAGACCCGATTCATCAGGTCCATGAACACTGCTGGCGCTTTGGTGAGCCCAAACGGCATCACCATGAACTCGTAATGTCCAAAACGAGTTCAGAACACGATCTTCTCCACGTCCTCCTCTCTGACCCTGACCTGATGATACCCAGACCTCAAGTCTATCTTGGAAAACCAAGATGCGCCCTGTAACAGATCGAAGAGGTCGTCTATCCTCGGGAGTGGGTAACGGTTCTTCACCGTTAACTTATTCAACTCCCGGTAATCAATGCACATCCGGTGTGAACCGTCCTTCTTTCGGACAAAAAGAATCGGCGCTCCCCATGGAGAACTGCTAGGTCGAATGAACTGCTTGCCCAGCAGTTCCTGTAGCTGCGACGACAGCTCCTGCATCTCTGGTGGTGCCAATCGGTATGGCGCCTTAGCGATAGGGGCCGCACCTGGCACCAGGTCGATCCTGAACTCGACCTGCCTCTCCGGAGGTATCCCTGGCAACTCCTCCGGAAACACATCTGCAAACTCCCTGACCACCGATACATCGGAAATCGAAATCTAATCCCTGACTCGCGTATCTACCACATACGCTAGATAACCCGCACACCCGTGTTGAATGTACTGTCGAGCCCTGGCAGCTGAACAAAACCCTGATCCCACTCTGGTGCCCTCGCCATATACAATCAGTCCCCCCCCCCCACTTGGGGTTCGAACTACCACTCGCTGGCCCTCGCAATCAATCATAGCACCGAACCGACTGAGCCAATCCATGCCTACAATCACGCACACCTCCCCCATGGGGATCGGAATCAAATCTATCGGAAAGGACACCCCGAAAATCTCCAAGTCACACCCTCGATAAACTGAAGAAGCAGAAACCCCGTGTTCGTTGGCGATAGACACTCGCAACGGACACTCTAACTCGCCCATTGGCGCACTGAACTCCCTACTAAATGACTGAGATACGAAGGATCGACTCGCCCCCGACTCAAATAAGACCAAAGCAGGCAAAGAATTCACTAAAAACGTACCAAATCACAGGTACAACCAATAAGCATAACACAAATACAATAACTGAGACAGATAATAGAAATGTACCAGCAACCACATCCGGTGCTGCCTTGGCCTCCTCGGCCGTGAGCTGGAAGGCGCGCCCCTGAGCCTTCGGGGGCTCTGCCCTACCCTGCCTCCCATCGGTAATCCTCAGTATAGCTGGCGCTGGAGCTTGCGCCGGCTTGGCCGGCAACTGTGGACAGTTGGTCTTCACGTGACCAACCTGATGACAATGATAGCATATCCTCATATCCAAGGCAGGGGCAGACTGACGGCAGTCCCTAGAAAAACACCCCTCCTTGCCACACCTGTGGCACCCACTACTAGATCGACAAGCTCCAGTATGACCCTTGCCGCACTTTCCACAAGTGCGGCCCTGCTGACCCCCGGTCCTAGAATCAGCGGTCTTAGACCGCTTCGGCGCTGGCTGCTACTGCACTGGGGCCAACCGCTGCTCCTTCAACTGCAGCTCGATCTCCAACTCACGCTGCCTAGCGGCCTCCTGTAACTCCAATAAAGTATCACATCGCTGTGTGGCAACAAACTGTCGAATATCAGTCTTGAGCATGCTCAGATAACATGTCATCTGGGCCTGCTCAGATGCGAACTCAGGGCAGAACATCGCCCTCTCAGTGAACATGCGGGTGATCTTCGTCACCGTCTCCCCATCCTGTCTCAGACTTAAAAACTCCTATGCCAAACGTTCCCGCTCGACCCGTGGAATGTAACGGGCGCGGAACATGTCCCGGAACTGCTCCCAAGTAACTGTAGCTCTCTGCTCATCCGTGTATGACCCTGTCGTCAGTCTCTACTAGTCCTTGGCCCCGAGCCTCAGCATGTTCAGGGCGCACCTGACCTTCTGGTTAGTAGGACATGAACACGTGAAGAAACAACCCTCCACATCGGATAACCACCTCATGGCTCGAATAGGGTCCTGTGTACCGTCGAATGTCGGGGGCTTCGTGTTATCGAAGTCCCGGTACTGGAAACCCCTACAGACTCCTCCCCATGCCGCTGATACAGCTGATGCAGCTGCTGCGGCGGCTGTCTCTGCAAGGGCTGCATAACGCTCATCAAAGTACTCCACCATGGCGGTCTTAATCGACCCAAACATCTCTGGTAACTGTGCCCGAAATGCAGCAGCAACCTCATCCTGTAGGATCTCTCGAATCCTGGCATCCAACTCGTCCGTACCCATCTGAACCACCGGCTCAGGTGTTGTTGGCCCCTCCTGGCCTCCGTCCCCTGATCCTGATCCCGAACCGGATCCAGCCACAAAGCGCCTCGTCATCACCATTCTGAAACATAGCACAAGATATCAGATAATCCATATGAATAACTGGGAGTCAACTCCCTACTAACCCCTAGGGATTGTAACTTACTTGACACGCGTATGGGTCCTGTGCTTTCAGTAGTACGGGCCCATACTACCTTCCACACCTACCCATATTTGCCTCAAGCATCACCACAATGCCCTAACTGAATACTCAACATGGCAAGCGCTCAATCCTCACTCTTAGAGGAAATGCTAAATATCTCCCAACTGGCCTCCCGGCCTCACACAACCCACCCGTCCATGGAACTTTCACCAACCCTGCAGCTCTAGTGTATGCTAGTCATACATAACGCTGGACCCTATAGACTTTCGGATATCCAATCCTACCCTAAGCTCCCAATCAAACAAGAACAGAACATAAGGCCAAATCAAACATTCTCAGGCTATAAGATCTTAGTTATGTATAGCTGTGATGCATACACTAAGCAACTACAGTAATGACGTCAATCCCATATAAAGATAACCCCTAGGCTAGCAGGCATCATGTAATCAGGCAATTCTATCATGCAATTCATGAAGATCCCTAGCCTAGTACTAACAAGTTGTTTTAACATATCACATAATCAAATAACTGTATGGTATTTTGGGGATACTTACTGGCTCCGGCTGATCGTACATCCTGCATCCTCATTCGCTTATTTTGGAAGTCGTTTAGAAATCATTTTGAAAACCTTTCCTTGATTTGAGACTGGATTCACTCGCATGTTCCTCCAATTCACTCAAACCAAGGCTCTGATACCAACTTGTGACACCCAAAAATTCAAGCCAATTTAAACTTAAAAAAAACAGTTTAATCCATTAAGTCATTACATAGTTTATTTTCAAAATGCAGTTATCAGAGTATCCCAGTATCAAATCATAAAAGTCATAACAGCGAGAGGAGCGGTACGATCATGCCTTCGCCTTCCCGCGATCACCAGAGGTACCTGAAACAACATCTGAAACTGTAAGCCTGAAAGCTTAGTGAGCTATCCCCCAAAATACCAACCACATAACCATGCCATATAAACATATAACCAAACAGCAAGCATAATGAGCCTTCAGCCTGACTGGACCGCCTCGCAGGCCTTCAGTCTATCTGGACCGCTCTCCGAGCCTTCGGCACGTCTGGACCGCCTCGCGGGGCCTTTAGCCTATCCGGACCGCTCACCGGGCCTTCGTTCTGACTATCATACCCTCTTGGGTTTTGTAGTCTATCCGGACCGCCCTGGGTATGTTGGCCTTCAGCACAAAGCAGGACCGCCTCAACCCAACACCCAAATCAAATAACATGTGCATATACATTCATAGGCTATCGTAATAACAGACAAACCGATCTAACAGATCAAACAGCATAGCAACGTCCTAAACCAGGACTCCGACCTACCCAGGTCATATCATAGCATAATCTTGTAACTAGGATATCAACCGAACCCGATCACTAAGCATAAGCATATCACCATCCTAACTAACAGGATGCGAAACGATGCACATATTATGTAATAACCGAAATACAAAACCATAAGGGCCGGCGTTGGTGCCTTAGACCCTGTTGATATAGTGAGGATAACTCACCTTGCAACTAACGTCTGAAACTAGAAAGCTCAACTCCCGGATCACCAACACGAACTCCACCACCTATATTTACCATAAAACCCTTTTTCATAAATCTCCGAATTACCAGAATACCCTCAGAAGTCAACTGGTCAACCCTTGGTCCAAGTCAAAGTTCACAGTCAAAGTCAACAGTCCATGTTGACTCGACTCGTCGAGTGCAGTTCACCGACTCGTCGAGTCCTTCCTGAACTCGAGAAGTCGTGAAATCCTTGATTGGCTCGTCGAGTTCCCCTTTAAATCGCCGAGTTCATACGTGTCCAAGAATTGGGAGAAACCCTATCCGACTCGCCGAGTCTTCTAACGACTCGTCGAGTTCAAGGCAATCTTCAACGGACTCGCCGAGTTGTTCATCAACTCGTCGAGTTCATGACCATCTTCAACGGGCTCGCCGAGTTGTTAATTCAACTCGCCGATTCCTTGCAGGCCTTTATCCATGCAGACGCTTTTTAAGCCATGGCAAGGTTCCAGATTACAGATCCAAGCTTCTAAGGCACGTTTATCACGTAAAGTTGCAAACTTTACGCACATGCAAGGCTCTAAAGGCCCTAAATGACCAATCTAAGCTTCCAATGGGGATTTACACCTTGGGAGAGTCTCATCCTTGCACAAGCTGGAAACTTTATGGACTAAGAAGCCCAAGGGAGTTAAGTTCTGAAGTTACAACTTCAGATCTTAGCTTGCATACATGAATAGCTTCCAATCATACCATGAAAACCCTAGGATTTGTCCAAAGAGGGGATCTAGAATGAAATGAGGTCAGGGTAACGATTTATACCTTCCAGAAGATGCCCAAAGGTAGATTTCAGATCCCACAAGCTCCTTGCTTTTGCTCTCCAAGCTCCTTTCTCCACAAAATCCTCTTCCAAGCTCAAAATACACAAAGTGGACACACACACTCGATTAGGGTTTGAGAAGGACAAGAAGCAGTAAAGGGGAGGCTGGGGGAGGCCAATGATCCTTTAAATAGGGTGCAAAACCCCGAGATTTAGGGTTTCATCTTCCAGCTCCTACTCGTCGAGTCCCTTCTTGGACTCGGCGAGTAGGTCATTAAAATACGTGGACCAACCCGCTGCTACTCGACGAGTAGGGAAATCAACTCGTCGAGTAGCCCTCGAAATCAAGAAACTCACACATTAAATCAATACCTGAGAAACGGGGCGTTACAATTATACATGCAATTTGATTTTCCAAAGCATTATCCTAACTAGCATACAAAACATGGGTACGTGTATAACAAAAACTAGTTAGATGGCATACCTTTTCTTGTAGCTTGTTAGCTTGGACCTTTAAGAGCCTAGCACCCCAAATGTGATGCCTCAAACGCTTCACAAAACACCACCAACAATGGAGGACTTTGAGTGAAAATAACTTGCACAAAAATCGGTTATGCTCTTCCAAAGATCACTCGTCGGATTTCATGAGCTAAGGGACTCCTTTTATAGTGTGGCAAGGATTAGGGTTACACCCATGTAAACCCTAATGTGCATGACCTTTCATCTTACTTAGGCTCCATGGGTTAAACCTCCATGGACTATCCATGGACTACCATGTTGGTTTAGCCCAACCTATATAACCATTGGCCCACACTATAAGAATCATTGATTTACCAAATCAACCCCTTACATTTAATTAGTCTCTTTTGATCAATAAATTAATTCCAAATTAATTCTTGATCCATACTAATTAAATAATATGATTTCATATTAATATATTAGAACTTATAATATATTAATAAATCATAAATAACCTCTTCTCAAAAGTCCATCCTTACAAATTGTTGCGGTGAAATGCAACCCAAATGGACCATGCTACTTTCGGGTCAAGTACATACCAAATATAGTTATAGACTTAGACACCTTATCTAATAGACGGGACTTAAGGGAATAAGCCCTTAATCGGAAGAATGCATTCAGTCTGTGTACGTTGGGTGTATATTGGTGTATATCGCGCGTACACGATGAGAGACCCGATCCTGGATCTTGAGTACGTTGGGCGTACTCAGCTGAGTCAACTCGACTGACTTTTGACTTTGACTAGAATTTGACCAAGTTTGACCTAGGGGTATTATGGGTATTTTGAATTTTAGTTGAGTCTGGTAATTCTTCGATGTACATGTGACCGGTAGAGCAGATATTCGGACCAGTGTCCTAATCAGGTATCTTTTCAGACTGAGAGGTGAGTTTTCCTCACTGTACTCTTGGTGTAACATTGTAAAATTTTCAACCAAATTTTTCATTTTTAAATATCATAAAACACATGTCATATTATTAAAACACCAAATATCACTTTAACAAATTTTTTCAAAACATTGAATCAAATCCAGGATCCATGACATAACTCCATCTCAACTGTGTGTGTACAATCATGCTGGTGCCTTCCCGCAGTCCTCTGAAGTACCTGAAACACATATCACATAACACAGTAAGCACGCATGCTTAGTGAGTTCCCCAAAATACCACGCGCATACAATTAGCCACTCGAGGCTATAACTCTACGAGACCTTCCAGTCAATGTGTCTCACTAGGACCTTCCGGTCCCATAACTCTGGTAGACCTTCCGGTCCTACCTATGATGACCTTCCGATCCTAACTCTGTTGACCTTCCGGTCCAAACCATGCAACATATACGTATAACATAGAACAATATCACATAACACAGTAAGCACATAAAACCTTCCGGTCACACATAATTACCTCTCTAGGTAAGGTATAGTGAGAAGACTCACCTCGGGAAAAACTCGGGTAATCTCGAACTCGAAACACTGATCTAGCCTCCGCCTAATCACACATAATAATTATCTCTAATTAATAACGGCTCTCAAAAGGCTAGAATGACCCCTCCATGTACTCACATATGGGTAAAAGACCATTTTACCCCTCCATGGACTCTATAGTCCTCAAGATGACCAAACCCTAAAAGTCAACAGAAAGTCAACGGCAGGGATTACGTTGCGCGTACCAGCTCTGTACGTCGGGCGTACTCAGCCACCGTGAAGTAATCGGGGGTACTCGACCCCTACGCTACGCATGTTGGGATTACGCCCAGCGTACGCCCCAGTTTCACACCCCTCACGATATTGGTCTTAATCAGATAAGACACATGCTCATATTGTAGATCTGATCACCCTAAAGTCCCTTAACCCATAAAGTCAGCGACTTTAAGCCTTTGCATGGCTGTAAAGGTCACCAACACTCTTAATGTTGGATTAGTGTCTAAGTCCATAACTATAATTGGTATATACTTGACCCGACCCGGCATGGTCCATTTGGGTTGCATGGCATCATGCATTTAGATAGACTAAAATGAGAGAAATAACACTTAAGGTTTATTAATATATTATAAGTTCTAATATATTAATAAGATTATTTAATTAGTATTGATCAAGAATTAATCTAGAATTAATTAAGTGATCAAAAGAAGACTAATTAAATATATGGGTTGATTGTGTAAATCATCCATACTTATATAGTGGGCTAATGCTCCATGGATTATCAAGTTGGGCTAAAACCCATAGGATGCTCCATGGATGCTCCATGGTGTATTTGAACCCATGGATCCAAGGAAATGGAAAGCCATGACAATTAGGGTTTACCCTAATTGTAACAACTATATAATCATCTTATTTTGTGCAAAAATCGGACACTATGAATGAATGTAGAGGGCAAGCCGATTTCATGAAGTGTGTATTTTCTCTCAAGTTATTCCAAATGTTCATGGTGTTGTGTGAACCATTTGAGGTGTCACACTTGGGGCACTAGGCTCTTGAGCTCCATGGAATCATGCACCAAACAAGAGGTATGTAATTCTACTAGAATTTATATTATGTGTACTTTATATTATGCTAGTTAGAACAATACCTTGGAAAATTGATATTTGCATGTATAATAGAGAAAACATAGATCCAGGGTATTTAGGGTTGCATGTACACCATAGGAGTGTTAGAATGCTCAAAACCCAACAGTGGTATCAGAGCCTAGGCTTGTTTTCACTTATAGTTGATGCAAAGTGCTTAAAATCGAAGTTTTTTTGCTGCTGGGACAGTGGACTCGCCGAGTTCACTGATAGACTCGACGAGTCCAAGGCAAAGTTCATCCAACTCACCGAGTTGGTTCATGCACTCGACGAGTTGGACCCCCAAACAGCATATCTTCGAGTTTTGGTGCTGGAATTGGTCTAGAATCATTACCTTTGACTGTTTTGGACTTATAAAACCTATTTTTTAAGTGGTAATGATTATGATAAACCAATTTCAATGCTATAATCAAAGTTTCAAGTTTTATATGTGTTTATGTAATTCTTGAAAAATGTTGATTATGAATGTTCATGCTTATGAGTTTTGGTAGATCATAGGAATTATGTGCAAATTGTTTGTTAGTATAATTCTTGATCTCAATGAAATTGTAAGGAGTCCATAACTTGTCCTCAAATTATGGATTACCAAGAGTTTTATGTTTCCTTGATTTATGAGTTACTTTAGATTAATGAAAAAAAAATTGTGTTTTAGTTGTTTTTAATCCAAATTAATCTAGAGTTAGTTCATAAAATGTGTTTTTGTAACTTGTCCTCAAGTTACATAAAAGGTCACATTTATGAATCTTAAAAATCATAAAAGTGCCATAGGTTACATAAAAATGAAGAATCTTTTTCATTTAATTATTTCATGACTCCATAACTTGTCTTCAAGTTATGGATGTTTAAGAGTCCCTTCTTTAAAAGTTTTATTAAAGAATAAGAGGTTACATAAAAATGAAGAGTCTTCATTTTAATGAACCATTAAACTCATAAGTTATGAAATGAAAGGTTTTGAATAGTTTCAAAACTTGCCCTCAAGTTTTGGAATTTGTAAAGTCTCACACACATTAATGCTTTAATTCCAAACTCTACAATTTTAAAAGTTAAAATTCAAACTTTATGGACTTCATTAAATTAATTAAAGTGTTTAATTAAAAGAGTTAATAATTCCATAAAGACATGGTTTAAGTTTAATTAAATTAAGAGTATATTTTAATTAATAGATTAAACCACCAAGTATTTTAAATGTTTAAAATACACCCTTATACTATTATTATAATTTTAATTATATAGATATGTATAAGATAAAGTCAATCTTACCGTTAGTAGGTCTCATTCACGAAGCCGGTCTATAAGGGGGGGTATAAGGTTACTGCCTATAAAATGGCAGTTTAATGGGTGTCCACTCTCACCCACCGCTTCCTTGACAGGTGGAGGGTCGTTAGCCGAACGGGTAGGAAAGGACTATAATTCTCCCTTCATTAAAAGTATAATGATAAATACTAAGTAACTAAACACTTATAAATTCCCAATCTTAGTTACTTAGGAAAATGTGAAATATGTGCTAACCCATGAAATTACACTTTGTACCTTACCAAGTCGTTAGTGGAGCGTGTTGTTGGGTTTTGAGCATTCTAACACTCCTATGGTGTACATGCAACCCTATAAACCTTGGATCTATGTTTTCTCTATTATACATGCAAATATTAACTATTCCAAGGTTTCATCCTAACTAGCATATTATGAAGCACCTATACTACAAAGTTCTAGTTAGATGACATACCTTTTGATGTAGCTTGATGTCTTCAAGCTTTAAGAGCTTAGCCCCAATAGTGTGGAAGCCTCAAATGGAATCACAAATCACCAAAACACCTTGGGAGAACTTGAGAGAATATGTATGCACACTAAAATCGGCTCACTCTTATTTTCACACACTTGTGCCAATTTTGTGAGCCAAGGACCCCTTTATATATTATGGAGGATTAGGGTTACATCTATGTAAACCCTAATACCCATGACCTTTCATTTACATAGGATCCATGGGTTAAAAGCTCCATGGACCATCCGTGAAAGCTTAGCCCAACCTAAATGAACTTGGCCCATTCCATATATATAAGAGTCCATATTTAATTAGTTCTTTTTGATCACTTAATTAATTCAAAATTAATTCTTGATCAATACTAATTAAATAATATGATTCCATATTAATATATTAGAACTTATAATATATTAATATAAATCATAAATATACTATTCTCAAAAGACTATCCATATAAATTGTGTCGGTGAAGTGCAACCCAAATGGACCATGCCATGTCGGGTCAAGTACATACCAAATATAGTTATGGACTTAGACATTAATCCAACAGTCTCCCACTTGGATAAGTCTAAAACTATTATTGAGTATGACTTCAAAACCTAACTGGCAATCGTAGCTCTTAAAGCAGCTGTCAAAATCTGACCTTGTCAATGACTTGTCCATTAGATAAGGGATTATATATTCCTCCATTCTAGATATCATATGGACTGAGACATGGATTATAATCATTCTCTCTGTCCATTTATTGTTTCCCGATTTTCGATTTATGATGACTGACTGACTGAACAAATCAAATCAGTCCTGGCTTGGCCAAGCACTCACATGTGTCATCGCTAAATCATCGAGGGGCCCACAGATATCGCTTTTATCCCGAAGGTAAAAGGAATGGATAAACTTCGACTCATATGGCCTGTTCTACTACTTGTTGAATCATACACAAAGGCACGTTTTATAATATCGAGTTACCAAATGTGTTTTCGTGCAATCAATGTATAACCAACTCATAGTAACAACTCATATCTCTAGGTTTGAAGAATATAAGATATTATCGTCTCATGATCACCCGTGATAAAATCCATTAAGTGATTCAAATGAGCGCGGGTTGAATCCAATACTCAGAACTTATGAGCACTCATGAGTGTTGTAGCACCACTTTGTCCATCAACTTGGACCTCTACAAACCAACCCATGACAGTCTTGATTCATATCTACTTCCAACATATGACCGACTGTGGATGGTTTGAATAACTTAATCATTCAGGAAGAGCGACTTAGTTATTCTGGAAGTCAAAACATGCAAAGTGAAACACAAGAATAAATGAATCAAATATGGTATCAAACACTATGAATATAAATAAACACTTTTATTTATCACCATACTGATTACTCATTATTCATTGTTTCGGTTTTATCAACTTTATACTTGAATTAAAAACACTAGTTGTCCCATGCTCCAAGCATGTACACTATGTTTTTCTTAAACAATAGCTTTGCCATACACCAAGTATACATTCTATGTTTGTCTATGATCCTTACTTTGTGAAATAAACCAATTGAACATAATTTCAATGATTCTAATTTCACACTCCCAAATCCTTATCGAAAAATGTGAGAATTTCAAATTCCTATCATTTATCGAAATCTGTTTAGATTTTAAACTTATATGCACTGACCCTCCTGTAATGAATATGTACAAAGTCACAAAGACTTGTCAACAGTCATTATAAGGTATTCCAATGGAGATCAACTCCATGGAAACTAAGTCTCATATTCAAAGTACATTGCTTTGGACATGCTTCTTGCATTAAGTTTTCTAATCTTACACAGATAACTTCCACCTATGGAGACAACTCCATATTCTCATTTTGACTATCACTTATGAATAAGAGATGCCTCTTTTCAGAATATGTCAATATGGTCCTTCCAAAATTAGCACTATACTTCCAACTGTCCCTGAGCAACCAATCTTTGGTAAACCTCAGATTGTCCTCGACAATTGCTTAATCATTTTAGTCATATCCAATTCTAGACCTTTTCCCTTCTTAATGCCTCTGGGCATTTGGAAAAATTTAGAAATGACAAATATTATAGCACATGCAATCGATCCTGTACCCAAAGCAAATGGTACACGATTCATGATGTCTCACATAAAGACATGATTCTAGACCAGTCTTTTGCTACAATATTTTTATTTGCCATGTTTTCAAAATTTGACTATGAAGAGGGATGCCATAATCATAATCGAATTTTGAGAACGCAATATATAGAATTTCCTTAAGTTGAACCAATCCAACATGAAATTCATATATATATTCTTGACTAAAGATGATTAAGGTCTCAATCTAAGCCTTTAGAACTGAAATGAAGTATATCCTCTCCCTTAATTATAGCAAAACAACTTTTTCAATCCGTGCAGCCTCACGAATTGAAACTTTTGTTTTCTATAATTAACATTGCTAACTTGCAACACTAACAATAATTATCATGCTCCCACTAACATGATGATTATTAGCATAACACTTATGCTACCACTAGCTTTGACATGTACTCAGAAATCAGCTGGACTTCTAGAAATCAATACTTTATTGACTTTCTTACCAAAGTTCAGATTTCTGATACGAGATGCTTTGATAAAACTTTATCAAAATCATACACCTTTCCTTAGATAGCATGCATGTGTGTCTAAACAATTTCAGGACTATGAAAAGGGATGTCGTAATCATAGTCTCAATTGTTTAGACCTTTTGCCATCTGCTTCAAATCTACTTGGTGGAAGTGTTTCCTCACCATCATTTTCATGAATCGGAGAGAAACCTTATGACCCTTAGATTTTATGGTGTATGTGTTCTTATCCATGTGAATCGTCAAAACCATAGTCACAAGACAAGGATAATGACAAATTCAAACTCATATGGACTGAACTTATGCAATCTTAACTTCTTGCCACCTGGCAGTACAGGGCCTGCCATTGCTTCCAAGTTGTTATGCAACCAATTGAGAACTTTCAGAACTCCTATGCAAAGCCAACTTTAACTGGAATGGGCACAGAATATGTCAACACGATAGGTTATAAACCTCAAGTCGTGTGCTAGTGAAGAACCTCAGGTTTTATTCTTGATTAGTTCTTGAAATTCTTTTTAGGATCTTTAAGACTCCCACTATCCTCTTGACATATAAGACTATCTTGCCAAATATTCAAGAGATAGTGCGGATTCTTTATCAAGACAAACACTTCACACAATTGGCCTTAGTTGGTCTTTGTTTTATCCAAAACATCACAACTTACCAATTTCAAATGTACAAGAGTAGGACACTTTTACTCTTACATTTGACAAGTGTTTTAAACCTTTCTTTAAGATATGTCACTCAAGTTACAATCTTGGAGTATGACTCTAAGAATTGTTTTGGAACGAAGTATGATTCATCTTCCTGATCTAACCATTTCAACAATTCATGACTCCTTTTCTTAGTCATAAGAATGCACTAAGATGACCTTTAGAGGACTAATTGTGATATGATTTCTAAATCATTAAGATGATCACAAACATGATACTAAAGTACTCTCCCATCTTTTCAGATTTGAGAAACTTTTTTCTTTCTGTCTAATTTGATTCTTCCCATTCGTTCTGCCATACATTGAGACTTTTCCAATGTTTCAGAATTATACTTAAACTTGTAAGTATAACCATATTTACTAAACTTTAGTAAATCAAATAGTCTTAACGAGCTTTGTGGTGGACATGACCAGTGCACAAGAATGTGTACTCTATCCCTTTAGTCCTTCACTTGACTCACACATCCATGTGAACAAGTAATTAGTCTTGATTTTCCAATGCTTGAAAGTTCTCATTCATCATACTATTCAACTTGCATGATTCCAAGTTTTGGTCCAATTGAAACTTGGGCGATGAGGAACTTTCCTGATTTGGTAAATTTAGACACTACCACAAATGAAAGAATCAAATCCATTTTCCAATATTGCTGTCAGTGGAATCATATAAGCAACAATTTTCCACAAATGCCATTGTAAGGATACTTCAAATAAATAAAATTAAACAATTTTCTTTTATTTTAAAACTTTGCGGAAAAACTTATCCTTACAATCCACATGGAAAATTGTTGTTATCTATTCTGTAGCAATATATCATAACTTCTTAAGCAACTGCTCAAAATTCTGATGCGATCGAAATCCACCTTCGCGATCAGAATCAACATATACTTCCTTTAAGATTTCTCTCTATTCTTGGATTCTTAAAACATCAACATGTAACCCAGTCACATCATGTAATGAGGATCTCAGAATAGAACTTAACAGAGTTAGATAATGGGCTCTACCTGATGTAGAGTCAAACTTATTGACTTTAACATCCTTAGGTAAATTTGGCAGCTTTGCAATCAACGCCCCTTCCTTTTGCAAAATAAACATATGGACCCTTTGGTAATGGGACTATCTCAGACTTAGCCTTTCTCTTTACCATTTGGTCAACCGGGTTGACTATGGCCAATCCCTTTCCATTGGGAAGAGAATGTTTTTTCTGGATTTCCAGTGTCACCATTGTCACTGTCCATAAAGTTTTTGGGAAGTTGATCTTCTAATCAAATTTGCTTTACTATCGTTCCAAATCATTGCTGATTCAGCAGCACCAAGCAAATAGATATGATCATTAAGGTTCATGTCATAGTCTGTTTCATAGTAGTCCTAAAGGAACTCACTATGTGACTTAGAAAGTGATTGAATATCCAACTTTCTCAAGACTTTGACACCCAACTCTCCCGGCTTGTCAATATGTGACTTCATCTCTAAGATGTGATCACACATAGACCTTGCTTGCCATTAGGGCTTGAGTGACCTTGAACTTGTGGGTTAGGGAGAATAATTGGAGGAGGTGGAGGAAGAGAAGTATGACTTCCATGAGCCAAACTCGGGAAGTCATATTCATTAGGAAAGCTTGGTTTGGGAAGATCATTGTTGTCTAAACCAGACATCAACAATGGGAGAAATTCACGTAAAGTTTATTTAAGTCCTTAATATAACACCCAATATGATATATTAAGGCTAGGACCCAACAAACTATTTTATAACTTGGAAGAGGGATGCCGTAATCCAAGCTATAAAATATTTGAAGGTAGGTGAATGACGATTCACCAATTTCCACCAAGATAAACGAAATGTATTATTAGGTTTTAATTGGTTTTGAAACTCCTAGATTCTTTTGAGATTCATTGAACTTTTCAATGGCATGTTTCAATCTCGAGTGTGCCCTTCAGGTTTTGTGACTGGGATGCCGAGGATCACAAAACAAGGTGTGAAGTAACCATGCAAATATACTTGGTACCCTTAATATTTACCCCTCAATCGATGTGTCGGTTAACCACACACGCTCCAGCGATACTATGATAAACATTAAGTTACCCTTTGCCTACCTTGTTAAGTCCAGGTTAGTGTGCCGGTTAACCACACACGCTCCACTAACAGCTTAAACAAAGTGCAAAGTGTAATTTCATGGATTAGCACCTTATTCACATTTTCCTAAGTAACTAAGATTGGGAATTTATAAGTGTTTAGTTACTTAGTATTTATCATTATACTTATAATGAAGGGAGAATTATAGTCCTTGTCCTACCTGTTCGGCTAACGACCCTCCACCGGTCAAGGAAGCGGTGAGTGAGAGTGGACACCCATTAAACTGCCATTTTATAGGCAGTAACCTTATACCCCCCTTATAGACCGGCTTCGTGAATGAGGCCTACTAATGGTAAGACGACTTGCTCTTATACATATAATATATTAAACTTTTAATATTATACTAGTATAAGGGTCTATTTTAGACATTTAAAATACTTGGTGGTTTAATCTATTAATTAAACTAGACTTTTAATTTAATTAAACTCAAACCATATATTTATGGATTAATAATACTCTTTTAATTAAACGCTTTAATTAACTATTAATAAAGTCCATAAGAGTTAATTTGAACTATTCAACAAAACATCATAATTCCAATTATTAAACTCAAAATTAAAACCATTTAATTAATTGTTTAAGTTATGAACCCAAGAGTTTTAGAATTCAATTCTTTTTTTCATAAAAAACTTTTCTCAAATTCCAAAACTTGAGGGCAAGTTTTGTAATTCTTGAAAACCTTTGGATTCCATAACTTATGGAATTAATGGTGTTTTATGATGAAACTTTCCATGTTCCATAACTTAAGAACAAGTTATGGAATTCTTTAAAACATTAACACCAAATTTTGTAACTCCATAAAAACTTTGAATCAAATTTTTTTTTTTTTTTAAAAAAAAACTTTCATATTCATAACTTATGGAAGTTTCAAAAACCCTTAAGATCACAACTTTAAAAAAACTTTTGAGCTCCAAAATTTTATGACAAAATATGTAACTCCTTAAAACATTTAGATCAAACTTTTAAAACTAATAAAATAATCATATCATTTTATTTTTTACTAAATTTGACCTAATTCAACTCATGGCTCTGATACCACTGTTGGGTTTTGAGCATTCTAACACTCCTATGGTGTACATGCAACCCTATAAACCTTGGATCTATGTTTTCTCTATTATACATGCAAATATTAACTATTCCAAGGTTTCATCCTAACTAGCATATTATGAAGCACCTATACTACAAAGTTCTAGTTAGATGACATACCTTTTGATGTAGCTTGATGTCTTCAAGCTTTAAGAGCTTAGCCCCAATAGTGTGGAAGCCTCAAATGGAATCACAAATCACCAAAACACCTTGGAAGAACTTGAGAGAATATGTATGCACACTAAAATCGGCCCACTCTTATTTTCACACACTTGTGCCAATTTTGTGAGCCAATGACCCCTTTATATATTATGGAGGATTAGGGTTACATCTATGTAAACCCTAATACCCATGACCTTTTATTTACATAGGATCCATGGGTTAAAAGCTCCATGGACCATCCATGAAAGCTTAGCCCAACCTAAATGAACTTGGCTCATTCCATATATATAAGAGTCCATATTTAATTAGTTCTTTTTGATCACTTAATTAATTCTAAATTAATTCTTGATCAATACTAATTAAATAATATGATTCCATATTAATATATTAGAACTTATAATATATTAATATAAATCATAAATATACTATTCTCAAAAGACTATCCATATAAATTGTGCCGGTGAAGTGCAACCCAAATGGACCATGTCGGGTCGGGTCAAGTACATACCAAATATAGTTATGGACTTAGACATTAATCCAACACGTGTGTGGTTAACCGGCACACTAATAAGGACTAGTAAGAGTGGAAAAGGGTAACTTGACTTTATTATAGATCGGTGGAGCGTGTGTGGTTAACCGGCACATCGATTAGGTGATAAAGTTAAGGGTACCAAGTCAATTTGCATGGTTATTCACACCTTGTTTGTGATCCTCGGCATCCCAGTCACAAACTTGAGAGGGCACAATCGAGATTCAAACATGCCATTGAAAGTTCAATGTATCTCAAAAGATCTAGGAGTTTCAAATCCAATTAAAACTTAATTATATTTCGTTTTTCATGGTGGAAATTGGTAAATCGTCATTTACCTACCTTCAACTATTTTATAATTTGGATTACGGCATCCCTCTTCCAGTTATAAATAGGTTGTTGGGTCCAAGCCTTAATATTTCATATTGGGTGTTATATTAAGGACTTTAAATCAACTAACTTGAATTTCTCCCTTATAGATGTCTCCTTCAGACAACTATGGTCTTCCCAAATCTTTAGGAACAAGCTATCCTAATGAAGATGATATCCCAAATGGCAATCGAGGTGAAAGATCAATCCCTTTGTTGTGCATTAGTGGGACTCGAAATCATACTTCGCTTCCTCCACCTCCTCCAATAAATCTCCCTATCCCACAAGTTTCAAGACTTGATAAGTTCTAAGTCACTCAATCCCTATTGGTAAACAAAGTCTATATGTGCTTAGATCTTGGAGATTAAGTCACATATTGACAAGCTGGGAGAGTTGGGTGTCGAAGTCTCGAGGTAGCTGGCTGTTGACTTGGTTCTTCAGTCACTCCCTGATGACAGATCACGACATGACCCTTTAATGATCTTATCTATTTGCTTGGTGCTGCTGAATCAGCAATGATTTGGAACACTGGTAAAGCAAATTTGATCGACTTCCTAAAACTTCATGGACATTGACAATCGTGACACTGGAAATCTAGAAAAACTTTCTCTTCCCAATAGAAAGGGATCGGCCATAGTCAACTCGGTTGACCAAATGGTAAAGAGAAAGGCTAAGTCTGAGATAGTCCCATGTACCATTCCCAAAGAGTCCATATGTGCCTATTGCCAAAGGAAAGGGGCATTGGTTGCGAAGCTGCCAAATTTACCTGAAACCTCATAAGGATGGTAAAGTCAAAAGTTTGACTCTACTTCAGGTAAAGTCCGTTATCTAACTCTATTAAGTCTCTTTTTGAGATTCTTAATACATGATGTAATGTAATTACATTTTGATGTTTTTAAAGAATCAAAGGAAGCTTAAAGAAAAAGTGTGCTGATTCTGATCGCATGGTTCGATGACCAGAATTTTGAGCCACTGCATAAGAGTTATGAGATATTGCTTAGGAATAGATAACAACAAAGTTTTCATATGAATTTGCATTGTAAGGATAATTTTTTTCGCAAGTTTTAAAATAAAAGAAAAGTTTTGATTTTATTTATTTTAAATATCCTTGCAAAGGCATTTGTGAAAAATTGTTGTTTATATGTTTCCATTGATAGGCAATATTGGAAAATGAATTTGATTCTTTCGTTTGTGGTAGTGTCATTATTTATCAAATAAGGAAAGATTCTCATCACCCAAGTTTCAGTTGGATAGAAACTTGGAATCATGCAAGTTGTATTGTGTGATGAATGAGATTTTTCATCTTTGGTAATTTAAGACTAATTCCTTGTTCACATTCGCATGTGAGTCAAGCGAAGGAATAAAGGATCGGGTACATTAGGTTGTGCACTAGTCAGGTCCACCACAAAGGTTGATAAGATTATTCGTTATGATTTACTAAAGTTTAGTAAATATGATTATGCTTACAAGTTTAAGTGTAATTCTGAAACACTGGAAAAGTTTCAATATATGGCAGAATGAATAAGAAGAATCAAATAAGGCAGAAAGATAAAAGTTTCTCCAATCTGAGGAGATGGGAGAGTACTTGTGTATCTTGTTTTATGATTATCTTAGTGATTATGGAACCATATCACAATTGATCCTCTAAGGACACCTTAGTGCATTTGTTTGCCTAAGGAGAGGAATCGTGAATTGTTGAAATGGTTAAATCAAAAGATAAATGATACTTCATTCCAAAAACAAATCCTGGAGTTATACTCCAAGATTGTAACTTGAGTGACATAGTCTTTAGAAAGTTTTTAACACTTGTCAAATGTAGAGTAAGATGTTTCCTATTCTTGTACATTTGAGATTGGTAAGTTTTGATGTTTTGGATAAGACAAAGACCAACTAAGGCCAATTATGTGAAGTGTTTGTAAAAGAATCTGCACTATCTCTTGAATATTGGGCAAGAGAGTCTTATATGTCAAGAGGACAGTGGGAGTCTTGAGATAGTTTCAAGAACTAATCAAGAGTATTGTTAATCACTAGCCCACGACTTGAGGTTTTTAACCTATCGTGTTGACATATTCTTATTTCTGTGTCTATTTCAGTTAAAAGTTGACTATGCTTATGAGTTCTATGAGTTCTCAATTGTTTGCATAACAACCTGGAAGCAATGGTAGGTCCTTGTGCTGCCGGGTGGCAAGAAATTAAGATTGAACTAGTTCAGTCCATATGTGTTTGGATTTGCCACTAACCTTGTCTTGTGATTATGGTTATGAAAAATTCACATGGATAGGAACACATACACCATAAAATCTAAGTGTCATAAGGTTTCTCTCCGATTCATGAAAATGATGGTGAGGAAACGCTTTCACTAAGAAGATTTTAAGTAGATAGCAGTTGTGATATTTGCATTCTCATATAGTTAGTGGAGCGTGTGTGGTTAACCGGCACACTAACTAGTGAGAATCGCAAAAGGTCTAGACAAACATGTGAGCTATCTAAGGAAAGGTGTATGTTTTTGATAAAGTATTATCAAAGCAATCTCGTATCAGAAATCTGAACTTTGGTAAGAAAGACAATAAAGTATTGATTTCTAGAGGTCCAGTTGATTTCTGGATACATGTCAAAGCTAGTGGGAGCATAAGTGTTATGCTAGTAAGATAATAATCATTATGCTAGTGGGAGCATGATGATTATGTTGCAAGTTAGCAATGTTAATTATAGAAAACAAAAGTTTCAATTCGCTTTCAAAAGTTGTTTCCCTATAATTAAGGGAGAGGATTTTATACTTCATTCCAATTCTACAAGCTTAGATTGAGATTTTAATCTACTTTAGTCAAGGATATATAAGAATGTTATGTTGGAATGATTCAACATAAGGAAATTCTATATATGTTGCGTTCTCAAAATTCGATTATGATTACGGCATACCTCTTCATAGTTCGAATTGTGAGAATATGGAAAATAAAAAAATTTATAGCATGAATCATGTCCCATATGCTTCGGGTATAGGATCGATTACATGAGCTATAATAGTTATCCTTTCTAAATTTTCCTAATGCTTAGGGCATTAAGACGGGAAAAGAGATTAGAACTGGATATGACTAAAATGATTAAGCAATTGTCGAGGACAATTTGAGGTTTTCCAAAGGTTGGTTACTCATGGACAATTGGAAGTATAGAGTAAGGACCATATTGACATATTTTGAAAAGAGGAAACTCTTGTTCAAAACTGATGGTCAAAATGGGAATATGGAATTGTTTCCATAGGTGGAAGTTGTTCTTTGAATATGTGTAAGATTAGAGAACTTAATGCAAGAAGGATGTTCAAAGGAATGTACTTTGAATTTGAGACTTCGTTTCCATGGAATTGATCTCCATTGGAATTCTCTGTAATGTATGTTGCCAAGTCTTTGTGACTTTTGTGCATAGTCATTACAAGGGGATCATTGCATATAAGTTTAGAATCTAACAAGATTACGGTAAATGACAAGAATTTGGTGTTCTTACATTTATTGTAAAGGATTTGGGATTGTGAAATGAGCATCATTGAAATGATGTCAATCAATCTGTTTCACACAGAGAGGACCACATGTAAACATAGTGTGCATACTTGGAGTATGGCATAGCTATTGTTTGGACGAACATAGTGTGCATGCTTGGAGCATGACATGACTATTGTTTTAATTCAAGTATTAAGTTGATAAATCGAAACAATGAATAATGAGTGATCAATATGGTGCTTAGATAAAAGGGTTTTTATTTACACTCAAAGTGTTGAGGCCATACAAGATTAGTATTATTTTTGTGTTTCACTTTGCATGTTTTGACTTCCAGAATAACTAGGTCATTCTTCCCGAATGACTAAGTTATTTAAACCATCCACAGTCGGTCATATGTTGGAAGTAGATATGAATCAAGACTGTCATGAATTTGGCTTGTATGATTTGTCTAATGTGCATTAGACATAGCAGTGGTTGCTACAACATTCATGAGTGCTCATAAGTTCTGAGTATTGGATTCAACCCATGCTCATTTGAATCACTTCATGGATTTTATCACGAGTGAATCATGAGACGATAATATCTTATAATTCTTCAAACCTAGAGATATGAGTTGTTGACTACGAGATGGTTATACATTGATTGCACGAAAACGCATTGGTAACTCGATGTTATAAAACGTGCGTTTGTGTATGATTCAACAAGTAGTCAGTACAAGCATATGAGTCGAAGTTTATCCATTCCTTTTACCCTTAAAAGGATAAAAGCGATATATGTGGGCCCCTCGATGATTTAGTGATGACAAATGTAAGTGCTCGGCCGGGCCTAGACTGATTTGATTTGTTCAATTAGTCAGTCGTCATAAATCGGAAATCGGTAAACAACAAATGGACAGAGAGAATGATTATAATCCATGTCTTAGTCCATATGATATCTAGAATGGAGGAATATATGATCACTTATCTAATGGACGCGTCATTGATTTGTTCAGAGTTCGGCAGCAGCTTTTAAGAGCTACGATTGCTGGTCAGGTTGTGAAGGCGTACTTGCAATAATAGTTATTAGACTTATCCAAGTGGGAGACTGTTGGATTAGTGTCTAAGTCCATAACTATAATTGGTATATACTTGACCCGACCCGGCATGGTCCATTTGGGTTGCATGGCATCATGCATTTGGATAGACTAAAATGAGAGAAATAACACTTAAGGTTTATTAATATATTATAAGTTCTAATATATTAATAAGATTATTTAATTAGTATTGATCAAGAATTAATCTAGAATTAATTAAGTGATCAAAAGAAGACTAATTAAATATGTGGGTTGATTGTGTAAATCATCCATACTTATATAGTGGGCTAATGCTCCATGGATTATCAAGTTGGGCTAAAACCCATAGGATGCTCCATGGATGTTCCATGGTGTATTTGAATCCATGGATCCAAGGAAATGGAAAGCCATGACAATTAGGGTTTACCCTAATTGTAACAAGTATATAAGCATCTTATTTTGTGCAAAAATCGGACACTATGAATGAATGTAGAGGGCAAGCCGATTTCATGAAGTGTGTATTTTCTCTCAAGTTATTCCAAATGTTCATGGTGTTGTGTGAACCATTTGAGGTGTCACACTTGGGGCACTAGGCTCTTGAGCTCCATGGAATCAAGCACCAAATAAGAGATATGTAATTCTACTAGAATTTATATTATGTGTACTTTATATCATGCTAGTTAGAACAATACCTTGGAAAATTGATATTTGCATGTATAATAGAGAAAACATAGATCCAAGGTATTTAGGGTTGCATGTACACCATAGGAGTGTTAGAATGCTCAAAACCCAACACTTAACTCATGCATGGCTCATTCTTAACGTCCAAGATTGGATTTTTATGACTCTATATCACAATACACACTGAAAAGGGGTAGATCAAGGTCTATGGAGCTCCTTTACTCATAAAGTCTCCACCTTTGGGACTAAAAACCCTAAATACTCCAAAAGAAAGAACCAAGCCAAAGAATCAGCAAGCATGAAGCTTTATACCTTTTTGTGAAGCTTCTCACGTAGCAAAGCTCAGATCCAAACTCCTGGGGCTCTCACTCCTTCTTCTCCAAGCTCTTTCTTCACCTCAAGAACACAAAGATACACTCACAAGCTCCTAGATGCACTCTCCAGCTACAAGGATGAAGATTTAGTGTTAGGAGGGTTTGGTGTCTGGGAATGGTGGCCAGAAATGAGGCCATCATGTTCTTTAAATAGGGCTCACCCCTCAATTAGGGTTGTCATACTGAACCTAGTACGCCCGGCGTACCCTATGATACGCCCAGCGTACTGGGTGACCTCCGCATCAAGAACACGCTCACGAGTACGCGCAGCGTACACTCCCGTACGCCCAACGTACTCGATTATCACATAACCTTCTCAAGGGCTAAATTTGACAACTTAAAGAAAAAAGAAGGGCCAATGAGATATACCTGATCCTGGGATGTTACAATTCTCCCCCACTAGAATTATACTTCGTCCTCGAAGTCATGCTCCTCGAATAGCTTCGGATGCTGCTCCCGCATCTCGGACTCTGGCTCCCAAGCCATCTCGGACCCTTTCCGATGTTGCCACTGAACCTGAACCAGGGGCACCCCTTTGCTCCTCAAAACCTTCACCTTTCGATCCATAATCGCGATTGGTCTCTCGATATAATTCAGGCTCGTATCCACCTGAATGTCCTCTAGTGGTACCACTGCCATCTCATCGGCCACACACTTCCTCAACTGGGACACGTGGAAGGTGTTATGGATCTGGCTCAACTCCGCAGGTAGCTCCAAGCGGTATGCTACCTTACCCACTCTAGAGGTCACCCTGAAAGGACCGATGTATCGGGGTCATAACTTTCACCTTTTCCTGAATCGGATCACCCCTTTCCAAGGGGACACTTTCAGGAGTACAAAGTCTCCGACCTGAAACTCGAGCTCGGATCGCCGCCTATCCGCATAACTCTTCTGGCGACTCTGGGCTGTTAGTAACCTCTGCCTGACTTGCTGAATCTGCTCGGTTGTCTTAAAAACCATCTTCGTGCTACCCATCACTCTCTGCCCCACCTCTCCCCAACAAATAGGAGTCTGACACCTTCTCCCGTATAGAAGCTCAAAGGGAGGCATACCAATACTTGAATGGTGGCTGTTGTTGTAAGAAAACTCAGCCAGAGGCAGATATGTGTCCCAACTTCCACCAAAATCCATAACACATGCTCGAAGCATGTCCTCGAGTGTCTGGATCGTCCACTCACTCTACCCATCTGACTGAGGGTGGTACGCTGTACTAAAGTGCAATCGCGTACCTAACTCCTCATGAAACTTCTTCTAGAACCTGGAAGTAAAACGCACATCCTGATCTGACACTATTGAAGTCGGCACCCCATGCCGAGCCACCACCTCTCTCACGTATATCTCTGCCAGCCTCTCTGAAGAAGAACTCTCACTGATGGCTAGGAAATGGGCGCTCTTCGTCAACCGGTCTACAATCACCCAATTTGCATCGACACCCCGCGCGGTCCTCGGCAACTTGGTGATGAAATCCATAGAAATCTGCTCCCACTTCCACTGGGGAACCTCCAGTGGCTGCAACTTTCCACGAGGACACTGGTGCTCGGCCTTAACCCGGCGACAGGTCAAGCACCTCTCGACTACCCACGCAACGTCTCTCTTCATATAGGGCCACCAATAATCTCTCTTCAGGTCCAAAAACATCTTAGTGGCTCCGGGGTGGATCGAGAATCTCGACCTATGCGCTTCCTCCATCAGTGTACGTCGAGCTCCGCCCGTATAGGGCACCCAAATCCTCCCCTGAAAGGTCATAAGCCATCGGTTGTCCGTCACAAACTCGGACACCTGCCCAATCATCTGCTCCCTCTTGCGGTTCTCCGATCTCACGGCCTCTGCCTGGGCCTCTCGAATGATATCTAAAACTGGAGTCATCACTGTCATCCTCATACACACGTCTCGAATCGGAGTACTCTCTGCTCTACGGCTCAGGGCGTCGGCTACCACATTAGTCTTTCCCGGGTGGTACAGGATCTCACAGTCGTAATCTTTCACCACATCCAACCATCTCCTCTGTCTCATGTTAAGGTTGGGCTGATCCATAAGATACTTCAAACTCTTGTGGTCCGTGTATATGGTACACCGAACCCCGTACAGATAGTGACGCCAGATCTTGCGGGCAAACACTACTGCCCCCAGCTCCAGATCGTGGGTGGGATATCTCATCTCATGAGGCTTCAACTGCCTCGATGTGTACGTTATCACGTGCCCTCTCTGCATTAACACCGCACCCAACCCAGATATAGATGCATCACAACAAACCACAAAGTCCTCTATCCCTTCAGGAAGGGCTAACACCGGAGCTTCGCACAATCTCTGGCGAAGAATCTCAAACGAGCGTTGCTACTTGGGACCCCAAATAAAAGTAACGCCCTTCCGGGTCAATCTAGTGAGTGGAACATCAATCTTGGAGAAATCTCTGATAAATCTCCGATAGTAGCCGGCCAATCCCAGAAAACTCCTGATCTCGGTGGGGGATCTCGGTACCTCCCAGCTCATAACAGCCTCAATCTTGGCCGGATCGACCAACATCCCATTATGATTAACGAGGTGCCCCAAGAACTGGACCTCTCATAACCAGAAATCACACTTGGAGAATTTGACGTAAAGCCTCTCCGATCTCAATACTCCAAGCATCTCTCTCAAATGCTCCTCATGCTGCTCTCTGGATCTCGAATACACCAAGATATCGTCGATGAACACAATCACCGATCGATCCAACATAGGCCTGTATACCCGGTTCATGAGATCCATGAACGCTGCTGGTGCATTGGTGAGCCCAAAAGGCATCACCACGAACTAATAATGCCCATAACGAGTCCTAAATGCTGTCTTCTGAATATCTTCCTCACGCACCCTCATCTGATGATATACAGATCTCAAGTCAATCTTGGAAAACCAAGTCACGCCCTGCAACTGATCAAACAGGTCAACGATCCTCGGTAGCGGATAACGGTTCTTGACAGTCAGCTTGTTCAACTCCCGGTAATTAATGCACATCCAGTGTGAACCATCCTTTTTATTGACAAAAAGGATCGGTGCTCCCCACGGTGAGCTACTCGGTCGAATGAATCCCTTCCCCCAACAGCTCCTGAAGCTGCGAGAATAGCTCCTGCATCTCTGGCGGCGCAAGGCGATAGGGTGCCTTGGCGATAGGCGCCGCCCCCGGAATCAATTCAATACGTAATTCCACCTGCCTCTCGGGAGGCACACCCGGTAACTCCTCGGGGAAAACGTCCGGGAACTCACTCACTACCGGAACCTCAGTGATAGAACTCGGTCTCTCCATAGCAACCTGCACATCCGCCACATACGCCAGAAAACCCATGCAACCCTGCTGCAAACTCTGTCTCGCTCGAGCAGCCGAGCAAAATGTTGTCCCAAATCGGGTACCCTCGTTGTACACCGTAAGTACTCCCCCACCAGGGTTTCGTATGGTCACCAATTGACGCTCACAGTCGATTACTGCTCCGAATCGGCTCAACCAGTCTATGCCCACGATGACACAGACATCACCCATAGCGATCAGAACCAGATCTATCGGAAACTCTACACCAAAATCTCGAGTACACATCCTCGGATCACATCAGTAGCAAATACGGCCTGCTCGTCGGCTATGAAAACTATCAAAGGTCGACTCAACGCCTCTCGTCGGGTGCTGATGTGACGACTAAATGCTTGCGATACAAAGGATCGACTCGCACCCGAGTCAAATAACACCAAGGCAGGTACAGAATTCACAAGAAAAGTACCTATGCATACGACATAATAAGCACAAATTAACTTGAATAAGATAATAAAAGAACACATACCGGTCACGACATCAGGTGATGCAAGGACCTCCTCTGCCGTCAGCTAAAATGCTCTACCATGGGCTCTCGGTGCCTCGGCCTTCATCGGCCGACCATCAGTAACGCACAAGGCAGTAGGCGCAGATCCCTGTGTCGGTCCCTGGACAAGCTGTCGACATTCGGCCTTCTTATGGTCGGTCTGGTTGCAGTGAAAGCAGACTGTGAATCCATTGGGGCAATCCCTGCCTATGTGCCCCCCTTGCCACACTTGTAGCAAGCGCCTGCTCGACAGGTCCCCTCATGACTCTTGCCGCACTTCCCACAAGTGCGACCCTTCTGGCCTCCGGATCTCGAATCGGCGGGCTTTGCCCGCTTGGTACCGCCTGAGGTTGTGCCGGCCGCCGATCCCTCCCCCGAGACTCTGCCTCCTCCCTGGCCTGAGTCTCCAGCTCAATCTCCCTCTTTCGGGCATCTGCCTGAAGCTCGTAAAATGTCCGATACGACGAGTTCGCCACGAACTCGCGGATGTCCCTCCTCAGGATACTCAGATAGCGGCTCATACGTGCCTTCTCGGTCGACATGTGCTCAGGGCAGAACATCGCCCTCTCATGAAACATCCTCGTGATGACTGTCACTGATTATGTCCCCTGCTTGAGGGACAGAAACTCCTGGGCCAACCGTTCCCTTTCCACCGGGGGAATATACTCGTCTCGGAACATAGCAGTGAACATTTCCCAAGTCACTGCAGCGTCCTCTGCATGGGTGAAATGAGTTGTCACAAACTTCCACCAGTCCTTCGCTCCCAAGCGAAGCTGGTTCAGCACGAACCGTACTCTCAAGTGCTCTGGACAGGAACAAGTGTAGAAGCATCCCTCAATGTCAGAGATCCATCTCATTGCGGCAATCGGATCCTGAGTCCCATTAAACTCTGGTGGCTTCGTGTTGTTGAACTCCCAGTATAGCAACGAGTCACCTCCCTGTGGCCTAGCAGCAGCGACGGCTGCAGTGGCTGCAGCAGCAGCCGCCTCGGTAAGAGCAGCATATCTCTCATCAAACGTCTCAATCAAGGTGGTCTTAATAGACCCAAACATCTCAGGTATCTCCGCTCGAATGGCTGTGGCCACCTCCTCGTGGATCATCCTGCGAATCTCCTCGTCACTAGTACCACTGGTACCACTGCCTCCAGCGTTGTGGCGCATAACCACCATGATGTCTCTGAAACATAACACAAACAATCAGAGACTCGACCGAGACCAATATTACTCACACTCGATCACTCGCTCCTACTCGACCCCTAGCACCCTAAGGATTCTTACTTCGGCTGCTCACAGATCTGGTGTTTTCAGTAGTACGGGCCCAATACTACCTTCCACACCGCATCCGTACTCACCCCAAGTCCTCCTCCTAGGATCCCAGACCGCAAGTAATCTATGCATCTCACATCACGGACTAATCTCTAGTAGACCTCCCATAAACTCCTCTCTGCTACCTCCTTACACTCGAAGTAATTCACAGTAGCAGTAACTCCTAGGCTAAGTCATCACAAATCAGGCCACTCTAGTCCTAAGATATGAAATACCTAGCCTACTCTCTAGCATGCATAATATCTCATAAATATCTCATAACACATAAAGTGAGGTTATTTTGGGAAATCACCGTTCGGGCGCTGGCTGATTGTACACACTGTTATTTTTACACTTTCTTTTAAAATATCTTACTCGTTTTTAGAAAAATCGATTCTTTTGAAAACTTTTTCTCAAATCCTCAGTTTGAGTCCAGACATACCTGAAGGTGTATCCGAATCCCTCAAACCAAGGCTCTGATACCAACTTGTAACGTTGTAAAATTTTCAACCAAAATTTTCATTTTTAAATCTCATAAAACACATGTCATATTATTAAAACACCAAATATCAGTTTAACAAAGTTTTTAAAACATTGAATCAAATCCAGGATCCATGACATAACTCCATCTCAACTGTGTGTGTACAATCATGTTGGTGCCTTCCCGCGGTCCTCTGAAGTACCTGAAACACATATCACATAACACAGTAAGCACGCATACTTAGTGAGTTCCCCAAAATACCACGCACATACAATTAGCCACTCGAGGCTATAACTCTATGAGACCTTCCGGTCAATGTGTCTCAGTGGGACCTTCCGGTCCCACAACTCTTGTAGACCTTCCGGTCCAACCCATGATGACCTTCCGGTCCCAACTCTGTTGACCTTCCGGTCCAAACCCTGTTGACCTTCCGGTCCAAACCATGCAACATATACGTATCACATAGAACAATATCACATAACACAGTAAGCACATAAGACCTTCCGGTCACACATAATTACCTCTCTAGGTAAGGTATAGTGAGAAGACTCACCTCGGGAAAAACTCGGGTAATCTCGAACTCGAAACACTGGTCTAGCATCCGCCTAATCACACATAATAATTATCTCTAATTAATAACGGCTCTCAAAAGGCTAGAATGACCCCTCCATGTACTCACAGATGGGTAAAAGACCATTTTACCCCTCCATGGACTCTATAGTCCTCAAGATGACCAAACCCTAAAAGTCAACAGAAAGTCAACGGCAGGGATTACGCTGCGCGTACCAGCTCTGTACGTCGGGCGTACTCAGCCACCGTGAAGTGATCGGGGGTACTCGACCCCTACGCTGCGCATGCTGGGATTACGCCCAGCGTACGCCCCAGTTTCACACCCCTCACGATATTGGTCTTAATCAGATAAGACACAGGCTCATATTGCAGATCTGATCACCTTAAAGTCCCTTAACCCATCAAGTCAGCGACTTTAAGCCTTTGCATGGTTGTAAAGGTCACCAACACTCAAAACACCCATCCCCTTTCCTTATTAAGTTCTTAACTCATGCATGGCTCATTCTTAATGTCCAAGATTGGATTTTTATGACTCTATATCACAATACACACTGAAAAGGGGTAGATCAAGGTCTATGGAGCTCCTTTACTCATAAAGTCTCCGCCTTTGGGACTAAAAACCCTAAATACTCCAAAAGAAAGAACCAAGCCAAAGAATCCGCAAGCATGAAGCTTTATACCTTTTTGTGAAGCTTCTCACGTAGCAAAGCTCAGATCCAAACTCCTGGGGCTCTCACTCCTTCTTCTCCAAGCTCCTTCTTCACCTCAAGAACACAAAGATACACTCACAAGCTCCTAGATGCACTCTCCAGGTACAAGGACGAAGATTTAAAGTTAGGAGGGTTTGGTGTCTAGGAATGGTGGCCAGAAATGAGGCAATCATGTTCTTTAAATAGGGCTCACCCCTCAATTAGGGTTTTCATCCTAAACCTAGTACGCCCGGCGTACCCTATGGTACGCCCCGCGTACTGGGAGACCTCCGCGTCAAGAACACACTCACGAGTACGCGCAGCGTACACTCCCGTACGCCCAACGTACTCGATTATCACATAACCTTATCAAAGGCTAAATTTGACAACTTAAAGAAAGAAGAAGGGGCAAGGAGATATACCTCATCCAGGGATGTTACACGTGGGTTGAAGGCACCAATACCAGCCCACTGGGTTATGTATCCTGGTTTAGAGGATGTTGCAATGTTGTATTGATTTGTTAGAACTGAGTCCTGGTATATAGGATATTGTTATGCAATAGTGATCTGTAAATCTGGCTGTTTATAACATACACGTTTGAAAATCGTGTTATGTAATTTGAAAAGTTAATAATATTATGAAATATTATGTGAAATTGAGTGTTGAGTTCTAACAGATAGTTTTTACTAGAAATGAAGTAAAACTATGTTTAGAATCACTCATAAAATATTGGAAGTCTTATGAGATTCCAGTTAAAAAACAAATAGTGAAATTTAGCGAAAATATAAAATTTGAAATAAGTAAAATTTTATTATTGAAAGTTGTAAAGAATCTCGTTAGAAACATTTAGGCGAAAACCCCGTCGAAATCCGAGTTATAACGAAGAAGTTATGACCAATCGAAGATCCGCGACAAAACCGGCACGGTGCCGAAAGACGTAAAAAGTGAGTTTTTGATAAACTACTTTTTAGCCTTAGTGATCTAAATGAAAGTCGTAGTATTCGTTAAACCGATATTTTGATAAAAAGAACGCCAAAATCTGACTTCGTATGAGGAAGTTATGATTTTTCTAAGTTTCAGATTAGCAGTAGACAACTAAAAACTCGAATTTTAGATCGAGTGATTTTTAGCCGACACAACGTAAACGAGAATCGAAGGTCTCGTCATTAGCAGTACAACGGTAAAAAGTCTTACGAAAACGGACGTCGGATGAAGAAGTTATGAATTTTTAATGGATTTACCAGTCCCGGTCTGTTTAAAATAATAATATAAAAATAAATTCAAAATTTTCCGACGAAGTCTAAACGAAAGTTGTAGAGCATAATTTTCTCTACGCGTGCATATAAATAACGTCAAAAATGGAGACCGTATGAGAAAGTTATGGATTTTTCAAGATTGGGCACAATTTTCGAGAAAATTCGCATGAATAGTGCCAGCCACGTCACCCTCGTTCTGAGTTGGCCACGTGTCCGAAGCAGCTGCGTGGCGCGTCCGAGAAGCGATGTGTGTCGCACAGGTGTCCGAAGTCGTCACGTGATCTCGCATGCTTTCCTCGTGCCCGACCCACGTGTAGCCTCCTTATTCGACCGAGGCTACTGACCAATCCGAAGCTCGCAGCTGTCCGTCCGAGCCTCGCCCTGCTGCCACCTGTTCCGAGCCTCGCAGCCACCTGGCGCTTCCCCCTCACTTCGGATTCGAGGCTCGCACCTATATAAGGGGTGCGAGACCTCCTGGGTAAGTGTTTGAAATTTGGCAATTTTCACCCCTAAACTTATATTTCTTCTACTCCCACTTCCCCCGAAGCCCCGGTATTAATTCCAACGCCCGAAACACGCCCCGAGATTCCCGAGAAGCCCGAAAAAATTTATCTTTTCGGTTTCGAAGCTCTACCTTCGCAGAGCCCGGTTTTCAAGAAAACTCCCGGTTTTCAACGAATAAAGTCATATTTAGAGCCGAAATGTTGCACAAATTATTATTTTGACCCCCGGTTATTTCAAGGTGAGTTTAATATATAGGAACAATTGTATGTTATGTGTTATATGTGCTATGTGCTTTTCCATGTTATCATTTCGAGTTATTATTTCTGCTATTTTTATAGCAAGGTTGTACCTTTGACTTGAAGTGTATGACATAAGCATCACTTGGGTATTGGTATGAACCGTTGACCATGAAGTGTATGACATAGGCATCACTTTGGCTTCGGTAGTATGCTAAGATAAGGCTGAAAGCCTGGATATTCTAGCAAAATAATATTCCTGAGTATTTTTCCGTGTTATTGTTATTTGTTATTTTTAATAGCAAGAGAAATACCTTTGACCATGTGATCAGTGAAAGGACTTAGATTCATATTGGTACTGGTATGTAGCCTCTGGCCATGTAGAACATGTCTCCGTAAGAGAATGATTTCTATTCTATGGTATTGGCAAAAGGTTAGACAGGGCTATAAGCCTGAAATCTACCAAAAGGTTAATCCGAAGTTTTATGTCTTCTGTGTCATTTGGGCCAAAGCTTTATTGATTATATATATCAAGTATGGAAATTGTTACGTCTCATTGATTGATAGGGAAAGCTTATCACATTATGCCTTTGTTGTTCCTTGATCCTCTTTGCCTCTGCCATATTAAAGTATATATATGGCATAACGTTATATTGTATCTATTATTGAACTCACTAATCGTCGCCGCTTACCCTCTCAATGATTAACAAATTTGCAGGGAATAAGTAACCAGTATAGTCATATACTGTTGGAAGGTTTATAATAGTTGTAATATTACTTTTGTATTTCGGTTTATGTTTGTATAGATTTACAATATCTTGGGTAGTTATGTAAAATCTTAAAACATAGTCGGTTTGTATCCAATCTTTTGTAATCACTTTATCAATGTAAAATATTATTTTATAAATATGCATGTAGCATGTTTTGGAGTAACTATATTTTCAAGTATGAAAGTTTGGGTCTTTCAGAAATATGAAAGTCAAGAAAGGGGTTCTTTCAATCATGGTATCAGAGCAGTGGTTTAAGTGAACTAAATTCCATGGATTGGTATTTAGACTTAAACTATTGGAAGTTCAATATATGAACCGAATCATTGTAAATATATGGATACAAACCATAGGAAATACTTAAGTGGGGTATTGGGTAGTGATAAACCCTAGTATTCTAAGATATTAAGTTACTTCAAAATTTTCAGAGAATTAGTTTATGTGAATTAGGAATTTTGAGAATTTCTAGATTTAAACATGAATTGTTAAGTGATGATACAATATGTATCTGGTATACTTTAGGTTGGATACCTAATGGACACAAGCATTAGAATATTAAGAGGGGATATGCCTTATATTCTAAGATGTGCTAAATGATAAATAAATATAGCATGCCTTAAGTTGCTTAGCTATATTGCTATTACTTGATAAAGTTTAAGGTCTGTTGCCGACCTTGGTTTAGAAAATTTTATGTTCAGAATTCTAAGAATCTTCGTAATAGAATTTACATGAAACTTTTCAAAGTGATAGAGAGACTTATGATAGTTGACATCGATAAGTTTATAAATAAACGATCGCGGGATATCGTAAAATAATAAATATGAAGTGTTATCGTAAATAGTGTATTAATACCAATAGAGTGGTATTATACATTTAAAGTATGTTTGATATATAATAACATCTTTGGAAGAAAGATGTGCGTTTGAAACACGTTTGGGTGAGATAAATGTGTTGGTACAAATCCATGAAGTTGTTCCATCGCTGTCCAGATCGAAGCAGTGATTGTTTATAGAGTCGGAAGAACCGAAGCTGGTGATAAATACTTCGACAGTATTGAAATTAATGTGGTACAAGATTTAGAAGAATTAAATGAAGATCAAAGGAAAGGCTAATGAAGTTTTCAGACTCAATAGGCCAAGATTTTGTGATGTAGTATGTAGTTCGAGTAGTAACCCTATACAAGATGTTCAGACTTAGTATTTAATAATACTGAGTGATGATTGACTTCTATCACATCCTTATGGAAGTTCCATTGTGTGTTAAGCCGACTTTAACATACATGATTAGGATGGTGAAATAGGTTATTTGGTTGTGAAAAGGCTGAGTGGCTTACTTGTTAGAGTAAGGTAGAGTACTTAGTTGAAGAAGATATACACTCATATTATTATATGAGAAGAGATGATGTAGTTAGGAATGACAGAGAACCAAGTTGAAGCTAGTAGAGCTTGCTGAGATGCAGCTATAATGCAGACTTCTTAGGATAGACTCCTATGAAGTAGACTTAAAAGATACAACCATGAGAAGAAGACTTACTTATATACAGGAATAACGATGTCATGGAAGGATAATGAAACAAACAAATGTGCATGGTGAATTACATAAGTTAGAAGATGATGTAAGTAGTTGAAAACCGTTTGTCTCTACACTGCTAGAGTAAATTTTGGGTGTAGTATGTCTTGTAGAGTAGACACTACCCGAGAAAGAATTTATATGAAGAATTGGAAGTAAAATTCTATCGACCTATGAAAAAGTATTAAAATATGCTGGATCGAGCATATGCATGAGAAGAATCTTAGAAGGCGAGTATAAGTAATCCAAGATATGTTTGATAGAAACGCGAAAACCCTAGTTGAGTCTAGGAGAAATTGTTGTATGTACTTGTTTGAACACACTCAGGTGTGAAAAGTTGTTTTGTGATTTTGAATGGTGACTTGGAAAACTGCGAGACAATACTTGGGATGAGTATGAGTAGGTGTGAATGATAGTAGAGGCCTATACTATCGGAAGCACAGGACTCACGCTTGGATCAGGGAAAGTCACAAGGTTACCGAGAAGCTAATAAATGATTTCGTTTTATTCATGTGTATCGTTACTTTCGTTTCGGTAATGACTAAGAAGATAATTATCGTTCAAATCTTAATGTCATAAAGAGTGGAGTCCGATTAATATAAATCTACAAAGATAAAGTTGATTGGTTTAGAAAGCCATGTATTGAGTAATGACGAAACTTCAGTCAAGAAGAAGATGGTCGAGATGGTCGATAGAAATATAACGATCTTCATTAAAGAATTGAGTCACCCTTAACTAGAGATGTTACCTGTTATGAAGGCGATGAAGAATTTAGTTATTCATGGAAGGATTACAGTATGAAATTCGTGATTTAGTAATCAATCAAAATATTCTGTCATTTGACAAATTGATGTATATGTCCGAAAGCACGAATTAGAGATACGTGGTGCTATTCTTTTTGTTCCGAAGCAACCACGTGTTGATCAAACTCTTTTTGTTTTCTTTATTCCATCAGCTCGATTTATTCGATCTGATTCTAATTCAAGAGTTTGGTTCGTTATGTGTTTTGTGCGTTATAAAATCAAAGGTCATTAAAATAAGACCATACGAGTTGTAGTTATAGCAAAAGTAAAGGCCTTATCTTGGGTTTAGTCTATAAACCAAGAAGGAGCAGGAGTCTACAATGAGAATTGAGTTTTAACTCAAAGATTAGGATCGAAGGCCCAAAAGAGAATGATGAGCGGGTGCAGGTTTGAGCACCGCTAGTAATTAAGAAGTTTGAAGAGTTTGACAATCGTTTGGCAAACCAAAAGTTAAATATCGTACATTTTAAATTACCATAGAGGAAGTAAGTTAGGACTCGAATGTTGTAACTAGTAATTTTCTCGTAAACTTTAGATCTGCTCACATCTTATTTGATTGTGATGCCTCAGATTCTTTCGTGCCTTATAAATTCGCACATTCTTTTCAAATTGCTTGTTACGCAATTGTCCAATCATTTCGTATAGATAACATAGGAAATATATCATTACTTGCTGATAAATTCTATAGAGATAGTGTCATAGGAATTGAAGGTTATAATCTTCCTGCTAACCTAATTCCTATCTCCTTGCCCAACTTTGATATTATTCTCGACATGAATCGATTGTCAAAGAACTACGCAGATCTCTTGTGCTACGAAGAGATGATATGCATCCCTATCAAAAGGAGGGATTCTATTTATGTCTACGGTGAAAATAATAAATTTCTTTTTTAAAAACTCATAAATTTATATCGAAGGGATATTCTACTTATCATGCTTATACAGTTAATACCTTGAAAGAGGAGAAGAAAACTGTGAATGATAGCATTTGGATAATTATCGACCGGCTGATGAAGAGTGCATATATTCTCGCCACACGTGAAATGGCTCCATAGGAGAAATACGCGTAAGTTTACTTAGACGAAATCATCGTGAGACATGATGTGCCACTAAAGATTATTTCCGATCATGATACTCGCTTCACTTCTCACTTTTGGGCGAGTATGAAAAGTGAATTGGGATCTCGAGTTGCTCCCAACACAGCTTATCATCCCCAGACAGATGGTTGGACGGAGAGAACAATCCAAACAGTAGAAGATATGCTTCGTACATGTGTCTTAGAGTTCGGTAGTAAATGTGAACACCATTATGTTGGCAGAATGTAGGACAGAAAATCCTTGGTGGTCCTGAAATGATTCAAGACACCACTGATAAGATTCAAATTATACGAGAAAGAATGAAAGTAGCCCAGGATCGACAAAAGACCTGTGTAGAAATGGAGGAGACGATCCATAGAATTCCAAGTGGGTGATACTGAAGGTAACCCCGTGGAAAGGTATTATGAAATTTGAGAAGAAAAGGAGATTGAGTCCTAGATTTGTTGGTCCTTTCAAAATCCTCCAGAGAATTGGTAAACAAGCATACCGCTTGGAATTGCCTGAAGATTTGGCAGGTATTCATGATGTATTTCATGTAAGATATCTATGTAAATGCTTGAGTGTATATGATGAAACGGTTCCATTATCCGAGGTGAAACAGGATAATAAATTAAGTAGAAGAGATCATAAATGAAATAACGACTAATCTACGTAATAAAGAAGTGAAGTTGGTGCTTGTCAAGTGGAAACACCATCGAGGCCCAAATTATACTTAGGGAAAATAAGAATGAGATAAGAGTGAAATATCCTCATTTGTCAAAATCGTTGTGATTTCGGGGACGAAATCCTCAAAAGGAGTAGGTATTTGTAACATACACGTTTTAAAATCGTGTTATGTAATTTGAAAAGTTAATAATATTATGAAATATTATGTGAAATTGAGTGTTGAGTTCTAACAGATAGTTTTTACTAGAAATGAAGTAAAACTATGTTTAGAATCACTCATAAAATATTGGAAGTCTTATGAGATTCTAGTTAAAAACCAAATAGTGAAATTTAGCGAAAATATAAAATTTGAAATAAGTAAAATTTTATTATTGAAAGTTTTAAAGAATCTCGTTAGAAACATTTAGGCGAAAACCTCGTCGAAATCCGAGTTATAACGAAGAAGTTATGACTAATCGAAGATCTGCGACAAAACCGGCACGGTGCCGAATGACGTAAAAAGTGAGTTTTTGATAAACTACTTTTTAGCCTTAGTGATCTAAATGAAAGTCATAGTATTCGTTATACCGAGAATTTTGATAAAAAGAACGCCAAAATCTGACTTCGTATGAGGAAGTTATGATTTTTCTAAGTTTCAGCTTAGCAGTAGACAACTAAAAACTCGAATTTTAGATCGAGTAATTATTAGCCGACACAACCTAAACGAGAATCGAAGGTCTCGTCATTAGCAGTACAACGGTAAAAAGTCTGACGAAAACGGACGTCGGATGAAGAAGTTATGAATTTTTAACGGATTTACCAGTCCCGGTCTGTTAAAAACAATAATATAAAAATAAGGTCAAAATTTTCCGACGAAGTCTAAAAGAAAGTTGTAGAGCATAATTTTCTCTACGCGTGCATATAAAGAACGTCAAAAACGGAGCCCGTATGAGAAAGTTATGGATTTTACAACATTGGGCACAATTTTCGAGAAAATTCGCATGAATAGTGCCAGCCACGTCACCCTCGTTCTGAGTTGGCCACGTGTCTGAAGCAGCTGCGTGGCGCGTCCGAGAAGCGATGTGTGTCGTACAGGTGTCCGAAGTCGTCACGTGATCTCGCATGCTTTCCTCATGCCACCCACGTGTAGCCTCCTGATTCGACCGAGGCAGCTGACCAATCCGAAGCTCGCAGCTGTCCATCCGAGCCTCGCCCTGCTGCCACCTGTTCCGAGCCTCGCAGCCACCTGGCCCTTCCCCCTCGCTTCGGATCCGAGGCTCGCACCTATATAAGGGGTGCGAGACCTCCCGGGTAAGTGTTTGAAATTTGGCAATTTTCAGCCCTAAACTTATATTTCTTCTACTCCCACTTCCCCCGAAGCCCCGATATTAATTCCAACGCCCGAAACACGCCCCAAGATTCCCGAGAAGCCCGAAAAAATTTATCTTTTCGGTTTCGAAGCTCTACCTTCGCAGAGCCCGGTTTTCAAGAAAACTCCCGGTTTTCAACGAATAAAGTCATATTTAGAGCCGAAATGCTGCACAAATTATTATTTTTACCCTCGGTTATTTCAAGGTGAGTTTAATATATTGGAACAATTGTATGTTATGTGTTATATGTGCTATGTGCTTTTCCATGTTATCATCTCGAGTTATTATTTCCGCTATTTTTATAGTAAGGCTGTACCTTTGACTTGAAGTGTATGACATAAGCATCACTTGGGTATTGGTATGAACCGTTGACCATGAAGTGTATGACATAGGCATCACTTTGGCTTCGGTAGTATGCTAAGATAAGGCTGAAAGCCTGGATATTCTAGCAAAATAATATTCCTGAGTATTTTTCCGTGTTATTGTTATTTGTTATTTTTAATAGCAAGAGAAATACCTTTGACCATGTGATCAGTGAAAGGACTTAGATTCATATTGGTACTGGTATGTAGCCTCTGGCCATGTAGAACATGTCTCCGTAAGAGAATGATTTCTATTCTATGGTATTGGAAAAAGGTTAGACAGGGCTATAAGCCTGAAATCTACCAAAAGGTTAATCCGAAGTTGTATGTCTTCTGTGCCATTTGGGCCAAAGCTTTATTGATTGTATATCAAGTATGGAAATTGTTACGTCTCATTGATTGATAGGGAAAGCTTATCACATTATGCCTTTGTTGTTCCTTGATCCTCTTTGCCTCTACCATATTAAAGTATATATATGGCATAAGGTTATATTGTATCTATTATTGAACTCACTAATCGTCACCGCTTACCCTCTCAATGTTTAACAAATTTGCAGGGAATAAGTAACCAGTATAGTCATATACTGTTGGAAGGTTTAGAATAGTTGTAATATTACTTTTGTATTTCGGTTTATGTTTGTATAGATTTACAATATCCTGGGTAGTTATGTAAAATCTTAAAACATAGTCGGTTTGTATCCAATCTTTTGTAATCACTTTATCAATGTAAAATATTATTTTATAAATATGCATGTAGCATGTTTTGGAGTTACGATTTTATAAATATTATTTTGTAATCACTAAGCTTTGGCTTACGATTTTTAGTTTCATGTTCAGGTACTTCAGATGACCTTGGAAAGGCGATGGCGTGATCATAAACATCCTTCTATTACATGTTCTTGGAGATTTATGATACACTGGTCTTGGGATATTTGTACTTTATACTTGTTTTTGTTATAGGTTTCGTTTGAAAACAATGGTTTCTTTTGATTTGAAAATGAATAATTTTATCGTGATTTTTGGATGTTAAAAGTTGGTATCATAGCCCTTGTTTGAGAGAATTGGATGAATATTCGTGTGAATCCAGAATCAAACTAAGGATCTATAAAAGTTTTCAAAATGGTTTTTGAAATGGTTTTAAAAAGTAACAAAGGAAGGACGAGATGTGTACGATCAACCGAACAAGCAAGTTTACCCCAAGTTACCCAGACTTCATTTGTTATTGATGATTATGACAGAACTGCATGCTAGTGGTAGGCTAGGGATCTTCAAAGATTGCATGACAGAATTGTCTGATATATGATGCCTGATAGCCTAGGAGGATTTCTTGTATGTTAGATGAAATTGACATCATTATTGTAGTTGCTTAGTGTGTTTCATCATAGTTGTACATAACTAAGATTCTATAGCATGAGAATGTTTGATTTAGCCTTATTTCATGTTCTTGTACGATGAAGGTCTTAGGGTAGAATCAAGTATTCGACTGTCTATAGGATCCAACATTACGCATGATTAGCATGCACGAGTGGCTACATGGGTGGTAGAAGTTTCATGAGTAAGCAAGTGGCTATTGCAGGTCAGTTGAGGAAGGATTAGCCAATCTCGAGAGAGTGAGGGTAGGATACATGTGTGTCCTAGATGTGGAGTTGTTTTCAGGCAGTTTGTGATGATCCATTAAGACAAACACGGGTAGGTGTGGAAGGTAGTATGGGTCCATACTACTGAAAGCATATGACCCATATGCGTAACAAGGAAGTCACAAACCATAAGGGCTAGTCATGCCATGTTGCTTATAGCAGTATGAATTGTGGCCTTCCTGATGTATATCTTTGTTTATTTTCAGTATGGTGGTGACGAGAGGTTATGGTTCTGGTGCTGGTGGCCGAGATAGGCCGAGATTGACATATGATGACATTCATGAGCTGATCACTACTATGGCAGCTACTGCTGTCCAGAGCTCTATTCCGAAGATATTTGGGTCTATCAAGACCGATATAATTGAGCTATTTGATAATTGTTATGCTGCTCTGACTAAGGCTTATGCTGCTACAGCAGCCGCTGTTGTTGTTGTGGCGGGGATTCGATGGGAGAGATCATTTCAGTATTTGGACTCCTACATCATGAAGCCCTCGCAGTTTGATGGGTTCAAGGAACCGATTATGGCTATGAGGTGGTTTTCTGATGTGGAGGGTTAAGTGCACCATGAACCTTCTCCGGTTAGGGGAGAAGGATTGGTGGAGACTGGTGACCGGTTCGTGCACTCCTGAGCAGAGGGTTGTTGTTACTTGGGAATAGTTCTCGGATATGTTCTATTTAAGACATGTTCCCTTGGTGGAGAGGGATAGATTGGCTCAGAAGTACCTGGATTTGAGACATATGACTAAGACGGTGACAAAGATCGACAAGATGTTCATATAGAGGGCTCTTTTCTACCCTAAGTTTGCTGCTTCGGAGCAGGCTCAGATAACTTGGTACTTGATCATGATCAAGAAGGATATTCGATAGTTCATGTCCACCCGACATTATGGTAACCTCTCCGAGCTTCAGGATGCTACGATAAGGTGAGAGATCGAGATAGAGATTCAAATGAGGGAGCAGTGGCAGGCTCCCATTCAGTTACAGCCGGTATCGAAGCAGTTTAAGCCCGCTGATTCGCATTTTGGGTACGGAGGGGCCGTACTTGTGAGAAGTGAGACAAGGTTCATGAGGGTGGTTGTCGATCTTCTACTTTTGGGTTCCATAATTATGGAAATATGGGGCATTATGCGAAGGATTTTAATCAGCAGGCCCTAGTGCCGAGTACCAGGATTTGTTATCACTGTGATCAGGTTGGCCATGTGAAGGCCAACTGTCCCCTACTTGCTGCGAGGTCGGTGTAGGCGCCAACACCGACTACTTTGATGATCACGAATAGACGCCAGGGTAGGGCGGAGCCCCGGAGGGCTCGAGTTCGTGCTTTCCAGCTCACTACAGAGGAGGCCAGGGCGGTACCAAACGTCGTTACTGGTATGTTTTCATTTATTATTCTATCATATGTTTTATGGTATGCTTATATTTATGATTCTTCTAGATACCTTATTAGTGAATTCCTTGCCTGCTCTTGTGCTTTTTGACTCGGGTGTGAGTCAGTCTTTGGTATCTCGGTCTTTCAGTAGGAGTTTTGATATTACTCTTGGGGAGTTGGAGTGTCTGTTGCGGGTTTCTATCACCAAGGAACACGAGGTTTCTCCATCAAGCGGTTATCAGGGTTGTATTATCGAAGATTCATTCAGGATTTCTTTAAGTCTGTCGTACCCGTCACTCATCTGACGAGGGAGGACATGGTTTTCGATTGGGGCCCTGAACAATAGGCTGCATTCGAGAATCTGAGGCGGACGTTATGTGAGGCCACGGTGTTGACCCTCCTTGAGGGTGTTGACGATTTTGTGGTATTTGTGATGCATCCATTTCCAGTCTGGCGGCAGTTCTTATGTAGCGGGGGAGGGTTATTTCTGATGCTTCTTGGTAACCGAATCCGCATGAGGTTCGGTATCCGACACATGATTGGGAGTTGAGAGCAGTGGTTTTTTCTCTCAAGTTTGGTGGCATTATTTGTATGGGGTCTGGTGTACTATCTACACGAATCACAAGAGTTTGAAATATCTCATGGATCAGCCGAATCTGAACATGAGACAACGTAGGTGGCTTAATGTGGTCAATAATTATGACTACGAGATCGTCGCCCAACATTGTGTTCCAGTTTCTATTGTATCATACCCCAATTTGTTGGGGAGAGGTCGGACACATGATTATGGGAAGGAATGAGGTAGTTATGCAGGCGACAGAGCTTATTCAGTGGATCATACAGAGTTTGTAGACATCTCAGAGTCGGCAGAAGAGTTATGCTGACAGGCATCGGTTGGAGTTGGAGTTCCAGGTCGGCCATATAGTACTACTGAAGGTATCACCCTAGAAGGGTGTAATACGCTTCAAGAAGATGGGCAAGTTGGGACCCCGGTATATTGGGTTGTTTCAAGTGATTGTTGTGGTTTGTAGGGTAGGTTATCAGTTAGATTTTCCTGAGGAGCTCAGTCAGATTCACAACACCTTCCATGTTTCTCAGCTTCGAAAGTGTGTCTGATGACTCATTGGTTGTTCCCTGGGATGATATTCAGGTTGATGATCTCTTGAATTATGTTGAGAGACCAGTGGTGATGTTGGATGGGAAGACGAAGGCCTTGCACAACAAGGTGGTATCTTTAGTCAAGGTCCAATGGCAACATCGGAAGGGTACCGAATATACTTGGGAATCTGAGGCAGAGATGCAAGAGCATTACCCTGAGTTATTCTCAGCAACGGACTTTGAGGATGAAGTTTGATTCAAGTGAGGGAGAATTGTAACATCTCAGTTTCCAGGTAATGACACTTTTGACCCTTATTATGAGATTTGTTGCAAAAAGTGTAACATCCATAAGAATCATGATAAATTTAAACTTTTTAAAACCAACCAATTTCAAAAATTGTTTACAATCATAGTTTTCAAAACATGTTCAGCATCACAGTCTCCTAAAATCATAAGTTAAAAACATGAGGATGTGTACGGTCACGCCTTTGCCTTCCCGCGATCATCTGAAGTACCAGAAACATAAACCAAAGTTGTAAGCCAACACTTAGTGAGTTCCCCCAAAGTACCAACACATAATATAAGCATAATACATACAACATGCATACAGAGATTTCAGCCTGACTGGAATGCCCCACCAGCCTACACTCTATCTGGTACGCTCACAGAACCTTCAGCATGATTGGTACGCCTTACCGGGCCTTCAGCTTATCTGGAACGTTCTCCAAGCATGCGGACTGACTGGTACGCCTCTCGGGCCTGCAGTCTATCCAGGATGCCCTGGGTCTCTTGGCCTTCAGTACACACAGGCCCACCTCAACCCAAGCACACATAAACCATGTCGACACATACATAACAAATAAGCATACATATAACCAGCCAACAGACAATCAGACAGATTACATATCACTAAGCATAGAATCATCCTATATACCAGGATACAGATCTAACAGATCACCACAACATACCAACATGCGATAAACCAGGATAACAATCCAATGGGTCGGAATTGGTGCCTTCGACCCGAATGTATAGTGAGGAAAACTCACCTCGCAAATTGAACATAAGATGATGTGGTCTCGAATCCGAATCTCAGCTCTCTAACTGACACCTATTCCTACCAAATGACAAATTTCCATCAAAATCCCAAAATACCCACAAGGTCAAACTTGGTCAATGTCAACTGGTCAAACCAACTACGTTAACCGAGTTAACCCAGCCGAGTCAACCCAACCGCGTCAACTTGACCGGGTCAACTCAGGGTGCGTACGTGAGGCGTACTCCGGAGGTACGCTGGGCGTACACGAGGCCTCGCATGTTGAACACCATCGGGGTGGTTGACCTCGTACGTAGGGCGTACTCCGAGTACACGGGGCGTACCCTCGTAAATCCAAAAATTCTATTAAGAGCTTAATGGCTTAAGCTCTTACGTCCAAACTTCAGATCCATGGCTAAAATACTCTTAGGAGTCATAAGTCTCCAACTTTATGACCTAGCATGTCCAATAAGTGCTTAACACATGGTCTTATTCCATTAAGACCTTCTAAATGATGCATGAAGCAAAACTAAATATTTGGAACCCATTTTTATGACGTAAGACCCCTCCTAGGGTCTGAAAGGACAACTCAAAGGTCAAGAACATGCCGTATTCAATATCTAGCATTTTGGGACCAAAAAACTCCATAAAGACATCCAAAACTAGATCTATATGCTAGAGGAATAAAGTTGCAAGTTTTTTACCTTCGAATGGTTGCAAATGAAGTAGAAATCCCAGATCCAAGTGTTCCACTCCTTCAAGATGAGCTTGGCTTCCTTCCTTCATTCTTCTAAGGCACTAAAAACACACTTCTAAGCTTGAAAAGGCTCCTCAAGGTGAAACTAAGGTGGCAAAAACGTATGAGAGGGATGGAGGTGGTTAAGGTGAATGAAATGAGGCCATAAGAGTGCTTAAATACGAGTCACACCCTAAAAATTAGGGTTTCCTTAATTGGAAAGTACACCCAACGTACACTAATGTATGCCCAACGTACGAGGGCGCGCCCTAGTACGCACAACGTACACCACGTATGGATGGCGTACTCCCAAGGCCAAATTACAAAAATTCCACTAGGGATCCTTTTGAACATTTTCTTGAACTTAGGGACCAAAATGCAACATAATAAAATTATAGTTTTGGTATTTGAAGTACCTTCTCATCAGGATGTTACAATTCTCCCCCACTTGGATTAGACTTCGTCCTCAAAGTCTGTTGCGGAGAATAACTCGGGATAATGCTTCCGAATCTCAGCCAACGGCTCCCAGGTCCACTTAGAGCCTCTTCGATGCTGCCACTATACCTTTACCAAAGGTACATTCTTGTTGCGAAACCACTGCATCCTCATCTAATATGTACTTTGGCAGCTGCGAAACATGGAAAGTGCTATGAATCTGACTGAGCTCCTCAGGTAGATCCAACCTGTATGCAACCTTGCCAACCCTAGCAATCACTCGAAAAGATCTAATATACTGGGGACTCAATTTCCCCCTCTTCCTAAAGTGTATCACACATTTCCAAGGTAAGACCTTCAGTAATACCATATCACCGACCTGAAATTCCAACTCAGATCAGCGCCTGTCGGCATAGCTGTTTTCCCGACTCTGAGCTGTTTGTAATCTCTGTCTGATCTTCTGAATAAGCTTCGTGGTCTGAAGGACTACTTCGGTACTTCCTATAACCCTGTGACCAACCTCCCCTAACAAACCGGTGTGCGACATCTCTGACTGAAAGAAACCTCTTTCTATACTTTCATATTTCTGAAAGACCCAAACTTTCATACTTGACAATATAGTTATTCCAAAACATGCTACATGCATATTCATAAAACAATATTTTATATTGATAAAGCTGTTACAAACTACTGGATACAAACCCACTATTTCATAGTGTTATATATTACATAACTCCCCAGGATGCTATAGTTTTATACATATGGGAGTGCAAAATACAATAGTTTCAAACTATTCGAAAATCTTCTATCAAGACAATAGTTTCAAACTATTCAAAAATCTTCTACCAGTATATCACTATACTGGATGCTTATCTCCTGCAAATTAGTTAAACATTGAGAGTGGTAAGCGGTGACGCTTAGTGAGTTCAATAATAGATCCAATATAACGTTATGCCATATATATACTTCACTATCGCAGAGGCAAGGAGGATCAAGGAACAACAAAGGCATATGTGAATCATGTGACAAACTTTCCATATCAATCATTGATTTGATTCAAAAATATACAATCAATGAGACATAACAATTACCATACTTGATATACATCAATAAAGCTTTGGCCCAAATGGCACAGAAGACATACAACTTCGGATTAACCTTTTGGTAGATTTCAGGCTTATAGCCCTGTCTAACCTTCTGCCAATACCATAGAATAGAAATCATTCTCTTACGGAGACATGTTCTACATGGCCAAAGGCTACGTACCAGTACCAATATCAATCTAAGTCCTTTCACTGATCACATGGTCAAAGGTATTACTTTGCTATTAAACATAGCGAATAAAAAATTAACACGGGAAAATAAACCGGAATAATAACACTGAAAAGCACATAGCACATATAACACATAACATACAATTGTTCTTATATATTAAACTCACCGTGAAATAACCGGGGGTCAAAATAGTAATTTGGGCAGCACTTCGGCTTTAAATATGACTTTCTTCGTTGAAAACCGGGAGTTTTCTTGAAAACCGGGCTCTGCGAAGGTAGAGCTTCGAAACCGAAAAGATAAATTTTTCGGGCTTCTCGGGAATCTCGGGGCGCGTTTCGGGCTTTGGAATAAGTACCGGGGCTTCGGGGAAAGTCGGAATGTAAGAAAATGTTGAAAAAGGGTGAAAAAGGCCAAATTTCAAACATCTAACCGGGAGGTCTCGCATGGCTGCTATTTATAGGGGAGGAGGACCGAAGGCTCGGATCCGAGGCTGGGAAGCGAGAGGCTCGCATGCGAGGCTCGGACCAGCTGTCAGCAGGGCGAGGCTCGGTTCGGACTGATGCTCGCTTCGGATTGGGCCTCCTCCTCGGTCGAATCAGAAGCCTACACGCGGGTCGGATCACGTGGGTTGCATGCGAGGATCACGTGGCTTCTTCGGACACTTGTGCGACACGCATCGCTTCTCGGACATGCCACGCAGCAGCTTCGGACACGTGGCCAGCTCCGAGCGAGGGTGACGTGGCAATCACTATTCATGCGATTTTTCTCGAAAATTGTGCCAAATCTTGTAAAATCCATAACTTTCTCATACGAGCTCCGTTTTTGACGTTCTTTATATGCACGCGTAGAGAAAATTATGCTCTACAACTTTCATTTAGACATCGTCGGAAAATTTTGACTTTATTTTTATATTATTATTTTTAACAGACTGGACTGGTAAATCCGTTAAAAATTCATAACTTCTTCATCCAACGTCTGTTTTCGTCAGACTTTTTACCGTTGTACTACTAATGACGAGACCTTCGATTCTCGTTTAGGTTGTGTCGGCTAAAAATCACTCGATCTAAAATTTGAGTTTTTAGTTGTCTACTGCTAAGCCGAAACTTAGAAAAATCATAACTTCCTCATACGAAGTCAGATTTTGGCGTTCTTTTTATCGAACTTCTCGGTTTAACGAATACTACGACTTTCATTTAGATCACTAAGGCTAAAAAGTAGTTTATCAAAAACTCACTTTTTACGTCATTCGGCACCGTGCCGGTTTTATCGCGGATCTTCGATTGGTCATAACTTCTTCGTTACAACTCGGATTTCGATGAGGTTTTCGCCTATATGTTTCTAACGAGATTATCTACAACTTTCAACAATAAAATTTTACTTATTTCAATTTTTTTATATTTTCGCTAAATTTCACTATTTAGCTTTTAATTGGAATCTCATAAGACTTCCAATAGTTTATGAGTGATTCTAAACATAGTTTTACCTCTAGTAAAAACTATCTGTTAGAACTCAATACTCAATATCACATAATATTTCATAATATTATTTATTTAAAACGCGATCTCAAAACGTGTATGTTACACTGACCATACAAGAGCTCGAAAGGCGGAGCACCAAGGCTGGAGTGATAACTATTTTTGTAGGAGAACTCCTCAAGAGGTAGGTAGGAATCCCAACTCCTACCAAAATCAATAACATAGGCCCGCAAAATATCCTCAAGGGTCTGTATCATCCGCTCACTCTAGCCGTCGGTCTGCGGATGATATGTAGTGTTGAAATGCAACCTCGTGCCCAGTTCCTCATGGAACTTCTACTAGAAACGGGAGGCATGAAAGATCTAGTATGCTCAAGAATCATATTAAAGTTATATTGCTAATTAAGATATGATACTAATGGGCCACACTAACAACAACTTGATATAATTGATTATTTATTAGAAATTAATTTTAATAAATATTCAATAACTCTTATAAATAATTGGAAATTATTTATTTCTTGGAAATACTAATTTTCATTAGCAAGTAACATAATATATCATATGGTATGATTTATTAAGTCATGTACATTATTTTAGACTAGAAAGACTCTTTTGTCTTTTAGCTAAAAGTTAAAGTTTATATCTTATAAAGAGTTATAAGAATTTTATAAACTTCTCTTCTCTTTTATTTATATAAAAAAAAGATGAGCTAGTTTCTAGGAAACAAGACATGCTCTTTTGAATATAATAAGAGAAAGTAAGCATTGGTTAAAAGGTATGGGAGACATGTAGGCTTTAGGATATGGAGTGCTTAAAGTGTTAAGAACCCTTGGGTAATGATTTAGCTTTATGAAGGCTTTCATCTCTTCATTTTTACTCACCAAAACCGTAGCTCCCTTATACTCTTTCATATTCTCTCTTGCAAAGAAGTGTTAGAAGATTACTTGCTTGAATTTTGCTCTCTTTAAGTCATATTTGGATATGGACTTAAAGCTTAAGAGTTTTGGACTAGAATCTACATTAAGTTGAGTCATTGTTGGTGTCTCAAAGGTTCCACATTCTTCATCAACTTCCAAGCCTCTCAAGAGGACCCAAAGAACAACAAAGGTTGTTATTTCTTCATCATTTCTTTGTTGGTGTTTAAAACTTTCTATAACTTGCAAGATGATCATTGGTGGGTATATAATGTTTATGTTATGTTCGAAACTTAATGTCCTCCGTTTGCCATGATATGGGTTTCTAGAAACTAGTTTTGAACTAAAACCCACTAATTGGTATCAAGAGCCACCTTTCAAGTTTGGTTAGATTTTTTGTTTTTTGGAAATCTTAGTTTTTGGAAAATATGGATAACTTGTTTTTATATAAAAACAAGTTCATACATATTTTCTATGACAACTTTATATTTGTTATTTTATGTGACAAAAGTGTCATTCATCTTTTGTCATTTAAAGTTGTCTTAGAAAAACAAAGGTTGTTTTATGTGTATGTTGATGTGTATAATGTGCATAAACTAGCCAATGACCATTATGATTGTTGTGTTGTTGTGTTTGTTGTTTTTGTTATAAAAAATGGTTGTAATAAATTATTTATTCATATGGTATGTAATAATTAAATAGATTAGTTTTCTTGGTTATTTTTGTAAAGTAATAGATTAGTTTTTCGAAATAATTTATTTGTACAAATATGTAACAAGAAATGAAGTTGGAGCCATTTTTTGAAGACAAAAGGGAAAATTTTGAATTCAACATGTGTTGGGCAAAACATGACACTTTTTGAAAAGTGTCATGAATGCTACACATGTGTTGAACATGTGCTAAACAGAAAGATGACACTTTCTGAAACACGAGGCAAGAGCTTAATCTATCTACTAACACATTAACAGTTGAACCAAAAAACCACAAGTCAAAAGTCAACCCTCTAGGTCAACGGTCAAAGTCAACAATCAATGTTGACTTCCACCGATCGCCACTACGTGGTCTTCCTTGGCCAGGCCGTAGTCCACTTGCGATCCAACAGGCAGGAAAATCCTAACCACCACATTGTAGTGCCCTGAAACCATGTCGTGGTTGCCATGGTTCCAACAGCTTCTTGCATTAAGTTGTTTCCTTCGATTCCAAGAGCTCAAAAGCTCAGATCCATACCAAAATGTGATCTAAAAGGATAAAGCTTCCAACTTTATCCATTAGGACCATCCAAAGGTCCCCTAAAAGGCTTAATAATGTAAGAACTTAACCAATAAACACTTATTCCATAAAGTTCGAGATCCATCTTTTCCAAAAGTGATTCTAGCACCAAAACTAACCTAAAACTTGGGGCTTTATAGAAATGCATTTCCAATGCATGTCTTGAACCCATACTAGGTCAAAATCAGGGTTTATGACCTATATCTCATTCATGGCTTGAAAATCCAACCAAACTCCAGATCCATGACACAACATACTCCATATGTCCCAAGGATTTATAAAGTTGCAAACTTTATGAGACCTCATCCTCTCAACAACCAAGAAGAAGAAGTTAATGGGACAAAAATCAAGATCTAGCAACCTGTCACGACTAGCATTTTAGCTAGGAAATTCTATTCTCGTGTAATCATTCAACTATTGTAAAACATATAGTCTAAGTAAATATCACCCAATGCTCATTTAAATTCACCTTTCATGTTCAACAAAGAGTCTGAAAACCCTAGGAATCCCTGTTTAAGTCTATATTGGACTAGGAGTTCCTTACTGGGTCTAATGGGCCAATAAGCATTCAATTCAACTATTTTGAGCTTGGAAACCCTATTTGGATTCTAAATGGACCCAATTCACAAATCTATAACATTTGGGACTGTTTGGGCCTAGAATGATTCATTCTAACCCTAATGGGCCTTATTGGGCCATAGCTAATCCAATTAACCTTAGTGAAGCCATAAAATTCTTTTATTCTATTTGGGCCGTAAGTGTTTATAGGGGCCCAATGGGCCGAAAATTTTATGATTAGGTTCCAAAAATCCTAACTAAAGTTTATTGGGCTCAATTTATTCCATTCCTACCTTTTTGTCCCAAACCCTCGGCCCAACACCATTTAACAAAAAAAAATGAAAAATGAAATGGAGGGGGGGTTGACTTTGGAGGTGCCACCTCCATATTGTTCACCATGTAACAATGCATGGTCTCCCATATTTCCATGCAAAGTCACCTCATCCTTCTCTCCCCTCTCTTCTTGATATCTTGGCCGAGAGCTAAACACACACACACACACCATTTCCAAATATCTCTCAAACACTCACAAGAACACTCCTTCCTTCCTCTCTAATTTTCGAGATCTTGAGCATCTTCAAGAAGGTTTTCACCACCAAAAATCCTCATTCTTGGTAAGTCTTAACATATCCAAGTTATATAACTTCTTTCTCATGTTAGATTACTCCTTCTAAACAAGCTTTTGGTGATCATACTCCTTAGAAACTTCTTAAGCTCGAAATCCACATCAAGGTGTTGCTAGGAACAAAAATCTCTTCATCTCTTATTCAAAACCGAAACATCAAAGCAAAGGTGAGTTCATACCCCCTTGTTTTTGGTTTTCATATGATTTTTGGAGGAGAATACAAGTAAAATGTGTAGATCTATGTGTTATATGCATGTCTTGTGTGAATTCTTAGTTTATTTTGTAAAAATGTGTTAGATCTAAACAAATCTCGACATTCTAAGCGACATGGAGTAAATATCCATGAACTAAGACACTCTATACATCATACTATCAAGCCAAAAGTGATTAAAAAGTTAAAACAAAAACCTTGTTAAGGGTCAAAATTGCCAAGAAAACAAAAGTTAAGGGCAAAAAGTGACATTTATGTTTTTATAAGGACCAAACAGGTCCTACGTGTATAAAAAAAGAATTTTATGTTAAACATATTTTCCAAGGGGCCAAAAATGTAAATTTGAGCTTAATGGGCCAAACATTTGGGCCTCACGGTTTTGGGCCCAAATTTGCGAAAAAATAAAGTTTTGGGATTAAAAATGTTATTTGGCCATAGTTTGAGTCAAAAATGTAAATAAACGAAATTTAGGGGTGAAAATAACAATTATTCCTAAATTTGACCAAAAATGTAACTTTTATCAAAATTGGGCCGAAAGTATAAATTGTTACAAAAAAGGGGCTGAAAATGCCATTTTCTGTAAAACTGGGCCTTAAATGTCAAAATTTATATTTTTGGACTAAAACTGTGAATTTCTAGACATTGGGATAAAATTACAATTTTTTACAAATTATGGACTAAAGTGTCATTTTTACAAAACTTTGGGCCTTAATTGAAAATTGGAGACTTAATGGCCAAGAACGTAGTTTTTACAAAAAGATGACTTTTTATATTCAATTCGGTAAACCTCGAACTAAAACAATCAACGAAATAATAACAAATGGGTGAAATACATCGTTAACAATTTTATTGAGCCTAATATTCACGTTGCATGGCCAATGGGCCTTAAGGGCCCATTCAAGTGTATATCGAGCTCAATAATTTCCATGACATGTTTATTGGGCCTTGTGACCCATTTACATGTTAATATGGGCCTGAACTATAGGTCACATGTTTGTTGGGCCTTTGTGGTCCATTTACACGCCTATTGGGCCCTAATTATCCACTTACATGTTGTTGGGCCTTTGTGTTTACATGCTAATTGGGCTTTGACTGAAATTTACATGATTAGTAGATCGTAACTATACCTTCACATAACTATTCAACTTTGTATACGTATAAATGTACCTTTGGATGGATAACGCACAACATACACGTAAACATTAAACATAGTACGAAAGGTTGAGAATCTAGTGAGACGTGTCGGTTGGCACCTTTGAGTGTACAATCGTAGCTTGTAGTTATAATCAGAGTCTCCTAGAGGGAGAGCGAGAGTTTGTCTATAGATCTATACGGGGTGACCCCCCACGCCTTAGCTGTTCGCTACAGCTAGACTAGGCCAGTCTAGGGCGACAAAACCTTGAGCAATACCGACATTTGGAAAATGCCAATACAGGAAACCTAATCATTATCATGTATGGTTATAACGGCTCATAAAGAGATTCCAATACCAATTTAACATTTCGGAGATTAACACTTCGATCGTGTCAATACAAAACAACTTATTAAACGATACAAGAACCTCGACATTATAACAAATCAGAAAATATCAGATTTTCTAGGGATATATTAATATTCAATTATCACTTACTTATAATACAAAAAAATCTAAACTACTTTTATATATGTTACTACTGTGAAATTCACACATGCATTTATATCTGATTTTCACATCATTTTCAAACATTTTACAGAAAAATATCGGATTTTCTGGGTTTTTACGAAAGATACAAAGACTTTTACTCAAACATACTTATGAACTCACCAACATTATATATGTTGACCATTTTCAAAATAACTTGTACTCTCAGGTAATCGTTAAGCTGGAAGATTTTCAAGTGTGTATGGTTTCGTTTTATGTAACATCACTCATCGTACTTTTAATAATTTAAACTTATGTATTTATAACAATGTACTTGATGTGAACAATGTCGGTTGTAATATGAAATTTTGGGGATGAATGTGTTATGTTTCATGTGTATTCATTGTGATGATAATTCAATTGTTAGTCACACAAGCCCCCAGACGTTTCCGCCGTCTAGTTCGGGGGTGTGACACAACCTAGCATGATAAAAATCGATTCTTGGACACTTATAAAGGTCCAGAAGAGTTCTAGAGTGAAGATTGGGAACTTGATTGCTTCATCCTTGCTTCCTTCTTCCTTCTTTGGCTTCAAGGAACACCCAAAACAAGCTTAATAATCAAGGAAAGTGATTATGGTTTTGTTTGGGGCTTGAGGGAACTGATGGAGGTTGAGGATGAGCAAACTCTAGCCTCCTCATTCCTTTAAATAGGGAGCAAACCCCGGAAAATAGGGTTTTCAAGTCAACCACCACCACGTCGTGACCAAAGTTGCCACGTCATGGTGACCTGAAGGAGCATGTTACCTAATTCGCCTCGCCACGTCGTGGTTAACCCGAAAGGAAAAGTCGAAAAGCTTAAAAAAAATACCTCTAGATCCGGGCGTTACACGATGGTTATAAAAAAGAGAGATTAGGTCAACATATTTATTTTGTTTCCTTAATTGCAGGGATTTAATTAAATGATCCCATTAATTGCAAGTGCAAAAAACCTGAAATACCCTTTTTGATTTAATTAATTATTTAATTATTTGTTAATTTATGATTGGTGCATTAGGAAAACAATAGTTGTTAGAACCATTTGAACCTCTCTCTCTCTCTCTCTCTCTCTCTCTCTCTATATATATATATATATATATATATATATATATATACTAGGTATGTTTGAAGGTCGTGCTTAGCATGGCCCACAAAAAAGAATTTAGATCTTTTCTCAAAAAGAACAATGCTACTATCAAGTAGATTACTCAAACTAACATGCCTTGTATGAACAATAGTTAAAAAGTACACTGTTATTATAAAAATAAACAAAAATAGGATACTTAAGTACACAAATAAATGAAATAAATTTATTCATATATTTATACCTCTAGAAAGAAGTAAATTGTGGGTGACCCAAGCAAATTGCCTTACCCCTCAAACAAACTTAAATTGGAACAGAATAAGAACACAAAAAAGTAGTGGACTATGTTGTACTTGATTCATGGTGACAAGATCACTATTAATTGTAATCTCCAAAACCAAAAAATGTTGTTGTGATTATTCATGGGCATGATCGTCTTTAAAAGATGTACTTGCACCTACTGTGCACTTCTTTCGCTCGTCCCCCATTCTGCGCCTGCATGGAAATTAGATGTACGCAAGCGTAGAATCACGGACCAAAAAAGAAAGCTCATTGTATGAAGCAGCAAAATGGAATGAGAAGAAAACTAAGCTAAAAATTCAGGTGTATTTTATTAGGCATTTGCAGAATCACCTTCTAATATACTCATCAGAAGTGTTGGAGGTGTTCATGTTTACGTCTGAATCTACCACTTTGGGAGACTCGTACAAACATAAGCATTTCAGTGAGGGCTAAACGAAAGAAATACAACATGAATATAACATTCTATATTTATTTATTTCTATCATAGCATAATTATCTCATAAGCATATGTAATTAACTAAATTTGATAACTAATAGGTCCACAAGTACCCTTAATAAGTTCATTTTAATAATCAAATAACCAAAAAAAAAGTGAAATGGTTAAATTTACGCAAATCGGATATGTATTTGCCTTTTTCTAACATATACACATGTGCCAACCTAAAATCCGAGGGAAAATATAATTAAAATGATAGTCAATAAAAGAAAACCAAGAAATTGATATCAACTTATATTTATCTTGATCATTCAAAGAAAGAAGTTTTTAATTATGAATCTAAAATAATAACATTTAACTTTCAATATGCAAAAAAGAACATGGGTGGTGATGATAAGGAGCCAAACTGAACGAATCGAAAGCACCCTGAAGATTGATGCAGTTGAGAAACCTTATTTCCAAATCGGCACATATAGTGAATGAGACACCATGTTAGCTAATTTGTTTCCTTTTTCTTTTCCTTTCCTCATTTTTTATCAGAGGAAAATGTTACTGTAGGGAATCATCAAGTGTGCTTCAGTTCATTAAGTACTATGTGTTTTTTTTCCTTTTTATGAAAATGATACACTTAAATAAGTGGAAATAAAAAATAAATGAGGGTAAATTTGTAAAAAGTTATAGCTTAGTGGGAAGAGTTTTTTTTCCCGTGTATTTATCTATCAAGTCAATGTTTTGTATTGAGTAAAAAACAAATAATATATATACCTTATTGGATTAAAACATGTTATTTACCTCTTATAAGTAAAAAGCCAAGTGAAAGAATTGCAATTCCTTGAAATTTTAAAAGGGTCTCATTTTATTATATATAATAAGAAATGTTGTGAAAATTCATATAATGAACATTACTTTCTAAGTTTTTATCCAACATAACCATATGAAGTCTAGTGATACTAAAACACATTATGGAGGCGGTATAAGCATGAGCGCTTTTCTCTACTCAAACCACAGCCCTAAAGCTTTTTTATCACTCAATAAATGAAATTAAAGTCTAAAACAGAACTTCATAAGTTCCATTTAATTCAAAGAATTTTAATAACTACATGAGAAATAAATAACTTTGGAGAAAAATTAAAACCTGAGCAAAGATGACTACTAATGATGAGCGGAAAAGATGCTAAAGAAGAATGAGAAATTGAACCTGTTCCACCACCATACATCCAAAGCAAGTGGTTAATATCACCATCAAAGATTTGACCACAGAATGCAAGCATAATGTTCAATTGTTGAATCAATGAAGCCCTCTTCTTCAAACATTCTTCGCCAAAAATTGAATTAAGGAAGAGCCGATGTATGATGAGTATAATAAAATCAACAACAATGCAACATTTTATACTAAGGCTATAGAAAATTCAGAATCTTGAGATTTTCAATTGAAATTGAAGGCCTTAAAACATATGCAATAGGTTTAGGGTTAGTGATGGGAAGAAGAAAGTTGAATAAGCATAAGAAATGGAAACCACCGACCACGATGATTGTAAAGGAAGGATCGGTTCTGATCGTTTCATCAATTTTGGAAAATAGGGAATCGTTAGTATGATATGGAGTAGAGGGAAACGATATAATGGTAAAGACGACCATCTCTCTAACCTAATACGCGCCTTATGTGGCCGCCAATTAGGGTTTTTTTTCTATGGAGGATGTAGTCTAGTTGTTCCTGCAGAGGAAGGCGGAGTTATGGTTAATGGAGAACGGAAATCGGTGGATGATGGGAGAATGATGGACAACGATGCTGCACAACGTAACACATGAACCAGTATGATTGGATGTTGGTGTCTGTTGTGTCATATAGAGGTAGACGACGCGTCCTTCATTAAACCGGGTAAAATTGATTTTGGCGGCCTGAGATAAATAGGGTTTATATATATATATATATATATATATATATATATATATATATATATATATATATTTTTTGAGGTGGGTTCAATTGAGAAAATAAAAAATGTTGACAATGGGGGAATCATTCTCAGCCACTCATTTAATCTAAGCATAAAAAGACACGGTGGCAAACTTGTAAATATGATAACAACCTTCAATCTCAAATACGTATCTGTAGAGAATTAGATTACAGTTCAAACTCATTCATCGTTCATCATCCAAATTTCTTCTCCAACCTTCAACAATCATCCAGATTTCTTCAATTAAACCATCATCAACATCATCCAGTGCTAATCAATCATCGATCTTCGGCAATAACATGTTTATCAACACGATTCAACAGTTAACAACAAAAATTCATTTTTGGTTCTTTTAATCCAACCTTCAATTCTGCTTGAATACGATCAGATCTTCAACATCTACGATTAATTATACTCCCAGTGTCATTAGATCAATATCATCGATAATCAACAAAAAATCCACTTCATATCATTCATTCAACATCGATTATCAAATAAAACTTCAAAATTGAGGTTAGAAAAAGATCAAATCGTTTTTTTTTTTTTTTGAAAAATTTCATATAATTCTCTATCAATCTACTATTTTGTAAGATTTAAATAGTCAAAGTATCATGTTTTTAACATTTTTAAAAAAGTTAAATTGTATGCACTCCAACTGTTTGATGAAATGCATAAACTAAATTACCACGTTATATTCATATATGAATATGTTTTCTCACCTGAATCAGTATATGATTATTAAAACAAAAAAACAAATATGCAAGTCTGTATGTTATTCATATGTGAATAATATATAAAAATTATATATATTTGTGAAAATACCTTGTAATATTCATATGTGAATATACTGTGTAATATTCATAAGTGAATATATCATCAAATATTCACAAGTGAATATACTATGTAATATTTACATTTGATATACCATGTAATACTACGTAATATTCAGATATGAAAATATTATCTAATATTCATAAGTGAATATATCATCTAATATTCACAAGTGAATAAACTATGTAATATTCACAAGTGAATGCATCGTCTAATATTTAAATATGAATATATTATGTTTATTATATGTTATATTCATATATGAATGATACTTAAATTGTAAAAAAAATTAATCATAGTTTTTATTCATAAGTGAATAACGAATGTACTGTAGTAAAAACCTAATTCATTTTTATTCACTTATAAATAACGATAACTGAAAATATAAAAAAAAATTATTTTATCTTAAAACTATATCAATATGGATGTCTATTTGTAGAGAATAAAAAATCATGAATTTTGGTATATTTAAAATCATTTTTCGATAAAAATAGCTTCTTAAAAATTAAAAAAAAAACGAAAAAACTATGTTTTTGTATATATTAAGGTAATGCTTAGCATAGTTTAAGGAAACATGTTTTGTTGGGAAACACATGTCTATTCCTTTCCCATTTCCGCTGGTACGACGGAGGCTTTTGCGGCAAAAATAAATGAGTGGCTAAGAATGATTCCCCCATTCTCAACCTTTTTTTTCTCAATTGAACCCTCCTATATATATATATATATATATATATATATATATATATATATATATATATATATATATATATATATATATATATATATATATATATATATATATATATATATATATATATATATAAGTTCAAATAAAAACAGTAAATAGTGTGAGAACGTAAAAACACTATGTTTATGTTATTATTCTGTAATGAATGTTGTATATGTGTATTGTTGAAGTAATTATAATATGAACATTAACGTTTGATTATTCATATATTCATTAGAATGTTATTATTCTATTATAAATTTATGTATGTGTATTTTTGTAGTAAATTTTAATTTTAGTTTTAACCTATATATAGAAGTAAGTTCAAATAAAAACAATAAATAGTGTGAGAACATAAAAACACTATATATATATATATATATATATATATATAGGTAGAGGTTCATTTGAGACCACCTATATTTTGTGAGACATGGGGACCAAATCTTGGCCTTTGATCAAAACGGATCTTGTGGCTAATAAAAAAACGTGATTAACCCTAATTAATCTAATTGATTAGTTAATGAGGGGTAGATTAGTCTCTAGGTAAAATTTAATATGATCAGATCTGATATAATGTTAGTGTTATCTTCACGTCATCAAGAAATCATCTGCTTTGATTCTTCTAACAAGATATTCGCTGGATCAACATTCCTTGTTCTTCAATTCAATCTGATCGATCTTCTATCTCCTTAAATCTTCTATTCTTTCAACCGATAATTAGTTTGAGTTGGACATTGATTAAACAATGCTAAATAATAGCTTTTAAAGTCGCGATTTCTGTGTTTCACGAGTTCATGTTCGTCATTCTTCTGCATCTGCAATTGATAATCTGAGTGATTGAGGTTTATGTTCATCTATCGACACCAACAATTAATTACAAGATTGTTACTGATTTTAGCTCTGTGATGACCGATTTCATCCAAGGTAGAGGTTCAAGTGTTCAGTTGATTTATGTTTATCTTCATCTTCAACAATTGCTAACGATCTTTCAAACTGTGATTTGTATTCTACATCACGATTTCATCAATTGATCAAGGTTTGAGTTTTCTTCCTTGTATTTTCATCGCTTTCATTGTTACTTGCATCTAACATGTTCAATTGTTAACCTTGTAACATGAACTGATTGAATCATCAAGCTACTAGTGATTTCTCCAATTCATATATGTGTGATTTGTGATTTCAGCAATCAAACATCATATTGATTGATTGAAATCAATTATTGTTCTTGAGAAAATTCTCTTAAACTATACATGCATTCTACCTGTTTGATGAAAGTCCTGAATGAATAAAGATTCTGATGTATCACCCCCTCCTTCCCATAAATAAACTCCTATTTAAGAATGAGTACACTTTCAAAATATAAGTTAGGATTGGAGTAAAATAATTCAATATTGACTAATCTTATTAAATTTACCTTAGTTTTGTTAAAGTATGTCATTTTCTTTAAACACAGATGGTTAGAGATGTATTTTACCACACTTTTTTTCAATATGCTCTTGTTAACCTGTAGGAAATGGGTTGTACTAAAAAAATATTAGATGCTATTAAATAAATTATTGTTCTTCTAAAGCTAGTATATGTTAACAATGAGTTATTTTATGATTAATTTCATAAGAATGTATATTGTTCTGATTATATCCATTGGATACATACCATCAGTGATATGTTATTACATGATGTGATTCTCTACTAGTGTATATTATTCTGATTAGACTAACTTAATTCTATCATTGAAATGTTATGAATATAATTTTGTAAATCTTAATCCATCTGAAGTTTGAATCACTTGTAAAAACATAGTATTTATTTTAATCCATGTCTATTCTGAAATGTTCATTCATTTTTGTTGCAGAGAAATTTAGTTAATGAAGCTCAGCTTGAAAGGAACTTGAATGTTTCAAATTAGAAGTTCTTACGACATATGTTGAGATTAAAGAACATGTAATATCTTAGTGAAAGGTTCAGGTTAGTCATAGTCCTCCTTGTCAGTTGCATGTTAAGTAAAAGATGCATTGACTAGTTTTGCATGAAGTAGAATAGGTTCAGGTTAGTCATAATCCTCCTTGTCATGTAATTTTTTACTCTATTCATTAAAACCTGACTGAACCATAATGTTGACATTATACCATATGTTAAATATATCTTATAGTATTAACCATAACTAGAATATTATGCTACAAACTAGAACATTACACCACGAAGTAGAATTTATGACTTTGTTTCAATAATAATTGACATCGTTACTGTGTTTAATGTTATATATTTTTCTTTTATCTGGTTTTCTATAGATACCAACTCTTTAATACAATGAAATGGTTTTTTTATTTCAAACAAAAAAAGATTTAAGATGTTTTTTTAGCATAAATTTGTTTAAATATATATAGCACTACATATTTTCATAATTAGAACAATACTATGTTTAGTGTTTTATGTTAAGTATTGGTGATTCAGATATTCTCCATCATGAGGAAAATCAATCGGAAACCCAAGGTAATTTTGTTACCAATATCAATTATTCAGTTATTCTTATAGAATATTGATCATAGATTTATTAATTCCAATTATCAACATCGTGTTGCTGATTAGTTCATGTTACCGCATATTATATGTTAATGTGGTGGTATATTGTTTTTTGTAGTTCTAAGTGACAAGGTTGCAGCACAATATGACTCTTGCAAACAAATCATTTGACCTGATGGTTATTTCTTTTGGATACCAGAAGTTGAAAGGAACTTGAATGTTTGAAGCTAGACTTTTTCAACTATAAGTATCGAGATTCATGGATATGTAATAGATTTTATGTCACAAACATGTAATAGACTTTTTATGGTTGTTAGTGCATTGGTATCTAACTATAACTTGATAAGAGTTTTTGAGATTCATATTCATCCCTTTGTCTAACAAGGTAACCATATGATGAAGATTTATGATACTATGTTGAAATTTTGTTTTCAAAATATCAATGGTTTTCTAATTATTGAGATTCTTTGTTTTAGTTTCATCGACTTTTGGCTTTTGATTTTTCCATTTAATCACTTCATGTACATAAACAAAATTAATATAAATACTCAAGATTCAAAAATATTATGAAAAATATGCCTTTATAAACAACACATTAATAATTAAACTAACAACATTCTTGTAACATTAACTCTTAATTCTATCATATTACATATTCTAAAATCAGAATATGACACACAATTTTAGAATATGACACATAATTTTAGAATATTTTACATTACCTCATTATTAATCAAGTGCTATCACAATACTTTACAAAGAGGTTCAAAACAAATTGTTTTGAACGAAAAGCAAAATGTATAAAATCATGTATTACATATTATTTAACAAAAAGTTTGAAGCAAGTTGTTTCCAACAAAATCATAATGTCTAATATTATAATATGACACCTAATTTCAGAAT